>NC_052149.1:177867676-180865558 GCF_902713615.1 Scyliorhinus canicula | reverse complement strand
TCCGCCCCTGGTGAGTGTTACAACTATAATATTTTTCACTGCTCCTATGTGGACTGCTCTCTAGCTTCCAGTCGGAAGTCTCTTTTCTGGAGGGTCTGAGAGAGGGTCCCTTTAGTTAGAGGGTTCCTGTGGGAGGTCCATTTTGTTATAGGGTCTTGTGGGGGTCCCTTTAGTTAGGGGGTCTCTGTATGGGTTCCCTTTAGTTAGGGGGCCTCTGGCAGGATCCAATTAGTTAAGACATCTCTGGGGGTCCCTTTAGTTCGGAGGTCCCTGTGGGGATCTCCCTATTTAGGGGGTCCCTGGGGGGAGTATCCCTACTTAGGGGGTTCCTGGGGTGGGGGGGACAAGTCACCCCCATACTTGGGGGAAAGGGGGAGAGCACCGAGAAAATCCGGGAATGGGTGCTGATTTGCGGTGCCGTGGGAGTGGTGGCCAACTGCGAAACCTCGCTATTGGGTTGCCCACTCAAAATGGTGGTCCGATTGTGGGATTCCCTCCGGAACCCCTTGTAGCGCTAACAATTATACTCAAAGATGAGAGACTAGTACAATAGAGGCTTTATTGCTGTGCAATGCTATTCCTCCATCTGCAACTGTAGACTAAGGTCTGAGTGACTCACACGCATATTTATACACAAGCTCCCTGTGGGCGGAGCTAGCCGGCAGGGGCTTACCGGAGGAACCTGTATTACAGGTACAGCCATACATCCCCCTACTGCAAGTATGCATATCTACAGTGGTTATATCACCACATTCACCCCCTGTAAATAATGAGTCCGGCGGGGGTGACGTGTAACTATAATACAAAGGATGAGCTATTTACAAAAGGGTCCAAACAAAGAAAACCAAGAGTCCATCCGGTTAGCAGGTTACGGGTTGAGCCGAATCGGCGGTCGAACGTTCCGCTGTGATCGGCGTAGCTGCGGTGGCGACGTCGGCACAGGCGTGATTTCTTTTTTTTTAATATAAATTTAGATTACCCATTTATTTATTTATTTATTTTTTTTTTTACAATTAAGGGGCAATTTAGCATTGCCACTCCACCTACTCTGCACATTTTTGGGTTGTGGGGGCGAAACCCACGCAGACACGGGGAGAATGTGCAAACTCCACACGGACAGTGACCCAGAGCCGGGATCGAACCTGGGACCTCAGTGCCGTGAGGCGGTTGTGCTAACCACTAGGCCACCGTGCTGCCCTGGCACAGGCGGTGATGGCAACGATGGTGCAAGTGTTGACGGTGTTGGTGCTGGCTGCTGGCGGGATGACTCCGAGAGCGAGCCAAAATCTTCCATGTCCAGTGTGGGCAGGGGGACGAGGGATGGACCTCGTGGGGACGAATAGGGGGGCGCCGGGGAAAAGGAGGTTGGCGCGGGGGGGAAAAGGGGCGTGGGCATGGGATCGGCACCTGAGGGAGCCAGGTCCCGGAGCGAGACTATGTCCTGGCGGCCGTCGGGGAACTCCACGTAGGCATACTGAGGGTTGGCGTGGAGAAAGCGTACTTTGTCCACCAGGGGTTCCGCCTTGTGGTGCCGGACATGCCTATGGAGAAGGACTGGGCCCGGAGTCGTGAGCCACGTCGGGAGCGACACCCCGGATGTAGACTTTCTAGGGAAGGCAAAAACACGTTCATGGGGTGTACTGTTAGTTGCGGTGCACAGTAACGACCGAATGGAATGGAGCGCGTCAGGGAGGACCTGCTGCCAGCGAGCAGCTGGGAGCTTCCTGGACCGTAGGGCCAGCTGGGCAGCCCTCCATACCGTCCCGTTCTCCCTCTCTACCTGCCCGTTTCCCCGGGGGTTGTAGCTGGTCGTCCTGCTGCAGGCGATACGTCTGCTGAGCAGGAAATGACGCAGCTCATCGCTCATGAACGAGGTTCCCCTGTCACTGTGGATGTAGTCGGGGAAACCGAACAGGGCGAAAATGGAATCCAGGGCCTTGATGACGGGGGCAGACGTCATATCCGGGCATGGGATGGCGAAGGGGAACCAAGAAAATTCATCGACCACACTAAGGATGTAGGTGTTGCGGTCGGTGGAGGGAATGGGCCCTTTGAAATCCACGCTGAGGCGTTCAAAGGGGCGGGACACTTTCACCAGGCGTGCGCGATCTGGCCGGTAGAAGTGCGGCTTGCACTCGGCACAGATATGGCAGTCTCTGGTGACTGTCGTACTTCCTCGGCGGAGTAGGGCAGATTGCGGGCTTTGATTAGATGGTACAAGCGAGTGACCCCGGATGGCAAAGGCTCTCGTGCAAGGCACGGAGCTGGTTCTCTTGTGCGCTGGCACACGTACCTCGGGAGAGGGCGTCTGGGGGCTCGTTGAGCTTTCCGGGGCGATACAAGATCTTGTAGTTAAAGGTGGGAGAGCTCGATTCTCCACCGCAAGATTTTGTCATTCTTGATCTTGCCACAATGCGTGTTGTTGAACATGAAGGCTACCGACCGTTGGTCAGTGAGGAGAGTGAATCTCCTGCCGGCCAGGTAATGCCTCCAGTGCCGCACCGCTTCAACGATTGCCTGGGCCTCCTTTTCAACGGAGGAATGCCGAATTTCGGAGGCGTGGAGGGTGCGTGAAAAGAAAGCCACAGGTCTGCCTGCCTGATTCAGCGTGGCGGCAAGTGCGACATCTGAAGTGTCGCTTTCTGAAAGGCAGTGTCTCGTCTACTGCCTGCATCCCCGCTCTGGCTATGTCAGATCGAATGCGGGCAAAGGCCTGTTGTGCCTCGGCCGAGAGGGGGAAATGTGTGGACTGGATAAGTGGGCAGGCCTTGTCTGCGTATTGTGGGACCCACTGGGCGTAATAAGAAAAGAACCCAAGGCAGTGTTTGAGACACTTGGGTCAGTGGGGGAGTGGAAGCTCCATGAGGGGGCGCATGCGGTCGGGGTCGGGCCCCAGTAGTCCGTTTTGGACTATGTAGCCGAGGATGGCTAAGCTGTCTGTGCGGAACATGCACTTTGCCTTGTTGTACGTGAGATTAAGGAGAAATGCGGTGTGGAGGAATTTAGAAAGGTTGGCATCATGGTCCTGCTGGTCATGGCCGCAGATGGTGACATTGTCGAGGTATGGGAAGGTGGCCTGCAGTGGGGGAGTGGAAGCTCCATGAGGGGGCGCATGCAGTCGGGGTCGGGCCCCAGTAGTCCGTTTTGGACTACATTGCCGAGGATGGCTAAGCGGTCTGTGCGGAACACGCACTTCGCCTTGTTGTACGTGAGATTAAGGAGAGAAGTGGCGTGGAGGAATTTAGAAAGGTTGGCACCATGGTCCTGCTGGTCATGGCCGCATATGGTGACATTGTCGAGGTATGGGAAGGTGGCCTGCAGTCTGTACCGGTCAACCATTCGATCCATTTCTCGTTGCAATACCGAGACTCCATTCGTGACGCCGAAGGGAACCCTAAGAAATTGGTACAGACGAGCGTCTGCCTCAAAGGCAGTGTAGGGACGGTCCGATTTACGGATGGGGAGCTGGTGGTAGGCAGATTTCAGGTCAATAGTAGAGAAGACCCGGTACTGTGCAATCTGATTGACCATATCAGAAATGCGGGGGAGGGGGTACGCGTCGAGCTACGTGTACCGGTTGATGGTCTGGCTGTAGTCCACGACCATCCTGTGCTTCTCCCCGGTCTTAACCACTACCACCTGGGCTCTCCAAGGGCTGTTGCTGGCCTCGATGATACCCTCCCGAAGCAGCCGCTGGACTTCGGACCTGATGAAGGCCTTGTCCTGGGTGCTGTACCGTCTGCTCCTGGTGGCGACGGGCTTGCAATCTGCGGTCAGATTGGCAAAGAGTGAGGGAGGCTCGACCTTGAGGGTCGCGAGGCCGCAAACGGTGAGGGGAGGTAGGGGTCTGCCGAATTTGAGGGTGAGGCTCTGGAGATTGCACTGGAAATCCAGGCCTAGTAAGAGTGACGCGGAGAGGTTGGGGAGAATGTACGGTCGAATTCTACGCCTTGTACAGTAAGTTTAACCAGGCAGAAATCCCGGATCGGGACAGAGTGGGACCCGGAGGCGAGAGAGATCTGCCTGTTGGCGGGATGGACCGCAAAGGAATAGCGCCTTACCATGTCCGGGTGGACGAAGATCTCAATGCTCCCGGAGTCGATGAGGCAGGAGGTCACGTGGCCGTTGACCAGCACCGATGTGGAAGAGCGTGCCAGGTTGCGAGGATGGGACTGGTCGAGCGTAACGGAGGCGTGTAGCGGACGATCGGCGGTCGAGTCAGATGTGTTCGATGAGGAGCGGTAGCGACCCGTGTCCCGTGGCCCCGTCCCGGGGGAGGACAAAATGGCGGCCTCTGGAGTACCTGTGGGTAAAATGGCAGCGCCCATGGAGCGCACGTTGTGGGGTCGAGACAAAATGGCGGCGCCCATGGAACGCACATGGCGGTGGTGGATGAAGATGGCTGCGCCCATGGAGCGCACGTGGCGGGGGCGGCGAAAGATGGCGGCGCCCACTGATTGCACGTGGGGTCGGGGGTAGCGGACGGCGGGGCCCATTGAGCGAGAGGCTGAGGCGAGTGGACCGGGGGCGCGATAGCGGCAACCGTCCGGGACTGACACACCGCTGCAAAGTGGCCTTTCTTGCCACAAGCTTTGCAGGTCGCTGTGCGGGCCGGGCAGCGCTGGCGGGGGTGCTTCTGCTGACCGCAGAAGTAACAGTGGGGACCCCCAGGGAGCATGGTGCGGGGGACCCCCAGGGAGCATGGTGCGGCAGGCAGCGCAGGCGTAGTGCGCGGGGGTGACTGTTAGGGAGGCCGTTTGCGGGGTCCACGAGGGGTAGGACGGGTGGGCCGAGCGGCTAGCGGAGTAAGATCGCGCACTACGGGAGGCGGCCGTCATGGAAAGCGCCAGAGTCTTTGCGGCCGTGAGGTCGGGGGCGGCCCCTTCCAGCAGTCGTTGCCGGATGGGGTCCGATGCAATGCCTGTAACAAAGGCATCGCGCATGAGTAAGTCAGAGTGTTCCATGGCTGTGAGGGCCCGGCAGTCGCAGTCTCGTACCAGAGGTATAAGGGCCCTCCAGAAGTCCTCAATCGACTCACCCGGCTGCTGGACGCGAGTAGAGAGTTGATGCCTCGCAAACAGGGTGTTCGCCGACTGTGCATAGTTCTCCTTGAGCAGTTCCATAGCTGTGGTGTAGTCAGTCGCATCTCGAATTAGCGGAAAGACACTGGAGCTAAGTCTGGAGTACAGGAGTTGCTTTTTCTGAGCCTCCGTCGGGGGAGGGTCCGCTGAAGAGATGTAGGCCTCAAAGACTGCAAGCCAGTGAACAAAGTCTTTTCTGGCATGAGGCGACTGCGGATCCATCTGCAGACGGTCAGGCTTGATTCTGATGTCCATGGTGAACGGAAAATCACACAGCAATATATTGTAGCGCTAACAATTATACTCATAGACGAGAGACTAGTACAATCGAGGCTTTATTGCTGTGCGATGCTATTCCTCCATCTGCAACTGTAGACTAAGGTCTGAGTGACTCACACGCATATTTATACACAAGCTCCCTGTGGGCGGAGCTAGCTGACAGGGGCTTATCGGAGGAACCTGTATTACAGGTACAGGCATACATCCCCCTACTGCAAGTACACATAACTACAGTGGTTATATCACCACACCCCTCATATTCCTTACCATGCATAAATTTACATGGCGAGGTGTACTTAATTGCTTTGTGATTTGGGAACGCAAATCAGTAACAATTCTCTGGCAGGAGAATATAGTCTTGCAAACAGCGAATCCTGCTCAGTACATGGAACAGTACAGCACAGAACAGGCCCTTCGGCCCTCAATGTTGTGCCAAGCCATGATCACCCTACTCAAACCCACGTATCCACCCTATACCCTTAACCCAACAACCCCCCCCTTAACCTTACTTTTTTATTAGGACACTACGGGCAATTTAGCATGGCCAATCCACCTAACCTGCACATCTTTGGACTGTGGGAGGAAACCGGAGCACCCGGAGGAAACCCACGCACACAGGGGGAGGACGTGCAGACTCCACACAGACAGTGACCCAGCCGGGAATCGAACCTGGGACCCTGGAGCTGTGAAGCATTTATGCTAACCACCATGCTACCCTGCTGCCCCAAATGTAAATGATTAAACATAGATATTGAGTAAAATGCCTTCATTCTTTTGAATTCATGACAAACCCTATTATGGTCAGACTTGGGGTGCTAAGATAGGAGTATCATATTTTTCATTTCATCATGTGGTCAGAATAAAAAAAACAATCATTTCTGGTTGAATAATGAGCTGAATCAAACAAATTCAAAAAGTCCTTTTAAAATAATTCACCAACACCCAGTAAGTTGGTGTCAGATAATTTGGTCATCTTTTTAACAGGAAAAGAGGGCTGAATTACAGTCCTGCAATGCTGGGATTGGCAGTGGACTGGAGCTGAACGTAGGCATCATTACCACGTGGAAGCAATGTTGCTCGCCAACCGTGATCATGAGGTACCTCGGTCAATTAATGTCTGGGAGGAATGGGGCCTATCCAATACTGTCATGGACGTAGGTGATGAGGCATCGATGTTGTCATCAACTGATGCAGAGGCATATGTTCAATTATTCCAGCCTTGAACAGTTACAGTACAAAATTCCTGAGAGGAAATTTGCTCCACAGTGGATCTTTGCAACCTGCGGGTTGACCATCACTGGAGTACCTGAGGGATGGCCATTGCTGATTAGAGGAACCTGAAGACTGACCATCATTGAATGGAAACCTGAGGGCTAGTCATCACTGATTGGAGGAATCTCAGGGCTGGCCATTACTGATTGGAGAGCCTGAGGTTGGCCATCACTGATTGGAAGAATCTGAGTGCTGACCATCACTGGTTGCATGAACCTGAGTGCTGACCATCACCGATTGGATAAATCTGAGGGCTGACCATAATAATAATAATAATAATCGCTTATTGTCACACGTAGGGTCCAATGAAATTACTGTGAAAAGCCCCTAGTTGCCACATTCTGACGCCTGTGCGGGGAGGCCGGTACGGGAATTGAACCCGCGCTGCTGGCATTTTTCTGCATTTCAAGCCATCTGTTTAGCCCACTGGGCTAACCAGCCCTGAATGGATGAATCTGAGAACTGACCATCACTGATTGGATGAATCTGAGGGTTGACCATCACTGATTGGAGGAATTTAAGAGTTGACTGTTGCTGAATGGAGAAACATAACGGTTGACCACTGCTGATCTGAAAAGCAAGAATTGCTGCTCAAACACTGTTAAGGTCTCAAGCAGGAGGATCCAGCAGACATTCCAGAAGGAAGACATGAGGTTAGGAGGAGGAAATTAGCCTTGATCTATTTCTGTTCTCTCATGCAAGTTTCCACACTCTGGAAGAACAGGCAGCTGTAGAGACTGAGGGGCCAGCAGCCACCTCTGTGGATGAAAAGAAGGATTCTTCAATGGGTATACCATCACGCATTTCCCCACACCCTCCACCAATGCAGATATTCTTACGGCAGTGAGTATGCATTCATGATTAGATTCCAGATCACAGCATGGTGAGCATATAACTGAAGTTCTGAAGAAAGTCTGTGAATGCTGAGACCACAGACAGTCAGATCAGTGGGAGGCCAGGCCTATGCTGAATCGGAGGCTGATAATGTGTTGGCCACATACAAGCTGCTGGAGTTGAAGCGAGAGTTAAGGTTTCAGAGTTGCCTTAGGTCATGGGCAACCATGTAAGGAAAATGGAGGGGTCCACCCAGGCTATAAGTACTGCATGTATTTGCATGGTTTCTTCCATCCCTCAGACTTGGATGTGGGGCTTGCCTCCTGGCACCAATTTTTGCCGTGTAGTTCCTGGCTCAGAGGACTGGAGAAACTTGAGGGCCCGGAATATGGTGCCTGGCCCGTTAATAGGATGCAATTGTGTCTTAATGCCACAATTGCATCCTCCCACTCACAAGGGCATGAACCTCGATCCTGGAGAATTGGAGCATCAGAAATGGACTGGGTTCCCATCCCAGTTTTCCTCCGATGCTGGATTCTCCGCTGCATCGGGAATTCCGTTACCGGTGGTGCGCGTTGGAGAATCCAGCCCAAGGTGTCACATCAAAGGTTATTGTGAAAAACTGGTGTCGGAGGTAAAATATTGGCATGGATAGAAAATAGGCTAGCTAAAGAAAAATAGAGGGTTGGCATAATTGTGTCTTTTTCTGGTTGGCAAGATGTAATGAGTGGTGTGCCACAAGGATCAGTGCTAGGGCCACAACTGTTTACAATTTACATAAATGACTTGGATGAATGGACTGAGGGCAAATTTGCTGATGGTCCAAAGATAGGTAGGTTAGTAAGACATGAACAGGACATAAGGAGGTTACAAAGGGATAGAGATGGTTTAAGTTAGTGGGCAAACAGGTGGCAAATGGAGTATAATGTAGGAAAATGTGACATTGTCCATTTTGGCACGAAAAATAAAAATGAAGCATATAATCTAAATGGTGAGAGATTGCAGAGCTCTGAGATGCAGAGGGTTCTGGGTGCCCTTGTGCATGAACCACAAAAGACCAGTATACAGGCACAGCAAGTAATTAGGAACACTAACAGAATGTGATAATTTATTGTGAAGGGAATTGACTAGAAAAGCCGGAGGTTGTGCTTCAAGTATGCAGGGCCTTGGTGAGACCACATCTGGAGCTCAGTGTACAGTGTTTACATAGATACACAGAAGATAGGAGCAGGAGGAGGACTTTTGGCCCTTCGAGCCTACTCCGCCATTTATCACGATCATGGTTGATTATCCAACTCAAGATTCTAATCCTGCTTTTTCTCTATAACCTTTGACCCCATTCGCCCCAAGTGCTATATCTAGCCGCTTCTTGAATATATTGAATGTTTTAGCATCAACTACTTCCTGTGGCAATGAATTCCACAGGCTCATCACTCTGGGTGAAGAGATGGCTCCTCATCTCTTTCCGAAATGGTTTACCCTGAATCCTCAGACTGTAACCCCTGGTTCTGGACACACCCACCATCGGGAACACCTTCCCTGCATCTTCCCTGTCTAGTCATGTTAGAATTTTATTAGTCTCTATGAGATCCTCCCTCATTCTTCTGAACTCCGGCGAGAACAATCCTAACCTAGTCAATTTCTCCTCATATGACAGTCCTGCCATCCCTGGAATCAGTCTGGTAAACCTTCCCTGCACTCCCTCAAAATCAAAAACATCCTTCCTCAGAGAAGGAGGCCAAAACTGCACACAATATTCTAGGTGTGGCCTCACCAAAGTCCTGTATAATTGCAACAACACATCCCTGCTCCACTACTTGAAATCTCTCTCAATGAAGGCCAACATACCATTAGCCTTCTTTACCGCCTGCTGCACCTGCATCCTTACCTTCAGCGACTGGTGCACAAGGACACCCAGGTCCCGTTGCGCACTCCCCTCTCCCAATTTGCAACCATTCAGGTAGTAATCTGCCTTCCTGTTTTTGCTTCCAAAGTGAATAACTTCATACTTATCCAAATTATACTGCATCTGCCATTGATTTGCCCACTCGTCCAACCTGTCCAGATCATTCTGTAGGAGCTCTGTATCGTCATCACAGTTCACCCTCCCACCCAACTCGGTATCATCTGCAAACTTTGAGATGTTGCATTTTGTTCCTGATCCAAATCATGAATATATATTGTGAATAGCTGGGGTCCCAACACCGATCCCTGTGGCACCCCACTAGTTACTGCCTGCCAATTTGAAAAGGACCCATTAATTCCTACCCTTTGTTTCTTCTCTGCCAACCAGTTTTCTATCCACCTCAATACACTTCCCCAATCCTATGCACTTTAATCTTGCACAATAATCTCTTCTGCGGGACTTAGTCAAACGCCTTCTGAAAGTCCAAATATACCACAATGACTGGCTCCCCTTTATCAACTGTACTAGTTACATTTTCAAAGAACTCCAACAGATTTGTAAAGCATGATTTCCCCTTCAAAAATCCATGCTGACTAAGACTGATCCTGCTACTGCTTTCTAAATGTTCCACTATAAAGTCCTTGATAATGGATTCAAGAGTTTTCCCCATTACCGATGTTTGGCTTACTGGTCTATAATTCCCTGTTTCCTCTCTACCTCCCTTTTTGAATATTGGAGTGACATTAGCTACCTTCCAATCTGCAGGGACTGTTCCAGAGTCCATTGAATCCCAGAAGATGACCACCAATGCATTTATTATTTCCAGAACCACCTCCTTAAGCACTCTGGGGTTTAGCACACAGCTAAATCTCTGGCTTTGTAAGCAGTCCAAGGCAGGCCAGCAGCACGGTTCAATTCTCGTACCAGCCTCCCCGAACAGGTGCCGGAATGTGGCGACTAGGGGCTTTTCACAGTAACTTCATTTGAAGCCTACTTGTGACAATAAGCAATTTTCATTTCATTTCAGATTATTAGGCCCTGGGGATTTATCCGCCTTCAATCCCATCAATTTTCCCAGCACCATTTCTCTACTAATATTGATCTCCGGCAGTTCTTCCCTCTCACTAAACCTTTCATTCTTCAACATTTCTGGTATCTGATTTGTGTCCTCTTTTGTGAAGACAGAAGCAAAGTGTCTGCATTGGTTTCCTCCTGGTGCTCTGGTTTCCTCCCACAAGTCCCAAAAGACTTGCTGTTAGGTAATATGGACATTCTGAATTCTCCCTCTGTGTACCTGAACGGGCGCCAGAATGTGGTGACTTGGGGTTTTTCACAGTAACTTCATTTCAGTGTTAATGTAAGTCTACTTGTGACAATAAAGATTATTATTATTAAGTATGTATTCAATTGCTCAGCCATTTCTTTGTCCCTTATTATACATTCCCTTGTTTCTGTCTGTAGGGGGCCTACATTTGTCTTTTCCAATCTCTTTCTCGTCACATGTCTCCTTAATTAAGAAAGGATGTAAATGCATTGGAGGCAATTCAGAGAAGGTTTACTAAACTAATGCTGGATCGGGCTGGTTGTCTTATGAGGAAAGGTCCGAGACTCCAGGCTTGTTTTTGCTAGAAAGGTACTTAGAAAAGTAAGAGACAAATTAATTGAAACATTTAAGATCCTGAGAGGTGTTGACAGGACATTTCCTCTTCTGGGACAATCTGGTACTGGGGGCCATTGTTTAAAATAATGGGGTGCCCATTTAAGAGTGCCGAGATAAAGAGAGTTTTTTTCTCTCAGAGGTTTGGGATATTTGGAATTTTCTTCCTCAAAACGCAGTGGAAGCAGAGTCTTTGAATATTTTAAAGGCAGAGCTTGATAGATTCTTGATAAACAAGGGGGTGAAAAGCTATCAGATGTAGGCAGGAATGTGAAATTTAGGTTGCAATCGAATCAGCCATGATCTTATTGAATGGCGGAGCAGGCTTGAAGGGTCTACTCCTCCTCCTAATTTGTGTGCCCGAATGTTCATATGTCCTTCACTGTCGCTCAGTCAAAATCTTTGAACACCCTTCCTAACAGCATTGTGTGTGTACCTACATAACATGGACTTCAGCAGTTCAAGATGTTGGCTCATCACCACCTTCTCAAGGGCAATTAGGGGTGGACAATAAATACTGGAATTGCCAGTGGTGCCTACACCCCATGCAGGAAAAATGCTTATTTTTAGATCACAGGCTTTATCTGCATCAGAAGCATTGGATATTGATGAGAAATTATTGCCCTGCACTGTAGCAATTATTAGCGTAGTTCCTATTCAAAGTAGTGCACTTTCATTACTGGACCAAAGTTGAGTTTATGGCTTATTGCATTACACCTTTACTTATTTACAAATTTGCACCATTTGCAAAAGTTTGAACAATGTTTTCATTTGTTGAGCTATCAGTTTGCTGTGGCAAATTCACAGGGCATTCAGTTAACATATTGCAAATTGCACAAAGCACCCCCAAGTAACAATGAAATATATTAACGTTGTATGATGCAGATTTATGAGCTGACACTAAACAACACAATTACCAAAGCATGAAATCAATTGCAGCAATTCTTCCAACTTACCAAGGCTTTCTGATATTATGATATTAGAATTTCAGAACATTTCCTGGAATTTGCCAAAAAAGGAGTCTAATAGTTTTATTTGAAGCCCTAACTGTAAAATATAATTTTCTTTTATTATTACTGCTAAGTATTGAGTTGATTTGCAAATATTATTGATTAAAAACTATGGGTCATGCTGCTAAGCATGGAACTATGAATGTAGTGTTTACAACAGTCGAACAGTAAGTCGCACAGTTGGTTCCACTATTGTAAATGGACCTGCATAATTTATCAGTGATATTGAAATTCACAACATGCAGCATAATGTAGAGTAGCACTTCAAAGTATTTTTTTCCTCAAGACATCAGCTTTTCATGCACACAAGACAGCATAATGACATCAACAGATAGAAATAATCTCCTCACATCATACTGTTTAAAAATAAAATGGTACTGCTTGTCAGAAATAGACGATCAAAAGCTTTTATACAGCTTGTCATGCAAATGATCTGTTGTGAATTTCTCATTTTTAAATTTAAATAAGTGGAAAGTATCACAAAGCTTAGGATGAGTTGTCAAACATTAGCACCTGTTTCACATTTTCCCACTGTCTCAACTCATCCTATTTGAAAGACTTCCTCTAGTTGTACTCTCCATTCATACAGAATACTGCTCACTCACAAAACCCTTTCCTCCATAACTGGGTTGTGTTTCATTCAGCCACAGCACTCTTCCTCTTTCAAAATGGTTCTAAAAACACCTTCTGCCTTGCCTTTATTGCAAGTTCCTAAAGGATCTTATGAACATAGGCTGGTTTAGCTCAGTGGGCTAGACAACTGGTTTGTGATGGCTAGCAGCGCGGGTTTAATTTCTGTACCAGCTTACCCGAACAGGCGCTGGAATGTGGCGACTAGTGGCTTTTCACAGTAACTTCATACTTGTGACAATAAGAAAAAGATTATTAGACTATTAACTTCTCTCTTTGTGCGACTTACATTTTGATCTTTCCTGTTTCTCGTTGTGGTTCCTCCTTTCTCCTGCAGCACTCCTACAGCTTTTGAACTGCAAAATAAAATCAACATTAAAATTGCTTCTTTGGAAAGGTCCATTTATACATAGACGAAATGAGGTGAGAGTGACTGCCCTTGATATCAAGGCAGCATTTGACCATGTTTTGCATCAAAGAATGCTGGCAAAACTGGAGTCAATGGGAATCAGGGGGGAAACTCGCCATGGATTGAATTCATGCCCATCACAAAGGAAGCTGGCTGAGGTTGTTTGTGTTCAATCATTACAATCCCAGGACATTACTGTTGGGGTTTCTCAGCGTAGTGTCCTCTGACCAACCATCTTCAGCTGACTCATCAATGACCTTCCTTCCAACATAAAATCAGAGTTGGGATGTTCACTGATGACTGCACAATGTTCAGCATCATTGGTGATTCCTTAGATACTTACGTCCATGCCAAATGCAGCAAGACCTGGACAATATCCAGGCTTGGGCTGACAAGTGGCAAGCAAAATTAGCGCCACAAAAGTGCCAGGCAATGGCCATCTCCAACTAAAGAGAATCTAACCATCACCTCTTGACATTCAATGGCATTATCATCACTGAATTTCCCTCTATCAACATCCTGGGGGTTACCATTTAATACAAACTGAACTGGACGAGCCATATGAATACTGTAGCTACAACAGCAGGTCAAAGGCTAGGAATCCTGCAGTGAGCACCTAAGCCTATCCCCAAAGCCTATCGACCATCTACAGGCCACAGGTCAGGAGTGTGATGGAGTAATCTCCATTTGCCTGGATGAGTGAAGCTCCAGAAACACTCAAGAAGCTTGACACCATCCAGGACAAAGCAGTTAGCTTGATTGACACCCATTCCACAAACATTCACTCCCTCCGCCAACAATGAACAGTGGCAGCAGTGTGTGCTATCTACAAGATGCACTGCAGCAACTCACCAATGTTCTTCAGGCAGCACCTTCCAAACCCATGACTGCTACCATCTAGAAGAGCAAGGTCAGCAGACACATGGGAACATAAGCACCTGGAGGTTCCCCTTCAAGTCACTCACCATCCTGACTTGGAAATGTATCGCCGTTCCTTCACTGTCACTGGGACAAAATCCTGGAACTCCCTCCATAATAGCAGTGTAGATGTACCCACGCCATAGGGACTACAGCTCAACAATACCTTCTCAAGATCAATTAGGGATTGGCAATCAATGCTGGTATACTCTGGTTCACTAATGCTCTTTAGGGAAGGATATCTGCCATTCTTGCTTGGCCTGGCCTTCAAATGACACCAGCCCCACTGCAATGTGGTTGACTCTTAACTGTCCACCGAAATGGGCAAGCCATTTAGTTCAAGCTCAATTGGTGGTGGGTAATAAATTGTTGTCAGTGACGTGCACATGCCATGAAAGAATAAATTTAATAAATTAAATAAAGTAAGTTTTGCATATGTCAAGCATATGGATGTGACTGAGCCAGTAACAGGCAGATCTCTTGCTTATGCACAAGAATATAAAAGGCCATATCCAGGGTAAAATACTCCCATGGATGTCCAGTAGCTGTGTATCATCTACAAGATGCACTGCAGTATCTCAGCAACATGCATTAGATAGCACCTTCCAAACCCACGACCACCACCATCTAGAAGGACAAGGGCAGCAGATACCTGGGAACCCCACCACCTGGAGTTCCCCTCCAAGTCACTCACCACCTTAACTTGGAAATATATCGCCACTCCTTCACTGTCACTGGGGCAACATCCTGGAACTCTCTCCCTAACAGCACAGTGGGTGTACCTACACTTCAAGGACTGCAGCGGTTCAAGAAGACAACTCACCACCGCCTTCTCAAGGGCAACTAGAGATCGGCACAAAATGCTGGCCTAACCAGCGACGCCAACGTCCCGTAAATGAATATTTTTAAAAAATCTACCTTCCACTATCCCTATCAGTAAAAAAGCAACACTGATTTCATTGAATCGTGTCTTCAACATAATAAATTGTCTAAAGGTGCTTCACAAAAGTAGAAAATGGAAAGGTGAGACAAAGACTGAAAGGAATGACCATGATCGCCATCAAAGATTTGGGGTGGGATTCACTGTTGGCCGATGCAGAAATCAGGAAACATGATTGGGCGGAGAATCGGTTCCAATGCCGAAATCGTAGCGGGCGCCAATTTGACACAAAATAGCAATTCTCCATAGCCTCGACAGCAGCGTTAATGTGTTCCAGAACGCACATACAGTAAACGCCATTTGCACATCATTATCTGGTATTCTCCACCTCCAATGGGCTGAATTCCAGATGGTGCGGTTCACTTGCGCTTTTAAAAATAATGAAACCGGTGTCGTGGCTGATGAGGGAGAGAGAGAAGGTAGGAGACGGAGAGGCGCGACTGTGGGATGATGATCCTCCACAACATCTCACAGTAAAGGGGCGACATGCTGGAGGAGGAGGATGAAGTCCAGTCCTCATCCGACGAGGAGGATGTGGGGAGATGGCAAGGAAGGGCAGGACATTGAGCTCAAGCAGGCATGGGAAGCTGCATGACGTGGGCGCTAGGGCCAATGTGCGCGGGACTCTCTGATTGCCTAAAGATCACTGACTAAGGCGGGGAGGAGAAAATGGTCAGGGGCACGGACACTGCATCCCACCACCACACACCCCCGCCCCTCCGGCCACCCCGTCGACTGCAACCCCCTCCGTGATACATAGCTGACACACTATGGGTGCAAGCCCTGGATTGGCAGTAATACTGGGTCTTGTCCATGGGATGGAGGATGATGATGACCCGCTCTGTGATGAGCTCTGGTGCTCCACATCATTTGGCAACATCTGCCTCCTGCCCACAGTAGCACTTTCCACCATCCTTGCATACGAGCTGACCATTCTATCACACAGTCCCATTGAATCCTTGGGGTGATGGTGATGGGGATTTTCAGGTTAACATGCACAAATATTTACAGATACGTGCCCTGGCCTTTAAAACTAAACTGTGCCTGCACCCTTGCCGACTTAACTGGTGTCTAACTTTCTGGCCTTATGGATCCTAACACTACATCTAGGTGGACCCCCAGACAATACAGCAGGAGTGGAGACGGCCTGCTGTGATTCTCACTCTGCGACGTGGATCCCCGCTGGCGGCCGTCTTCTGTGGTGGCTGGGCCTGGATGGGCCCGGCTGCTGCTCAGGTGTCCCTGGTTTCATGGAGCCGCCCTTTTCTGCCCTCTGTCCACCAGATGCGCCAGTGACAGGAGGGCGGTCCGTGGTGCTGTGGTGTTCCGCCCATCATCTCCTCCTCCCTCAAGGTACCCGGTGGCCCTGGGATACTCCATGGCGAGCGGTGCTATGCCCTGAGGCTCCCCCGCCACCTGGCGTTGCCAGTCCTGGATGCCCACTCTGTTCTCAACCAGGGTCTGCATTCTGGCATCCATAGAGCACAGGGAGTGGACTATCGCCATCTGGGACTGCGCCACATCACTCATTGACTGTGCCACTACCTTCTGGGACTGTCTCACATTAGCCAGTGACTGCGCCATTTTCCTCTGGGACTGGGCCATCTCCCCATGTGGCGCCTGGGCAATGCCACCGACATTTAAGCCATGGCTAGCTGTGACTGGGCCATGCTTAGAAGCACTGCTGCAATTTCCAGGTGGCTCTTGTGCATGGCTGCCGGTAAGGCCTTTGAAGGGGTGGGTAGCTCATGGACTCAGTGGACAGGGCACTCGGCATGGCAACCGGTATGGGTGCCAGCATGTGATGCAGGTTGGGGGTTCAGAAGCCCTCAGGCGGGGGGGCTTAGAGTTGTGTGGGACAGGGGTTAGTGCTAGGGGCACGGTGTTGCTTGCTCACCCTGGCCACCCTGGGGAGGTCGCGCAGTTGTTTTTACAGCACTGCTGGCCGGCCTGGATGGTGTTGCTGGTGGCGCTGCCAGCCTCTGCCACCTGTGCCCAGACATGGCGAATGTCAACCAGGTACCCAAGAAATACCCTTGAGGGTCTCAGCTGCACTTTGTCCCAGGTCTTTGAAGTGATGAAGCAATATTTCAAATACTGGCATCTCTGTCAAAACCCAACAAAGACCACAGTCACTGCTTTCCACTCAAGTTACTGAGTAGCTAGCAGTGAACTCAGGTCTCTTTTTGTGGCAAGCTGGTCAAGAATGAACCAAGTATCTAGGTGACACCCTGGAACACACCCTCAGATACCAGGAACACTAGAAAAGACCAAAACAAGAAACTAGCAGGCATCAGCTAAGGATCCAGTGTATTCTTCATACTGATACCCCTGTTCTGTGCACTCTTCAGCTGAATTCTTCTGCTCTGTGTCGACAGTGAGCAGCACCCAAAATGCTTGGACACTGTCCTCAACACATCATTATGGATAAGTAATGGTACAATAAATTCAATACACTTGTGCAATGGCTTCCAGTCACTTCTCATATCGTATCCCCTGACATGTGCCAGAAGACAAAAACGCTGAAAGAATTTGACTGCATTGAAGCCAACCCAAAACATTTTAATCTGTGAAGCTCTTCAGAACCTACTCAATATACGACTCCAATCACTCAAACCTTTCTGAAGTTCTGTGAATGGTTTTAGTGATGAAGGTTTTAATGAAAAGGACAAATGGTGCAATCATTTAGATAACACCAATATCATCAACAAAGATCTGGGGCAGGATTCTCCGACCCCCCCCGCCGGGTCAGAGAATCGCCGGGGGCCGGCGTCAATCCCGCCCCTGCGTGTCCCGAAGTCTCCGGCACCAGAGATTCGGCGGGGGCGGGAATCGCGCCGCGTCTATCGGCGTGCCCCCCCCCCCCCGGCGACTCTCCGGCCCGCGATACGCCGAAGTCCCGCCGCTGTCATGCCGGTCCCGCCGGCGGGAATCAATCCACCTACCTTACCGGTGGGACCAGGTGGCGCGGGCGGGCTCAAGGGTCCTGGGGGGGGGGGGGGTGATCTGGCCCTGGGTGGTGCCCCCACAGTGGCCTGGCCCAAAATCAGGGCCCACCGATCGGCGGGCAAGCCTGTGCCGTGGGTCACTCTTTTCCTTCCGCCTTCACCATAGACTTCACGATGGCGGAGGTGGAAGTGACCCCCTCCCCAGCGCATGCACGGGAATGACGTCAGCAGCCGCTGATGCTCCGGCGCATGCGCGGACTTCCGCCGGCAGGCGAAGTCCCTTCGGCCCCGGCTGGCGTGGCGCCAAAGGCCGTTCCCACCGGCCGGCGGGGCACCAACCACTCCGGCGCGGGCCTAGACCCTCAATGTTAGGGCTTGGCCCCTAAAGGTGCGGAGACTGGTGAGTGTCACACAATAGAGCCTTTAGGGTTTGACACCACTTTAAAACAGCGGCCTATACGCAACAGGATCCACACTCTCCATGCAAGGATACCTTCCCCACAAATGGAATTTTGAGGACAGCCCAGCCTGCAAATATGGTCACCCAGATCCCATCGCAGTGCAAATGATTGTGGTCGACAAAGATCTGCCTTAGTATTCAAGGCAATCCACCTAACAACACACAGTGCTGTGACTTGGCTGTTCACCTTGCACTTATAAAGTCGCAAGATGTCATACACAAGAAGAAGCTAGGAGGTGACAACACATTGAACTTAGCAAGGAAAGGGTGACTGGAGATGGGGTAATAACAGACAAAGAATTGGCGAAAAGCATCAGAGTTACTTGAACTCATGGTCTCTGTCTTGAAAAGGTACCAGCACTGGGGAAAAATGCTAATTAAAATGCACTTATTACCTCGGATTGACTAAATTTGAGATATTTCCGTTGGCAGCATGGAAGAACCAGCAGTCACTGACATTGAGGAATATTGTGACCTTGATTGCCACTGTAGCAGATGGCATAACTTCATTACTGCTTCCTTGGCGAACTTTAGCCCCTGAAGGCAACTTCTGACAGTCTCAGGTAGCAGCCTTAGAGGAAAACGTCGTGTGTGAGCTGACCTTCCGTTTGTGCAGATGAACCTTCTTAGTATTCCTTTTTTTTCCATTTTCTGTTCCTTGGCAACACTCAGAGATAGAACAGCAATTGAAATTCAACTAGTTCTCCTTTAAGCAAGTATTTCCTGAAAGGATAGAGTATTCGCATTGTATGAGTCAAGCATATATACTTTGTGAAAATACCCACAGGTTTATTTTCATGAAACTGCATTTGTAAATTAAACTCTCATGCCATTTTTTTGTGAAAGTCCCTTTGTGTGCCAATGTTAAATCATGTGATATGTAATTTGTGCATGGAACTGGAGAAATGTTTCCTTTCTGATTCCTGGATGGGCAAAACCCACCAGTGCAAATAACCTCTTCATGTGAGAAATGTATTCCCACATGAATGTCTTTATTGTAATACAAAAACAATTTGTGGATATTTTTATATCAAAATTCTATGACGATTAAATTAGGCTAAACATTATGAAGGACATTTTTAAATGAGGAAACGTGATAAAATAGATAACTGCAGTGCTGAATTCTCAATGCATATATTGCATTAATGGTCCTATGCAGTTGAGATACTTTAGAGCAGCTTTATAGAGCTAAACTATGGAATATGTGCCATACATTGTCACATTCAGTGACTGACGGTCGAAAGACATAAGATTAAAACTGGAGCAATAATGCAATATAAGGGGAATCTTTCCTCTTCTCTTGCTTTCATCTGGGGTAGGAAAATGAAAAATGAGTGTGTTTCTTCATGAAATAGGACTCAATGCAAGATCTAATGTATACTATAACTTTGCAGAACGATAATTAGGGCTAGTTCATTATGATAGTCTGCAGGAAGTGTTGCACATTACTTGCAATTGAGTGATAACACAGAAAGTGAGACACAATATTGTTGAGAAAAAGTACTTTTTAGGTTGCCAAAGCAACAAATATGTTTAACTCCTATTTTCTGTCAAATGTTCCGTACCTGCTACGATAAAATATATTGCCAGGAATTCTTTTTTCAGTGGAAATTGCATTTTCCGTCTAACAATAATGATGAAACTGCATTACTGCTATCATTGCAGTTCTTCCTCAACCAGTAGGAAATGAAGTGTGAATGCTGTTGGATGAAACCTACAAATATTCTGGAGCAATTTTCCTGATGTAATATCCTGACCCAAGATTTTTGGGGGTTTGGGAATAACATTTTGAATTTCAAAAGCTAATTGATGCTTATTATGGAATCTATACTATTTGATGAAGGGCTTGCAGCTTTATCCACACCGACATTTGTCACATCCAGCTCCTGAAGGAAAATTAAAGGTACACAAGGGAAAGAAAGTTCTGTGTTGCAGTCAGAGATAACTATTTATTAGGCCAATTTAAAATAATTACAGCCAAAAAACTGGTCCTACATCAATGGATTATTGCATTTAGCTCACACTATATTCCTTAAGGATTCACCAACCCCCAATTGAAATTTGCTAAGTGTAAGTCAATGTGTAAGAATTACTTTTTCTCAAGACACAATCTGCAAATTCCGACCTCAAATTAGTTGTGAATCACAATCAACACATGTTGTTACTCTGTATCTCTGCAGATTATATCAACAAGCTTAAAAAGAAAACACAATTTGTCGAGCGCTTAATAAAAAAAAAGTGCAGGGAACATTGATGGCTTTTCAGGTAGCTTGAAATATAGGTCGGCTTTTTTCAAATGCACATGGGATTAATCACATATTAGGAATTATGGAATATGGCACAATCCACATCAATCAAGTCAACCACTGTATTAAATAAAGATCATATTGTAGTAAGTCAGCTACTGTTTTCAATTGCCTGAATTTATAACTTAATTCATGTCATTACTTCAAATTATTGACTTATAAAAATATTATATTTATTTGGTAAGGTCAAAAGAAGGTCCTCCTCTGAATATTATAGAACAGAATATTGGGACGATGAATCTCTCACAACGGTGTAAAGATTTGGGCCTGGATTTTGCACTCAGCAGTGAAGCAACAGTGCTCATCACTGACCTTTAAAAAATGTTGCCCACAAAGATCTAGCAATCTCTGTAACCTGGGTTTCCCCTTTCCCAACTTCAACTTGAAACTGGAGGCACAAAGAAGGATTCACTACCTGTCCAGCAAAAGCTATGACATCAAGCAGGATAAGCAGTCAAGCACATAGAAAAATTCCACAGACAATGAAATGCATATTAAATCTTCCCTTTTTATAACTTTTAAGGCAAATGAAATAAAGATTGGAACATACAAATTGGAAACTGAAATATCATAATCAAACTTTGAAGAATAATTGAATTACAAAACTGTAAGACTTTATTGGAAGTAATTGATATTACAGAAATATAAAATTAATTTTCTTGGGCCAGAGAGACACTTCAGCAATAGTTAGCATGCCATTAAAAACTCACAGTAAGAAGTCTTACAACACCAGGTTAAAGTCCAACAGATTTGTTTCAAATCACTAGCTTTTGGAGCACTGCTTCTTCCTCAGGTGAATGAACATATACATAGACACTGTCAAAGATGTCAGACGATACTTTGAATGCGATCATTTGCAAGTAATTAAGTCGTTAATTTGGTGTGAATTGTCTAAAGCCAGGGCAGTTGGTAGGAGTTCACAAGCCCAGGCCAGATGGTGGGGGTGAGTGTAATGCAACATGAATCCAAGGTCCCTTGGATTCTAGATTCTGGTCTGTAAAGACTTAATTAACTGCAAATGACCACATTCAAAGTATCATTTGCATCTTTGACTTTGTCTATATATATGTTTCTGGAACCTACCTCTTCATTTACCTGAGGAAGGAGCAGTGCTCCGCAAGCTAGTGATTTGGAACAAACCTGTTGGACTTTAACCTGGTGTTGTAAGACTTCTTGCTGCGCTCACCCCAGCCCAACGCCGGCATCTCCACATCATTAAAAACTCAGTTAGGGTGGCACGGTGGTGCAGTAGTTAGCTGAGGACCCGGGTTCGATCCCAGCCCCAGGTCACTATCCAATGGAGTTTGCACATTCCCCCCCCCCCCCCCCCCCCCCCCCCCGTGTCTGCATGGGTATCAACTCTACAACCCAAAAAGATGTGTAGGTTAGGTGAATTGGCCACCCTAAATTGCCCCTTAATTGAAAAAGAAGAATTGGGTACTCTAAAATTTATTTTAAAACATGAAAAAAAAACCAGTTGCTCTTCATTAACAAGGTGCAACTTTTACAGCGGCTTTTCATAGTGACCAGTAAGGGTGACCCTGATACCATTATTGACTGTTGTAAAAACTCATCTGGTTCGTTAATGTCCTTTAGTGAAGGAAATTTGCCATCCTTACCGGGTCTGGCCTACAAGTGACTCAAACCCACAGCAATGTGGTTGACTCTTAACTACCGTCCAAAATGACTTAGTTCAAGGGCAATTAGGGTAGTCAAGAGATGCTGGTCTTACTAGCGACAATCAGATCCTATGAAAGAATAAAGAAAATAATTTAAAGCATGAATTGTGTTCGGCATGACTTGAGTTTCCAAAATACTTTGCACTAGTTTAAAAACATTCTGCTAGAAACAGCAGCCAAACCTCCTGCAAGATACAACTCCCCCCACCCCACCCCATGAAACCTGCCAGATTGCCAGGCTGAATTCATGACCAATAGGAGCTTTCAGCAATTGTACTTGCTTGCAAGCCTTTGAGAAGGCTCCACAAATTAAGCTGGAAATTTCAGGCGCAAGGACACTTTTAGAAACATTTTCTTTAACTGGCTCAGAAACATTTCACTCCGTAGCAATATAAATAGATAATGTTCTGTTTATTTTGAAATGTCATTTTCAGCAATTTACATCTGAAATTCAGAAGATCTCAAGGTGATTACAAAAGCTCATTTTTTTGTGACAAATGCATTTTTAGTTATATTAAATTAAACTGCGCTTAGTTATCCTTCTTCAAAGCAAAATTATTTTAAACATTACATTTTAGATGCTGTCTGCCTCTTCGGCTTCATGGCATATTTTGTGTTCGGCAGCATGCAAATAATTTGGAGTGGGATCTCAAGGAAGAAAACCTTCTCAAAATGGGCACAATGTAATGTCCAATTTCACCCCAAGATCCTTAAAGAACAGGGATAATGGTAGAATGACACAACTTAGAATGACATAACTTAGAGAGCAGCTTTGCTTATTCACCTTTAACTGTCCCTCACCATAAATAATTAACCTTATCCATTATTTTGACAACAATCTGGCCAATTGAAATAACCAAGACCAAGGAATTAATTGAAAACTGTAAGGGGCTGTAATAACACTCACTAGACCCACGGGAGACACCCCAATTGATCTCCGCATGGGATTTGTGGAATATGAGCTCCTCCGCTAGTGGGCAGAGGCCCATCAGCTGGAGCTTGTAGAAATTACCTCAGAAAAGCTGTCCCAGACTGGGATCAGCTAGAAATGTAGTCCCATTTGAGACCTTGGAGGTGTAAACCACGTTGCGGACTTGACTGTTGTTAACGAATTTCAACCTTTTTTGATTTACCTTCTCAGGCCTCCTCAGCTTTCAGAGAGATGTTTATGTTGACATGGATCATTTTGAGTTTTGTAATGCAAATGGTAAAATTCAGATGCCAACTCAATTTAGGTAAGTGCTTGAGAAATTAGCCCTTGCCATTTAAATTTTACATCAGCTACAGTCCAAACCACTGTTTACAAATATTATTGGTGGGTGCACGGTAGCATAGTGGTTAGCACTGTTGCTTCACAGCGCCATGGTCCCAGGTTCAATTCCCGGCTTGGGTCACTGTCTGTGCGGAGTCTGCACATTCTCCCCGTATCTATGTGGTGCTCCGGATTCCTCCCACAAGTCCCGAAAGCCGTGCTGTTAGGTGAATTGGACATTCTGAATTCTCCCTCTGGGTACCCGAACAGGCGCTGGAATATGGCGACTCAGGGCTTTTTACAGTAACTTCATTGCACTGTTCATGTCAGCCTACTTGTAACAATAAGGTTATTATTATTGTTAAAGGACTGCTTGAAAATATCATTAACTTCACGATTCATTTTTACAAATTGGTAACATTTAAACAGTACCTGCATGCATCATTAGTATAGAGAATTTCTGAAAACCTTGATTTGTTTTCAATCAGGCCTGCAATATAACTGCATATAAATATACTCAAGAATTCCAATGGCATTTTTAATCTACAGACTTTCCGAAGTCAGTCAATTATTTTCTAACCTTAAAATGATTTTGCAGGCTCAATATTATATCTTCAATTGAATGAGCACCTGAATCTAAATGTTGTATTGGACGCTCCTAACTAGAATTAACATATGCAAAAGTCAATTGCCGTGATAGCTTTTGTGGCATGTTATTTTAACACTTGTTTAATTAACCATGTATATGGCGACTAAAGAAGTTAAAATCATTTTCCTTTTGAATACTTTTTTATCATTCAGATGTTTTATATTCCCTGCAGCCAAGGTGTTCTAACAAACTAAGGTTCGAAGAGGTGGTTTCATGTACAAGATTGGTAAGATTGAATTTTGTATGATCAGAAACAATAACATTTATGATATTTTTGAAAGTTATTTTTTATTAAATGTGTTATGACACCCTGGGCTAGTGTGCAGTCAATTCCAGCCCCACTTGACCCGAAGTGGCAACACAGGTAAAATTAGATTTTATGTTAATACGTGGTTTGTTGACTTTAATTGACTAAAAACCATCAGGCTTGTCAAATTTAAACACAAGTAACTTTTTATTATTCACAGTCATGGTAATAAAATGGGCAAAACATACAACTGGCTCTCTAATACTCCTTTCCCAACCCCTCTTCCTATCTACCCCACTCTCTCTACACACACACACACAGACAAATAAACAGAGCAAAAAGGGTGATTGAACAGTAATGAAATATTAAAAATATAAAAGAATAAAGCGTTTTGATGCAGATGGATGTCTTCCAGTTAGTTTCTTTCTCAAGGGGGTTAGGCCTTTATTTGGGTACTTTCTTTTCCTTCCGCTTGTAATTATCTTTACTGTAGACACAAGAGATAGCAGGGTACCGGCAGCAGAGAGAGTGAGAAAACAGAACAACTCTTCCTTCGAGGGTCTAGAGGCTTCAGATGGTTTTCTCTGGCAACGTAATGTACTTTTTTTGTAGCTTCAGGATCCTTTCAAGCTTACAGCAAAGATGTGCAAGGCACTGATTGGTTTTAGAGCAATAAAGCAGTTAATTCAACAAGAGACAAAGAGCACTTTCCTTCTCCTTCCAAGCTCTAAACACTTCAGCCAAGCTCTCTCAGAAAAAGAGCGCAGAAACCAATCATTAACTGTTGTCAGGCAGATAACTGTCACTGGCCAACCCACTGCTTGCCCGCCGACCAATGAAACTACCTCCAAAGCCGGTTTCTGAGATCCGCTCGGCGCCGAAAAGTCTGACCTCTCCTCTCCAAATATAAAGCCTGGGAAGACACTGTCCTGGCAAGCACTCTTCTACTTAAAGGCACACTTTGATTATGGGTCCATGGACCAAAAATAATAAAATAAAATAACTGGGAACAAAGGAAATAAACAGGAAGGACTCTTACAAATGACAATGCAATGCACCAAATACAACATTTCCTTATTGCATTTTATTTTGCATTCAGATGATAGCTAAAGTAGAAAAGAGCTTTTCATTGGTTTAGCTTATGAATTAAATTATGAATAATTTCTGGCTATGCCAATTGTTTCCACCAACATTTAATCCCTCCATTTCCAATGAGCATTGGCTGCCGTGTGTACCATCTATAAGATGTACTGCAGGAACCACCAAGTTTCCTTATGCAGCACCTTCCAAACACACAACCTCTACCATCTAGAAGGACAAGGGCAGCAGATACCTGGGAACTCCACCACCCTGGAGGCTCCCCTCCAAGCCGCTCACCACCCCAATTTGGAAATATATCACCATTCCTTCATTGTTGCTGGGTTAAAATCCTGGAACGCCCTCTCTATCATTGTGGGTGTACCTACACCTCAGTGACTGCAGCGGTGCAAGAAGACAACCTGGAATTAGGGATCGCCTAACCAGCGATGCCCACATCCCGTAAATGAATTTTTAAAAAGATTGTAGCACTAACTTTATCTGAATTCAAGCCAATGAAGAGGTTTGAAATACATTTGGTAAAGTACGAAAGTTATTGCAGCGTATTGGTGAGATTAATTCAGACAGAACTCCAATTTAAAATTCTATAATCTAAGAGAGTGAAAACAGCTCCACTTTGTCAAAGGTTCTGGCTTGAAGTCTCCAGTTGTTGAGATTCAATTTTCCCGCCGGCAGAGTACCCCCACCAACGGGTTTCAGAGAGGTATAGGATGGTTGCAACAGGAAATCCCATTGACAATTGGTGGGAAGATGGAATCCCATTGCCAGCGAACGGTGCGCAGCCTAGAAACACACAGCTGGCAGACTGGAGAATCCTGCTCTCTTTATATTTGAACAAATATTTCTCACTTTATTTGCTTTGTGTGCGTTTTAACATTTAACAATTATTGGGTGCTTCAAATATCCATTTTATTCTCTGAAAATATATAATAGCTACCATAATCTTTCAAACTAGTTCTATATTCAATGGGGGAGATTCTCCGATATGGAGGCCAAGTGTTCACGACATTGTGAACGCCGTCGCATTTCACGATGGCGCGAACAGGGCCCGGACACAACCTATTTTGGCCGCCCCAACCCGCGCGCGTGCGCAGTTGGGCCATGCCATCCTGCGCATGCGCAGGGAATTTCTTACGTGCGCCGGCCCCGACCCAACATGGGGTCGGTGTTCAAGGGCTGGCCCGCCAGGAAGTAGGCCCGAGGTGGGAGAGGCTGGCCCGCCGATTGGTGGGCGCCGATCGCGGGCCAGACCACATCGGAGGCCCCCCGCCCGCACCCCCGGTGAAGGAGCCCCCCCACAGGCCGCCTCCCGAGCGTTCCTGCAGAGTTCCCGCCAGCAGCGACCAGGGGTGAATGGCGCCTGTGGGACTCTGTCATGTCAGAGCGGCCGCTTGGCCCACCCAGGCCAGAGAATTGGTGACCCCGCTTATTCCAGCGGCCGGCGCCGTGCCAAACGTGCCGGCGCAAATGACGCCGATTCTCCGCACCTCGGAGAATCGCACGGCGGTGTTGGGGCATCGTGGCACGGTGCGGTGATTCTCTGGCCCGGCGCGGGGCTCGGAGCATCGCCCCCTTAATGTTTCGTGATTCAAAGTTAATGTAGTAAGAAAATGTGGAGCAGCATTTGGTCCAATAATCAGATTATTGTAAAGAGTAGATCATCAAAAAGAAAGGATTCAATTTCCAAATCACAACAATGTCTGTTTATGAATTCAAATGGAAAGTTGTTCAGAAGGAAAGTTGTTCCATCAAATGCTGTATGAATGCAAGTTGTTTCTTTGCCCTCTTTGTATTCTAAATGGTTCTTTCAATTAATCTGTAGGTGGGGTGTCTCTGAGGCCATATTTTCAGATGCGATATTTTGAAAGATTGATAACAGTCTGGGGCTGGGGCTGGGGCAGGTTTAGCACAGGGCTAAATAGCTGGCTTTTAAAGCAGACCATGGCAGGCCAGCAGCGCGGGTTCAATTCCCATACCAGCCTCCCCGAACAGACGAATGTGGCGAATAGGGGCTTTTCACAGTAATTTCATTTGAAGCCTACTTGTGACAATAAGCGATTTTCATTTCATTTCATTTCATAAGGATGCGGGTTAAATATTTTTTATTTTTTTAAATTTCAGAGTACTCAATTATTTTTTTTCCAATTAAGGGGCAATTTAGCCTGGCCAATCCACCTAACCTGCACATCTTTGAGTTGTGGGAGTGAAACCCACGCAGACATGGGGAGAATGTGCAAGCTCCACACGGACAATAACCCAGAGCCGGGATTCGAACCCAGGTCCTCAGTGCCACAGCCACAGTGCTAGCCACTGTTCCACATGCTGCCCTAATGCGGGCTAAATATAAGGCTTTTAATAATTATATAGATGGAAATATTTTAACATCAGAATCTTGCTATAGCTACTTTACTCTCCTTGCTCTTGGGTAGATGTAAAATGATGCCAGGCATCCCAGAATATCAGTATCTGACTCACTCAGTGTTTCAGTAATTAAATGCATTGAGGCCAATTTTTGTCCTCTAATCTCAATTAGCTACTACCTGTGTGAATCTCAAATTCAAGCGGCACTTCACTTCCTGATTTAAACAATTTGCATAATTATTCACAACTCCTCGGAAAACTCAGTAGATTTTCAGGGTGATACTAGTAGTGATGCATAAAATGTATCACAATGCGGAAACTAAGCCAGGGGTTGTGTGTGCCTTCAGGGATTGTCCTGGGAGGCGGGCAGTCAGAAAATTGGGTGGGAGGGCATTGGCATTTTACCAGGCGCAGGGAAGGTGGTAGGTGGCTCTCCTGCCCAGAGGCCAATTGAAGTTATTGAGTGGCTAATTAAGGACCATTTATGGGCTTCTTCCTACTGAGGAGAGCTCCAAGTATACCATGGCAGTCTCCTTGTGGGCTTGGGGGGAGGGAGCCTTCTGATCAAATATGCTGTGGTCCACAGAGGGACCCTTCAATGGTAAGAGTCACCAAAGTGGAAACTACCCCCTTTCCTTAACAACCAACAACACCTCTGCCCAGCCCCGTCCACACCCCTCTCTCCAACCAGTCTGACTGGGGTTCTGACGATTCAAATCCCACTTACCTAGGTTTTGGGTGACCCCCATGTTGCTAATCCTGGCTGGTGCCGTCCCAGCAGTGACTCCCGGTGCTATTGATGGGACTGACAATCTGTCAGCCCTATGATTGGTCAGAATCTCTTGGAGGCAGGATCTCATCTCCAAAAGGGTGAGAGCCCCAATCCAGGCAGTTCATGTGCATGTACAAATCCAGTCGAGGCTCCCAGTACCAAAAATGGCAGTATCGACCCATGTTTCCAGCTTATGGACAGGGCTGCCATTGCCCTGTAAAATCCTGGTCAAAAGTTTCAGTAAGCCAGTGGAGAATAGTTCTTTCCTCTCTCAGTTAGATTACATGGCTGCAGGAAGTGGGTAGGAAGTATTTTGTTACCAGTGTCAATGGGCTAGCAAGAAGAGAAAATGGAATTGGAGCTCCTGCTATTGATCTATATGAAGCATCTTCTCGAAAACACCTTCATCTGAGGATGGAATCAATTCAACTGTTCAGCCAGGAAAAGAAGAAAGGAGAGAAAGTTGAAAAAAAATTATTTTCCAAAGGGAAATTATAGTAAAATTATTCATATAAATTCATTTCTGATTGTTTTTCTTCAGTATTTTACTCTTATTATCTAACAGTTTAAGAAAGAAAACACTGAAGTGCTTCTATTATACCTAACAAGATCGCTTTACCTTAAGGATAATTTTATATTCATCCAATCCACTTGAATGCAACATTCTCCCTGATGAGCTGCAGTAATTTCCCTTCTTGAATAATTTCATTCCAGTCTGACTGATTGTTTTTTCCACAGTTTCATCCTCTTCTGTTTTTTCTTTCTATCATTTTCATGTAATAAAAGATTTGATAAGTTGATAAGATACACAAATGACAAGAGCATTATCACAATCAGTCACAATACAGCTGTGCAATCATTTGAAAGCTGTCTGAAATGAAAGAAGTAACACTGGTATTTCACCATCTGTCAAGGGTTTTTGTTTTAAAATATGTTCGTCAACGTCAGTCTTGGCTCGATGGTATCACTGTTACTGGAATCAGAAGAACTTGTGTTCAAATTTCACTCACGAGACTTGGGCACAAAATCTAGATACACACGTTTGTGAAGTACTGGGAGAGTGTTGCACTGCCAGATATGTTGGCATGATTTTATATCTCGGGTTGGGAACCTGGCGCCGGGACAACTTCTGGGTTCTGACCATGCTGGAAATAGACATGCAACACATTTTTCCTAGGTTTTCCCTTTAATAGGCCAGGTGTTGTGTACACCATCCAATTAGGGATTGAGAGTGCAGGTAGGAGGCGGATCTGAAACTGAGCAGGCTGAAATAAAGGAGATGATGCCAGCTATTCATCATAAGACCACAAGACATAGGAGAAGAATTAGGCCACTCGGACCATTGAGTCTGCTCCTCCATTCAATCATGGCTGATATTTTCTCTTCCCCATTCTCCTGCCTTCTCCTCATAACTCCTGATCCCCTTATTAATCAAGAACCTATCTATCTCTGTCTTAAAGACACTCAGTGGTTTGGTCTCCACAGTCTTTTACGGCAAAGAGTTCCACAGATTTACCCCCCTCTGACTGAAGAAATTCCTCCTCATCTCTGTTTTACAGGATCGTCCCTTTAGTCTGAGATGGTGTCCTCTGGTTCTAGTTTTTCCTACAAGTGGAAACATCCTCTCCATGTCCACTCTATCCAGGCCTCGCCGTATCCTGTAAGTTTCAATACGATCCCCCTCATCCTTCTAAACTCCAACAAGGACAGACCCAGAGTCCTCAACCGTTTCTCATACGACAAGCTCTTCATGCCAGTTTGCCGGTTCAGCCCGGGAGACCAGAGAGAGGAGAAGGAATACAAGAGGGCAACTATCCATACTATGACAGCTCCAAGGTTAGTAATGCCTTCCTTGGAGGTGGTTGGAGAGCAGAGAAGTGTAATGTTCCCAAAGAGTGGCATGAGAAGGCCACCCATTCAGACCAAGCAGGCCTGGCTGGAGGTCACAAATCAAGTCACTCACCCCACATTGTGTGGAGAACATGGGTGGAGAACACGGGTTTAGTGCCGTACGAGGTTCAATTACCTTCTACATGACAAGATGACCTTGACAAGGTGAGTACTACTTGAATCCCAGATGAGATATCTCTAGGTCTTCAGTCACCAGCAAACACACTAGTTCAGAAGCCTGAGGATGCATAGCACACCTGCATGGAAGGATGTGGGACCAGGAGCTTTAGAAAACTATCAGTAAGGCTTTTAAGCAAAGTACTATTGGGACGCAGCCAGCACTAAAGAACACAACACCTCATGTATATGATGTGCTGGGATTGTTGAGGCTGGCCAATCATTGCATTATCTCTCTCTCTCTCTCTCTTTTGGCTTTACAGAAGGAAAAGATGCACTGTCCCTGAGAGAGGTCGTGAACAAGCGATGAAGAGCCACAATTCACAATATTGAGGAGCATGGAGAAGTAGCCCTTAAGTTGGCAAAGTCATGGCGCATGAGGTAGTGGTGGAAGGGGAGATGGGATTCAATGCAGAATAAAGCAAAAAGATATTTAAATCTCCAGTGAAGTATACGGAATGCACTCCTCCGTGTTCATCAGCATGCAAAGTTTTAACCATTATGTTGTGCTTCAGCTCTGCAGTGGCATCAGAGTCACAGTCATCTCAAAATAGAGGCAAGCCATTTGATCCATAGAGCCCAATCTGGGCCTCTGCAGAACAGTCCAAGCAGCCCTATTCCACAGTTCTATCCCCATCACTCTGTAAGGATATTTTTTTCAGGTGCCTATTCAATTACCTTTTGAAATTATTCATTGGGCGTGATTTACCCGGTACATCCCACCAGAATTGGGAAGAGATATGGAAGGTAGATCCTGGGAGAGGCTTCTCCTGGGATTGCCTATGAGAGCTTGGAAAGATATGTAAGTTTAACACTAAACTGTGCCTTTGCTGTGGGTTAGGACTCAGCCAGCAGAATTTTGGATGACGTCAAGTTTACAAGCTGGCCGAAAGTACATTTGAAAAGTTGCCTCGAGATAGTGAAGCCTTTAATGAGGGTTTCAGCAGCAGATTAATTGAATCTGGAGCAGAGTCGGGTGATCTTACGGATGAGGAAATAGGGGATCCGAGTGATGTTACAGTTTTGTGATTGGAGGCTCATTCAGGGTTAACATAACACCACAGGCTGGATTTCATCATGGCCCGCCATGCGTGTTTTGGCGGGTGGGGTGGAGGGACATGACAAGTGGCAAGTCTACCACCTTCCAGCACACCTCCGAGCTGTCACCTTCTGATTGATAGGCGGGAGAGTGCTGTAATCAGCAGCCCTCACACCGTTTTTCAATAAAGAATTAAGGATCAATTGAGTTTATTAACAAGCCAATTGACATGGATATTGCCTACACTATAAAACGGGTCGAGGGGCGCGATTCGCAGCAATCCTCCTCCACTCCTGCTGTATCATCTGGGGAATCACTTAGACGTAGTGGTAGGGCCCGTAAGGCAACTAAGATAGACACTGAGTAAGTTGGCACGGGTGAAGGGCACAGTTTAGTTGTAGGGGCTAGGGCACCTGTAAATAATTGTTAACATTAAACGCACTGTTCCACCTTACTTGTAATACCGTGTGATTGTTCCACAGCCACAGGAATCGTGATGGTGACCGAGTGTCGCTGGGGTTGACGAGCGGTGAAACTTCGGTGCTGGGTGTGCAGTCCCTGCCCCTCCCCCCACCCCCTCCCACAGCTAGCCCACGCGGGCACGTGATAGAGTGTCCGTGACGATCTCAGCGGCCACCAAGGTGGATGGTTCAGCTATTGCCATGGGTCAGACTCTCTCTAACGATTCTGAGCTCACAGCTGTTCGCAGAGCGGGCTGTCATCATTCCACATGGCACTGATCACACCCGCTGACACAGCCATCAATGTTGTGCCATACCGTCTGGACCCAGTGGTAAGGGTGATGTCTAAGTGGAGCAGTGTACACTGAAAGGGGGTTGGAGGGGGTGGGGTGGTTGTGGTGGTGGCAGTTGTGTGTTGACCCTCTGCACGACTAGCGATGCAGGTGGTGGTTTGGTGTTCAGCGGGGACGTCACATGCGACACGTGAACCGTGCTGCCACCAAGGCGTCGCGTGCCCGCCGTCCTCGCCGGGTCCGTTGTGCCGCCTCCTGGACATCACCAGCACCTGGGTCGTGTCTGCGTGCTGCGCCTGCCACTCCGCCAGCCTCCTCCTCCTCCTCCTCCCTCTCCTCCTCCTCCTCCTCCCTCTCCTCCTCTTCCTCCTCCTCCTCCCTCTCCTCCTCCTCCTCCCTCCTCCTCCTCCTCCTCCTCCTCCTCCTCCTCTGTGCTGGCACCACTGCCAATGGCTTCTCCATCCGCCTCCTGCAGCAGGTCATCTCCCCTCTGCATCGCGATGTTGTGCAGCGCACAGCAGACCACAACAATGCGAGCGACCCTGTCGGGCTGGTACTGCAGGGCCCCTCTGGAGCGGTCCAGGCACCTGAATCTCATCTTCAGGAGGCCAAGGCAGCGCTCCACCACACCCCTGGTTGCTGCATGGGCCTCGTTGTATCGTGTTTCCGTATTGGTCTGAGGCTTCCGTATAGGCGTCATCAGCCAAGACCTCAGCGGATAACCCCTGTCACCTAGCAACCAGTCCCTCAGCCGGGGGGGGGACGTCCCTCAAACATCGCAGGGATGAACGACTGCGCCAGTATGTAGGAGTCATGCACACTCCCTGGGAACCTTGCACAGACATTCATGATCCTCATGTGGGGGTCGCATACCACCTGGATATTCATGGAGTATGTCCCCCTTCTGTTTGTGAACACGTCCCTGTCCCCTGCAGGCGGGCGCATGGGGACATGAACACAATCGATTGCCCCCTGCACCCTCGGTATCCCGGCCACGCTGGCAAATCCACGGGCTCGTGAGTCTTGACTTGCTTGGTCCTCGGGAAAGGTGATGTAGCGGTCCGCGATGGCATAGAGGGCGTCGGTCACATCCCGGATGCACCTGTGCACCGATGACTGGGAGATCCCGGAGAGGTCCCCGCTCGGAGACTGGAAGGAGCCGGTAGCATAGAAGTTAAGAGCGACCGTCACCTTGATGGCAACCGGGATCGCGTGTCCTCCCCCCGTTCCACGTGGGGCGAGGTGCGCCACGAGGTGACAGATATGTATCACGGTCCGCCTACGCAGCCGGAGTCCCCTCCTGCAGGTGATGTCCGTCATTGTTAGGAAAGAGACCCGGACACGGTACACCCTCGGCCTTGGTCATCGCCTCTGGCGCCGTGGCTGCACCCTCACTCTCTCCTCTTCCTCCTCCTCCTCCTCCTCACCATGCTGCTCGACGACTGGCAACTCCTCGGCCCTTCCCTCTGCTGCTGCAGCTGGCCCTGCATCCACTGCGGGTTGTGGGTGTGGATGCTGCTGCATCGCCAAATGCAGTGGAGCGGCCCCAACCACTGCGCAGAACATAGCCGTTCTGTTCACAGACATTGTGCTAATCTACAGAAGGGTGGTGGGGGCAGAGAAACGGGACATGTTAGACGGAGGTTAGTCGACAACTCGGCAGCCGCCTGCCACGGGATACCAGTGTGTCCCGGTGGCCTGGTCGCGCTGCTCACACGCGGGCAGCCTAACCCCTGGTCACTTTCTGCATCCAACGGCCAGTTAACTACGTCCTCCTCACGGGTGTGTCAGTGGCCTGTGGCCGTAAGCCACAGGGCAACCAGCGGCCGTGTCCTCGTGACCGGCACGCCATGGCATGGTGGCAGACATTTTGTTACGGGGTTGGACGGGTCACTCGCTCACTATCTACCTAACCCCCCCCCCACTCCCACTCCCCCCCTCCATCTCCCCCTCCGTCTCCCCCACTCCCCCCTCCGTCTCCCCCACTGCCCTCTCCGTCTCCCCCACTGCCCTCTTGGTCTCCCCCACTCCCCCCTCCGTCTCCCCCACTCCCCCCTCCATCTCCCCCACTCCCCCCTCCGTCTCCCCCACTCCCCCCTCCATCTCCCCCACTCCCCCCCTCCATCTCCCCCACTCCCCCCCTCCGTCTCCCCCACTCCCCCCTCCATCTCCCCCACTCCCCCCCTCCGTCTCCCCCACTCCCCCCCTCCGTCTCCCCCACTCCCCCCTCCGTCTCCCCCATTCCCCCCTCCGTCTCCCCCACTCCCCCCTCCATCTCCCCCACTCCCCCCCTCCATCTCCCCCACTCCCCCCCTCCGTCTCCCCCACTCCCCCCCTCCGTCTCCCCCACTCCCCCCTCCATCTCCCCCACTCTCCCCCGCTCTGGGCCCCCCCTCCCGTTCTCAGGGATGCCTTCCCCGTTGTGGCCAGACTCGAGCGGTGCGCTGAGCGGTGCGCTGAGCGGTGCACTAACCTCCTGGAAGCAGTCGTCAGCCAGCACGACTGGTTGACGAACTTAAAAAGCAGGTGTGTTTCACGCTGTGTAAACAGTGCGCCATTAAGTCGGGACTTCGGCCCATCCGGGCCGGTGAATAGCGGGGGGGGGGGGGGGGGGGGCAATTAGTAGCGATTCTGATTGTGTCGGGGGCGTAATAGAGGCGTTTGGCGAGAATGGCGACTCGGAGATTTTGCGGGGTTCGGAGAATAGCGGGAGGGCGTCGGACCAGCGTCGCCGTAAAAATTTGCGCCGCCCGCTATTCTCCGCCCCGTCGTGAGTGCGGACATTCGCGCCCATAATCCGTTGTTCAATTGGTTAATGTACTTCACTTACAGATGGAAATGTAGTTTTATTTTCCTCCAACATTTATCCCATAGTGCTGTTAATTCAACCTGACACCGGAGTTCATTCTATATAGCTGCTTTCTCTTTTGACAAAGTTAGTTAGATACCTGATAATGAAGCTCATTAGAGTTCAATTACTTGTTCCAAAGTTGATTTTTAAAAAATGGAAAATAACCTCCTTCTGGTAATGTTAAATGATGTACTATGATTCTTGAAGTAATATAAATTAGATGATCAAATGCAAATACACATTACAGCAGGTAAGTGAATGCTTTCTATTTTTGCCACGTTTCCTTTTCTTTTTCTTTTTATGTCTCTGCTTTACTGACTGGTGGAAAATTTGTGTCTCCCTTCAAACTGAAGGGGATAAATCAAGAACAAAGGAATCAATGTGAACAATCTACACTGGGGAATTAGTTGAGTACAATTATGGAGAGAGACTGGGGTTGTTCGCCTTTGAGCAAGGAAGGTTAACGGGAAATTTAATGGAGGCTTTCAAAATCATGAAGGATTTTGGTCGAGTAAATGAGAAGGAATTGTTTCCAGTGGCAGAATTATGAATAACCAGAGGACACAGATTTAAGGGATTCAGTGGACAGAAGTTTAAGTCCACTTTCAGGGGTTTGGTGGAGTGTTCCTTGGCAGCTGCAGCACTGAGGAACGCCCTGCTATTTAATAGCACTTTGCCATTTTTGTTGGCCTTGGGGAGTTTCTCACTGCTGAGGCCACACTGAGAGAGATTTCCTGCTAGCAAGTTGATCTGACCCGCAGGAACGAATGATTGCAGATTGGGGCACCATTTTGATCGGCATCTCCAATCTCCCAGCCCCCCCTCCTTTCAGGCTCAGCCTCCTGCCACTTTAATGACACCCCATTCATGCTGCAAAATTTGTAGATGCACCTGGGGGCCCCCTCCCTCACTTCCCCTCTTACCTCTGTTATGGGCCAGGGTTTAGAGAACCCTAAAGTGTATCATTGAATTCACCTGACCCACAACTTTCAATAGATTGTGGTATAGGGAGCACACAACCCACTCTGCAGGTGTGGTACAGCAGAAATGGAAAAGTATTTTGAAAGGAAAGCAGTGTTTATTCTATGAACTCAAATTTACCTTTTTAAAACATACAGTGAACATCTTAGCAACCATTAATTCAAATACAACCCCCAAAGAATACAACACTACGTAACACTTAAGCTGTCCTTTTCACATCCATAAGACTTAAACAAAACCTGTAAACAGAAGCACATCAGGTTAAAGTCACTACTGAGAGCAGTTATTAGTTTTAAATCACCAAAGGATCGATTTACAGTTTTTAGCTTACAGAGAGAGAGACTAATACCCCTTCTGGCTGTTACTGCAGCTATGGAGCTCTGAAAATGAAACTAAAACACACCCTGCAGCAAATAACCTAAAACAAAAGTAAAAAGCTGACAGACAGACCAGCTCCACCCATTCTCTGACATCACTGCAGTATTAAACACCCATTTCCTAAAGGTACTCTCACTACAGATATTTATATACACACCCATTTATAACCACCCATTTCTTAAAGGTACTCACACATGACACCTCCCTTCCAATTGCTAAGGCGTCCCCCCCCCCCCCCATGCCCAAATCCAGTGTCCAGGTGCCAGGTTGGCACCTCCAGGATACTACCCTGCTGCCCCCGACCATCTTGGCATCTCCAATGGCCTGCAGACCCTCCAAGATGCTTTTTGTGTGAACTAGTACTAAATTGTACCCTGGTGAGGTCTTTCAGATGCCGCCGTTCACTCCCAGGAGCCAGGTGAACCCCAAGTCTGGATATTTAAATGAGCCTAATTGTTCATTTAAAGATGCTGAATTGGATCTCACACAGTGAGGGCGGATCCAGCTCCCGCAGGGCGGAACGAGTTGGGTGATTCGCGTTCAGCTCGATGCCCATGGCAGAGCCCGATTTGGGGCACTCATACAATTCACCTGTTGTGCTTAGATCCATGCGAAGGCCAAAAGGGTTGTTGAATCATGCTCAAGGTAATTGACGTAAGAACCAGAGGCGAGATAGGGAGAATTAGTTTTCAACACAATTTGTTATGATATGGAAGCATAGCATAAAATAATGGTGGGAACAGTTTCAATGACAACTTTTGAAATAATAAATGCTTGAAGGGTGGAAATTGACACGCCTAGGGAAAACGGTCAGGGAATTCTGTTACTCCTTCAGTTTCTGGCAGTAACGTGTGTAGAACAGTTTGGTTACATGTTGTAAACAATAGACAGGACTTTGATGCAAGCGTTAATAGCCAGAAGTTGTGTCAATTTCGAAGTCCTGACCTCACGATTTTCAGCAGCTTGATTTCATAAAATATGAGCAATTAGTAGGCCACATCTGTGTTCATCATCCAATTACAGATAGTGGGTGGACTCCAGGGGCAAAACAGGAGCTAACAGGATTCATCACTGTGGGACTATAGCTACAGTGACTAGGTTGCAAAAGAGAACATCATAAAGGGAGATGGTGAGGAGGAATGGCCGGAATGATTTTTTATATCTCCAGAGCTCTCTCAGTATTAGCAGCTTAGCCTTGAGTGTAGGTAATCCTTTGCTGAACTGATGTAAAGCTGAAGCCCCTTGGTCCTCCCCTTGTATTATCACCTCCTGTGAGCTGGTGAACCATACACAGAGATCCCACTGGCCTTTGGCAAATTGGCATGGACAAATACAGGTCAATTACATATTACCTCCCTTAATTAGCTTTCTGCTTCTGTTGGACAGATAGCCCTTGCTATTGCATTGCTGGCCCAGTTAAAGAACACTGAGATAGGAACACATCAAGAAGCCAGCCTGATGATTTTTTTCTGCCATTTTCCCAGCTTCCCCTTACCTCTGAACTCAGTTAGATTGCGAGGTGTTGGGAAAATTCCAGCCAATGGTACTACAATGAAAGAGACCATTTTTATATAATTGAGCAGGTCTGGTCTCAATAAGTAAAACTGATTGTTGTAGTTTAAAGGGTTAGTTAACTATGTAATTATAGAGTCTATATAATCAGTTATGTAAGATCACATGACAATAGGGCAAAGGGAGAGATAGTTCTATGTAGAGCTTCGTGCTGAGTCTTTAGTATAATGTTCAATAAAAATGATAGTATTGACCAACAGCTTTTCTCTAGCAGCATCTGTGGACAAGCCCACAATGATAAGTGAAATGTATGTGGTTCTTTGTTCGTAGAACACGTATGCAGCAATTAATGTTCTTCAATCCCATGTTTCACAATAAACCATTTATACCCCTCACAAGCACAACACCCCTCCTTCAACATGTAGTAGTACCCATCATTACAATGTACATACTATAAGCCACTAAAAAGATCAATAATATTGGGTAAAATATTTAACTTGAAACATGCATTTAATGCTGGTGTTAACAATTGAACTTCAAATAGTGAAATGTCACTCATGGCATAGGGTTTGCAGTCAATGGGAACAGAGTCAGGTGTCCAATTTTCTGATGCATAATTCAGATAAAATGGTGAGGCTTTCCTGTTGTATGTGCAGTATCATTTCAAAATTTAGATCAAAGAGTCTCAATGGACTTGCTATTTTCAGGCAAGATTCCATCCACATAAGAGGAGGCAGTAGTGTTGTGATGTAGTCACAGGACAAGTAATCCAGAGATGCAGAGTCATGCTCTAGGGACCCAGTTTTGAATCCCACCATGGCAGGTGGTGAATTTTGAATTCAACAAAAATCCGGAATTGAAAGTCTGAAGGTGAGCATGAAATTATTGTTGATTGTCATAAAGCTCATCTGTTTCACGAACGTCCTTTAGCGAAGGAAATCCTTACCTGGTCTGGCCTCCATGTGATTCCAGATCCACAGCAATGTGGTTGACTCTTAAATGCCCTCAGGAATGGCCAATAAATGCCGGCCCAGCCACATCCCATGAACAAACTTTTAAAAAGCCACTCTCATAATAAATTGGGAACAGTCTTGTTCAAGTCGGCTTCTTAAGTATCATAGAATCTTAGAACGGTTACAGCACAGGATACCATTCAGCCCATCGTATCTTTGCAGGAGCAATTCACCTTCCTCACAGGTTTGTTGCACGGCACTTTGTCAAATGCCTTTTGGAAGTCTATACATGGCATTTTTCCAGGCCATGCTAATTCCCTGAAGCCCTGTGATTCTTTCCTCTTCAGGTAACAAACTTATTCAGTTTTGGAATCTACAATTGAATTTGTCTCCAACATACACTCAGGCAATGCATTCCAGATCCTAATCACTCACTTGATAAAAAGGTTTTCCCCCATGACTCCATTGCTTCCGTTGCCAATCACCTTAAATTGGTGTCCTTTGGTACTAAATCCTTTCACAAATGGGAATAGTTTCTCCTTATCTACATTGTCCAAACCTCTCAAGATTAAAAAAAAATTATCAAACCTCATCTCAGGAGAAGAACCTCAGCTTCTCCAATCTACCTACATAACTTAAGTCTCTCATTCCTGAAACCACGCTTGCAAATTATTTGTGCATTAGCTCCAATGCCTTCACAGCCTTCTGTCATGGGAGTGTCCCTTTAAGAAATGTTTTTTGTCTTATCACATGGCTTCAGTGATGTCATTGTGTGGGTGGAGCTGGGCTGTGGCTTTGGGAGTTTTTACTTTCATTTTTGAGTTGGGAACTGGCTGTGGCTCTGGGTTTTACGCTCGCTTTGAGTTTAAACTGGTTTTGTTCTGCACAAATTGAAAGAAGGTTTTTCCTCTATCTGCATTTATAAAGCTGTTTCCAGACTGCTTGATAACTTGAAAAGAAATAACTGTTTTCTGGAAGAAATTCAAACCTGCTGTTTTGGAAAGGAAACCGGACTGTCCATACCAGGTCTTGAGTGCTTTCTGCTGAGCCACACCTTTTGAAAAGGGTTTTCTGGTTTGTGGGATTGTGTTATTAAATTGGAACAGCTATACGGGGAATTTATTAAGGGTTATACATAGAGTACTGCAGCAGTTTTTATGTTGGTCGTTAATAAAAATGCTTACTGTGTGTGTTTATAAAAATGTTAACTAAATTCGTAGAATAAACTTTGTTTTTTATTAAGTGCTTAAGGCCTCTGTTGAATAACACCTGAAAGGCAGGCCCTTGTGCTCATCATGACCAAAATCAATACATAGAGTACTGCAGCAGTTTTTATGTTGGTCGTTGATAAAAATGCTTACTGTGTGTGTTTATAAAAATGTTAACTAAATTCGTAGAATAAACTTTGTTTTTTATTAAGTGCTTAAGGCCTCTGTTGAATAACACCTGAAAGGCAGGCCCTTGTGCTCATCATGACCAAAATCAATAAACAGTTGTGGGTCAGGTGAACTCCATGATATACTTTGGAGTTTTCTAAACCCTGGTCCATAACACTTCCTAAACTATGACAATTACAATAGGATGCAATAAAACAGTTGAGACCCAACCAATGTTTTACACAGATGTATCATCACTTTGTTTTTGTACACTATGCCCCTATTTGTAAAGCCTGAGATTCTATAACCACATTCTCATCTACCATGCCACCTTCAATAAGTTGTCAATATATACCCTCAGGTCCGTCTGACCCTGCATCCTTTCAGAATTTTATCCTTCTTTATATGGCCTCTCCCTATTCTTTTGATGTAAATGAATCACTTAACACTTCATTTCATTAGTTTTATCCATCCATTCCACCTGCCTATGCCCTTTAGGACTTTTACAATATCCTCCTCACAGTTCACAATATTTCCCAGTTTCAAATAATCAAATAAAGTTTCAAATTGTGTTGTGTGCACCATTACTAGGTCACTAAATCTATTAAGAAGAGCAGGGATCCTCACACAGATCCCTGGGTAACTTCATGATAAACCTTCCTCCAGTCCGAAAAACAACCATTCACTATTACTCTGTATTTCCTGTCGCTCAGTTAATTTCACATCATGTTGTAACTGCCCCTTTTATTCCAAAGTTCTGACTTCTCTCACAAGTCTGTTGTGTGGCACTTTATTAAATGCCTTTTGGAAGTCCATGTAGACCACATTGATCACTTTGCCCTCATCTGCATTCCCTGTTACCTCATCAAAAACTCAAGCAATTTTTAAAAAAAGGACAAAGATAAAATCAAATTACTGCAGATGCTGGAATCTGAAACAAAAACAGAAAATGCTGAACAACCTCAGCAGGTCTGACATCATCTGTGGAGAGAGAAGGGAGCTAACAGTCATCCATATTCCAAACCGCGACGTTCTAGTGATTGGTTCGGGATAATGGCCACCATCTTTATAAGGGATGTAGGCATGCAGACTTAATTACCTGCAAAGACTCACATTCCAAGTATCGTCTTGCATCTTTGACTTTGTCTATATATATGTTTCTGGAACCCACCTCTTCATTTACCTGAGGAAGGTGCAGTGCTCCGAAAGTTAGTGATTCGAAACAAACCTGTTGGACTTTAACCTGGTGTTGTAAGACTTCTTACTTTGCCCACCCCAGTCCAACGCCGGCATCTCCACATAATTAAAAACTCAGTTAGGACGGCACGCTGGTGTAGTGGTTAGCACTGCTGCCTCACGGCACTGACGACCCGGGTTCGATCCCAGCCCCAGGTCACTATCTGGTGGAGTTTGCACATTCTCTCCGTGCCTGCATGGGTATCACCCCCCACCACCCGGCATCTCGACCTCATACTCCAAACATTAGCTCTCTCTTTCTCCACAGAGTCTGTCAGACCTGCTGAGGTTGTCCAGTATTTTCTGTTTTTATTAAACAAGGGCAATTTGCCCTTATCAAATCCACGTTTTCCATGATTCCCTGCATTTGTCCAAGTGACCATTAATTTTGTCCCAATTTATCATTTTAAAAGCTTCACCACCACCGAGGGTAACTGTTACTATGGTGAGGTTTGCAATATTGGTATGTTTTAGGATTTTATCTTTTATAAGATTACTATATTTTGGGGCTGTAGCTTTAAATATAAATGTAGGGTATAAAAGAGTTATGTGACGTGCCTGATAATAAGCCTGTGTGATTTAATTTTCAGCGTTCTGGGGAATACTCACGTTTTCTCTGAGAAGGAGTTGCAAGGTATTTACACTTAGAAATAATGCCAGCAGGCACTGAGATACCATGAATAGACCCCAAGTCTCCCAAAATCCCAGAAAGGTGTTACAGCCATTAAGTTGTAAGCAGTTGTGCTGTAAACTATCCTGTTACTTGTTGAGAGTTAGGATCAAAGATAACTGATCGGTAGTTATGCTCAAATGCAAAGCTATTTCCTATTGCCATAGGAAAGAGAGAAGGTGGAGGAAGCTATTTTGAGATCAGGTTACAGGCTTCCATTTAAACACATACATCTCACAGACAGATGGGAGCTTCAGTTTTACCGTACATGGTCTGCAGACAACTGAGAAGTAGAGTGGAAAAGATAGAACCAGCCAGGCCATAAAATTAAGCTGAGAAAATGCTGACTCCATTGTTCACCATGAAGAATATGGATGTGAGCTCATATTCAGATTGAAGGTTCTGCCTGAATTGGTGCTAGAGAAAGAAGCCTATATGGTATTTCTCAGAGGGAGATAGTTCTGGGATTAGAGGTTACACAGCTGGGAAAGTAAAAACACAGCCCATTGGAACTTGGGAGCAACAGTGAACTGTTTGAAATAAGAGTACCCAATTCATTTTGTTTTTCCAATTAAGGGGGCAATTTAGTGTGGCCAATCCACCTACCCTGCACATTTTTTGGGTTTTGGGGGCGAAACCCACGCAAACACGGGGAGAATGTGCAAACTCCACACGGACAGTGACCCGGAGCCGGGATCGAACCTGGGACCTCGGCGGCGTGAGGCAGCAATGCTAACCACTGCATCACCATGCAGCTCCCTGTTTGCAATAAGAACTGTAATTCTGTGTAGAGTGCAATGCATGATAAGCAAACAAGAAGCATTTACATAGTATGAGTTACGTACAAAATATAATAATGTTTAGTCAATAGTGTTTTAGTCATTTGATACAGTAAATTATTCTTTTCAGTGGTTAACTAGAAGTTCAAATTTTTCTTATAAAGTTACCAGTCTCAATGGTGTTCATAGCAAAATTGATTAGCTTGTATTTGCTAGGCTTATCACTGTATCACGGACCAGAAAGAGGCAATTTAACCCATTGTGTCTGCAGTGACTCTGCAAATGAGCATTATGACTTAATGCCACTCCCCTGCCTTTTCCCCATACCCCTGCACATTTTCTGCTCAAATAATCATCTGAGAGTCTCTTGAATGCCTTGATTGAACCTACCTCCACCACACTTCCAGGCAGTGCATTCCAGACTCAAACTACTCACAGTATGAAAAAGATTTTCTCGTATCACATTTGTTTCATTTTAAATCTGTGCCCTCTCATTCTTGATCCTTTTATGAGTGGGAATAGTTTCTGCCTATCTACTCTATTCAGCTCCCTTATGATTTTGAACATTTCTTTCAAATGTCCTCTTAACCTTCTTCCCTTCAATCTCTCCAATCTATCTTTAAAACTAAAGTTTCTCATCCCTGGAATCATTCTTGTAAACCTCTTCTGCATTTTATCTAATGCATTCACATCCTTCCTGTAGTGCAACACCTATTACCCACGGGTATCTTGTTGGGCTTTATCCATGTCAAAGTTGATGCAGTTTTCCGCTTTGGCATACAGGGCATCCGTGTCCTGTTGGATGCACCTGTGGACTGTGGTCTGCGTGATGCCACACAGGAATGATCTCGAAGTGTAAATGGTGACCTTGACAGCCATTGGGAGCAGTGTCCTCTGCTGGATCAATGGAGGAATGGATAGTCCTGGGGTGGGAGCTACTGCTCTCTTCCAGTCTAACACTCTCTCCCAATTTTTTGCAGATATTGAACGCTATGGCAGGGATATTAGACCCAGAACTTGCCCTAGTGGTGCTGCTGGTAGTCCTCATGCAGCCATACGCCACAGATAGCGGCGGCAGCAGCGTCTGCAAAAGGCCGAGGCGGTGGCCTATGTGCCAGGCCATGCCCCATATCCTGAGGACCCAGCCGCTCTTCAGATGAGGGAGGAACCCAGAGAGGGTACACAGGTGTCGCTGGTCGTTTAAGCAAATGACGGACATTGTGTGCCACAGGAGGCTCTGACTCAACATGGAGCAGGACACCTGCTCCCGGTGGCCATCAGGGTCACCGCAGCCCTGAACATTTACACCTCGGGATCATTCCAGGGTTCAAGCGGGGACATGTGTAGCATCTTGCAGGCCACTGACCACAGGTGCCGCTGACAGGTCGCCGATGCTCTGTATGCTTCTGCGGAAAACCACATCATCTTTGACATGAACTAAGCCCAGCAAGGTGTCCAGGCTGCAGGTTTCTCCGCCGTTGCCGGGATGCCATGCGTGTTGCCCTGTATTCACCGTCCCATTTTGGGGTGCCCTATGTTGACAGAAAGGGGTTCCACTCCCTGAACATCCAGCTTGTGTGCGACCACCAAATGAAGATATTGCATGTGTGTGCACGCTTCACAGGTAGTGTGCATGATAGATACATCCTGGGGCAGTCGGTCATCCACGGCCTCTTCGAGTTGGCTCTTGGTGGATAAGAGGTACCCACTGAGGACCTGGCTAATGACGCCAGTATGGAGACTAGAGACTGAAACGGAGACCTGGTACAACGAGACCCATGTGGCGAACCATGTGATTGAGCAGTGCATCAGACTCCTCAAGATGTGGTTCTGATGCCTCGACCGCTCTGATGGTGCACTCGAATACAGCCCCGGAGGGTTGCCCGCTTTGTTGTGGTCTGCTGTGTCCTCCACAACAGCAGCGGGGCGACGTGCTGGTGGTTGGTGATGAGGAACCTGTGGCCACCGAGGAGGAGGACGATGAGGTGGCGTCGGACCAGCAGACACTGGAGGACAAGGTCCGGGAGGAACCTGAGGATCAGCCAAAGGCTGCAGGGCAGGTGGCAGCGGCGAGGATCCAGCAAGCCCCAAGGACCAAGGAGGCCCTCATACTTGCGCAGTTCACTTAGGATGTGCCCTGTTCCGTTAACCCCAATCCCATTTCCCACCATCCCAGGAATATGTCACATCACTCCAGGGTGCTGGGATGGTGTCGGAACCATCCCTCCACCAGTCCCAATCCCTCATACTCCATTTCTCCCAGTATCAACAACACTGCCCATCCCAGGCCCTCCACCAGTCCCAATCCCTCGTACCCCAGTTCTCCCAATCCCAGCCCTTGCCACGTGTTCACCATACCCTCTGACCTTCCCCTCTCTGCGGCTGAGCGTGTTGTTCTCAGCAAAGGACTCAGCTTTGTACCCTTACGTCCCCACCTCAATGAATTCCGTGCTCGACATGATGGTGAACTCTTCTTTTGTCGCCTTCGTCTCTGTGCCCACTTCTTTGGGCAACAATCCTCTCCCCCCGTTCCACTGATCCTTTCATGTGCCTCCAACTTTCTACCTCCAAGTGGAACCCCCGCCGGGACAATTACCTGCCCTTGATCTTTTCATTGAGAACTGTCGACGGGACATCGGCCGTCTTAATTTTTCTGCCCCCCTCACCTATTCCAACCTCTCACCTTCTGAACTTTCTGCTCTTCACTCTGTCAGGTCTAACCCCGACTTTGTCATCAAACCTGCCGACAAAGGGGGTGCTGTTGTTGTCTGGTGCACTGACTTCTACCTCACAGAGGCTGAGCGCCAACTCTCCGATACTTCCTCTTACCTCCCCCTGGACCATGACCAGACCACTGAACATCAAACCATTATCTCCAACACCATTAGTGACCTAATTTCCTCCGGATGCCTTCCCCCTATGTCTTCCAACCTCATAGTCCCCCAACCCCGGACAGCCCGCTTTTACCTACTTCCCAAAATCCACAAAAAGGACTGTCGCGGCAGGCCCATTGTGTCAGCATGCTCCTGCCCCACCGAACTTATTTCCTCTTATCTTGACTCCATCCTCACTCCTCTGGTCCATTCCCACCCCACCTACATCCGGGATTCCTCTGATGTCCTGCGTCATATTGACAACTTCCAGTTCGTGGGCCCTAACCGCATTCTATTCACCATGGATGTGCACTCCCTCTCCACCTCCATCCCACACCAGGATGGCCTGAGAGCCCTTCGCTTCTTTCTCGAAAAGAGACCCGGACAATTCCCATCCACCACCACTCTCCTCCGCCTGGCTTAACTCATTCTATCTCTCAACAACTTCTCCTTTAACTCATCTCACTTTCTCCAAATCAAAGGTGTAGCAATGGGTACCTGCATGGGTCCTAGCTATGCTTGCCTTTTTATGGGGTATGTGGAACATTCCTTGTTCCAGGCCTATCTGGGCCCCCTGCCACAACTCTTTTACCGATACATTGATGACTATTTTGGTGCCGCTTCATACTCTCGCCTGGACCTGGAAAAATTCATCAACTTCGCTTCCAGTTTCCACCCCTCCATCACTTTCACCTGTTCTATCTCAGACACTTCCCTTCCTTTCCTTGATCTTTCTGTCTCCATTTCCAGCAATAGACTATCCACTAATATCCACTACAAGCCCACTGACTCCCACAGCTGTCTGGACTACAGCTCTTCACACCCTACACCCTGTAAGGACTCCATCCCTTTCTCTCAACTCCTTCGCATCCGTCGCATTTGTTCCGACGATGCCACTTTCCAAAATGGTGCTTCGAAAATGTGTTCCTTCTTCCTCGACCGTGATTTCCCACCTACAGTTGTGGACAGGGCCCTCAACAGTGTGCGGTCCATCTCCCGTGCCACTACCCTCGCCCCCTCCACTCCCTCCCAGAACAAGGATAGAGTCTCCTTCGTTCTCACATTTCATCCCACCAGCCTCCGTATGCAAAGCATAATCCTCCGCCATTTTCGCCAACTCCAGCATGATGCCACCACCAAACACATCTTCCCTTCACTCCCTCTGTCAGCATTCCGCAGAGACTGTTCCCTCTGAGACAATCTAGTTCACTCCTCCACCATACCCAGTACCTCTCCCATCATCCATGGCACCTTCCCATGCAATCGCAGAAGGTGTAACACCTGCCCCTTTACCTCTTCCATGCTTAACATTCCAGGCCCAAAACACTCCTTCCAGGTTAAGCAGCGTTTCACTTGCACCTCTTTCAATCTGGTCTATTGCATTCGCTGCTCCCAATGTGGCCTCCTCTATATCGGAGAGACCAAATGCAGACTGGGTGATCGCTTTGCTGAGCATCTTCGGTCTGTTCGCATTCAGGATCCTGACCTTCCTGTTGCTTGCCATTTTAACAAAAGACCCTGCTCCCATGTCCACATGTCTGTTCTTGGCCTTCTGCAATGTTCCAGTGAAGTGCAATGCAAACTGGAGGAACAACATCTCATAGGAACGCTACAGCCTTCCGGCCTGAACATCGAATTCAACAACTTCAGATGATCAGCCCCACCTCGACCCATTTGTTTCAATTTCATTTTAACTGTCTTTTACCATTTCTTTCTTTCCTGCACCTTTTCTGCACCTTTCTCCTCTTTGCTTCCCCCTTCCCCTCCCCACACATCTACAGTTCATCCTCTGATGTTAGTTTCCCTGCTGTTTGACCTTTCACATCTTTTGTCCTCTCTGGGGACTGCCATTAGCACTCATTCCCCTTGGTTTCTGTGGCAATTAGCACCACGTTTCCCTGGGTTTCTGTGGCTATGACTCATCTTTCATTCTCACTCCACAGTATAAATATTTCCCACTCTCTCTGTCTGTTAGCTTTGTCAAAGAGTCATCGGACTCGAAACGTTAGCTCTTTTCTCTCCCTACAGATGCTGCCAGACTTGCTGAGATTTTCCAGCATTTTCCCTTTCGTATTGGAACCTTCAATGGGTCCCTCCTCCCCTGTTGCCCTCAGTGATCCGCGATGTGCTTTGCCTTCCTAGCTCTACAACTATGTCTAGGTGTGTCCCCAAGATGCACATCAGAGGTGGAGGCAGCCTGCTGCTTTCCTCATCCTGTGGCCTTCGATACCCCGCCGGGCATCCTCTGGGGGTTCTGGGGCCAGAGGGTCCCGGTGCACTTGTCAGCAGCACATGCATCCCGTATGCTGGCTGAGAGATGTGACATTATCAGAGGGTTGTAACCCGGGGGAGCTGATGGCCACCATCCCCACTCCATGGGACAGGTCCGGGTTGCCAGCCAATGCCTGCTCCTTCTGGTAAGTGCCCATAGGGCCCCGGAGTTCACCTTGGGACGGAGAGGCAGCTGGTTCGAGTCCCGGTTGCCCCTGCATCATCTGGTGCAGACAGCCCTCATGGCTCCCCGATGCATGCACAACGTTATGTGGACCAAATCACTTTGAATAGCGTTGCCGGCCTCACTTGGCCGAATGCCGGGAAGCTTCCGGCAAATGTGGTGCAAAAGTACTCAACGTGGTTGATGCACCTAGAAAACAGCATGGTACAGAAGACGGCCAATTTGTGCAAGTGCACATGAAAAAAAGCGCGCTTCGGATGATGGACATTTTGCACATGTGCAGTTGAAGATAAAAATGATCCCTAAGTTGACTGTCCTGCGCATGCGCACAACAATGTTGTGCATGTGCACTTGAAAAAAAGCACACTCCGGACGACGACCAATTTGCACATGAGAGGTTTGCGCATGATTTCACAAGCGTGACGATGTGTCGACGCTGTGGCCACGCCCACTTAAAGCAAGAATGCCCAGCATTTGGAGAAAGATGTTGAATGTGTAACAAACGTAATCATTTTGCTGCAAAATGCCGATTGAATACAGCGACCCAGCAGAGCATTGTTAAAAAGTTGTTACAACCAAATAAAAAGGTTTACAGCATACAAAGTAATGAGGCTGAAAAAAATATTTTTAATTCACAAATTGATGCCGCTATGCTTCCTGCAAAGGACACATTTATATTTGAAGCAATAACGAAAGTTAATGCTATGACAATTGCTGATAAACAAATTATGTAACTCTCCAATTTGGATAAGGATTGGGATGAAACATTAAATGTCAATGGTTCAGATGTTCAGTTTAAATTGGACACAGGTGGACACGCTAATCTGATAATGGAAACAGATTTTAAAAAGATAAACAGCCCTCCACAACTTAAAAAAAAGCTTGTAAACTAACTGATTACAATGGTAATGCAACAACTGTGAAAGGATCATGCTGCCTAATGGCGAAACAATCATAGAATTTACAGTGCAGAAGGAGGCCATTCAGTCCATCGAGTCTGCACTGCCTCTTGGAAAGAGCACCTACCCAAGCCCACACCCCCACCCTATCTCCATAACCCAGTAATCTCACCCAACACTAAGGGCAATTTCGGACACTAAGGGCAATTTAGCATGGCCAATTCACCTAACCTGCACATCTTTGGACTGACATTCTGACATTAGGATTTCACTTGACTTTGAAAGAACCAACACCACAAAATCTTCACTTATTGGAGTGGACGCATGTATCCAGTTAAATTTAATTCAGAGAATTCACACTGCCAAATCTTTAAGTGATTCACTAAATGATAAGATTGAAACCATTTTGAGCAATTTCAAGCATGTGTTTAATGGGATGGGAACATTACCATTCACCTACAGCATTAAGTTGAAAAAGAATGCTCAACCTGTTATTCATGCTCCCAGATGCGTGCCAGCACCACTACACTGAGAGATCGTCTCAAGGACGAACTAGATAGAATGCAGCAAATTGAAATCATCTCAAAAGTTACTTGTAAGTTCCACGGTCTGTGTTAAAAAGCAGAACAGGGACTTGAGAATCAGTGTAGACCCTAAAGATTTAAACAACAATATAAAGAGGGAACATTATTCCATTCCCAAGAGGGAATAATTACATCGGAATTGGCTCACACCAATTTTTTACCAAGCTTGATGCATCAAATGGATTTTGGCAACTACGACTTGATGGTAAGAGTAAACGATTATGTACTTTCAACACTCCTTTTGGCCAATATTGCGTTAATCGACTGCCCTTCGGCATCATTTCAGCTTCTGAAATATTTACCATGTGACGGAAACCATTGTAGAAGGAATTCAAGGTGTACGTGTGAATGTTGACAATGTAATAATATGGTCCAACACACATGAAAAGCACTGTGAGAGGCTACAAAAAAGTATTCAACAGGATAGATTCCTATGGACTCAAGCTGAATAAGGAGAAATGCCAATTTGGCATCCAGAAACTCACTTTTGAGGGAATATCATGTCAAAAGATGGGGCACAGCCTGATCAATCAAAAGTTCAAGCTGTTGGTCAGATGCAAACACCAAGAAAGCCATATTAAGAATGTTACGTGATGTCAACTTCATGGGAAAATTCATTCCAAATCTATCAAGTAGGACAACTGCATTAAGAAACTTAATTAAGAAAAATGTAGAATTCATATGGACTCCACAGTATGAAGCAGAATGGCAAGATCTGAAGTCACCTTTAATCACTGCACCAGTTCTAGCATTTTTTGACTCAACAGGAGAAATTAAAATATCAACTGATGTCAGCCAAAATGGCATTGGAGCGGTATTATTACAAAAAACAGACGATGACTCTTGGAAACTAGTTGCATATGCATCTTGCTCTATGACCCAGACAGAGCAGAGATATGCTCAAATCAAAAAAAAATGTTTCGGCCAATAATGGGCATCAATACATTTCACTATTACGTGTACGGGCTACCACATTTTATTGTAGAGACTGACCATCGTCCGCTGGTGAACATCATCAACAAAGACCTTAATAACATGTCGCCATGCATCCAGTGCATGAAGATGAAATTGCCTCGGTATGATTTTCAATTAGTTTATACATCAGGCAAAGAGTTAGTCCTTGCGGATGCACTATCCAGTCCAGAGCCACAGTATAGAGTGATACAAAAGCAGTTGACGTTGTGCTTAGTGTTGAAGCACAAGCAAACTTTATTGCTGCCATGCTACTTGTAAAAGATGCAAAATTTTGGTCAATCAAGGAAGAAACTGACAAAGACGCTGCACTTCAGAAAGTGATACAAGTCCTACAAGGCGGATGGCCCAAAAGCAAATTTACCAGCTATCGCAAAGTAAAGGACAACCTGACAGTCGTCAAAGGATTTCTGCTCAAAGGGGATTGAATTGTAATTCCTTTCTGTCTCAGACAGAACAGTTTAGAATAAATACATGAAGGTCATCAGGGAATCTAGAAATGTAGATGCAGAACAAGACAATCGGTATACTGGCCGAGGATAGCTAACAACACCTCCTCCACAATAGTCCTCAACACCGGGGTTCCGCAAGGATGTGTGCTCAGTCCTCTCCTGTATTCCCTATACACACACGACTATGCGGCAAGATTCAACTCCAATTCAATCTATAAGTTTGCAGATGATACGACTGTGGTGGGTTGTATCTCAAACAACGACGAATCAGACTCAGAAGGGAAATAGATCTCTTGGTTGCATGGTGTACCAAAATCAACCTCTCACTAAATGTTGGAAAGACCAAAGAACTGATCATCGGCTTCAGGAAGAGTAGTACAACACACACCCCCATCTACAGCACGTGGGCAGCATAGTAGCACAAGTGGATAGCACTGGAGCTACACAGCGCCAGGGTCCCAGGTTCAATTCCCCGCTGGGTCACTGTCTGCGGAGTTTGCATGTTCTCCATGTGTCTGCATGTGTTTCCTCCAGGTGCTCAGGTTTCCTCCCACAGCCCAAAGACGTGCAGGTTAGGTGGATTGGCCATGATAAATCGCCCTTAGTGACCAAAAAGGTTAGGAGGGGTTAGTGAGTTACGAGGATAGGGTGGAAGTGAGGGCTTAAGTGGGTCGGTGCAGACTCAATGGGCCGAATGGCCTCCTTCTGCACTGTATGTTCTATGTTGTAGATCAATGGCTCCAAAGTGGAGATGGTCGATAGCTTTAAGTTCCTGGGAGTCACCATCACCAACAGTCTGTCCTGGTCCACTCACATTGATGCAACACTCAAGAACGTCTCTACTTCCTACAGAAGCTGAAGAAATTTGGCATGTCTGCATTGACTCTCACAAACTTCTACAGATGTATCCTATCCGGCTGCATTGCAGCTTGGTATGACAACTGCTCGACCCAAGATCACAAGAACTGCAGCGTGTGTTGAACTCAGCCCAACACATCACACTAGCTTGCCATTCTCCCATTGTATCTGTCTACACCTCCCGCAGCCTCAGGAAGGCAGGCAACATTATCAGAGACCCCTCACACTCATGCTTTGCCCTCTTCCAGACACTTCCATCAGGCTGAAGATACAGAAGTCTGAAGACCCGCACATCCAAACATAGGAACAGCTTCTTCCCCACAACTACCAGACTCCTCAATGACTGTTCCTTGGACTGATCTGTTCCCTGTAAGAACACTATTCATGATGCCCTGTGCTGCTCTTGTTTGACCCTTTTTCCGCATCGTAATCAATCACTATATTTTGATGTACCATTTGTCAATGTACTCTGTTGATTATTCCTTTGTCTACTATGTACAAACTCGGTATGCTCCTTTGGCCACAGTGTCATGCGAGAGTATCTTTAAGAAATGGGCGTTTGTCAAATAGCTTCAGTGATGTCAGAGTGTGGGTGGAGTTGGGCTGTCTGTCTGCTTTTACTTTTGCTTTGAATAAAAGCTGGTGTGTGTCTGTCAATTTTAGTTTTATTTTGAGAGGGAAGAGCTGCAGTGAAAGCCAGCAGATGTGCATGGAAATCACTACAAGTTCAAAAGTGTTCATTTGGGTGATTTCAAAGTGATAACTGCTCTCAATGGAGAATTTAAATCTGATCTCTGCGTTAAAGAAGGTATTTGTCTTATGGATGTTGTCGGGAAAGATTGAGTACTGTATTCTTTGGGGGGAGTATTTTAGTTGACGGTTGCTAAGATGTTTTCTGTGTGTGTTTAAAAGTTTTAATGGGATTCATAGAATAAACATTGTTTTTTTGTTTAAAAAATACTTTTAGATCTCTGTTGCACCACACCTGTAAAGTGGGCCCTTTAGCTCCCCATACCAACATCTATTCAAAGTTATGGGTCAAGTGAACTCCATGATACACTTTGGGTTTCTTTAAACTCTGGCCCGTAATAGCAGAAATATGCTTTTCACTGTACTTTGGTACGTGTGACAATAAATATCAATCAATTAATCAATCAATTAATGCAGACGTGTACAATTATGTACAGGAATATTGTGTGTGTGAGATGCATCAACTAGCACAGTGCAAACAAACCTTGGTGAAAAGTGAACTTATCACCAAACCATGGGTAAAAATCGTCATGGATTTGTTTTACTTCAGCGGACGTGATTTCTTAATCATCGTAGACTGTTATTCTAATTTTCCAGAGGTCATTTCGCTATCCAACTTGACTACACATTCAGTTGTCAGACCAACAAAATCTGTGTTTGCCAAACATGGCATACCGATTACTGTTGTCACGGATAATGGACCATGCTCTAGCAGTGCGGAATGGTTATAATTTGCTAATGAATATAACTTCGCACATGTAACATCTAGCCCACTGTATTCACAAGCCAATGGTAAAGCTGAAAAAGGGGTTGGAATTGTGAAGCAGTTCTTTGAAAAAGCATCAGATGATGAGAAGAATTTTGCATTAGCACTGTTGTTATACAGAGCTAAACCTTTGTCATCAGGCTTCTGTCCAGCATAATTATTAATGGGAAGAAAACTATGTGCAACATTACCAACTTTAATAGTTCCAAATGGAGATGAATGAGATGTGCATAAAAAAATGCAACAACTGAAGAACAAACAAAATAAATAATGCAACAAGAACTCTAAACCACTATTGGCACTCAGAGAAGGTGACTTTGTAAGAATTTGCAATCCTGATGGTGGATGGACAGACATTGTGAAAGTACTCAATGAAGTCGCACCCAGATCATATGTGGTCAGGACGGAATCTGGAAAGATTTTTTGTAGGAATTGAAGAGCACTGTTGAAAGTTAAACAACCTGTGCAATTTACAGAATCTGCTCTGATGAGTCAAGAACTTATCCTTCCTAACATTGACATTCCAAAAGCTTTGTTGTCAAATGTAACAGATAATTAAAATGACAATATTATGCCATTGAGAAGGCATAGGAAACCTCTGATTCATTTGAATTTATAAATATCTCAACCCCAGAACTATCTTGTATTTCTTGACTGGCTGTGCTATCATTTGCATAGCAAATGTATAGACATTCAAACGTGTATGTGAAAAACTGGCACATTTCTTTTCAAAGAAAGGGGGTGTGACATGATACAAATGAACAGCATGTGAAGAGTTAATGTTATGTTAAAACTAGCCACTGGAAGGAGCATAAAACTAGCCACTAGAGGGAGCTAAAGGACAGTACTATAAATTGCACTGACTCTTTGATTTCTGGGAGAGGAACTGGAGAGGGTAGTATAGAATTAGAGGAGACTGGAGTAGAGTGCATTGTAGAGCTAGTAAGATAGAATATAATTGTAGTTAGAATGTAGAGATAGTGTTTGGGAGTGCAGTTTAATAATATATTTGTTTACTGTAGGAATAAGAGTTGAACTTCAAATCAAGTAGTGTAAATAAAATTAGTTCAGTTCATGAAAAGAACTTCAAGTGTCTTTGTGATCATTATACTTTCCATCCTGAAGTCAACCTCACAAAGATCACCACAGTAATGCAACCTTTATTGTTTTTTTTCACTTTCGGCAAATAGATCTTGTCCTTAATCCCCCTGGGATATCCTCTCTCTCTCGAGCACTGTAATGCTTCCCTCAATGAATACTGCCACCCCTTCTCCGATCTTTCTTTCTCCATCTTTCCTGAACAACATTATCCATCAATGTTTCATAACTAGCCCTGCCCTTCTTTGAGCCAGGTCTCCGTTATCGTCACAAAATTCTATTTTCACAAGGCTATCTGTGCCTGAGGTTCACTGACCTTATCATATTCTGTGCATTCACATCCATGCATGTTAAGCTTAATTTAAACTTTCCCACATTCGCTCTTACCCTGCCCCCCCCATACATTACTATATCCCATTGTAGTACTATTACATCCTTGTTCCCACATCCCTGCCAAGTTAGTTGAGCCTTTTCCAACAGCATTAGAAAATCATCCTGCCTGGAAATTGGTCCTGGCTCTGTTTAGTCAAAACCCTATGACCTGTACAGCTCCCATCACCTCCAGAGCCACTTCCAATGTCCCAGGAATCGAAAGCCCTCTTTCCTGCACCATATTTTCAGCCATGCATTAATCTGTCTATTGTCTTATTTCTATACACACTTGCATGTGGTACAGGAGTAATCTGGAGATACTATGTTTGAAGACCAAGCTCCCTAAGCTCTGACTGCAGGACCACGTCTCTATTTTGACCTATCTTGTTGGTATTGTGTGGGGTATGACAGATGGCTACTCACCTCAGTGATGACACAGTGGCATCCATGACCCTCAAACCAGGGAGGCAACATGCCATCATTCATCCTGTGGGTGCATAAGTACCTGTCTTTTCCCCTGATTGTAAAATCCTCTATCGCATTTGGTTTTTCAATCTTCTTATGCAGCAGAGCCAGCCATGGTGCAATGGACTCAGCTGTGGCTGCATTCCCCAGGTGAATCACCACTCTCACCTGTATTCAGAGCTTAATACTGGTTGGAGAATGAGATGCACTCAGGGGACTGCTGTGGTAGCTGCCTGATCCATCTTGACAGTCTGATGGTCACCCATTCCCTCTGTCTCTGCAAACACGTAAGCAGGTGGGCTATACGTTCTAGGTAGCATTTGAACTTAAATCCTAATTGTGTTCATTTGAAACTTTACAGGCAACAGAAAGCAGTTTGGGGAAATAACTCAGGAAGTTTTTAATAAGTTGCAGACTAATACTTATCAAAATCAGGACAGACTTAACTACGGCTTTTTTTTCTGTTTCAGCCTTCAGCGCAGGTTGACACTCAGTCTCTGTCCTTTCCCTATAACTCTTGCTTCCCTGAAACAGCAGACTCTGCAAACGAACTTCAGTTTCAAACATGATGTTAAAATTGCTCAATGAATGCTGCTTCTTATAATTCTTTCCAAGACACAAACCACCGCATGATCAATGATGTTATTGCATTCTGATTGGCCTAAGTGATGCAAGGCTAATTCCTAATTGGCTTAAGTGATGCATGAATAATCTGTGATTGGTCCAAATGGTGTATGATCAGTTTCTGATTGGTTTCTCGAGGGTGATGGTCACTGTCTGTGCGGAGTCTGCACATTCTCCCTGTGTCTGCATTGGTTTCCTCCGGGTGCTGTGGCTTCCTCCCACAACTCCCGAAAGATGTGCTTGTTAGGTGAATTGGGCATTCTGACTTCTCCTTCAGTGTCCCCGAACAGATGCCATAGTGCGGCGACTAGGGGCTTTTCACAGTAACATCATTGCAGTGTTTTTTTTTTAATTTAGATTACCCAATTATTTTTTCCAATTAAGGGGCAATTTAGCCTGGCCAATCCACCTACTCTGCACATTTTTGGGTTGTGGGGGCGAAACCCACGCAGACACGGGGAGAATGTGCAAACTCCACACAGACAGTGACCCAGAGCCAGGATCGAACCTGGGACCTCAGCGCCGTGAGGCGGTTGTGCTAACCACTAGGCCACTGTGCTGCCCACATCATTGCAGTGTTAATGTAAGCCTACTTGGGACACCAATAAAGATTATTATTCTTAAGTTCCCAGACTAGCAACAACATTTATATGAGTGTTATTCGCAAAGTTCCAAACCTTGCGGATGTGCCACAGTGATGCCAGATGCTGTTCAAGTTCCAACACACGTTCAGCACTTCTTGCACATATAGTTATCCAGGGCATGAGAAGTAGCCTTGAGTTCCCACATGGAACAGGATGTGCACTCAATGGGTTTGAGCTGCCCTTCCATGGTTCAATTTATTCAACAATAAAACTTAGTAAATAAAGGCTCATCATCTACTCTCCAATCAGCTGCTTCTCTTCTGCTTGACATTTTATCCTATCGTGATGTTAACTGAAGTAATTTTCTTAACTCTGATAACTTAAAACTTTAGATTTAAATTTACAGAAAAATTCAGAATTCTTAGTGTTACTGATCCTTATTATTTCATTAGAGCTTTATTCTCTAGATCTGATTAATTGATTGAGGACATTATAATTATCTGATAAAGTATGACATTGGCATCTGTTTTTAATGGATGCTCTGATTAATCAATCAAACAATACTCATCCCACATGACCTGTGATGTCGCTTTTTTTCTTGGACAGCCAGATCCACTGGTGTTCAGCTACTGCTGATTTTAACTCTCTATTTAGGTTCTCAGCTCCTTACAGTGCAGAAGAGGCCCATTTGGCCCATCGAATCTGTATCGACCCTTTGAAAGAGTACTCTATCTCGACTCACTCCCCACCCAACCCCACTTACCCTTCACATCTTTGGATACTAAGAGGAAATTTGGAAGGAGGGAGGAAACCGGAACACCCGAAGGAAACCCATGCAGACGCGGGGTGAATGTGCAAACTCCACACAGTCACCCAAGGCTCGTATCGAACCCGGGTCCCTGGTGCTGTGAAGCAGTAGTGCTAACCACTGTGCCACCGTGTCACTTCCAACTTTTGGTCTGCAGCCATATAGGTTGTAACATTGAATGTATATCCAAGTGCTTTTTAAATGCAATCAGAATTTCAGCCTCTACTGCCCTTTCTGGCAATGAGTTCCTAACACCCATCACCCTTCTAAACTCTCCTCTCATCCTTCTGCCAATTACTTTAAATCCATGACCCCATGTCCTCTCTACTGAGGGGAAATAAGCCCTTCCTATACACTCCATCTGAGCCTTCCATTATTTTATATACCTCAATTAAAATCTCCCCTGAAATTTCACTGTCACAAAGAAAATAACGCTGGCGTGTCCAATCTTTCTTCCGAGCTAAAATTTTCTGGTTCAGATACTAAGCGCGGACGCCGGACTGAATCATGTGAGTTCTACGGCCCTGAAAGTGGAGCAAGTCCTGGAACAATTCAGGATATCCTAATGGTCGAGCACCGGCGCCGCGTGGAACTAGTGCAATTTCAATGAACGCTGGCGTGTGGTTCGCCAGAGTCGAGATTAGAACTTGAGAGCTTGACAAGCTGCAGCCGATGTCCACTCCCCATGCACACTCATTCCAGCCAAGAAGTTACCACTCCAAGTATGACACAGAGGTTCGCTGATCCCAAGCGCAAGATATTGTTGAATCCCTGGAGGAGAGACCGGACCTGTTTCCTGGGTTGGGAAGGAGGCGGCCATCCACTGATGTCAACTGGGCTTGGTCACAGGTGACAGAGATGGTGAGCGCAGTGTGCCCCACCACCAAAACCGGCCAGCAGTGCAAGAAGAAGCTGCACGACCTCAGGGCGGCTAGGGTGAGTCATCACCTCCGTGCCTCTGGCACCACTCCCGTCCCATGTACGCCACACCCAAACCACCCTCCCTCTCCACCCTACCCACCGTACCGGCCCCCACCAGGACAGCCGTTAGGCAACGTTCAGTGAGGATGAGCAAACCTCCCAGGCCAGCCAGGGTGTGCCACCTCTACCACCATGCCCCTGGCACCGGCCCCTGTCCCACACACCTAGCACCCCCCTCCCCACCTAGATGGCGATCGAAACCGATAGTCCGTGCTCGCCCCATCATGCACCACATGCCAACACCCATACTGCCCGCAATGGGCGGATACCTGAACACACAGGCCACTAGCTGCTGACCCACAGTGCTGCCTGTGTCCGAATGTCTCACACTGTGCATTATCTCTCCCCCCAGCAGAAGACAGCTCACAACCACCAGGAATGGGAGAAGACTGGAAAGGGCCCGCCAGACCCGCAGCCCCTTACCGTCACAGAGCAGAGCGTATGGACCTGCTTGGTAGGGTCAGACAGCGGGCAGTCGGCAAGGTGGAGATTGGCATCGGAGAACAAGTGAGCCCCCAATGCGTTGCGATGGCACATGTGGCACCACCCCCCATGTACGATCTAACCATGCATCTTGTCTTATGTCTTGCAAGATTACCTGGTTTAAAGATGGGTCCATCTGGTATCCCTTGCCCCCAACCACAACCCCACAACTCATCTGGCAAAGGGGCAGAACCTGCTGGTGAACTGCACCCCCAGCTGCATCCCTACAATACCTGCTGTCACTGACACCCTCCACCGTCCCAGAGGGGCACTTTAGTGAAGAGGCTCCTGGGGCACTATCTGGTGCGCACCACACACTTACTGCTGTACAGCAGGTGGAGGTAGGAACTGTCGGAGAGCGATCCAACCCCAGGGAACAACTGCCGTCCGGACAGGTTTCTGGAAAGGGCGGTCCCATCAATGTTGATTTGGAGGCGCCAAACCGGGGTTTACATGAGAGGGTGTCAGCAAACATCCAGCGTCTGTGGGTGCAGTTGGAGGTGTCCAAAATCACATGGTTGGCATCTGCGGTGGCGGCCTTGGGTGCAACGGTATCAGCCATGGGCCAGGATGTCAAAGGTCTGGGACATAGTGTGTGGGCAGTGGCAGAGGCACAAGACAGGGCCCCTATGTCATAGGCAGCCATGTACCAGGGCTACCTGGACATTGTTGAGGCGCTCCAGAGCTTGACCCAGGCACAACAGGGCATGGCTGCGGGATTCGAGCGTATTGCCCTGGCACTGGCTGACCTGAACACAGATGGTCCTGGCACAGTCGCTGAGTAAAATGGCATGGTCCTTGATTGAAGTGACACAGTCCCAAAGGGACGTGACACCTCACCCTAGCGCTTTTGATGGAGAGCGGGCAGAAGAGGTTGGCACCATGCCACCTGTGACAGCCGGTAGACTGGCAGGTCCATTCGGGACCAGTGGCTCCAGAGGACAACCGCCAAAGGGGACCCAGGTCACAGGATGGTGATCACAGCATTTAAGGCTAGAAGGTTAGGCACCAGTTAAGCCGGCACAGGTTAGGGTTAGGGTTAGCACATCAGTTAGCAATAGGGGCTCGGACACAATACTTATATATATCATAATCAACACCTGTGCACCAACATTCCAACCTGCCTCAGTGCTATGTAAAAAGGGTGTGAGGGATGGGGTGGACTGGGTGCAGAGGCTGTGCTGGATGGAGGGGCGCAAGGCCACTGGCGTGGAGTTAGGCATTGGAGGTGGGCATGAGCCAGGGCCCCCAGGTCAATCAAAGCCCACCCCCTGGTGTTGCCTCCGGAGGTTGTGGGAGATGTGGGTTGCCATGTGATTGGACCTACCCGATGAATGACCACTGCCACACACAGTCTCGGCCCCCTCCGCCTCCACCCCAGACACCTTCCCGCCTCAGGGGTTCGATGGGACCGTGGGATGAAATGGCCAGCACGCATGCAGGGATCACCCTTGCAGATGGTGAAAGTACTACTGAAGGCAGGAGTCAGATGTTGTCAAACGGTGCAAAGTGCGAGAGCTCATCACGGAGTGGGTCACCATCATCCTCCGACCCATGGACCAGGCCTGCTGATAGTGCCAGCCCAAGGCCAGCACACTGTAGGAAACATAGAGGCAGACACAGGTGAGGGGGTAGGATTCAAAGAGGATGAACAGAGAAGGGGATGACTGGCTGGGTGGGTGGTGGTGGTGTGTAGGGGTGCGACGGGATGTTTGAGCTGACATTTGCCAGGCCCCTGTTGCTGATTAGATTGTCCCGTGTGCAGTGGTCCTGGTGTACACATTGTGTGGTTCCCTGTGGCTGCCCAAGCCCCATGCCCTGCACATCCTGGTTCTCTTCTGCATCTTCCTCGTTGGAGAAGCTCTGCCATCCATCCTCCTCCTCCTTCATGTCTCCCTTCTACTGCGCAATGTTGTGGATATTGGAAACTCTCCTGGGGCTATACTGGAGGACCCCTCCAAAGCGCCCCAGTCACCCGAACGCATCTTCAGGATACCAATGGAACGCTCAATGACCCACCTAGTCGCGGCATGGGTGTGGGTTTCCACATTGCTCTGTGGCCATGGATAGGTGTCATCAGCGATGAACGCAGCAGATGACACCTGCCGCCCAGGTGCAAACCCCTCACCCGGGGGAGTGCCTCGAATGTGTCGGGTACTGTTAAGTGCGCCAGAATGAAGGAATTGTGCATGCTTTCTGGATGTCGGGCACAGGCGTTCATTATGGGGCTGGTTTAGCACACTGGGCTAAATCGCTAACATTTAAAGCAGACCAAGGCAGGCCAGCAGCACGGTTCAATTCCCGTACCAGCCTCCCTGAACAGACGCTGGAATGTGGCGACTAGGGGCTTTTTACAGTAACTTCATTGAAGCCTACTCGTGACAATAAGCAATTTTCATTTCATTTCATTTATGTGCAGCTCGTTGTCACACACCAACTGCACTTTCACAGAGAGGTACCCCACTCATGCAGTACTCTTAGGGAAACCTGCATCCGAATCCATTCTCTGCAGGGGTAAAGGGCAGAAATGTTAGCATGGCATGTAACCCTATGCCAAGCCAGTCCAACGGGCAGCAAGGTAGCCCCCACCTGCATTGCAGCCTCTGCCCCTGCATGTCCCCTCCATCCTTCCTACCCCCACACCTGGCAATTTCCCCAGAAAATTTGTCCTCCCCGCCTCACCCCGTCAGTTCCTGGCACTGGGGGGTTTCTGACATCGGCACCCCTTCCTGCCCACAGGGTTAATGGTGGCTCGTGCAACACATGCCAGTGATATGCTGTGCCGGCCCTGTCCTGCGCCCACCTGTGGGATCCATTGAGGGCCTCCTCCTTGGGTGGGCTGCGTGATGCTCCACCAGCAGGGTGGCAGCCGGTTGTTGGGAGCAGAGGGAGGGAGAAAGGGTGGTGATGCTCTGCCCAACCACGAATCACGGTGGGCGGTCAGTGGGGTTCGCAACTGGGTGGCTGCTTTGCAGGCTGCGGCAGTGGCGCACCATGCCTGGACACCCTGATCCCAGTGGGACACCCCGATCCTTGGCTGCACCCCCCAGCCCTGGCAGACACCCCACCCCAGCCAGCAATGGGACTGGCAGTGCAGGGCTGCGCCATTGGGAACATGTTGCATCTCCTCTTTCTCCTTCAACAGCCACGGTGCTGGTTTCCCGATTTTAAATACCACAAGTGAACTTCGCCGGCGGTATTTCTGCCTGGTGGAATGGGAGCTTCGCCGGAGGCCCAGAGAATGCCGGGTCCGATCTGGTAATGATACGTCAATGGCCTTTACTGTAAAATTTGCTTGCTCACGCCAGGGTGTGGCATGGAGCACTGCTGTTGAGGCACCGGAAATTAGACTCGATTTCGGCTGATGCGTGATTCTCCGCTTAATCGCAATTCGGAATTCCGGAATTGCTGGAGGGAGAATCCTGCTCTCCATTCTTGACAACATCCTTGTAAAACTCCTTTGTACTGTCTCTGGTGCAATCACATCCTTCCTGTAATGCTGTTACCAGAAGTGCACATAATATAGTGTATTTTATATAGTGCTGACATTTCCTCTCCACTCTGAAGTGCTATTCCTCAGCTAGTAAGTAAATGTCTGCTCTAGTTGATAGTTTCCTTTGCAGTTTTATTTCCTGCTTGATGCATTGTTTGCCATGTAGCAGTTGGTTTTGGTAGGAATTCTCAGTTACAGGATTTTTTCCTGCAACATTTAGCTTTCTTATTCTTGATTGCTGTTAAGACCATATGGGCGAAAGAGGGTGAATATTACTTTCAAGTTCCAAATATGCTGCACACCCAAGATTAGGAAAAGATTTCCATGTGATTTTAACAATTGGAGTCGGATCAGACATAGGCTTGTGCAATTATGCAAAACCAGTCAAATAGACCTGCACACATAGCCGAATGTGTTGGAACACCTTCTTCACTGCTTGCACTTCATAATAAGGTTCACAGAACTATGCCATCTGTAGACCAATGACTCAGAGACAAAATCTAGATGTGCAGCTCTTGCGCAAGTACTAAAGGTACATGATACTTTCATACTACCAGATCAAAATCACTCTCTTTTGTTGTATGATTTGAAACATGCATCAAGTTGTTATATTTGCAAGAGGTAACTCCTTCATCACATTACCGTAGAAAGGAGGTTGGGTGTCAGGATTCCTTCAAGGACAAAGGATCATTCAGCTCCATGATTTTTACGAACAGAAACAGTTTGCACTCAATCATTTTTAAGGTACTATCTAACTTCAAGAAATATCAGTCTGCATATCAGTGGCTGTTATAAAGAAAAGAGTTACCTGGGGTATGATTCTCCCAAAAGGGAGCATGTTTAGCTGCGGGTTTCCCAGCACTCAGTGCCGAGAAACATATGGCTATTCAACACGACTCACGTTGAATCAGGGGCCTGACGTGGGAATGCACTGCTGAGGCCGCACATAGCTCCGTTTTGTACAGCAGGAAAATCCGCTCGCCGGAACTCCCCATTGTAAACATGCGACCGGGACGCCATTTATAAATGGCATCCCCATCTCCGAGGCCCCCCAAACCCCAAAACAATCTCTGAGGCTCCTGAAGCTGCCTCGCTCTAATATGCAGATTTGCTAAAGATGATCCGGCCCATTGTGGGCGGGGTTCATTTTGCAACGTTTCGTGAGATTGTGTTGAACCTAGCGAGGCGTTGCGAGCCAGGTAGATCTCGGCAAGGGGTCTCCCGGCTTTCAATGGCCACACTGTGCTGAAATGAGCTGCTTTTCCAATGCAGCATGGTCATTAAATTGCACCCCATGTGTTCACTGTGAGACTTTCCATGGTGCGCGTAAGTTCTGAGCAGGTAGTTTACATCGCTGCTGACTCCATCATGATATACCCCAACAACAAACGGCATCTCAGTCTGTACATGTCAGCATCTGCTTTCTTTTTCTCAGTTGTCAACTCACCCTCCAAGAAAAGTCTGCCATGCAGGTTTGGCAGCAACTCCACCCTTAGCTAACATGGTCATATATGCTGGTGCCATGATTAGAGTGCCAAAGCTCCAATATCCCGTGTTCCCTGTGCACTCATTGTGAAATTTACAGGGACGGATATAATTAAATCCTTTGGATCCTTAATTATCTTCAAAACCTATCCATTACCTGTTTTGAAACAGGTTGCCATGCAGGTGTCTGTTCATGATTGGTAAAATGCGGTTCTGACGCGATGTCCCAGAGGTCTTAGCCAACAGAATTTTACCACCCCCTTTCTCCAATGCCATCTATTTTGAGCCTTTTGAAATCCAGCTTTAACTTCAATTTTCTTCCAAAAAAAATCACCTTCAGCCAGGCATGTGACCCTGTATTGGGGATATAATTTGACTCATGAGTGGTCTCCCAAGTCTGATAATCAAAGAAGATGTGAATATTATTTCCGAAAAGTTCATGATAGTAATTCAATCTCAGAATTCAAATAATTACATTGCTTTTGTTCTCTTTGGGATATATTGTAACAATTGTTTTCAGGTGATGTACAGTATGACCCAAGTTCCTAGCAATGTATATTAAATTCAGCTTCAACTGCACACGTGCAATACTGGTATTTAAGTCAAATGATCCTTTAAAGCCTCCCCATAACATGCAGGACAAATTCAAATCATCTTTTTACTGCCCCATCAGCCTACTCTTTAAATCATTGACTAATTGATAGAAGATGTAATTGACTGTGCTATCAAATAGCACTTAGGCAGCAATAACCTGCTCACTGATGCTCAGTTTAGGTTTTACCAAATCCATTTAGCTTCAGACTTCATTACAGCCTGTGTCCAAACATGGGCAAAGGAGCTGAATTCAAGAGGTGAGATGGAAGTGACATCAAGGTAGTATCTGCCTCAGTGTGGCATCAAGGAACCCGAGCAGAACTGAAGTCAAGGGGAATCAAGGGGAAAATGTTCCATTGGCCTGAGTCATACCTAGCACAAAGGAAGGTGGTTGTGATTGTTGGAGGTCAATCATTTTAGTTCCAGGAAGCGGCGGCAGTTGTTCTCAGGAGAGTGTGTTCTGTCCAACCATCACCAGCTGCTTCATTAATGACCTTCCCTCCATCATAATGTCAGAAAAGGGGACGGTCACTGATGATTTCACAGCGTTCAGTGCTCAAACATGGAAGCAGCCTGTGTCCGTCTGCAGCAAGGCCTTGATGACATTTAGCCTCAGCAGATAAGTGGCAAACAAAAGTCTCACAAGTGCCCGGAAATGACCACCTCCAACACAAAAAAATCTAATCATCTCCCCTTGACATTCAGTGACATTACCAACACTAAATCCCCATCATCAATATCTGGATACGCCGTAGGTGGTTACCATTCACCAGAAACGGAACTGAATCAGCCACACAAATATTATGGCTACAAGAGCAGGTCAGAGGCTGGTAATTCTGTGGTCAATAACTCAGCCCCTGACTCCCTAAAGTCTGTCTATCATCTATAGGGAAGAATTCAGGAATAGGTTGGAATACTCTTAACTTGGCTGGCTGCCTCCAGCTCCAAAAACAGTCAAGAAGCTCAACACCATCAGGGACAAAGCAACACATTTAATTGGCACCCCATGCACCACCTTAAACATTCACTTCCTCGACCACAGGTACACAATGACTGCAATGTGCACCATCTACCAAATATAGTACAGCAACTTGACAAGCTTCCATCAGCACTGCCTAGAAGGATAAGGGCAGCAGACATATGGGAACACCAGCATCTACAAATTCCTGTACAAACCACATACCATCCTGAATTGGAACAATGTCACTATTCCTTCACTATTGATGGAACTCGGGAATATCTATGCCAGATGGGTTTAGATTTGATTTAGATCTATTGTCACATGTACCAAGGTACAGTGAAAAGTATTGTGCTGCGTACAGTCCAGACAGATCGTACAATACATGAAAAACCTACATGTGATAGACAGCAGCCCTTCAAGAAGGCGACTCACCCACATCTTCTCAAAGACAAATGGGAATGGACAACAGTTGCTGGCCTCACCATAGATGCATAGATCCCATGAAAGAATAAAGGACAATTAATCTTTTCGAACAACAATATTTGTTGACTTTCCTTTGTAATTTGTCTTGATTATAAACTGCTTAGAATACTCCATTTCATTTTACAATCTTCTTCACAAAACATAGATACTTTTCAACCTAGAATTCTTGACCAGATCAGATTCAAGCCCAAAGGTGAAAAGCCTCGGGCCTACCATCTCAACCCCAATTATCAAGATTCAAATAATACTGACAAACACATTGATATTCGGCATCGTATTTTAAAATGCAACAGGAACCTTCCAATTAAATTATCTTGTTGAAGCTTATTCCCAATTATCCATAACTCTCTATCTGTATTGTAGTCCCGTATTAGCAATTGTAATTCCTGATTGGAGTGAGTAATTAAAAGAAAATACTGTTTATAGCATGTCTAAGTAGACCCTGTGAAAAACAGAAAAATAAAAGTCTGTAAAGTTATTTTAATTAAACCTATTATGTTGTAAAAATTAAGGAAACAATACATTCATTCAAATATCAGATACAGGCCATCTTCTTCATTTAATACAACAGGCAACAAATTGCATAAATATCAAGCATTAGTGCAGCAATTATTTTGAATTATCAGGGCAGTGTCTTCTCCTGGTATCTGAACAACTGTTTGGAGTCCAGTGTGATTCTTGTGTGTACAACCCACCCTATATTTTAACTTTTCCAACGAACATGATAGCTCAAACCAGGCAGGTCAACTCTGATTAGCCAAGGCAAAATAAAGAGCTTTGCAATGCTTTAACCAATTATGCTATATATTAGATTGTAAAAAAAAAACAGAAAATGCTGGGGAAACCTCAACTGCTTTAGCTGTATCTGTGGAGCAAGAAACAGAGTTGACAATTTAGGCCGATAACTGTCCATAGAAATAATAATAATCTGTATTATTTTCACAAATAGGCTTACGTTAACACTGCGATGACATTATTGTGAAAAACCCCTAGTCGCCACATTCCAGCACCAGTTTGGGTACAGAGGGAGAACTCAGAATGTCAAATTCACCTAAAAGCACATCTTTCGGTACTTGGGGGAGGATTAAAGAGCACCCGGAGGATACCCACGCAGGCACAAGGAGAATGTGCAGACTCTGCACAGACAGTGACCCAAGCCGGGATTTGAACCTGGGACCATGGCGCTGTGAAGTGTTATGGGTCAGGGTTTAGTGAACCCCAAAGTGTATCATGGAGTTCAACTGACCCACAACTTTTAATAGATTGTGGTATGGGGAGCACACAGCCCACTCAACAGGTGTGGTACAGCAGAAATGTAAAAGTATTTTTTAAAGAAAAACAATGTTTATTCCATGGACTCAAGTTAAACTTTTTAAAACATACAGTGGACATCTTAGCAACCATCAATTCAAATACAACCCCCAAAGAATACAACATTAAGTAATCCTTAATAACTTGCCAAACAACATCCAGAAAACAAAATAAACACCTTTTAACAGAAGCACATCAGGTTTAAATTCACTACTGAAAACAGTTATAATTCTGAATTCACCAAATGATCAAGAGATAATCTTTTCATGGCAGAGAAAACAGCAGTACACCTGCTTTGTCTGGCTTCAGCTCCAACACTGAAAACAAAACTAAAACACACCCTGCAGCAAACTGCCAAAAACAAAAGTAAAAAGCTTACAGATAGCCCTGCTCTGCCCACACTCTGACATCATTGATAAACACCCATTTATTAAAACTACATTTCTTAAACACCCAATCCTTAAAGGTAATCTCACATGACACCTCCCCCAAGAAAAACAAAAAACTCATCAACTTCAAGATGGTTTCATTTTTCACCTTTTCACTATCCTTTAAGAAATGCACACAGTAAATATACATCTTTGTTTCAAAAAACACCACACGCAAACAGGTAGAATAATATAGTCTATTTTTTTTTGTTCTTCTTCCTCCAACTGGAATCCTTCTCGATTGACAGTCTCTTTGGACAAGAAGGCCCTTGCACGATCCGTCCATTTCTCTATGCCTCAGCATTTCTCTTTAAAGTCAGATACTTTAGTTAAATCTGATCACAGAGTCCCTTGTAAGTCTCCAACACATGAGCATTGGTTATCACAGCTTTCAGGACCTCAGATGCCTGTTGAAAGTCTGCTGTCCACTGACATTTTTGAGGTTTCTTCAGCAAGTCCGTCAGTGGAGCAACTACGCTACAAACATTTTTCACAAATGTTCGATCAAATCCACTCATGCCAAGAAATCGCATTATTTCTCTTCATCTTGAGGGTATTGGAAACTCCTCAATAACTGTTGGTTTCACATCCCGTGGGACCATCCGACCCTGTCTGATTGTATGGCCAAGGAAAGTGACTTGGGCTTTTCCTAATTCATTTTTGGCTAGGTTTATCATCAAACTCGCCTCCTGAAGTCGATCGAATAACTCCATTGGATGTTTTAAATGTTCTTTCCATGTCTGGCTGAAAACCAGATCATCGATGTATACCGCACAATTGGGTAATCCTGAAACGACTTTGTTAGTTAACCGTTGACATGTGGCTGGGGCGTTTTTCATGCCAAATGGCATAATTTTGAATTGGTATATACCATCTGGAGTCAGAAAAGCTGAAATCCACTTCGCCTTTTCAGATAAAGGTACCTACCAGTTACCTTTAAATAAATCCAATTTGGAAATAAAAGCTGATTGTCCCACTTTCTCAATGCAATCCTCCAAACGTGGGATAGGATAAGAGTCCGTTCTTGTAACTGCATTAACCTTTCTATAGTCCACACACAACCGTTGGGTACCGTCCGGTTTGGGTACCAGCACTATGGGTGAGCTCCATTAGCTGCAACCCACTTCAATTCTGCCATTTTTAAGCATACTCTCAATCTCTTTGTTAACCTGTGCCAATTACAAAGGGTTAAGTCTGTATGGATGTTGTTTGATTGGAACAGCATTTCCCACATCTGCATCATGTATAGCCATTTTAGTGCTGCCTAATTTATCTCTACAAACGTGCCCACGTGATATCAATAACTCTTTCAGGTCAGTCCGTTTTCCCTCTGGAAGGCAACTCAACAATTTATCCCAATTTTTAAGAACATCCTCATTTTTCAATTTAATTTGAGGTATGTCAAATTCACAGTGATCTGGATTTGGTTCGTCACTTTGAGTTAGAATCATTAAAATCTCCTTCCCTTTCAAAGTACCTTTTAGCATAGTCACATGACACACTCAGTGAGTCTTCCTTCTATTTGGTGTTTTAACACATAATTCACCTCACTTAATTTTCTTTCAATCTGACAAGGTCCAGAAAACCTTGAAAGGTTCACCTACCACTGGTAGCAATACTAAAACTTTGTCTCCACAGGCAAAACTGCGAACTTTGGATTTCTTGTCTGCTACCCGTTTCATCACATTTTGTGCAACTTTTGAATGCTGTCTAACCAATTCACCTGCTCTATTTAATCGTTCCATAAAATTTGACATGTAATCCAATAATGTAAGTTCTGATTTCTCAGTCATGAATTTTTCCTTAATCAATTGAAGTGGTCCTCTTACCTCATGATCAAAAATTAGTTCAAAAGGACTGAATTTGGTTGACTCATTAGGTGCATCCCTAATTGCAAACAGCATGAATGAAATTCCTTTATCCCAATCCTCTGAATAATCATGACAATTAGACCTCAACATTGTCTTTAATGTCTGATGTCACCTTTCTAACGCTCCCTACGATTCTGGATGGTACGCAGTTCATTTAAATTGTTTTATTCCTAAGCTATCCATAACTTCTTTGAATAACCTTGAGGTAAAATTTGACCCTTGATCGGATTGTATTTCTGTGGGTAGTCCATATCTGGTAAAGAATTTAAGTAACTCCTCTGTAATCTTTTTAGATGTAATATTATGTACTGGAATGGCCTCTGGAAACCTTGTCGATACATCCATTATCGTCAAAAGATATTGATTTCCACTTTTCATTTTAGGAAGCGGTCCTATGCAATCAATTAGGACCCTTGTAAAAAGTTCCTCAAATGCTGGAATGGGTATTAAGGGCACTGGTTTTGTCATTGCTTGAGGTTTCCCTATCGCTTGAAATGTGTGACATGATTGACAAAATTTAACTACATCTTTATGTCGTCCAGGTCAATAAAAGTGTTTTTGTATTTTAGCTTGAGTTTTCTTTATACCCAAATGACCTCCCACTTGTACCTCATGTGCAACTCGCAACACCTCATTTCTATACCCTACCGGCAATACTACTTGATGAACTTCTGTCCACTTTTCATCCGCCTGCATATGTAAAAGTATTTTCACATCAAGACATCACTTTTATGGTAATAACACTCTGGTATACACTCATATTCCTCTTCTGTGTATGCTTTCTGAGACATCCGTTCTATTTCTACATCTTTCTGTTGTAACTCCGCCAATTTTCTTAACTAGAAATATCCGCCTCATCCTCCACCGTCTGATCAAAAATCGTTTCTGATAATTGCACTTCAACTTCATCTTCACTCTTTGATTTTTCCTCTTGTCTTAACCTGTTACTTTGCGACCTTGTTAGTACACAATCCGGAAAAATCCAAGGATATTCATCTTTCAACACTTCAGTTGTCTGATTTTCCACTGGCTTATCAACCACAGTAGGCATCACTGCGATCCAGCTATATCATTACCCAAGATAAACTGTATTCCTGGACACGATAGTTTCTCTATTACTCCTACTACCACTTCAACACTCTTCACTGGACTTTCCAACCTTCCCTTATATAATTGAACACTATACCTCTCACCCTAAATTCCACATATTACCACCTTTTCTGGCAACGTTCTTCCCAAACTACATAACTCCTCAACTCTTACCATTAAAGATTGACTAGCTCCCGTATCTCTTAAAATTGTGACTTCTTTACCTGCTCCTCCTGATACACATGAGTAAACTACCCACACAAATTCTTGAAAGAGATCTGGCACCTTTTTAATCAATCACCTCTTGATCAGGCTGTACAATCTTTTGCACCTCCTTCGCTTCACTTGGGCTTTCCTGTACCACAGTCTCTTTGGACAAGAAGCACGATCCTTCCATTTCTCTATGCCTCGTCATTTCTCTTTAAAGTCAGTACTTTAGTTCAATCTGATCATAGAGTCCCTTGTAATTCTCCAACACATGAGCATTGGTTATCACAGCTTTCAGGCCCTCAGATGTCTGTTGAAAGTCTGCTGTCCACTGACATTTTTGAGGTTTCTTCAGCAAGTCCGTCAGTGGAGCAACTACGCTACAAACATTTTTCACAAATGTTCGATCAAATCCACTCATGCCAAGAAATCGCATTATTTCCCTTCGTCTTGAGGGTATTGGAAACTCCTCAATAACTGTTGGTTTCACATCCCGTGTGACCAGTCGACCCTGTCTGATTGTACGGCCAATGAAAGTGCCTTGGGCTTTTCGAAATTCACTTTTGGCTAGGTTTATCACCAAACCCGCCTCATGAAGTCGTTCGAATAACTCCATCAGATGTTTTAAATGTTCTTTCCATGTCTGGCTGAAAATTACCAGATCGCTGATGTATATCACACAATTGGGTAATCCTGAAACAACTTTGTTAGTTAACCGTTGACATGTGGCTGGGGCGTTTTTCATGCCAAATGGCATAATTTTGAATTGGTATATACCGTCTGACTTCACAAAAGCTGAAATCTCCTTCGCCTTTTCGGAAAAAGGGAGCTGCCAGTAACCTTTAAGTAAATCCAGTTTGGAAATAAAAACTTCTGCCCACTTTTCATCCGCCTGCATATATAAAGGTCTCCATTTTCTCATCCAGACATCACTTTTACGATAATAGACTCAGATTCCTCTTCCGTGTATGCTTTCTGAGACATCCGTTTTATTTCTACATCTTCCTGTTGTAACTCCGCCAATTTTCCTGACCTAAAACTATCCGCCTCATCCTCCACCTTCTGATCAAAATTCCTTTCTCATAATTGTACTTCAACGTCATCTTCACTCTTTGATTTCTCCTCTTGTCTTAATCTGTGACTTTGCGACATTGTTAATACACAATGTGGAAAAATCCAAGGATATTCATCCTTCAACACTTCACTTGTCTGATTTTCCACTGGCTTATCAACCACAGTAGGTATCACACCCATCTGCGACCAAGCTATATCATTACCCAAGATAAACTGTCTTCCTGGACAAGATAGTTTCTCTATTACCCCTACTACCACTTCTCCATTCTTAACTGGACTCTCCAACCTTACCTTGTATAATAGAACACTACTCCTCTCCCCCTGAATTCAACATTTTACCACCTTTTCTGGCACCATTCTTCCCAAACTACATAACTCCTCATCTCTTACCATTAAAGATTGACTAACTTCCGTATCTCTTAAAATTGTGACTTCTTTACCTGCTCCTCCTGATACACATGAGCAAACTTTACCACATAAGTAAATTCTTTAAAGTGATCTGGCACCTTTTTATCAATCACTCTTGATCAGGCTGTACAATCTTTTGCACCTCCTTCACTTCACTTGGCCTTTCCTTTACCACTTTAACAAACCCCACTGTCGTATCCTGTTTTACCACATCAGCCTTCATCATCACATCTGCCACATCAGTGCTTTTATTCAACCACCAAGACTGTGAATTTACATGGCCTAGTTTATTACAGTGAAAACATTTGATATTTTTCATTTTTTTCCCACCGTCCTGGATTTCTGTTTTAGTCTGAGGTACACTCTCCTTATTATCTCCATCAGATCATCTTTACCTTTTCCACTTGAGTATTTCTCATGTCCCCAGTTTCTATCCCTCACAGACAGAAACTGATGTCGGAATGCAAGCTTTGATTTATGAACTAATTCATAATCATCTGCCATTTCTGCTGCTAACCTCGCAGTTTTAACCCTCTGCTCTTCCACATGAGTTCTCACTACATCAGGAATTGAATTTTTAAACTCCTCCAGAAGTCTAATTTCTTTGAGAGCTTCATATGTTTGGTCTTTTTTCAAAGCCCTTATCCACCAATCAAAATTACTCTGTTTGATCCTTTCAAACTCCAAGTATGTTGACCAAATTCTTTCCTTAAATTTCTAAACCTTTGTCTGTAGGCTTCAAGCACTAGTTCATATGCAGCTAAGATGGATTTTTTTCACCTCCTCATACGTCCCAGATACCTCCTCCGGTAGTAATGCAAACACTTCATTAGCCCTACCTATCAGTTTTGTTTGAATCAGTAATACCCACATGTCCTGTGGCCATTTCATTTTTTTAGCGACCTTCTCAGACGAAATGAAAACGGCTTCCACCTCCTTCTCATCAATCCTTGGCAATGCTCGGACATATGGTTTGGGTAGCATGGTGGCACAAGTGATTGGCACTGTGGCATCACAGTGCCAGCATCCCAGGTTCGATTCCCTGCTTGGTCACTGTCTGTGCGGAGTCTGCACATTGTCCCCGTGTCTGCGTGGGTTTCCTCCGGGTGCTCTGGTTTCCTCCAACAGTCCAAAGATGTGCAGGTTAGGTGGATTGGCCATGATAAATTGCCCTTAGTGACCAAACCAGGCTAGGAGGGGTTATTGGGTTACGGGGATAGGGTGGAAGTGTGGGCTTAAGTGGGTTGGTGTAGACTCGATGGGCCAAATGGCTTCCTTCTGCGCTGTATGTTCTCTGTTCATATTTAAATAGATCCCCACCAAGCCTTCGACTATGACACTCTTTCTCACTATCCTCATCACTATCATCCAACTGTACGTTTCCTTTTACGTCTGCCAAATTTAACTGACTGTATGCTTCATGGCCATTTTCTGAAGTACAAACTCTCTCTCTTTGGGCGGAATTCTCCGCTCCCCACGCCGGGTGGGAGAATTGCGGGAGGGCCGGGCGACTCACTACACGCCCCCCTGGCGCCCCCCGCAATTCTCCGACCCCCTCCCGCTCGGAAGAATGCCGCTCGCTGTTTTTCATGGCGACCGGCGATTCTCTGGCCCGAATGGGCCGAGCGGCCTGCCGTTCCCGGCCGGTTCATGATGGCGGCAACCAAACCTGGTTGCTGCCGTCGTGAACATGGGCGCCAAATGCTAGTTTGAAGCTTGTGGGGGGCGGAGAGGGGAGTGAGCACCATGGCCGTGCTGGGAGGGGACTGGCCCGTGATCGGTGCCCACCGATCGTCGGGCCGGCGTCTCAAAGCGACGCACTCTTTCCCCTCCTCAGCCCTGCAAGATCAAGCTGCCACGTCTTGCGGGGCAGCGGAGGGGAAGACGGCAACTGCGCATGCGCGGGTTGGAGTCGGCCAACCTGCACATGTGCGGCTGACGTCACATAGGTGCCACCGTCGTGTCATTCTCGGCTCGCCGCCTTGACGCAAGCGTCAAGGCCCAGCGGCCAAGATTTACGGAGCGCCACTCCTAGCCCCCCGGGTGGGGGTGAATTAGGTGCGAGAAGCGGCCTCCGAGGCCGTCGTGAAACTCGGCCGAGTTCACGACTGCCTTCCCGATTTATCGCGAGAGCAGAGAATTTCGCCCTTTATCTTTTTCCCTGATCTGTATCTCCCTTTCTCTTTATTTTTGTTCTGCTGGGTCTATTCTTTCTTTACTCCTTTCTTCTCTCTCCTTTTCTTTTTCCTCTCTCTCTTTCATATTCAAGCTGCTTTAATTCTTTCTCATGTTCCATTTGTTTAAGATGTAACTGAATTTTTGCCATTTCCAATGAGTCAAACTGTATCTCAGGCACGTTTAAATGCTTAGCCACCACCATAATTACCTCATATTTTCGTATTTTGTCAGGTAATGTTAACTGCAATGTTTTTGTTAAATCTAACAATCTGTTTTTAGTCTCTGTCCGTGAGGTACTGCGTGTAACCGTCTCCACCCCCAAAAACTTCAGAGCCTCTGAAAGAGCCATTGTCCACAACACACTCCCTACTTAAACTGGAATACCACACCTGAAAAGCAACCACAATATGCTCACCCCTCACTGTTTTTAAGTTCACTAAGCCAATCCAATAGATAGACTTTTATCCCCCTCGAGCCCCAATTTGTTATGGGCCAGTATTTAGAGAACCCTAAAGTGTATCATGCAGTTCACCTGACCCACAACTTTTAATAGATTGTGGTATGGGGAGCACACGGCCCACTCTCCAGGTGTGGTACAGTAGAAGTGGAAAAGTATTTTTTAAGGCAAAACAATGTTTATTCTATGAACTCAAGTTAACCTTTTTAAAACATACAGTGAACACCTCAGCAACCACCAATTCAAATACAACCCCCAAAGAATACAACACTAAGTAATCCTTAATAACTTCCCAAACAACATCCAGAAAACAAATTAAACACCTTTTAATTGAAGCACATCAGGTTTAAATTCACTACTGAAAACAGTTATAATTCTGAATTCATCAAATGATCAAGTGATAGTCTTTTCATGGCAGAGAAAACAGCAGTACACCTGCTTTGTCTGGCTTCAGCTCCAACACTGAAAATGAAACTAAAACACACCCTGCAGCAAACAGCCTCAAGCAAAAGTAAAAAGCTGACAGACAGCCCAGCTCTGCCCATACCCTGATATCACTGATAAACACCCATTTCCTTAAAGTACAGTTCTTAAACACCCATTTCTTAAAGGTATTCTCACATGACTGAAGTAACAGTGCTAACCACTGTGCTGCCGTGCTGCCTATGCTCATCATACTGACAGGGTATTTCCAGATTTATAGTTTTAATTTCATATTTCCAGCATTCGTAGTATTTTGTTTTTGCATTAGCTTGTGATAACATTGCTATTAAACTTAACTACACCTGTTCCAGTCCAATTTATGGATTCAGCTCCTAATAAATGTTTTATCATGATTAAATTTGATATTTTTTTTCTCACCACTTCTACTAAACAAAAGATTTTGATTCCAGAGCACCAGCGTGGCATGTTAAATGTATTTTTAATTTTGAAGCTTTTAAAATTATTAAAATATTAATCACAAGGCTGAACGGAGTTACTGTCAAATCCAATATGCTAATTTGGCATTTTGAACGTATTTTTAATTTGGAAGGCTTGAAATTATTAAACTATTAATCAGCTGGATTTAGTGCAGCAAATTTTTGAAGTCACTCAGAACGTAGTAACCCGACAGAGCAGACAAGCCACTCTGCAAGGGACCTGCCAGATTTTCATCCTGTTCATCTCAAAGGAATAAAAGAACAGGCAAATTCCAGAAATTGAGTGAGATTTTTTCTTTGTAATTAGCACAGTGACAATGCAGATGGGTTCCCCCAAAGTTGGGAGCCACTGCTAATTTGACCTAATTAGCATGAACTTACCCTGCTTTATCAAAGCAAGCCCTTACAGTGTACCCAAAGTCATATGCAAAATTTATGACATAAATTAAAATGGTGAAGTCATTATCTGTAACACATGCGAGTCTAGCCATTTCCTTTACAAATTAAGGCCTTTTAAAGAACAGATTCATTTTTTTGTTCTTTTAAACAGCTGGAAAATTTTATGTTGAAGATGTAATGACAGCTAAATGTTCTGCACTTAATTCCAATATCTTCAGTGTTGCTGCACAAATTTGGCATGTTCACACTTGCAGTAGGATCATTTTTAATTCACTCTATCCGTATAATCTTTACAGGCAAGCGGAGGTGGGTTTGCCTGCATGTGGTGAGGTAAATCCCCTAGAGGCAACATTGTGTCAGGATCTCAACATCAAGCTGCCCTCTTCCAGTCTTCACACAGGCTGGTTTGTAGGCCAAGCTGGAACTCCTTTGGAGATGTTGGGTAAGGCATTTAAATATTACAACAGACAATTAAGGCCTATTCTAAGCAAGTGTTCTGGCTTTAACAAAGCTGTGTGGAACTTTCTAGAGTCACCCAAGGTGAGTGCAAAGCAATGAGTGCTTCTTCCGTGAAGCTGACAGTGGGAAGCCTTTGAATAGTGAAAATGGTGAGCGACAGCCATGACCCTGGCGAGAGGCTGCTGCTCACAGCACTCCTTCTCAGAGAGCACTTCCAGTATTTTATAGATGATCAGTAACTTCTTGGAAGTCTCTTAACTCATCTTCATCTGCAGATCCCTGATGCTAGCCTTCTCTGCACCAAGGAGCAGCTAATGCAACTCTACCTGGCAACTCTAATGAGGAGCAAGGGGAGAAGCTACGACATCACCAACAGCGCCAGCACCAGCTGCCTTTTCCTCAGCCTTGCCATTCCACAGGACAAAGGGGATGGACATAGAAATTCAGTTCCCCCAAGGAAGATCAGCTCTCTTGACATGTGTGAGCACCTTTGCCTCAGGGAACTCAGGTTTTTACAGCAGCCTGTTCCTGAATCCACAGGCGCCTGGAAAAATACCGTTCAGTAAGTCTTACAAAGAGGATCTGAGTCTAAACAATAAGGAGTGATTCACACCCCACCCCACCCCGCACACATCCCCAAACAGGGTACACACCAGGCATTGAAATGAAATGAAATGAAAATCACTTATTGTCACGAGTAGACTTCAATGAAGTTACTGTGAAAAGCCCCAAGTCGCCACATTCCGGCGCCTGTCCGGGGAGGCTGGTACAGGAATTGAACCGTGCTGCTAGCCTGCTTGGTCTGCTTAAAAAGCCAGTGATTTAGCCCAGTGAGCTAAACCAGCCCATGGCGCTGGATGCAATCTGGTTCATGCCTTCGCTGGGCATGGACTAGTGTTTAAATTCATTTAAATATGCATTTCCGGGTTTTAGCCGGCGTCTCCAGGGATTCACTACCACATGCCATGGCACTGCCCCCGGCACCTTGTACCCTGGCAGTGCCAATGAGGGTTCAAAGGGGCTAGGGTGCAAGCAGGCCATGCCAGGGTACCATGGCACTGCCCCCGGCACCTTGTACTCTGGCAGTGCCAATGAGGGTTCAAAGGGGCTAGGGTGCAAGCAGGCCATGCCAGGGTGCCAAGGGTGACTGCCAAGGGGCAGGGGCTTAGAAGCGACATGGCCATGAAAGGGGGAGATTGAGGGGGTAACATGAAGAGGGCTTGAAGGGGGGGGGCATGAAGGAGGTGATGGAACCATCAATTCACCAGACACGTGTTTCCGATGTGAATCTAGGCTTTAATTGACTTACTTCAGAGCCAGCCTGTTACCTGTCGATGAACTCGTAGTGAACTCAGGCTGACTCTGGACACGGGTATTTATACAGCTGCACTAGGGGGAGGCCGTACACAAAAGGGACCTAATAGCGTGGAGCGCGTCTGGGAGGACATCCTGCCACTGGGAGACTTGGAGCTTTCTAGACCGGAGGGTCAGTAGGACGGTCTTCCAGACCGTCGCGTTCTCCCTTTCCACCTGCCTGTTCTCCCTGGTTGTAGCTGGTAGTCCTGCTCGAGGCAATGCCCTTTTCGAGCAGGTACTGACGCAGCTCATTGCTCATGAAGGACGAACCCCGGTCGCTGTGTACGTAGCTGGGGAAACCAAACAGGGTGAAGATGCTATGCAGGGCCCTAATGACTGTGTGGGAGGTCATGTCGGGGCACGGGATAGCGAATGGGAAATGGGAGAACTCGTCTACGACGTTTAAGAAGTAAACGTTCTTGTTAGTTGAGGGGAGTGGCCCTTTGAAATCAATCGCGAGGCGTTCAAAGGGCCTAGAAGCCTTGACCAGGTGGGTCCTGTCTGGTCTATAGAAGTGCGGTTTGCACTCCGCACAGGTCGGGCAGTCCCTGGTGACCGCTTTTACCTCCTCGTTGGAGAAAGGCAGGTTTCAGGCCCTGATGTAGTGGGCATGCCGGGTGACCGCCGGGTGGCAGAGGTCATTGTGGATGACTTTTAATTGGTCGATCTGCGCGCTGGCGCATGTCCCGCGGGATAGGGCATCCGGAGGCTCGTTGAGCTTCCCGGGTCGATATTTGATATCGTCATTGTAGGTGGAGAGTTCGATCCTCCACCTCAGAATTTTATCGTTTTTATTTTGCCCCTTTGCGAGTTGTCGAACATGAAGGCAACCGATCGTTGGTCGGTGATGAGGGTGAACCTCCTACCTGTGAGGTAGTGCCTCCAGTGACGGATAGCCTCCACAATGGCTTGTGCTTCTTTCTCGACTGAAGAGTGTCGGAGTTCTGAAGCGGAGATGGTATAGGAGAAAAATGCAACTGGTCTCCCTGCCTGATTTAACGTGGCTGCAAGAGCTACCTCTGAGGCGTCGCTCTCTACCTGAAATGGGGTGGATTCATCCACCGCCCGCATGGCCGCTTTGGCGATGTCCTCCTTGATGCCGTCGATGGCCTGGCGTGCTTCGGCTGACAGGGGAAATCATGTGGTCCTAAAGAGTGGGCGTGCTTTGTCCGCCTATTGAGGGACCCACTGGGCGCAGTAGGAAACAAATCCCAAGCACCGTTTGAGGGCCTTGGGACAATGAGGGGGAGGGAGTTCTAAGAGCATACAGTCCGGGTCGGGGCCCAGGACTCCGTTTTCCACAACATAGCCGAGGATGGCTAGTCTGGATGTGCGGAAAACGCATTTCTCCTTGTTGTACGTGAGATTCAGTTTCTGTGCCGTCTGGAGAAAACGGTGGAGGTTGGCGTCGTGGTCCTGCTGGTCATAGCCGCAGATGGTGACATTGTCCAAGTACGGAAACGTGGCCCGCAGCCCGTACTGATCCACCATTCGGTCCATTGCTCGTTGGAACACCGAGACCCCATTAGTGACGCCGAAAGGGACCTGGAGAAAATGAAAGAGGCGGCCATCGGCCTCGAATGCCGTGTAGTGGCGGTCCTCCGTCCGGATTGGGAGCTGGTAGTATGCAGACTTCAGATCCACCGTGGAAAAGAGCTGGTACTGGGCGATCTGGTTTACCATGTCTGCAATCCTGGGGAGGGGATACGCGTCGAGGAGCGTAAATCTATTTATGGTCTGATTGTAGTCGACAACCATACGGAATTTTTCCCCGGTCTTAACGACCACCACCTGAGCGCTCCAGGGACTATTGCTGGCCTCTATAACCCCCTCACTGAGTAGCCTTCGGACCTCTGCTCTGACAAATACCCTATCCTGCAGGCTATACCACCTGCTACGAGTGGCTACGGGTTTACAGTCCTTAGTGAGATTGGCAAAGAGAGGAGGGGGGGGGATTCGCAGCGTAGCGAGGCTGCAGATCGTGAGTGGGGACAGGGGCCCTCCGAAGCTGAGGGTGAGGCTCTTGAGGTTGCATTGGAAATCTAGGCCTAATAAGAGTGGCGCGCAGAATTAGGGCAAAACGTGGAGTTTGAATCTCGAGTAACTAGCGCCTCGGATTGTGAGTGTCGCGGCGGTGCGCCCCTGGATCTGGACCGAGTGGGAGCCTGAAGCAAGCACGATAGTTTGCTGCGCGGGGAAAACGGGGAGCGAACAGCGTCTTACCAGGTCTGGATTTATGAAGCTCTCCGTACTCCCGGAGTCGAAGAGGCATGGCGTTTTGTACCCGTTGATATGGACCTCTGCCATCGAGTTTCGTAGATTCTTTGGTCGTGATTGGTCCAGGGTGACCGCACTGAGTTGCGGGTAGTCGGCGGCGCGATCAACTGTGCTGGAGTGGGCCCGTGATGACTGTCCTCTGAGTTCATAGTCGTACTCTTCCGCAGAATTGTCTGAGCGCGGAGATGCCGATCGGGCCCGTGGATCGCAAATGGCGGGCGGCGAGGAAGATGGCGTCCAAGATGGTGGCCCACATGAGTCGCACGTGGCCGGCCGCGTGGTGGAGGTTTTCCAAGATGGCGGCCCCCATGGATCGCACATGGCTCGAGGGGGCGGAATCGGGGCATTGGCCGCAACGTTTCGGGCCCCGCGGGCCTGCGAGTGAGGGGAGCGATTACTGCAAGTCGCTGGGGAGTTGGAAACTGTGGCCCTTTTTGCGAGGCACACTCTCGCGTAATGGCCTTTTCGCCCGCAGCTGCTGCAGGTCGCGTTGCAGGCCGGGCAGTGCTGTCGCGGGTGCTGGTTCTGGATGCATAAATGGCAGGCTGGAGCAGCATAGTGGCTGGCTGGAACAGCATAGTGGCTGGCTGGGGCAGCATGGTGGCTGGGCGGCCGCGTAGCACAGGCCTGGGGAGTCGCTGGTCGGGGGCCCATGATTGGGTCGCGGGGTCCGCGGGGAACGAGTTAAGGCTGCGGAAGGAGACCTCCATCATGGTAGCAGCCTCCACAGTCGTGTCTAAGTCCTGGGGCCCCTTTTCCAGCAGTCGTTGGCGCACATAGACCTGAGGCCCGCTACAAAAACATCGCGTACCGCAAATTTCCTGTGTTCAGCCGCGGTAACCGCTTGGTAATTACAGTTCTTGGACAAATTATTAAGTTCTCTTAGGAATTCGGCGGGTGATTCCGTAGGCTGCTGGTGGCGAGTCGTGAACACATGGCGAGCGTAAACTTCATTAATGGGCCTTACATACATTATATCGAGAACTGCTAGCGCCTCAGTGTATGAACTGGCCGAGATTAGTTGCGTCGAGATTCTGTGACTCACCCTCGCGTGCAGTAGACTTAGCTTCTGGTCCTCTGTCGTTTCGGCTGTGCACGCTTCGGCCAGGTAGGCCTTGAAGCACTGGATCCAGTGGGAGAAGATTTCTTTAGCCTCTGCACCTGCGGGTTGAGTTCCAGGCATCCAGGCTTGAGGGCCGATCCCATAATCGGTCTTTACTGTTCTTAAGTCGATTAAATTGATGGAACCATCAATTCACCAGACACGTGTTTCCGATGTGAATCTAGGCTTTCATCGACTTACTTCAGAGCCAGCCTGTTACCTGTCGATGAACTCGTAGTGAACTCAGGCTGACTCTGGACACGGGTATTTATACAGCTGCACTAGGGGGAGGAGTCGTGGGCAGAGCCAAGGGTGGAGCCCAGTACAAGTTCCTGAGTGCTCCCAGCGCTACTCCCCCTAGTGGTAGGATAGCGCTACCGCGCTTACACAGACAGTGCGAATTAACATATATACATCTATATTACATTCACCACAGGGGGGCAGCCTGAAAGGGGAGCCTTAAAAGACTAATAATAGTGGGATGTCAGTCACTTGGGAAGCCGCTGGGTGCAACGATGGAAAGGCCTGATGTCTGCGAGTTTGGGGGTCTTCGCCGGTGAATTGGAGGGTTAGTCTGTAGGGTTGCCTGGAGATCAGGGCGCCTTCTTAAAATGGTAAGGGGAACAGACATGCATTTCTGTGGCCACAAAATAGATTGGTGTCAGGATCAGGGATGTCACTGAATAGCTGCAGGGCATACTGAAGGGGAAGGGCAAACAGGCATATATCATGACACTTATACAAAGGGATACATAAGAACATAAGAACTAGGAGCAGGAGTAGGCCATCTGGCCCCTCGAGCCTGCTCCACCATTCAATTAGATCATAGCTGATCTTTTGTGGACTCAGCTCCACTTTCCGGCCCGAACACCATAACCCTTAATCCCTTTATTCTTCAAAAAACTATCTATCTTTACCTTAAAAACATGTAATGAAGGAGCCTCAACTGCTTCACTGGGCAAGGAATTCCATAGATTCACAATCCTTTGGATGAAGAAGTTCCTCCTAAACTCAGTCCTAAATCTACTTCCCCTTATTTTGAGGCTATGTCCCCTAGTTCTGCTGTCACCCGCCAATGGAAACAACCTGCCCGCATCTATCCTATCTATTCCCTTCATAATTTTAAATGTTTCTATAAGATCCCCCTCATCCTTCTAAATTCCAACGAGTACAGTCCCAGTCTACTCAACCTCTCCTCATAATCCAACCCCAAATGATCCTTTAAAACAGAGATGAGGTGGAATTTCTTTAACCAGAGGGTGGTGAATCTGTGGAACTCTTTGCCGCAGAAGGCTGTGGAGGCCACATCACTGATTGTCTTTAAGACAGAAATAGATAGGTTTTTGATCAATAAGGGGATCAGGATTTATGGGAGTAGGCAGGAGAATGGGGATGAGAAAAATATCAGCCATGATTAAATGGTGGAGCAGACTCGATGGGCCAAGCGGCCTAATTCTGCTCCTATGTCTTATATTGGTACCAACAATATAGGCAGAAAGTGGGATGAGGTCCTGAAAGCAGAATTTAGGGAGCTAGAAAGTAGATTAAAAGACAGGACCCAGAAGGTAGTCATCTCTGGATTTCTTCTGGGGCCACTTGCTAGTGAATATCGAAACTGGGGGTTAGTCCAGATGGATGCATAGCTGGAGAAATGGTGCAGGAGACAAGGCTTTAGATTTCTGGGACATTGGGACTGTTTGTGGGGATGGTGGGACCTGTACAGGGCAGATGCTTTGTGCCTGAACCAAAATGGGACCAGTGTTCTTGCAGGGAGGTTTGCTTATGCTGTTGGGGAAGGTTTAAACTAACTTGGCTGGGGCCTGGCATCCTGAGAGTAGGTTAAGCAGGGACAGATGCACACCAAAATTAAAGGAGATGTGTGTCTGGAGGGCATAGAATGTCTAGACAAGTTAAGTCACAAGGGAATTTGGCAAGATTGGATGGTATTTATTTTAATGCAAGGAGTCTGACGAACAAGGCAGATGAATTGAGGGTAAAACATGGGATGTTATGTCAGTGTTGTCAATGAGATACGGTTGAGAGAGGGTTAGGATTGGAAGCTTAATATTCCAGGAGACAGAATCTTCAGGCGAGATAGGAAAGGAGGTAAAAGAGGAGTGTTGCAATTTCAATCAATTAATCAATTACAGACGTAAGTAGGGATGACATCTTGGAACACTCTTCACCTGAAGCCGTATGGGTATTACCGAAAAACCAAAAAGGAGAATCACATTGGTCTTACAACACCAGGTTAAAGTCCAACAGGTTTGTTTCAAACACGAGCTTTCGGAGCACGGCTCCTTCTTCAGGTGCAGAAGGAGCCGTGCTCCGAAAGCTCGTGTTTGAAACAAACCTGTTGGACTTTAACCTGGTGTTGTAAGACTTCTTACTGTGCTCACCCCAGTCCAACGCCGGCATCTCCACATCATGGCTAACATTGGTCTTAGGCCTCCTAACAGTCCGAGAGAAATAGAAGAACAGATATGTCGGCAAATTTCTGATAAGTGTAAAGGCTATAGGGCAGTGATAGTGGAGGATTTCAACTTCCCCAATATTAACTGAGGTAGCCATAGTGTGAAAGCTTTAGAGGGAGTGGAATTCTTAGAATGCATCCAGGAGAACATTTTAAGCCAGTGCGCAGAAGGACCAGCAACAAAGCTGGGCAAGTGGTTGAAGTATCAGTGGGAGAGTATTTTGCAGACAGTGATCATAACTCCATAGATTCAAGATTGTTATGGAAAAGGTGAAGGATGGGCCTGAGATCAAAGTTCTAAAATGGGGGAAGGCTGATTTTAATAAGATTACATATAATTTGGCCAGAGTGGACTGGGAATAGCCATTTATAGATAAATCTGTAACAGAACAGTGGGACACATTCAACAAGAAAATAGGGAGAGGAGAGTGCAGGGCCAACATGTTCCAATCAAGAAAATGGGTGGGACCATCAAATGCAGTGAACCCTGGGTATCGAGGGATATACAGCATTGGATAAAAAGGAAAAAGGAGGCTTATGGTAGATATTGAGGGCTCAAAACAGCAGATCTAGAGGCATATAGAATGTGCAAGAGGAAATTAGGAGAGCGAAAAGGGGACGTGAAAGGATACTGGCAGGAAAAATAAAGGAAAATCCTAAGTTGTTTTACAAGCACATTAAGGGTAAAAGGATAACCAGGGAAAGAGATGGGGCCATTGAGGACCACAGTAGTAATTTATGTGTGGGGCCGGATGATGACAGATGATGTAGATAAGAATCTAATGAGTACTTTGAGTCAGTGTTTATTCATGAAAGGAACCGTATGGGTATAGAAATCAGGGAGAAGGACTGTAATAAAATTAATGAGATTAACATAGGCAGAGAGGAGGTTCTAAGTGGTCTGGAAGGCTTAAAAGTAGTGCATCCCAGGATGTTGAGTGAGGCAATGGGAGGAACTACCAGGGGCTCTGGCAATAATTTTCAATTCCTCACTGGACACAGGAGAGGTGCAGAAAGATTGGAGGATAACCAGTGTGGTACCATTATTCAAGAAGGGAGGAAGGGATAAACCAGGAAACTACAGACCAGTCAGTGTAACCTAAGTGGTGGAGAAACTATTGGAAGTAATTCTGAGACAGAATTAATCTGCATTTAGAGAGACAGGGAGTAATCAAGAACAGTCAGCATGGATTTGTTAAGAGGCGATCATGCCTAACTAACTTGATTAAATTTTTTGAAGAGGTGACCAGGTGAGTGGATGACGGCAGTGCATTGACGTTGTCTACTTGGACTTCAGCAAGGCTTTTGGATCCAAAATTGGCTGATTGTCAGGAAACAGAGCGTGATGGTTGAGGGGTGTTTTTCTGACTGGAAGCCTGTGTCCAGTGGGGTCCTGCAGAGGTCAGTGTTGGGGCTCTTATTTCTTATCTTATGATTTATATGAATTATTTATACATGAATGTAGGAGGGTTGATCAGTAAGTTTGTGCATAGCACAAAAAAAGATGGGGTAGTAAATAGTGAGGAGGATAGCCTTTGATTACAGGAGGATATAGAAGGGCTGATCCGTGGCAAATGGAATTCAATCTGGATCAGAGTGAGGTGATGCACTTAGGCAAGACAAACAAGGTAAGGGGATACGTTATTAACAGCAGGATCCTGGGAAGCACCGAGGATCAGAGAGATCTTGGTGTGTATGTACACCTGTTTCTTTTTATAAAATAAATTTAGAGTACCCAATTCATTTTTTTTTTCAATTGAGGGGCAATTTAGCATGGCCAATTCACCTACCCTGCACATGTTTTGGGTTGCGGGGGCGAAACCCACACAAACACGGGGAGAATGTGCAAACTGCACATGAACAGTGACCCAGAGCCAGGATCGAACCTAGGACCTCGGCGCCTGGAGGCAACAGGGCTAATCCACTGTGCCACCGTGCTGCCCCTGTATACCTGTTTCTTAAGGTAGCAGAGCAGGTGGATACAGTGGTTAAGAAGGATATGGATATACTTACCTTTATTAGCCAAGGCATAGAGTTTAAGAGCAGGGAGGGCAGGGAGGTTATGTCAGAACTATATAAAACATTGGTTATGCAACAGCTAGAGTACTGTGTACAGTTCTGGAATCCACATTATAGGAGGGATATGATAGCACTGAAAAGGGTGCAGAGGAGATTTACCAGGATGTTGACTGAGCTGGAGAGATTTAGTTATGTAGAGAGATTGGATAGACTTGGATTGTTTTCCTTGGATTAGAGGAGACTGAGGGGGGACATGATTGAGAATGTTTGAAATTATGAGTGGCATAGATAGAGTATACAGGAACAAACTTTTCCCCTTAGTGACTCCCCACTGGCCACCATCAGCTGGCTAACCAATTTTGGGCTGGCTGAAGTGCGTGTGTGGGAATGGGAGCAGAGGGGCTGATTACAGTGTGTATGGATGGGGGAGAGGGGCCGATTACAGTGTGGGGCAGGAGGTGCAGATGGTTTAATTACAGTATGTGAGTGGTGTTGCCTTTTTGTACCTACTGTAAATATAGCAGTTATTGAGGTTGCCCTCCTTCCTTTGGATATCAATATTCTAATGCTTAGATTGGCCAGGTATCAAATGATACCACCACAAGATTCAACCGGCTAGCGATCAAAGAGCCAAACATCAGTTAGTTAGTTCAAGGTCAAGGGTACTTTATTTACACACACAATTAATCATGCAACATAAACACTACTAGTTAAACTACACCTATTGACTAAGACAACCTGTACTTAACTTCAGGCATCCGGCTTAAGTCAGAGGAACAGTGGCCGTTGTTCGATTATGGATCTATCAGGTCTGCAGCAGTAACTGCTGCTCAGCTAGGCTCATCCATCTGGTAGCGAGCATTGAACTTGTGCTTGCTTCTGGTGGTGCTGCACTTGGAAGCAGACGTAGCCGGGGCGCCAGGATCAAGAGAGGCTGAACACATGGTGGACTCTCTACTTATGCTTGGGAGTTTTTGCGCTCTTTTAGGCGGTCCTTCAGTTTGGACCCCACTAATTGGGTGATCCCTGATCACTATGTTCGATTCAAACCAATAAATGGGTGGGTGCCTTGATGGCTGGGTGTGTCGCAAGCGGTCATTGACCCTGTTGTTTACGCTTCTCTAGTACAGGGAGTAGCGCCAAAATATCTGGGACTGTACCGGTCGCTCAAGTACCAGTCCTTTGTCTGATGGAGATGGACCATCAAATGCTAATCGGTCCATCAAATGCTAATCGGTTGGGGTTTCGATACCGTCTGGATTCCTCACTCGCAAATATACATTTCCAGGCTCTGAACCGGCCTGAATCTCGCGTTGTCCATTTTTCCCGCTATGCTTTGCGACCTTCCCTGTGCCTGGTTGTAAGTAGCCATTCCAGATGGCTACACTCCATCCTCTTGATCCTCAACGCGAAGCGTGAAGGATCACACGACTGGATCTCCTCCTGTTCTCTGACATTCCGGGTACCCTCAATCAAGGACAGGTTCTACCATACTCTGTCCTGTGGGTCAAAATATTTACCTAAGTTTCCCTAATACAACACATCTCTAAAAATTCTAAGGGGGCGCTTGACATTCAAACATACACTTCAGTCTCATTACAAAAAAAGGGGAACCTCTAACTGTCTCTAACTAGACTACACTCATGCTGCTGTCTAATAACCAAAGAACTTATCTTACAACACAAAATAACTAATAGTAGCATCACATTCCTACTTATCACTAATATCCATGTACAAAGAAAGTAACTTTATTAGCAAAAAAACCACCGCACAATTTATTGGGGAGGAAGGGTTTAGAAAGAGTGTGGGGTTTGCTGGAGTCCAAGGAAAGGGGATCTAAGTGTGTATACTGGAGGGCGGGAGGCTTTCCTTCTCCATTTCTGAAGTCTGATCATCTGGATGACACTGTAAAGTATAGCTATCACCAGTAGGGCTTCTACTGTGTATGACAAGGAGAACCATTTTAATAAGATTCTCACACCATGTGGGGGTATCAGTGGCTGTGTCTATGTGTGGTGTAGTTTCGGGCTAGGGGTGTTGTGTTGGGTAGTTGTGTTCGGGACCTGTGTGGTGAGGGAGGTGGAGGTGGGTTACGCGCACAACTGTACTGTTCCAGCGACAATCATGATGCAGATCATCAGGTGCGTCTTCATCTCATCTGTCTGTCTTCAGGTATCTCCGCATCTTCCTGGGGGTACAAGCATAATATCTGTTATTATTTGTCTGTCTGTTTCTCCTTAATCAATTTCCCATTTGGAATCATCACCATATGTGACTCCATCATTTCGTTTTAAACAACCATTTGGGAGACAAGACATCCGGAAAAAAAAAATTCTGTCACAGTGCGAGCACTCTCGTAGCCTTTGTTTGATTGGCTGAGTGGGCGGACAATTTCTCTGTCCTCTGCAAACTCATTTCAACCAAGTGATTTGAACATATAAATAGCATGTGGGGGGATAGCAACCGAAGGGTCGCCAGAAAGGGGGCAAAAGTTGTGGCAAAAGTGAATTCTTTAAACCACAGATGTAAAAAGAACAGCAAAAGAGTTTTGAAAATAATTCTCCGAATGGGGTGCGGATTGCAAGAATGGGTGGAATCCCTGAGTAGGGTGGTGACCAGTGCTGTTGCTCCACTACCTGAGCTTGGCTGACCAAATTTATAGGAGGTCCTCAGGCAGGGCGGGGATCAGTGCCGTTACTCCACTGCCTGAATGACCTTCTAAGAGCGGTGAGAATTTGAGGATATATGGACTTCAGCAAACCTGTTTCTTTAACTGCCATGTGGCGTCAGAATCATTACTGATTCAAGAAATTTTTCGTGAGGCCGACACACAAACTCATACAAGAGAGAGAATATACAACATTAAACAATGAACATCAGGGAATAGGACACCGTAAATCTCAATCGGTTCCTTTCTCTCATCATCTGGACACCTCAAAGTTCCATTCCAAAAAGGGTCTCAAAGGGGTTAGCATGGTGGGAGTCAGACTCGGAGTCATCACCATCTCCCGGGTGCCAAACTCGTGCCTGGAATTTGAGTGCCAATGCGATGTGTGCCGATGTGGGGTCCATCTCATCATTCCGTGTCAGGCATCAGGAATTGTTGCGGTCCAATGTTTTGCGTTCCGTAGGGTGGTAGGGGCAAGAGGGTGTCGCTATCGACAGGTGGTGGGTCAGGTACTGGTAACGGCAAATAGATTGTCTCTGAGGGGCTGAACATATCGTGGTCGATGTCACTGGGGCTGTAGTGACTGGGCCTGGTCTGTGTTTCCATTGTCCGGGTCTCTCAGAGGCGTCAGTTGCTGTCGCTGTCACTATCGCTGTCGCTATTGCTGTCGCTAGCAGTCGAATCAAGTGTTAGGGTGAAATTTGAATCGGGGGCGGGGTCAAGGTCGTGTCTGTGGACGTGCTGTCGCTGCTGGGTGGGGGCGGGATTGGGTTGTCAGTGAGCGGGTCTCCGTTGTCTGCCAGTGCCAATGAGAGGTGGTGCGAGTGGCTGCACTGCTTTCCATAAACCTTAAGCTGGTTTACATGGAACCAGCCTGACTTTCCATTAGGATATGTGATTTTATAAACTGAGGGGCTTACTTTGTCAGATGTTGAATAGGGTCCTGCAAATTTAGGGGAGAGGAATGATCTGGGGTTGTAGAGGGAGATTATGACTTGCTGTCCGACTCTATACTCTGTCGGGTGTACTGTCTTATCAAAGCAGGCCTTATTCTGCTTTTGTCTAGCGCCTAGTCGAACAGCTGCAGCGAGCTGTGCTGCTTTAATATTCTCCAACATGTTTTGGACCACTTTCTCTTGGGTAAGGGCGGTGACTGTGGGGCTGGCTAAATCAAGTCCAAATAAATACTCGGTACCCTTCATGGGTTGTCCGGACATGAATGTATGGGGGGTGTAACCTGTCGATCTCGACACCATGTTTCCAATAAACATCAGTGCGAATGGGAGTACTGTGTCCCATGTTGTATTATGCTGCTGTAGGATCTTCCTAAGTGTGGCCTTTAGTGTCCGATTCATGCATTCCATAATGCCGCTGGACTGCGGGTGATAGGCAATGTGAAACTTCTGTATTATGCCAAAAATCGTCATGACATTTTTCATGACCCTGCCTGTGAAGTGCGAACCTTGGTCCGATTCAATACTGCCAGTAAAAGTTCGCTCAGTTAGAATTTTTGCCGTGGCTTTGGCCGTATTTGTTCGTGAAGGGAAAGCTTCTACCCATTTTGTGAATGTGCGATGACAACCAACACATATTTGTATCCACTTTTGCAGGGGGGAGGGGACCAATATAGTCTAACTGCAAGTATTTCCACGGGCCATTAACAGGGCGGGTGTGTCTTAGCTGGGCCTTCTTCGCATATCTGTCCGGGTTGTTCTGTGTGCAAATCAAACAGATCTCAACGTAATGGTTGACGCCGGTTTTTAAATCGGGCCACCAGCAGAGAGGTCTGAGGTGGGCAAGGGTGGATTCTATCCCTTGGTGTCCATGTCCGTCATGGAATTTGCAAATGATCTCGTTCCTATCCTGGGTGGGGACTACATAAATGCCATCTTTTAAAACAATTCCCTCATGGATCGTTAAAGAATTTTTTTTTTTTTTTAAATTTAGATTCCCCAATTATTTTTTCCAATTAAGGGGCAATTTAGCGTGTCCAATCCACCTACTCTGCACATTTTTGGGTTGTGGGGGCGAAACCCACGCAGACACGGGGAGAATGTGCAAACTCCACACGGACAGTGACCCAGAGCCGGGATCGAACCTGGGACCTCAGCGCCGTGAGGCGGTTGTGCTAACTACTAGGCCACCGTGCTGCCCTCGTTAAAGAATTTTTAAACTTTTCGCAGGGAGCTGGGAAGTTTCCTTTTAAAATTTCCTTTAATGTCTCGTCTTCTTTTTGTGCTTGAGCTAAGTCTTGAATGTTGGTCTGTGAGATCTGAACCGGTGAACTGGGGCACTCTCGGGCGGTTTTCAAAAGTGGCCATGTCGTGGTTTTCAAAAGTGGCCTGCCTCCGCTAGGGCGTCTTCTTTCACATTACCAGGTGGGGAGGAACGATGGTGACTTCTAACTTTAACTATTCCGTATGTTCTACCTTTCACTGTCTGGAGGATGTGTTTGAGTAATGACACTGAGGGTAGGGGTTTTCCGTTGGCAGATATAAATCCTCCATATTCCCACAGGGGTAGGAATTCTGTCAGGCTGTTTCAGACGTACAAACTGTCTGAATATATGTCTGCCGGGGTTGGGAATGAATCTGGGTGCTGGACGATGTAAGCAATGGCTGCTAACTCGGCTGCCTGCAAACCTAAATGTCCAGGCAACTTTAAAGCGATCTCTTCTAAAGCGGGTTCCTGCGGGTCCTCTACATAGATTCCACTTCCTGTGATTCTTTTTCCATCAATGACTGTGGAGGAGCCACCTACATCAATTTTCAAAGCTTTGTCTGTGGGCTGGTCGTCTGTGGTCGGATGCCTGTCTTTTTCTAAACCGACTTAGGAACAAAGGGGCCTGTGCGGTGCTCGGGTGTTGTGATCTCACACTCATGTGGGGTTCCTGCATAGTGCAAATTGTCGGCCAGAAACGTGTGTGTTTTTGTCCGTTTTACGTGTGTGTTTTTGTCCGTTTTACGGTAACGTTGCGTCCTTGTAGGACTGCTCAAATTTGGCTTACTGTGCCATTTTTAATCTGCCGTCTAATAAAAGCTGTGTCGGGGTGTGCTCGGTCAAAATGGTTAGGGGGTTGAGTCCGGTTATGTACGAAAAGTACTGTATCACGCAGAAAACTGCTAGCAGGTGCCTTTCGCAGGCTGAAAGCTCGATCTAAAACTTGTGAGACGTAGGCTGGGTCCATATCGATCGTGCCTTTCCTGCAGGAGTACGGCCGAAAGGGTTCCGTCGGTGGTCGCTACCTCCATCGCGTCTGGGGCTTGCAAAGTGGGGGCTGTGCTTAAGGTGCGTTTCAATGCATCTACAGCATCCATGTGCTGTGGGAACCATTTCCATGGGGTCTCTTTCGTAAGGAGCTCGGAAAGTGGGGCTGCTTTTGTGATGAAACCATCTATGTGGTTCCTGCAATAACCAACCAGTCCTAAAAATGACCGGAGCGCTGTAACATTTTGAGGCAAGGGCAATTTTATAATCGAATCCATCCGTTTTTGTTATATTTCACGCTTACCATGCGTGATGACCGTACCTAAATAAGTGACCTTTTCCTGGAGCATTTGGGCCTTCTTAAGGTTAATTTTCCATCTAATTTCTTTGAGGAGTCCTAATAATTCCGAAAGAAGCGAAATGTGCTCTTCCTTGATGTCAGTCTGTAGGAGCAAGTCGTCCACATACTGAACAAGGCATTCAGGGCGGGAAAATTGTGATAAGCCGTTTGCCAATTGTCTGTGAAAAATGGAGGGGAAGTTGTGGATGCCTTGTGGAAGGCATGTTCATGTGTACTGCTGTCCCTGGAAAGTGAACGCAAATTTGTACTGGCACGCTTTGTCCAGTGGAATGGACCAAAAGCCATTGCTAATATCCAATACCGTGAAAAGGTTTGACTGGGGTCCCTGTTTTAACATGGTCTTGGGTCTCAGGGCAATGGTTGGGGCTGCTAATGGAGTCACTTTGTTTAATTCCCTATAATCGATGGTCAGTTGCCATGAACCATCTGGTTTCCGTACGGGCCAAATCGGAGCATTGTTCGTTGATGCTTCAGGCCAAACCACTCCTTGGTCCAATAAACTCTGGATTACTTTAGCTATCTCTCCCTCGGCTTGCTGGGGGAAGCCATATTGTTTCTGGGGCTTAGGATTGGGACCTGTAATGTTAACCACTCCTGGGATTTTGCCGCAATCGTACTTGTGCTGGGCAAATGGTGCTTTATGTCTTTTCAAGACTGTTTTGTCCGTGGTAATGGTTTGTGGATCAAACTCTCCTACTGGGCTAATCCTGTGTGCGTAGTTTCCTACTGTGAGCGTGGCAGGGGCTCGTGCTGCATTGGCCATCTTCCACACACATCTATTTATGGGGTCGAATGAAAGGTTATCTGCACTCATAAAATCTATTCCCAAAATGTGTTCTGCTGCCGGGGTAAATCTAGCAAAACGACCGAGTGTTTTGTTTTAATGTTGTTGATTTGTACATCCACAGGGGCTGTGATGTGTCCCTGCTGGAGGTGAACTGTAAAGCCAATAAGGGTAATGGTCTGTAGTGAGCCATATATCTCGCTGGTACATCGTGGAAGAGTTTAACGTGGTTCAGGACCCTGCTGTGTCCCAGAGGAACTCTACTGGGTGTCCCCGGACTGTGCCTGCAACTACCGGTCTCCCGGACTTATCCCAAAGTGTATCGCAGACCCCAGTTGGGGAGCCCGAACACCGTCAATCGGTGCCGTTTGTGGCCAAATTATCTGCTCGAGTGCTAACACTGTGGATGGGTTTGGCACTGTTTCTGGAGGGGGCACTTGTGTGCAGATTCCGTTGCTGTTTCGGGCGAGCATTGCAATCTCGGGTGTAATGACCCTCATGTCTGCAATTGTAACATTCCTGCACTTTAGGGAGCTGTGCGTTACTTCTGCCTTCATTTACCCATGCGGGGTCTTGGTGTGCCCTTACTGGATTCATTGCAGCGTCTACTCTTTCCTGCTCTGTGTTTGTCTGTAGGGACTGTTCCCAAGCTCTGGATAAGCGCTTCAGTACCCACACTTCATTGTATGCAGGGTCTGAGGGGTCGTAACTGGCACATGTGCCTTCTGTCCTGCCTCTGTGGCATGGGATACTAGCGTACGGCTCCATTTGGCCATATCATCTGCCGTTTATGGGGCGCGGGCTAACTCACCAAATACAGCAGCAAAGTGGATCCAGAGGCGTCCAGCAAATGCTGTTGGATGATCTCTCTTTTTCTGTCAGCACCGGTTGATTCCTTCTACCGGATCTCCTCTATTGTAGCCAGTGGCGTTTAAAATGGCCATTTTCATGCCTTGGCGGCTACCTCCTCCTACATTTTGTGGGTCGGGAAGGGCTGAACTAACTGACGGGTCAAGGCACATCACTATGAGCTTTACCTCTTCCTGCTCCTCTAAACTGTACATAAGTGTCTATTGCTTAACTAGTTCTAAAAAGTGGTGTGGATCTGATGTGGGGTGGAAAGTCTCAATTTTATCGCGGGCATCTCTTAACTGGGTACTGGGTGATGGTTAATGGGGGGGAATTGTACACAAAATCGGGTTGATCTTCCGTGGTGACCCTGCGCTGCGCAGTGATGGGGTTCATTGGGTTGGGTGCTGCCTGTGCAGTCAGTGGTGAGGGTGCTTTCCTTTTCGGTGCCTGGGGGGCTCTATTCTGATTTTCTGTCTCATTCACATACCGTTGGGCCATTTCACTAAATTCCTGCCAATCGGGGCCACCTTCCTGATCTAGCTGTGGGCCAAAGATATCTCTGAACCCATTCTGAACGGATAGCAGTGATTGCATGATCCACCAAACTCTACCTCTGTTATAGAACATAGAACATAGAACAGTACAGCACAGAACAGGCCCTTCGGCCCTCAATGTTGTGCCGAGCCATGATCACCCTACTCAAACCCACGTATCCACCCTATACCCGTAACCCAACAACCCCCCCTTAACCTTACTTTTATTAAGACACTACGGGCAATTTAGCATGGCCAATCCACCTAACCCGCACATCTTTGGACTGTGGGAGGAAACCGGAGCACCCGGAGGAAACCCACGCACACAGGGGGAGGACGTGCAGACTCCACACAGACAGTGACCCAGCCGGGAATCGAACCTGGGACCCTGGAGCTGTGAAGCATTTATGCTAACCACCATAAAGCAGCACAGTAACATTCAGTATATAAGTACTAAAGTTCACGTAATGTATAATGCATCATATAAAAATTAATATGTGTTTTCAAAGTACAAAAATGTTATTTAATACACTTGTATAAAGTTTTAGCCAAGTGCTTAATGTTCCTTGGTGGCAAAATACTCAGTGAAACCCCTCTCCCCCATCACACACACACACATACACACACACACATACTGTAGCCATCTGGGATGGCCACTTACAACCAGGAACAGGGAAGGTCGCAAAGCATAGTGGGAAAAATGGACAATGCGAGATTCAGGCATGCTCAGAGCCTGGAAATGTATATTTGCGAGTGAGGAATCCAGACGGTATTGAATTCCCAACCGATTAGCATTTGATGGACCGATTAGCATTTGTTGGCCCATCTCCATCAGACAAAGGACAGGTACTTGAGCGACCGGTACAGTCCCAGACATTTCGGCGCTACTCCCTGTACTAGGGAAGCGTAAACAACAGGGTCAATGACCGCTTGTGACACGCCCAGCCATCAAGGCACCCGCCCATTTATTGGTTCTAATCAAACATAGTGATCAGGGATCGCCCAATTAGTGGGATACGTAGCTTGAGCCGTACCTGTCTTTGCACCACCGCTTTATTCCCCCTTGTCCCAAATTCCCGGCAGCGACAGAGATCATTGTAGGGATGTCCATGAAGGGAATGGAACGTCTTATGCATCCATAAGAGCCCGAGGTTGCAGTGACCAACAGAGCAGAACAGTGTCCCATATGGGAGGAAGAGATTAGGAAATACCTAAAGGGGAAAGGATGGTTCCTGTGTTCGGAATTTTGCGCGAATGAGGAAATAGGTCCTGGCAGCATAGGACAGACAGGGTGGGACAGCCTGACCGAGATCCACAAAAAGAATTTTAGTAAGGTTCGTAAGCCGATGGCAATCGTGTCCTACTTGGCACAATTGCGTCCGTGGTGGAACTGTGGAGTGCTCGGAGGGCTGCCTTCAAATGCTTGCATTGTTTCCTCAACTGTTCTACCTGGTTCTCTGTTTCTTCTATTACCAGTACCGCACGTTGCGTGTCCTGGTCGGCTTTATCGTATTGAATCTGGAAGCTGCTGAGGTGTGCGAGACAAGATTGGTGTGCCCTCTTGACATCATCCATCTCCTTTTCCTTCACCTCTAGCTGCTCCCGGAGTTGCTAATTTAATCTCTCATGTTCACTAATGTTTTCCTTTCTACTCCTCTCTTTCTCCTCAAGCTGTCTACAGAGCGTCCTCACAACCTCCTCTGTGCCTCGCAATTGTGCCAAGTAGGACACGATTGCCATCGGCTTACGAACCTTACTAAAATTCTTTTTGTGGATCTCGGTCAGGCTGTCCCACCCTGTCTGTCCTATGCTGCCAGGACCTATTTCCTCATTCGCGCAAAATTCCGAACATAGGAACCATCCTTTCCCCTTTAGGTATTTCCTAATCTCTTCCTCCCATATGGGACACTGTTCTGCTCTGTTGGTCACTGCAACCTCGGGCTCTTATGGATGCATAAGACGTTCCATTCCCTTCATGGACATCCCTACAATGATCTCTGTCGCTGCCGGGAATTTGGGACAAGGGGGAATAAAGCGGTGGTGCAAAGACAGGTACGGCTCAAGCTACGTATCCCACTAATTGGGCGATCCCTGATCACTATGTTTGATTAGAACCAATAAATGGGCGGGCGCCTTGATGGCTGGGCGTGTCACAAGCGGTCATTGACCCTGTTGTTTACGCTTCCCTAGTACAGGGAGTAGCGCCGAAATGTCTGGGACTGTACCGGTCGCTCAAGTACCTGTCCTTTGTCTGATGGAGATGGGCCAACAAATGCTAATCGGTCCATCAAATGCTAATCGGTTGGGAATTCGATACCGTCTGGATTCCTCACTCGCAAATATACATTTCCAGGCTCTGAGCATGCCTGAATCTCGCATTGTCCATTTTTCCCACTATGCTTTGCGACCTTCCCTGTTCCTGGTTGTAAGTGGCCATCCCAGATGGCTACAGTATGTGTGTGTGTGTATGTGTGTGTGTGTGATGGGGGAGAGGGGTTTCACTGAGTATTTTGCCACCAAGGAACATTAAGCACTTGGCTAAAACTTTATACAAGTGTATTAAATAACATTTTTGTACTTTGAAAACACATATTAATTTTTATATGATGCATTATACATTACGTGAACTTTAGTACTTATATACTGAATGTTACTGTGCTGCTTTATTTGCTGGTTTGTTTTTGTTGGCATCTGGGTTCACATTCATTTTCAAGGCTGAAAATAGGGGCTGGTTTAGCTCACTGGGCTAAATCGCTTACTTTTAAAGCAAACCAAGCAGGCCAGCAGCACGGTTTGATTCCCGTACCAGCCTCCCCGGACAGGCGCCGGAATGTGGTGACTAGGGGCTTTTCACAGTAACTTCATTGAAGCCTACTCGTGACAATAAACGACTTTATCTTTATCTTTAAGTGTTAAAATGGAAACTAGCTTGAGGAGCGTTGACCTAGATTGCATTAGCAGTGCTTTTCAAGAACCTTATAGCTGATATGTCACCTACTGTCACTCTGAAATAAGCAAATGAGACCAGTCAAGAGTCAACGGATGGATCACGGGAAGACTCATGAAGTGAAAGGAAACTTGAGGTGTGATGTTTTAAAGCTGCACAATGAGTCATGCTGTTTTCTTTTTGAATTTCACAGCTAAGAAAAGTTCTAACTTGATGCACTGAACAAAATCAGGAAATTACCACCTCCACTCCCACCACATAGCAAAAGATCTTTATCTATGTCTTACCTCCTTCTGGAGCCTCGTTTAGACACAAATAAAAGCAACAATAGCACAGTTGTTTTGCTCAGTCAGGCAATCATCTTCACTCGCCCTTTGATATTGAAGAAGGCAGTCAGAATATCATCTCATATTTTGCAGTGAGTGCTTTGTGACTGATGACAACTATTTTTGCTTAGCATGGGTGTCTGCAGATTGAACAATGGATCTTGGATAAACCAATTTGCAAAATCTTGATTTTTTTTCAAGTGAGACTAACATCAGCAAGAGGTGCCTTTGTAGATGTCTTTTTTGTCATTTTGTTTTGACAAGCTTTCCTATTCTAAGCAAGTTGTTCTGACTTATATATGTCTACATGGCAATGTTTCAGGATAACTTTTAAGAAGTCTTCATATCTCTTTTCTAGACCATGAAATTAGTTCCCAATGTTCAATATGCTATTTTATTTCTTTGGGATTAGTTACTCAGACATTTACAAAACGAGGTGACTATCACAATCATCTCTTCATGATCAGAGCATCCATGTTTGGCATGTCAGCTTATTCAAGACTTTGGTTTTGGAGCAACATCCATGAAGAAGAATTTTTTTATGCAGAGGGTAGTGGAAGTCTGGAATACGCTGCCCGAGTTGGTGGTGGGAGCAGAAACCCTGAACTCTTTTGAAAGGTACCTGGATCTGCACCTTAAATACTCTCAGCTTCAGGGCTGTGGACCGGATGCAGGAAGGTGGGTTAGAAAGGGCATCTGGGTGTCCTCAGGCTTGCATGGACAAGCTGGGCTGAGTGGACTCCTTCTGTGCTGTAACTTTTCTATGATTCTGTGATGCTATGTCAAATGAGGAACTATTGTAAAGGGGCACAACCAAATCAAAGCTGCTGGAAGAGGCAATATGTGTGCTACTCAGAGAAGAAGCCAAGACCACCACAGATTCATACCATGCCACACCCAGAAACAGAAACCAAGCAATTCAACTACATCGTCATGCCAAGGTTGCCCCAATAATGATAAAACTGCTGGTAAATGATCATCTATTGAAAATGGTGGTGGACACAGCGGCTACCATAATTGGGGAGCAGACATGTGATTGTCTCCAAACTGGTATCCAGCTCCTTGAGTTTAGAAAACACTAGGGCCAGACAAGCCACCTACACAAGGCAACCTTTGTGGATTAAGGGTTTTCCAATGACCCCTGTAACCAACAGGTAGCAATCAGCCCAGCTTCCACTTATCGTTATGCGGGGATAGGGACCAAGTCTTATGAGGAGAGATTGGTTCCAGTGGATCAGGCTGAATTGGCTAGAGATTTTCAGGCTGGGCATGGAAGAACTGTATGAAGTCATCAGCAAATACCCTGAGGTTTTCCAGCAGGGCATTGGGAAAACAAATCTATCACAATCCTGAAGCTCTGTTGAAATATTTTAGAGCAAGGCCGGTTCCATTTCCCTGTTGGAGAAGGTGGAGACCAGGTTGGGCACCTGGAAAATCTATGTTGAATAAGACCGGGGCAATTTGCAGAGTGGGCAGCATCTGTCATCCCTGTCCTCACACTGGACAAATCAGTCCACCTCTGCGGGGACTATAAATTTACGGTTAATCGGGTTTCCAAACTGGTCAGGTACCTCATGCCACGAATAGAAGACCTATCTGCCAAGCTAACAGATTGCCAGATGTTCATTAATTTAGATATGAGCCACTACTATCTTCAACTTGAATGGGACGAGCCTTCCCACAAGTAAATGACAATCAACACTCATAAGGGCCTATGTGAGTATACTCACTTGCCCTTCAGGGCCTCATCAGTGTGTGCCATATTCCAACGGATCATGGAAAACATACTCCAAATGGCAGTATACTTGGGTGACATTCTGGTCAAGGGGACTTCAAAAAGAGATCACGTGGCAAATCTAGACGAGGTCTTGCAGTGAATTTCGAAAGCAGGGGATACATCTGAATAGGGAAAAATATGTTTTCCAAGTGAGCAAAGTGAGCTATTTGGGCTGTCAAGTGGATAAAAAAGGGTTATATACAGTGGAGGACATTGTGAGAGCAATCAGGGAAGCATCAACTCCAAGAAACACCATGGAATTGAAATCCTTCCTGGGATTAGTCAATTATTCTGGGAAGCTTATCCTTCTGGGAATTTGGCCTCCTTGTTGCCTCCTCTGTACATACTAATGCGAAAGTACCAAAATGGTCTTGGGAGGCACCAGATATGGAGGAGGCCTTTGAGAAAGTAAAACAACAGTTCCTGTTGTCCAATTTATTGGCCCATTTCAACCCCAACAAGGAACTCATCCTGACATGGACTGCTTCCCCGTACAGGACTGGGGCAGGACTCTCACACTGCTGGAAAGACGGGACAGAGAGGCTCATCATCTATGCATCGAGACACATTTGGATTGTGGGCGGAGTTACTCTCAAATAGAGAACGAGGGCTTGGCAGTCATGCTTGGTGTAAAACACTTTCACCAGTACGTTTATGGCAGGCGTTTCATGATTGTGACCAACCACAACCCTCATTGGGACATTTTAAGGAGGATAAGGCATTTCCTCTCCCGTTGCCTCCACAGAGTTGAGCCCTGTTACTTGCAGCTTAGGAATAACTCTTGGAGTATCGCCCAGGAACAAAATTGAAGCATATGATCCTGAACAGCACAGTCTGAGGACCAGCTTCAGGTGACATGAAACTTTAACTGATCATGAAAGATGAATTCGGTGTTGAAGATGGTATCATTAGTTGTGGGTCCAGGGCAATTGTCCGCCGTTCAAGGTCTCACCCAAATCTACTGGAAAGACATAATGTCCACCCTGAGTCACTAAAATTAAAATTTTGAAGAGGAGCTACGTCTGGTGGCCCGGACTTGACTCAGACATCACGGACTTGGTAAAGCAGTGCAATTCCATCCAGGAAAATGGGAAACTCCCACCTTCAGCCTCCCTACACCCATGAGAGTGGCCAGGCAGGCCATGGGTGCAAGTGCACATGGACTTTACCAGGCCTTTCTGGGTTCAATGCTTTTGATCCCGGTAGATGTACACTCCAAATGGTTGGCGATACACAGCATGGGCTCCATGACCTCCCACACCACAATCGAGAAACTACAACAGTGGTTTTGTGCACATGGCACACCGGAGCTTCTGGTTTCTGTTATAACTTGCCTGCTTACCACTGGCTGGGGACTAATGACAATCCCACAACCCTATGGGAGTATGAGCTTCCCCAATGAGGGGGGGCGGAGAAATCATTAGCAGACTCCCTGCATAAATAGAGCTGGCCAGTTTAGAACCAGCAGAGAGAGAGCAGTGAGCAGCAAGGGAAGTTGCTGCTGCTGTTGCATATATATGTTATTGTAAATAAATGTTATTTCTTTGTATCCTGAACACTCGTGCTGGATTTTTCGTGGCCCTCATAAAAGTTTCTGACAATGGCACGACCTTCACCAGTGGTGAGTTCCAGGGCTTCATGCAATCCAATGGCATCAGAAAGCACCTTATCACCAGTCGTCAAATGATCTGGTCGAACGGGCGATGCAAATCTTTAAAATTGCCCTAAAGAAGCAACCGGCAGCATCCATAAAGACCAAGTTGGCAAGGTTTTTATTCTATTATAGGACCATTTTTCATGCTACACCAGGAATCACCCCAGAGGAAATACCCAGGACCATCTCAGAAGGAGGGAGTCCGTCCCCGCCCAAGTCTCACTACTGGCCACAGAGGTAAGTGTCTGGATAGGCAGAGGGCAGCTGAGGGGTCTAGGGATCCCTGATGCATCTGGGGGTAAGTATGCAGAACAACATTTGCCAGAATAACTGATTGCTGGGTAAGGATGGGGGGGGGGGGGGGGGGGGGGTGCTTGGGTGATTTGCCAGTCCCAGAATGGAAACCCTAAACGATTGATGGTCTCTCTTCTTCTCCAATTCCTTCTAGATAATAAAATGTTTGCTGGTGTGGATCCCACGGAGGCTGCCTTCACTGTGCTTGTGGCAGCTGAGGCAGGCAAATGCAGTGGATGGCAACAACGCCAACCTGTGTGGGCACCACCGCACACCCTGCAGACCCGGGTGGGATGTTGTGTCCGGGCCCCTGGCCAGTTCGCCCCCGACCCAGTTGCTGAACCTGGAGGAGATCATAGCGCTCCATGCTCATTGGCCCTGCCGCACATGTCGTGCGGCCTCCTGTGCCTGTCTGGGCTCCATGTCCTGCCCATCCTCCCCCTCGCCCACTTCCTCTTTGTCAGTCGAGGACTGGTGTTCCTCCTCCTCCTCCAGCATGTCACACCTCTGCTGTGTGCTGTTGTGGAGGATGCAGTTGGCCAATAAGATGCATGCGGACCTCTCAGCATCATACTGGAGTGTCCTTCCAGAGTAGTCCAGGCACCTGAACTGCATTTTCAGGAGCCTGAAGCACTGCACGATCATGTTCCTGCTCTGAGCAGCTGGGGGGGGGGGTGTCTCAAACATGTCAGGAATTGTCGAGGGGGCCAGGGTGAAGGCGTCGTGCACACTGCCTGGGTATCGGGCACAGACGTGAATGGTGCTCAGCTGATGGTGCAGGGGTGGGGGTTTGCGGCACCCATATTTGTCACTCTGCAGGACCAAGGTGGGAGGTCAGTGGGGTATGCAGCAAGATGGCTGCCTTCCAGGTCGCAGCAATGGCAGTCCATGCATGGACACAGCCCCAGTCCCATGGGGGGACATCCCATCCACTCAGACTATTTCCGCGTCACTACCCCCACTCCGCCAGCCCTGGCAGGGCTCCCCGCACCCCAGCCACCGTGGCCAGTGTCCGACCGGCACCCCACAGTCGCTCCTCTCCCTGTTCTACCTCTTCTTTCTCTCTCATCAGCCATGACGCCGGTCTCACGATTTTTAAAAGCACAAGTGAACCGCACCGTCAGGAACTCAGCCCATTGGAGGCGTAGAATTGCGGAAGCCCTGGAGAATACCGGATCTGGCCTGCTCATGATATGCAAACCGTGTTGACTCTACATGTGTTCCGGACCGTGGGCAGGATTCTCCCCTAGCCGGCGGGTCGGGCGGTTCCGGCCCCGAGGGGTGCCGTGAACCACTCCGGCATCGGGCCGCCCAGAAGGTGCGGAATCCTTTGCACCTTCAGGGGCTAGGCCGGCGCCGGTGGGGCTGGCGCCTCGTCTCCGCACCGGCCATGGCGGAGGTCCACAGCAGCCGGTGCGGAGGGAAAGAGTGCCCCAATGGCACAGGCCCACCCGTGAATTGGTGGGACCCGACCGTGGGCCAGGCCACCGTGGGGGCACCCCCCCGGGGCCAGGTCCCCCGCGCCCCCTCAAGGACCCTGGAGGCCGCCCGCAGAGCCAGGTCCCGCCGGGAAGTACCAGGTCTAATTTACGCCGGCGGGACCGGCCTAAAACGGGCAGCTGCTCGGCCCATCGCGGACCGGAGAATTGCCAGGGGGGCTGCTGCCAGCGGCCGCCGACCGGCGCGGTGTGATTCCCGCCCCTGCCAAAACCCTGGCACCGGAGTATTCGGCAGTCGGGGGGGGGCTGGATTCACGCCGCCCCCCCGGCGATTCTCCGGCCCGGCAGGAGGTCGGAGAATCCCACCCCGCATTGACGCCGTTGTCTAGGTAACGGAGAATTGCGATTTGGCGTCAAAACAGCGCCCGCTGTGAATTAGGTGTCGGAACTTATTCTCCCCCCAGTCATGTTTCACGATTTCGGCGTCAGCCAAAGGAGATTCCCGCCCCTTTCTGCTTCAGTCAGATCACCGCTCATTCTTATAAATTCCAGGGAAGACTGGCATAAGTCCACTCTCTCCTCAAACTACAGTCCCCTCAACCCAGAAATCAAACTAGTAAATTTTCATTGCTCTCACAAACTCTCACAAACTTCTGCAAATGTGCGATAGAGAGCATCCTATCCAGCTGCATCACAGCCTGGTATGGCAACTGCTTGGTCCAAGATCGCAAGAAACTGCAGTGTGTGGTGAACTCTGCCGAACGCATCACACAGGCTTGCCACCCCCACATTGATTCTGTATACACCTCCCCTGCCTCAGGCAGGCAGACAGCATTATCAGAGATCCCTCCCACCCAATCTTTACCCTCTTCCAGAACCTTCCGTTAGGCAGAAGGTACAGAAGTCTGAAGACCCGCACATCCAGACATAGGAACTGCTTCTTCCCCACAGCTACAAGATTCTTGAATGACCCCCCCTCGGACTGATCTGTTCCCTGTAAGAACACTATTCACAACGCCCTATGCTGCTCTTGCTCATGTATTTTGCTTTGTTTGGCCCTTGTTACGCACTGTAACCAATCACTGTTTGTCGATGTACCATTTGTCAATGTTCTCTGTTTATTCTTCTTTTGTCTACTATGTACGTACTGTGTACGTTTCCTCGGCCGCAGAAAAATATTTTTCACTGTACTTCGGTACATGTGACAATAAATCAAATCAAATCAAATTGCACTTCCTCTACGGCCTTTCTTTGGGAAAGAGACCAAAACTGTACATGGCACTCCAGGTATTACCTCATCAATGTCATACAATAATTGTTTTCAGATGTCTTTCAACTTATTCTACAATTCTTTTTTAACAAACGTTAACATACCATTTGCCTTCTGGAATGCTTGCTCTGCCTGTATGTTAACTTTGTGATTTGTGTATCAAGACACAATGTGATTCCTACCAATGTGAATACATTCACATGTTGCTACATTGTATTCCATCTGTCCTCTTCTTCCCCACTCACCCAACCTGTTTGTATCTTTACGCCATTTAGCACTACATTAGCTGTGGGTGCAAATCCCACAATCGCCGCTAAATCTCATGAAAGGCCAAAGGCGGGATTTGCTCCAGTGATATTTCAGAGCGCGATGTTCCTCTGCCCTCATGGTGACATGATCAGGTTCACACACAGGAAGGGCATGAACCTGATATGCATGAATTGTTATCCACTATATTATGCTTGATCGGGGGTTTCAGGGATGGGAGTCACAGCTGGTGTGGGTGGTCCTGAGGTCTGCAGCCTGTGTTGTTTAAAATTTCTTGAAGAGCTGTGTTCGTCTGATGCTTGTAGCATGGGGGTATGGGGCGGCTGTGGCTGCAGGTCACATGAGGTGGGGTGTGTTGAAAATCAAGTAGGAAGGCCAAATTGGCTGGGTGGATGTGACCCTGAAAGAGGGAGGGGGGTGTGGCAAAAACTCTGGAGTAGCTGTCCAGAAGTCATTTTTTTAAATTTAGAGTACCCAATTCATTTTTTCCAATTAAGGGGCAATTTAGAGTATTCAATCCACCTACCCTGCACATCTTTGGGTTGAGGGCGTGAAACCCATGCAAACAAAGGGAGAATGTGCAAACTCCACACGGACAGTGATCCAGAGCCGGGATCTCAGAACTTGGGACCTCGGCGCCATGAGACTGCAATGCTAACCACTGCACCACCATGCTGCCCTCGGAGTCTTAAGTGTTGCGGTATGAGGGCCAGTGAGAAGAACTATGTCCAGATGGGGAGAAGTGCTCTGCCGCTGGGAAGTGGGTTAAAGAATGTGCGGCATTAAGGTGGTGAAGAGCAATAATATTTAATTCAGTGACATGTGCAGATGTTAGAAATGATAATGACCCCAATTACCTTCGCCTAACCTCACTCGTGCCCAAACAATACCTTACACCTCCCATTACATCTGAGTGTTTTCCCAGGATGCATATCAGGTGGCCTGCTGCCTTTCAAGCCTTGCTGCCTGAGATGCCATTGGCAGACGTCCTTGGGCAACCCACCACCATTTTCTCTCACTCAGAGCGGTAATGAGTGAGTTTCTGTTGCAGGAACGCAAATGGGGATAATGAAAGCTGGTCGGCTGGTAGGTCAGAGGTCAATGACACCTGGCAAGTGTGGGCATTGCATCAAAGCAGGGAAGGGTTCTGATGAGGAGTGCCAGGGTGGTTTGAGGATGCTGGAGGAAGGTTGTGTCCTGGGGCCCTGCATGGTGGCAGCACCTGTGATCGAGTTGACATTCATCTATTCTCTGCATTGTAAACCCGTCCTCTTGGTGAAGCTGCTGACCACTGCAACCACCATCTCACAGGCAGCATTCGTTATCTTTCTGGAGAGCTTTCTGTCAGCCCGAGGGTATTTTGTATCCAATCTCTCCTCCACAGAATCCAGCAAATGGCTGAGGGCCCCCTTCCTAAATATAGGAGCTGATTTCCTTGTTGCCATCCTCCTGGTTTTGATAAGTACAAGTGCTTTGGAGCCATTTAAACACTACACCCCCTTCATTGAAGTGCTCAGATGATTCCTGGGGTGGGCGAATATGACGCTTTAAACCTCAGGCATGCCGTTTCTCATGTTGGGAAGAAAATAACTTTTCAAAGTACCTGAAAATGTCAGCCCGGATCGTACAACCGGGGCCAGCGGGAATCTCGCCAATTTCCTCGCCGATAATGGTGCTGTAATTTTTTTTGTAGAATTCCGCCCTCGCTGTCTATTAGAATTCCTTTTTGTGACAATGACTTGTCAGTTTTCATTACCTGTTCAAGTTTATCTCATTATCGACTCAATTACTCAACACTTCTGCTTATTGTCACTTATTCACTGACAACGTGTCGTTTATGAACCTCCCCTGGGAAATTTTGGTTGCAGGCTTATTTGCAAATCAGCCACAATTGTTTTAAAACTGGAAATGAGTATCATTGTCGTTTGTCTCCATTTTAATCTTTATTTCTAAGCTTTGCAAGCCATTATATTCCAACTGAAAATGTTTGCAGCTTGTCATTTGTCCACAAATATTTTTTCCTCTGTTTACTGATTTGAGAGGTTTTAGGGAGAGGCGATTTTTTCATTTTGCCTTCCCTTCCCGAAAAATATTTTTCAATGACAATTAATTTCAGAAGGTAGTCAAACACTATTAGCTGAAGAGGTCATTGTTCGCATTTGTGTTCCTTCTGGCCTTTTTGAGTAATACTACACATTAATGCCATTTGTCGAAGTTTTGGAGACCAGTCAGAATTTTATATTGGAGAAATCAATGTAGGTTTGTGAGGATGGAAGTGATGGAGAGCATGATTTGGTGTGAGATTCAATATGGGCAGTGAGTTTTAGACAAGGTGAAAATTACAGATGGTGCTGGTAAGGAAAGGAGTGGAGCAATTTAGAAGAGAGCAATGGATTTAAACTTTTCCCAGCCTTCTCGCTGAATGAAGAATAGAACAAAGAACAAACAAATAACAAAGAAAAGTACAGCACAGGAACAGGCCCTTCGGCCCTCCAAGCCCGTGCCGACCATGCTGCCCGTCTAAACTAAAATCTTTTACACTTTCTGGGTCTGCATCCCTTTATTCCCATCCTATTCATGTATTTGTCCAGATGCCCCTTAAATGTCACTATCGTCCCTGCTTCCACCCCCTCCTCCGGCAGGAAGTTCCAGGCACCCACTACCCTCTGTGTAAAACTTGCCTCGTACATCTCCTCTAAACCTTGCCCTTCGCACCTTAAACCTATGCCCCCTAGTAATTGACCCCTCTACGCTGGGGAAAAGCCTCTGAGTATCCACTCTGTCTATGCCCCTCATAGTTTTGTAGACCTCTATCAGGTCGCCCCTCAACCTCCATCGTTCCAATGATAGCAAACCGAGTTTATTCAACCGCCCCTCATAGCTAATGCCCTCCATACCAGGCAACATCCTGGTAAATCTCTTCTGCACCCTCTCTAAAGCCTCCACATCCTTCTGGTAGTGTGGCGACCAGAATTGAACACTATACTCCAAGTGTGGCCTAACTAAGGTTCTATACAGCTGCAGCATAACTTGCCAGTTCTTATACTCAATGCCCCGGCCAATGAAGGCAAGCATGCCGTATGCCTTCTTGACTACCTTCTCCACCTGTGTTGCCCCTTTCAGTGACCTGTGGACCTGTACACCTAGATCTCTCTGACTTTCAATACTCTTGAGGGTTCTACCATTCACTGTATATTCCCGGCCTGCATTAGACCTTCCAAAATGCATTACCTCACATTTGTCCGGATTAAACTCCATCTGCCCAAGTCTCCAAACGATCTAAATCCTGCTGTATCCTCTGACAGTCCTCATCGCCATCCGCAATTCCACCAACCTTTGTGACATCTGCAAACTTACTAATCAGACCAGTTACATTTTCCTCCAAATCATTTACATAGACTAGGAACAGCAAAGGTCCCAGCACTGATTCCTGTGGAACACCACTAGTCACAACCCTCCAATTAGAAAAGCACCCTTCCATTGCTACTCTCTGCCTTCTATGACCTAGACAGTTCTGTATCCACCTTGCAGCTCACCCCTGATCCTGTGTGACTTCACCTTTTGTACCAGTCTACCATAAGGGACCTTGTCAAAGGCCTTACTGAAGTCCATATAGACAACATCCACTGCCCTACCTGCATCAATCATCTTTGTGACCTCTTCGGAAAACTCTATCAAGTTAGTGAGACACGACCAATGGCAGTTGTGGCTTCTGTAGATGCAAGACAGGAACTCCTGGGGCCGGATTGACTGTTGGCTGACGCCAGAATCGAGAAATGTGATAGGGCAGAGAATTGGTTCTGATGCCAAGGTTGAGGCGGGCGCTGGTTTCATGGCAAATCGCAATTCTCCAGTGCCAGGACAGTGGCGTCAGTGCATTCCATATCATTAGGGGGCCAGACCCAGTGTTCTTCGGGGCCGCCGTGATTCCGTGCCTCCATTAGACGAAGTTCCCAATGGCGAGGTTCACTGATGCTTTTAAAAATTGAGAAACAGGTGTCTTGGCTGATGAGAGAGAGAGGAGGTAGGTGACAGAGAGGCGCAACCATTGGCGGCCGGCCCTCACACTGGCCGAGCTGGCTGAGGGTTGGGGGGGCACTGTCAAGGCTTGGGGTACTGTGATCGGGATAGGTATTGGGGGGGGGGGAGAACGAGGGGGACTCTATCCCTTGTTCTGGGAAAGAGGGGAAGGGGCGAGGGTAGTGGCATGGGAGATGGACCGCACACTGTTGAGAGTCCTGTCAACAACTGTAGGTGGGAAATCATGGTTGAGGAAGAAGGAACACATTTTCGAAGCACCATTTTGGAAAGTGGCATCATTGGAGAAAATGAGACAGAGTCGGAGGCGTTGAGAGAAAGGGATGAAGACCTCACAGGGTGTAGGGTGTGAAGAGCTGTAGTCCAGATAACTGTGGGAGTCAGTAGGCTTGTAGTGGACATTTCTAGATAGTCTATTGCCGGAAATGGAGACAGAAAGATCAAGGAAGGGAAGGGAAGTGTCTGAGATAGACCAGGTGAAAGTGATGGAGGGGTGGAAACTGGAAGCGAAGTTGATGAATTTTTCCAGGTCCGGACGAGAGCATGAAGCGACACCAAAATAGTCATCAATGTATCCGTAAAAGAGTTGTGGGAGGGGGCCCGGGTAGGCCTGGAACTAGGAATGTTCAACATACCCCATAAAAAGGCGAGCGTATCTAGGACCCAAGTGGGTACCAATTGCTAGACCTTTGATTTGGAGACAGTGGGATGAGTTAATGGAGATGTTTTCACATTTCATCCCACCAGCCTCCGTATGCAAAGCATAATCCTCCGCAATTTTCGCCAACTTCAGCATGATGACACCACCAAACACATACAGAGAACATACAGTGCAGAAGAATACCATTCAGCCCATCGAGTCTGCACCGACCCACTTAAGCCCTCACATCCACTCTAGTCCCATAATCCAATAACCCCTCCTAACATTTTTTGGACACTAATGGCAATTTATCATGGCCAAACCACCTAACCTGCACGTCTTTGGACTGTGGGAGGAAACCGGAGGACCCGGAGGCAACCCACGCAGACACGGGGAGAACGTGCAGACTCCGCACAGACAGTGACCCAGTGGGGAATCAAACCTGGGACCCTGGCGCTGTAAAGCCACAATGCTATCTACTATGCTACCGTGCTGCCCTACATCTTCTCTTCACTCCATCTGTCAGCATTTCGCAGAGACTGTTCCCTCCTAGATAATCTAGTCCACTCCTCTACCATACCCAGTACCTCTCCCATCACCCATGGCACCTTCCCATGCAATCGCAGAAGGTGTAACACCTGTCACTTTACCTCTTCCATGCTTCACATCCCAGGCCCAAAACACTCATTCCAGGTTAAGCAGCGTTTCACTTTCACATCTTCCAATCTGGTCTATTTGCATTCACTGCTCCCAATGTGGTCTCCTCTATATCGGAGAGACCAAACGCAGACTGGGTGATCGCTTTGCTGAGCATCTTCAGTCTGTGCACATTCAGGACCCTGACCTTCCCATTGCTTGCTATTTTAACAGAAGACCCTGCTCCAATGCCCACGTGTCTGTCCTTGGCTTACTGCAATGTTCCAGTGAAGCTCAATGCAAACTGGAGGAATAACAGCTCATCTTCCGATTAGGCATGCTACAGCCTTCCGGTCTCAACATCGAATTTAACAACTTCAGATGATCAGCCCCACCTCGACCCATTTGTTTTCATCCCATTTCATTTTAACTGTCTTTTACCATTTCTTTCTTTCTTGCCTTTCATAATATGTATTAAACAACCCCCCCCCCCCCATCTTATCCACCTTTCCTTACCCTTTCTCCTCTTTGCTTCCTCCTTCCCCTCCCCCGACATCTGCAGTTCAGCCTCTGATGTTAGTTTCTCTGCTGTTTGGCCTTTCACATATTTTGTTGTCTCTGGGGACTGCCATGAGCACTCTTTCCCCTTGGTTTCTGTGGCCATTAGCACCCGGTTTCCCTGGGTTTCTGTGGCTATGATTCATCTTTCATTCTCACTCCACAGTTTAAATATTTCCCACTTTCTCTGTCTATTAGCTTTGACAAAGAATTGACGGACTCGAAACGTTAGCTCTTTTCTCTCCCTACAGATGCTGCCAGACCTGCTGAGATTTTCCAGCATTTTCTCTTTCGTTTCAGATTCCAGCATTCGCAGTGATTTGCTTTTATCCTGTAGGAGAAGGGGCTGCTCAAATAGGAGGAAGCTGCAGCAGCGGAGCCTGGCCCAAAGGAACAGGGGGCAGCCACTGAGGATAGAGAGCTGGCTGCCCAATAGGCGGAGGAGGAGGGAAAGGAGTCGCTGCAGTAGGCGTGTACTGGCAGTGCCTGTCATTCGTGGATCTGCTGAACTGCACTGCCGTCGAATACTCCGGCTGCGCAGGGGAACAGTGTGACATATCTGCCAGATCATGGCGTACCTGGCACCATGGGGGAATGGGGAGGACGCCCGCTCCTAGTGGCCGTCAAGGTGACGGTCGCTCTGAACCTTTATGCCACAGGATGCCAAGTGTTGACCTGTCCGGGATCTCACAGAGCTCGGTGCCAGGTACTTCCGTCTCGTCAAGGAGGCCATATATGCCCAGTCGGCACAATACATCCATTTCAATGTGGATCGAGCTCACCAGGAATCGCGGGCAGTGGCATTCGCTGCAATCACCGAGATGTACCGGAACCAGGGAGTGACCGATGGGATACATGTCCCCCTACGAGTATCTGCAGAAAATAGAAAGTCTGGGGGATGCGCATCATGCACGTCTGCGCCTGTTACCCGGGCAGAGTGCATGATGCCTTCATCCTGGCACACACGACGATTCCTGACATGTTCGATACGCGTACCCCACCACCCTGGGGCTGTGTGGTTAGCACGGTAGCACGGTGGTTAGCACTGTTGCTTCACAGCACATGGATCCTGGGTTCGATTCCCGACTTGGGTCACTGTCTCGTGTGTTTCCTACGGGTGCTCCAGTTTCCTCCACAAGTCCGAAAGACTTAGGTGAATTGGACATTCTGAATTCTCCCTCAGTGTGCCCGGACAGGCACCAGAGTGTTGCAATCGGTGGTTTTCACAGTAACTTCATCGCAGTGTTAATGTAAGCCTACATGTGACACTAATAAAGATTATGATAACCTGGGCAACAGGGGTTATCCACTGTGGTCATGACTGATGACGCCTATCTGGAGGCCACAGCCCAAAGCAGAGACCTGCTATAACTATTTGGCATCATAATGCATTCTCTGCCCGATCGCCAATTATTATATCGGCGTTGGGCAACAGGCAATCCCGCCCATAGTCTCAGAAATGGAAAATCTAGCCAGTGAGGTCACAATTAGTCTGATCATGGTGTTCACAAGAGACAGACAGCGGATTCTTCAAGTAACTTAGCAAGTCAGCTCAGGAACTTAGAGGAAACCGATTCGATCACAATAGATGTTTGTTAACAAACAGTTATGTGCTGATTTCATTCGTAGTATTATTAAGGCCATTTTGCAAATAGGAATCTTCATTTTGATAGAGTGAATAATGGAATCTTAATTTTGGCACAGTGAATAAAGGAATCTTAATTTTGATACAGTGAATAATGGAATCTTCATTTTGATAGAGTGAATAATAATCTTAATTTTGGCACAGTGAATAATGGAATCTTCATTTTGATACAGTGAATAATGGAATCTTCATTTTGGCACAGTGAATAATGGAATCTTCATTTTGATACAGTGAATAATGGAATCTTCATTTTGATACAGTGAATGATAGAATCTTCATTTTGATGCAGTGAATGACAGAATCTTCATTTTGATACAGTGAATAATGGAATCTTCATTTGATACAGTGAATGATAGAATCTTCATTTTGATACAGTGAATGACAGAACCTTCATTTTGATACAGTGAATAATGGAATCTTCATTTGATACAGTGAATAATAGAATCTTCATTTTGGCACATGAATAATGAATCTTCATTTTGATACAGTGGATATGGAATCTTCATTTTGATGCAGTGAATAATGTAATCTGATACAGTGAATAATAGAATCTTCATTTTGATACAGTGGGGAAAACATTTTGGAATTTTTTGTGGGAGAAATACAATCAGATTGTAGATTTATCAGCGTAAACTGATTGGAAATTCTGCTATCATATGCCATAATTGACTATTCTGTTACTAAATCTATACATTGGCTTGCCTCTAAAAGCTGGAATTTAAGTTGATGTTTGGAGCATGAACACTTTGCTGCAGAATTGGCAAATGAACACAGTCTGCCAGTTTTGAAGTGATACTTTTTCCAGCAGCATTGTTTAATATCTGGACCTTGCAATCAAAAGACCGTTGAGAGGTATTGCTGCAAATTAAGCAGTCAAAAACATCTGCATTAATGTAACATTGACCATGCACCTGTCCTTTTGGTGGATTGACTTATCTCTGGTATGTCCCTATTTCTAGATAACGGCAAATAAAAGTCTGATCAATCTATCTTTGGGCTTCAGCCCTGGAGTTTAAACCCTCTTCTGTTAAGTATTGGCTATCTGCCTTTTTGTCCATTTCTTGAATTAAAAAATAAATGTCCCCGCGTAAAACGCGCCACTGGAATAACCCCATTGTGTAAAGGTTGAGGACTCCCATGACGTTTACGGCCACAGGGAGCGGGAGTCTCCACTGCCATATGGCATCAGGTTGGGAAGGATGTGGCATAGTTACTGCGCAGTCCCATTGGTGAGGCGGAGTCCCCTATGGCACATGTTGTCCAACAGCTCCATGAAGGATACTTGGGTCCTGGACACCCTCAGGCTCCTTCTGCGTCTTTGTGCCCCCTGTACGGTTGGTGCGGCCTCCGGCTCTGCAGCTGACCTATAGGCTCTGGATCTCTAGCTGCCGGGTCTTCCCTGAATGAAGCTGCACGTTGCTGCTGGAGTCTGTGCTCTTCTAGCGCTGTAACAAGAAGGATAGCTCCATACCCACATCGCTCAGTTACCTGTAAGGGGATGAAAGAGAGAGAGAGAGTCAGAGTGGTTTTCCAGATGAATAAATCAGTATCTCACTTGACCCACCGGCCTTCTGGACATGGAAGCAGCCAGTTCTACACCTTATCCAGCGACTATACTTACTTACAGCTCACGTGCCCTCCCAACCAAATTGCATGACTGACCCCGGCCTCTGCCTCACGCAGTCACAGTCGCGTCTGCCCTCCTGTCTGGCTCTATCCTCCATTATTTTATATATTACTGGTGGTTCCTTATGTATTCATCCCACTCCTTGAGACTGTGGGCAGCAGACTTTTGTGTTTACTCTTGACGGCCAAGCATATCAAGCATGAATCTCAGGAAAATTAGAGGGCAGTGCACAATTGCTTTCTGCTTCAGGGACAGGCAAAGTTAATAGGCACCTTTTTCACTCAGGCTGCATCATTCCGAGATCTCATTGCTGCCATGCTTCTACACTTATAACTCACGGACAGCGCTCCAGAGTTTCTGCACCCCCCCCACCACCACCGCCCCCCACCCACCCTCGAACCGCAAGCTATACCAAGTGTTGCCTTCTCTTTCAGGACCTCCTGGATGTGAATGTGATCACATTATCAGGGAGGGCTCAGGAAGATCACATTCTGAAATCTCACTTGGAGCAAATCCCGTTTTTGGCCTCTGATGTAATTAGTGGCCATTGCGGGATTTGCACCTGTGGCTAACGCAGTCTCTAAATCACACTCCATTTATCTGTGGAGAGATCACCATGTTCCTCTTTAGTATTGGTGTATTAAACATACATAAAATAAACAATTCTTATTCACAACCAATATTTCTCTCCCCTAAAGCTCACTGCACTCTCACATCGGCATTTGCCTACCACTGAGAAGTTTACGATGGACAATAATATAGATGCAAATCTGCTATTGCCCAGCATGATTATGTTCCTGTGTCTGAATGATGCTGGGTTATACTTACATTTTGATAATGCAACCCTCAGGAGCATTATACTTTGACATGAATCAATGTTCAGACAAGTGAACAAAAGCTTGGTCATTTAGCCTTTAAATAATGTTCGAGAGGAGAGAGAGAGAGAGACATGTAAAGAGGCAAAGAGGTTAAAGGATAGAAATTCAGAGCTTATGCCTAGGCAGCTGGAAGCACATTTGCAAATGACAGAACAATTAAAAGAGTACATGCACTTTTGGCAAAACTGGTTGAACGGAGAGATCCCAGTGGATTGCAGGCCTCGAGGAGCTGATAGGAATAGGGAGGAGGATGAGAATTTTAAGATTGAGGTATTGCCAATATAGTACGGCCAATATAGGATGGCCAATATAGGTACATTTATGCTGATTTGTGAAAGGCTAAAACATGCACACAAACTTAAGAAGAACTCACTGCAGCACAACAGACATCCCTTCACATCCTTTCACATTAATGTAGGATCCAAACATCAGCCATAAAATTGACTTGCAACAGATATTCTCCCAACACAACTAGTACTAAACCATTCACAGCCTTCCCTTGGGAAATGCCGCTCCATATTATGTTCTGTGCTTTGGAAATATACGATCTTTGTACAGGGGGTGGAATTTTAAAGTTGCATTCCAACATCCGACTGACATCATAAGAACCAATGCCACTCTCAGAAAACTGTAGGGAATAGTGCCAATTCTACTTGAACATCTATTATGGATGAGGGTATCACCATGCTTAAAACTTGACTTCACTGATAATACTCAGCTGTGCGAAATATGTGGCAATCATAGTTGAAGATCTATCAGAATTATACAGAAGTACCGTAAGAGGTTTGACAACACCACACACATGCCATCCTATCACACTAAACAGCAGACATAATTTTTGGACTGTGTAATACACTGGGAAAGCAATTCCTGTGCATCCCTACTCATATACAAGCATTACAAACTACAATTACATTTATGCAGGTATAAATATTTTGACAGCAAAATCCTGAAGTTCAATAATTGTAGAATAACATACATAGGAACATTGGAGCAGGAGTAGGCCATTCGGCCCCTTGAACCTGTTCCGTCATTGAATTTGATCCTGATTGTTCTTCGGCTTCAACATCGTCTTCCCACATCACCCCTTGATGTCATTGGTATCTAGAAATCAATCAATTTCTGCTTTGAACATACTTTATCACTGAGCCTCCAATGCCCACCTGGGGTAGAGAATTCCAAAGATTCACCACCCTCTGTCTGAACAAATTCCTTTGTCAACTCAGTCCTAAAATGATCTACTTCTCATTATGAGACTGTGGGCTGGATTCTTCCTCCCCACCCCCGCAAGCACACCACAGACAAGCCGTTAATGAGGAAGTCCACTGACCTCGGATGGGATTCTCCGGTCGCCAGGTGAACATGGTCAAAGAATCTCACCCTGTGTCCCTGCTTCTAGATCTCCCTCACCAGGGGAAGTTGGGGATCCACCCTGTCTAGCCCTGTAAGAATTTTGTACACTTAAATGAGATCACCTCCCATTCGACTAAATTCTAGAGAATAGAGGCCCAGTCTCCTCAATCTCTCCTCAAAGGACAATCCTGCCGTCCCAGGGATTAGTCTGGTGAATTTTCATCGTGCTTCCACTGCTGCTGCTGTTGTGACAAATGAAAAGGGATAAAAATAGGGCTCTTTGAAAACTTACCTGCCTTCTGGAATGTGAGTGACATTTTGAAATCATTTTTGGAAACTTGTCATTTCATGACCTTCTCATTTATATCTGGTTAAATTATGTCCAGTAGTCGCTCAATGAGTAAACTTAGTCTGGGGTTCTGTAGTGCACCATGTGTACCAGCCACGGCAGCATCCTGACTGGCAATAAGTGGTCAGTTCCATGCCGTTGGGAACTCGGCCGGTCAGGAGCGGAGGATTGCTGACGGGCCTCTGGCAATGGCCCCCCGGCGGCACGGTGCACTCCATGGTCATGCCGATTTTCGGGTCCCAGAGAATCGCCGAAACGGTGCCAGGTCCGATTACAGCGTGAAAGTGGATTCTCCAGCCCTGCGCCGGCCGCGATTTCGGCACAGATCTGAGGAGAATCTCGCCCCTTACCTTTTGATGAAACTTGGCTGAAATGGGTATAACGTCCAGCGAAGACTTCAGAATTCTCAGCACCAAAAGTAATCGCTCAAATAATGTTCCTCCGATATTTTTCATTTGTTTTAAAAGTTTTTAAAACTTCATGCTGAAAGCAGGCTCTGTCACTGTGGTGAATGTATTCAGGTGACCTATCAAATCTCAGTAGTGATCGAGAAAGCGGCCACGTACGAGGCGGCGGTCGCATCCCTCAAGGCACACTTTGTGAAACCCGTAAATGAGATGTTCGCCAGACACCTCCTCACTACTCGCCAATAACGTGCCAGACAATCGCTGGACGAGTATCTGGAAACCCTGACGCTACTCGCGAGGAACTGCAGCTATCAAGATATGACAGCGGAGGAACACATGAACTCACAGATCTGGGACTCCTACGTGGCGGGTGTCCGCTCGAACTATATCAGGCAGTGCCTGCTGGAAAACGGAACCTCCGACCTGCGGGACACGGTAAAGCTAGCTACCTCGCTAGTGGTGGCCTACCAGAATCTCAGTGCATTCCCCGCGGGCCTGGCGAACCCCTCGTGGACACCCTCATCATGGCCCCCGTTGAACCCGGCCTACGCCGCGTGTCTGCCAGCCCAGCCTGGGGAACCGCAGTGCTACTTCTGCGGCCAGGGCCAACACCCCCGGCAGCTTTGCCCAGCCCGCATAGTGACGTGCAGCAACTGTGGGACTTCGTTAGAGTCTGTCTGGGCCGACCTAAGGCTCAGAAATCTAAAACACACCAGGCCCGACCATTGGACTCGTAGCCCCACAGACCCCGCAATGTGGCTGCGTGCCTGCCCGGAACGCCCTCGCCAAATGCATCATCAGCATTGTGCGACTCATGGGGGCCACCATCTTGGTTGCCGGCCCCAACACTGACCGACACGTGCGACTCATGGGGGCCGCCATCTTGGCTGCCGACTCTGGCACTGACCAACACGTGCGACCGATGGGGGTGTCCATCTTGGTCACCATCATCGCCCCAGCCCGACATGTGCAACTCATGGGGGCCGCCAGAGAACATAGAACATAGAACAGTACAGCACAGAACAGGCCCTTCGGCCCTCAATGTTGTGCCGAGCAATGATCACCCTACTCAAACCCACGTATCCACCCTATACCCGTAACCCAACAACCCCCCCCCCCTTAACCTTACTTTTTTTTAGGACACTATGGGCAATTTAGCATGGCCAATCCACCTAACCTGCACATCTTTGGACTGTGGGAGGAAACCGGAGCACCCGGAGGAAACCCACGCACACACGGGGAGGACGTGCAGACTCCACACAGACAGTGACCCAGCTGGGAATCGAACCTGGGACCCTGGAGCTGTGAAGCATTTATGCTAACCACCATGCTACCGTGCTGCCCATCTTGTGATTCCACCGACCACACAGGCTACCGTCAGCTGGGCGCAGTCACCCTCGACCAGTCGCAACCGAAACAGCTGAAGAACTCCATGATGGTCATCCGGGTCAACGGGCATGAGACCCCCTGTCTTTTCGACTCTGGGAGCACGGAGAGCTTTATCCACCCCAACATGGAAGCCCATCTCCGGTGTCTCGTTTCCAGCTTGGCTGGCAACTCCGGGACCAGTCCTTCTCTGGAGGCACATGAGGAGCCATAAGACCAACCCCCTGGTCGAGAGGGTCCAGCTGCTCCACGCCAACCCCCAGTATGCCTACATCGCATACCAGGACGGATGGCAAGATATGGTCTCCCTACGGGACCTGGTGCCAGCTGGTTCCCCTGCCAATGTGCCCCCATTCCCCGCTGCCCGCCACCACCCTCAGTGCCCTGTACGCTCCCCTGGGTCTTCTGTATTGTCCCGCGCCAACACTGCCACCACACATCACCCCCCTGCCTACCCCCACACCCCAACCATCTCCGACACGCCGGACTGAGGCTCAAGCTCCAGACACAATGCCCCTGGAGTCACCACCTGCAACAACCATGCCCGCCGCACCGCCAGAGCGGAGGAGGTTGAAGAGAACAATCCGGCCTCCAGATAGACTGAATATATAATGACCCCACGCCACCCCCGCTGGACTTGATTTTTTTTAACATGGGGTGAATGTGGTGAATGTATTCACCTAATGCAGGTATGATATTGTAACCTCTGACCTATGACTTGGAAGTAGTGATACAAGCCGCTTCCAGGTACTATGCTGTAACCCCGGTGGGCTCCGCCTCTGACTTCGCCCTCAATGGGGCCACATATAGACTGGCCACCTGTGGGCGGCATTCATCTGTACAACTGACTCTGGCTAGGCAAGTTCATGATTAATAAAGCCTAATGTTCACTCACTCTCTCTGCCTCTCGGTGAGTTGAAGGTTTATCACCCACAAAATCGATCTTGTCCTAAAGGTGAATTAACCACCATTGGGAGTTTCTCTTAATTAATAAAATCAGACTGCCTACTCACGCCCAACTGAGCATGCCAAACATTTTATGGGGTGGGCAGTATGTTATCAGGATCAATAGATAAGAAGCCTAATTGACCCTTAATTATCCATTTAAATATGGCAGTGGTGCGAGAGCCAACACTTTTGAGGTTGCTTCACTATGGGGAAAATACTGAGAATATGGAGACCAGGCAGCACCATCACAATGGCACAGTGGTTAACACTGCTGCCTCACAGTGCCAGGGACCCGGGTTCGATTCCGGCCTTGGGTGACTGTGTGGCGTTTTATATATTCTGCCCATCTCTGCGTGGGTATCCTCCGGGTGCTCCAGTTTCCTCCCATAGACCAAAGATGTGCAGGTTAGGTGGATTGGCCATGAACAATTTGTAGGGTTGCGGCATAGGGTAGGGGAGTGGGCCTTGGTAGAGTGCTCCTTCCAAGGGTTGGTGCAGACTCGATGGGCTGAATGGCCTCCTTCTGAACTGTACGGTTTCTATGGATTCTATCTTACGTAATGTGAAGGATTTCAACTCGCGGGCGATACTGCTGTCCAGGATTGTGCAGTTTCAGAAGTGCTAAATATTCTGCAGCAGCTTCTGTGCAAATCTCCAGCTCTGAAGAGAAGACTTCCAACTGGAACTGAAGTATTGACTTTCAGTTGACTTTCACCCTGGGAATGTACCAGCTCTCTAACAGTGTGAAACTCTATGAATTATAACCTGGACTCATGGAAGGCATTCTCTGTGGCAGACACATCATGGATTTAAAGCAAACAATGCATCGGTAGATTCAATGCGACGAAGATCGAGATGTTGCTCAGCTACTAAAAACACAGCTGACTCCTCAAAAGGAGCATCTGAAACTTCATAAGGTTCATTCAGCAACGGGAAAGATTAATCATTCTCTAGGATCTCACCCTCCAAGAGCCTCCGGTGAGTGGTGGCCGGGTGCGGGGGAGTGGGTTGGGGGGGTTTGGTGCTGGTGTGGCAGGGGTGGGGTACATGGGTGGGGGGAATGGGAACACCCATACGGTTGGTGTCACTCTGCAGAATCAGTGGCCAAGATGGTCAGTCAGTGGGTTCGCAGCTAGATGGCCGCCATAATGGAGGTCCATGCCTGAACACCACCCCTAGTCCCATGGGGGGGTCACCCCGGGAACTCAGCCTCTTCCCCCCCTACCGCCCTTCCCCAGCAAAGGCCCCCCCCCACTCAGCCAGCACGGCCAGTCTGACCCGACAGCCCACTCGCTCTTCCCCGGGTCCTACCTCCTCTCACTCTCCCTCAGCAGCAACCATGCCGATTCCATGATTTTTAAAAGCACAAGTGAAGCGCGCTGTCAAGAACAGGAGGAGGAGAATCTGGAGGCCCCGGAGAATACCGGGTGTGGCCCACTCATGACATGCAAACGGTGTCTCCTGTACATGCATTCCAGTACGCATTGATGCCACTGTCGAGGTGATGGAGAATTGCAATTTGGCGCCAAATCGGCACCCGCCATGTTTTTGGCATCGGAACCGATTCTCCGCCCAATCACCTTTCTCGATTTTGGCGTCGGCCAACGGAGACTCTTGCCCCTTGTCCTTCATTGGAAGGTCCCTGCTGCCTTGCAACATGATGGCTAATAGCTGAAGCCAGTTGAGATCACCTACTAAAATATTAACAACCACTCCAGTATCAATTTTAAAAGAAGTAGCGGAACCTTGAACTTGTGCAGTAAATGACTGGTCGGCTGTATTGAGATTATCTACTTTCTCGAGGAACATTTCTAAACTTTCCATTTTTTGGAAGGAAAGTATTTCTTAAATATTCACTGGTCTTCGACTTCAATTAAAATTGCTACATTTACAGAAATTGTTGAAATTTCCAGTTTTGCCACACTGGGAGCATTATGAACCCCTTGGTGGATAGTCATGATATCTATGCTGGGTGATGCACCATCAATTGCACGCGAGGCGAGTGATTTACCAATGTCAGGCTTTAATTAACTAGAACACAGCCTGGCGATCGTCTACAGTGGAAAGGAACGATCGTCAGGCTTCTGAGCATTTATACCTCGTTGATAGAGGCGTGGTTAACTCAGCCTCTCGGCCAATCGGTTGAGAGGCACATGACCGACCAGGGCCAATGGTAAGCCGACGTTCTGGCCCAATGGCAGACGAGTATGCAGATCATATCATCACATTCACCCCTTACGGAGAAGGAAGGCGGGGGGGGGGGGGGGGGGGGTGTGAACGAGACCCGGGGTGGGGGGGGGGGGAAGAACTGATGATATGAGTAGCCGTCGGGAGAATAATTTTCTCTCCGTACCCTTGTCGAATTTGGGGGCTTGCCACTGGCCCAGACATAACAATATTTACAAAAGGAAGTCCATGGGACCGTAGAACTCTAGATGGATTCGATCAGTCGTTTGGTGGTCCTTGACGTCCTGGCCGAGCGCCGTAGTGGAGGAGGAGTCGTCGGATCGGCTGATGGTCCTGCTGATGTCCTGGAGTCCGGGAGCGATAGACCTCGAGTAGTCTCCGTCACCTGAGCGGGCCGTGGAGACGCCATGGATGAGAGATGGGGAAGCTGAGTGGGGTGCTGGGGTGAAAAAGGGGAGGGGGGGTCTGTGGTGGGGGGGGGCTGCACGCCGGCGGGTGCCAGGTCCCGGAGGGAGACCGTGTCCTGCCGACCGTCGGGGTACTCCACATACGCATACTGCGGGTTAGCGTGGAGTAACTGGACATGCTCCACCAACGGATCGGACTTGTGCACCCGCACATGCTTCCGGAGCAAGATGGGTCCGGGGGTGACCAGCCACGTCGGGAGAGGGGATCCAGAGGACGACTTCCTGGGGAAAACAAGAAGACGCTCATGAGGTGTCTGATTAGTTGCAGTACAGAGGAGTGAGCGGATAGAGTGCAGTGCATCGGGGAGCACCTCTTGCCATCGGGAAATAGGGAGATTTCTAGACCGGAGGGCTAGTAGTATGGTCTTCCAGATGGTACCATTCTCCCGCTCGACCTGTCCGTTACCCCGGGGGTTATAGCTGGTCGTCCTGCTAGAGGCGATGCCCCTGTCAAGCAGGAATTGACGCAGCTCGTCGCTCATAAATGAGGACCCCCGATCGCTGTGAATGTACGCGGGGTAGCCGAACAGTGAGAAGATGGAGAGTAGGGCCTTAATGACGGTCGATGTGGTCATGTCGGGACAGGGAATGGCGAAGGGGAAGCGGGAGTGTTCGTCGATAACCGCCAGGAAGTAAATGTTGCGGTTGTTAGAGGGAAGGGGCCCCTTGAAGTCAATGCTGAGACGTTCAAAGGGGCGGGATGCTTTGATCAGGTGTGCGCGCTCGGGGCGGTAGAAGTGCGGTTTGCACTCGGCGCAGATGTGGCAGTCACGGGTTACTGTCCTGACTTCCTCGATAGAGTAGGGCAGGTTGCGGGCCTTAATGAAGTGGTGTAGGCGGGTCACCCCTGGATGGCAGAGGTCTGCGTGGAGGGAGCGGAGGCGGTCTATCTGCGTGCTGGCGCAGGTACCGCGGGACAGGGCATCAGGAGGCTCATTGAGCTTCCCAGGACGATACAAGATATCATAGTTGTACGTGGACAACTCGATCCGCCAACGTAAAATCTTGTCATTTTTGATCTTGCCCCTTTGTGCATTATCAAACATGAAGGCTACTGACCGTTGGTCTGTGAGGAGGGTAAACCTCCTGCCGGCCAAATAGTGCCTCCAATGTCGCACGGCTTCGACTATGGCCTGGGCTTCCTTTTCCACAGATGGGTGGCGGAGTTCGGAAGCCTGGAGAGTTCTGGAGAAGAAGGCCACGGGTCTGCCCGCTTGGTTCAGGGTGGCCGCCAGAGCTACTTCTGAAGCGTCGCTCTCGACCTGGAAGGGGAGGGCCTCGTCGATGGCACGCATCGTGGCCTTTGCGATGTCCGCTTTGATGCGGCTAAAGGCCTGGCAGGCCTCCGTCGACGGCGGGAAGGTCGTGGTTTGCATGAGGGGACGGGCCTTGTCCGCGTAGTTGGGAACCCATTGGGCGTAGTATGCGAAGAACCCTAGGCAGCGTTTGAGGGATTTGGGGGTATTTGGGAGAGGGAGTTCCATCAGGGGGCGCATGCGTTCGGGGTCGGGGCCTATCACTCCGTTACGCACTACGTAGCCGAGGATGGCTAGGCGGTCGGTGCTAAACACGCAATTATCCTTATTGTACGTGAGGTTAAGGAGTTTTGCGGTTTGGAGGAATTTCTGGAGGTTGGCGTCATGGTCCTGCTGGTCGTGGCCGCAGATGGTGACATTATCAAGGTACGGGAAGGTAGCCTGTAATCCGTACTTGTCGACCATTCGGTCCATCTCCCTTTGGAAGACCGAGACCCCATTCGTGACGCCAAACGGAACCCTAAGGAAGTGGTAGAGGCGCCCGTCAGCCTCGAACGCGGTGTACAGTCGGTCACTCGCGCGGATGGGGAGCTGGTGGTAAGCGGACTTAAGGTCCACAGTTGAGAAGACCTTGTATCTCGCGATCTCGTTTACCATGGTAGAGATACGGGGGAGAGGATACGCGTCCAGTTGCGTAAACCGATTGATGGTTTGGCTATAATCGATGACCATCCGGTTTTTCTCCCCCGTCCGGACCACCAGCACTTGGGCTCGCCAGGGACTGTTGCTGGCCTCGATGACCCCTTCCGTCAGCAACCTCTGGGTCTCGGACCTGATGAAGGATCGGTCCTAGGCGCTGTACCGTCTGCTCCGTGTGGCGACGGGTTTGCAATCGGGGGTGAGGTTAGCAAACAGGGAGGGAGGGTCTACTTTGAGGGACGCGAGGCTGCAGACAGTGAGGGGGGGTATAGGGCCGCCGAATTGAAAAGTCAAGCTCTGCAGGTTGCACTGGAAGTCCAGTCCTAGGAGTGCTGGTGCGCAAAGGTCAGGGAGGACAAGGAATTTATAATTTTTAAAAACCTTCCCTTGGACCGTGAGGTCCGCGATGCAGCACCCGGTGATGTGGACGGAGTGCGAACCTGAGGCTAAACCGATTTTGCGTGTTACGGGATGGACAGGGAGCGCGCAGCGTCTTACCGTGTCAGGGTGAACGAAGCTTTCCGTGCTCCCGGAGTCCAGCAGGCAGTCCGTCTTGTGGCCGTTGAGGTGGATCAGCGTAGTCGTTTTGGCGAGCGTGCGTGGATGAGACTGGTCGAGTTGAACGGCCGCGAGCCGTGGAGAAAATCCGTCGTCGCTGTCCGATTCCATGCTGGAGGGACCTTGCGTGGCAGATGTGGAAGTCGGTGGCCAGGATCCATATGTGGGGTGAACGGCCGCGAGCCATGGAGAAAATCCGTCGTCGCTGTCCGATTCCATGCTGGAGGGACCTTGCGTGGCAGATGTGGAAGTCGGTGGCCAGGATCCATATGTGGGGTGAACGGCCGCGAGCCATGGAGAAAATCCGTCGTCGCTGTCCGATTCCATGCTGGAGGGACCTTGCGTGGCAGATGTGGAAGCCGGTGGCCAGGATCCCCAGGTGAGGTCTGTTCCCCAAGATGGCGGCGCCCAGGACCCGCACGTGGGGTCGGGGCCCCAAGATGGCGGCGCCCAGGACCCGCACGTGGGGTCGGCACCCCAAGATGGCGGCGCCCAGGAAGCCCTCGTGGCCGCTGGAGGCGGAGCTAGCGTTGCCGGCGCTGTGAGCGGAGAGGCGCACAGGCCGGCTCCAAGAGGTGAGTGACCGGCATCAGCTGCGGGGATGCACAAGCCGGCTCCAGGACGCCGGCTAGGTGCATCAGCTGTGGGCGGAGGTAAGGCGCGCGGGCCGGGTGCGGGGGGCCGGGGGCGGGGGGGAGCCGAGTCGCGCTGCGGGCAGGCAGGGACCGGGGGGCCCGGAGAGGCGAGCCGGTCGGGCGCCGGGGCCCGGGGGTGGGGGGAGCCGGGGTCCGGGAGCGAGGGAAGCAGGGCCGCTGCGGGCAGGCAGGGACCAGGGAGGCCCGGAGAGGCGAGCCGGTCGGGCGCCGGGGCCCGGGGGCGGGGGGGAGAAACGTGCGCGGCGGGCAGGCAGAGGCCTGGAGGGGCCGGGGAGGTGCGCATGTCGGCCGGCGGGGCGCGAGTCGGTAGCAGCTGGGGCGGCCCTGGGGGAGAGAGGGAGGCACACAGGCCGTTTGCAGAGGCCTGGGAGAGGGGGGGAGAGTGCTGTGCAGCTTCCAGAAGCGCTGCAGCCAGCGTTTTGGCCTGGCAGACCGTGGAGTAGTGGCCCTTCTTCCCGCAGCTCTTACAGAGGGCGGAGCGGGCTGGGCAGCGCGAGCGAGGGTGCTTAGCGTACCCACAACAGTAGCAGCGGGGCCCCGCGGATTTATCGGGGCGCCCCGCGGCACAAGCCTGAGGGAGGCCGGGAGCGGTGGGTAGCTGGTGGGAAGCGTGCCAGGAGGCGGCCTGGCCAGGGTCATAGGTGCGCGCGCTTTGATCTGCGACCTCCAGGGAGGCGGAGAGAGTCAGTGTCTCCGTTAAACTGAGTTCGTCTCTTTCCAGCATCCGCTGGCGGATCACGGGGGACAGCATCCCAGCCACGTAAGCGTCTCTGACGAGTAGCTCCATGTGCTCTGTAGCGGACACCGCTTCACAGGCGCAACCTCTCCCCAGGGCACAGAGGGCCCGGGCGTATTGGTCTAGAGACTCACCGGGGACCTGCTTTCTGGTGGCCAACAGATGTCGAGCGAATACCCTGTTGATGGGTTTGAGGAATTGTCCTTTTAGCTTCCGTATAGCTTCATCATAGTCTGTTTCGTCTTCGATTATTGAGTAAGCGGCAATACCCACGCTGGAGTGGAGGACGTGCAGCTTCTGTGCCCCGGTGGGGGGGGTGGTTGTAGATGCCAGGAACCCTTCGAGGCAAGTCTGCCAGAGCTTGAAGAGTTCTGTAGAGTTCGGAGTTTGCGGGCTGATGCGGAGGCATTCGGGCTTGATGCGGAACTCCATCTTCAAAGTTGTAGTTAATTAAATTGATGCACCATCAATTGCACGCGAGGCGAGTGATTTACCAATGTCAGGCTTTAATTAACTAGAACACAGCCTGGCGATCGTCTACAGTGGAAAGGAACGATCGTCAGGCTTCTGAGCATTTATACCTCGTTGATAGAGGCGTGGTTAACTCAGCCTCTCGGCCAATCGGTCGAGAGGCACATGACCGACCAGGGCCAATGGTAAGCCGACGTTCTGGCCCAATGGCAGACGAGTATGCAGATCATATCATCACACTGGGTTTCCACAACCGTGCAAGCATCTCGAAATGGCTTTTATTTGAGTGCACACTGCAGCCCATGGGTGTTATAACCCTCACGAAGACTATGGGAGATTACTGATTGATCTCCCCATCTGCCTCGTAGAAGATGAGTTCCTATGTTAAGCAGACGGAGGTTTGCACTTAGGGACTCCCAGACCTGGGCTGGCAGTTCCCGATAGTCCCGAGGTGAGACATTTGTCTTGTATACCACGACAATGACTGTATATGTGTTGGAGAAGATAGGACCTGTCTCCTATAAAGTCAAAGTTCAAGGAAAGGCCATGAAAAAGCACCTGAACTGCCTGAGGAGTAGGGAGACCACTCTAGTAGAAACTATGCCCCAATTCCAGTCACGGCCACCTCCGACACAGGGTCTCAGCCCCTGGGGACCCTTGGGCCAATCCCCCCGTCCCCCCGCAATAATATAGAATTGGGATCTGAAATGGAGCCTGAGGTGATTGTTTTGTTTCCGGAGGCCAGCGCCGAGGATGAGTCCCCTCCTATATCCCTCAGGCACTTGTCAAGGAAGCGGAGGTCCCAGTGTGCTTCATATCCACCGGTCAGCATTCACCTGCCACAGACTCAAGGCCTTGTGTCAAAAGGTGGAATAGGCCCCTTCGCCGCGGGAGTGAAGAGGATGAGGCAGACTTTTTTTTTTTAATTTTTAGATTAGCCAATAATTTTTTCCAATTAAGGGGCAATTTAGCGTGGCCAATCCACCTACTCTGCACATTTTTGGGTTGTGGGGGCGAAACCCACGCAGACACGGGGAGAACGTGCAAACTCCACACGGACAGTGACCCAGAGCCAGGATCGAACCTGGGACCTCAGCGCCGTGAGGCGGTTGTGCTAACCACTAGGCCACCGTGCTGCCCTGGGATGAGACAGACTTGAGGGAGATTGCATGTTATAACCCTCACAAAGACCACAGGGGAATCGCAGATTGATCTCTCTGTGGGCTTTGTAGAACATGAGTTCCTGTGATGAGCGGGCAGAGGCCCACCCTTTAGGGGCTCACCAGCGGGGCCTTAAATATTAACCTCCAGACGTGGACCGGCAATTCCCAATAGTCGTGGGCTGGCACATTTGTTTTGGCTGCAGCTGTGGCTTTATTTGAGAATAAACCTGCTTTGCCTTTTAACTTGTGCCTCCTGGAATTATTACATCAGGCCAACCAACCTATAGAGTCATGTGAAGTCTCAGATGATTCTCGTGTTATAGGCCTAGTAAGAGCTTCAGGTTTGGCATGCCTTGTATACTGGACCACTTGACGCAACGCAAGATAATCTTTGATCACCATCATCGCCAATGGCCTGGATGAGAATCTGCAGGAAGGTGTCACTAAACCACGGAGCCAGCCTCTGTCTAGAATGAGACAAATGTGTAGTTGAAGAAGTTTGGATGTGCTGTGAAGAGCCCAGGACTTAACAGAATAATAAACGAGCGTGGTTGGGGTGAAGGGCTGTTGGGAGGATCAGGGTGATGAAGGTTTGCCTAAGAAATGGAACCAAGTGATAGAATGGAGGTGGATAGGAAAGTTGTGGCCATAATGCAGAGCCCTGTATGTCCAGGAGACATTTTTATAGCCTGCCTATACCTGTTGCATTGTCATCTGATAGCGCGATCAAGTTCCGCCATAGTGACTCAACATCTGCCTCCATCTAAGTTTGTGTTTTATATTTCTGGTTCATTTTTTGTCAAGTTCCTGCCCAGCCATTCACACCCCACCTGGACACATTTTCTGTTTCTTTACTTGACTTGTTAACACACCTTGAGGCTTTTGTGCCGTGAAACCTTTTTGTCATTTAATCTCTCCCACCCTCCACCCTTTAAAAAAGCCTTCCTTTTGTTTTACCCCCTCTCCTCCCTTCTTTCATTTGCGCAAAAGCTATTATTATCTTTTGAACGTGCCTCAGTTGTGATGAAGAGTAATTGGCATGAAGCATTGGGTGGAATCCGTAAAAAAACGGCGGGCAGCTATTCGTGTCGGGAGGCGGGCGTGGGGGGGGGAAGAATAGCGGGAGGGCGTCGGACCAGCGTGTCCGTAAAAATTTACGCCGCCCGCTATTCTCCGATTTTTCGTAAGTCGGGAGAATCGCGCCCAATATACTCGCCATTTAAAAAAAAAACAAGGCATTCGCATCTATTCCAGCCGTGTTGGTTGCGGTCTCTGCCACCCCTACCCCCTACCCCCCACACCCCCCATTTCCGCAGCGGGTGAAACTGACGCGTACAGCGTCACTCCGCTGCTGGCCCTTTCGGGACGGGAGATTTCGGGCTGATAAGCGGGCCCCGACGCCTGAGTCACCAGCGCCGTTTTTGCCCGCCGGTCAAGGGCGTCACGATGGACTTCTGTGAATTTCGCCCATGATGAATGGTCACTGAGGTGGGATGTCGGAAGGCAATCATGGTCATGGCACCATAACCAAACCAGAGGTCTTAGACATTAGTGTAGAAAGAGACCAAGCAAATACCACATGAATATAATCCATTGTAGCCTTTTCCCATATCACAGTTGTGATAGGGTATCAGCAATCACATTTTCTTTGATCACTTTTGCATTAGTTCTGTCCAAGTAGTCCTGGTATTATCAGACCTAAAATTAGTCTCGGTGACAGTCCCCACAGACACATTAAAACTTCATCAACAATTAAGTTAGTTGTTGGGCTTCAGCAGAGTTTCCCATGTCATTGTATGATAGATTGTTGATCGTAGAGCTCCACAGTTCCTGCAGTTTCGTTCATTATAACCTGTGGCCTTGTGAGTAGCTCTCTCCATTGTTGGTGTTGTTCCTCTTAGATCTCATGCAGATGACTGCTGGTAGGTTGGAATTCCTGTGCAACCTGATGCTGTATCTCTGCTTTCTGCTGAATTTGCCTTTCCAGACTAGCTTTCTATGTCATGTAACTATCACCGATACCTCCTGCCGGATGAAGTTTCCATGCCAACTGCTTCCTAGCTTTCAGTTCTCCATCTCTCTGTCAGGAATTCTATTTTTTGTTTACGTGAATCAGCCATCTCTGCTTGAACATGTGCCGTTGTTAGCATATTGAGCTTGCATGGGTGTTGTTCAATAGGAACATCATTTCCAATAGCTATATCCTTCATAATTACTTTTGTATGTCTCAGTTGTCCTCCATACAGCTCTAGGTGACTGTAATGACTCTTTCAGGACACTTTGATTTTCCTCAGGAAGTTATCTGAATAATTTCTCCCAATTTTTGAATGTAAATCATTGCCCAATTTAATTTGAGGAATGTCAAATTCAGAATTATCTGGATTTATCTCTTCTCCCTGAGTTTCACCGACTAACACTTGCTCCTTCTTTCCGTCTCTATCAGGATAACGTCTTAGCATATTAACCTGACACACTGTGAATCCGCCTTCCGCCTGGCATTCTTATCAAATGATTCACCTCACTCAGTTTCCTCTCAACCTGATAAGGCCCACTAAATCTTGCGTTTAATGGTTCCTCAAATGTGGGAATGGGTATTCAGGGTGCTGGTTTGATTACCGCCTGAGGCTTCCCTATTACCTGACACATGTGACATATATGGCAAAATTCAACTTCATCCTCATGCAGTCCAGGCCAATAGAAAGTTTTTGTATTTTTTACTTGAGTCTTCCTCATCAGTAAATGACCCCCTGCTGAAACCTCATGTGCTATCCACAATTTCTGCTAATTTCTCACTACTGAGCTCGGTTAACAACAAAGATTGGCATTTCTACAGCACCTCCTTTTAATAATTTAATATCCAGTCAGGTAAGGGGGAATTAGGACAGGTCACCAACAAGTTGGCCAAAGAGGGAAGGAATGTCTTAAAGAACAAGAAAGAGGTATAAAGACAGAATTGTTTGGAGAACGAGTTAGACCAAAGTCCAGGCAGATGAAGACATGGCCATCAATGGTGGAACAATTGAAATTGGGAATATGCAAGGGATCAGAATTAAACAAACCCAGTGTGGTAGCATGACTAGAGGTACTACGGTACCTGGGAATGTGAGCTACCATTGGTGGAGAAGGCTCGCTGCTCAATGGCCCAAATGTTTGCCTTTTCATTGGTCAAGACGTAAGGTAGCTCCCCCCAATGAGGCGGGGTATAAGAACCCGTGTTACCTAGCGGCCATCCTTCTTTCTGTATTCGAGCTGCTGGGGAAACATCTTGCAGATTAAAGCCTTCAATTCGGACTACTCCTTCGTTTCAGTAGTTATTGATCACGCATCACCCAGAGATCTTGAAAGATTGTGAGCTGGAAGAGTTTACAGAGTTAGTGAGAAGCAAAGTCGGGGAAAGATTTGAAAACAATGATGAGATGGGTGAACTCGACTTGGTGAAAGTTAAAATATGGATGAGTTCAAGTATTTTTAAATTATTTACAGGGATGTGAGTGTCACTGCTTGGGCCAGTGTGTGTTTCTCATCCCTAATTGCTCTTGACAAGATGATGAAGTGCGGTCTTCTTGAACCGCTGCAGGGCATCTAGTACACCACATTACTGTTAGGAAGGGAGTTCCATGTTGTTGATCCAGTGACAATGAAGGAACGGCATTATAGTTCCAAGTCAGGATGATGGCTTAGAAGGGAACTTGCAGGGAGCCTTTGCTCTTGTAAGTGGTACAGGTCATCAGCTTTGAAAGTGTTGTGGGAGGAGAGTTGGTGAGTTGGTGAGTTGTTGCAATGCATCTTGCAGATAGTACACACTGCTCTCACTATGCAATCGTGGTGGAGGGAATAAATGTTTAAGGTGGTGGATGCGGTGCTGTCCCCATATACTGCTTTGTCCTGTATGGTGTCAAGCTTCTGGAGTGTTGGTGGAGCTGCACCCATCAAGGAAAGTAGAGAGTATTACACCATGCTGCTGATTTTTGACTTGCAGATGATGGACATAATTTGGGGAAGTAGGAGGTGAGTTACTCGTCACAGAAACCAATGTCTGACCATCTCTTGTAACACAGTAATGGCTTGTCTTGAGACTAGTCCAGTTACGGTTCTAATCAATGGAACACCGCCAGTATGTTGATGGTGGAGAATGGTAATACCATTGAATGTTAAGGTGAAATGACTAGATTTGCTCTTGTTGGTTGTCATTGCTTGGAGCTTATGTGGTGTGAATACTTCTTGCCACTTGTCAGCCCAATCTAAATGTTGTTCAGGTCTTGCTGTGTTTGGACATAGACTGTTTCAGTATCTAAGAAGTTAAGAATGGTGCTGAACATTGTGCAATCACAAGTGAACATCCCCACTTCTGACCTTCTGATGGGTGGAAGGTAATTGATAAAGCAGCTGAAGATGGTTGGGCCAAGGACACTACCCTGAGGAACTCTTCCAGTAATGTTCTGCACCTGAGATAATTGATCTCCAACAACCACAGCCATCGCCTTTGTGCTAGATATGACTCGAACCAGTGGAGAAATTTCCTTCCAATTCCCATATGACCCTTCATTTTGCCAGTGCTCCTTGACACCAAATGCTGCCATGCTGTCAAAGGCAGTCACTCTCACTTCACCTCTAGAGTTCAGCATTTTTCTCCATGTTTGGATTATTGCTGTAATGAAGTCAGGAATTCCATGGCCCTAGCAGAACCCAAAATGAGCATAAACAGATTATTGATGTGTAAATCGAATCAAATTAAGTACAGCTTGCTGGCATTGCTGATGGTAGAGAGTAGACTGATGGGGCTGGTAATTGGCCAGATTGGATTTGTCCTGCTTTTTCAAAGCAGATTCCAAGCAATGACCACCAAAAGAGTAAAGCTAGTCATTTCACCTTAATATTCAATGGTATTAGCATTCTCCGCCATCAACATACCAGTGGTGTTCCATTGACCAGAATCTTAACTGTACTAGACTCAAGACAAGCCATTACTGTGGTATAAGAGATGGTCTCTGTGACGAGTAACTCACCTCCTAACTCCCCCAAATTACCTGCAAAGTCTCACATTCAAAGTATCATCTTGCATCATTGACTTTGTCAATCATTGTCTATTTACGTGGTTCTGGAACCCACCTCATCACTCACCTGATGAAGGAATTGCACACCGAAAGTTATTGATTAGAAACAAACCTGTTGGACTTTAACTTGGTGTTGTAAGACTTCTTACTGGCCCACCCCAGTCCAACACCAGCATCTCCACATCATGGCTCTCTAGATGTTAGTAAGCAGGACTTTATAGCATTGAAGATGGAAGTGTGGAAGAATGGGAGGCCAGCCAGGAAGACATTGGAATTGTCAAAAGTAAAGGTAACCAAAGCACAGATGAGAGTATGGTTGAACTGTAGCTTAGAGCTATCTCCCTGTCTTTGTCCTTGTATCTTAATGTCCATGGCTACTAAAATATCAATCTTAGTTTTGCAAATTCTAATTATCCCAGAATCTACAGACTTTTGTGGCAGCGAACTTCAAACTTCTACCAGCCTTTGAGTGAAAAAGTGATCTCTAATTTCATTCCTAAATGCTCTGAATCGAGTTTTAAGATCTTGTCACCTCATTTACTCTTTCAAATTGGTATGGGCCAGGGTTTAAAAAACTCTAAAGTATACCATGGGGTTCACCTGACCCACAACTTTTAATAGATTCTGGTTATGGGGAGCACAAAGACCCACTTGTCAGTTGTGATGCAACAGAGAACTAAAAGTATTTTAAAAACAAAATGTTTTTTCTATGAATCCAGTTAACATTTTATAAACACACAGCAAACAGTTTATCAACTACCAACCCTGACAACCCCCCGCCCCCAAAAGATACAGTACTCTATAGATAACTCTTAATAACTTCCCAAACAACATCCAAAAGTTCAAACCTTTTAAAACAAAGACAGCAGATTTAAATTCGCTTCAGAAACATGTATTAGTTTGAAATAATCAATGAGCTGAAGACATTCTTTAGCTTGTGAAGAGAGTGATCATTACACAGGTGCTTGCTTTGAATGCAGCTCTCCAACTCTGAAAACGAAACTAAAAACACACTGCAGCTCCCAGCTCAAAACGAAAGTAAAAGACAGGCAGCCCAGCTCTACCCACACACTGACATCATTGCAGCTATTTGGTAAACACTCATTTCTTAAAGATACACTCCCATGACAAAATTATTTTATCATTTTAAACACCTCAGTTAGATCATCCTTCAATTTTCTACATTCATTCCTATGTAAATGCAGTGTCATAGGGCAACTGTTAAAATAATAAATGATAGATGTGATTTTATCATGCAAGTGAGATAATTCATGTACGTTTAGTGGGATATAACTCATTCCCAACATCCCTCATCACACAGTAGGTGAATAAGTGAACTTCCCATTTCATTTTTGATATTAAATGGTAACTAAATTGATATGTGCATTGTGAGATGATTCAAGAGATTCATTATGGACTTTTTTTTAAACAGCAGCATCTCCTGACTGTGATACTTAATGAAGTTTGAAATAATCCAATTGAAATGCTATTGAAATGCTCCAGTTTGTACTAGATGTTGTCCAATCCAGCAAAGTCACTAGGTATAAGACAATGGACTATGTTAATGAAATTTGATTTCCACAATTCTCACCCTGTTGGAGGACATGATGAATAATCTAGTTTTATACTCATTTCACACTAACACCTCCTGCAGCACACTGTTAAACCAATTCAGTAATTTTTTGCCTTCTTTTGATTTCACCTTAATTACAGTGTCATCCTTCACAATCCTTGAAATAACTCCTTTTTTCAGGTATGCCGGCTTCAAAAACTGCAGAACCGCACTTAAAATCAACAGTTGTATGAAAAAATATGCAGCCTTTTAATTAATTTGCTGTACTTTGAGTTGTGCAGCTGATTCCCTTTATTTCTATTCTTCTTTGTTTCTGTTTCCCTGCAGATTTTTTTGACCTGTAGATTTCTCAATCTGTGCACTAGAAATTGGGCTTTACTTTCAAAAATTGTATGTGTTTTAACACTGGTATTAATGTTGAGCGTAATTTTTAGCACCTTGAATATTAATTTTATTTGTTAAGAATTCCAATGTAAATTAATATTCATCATACTATTCATTTCATTTTTCCAAGGGAGCAGCCAAGACTAATTATCTTATCCAGATATACAAGTTTAAAGGATCGGTACATAAGTTCATGTCTAAAAGGTAAAATAAAAATGAATACTGATTTACCTACTGTCTCCAAAAGGGCGGAGGAATGCTATTTTTTTTCTTTTAAGTCCTGTGCTGGATGGCAGTGCAGCTGATTGATATGTTGCCCAGAAATGGCATTATCAATGGCATTGGAACAATATTGAAACGTAAAAGACAAATGTTTAAAAATGCTGGTCATTCAGGATTGGGAGGCATGCATTGTGAGAATCCTGTGCTGCCATTAATGGGGAGGGAAGAATTAATGAGCATATTTATTAATGAATTGTGTCTTTGCTCAGTGGCAAAAAGGATGTGTTCATGCTGTTTAGTAGAACCAGAATGAGCAATAATGTTCCCTACAGGTTGTTTTGTTTCAGGTTTTAGTATATCAAAGCATGATTCAGAGAAAGAATGATCTCATGCAGAATAGTTTAACTTGGAGATAAAATCCTTTCTGATTTGGTAGTCTTTATACAAGAAAGTGTTCAAACATATCACCAATATTTTTTCAAACATACTATTTCATCAAAATTAACCACCCTCTTTGTTATTCTGACTTGTGCTTTATCTTTATCGTAGCCTTTAATAGGATGGAGCATCTAGGCAAGGCAGCTGGAGTTTGACCTTTACAGCATGAACAATTTGTTCTGACCGGTTCCCTGCCGAATGTCAGCCTGATTACCAGGTTTGGTTCCCTGTCAGGTGTGCAGGAGAAAGTAGGTCCGACCTCCAATGTTCTTTGTATCGAGGTAGGAGTCTGATTTTGTGTGAGTTTGTGCGGGCTTGAGTGAGAGAGAAACATACCTGCTTCACCCGACCCAGAAGCAGTGCTTTAAAGACATTTACCTTCTCACTGAAATTAACCTCTTCTTCCTTCATCTGATAGGTTTTCTGAGGCCTGGGAAACTGGGCCTCCCAAAGTGAAACAGTCTCACTTTAAGGGATGTGTCTGTTTGTAGGTGTATTTGGTTGCAGTATTTAGGGCACGGGGAGGCATATGGGGTGCAATTCTCTTTTAGCAGCACTGTTGACTTGTACGTAAGTGAGGAAGGGAAAATAAATCTTTTTAGGAGTTGCATGACTGTTTTGTATAAAATGTACAACTGAAGACGCGCATTGGGCCATTTGGAAATTTGACACAGCGACCTATATGGGAATTCCCTTGTAAGTTTAAACCTCTGATGGGCAATTTCCCTGCTCCCCAGGACCTTCTGTGAATGTCTCCAACTCTGAATTAATGTCTGGGACCTTGGGCCTTACCTGGATAGCTACCCAGTTTAAAACCTGGCCTTACACCTAAGTAACGATACTAGCCCACTGTACCTACCCCACAACCACCCAAATACACTCCACCCCCTCGGCCAAGCCAACCTGACCAGGCTCAACGACCCAACCTGACCAACCCAACTACCTGTACAACCAGAATAACTCGTTTGGCCCAACCCGCCTATCCTCCTCTTGGATTAAACTGCCCCCCAGACTGACTGTCCCTCCTGATTGCTCTGCCACAACCAGAACTGATTACCCCTGACCACCTGACCAACCCCTCCATCCTTAGCAAATCCAACAACCCTCCTAACCAAACTACCTTCTGACCCAGCCTGACTACATCCGACCTGAATACCCATTTACCCACCTGCTCATCCTCCCACCTACTCATCCTGCCCACACTCAACTCACCCACTTCTGCCTCTACTCATCTAACCAACCTATCCACTAACTCAATTACTCACATACCCATACTGCCAACTATCCATTTACTCACTGACCCATTCACTCACCCACCCACTTACTCATTCACAGATCCATGCACTGACATTCAAAGATCTTGGACTTTTAAACTTACCTTGCAGTAGCTAATGCCATAAGTAATTGTCACATCCTGCATTCCACTAACTCTCCCCTGTTCCGAGACAGTTACCTGATAGATGTTGTGCTGCACATTTCTGTGAAGGCCGAGATTGGAAGATCTCAGCCGGAAATGTGCATCACTGTTGGGCTGCAGGAACCTTTGAGCACAGCAGCTGTCCAATAATCACAGTCTCTGCTCAGAAGATTCAGATAATTAGTTGCTATCTGCAATTTTTTCAACCCAAGTCTGTTCCTCGTTTTAAATTAAATCTTTAATTTAAATAAAGATATTGGCTCAGCTGCCAATGGTTGGTGCCGACAGTGTTGAGCGGGATTGGTACAGAAAATGTAAAGTAAGCTCTGCAGATTATGGTCAGACGAGATACCAATTCTCTTTCCCCTTGCCAGGGTACATGTACAGGGTATGCACCGGGGAGTGAGTAGCATTGCTGTGAGGTTGCTGGCATGTGGGATGAGGATGCCATGAGAGGGATAGAATAGGATTTTGGGCTGCTGTAGAAAGGAATGGGTTATGAGGTAGCCATAGAATGAAACGGTAGATGAAAAAAGGGATGTGAATAGAATGGGAATTGCCGTTGGAGGGAGGGGATGGAACGTCTTTTTATTCTTTCATGGGATGTGAGCTTCACTGGCAAGGCTAGCATTTGTTGCTAGCCACATTGCATTGAACTGAGTGGCCTGCTAGAGGGACGTTAAGAGTCAACCACATTGCTGTGGGTCTGGAGTCACATGTAGGGTAAACAAGGTAAGGATGGCAGATTTCCAGTAATATCATGCCTGGAATTCTCTGACCTCACCTATGGTAGGGATTCTCCAGTCCCGCTGCAGTGAATGGAGTGTTGGCTGAGTGCTCAATCCTCCACTCTCGCTGTCATCGGTGGCTGGGTGAACGAGACTCGGAGAATTCCGCCCACCATGGGGGCGATTCTCCGAGCCCCACGCCGGACCGAAGAATTGCTGTAACCGCGCCACGATGCCCAAATGCCGGAGCGCGATTCTCCAAGTTGCAGAGAATCGGCGCCATGGCTGTGGGCCACTGGAATCAGCGGGGCCGCCGATTCTCCGGCCTGGACGGGCCGAGCGGCCCCGCTGATACAACAGAGTCCCACCAGCGCCGTTCACCCCTGGTCACTGCCGGCGGTCACTCTGCAGGAATGGTCGGGGGGGGCGGCCTGTTGTGGTGGGGGGAGGAGGGGGGGCTCCTTTACTGGGGGGCGGACCTCCAATTAGGTCTGGTCCGCGATCTGGGCCCACCGATCGGTGGGCCGACCTCTTCCTTCCCGGGCCTACTTTCTGGCGCGGCCGGCCCCTGAACACTGACGTCTTCTTGACTCGGGGCTGGCGCGCTAAAGAAGTCCCCCGCACATGCACAGGATGGCGCAGCCCAACTGCACATGTGCAGGATTGAGCTGGCCCAGGATTCAACCAGGATTCAACCAGGATTCAACTGGTTGGCGTGGCGCCCATTTGGCGCCGCAAAAGGAGGCTGGAGTGGTGTGAACCGCTCCAACGCCATGCTGGCCCTCTGTGGGGGCCAGAACAGTACCTAACCGGGCCCGGTTCGCGCCATCGTGAAACGCAACAACTTTCACGACGCGCAAACTCTTGGACCTGATATTGGAGAATCGCCCTCCAAATCTACAGACATATCACTGCAAATGAAGGAGATGTGGTGGGGAGACTCTCTCTCATGGAAGATGATCATTGTCTTGCATTTATTTGTCATGTCTGTTACTGGGCACACACTCGCCTGAATGTTATCCCGGTCTTTGTCAACATGGACATGGACTAAATAATCATCTGACGATGGGAGAAATTAAATCTCTTTCTGGGCACAACAGCAAAGGTGAAGGTCATGGGATGTGGGCGTCGCTGGTTGGGAAATCCCTGAGAGCATTTAAGAATCAACCACAACTTTGTGGATCTGAAGTCACATGTAAACCAGACTAGGTAAGGACGACAGATTCCATCCCCGAAAGGACAAAAGTGAACCAAATTGGTTTTTAACGACAATGGCTTCATAGTCATCTTTAGACTTCTAATTCCACTTGTTATCAAATTCAAATTTCACCATTGGCTGTGGCAGGATTCGAACCTGGTTCTAGTGATAGTCTTGTGACAATACAACTACGCTGCTGCCTCCCCTTGCACGGAGAAAGAAGTGCAATTACTTCATGATATTGAAACATGATGAATACACAGCTTAGTATTTCATACAGAAGGTAAAATTCTAAACAAATAAAATAACCGGCAGAATTTAAGCAGCCCACTGGAGCTGGAATTGTGGAAAAGTGGGCTATAGAATCACAGATTAATTTGAATTCATTAACTTGAATTCATTCATTTGAATTCATATACCTGTGAATGAAATTAAATACTTCTCTCCGTGTTTAAGAAGTGCTGACATGGGGACCATGGACTGTCAGATCCCAAACCGTCAAACTGTGGCAATTTCCAGGCCACATCTCAGGTTCCGAGGTGTAGGTCATCCATTCTGCAGCTGACTTTCATAGGAGTGCAAACGTTCCACAAAGGATTGAGGAGAGCAGTCAACATATGAGTGAGATGGGCAGCTCTCAAACGCTGAGGGACGGAGCTGTAAAGGGGAAGGGAAGCTCTGAGAAACTGATGACCCAACAGCTGGACATTGCAACGATGCAACTCCTGGAGCCATGAGGAGTGGAGGAGAGGGAAATAGGAAATGTGCACCAGGTACCAAAGCCACCATTACCAGAGTAGCAGGAGCAGCAAGAGGTACAACCCATGGGCTGGTAGGCCACTCCATGGCTCAACACAAAATATCAACAGGAGAGAGGTGCGAGATGGCTCATCCAAGTACCAGAGTCTTCAGGAGTCACATGAATTACCTGCAGTTGTCGGATTGCCAGTTCCAGAGAAAGCTGCGCCTCTTAGGGGGGTTCTTCATGGTGCCCTTTGTAATCCTGAAGGATGGCCTGCAACCAATGGGAATAGATAGGCTCCCAATGCCAGTGGCTCTTTCGAAAGATCCAGTGGGGACGTGCCTCAGATGCTCCAGGAAACAACACACAACTGTATGAGGGAGGTGACCAATGAGGACTGGAGAGATTGTACCACACTAAACATGATAGCGACCATTTCAGGCTTCCTGCGTGTGCAGGGTGTTCTTTTCTTAGTTGTTTCACGGGATGTGGGCATTGTTAGCTGGGCCAGCATTTATTGCCCATCCCGAATTGCCAATGGGTGGAATAGATCGCACCCATGTGTCCATCACATCTCTCTCAGACCAGCCTGCCGAGGATGAAGGACAGCATCAGCCGCCTACATGAGGAACCAGACTCATGGATATTCACATCATGGAGGTTTCATAGAATCATAGAATTTGCAGTGCAGCTTGTGACAGCCTTATTTATAATTTCTTCCAGCACACATCAAGCCCCTTTGCTGGCAGCCACATAACAGCAACAGGCGATGTCTCCCCCGCATCTCATCAGATGGATTACTTATTACCTCTCCAAGTTTAGTGCCCCATTCACGGTGATGGCCGCACACCACCTTCATCCCTACCATCAGGCAGATAAGGCTTTACAGTCATTCAGCATATATAAAACATTGAATGAAGGATGCAGGAATAAGTGCATGAACACAATTTCATGAGATCAATTAGTAAAGTTCGAAGCTTTGACGCCTATGTCACCCTAGTGCATCTTAGCGCTTTTTGTAATATGTTTCCGAGTGTTCCAATGAAGTGCAGCGCTGGCATTTGCTGAGGCTGCTGAATGTGAAGCTCCATGGACTGAAATGAAGTGGACCGTTCCATCCATTCTTTGGTTTACTGTGGTCTGGAGTGCCCTCGCATACCGTGGGGCTTTTGTATGAGTGTAGAAGACTCCTCTGTGGGAATTTTTTGGAGGCTATTGGGTCACTATTGGGCAGAGGGGTTGGGAATCACCTATCCACCCTCAGAAAGGAGTCCCCAGATGCAGAAACCTGCATCCCCTTCAGTATGCAATGTCACCTCCATGGCTACCAAAGATGGCGAGGCAGTTGGAGGGGACTCTAGGCACCCCATTCTCCTCTCATCTGACCACTGTGTCCTCAAGCTCATTACAGAATGATACCGGGCAGCTACTGAATGGTTTGCTGGATCTGACTCTCCATGATTGTCGTTAACCTCTCCATGGAGGAAGCCATACACTCACACTTGTGACATGGCCAAACTCATGGTCTGGATGGATTCCTCCATCAGTTTAGATATGGCTAAGTAAGCTTTGCCAGATATACCCCATTTCTATGCTGAAACGTCAACAAATTCATTATGGCCTCTGTAACCTGATCACTCCATTAGTGATAGCCCAGCCACCCTGCACTTTGTTCAGGTCCACCTCAGCAGCAGTCAGGGTTCTCACATCCCCACCTCACTTTGCCCTTTCCCTGATGCTGTGTGCCCTTTCTCCTGCAGGTAGAAGTGGAAAGTGATCAGCTGGTCCTCTCCTTGCCTGGCATCCCTCAGGCCTGTGATGGGTCTTCCCGAAAGACTCTATCACACTTCCATTCTCATCAGACTTGGAGAGTATTCTGACACTGAGGGGCAGATTCCTGTCATCCACACGCAGCCAATTCACCTGAGGCATGCTATTCTATCACCCACCCAGCCAATTCTTCTCCATGTTGAGAACCATTGCATGTTCCCCATCTGGCAGCCATTGAGAGTTCATCGTTTATTCAGACTAACCCTGGCAGTGTTGAGGTGATCATTGTTGTAGGAGGGATTCCTGTGCGCTCCCCCACACCCCCAGCAGGTTACATCTCCCTGATGTGTGGCAGTTCAGTTCCCCCTTTTTACTTGTTTAACATGAGAATTACAAGATGAGATTTCAACACCAGAATTTAGCTGCAAACCAGTATAAATAGGAGCTAGTTACAGTGCAGACTTTGTTTGCACTGGAGTGCTGAACTTGTGGCATTTGAGTGCTACAGTGAGAGTTTGGTGACTGAGGGAGTGCTGAACTGGTTGCATTTGAGTGCTACAGTGAGAGTTTGGTGACGGAGGGGGTGCTGAGCTGGTTGCATTTGAGTGCTACAGTGAGAGTTTGGTGACTGAGGGAGTGCTGAACTGGTTGCATTTGAGTGCTACAGTGAGAGTTTGGTGACGGAGGGGGTGTTGAACTGGTTGCATTTGAGTACTACAGTGAGAGTTTGGTGACTGAGGGAGTTAGGTGAGGAGGGAGTAAGGTGCTCCTTACATTTCATTTCCTATATTTATCAAAGAGCGTGAAGGGAGCCAGGAGTTTAGAGTACAGCTGACTGGAAGTAGAGTCGGAGGGCGGAGGTCCAGTTGGTCCAAGGGGCAGCTAATTCTGTAAAGTAAGAGGGGATGGAGGCTAGGGCAGTTGCATGCTCCTCCTGTAGGATGTGGGTGGTGAGGGAAACCACTGGTGTCCCCGCTGACTATACCTGCGGGAAGTGCACCCAACTCCAGCTCCTCAGAGACCATGTTAAGGTACTGGAGCTGGAGCTGGATGAACTTTGGATCATCCGGGAGGCAGAGGGGGTTATAGAGAAGAGTTACAGGGAGGTAGCCACACCAAAGGTACTGGACAAGAGAAGCTGGCAGACAGTGCAGGGATCCCTCGTGGCCGTTCCCCTTCAAAACAAGTATACCGTTTTGGATGCTGTTGGGGGGGATGACCTACCGGGGGAAGGCCCCAGCGGCCAGGTGGTCTCTGGCACTGAGTCTGGCTCTGGGGCTCAGAAGGGAAGGGGGGAGCATAGAAAAGCAATAGTAATAGGAGATTCAATGGTTAGGGGAATAGAAAGGAGATTCTGTGGTCGCGAGTGAGACTCTCGAAAGGTATGTTGCCTCCCGGGTGCCAGGGCCAGGGATGTCTCGGATCGTGTCTTCAGGATCCTGAAGGGGGAGGGTGAGCAGCCAGAAGTCGTGGTGCACATTGGTACCAACGATGTAGGTAGGAAAAAGGGTGTGGAGGTAATAAACAAGTTTAGGGAGTTAGGCTGGAAGTTAAAGGCCAGGACAGACAGAGTTGTCATCTCTGGTTTGTTGCCGGTGCCACGTGATAGCGAGACTGGAAATAGGGAGAGAGTGCAGTTGAACACGTGGCTGCAGGAATGGTGTAGGAGGGAGGGCTTCAGGTATTTGGATAATTGGAGCGCATTCTGGGGAAGGTGGGACCTGTACAAGCAGGACGGGTTGCATCTGAACCAGAGGGGCACCAATATCCTGGGGGGGAAGTTTTCTAGTACTCTTCGGGAGGGTTTAAACTAATTTGGCAGGGGAATGGGAACCGGATCTGTAGTCCAGCAACTAAGGAAGACGATAGTCAGGACGCCAAAGCACGTAGTGATGCAGTGGGGAAGGTAACAATGACAAAGGAGAGTACTTGCAGGCAAGGAGATGGGTTGAAGTGTGTATACTTTAATGCAAGAAGCATCAGGAATAAGGCGGGTGAACTTAAGGCATGGATCGGTACTTGGGACTACGATGTGGTGGCCATCACGGAAACTTGGATAGAAGAGGGGCAGAAATGGTTGTTGGAGGTCCCTGGCTATAGATGTTTCAACAAGATTAGGGAGGATGGTAAAAGAGGTGGGGGGGGGGGGGGGGGGGGGAGGGTGGCATTGTTAATTAGAGATAGTATAACAGCTGCAGAAAGGCAGTTCGAGGGGGATCTGCCTACTGAGGTAATATGGGTTGAAGTCAGAAATAGGAAAGGAGCAGTCACCTTGTTGGGAGTTTTCTATAGGCCCCCCAATAGCAGCAGAGATGTGGAGGTACAGATTGGGAAACAGAGTTTGGAAAGGTGCAGAAGTCACTGGGTAGTAGTCATGAGTGACTTCAACTTCCCAAACATTGAGTGGAAACTCTTTAGATCAAATAGTTTGGATGGGGTAGTGTTTGTGTAGTGTGTCCAGGAAGCTTTTCTAACACAGTATGTAGATTGTCCGACCAGAGGGGAGGCCATATTGGATTTAGTACTTGGTAATGAACCAGGGCAGGTGATAGATTTGTTAGTGGGGGAGCATTTTGGAGGTAGTGACCACAATTCTGTGACTTTCACTTTAGTTATGGAGAGGGATAGGTGCGTGCAACAGGGCAAGGTTTATAATTGGGGGAAGTGTAAATACAATGCTGCCAGACAAGAATTGAAGTGCAGAAGTTGAGAACATAGGCTGTCAGGGAAGGACACAAGTGAAATGTGGAACTTGTTCAAGGAACAGGTACTGCGTGTCTTTGATATGTATGTCCCTGTCAGGCAGGGAAGAGATGGTCGAGTGAGGGGACCATGGTTGACAAGAGAGGTTGAATGTCTTGTTAAGAGGAAGAAGGAGACTTATGTAAGGCTGAAGAAACAAGGTTCAGCCAGGGCGCTGGAGGGATACAAGATAGCCAGGAGGGAACTGAAGAAAGGGATTAGGAGAGCTAAGAGAGGGCATGAAAAATCTTTGGCGGGTAGGATCAAGGAAAACCCCAAGGCCTTTTACACATATGTGGGAAATATGAGAATGACTAGAGCGAGGGTAGGTCTGATTAAGGACAGTAGCGGGAGATTGTGTATTGAGTCTGAAGAGATAGGGGAGGTCTTGAACAAGTATTTTTCTTCAGTATTTACAAACGAGAGGGGCCATATTGTTGGAGAGGACAGCGTGAAGCAGACTGATAAGCTTGAGGAGATACTTGTCAGGAAGGAAGATGTGTTGCGCGTTTTGAAAAACTTGAGGATAGACAAGTCCCCCGGGCCTGACGGGATATATCCAAGGATTCTATGGGAAGCAAGAAATGAAATTGCAGAGCCGTTGGCAATGATCTTTTCGTCCTCGCTGTCAACAGGGGTGGTACCAGGGCAGGTGATAGATTTGTTAGTGGGGGAGCATTTTGGAGGTAGTGACCCCTGGTCGTGCACTCAGAACCTGCGCGGACCAGCTGGCAGAGGTTTTCACAGACATCTTTAACCTATCCCTACTCCACTCCGAGGTCCCCACCTGCTTCAAGAAGACCACCATCATACCGGTACCAAAGAAGAACCAGGCAACGTGCCTCAATGACTACCGCCCGGTGGCCCTGACGTCAGTTGTAATGAAGTGCTTTGAGAGGCTGATCATGAAGCGCATCACCTCCATACTCCCGGAATGCCTTGACCCACTTCAATTCGCATACCGTCGCAACCGGTCCACATCAGATGCCATTTCCCTGGCCTTACACTCATCCCTAGAGCATCTCGAAAACAAGGACTCCTACATCAGACTGCTATTTATTGACTACAGCTCCGCCTTCAACACCATAATCCCAGCCAAGCTCATATCAAAGCTCCAAAACTTAGGACTTGGCTCTCCACTCTGCAACTGGATCCTTGACTTTCTGACCAACAGACCACAGTCAGTAAGAATGAACACCAACACCTCCTCCACAATAGTCCTCAACACCGGTGCCCCGCAAGGCTGCGTACTTAGCCCCCTACTCTACTCCCTGTACACACACGACTGCATGGCAAAACTTGGTTCCAACTCCATCTACAAGTTTGCTGACGATACGACCATAGTGGGCCGGATCTCGAACAACGACGAGTCTGAATACAGGAGGGAGATAGAGAACCTAGTGGAGTGGTGCAATGACAACAATCTCTCCCTTAATGCCAGCAAAACTAAAGAGCTGGTCATCGACTTCAGGAAGCATAGTACTGTACACACCCCTGTCAGCATCAACGGAGCTGAGGTAGAGATGGTGAGCAGCTTCAAATTCCTAGGGGTGCACATCACCAAAAATCTATCCTGGTCCACTCATGTCGACGCTATCACCAAGAAAGCACAACAGCGCCTTTACTTCCTCAGGAAACTAAGGAAATTTGGCATGTCCACATTAACCCTTACCAACTTTTACAGATGCACTATAGAGAGCATCCTCTCGGGCTGCATCACAGCCTGGTATGGCAACTGCTCGGCCCAGGACCGCAAGGAACTTCAGAGAGTCGTGAATACCGCCCAGTCCATCACACGAACCTGCCTCCCATCCATCGATTCCATCTACACCTCCCGCTGCCGGGGGAAAGCAGGCAGCATAATCAAGGATCCCTCCCACCCGGCTTACTCACTTTTCCAACTTCTTCCATCGGGCAGGAGATTCAGAAGTCTGAGAACACGGACGAACAGACTCAAAAACAGCTTCTTCCCCACTGTCACCAGACTCCTAAACGACCCTTTTATGGACTGTCCTCATTAATACTACACCCTGTCTGCTTCATCCGATGCCAATGCTTATGTAGTTACATTGTATATATTGTGTAGCCCTATTATGTATTCTCATGTACTTTCTTGAATTCTGTTCAATTCCCTTTCTTCCAATGTACTGAATGATCTGTTGAGCTGCTTGCAGAAAAATACTTTTCACTGTACCTCGGTACACGTGACAATAAACAAATCCAATCCAATCCAATCCAATACCAGAGGATTGGAGAGTGGCGAATGTCGTGCCCCTGTTCAAAAAAGGGAATAGGGATAACCCTGAGAATTACAGGCCAGTTAGTCTTACTTCGGTGGTAGGCAAAGTAATGGAAAGGGTACTGAGGGATAGGATTTCTGAGCATCTGGAAAGGCACTGCTTGATTAGGGATAGTCAGCACGGATTTGTGAGGGGTAGGTCTTGCCTTACAAGTCTTATTGACTTCTTTCAGGAGGTGACCAAGCATGTGGATGATGGTAAAGTAGTGTACATGGATTTTAGTAAGGCATTTGATAAGGTTCCCCATGGTAGGCTTATGCAGAAAGTAAGGAGGCATGGGATAGTGGGAAATTTGGTTAGTTGGATAACAAACTGGCTAACCGATAGAAGACAGAGAGTGGTGGTGGATGGCAAATATTCAGCCTGGAGCCCAGTTATCAGTGGCGTACCGCAGGGATCAGTTCTGGGTCCTCTGCTGTTTGTGATTTTCATTAACGACTTAGATGAGGGAGTTGAAGGGTGGGTCAGTAAATTTGCAGATGATACGAAGATTGGTGGAGTTGTGGATAGTGAGGAGGGCTGTTGTCGGCTTCAAAGAGACATAGATAGAATGCAGAGCTGGGCTGAGAAGTGGCAGATGGAGTTTAACCCTGACAAGTGTGAGGTTGTCCATTTTAGAAGGACAAATATGAATGCGGAATACAGGGTTAATGGTAGGGTTCTTGGCAATGTGGAGGATCAGAGAGATCTTGGGGTCTATGTTCATAGATCTTTGAAAGTTGCCACTCAAGTGGATAGAGCTGTGAAGAAGGCCTATGGTGTGCTAGCTTTCATTAGCAGAGGGATTGAATTTAAGAGCCGTGAGGTGATGATGCAGCTGTACAAAACCTTGGTCAGGCCACATTTGGAGTACTGTGTGCAGTTCTGGTCACCTCATTTTAGGAAGGATGTGGAAGCTTTGGAAAAGGTGCAAAGGAGATTTACCAGGATATTGCCTGGAAAGGAGAGTAGGTCATACGAGGAAAGGTTGAGGGTGCTAGGCCTTTTCTCATTAGAACGGAGAAGGATGAGGGGCAACTTGATAGAGGTTTATAAGATGATTAGGGGAATAGATAGAGTAGACAGTCAGAGACTTTTTCCCCGGGTGGAACACACCATTACAAGGGGACATAAATTTAAGATAAATGGTGGAAGATATAGAGGGGATGTCAGAGGTAGGTTCTTTACCCAGAGAGTAGTGGGGGCATGGAATGCACTGCCTGTGGAAGTAATTGAGTCGGAAAAGTTAGGGACCTTCAAGCGGCTATTGGATCGATACATGGATTAGGTTAGAATAATGGAGTGAAGGTTAACTTCTTAAGGGCAGCACGGTAGCATTGTGGATAGCACAATTGCTTCACAGCTCCAGGGTCCCAAGTTCGATTTCGATTTGGGTCGCTGTCTGTGTGGAGTCTGCACATCCTCCCCGTGACTGCGTGGGTTTCCTCCGGGTACTCCGGTTTCCTCCCACAGTCCAAAGATGTGCAGGTTGGGTGGATTGGCCATGAAAAATTGTCCAAAATTCTTTGATTAACCTAGGAAAAAAGTTTGCCGCAACATCGTGGGCCGAAGGGCCAGTTCTGTGTTGTATTTCTCTATCTAAAACCTGTTCTCAGCGCTCTTTATTGAGTAACACTACAGTAGACAAAATGTTCTTACAGTGCTCAGGTATGCACACTGACCTGTATGTTTGGTTTTCTATTGGTGAAGTAAGTTCTATGGAGCTGGTGACAAGCCTAACCCCTCTCGCTGCATCTATCTGTAGATCTGCTGCCTTTTCTCTCCTTCCTTTTCTCTCTCTCTCTCTCTCTCCTCCTTTAACTTCAAGCTAACAGATTTTTGTATCCTTTTTGCTGTAGGCAGGTTTTCAAGTGACCATAGTGATTTAATCAGTTGATAGGTGACCTCGTCCATTGTAGCCACAATTCACTGTGATCCACTTGTTTCAGTACAATGGCAACTTACTGAAATTGTACAAATGTCAATGTTTGATAATGCAAAATGGTTTGGCAATGTTTTTACTTTCCAGGGTCAAAGTTCCTTCTGCAGTTTGCTAAGGTGATCTAAATTGTCCCCAGATTTAAATTGTTCCTAAGCATTGGTATAAGTCCTTTGAAAACAGCGTGGAAGAGACCATTGACTTGTGTTCGGCATTGGACCCAGTTGTGGTGCTGGCCTCAATGCCTGCTCACGTCCTCTGCTACTTCCATACAAGCTTTCAAAGTCAGGCAGGAGGATCTCTTCTTTCTAACAGTTGGGACAAGACCTCCAGGGCTACCTAAAGGAGAACCTTCAAAGTGGCATCACTGAACTGCGGGACCATCCTTTTTGCTGACCTGCACCATTCCCCAGCGATCTGCCTCTTGCCTCTCTTTCTTCACTGAAGCCGACAGACACTGGAGATGTTTTTGTGTCACTGATGGATCGAAATCTTCCTTGGTGGTAGCTGAAAACTTGAGCGCTGAGCTGCATGACATCCTCTCTGAGCTGTATGCACAAGGGCAGGAAGAAACCTTGGAACCATTTCAGGCAGCTCTGGCTGATGTTTTAAAATGTCACTAGTGACTGTGCTGCCATCCATCAGCTGGCACCAGGATTCCTCCATTACTGTCCACTGCCACTTGATTTGCCAGGCCCCAGGCATCTATCCCATTAAATGACTGCCAAACGGTCACGTTCAGTCAGATGCTTCCGTCCCTGGCGGAATGTTTCCCACTTCTAGGTTCACCACCGGGACCTGCATCATCTGCATTAAATTCTGCCAACCTCTCTTTGGCAATGAAGTAATGGAATAGCACTGTCGAACCAAATTAAAAATATGCTTAAAGATTGATGACTGAAGCTGCGGTCTCATCCATCAGCCTATTCTTACTTTAACAAGATGGTGCAGGCTCACATTTATTATTTGATTGTTATGTTTTTGAACCCTATTAAACATGTAGTATTGTACTCTTTCCATACACTGCTTATAAAAATGAATGATTTGAAATAGCTCTTTCATCTGCTTTACTCACCACTCTGTAACAAAAGAACAAAAAAAGATATTTAATTTTTATCGTGTCAACATAAATCTTATCCTGAAAGCTAGTAATGCTCAAATGAACTGGCAACATTATGTGCATAGAGCATTCAAATTAGGAATAATTGGAGAATATGTTAGAGCAGAAACAAATGTTTTGTTACATTTGGAAAATGCAAGTTATGAACAGATTTCCCAAATAGTAAGTGGCTGAACGTCTTGAGGTACTGTAGCTGGCTTGAGTTTTTAAATATTCTCCTCAAGTGGTGCTCAATGAGGAAAATAACAACAGTATTTCAATGCATGAAACCTTTATCTTTGGCTACAACATTGCATCAGACCGAAATAGAGATAAGTGAAGAAATGAGATAATAGGTTTTGAGAATTAAGCAGAATTATAGAAATGAAATGTGTCTCAGAATGTTAAAGGTGGGGAATTTGACTCTGCAGTCAAAATAAATCATTCCGACTGTGTGTAGATAATTTGCTGGGCTATAATTCAAATTTCAGGCAAAGTTTAGCAGTCAGCTGTGAACATGGAAATTCTCTGTTACTATAACAACCACACCATGTAATCAAAGTGAAACATACCAACAACCATGAAGTATCGTGAACCTAAAACAAAACACGAAAAACATAATGGATGCGATTCAGCAGACTCGAGTTGAAGTCTGCTGATTGGCATGTCTATCGGGGTGTTTCTCGGTGGCTGTAGTGCCAAGAAACATCCTGCTATTCTTTCGGATTTTGTTTGGCCTCAGGGAGTTTCTCCATGCTGAGAAGGCCACACTTAGAAGGATTTAGAGGCTCCTTGAAGATCGGGGAGCCATTCTGGAAGGCTGACACGATTTTCCCCCTCCACTCTTTTGGGTTCCCCCTCCTGTGTGTTTGACGTCCCCCTCACCCCCTTCTCAGCCTCGCGGAGACCTCAGGAACCCGCATACTGGAAGTGTCAACCTGGCACCTGGGCACCGTGGTGCTGCCAGCCTGGCACCCTGGAAGTGCTACTGTGGCACTTTAGGAGTGCCCGGGTGGAACTGCCAGACTGGCAGTGTCAAGGTATCCAGGTGCCGGGAGTGTGACAGGGTGTGACCCTGCCCTGTACCCGACCATCCAGGTGTCTCCAATGGCTTGAGAGACCCCCCCCCCCCCCCCCCCCCCCACCATGCTGTTACGACTGGTCCACATTTAAATAGCACCCTGGTGAGGTCCCCCTGCCACAATTACAAGGATTAAAAAGATGCTCATATTTTGAGATTGTGCCTTTAACTTAGGGTAAAATGAAGGTGTTCATGTGACTTGTTCTTAAGCTTTCCTAACAACAGATCTGGTTAACATGCTTATTAAAGATACAAGAGTTGTTTTGCTGGAATTAATGTGTATGGTATTCATACTTGGGCACAATAGCAGCAGCATCTGTGCTTACAGTAGTTAAACTGCTAGCTTCCAAAATCCCAGGAAGGTGTTGTGAATGTTAAATTGTAAACAGAATAAATCTCCACTTGTTTAGATGAGTGCAGCTCCAACAACACTAAAGAAGTTTGACACCATCCAGGACAAAGCAAACTGCTTGATTGGCACCCTGTCCACTACCTTAAACATGCAGTCCCTCCATCACTGATGCACAGTGTCAGCAGTGTGTCCCGTCTACATGATCCACTGCCGCAACTAACTGAGGTTCCTTCGACAGCATCTTCCAAATCCATGACCTCGACAATCTAGAATGGCAAGGGCAGCAGATGCAAAGGAGCACCGTCACTTCCAAATTCCCCTCTGAGCCACATACCACCCTGTCTTGCCGTTTCTTCACTGTTATTGGGTCAAAATCATTGTGGGTGTACCTACACCACATGGACTACAGCGATTCAACAAAACAACTCACCACCACCTTCTCAAGGACCATTAAGGACAAGCAACAAATGCTGACCTAGTCAACGATGCCCACAGCTCATAAATTTATAAAATAATACAGGGACTTTGTGAAAATTGTTTACCTGTTCAATTCTACAGGGCGAATTTAAACTGATTTAGTCAAAGATTTGTTATTGTGGGAGTGGTGTCCGAACTGCCATTTTATATTTTTGATCTTATCCTTGGAAATTATTTTGTGATCGCTGCCTCTGGACGTTTCCATAAGATCTATTGAAATTTATTAGAGTTAAGTAGATATCAGCAAATTTAATGGACATGGAAGAAGATCAGTCTGTCTTTGAATCTGTTGGGAAAAACACTGTTTTAACTGAAGAGGTGGCCGAAGATTCAACAGCTCAGACTTCTGAGATGGTAAAGATACTGAGATGTTGGACTGACAACAAATAGTTAACAACCTTTGGTAACAATTGACTCTGAATTACACTTGTCAGTAGATCCTTAACCACTACAGTCAAGGCGAATCACAGCCGCATTTCAGGCGAATTGACAAACAATGAGAGACAGTTCTTTAAAATAAAATGACTTGGATCTAACCAAAGCAGTTACTGTGGAACTACCATGAAGGATTCGAGTCCTAGAATGCAAGTTATAACTTCCAAATGAAGATGCTGTGGCAGTTACTCAGAAGGAATCGGACAAAGCTCATTCTCAGTGGGAGGACAAACACAGAAAAGAATGCAAAATAATTTGACAAAAGCATTACTGTTTTTTTTAATGGGGGCATCAACATAACCTCAAAGAAGCAGCTAAAGAGGGTTTTGCTGAACAGAAGAACAAACTGCTTGCATAAAAAAGAGGCAATGTAAGACTGCTTCTCCTGGAAAAGAAGGCTGAAAGTTTAAATCTTAGGAACAAACTTAAAAATAAAAGTACTCCTTCATTTGTACAGGAGGAGGATCATTCAGTCGTGAGTCTGACTGAGACATTCTTTACCAACCTGTAAGTGCTTACAGCCATGCAAGAGAACGGTGATCCAGAGTCAGAACTTTGACCTGGTAATTCAAAGATTGTGTTTAAGGGTCAACATCCGGTTGACAATGTAGTGTCTAGTTCAATAGGAAAACAAAGGAACATATTGAAATTGGACGATAAAAGAAATTATGACAGAGGATTATGTCTTGATTTACAGCTGATACCTAATGGAATTCAAAAATCACAGGAATTGTCTGCAAGTAACAGCCTTGACAAGATTCTGCAGCCTGAATCGATTGGGAAATCTCTTAACCAAGGACACGGAACGCTGTGAAATTTACTCAACATGAGAGAGGAGATTTACAATGACACATGGTGGAAGGTGATGCCATTCGTAGTGTAACACATTCTCATCTATATGAAAGGAAGAACTTAAAACATTTCCAAAAATTTGACTTGAACTCTTAGCTGTCACAGACATTTAGTTGATATAAATTAAACCCTTGTGATACTGTATTATCAAGAAGGACTTTATAATGGCAAAATGTGAAAGCACAGGAGAGGAATATAATTTCTACTTTATCCAGTAAGTGCTTAGAGTGTTTACAATATTGTATTTTTGATACAATTGGATACAATTTGGATACTCTCCCGGAGCAATTCATCAACCATTAATGGGCTAGCACTGGCGCCATGTGCAACATGAGTGATTCCAATGGGAAATGGTGTCGGACACGCCGGGGTTTGGATTGACACTTGCGGTAGCCACATGTTAGCACTCCACTCTCCACACACTCTTCCAGCCAACAAGGTGGCAGCACGGAGAGCGGTATCCCGGTTTGCAGACTCGGAGCTGGAGACCTTGCTAGATGCCATGGAGGTGAGGTGGGCCACCCTGTACCTGGGGTGAGAGTGAGGTTGCCAACCGCCACTGTGTACTGGGCCTTGGTGAAGGTGGCAGATGCCGTGAGCGCCGTGGACCCCACCTCCAGGACCGGACAGCAGTGCCGGAAAAACCTGCAGAACCTCATCAGGATGACCAAGGTGAGTAGGCAGCACGATCCCTTGGCACCAACTACCATCCCACACACCTATAACACGCCCCCACCCCCACACCCTGATGGTGACGGAATCTCCACTCTGCACCACATGCTGGCATCCGTACCGGCCGCCATGGCCGGGTGCTCTCGCCACAAAGGCCACCAGCTACCTAGCCCCTGTACTGCTTGCATCCGAATGTCTATCACTGTGCCCCCCACCAGGAGAAGGCGCCAACAACGGCTGAGTAAGGGAAACGACTGGAGGGTAACCGCCCGACCTGCAACCCCTCACCACAATGGAACTGCGGGCACTGGATCTGGTTGGTGGCCGGAGAGAGAGCATGCGCCGGGTGGAGGTTGGCATTGGACAAGCAAGTCAGACCCAGCTGAGTGGCGGTTCCCCTCCACTGCCCCCACGCATACCCCCACACCACCACCACGCTCACAGCCCTCCACATACTCCCCCACATCCAAACTCCTCCACATCTCTCCCAACACCCACACAAATTCTTGTAAGCGTTTTATAAATGTTAACTAGATTCTTAAAATAAACTTACTAGGCGTTTGAGAAAAACGTCTAGTAAGTGTGATGAATCACAGCTGAAGTGAAGGCTCTTGTGCTCATCCTAGCCAAATTCAACAAAACAGTTATAGGTCAGGTGAGCGTCATAATACACTTTGGAGTTTCTAAGCCCTGGCCCATAATAAATTGGGGATTCATCGGATACAAGTCTATATTTTGTGATTGGATTGATTAGTGAGCGGTGAGAATATTTGTGTTTGCTTTTCAGGTGTTGTATTCAAGTTTAAATAGGGAGTCTATTGTGGACAATTTCTCTTTCAGAGGCTCAGAAGTTTTTGGGGGTGGAGAAGGTCACGCAAAGTACCTTACAAATGGTGACTAAAACAAGGCTTTTAGAATTGGCAAAAATATTACAGTTAACATTATCTGACAGAGTACAGAAAGGAGAAATAATTGCGGTGGTAGCTGAACGTTTAAAATTGCCACAGACACACTCAGAATCATTGGAAATGGCAAGAATTCAATTACAGGTGAAACAGCTTGAACATGAAAAAGAATTAAAGCAGCTTGAATTCAAAATCAGGGAAAAGGGAAAGGAGAGAGAGGATAGAAAAAAGAAAGAATAGCCCAAGCAGAAGAAAATGTGAGATCAGGGGAAAAGAAAAGGAGAGAGGGGAAAGAAAAAGAGAGAGACTTTGAACTTCACAAACTGGTCATGAAAAGTGAACGTCAGTTAAAATTGGCAGGGGTGAAGAGAAAAGTACAGTCTAAGGATAGTGATGAGATAGTGAGAAAGAGCAGGAGCTCTGTAGTCGAAGGCTTGGCGGGAGATCTATTTAAATATGTCCAAGCATTGCCAAGGTTTGATGAGACGGGGGTAGAAGCCTTTTTCATTTCTTTTTGGAAGTTAGCTAAACAAATGAAATAGCCACAGGACATGTGGGTATTATGGGTATTACTGATTCAAACAAAGTTGAGAGGTAGAGCTCGTGAATTGTTTGCATCACTATCAGAGGAGGTATCTGGGAAGTATGAGGAGGTGAAATAATTCATCTTAGGTGAATATGAACTATTGCCTGAAGCCTACAGACAAAGGTTTAGAAATTTAAGGAAAGAACCTGGTCAAATATACACAAAGTTTGAAAAGATCGAACAGAGTAATTTTGATAGGTGGATAAGGGCTTTGAAAAAAGACCAAACGTATGAAGCATTGAGAGAAATTATTATTTTGCAGAATTTTAAACATTCAATTCCTGATGAGGTGAGAACTTATGTGTGATGCCACCATCAATTCACGCGCGACAGAGAGTTGAAGTGAACAGTGGCTTTAATCCACTGATTCACCTGAGGAAGGAGCAGTGCTCCGAAAGCTAGTGTTTGAAACAAACATGTTGGACTTTAACCTGGTGTTGTAAGACTTCTTACTGTTAATCGACTAGAACAGTGCATCCCTGTGACTGCTCTGCTGGTAAGAGCCGCCTACAGGGCTGCTGCTCTTTATACCACCCCTCAAGAGGGCGGAATGATACATTCCGTGTAGTGCAGTACAATGGTCCATAGATAGAGCCCACATGGGCAACAGCGTGATACAATATGATACAGTGGTGAATGGTTGGTACAATACGTTCATCACATTCACCCCCTGTTATAAATTGAAGTCCGACAGGGGTGAAGGGTTCACAGGTTCAGTTTGTACGGTGCTCTGACCGTGCGCTGTGATTGCCGGAGCTCCGGTATCGCCGCGGGCCCGGGTGTCGAACTCGTCGGTGCGGGCATGGGTGGTGAACTCTTTGGTGCGGGCACAGGCGTGGACTCCGGGAGCGTGTTTTCAGGAGCTTCATTCCTGTGGGTCGGCGAAGGAGGGACGGAGTATACGAAGGGGTGTGGAGGCCATGTAGGGGCGGGGGTGCTGGTCGGTGTAGGTTGGGGGGGGGTAGGTTGGGGTGGTGGTAGGGGAGCCTGTGGGCGCCAGGTCCCGGAGGGAAACCGTAACCTGTTGGCCGTCGGGGTGTTCTACGCATGCGTATTGGGAGTTGGTGTGAAGGAGTTGGACCCTCTCGACCAGGAAGTTGGACTTATGGCTCCTGACGTGTTTGCGGAGTAGGACGGGCCCCGGTGTCTTCAGCTAGTTCGGAAGCGAGACCCCGGAGGTGGATTTCCGAGGGGTCTCGTTCGTGGCAGTGCAAAGGAGGGACCTAATGGAGTGGAGCGTGTAGGGGAGGACCTCCTGCCAGTGGGAAACCAGGAGATTCCTAGACCCTAGGGCCAGGAGGACGTCCATCTATACCATCACGTTCTCCCTCTCCACCTGTCCGTTTCCCCGGGAGTTGTAACTGGTAGTCCTGCTCGAGGCGATGCCCCTACCAAGCAGTTCGTCGCTCAAAACCGAGGAGCCCCGGTCACTGTGGACGTAAGTGGGGAAACTGAACAAGGTAACGGTACTATGTAGGGCCTTGATGACGGTGGCCATGGTCATGTCGGGGCAAGGGATTGCAAAGGGGAAGCGGGATAACTCATCAACGACGTTGAGGAAATACGTGTTGCCATTGGTAGAGGGGAGGTGCCCTTTGAAGTCGATACTGAGGTGCTCAAAGGGCCGGGATTCCTTCACCAGGTGGGCCTTATCCGGTCAATAGAAGTACGGCTTAGACTCCGCGCAGATTTGGCAGTCCCTGGTCATGGCCCAGACCTCCTCGGTGGAGTAGGGCAGGTTGCAGGCCTTGATGTAGTGGAGAAGCCGGGTGACCCCCCGGGTGCCAGACATCATCGTGGATGGCCTGAAGTCGGTCATCTTACGCGCTGGCGCATGTGCCGTGGTACAGGGTATCTGGGGGCTCGTTGAGCTTCCCAGGACGATACACTATATCGTAATTATAGGTGGAGAGTTCAATCCTCCACCTCAAGATCTAATTGTTCTTGACCTTGCCCCGCTGTGTATTATCGAACATGAAGGCTACCGACCATTGGTCGGTGACGAGGGTGAACCCCCTACCAGCGAGGTAGTGCCTCCAATGCCGCATAGCTTCCACAATGGCTTGGGCTTCTTTTTCGATTGAGGAGTGTCGAATTTCTGAGGCGTTGAGGGCACGGGAGAAAAAGTACTACTGGCCTGCCTGCCTGATTGCGGCGAAGGCGACCTCTGACGCATCGCTCACCACCTGGAAGGGGACGGACCCGTCCACTGCACACATCGCAGCTTTGGTAATATCTGACTTGATGCTGCTGAAGGCCTGGCGGGTCACAGCCGCCAGTCGGAAGATGGTAGCTTTGATCAGTGGGCGGGCTTTGTCCACATAGTTGGGGATCCACTGGGCGTAACAGAAAGAGAACCCGAGGCACCTCTTCAGGGCCTTGGGGCAGTGGGGAAGAGGGAGTTGCAGGAGGGGCGCATATTGTCGGGGTCGGGCCCTAGGACTCCGTTTTCCATGACGTAACTGAGGATGGCTAGTCTGGGTGTGCGGAAAACGCATTTCTCCTTGTTATAAGTGAGGTTGAGGGTTTGGGCGGTTTGGGGACATTTCTGGGGGTTGACGTTGTGGTCCTGCTGATCATGGCCGCAGATGGTGACGTCGTCCAAGTACGGAAATGTGGTCCGCAGCCCGTACTGGTCCACCATTCGGTCCATCGTTCTTTGGAAGACCGAGATCCCGTTTGTGATGCCGAAGGGGACCTGGAGGAAGTGGAAGAGGTGGCCGTTTGCCTCAAAAGCCGTGTAGTGGTGGTCCTCCGGGCGGATTGAGAGCTGGTGGTATGCAGACTTCAGATCCACCATGGAGAACACACGGTAGTGTGCGATCTGGTTAACCATGTCTGCGATCTGGGGAAGGGGGTACGCATCAAGGTGCGTGTACCGGTTTATGGTTTGACTGTAGTCTACAACCATCCGGTTCTTTTCCCCGATCCTGACGACCACCACCTGGGCTCTCCAGGGGCTATTATTGGCCTCGATGATCCCTTCCCGCAACAGTCGCTGGACCTCGGACCTGATAAAAGTCCTGTCCTGGATACTGTACCGCCTGCTTCTAGTGGCGACTGGCTTACAGTGGGCGGTGAGATTTGCAAAGAGCAGGGGAGGGTCAACCTTCAGGGTCGCGAGGCTACATATGGTGAGTGGGGGTAGAGGCCCGCCGAACTTCAGAGTTAGGCTCCTGAGGTTGCACTGGAAGTCCAGTCCCAACAGGAGAGGAGCGCAGAGATCGGGGAGTACATATAGATTAAAATTGGCGTACTCGGTGCCCTGTATTGTGAGGTTCGCGACAGTGTACCCCCGGATCTGCACTGAATGCGATCCGGAAGAGAGGGAGATTGTTTGAAGTGTGGGAAGGATTTGAAGCAAGCAGCGCCTTACCGTGTCTGGGTGAATGAAGCTCTCCGTGTTCCCGGAGTCAAACAGGCAAAGCATTTCGTGTCCATTGACTCGGACAGTCATCATGGAGTTCCGGAAGTGTTTTGGTCGTGACTGGTCGAGAGTGACCGTGCCGAGTTGCGGGTAGCCGGCGTGGTCAGAGGTGATGGGGTGGTCCCAAGATGGCTGCCCCCGTCGGTCGCACGTGTCGGGTGGCGTTGCAGATGGTGGCCAAGATGGCGGTCCCCGTCGGTCACTTGTGTCGGGCGTCGAGGAAGGTGGCGTCCAAGATGGTGGCTCCCATGATTCGCACGTGGCGGGCCGCGTGGGCGACGGCAGCCAAGATGGTAGGCCCGTAAGTCGCACATGTTATGCGGAGTTGAAGATAGCTGCCCCCACTGACAACATGAGGCAGATGACGCGTTCGGACGGGGAGGAGCCAGCAGGCAAACAGCCACACTGCGGGTCTGCGGGCCCGTGAGCCTGAGAGTCAGGCCTGCGATTTGGAGAATTTGGACCTGGCCAGGCAAACTTTGGCGAAGTGTCCCTTTTTGCTGCTGTCGCTGCAGTTCGTGTTCCGAGCCGGGCAGCGCTGCCTGGGGTGCTGGTGTTGGCCGCAGAAATAGCAGGATAAACCCCCGGGTTGCGCGGGCAGCCGCGTGGCACAGGCCTGTGGTACTCTGGTTGGGAGTCCACGAGGGGGTTGTGTGATCAGACAGGAACGTGTTGGGACTTTGGAACGCTACTTCTAGGGAGGTGGCTGGTTTTACCGTCTCTTCTAGGTCGAAGCAGTCGCTATCTGACGTAGTTAGACCGGAGTCCAGCCACGTAGGCGTCCCGCACGGTGAGTTCCATATGTTGAGAGACCGTGACGGCCTGGTAGTTGCAGCTTCGCGTGAGGACTTTGAGGCCGCGTAGGTACTCCTCTAGAGATTCTCCGGGGCGTTGGCGATGAGTGGTGAGGAGATGCCGCGCGGACATTTCGTTCACTGGCCTCACGAATAGGCTCTTTAGCATCGCGAGGGCATCCGTGTATGTGGAGGCTTCCTCGAGTTGTACAGAGATTCGATGGCTCACCCAGGCGTGGAGGAGGCCCAGCTTCTGATTGTCGGTGATGGAAGGCGAGGAGGAGGTGACGAGGTAGGCCTCGAAACATCGGAGCCAGTGTGAAAAAAATCCCTTTGCCTTCCACGGCCTGTGGGTCGAGTTCCAGTTGGTCAGGTTTGAGGGCCGATTTCATTGCGGTGTGGTAGTCGATTAAATTGATGCAACCATCAATTCACGCGAGACAGAGAGTTGAAGTGAACAGTGGCTTTAATCGACTAGAACAGTGCCTGCCTGTGACTGCTCTGCTAGTGAGAGCCGCCTACAGGGCTGCTGCACTTTATACCTCCCCTCAAGGGGGCGGAGCCGGGGCAGAACCCACATGGACACCAACATGATACATTCCGTGTAGTACAGTACAATGGTCTATAGGTGGAGCCCACATGGGCAATAGAGTGATACAATATGATACAGTGGTGAATGGTTGGTCCAATACGTTCACCACAATGTGGAAGAGCAGAGGGTTAAAACTGCAAGATTAGCAGCAGAAATAGCAGACGATTATGAATTAGTTCATAAATCAAAGTTTGGTTTACAAAAATAGTTTTAGCCTGTGAGTGTAGAAACTGGGGAAAGGAGAAATACTTAGGTGGTAAAGGTGAAGAAGATCTGATGGGAGATAATAAGGATAGTGTACATCAGATTAAAAAAGAAATCCAGGAGAGTGGAAGAGAAATAAAACGTTTCAGATGTTTTTGCTGTAATAAACGAGGCCATGTAAAGTCACATTGTTGGCGGCTTAAGAAAAACACTGGGAAAGCTGTTGTTGTAAATAGGATAAGCCAGCGAAGTTTGTTAAAGTGGTAAAGGAAAGCCCACGTGAAGCGAAGGAGGTGCAAAAGAACGTACAGCCTGATCAAGAGGTAATTTATCAGGGGTTGGATTCTCTGCAGCCCCACGCTGAACGCGATTTCGGCGGAGAATCCAATTCTCCGGGACATGAGAATTGGTGTGATCGCGGAGTACTTTGCGCATCTGGGGGGTCATTGCCAGAGGCCAGCCCAGCGATCCTCCGCTCCTGACCAGCCGAGTTCCCGACTGCGTGGAACTGACCTGCTATTGCCGGTCGGGATGCTTGTGTGGTGGCTGCGGATTCAGTCCGCGGCCGCCCTGGTAGGGGGCAGGGGGAACGGACACCGGGGGGGTGGCTTATAGGTGCCATGGGGACAGATTTACATGGTTAGATGTAGAAATAAAATGAATGTATCAGAAAGCCTACACTGAATAGGAATCTGAGTGTATACCAGAATGTTATTACCTTAAAAATTATGTCTTAATGAGAAAATGAAGACCATTACATATGCAGGCGGATGAAAAGTGTGCCGAAGTTCATCAAACAGTATTGCCGGTAGGGTGTAGAAAGGGGGTCTTGCGAGTAACACATGAGGTAGCAGTAGGAGGTCATTTGGGAGGACGAAAAACTCAAGCTAAAATACAAAAACCTTTTTATTGGCCTGGACTGCATAAAGATGCAGTTAAATTTTGTCAATCATGTCACACATGTCAAGTGACAGGGAAACCTCAAGCAGTGATAAACCCAGTGCCCTTAATACCCATTCCGGCAGTTGAGGAACCTTTTACAAGGTTGCGTAGGACTGCTTCCTAAACTGAAAAGTGGGAATAACTATCTTTTGACAATAATGGATGTGACTACTAGGTTTCCAGATGCCATTCTATTGTGCAATATTACAGCTAAAAGGGTTGTGGAGGAGTTACTTAAATTTTTTATGAGATATGGACTACCCACAGTAATACAATCGGATCAAGGATCAAATTTTACCTCAAAGTTACTCATGGAGGTTATGGATAGCTTAGGAGTAAAACAATTTAAATCAATTGCGTACCATTCAGTCTCACAGGGAGCATTAGAACGGTGGCATCAAAGATTAAAGACAATGTTGAGGGATTATTGTCACGATTAACTAACAAAGTCATTTCAGGATTACCCAATTGTGCAGTGCACATAGACGATCTGGTGATTTTTAGTCAGACATGGAAAGAACATTTGAAGCATCTGATGGAGTTATTCGATCGATTTCAGGTAGCGGGTTTGGTATTCAATCTAGCCGAAAGTGAGTTTCAAAACACCCAAATCACGTTCCTTGGCCATACAATTGGCCATCGGCAAGTGGTCCCATGGGACGTGAAAACAAAAGATATTGGGGAGTTATCAATACCCTCGACACAAAGGGAAATAATGAGATTTCTTTGCCCGAAGGTTTTTACCATACATTTGTGCTGAATTTTAGCAGTGTGTTTGTTCCACTGACGGACTTGCTGAAGGAGCATAGCAAGAGCATAGCAAAGTGTCAACAGGCATTTGATGGCCTGAAGGCTGTGTTAACCACTGCTCCTGTGTTAGCCATCCCAAATTACACATTCAAGATGGCTATCGTTGCGAGTGATGTGGGCGTAGGTACCGTGCTCTTGAAAGAAGATAGTAAGAAGTCTTACAACACCAGGTTAAAGTCCAACAGGTTTGTTTCAAACACGAGCTTTCGGAGCACGGCTCCTTCTTCAGGTGAATGGAAAGGCTTGTTCCAGAAATGTTTATATAGACACAGTCAGAGATGCCCCGGAATGCGAGCACCTGCAGGCAATCAAATCATCAAAGATGCAGAGAGAGAGGTAACTCCAGGTTAAAGAGGTGTGAATTGTCCCAAGCCAGTTCAGTCGGTAGGCCTCTGCAAGTCCAGGCTTGTTGGTGGGGGCCGAATGTAATGCGACATGAATCCCAGATCCCGGTTGAGTCCGCATTCATGCGTGCGGAACTTAGCTATAAGTTTTTGCTCAGCAATTTTGCGTTGTCGCGTCTCCTGAAGGCCTCCTTGTAGAATGCTGACCCGGAGATCAGAGGCTGAATGTCCTTGACTGCTGAAGTGTTCCCCAACTGGAAGGGAACAGTCCTGCCTGTTGATAGTCGCACGATGCCCGTTTATTCGTTGTCGCAGTGTCTGCATGGTCTCGCCAATGTACCACGCTTCGGGACATCCTTTCCTGCAGCGTATGAGGTAGACTACATTGGTCGAGTCGCACGAGTATGCACCGCGTACCTGGTGGGTGGTGTTTCCACGTGTAATGGTGGTGTCCATGTCGATGATCTGGCATGTCTTGCAGAGATTACCCTGGCAGGGTTTTGTGGTGTTGTGGTTGCTGTTCTGAAGGCTGGGTAATTTGCTGCAAACAATGGTTTGTTTGAGGTTGCGCGGTTGTTTGAAGGCCAGTAGTGGGGGTGTGGGGATGACCTTGGCAAGATGTCCATCCTCGCTGATGATGTGTTGGAGGCTGCGAAGAAGATGTCATAGTTTCTCCGCCCCAGGAAAGTACTGGACGACGAAGGGTACTCTGTCAGTGGTGTCCCGTGTTTGTCTTCTGAGGAGGTCGGTGCGGTTTTTTGCTGTGGCGCGGTGGAACTGTCGATCAATGAGTCGAGCGCCATATCCCGTTCGTACGAGGGCATCTTTCAGCATCTGTAGGTGTCTGTTGCGCTCCTCCTTGTCTGAGCAGATCCTGTGTATACGGAGGGCTTGTCCATAGGGGATGGCTTCTTTAATGTGTTTCGGGTGAAAGCTGGAGAAGTGGAGCATCGTGAGATTATCTGTGGGCTTGCGGTAAAGCGAGGTGCCAGCAGACAAAGGAGGGGCCACCGTCATACTGAACAGAACAGACTACTGCAAAGAAGTATACCGACAACTCGACAACCAGGAACACTACAGGCAGTTACCCGCAGATCCAACCAAGGAACACATCCGCCAACTCAGCAGACTGATCAAGACCTTAGATCCAGACCTTCAGAACACCCTACGTGCTCTCATCCCACGTAATCCCCGCATTGGAGATCTCTACTGCCTCCCGAAAATACACAAGGCCAACACACCAGGCCGTCCTATCGTTTCAGGCAATGGAACCCTGTGTGAGAACCTCTCTGGCCACATCGAGGGCATCTTGAAACCCATCGTACAAGGTACACCCAGCTTCTGTCGCGACACGACGGACTTCCTACAGAAACTCAGCACCCATGGACCAGTTGAACCAGGAACATTCCTCGTCACAATGGATGTCTTGGCACTCTACACCAGCATCCCCCATGACGACGGCATTGCTGCAACAGCCTCAGTCCTCAACACCGACAACTGCCAATCTCCAGACCCAATTCTGCAACTCATCCGTTTCATTCTAGACCACAACGTCTTCACCTTCGACAACAAATTCTTCATCCAGACGCACGGAACAGCCATGGGGACCAAATTTGCACCTCAATATGCCAACATCTTCATGCACAAGTTTGAACAGGACTTCCTCACCACACAGGACTTTCAACCGATGCTATACACCAGATACATCGATGACATTTTTTTCCTTTGGACCCACGGCGAGACATCACTGAAACGACTACACGATGACATCAATAAGTTCCATCCCACCATCAAACTCACCATGGACTATTCTCCAAATTCAGTTCCATTCTTGGACACACTCGTCTCCATCAAGGACGGTCACCTCAGCACCTCGCTTTACCGCAAGCCCACAGATAATCTCACGATGCTCCACTTCTCCAGCTTTCACCCGAAACACATTAAAGAAGCCATCCCCTATGGACAAGCCCTCCGTATACACAGGATCTGCTCAGACAAGGAGGAGCGCAACAGACACCTACAGATGCTGAAAGATGCCCTCGTACGAACGGGATATGGCGCTCGACTCATTGATCGACAGTTCCACCGCGCCACAGCAAAAAACCGCACCGACCTCCTCAGAAGACAAACACGGGACACCACTGACAGAGTACCCTTCGTCGTCCAGTACTTTCCTGGGGCGGAGAAACTACGACATCTTCTTCGCAGCCTCCAACACATCATCAGCGAGGATGGACATCTTGCCAAGGTCATCCCCACACCCCCACTACTGGCCTTCAAACAACCGCGCAACCTCAAACAAACCATTGTTTGCAGCAAATTACCCAGCCTTCAGAACAGCAACCACAACACCACAAAACCCTGCCAGGGTAATCTCTGCAAGACATGCCAGATCATCGACATGGACACCACCATTACACGTGGAAACACCACCCACCAGGTACGCGGTGCATACTCGTGCGACTCGACCAATGTAGTCTACCTCATACGCTGCAGGAAAGGATGTCCCGAAGCGTGGTACATTGGCGAGACCATGCAGACACTGCGACAACGAATAAACGGGCATCGTGCGACTATCAACAGGCAGGACTGTTCCCTTCCAGTTGGGGAACACTTCAGCAGTCAAGGACATTCAGCCTCTGATCTCCGGGTCAGCATTCTACAAGGAGGCCTACAGGAGACGCGACAACGCAAAATTGCTGAGCAAAAACTTATAGCTAAGTTCCGCACGCATGAATGCGGACTCAACCGAGATCTGGGATTCATGTCGCATTACATTCGGCCCCCACCAACAAGCCTGGACTTGCAGAGGCCTACCGACTGAACTGGCCTGGGACAATTCACACCTCTTTAACCTGGAGTTACCTCTCTCTCTGCATCTTTGATGTTTTGATTGCCTGCAGGTGCTCGCATTCCGGGGCATCTCTGACTGTGTCTATATAAACATTTCTGGAACAAGCCTTTCCATTCACCTGAAGAAGGAGCCGTGCTCCGAAAGCTTGTGTTTGAAACAAACCTGTTGGACTTTAACCTGGTGTTGTAAGACTTCTTACTGTGCTCACCCCAGTCCAACGCCGGCATCTCCACATCTTGAAAGAAGATGATGAAGGAATAGAGCGGCCTATTGGTAATTTTTCCAAAAATTTTAATGATCACCAGAGAAACTATTTGACAATTGAAAAGAAGACTTTGAGCTTGGTGCTGGCTTTTCAACATTTAAAATTTTATGTTACCAGTAATTCGTCTGAAATAATTATATATGCTGATCATAATCCGTTGACGTTTTTGGAGAAATTCAAGAATAAAAATGCCAGATTGTTCCAATGGAGTTTATTATTACAGCCGTTTAATTTAAAACTTGTACAAGTGGCAGGACGGGAAAACAACATGATAGCTGATGCTTTGTCACGAATGTGATAAAGAGAAGAAGGTTCGGTGGGGGAAGACAAAGAACTAAAATGGACATATTACTGTAAATATTTGCCTGTTTTGATCTTATAAAATGGATGTATGTTTATTTTCAAGTGTTCATAATGTGCAAGTGAAAAGGTTTGAAAAATGAAACCATCTTTGAAGTTGATTGTTTATTTTTTTTCTTGTGGGGAGATGTCATGTAAATGTTCCTTTAAGAAAAGTGCTTGTAGCACGGCTTCAGTAATGTAATTTGTGGGGGAATCTGGGCTGTGGCTGTCAGGTGAGAGAGGCTATAGTGTTTTGGGTTTTAGTTTTGGTTTGGACTGCAGGAAGTTTCCCTGTTTTCTCTGTTTTATTTTAAAAGCTGTTCAAGTGGACTGAAAGCACATTGGGTGTGACAAACCACCTTGGTAACTTTACAGATAGAGTTGCTTTCTGGAAGGAGTTTTGAATCTGCTGATTGGAGGCTGGACCAGAATCTCAGGGAAAGGACCAGTCCCATTCAAGTGAGATTACAGTGTGCTGGACCACGCCCTTCAAAGGGGTTTTGGTTTTATTGGATTTTGTATTGAATTGGAACAGGTACTAAGGGGGAATCATTAAGAGTTATATACATAGATTACTACAGTTGTTGTGTGTTTTTTCGTGTTTGTAATTGATAATAAATTCATGATAATCATTTTGTATATGTTAACTACATTCTTATAATTAACTTTGTTTTGATAAAAGTTTCTGGGAAGTCTGATGAATCACAGCTGAAGTGAAGGCTCTTGTGCTCATCCTAACCAAATTCAGCATAAAAGTTATCGTTCAGGTGAGCTTCATAATAAACTTTGGAGTAAGCCCTGGCATATAACATAATGCAAATCAGGATGCAAAGCCTATGTGTGCTATATGCAGGGAAGCATTGGCAAATGAAAGTTTAAAACATTCAAATCTTCAAAGGCATTTGAAGGTATGGTGAGTTCAAGGACAAACCTCTTGATTTTTTTCAATGGATGCAGTGAGAATGCAAATGATCAGCTGAAGCCCTCAGCAATAATGTAACATTGAATGATGAAGCAAGAGAGATCGTGAGGACCAAGTAGCGTGGGTCGGCCAGCATGGGTCACGAATGTCAGCCGACGTTTGTCCTGAAGGTCTACTGATTGGCGAAAGTGGGTCCCGGGACAAAAGCACTGCTGTAAGGTATATACATATATTGGCCTGGATTCTCCGCCACCCACTGCCAGGCACGGAGTTCCTGAAGTGACAGAGAATCTCACATCAAGCAAAAAAACTCCTGCTACGAACCTAACCACAATGTTTATAAACATCTCAAAGTTAAGTTCCTTTTCTCAGCAGAAAGCACTTAAATGCCTTTTATGTGGTCAGGTGCTGTCAATCACAGTGCGAAGTTTGTAAGGATCTCAGGGGTAATACTTGTGATGTGGTTTTAGCTTACTATGACATAACAGTTGCTGCTTTTTGTATCTCTGAGGCAGAAGAGTAAATGCCAAAGCAGTGTTCCTGCCTAGACTGCTATTTAACTTCCAGGAAAGAATAACTGATAGGGGAGGGTCTCTGATATGGCAGAGATGTCTTCGTTGGGGGGGATCTCCGATATGGGGAGTCCTGATATAGGGCATCTCTGATGGAGGGATCTCTGAAATGGGCCATCTCTGATGGGAGTTTGCTGATATGGAAGTCTCTAATGGGGGGGGGGGGGGGGGGGGGGCTGCTATGGAGGTTTCATGGGAGAGTCTGACAGGTGTCTCTGATTGAGGTCTCTAATGAGCACCTGATGGGGGGTTTGGTGGAGGACTCCAGCGGGGGCGTCTGGTGGAGGAGAGCACCGGCTACGATTTTGGCAATGAAACTGATTCTCTGCCCAATTGCGTTTCGTGATTCTAACGTCGGCCAAATGAGTATCCCATCTATAGTCTCCCAAACAGAGAATCCTGCCCATTATATTTATGATGTGGAGATGCCGGCGTTGGACTGGGGTGAGCACAGTAAGAAGTCTTACAACACCAGGTTAAAGTCCAACAGGTTTGTTTCAAACACGAGCTTTCGGAGCACGGCTCCTTCTTCACCTGAAGAAGGAGCCGTGCTCCGAAAGCTCGTGTTTGAAACAAACCTGTTGGACTTTAACCTGGCATTATATTTATAGTTGGATAATAAATCAAAAAAACTTTTATTTTACCAATTCAATGTGTGTACCTTTTGAGTTTGTATAAAGGAGCCAGAAATGCAACAGAGTGGGGAGGGGGGCATATTTGAGAGGGCGAAGAAATGAGGTGGATGTGGCGAGTCTCCAATTTGCACAAGTGCCTGGGAAGAAGGAAACCATCTTTTTCTATGGCCAACAGTCCAAAAGGTCAAATGTATTGACCTGAAATTTGGGCACAGATGTCTCCCACCAATTTGGAATGGTTGCGGGATGGGGCCCTGAGGTGGCTAATTAATGCTAATTGCACCAAAGATGGGAAACTCACCCCCACCTCTCGGAATATTATAATGGGGGTTGGGGAAGGTTGGGGGGGGGGGGGGGATGCGATTGGGCAGGAGGTAAGCACGCGCCCGACAGCACAGCATTCTAATTTACGTTTTTACCCACTTCCTTTTCTGACTGTAAAATTCAGTCCATCTCCCCAAATCTGTACAGGATTGCTCATCACTTCAGCCATTACAACGGCGCTTCAAAGAAACTCAAAAACCCATTATGAGTCAAACAGACTGAATGCCACAAATGTAAAGGAAAATAGATCTGCAGCAACGTAAGCACATCTGAATTGTTCTGTGTTATATTTCAAGGTCTGTTTTTCTTCAGCTCGGAGAAAATGAATTGCCTGCGAATAATCATTCTCAGATTAATTTTGTTCTTCGGCCGTTGCCTGAGAATCTGAGCACATCATAATATGTATTTGAGAAGAAAACAGTATAAAGGGGGTAGAAAGCAACACAAAACAAGCATCACGGAAAATCAGCTGAACCATCTAAAATAGAAAATAGGGGATCATTGAAGAAACAGCTTCTGCATTTAAATAAAAATATTTATCAAATTCAGATGCAGAGGAAGAAAAATGTAGGCCAGGATATGGGTGTGCAAATGATGACATGGGGGCAAATTCCAGTGAGAGACCAGAAGCCAGAATCTCGCCAGTAAGATCTCATAACTCGATCGTCCCTGCACCCTGCCATTAATGTAATGAGGTTCCTGCCAAGGAAGGTCGGGAGCATAGTTCAAATGCATTTAAATGTCATTAGCGGGCTTCCCGCTGTACTGTCCCCCCCACATTAGGATTTCTCAATGAGATGTCATGTCGGCGTGGTTTACGACAGGCCTGGAGCAACATGAACCAGGTGAAGGGACCATGCCAGAGGTACATAGGTACGTACAGCCCCCAAGAGGGAGACTAACATGCCCGGGCTGCACCCTGACAGTGGGCAGTGTCCTTTGGCACTGTCAGTGGCTGGTGCTAAGAGGAGGTGCCGGGAAGTCTTCCTCTGGGGAACACCTTGGGGGGAATTTCCAGTGTTCATCAGAGGGGGTTCCCCGTGTGTATGGGGGTGGGGTTCCTGTTTCAGGGGAGGGGGGTTCTTTATCTATGTGGGGGGGGGTTAGGTTTCGGTTTTTAGTGCTGGAGATCAGGTTATCCTTTTAAAAATCGCTGGAAGTCTGATGTCGCTGGCAGGGTGGGCTCCTTCAGAATCCACCGCGCCATTGTGACAGCATGGGACACAATTTCGGCATTCATTTTCCAAGTGATGGAAAATATGGCAAGAAAAACTGGACCGCTAGGAACAATCTGAGCCTGGAAGACAGATCCCCTTCAGGGCACGTAATCTGGAAAGTCCACCTGCAGATGTATCCTCCACCCACTGCTGTGCTGTTTCGGAGTCGGGGGTTGCAGGTTGCCTCCATCACAAACTCAGGAGGTAGCCCCAGATATTGTTGAGATGAGTTCCCAACATTTGCACGACACGTTGTACGAACCTGTTTCACGTCAGCCTGTTTTCTTATCCATATTGCGGATTGCAGAGAATCCGGTGGGCGGTGTGTGTAGGGGCGGTGAGGCTGTGGGTGGGGATCGGCCCATCATTTACATCCTATAAATGAGGTTCGTGCCATCCTCTGGCGGGACCAATGGAGGATCCAGCCGCAAACTTGCGCCAGCCTGAGACCAATTTCTGTCCCTCCTGCCATATTCTCCCCTCCCTCCCCCCACACCCCACCCGTGTCTATCATGAACCCATCTGCTGGGTGCTTGGGAGAATTCTACCCATTAAATTTAAGTTTGTTATAATTCCTTGATGTTAAGACGTTCATGACTCCTCCAGCACAATTAATTGGATTTCTTGACCCTTTCAGTTCTCACACCAGCTACACACAGTCAATAAAACTATTCTCAGTTGTACAGGGAATGAAGGAATATTTACAGAATGATAACTTGAGGGCTGATTTTTATCGTCTCTCTCACGAGGAAGATAGAGACAATGCTTCAAAACACGTGGCCAAACATACTGCTCTGTTCCCATCCCTTACTGCCTTTGTGAAGGTGGTTGTTCTTGCCAATGGCTAAGCTGGACTCAAAATTCTGCCCATTGATTTTTGGAGCACACATGATGGGCCGAATAGCCTACTTCTGCTCCTATGTCGTATGGTCTTATAAATGCCCCAGCTGTTGTGATGGGAATTTAACTCATGGGATGGATTTTACACCTCCCCATTCCCACTTCGCAGGATTCCCTACCCACCACCAGCAGCAAGTTTCCGATGCAGCGGAGAATCTTGACTTGGGCAAAAAAGGGATCCCGTTGCAATGCTCCGGTCCCCCACTGATGGTGGCATCGAGGCTCACACCCCACAACAGTGGAAGGGCGCAAATAGGTAATTTGAACCCATTCGCATCAGATTATCGACTGGAAACTGAATTCTCCATGCCTCGGTGATGTTCTGGCGGTTTGGGCCGGGATTCATGCGGGCGTGGATTGGTGCAATATTTATCAGCTTGGCCCTGATGCATTGGACCAAGGGGGTAAGTATTCAATATAGGTGCCACAAAGTCCATCGGATGGACCCCCCACAACGCAAATCCTGCTCACCCCACTCCCAGTCTGCCCATCAGACCCCCACCAACAGATACCCACCAAACACCCCATCAGACCCCCTCACCAGAGACCCCACCCGAGATTGCCACCAGAGACATCTAGGAGTTAAGCGTTTTCACTTCCTCTTTTTCTCAGCAGAAAGCATTTAACTTCTTTTGTAGCTGCCAATCATAGCTACATGTTTATAAACATTGAGCTTAGGTTCAAAGCAGGGTACCTGGGATGCATTCAAGCATGAAGGGAAATGAAAATAAACAATTCAGACACCTGGCCATCTGAAAGCTATTGTCCTGTCAATTGCTGCTGATTAAAAGCTTTTTATCTTTGAAAGTGAATAGAAGACTTGCAGAACAAATAATCTGAGGGGTTTAAAGCTTTGTGATTTGGTTTGGCTTTCTATGAAGTAATAGCTGCTTCTTCTACACTTCTGCGTGAGGCAACATATGTAAGGGGCAGGTGAGTGAAAAAACAGAGAGTTTCCACTGTTTCTGCCTGGACTGCTCATTAGCTTCCAGGCAGCGGTGACTGATGGGGGCAGGGCTATGATAAGGGGTCTCTGATATGGGAGTGTCTTTGATAGGAGGTTTCTCTGGTATGGGGGTGTCTATGCTATGGTTCTCTGGTGGGAGCGTCTGATTGGGCTCTCTATTGGGGTGATCAAATGGGTGGTATGATGGGGGTCTTGTAGGTGTTCTGGTGGGTGTCTCTGATGGGGACCTCTGGTGGGATGGTCTCATGGGGGAATCTAATGGGGGAGTGATGGTGGGTAGGTTGGGGGGGGGTAGTCCAGTCACCCTCATGCGTTCAAGCATTGTGTGTGTTTGGGGGGGAGTTGACTGAACAATTTCTGTGGTGGGGGGAAGAGGATGCACCTACCTATCAGCAGGGAGAGGGGTGGGGAAGGGCAGGATTTGGGTTGCGGGGGGAGGAGGAGTTAGCTGCTGGACCCCAGAATGGGCAGCCCGCTCAAAATGGCGGCCTGTTAGAGGGATTCCCGCTTTTCATAAATGTGCATGGCAATGGAAAGGTAATCATTTCTGAGGGCCGCTCATAGCGCCAGTTCTGGCGGGAGAACATGGGCGTGATTCACCATTGGCCAACGCCAAAACCGCAAAATGTGATTGGGCGCAGAATCGGCTCCGACGCCAAAATTGTGGTAGGCGCAGGTTTGACGCCAAATCAAATTCTCCGGCACCCTGAAAATGGCACATAAGCGTCGCCTGCAACACAGCGTTTAAAAACTGTTGGCATATCATTAGTGGGCCTGACACCCTATTCTCTGGGGCCTTCGCAATTCACTGCCTCCAATCATGAACCTGGCGTTGTGGCTGCTGAGAGAGGGGGAAAAGAGTTAGGACACAGCGCGGAGTAACTGCGGGCTGCCGGCCCAGACACTGGCTAGTGTGGGGGGCCCATACCAGGGCCAGGGGAGGGGGGGAACAGGCGTGAAACCACCACTCCCTCCCCCACAGGACTGGGGCAGTGCCCAGGCATGGACCGCCATTACGGCGGCCATCTTGCTGCGCACCTACCGACCACCCACCTCAGCCCCGGCTCTAAACAGTGACGCCGGCCGTGTGGGTGCGCCCACCCCTGCACCCCTCCCCCATGCACCAAAGCGCGCACCCTCCGGCCCCAAACATGCCGCCCAACCGGCCACCACCCACCGGCGGACCACGCAGGGCCACATCCACAGCAGCCCCCAGTGAGGACTGTGCCAGCCAAAGGTACCCCTGGCATCAGAGACGGTCGCCGATGCCCGCAGTGCCAACCGGGGTCACAGTATAGTCCATGGAACCTGGCTGGGAACAGGCGTATGCACTATGCTAACAGATTGGCCTTCTACCCCCTGCAGATAATGGCGTTTGGCATTCAAACAACAACGCTGGCCGTCCGTGGGGATGATCGCAGTTCTGCGAGATACCCTGCGGCCGCATGAGCAGGGCCGCCCGGAGAGGAGGGGGAAGCTGCAGCAGCGGAGTAGGCAGCAGCAGAGTGCGCAGCAGCGGAACGGCCAGCAGAGGACCGGGCTGCAAAGGGGCAGGTGGTGGCAGCACAAGCTGGAGGACCGGCCGCCCAACAGGCCGAGGAGGAGGAGGTGCCAAAGAGGAAATGCATGTGGCTTTGTGTGCACTGCCACCACCTGTCATTCAAAGACCTGCCGGTCCGGGCATGCCGTCGGAGACTATGGCTGAGCAGAGAGACAGGGCAACACATTTGCCAGATGATGGCACACTTGGCACTGCGGGGGTATGGGGGAGGACACTTGCTCCCGGTGACCTTCATGGTGATGGTCGCCCTGAACGTCTATGCGACAGGGTCCTTCCAATTGTGGAGTGGGGTCCTGTCCGGGATTTCACAGACCTCTGCGCACATGTTCATCTGTGCCATCATGGAGGCCCTATATATCTAGGTGCCTCAATACATCCAGTGCGGAGTGCAGGGTGTCCACAGATGCATCATGGGGATCCGCAATTAAGCAGGGTCTCAGTTCCTCGCCCGCCGCCGAACCCTGCCCGACCTCACTTTCCACCGGGCCGCCGACGTCCAGTGCCCTCTGCTTGGGCATGGTGAAGGGCTGCAGTTCTCTTGGTCCCCCTCCGGTCTTCTCCCGCTCCTGGTGGTTGTGTGTGGCCTTCTCCTGGTGGGGGATGGAGGTGTGGGGGAACACAAACAGCAAAACCATTAGACATCCCGCCGCATGCAGCCCAGGGGTTGGGTAGATGGTGGCCTCAATGACCAGGGCACCCGACCATGGTAGCCGGTATGGGTGCTGGCATGTGGGGCAGGGTGGGGGTTTCAGCCATTCCAGGGGGGTGGAAGGGACTGGGTTACGGGTGTGTGGGGGAGACAGGGTTAGGGCCAGGGGCACGGAGTAGCCTACTCACCCTGGTTGCCCCGAGATGTCGTGAAGTTTCTTCCAGCACTTCATGCCAGTCCGGGCGATGTTACCCACAGCGCTGACTGCCTCTGCCACCTGCACCCAGGCACGGCGGGTGGCGATGCCTGCTGGCCTTCCTCCCGGGCCGTGGTACAGGGACATCCTTCTCTCCTCCACGATGTCCATGTGGGTGTCCTGAACCGTGGCGCTGCTCTCCTTCCAGCCACCTTGTTGGCTGCGACGGTGTGTGTGGGGGGATGGATCGTTTAAGTGTGGTTGCGGTGTGTGAGCACCGCTTTGCATGGAATTGATTGCGTTCCACGTGGCATTGGTGCTAGCCCATTTAAAGTAGCTGAATCGGTGCAGCTGTTGAGCTGTTTCTTGTGTTGTAAATTGCCACCTTTCCCACGCCGGCATCGGCACTTAGTCTCAGAGTCGGAGAATCCAGCCCCTACTTTCTCCTGGAACTCTGTTTTCAATTTGTTACCTCTTATCCTAAGACTATGACCGGTTGTTCAGAATGCCCCACAAGCGGAAGCAACCATTCCACATCTACTTTATCCACACCTTTGATCATCTTGCATATCTCAATTTGATCTCCCTTCATTCTTCTAAACTCTGTAGAGTATAGGCCTAAACCACCCTTCACACGACAATAATAATAATAATAATAGCTTATTGTCACAAGTAGGCTTCAGTGAAGTTACTGTGAAAAGCCCCTAGTCGCCACATTCCGGTGCTTGTTCGGGGAGGCTGATACGGGAATTGAACCCGCGCTGCTGGCCTTGTTCAGCATTACAAACCAGTTGTTTAGCCCACTATGCTAAATCATAGACAAACCCCTCTGGTGGGATTCTCCGGTCTCACAGCCGCGTTTTCCTGCACAACATGTCCTCACTCGCAGTGGGATCCTCTGTTCCAGCAGCCGGCCAATGGGATTTCCCATTGTGGCCACCCCACGCTGTCGGGAAACCCACGGACGGGGGTGCGCTGCCGGTGGAGCAGGGATCCTGCCGATGGAAAATTCTGCTGCTCATCTCTGGAATCAACCTCGTGAACCCCCTCTGAACTGCCTTCAAAGCCTCTTCATCTTTCCTCAAATAAGGGGACCAAAACTGTGCACAGTAATCCAGGTGTGGTCTCATCAATGCCTTGTATAGTTGCAACAACACTTCCTTACCTTTATGCTCTATTCCTTTAGCTATAAATGACAACATTCCACTTGCTTTCTTTATTATGTGCTGTACCTGCATGCTAATTTTCTGTGACTCATGCACAATGTTTCTGCAACGAAGCGCGCCAAAGTCTCTCCCCATTCAGATAATAAGTTGTCTTGCCATTTTTTTGACCAAAATACATGACCTCACATATATAATCACTGTTTTACTATTTTACTATACCCTAATATCTGTAGTTACAATGCCAAAAAAATGGCAACATAATTTTGAAATTTAAAATTGTCAAGGTGGAAATAGAAATAATAAAAATTTCCCTCAAAGGACTGCTATATTTTGAATGAATAACCAAGTAGCATAGTAAATGTTTGTTTAGATTTTTGAGTAATGAAAAGATTAAGTGTGTAAACTTGAATCTAAGTACAGGTTATGATAGCAAATCCAGCACTGACGTTCAGGCAATGGTAGTGAAAACTGAAATTTCACATGAGTTGTCAGCCAACATTAATTAGCTCCCCATATCTAACAATTTGAGTTTATCGTGCTGGGAGGGTCTCCCAAAAGGTGGCGGCCTGCTGCATCCTCCACAACATCGCACAGCAGAGGGGCGATGTGCTGGAGGAGGAGTATGCACGTTCGTCCTCGTCCGATGAGGAGGATGCAGGGGATGGTAAGGATGGGCAGGACATGGGGCTCGGGCAGGGATAGGAGACCACACAATATGTCACTGTCTGTGTGGAGTCTGCACGTCCTCCCCCTGTGTGCGTGGGTTTCCTCCGGGTGCTCCGGTTTCCTCCCACAGTCCAATGATGTGCGGGTTAGGTGGATTGGCCATGCTAAATTGCCCGTAGTGTCCTAATAAAAATAAGGTTAAGGGGGGGGCTGTTGGTTTACGGGTATAGGGTGGATACGTGGGTTTGAGTAGGGTGATCATGGCTCGGCACAACATTGAGGGCCGAAGGGCCTGTTCTGTGCTGTACTGTTCTATGTTCTATGTTCTATGTGCGTCAGGGTCAACGCGCACGGGACACTCTAATCGCCAGTACTTTTACCAACAAGAGGGGGGACTGGCCAGGGGCACGGACACCTCCTCCCACCTCCACACTTCACCACACACCCCCCAACCTCCCCACTTGCAACCCTTCCAAGATTCGTATGTGCCTCACTACCGAGTGCAGGCCCTGGGTTGGCAGTAACACCAGGATGGGGGTGGGACACCGGAGTGGTGAGCGCTGGCAGAACCGTGGCCCCCGGCCAATTCCATCCACAATGTCCTTCCATTCCCTCACCCCCTTGCTCCCCCTTAAAGTTGTGTAGTTGTTTAACATGAACAAATATATACTGTGCCCTGCACATGCGCCAATGCAATTAGTGTCTACTTTTCTGGCCTTAAGGGCCCCAAACACTGTGTCTAGGTGGATCCCCAGACTGTACATCAGGAGTGGAGGCGGCCTACTGCGATTCCCACCCTGTGATCTGGGTCCCCTTTGGCAGCCGTCTGACAAGGCGACTGGGTCTGGATGAGCCAGGTGGTTGCTCGGGTGTCCCAGGTGTGGTGGTGCTGCCACGTACTGCCCGCTGCCCATGTGATGCACCAGGGGTCACCAGCAAGGGCCCCATCAACCCCTGCTGCCCGGCATGCCTGATGGCTCCGGACTACATGGGATGGGGGATGCGAGTGCAGCTAACCGTTAAGGCACCCCCGCCATCTGCAGCTGCAAGTCCTGGAGACCTGCTCTCGTATCGACCAGGGTCGGCATGCTCACGGTCATAGAGCAGAGGGAGTGGACCACCTCCAAATGGGACTACGCCACATCATGCTGTGTGTGTGTCACCACCTTCTGTGTCTGTGCCACATCAGCCAGTGACTGCGCATCTCCCTTTAGCACTACACCACCTCCCTCTGCGTCTGTGCTACGTCGGCCAGCGCCTGGGCAATGCCGCTGGTATTCTCAGCCATGGCCCGCCAGGAGTCCCTTCACGAAAGTGCCCAACCAAAGTGAGTGTCTCTGGATGGTGGAAAGTTTTGGAGACAGTTGTAATGGGAAGTCAGTGTAATGCTGGACTCGAGCGCCAGAATGTCTTGGGATGGGGGTTGAGAGCGCCCATTCGTGTCCGTCTCGTCTTTGTTGCTGATTGGCACACTGGATTCTGGTTGTGACGGGGGACACTAGAAGCATCAGTAGCTCCTACAGGAAACAAGGCCAGTGTGGAGTGGGGGAGGGGGTGGATGGGGAGCATGATGGTATGGGGAGGGTGGAGGGGTGTAAGGAGGTGGTGTTTGTGGAAAGGGGGTGTCGGGGTGATGTGGGTATGTTTGGTGGTTTGGTGGTGGGGGTTGTGTGGGGAAAGGGATGGTGGCGTGGTGGTGGGTGTGGGGGCGGTGGTGGTGGGATGGTAATGGGTGTGGGTGTGGGGGTGGTGGTGGGGGTGTTACACACGTGCCATGGGGAACCGCCACGCAGGAGATCTCACTTGTTCACCTTATGCCGACCTCCGCCCCGGATGACCTTTCCTCGGGCCCACCGACCACGTTCAGTGGCCTCTGTTCTGCTGCGGTGAGGGGCCCCAGGTGCGGTGGTCCCCTTCCAATCTTCTCCTGCTTTTGGCGGTTGTGCGCGCCTTCCCCTATGGGGGAGGGGAAACAACGCTCAGTGTTAAATGGTCCACACATGCAGCCCAGGGATTGGGTTGCTGGTGGCTTCAGTGGTCAGTGCACCCGGCCATGGCAGCCGGTATGAGTGCTGGCATGTGGTGCAGGGTGGGTGTTCGCTACGGGGTTTGTCCAGCAGGGTCTCCAGTTCCACATCAGTAAATCTCGAGGCCGCGGGTCTTGTTACCATCTTGTTGGCCGGGATGGTGTGGATGGGGAGTGAAGTGTGTATATGCGGCTGCAGCCTGTCAGCCTCCTGAGTGCCAATCCCGAACCCAGCGAATCCGCCACCGTTTCTCATTGGAATCGATCAGTTTCCACGTGGTGTCAGTGCTAGCCCCTTAATTGTCATTGAATTGGGTCCAGGTGCAACGCCAGTTTTGATGTCATAAAACTGCACTAATACTATCCTGGCATCAACACTTAGTCTCAGGGACGGAGAATCCGGCTACCTACTTTTGACTCACCTTTTTGGGGTTCCTCATTGACTGTAGTATTATCTTAATTCTGAACAATTCCTCCCGTGAACCCTTCACATAAAAGTCTGTACTGGAGAAATGCAAAGTTTTTCTCGACAGTTATATAAAACTTACAGTGGAGAGTCTGAGGAGCAGATTGCCAAAGTAGTCACGAAAGCTGGGTTAGCCTTGGGCCTTCAATTCTTGTGGATCTGGGAATTAAATCCTAAAAGCATTTGTTTTCAAAATGATTCAAAGTAGGACAGCTTGCTATATGCAGACTTGCTGAATAGAAAGCACAATGTTCTAATTAAGTAAACAGCTCTGTAAAACACTAGCATCCCTCATGGAACAGAATTCTTTGTTCCAAGAATTGCAAACTAAAACCGCAGAAGGAAAAAAATAACACTTTGGTTAAAAGCAAAGATTCGGTATCACCGAGGAACTCTGCAAATGATCTTTTTGTGTTATGTTACAAGGAGTCAGATTTCACTGATAGCATTGCAGATCAAAAAACATGAAAATTGTGGAACATGTTTTACAACCATGGCCGTTGCAATCGATTTGAATGATGGCATATTTTCACCACCATTAATGCATAATTGACAGGCTGTGTAACAAAACCTTTCCAAGCAGTGCAACATTCTGGAGTCTGTGGCAGCAATTCCATGTAAATTTGGTACAACTGCATTTTCAGTGCTATTTTGAAAATAACCATTTCCTGCAAACCAGACACAATACAGGATGCCCTTATTCACAGGAAAGCACTGCATTAATTCACTCAGTGCTGCCAAAATCCGTTTTGAATGTTATCAGCTGCTTTGATGAATGTTTTGATGAGATGTAAAAAGCTGGTATTGTTGCTAATTTATCAACAAGACCAGGATATTTCTTAACATTTGGCAATAACTGTCACAACCTCGTGCATAAACTGCTGATAATGTGGGTGTGTCAACTTATATAATGACGACTTGTTTAACATAAACATTACTGATTCCAATCAAAGCTACATACCCCATGTTGCAAAAAGCAATTACTGAAATAATAGCTAAATTTATTTTGGAAAATAGCGATAGACATAACGCTGGATGTAAATGGTTCAGATTGGCACCTAACTTATGTTGAAGTGACCACTTCTATTAAAATGCCACTGCATTCATCACTGTGTTCCATCATTGAGTTACACCTATTTTTCTCTCCCCAATGTTAGCACAGGTGTAAATCTGTGATTAGAACTTTACAGATTGTAGGTTGTAATGTTCCCCATCTGTACTGAAAATTACCCCATGATGTTACCGCAATAACATTTACACTGATCTTGTCATTTCACACAGCTCCAGTGATTTATTTCGCTACCTCCTAGAACTGATATCTCTTAATACTTGAATGCAGTAAGACCAACAGGGTGTTCCATTATAATTCTTGCTCATACCGATTATCATATTGCTCAGAGCAGGAATTGCATGAACTGCTTCAGACCAATCTCATTATACATGCTTCATTAGAAATAATTGGAAGGTGGGCAGATAATAGTGGACATGACTTTAACCACTCAGGCGCGATTTTCCATCTGGGTTGTGCTCTCGCTTGAGCGCAACGCAGCCAGTTGAACGCCGGGAATGGCCTCCAACCAGCTCCCGACAGGCTCCGTAACTCCTGCGAGTCTCTGAAGTCCGGCGATACGTCAGAGTTGGAACCCCGTCCCAACTGGGCGGGACTGGATGATGCTTGCGGTAGTAGGTCGTAAACCTACTCAGGACGTACCTGTGTGGGATCCTGCGGCCTCCCTCGATTCTTCGGCCTCCCCAGGGAGGCTGCAGCTGGGTGCCGATCTGTGCTGGTCCACACAAACATGGACCACTTGGAATGGAACTGGGTGGGGGGGGGGTGTCTCCCGGGCCATCGGAGATGCCAAGGTGGTCAGGGTAAGTGCTGGGTGGCTCCATGGCCCTCCCCCTGGGATGCGGGCACCTTGGTATGGCCCAGCTGGCACATTGGCATGGCCACCCTGGCACTGCCAAGGTGTCCGGATGGCACTGCCAAACCAACAGGAGTGCTGTCTGAGTGCAAGGTGGCACTGTCAAAGACCAAGGGGCAAGGGGGCCATGTCCATGAAATGAGAGTGGAGGGGATTTTGAAGTGTGGGGGCGTGCAGGGGCCTCTGCAGGGGTAGGTAGGGGCCTCTGAGAGGTTGGGTGGGTGATGGGTAGGGGCCCTAGAAGGGAGGGGGTGCTGTAAGGGGACGTGGAGGAGCCTGAAGCGGGGGGACCACCAGAGACCCCATAACAGGGTGGCCTCACTCGGGACGTGCGGGGTAGTGTCCATGTGTGCGGGGAGTGACATTGCCCATCAATACGGAGTGTGAGGGACCCACAAGCTCACTTAGAGATCAGGGCACCCTTTCAAAATGGCGGCCCAATCTCGCAGTTCAGCTCCCCAGTGCTAAAAGAAATACTGGGCGGGATTCTCCATTAGCCAACAGCAAAATCGGACAAGTTGATTGGGTGGAGAGTCAGTTCCAATGCAGAAATCGCGCAAGTGCCGATTTGACGCCAAATTGCAATGCTCCAGCACCTTGACAGCGGCGTCCCGGAATGCACATACAGTAGACACTGTTCGTATATCATTAGCGGGCCCGACCCAATATTCTCCGTGGGCTCCGCGATTCTCCATCTCCGATGGGCCAATTTCCCGACCGCGTGGGTCACTTGTGCTTTTAAAAATCATGAAACCGGCATGGCGGCTGCTGAGGGAGGGAGAAGGGATATGGAAGGTGTCTAACATCACTGGCCGGGAGCTTCTGCCAGGGCCAGGGGGAGTAGTGAGGGGTGGCCAGGAGGTGAGCTGTAGCGTTGGGGTGCACTGGCATGGAACATCATTGCTGCAGCCGGCAAGGCAGCAATGCAGCTGCACACACCGCTAACAACCCACTGGGTGCCCTCTGGCCCCGGCAAGCTCATCAGCTGTATGGGCGTGCTCCAACACAATGGATGCCATCATTTTGATTGGGATAAGTGTGTGTGGGGATTGTAATGTGTATGTGCGGCTGCAGCGTGTCAGCCTCCCGAGTGTCGATCACCGACCTGCGAATCCTGCACCGTTTATCATTGGAATTGATTGTGTTCCACCAGTGCTAGCCCCTCAACGGTAGCGGAAATGGTCCAGGTGTTGTGCTGGTTTTTCTGTTGTAAAAGTCCATGGATTCTGCATTGGCGTCAACACTCTCAGAAACGGAGAATCACGCCCTCCAAGTGTGGGCTAAACCGGTGAGAAACTCGCGGGCCCAAAGAAGTGAGTAAGTGTCATTGGATAGTGGTAGGTGACTTGCCGGCAGAGTCGGTGGAAAACTCCCTGAAAAACCGGCCACAAATTGACTGAGAAATATTTTGGGAGAATCACATCCCTCATGTTTGTTAGAAGCTGTGCAATTAAAAATGCCAAAGTCACTTGTCAACACTGGCATCATCAGTAGCTGTTAGACGTTTAGCTGCTGTTGTATAAGGTATGGCTCCTTTTTGCAAACGCCCTCATTTCACTTTAACAGACTCTGCACAAAACCCTATTTTCACATCACCTGACATAAAGGCCTTTTTACATATCAGTGTCAATTATTGGATAGTTGACACAAATGAGACAACTAATTGGAATGTCTCTTCAATCCCCTTCCTTGGAGAAAAAAAATAATTAGGTGAAAACAAAATTACAAGAAACTCAAAAATACACATGCAATTTCCCCCTTCACTTTTTTTTATTTTTTTTTTGGAAAAAAAAACAGTCACAGAAACAGGCGCCCTTCATTAACAATATCCAAAAGTTTCTGTGAACTATCCCCTCTTTTTGTAAAACAGTCTGACAATTGATAGCTACTGTCGACCCATTTAATTTTTGCTATCTCCCCACTGTCCAGGATCTGCTTCAAACTTGCGATGTCTTTCCTCAATCCTTTTTCATTGACGCTTTTTGTAGAGTGCACATTTTCCCACAGGGATTTATTGTCAATGTGACATTCAGTAGGTATATTACCCAAATCCCCTATTCCCCAAATTTTTGTTAATATCTGAGATATATAAAAGGCCATGGGAGGAATTCTCCGCAGGGGGCCGAATTCGTGAAGGCCGTCGTGAACTCGGCCGAGGTTCACGACAGCCTCGGAGCCCGCTCCCTGCACCTAATTCACCCCCATCCGGGGGGGCTAGGAGTGGGCTTCCGTCTTTCTCAGCAGCGACCTCGTCACGCCAAGAATGTGAAGTCATCCGTGCATGCGCGGGTTGTCGGTTCCAATCCGTGCATGCGTGGATGACTTCATTGCGCAGACGGCACGAACCCGCGCATGCACAGTGGCGTCTTCCTCCACCGCCGCCCGGCAAGACGTGGCGGCTTGATCTTGCCGGGCGGCAGAGGGGAAAGAGTGCGTCCATTTTGGACGCTGGCCCCACGATCGGTGGGCACCGATCGCGTGCCTGTCCCCTCCTGAGCACAGTCACGGTGCTCCCGTCCAAATCGGGCCCCTAGATGCTCCAAGTGGGCATCTGGCGCCTGTTTCAGGAATGCAGCGACCAGGTGTGGTTGCTGCTGTGGTGAAACAGGCGTGAAGGGCCGGCCGCTCGGCCCATCGGGCTCGGAGAATCGCCGTTCGCCGTAAAAAATGGCGAGCGGCAATTTTTCTGAGGGGGGGGTAGAATCGCTAGGGGCGCCAGGGGGGCATAAAAAATGGTGGGAGGCCCTCCCACGATTCTCCCGCGCCATGTGGGGAGCGGAGAATTCCGCCCCATATCCACCGCCTCTACAAGGCTTAACGTCTCAGCAGCCAAAATGCATTTGACCACTCTCCTTATTTTCTTTGTTCCCCTCACAAGAGGGCAACATTTACCATTGTTCCCCAAAAGGAAAATTATAAAACCTCCTGCGCTTGAAACCCCATCATATAAATTAGCATAGGGCGCATCAGTATAAACTATGAATTTCAAGTGCCTAAGGTCACCTAAAGCCGGTAACCTCAAAACACATTCCTGCCTTTTTAGTTTGACCAATGTTTTATTTGTTTTTTTCTATCTTTGAAGCCATTGCGTCTTTTTGTGAAATCTGGCCACAACTAATTTCTATTGAGCTCATGCTTTCCAAATAAGTTTTCTCACGTAACGTTACCCCTAACTTAGCATGTTCGATTTCCAGTCTGTCCGATTTCCAGTCCAATATATTTAAATGCACCGGAAGCCTGACTTCCAACCCTGAATTCTTTTCTCAAACCAGAGATTATAATAGTTTCAAAATCACGAGTCCCGCCCCACAAAAAATCATCGACATGCATTATAAAGATGCCAGAAAGATTTCCGTTATAGTGCCAGTAAAATATTGCTGGATCTGCTTTCAACTGGCTACAGTCTAACTTAACAAAACTGACCTTACTGAAAAATACCAGACTCTAGATGCATCATTTAATCCATATACACATTTGTTTAACTTCCAGAGTACCCCTTCTGTGTTAGCTGCCTCTTTAGGCGGACGGAAAAAAAATTCTCTGTGGAGCTGATGCACCGCAAAAAGGCAGCTTTTATATCTATAGATTTGCAGTCCCATGCCTTTGTGGATAACAGAGCCAAGAAGATCTTTAAAATAACCTTTCCTGCCCTAGGTGAATCTAATCTTAAATCCTGATCTTCTAAGTTTTCTTCGAATCCCCTTGCCACAAGCCTGGCCTTTGCCTTATAAATTCCATCTGGAAGAACTTTTTCCGTGCAAATACATCTGTGAGATAGAGCTCTTTGTCCCCTATCCAGTACTTCCGTGTATACCCCAAATTCACTCCAACTATGCAGGTCTTGCTGTTTGGCATCTTTGATAACTTTTTCATCTAATATATTGGAAGCCACCAAAATCTCACATGCATGTGGGCTTCTACTCCTATTAGTATTCGTAGTCTTACTCATGTTCACTATCCGATGTACTATCTGAACTGGCACTGCATTTCTATGCCCTCCATTTTTGAACTTTGTGTTCCCAATCCAATGTCTTGATTCCTTCCCCTGAATGCTGTACATTCAATCAATGTTTATACTTTCAGTGGCCTTCCCTGCTCTACTAATAACAGTTGTATCCTTCCATTGACGAGACCCTTCAGGCAAGTATGACACTTTTGTACCAACCTTTGGCAGTTGTCCTTTCGGGAAAATGGCCTGTTCTAATTCATCAGAAGTGTTGTGTTCCTCTACAAAAATCCTGTCTATATCAGTTAACTGTTCCTCATGGTTCTGTAACACGTGCATACCAGATGACTCTGGTTCCTCATCATGTCTATCTGCTCTGTCTAAATTTAAAAAATTGTAATCTGTAGCCATTATCCTTGATGAATGTACCCTAACAGTTTGATTGCCATGTTGCAAAATAATTGTTTTGCCATCTATGCCTATGATCTTCCCTGGGCCTTTTCATTCAATAAAATTGTCTCTCTTGTAGTATACTATGTCTCCTTGCTGAAAAACGCTATTTGATGGCCGTATATTATGTCTTAAAGCTCTGCAAATTCTTTCAGAGACTTCTGCTTCCAAAAAAGCTTTGCTACTGTTATGTAATGCATATAAATGCTCAGCAAAGGCAGAGCTAATTGCAGTCCCTTCCCAAGCTGGAGGCTGGTCATCTAAAATGGACGGAATTTTAGGATTTCTACCAAATACTAATTGATAGGGACTATAGCCCCCAACCATCTGCAATGAATTCTTTGCATGTACTGTCCATGCTAAAACTTGCAGTTTGGTCTATCTGCCAACATTTTCCGGAGCATATCATCTATTACCGTATGGTTTGTTTCACACACACCATTACTAATAGGCTTTCTGCAGCTGTATTCATAACTGTGATATTCACGTTTTCACACATATCCCTGAACTCATCGTTAGCAAATTCTCCCCCGTTGTCTGTAAGGAATTTTGCTGGTGGGCCCATTCCTGTACAGATACATTTTTCCACGATTTGATCCAGAATTACTCTCTTTTCTTTACTTCATACAATCATTGATTGACTAAATATGGTTGCTAAATCTACAAAATGCAAAATAAATATATTATTGACTTTATCCCAGATCTTAAGGTCCATGGCCACAATGACGTTAAAATCCCTGGCCAAAGGTAGGGTTACTATTGGTCGTGCTGGTGTCCTTCCGTACTTCCTACAAACTTCACAGCGATCACTAATCTGTTCTGTCGGTTTACTGTAGTCTTCATCCCTTACCCCTGCATCCTTTAATAAATTATTCAGCCTCCAAGAAAATGGATGCACAAATAGCAGTTTTAATACAAGCTTTTTATCAGCTAAAGTCCCATTTCCAACTGCCATTAACACATCCTTAACAATTGTACATGAAATATTATTTGTCAGTAATGGAATACAATAGTGTCCCGACTGTGTAAATTGTAAGTTCACTGTCTTTCCAAAAACTGTTGCCTTATCCTGTTCCATATCCAGTTTCATGTGTACTTTCTTCATCAACGGTCTGCTCAGAAGCAAAGGTATTGCTGTACCGATGAAATGATTCACTCCAGCAATATTCCAAGGGATCACCACTCTTTTCAGCTACTTCAAAGTATTATCATCCCCAACCCTGAAACTTGTGGAACTTTCAAATTCCTTAACCTTGTTACGATTTTCAGCATTCAAGGAGTCCAGATAATATTTTAACCAGTTAATTCCACACACAGTAGATGTGCAGCCACTGTCCAATACAGCACAATTGAAGAATTCATCAACCAACACCCTCATTACTGCTTGTTAATAGGACAATGCCTTCTTTCTGGTCACTATATTTTTCCTCTTCTGACTCTTCCGTGCCATGTGGCGCTTCAAACACTCTATTATAACGTGTTGGACAGTTGAAAGCATAATGGTATTGAGAGTCATATCGAAAACATCGATTTATCATACTCCGGGCATTTCTGGGGTTCATCTTCCTATTGTAGGTTCAAACTGGGTTTCTGGCTTCATAATTTCCGGGTCCCGATCTCCTATAGTCTTGGAACCTGTTTGTAGCCGTGCGATTTTGCCATCCTGTTTGTAGTGTATCTTCCATATTCTGCTTTATTGCAGACTGACCTATTTGGGTCATCAGAGCCATCGGAATCAAATGTTTCCCCAGAAACCTTTTTAAAGCTTCTGTCACCTGATCGAATAATACCATCACATCACCTGACACAAAGGCCACCTGAAGTCTCTTTACATAATCAGTGTCAATTATTGGATATTTAACATAAATGAGACAACTAATTGGAATGTCTGTTAACCCATTACTTAACAGTAGCTGAGATTTTGCAGTGTTCACCTGCTTTCTTCCCTGTGCCTTGCACTCACCAGGACATTCACAAGAATATCAAATTAAAAGGAAACAACAATTTATACTTCATGACGAGATTGCTGATTGGTTGGCAACTGAACTCTGATTGGTAACGGTGTTGCTGTGGAGAATGTGCCAGTTAACTGAAGACTGACATAAAAAGCTTTGGCATGTCTCTTCTTTTCAGCAATATTCAAGCTCTGTACATCCAAGTACATATGCCCAAAACCAGCTGGGTCTTTTCTCAGATATGAAGAGCTGTTCTTGATGAAATTGGGAACAAAATTAGGAGGCTTGAGAGGACAGCAGCAGTGAGTTTCCTGCCAGGCGGGTCCTTGGCAAAAAGGATTGACATCAGAAGAGGATTATTTTTTTCATTTATAGAGTCCTTGTGGTAGCACAGTGGTTAGCACTGTTGCTTCACAGCGCCAGGGTCACGGGTTCGATTCCTGCTTGTGTCACTATCTGTGCGGAGTATACACTTTCTCACTGTGTCTGCTTGGGTTTCCTCATGGTCCTCCGGTTTCTCCCACAAGTCCCGAAAGATGCGCTGTTCAGTAAAGTGGTCATTCTGAATTCTCTAATGAACATGAATCAAAATGCCATGTGGTTTTCCCTACTTTTCGAAGATTTCTCAGCTGGAACATCAGACAGTGCAATTCTGCTGCTGTTAAGGGGCTAGCACCGGTGCACCACGTGGAACACAATCAATTCTAATGATAAACGGTGTCGGATTCGCTGATTTCGCGATTGACACTCAGGAGGCTGACAAGCTACAGCCGCATATGCACACTGCACTCCCCACAAACACCATCCCAACCAAAAAATGGCAGCGACAAGAGCAGCTCCGAGGTTTACCAATGTCGAGCTGGAGACCCTGTTGGACGTGTTAGAGGAGAGGTGGATGTCCCTGTACTCCAGGAAGCAAGCCGCCAGCTGTCGCCGTTCGTCGTGCCTGGGCGCGGTGGGAAAGGTGGTCAGCGCCACCAGCAAGATTGTCTGGACTGCAGAAACTGTGTGACTTCCTCAAGGTGAGTAGGCAGCACTGTGCCCTTTGTCGTAACCCACATCCCACAGATGCGTAATGCTACCCCCCCCCCAACTCCCCCCTACCTGGAGGGCGGCTGAACCCCCATCCTGACCCACATGCTGATACCCATTCCGGCCACCATGGCAGGGTACCCTGGCCACTGAGTTACCAACCCCCTGTGCTGCATGATATGGACTACCTAACACTGTCGTTTTCTGTCCCCCCCCCCCCCCACGCCCTGCACCATGAAGGACCGCCGGGATTGGAGAAAACAGGAGGGGGTCCGTCAGATCTGCGGCCCCTCACCATCGCCAAGCAGGGGGCCCTGGATGTGGTCAGTGGCATGGAAGAACCGGGAGGCCGCCGAGGTGGAGCTCGACACGGGCGAGGCAGTGAGACCCTGCTGAGTTGTGGTTTCCATGTGACACATGTGCCAATCACCCCTACAATACCCCCCCACCACCACCACCACCCTACTCATGCTCACAGCTGCACCACCCTCACCCCACCATCCTCACCCCCACACCACCACCCGCACCCAAAGGCCCCCCCCCCTCCACTCATTCCTCTCCCTCCCCATCCCACCCAGGCCCACGGTCTAATCATGTGTTTTATCTTGTGTCTTACAGGACCTGCTGGGGATGGGGCTGGCCCATCGGTTTCCCCGCCCACAGCATGTGCCACAGCCGGAGCCCCGGAGCCTCGGAGCCCCTCCCCCTCCCCCCCATGAGCCGAGCAGCGACCAGAAGAGTAGCTCGGACACCAGCCCTCCGCCCAAGACTCAGGAGTCCCCAGAGCTCAGGTTGGAGGATGACAGTGAATTTCTGTCACAACTGTCTCCAACATCCTCTCCGGTCCCAGAGATATTCACCTCGGAGGAGGGGCTTAGTGCCGGGGCACAGTGCTGCATACTCATGCTGGCCGCCCTGAGAAGGCCGTGAAGTTTCTTCCTGTCCGGAAAATATTGCCCACATTGCTGACCATCTCTGCTACCTGCAGCCAGGCACGACGAATGGTGGTGGCTGGCAGCCTCCTTCCCGGGCCGGGGTACAGGGTCATCCTCCTCTCCTCCACAGCATCCAAGAGGGTCTTGAGCTCTGCATCGATGAAGTGCCGAGTTGCTCTTCCTCCAGCCATCTTGTTGGCTGGGATGTGTCAGAGGAGAGTTGTTTATGTGCGGCTGCAGATTGTCAGCCCCCTGAGTGTCAATCACGGACCCAGCGAATCCGGCACCATTTTTCATTCGAATTGATTGTGTTCCACGTGGCGCCGGTGTTAGCCTCTTAATAGTAGCAGAATTGGTGCCGGTATGGTACCAATTTTTATGTTGTGAAAGTACACGGATTCTCTGTTGGCATCAACACACTGGGCGGGATTCGCCGTCGGCCAACGGTGAAATAGAGAAACGCAATTGGGCGGAGAATAGCCTCTGATGTCAAAATCACGGTAGGCACCGGTTTGACCCCAAATTGGAATCCTCTGGCACCGCAAAAGTGGCATAAATGCGTCGCTCTCCACGTGGCATTTAAGTGCCACTGACATAGCATTAGCGGGCCTGACCCTCTATTCTCCGGGGCCTCTGTGATTCACCGCCGCCAATGGGCCAAGTTCCAGGAAGTGCGATTCACTTGTGGTCTCCGTGGTTGGAAACTCTGGTGTGGCGGCTGCAGACTGTGTCCAGTGCCTCCACAGTCAGCCGGGATCTGTGCTGCTGGCCGGGGGGCTTCCGCAAGGTCTGGGGGGCTGGTGGGCCGTGGCCAGGGGTGGTCGGGGTGGTCAGTATTTGGCAGGTCGGATCTGCATGTTGTACAGTGTGACCGCAGCAGGTTGTTGCCGTGCGCATGCGCAGCCATGGACCCGGCCATTCTCCAGGCATTTATATCGTGGGAGCTGGGAGATTTACTCGGCGCGGCTGCTAGCTGCTCACTGGTCGTAGGATCGGTGAGGGTTCGGCAACGATTTTTCGTTGAAAAATGCCACAGTTCCCACTTTAGCTGCCGTCGATACTTAGCCTCCAAAATGATGAATCTAGCCAGCCCTTAGCGTAGAATCCAGTCTGATATATGTTTCAGGTAATATAAACCTAATTGATATAGTGGTTGCTCACAATTTAACCTTTGGAGTTCTGGGAACATTCTGGTGTAACTGCATTGAACTCCTTCAAAGGCAAATACTTCCTTTTAAGTGTGTTGCACCCAGAACTATACACAGTATTGTAGCCTGACCAGGGCTTTATATAGTTTAGCAAAACATCTCTCCTTTTTAGTCACCTCCTCCAGGTATTAATGTAAATTTTCAATTAGGCTTTTTCATTTCTTTTGTGCCTGACCACTGCATTCCAGGAATTTGTATACACGGACTCAGAAATCTTTTTTGAACATCCACCATTCCTGACTTTTCATGAGTTAAAGAATACTCAGATCTATCCTCTTTTGGTCCAAATTGGATGACCTTGCACCTCCTTTCATTGAAAACCTGTTGCCCTAGTTTTCTCCAGTCACTTAATCAATGTCTCTATAATTTCATGTACGACTTACTATGCCACCAATCTTTATCTCAGCGGCAAACTTAGGTACATGGCTCTCTATTGTTCTATATAAGTCATTAATAAATATAGTGAATTATTGAGACCTCAGCACAGATCCTCGTGGGACACGAGTTGTCACTTCCTTGCAATTCAAGTGCACATCCATTGTCACTACTCTCTGCCTTTTAACAGTTTCTTAAACAGGTCAACCTTTTAGCTTTCAATTTCTTGAGTTTAACTTTAGCTGCTGTCTCTTAAGTGGAACCTTAATAAATACCTTCTGGAAGTCCATGTAAATGATCTCCTTGAAGGCGCAAGTTCATTTTTGTTGACGCTGTTACTTAAGTCTTTAATTACATTGGGCAGCACGGTGGCACAGTGGTTAGCATTGCTGCCTACGGTGCTGAGGACCCGGGTTCAAATCCCGGCCCTGGGTCACTGTCCGTGTGGAGTTTGCACATTCTCCCCGTGTCTGCGTGGGTTTCACCCCAACAACCAAAAGATGTGCAGGTTAGGTGAATTGGCCATGCTAAATTGCCCCTTAATTGGAAAAAATAATTGGGTACTCTAAATTTTTTTAAAAAGTCTTTAATTATAGATTCAAATAACTTCTCCATAACAAATGCTAGACTAACAGGTCTATCATTTCTTGGTTTTTCCCTCTCATTTTTCTTAAATGTTAGAGTTACTCATGTCATGCTGTTCTGCTGGCTGCACTGACCATTTGCTATTCAACTGTAACCTGCATTTCTACATATTTTAATTGGGTTTTTGTCTGCTTGGCTTGGCACATTTATTTTTTTCCCCCTGGAGAAACATATTTTTTGTCTGCACCAAAGGAAGAAACTTTGCAAAATAGACGCAGTTGAGATATTTTTTTTAAGTTAAGCGCAGAAGGGAAATTGTATTCCTCCAGCGTGGCTGCAGAATCTCTCAAAGCAAACACAAGAACTGAGCAGGAGATAGCCACCATTCAATATCACCCCAGTTGTCCAGAGATGTGACTGCAATATCAAAAGGAAATTTTAAATTCTCACCAGGACAGTATGTCAAGTGAGTGGAGTATCCTCTCTTAGTATTCTCTTCGACTATTGCCAATATGATCTCTTATCTCCAGTTCAGGCATGTTTTCACTTTCTCCCTACATTCTCTTGGGTATCAATGACGTTTCATTGTGTATGTGCCGTCAACCCCTTTTGTCCGGGTTCATGTTTATCTGCATAAGGTTGCCACAAGACAGGCACTGACCTCGATTTCAAAAGGGATTCTCCGCCCAATCACCGAATGCAATTTAGGCGTCGGCAATCGGAGAATCCCGCCCATTGTCTCTAAAGGTGCTTCCTGCTGCACTGGTATCAAGTCCACATGCTCAGATATACTGCATGCATAATCCAATGCACTACCCATATATAGTTAATCTGGACCCTCAGAATAGAAGCACTTGCTAGGTTTGGATAATATGACAGTGTGTCAGGTGCTGAGTATCTCCAGTTTGAGTGTTTCCCTGCAGCTACTTTGTTCATATTGCTGACACAGAAAAAGGGAATACATTGATAATTTCTTCCACATCATGCCCTGAATTCTGCATTAATGTCTTCACAAATACCACTGAATGTACCTTTGCAGTTAAAGAAACGGTGTTCCTGGTGACACACTTATTGAAGCATTGTCCACTTTGTGTTGTACATCTGAAGAAAATGCACCACAGAGGAGAGATGTGCACACAAAAGGGGGCTCTGTTGACCTCAGTGAATTGATTGAATTTGAGAAGGAAGGTAGGAAATGCAAAAGTAGGAGACATGATTCAGAGTATGGTTTGTCTGACTAACCTTGTTTAATTAGCCTTCCTTCAAAATTCATTCTGGATACTCATCCTAATCACACATAATCTGCCATGCATTAACAGCACCATGTTATCTGCTTGGCCAGGGCATCTTTTCAAAAGTTGCTCTGAGAAAACAATTCCCTTTTTCAGAATGACTCTCTCATACAACGAAAAATCATTAGAGTCACTCAGGACATACCAATGTCATGTGAGAGTACCTTTAAGAAATGGGTGTTTTTTATAGAATAAGTCTAGTGGGTGTACCTTTAATAAATGTGTGTTTATTCCCGTACCAGCCTCCCCGAAGAGGCGTCGGAATCTGGTGATTAGGGGCCTTTCACGGTAACTTCACTGAAGCCTACTTGTGACAATAAGCTATTTTCATTTAATTTCATTACAGTAGTGATGTTAGAGTTTGGGTGGAGCTGGGTTATCTGTCAGCTTTTAGTTTCACTTTGAGAAAAGCTTGGGACTGTCTGTGTTTTCTTAGTTTCGTTTCAGTGTTGGTGCTGCAGTCAGCCTAAGAATGTGTAATGTTGTTCTCTCTGCCATGTAAAGATTATCTCTTGATCATTTGGTGAATTCAGAGTGATAGCTGTTCTCAGTAGTGAATTTAAACCTGATGTGCTTCTGTGAAAAGTTTTTTTTAATATCTTACGGATGTTAAAAGGAAAGTAAGGATTACTTAGTGTTGCATTCTTCTAGAAGTTGTGTTTGAATTAATGGTTGCTAAGATGTTCACTGCATGTTTTAAAAAGGTTAACTTGAGTTCATAGAATAAACATTGATTTGCTTTAAAAAATACTTTTCCATTTCTGCTGTACCACACCTGGAGAGTGGGCCGTGTGCTCCCCATACCACAATCTATTAAAAGTTGCGGCCAGGTGAACTTCATGATACACTTTGGGGTTCTCCAAACCCTGGCCCATAACAAATTGGGGGCTTGTCCGGGACAAAAGCCTACCTATTGGATTGGCCTTGTGAACTTAAAAACACCGAGGGGTGAGCATATTGTGGTTGCTTTTCAGGAGTGGGATTTAAGTTTAAGTGGGGAGTGTGTTGTGGACAATGGCTCTTTCAGAGGCTCTGAAGTTTTTGGGGGTGGAGACGGTCACAAGCAGGAGACTAAAAGCAGACTGTTAGATTTGGCAAAAACGTTGCAGTTAATATTACCTGACAAAATGCAAAAAGATGAGGCAATTATGGCGGTGGCTAAGCATTTAAAGTTGCCTGAGATACAGTTTGACTCATTGGAAATGGCAAAAATTCAGTTACAAATTGAATACGAAAGAGGTAGAGACTAAAAAGAAAAGGCGAGAGAAGAAAGGAAGAAAGAAAGAATAGCCTTAGCAGAACAAAAAGAAAGAGAAAGGGAGATACAGATCAGGGAAAAAGATAAAGAGAGAGAGATTGAACTTCATAAAATGGCCATGAAACTTGACAGTCAGTTAAAATTGGCAGACGTAAGGGGAAACGTACAGTTGGATGATAGTGTTGAGGATAGTGTGAAAGATCGTCATAGTCGAAGGCTTGGTGGGGCTTTATTTAAATATGTCCAAGTATTGCCAAGGTTTGATGAGAAGAAGGTAGAAGACTTTTTCATTTCATTTGAGAAGGTAGCTAAACAAATGAAATGGCCACAGAACATGTGGGTATTACTGATTCAAACAAAGCTGATAAGTAGGGCGAGTTAAGTGTTTGCATCACTACCGGAGGAGGTATCTGGGATGTATGAGGAGGTGAAAAAATCCATCTTAGGTGCATATGAACTAGTGCCTGAAACCTGCAGACAAATGTTTAGAAATTTAAGGAAATAATTTGGTCAAACATACATGGAGTCTGAAAGGATCAAACAGAGTAATTTTGATAGGTGGATAAGGGCTTTGAAAATAAACCAAAGGTATGAAGCTCTCAGAGAAATTATACTTTGAGGAGTTTGAAAATTCAATTCCTGATGCAATGAGAACTCAAGTGGAAGAGCAGATGGTTAAAACTGCAAAATTAGCAGCAGAAATGGCAGATGATTATGAATTAGTTCATAAATCAAAGCTTGGTTTCCGATATCAATTTCAGCCTGTGAGGGATAGAAACTGGGGGCATGAGAAATACTCAGGTGCTAGAGGCAAAGGTGATCTGACAGGAGGTAATAAGGAGAGTATGCCTCAGATTCAAAAGAAATCCAGGAAGGTGGAAAAGAAATGAAAAGTTTCAAATATTTTCACTGTAATAAACTAGGCCATGTAAAGTCACGGTGTTGGTGGTTGAAGAAAAACACTGGGAAGGCTGATGTGGTAAAACAGGATAAGACAGTGGGGTTTGTTAAAGTGGTAAAGGAAAGACAAAGTGAAGCGAAGGAGGTGCAAAAGATTGGACAGCCTGATCAAGAGGTGATTAATAAGAAGGTGCCAGATCTCTTTAAAGAATTTACTTGTGTGGTTAAAGTTTACTCATGTGTATCAGGAAGAGCAGGTAAAGAAGTCCCAATTTTAGGAGATACGGGAGCTAGTCAATCTTTAATGGCAAGAGATGAGGAGTAGTTTTGGAAGAATATTGCCAGAAAAGGTGGTAATATGTGGAATTCAGGGTGACAAGAGTAGTATTCCATTATATAAGGTAAGGTTGGACGGTCCAGTGAAGAGTGGTGAAGTGGTAGTAGGAGTAATAGAGAAACTATCTTGTCCAAGAATACAGTTTATCTTGGTAATGATATAGCTGGATCGCAGGTGAGAGTGATGCCTACTGTGGTTGATCAGCCAGTGCAAAATCAGACAACTGAAGTGTTGAAGGACGCATACGTTGGGACTTTTCGTGATTGTGTAGTAACAAGGTCGCAAAGTCACATGTTAAGACAAGAGGAGAAATCAAGAGTGAAGATAAAGGTGAAGTGCCATTATCAGAAACGATTTTTGATTAGATAGTTGAAATAGAACAAGAACAGGTGGTGGATGACGCAGATATTTTTAGTTCAGGAAAATTGGCGAAGTTACAACAGAAAGATGTAGAAATAAAATGGACGTATAAGTGTTGTAGAAAATAATAGTCAGCACTTTCGCGAAAGGTCGTTTATTTAACACTAAGTTCGTGGAGGGATTAGATAGACCAAATTCATTCCAAATGTCCCCTCTCTACAGAGGAAAGGCAAGCAATTTATATGTTATAGTAAGCAATATCTCATACAAAATGCATTCTTTAGATAAGCAGAAAGACAGAAAGAATGAGCAGGCCATGAGTTCCTCACCTAAGAAAAATAATCATTGTCTGCTGTCAGCAAAACAGTGTGCAGCTGTATGCTTGTTTACATTGTATGACCATGTGCCTGTTTCATACAGAACCTCTTGACTAAAAAATAAGTCTTAATATCCATCATGCTTTGCCAAGTGCCTATTTCCATGAAATATAGTCAAGCAGCTGGTTAAAATGAATACAGAGTATTAAGGCAGCTAATCAGCCAACTAAAGTCCCTTCTACAATCAGAAAGCATATGCTGAAGTGGAATCTCAGTGTATACCAGAGTGTTATCACCGTAAAAATGATGTCTTGATGAGAAAATGGAGACCTTTACATACGCAGGTGGATGAAAAGTGGGCAGAAGTTCATCAAGTAGTATTGCCGGTAGGGTATAGAAAGGAGGTGTTACAAGTTTCACATGAGGTACCAGTGGAAGGTTATTTGGGATCAAGGAAAACGCAAGCTAAAATCCAAAAACATTTTAATTGGCCTCGACTACATAAAGATGTAGTTGAATTTTGTCAATCATGACACACATGTCAAGTGTTTGGGAAACCTCAAGCAGTGATAAACCCAGCACCCTTAATACCCATTCCATCATTTGAGGAAACTTTTACAACATTCCTAATCGATTGTGTAGGACTGCTTCCTAAAATGAAAAGTGGAAATTAATATCTTTTGACTATAATGGATGTGTCTACTCGGTTTCCAAAGGCTATTCCAGTATGTAATATTACAGCTAAAATGACTGTGGAGGAGTTACTTAAATTTTTTACTAGATATTGAGTACCCACAGAATTACATTCTGATCAAGGATCAAATTCAAATTTTACCTCAAGGTTATTTAAGGAGTTATGGATAGCTTAGGAATAAAACAATTTAAATCAACTGCGTACCATCCAGAATTGCAGGGAGCATTAGAAAGGTGGCATCAGACATTAAAGACAATGTTGAGCACTTATTGTCACCATTAGCCAGAGGATTGGGATAAAGGAATTCCATTCGCACCGCTTGCAATTCGGGATGCACCCAATGAGTCAACCAAATTCAATCCTTTTGAACTAATTTATGGTCATGGGGTAATAGGACCACTTAAAATGATTAAGGAAAAATTGGTGAGTGAGAAATCGGAGATTACATTATTGGATTACATGTCAAATTTTAGGGAACGATTAAATAGAGCAGGTGAATTTGCTAGACCGCATTTATAAGTTGCACAAAATGTGATGAAATGGGTAGCGGACAAGAAATCCAAAGTTCGTAGTTTTGCCAGTGGAGATAGAGTTTTAGTGTTGTTACCAGTGGTATGTGAGCCTTTAAAAGCAAAGTTTGTGGACCTTATCAGATTGAAAGGAAATTAAATGAAGTGAATTATGTGGTAGAAACACCAGATAGAAGGAAGACTCACCGAGTGTGTCATGTGAATATGCTTAAAAGGTACTTTGAAAGAGAAGGAGAACAAAAGGGGGAGGTTTTAATGATTCTCACTCAAAGTGACGAACCAAATCCAAATGACTGTGAATTTGACATACTTCAAATTAAATTGGAAAATGAGGATGTTCTTAAAAATTGGGATACATTGTTGAGTTACCTTCCAGAGAAAAAACGAACTGACCTGAAAGAGTTATTAATGTCACGTGGGCAGGTTTGTAGAGATAAATTGAGAAGAATTAATTTGGCTGTACATGATGTAGATGTGGGAAATGGTGTTCCAATCAAACAACATCCATGCAGACTTAACCTTTTAAAATTGGCACAGGTTAACAAAGAGATTGAGAGTATGCTTAAAAATAGCACAATTGAAGTGGGTTGCAGCCAATGGAGCTCACCTGCAGTGATGGTACATAAATCAAGCAGTACCCAACGGTTATGTGTGGACTATAGAAAGGTTAATGCAGTTACAAGAACGGTCTCTTATCCTATCCCACGTTTGGAGTATTGTACTGAGAAAGTGGGACAGTTAGCTTTTATTTCCAAACTAGATTTACTTGAAGATTACTGGCAGGCACTTTTATCCGAAAGGGCAAAGGGGATTTCAGCTTTTGTGACTCCAGATGGTATATACCAATTCAAAGTTATGCCATTTAGCATGAAAAACGCCCCAGCCACATTTCAACGGTTAACTAACAAAGTTGTTTCAGGATTACCCAATTGTGCGGTATACATCAACGATCTGGTAATTATCAGCCAGACATGGAAAGAACATTTAAAACATCTGATGGAGTTATTTGATCAACTTCAGGAGGAGGGTTCGGTGGTAAACCTAGCCAAAAGTGAATTTGGAAACGCCCAAGTCACTTTCCTTGGCCATACAATCGGGCAGGGTTGAATGGTCCCACGGGATGTGAAACCAAACAGTTATTGACGAGTTTCCAATACCCTCGACACGAAGAGAAATAATGCGATTTTATGATATGAGTGGATTCTACTGGAAATTTGTGCCAAATCTTTGTAGCGTGGTTGCTCCATTGATGGACTTGCTGAAGAAAAGTAAAACATTTCAGTGGACAGCAGAGTTTCAACAGGCATTTGACTGCCTGGAAGCTGTGATAACCAATACTTCTGTGTTGGAGAATTACAAGGGGCTCTGTGATCAGATTGAACTAAAGTATCTGACTTTAAAGAGAAATGCCGAGGCGTAAAGAAATGGATGGATCATGCAGAGACCTTCTTGTTCAGCAGACTGTCAATCAAGAGGGATTCCAGTTGGAGGAAGAAGAAACAAAAATGGACTATATTATTATACCTGTTTGTGTGTGTTATTTTTTTGAAACAAAAAAGTATATTTACTGTGTGCATTTCTTAAATGATAGTGAAAAGGTGAAAAATGAAACCATTTTGAAGTTGATGGGTTTTTTTTTCTTGGGGGGAGGTGTCATGTGAGAGTACCTTTAAGAAATGAGTGTTTTTAATATAATAACTGGAGTGAGTGTATATTTAAGAAATGGGTGTCTATTACGGCAGTGATGTCAGAGTGTGGGTGGAGCTTGGCTGTCTGTCAGCTTTTAGTTTCACTTTGAGAAAAGCTTGGGTGTGTCTGTGTTTTTTTGGTATTGTTCCAGTGTTGGAGCTGCAGTCAGCCTAAGAATGTGCAATGTTGTTCTCTCTGCCATGTAAAGACTATCTCTTGAATTGGTGAATTCAGAGTGATAACTATTCTCAGTAGTGAATTTAAACCTGATGTGCTTCTGTTAAAATGTTTTTTTTTGTCAGTCTTATGGATGTTAAAAGGAAAGTAAGGATTACTTAAGTATTGTTTGGGGGTTGTATTTGAATAATTGTTGCTAAGATGCTCACTGTATGTTTTAAAAAGGTTAACTTGAGTTCAGAAAATAAACATTGTTTTGATTTTAAAATACTTTTCTATTTCTGCTGTACCACACCTGTAGAGTAGGCCGTATGCTCCCCATACCACCATCTATTAAAAGTTGTGGTCAGGTGAACTCCATGATACACTTTGGGGTTCTCTAAACCCTGGCCCATAACACGAGTTAATGTGCTGTGCCTGCACACAAGGCAGTGATTTAGTCCTAACAACGGGCGTCCTGTCCAAAGGTTGAAAAATCAACAGAAACCCTGTGTTGCTTCCATGGGGAAGGTCTGATACTACTAATTGGTCATCGTTGTGTCTGCCACATAATCAAGCCTCCGATCAAACCAATCAGAGACCAGCAGTTCTCTAGCACCATTGGGTGCAGTGGTTTCTGGAAACTATTGAGTAGGGCAAGATTAGGAGTTCCTGGAAGGGGGTTACAGAGGTGTGAGGGCTGGGGGTCGGTGTCAGAGGAAAAGACTGGGTTGTAGCTTTCAGCAGCATTCCTGCCCCCACCCCTCCAACACACACACATACACACCTCTTTCCCAATGTTGGATCTTTCAATTTGGCACTGTGTCTGACAATGAGGAAGTCCCCGACAGGACTGCAAACATACCTGATGGGGTTTACTGGGTGGCCTTCGGGCGACACAGGAGAGACATGTAAGTTACATTAAATTTCAGTTCATAGATATCATAGAATTTTCATAGAATTTACAGTGCAGAAGGAGGCCATTCGGCCCATTGAGTCTGCACCGGCTCTTAGAAAGAGCACCCTACCCAAGGTTAACACCTCCACCCTATCCCCATAACCCAGCAACCCCTCCCAACACTAAGAGCAATTTTGGACACTAGGGCAATTTATCATGGTCAATCCACCTACCCTGCACATCTTTGGACTGTGGGAGGAAACCGGAGCACCCGGAGGAAACCCACGTACACACGAGGAGGATGTGCAGACTCCACACAGACAGTGACCCAAGCCGGAATCGAACATGGGACCCTGGAGCTGTGAAGCAATTGTGCTATCCACAAGGCTACCGTGCTGCTGTCAAGTGACTTATTAATTGACGTCCTGCTGCCAGCAGGTAGGATTCTCACAGGGCAGTTTTCCCAATGTCAGGAATGTGATGCGGGTACTCCCAACCCTTTCTTCCACTCCATCATTCCCTCCCCAGCAAACAGATTTACTCTGGTACCTACCACTAAATATCATTCAGTTTTTGTTTAGTGCTCATGCAAGAAACCTTGGCGAAAGCTGATGCCCTAGGACCCTCTACAGTACACCACGGCCATCAACTATTGCCTCCCTCCTTCACAGGAGTGACAGGCACCCATAGCAGCAGAAAACGTTTCAACAGCCTGCAGCATGTCCCGTCGAGTGTCATGCTGACAGAATCACCTCACAGATTCCAACACAGAGGTAGTACTGGGGAGAAACACCAAATGTAGTCTTGAATAGAACACATACCAACTCTTAGGAAGGTTAGGAATCATGTACTATCAAGTTCAGAAATGCTTCACACTCTGGGAAACAAATTACCTTGTGTAGAAAAGTTGTGGCAGGCAGTCATATTTGTGAGGCTGGGTCAAAAAACTGAAAAGGGTAGTTAATCCTGGAAGATAAGTAGCGGCGACTTTGATTGGCATTAATTGCAGAAAGGGGAGATGTTGTGCGAGGGGTCGTGTAAGGGTTTTTGGTTTGTTCATTATAAGGAATCAACATCTGTTATGTTTGTCCGCCAAATGCTATGATACCGAGTGGAGATATTTTGACCTTTTTTAAAGGAGCTCCACTGCGGCTTCCAAATTCAGCTTCAGCCTCATTTGCTGGCATGCAGACAACTGCAGAGATTGGCGGACTGGTACTACACAATGCTCTCTGACCTGTCCAAGCACCATTTCTACTGCTTGGGAATGCAAATATTGTTTCTCATTATTTCTCTTGCACAAGTCTGGACATTGTTATCTGTCTGTTCAGCTGCTGTTCTTGAATGTCATATTTTTACTTCATCATGGACACAAGAAATGCTTTGGTGATGTGCAGATAGCTTTTGCATGCAGCATTCAAACATGGTCCTTGTGATTTGTTGAAGATTTGTGTCTCCTTTTCTCTTGATAATTAACCGCAGCAGTTAATTGAATTCAAAGAAATATATATATACAATTCTCAGGAGAATTAACAACTCTCTCAATTTCACATGCAGCTCTCAAACATCTTGAAATCACCGACCAGGAAGTTTTCAATTCAAGCTTATTAACATTCATCATCACCTTCGTAAACTCCCAGTTTCTTGTCAAATCATAGATGGCTCAAGAACAGAGCAGGTCACCAAATTCAAACAGGTGCATAAGCAGTCCAATCAAAAATATTGAGGGATATATACAGGAATTCTGAAATTTAAATGAGAAGGATATTCAACAACAGAAAAGCTTCCCGCTTACAGCAGAAACGGGTGATTTTTCTTCCTGAATTTTCCATATTACATAGCCTGTTCAAACCTTCAGAAGAAAAGCTGCCTCAAGAAGGATCAGTGTTCATGGACAAAGCATTCCTTGACAGGTATTCATCTATCTTGGGTGGGATTCTTCATCCAGCGAAGCTGGAATTGTGAAAAGTGGTCAGGTGGAAAATTGCGCGTGAGCTGAAACTAGAGGCTGCCGCCTGGCACCCGACGGAATGCAATGCTCCTGTGCATCGACAGTACGTCAATATATTCTACATTGCACGTACAGTAAATGCATTGGCACATCATTAAAAGGCCCGACTTGATATTCTCTGGTGCGTCCACGATGCTCTGTCTCCGCCAGGACGAATTACCGATGGCGTGTTCCTTTTTTTCTTTAATTAAGGAGCAATTTATCATGGCCAGTCCACCTACCCTGTACATCTTTGTGTTGTGGGGGTGAGATCCACAAAGACAGGGGGGGAAAGTACAAACTCCACACAGGTAAATTACCTGAGGCCGGAATCAAATCCGGGTCCTCGGCGTCCTGAAGCAGCAATGCTGCGCCACTTTACCACCGTGTCGAAGGCGAGTTTTACTTGTGGTTTTAAAACTTGGGAAACAGGCCCATGGTTGCTGAGGGAGAGAGAGGAGGTAGGTCAATATTCCCAGAGTTGCCACCGTGGGTTGCCGGCCCAGCCGCTGGCAGGGCTGGCTGGGTCGGGAGAGGAGAGGTGTTTTCCATGACTAGGGGATGGACCATGAGGTCAGGGTGACCTCACAATCAGGATGTCCAGGCACAGACCGCCATTGCCATGGCCTGCAAGGCAGCCATCTTGCTGTGCACCCAACTGACCCATGGTCCGTGGTTGCGCAGAGTAACAATGGCCATATGGGTGCCCAACTTCACCACCCCCCACTTCACCCTCCCTTCCATGCCACCAATCCTCCCCTAACAACCCGGGCCCCCTCTGCTGGCAGGGCATCATGCGACCCACCCAACAGGGATGCCCAGAATACCACCTATAGGGGGAACTGGACAGGGTCCGCAGAACATATCGCTGGCATGGGAGGAGCCAGCCACTGGTACATCTGCCTGTAGAGATGGGTACCGGTGACAGAGGGCACCAACAGAACCAGGGGTGCGGTGCAAAGTACAGAGTGCCAGGGGGAACAGACAGGGGTGGGTGCGGGGGCAGGGGCTGCAGCACCCATTGGACATGTTTGGGCATGGGGGTACACACACCGTGGTGACATGTCTGCCTTTCACCCTCTGCAAACAATGGACTTCGGAATTCAATCAGGAATGATGGCCATAATCCTAGTTGTCGCTGACCTGGGAGACGCACTGCGGGTGTAACAGCAGGAGCTGCTCGGGGAGGACCCTGCAGACCAGGAGGTTTCCCTCGAGCACCAGGAGCCAGCAAGTGAAGCTGGAGAGTCAGCTTCTCAACATGCCGAAGAAGCTGTGAGAAGGAGGTGCCACATCAGGCCTCATGTGTACCGGCAACACCTGTTATTCAAGGACCTGCCACACCGTGCGTGATGTTGAAGACACCAGCTGAGCAGAGGGACCGTACGGCATATCTGCTAGATCAAGGTGCACCTGGAATCGCGGGTGTATGGGGAGGACATCGGCTCCCAGTGGTCGTCAAGGTGATGGTTGGCCTGAATGTTTATATCATGGGGTCCTTCCAGGTGCCCAGTAGGGGCCTATGTGCAAACTCGCAGACTGCGGTGTAGAGATGCATCTGTGCCATCATGGAGGTCCGATATGCCCAGTGGGCACAATATATCAATCTCAATGTTGACCAAGCCCATCAGGATTCCCGGGCAGCGGGGTTCACCACTATCGCCAGGATACCCCAGGTCCAGGGGGTGATCGCTCACAATTCCCTCCGTGGTTCTTCCCCACCTCACTATAGGGTACAGGCCCTGGGTTGGCACTAACAGCCGGTCTGGTCCATGGGATGGAGGATGATGACGACCTGCTCCGTGATGAGCTCTGGTGCTCTGCGTCATTCAACTCCTGCCCATGGTAGCACTGTCCACCATCCATCTGGGTGAGCTGTGCATGTGTGCTGGCCAATCCATCACAAGGACCCATCAAACCCTTGGGATGGGAGAAATGGGGACAGAGTGGCGGGGGCGGGGGGGTGGATTGTTTGGGTCAGAGGGAGGGTGAGGGGCGGGGCACCAGGATGATGTGTGGTGTTCGACATGGGGCCATGGCATTTGCCTACCTTTAATGTCCGCCCATCTCACAACCTCCACCTCCCCTGCCCCCCCCCCCCCCCCCACCCCGCCCCATGTGACTGGAACAGTGTCCTGGGGTTCCCAAGCCACCTGGAGCTGCCAGTCCTGGAGGCCCACTCCTGTCTCGACCAGGTTCTCAATGTTCATGGCCATGGGGCACAGGGACTGGGCCGTCTCCCTCTGTGACTGGCTCAGGTCAGCAAGTGCCCGGGCATTTCCGTCGATGCCCTCAGCCATAACCCGTTGTGCCTGGGTCATGCTCTGTATCAGTGTCCAGTTGGCCCTGGTTCATAGCTGCCTGTGACAGGGCCATGCTGTCATGTGCCTTGACCACCGCCTGCAAAGATTGTACCAGGTCTTGGACACCCTGACTCATGACCGATACCTTCAACCCCAAGGCCTCGACCGCAGACGTCACCAGTGTAGTGTTGACTTGGGTGACAGGCATGGTCGATACCGCTTCCTACCACTGCAGGCAGTTGGACTCCTCAGGCGTGAGATGGTTGCTGACAACCCCTCATGTAGTCCCTGGTTCTATGTCTGCATCTCCATTATCGATGGGATTGCCCTGGGGTGCGGGGGAGGCGGAGAGCACACAGTGTTAGGCAGACGGACGCATGTAGCAGAGGGGGTGGGATGTTGATGGCCTTTGTGGCCAGGGTACCAGGCCATGGTGGACAGTATGGGCGCTGGCATATGATGTTGGGTGAGGCGCAAGCAGACTGCTAGCATGTGGGGTTCGGTTGCCCTCTGGGTGGCGGGAGGGGGGGGGGGGGGGAATTACTGGTGTGTGGGAGGTGAGTTGGTAATCGGGGCATTGTGCTGGCTATTCACCCTGACTGCCGTGAGGAGGGTGTGCAGCTTTTTACGGCAGTGCTGGCCGGTCCTGGCAGTGGGGCCCACGGCACACCTGACATCTGTCACCTGCCGGTGTGTGGCAATGGGTGGCAGACTCCTTCCCACCCTGCATTACAGGGTGGCCCACCTCTCCAACATGGTGTCCAACAGGGTCTCAAGCTCTGCATCCGCAAACTAGGGTGCCGCTCTTCATGCTGCCTTCTTGATGGCTGGGGGGAGTGTGTGTGGGGAGTGGTATGCTAAAATGTACCTGCAGCTTGTCAGTCTCTCGAGTGGCAATTCTGATTCCGTTTTTCATTGGAATCGTTCAAGTTCCAAGTGGCGCCGGTGCTAGCTCATTAACGGATCATGAATTGCTCCAGGACCGACGCCAATTTAGTGGTCTTAGAAGTCGACTGATTCAGTCCCGGCGTCACCACTTAGGGCTGTTTTCTCTGTTTCGCCACCTGGCCAATGGGGTTTCCCATTGTGGGGCAGCCCCACGCCATCGGGAAACCCCCTGGCTGCCGGCAAAACAGACCGTCCAGACGGCGGAGAATTCAGCCCTTAGTCTCTGAAATGGAGAATCCCACCCCTTGTGTCCACATGGTTATGAATGCAGGTACTGAAAATCTACGGTCGTATGGCTTTGAATAAACCACTGGAAGTGTTAAAGTAGTAGGGGCGCGATTCTCTGCTGCCCAAGACGGGTCGGAGAATAGCGGGAGGGCGTCCCCGACATTTTTCACGCCCTCCCGCTATTCTCCCCCCCCCCCCCCCCAACGGCCGCCCCACGACACGAATCGCTGCTCGCCCTTTTTTACGGCGAACAGCGATTCTCCCCAGGTCGATGGGCCGAGTTCCCAGGCCTTTACGGCCTTTTTTACGGCAGCAAACACACCTGCTTGCTGCCGTCGTAAAAACGGCCGCAACATGCCCTTTCTGGGCATCCAGGGCCCCGATTGGCACGGCAGTACCACGGCTGTGCCAAGGGGGGCATGGGCCCACGATCAGTGCCCACCGATCGCGGGCAGTGCGTCCGTAACGGACGCACTCTTTTTCCCTCTGCCGCCCCGCAGGATCAGTCCGCAGGGTGGCCGAGGGAGATGACAGCCCTGCGCATGCGCGGGTTGGAGCCGTCCAATCCCCGCATGCACGGATGACATCATCATGTGCGTCAGCCGGTGTTACGCTTGGCGCGCGGACTTAGCGACGGTCGCTAAGCCCGCGATGCCGTGCTTCACAGGGCCCCGCTGCTAGCCCCGCCCGGGGGGGGAGAATCGGGTCCCGGGAGGGGGCGCGGAGGCTGCCGTGAAACGCAGCCAGTTTCACGGCAGCCTTTACGACTCGCCGCATTTGCAGAGAATCGTGCCCTAGGTGTTCTTTCTACGCGTTGGTGCTCCCAATACCATCCGCTGCAGGACCAGTGATTCCCGTCTGAAGTTGAAGGACATTTGGCTGGTCAACCAAATTATCTGGCCCGCCTACGATTGTTCCTGCCATGAGTGGAACCGAAAATACCGGCCAAATCTGAACTCCAAATATCTTTTTTAACTTAATATTCAAAACCATAGTTTGAGATCAAAGCACGGAATGGTGACAGATAGAAAAGTTAAAATAGCATTTTTTGAAACTAATTGAGATAAATCACACTTGAGCTTTGTCTTTTAACAAGGTTTTAAGATACTTGCTCCCATTCAATGTAATATACTTTGTAAATGAAGGAAAACTGCTGCCATTTCTTTTTGACATTTGCAGCCAATTATCCAGAAATTATTCAGAAAAATATTAGATCTGGAAGAGAGACGAATCAGGATACAATAATAAACAATAATTTCATATAATTGTCCTCTCAATATCATAGAACTGATAATGCAACTTCCCCCAAAAACTTGAATATTGCTGAAAAGAGAGACAGATGTCAAAGATTTGGCAATAAAATAAGATAAGCAATAAAAAGTTTAAATAACAGTACATTCATGGAAGTTATAAAAAGATTCAGAGGTAAAAGTAGTTAAGATGCTAATGAGTTATTTACAAATATTAAGTTTGGAAGATTGTTGTGAAGAAATCTTGAGGTACAGTGGATAACATTCCTGCCTCGGAGCCAGCAGCTCTGGATTCAAGGCTCAGTTCAGTCCTTGATAGCCAAAGAAGGTGCATTCATAACCTGGCCAGACTGGTATAAACTTCGAAATCTATGACAGTCAAGAAGGGGTCCAAAAACAAGAGTAAAAAAAAAATGGTTTACTTCCAACCCTTGTTTTAAGAAAAGTAAATACAGGCAACAGTCCAAGTCCCAGTCGTACTAGTCTGCACCCCTGGCTCCTACCTGGGCTGGGTTTTATCCTGTTGAATTAATGAGCCCGGTGTTAGCCACTGCCCCACAGAGGGGGGGCTCATGCTCCGCGAAGCTCACAGGGAGATTAATCAGGTCGTCCCCTTGGGTCTCTTGGGGGTTGTAACATCCATCCCCACCAAAGTCGGTAAATCCCTCTGAAGTAAGGAATGTAGGATGTCATCATCGCCTCTTTGCCCGCGGCTGCACCTTCTATGGCTGTGGCACTGGGTCGGTGATCATCATTTCCATGCTGACCCGTCTGGGGGTACCGCTGGCAACTGATCCCTTGCAAGGTGGCCGTCAGAAACAAAGGATGCCTGGTCACCAACCCGGAATCCGACACCGCCAACTTGTGCATCTCAATGTCGGGGCTCCCACGAGGTGGCGTCCCCATGCTCCCATGTGCCGGGCAAAGGTGGCTAGAAGACAGTTCCTCTGGTGGGGCATGTCTTGACACTGGCTCCCTGCTCATGAGGTGATTAAGGTGCTTCCGTACTGCCCGTTCTTTGGTACTTGGTACGAGACTGGTCCGGTCTGTGGCACACAGTCCCTGGAATCCAACGGGCTCCGTCCCCAAAGCTTCAGACATGCACCACAACCCCAATCGGAAACTCCTGATCAGTGTCTGCCTGTCTCCGCCTCGCCTCTGCAGATCATGATTGCGTTGCACTCTCCCACCAACATCGGGGAACACAAGGCCGAGTAGGATCCTGAGCCTCCAGCCCATCAATAGTTCAGCTGGTGATAAGCTGTCATGGCATATGGCGTGGTTTGGTAACTTGATAAAAATTGTGCTAACCTTATTTCCACAGACCCCGTGATCTGTTTCTTCATTCCTCTCTTGAAGGTCTGTATCACTCACTCGGCTAGCCCGTTTTGAGGAAGGGAGGTATGCGGCCGTCCAGATGTGTCTCACCCTATTTGCTTTTCATTGTGTAAACTTGCCACTGGTGAACAGGATACCATTTTCCGCAACGAGCACCTCCGGAATGCCGTGGGTGTTGAAGCTTCTCAACGGTGGCCTTCGGCGTGGTGGCTGACATCCAATGGACATCCAGTCACTTGGGAGTGGGCGACGACCATGAGTAAAAACATAGAACCTGTGAAAGGCCTGACAAAATTGGCGTGCAGGTTCACCCAAGGTTAGCCCGCCATTCTCATGGTTGCAGTGGCATGGTTGGCAGAAGCTTCTGATGCTCCTGGCATGTGGCACACTGTTGGGCCAGTTGTTTAGTCTCGCCATTCAGGCTCAGCCAGCACCGATAGCTTCTGACCAACATCTTCATTTTTGACACCCCTGGGTGTCTGTTGTGCAGGTCCTGGAGTATGGCCCATCTGCCCTGGCTTGGGATCACGATGTGAGCCCCCCACAGGAGGATGCCATCTTCCACACTAAGCTCCCACAATTTGTGTGTAGTTCTTTGAGCAGCTTCCCTTGCTGGCCCTCTTGCAAGGCGATGTGGAGTACTTTTGCCAATATTGAGTCCTTTGCATCCAGTTACATATCTGGACAGTGGTAACCGACAAGGTGTCCATAAAGTTCAGCATTGAAATTATCTTGTCAGCCCTTGGTGGGGATGGGGACATGTTGGTAATGGGAGTCGACTCAGCGGGTCTGCATTTGCGATCTGCGGGCCTGGGCGATGTTCAGATACCTACTCATACGCTGCTAGCAATAGGGCCCATCGCTGTATCCAGGCAGATGCTATTGGCGGGATTGCCTTGTCCTCTTCAAAAAGCCCTAGCAATGGCTTCTGGTCTGTCACAATGGTGAATCGACACCCATATACATATTGATGAAATTTCTCGACCGCAAGCAGGATGGCCAGCCCTTCTTTTTCGATTTGGACGTAATTGCGTTCCGCCACGGCTGATGTCCATGATGTGCATGTCTCATCCTTTCTCTATGCGGTGGGATAATTCTGCCGCATTGCCATAAGGTGAAGCTTCGCACATAACCAAAATGGGTTTTGAAGGGTCGAATGGGTCAACAACCCCAACGACATTGGTGCAGCGTAGGCTTCCTTTTGAGATGCACTCTGCACCAATTCTTGGTGCTTCTTCAGCAATGTGATAGCGGTGCGTTGTTGGTTGCCAGTAGGAATACATTTGCTGTAGTAGTTTACAAGATCTAAGAACAAATACAACTCTGTTTTATTTCCCATAATGGGGGCTTGGCTAATCGCTAGTACCATCTCCTCAACCGGGTGTAGGTTGTCACGATCAACTCAATACCATAAGTACATAGAATCATAGAATCACTACAGTGCAGAAGAATGCCGTTCGGTCTTTGAGACTGCACCGACCATCTGAAAGAGCAGCCTACCTATGCCTACGCCCACCTTCTCTCTGTAACCCAGTAACCCCACCTAAACTTTTTGTACACTAAGTGGCAATTTAGCATGGTCAATCCACCTAACCTGCCCATGTTTGGACAATGGGAGGAAACCCATGCAGACACAATTACATGTAAACTCCACACACTCCACAGTCACCCAAGGCCGGAATTGGTGTTGTGAGGCAGCACTGCTAACCACTGTACCACCATGCCACCCATAATGCATTGCCACATGACTTCCTTGGCATGGAAAACGCACTTTTCCCTCTTGAGGGGATGCCTGTTTTGAAAAACAGCGGCGGACTACCTCCAGATTGCTCGGGTGCTCCCTTTCTGTGGACCGGTGACTAGGATGTCATCCACATAGATCGCCACATACGGTAACCCTCTGAGGATGTTCTCCATGATGAACTAGAAAATTGTGCAAGCCGATGAGACTCCAAATGATGACCTTGTTGTGGCGCGAACAATTGCACACAAAGACTTGAGACATGTACAGTTGAGGCTTTATTGCTGTGTGATGCTATTCCTCCGGCGGCAGCTGTAGAATAGGATCTCAGTGACTCACACGCATATTTATACACAAGCTCCCTGTGGGCGGAGCTAGCCGGCAGGGGCATACCGGAGGAAAATGTATTACAGGTACAGCCATACATCCCCCTACTGCAAGTACACATATCTACAGTGGTTATATCACCACATTCACCCCCTGTAAAAAATGAGGCCGGCGGGGGTGACTTGTAACTATAATACAAAGGATGATCTATTTACAAAAGGGTTCAAACAAAGAAACCCAAGAGTCCATCCGGTTAGGAGGTTACAGGTTGAGCCGAATCGGCGGTCGAACGTTCCGCTGTGATCGGCGTAGCTGTGGTGGCGACGTTGGCACAGGCTGTGACGGCAACGATGGTGCAGGTGCTGGCGGTGTTGGTGCTGGCTGCTGGCGGGATTACTCCGAGAGCGAACCAAAATCTTCCGTGCCCTCCAGTGTGAAAAATGAAATGAAAATCGCTTATTGTCACGAGTAGGCTTCAATGAAGTTACTGTGAAAAGTGTGGGCAGGGGGATGAGGGATGGACCAGGTGGGGACGAATACGGGGGCACCGGGGAAAAGGAGGGTGGCACGGGGGGGAAAAGGGGCGTGGGCATGGGATCGGCAACTGAGGGAGCCAGGTCCCGGAGCGAGACTGTGTCCTGGCGGCCCTCGGGGAATTCCACGTAGGCATACTGAGGGTTGGCGTGGAGTAGGAGTACTTTGGTGCTGGACATGCCTACGGAGAAGGACTGGGCCCGGAGTGTGAGCCAAGTCGGGAGCGACACCCCGGATGTAGACTTCCTAGGGAAGGCAAAAACACGTTCATGGGGTGTACTGTTAGTTGCGGTGCACAGTAGTGAATTAATGGAATGGAGCGTGTCAGGGAGGACCTGCTGCCAGCGAGCGGCTGGGAGGTTCCTGGACCATAGGGCCAGCTGGACGGCCCTCCATACCATCCCGTTCTCCCTCTCTACCTGCCCGTTTCTCCGGGGGTTGTAGCTGGTTGTCCTGCTGGAGGCGATACCCCTGCTGAGCAGGAACTGACACAGCTCATCACTCATGAACGAGGATCCCCTGTCACTGTGGATGTAGTCTGGGAAACCGAACAGAGCGAAAATGGAATCCAGGGCCTTGATGACGGTGGCAGACGTCATATCCGGGCATGAGATGGCGAAGGGGAACCTAGAAAATTCATCAACCACACTAAGGATGTAGGTTTTGCGGTCGGTGGAGGGGAGGGGCCCTTTGAAATCCACGCTGAGGCGTTCAAAGGGGCGGGACGCTTTCACCAGGCGCGCGCGATCTGGCGGGTAGAAGTGCGTCTTTCACTCGGCACAGACCTGGCAGTCTCTGGTGACTGTCCGTACTTCCTCGACGGAGTAGGGCAGATTGCTGGCTTTGATTAGATGGTACAAGCTAGTGACCCCCGGATGGCAAAGGCTCTCGTGCAAGGCACGGAGCTGGTTCACTTGTGCGCTGGCACATGTACCTCAGGAGAGGGCGTCTGGGAGCTCGTTGAGCTTGCCGGGGTGATACAAGATCTCGTAGTTAAAGGTGGGAAAATGTGTGGACTGGATAAGTGGGCAGGCATTGTCCGCGTATTGTGGGACCCACTGGACGTAATAAGAAAAGAACCCCAGGCAGCGTTTGAGGGCCTTGGGGCAGTGGGGGAGGGGGAGCTCCATGAGGGGGCGCATGCGGTCGGGGTCGGGCCCCAGTAGTCCATTTTGGACTACGTAGCCGAGGATGGCTAAGCGGTCTGTGCGGAACATGAGATTGTTGTATGTGAGATTAAGGAGAGATGCGGTGTGGAGGAATTTATAAAGGTTTGTGTCATGGTCCTGCTGGTCATGGCTGCAGATGGTGACATTGTCGAGGTACGGGAAGGTGGCCTGCAGTCCGTACCGGTCAACCATTCGATCCATTTCTCGTTGAAATACCGAGACTCCATTCGCGACGCGAAAGGGAACCCTAAGAAATTGGTACAGACGAGCGTCTGCCTCAAAGGCAGTGTAGGGACGGTCCGATTTACGGATGGGGAGCTGGTGGTAGGCGGATTTCAGGTCGATAGTAGAGAAAACCCGGTACTGTGCAATCTGATTGACCATATCAGATATGCGGGGAAGAGGGTACACGTCGAGCTGTATGGTTGATGGTCTGGCTGTTGTCCACGACCATCCTGTGCTTCTCCCCGGTCTTAACCACTACCACCTGGGGTCTCCAAGGACTGTTGCTGGCCTCGATGATACCCTCCCGAAGAAGCCGCTGGACTTCGGACCTGATGAAGGCCTTGTCCTGGGTGCTGTACCGTCTGCTCCTGGTGGCGACGGGCTTGCAATCTGCGGTCAGATTGGCAAAGAGGGAGGGAGGGAGGCTCGACCTTGAGGGTCGCGAGGCCGCAAATGGTGAGGGGAGGTAGGGGTCCGCCGAATTTGAGGGTGAGGCTCTGGAGATTGCATTGGAAATCCAGGCCGAGTAAGAGTGACGCGCAGAGGTTGGGGAGAATGTACAGACGGAAACGGTCGAATTCCACGCCCTGTACAGTAAGTTTAACCAGGCAGAAACCCCGGATCGGGACAGAGTGGGAACCGGAGGCGACAGAGATCTGCCAGTTGGCGGGATAGACCGCAAGGGAATAGCGCCTTACCGTGTCCGGGTGGACGAAGCTTTCGGTGAGGCAGGTCACGTGGCCGTTGACCAGCACCGTTGTGGAAGAGGGTGCCAGGTTGCGAGGATGAGGTCAAAATGGCGGCGTCTGGAGTGCCTGTGTAGGAGAAAATGGCGGCGGACAAGATGGCGGCGCCGATGGAGCGCACGTTGTGGGGTCGGGACAAGATGACGGCGCCTATGGAACGCACATGGCGGTGGGGATCAAGATGGCGGCGCCCATGGAGCGCACGTGGCGGGGGCGGCGAAAGATAGTGGTGCCCACTGATCGCATGTGGGGTCGGGGGAAGCGGACGGCAGGGCCCATTGTGCGATCGGCTGAGGCAAGGGGGGGAACGGGGGCGCGATAGCGGCAACCGTCCGGGACTGACACACCGCTGCAAAGTGGCCTTTCTTGCGACAAGCTTTGCAGGTCACAGTGCGGGCCAGGCAGCGTTGGCGGGGGTGCTTCTGCTGACCGCAGAAGTAACAGCGGGGACCCCCAGGGAGCGCGGTGCGGCTGCTGGGGGGGGCCGTTGCGGGGTCCACGAGGGGTAGGACCGGTGGGCCTGGGGGGCCATTTGTGGGGTCTACGAGGGGTAGGACGGGCGGGCCGAGTGGCTGGCGGAGTAAGATCGCACACTACGGGAGGCGGCCGTCATTGCGAGGTCGAGGGCGGCCCCTTCCAGCAGTCGTTGCCGGATGGGGTCCGATGCAATGCCTATAACAAAGGCATCGCGCATGAGTAAATCAGAGTGTTCTGTGGCTGTGAGGGCCCGCCAGTCGTAGTCTCGTACCAGAGGTATAAGGGCCCTCCAGAAGTCCTCAATCGACTGACCCAGCTGCTGGACGCGAGTAGAGAGTAGATGTCTCGCAAACAGGATGTTCGTCGACTGTGCATAGTTCTCCTTGAGCAGTTCCATAGCTCTGGCGTAGTCAAGCACATCCCGAATTAGCGGAAAGACACTGGAGCTAAGTCTGGAGTACAGGAGTTGTCTTTTTTGAGCCTCCGTCGGGGGAGGATCCGCTGAAGAGATGTAGGCCTCGGAGACTGCAAGCCAGTGAACGAAGTCTTTCCTGGCGTGAGGCGACTGCGGATCCAGCTGCAGACGGTCAGGCTTGATCCTGATGTCCATGGTGTAAGGAAAATCACACATCAATAAATTGTGGCACTAACAATTGCACACAAAGACTCAAGACATGTACAATCGAGGCTTTATTGCTGTGTGATGCTATTCCTCCGGCGGCAGCTGTAGAATAGGATCTCAGTGACTCACACGCATATTTATACACAAGCTCCCTGTGGGCGGAGCTAGTCGGCAGGGGCTTACCGGAGGAACCTGTATTACAGGTACAGCCATACATCCCTCTACTGCAAGTACACATATCTACAGTGGTTATATGACCACACTCGTATATTCATAAATACACTGTGAGTATTGATGGTCATGTAACGTCTGGAATCGGCGTCCAACGCCAACTGGAGATAGACGTGAGCCCTTGGCATTGGGTACCTGCCCAGATCAGAAGCCTTGTTTACAGTCAATTTATAATCCCCACACAGGCGTACGCTTTTGTCAGGTTTTAGTACTGGGACTACCGCCATTGCCCAATCGGCAATACGTACCGCCCGGATGATATCGAGGCCTTCCAGTCAGCCGAGCTCATCCTCGACTTTCGCCAGCAATGCTTTGGGGACCGGACAGGCCGTGAAGTATTTTGGTTGGACCTCAGTGTCTAAGTGTATCTTGTCCACAGCCACCTTAACTTTGCCCATACCCTCCTAGAGGATCTCTGGTTACTTCCCCAAGACCTCTGGTGCCGATCTGGAAGATCCATTGACAGTCGAGCTGGAGGCGCTGCAGATAATCAATGCAGCAGACTTGGTCCAGGGCCCTGCACTATTGTTAATGGTAGCCGAATGGATTGCTGTCCACAGGTCGCTGGGGTCATAGTCATGCCTGCTATGGCTAGAGGTTACCCCATGTAGTTTGCTACCCTTGCCTCGGTGTTCCACAAGCTCATCTGTTGAATCCCTGTCCTAATTTTCTCGAATGGTTGTCTTCCTATTACTGAAATCGTGGCCCCCGTGTCGAGCTCCATATCCAATGGGTGGCCATTTACCTGGACTGTTATTTGGATGGGGGCAACCCACGTTGCGGCAGTGCAATTTAATTGCCTGCAGTCATCTTCAGCAGGCTGTTCCAGGTGGAGGTTCCTGGTTCTGGGCTGGGTCTCCCTCGGGTAACGCACCGGGTTTGCTGACTGACCTGTGGTTTCCTATCTCTGCGGCATCACTCATTGCCCATTGTCCATCAACTCCAGGGAGGTGTCCTGCTGGCTACAGTGGCCCTCGGCCAATGGGCTTTGGACCGATAGTGTTCGGATGAGGATGGGGTTCGAGGGGTCCCCCCAGGGGATGCTGTGCGTCCAAATGGGGGTGGGCGTCAGATGCTGTTTACCCCCATCTCTAGCATCCCCTGGAGTTCCCTTCTCTGTGCTCTTCAGTGTGAGGGAGATCTCAATGGCCTTTTTTAGGTCCAGCAACGGATTGGCCAGCTATTTCCACTGGGTTGCCATATTATTTACCCTCCATACAAGTTGGTCCAGTAGTATTTCAGGCAAGGATGGCCCATAGTCACAATATAGTCACAATGAAAGATTGCGCAATTGCACCAGAAATTTGGTATCGGACTCTCAGCCCGTGTTAAATCAGTATCTTACTCAGTGACCGTTGGCTTGGGGTCACAGTGGTTTGTCACGAGCACCACAAGCTCTTTGAACGGCTTGGAGTCTGGGACTGCGGGGTATGTTAAGCTCTTTATGATGCTGAAGGCGGGGACCCCACAATCAGAAGAATGACCAGCTGCCGATCATTCCCAACGATAGCATTTGCCTTTAAAAAAAGCGCATAAACTTTACGTACTGAGCCCTGCCCTTCATCCCCGCATCAAATACATTGAATCTTCCAAAGAGTGGCATTTTCAGAAAGGTGCAAAACCTATTTGGCTAGCAGTGCTGCCTGTAGTTCCGCTTTATCCTCATTGCCAATATAGTCGTCAAGGAAGGATCCAGAAAAGAGAGTCCAAAAAGGGTTAATTTCCAACCTTTGGTTTAGGAAAAGTAAATGCAAGCAACAGCCAAGTCTCAGGCAAGACTATTCTGGAACCCCAACTCCTACCTGGACAGGTTTTATCCTGTGGAATTAACAAGCCCGCTGATGGGACTCCACCTCTCAGGAAGGGTAACTCATACTTCACGAGGTTCACGGGGAGAGTAATTGGGTCATCCCCTTAGGCCTCGTGGGGGTTATAATAAAAACCTTTCAACACTCACCCATGTGTTAAGAGTGGGAAAGATCCCTGGTCAGCTAAGTCATGGAAATAAATTGGAACCTCTACCATCACTATCCATTGTTCCAGGGTACATCATGCCTGGAAATGTATATGTTGCCATTGCAACTAAGAGTTCTTGAGGGGCCAGACAGCCAGTGTGGATCAGATTGGTGCGAACATCATGGGGTTTGACCTCAGTTCCAGCTTGACATATTCGGGACTGGCCTCCTGGCCCCAGTCAAGGCGGAGGTCATGGCACTATTGGCTAGACCCAACATTGGGTCGAGAACTCAAAAAGGAGACTGTGACGTTTTGGGACTGCCTCTTTAGTTTTTGGCCACCCATTTCACATATCCATATCCCTTTACAAACTCTTTGCATCCTCCTCATAACTTGCTTGCCTACAAATGTCCATATTGTCAGAAAATGTGGCCACAATACAGTCAGTCTCTGTGGGAGGGGGAAAGGGCTGGAAAGTCCTGGTATTTATAGCCCAGTTCAGTTTCTGGTCAATGGTTACCCCCAATTTGTTGATAGTTGGGGATTCTTAGAATCATAGAATCTCTATAGGGCAGAAGGAGGCCATTCAGTCCACCCTCTGAAAGAGCACCCTATCGAGGCCCAACTAACGCTCAGACACTATGGGCCAATTTAGCATGGCCAATCCACCTAACGTGCACATCTTTGGACTGTTGGGGTGGAACTGATGCACCCGGACGAAACCCACACAGACATGGGGAGAGCGTGCAAACTCCACTCTGACAGACACCCAAGGACGGAATGGAACCTGGGTCCCTGGTGCTGTGAGGCAGCAGTGTTAACCACTGTACCACTGTGCTGCCCAGCGATGAGAATGGCATAGAATGCCAAGGATCGATAGTTAGATTCTCTCTTGTTGCAGATGGTCATTGCCTAGCACTTGTGTGGCACGAATGTTCCTTGCTACTCAGCATGAGCCTTGTTGCATTTTGACATGAACAGCTTCAGTATCTGAAGAGTAGCGAATGCTGCTGAACATGTTGCAATCATCAGCAGACAGCCCACTTCTGACCTTATGATAGAAGGAAAGTCATTGATAAAGCAGCTGAAGACCAGCGCCGGCCCTAGGGTTGCTGGCGCCCCGGGCAGGCTGAACTTCGGTGCCCTGCGGGGGCTGGGGCGGGGCCGGGGGGCGCGGGGGGAGTGGGGGGGGCGGGGGGGGGGGCAGGGCTGGGGGGGGCGGGGCCGGGGGGGGGGGGGCGGGGGCGGGGGCGGGGGGGCGGGGGGCGGGGGGGCGGCGGGGGGGCGGAGGGGGGGGCGGGGGGCGGGGGGGGCGGAGGGGGGGGGCGGGGGGCGGGGCCGGGGGGCGGGGGCGGGGGGGCGGAGGGGGGGGCAGAGGGGGGGGGGGACGGGGGGGGGGCGGAGGGGTGGTGCGGAGGGGGGAGGGGCGGAGGGGGGGGCGGAGGGGGGGAGACCGGAGGGGGGTGGCGCTGGAGGGGGCCCGAGGGGGGGGGGGGCGCGGAGTGACCACCGGCGAGCCTGGATCCATCTGCCATGTTTGTGCGGGGCGGCCTGAGGGAGGGCGGCCACCGCGCATGCGCTGGTTGGCACCGGCCCAACTGCGCATGCGCGGTACCCGAGTCTTTTACGCGGCGCCCCTAGCACATGGCGCCCCGGGCGACTGCCCGAGTTGCTGGTACCTTGAGCCGTCCCTGCTGAAGACGCTTGGGCCCCTGGCATTTTGTTGTTTCCCATTAATTCCCCAGACTCATCTTGCAAGGGACCAATTCTCAGTTTGCCCATGAGATGCTCTTATGCACAGCACATGATGAGATTCTAGATATATCACCAACAGAGTCCTCGAAGGAGCAAGAGGCAAATAAATGATAGTCTGCAGTGACCTTGAATGTGACTGGCAATGCATGTACAAAGTACACAAAGGTGTCTTGTTCCAGGAGTCGGTGAATGTAAGTGACAACCTGACAAGAAACCTGACAAGAATCTACCTCTTGAGGCATTCAATTAGGTCGTGTTATGGCAAATTCCAGGAAAGGTATACATAACTAATCTGGAAGAAGGAACTGAAGGCACTGTTGCTAAATTTGCAGATTATATAAAGGTCTGTAGAGGGACAGGTAGTATTGAGGAATCATGGGAGCTGCAGAAGGATTTGGACAAGCTTGGAGAGCGGGCAATGAAGTGGCAAATGAAATACAATGTGGAAAAGAGTGAGATTATGCACTTTGGAAGGAGGAATTCAGTCATAGACTATCTTCTAAATGGGGAAATGCTTGGGAAATCAGAAGCACAAAGGGACTTGGGAGTCCTTGTTCACGATTCTCTTAAGGTTAATGTGCAGGTTCAGTCGGCAGTTAAGAAGGCAAATGCATTGTTAGCATTCATGTCAAGAGGGCTAGAATACAAGGCCAGGGATGTACTTCTGAGGCTGTATAAGGCTCTGGTCAGACCCCATTTGGAGTATTGTGAGCAGTTTTGGGCCCCGTATCTAAGGAAGGATGTGATGGCCTTGGAAAGGATCTACAGGAGATTCACAAGAATGATCCCTGGAATGAAGAACATGTCGTGTGAGGAATGGTTGAGGACTCTGGGCCTGTACTCGTTGGAGTTTAGAAGGACGAGGGGGGATCTTATTGAAACTTACAGGATACTGCGAGGCCTGGATAGAGTGGAAGTGGAGAGGATATTTCCACTTGTAGGAAAAACTAGAACCAGAGGACACCATCTCAGACCAATTTCTTCAGCCAGAGGGTGGTGAATCTGTGAAACTCTTTACCGCAGAAAGCTGTGGAGGCCAAATCATTGAGTGTCTTTAAGACAGAGTTAGATAGGTCCTTGATTAATAAGGGAATCAGGGGTTATGGGGAGAAGCAGGAGAGTGGGGATGAGAAAATATCTGCCTTATATCTTCACAAATATTTGGGCCCTACAGTCATCCGACTGTCAGCACAGCTGCTGTGGTCAATGCTTACAGATGTGGATATTTTGCACCTTCTTTCCAGTGAGACAATCTGAGCTCCCCTTTTAACTTCACAGTTCTTTTGCCAGCAGCTAGAAAATTGAAGCAACTCTGCTCCATGATTTAGTGCCAAAAGAAGGTACGTGGAGGGGGCTTGAAGCAAATGTACATGCAGGGCTCATGGCCTTTTCTCTGCTGCTGTGCTGGCTGGAAGACTCCACAGAGCTTCATTTATTTTAATTGAAAAGGTGGCTGCGGCCGCCACTCTCAATATAAAAGCTAGTAGCGGCCGTTGGGAGCTTCTCTCGCGATCAGGTCCACCATGGGATTTGCATAACTGATTGCTCCATGACCCTCCTGACAGCCGGAAAGCGTCCAACATCGCCATAGTTTGCTGACAGTTGTGCCGCTGGCCGGGGGGGGGGGGGGGGGGGGGGGGCTTCTGCCAGGGCTGGGGGGATTAACGGCAGGTGGCCAGGAGGTGGGCTGTGAGGCGGGGTGGACAGACATGAACACCATTGACCCAGCCAGAAAGTCAGCGCATGCCATTGACAGCCCACTATGAATTTATTGCCACAGGTCGTATCGGTGCCCTCTGACCCCAGCTGACCCATCAGCTGTATGGACGTGCTCCAGCACACCCAGTGTCATCTTGTTGGCTGGGATGATTGTGTGTGGGGAGTAATGTGTGTATTTGCAGCTGCAGCTTGTCAGCCTCCCGAGTGTTAATTACGGACCTGACGAATTCCGCACCTTTTTGCAACGGAATCGAGTGTGTTCCACGTGGCGCCTGTGCTACCCTTTCCATAGTTGCTGAATCGATCCAGGTTCAGTGCCAGTTTAGCTGCCATGAAAATCCACGAAACCTGCGTCGGCGTCAACACTTAGTCTCGGAAACGGAGAATTCCGTCCCCTATCTTGAATAGTCACAATTGTTCCCCCAAAGCAGTCAATCCAGATAAGATTCACTGCTGCCCATTGGAGACCAAAGATTTCTGGAGAAGCAAACAATGTATGAGCTATGTAAATTGGGCTTGAACTTAAGAACTTAAAACTACTATCAAGTGTAATATAGTCCATACAGCATACTGGCCAGATGCAGAGTGTGGACTTTTCCATAAACACTCTGAAAGTGTATGGGTTGCTTGGCGCTTTCTCAGATTCTACATGAATTGTTCATATTGAGCTACCAAAATGTTTGAGGGTGGGCCCTGTGAGTTCTAAGTCCCTGGGCTGAGAAGCATAGAAAGCATCAAATCTGATGCTTCAGATGTGCAAGTGCTTCCTCCTCCAATTGAAACTGAACTTGCTCTTCTTTATTTGCCTTTACCACCTGCATCTTCATGCAGCTTATTATCTTACCCAATAGAAAGTGTGAAGAGGTACTGAAACATGTGGCTGTGGGAGAAGGTGATGCAAAAAGCCTGAGTGCATGAGGTTCTTTTGCGTCTTTGAGAATTGCCACATCATGTTGTAGGGCATTTTCAGGAGTAAAAAATAATATGGAATGTTGGTAGTATGTGATGCCTTGCAATGGAATTTATTTTGCAGGATATTTCAGTCTTATATTCAGAAATTTGTTTTACCCATATCACCAGATGTCCTTTTCACCCAGCACCACAATGTTCACTACCTCCATTGGCTCTTAGTCTAGTAATGCTCTGATTTTAAAGTTCTCACCTTTGTTTCCAAATTCCTTCATGGCTTTGCTCCCCTCTCATTTTCTTTTACCTTCTCTAGCCCTCCAACATTTCACTGTTCTGCCAATTCAGGCCTCTTGTGCATCCCCAATTTTCTTTGCTCCACCATTGGTGGGCATGTCTTCAGCTGAGTAAGCCCTAAGTTCTGGAACTCATTCCCAATGAAGAATTTCCTGATCTCAGTTCTAAACCCCTTATCCTAGTCCTGCAATTTTCATTTTTTTTTTGGTTTTGTCTTACTTTTCCATTCCATTTACTGTTTTATAAATTTCCAGTAGATAATCCCTGCAATATTTCCTTTCCTGGCTGGGAAAATTGATACGACTAATCCCCAAGTGAGGCCCCCTAATTTGCTAACTTCCGACAAGGTTAAGTTAAAAGGACTCTCTTCCCTCGTGGATACCTTTTCCCAGGTAAGAGCGGGTGAGATTCCTGGTCAGCTGTGTGATGGAGAGAAAGTTGGAATCTGCACTATCACTATCCAAAGGTCCAGAAATCCACATGCATGTAAAAGACCTTGTTGCCACAACGACCCGGACTTCTTGAATGCTCGGTGACACACTGCCACTCTGCATTCATTGGACACACAGAGCTTTGAGTCTCCTAAGGTTTAGAGCTACATTTCTATTTCATCCGTTCAGTATTTGATTGATTAACAGTCACTCGTTTTTCCTTCTTCTATGAAGTATCATCCACTTCTCTACTTGAGGTTTAATTTACCAGGTGTACCCATTCACTTACATACATCATCAAATTCATCTATAATTGCTGAGCTGCCTCCTGTTATATTCTGTGTTGTGGCCATGGTAAAGATGCACACAGAACATCTAGTTTCTGGGCTAGTAAGATAATGTATTAACAAAATGAGCACGTGGAAAGATAACGAACAAACTATGATACAAAGAGTAACGAATAGTGAATTCAGTGAATTCTCCTGAGCTACTGAACTTTATCTGTAAAATGAAGCAACATGAGCAGAAATTACTAGCTGTACAAGAGTCATTCGGACTCAAAATGTTATCTCTTTCTCCACAGATGCTGCCAAACATATCCAACATTTTCTGATTTTTAAGTCACCATAGTCGCACATGACCACAGGTCTTTTTCCCTTTTGATGGTGAGAGTTGACTGGTGGTGCTTTAACAATGTAGCTCAGTGAGTAGCACTGTTGTTTCACAGCACCAGGGTCCCAGGTTTGATTCCTGTCTTGGGTCACTGTCTGTGCGGAGTCTACACGTACTTCCTATGTCTGCGTGGGTTTCCTCCGGGTGCTCCAGTTTGCTCCCACAAGTCCCGAAAGACCAGGGGCTGTATTGTCCCCTACCCGGCGTGGCGGGGGGTCCTGGTGTAGCGGAGTTGCGCCAACCACTCCGGCGTTGGGCCTCCCCAAAGGTGCGAAATTCTCCGCACCTTTAGGGGCTAGGCCCGCGCCAGAGTGGCTCCCGCTCCGCCAACTTGCACCAACGGCCTTTGGCACCACGCCGACCGGCGTCGGGGCTGGCCGAAAGGCCTTCGCCGGTCGGCATGAGTCCGCGCATGCGCCGGAGAGTCAGCAGCTGCTGATGTCACCACCGGCGCATGCGCGGTGGAGGGGGTCACTTCCGCCTCCGCCTGGGTGGAGGCCGTGGCGGCGGCGGAAGAAAAAGAGTGCCCCAACGGCACAGGCCCGCCCACTGATCGGTGGGCCCCGATCGCCGGCCAGGCCACCGTGGGGGACACCCCGGGGTCTGATCGCACCCCCCCCCCCCCCCCAGGACCCTGGGGCCCACTCGCGCCGCCTGCTCCCAGCGGCACAGAGGTGGTTTAAACCACATCGGCGGGAGAGGCCTGACAGCGGCTGGAATTCGGCTCATCGCGAGCCAGAGAATCGCCATGGGGGGCCCGCCAACAGGCGGGGCGTGATCCCCGCCCCCGCTGATTCCCGGGTGGCGGAGATTTCCGGCCACAGCGGGGGAAGGATTTACGACGGCCCCAGGCGATTCCCCGACCCTGCGGGGGATCGGAGAATTCCACCCATGGGGTGGGATTCTCTGAACCCCCGCCGGGTCGGAGAATCGCCGGGGGGTGACGTGAATCACGTCCCCGTCGGCTGACGAAAGCTCCGGCGCCAGAGATTCGGCGGGGCCGGGAATCGCGTTGCTCCAGTCGGCGGCCGCTCGCAGCGGCCCCCCCCGGTGATTCTCCGACCGTGATGGGCTGAAGTCCTGCTCATTCTATGCAGGTCCCACCGGCGTAAATTGGACTAGGTCCCTTACCGGCAGATCCTGGTGGCGTGGGTGGGCTCTGGGATCCTTGGGGGGGAACGATCTGTCCCCGGGGGGGTGCCCCCATGTTAGCCTGGCCCGCGATCGGGGCCCACCAATCCGTGGGGGGGCCTGAGCCGTGGGGGCACTCTATTTCATGTGCTGGCCGTGTAAGCCTCCGCGATGGCCGGCGCGCAGTGCATGTGCGAGGATGACGTCAGCAGCCGCTGACGCTCCTGCGCATGTGTGGACCCACCGGTGGAGTCCCATCAGCCCTGGCTGGCATGGCGCCATAGGCATTCCACGCCGGCCGGCGGGGCGCAAACCACTCCGGCGCCGGCCCTGCCCCTGAAGGTGCGGAGGATTCCACACCTTTGGGGCGGCCCAACGCCGGAGTGGTTCATGCCACTCCGTCCCGCCGGGACCCCCGCCCCACCGGGTACGGGAGAATCTCGCCCATGCTGTTCGGTGAATTGGACACTCTGAATTTTCCCTCTGTGTACTCAAACAGGCGCCGGAATGTGGCGACTAGGGGCTTTTCACAGTAACTTCATTGCAGTGTTAATGTAAGCCTGCTTGTGACAATAAGGATTATCACAAAGATTATTATTATAATAACATGAGGATCACCACACCTCAGGCAGGGGGAGAAGTTGAGAAGGTGGGGCCTTCATTAATAACCTGAGTCACTGCAGTAGTTCAGGAATTAAACCCACGCTGTTAGCCTCGCTCCGCATCACAAACAAGCTGTCCAGCCAACCGAGATAAACCGGCCACTCTTTTCTTTTATAAATTTAGAGTACCCAATTCAGTTTTTCCAATTAGGGGGCAATTTAGTGTGGCCAATGCACCTACCCTTCACATCTTTGGGTTGTGGGGACAAAACCCACGCAAGTACGGGGAGAATGTGCAAACTCCACACGAACAGTGACCTTGAGCCGGGGTAAATCTGGCGGGATCAAATCTGAATTTGCCGCCGTTAGGCAGCAGTGCTAACCACTGCACCTCCGTGCTGCCGTCCAGGTTTTTATATGAGCAGAAACTACTGTCAACGGTGCGGCTGAGATTAACAAACAATTTTCCTCAACTGCTTTCTGGTTCAGGATACTCTGAGGGCTTTAGCTTATTTCTCTATCTCATGCTGTCATACTTTAAAAGTAGGATCACTTCAAGATTCAGGCACTTAATATTATTTTGGACTTATAGTTATTATTATGTTATCAGATTTCTCAGAAATCTCAAAATACTTCACTAATATACAATGAGTAGTGGTAGGTGAATATGGCAGACATTCTGCGCACAGAAATGCCCACCAGACGTCAATCTAATGAATGGCTAATTAATTTTGTTATTTTTGGTGTTGCTCGAGCAAAAATGTGAAAAGATTCTGATCTTCAATGTTCATCCAAACCACCAAAATAGACAAACAAACTCATTTGATGGACAACATTCCCAACAATACAGTGTTTCTTCTAAAGTATACTGTGACTAAGAACTGAACTGAAGCATGTTGAGAAGCATGAATTATTAAAACTTTATTTTCACATCAGAATTTTTGGCTGACACTGGGGCAAAAAATATCGACATGCTGGGTATTTGGAAGACGGCATTTTATGTAAACACAGGATACATGACCAGATTTCATGGTCTGGATTCTTTGTTCTGGAGACAAAGTCCCCATGCCGGAGTGAAATGGTGCCGTAAAATGGCCACCGATTACCGATTCCCTATTCCTTGGGGGGGGGGGGGGGGGGGGGCTGCTAGCAGCCAGGCAGCATAGGACTCCCAGTTCGAGCTGCCGATACGGCCTGGAGAGCTGCCGAGTCCATGGCCCCTCATGCGCATGGCGGCGGCCTACAGCGGCCGCAACGTGCTTCATGGATGCAGCCCGCAGACCCGGGCCATGAAATTTGCTGGCTCGCGCACCTCGGACTGCCCCACCAGTGCCCCCAGCCCCGAATAATGCCGCCACGCCCCCCGCCCATGGATCGGCCTCCCACAACTGTGGCGATGCTGGACAGTGTCTGCAGCCACCATGCTGAGCTCCCAACGAGTGAGACCATGAGAGACCCACGCTGTTGGGAACTCAGCCGGTTGGGGACGGAGCATCACGGAGCAGGACTCAGGCAATGTTCGGAGGCCATGGATATGGCACGCGGCTAGAGTATGTTGCTTTTCAAAGGCTTTTCATCGTGAAAATGACGCCGCTCCCGATTTCGACATCATTGGGGATTCTCTGCCACGTTGCCGAACACTATCGTGGCTTGTTTCAGTGAAAAATAAAATTTCTAAATAATACCAAACTTTGATCATTAGCCCTAATTATGAGATACATGCTGGCACTCAGCATTGACTGTTGATACTTGCCATTATCCTGCTAAAGATGAGAAGGGGCCTTAAAACCTTACTGTTATTGTAACTCATGCATTTGTACATCATGAATTTAATTGTATGAATGTAAACTCAAAAAACGTCCTAGATTTAAACAATGATTCACAAGATGCCTTTGGCAATTGTTTCATACATCTAGAATAATAGGATGACCTCGACAAGAATAGAATAAGGCAACACTCAATTTTTTCCTCATTTTAAAATAACTTCCAATGATCCCATAAAAAGGATAGAAAGCAAGTTTTCCATGCTGAAAATTTTATCCATGTCGTGCTTTTATTTTATCCCATATTAACTTCCAATCACTTGATATTACAGAACTTGAATATTGCTGAAATTGAGACATGTTGCTGTAGTTTTTCCTTTTGCACTGATCAGGGCAATACACAAGAATGCCAAATTTCAAATGATCGCAACAATTTACATTACAAGAAGAGAATGCTGATTGGTTGGCAGGTTGAATGCTTAGCTAAGTTATAGAAATATAGAAAATCGGAAATTTGCCCCTTTAAGTCTGCTCTGCCACTCAGTATGATCATGGCTGCTTCCCCGATCTCAATGCCATGTTCCCACTTTCTCCCCATGCCCCTTGATGCCATTAAAAGCTCAATTTAAAAAAAATCTCTGTCTTGGATATTATTAAGGGTGCAATTCTCCCGATCAGCAGCTGATCCCCACTAATGGGAAAGCCAGGGTGATTCCCGCTAGCTCTAGGAGTGATGCCGATGTGTCATTCAATGGCACTTAGTAAAAATGTTGCCTTTAATTGTGTTTTCAGTGCCATTCAATGGCACATTGGGATGCTTGCTGGAATTGAGAGGGGCAGGACCTAATCTCGCTGACAGATGCACGTCATCAGAGACCGGGACACCCTTTTTAAAGGGCATCCTGATCTCAGAATGTTTCTGCACTGCCATCCTAACCACTGGTAAGGGTCTCCTCCTCTGTACCTCCTTTCACCCCCCCCCCCTTCCCCCAGCGGGAGTCCTGATTGAGGGTGCCGAAGCATCCCAAGAGTCAGGTGAATTGGGCTTCTTGCCCGTACATTGCATGGCAACATATTCCCACCAATTCTGGTCAGGAAACTCATGGGGGATATAAGGAAGCTTGTCGGGGCCAGCTGGGAGGCTCGGCAGGGGGTTCATGACTGGCATGAAACCTATTTTTGGCCAGACAATAAATTCAGTGGCCCATCAGGATTCCCTCCACTGGCAGGCGGCCCCTGGGACTCCTGGACTAAGTGACTTGGCCTCCATAGCCTTCTGTGGCATAACATTTGACAGGTTCACTACCCTTTGAGTGAAAAATTTTTTCCTCATCTTAGTCCTAAATGGTCTACCCCATGTTCTGTGACTATGACCCTGGTTCTAGATTTTCCAATCAGGGAAAACATCTTCCCTGCATCTATTCTGTGAAGCAGTTGTTAGAAGTGTGTATGATCAATCAGATCTCCTCTCATCCTTATAAACACTAGTGAAACAGGTCCAATTGAACAAATCTCTGTAAAATCCCGCCAAGCCTGTTTTCAGCCTTGTGAAACTCTTCTGTACTCCCTCTATGGAAAGTATGTCCCTTCTTTAGTAGGGAGACCAAAACTGCATGCAATACTCAGGTGTGATCTCACCAGGGCTTTGTATAACTGCAGTAAGACATCTCTACTTCTGAACTCAGTCCTCTTGCAATGAAGGCCAACATACCATTTGCTTTCCTAATTTCTTGCTGCACCTGCTTCTCTACTTTCATGACTGGTGTACAAGGACACCCAGATCCCTTTGAACGTCCAGACTTCCCAATATGTCACCATTTAAATTATACTCTTCTTTCTCTTTTAACCAAAGTGTATAACTTCACATTTTGCACGTTGTACTGCACCTGCCGTGTGTTTGCCCACTCACTCAACTTGTCTAAATCACCTTGCATCCACCTCACAACTCACAATTCTGCTCAGTTTTGTGACATCAGCAAACTTGGAAATGTTGGGCTGGATTCTTCTACCCCACTCGTTGCAAGACTATCACTGGCGACAATGGAGAAATCCATTGACCTCGGGCGGGATTCTCCGGTCGCCAGGCGGACGCGGCTGGAGAATTTCTCCTGTTACATTTGATTCCCTCATCCAGGTCATTTATATATATCATGAACAGCTGGGGCCAAGGCACTGATCCCTACAATAGCCCACTAGTCATTGTCTACCACTCAAAAAAAGACCTATTTATTCCCACTCTCTGTTTCTTGGCTGTCAACTAATTCGCGATCCATACCAATGAATTATCCCCTATCCCATGTGCTTTAATTTTGCCCACCTACTTCGTTCTTTTTTCAAATTTTTCTACCCACCAACTTCTCATGAGGGACCATAATAAAAGCCTTCTGAAAGCCCAAATACACCACATCCACTGGTTCTTCCTTATCTCTTCTATTAGTTATTTGGGAGCCCACCCACACCACCCCTTTGGACACCCTCATACCACAGCTGTATCATCAAGGGGATGGTCATGACCAAGTTCAATCAGCATTTACAATGCCTGTTGGGCCGGAAATTGCTCTCAATTCGCGCCAGCAGACTGCTGGCCCATTTGTATGTCCTGACTCTCTTACCGAATAGGGCCCCCAATAGAAACATGAATCGCACGCTATTCAGTCCCGGTAGGAACAGTGAGGCTGGAATTCTCAAGCCATTGGAATTTTCTGTTCCCACCAGCAGGGCAACCCTGCCCATGAGTTTTCTGATGGTGTGAGATGGCTTCAAAGGGAAATCCCATTGACAAGCAGCGGGAAGAGAGAATCTCGCCACCTGCGGCTGGGAGACAAGAGAATTCAGCCCTCAGTCTCCCAAATGGAGAAATCCAGCCGATTCCATTTTTTATAAAGCTATGTTGATTTGGTCTGATCATACTCTGGTTTTCTAAGCACATTGTTAAGACTTGTTTTAATAATTGACGCCAAAGCTGTTTCCCAAAGACTGATGTTAGACAAACTGGCCAGTTTTCTCTCTCTCAACTTCCAACCAACTTTGGCTTTTCTGGAATCTAGAGAGGTTTGGAAAATCAGAAGCAATGCTTTCAATATCTTGCAGCTGTTGCTTTTGAAACAATAGGATGTAGGGTTTGTTACTTTCTTTCAGTTTCTTTAATCGTTTTTCCTGAGTTGACATGAAATGCTTTAATTGTCTCACTCTTATTAGGTCTTAGGTTACCCACTATTTATGTTATCTAATTTTTGTGTTCAACCGTGAAAAATTGTTTTCCCGTTTGTATTGACTTTTAGTTGCCCTTTGTTGTTTACCAAAATGCTTCTAATCCTCAAATGTATTACTATTCTTCACAATATTATATGCCTCTTCATTTAATTTAATACTATCTTTAATTTTTCTAAGTCGGCCAAATAGGATCTTTCTTGCTGAGTTTCTGTTCTTTAATGGAATATATTTTTGTTTAAACTTTTCCTCATTTATTTAAATGTTTCCCACTGTGTATTTATCAACATACTTTTTGATCTGCTTAAGCAATAAACCTTAGCCAACAGTGGTTAGCACATTTGCTTAACCGCTCCAGGATCCCAGGTTCGATTCCCGGCTTGGTCCACTGTCTGTACGGAGTCTGCACGTTCTCCCCGTATCTGCGTGGGTTTCCTCCGGGTGCTCCGGTTTCCTTACAAAGTCCAAAGATGTGCAGGTTAGGTGTATTGGCCATGATCAATTGCCCTTAGTTTCCAAAAGGTTTGTTGGGGTACGGGGATAGGGTGGGGGTGTAGGCTTGGGCAGGGTGCTCTTTCCAAGGGCCGGTGCAGATTCGATGGGCTGAATGGCCTCCTTCTGCACTGCAATTTCTTTGAAACCCCCCCTTCATTTCTACATATTTCGCTTTGCTTAATTTTTAAATTTGTGTTTTGAATTTGAGTATATTACTATCAAACATAATATATAATTTAATTCTATTACAATCATTTTTTTGGTATACAACTATGAGATTACGAATTAACCCTATCTCATTAATAACCCTAATTTGATCAAAAATTGCTTCGGCAACATATTAATCTAATAAAATGTTGCAAAAGCACTCTGCAGATGTATCTTCCAGACTTTTGTCACCAATTTGATTTGTCAAGTCTACATGAAGTTTAAAGATTCCTGCCACCCCTCCCAGCAACCTGATTAAGACATTGCATTTGTTACCAGCTCTAATTAATTCTTGTTTAATGTTCTCTCCAACAGTGTACATCGACTGACAGCATCAACAGTGAAATACCCAAAGGATTATTTTGTGATTTATTATTGCATAACTTAATGGCAAGATTTATAACCTGATTCTGAGGGTCTGATAAGATATGAAAATCGGGTCACTGGGAACCAGACAGAGAGTCCTCAGAAACGGTGGCACTGTGGTTAGCACTGTTGCCTCACAGTGCAAGGACGGCGGATTCACTTCCAGCCTTTGGTGACTGTGTGGAATTTGCACATTCTCCCCGTGTTTGCTTTGATTTCCTCCGGGGGCTCCGTTTTCCTCCCACAGTCCAAAGATGTGTAGATTAGGTAGATTGGCAATGCCAAAATTGCCCCGATGTGCAGGTTTGGTGGGATTACAGGGCTGTGGGTTAGGGCGGGGGAGTCGGCCTCGGTGAGGAGTGCCCTTTCAGAAGGTCGGTATAGATTTGATGGGCTGAATGGCCTCCTTCTGTAGTGTAGGGACTCTATGATTCTATGAATTAGATGGGAGTTGTGCTGCTGGGTGCAAGATGGTGAGGAGAGAAATAAGGACTTTTGTCAGTATAATGTAGATAACAAGCCAGCCATAGCTAGAACTGTGGTGTCAGATGAGCCACTGTATGACCCCTGGGAGTTCATGAGCAGGGAAAGCTGCTGATTGCAGCAAGGAAGTGACATTTTAACTTCACTGTGAATTGAGGAACTGTCTTGCAGACACACTGAAGTTGTGATTGCTCTGGGCACCATTAGACCGATCACAAATGATTGCGTAGCGCCTGTAACAAGAAAGCAATTGAAAGCACGAGTTTCATTTTTATATCAATCATTTGATCAAGAAATTAATTTCAAATAAGTAAAGCAAAATTTACAATATGGACACCATAACTTGAACAAAATAATGGCAATCATGTGATTGAGTGTTTATCGTTTGCAAATAAAATAATGGTGTGGTGGTATGACTAGGGGTATTACGGTACCTGGGAGTGTGAGCTGTCATTGGTGCAGAGCACTCGCTGCCATTGGGCCAGGTATCATGTGCCCCTTAGCCCGATTGGCTAAGAGGAAGGTAGCTCTACCTACGAGGCGGGGTATAAGAACCCGTGTGTTCCCCGGCAGCCAGCCATTCCCCTGTACGTCTGCTGCCGGGTTCACTTCTTGCTAATTAAAGCCTTTCTTTCGGACTTCATATACGTTTCGTGTCCATTGATTGTGCATCAAATGGTACCTACAACACTTAAAAGTATTCTTAAAATACTTACGATTGTGAATAATGCAACATCACAAAAGAGTCCTCAATTGTAGATCACAAGCATTACTGCTAATGAGGAAATATTTGTCAACACTTTGTGTTTCTCAAATTCTAGCACAAATTACCATCAAGGTTATTTCAGACAGGCCATAATGTTTGTATGGAAAACAAAAATGTTAAGATGGTGTAGTAAAGAAGATTATTTGAAGGTTTGTATGGAAGGGCATTCTTTGGACAGAGTAGAGAGTTTACCTATACAGTCATGGTGCCTCATGCAAGGATGTTTAGGTCGACACAGATGCAGAAATTGGACAATTTTCTAGTCCCCATCACTGGCATCCTTCATTGCGATGTAAAGACTCACCATCCTGCCTTGGAACGATATCGCCATTCCTTCACTGTCACTGGGTCAAAATCCTGGAACCTCCTTCCAAACAACACTGTAGTTGTTTCTGCAACACATGAAAAATGAAATGAAATGAAATGAAAATCACTTATTGTCACAAGTAGGTTTCAAATGAAGTTACTGTGAAAAGCCCCTAGTCGCCACATTCCGGTGCCTGGTCGGGGAGGCTGGTACGGGAATTGACCCGTGCTGCTGGCCTGCCTTGGTCTGCTTTAAAGAAGGCAGCCCACCATCACATTCTGAAGGGCTATTTGGGTTGGTCAAGAAATGCTGGAGGGTGTCCTGGATCTGTCACGCATCCACCTTCAGATCATTGTCCTCTTGTTAGGATCATTTGCCTCTTTCATTCATCCAGACTTCATGCACTTAGAGGGGTGACAGCTGATGATACCCTCACAAAGTTTAGCTTGTCAGCTGAGATGAGGTACTTGCTTGCTAGTATGCATTATCATTCGTTTGGAAGCATAAGTGAGTGTTGAGAACACTGTGAGACACCAATCATTCTTGTCCATATTCAAAACTGGAATGTGCAACTGACACTGATTCAGATGTACTGGTCCTCTCACAGAAATCCCCCTTTATTAGACTACCATACAAAATCAAAATGCTTGGCATGTTTGGGAAGAATACAGAAATTGCAAATGAAGGTTTTGATCATTGAAATACTCTAAGTATCAATTATTATTTATGACTGGAAGGATTTATTCCACCTTGTGAAATAATCAGCAACATTTTATAGCACAAATTGAATATTAAATGAGTCTCGATTGCTTTTTTGGTTGGATATTGAATGAAATGTGTTCACCCTGGACAGATACACAACTTTTAAAGAGGCTAAAGGCACGTAACAGTGACTTGTCATCATAGTCAAAGATGAATGCTCATTTAGATAACTGTACTTTCTACATTCTAGAACCATTGAAATGAAGATAAACTGTCTGCAAAGCCTCAACAAGGACAATTGTCTCAAAGCAGTAAAGTCACCATAGTCCCAAATGACCAAAGGCTGCTTTCCTCTGTGAGGGGGAGAGCTAACTGGTAATTAATTAACCTGAAGATCACCACACCTCAGGCAAGGGGAAAAGCTCAGAAGGTGGGCCTTCATGAATAACCTCAGCCAGTACAGGAATTGAAACTGCGCTGTTGGCCTTGCTTTGCATCCCAAACCAGCTGCCGAGCCAACTCAACTGAACCAGCCCTCAAAGACGAGAATATAAGCATGCGGGTATGAAGTGTGATGGGGTGGTTGGGAGTGAGGATTGTGTCATCTCTAATTCAATTCCAAAGCTTGCAGATAATCACCAGTGTAGGGACAAAGCATTAGGCATAAGGCGGGATTCTACCACTGCATTGCACCCAGTGCCGATTTTGGTGATTTGCGGGAGAGACCAAAATTAGACTTTGCTCCAGGTGCGAAACCTCGCGCAAGTCACCCAACCTGCAGCATCCGGTGTGATCTGGATCTCACCCTTGCTCTAAAGCCACATTCTCTCGGTGCCCAAGAGTCACCAGCCGCGCTGGTGAGGCCTCACTCGGGCCCCGATTAGTACTGGTCTCCACAAGCGGAGATCAGTTGTGATGGTCACTCCAGGGGTCTGTGAGGCCATTAAAGATACCTGGATGGTCGAGGATAGGGCAGGGAAGTACCCTGGCACTCCCCCGGAACCTGGGCACCCGAGCAGTTCAAACCTGGGGCACTGACAAGGTTTTCGGATGGTATTGCAAGGGTGCCAGGTGCCAAGTTCTCATTGCCAATGTTGGGGCCTTGGATGGCCACACTCATGAAAGGCGAGTATGAAGGGGCCTCATAAAGTTTTGGGGGATGAAGGGGGTTCCTGAAAAAGGGTATCCTAATAGGGAGGGTGGAGGCCCAGAAAGTGGGCGCCATCAGCGACCCCAAAGTGAGGTGTCCTCACTTAGTGGCGGGTTAATGCCCATGTCTGTGGAGGCATTGCCTGTGGGCGGGGGTGTGGGGGACCCTCAAGCTCATTTAGGGGATTGGGGAACCCTTTAAAAATGGCAGCCCGATCTCCGAGGAGCCAGTCTAGCCAGTCAGTTCAGCTCCCCATTGCTGAAAACATTTCTAAGTGTGAACTAGACTGGGCAGAAACTCCCCGAGGACTAAAAATGTGTGGGTGAACCCAGGTCTGGATCTCACTCAAAAGGCCGATAGAAAACACCCCGCTAAACACACCAAAAATAACGGCCGCGATTCTCCGCTCTCACGCCGGTTCGGAGAATAGCGGGCCGCGCATATTTTCACGGCGACACCGGTCCGACGCCCTCCCGCTATTCTCCGAACCCTGCACAAACTACTCTTCGGCATTCCCGGCAAAGGCCTCGAAAGACCCCCCGACACGGCCAGAATCCGGACTTATTGGCCCCCCGCTATTCTCCGGCCCGGATGGGCCGAAGTCCCGACGTCCTCACGCCATGTTTTACGCCGGCCAACACACCTGCTTTTGAAGTTCATCAACCAGTCGTGCTGGCTGACGAGAGCTTCGAGTAGGTGAGCGCACTGCTCAGCGCAAAGCTCAGCGCACTGCTGGAGTCTGGCCACAACGGGGAAGGCATCCCCGAGAACGGGAGGGGGTCCAGAGCGGGGGGGGGGGGGGAGGGGGGGGGAGTAGGGGTGACTGAGAGGGGAGTGGGGAGACTGAGGGGGGAGTGGAGGAGACTGAGGGGGGAGTGGGGGAGACGGAGGGGGGAAGAGAGGGAGACGGAGAGGGGAGTGGGGGAGACGGAGTGGGGAGTGGGGGAGACTGAGGGGGAATGGGGGAGACTGAGGGGGGAGTGGGGGAGACTGAGGGGGGAGTGGGGGAGACGGAGGGGGGAGTGGGGGAGACGGAGGCGGGAGTGGGGGAGACGGAGGGGGGGAGTGAGAGTGGGGGGGGTAGGGAGAGAGTGAGCGAGTGACCCATCCAACCCCGGTTACAAAATGTCTGCCACCATGCCATGGCGTGCCGGTCACGAGGACATGGCCGCTGGTCGCCCTGTGGCTTACGGCCACAGGCCACTGACGCATCGGTGAAGAGGACGCAGTTAACTGCCCGTTAGATGCAGAAAGTGACATGGGGTTAGGCTGCTCGCATGTCAGCAGCGCGACCAGGCCACCAGGACACACAGGTATCCCGTGGCAGGCGGCTGCCGAGGTGTAGACTAACCTCCGTCTAACTTGTCCCGTTTCTCTGCCCCCCCACCACCCTTCTGTAGGTTAGCACAATGTCTGCGAACAGAACGGCTATGTTCTGCGCAGTGGTTGGGGCCGCTGCACTGCATTTGGAGATGGAGCAGCATCCACAGCCACAACCCGCAGTGGATGCAGGGCCAGCTGCAGCAGCAGAGGGAAGGGCCGAGGAGTTGCCAGTCATCGAGCAGCATGGGGGGGAGGAGGGGGAGGAGGAGAGAGTGAGGGTGCAGCCACGGCACCAGAGGCGACGACCAAGGCTGAGGGTGCACCGTGCCCGGATCTCTTTCCTAACAATGACGGACATCACCTGCAGGAGGAGACTCCGGCTGAGTAGGCGGACGATGATATATATTTGTCACCTCGTGGCGCACCTCGCCCCACGTGGAACGGGGGGAGGACACGTGATCCCGGTTGCCATCAAGGTGACGGTCGCTCTTAACTTCTATGCGACCGGCTCCTTCCAGTCTTCGAGCGGGGACCTCTCCGGGATCTCCCAGTCATCGGTCCACAGGTGCATCCGGGATTTGACCGACGCCCTCTATGCCATCGCGAACCGCTACATCACATTTCCCGAGGACCGAGCAATTCAAGACTCACGAGCTCGTGGATTTGCCAGTGTGGCCGGGATACCGATGGTGCAGGGGGCAATCAATTGTGTTCACGTCCCCATGCGCCCGCCTGAAGGGGACAGGGAGGTGTTCACAAACAGGAGGGGGGCATACTCCATGAATATCCAGGTGGTATGCGACCCCCACATGACGTTCATGAATGTCTGTGCAAGGTTCCCAGGGAGTGTGCATGACTCCTACATACTGGCGCAGTCGTACATCCCTGCGATGTTTGAGAGACGCCCCCCCCCCGGCTCAGGGGCTGGTTGTTAGGCGACAAGGGTTATCCGCTGAGGTCTTGGCTGATGACGCCTATACGGAGGCCTTAGACAAATGCGGAACCCGATACAACGAGGCCCATGCAGCAACCAGGGGTGTGGTGGAGCGCTGCCTTGTCCTCCTGAAGATGAGATTCAGGTGCCTGGACTGCTCCGGAGGGGCCCTGCAGTACCAGCCCGACAGGGTCGCTCGCATTGTTGTGGTCTGCTGTGCTGTGGTCTGTTGAGAAACTCCAGGAACTCAGAAAAACGTCTGGGAGCCAGCTGGATGCTGGTGGCTTGCCCTCCGCCAGTCCAGGCCCTCGGCTGCTCCGACCTCCACCTGCTGTACCTGCTCAGCTGTGATGTGCGACCCAGACTGTGACCCAGGATCCTCATCACTAAATAGGCCAACCGGGGTGAGTGTCACTGGGATGGTGGATGGTGTGGGAGATAGCTGTGCCGCAAGCTCGAGGTCGTCTTGGGTGGACGCCTCCTCTATGTCATCGGCCCGCTGAGAGGCCGCAGGGCGTTCGCGGGCCATTTCTCTCTCGTGCTCTCTCGCCGCCCTCTGGGCATCCTGCTCCACAGATTTGGTTGGGGAGGGCGGGACTCCCCGCTGATCGGGCACCCTCTGTTGTGCGGCCCTGGGTGAGGTGGGGGCAGATGCCTGTGTCCGCCTGGAGGCAGACGGCCCTGGTCATTCGGCATCATGTCCTAGGGAAGAGAATGAAATGGGTTATTTAGAGACGCTCGGCCGGCCGCTGGACGGTCCCAGTGGGCAGAGTGTGAAGGGACAGAGGATGGGGGAGGTGTTCCTGTGGGCAGGGTGTGTGAAGGGAGAGAGGATGGGGGAGGTGTCCAAGTGGGCAGGGTGTGAAGGGACAGAGGATGGGGGAGGTGTTCCAGTGGGCAGGGTGTGAAGGGACGGAGGATGGGGGAGGTGTTCCAGTGGGCAGAGTGTGAAGGGACAGAGGATGGGGGAGGGGGGTGTTTGTCATGCAGGGTTGTCTCACTTGTTGCAGCTCCGCCAACCTCGCATTGCGCGATCTTCCGGGTGGCAGATCCCCCAACAAGGTCCAGTGCCCTCTGCTCAAACGTGGTGAGGGGGTGCAGGATGGGCGAACCCCCTCCAGTCTTGTTCCGCTCACAAGTGTTGTGAGCGGTCTTGTCCTGTTGGGGGAGGGGGCATAGGTAGATCATTACAATACGGCAGGTATCAGCAGTCCATTCAGATACTGGCACAGTTTGGGGGTAAAGTTGTAATAAGACCATTGCATCTCTCTACGGGGGCCAGAGCTCTGGGTCTGTGACTACTTTGTGAACCACCCTCAACTCACTCTGCCCCAATCCCCCTCCACCCCCCGTGCCGGGGGGGGGGGGGGGGGGTGATTAAGTAAAGGGGGGAGGGATGGTTGTGACCCGGGGGCACCCTCTTGGCACTTACCCTGGCAGCTCTGGTGAGGTTGTGCATCTTCTTCCGACATTGCTCTGCAGAGCGTGGGGTCTGCCCCACAGCACTAACGGTAGCAGCCACCTCACGCCAGTCTTGGCGCACCACGCTGGCAGGGTGGCGATGCCCTCTACGTGGGCAGATTATGCCCCTCCTCTGCTCGATTGATTCGAGCAGCGTCTCCACGTCAGCCTCCACGAATCGCGGGGCTGCTCTCCTTTGCTCCGACTTCCTGGCCTACAGTTTCTGTGCTCGCCCGCGCCTTTTTACGGCGTCGAGCGGCCTCACGTGGGCTTGTTCGTGTCGTCATCGCGTTCTGGCGTCACCGCGCACGTGATTGACGCGGCCCCGTTCCTAGCCCATTTCCCGGACGTGAATACGTCGGGAACAGGGCCGTGTCGGGCCGTCGCAAAAGTCGGCCGTTTTCACGGCCGACTTCGCGATTTTCCGCAGGTGCGGAGAATCGCGCCCAACGAGTTTTTGGGGTGAATCACACTCATAATCACTTAAACAATGGGACACAGGATGAGAGAGGAAATCCCAGTCATTATCAAACTAAATTACAACTGAGACACACTTGCCATTTCCATATTTGGGTCACTGGGCAGTTTGAGCGATTAGGTCATGTGACAAGCAAACACTATCCTCTTTAAGAACCTGCTTTATCCCTACAGATCAGGATAAGCAACTAAGATGCTGTTGGAAGAGCAAGATCATAAGTGGGTTCCTCCCCCCACTCCCCGCACCCTCCCTCTCACTCTTCATCCAACTTGCAAGTTTTGAATCCTGTCTGCTGACTATCCCCATGCCATAGACACGTTGTTATCTTCAGATAAATTGTCAGCCTTTGGGTGCGATTTACCGGCCTCATCGTGCCTGACTTGGTGACAAGGCCTCTCGCGATATTTGCGACGTTTGAAACATCTCTCGAGATTCAACGGAATAGAACATAGAACGATACAGCACAGTACAGGCCCTTCGGCCCTCGATGTTGCACCGACATGGAAAAAAAACTAAAGGACATCTAACCTACACTATGCCCTTATCATCCATATGCTTATCCAATAAACTTTTAAATGCCCTCAATGTTGGCGAGTTCACTACTGTTGCAGGTAGGGCATTCCACGGCCTCACCACTCTTTGCGTAAAAAACCCACCTCTGACCTCTGTCCTATATCTATTACCCCTCAATTTAAGGCTATGTCCCCTCGTGCTAGCCACCTCCATCCGCGGGAGAAGGCTCTCGCTGTCCACCCTATCTAACCCTCTGATCATTTTGTATGCCTCTATTAAGTCACCTCTTAACCTTCTTTTCTCTAACGAAAACAACCTCAAGTCCATCAGCCTTTCCTCATAAGATTTTCCCTCCATACCAGGCAACATCCTGGTAAATCTCCTCTGCAACCGTTCCAAAGCTTCCACGTCCTTCCTATAATGAGGCGACCAGAACTGTACGCAATACTCCAAATGCGGCCGTACTAGAGTTTTGTACAACTGCAACATGACCTCATGGCTCAGGAACTCAATCCCTCTACCAATAAAGGCCAACACACCGTACGCCTTCTTCACAACCCGATCAACCTGGGTGGCAACTTTCAGGGATCTATGTACATGGACACCGAGATCCCTCTGCTCATCCACACTACCAAGAATTTTACCATTAGCCAAATATTCCACATTCCTGTTATTCTTTCCAAAGTGAATCACCTCACACTTCTCCACATTAAACTCCATTTGCCACCTCTCAGCCCAGCTCTGCAGCTTATCTATGTCCCTCTGTAACCTGCAACATCCTTCCGCACTGTCTACAACTCCACCGACTTTAGTGTCGTCTGCAAATTTACTCACCCATCCTTCTGCCCCCTCCTCTAGGTCATTTATAAAAATGACAAACAGCAACGGCCCCAGAACAGATCCTTGTGGTACGCCACTCGTAACTGAACTCCATTCTGAACATTTCCCATCAACTACCACTCTCTGTCTTCTTTCAACTAGCCAATTTCTGATCCACATCTCTAAATCACCCTCAATCCCCAGCCTCCGTATTTTCTGCAATAGCCGACCGTGGGGAACCTTATCAAACGCTTTACTGAAATCCATATACACCACATCAACTGCTCTACCCTCGTCTACCTGTTCAGTCACCTTCTCAAAGAACTCGATAAGGTTTGTGAGGCATGACCTACCGTTCACAAAACCATGCTGACTATCCCTAATCATATTATTCCTATCTAGATAATTATAAATCGTATCTTTTATAATCCTCTCCAAGACTTTACCCACCACAGACGTTAGGTTCACCGGCCTATAGTTACCGGGGTTATCTCTACTCCCCTTCTTGAACAAAGGGACCACATTTGCTATCCTCCAGTCCTCTGGCACTATTCCTGTAGCCAATGATGACCTAAAAATCAAAGCCAAAGGCTCAGCAATCTCTTCCCTGGCTTCCCAGAGAATCCTAGGATAAATCCCATCAGGCCCCGGGGACTTATCTATTTTCACCTTGTCCAGAATTGCCAACACTTCTTCCCTACGCACCTCAATGCCATCTATTCTAATAGCCTGGGTCTCAGCATTCTCCTCCACAATATTATCTTTTTCTTGAGTGAATACTGATGAAAAGTATTCATTTAGTATCTCGCTTATCTCCTCAGCCTCCACACACAACTTCCCACCACTGTCCTTGACTGGCCCTACTCTTACCCTAGTCATTCTTTTATTCCTGACATACCTATAGAAAGCTTTTGAGTTTTCCTTGATCCTACCTGCCAAAGACTTCTCATGTCCCCTCCTTGCTCGTCTCAGCTCTCTCTTTAGATCCTTCCTCGCTTCCTTGTAACTATCAAGCGCCCCAACTGAATCTCGTGAGGCATTGCGATATGATCTCGCCCTGACATAATTCACATAATGGCTCATTTTAACATGTCTGCACCGTTATGGGAATCGGGTGGATGTGTGGGCTTAAGTACGGTGTTCTTTCTAAGGGCCACTGCAGACTCGATGGGCTGAATGGCCTCCTTCTGCACCGTAAATTCTATGATTCAAATGTCATGTTACAATTAGCCACTAGATGGAGCTAGGGACAGCACAATAAAAGTCACTGACTCTCGGGCTTTGGGGAGAGAGTGGAATAGAGGAGAGGAGACTGGAGTGAAGTGCATAGTAGAGCTAGAGAGGATGGAATATAGTTATAGTTAGAGTATAGAGATAGTGTTAGTGAGTGTAGTTTAATATAATCTGTTTGTTTAGTGTAGGAATAAGTCAAACTTTAATTTTAGTAGCGTAAATAAATTTAACTTTGTTGATGAACATTATGTCAAGTGTCTTTATGAACACTATGCTTTCCATCCTGAAGTTCACCTCACAAAGATCACCACACAAACCAGTGGCTGGCCCTTGCATGGCTGCAGTCTGCCTTTGACGATCCCACTCTAACAGTTATCTGCTGCCCACCCCACCTTGTCAAAGAGCCACTAATTGGACACCGAGTTCACCTCCGGCCCACTTAGGCTGTTGATATTTGAAGATTACATTGTGTTTGATCAGGTCCTCAAATTATCTAGATGTCAAGTTCCCGACACTGAATAAAAAAACCCAAGGAGTGAAAACATTTTCGAGACGAAGGGGAAGAAAAAAAAAATATTGATGGAGAAAATAATGAGAAAGAAAGAAAAGCAGTAGTTATTTGCAACCGAGGACTGGGTCATTAAATTGGAAGAAGCAGATTTCACACTATAACATTGCTTGTTAAAAGCAAAACTATATCTTTGCTAACATACTTAAATCAGCTTTAAATTATTGCAAGAATATTATAATGATCAGAGAGAATTGCTACAAAAATCAGGTGCCTTGGGCTAGTAAACAACAGAAAGCAAACCAAGAAAATTATCCTTCATTATAATGTGCAGCGCATCCACACAATGTTGCAAGATGAAGATAAAAAGAATGTTGACAATGTTGTATTCCTCAGGGCACAATAACTACTGATGGTCATGTATAGGAGGAGGTGAACAGAGAAAGCTGGAGTCACCATAGTTTTTGAAAGATTGCAAAAGAAATACGGCCAACAATCATTATAGGATTTAAAGCAAAAACCTCCTCACTCGGGCAATCAATAAATGTGTTGGTTATGGATCAGAACTTAAACAATTTAAATTCAACTGTTAGGAGAAATATCTTCAATGTTGTCAGGAGGTCTTAAGTATAAAGATAAGGGGCGGTATGGTGGCATAGTGGTCAGCACAGCTGCCTTACGGCACCGAGGACCGAAGTTCAATCCTGGCCCTGGGTCACTGTCCATATCGGGTTTGCACATTCTCCCCGCGTCTGCATTGGTCTCACCCTCACAACCCAAAGATGTGCAGGGTAGGTGGATTGGCCACGCTAAATTGCCCCTTAATCGGGAAAATTAAAATAAATAAATAAATAAGCATAAAGATAAATAAATTAACTGACGGCCAGTGAAACTGCTTGTATGTTCAGTAAATTAATAATATTAACACTTTATAAAAGCAGTCATAGTATTTTGAAGCAATAAATATATGCGCTGCTTAAGCAAAAAAATGATGAAGGAGGGAAACCTATCCAAATGTATACTATAATATTGCAATGCAGATTTATTTTGTATATTGAATTTATGGAGTCAATGTTCTGTTTCCATTGCTGCAATGGAAGATAATCTGCCAACTCAAGAGATAACAGTCTTTTATAATGGTGCACCTAATAGGATTTTGATACAGCTTTAGGCAAATAAAATGTGATTGTTTCTGTGATTTATAGAATATTAGTGGAAGTCTCTGGGAGTGTTTTCTCATATAATTGCTCAAAACTTTGACTGTTAGTAAGCACTCTGTTTCTATTTGCAAAATAGATATAAAGCTATGGATTGGTGTTCTCAATTAAGCAGCAACATTTCTTTAATGTTTACTTGCAATAAAGCAACATATTTTCAGTTCTTCAAAGCAAACCTGTCCTTCCACACAAAACTTGCAAAAGAACTTAAGGTATAGGAACAGGAATTCTTCAAACCCGCTCCACCATTCAATAAGATCATGGCCGATTTTCTACATCAATGCCATTTTCTCACCACATTCCTACATTTCATGATCCTGATCGTGGCCAAACATTGACTGAACAACACCCTAAGTGTGTGAGTGAGCGGGAACTGCCGTGAGCTTCCTGGCAATCGGCCTGGCGGGTAAGTCAGATAGCAATGTGATTAATGGTAAAGACTACTATTTAGATGTCACAATTTAAAACTTGTAAACCAATAGGGGGCAAAGTGGGGGGGGGGGGGGGGGATCAAACACAAGTATAAGGTTACTAACACAAGTGTGCGCTGCCTGGAAGTGTGTGTCTCTCTCTCTCTCTTTATTCTTCCTATGCCCGGATAGGCTTTTGTTTCTTTTGTTCAGTAGTTTGTAGTTTTTGAAGTGTACTAACTAGATTTATGCAATAAAACTCAATCTCACACTACCACTGTACCCTCTGCTCTTATTTCAAAAATAAAAGATCCTACACACACCTCCATTCTTTTCTTCACACACCCCTCCCACCACTGTGAATCACATGTATGGTTGACGATGCCCTCTCTGTGCCTTCATCGGAGAAGCTCTCCCACAATTTCCAGGAGAGGGCCCAGACTGGCGGAGGGGTGCCGGACATGCGAATCCTCACCACCTTCGGGTAACGGGCCCTGGAGGTGACGGGGATGGCTGAGTACAGTGTGGTCACCAATGCAGTTTGGCGGACGCCGCAGAGGTGAGAATCCACTGGGCTCGACCTATCACGCGTGAGTTATTATTACCTTACTGACTGACCCAACCCTCCCGCTAACCACATGTCCATTCTCCCGCAGGTCAACCAGCTGAAGGCGGTGGCACATCCCGGGTGGCTCCCTCCACTGCCTCCCAGTGGAACACCTTGGAGGAGAGCTCCGAGGATGCCACGATTGATGCGTCACAGCTATCATCCCCACCCTCCATCAGTGCAGATACATACACCTCGCTGGGACATGTTAGTGGTCAGGCTTCTGAGGCACAATCTGGTGAGTACCACGCTGCTGCTGATATACATCAGGTGGGGGCAGGAACCACCAGGCGAGACAGCACTCAGAGGTCTTCTGGCTCCCAGGTCCCAGCTGGGACCCAGCTTGATGCTGAGCCTGTGGAACAGGGTTACCCAGAGCTCATAGAGACGTTAGGGAGCAGCCGTGGTATTCAAAGGGAGATGTCAGTGATAAAGCAGATCCATAGCCGACTGGAGGAGTCCCAGAGGTTTCGGGTGCAGGAGATGTTGCCGGCAATGTGTGGCAATGAGGCCACCACTGATAGGGTGACGACTGCAGTGGAGAGCCTGGTGCACGACGCCAGCACAATTAGTGGAGGTGTCCAAGGTGTGGCACAGTCGGTGAGGCCATGGCTGAGGCCCTCGGCAGAATGTCCGACTCGCTGGGAGACGTGACCTTGATAGGGCTCTGCGGGACGTGTCCCGCTCTCAGATGGGAATGGCCGTGGTGCTGCAGTGCTTGTCCCAGTCGTAGGTGGGCATTGCTGAGGCGCTGCAAAGAATGTTGCAGTCACTGAGCAGCATCGCAGAGGGCATTGACATCTTGGTGTAGACATCGGGAAGCAGGCAGGGCTGGCAGAGCCAGATTATGCTGGGGCAGCAGGAGCATGAACCAGCTGCCCCTCTATCCCGAGCTGAACACCAGGGACCTATGGGCACCGAGCGGGAGGAGAGAGTGCTGAGTGCCAATGAGACCTGTCTCATGGAGTGGGCATGGTGGCCACCAGCTCCTCAGAGTTCCACCCCTCTGATGACGCTGTATCTTGAAGTCAGTATACGAAACAGGGTGGCACGGCTGTGCATGTGCCATTGACAAGTGTGCCAGGTCCTCCAGCCCCAGAGGGGCATTGAGGCAATGTGGAAAGCAGCTGGCTGCCTCCACTGCAGATGTGCATCCTGAGGATGCAGCTAGACGTAGCGGTAGAGCAAGGAAGGTGAAGCACATTGAGGAGGATCACTGAGGGCACCACGGGAGGGGGGAGTTTAGGTAGGGTTTGGCAGGGGGGGATGCTGAGCCCATAGTGGGGAGAGTGGGGTGGCACGATCGGGAGAGTGGGGAATTGTTGGACACCTGTGACACCTCAAAAACCCTTGACCACAAGCAGCATGATGCCTCTGTCACTTCCTTCCACAATGCGGCCCAACTTCCAAACCCTTGGCCCATCTCTCCAGGCATCTCCCCCTCCCCGTGGCACTCACCCACCCTCCAGCCATGGACATGACCTTGTCCCATCTCCTGGATGTTGGCTGTTACGTGTGTGGTGTTGCCTCCTGCAGTGTTCAAGCACAGTGTTCAGGCATCGCGGTGTGATTGAGATGCTAGGCAATGACTCCCACATGCCACATGGCCCGCCAATCACGGGAATCCACCTGGATTGTGTGAAGTGCTCACTGAACCACGATTGGCAATTCCCTATCAGCAATAGTCTTCAGCTGCATGGGCCAGAGGACTCAGTAGTCGATAGATGTTATGTGTGGTCAGTGGGGCAGATGCGCAGTGGCTAGAGTTTCCCACCGAATGGATACGCACAATCCAGGGTTGGCATTGTGGTGCTGCGCGTGGTTGCTCCCCCAGCGCCTCCTCCCCTCCCCCTCCCCCCACTGCATGGCAGCCCAGCTGTGTGAGGGTGCCCCCAAACCCGCCAGCCGAGGGTCCCTCACACCCCTACCGAGCACTGGAGTGGCAAGCCCAGTGTCCCCTGGCTCTTGGCCTGTGAGCATAGATGGCTACTCACCTCCTTGGCTCCCTGAAGAAGCCCTTCGGTCAGTTTCACTATTTCCAAACTAAGTACTAATCACCGTGAGCATCACCACCTGCTTTGGAGGCCAATGAATGAAAGGAGGCCATTGGATATGGGGTCGCTCCTGTTAATTGTATGGAAACAGATTTATCGCCATGCTACAGCGAGATCCTCGTTTCGCTTTTGGGAGCTGGCCAGTTGCATTCTAAACTGTTTTGCGCCTGCCGCGGATCTCATTTTCGATCTCTCCCGCTATTCACTGGCCTCGTTTCGCTCGAGCGAGAGTGCAACGAGGTCTAAGAATCACTCCCATAGTCTTGAATATCGCTTAGAAGTGGATAGCTCCAGCCATCTGGGATAGAGGATGACAATGATTAACAACACTTTTACAGAAGAATTTTCTGCTTATCTCTACCCTTAATGGTAGATCACTTATCCGGAGTCAATAAACCCCTAGTTCTAGTCTCTCCAGTCAGAACAAATGGCCCCTCAGTATCTACCCTATCAATTAAATCTTTTTAAAAATAAATTTAGAGTATCCAATTTTTGTTTCCCAATTAAAGGGCAATTTAGTGTGGCCAATCTACCTAACCCGCACATCTTTTTGTGTTGTGGGGGTGAAACCCACGCAGACAATTTACAAACTCCACACGGACAGTGACCCAGGGCTGGGATTCGAACCCAGATCCTCAGTGCCGCAGTCCCAGTGCTAACCACTGCTCCAGTCCACCCTATCAATTGAACCCTCTTAACTCTCGTCTCAACTCCATTTTCTCAATCTCTGCTCACAGGCAATCCTTTCATCCCAGGAATCAATCTAGGAATGTTGTGTATTGTACTTGCAGGATAAAAGAATGGAACTGCTGAAGCCCCACAAGGGCTGAATTGCGATATGCAACAGAGGTTAATTAGGTGGCTGTGTACTGCACAAAGGCTTGATCTAGACTGAGAGAACTGCAAAATAACCGATAACATCACGGATTATCACGTGACTAAGCTGCCAAAGTGGCCATGCAACAACACAACAACCAACATATATGAACATCCCTTCCCCTTTATTTTAAAGTCCAACACAATAAATAGCTATACTATATTTACATCGTGATTAAAACATATACACAGGGGCAGGCATTAAATCATCACACAGTAGTAAAACAGTTAACAGGAAAGACGATCTGGTGAGCATCTATTCTATAATGGTTGCCTGCGTACTTCAGAGATTTGGTTGCTCTTGAACTTAGAGGTACTCTCAGGTTCTTCAGTAGATGTCTGGAAGTCATTACAGTCTCTTTTGCAGAAGGAAGACTAGTAGCTGCAGGGGATTGTTCAACAATCTCTGCTTCTGCAAACTGACTAGAAGTCATTCACACAGTTTGGTATTATGGATAGGATTTCCTGCTGGCTTTCGTGGTAGAAGATTCAATTTTTGTTCATGGATGGTCTCAGAAAACAGAGAAACCGCAGCCCCCGTATCCACCTCAATTTTTATAGGTTGCTCATTCAATTTTGGAACTACTCAGAACCGACATGATTAATCGTTCACTGAAAGTACATTTAACTTCAATTCTTCATCAGATTGATGTGCTGTGTCTTCATTATTGTTATTGTGTTTTTCATCTACGTTCTGAATTCTCTTGGTGGAATTTGTTTTGTTTCTTCTTTCAGGACTGTTCTGTGTTTTTCTTTGAACATTTTTCTTTGGAGAAACTGGTTCACTCCAGAAAGCTCTTGTTGTGTAGCCAATTCTGTCACAATTGTTGTATTGGCTCTCCTTGCTCAAGCAATCAGTCTCTGAATGGCCTGTTTTTGCACAGTGGTGACATGCCTCTGGCCGGCAGCCATTTTATGGATCCTCGTGCTTGGTCCAAGCTGAGAAAACTCCTTAGCAGCAAGCTCCATTAAAACGACAATATCTGATGCTATTTTCAGACATAGATTTGGTTCAATGAATAATTTTCTCCGAATGGCCTCATCTCTCGACCCACAAACCAAGCATTCTCTAATTGTATCATCCAGAGGGTCACCAAATTCATAGGGTGGGATTCTCCCATTCGGCGGCAGAGTGTTCATGCCGTCGGAAATGCCGTCGTAAGGGGCTGCTGGGAGTACCGATTCTGGCCCCTACAGGGGGCCAGCATGATGCTGGAGCGGTTCACGCTGCTCCAGCCTCCCATCCCGGCATGAACTGTGCGCTGCAGGATCCGCGCATGCGCAGTGGCGCTGGCACCAACCCATGCATGCGCGGTGGTCTCCCTCAACGCGCTGGCCCCAAAGCAACATAGCGCGGGAGTTCAGGGGCTAACGCAGAAGAAAATAGGCCCTGGGAGTGAGAGGCCAGCCTTCCGATCGGTGGGCCCCGATCGCGGGTCATGTGGTGATATACATCACTGTAAATACACAAGTGGTTAATGTAAATACATGTAGACTAGCTAGACACTAGAGGGAGCACTAGAGACATGACACACAGACACTCAACCAATAGAAAGTTAGATAGGACACGACCAATGGGCATTCACGATACACACAGAGGTGACACGACCACAGGAGGGCATTACACCAATCCATATATAAAGGACACAACACACATGATCTTCCTCTTCCCAGTGGAGACAGTCAGTGAGTAGAGACACAGGGTTGATTCAATATTACACCCACCACGTGGATTGTAGCAGACTGGTTTGTCAGTCTGAGTAGCTATAGAAGGATTAACAGTAGTGGTGAACCAGAGTAGGAGAAGTGTAAATAGTTTCATAAACGTGTTGAAGTTATCTCCACGTCTGAACCTTCCTTTGTCAAGTGCACCACAAGGAAGTCGCTTATGCTATGCTAAGAGCATAACAAGACAGGTCAGTCACCATTTGTGGCCCCCACGGGGTCGGAGACCCCCTCCCCCCACAGGCCCCCCCGACCCCGCGTGCAGAGTTCCCGCCAGCTGCGACCAGGTGTGGACAGCGCCGGCGGAACTCTGCCTTTTTAGAGCAGCCGCTCGGCCCGGTTGTGGGGATTCTCCGGCCCGGCCCCGGGATCAGAGAATCCCGCCCATAATACTCTGCAAGGCACTTTGGGGTGGAAGAAACTGTACTATATTTTCCCCTTCCAGCTGATCCCTTTGGTGAAATCGAATCCTCTCCACGATAATTAGTGGCTTTAGTGCACAATGGTCCTCTAATATTTTAACTTGGTAAGTTTAATCATTGGGTTTCTCAGGCTTGACCAGACTTCAGAGTAAATTAACTGCTAGTGGTACCTCGGAATGGAGAGACCATATCTTCTGAAATCTTATTGGCTAGGATATAAAAGTGGAATCTTTCCGCATATGATTGCTTGAAATATTAGAGGAAAATTATGCACCATTATGCACCATGATACACCTAACAAGTGGCAAAATCTGGCTCCAAATCCATCTACAAGTTTGCTGACGACACGACCGCAGTGCGTCGGATCTCGAACAATGATAAGTCAGAGTACAGGAGGGAGATAGAGAACCTAGTGGGGTGGTGTAACAACAACAATCTCTCCCTCAATATTAGCAAAGTTAAGGAGCTGGTCATTTACTTCAGGTAGCAAAGTTTCGTACACACCCCATCTGCATCAATGCACAGATGGAGATGGTTGACAGCTTCAGATTTCTAGGTGTGCACATCACCAACAATCTGTCTTGGTCTACCCACAGCAACGCTACAACCAAGAAAGCACAACAGCACCTAAAGTTCCACATGAAACTAAGGAAATTAGGCATTCCCACATTGACTCTGACCAATTTTTACAGATGCGCCATAGAAAACATCCTATCACAGACTGGTATGGCAACTGCTCGGCCCAAGACCGTAAGAATCATCGAATTTACATTGCAGAAGGAGGCCATTTGACCCATGAGTTTGCACTGGCCCTTGGAAAGGCCAGCCTAATTAAGCCCAAACCTACGCCCTATCCCCATAACCCAGTAACCCCACCCAACCTTTTTTGGACACTCAGGGCAATTTAAAATGGCCAATCCACCTAACCTGCACATCTTTGGACTTGTGGGAGGAAACCGGAGCACCCGAAAGAAACCCACGCAGCCACGGGGAGAATCTGCAGACTCCACACAGACAGTGACCTAAGCCGGGAATCAAACCTGAGACCCTGGGGCTCTGAAGCAACTGTGCTAACCACTGTTCCACCATGCCGCCCACTACAGAGAGTCCTGAACACAGTCCAGTCCATCATGGGAAACCGCCTCCTATCCATTAACTCTGTCTAAACCCACCACTGCCTTGGGAAAGTGGGCGGCATAATCAAGGACCCCTCCAGATGGATTATTCTCTCTTGCAACCTCTTCCATTGGGCAGGAGATACAAAAGTCTGAGAACATGCACTAACAGGTTGAAAAATAGGTTCTTCCCTGCTGTTACCATTTTTGTTTTAAATTTAGAGTACCCAATTCATTTTTCCAATTAAGGGGCAATTTAGCTTGGCCAAACCACCTACCCTGCACATAGAACATAGAACAGTACAGCACAGAACAGGCCCTTCGGCCCTCAATGTTGTGCCGAGCCATGATCACCCTACTCAAACCCACGTATCCACCCTATACCCGTAACCCAACAACCCCCCCCCCCTTAACCTTACATTTATTAGGACACTACGGGCAATTTAGCATGGCCAATCCACCTCACCCGCACATCTTTGGACTGTGGGAGGAAACCGGAGCACCCGGAGGAAACCCACGTACACAGGGGGAGGACATCTTTGGGTTGTGGGGGCGAAACCTATGCAAACACGAGGAGAATGTGCAAACTCCACACGGACAGTGACCCAGAACTGGGATTAAACCTGGGACCTCAGCGCCGTGAGGTAGCAATGCTAACTACTGCGCCACCATGCTCCCCCCCAACCCCCCACTGTTACCAGACTCCTGAATGACCTTCTTATGGACTGAACGGATCTCTCCATGCATCTTCTCTGCTGAATAGTACTACTCGCCGCCTGCTTCACCAATGTCAGTGTCTATGTATTTACATTGTGTACTTATCACCTGTCCTATGTTTTTCCATGTATGGAACTACATGTCTGGACTGCATGCAGCATAATAATTTTCACTGTAGCTCGTTACACATGGCAATAAATCTAATCCAAATCCCAATGATTTCCATTTTTCAGATTCTTGCTCAAAGGGGACCATCGCACCAAATTTTCACACTATTTTTCAGTGATATCGGAATTCTCTCATAACTTCCCCCCAAAAGCGTCTTATTAATACTGTTGAATCAGCCAATTGTAGCAGCTTACAATGCCAGAAATGTTTTTCTCTTTGCCCTCCTCTACCTCAATGTCTTATTTGATTGCATGTGGTGAGCTCTGCGTCCTCAACTCCTTAGGATCCCGGATGAACTTTAAGGTATGTATCTTCCCCTTTTTAATTGGTGTTCAACAACCTTACCGGCTGGATGCCCGGTGTGGGATGTGTCATACTGTTGATCTGCCACAACGTTGAAAACTTTGATTTTCTTCTTTCCGTTGAAAGATCATTTTTCTTCAGCTCCATTCCTCATCGCAGGTTTTCTTTTTGTGCTGTTATGTATTGTACTTGCCGGATAAAAGAAGGGAAATGTTGGAACACATGGGTTGATTGCAATGATCAGCAGAGGTTTATGAGGTGGCTGTGGCCTGTACAAAAGCTTGATCTCGACTGACGGAATGCCTGCAAAGTAGCCGATCATGTCATAGACTATCATGTGACTAAACTCTTAAAGTGACCATGCAACAGTACAACAACAACCCACATATAATACAGGGGGCGGGATTATCTGGGAATTGGCGGGGTGGGCAGAAACGGCGCAGTGGGGTGGTGGGAACCACTCCGGCGTCAGGGCGCCCCAAAGGTGCGGAAGCCTCTGCACCTTCAGGGGCTAGGCTGGCGCTGGAGTGGTTTGCGCCGCCAGGGCCCGCCGGTAAGGGACCTACTCCAATCTACGCCGGCGGGACCGGCATAGAACGGGCGGGACTTGGGTCCATCGCAAGCCGGAGAATCGCCGGGGGTTGGGGGGTGCTGCAAGCGGCCGCCGACCGGCACGGCATGATTCCCGCCCCCGCCGAATGTCCAGTGCCAGAGAATTTGGCAGCTGGCGGGGGCGGGATTCACGCCGCCCCCGGCGATTCTTCGACCCGGCGGGGGGACGGAGAATCCCGCCCAGTGAACCTCTAAGTCAAGTGTATACCCTCTTAGTTAAGGAGACCAAAACTGTACACTATACGCCAGATGTAATCTCACCAAAGCCCTGTACAATTGCAGAAAGACTTCCTCATTCTTATATTCCAACCCTCTTTTAATAAAGGCTAACATACCGTTTGTTTCCCAATTGCTTGCTGTAACTGCATGTTAGCTTCCTGTGATTCATGTGCAAGGGCACCTAAATTCCTCTGAATACCAATATTTATGATATTTTTCATTATAGGCCAGTTAACATGACATGAATTGTACAAAATATGCTAGAATTTATCATTAGGGATGTAGTAACGGATTTTAAAACTCATGATATAATTAGAGTAACACAGTTTTATGAACGAGAAATTGTGTTTGACAAGTGCTGTTACCACATACCTAATGATTACTTCTAGCATACTGCTTATCCCATGTTAACTGGTCTATAGTTTCCTGTTTTCTTTCTCCTTCCATTCTTGAATCAGCGGGTTTACATTTTCTGCCTTCCACTGTTCTACAATCAAAGAGGTTTCGAAAGATCAAAATCAAAACGTTTACTATCTCTGCTGTCATCAGGGCCAGGAGGTCTGCTAGCTTTTAGTGCAGTTAATTATCCCAGTGCTTTTTTTAAAATAAAAAAATAATTACTTTACATTCCTCACTGTCACTAGACATTTGATTCACAATTATTTCTGGTACTCATTTTGTATCTTCTACTGTGAAGGCAGATACAAAATATATTTTTAATTTCTCTACAAGATCCTTATTCCCAATTATAATTTTGCCTCTAAGGAACCAAGTTTACTTTTGCTGACCTCTTTTACATATATACTTGTCGAAGTTTCTGCTATTTCAGTTCCATACATTAATAGAATAACATTGGGAGGAGAACTCATCATGCTTGTATTGGTCAAAAAAGTAGCTACTCAGTCTAATCCCACTTTCCAGCTCTCAGTCCGTACCCTTGTACAGTAAGAAGTCTTACAACACCAGGTTAAAGTCCAACATGTTTGTTTCAAACACTAGCTTTCAGAGCACTGCTCCTTCCTCAGGTGAATGAAGAGGTATATTCCAGAAATATATATATAGACAAATTCAAAGATGCCAGACAATGCTGAGAATGAGAGCATTTGCAGGTAATTACATTTTTACAGATCCAAATATAGGGGTAACCCCAGATTAAAGAGGTGTGAATTGTCTCTCGGCAGGACAGTTGGTAGGATTTCGCAACCCAGGCCAGATGGTGGGGGGTGAATGTAATGCGACATGAATCCCAGGTCCCTGTTGAGGCCGTATTCATGCGTGCGGAACTTGACTATAAGTTTCGGCTTGGCGATTCTGCGTTGTCGCGCATCCTGAAGGCTGCCTTGGAGAACGCTTACCCGGAGATCAGAGGCCGAATGCCCTTGACTGCTGAAGTGTTCCCCGATTGGAAGGGAACATTCCTGCCTGGTGATTGTCGCCCGATGTCCGTTCATTCATTGTGGCAGCGTCTGCATGGTCTCGCCAATGTACCACGCCTCGGGACATCCTTTCCTGCAGCGTATGAGGTAAACAACGTTGGCAGAGTCGCACGAGTATGTACCCCGTACCTGGTGGGTGGTGTTCTCATGTGTAATGGTGGTATCCATGTCGATGATCTGGCACATCTTGCAGAGATTGCCACGGCAGGGTTGTGTGGTGTCGTTGTCACTGTTCTGAAGGCTGGGCAGTTTGCTGCAAACAATGGTTTGTTTGAGGTTGCGCGGTTGTTTGAAGGCAAGTAGTGGGGGTGTGGGGATGACCTTGGCAAGATGTTCATCTTCATCGATGACGTGTTGAAGGCTGCGAAGAAGATGTCATCGTTTCTCCACTCCGAAAAAGTACTGGACGACGAAGGGTACTCTGTCGGTTGTATCCCATGTCTTTGTAAGTTGCAGCACTTCAAATGTATATCCCAGCATGTTTTAAATGCAATGAAGGTTTCTGCTTTTACCACCTGTACAGACTGAGTTTCACATCACCACCACACTCTGGGTGAAAAGTGTTTTTCCTTGTTTCTGACCTTTCTACTCATCAAAGTAGGTCCTTCCCATTTACTCATGATGTCTTAGGCCCCTCATGGTTTTCTATGGCCCTCAACTAAATCTCCCCTCATCTTTCTCTCTTGCAAGGAAATTCAATCTTACCTCGGGGATAACATTCTCCATTCCTGGCAATATTCTTGTACATCTCGCTTGTACCCTCTCTTATGCAGAGGGCCAGTTCAGTGCTCATTGAATTTTCCATCAACCATGTGGGACGGTGGCCCTAAATATCACACAAGCACTGTTTATTTCAAAATTTAGAATACCCAATTCATTTTCTCCAATTAAGGGGCAATTTAATTTGGCCAATTGACCTACCTGCACATCTTTGGGTTGAGGGGGCGAAACCCACACAGACACGGGGAAAATGTGCAAACTCCACACGGCCAGTGAACTAGAGCCGGGATCGAACCTGGGACCTCGGCGCCGTGAGGCAGCAGGGACACAAGCAATGTTAAGGTGCCACTGTTCCTGATGCCTCAATGATGTGATTAGATTTTGAAAGGAAAAGCAGGAGAGGGGAGCCAGGAAACCCATGTGTCTCCAATTAATTGTTTGTTGAGTTCCTTGAGGAGTTAATTAGGAGTGTGGGGAGCAACAGTTAGCAATTTTCAAATGGCAAGCTCACTGAACAAGGATGTTGGAGTGCAGCTGTCGGTGTTACGATGATAGTTGATTGTGTGTGCAGACAACCGTATTTGGATACTGTAAGGTGCATTCTCCGCTGCATATGAGGTTACCTGGCCTGCAGGGGAGGGTGGGGAGAGGGGGTTTGAAGTTCTGATAGCATATGTTAGGGAGCTAACTGTGCTGTTCTCTGTGGTTTCCCTCAAGATGGCTGTAAGTTGTAGTGCTGACAAAGAACATCAAGCTATGTAGGGCAGCACAGTAGCATAGTGGTTAGCACAGTTGCTTCACAGCTCCAGTCCAGAGGTTCAGTTCCCGGCTTGCGTCACTGTCTGTGCGGAGTCTACACATTCTCCCCATGTCTGGGTGGGTTTCCTCCGGGTGCTCCGGTTTCCTCCCACAGTCCAAAGATGTGCAGGTTAGGTGGATTGGCCATGCTAAGTTGTCCCTTGTGTCCAAAAACTTTGGGTGGGGTTACTGGGTTATGGGGATAGATTGATGGTGTGGGTTCGGGTGGGATGCTCTATCCAAGGGCCGGTGCAGACTCGATGGGCCAGCTGGCCTCCTTCTGCACTGCACTGTAAATTCTATGAAATTCTATGTCAAACAAAGCTAGTTTAGTTACACTACTTTAAATGATTTGCACACCTTACTAAATAATAGCTAAGAAAAGAACAGTATTAAACCTATGCGGCAGAAATCTATAATATCTAACCAGTCTGTCCAATCCCTCTCTAATACAATGAACAATCTATCTTTACCTGTCACTAACACCTCCTCCCAGAATCCTAGGAGTCACAGTATATTTATATGACTGCTCTGTGATGCCATCTAGTGTTGAGATACATGAACATCATCTTGTTAACCCTTTACACTCCCTACATTATACATATCACTACACCAACCAGCATGGCAGATTATATGATGTTGTTCTTGAATTGTAATATGTGACTTTGAGTGTTCCTTCAGCCTGAGATATGACTGTCAGGAATGCCCATGACTACCGTGTGAAAACGCGTGAAAACGGTGAGTAAAATGAAATTGCCCATGCAGTGACAAAGTTACAAACACTAGATCCGAGAGGCTTGATTTTGTGAGAAGACTGCTCTCGAGAGGAGTCAACAAATAATGAAGTTACATTTACAAATACATGTTACAAGTGCCACATTGCCCCTGGCATGGGTATACACTATCTGGAGTGGTGGCATGTTTGACCCGCTGGCGCTGAGCCCATCACCCACCCAGCCCAGGAACAATTCCCCACCGATGACAGGAGAGGCAGGAGAGATGAAATGGCAAAAATATAATTGTTCAAAAAACTGAGGGTGTGGTAATGGGTAAAGTAAAGTAGGGCAGGATCCAGATTTGCATATTTAATTGAGCCCGGGACCTAATGGCCATGCCTGGGAGATCTTGCCAGGGTGCCATTTGCTGATGGTTTCCACAAACATTGGCCAGTCATAATGGCACCTGGAGGGATATTCTCAGCCATTAGAGACCCCCAGATGGTCGGAAAAAGGGTAGGGTGGCACAGTGGCACTACCTTTGGCACATGGGAACCATGGCACTTCCAGCCTAGCACTATGGCACACTTGCCGTGCCACCCTGGCACTGCCAAGGTGGAATTGCTAGGTTGACAGGAGCACTGCCAGAGTGCCAGACTGGCAGTGTCAGGGTGCCCGGGTGCCAGCATGGCACTGCCAGGCATCAGGCCCGGGGTTCTTTCCAGGTGGAGGGATGGTGATGAGGTGTTCCAGGGGGCCTCCCCGAGGTTGGGGGTGGAGAGGGGTGCGGTGGGTTGAAAGTGGGGGAGGGGAGAGTGTGGATCGGAGCAGCCAGACAAAATAGCGCCCCAATCAGTGCTGAGTTTTTCTTGCTGGGCTCAAGTGTGGTCTCGGCGGAGAGAAACTCCCCGAGGCCAAAACAAACGTCAAAAGTGGCATTGACTAGTGGGGTGTTTCTTGCTGGAACCAACGAGAAACACCGCGCTATACAGGCCCAAAACCGGGCCTAGGTTTTGTTCTGTTGAATCGCGCCCTCAGTCTTTTAAATAGAGGCAATTGATTTTTTTCCCAGCATCAGTCCTGGTAAGGACTGGGACTGCAATGCCACTTTCCGAATTGAACACAAATAGTTTGTGCCATTGTCTTTTTCTAATAATACAAGTAAAGACTGGCAGTTAAACATCCAAGGATATACAACCTATCGAAAAGACAGGAAGGTGGGCCGAGGGGGTGGGGTTGCCTTGTTAGTTAAGAACAAAATTAAATCTATGGCACTAAACGACATAGGGTCGGATGATGTGGAGTCTGTGTGGGTAGAATTGAGGAACCACAAAGGCAAAAAAACCATAATGGGAGTTATGTACATACCTCCTAACAGTGGTCAGGACCAGAGGCGCAACATGTACCGGGAAATAGAAAAGGCATGTCAGAAAGGCAAGGTCACGGTGATCATGGGGGACTTCAATAGGCAGGTGGATTGGGTAAATAACGTAGCCAGTGGATCCAAAGAAAAGGAATTCATGGAATGCTTACAAGATGGCTTTTTGGAACAGCTTGTCATGGAGCCCACAAGGGAGCAGGCTATTCTGGACCTAGTGCTATGTAATGAACCAGACTTTATAAAAGATCTTAAAGTAAGAGAACACTTAGGAAGCAGCGATCATAATATGGTTGAGTTCAGTCTGCAGTTTGAAAGAGAGAAGGCAAAATCGGATGTAATGGTGTTACAGTTAAATAAAGGTAATTACGAGGGCATGAGAGAGGAACTGGCGAAAATCGACTGAAAGCAGACCCTAGTGGGGAAGACAGCAGAGCAAAAATGGCAGGAGTTTGTATGCATAATTGAGGACACTGTACAGAGGTTCATCCCCAAGAAAAGAAAGATTATCCGGGGAGGGATTAGACAGCCATGGCTGACAAAGGAGGTCAGGAAATGTATCAAAGAAAAAGAGAGATCCTATAAAGTGGCCAAAAGCACTGGGAAATCAGAAGATTGGGAAGGCTACAAAAACAAACAGAGGTTAACAAAGAGACAAATAAGGAAGGAGAGGATCAAATATGAAGGCAGGCTAGCCAGTAATATAAGAAATGATAGTAAAAGTTTCTTTCAATACATACATTATCCATTTTGGTAGGAATAACAGCAAACGGGATTATTATTTAAACGATAAAATATTAAAGCATGCCGCTGTTCAGAGAGACTTGGGTGTGCTAGTGCATGAGTCACAGAAGGTTGGTTTACAAGTGCAACAGGTGATTAAGAAGGCAAATGGAATTTTGTCCTTCATTGCTAGAGGGATGGAGTTTAAGACTAGGGAGGTTATGTTGCAATTGTATAAGGTGTTAGTGCGGCCACACCTGGAGTATTGTGTTCAGTTTTGGTCTCCTTACTTGAGAAAGGACGTACTGGCGCTGGAGGGTGTGCAGAGGAGATTCACTAGGTTAATCCCAGAGCTGAAGGGGTTGGATTATGAGGAGAGGTTGAGTAGACTGGGACTGTACTCGTTGGAATTTAGAAGGATGAGGGGGGATCTTATAGAAACATTTAAAATTATGAAGGGAATAGATAGGATAGATGCGGGCAGGTTGTTTCCACTGGCGGGTGACAGCAGAACTAGGGGGCATAGCCTCAAAATAAGGGGGAGTAGATTTAGGACTGAGTTTAGGAGGAACTTCTTCACCCAAAGGGTTGTGAATCTATGGAATTCCTTGCCCAGTGAAGCAGTTGAGGCTCCTTCATTACATGTTTTTAAGGTAAAGATAGATAGTTTTTTGAAGAATAAAGGGATTAAGGGTTATGGTGTTCGGGCCGGAAAGTGGAGCTGAGTCCACAAAAGATCAGCCATGATCTAATTGAATGGCGGAGCAGGCTCGAGGGGCCAGATGGCCTACTCCTGCTCCTAGTTCTTATGTTCTTATGTTCTTATAAGAAACAAACGACAGGCCAAAGTAGACATTGGGCCAATTCAAACTGATTCCGGAAGGCTAGTGATGGGAGACGAGGAAATGGCTGGAGAACTTAATAAGTTCTTTGCGTCTGTCTTCACAGTGGAAGACATGAGTAATAGCACAAAAATTATAGAGGGTCAGGGGGCTGAGTTGAGTATGGTTGCCATTACAAAAGAGATGGTGCTAAAAAAGCTAAAAGGTCTTAAAATTGACAAATCTCCTGGCCCCGATGGGCTACATCCTAGAGTTCTGAGGGAGGTGGCTGAAGAAATAGCGGAAGCGTTGGTTGAGATCTTTCATAAATCACTGGAGTCAGGGAAAGTCCCGGATGATTGGAAGATCGCTGTTGTAACCTCCTTGTTCAAGAAAGTATCAAGACAAAAGATGGAAAATTATAGGCCAATTAGCCTAACCTCGGTTGTTGGTAAAATTCTAGAATCGATCGTTAAGGATGAGATTTCTAAATTCTTGGAAGAGCAGGGTCGGATTAGAACAAGTCAACATGGATTTAGTAAGGGGAGGTCGTGCCTGACGAACCTGTTAGAATTCTTTGAGGAGGTGACAAGTAGGTTAGACCAGGGAAACCCAGTGGATGTGGTCTATCTGGATTTCCAAAAGGCCTTTGATAAGGTGCCACACAGGAGGCTGCTGAGTAAGGTGAGGGCCCATGGTGTTCGAGGTGAGCTACTGGCATGGGTTGAGGATTGGCTGTCTGACAGAAGGCAGAGAGTTGAGATAAAAGGTTCTTTTTCGGAATGGCAGCCGGTGACCAGCGGTGTCCCACAGGGTTCAGTATTGGGGCCGCAGCTGTTCACCATATATATTAATGATCTGGATGAAGGGACTGGGGGCATTCTAGCGAAGTTTGCCGATGATACGAAGTTAGGTGGTCAGGCAGGTAGTGCTGAGGAAGTGGGGAGGCTGCAGAAGGATCTAGACAGTTTGGGAGAGTGGTGCAGGAAATGGCTGATGCAATTCAACGTGAGAAAATGTGAGGTCTTGCACTTTGGAAAAAAGAATCCAAGCATAGACTACTTTCTAAACGGTGAGAAAATTCATAAAGCCAAAGTACAAAGGGATCTGGGAGTGCTAGTCGAGGATTCCCTAAAGGTAAACATGCAGGTTGAATCTGTGATTAAGAAAGCGAATGCAATGTTGTCATTTATCTCAAGAGGGTTGGAATATAAAAGCAGCGATGTGCTACTGAGCCTTTATAAGGCTCTGGTTAGGCCCCATTTGGAGTACTGTGTCCAGTTTTGGGCCCCACATCTCAGGAAGGACATACTGGCACTGGAGCGTGTCCAGCGGAGATTCACACGGATGATCCCTGGAATGGCGGGTCTAACATATGATGAACGGCTGAGGATCCTGGGATTGTATTCATTGGAGTTTAGAAGGTTAAGGGGAGATCTAATAGAAACTTACAAGATAATACATGGCTTAGAAAGGGTGGACGCAAAGAAACTGTTTCCGTTAGGCGAGGAGACGAGGACCCGTGGGCACAGCCTTAGAATTAGAGGGGGTAAATTCAGAACAGAAATGTGGAGACATTTCTTCAGCCAGAGAGTGGTGGGCCTGTGGAATTCATTGCCGCGGAGTGCAGTGGAGGCCGGGACGCTAAATGGCTTCAAGGCAGAGATAGATAAATTCTTGATGTCGCGAGGAATTAAGGGCTATGGGGAGAATGCTGGTAGGTGGAGTTGAAATGCCCATCAGCCATGATTGAATGGCGGAGTGGACTCGATGGGCCGAATGGCCTTACTTCCACTCCTATGTCTTATGGTCTTATGGTCTTATGACACCAAGGATATGCAAAGGTACTATAAAGTAATTAAAAGAGCACTCATGCTGATTTGTAGAGTATGAAATCAGCTGTTGGATCTGATCCTTTTGGTATAATTACTTCAAAATATCTTCAACAACTAGAAAATGTAATTTATGCTCTTCAGAAGAAGTGTCTTTTCATTTTTCTATCAACAGGTACTCCAATAGTTATCAGCATTGATATGAATGTAACTATCTCAATAGTCAGGCCATCAGGTACCAATGTCCTCCAATGTTCATTAAAGTTTTTCTCTCTCCTGCACTATGCAAAGAAAATTTCCGAGAATCCCTTGCATCATTAGATCCAAGCTCCAGGCTAAGGCTATTAGGAAATCCATTGGCGTCAAAGCCCTTCTCATCATTTGGTGTTTCAACTCACAATCTTTCTTAAGCTTATTATGAATTAAATTTTGAAGTATCCCTAGAAGGAAAATCCTTCAAGGTGTGGCTCCACATGTTAAATGTTTTCTTTGAGTGAAAAATGCACACATTGCACTCGATCCCATTCTACCCCCATAAGGCTCTCAAATAGAATTTGCCATTGAAAAATTATGGTATTTTATATCATTAAATATCATAACAGACATCAAAATAAACTGACATTCAATATGTCTTCTTGCAGAGGGAGAGAGGCAAGTGATGGCAACAAAGTTTTGAAACAGGTCTTTGTCACTTGTGTGATTCCCCTGGATAAAGTACAATATTTACAATGGGCGGAATTTAATGCCCTCCCCTGTGGTGAGTTTGATGGGGGAGGACATTTAGGTTTGGGGTGAGAAGACTTGTGTAGTTTTTGGTACATTATGGAGTTTTATTTGGAGCTGGTGTACTTGGGTCACCAGCTCTTTCCCCTCTGACACAGCATATCTGGCTAGTTCCCCAGGCAACAGCAGGCTCAAGGTGGCCTGGATCTCCTGGGAGCTGATGGTCTGCTGATTGTTGTAATGGGCCAGACAGGAAGCCTCATCCATGACGCACTCGGAAATATTGTCCACGAAAGAGCCCATGGCGTTGAAAGAGATGCCGCTGTTGGGGTGAACCCGTTTCATCACTTTGTACATGTAGATAGAGTAACTTTCTTTCCGAGCTTTTTCCTCTTTTTTGCCGCCCTTCGCTGGTGCTTTTTTGATGAGTTTTTGGAACCTTTATTGGCAGTTCCGATTAAGGTCCACTTAAGGACCTCACCTCACTGCTGCTGGCATTAACCCAGCGGTGGATATGTGGGGGGGGGGGGGGGGGGGGGGGGGAATGCCCAGGCAGGGAGAATGACAAGATAATATGCGGGTCCCTGGGGTGGGCGAGACACAGATTCCAAAGGATGGGCAAAACCCACATTCAAAAGCACTCGGTGCAAGATTGGAACCCAACAGCTGAAACCTTCCCCTGCTGCTAGAACCCCACCCCCATAGCACCAACCTTACTATCCACCTCCATCATCACTCACTTGTGCATGTGTCCTTCCTCGATCTGTGGCTTCAGGTGGCTAGAGGATCAGCAGGTGCCACCATCTCCCCAGTGGCATTGCTGCATACAGAAAAGCTGCAGGACGTTGATTGGCCAGACTATCTCAACGGCAGAGCCCCTGCCCCCTTTCTAACCAGCTGGTGAGTGTCTCATGGCCTTCATTAATATCAGCTTAATATGTGGAAAATTCCTCAGCTGCAGAATGAAGACAGTTCTATTATGATAGATAATCCTTCATTTTTAAAACCATATACAACTCATTTTCAATTACAAAACATTCAACAGCATTTCTGAAACAGCACCATCAATACTTATACATAGGTTAATACACTAATTGCTGTCATAAAACCAGCAATTGCAATTATGATGCACATCAGTAAGCAAGCATTAAAGGACTAAAAATGTATTCAGTGAAATTTATGACACTACTAGGATTTACTGAACCTTAAGTCATAAACTTTGTTTTAACCAGAAATATCCAGTGAGCCTATTATTCCCTCAGCACTTCAGAGGATGTTGCACCTAAAAAACATTTCCTATCAGCACGAAAGATGTTGAAAATAAAGGATTTGTGAAGTCTTTTTTTTAAAGATGAATGTTACCTAAATTAAGTAGGAAAGCCAATTTACGAATACCTTGTCCACAGTATTTGCATAATTCAAAACATATCAGTCTGATTAAAATCTCAGTAAACATCACCCAATATTTTTTGAAAGACATTAATAATGTGTCGACACATATATTCTACTTACTAGTTCAAGAGTCAGCATTAAATCTGAAATGTTGGATTAAATATCAATGAGGTCACTGTGGTGTATAAATGATTAATGTCTCTTTTGCTCACCAATTGAAAATGACTTCTCAAACATATTTTCAGGATGTCAGATTCCCTTTCAAAACAATTTGGTTTTATTCATCACTAATCTATCTGGAACCCCAAGATCTGTCTTTTGCTGTTTCACACCTCAGTGAGACATCACAACAGATATAATTATTCCTTTCCTATTTCCAACATTCGACTTGGTTGGCGATATTCAAATTTGTCTTTCTTGCAGGTCACATTTCAATTGGCCATTGTCATTTGGAATGGCCTTCGCATTCCTACGGTTTCTCAAAGCTGAGGAAATTAGATTGTTAGTTCAGACAAAGGTTACTTTGTCAACTGCTGTCTCTCAAGCTACAATATTATTCAAATAACTCTTTAGATTTCCATTTCCTAAAGCCAACTGACTGCATTTTTCGATTGTGGCACATGAAAATGAAAATCGCTTATTGTCACGAGTAGGCTTCAATGAAGTTACTGTGAAAAGCCCCTAGTCGTCATATTCTGGCGCCTGTCCGGGGAGGCTGATACATGTTTGGTCAGTTAACATTATGAGCAAAAACACATTCAGCAAACCATTTGTATGAAGGTTAAGCGTGGTATTGGGTGCTTTAATGTTGTCATGGTAACATTTTGGGTAATAAACAGCCTCACTCATACAAACGACGGGCTGGATTCTCCGTGAGATCACACCGAAATCGTGAACGCGATTAACTGGAGAATAGGCTCCAACGTCGAAATTGCGCATGACGCCAGTTTTGTGCCGATTGGGAAATCTCCGGAACACCCAACTCGACAAAGTCGCAGCACTTGCCGCGTGGCCCGGAAGTACGATATGCATCTCATTATCTGTCCGGACGACCGATTGTCCGGGGCCTCAGCGATTCTGCGCCCCGGATGGGCCGATTTTCCCAACGGCGTGTTTGTAACATCCTTTAAAAAATACCGAAGCTGACGGGCTGGCTGAGGCAGCTGCGAGAGGAGATAAGATGTGGCATGGTGGAACTTCAGGCTCCCGTATCGGACACCGGCCGTGCTTCCTGCGCGGGGAGGGCGGGGGACCATGCTAGGGCCTGGGGAGGGGAGGGAAAGGGGGGACTGGCTGGTCAGACTAGGAGCCCCCAACATGATAGGAGCAGTGTCCAAGCACTGATCCCCATTACGGCAGCCATCTTGTTGGCCACTCACCCTGGCCATGGGTGGACGCCGAGAAAACGGCCGTATGAGTGGGTGCCCCCCCTGTATGGGTGGCAGTCCCCCCTGCCCCCCCCTGCCACCCCCCCTGCCACCACCCCCCCCCATGGCCCCCCACTGCTCCCCTCTCCGGCCACCCCACTCAACCGGCGACACTCACTGGTGGACCATCCAGGGCCACACCGATGGCAGCCCCCAGTGAGGGCAGTGCCATCAAGCGGTGGCCCTGGCAGCAGGGACGAACACCAGGACCGGGGGACTGACGGGTCTGGGGTGCGGGGGTGAGGGACATGGGTGGTTGGGACGCGCGGTGACAACCGGGGCAACCATGTAGCCCTGTTGTGCATGGGTGTACGTGCCATGATAACATGTTTTCTACTCACCCCCTGCAGATAATCATGTTTGGTCATCAACCAGCGATGTTGGTCGCTGTGGCGACGGCCCCTGCCCTGCATGCAGCCCTGTGACAGCCTGAGCGGGGCCGGCTCAGAGAGGAGGCGGAGGCTGCAGCAGAAGAGCGGGCTGCTGAGGGGCAGGTGGCAGCCGCTCAGGTTGGAGGGTTGGCCACCTGATAGGCCGAGGAAGAGCAGGAGGTGGTGCCGAGGAGGAGGATGATGCATGAGGAGGTCACACGTATACCGCAACCCCATGTGCTTTGAGGAACACCCGGACCGGGCATGCAGGAGGCGACTACGGACGAACAGGGAGACAGTGCAACACATCCGCCAGATGAGGGCACACTTGGCACCGCGTGGGACTGGGGGAGGACACCCGCTACCAGTGGCCGTCAAGGTGACGGTCCACCTTAACTTCTACGTGATGGTGTCTTTCCAGTCGCCGGGTGGACACCTGTCTGGGATTTCACAGGAATCTGTACACAGGTACACCCGTGCCATTACGGACGCCCTGTATGCCCTTGCATCCAGTACGCTGTGGACTGCACCCACCAGGATGCCTCGTCAGCGGGCTTCACCTCCATCGCTGGGATGCCCCAGGTCCAGGGGGTAATCAATGGGGTGCATGTTGCCCTGCGGCCACTGGCGGATAACAGGCCACTGTTCACCAATTGTAAGGGGTAGCACTCCATGAACGTTCAGATGATCTGTGACCACCAGATGAGTATCCTGCACGTCTGAGTCCGATACCAGGGCAGTGTACATGACTCGTTCGTTTTGGCACAATCTGTGATCCCCGACATGTTCAAGGGACACCCCCCACCACAGGCTGCTGGGCTGGTTGCTACGTGACAGGGATTACCCCTTGCAGTCATGGCTGATGACGCTTATACGGAGGCCACATACAATGATGCCCGTTGTGCGACCAGGGGTGTGGTCGAGAGTTGCTTCGGGGTCCTGAAGATGCCTTTCAGGTGCCTGGACTTCTCTGGAGGGGCCTTCCAGTATGAGTCAAGGAGGGTCGGAAGTGTTGTGTTATGTACCCTGGGATAACACAGGCTGCAACTGCAGCTTTGACCAAAAGATACTCCAGACTTTGATGTAAGTTCAATGTGATTTATTGAACCATTAGCACAGTTCTCTATGAGTTCGACTTTCCTGCTAATCTTGCTATAGTAACTCAGTCTAACTAACCAGTCTGCTCTGAGTCACATGGTGGGTGTGATGCTTCTGATCTGCCCCTATCCTACTCTCTAAGTGTCGCCTGTGGAAAGAGACAGAGCGTGTGTGCCCTGTCCTTATATATGGGTTGTGTAATGCCCCCTTGTGGTAGTGTCACCTCTGGGTATCTTGACTGCTCATTGGTCGTGTCCCATTCTATGTGTTCATCATCTGTATGTCTGCAGGTCATGACGTCTCCGGTGCTCCCTCTAGTGTTTATTTAGTAGTAGTGTATTTACGTTAACCTCTTGTGTATTTACAGTGATGCATATCACCACAGGAAGCATCGTTGTGGTCTGCTGCGTCCTCCACAAAATAGCTGAGCAGAGGACGATGTGCTGGAGGAGGATGAGGAGGAAGGGCAGGCTTCATCAGACGAGGAGAATGAAGGGGAGGGGGACAATGAAGGGATCATGGGGCCGGCCATGCACTGGAGGCCGCACAACGGGACTGCCAGGGCCAACGAACACGGGACACATTAATCGAGACACATTTCACCAACTAGGGGGGAGGGGGGATGCTAGGCAGGGGCACAGACACCACAATACCACACAACTTCACCACCGAACACCCTCACCTCCCACCACTCACCACCCTCACCTCCCACACAATCGATACACCCGCATGCACATCCCCCGACACCTGGCACTGCCAGTCCTGGATTCCTGCTCTGATATTGACAATGCTCTGAACATTAGGGGCCATGGAGCACTGGGAGTGGACCATCTCCTCCGTGTCTGTACAATGCCGGTCAGCACCTGGGCAATGCCGCCGATGCTCTCAGCAATAGCCTGCTGTGACTGGGCCATCACATTTTGCATAGTTGAGCACTTTTCATCATGGAAGTTAACAAAGAAAACAAATTTTCATTTATTTTCACTTCTCTAAAGATTGCACATGTCTTCTCAGCAGAAGAGCTACTTTAGGATTGTAGACAATGGGTGGATTCAATGAAAAGGTTTCTAAGAATGTTAGCGAACGGGAAATGCTGCACGCTTTCTCGCGCTCGGCCCGGCGAGGCCGTCGGAGCAATTGGCTCACTTAAGGAGGTCCATCGGGCTTCACATTGCAACTGAAGCCTCGCTAGCCAATTCGCCGGGACTGCACTGACAAGGTCAAGCAGCACTTAAACTGCTCTTGCACAGCCAACCCCAGTCAGCTTGCGCAATGGCTCAGAGACGACCAGCCCCATGATTTGGGGAAGCAAACCTGGGGAGGCTCCCAGAGGCATTCGAGGCCAGATGGGATGTCCTGGTCTCCCGAGGGTCACGGACGATCAGCCACAGGGCAGCCAGTGCCGCCTGGGAGGAAGTGGCAGCAGCTGTCAGCTCAGACAGCATTAACAGGGGGACTGGCACCCAATGCTGCAAGAAGGTCAATGATCTGCACTGGGCCACATGGGTGAATTGGCACAAGACCCTCCCAAACCCCCCATGGGAATATGCATGGCACCACCCTCACCAAGAACTGTGCTGTGCCCTAGCCCACCTATTCTGCCCACGCTGTCCTCCCCATCCACTCCCCATAACCCCAAGACCCCTCCCCCACACCCTGGGCCCCCCATGCCTCCCCCCCCCACCAGCAGTGAAACATGCGTTCGTTCGGCTAACAATACCCCCTCCGTGACCCCGCATGAGAGGTTGACCCATGACTGGTCGAGAGAAGGCCCAGACAGGCGACGGGGTGCCAGACATCTGAATCTACACCACCTTTAAGGAACGAGCCCTGGAGATTACGGGGATGGCCGAGGAGAGAGAGGTCACCAACGTAGAGGTTCGACACACGGCGCAGAGGTGAAGATGCACCCGGCCCCACACAGGTGGACTGTCAAGCGTGAGTTCTTAATGACATACAGAATGAGCCATCCCTCCCTCTCACTGACCACATGTCCATTTTCCTGCAGGACCTCCAGCCGACGGCGTCGGCCCATCTGGGATGGTACCCCCCCCCCTCCCCAACCTCCCTCAGAACACCTCAGAGGACAGCTTTGAGGATGCCACCATCAATGCGTCACAGCTTTATTCCCCACCCTCCAGCAGCACAGAGACACGTAAGTTGTTGGGCAACAGTAGTGGTCAGGCAACTGCGGCACAATTTGGTGAGCACCACACAGCTGCTGATGTACATCAGGTGGAGGCAGGAATGTCCAGGTGAGACAGCAGTCAGAGGTCTGCTGGATCCCAGGACCCAGCTGGGTCCCAGTCAGGTGCTGAGTCTCTGGATCAGGTTTACCCAGAGCTGATGCAGTCGATTAGGTGCGGCCGTGTTATTCAGAGGGGAATGTCAACGACCCTCCAGCAGGTCCATAATTGATTAAAGTGTTGCTGAAGCTATGGGTGGAGGAGAGATAATTGGCAATGCGTGGAACCGAGGCCAACATTGCTAGCGTGGCGACTGCAGTGGAGAGCATGGTGCACAACATCGGCAGCATGAGTGAAGGTGTCCAAGGTATGGTTCAGTAAGCAACGACTTTGGCTGAGGGCCTCGGCAGAATGTCTGACTCGCTGGGGGAACATGACCCAGTACCAGGTTGTGGGATATGTCCCAGTCTCAGGTGGACATAGCCAAGATGCTGCGGAGTTTGTCCCAGTCGCAGGTGGGCATTGCCAGTGTGGTATTATTATAAATGTAAGTACTGCAAAGGTTAATGAAATGTCTAGATCAGTCACTAGAGAGAACTCAAGTATATAAGACATTGATGCTAAGCCTTGTGGGGGGGAAGGGGGGGCGGGGGGGGGGGGTGGAGAAGTGAAGGAATTAGCTCGAGTACAGCCTGAAGGAAAGGTAGTGTGAGTGAGAGCAGATAATAGTTTATAATAGTGCAAAGATTAGTTGTAGATGAGTGTAGATTATATGTTAATTATCAACTGCATATTATTTATATTTAGGAGTACATATCAAATCCAAATTAGTACTGTTAATAAATTTATATCTTTCTTCAAGTTAAAGCTATTTTTGTGGTCTTTGTGAACACTACGCCAACCGTACTGAATTTAACAACATAAAGAACACCACAGCTGGAGCACGGCAGAATATTTCCCAGTCATTGAGGAGCATCGGCAAGGACATCAACACTGCGCGGCAGACATTGGGGAGCCACCAGGAATCACGGTCTGAATGGTATGCTAGACATTAACCCCCACATACTACATGGCATGCCTACCCACAGGAATCCACTTGGGATATGCGAAGTGCTCACATAACTACGATTACCAATTTCCTTTTAGCAATAGCGTTCAGCTACATGGCCAGAGGTCTCGGCTGTCAGTGGGAGTCACGGGTGGTCGTGGGGCAAACAGGCAGGGGCTATGGTTGCCCTGGACTGTGTATACAGAATCCAGAGAAAGGCATGGCGGACCAGTGTGTGGTTGCTCTCCCAGTAGAGACCCTCCCTCGCTACAATATCCCATACCCTCATGGCACCCCACCCCACCGAGGCTGGACTCTGGTTGTCCCTCCCCAATCCCGACAAACACAGGGGCAGCAAACCCAGTGCCTCCGGGCTCATACAGTTTTAGTAGCTGTAACAGGATCTGTGTGAGAGAGCTCGCAGACAATTGCCACACTCCGGCACCAGGTATGGGACTGAAGTCACATTTAGACTAGGCTGGGGAAGGACGGCAAGTTTCCTTCCCTGTGGTGTATTAGTTGTCTAGTTGAGTCTTAAAATCTGCCAGGTTCAAGATTACTTTTATTGACAGCAGCTATTCATTTCAAAGAATTCCACTAAAAAACGTCATGGTGGAATTTGAACTTAACTTCTTGAGATGGTGGGCGCAATTCTCCGACCCCCACGCCGGGTGGGAGAATTGCGGGAGTGCCGGGTGATTCCCGCCATGCTGCCCTGGCACCTGCACGCGATTTTCCCACCCCCCCACAAAAATGGCATGCCGCGTTTCACGACAGGCCACTCGGAGAATCGCCGCTCGCCATTTGTAGCAGGCGAGCGGCGATTCTCTGGCCCGGATGGGCGAGCGGCCTGCCCAATCCGACAGGTTCAGGCCAGCGCCAACCACACCTGGTCGCTGCCGCCATGAACAGCGCTCGAACGCTGCATGTGCGGCCTGTGGGGGGGGGGGGGGGAGGATTCAGCACCAGCGGAGTGCTCAGTAGGGGTCTGGCCCGCGATCGGTGCCCACCAATTGGCGGGCCGGCGTCTCTAAAGGACGCACTCTTTTCCTCCGCCTCCCCGCAAGATCAATCCTCCATGTCTTGCAGGGTGCCCGCAGGGAGGACGGTAACCGCGCATGCGCAGGTTGGCGCCGGCCAACCTGCGCATGCGCGGCTGACGTAATTTACGCGGCGCTGGCCGCGTAATTTACGCGCGCCGCTTTCATGCGGCGTCAAGGCCCGGCGCGCATAATTGACGCAGCGCCACTCCTCGCCCCCTGGGGGTGGGAGAATAGGGGCCGAGGAGCGGCCTCCGACGCCGGAGTGAAACACTCTGTTTTCACTCCGGTGTCGGCACTTAGTCTCCCGATGGGAACATTTCACCCCATTAGTCCAGGGCTCCCGATTATTAACCCAGTAACATAACCATTACATTATGGTTGCCATGATCATAATTTCCCCTTCAAAACAAGATACATTACATTCATTTAATTGAGGAGTATAATGGCTCAACCAGTAGAGGAAACCTGAAACAACCTGGCACTTTCTAAATGCTATACTGATGCGAGTTTGATAGTAGATCTTGAAGCCACAACTTTCAGATACAATATATGCGCTACCAGTGAGCAAACTTGACGCTGAAACGTTTTTCTCAACATTTGTGCCCAGGTATACACATAATCCGGGGGGAAACCAATTACCTAGCCTAAAAGATTGTGAAATTTGTGGGTGTAAGAGAGTTGGGTAGATGAATACAATGTGCTCAAGTCTCCTTTATCTTTCACAGTGTCCATCAAACCATTCGCTCAAACAAATCACCACAACATAAGACTGGGCATGCCCTCAGCTCTCAAATTAGAGCATCCTGGACTTGAGCTTGTGAGATTTGGAGGATCGCTTCAGCTTGTGGTCAGATCTTCAGGTACCACAGTTGTGTGGGTTTACTCCGGATGCTCCGGTTTCCTCTCACAGTCCAAAGATGTGCAAGTTAGGTGGATTGGCCTTGCTAAGTTGTCCCTTCGTGCCCAAAGATGTGTAGGCTAGGTGCGGTTACGGGGATAGGGTGGAGGAGTGGGCTTGGTAGGGTGCTCTTTCAGAGGGTCGGTGCAGATTCGGTGGGCTGAATGGCCTCCTTCTGCACAGTAGGAATTCTGTGTGCAGCAGAGAAAGTAATTTTGCGCATTTTGCAAATACTTGAGCATTTTGTAAAATCTCTCATCACTGGGATCTGCTTTGCGTCTCTTGTTTCAATACATTTTTATGTCACATGTATTACTCACATTAAAATTGGAACACTTCCTTTGATTACAAGTGCTTAAACATGCACTCCTCGAATATCTGCTGGATGACATTGCTTTTTCAGTATATTTAGGCAGTGCAAAAGGCCATAAAAAATAATCTTTCCTGATGTGCCCATCAATTCACAAGACACGTGGTTGGAAGTGAACAGTGGTATTAATAGTCTTACAACTGAGCCTGCCTGCGACGAGATGAACTGGCAGCAGGCTCACAACCGCAGATCTTTATACTTTCAGTTAGTGGGAGGAGCCATGGGCGGAACCATGGGCGGAGCCAAAGATGGAGCCCAGTACAAACTCCTCATCTCCCCCTATGGGCAGAGCCACGCAACTGCTCGTATACTGAGCTTACATAGACACAACACATACAATATAATACAGTGTGAATTACTAAGAATGTGATTCACCACATTTCCCACTGGTTTAAAAACTTTGCGCTGGAAATCAGCCCCGCCCATGAACCTTTCACACCCCCAGATCAAATGAGTCAATATTGAAGAGTTCCTGTTAATTGTGCCCTTCTGTATATTCTTCGAAACCTTTTATTTTCAATACAATTCGCAAATAGGCGCATTTTTAAAGGGTTTCTTTTTTTATTTTCTAAGAAGCTGATTATTGTGCACCACTGAAATTAGTAAATGGTTCTGCATTGGTTTTTTTTTTTAAAAGCCTTTGTTGATTATTTAAAATCAGGTCACTCACAGTTTGTACTAGACGCGCTGAGTAGAAATATTTTTTTGTCAAAAACACATTTTCAGCTGCATTAATCAAACAGCACCAAGTAACCACTCTTAAATATATCAAAGAGCATTTCTAAAGCAAACTTATTTATATATTTTTTTAAATATAATTTTTATTGGAATTTTTTACAGAAAATATAAAACGTAATGACAAACAATGAAATACAACAAAATAAGAAACTTATTTATATTTAAAATTAATTCTAAACAGTGCCCAGTTTTGCTGGTTTATGGCACGTTTGACATTACGCTTGAAGCAAAATAAATTTGTTTGAAAACTTGGAAATAAAGACTTTTGTCAGCTGTCGCACAGTCTTGGGTACAATTTCCACCAGAATTGCCGATTGTGATAAACGTATAAACCCGACCCCCACTATGGCAGTGGTGCACAAATGATGATTAAATAGGCTGAAATAGACTCTTACACTTAAAGAAGAAACATATCGGGGAGAAATTAGCTCACATTGTGTTGCTTATAGCAGCACTATATGCACTTATGTTAACTCCCACACAAGTGGTGGCACAGGCTACTACCAAAGTGCCTGATTTGGGTTTCTTTATTAATATCATTGAGGAACGCTGCATACACTGCACAGGTAGTGACTTGTGGTTTGGTGTGACCAGGTTAATCAACATAATTTGCATAATGCCACTAGAAGCAGGGCTACACAAACACATCTCTCCCCGTGATGTGAGTTTGGTGCTTTAATTGCCATGACTGTTTCTGCTGATTTCCTCTGATTTACAGCCACTTAAAATCCAAAATGATTCTAATGAATTCGCCACAATATTTGACAGTAGGCTAGCATCAGCAAAATGAGATCTACATTGGGTAAATTTTTGGCTCTTCCCTCTGGGTTGCAGTCACGGTGGAAAACCCTGGGCTAGATTCTGATTCTTATTTGTCATAAGAATTTATCTACTGTCTGTAAGTATCATCTTCCATTTCCTTTATATGCCCTCTTATTTTTTACAGTACAAAAACAGTAGTCAGGATGTAGTGGCCCCGTTCACCATAAGCGCAAACAGCGACATGGGTGCAAAATCTCGTGAAATTCGGAAAATGAAAATCTCGCCAGCGAGATCTTGCTTTCCAATTTTCCTCCCAGAAAGGGCGGAAGCCTAATTTCAATAAATCACAACATAATTAAAGGGTTTTCCCATTGTATGTTCCCTTCACAATATAAAGTCCCCCCCTCACCGACGAGGCGTTACATTGGTGCGGTTTACAACTATTTTTGAAAGGAACCCGTCGGGGGTGCACAGGTAAGCATAGCCCCCGGGGAAAGAGAATATGGCCGGGCAGTACTCTGGCATTGCCCCTGGCACCCTGACACTGCCCTCTGACACTGCCCCGGAACTTCCCCCTGGAACCCTGGCACTTTCCTCTGGAACTGCCGCTGGCATGGGCATCCTGTCACTGCTAAAGGCACTGCCCATGGGGCACCAGGGGCACTATCAAGTGGGCGGCTTTGGGAAGCTGCGCTGGGACGTTCCACTTATGTGTGGGGGGGGATGGTTTCCGTTGTCCCTGGGGGGGGGGGGGGGGGGGGGGGGGGGGTGCTGATCCTCTTATTCGTGGGAGGGGGATGGTGCCCCATATCTGTGGGGGGATGCATTTACTTTTGCACAGATTTTTGTGCCCTTTAAAAGTGGCGTCCCAATTTCAGCTTTTTCCTGCACAGAGTGCCGGATTATTTGGAAAGTTAACTGCTCAGACAGTTTTCCCATATCAGCCACCACTCTATGTACAAAGTGGAACATTCCACCCAATTATTAGGCAATTATAATCATAGAGGTCCAATCATTTTCATGCTGAATCATTCCACACTAATATTCTCCTCTGTAAGCACAGACTCTTTTCTCAAACTTCATAAACGTTGGTTGCTCTTCACTACCATGCCCAAGTGAGCATTACTTACGCATGCAGCCCCTGACAGTGAAAGTTGGTAGACTATTTAGCTCGAAAGGATATCACAGCTGAACCTGATACTGTCCTCACCTACTCATATACAGATATTTACTTTCATCAGAAGCCACTTTATCATGAGCTGCAACCAGAGTTGATTTGTTCTCCTACCCAATCTTGGAGGTGCTGACACCAATTGTAGAGACATTACTACTGGGTCAGCTGAGATAAATACACTGAGTATTGACCATGCTCAACGTGAGGCTCTCCCAGTGCATATGGCTTGTTTCTGATTGCATAAGCATGCTGATCTATTAGGAAAGCTCATGCATTTTAAAAAATCTTTCATGAAAGATATAAATTCGGAGGTTCCAAATGATTGACAGTCAGACCAAACTGCTACACTTTAACTTGTAAAAGTAAAAACTCTAGAATGTAAGTATTTGCATTTTTTTGTTCTACAATTGTTGCAACAAATAATAGATTATCAATACAAATAATGAGTGGAATTTTATGGCCATAGCGATTGACCCAAACATTGGCTGGAAAGCCAGTTATAATCCCAGTCACGGTCACTTCCAGGAACACCAATAAAATAAAATGTTCATTGTGCCATTAACTTTCTGGCATTGAGAATCCTGGACCTTTAAAAGCAAAGAGAGGTGACCACATCTGGGACTACAGGAGGCTTAGAGCAATAGCAACAATGGAGGCCTCGGAGGAAGGGTGACTGGGGAGGGAGGGGGAAAAGGGGAGTGTCGATGTGGCGGCAAGAGGGTGTGGGATCTCTCAGCTGAGGCGACTCTTATCACCGGCAGGTCCTCTATGGAGCGCAGTGTGCCCGAACAGTAGTGGCATCCAACCCTTGAGCCCACGTAATCGAATGCTCCTATTTGACCACTCGAAGGCTGCAACTGGCCTAGCAATGGAAAGGCTGTCCTGGACCTTCTCTGCCCTCAAGGAGTCAGAAAGGTGATGGGCCTTCCACCTCATGCGTCCCCACCAGATTATACAGGTCCCCCACCCCCAGAAGGAAAAAACAGTTTGGACGAGTATTATTGGCTGGAAATCTCCGGCCATTGGGATTCTCTTTTTCTGCCGACAACCCACTCCCGCCCATGGTTTCCTGATGGAGTGGGATGGCTTCAATGGGAAATCGCATTGACAAGTAGCGAGAGAAGAGAATCCCGCTGCTAGTGAATGGTGCACCACCGAGAAACACGTGGCTGGGGGGTCGGAAAATCCCACCCATTGTTTCCCTCTTTTACTGGTCTCCCATTTGAAAGTATATAAGACCAATTTAGACCAGCATAACTATTACCCCATTTTACTATTTTTTCCCCTTCTGGACTGTCATCCCCCCAGAGCCTGCTCCCAGGTGAAGGGGAGGGAGAAAGGGGAATGTGCATTAAATTCTAACCAAAGAATCAAATGTGATTGACTCTCAAACAATTATAAGGCCGCATTTCACCTGAAAATTGAGTTAGTGCCATTTTTGGTGGGTTTTGCAGGGTGATTTGCATCAGGTCTATGGGCACGATCGACATTGCTATTAAGAACATAAGAACATAAGAACTAGGAGCAGGAGTAGGCCATCTGGCCCCTCGAGCCTGCTCCGCCATTCAATGAGATCATGGCTGATCTTTTGTGGACTCAGCTCCACTTTCCGGCCCGAACACCATCACCCTTAATCCCGTTATTCTTCAAAAAACTATCTATCTTTACCTTAAAAACATGTAATGAAGGAGCCTCAACTGCTTCACTGGGCAAGGAATTCCATAGATTCACAACCCTTTGGGTGAAGAAGTTCCTCCTAAACTCAGTCCTAAATCTACTTCCCTTTATTTTGAGGCTATGTCCCCCAGTTCTGCTTTCACCTGACAGTGGAAACAACCTGCCCGCATCTATCCTCACACTCAGTGCAAAAAACAAACACCATGTAAAATACGCCATGCCTGAGTCCCCAAGCACCTGATTCACACAACTGAGGGCTCAGCTGTTCACAGCTAACAAGGGGAGCATCATTTAAACGGTCCCTCATCACTCACTCAGAGTCAAGCCAGGATGGCAGCATGGAGACCTGCTCCTTGATTTGCGGCTGCAGACCTGGCCAGGCTTCTGGGCACTGTGAAGGAGAGGTGGGGCACCCTGTACTCCCAACTGTGTAGGAGAACCAGCAGCTGGATGATAAATGCCTCCTGGGACGCAATGGCAGCATCAGTGAGTGCAAGCACATGATCAGGAGGACCGCCATCCAGTATAGGAAGAAGATGAACAATCTCCTGAGAGTTGCAAGGGTGAATTACCACCTCTCATCCTGGCATCAGTCCTGCCTTCCAACTTACAATTTTGAAACCTTCTCCACCACCACCCTCTGAATAACACCTTGCACACTCCCAACATCTGACCTCCAAGCTTATTCTTCAGAACCCACTGGCACCCACCCTCACAACCACTGAATGTCTAGGCACGGCGCCCACACATGCCACTTGCTTTAGAACCACTGACATCTCAAGCGTGAAGCTCACAATGAAGCTCTTTGCCTCAACAGCAGAAGATAGCACATAATAGGAAGGAAATGGAGAAGGCGGGGCGGGGGGGGGGGGGGGGGGGGGGTGGGGGGGGGGGGGTGCAGAATTCCAAAGTTGCGAGTCCTCCCCCCTATGAGGAAAGGGCACTGAAGATTGTGTGGTGACCAAGGAGCGAGCAGTCACCGACAGCAAGGTTGACCTGTACCAGGAGATCCACTGCACCTTCATCCAGATGACCTATCTCAAATGAATTGTTGATGTCCCAGACAATTATCCTTCCCTTTCACTGCACCCGTGTCCATTATCTTGCAGGATCACCGTCTGATGAGGCTGGGCCATTCAGAGTGGCTGCTCCCCACCTTCCGGGAGACTACCTTGGAGGAGAATTCCGAGGAGAATACCGACAATACATCACAGTTCGGGGGCCTCACGGTAGCATGGTGGTTAGCATCAATGCTTCACAGCTCCAGGGTCCCAGGTTCGATTCCCGGCTGGGTCACTGTCTGTGTGGAGTCTGCACGTCCTCCCCGTGTGTGCATGGGTTTCCTCCGGGTGTTCCGGTTTCCTCCCACAGTCCAAAGATGTGCGGGTTAGGTGGATTGGCCATGCTAAATTGCCCGTAGTGTAAGGTTAATGGGGGGATTGTTGGGTTACGGGTATACGGGTTACGTGGGTTTAAGTAGGGTGATCATTGCTCGGCACAACATCGAGGGCCGAAGGGCCTGTTCTGTGCTGTACTGTTCTATGTTCTATGTTATCACCCGCACCTTCCACAAGCGCAGAGACCCACACCTCGGTGGATGAAATTAACAGACAGTCACTTTCTGGTAAGCATCACATAGGTGGAGGCAGCCTGCTATGTTCCACACTCTGTGGACTTTGATGTCCTTGGCAGGCGTCCTCTGGAGGGCCGGGAGACAGGAGTCAGAGGTCTGCTGAATCCCAGGACACAGCTGGGTCCCATTAACATGCCAAGCCACTGGACAAGGTTCTCCCTGAGCTGGTGTAGATGATAAGCCAGAGCCATGAGTTTCAGGAGGGGATGTCAGGGAAGTTCTTGCAACTGCAAGGCCGATTGGAGGAGTCCCAAAGGCTTCAAGCGCAGGAGATTATGTCAATAATGCATGGCACCGAGGCCAACACTGCTAGGGTGACGGCTGCCATGAAAAATCTGGAGTGTGACATCCGAGCCATGAGTGGTGGTGTCCAAGGCATGGTTCAGTCTCCAGCGACCATGGCTGAGGGCCTCGATATGTCCCATTCACTGACGGACAGGTTGACATTTCTGAGGCCCTCCAAAGCTTGGTCCAGTCACAAAGGACCATCGCTGAGGGTTTCCACAGGGTGGAAAACAGTGGGAGGCCTCGAGGATTGGCAGCGCCAGATGACTCAGAAGCTCCTGGAGCTCACTCCAGCTGCCCCTCTGGCCCGTGGAGTCACTCAGAGCCCGATGAGCACCCTCAAGGAGGAAGAAGCACTGGAGTCCATTTCTGACCTTCGACCAAGGAGACTCAGGTGGTCTCCAATTCTTTCAAATGCCCACCCCCACCAACACCATTGCATCTCAAGGGCGACGGGCAGAACAGGTAGGAAAGTTGGCACCTGTGACACGGGTAAGTCGGCCGAAGCCCTCTGGTTCCATGCCTGCCAAGGACATCAAAGTCCACAGGGTGTGGAAGGCAGCAGGCTGTCTCCACTAATGATTTGCATCCTGGGGACATACCTCGACATAGCACTCGACCTCAGAGGATCAAGAAGCTTTAGGAGCATTAAGTGGGCTTGGGTGAGGTCACTATCTTAAGCGAGGAGAATGGATAATTGTCACATGAAAATATTCAACAGTAAAACATTTCACACCTGAAGCATGTGACGCCTGTGTCATTTTAATCTTCACAACATGGTGGGCCTCTCTTCCCATCTGGAGTCACTTCCTGCTACAGACCCCCCCAGGAACGACACCAGTGAGAGCATAGGAAACCCAGAGTGACGGACATCTCATTCTGCAAGTCCCATCAGTCAACCCAACCCAACCACGGTGGTCCAAAATAAACTCTACCTTGAGGATGGCTGTGAGCACACTGAAAGACCGGGTCAGACTTAATCATAATCTGAGGAGCACCACAGCTTTCCTAACAGCAAATCGTCATCCCCCTCCTGCCTTGAAAAGTAACCCGCTGACAGTGCCAACACAAGCATATCTCTCTGGTACCATCCCTGGAGGGGCAGAGGGGACAGGGAGATATTGGAAGGCGGAAAGGGAGACTGGGGAAGGGGTGCTGTGAAAGTGGTAGGATGTAGAGCTGACGGACACACAGCCTTGTCTCATGTGCATCTGAAACTATAAGGGCCTCCCTGGCCATTCGGACACTTGCCTCCACATGTTCCCCTTCTCAGGCTCGCTCTCCAGCCCCTCCTGGTTCTCCTCCTCATCCTCAGACAAGGCTGCATGTTCCTTCTCATCCGCCTTGTCCAGCACATCATTCCACTTCCATGCAGGAGACCTTCTGGGGGCTATACTGAAAAACACTGCCAGAGCAGACCAGGCAGTGGAACTGCCTTTTTTAGCAGCCTGATACACCACTCAATGACAGAATGGGTGGCAGCATTGGCCTCATTGTAATGGCTCTCCACCTCAGTCTCAGGCCTCCACACTCGCATCATCAACCATGACCTCAGTGGGTATGATTTGTCCCCCAGAAGCCAGCCCATCATCCTTGCATGGTTCCCGAAGACAGCGGGGATCTCCGCCAGCCCCAGGATGGAGCTGTCATGCATGCTTCCCGGATAGCATGCACACACGGCATGATCGTAAGGCAGTGGCTGCACAGGATGTGTACATTCAGGTAGTGGAACCCCCTTCCTGTTAATGTACGGCACATCCCTGAAGACCCGGTGCTTGCAGGGCATGATGCGTGCCATCGATGGCCCCCCCATAGCATCCTGGTGATCATAGCGAATCCTGCAGCCTGGATATCTTTGTAGGCCTAGTCCAGGTGGTAGGTAATGGAGGGTGATGCCCAGACATACAGAGCATGCATGACCTCCCGGATGCACCTGTGGGCTGATGATTGCGAGATGTCACACAGGTCCTCGCTCAAGTCCTGTAATGATCCAGTAGCATAAAGTTTAAGAGCTGCCGTGACCTTCATGACGACTGGGAGTGGGTGTCCTCCTCCTCCCAGGATGTCCAAGAGGATATGGCGCAGGTGCCACACTGTCTCCCTGCTGAGACGTAGATTTCTGCGGACATGTTCTCCATCAGCTCATTGTAGGACCATCGAACCCTGTGCACTCAAGCTTATCATTGGTCTCCCCTTATGACCCCCTCCTCAGCCTGATGGGGGTCTTGAGGGTGCATCGCGGGCCCCTGCATATGTTGCGCCGCCTCCAGCCTGTGTTGGCCTTGATGCCTTTTGGCGATGACTGCTCGCCTCGGCTGCGACCTCAGTGGGATCAACAACAACATTCACCTCTGTATCTGGAAGGAATTGAAGAATGAGAGAGAACGACAATCAGTTAGGTCTTCTGGCCCGGACCCTTAAATCCCCCAACGCTCCCCCATCCTTACCATGACTGTCCCATTTCTCTCAGAGTGTCACCCAGGAAGCCAGTTGTGCGGGCAAACTTCGCTCTGCACACTCACTCCTGCCATTATCAGAATACAGACCTCTGCCAGCAACATTAGGGAGGTCATGCTCAGTGGTCATCTACTCATAGAGAGTCACTTTATTGCCTCGAGAAGGTCCTCAGTGGTGAACCCCTGCTGTATGGTGTTTGATTGTTGGCAGCTGCCTCTGTAGTGCTAATGCACCTAGAGTACAGACTGTTCAGAGGTTGCAGGACATCCAGGCCACAAATGATCCTCTCAGATAGGCCACCTGATCTTTCAAGGAGGCAAATCTCTCCTTTGAGATAGCCTTCAGCTGTCAAAGGGGTATGAAAAGGAACCTACACATTCAAGTACAAGCGTAGAAAAGAAGGCAGACTGCAACATTGAAAACGGAGAGCCGATTGGAACTTCAAGTGGGGTGAAATGGACTTTCATGAGACAAGCAGCAGCATGACTCTGTCTGGGAAGAGTTTGGAAGAACAGGCTGCAGCTATGGTTAGCCCTGTTATGGGTCTCCACAATACTTAAAGATGGCTTGGTGCCTCACTGGCTCAGAAACAAGCCCAACATGGCCCTTATCAACCCCCCAAACAACCAAAGTCCCTTTGAAAGGTGCAGCATCCCACAGCACGACCTGTGGCCCTAAGTTCACAGCGAGCAGCGCACCAGCTGCAGGGGCAGGCCACGTCCAGGGAAATATTGAAGATACGGACTGGGGCTGGGTATATGGTATTGGAGCCGGGGGAGATAAATGAGGCGTTTGATGTGTTGGACAGGCTGGGTCGATGTGGACTGCATTTGATGCAGTGTAGCGAGAGACAGACTTCCAACACTTGATAAGATGCAACACGATTTTATTTAACGTCTAAACTATTATACATGTTCAACTGTGGGTTGACACTATGCTGACTTGACTGGAGACCTGATACTAGCCTAATCAGACTTACTAGCTACCACATGGTGTTTGCACTGGCTAGCTCACGAGCTCTGACTGTCTCAGGGGCTGGGTCCAGAGAGAGCGGGAAAACTGGTGCACTCTGGCTTTATAGTGGTAGTGTCCTGCCTGGTGATTGGCTGCTCTGTTCTGTGTGCTTACTGGTCATCCTGTGTGTCAATCACTGCCTGTCTGCACTCCATTATATACATAGATGTATATTATGACAGCGTTCGGGGAGTATTACCAGGCACTGTGCGAGGTGGACCCGGGGGGAGAGGAGGGGGACATGGGGCAGTTTCTGGACAAGCTTCCCCCAGGTGGAGGAAGCAAAGAGGCAGGCGTTGGAGGAGCCTCTGGGGCTGACGGAGGTGCTGGATAGTATCAAGGGTATGAAGCCGGGAAAGGCCCCTGGGCTGGATGGGTATGACTTCCTGCAGTTGGAGAAGATAAAGTATGAGTTAAGGGGCTCACCAGAGGGTTTTGAGAAAAGGTGGTTTGGCGTCAAACCGGCGGCGACCACAATTTTGGTGTCAAAATTGATTCTCCGTCCAAAGTCATCCGACCGAAAATCAGAAGCAACAGAAAATACAGATTGCAAACAATATCAGATTTTAGTTTAATGTTAAAAATCTACTGCGTAACAATCAATTATTAGAATGTTAAAAATGATTCAGTCAAGGGAAAATAAAATAAATTTAATCTGGCTGTGATGGAGATAATAGCAGCACAGTAAGGGAGAGAAATACACATGCCTGGTTTTTGTGTGGGAGGGGGAGGGGACTGCAATTCCCAACTTGCCTGTCCCACTTTCGATCAAGGTGGGCAACAGCTAAATTTGGTCCACCAACCTTACCCTATGATTGTATGATGTGGTTAAGGTGGGCGCCATGCCGTTTCCTTCTTCTTTGCACTGGCATCTACCTCATGTCAGTGCTCATGCGTCTCATGGCAGATGGGCAACACAGTTACACAGTGGTTAGTACTGCTGCCTCACAACGTTAGGGACCCGGGTTCAATTCCACCCTTGGGTGACTATGTGGAGTTTGCATTTTCTCCCTATGTGTGCATGGGTTTCCTCCGGGTGCTCCGGTTTCCTTCCACAATCTAAAGATGTGCATGTTAGGTGGGGTTACGGGTATAAGGCAAGGGAGTGGGCCTAGGTAGCGTGTTCTTTCAGAGAGATGGTACAAACTTAATGGGCCAAATGGCCTCGTTCTGCACTGTCAGGATTCTATGGTCGTATGACTTTTCTGAACAACCACACTACCAACCTGTTAAAAATTTGCTGTTGCTGCAAAGTGACAAAGGAGTAGGGGTGTCACGCTTTAAATCTGTAATAACATATTGCAGGGTCTATTAAGAGATGTTGTTGTTGGCGTCACATAGTATCACATGACATTTCATCAGAAAATACTGTTTCTTGAATACATAACACCCCTCCCCCTTTACACCTTTAATGCCAACGACTTGTCTTTGAAATACTTAAACATATCCAACACAATATTCATCACGTTACATCATTGTGTAATTTAAATGCATACACATCAATAAGACAGTCTCTTTGGTGGACGTCCGTCTCATTTAGGTAATAGCTCACGATCAGGAATTTGGCTCTTTGAGATCACGGAAGTATCCTTCTGTTCTCTTGTTGTCGGTGTAATGATATGTATAATCTAAGGGGAGTAAAGGGTTAACAAGATGATGTTCCTGTACATCAATACTAAATAGCATCATTGAGTAGTCTTATAAAAGGCTGGGTCTCTAGGCATTCTGAGAGAAGCTGTTGGAAAAGTTGATGTAGAAGGATAGAGTGTAGGTTATATATTAGAGAGATAATTAATTACTGTATCATAGATTCAACACTATTATTTTGTTAACTGTTACTCAGCAGAGTGTGCAAACCAATTTAAGTAGTGTAAAATAAACTAGTTTTGATTTAAACATATAGCTTTATGTTCTTTGTCAACACTACGACTTTGGATACAATGAACATAACAGGCGATACTTCTTGTGAAACCAGCTCAGGCACTGACAGTTCTGTAGTGACAGATTCATTCATTTCTGCAGTCGTAGATCTCAGTTCTGATGTATCACTGTCCATACACTCTGATTTGAATATTTCTGGTGAAGACACTCTACATTCACTTTGTGAAGCTAATAACTGGTCAGCGTGCCGACGCCAAATTCGTTCATCGTCTTTTTGAACTATGTAAGTTATCGGACATATCTTGGCTCCAATGATGTCTGGAGTCATTTTCTACCTGTGATAAAATTTCTAGCTAAATCACGTTCCCATGGTTAAAGACTCTACTCATTGAATTTTACTCTCTTCTAACCATTTGTGTTTGATGCAGTCACCTGACATTCCAAAGTTATAGGTGGTGTCAAGAGGTCAAATTGCATTCTCAATTTCCTCTTGCTGGTAAGCTTTCCATTGTTGAATGTGTGAAATTTCTATATGACAATAGAAAGTTGTTAACACGTCTGGGCAATGCCTTTACTGTGTGTTTCAGTGATTGTACAAAGCATTCAACCAACCCGTTGGCTGCTGGGTGAAACGGAGCAGATTTAATCTGGCGAATACCAATCCCCCTTCAAGCAATCTTCAAATCCTGTTGATGTGAATTGAGTTCAGTTGTCACTCACGAGTTGCTCCAGTTTTCCAAACATTCTGAACATCTCATCCAGTCTTTAAATTGTCTGTTCAATTGTTGCAGACTTCATGATTGTGATTTCTGGCCACTTTGAATGTACGTTAACCATCACTAAGAACATGGGCTGGACTCGCCAATTCTGGGGCTATGTTCCCATGCCAGCATGGGAACAGTGGTGTTTTATGCCAGGAAAACTGACACAATATTCCCTGTTTTGCTGTGGGCTAGCAGGGAGGCAGCGTAGAGCACCCGGCTCTAACTGCCGATACGGCCTGGAGAATTACCGGGTCCGTGGCCACACATGCGCACAGTGGCGGCCTGCAGCGGCTGCACCGTGCTTCATGGCGGAGGTTGCTCACGGACCTGGCCCGCGAAATACTCCCCCCCCCCTTCGGCCGGCTCATGCGCTCCGGATCACCCCGCCACAGTGCCCCCAGCCCCAAATGTGTCCCCCTCCTACCCGCGAATCGGCCCTCCCTCGACTGTGGCAGCGCTGGATTGAGTCTGAACCGCCACGCCGATTTCTCGACAGGTGAGAAGATGAGAGACACACGCCGTCGGGAGCTCGGCCAATCGGGGGCGTAGCATCGGGGGGTGGACATCAGGCAATGGCCTGAGGCTGTCAATACATGGCGCTGCTTACTCACAGAGGGGCGGAGCACCGCAAAAGCAGCGGCACCCCCGATTTTGTCAGGAATTTGGATTCCTCGGCCGTTCAACATCGGCCACCGGAGAATCCAGCCTCGTATTTCCCTGGATTGGCCCAGGACAGTCAATATGACTTCTCTTACAAGGCTGTGCAGGCCATTCCTATGGATGCATTCCCATAGATGCAAAGTGTGAAGAGGTGGAGTATTTCTAAATGCAGCACACGATTGGTATATCCCCACCTTCTCCTCAGTTTGGGCATTTAATCCCAGCCACCATAATTAGCTGCATGCTGACTCTTTCACCCTAACCACACCAGGATGTCCTTCATGTAGCTATTCAAGGATTCTTTTTTGTAGATACGCGGAATGACCGAACACCCCATAGCAGAGCTCCATTCTGCACTGTCAACCCAAGAAGCTTAGTAATGTAGGGCTTGAGGTTTGGATTATTTTGGTTCACCTTTACTAAAGTGCCTTTTTTGATCATACCCATAACCTTCTCCATCACTGAACAATTCTCGTAAAACTTTGTACTTGAGATGAAGGTATGTTTTCAACATGAGAGAAGTGTAAGATATTTATGAAATTGTCCTCAGATACTTATTTGACTTCCTGATCTGGTTTGTAGTGGCAGTCTAGATAAAGTGTTCACATTTGCGTCCTGCTCTGACATGCAATACTTGATGTCATAATCGTGTGCTGACAAGATCAAAGACTATCTTTACAATTGACCAGCTGTTAAAGAAGCAAGACCCTTATATGGCCCAAAGATTATGTTTAAGGGTCGATGGTCAGTCAAAAGTGTAAAATGATGTCCATAAAGCTAATGGTAAGACCTTCTTATGCAGCAAATGATGCTCAAAGCTTCCTTTTCTAGCTGAATATAGTTTGAATCAGCACTAGTTAATGTTCGAGAGGCAAATTCTATCGGTCATTCCTCTCCTGAGGGCATTATGTGCAAGACAATTGCATCAATCGCATGGGGTGATGGACCTCAAGCAAGTTGTGGCCTGCTTTGGATTGTAATGGACCAATAAAGCCGACGTCTTTAAAACCCCTTTGACATTTTGATAGAATTTTTACATTCTTTGGTCCAGTGTCAAGCTTGTTTGACAAAAAGCAAAGTGTGCAATGGTTTTAGCTTCGTTGTTAGGTTAGGAACTAATTTGCCAGAATAATTGAGCAATCCTAAAAATGAGCTTTACTGCACCACATTTTGTGGAAATGGCGCTTCTAGGATCTCAGTCACCTTCACTCGTTCTTTATGTAAACTTTCCTTGTCATTGATAGTTGACTGAAGACTAAAGGTTCACACTTTCTTTCTTAACTCTAAGATTGCGATTCTGAAAGTGTGCAAGAGTAGCTTCTAGATTTGTTACATGTTCAACATCTTTAGAACCTGTAATAAGAATGTCCTGTAGGTAACATTGTGCAACAGATAGACCACTCAGAATTTTATCCATGGATCTCTGAAAAAGATCAGGGCCGGGATTCTCCCCTACCCGGCGGGGCGGGGGCTCCCGGCATAGCGGAGTGGCGCCAACCACTCCGGCGTCGGGCCTCCCCAAAGATGCAGAATTCTCTGCACCTTTAAGGGCTAGGCCCGCGCGGAGTGGTTGGCGCCACACCGACTGGCACCAAAACCGGTGCCAACGGCCTTTGACTCCCACCGCCCGGCATCGGGGCTGGCCGAAAGGCCTTCACCGGTTCGCGCATGCGCCGGTGCGTCACCACCGGCGCATGCGCGGTAGGGAGGTTCTCCTCCGCCTCCGCCATGGTGGAGGCCGTGGCGGCGGCGAAAGAAAAAGAGTGCCCCCACGGCACAGGCCCACCCGCCGATTGGTGGGCCCGATCGCGGGCCAGGCCACTGTGGGGGCACCCTCGGGGTCCGATCGCCCCGTGCCCCCCCTCAGCTCGCGCCGCCAATCCCACTGCCACCAGAAGTGGTTGAAACCACGTCGGCGGGATTGGCCTGTCAGCGGCGGGACTTCGGCCCATCACGGGCCAGAGAATCGCCGTGGTGGGCCCGCCGATCGGCGCGCCATGATTCCCGCCCCCGCCAATTCCCGGGTGGCGGAGAATTCCGGCCACGGTGGGGGCGGGATTTATGTCGGCCCCAGGCGATTATCCGAACCTGCGGGGGGTCGGAGAATTCCGCCCCAGGTGCCAAAGTTATCCTAAATGGAAGCTAGTGAGAATGAAAAAGGCTCTTATGTGTCACAATGATAAGTAACGATTGTAACTCAGCAGCCACATTTCTCTGAAGATATACTTGAGAAAGATCTATTTTGCTAAAATATTTGGTTTCCTCAGAGTCCAGTGAATAGATTTTTGATAAGTGGTAGAGGATAATGGACAGCACACAATACTGGGTTGATTGTAGTTTTAAGATCCCCACACATTCTTACTGAACCATCCATCTTTAGCACAGGAACAATTGGTGTCACCCAATCACTCGTGGTAACAGGCTCAATGACTCCTGACTCAATTAACCTTTCATGTTGTTCTTTCTATTTGTGGCCGGATGGCAGAGGGTACAGTACATGCTTTAAGACATTTAGGAACACTGTCTGCCTTGATCTTGAGTTTCACTTCAACTCTAGTCATGCATTTAAATGAATCTTCAAATACCTGTGCATATTTATTCAGAAGTTGTTATAGATAGTTCATAGAATCATAGAGTTGGTTCACGATTTTTCATTTTAGCTTTACCTTCCTTAACCATGATCTACCAAACAATGCAGGAAAGTTTCCTTCAACAATATGGAGCGGCAACTCCGCTTTCTGACTGTTAACTTCCACATTCACCTTGAGGCATTCCTTCGGTGGAATGACCTCCTTGGTGTATGTTCTCAAGACGACATCTGAGGCGGGATTCTCCCAGCCTTGGGCCAGCCCGGAGAATCCCCGCGAATGGGCCACGCCGCCCTGACGCTGGCACGTGATTCTCCGCAGAGCGGACAATCGGCGTCATTGGCGGCAGCGTGGTTGGCGTGGCGTCGGTCATGGGCCTCTCTACGCAGCCGGCCCGCCGATTCTCCGGCCCGAATGGGCCGAGCGGCCGTAAGAAAAGAGGCGAATCCCTCCGGTGCCATTCTAACCTGCTCTGGGCCGGCGGGATTTCGGCGTGAAAGGGTCGGTGGATTCCTTTGGGTGGGTCCGACCCCGTTGGGGGGGACTCCGATGTGGACTTGTCCGTGATCAGGGCCCACCAATCGGTGGGCTGGCCTTTGTGGCTGGGCACCTTTCCCACGTGCCGGTCCCTGTAGTCCTGTAACATGTTGCATCTGGGCCAGCGCATTGAAGGAGGCCACTGCGCATGCACGCGCTGGCGCCGGCGCCACTGCGCATGTCGTCGTTGGCGTCAGCGCAGCTGCGCATGCGTGGATCCCGTGGTGCACAGTTCACGCCGGGATCTGCAGATGGAGTGGCGCAAACCACTCCAGCGCCGTGCTGATGTCCTGTAGGGACCAGAATTAGTCATGGGAGCGGCCATTTCACGCCGTCGTAAAATGCGACGGCGTTTACGACGGCGTGGACACTCTGTATCGGGATTGTAGAATCCTGCCCCTGATGGCTGTAAAGGTAGATGTTTTGTCTTCTATCTGTATATTGTCTCAGGTATGAGTGATACTGCAGCGCCCATATCTTGATAGTGTTTCCATTAAGTTTTGGACAAACCCAGAAGTATTGCTAATTTCCTTTCACTGAAAATGAAAATGAAAATGGCTTTATTGTCATGAGTAGGCTTCAATGAAGTTACTATGAAAAGCCCCTAGTCGCCACATTCTGGCGCGGCTGGTATGGGAATCGAACCGTGCTGCTGGCCTGCTTGAAAAGCCAGTGATTTAGCCCAGTGAGCTAAACCAGCCCCAAGCATGAAGTGACCAAGCATGAATTCTTAAAGCTGGTTTCTCATCTTATTCCCCCCGAGAGTCTTCAGTTCCGTCACTTCACTGGAAAGCTTGACCAGCAGACTTAGCTGTGTCTCTCTTGGTACATTTCTTTGTGCTGCTGAAGGTTGGTGTGACAACGTTGTGCTGATGAAGGTAGGGTAGCCCGGTAGCATAGTGATTAGCACAATTGCTTCACAGGGTCCCAGGTTCGATTCCTGGTTTGGGTCACTGTCTGTGCAGAGTCTGCACGTTCTCCCCGTGTGTGTGTGGATTTCCTCCCGGTACTCCGTTTTCCTCCCACAGTCCAAAAATGTGCAGGTTAGGTGGATTGGCCATGCTAAATTGCCCTTAGTGTTGAAAATTTCCCTTAGTGTTGGGTGGGGTTACTGGGTTATCGGGATAAAGTGGAGGTGTGGGCTTGGGCCGACTCGATGAGTTGAATGGTCTCCTGCACTATAAATTCCATGATTCTATAATTCTATGTGACCAACATGACTTGGTGATGAGGCCTATTTTGCCACAATATTTGCATTTATTCACCTATTCACCTTACTCCAACACTCTCCTACAGATGTCCCACCTGCGTACAAAGGTACTTCATCTCGCACCCTCCATCTTATGAACTTTTTCTCGGACACCAATCAACTAAGCCTCTTTCTTTGAAAGTTCCATGGCTGTAGCAATGTCCACAATGTATTCTGAGATCCTGCACCTTCATTCAAAGTTTTCTTACGATGGCTTCAGTTCTGAGACCACAGACCAATCTGTCCTGAATTGTATCATCAAGTGCTTGACCAAATTCACAGTACTTGGCTAATTTAAACGCATGAATAAGGTGTAAACGCAGTCCTCACAGACCCAGCATACCCAAAACATTAACGATGATCTTACCTGCAATTTGGATGCCTGGTCCTTTAAGGAATAAGTGCAGGTCCCAACTTGCAGCTTCATGCTTGTTTGCAGAGAGAGTGAAGAATTGTTGCTTGAATATGCGTGGCACAAATTTATTATCTCTACATGCCTCAGACAGTTGTGCTATATGATGTCAGATTGCCATGCATTCAGAGCCTTCTGGTGCATACTGCACCGCACCGCCCCACCCCCACCACCACCGACCTGAACACTTTTCCTGAGAGAACACCACACAGGCCATACACAAATCAACCAGGAGCACATCACACCCCAGAAAAGTGGTGGCAGGCCTCCACAGTGCCATCTCCATCGTGCCATGGCAATGAATTTCTTGTTTGAAGTCTTTGTATAATTCAGAAAAGCAGTTAGATATGAGCAATGATTTCCAATAGATCGAGCATAAAAAGCAACCATTGACTCATTAGCTCTGCACCAGTAGTCAACTTATAACTGGAACTGTGCACAAATCTAATTTCCCTGCTCTGCCCTGCAACTGTAAATATTCTCTCCTTTTGAGTGCATTTTCAATTTCCTTTAAAATTGTGTTGCAAGTTGGGAACTAAACTTATTCCTTAAAGGACCAGGTTTCCAAATTGCAGGTAAGATCATGGGCCGGGATTCTCCCCTACCCGGTGGGGCGGGGGGTCCAGGTGTAGCGGAGTGGCGCCAACCACTCCTGCATCGGGCCTCCCCAAAGGTGTGGAATTCTCCGCACCTTTCGGGGCTAGGCCCACACTGGAGTGGTTGGCGCCACGTCGACTGGCGCCAAAGCCGGCGCCAGCGGCCTTTGACGCTGCCGCCCTGCGCCGGGGCTGGCCGAAAGGCCTTCACCGGTTCACACATGCGCCGGTGTGTCAGCTGCTGCTGACGTCACCACCGGCGCATGCGCGCTGGCGGATTCTCTTCCGCCTCCGCCATGGTGGTGGCCGTGGCGGCGGCGGAAGAAAAAGAGTGCCCCCACGGCACTGGCCTGCCCGCCGATCGGTGGGCCTCGATCGCGGGCCTGGCCACCGTGGGGGCACCCCCCCTCGGGGTCTGATCGCCCCACGGCCCCCCCCCCAGGACTCCGGGGGCCCGCTCGCGCTGCCAATCCCGGCGCCACCAGAGGTGGTTGAAACCATGGCGGCGGGAGAGGCCTCTCAGCGGCGGGACTTCGGCCCATCGCGGGCCTGAGAATCGCCACAGGGGGCTCGCCGATCGGTGCGGAGGGCAGGCCGATCGGCGGGGCCTGATTCCCGCCCTCACCAATTCCCGGGTGGCAGAGAATTCTGGCCACGGCGGGGGCGGGAGTTTCGCCGGCCCAGGGCGATTCTCCGACCCTGCGGGGCGTCGGAGAATTTCGCCCATGGTTTCAAAAGACCAACTATGGTAAAGTGTTCCATGTTGTAATAAACATATGTGCAAATTCAACTCCATTTCTCTGGTAATGTTTTGAGTTCATGCTCTCCTGGGTGCAGAATTTCCAAGGCCTCGGAAATGAAATCCATTACAAATTGCTCCATTTTCCCTTTTTACAGAGAGAAACTGGAAAACGTAGCCTTAGTTTAGCACCTAATCCGAAAGAAGCCTTCTCTGCTGATGCGAGTGTTAGCCTTTTTGTGGCATTACACCATCCTTGAGCAAAAACAGAAGCTTGGAAGGAAAAGCCAGGGTATGAAAAGATAATTCCTTGTGTTTGGCAGATCTGGTAGTAAATGTGAGAGACATGTTCAGCCTGGCTTCTTTTCCATTTGGGATTCTTTTCCACCCTCGGGCATACAGAAAGAGGACAAGAAGCTTCCCTCCCGCACCATTCATCCAGCCATTACATTTGTAGTAAGCCAGCTGGATACCTTTTACTGAGTACTTGGATGTTTTTCTCAAACTGGACTTAATTTTGTCACCACGTCAACACTGGAAGTGGCTGTCATTTCCATTTGGGTATCAGCGGCCAGCCAATTGAGTAACATGAGGCATAGGTGTTGTCCAATCACGGGCTGGAGCTGGCAATGTAGGATGTCAGGTTGGCGTGGGTTGCTGCCGTGGTAGGTGCTGGCACCATATTTAATAGGCAGTCAGCCATTCGTTGCTGCCTGTGCAAAGGACTTTCCATTGCACCCTTGAGTCACCGTGCTGCAGCTTCTCTTTCTAAACTGCAGCCTCAGCCATCCGAGGAGATGACTAAATGGCTACAGCTAGAATGGCAGAAGGAACAGTCCTGTGTGGCCCCAAGGTTCAGTGCTGCAATTCTGAAGGCTGCATCCAGGCAGTAAGGGCATGGCAGGAAGTCTTCTTCACGAAGGCGGAGCTAGCAGGCCTGACCTACCAAGTCTGGATGGAGATTGCAGAGGAGGTCAGCAGCTATGGGATTACCTCTCCACATCCCCCAGAGTCTGCATAAAGTGCTGAAAGTACATTAATTACTCCCTTCAGTCAGCCAAGTTGGCTATCTCATTTCTCTTTTCTCTCTTATGTGTCAATGAGAGATGGTTTGTGTAATAGCGTAAGGTGTCAGTGAGGTGGCTGCCTGAATCACAATGTGATTTATTCAAACAACAACCAAGTTAAACGACATAAAGGCACAGCAACTACAATACAGGCGTTTACTCCTTGACTCCTGGATCCACACTCACCGGGCCCCTGCTCCTTAGGCCCCGCGCTTTCTTCCCATTTGTTCCTGTGCAATAGGCCTCAGGGAGGTCATGAGGCCTGTGAATAATTGCCCCTTAAAGGAGCCACGCTATCACATTTCACTTAGTGCAGGGAGTGACCACTCAGTTGGTGGAGATGGGTCTGGCAGCAGCAGATCCAGTCAGATGTATGGCTTTATCTCAGTGAGAGATGCCAATCTGTCATTGGTGCCCTCCACAAATGCCCTCGAGAGGGCTTGAGTTCAGAACAGCAATTAGTTGCAAGTAAAGTTCACGGGTGATCACAATATGCTGATGTAAAATCCCGTTTCTGTTGTAGTGGATCAGTAAATCTTTCATTCAATGTTGATGCTTCTCATACTGATCTAGACGCTTGCTTGAAGCAGTGGACTAAGATGCATCCATTCAGCTCCTCAAGGTTGTTCATAATAACAAAAATGGGACAAAAATATTGCAATATTTTCCTGTAGCTCTCAGGATTTTCACTCTATATGAAGGGATGGCTCTTACTGTGGATGCCAGATTTGCAGATGTTGTGAAACCACCTCCTGCATTTCTATGTCTGCTTTACATAAACTCACCACTTTTGCCCAGTACTGGGAATGTAGATGTAGGTTTGGGTGATTTGAAGATACATTATAGAATGGCTCAGCAGAAAGGTCAGATTTATGGATTCAGCATCTATTAATCACAAGAACGGCACAGTTGCAATTCTTGGTCGTTGATGCGACCATCAATTCACTCAAGGACACGAGTAGAAGTAAACTGTGGCTTTAATCGACTTACAACTGAGCCTGCCTGTGACTAGCTGAACTGAAGCCAAGCTCGCAAGACCGCAGCACTTTATACTTTCAGTTGTGGGAGGAGCCATGGGCGGAGCCATGGACGGAGCCAAGGGTGGAGCCCTCTACATGCTCCTCATCTCCCCCTGTGGGCAGAGCCATGCAACAGCTCATAGATGGAGCCCACAGGGACATAGTGACACAGTGTGAATTTATATTATACATTCACCACATTCACCCCCTGTTAAAAAATCAAGTCCGGCGGGGGTGACGGGTCTATAAGTTGAGTCGGTCCGGTGCTCGAATCGTTCGCTGGGACGGGCTGAGCACCGGAGTTGCAGCCGCTTCGGATGGCTGTGTGCTGATGTCCGGTGTGAATCCGAGGGTGGACTCCGGGGGGTGGTTCGTTCCGAGCTTCGCTCCTGACCGGTGTGACGGGTGAAAGGGGGCGCAGGAAACCTGTAGGCGCAGGGGCGCAGGGCGTGGGGGGTCTGGTGGGGTGTGGTGTGAGGGGTACCTCGGCGGTAGTGTTAGTAGTGGTGGTAGATCCTGCAGGCGCCAGGTCCCGGAGGGAAACGGTGTCCTGCCGGCCGTCGGGGTGCGCGATAAATGCGTAGTGGGGGTTTGAATGTAGTAGTAGGACCCTCACTACTAGCGGGTCTGTTTTATGTGTCCGGACGTGCTTCCGAAGGAGGATAGGGCCTGGTATCCTCAACCAGGATGGAAGAGAGGCCCCCGTGGTAGTGCCCCTAGGGAAAACAAATAATCACTTGTGAGGAGTCTGATTAGTGGCCATACACAGGAGGGACCTAATTGCATGGAGCGCGTCGGGGAGGACCTCCTGCCAGTGGGAGGTTGGGAGATTCCTGGACCGTAGGGTCAGTAGGATGGTCTTCCAGACCGTCACATTCTCCCTCTCTACCTGCCCGTTCCCCCTGGGGTTATAGCTGGTAGTCCTGCTCGAGGCAATGCCCTTGTCGAGCAGGTACTGACGCAACTCGTCGCTCATGAAGGACGAACCCCTTTCGCTGTGGACATAGTTTGGTAAACCGAACAGGGTGAAGACACTGTGCAGGGCTCTGATGACTGTATGGGAGGTCATATCGGGGCACGGGATGGTAAACGGGAAGTGAGAGAATTCACCTATGATGCTAAGGAAGTACACGTTACAGTTGGTCGAGGGAAGGGGCCCTTTGAAATCGATACTCAGTTGTTCAAAGGGCCGGGATGCCTTTATCAGGTGGGCCTTGTCTGGTCTATAGAAGTGCGGTTTACACTCCGCGCAGATCGGGCAATTCCTGGTGACAGCTTTAACCTCCTCGGTGGAGAAAGGCAGATTGCGGGCCTTGATGTAGTGGGCGAGCCAGGTGACCCCAGGGTGGCAGAGGTCATTGTAGATAGCCTGTAATCGGTCATCTTGCACGCTGGCACATGTGCCGCTGGACAGGCATCTGGGGGCTCATTGACCTTCCCCGGACGGTATACAATATCATAGTTATAGGTGGAGAGTTCGATCCTCCACCTCAAGATTTTGTCATTTTTAATTTTACCCCGCTGCGAGTTATCGAACATAAAGGCAACCGATCTCTGGTTGGTGATGAGGGTAAACCTCCTACCAGCGAGGTAGTGCCTCTAGTGCCGTACGGCTTCGACAATGGCTTCAGCTTCCTTTTCGACTGAGGAGTGTCGAAGTTCCGAAGCGGAGAGGGTTCAGGAGAAGAACGCTACTGGCCTACCTGCCTGGTTCAGAGTGGCAGCGAGGGTGACCTCTGAGGTGTCGCTCTCTACTTGAAAGAGAACTAATTCATCCACCGCCCGCATGGTGGCTTTGGCGATGTCCTCCTTAATGCAGTTGAAGGCCTGGTGGGCCTCGGCTGACAGCGAGAAGAGTGTGGCCTTAAATAGTGGGCGGGCTTTGTCCGCATACTGGGGGACCCACTGGGCGTAGTAGGAGAAAAGTCCAAGGCACCTCTTGTAGGGCCCTGGGACAATGAGGGAGAGGGAGTTGTAAGAGGGAGCACATACGGTCAGGGTCAGGCCCTAGGACCCCATTTTCCACGACATAGCCGAGGATGGCTAGGCTGGTTGTGCGGAAAACGCATTTCTCCTTATTGTATGTGAGTTTGAGTTTTTGGGCGGTTTGGAGAAATTGGTGGAGGTTGGCATCGTGGTCCTGCTGGTCGTGGCCACAGATGGTGACGTTATCCAAGTATGGAAACGTGGCCTGCAGCCCGTACTGGTCCACCATTCGGTCCATTGCTCGTTGGAACACCGAGACCCCATTCGTGACACCAAAGGGGACCCGGAGGAAATGGATGAGGCGGCCATCTGCCTCGAACGCCGGGTAGTGGCGATCGTCTGGGCGGATTGGGAGCTGGTGGTATGCAGACATCAGATCCACCGTGGAGAAGATGCGGTACTGGGTGATCTGATTGACCATGTCTGCAATCCGGGGGAGGGGGTACGCATCGAGGTGCATAAACCGGTTAATGGTCTGGCTGTAATCAACTACCATCCAGACATTTTGCCCGGTCTTGACGACCACCACCTGAGCTCTCCAGGGATAATTACTGGCCTCTGTGACTCCCTTACGTAAGAGTCGCTGGGCTCTAATAAATACCCTGTCCTGCAGACTTTACCTCCTGCTGCGAGTGGCCACGGGTTTGCAGTTAGCGGTGAGGTTAGCGAAGAGTGGAGGGCGGTCGATTTTTAGAGTTGCTAAACTGCATATAGTGGGAGGGGGCAGGGGTCCGCCGAAGCTGAGTGTTAGGCTTCAGAGGTTACACTGGAAATCGAGCCCGAGTAGGAGAGGGGCACAGAGGTCTGGGAGTACATACAATTGGAAGTTGTATCATTAGTGTTGCAATCGTGCGCCCTTGTATCTGCCCTTGCAACCCCGAGGCGAGGGAGATAGTTTGCCATGCTGGAAATATCAGGAGCGAGCAGCGTCTTACCAGGTCTGGGTGAACGAAGCTCTCGGTGCTCCCGGAGTCGAAGAGGGACGGTGTCTTGTATCCGTTGACTTGAACGGACATCATGGAGCTTCTGACGTGCTTTGGCAGCGACAGGTCCAAATTGACTACGTTGAGCTGCGGGTAGTCGGTGGCGTGGTCAGCGGTGCTGGAGTGGCCCCGTGATGACTGTCCGCGGAGGTCGTAGTCGTCGATTTGCATATCGGGAGATGGCCAAGATGGCGGCCCCCGTTGATCGCATGTAGCGGGCAGCGAGGAAGATGGCGTCCAAGATGGCCACCCCCGTTGATCGCACGTAGCGGGCAGCGAGGAAGATGGCACCCAAGATGGCGGCTCCCATGAACCGCACATGGCCGGCCGCGTGGGGAAGGACTGCCAAGATGGCGGCCCCCATGAGTCGCACATGTCATGCGGAGGCAGAGTTGACAGACACGCTGCCACATTGCGGGGCCTGCGGGCCTGTGAGTTGGAGGGGCGATTGTTCTGGGTAGCGTTCGAGTTTGAGGTTTTGGTTTTAGCCAGGCATACCTTCGCAAAGTGTCCTTTCCACCAGCAGCTGCTGCAGGTCACGTTACGGGCCGGGCAGTGCTGCCGTGGGTGTTGGGGCTGGCCGCAAAAGTGGCACAATAACCCTCCGTGGTGAGCGGGTGGCCGCGCGGCGCAGGCCTGTGGTAGTCTCTGGTCGGGGGTCCACGATGGGGTTGCGTGGTCGGCTGGGAACGAGTTTAAGCTTTGAAAAGCGACCTCTAACGATGTCGCTAGTGTGACTGTGTCCTCCAGGTTCTGGGCCCCCTTTTCGAGGAGATGCTGGCGCACATAATTGGACCAGACCCCTGCAACATACACATCTCGGACGGCGAGTTCCATGTGCTGGGAGGCTGTCACAGCCTGGAAGTTACATTCCCATGCTAGAGCTTTTAGGTCGCGCAGGTAGTCTTCTAGCGACTCTGCAGGGCGCTGGCGGCGGGTAGTAAAAATCTGCCGCACGTAAACTTAATTTGCGGGCTGCACGTACAGACGGTCGAGTATCGCGAGGGCGTCGGTGTACGAGTTGGTACTATCAAGTTGAGTTGAAATGCGATGGCTCACCCGTGCGTGTAGAAGACTGAGTTTCTGTTCTTCAGTAACAGCGGAGGTAGTCGACGCAGCCAGGTAAGCTTTGAAGCACAGAAGCCAATGCAGAAATATTTCCTTCGCTTCTGCGGCCTGTGGATCGAGTTCCAGTCAATCAGGTTTGAGGACTGATTCGATGGTAGTTTTTTTTAAGTCTATTAAATTGATGCGACCATCAATTCACTCAAGGACACAAGTAGAAGTAAACTGTGGCTTTAATCAACTTACAACTGAGCCTGCCTGTGACTAGCTGAACTGAAGGCAGGCTCACAAGACCGCAGCACTTTATACTTTCGGTTGTGGGAGGAGCCATGGGTGGAGCCAAGGGTGGTGCCCTGTACATGCTCCTCATCTCCCCCTGTGCGCAGAGCCGGGCAACGGCTCTCAGATGGAGCCCACAGGGACAAAGTGATACACAGTGTGAATTTATATTATACATTCACCACAGTCGCACACAAAACAACAGTAGCTGCTGGTCACTTGCTGTTTTACATCCTGGCTACTTATTCATTTGCATATTCCCTTAAAGTGATATCACAACATTCCCCTTTGTCCCCAAGATACAGTACATACATGAAGAGTAAAATCACATGCAGAGTAGAGTGGATGCACAAACTATTTACACAAGAAAGATGACACATTTTAAGAGTTTAAGAATCCATATTAACGTGTAGCTGGCTTACAAATCCTCCTGTGTCTCATGATGTATGACCTTCCTGAGATCTAGGCTTATCGCTTCGGTGTTCTTGACTTGGAGGAGTGTTAGCATCCTGTGTATTATCTAAGTTTGGATGAGTTTTATACACAATTGGAGTGCTGGATTTTATACAGTTGTAAAATTATCTTAGCTGGCTTCTGTTTCTCCTTAACTCACTTCATTTGGTGCTTTGATCTCATAGGATCGAGGCTCATTGCATAACTTAGATGCTTCTGCAGGTGAGCAGGTTCGTTGGATGTACGACCCCTACCTTCTGTTCTACCCACAGTCTAGGCAGTTCTGTACCTGCATGCCTGGCGTGTGCTGTCTTCATTCTCCTTTTTTTTCAAAAGATTTCTGCTTTATCTATGAGAACTGTGATGAGTGATAATTTGAGAAAGCTGCCCTCACCTGACTTCCGAACATGATTTCTACCAGTGATGGTGTGTCTATTTCTAAAGTATTGTCCTTAAGTGCAACATAGCAATGCAGAGATGTTGTTTTATTTCCCTGCACTTCATGATGAATACCTTAACAGTGTTGAACCATTTTCATGGCCAGACTGTCAGATTTGCGGTAGTGTGGCAAGACTGTCACATGGCTTCCGCACCATTTAGCACACAGGTCTGCAAAAGGACATGCCAGTGTACAGTAGCACATTGTCTGCTATGATCTCTTCAGCCACACTGAACAAATGAATATTACACTCACTGTGACTGCCACAGACATACTTGAGATATCCTCAGTTGTCTCATGGTGGGAAACTTGGAAAGTAATTCATGACTAGGGCAAGTTCATCCATAGATAGTGAATAAATGTCATTATTTTAGATGGGACTTCTGAGGATGTAGACGTTCTTTGTGTTGATGTGGATGGTGCTTCATGAATCCCACTATATTCTCAATTTTTAAAAAAAATTCATAGACTGTGGGCCTCACTGGATAGGCCAGCCTTTATAGTTCCAAGTGCAAAATGGTCTGTGGCTTGAGGGGGGATTTGCAGGTGGTGATGTCCCCATGCATCTGCTGTCCTTGTCTTTCTTGGTGGTAGAGGTTGTGGGATTAGAAGGTGTTGGCAAAGGTGCCTTAGTGAGATTCTGTAATGTATCTTGTAGATTGTACACTCTGCTGCCACTGTGCATCAATGGTGGTGGATGTGAATATTTAAGGTGGTGAGTGTGGTGCCAATTATTTGAGCTGCTTTGTCTTCAATGGTGTCAAGTTTCTTGAGTGTTGTTGGAGTTGCAATCATCCAGGCAAATGGAGAGTATTCCATTACATTCCTGATTTGGACATTGTAGATGGTGGACAAGCTTTGAGGTGTCAGGACATGAGCTCTTCACCACGGAATCCCCAGTCTCTGACCTGCTCAGGTAGCCACAGTATTTACATGGCTGGTTTAGTTCAGTTTCTGGTCAATGTTTATTTTTAATAAATTTACAGTAGCCAATTATGTTTTCCAATTAAGCGGCAATTTAGCGTGACAATTCACCTAAGCTGCATATCTTTTGATTGTGGGGGTGAAACCCACGCAGACACGGGGAGAATGTGCAAACTCCACACCGGCAGTGACCCTGGGCCGGGATCGAACCTGGGTCCTCAGCGCCATAGGCAGCAGTGCTAACCACTGTGCCACCGTGCCGCCCTATCTGGTCAATGGTAACCCTCAGGATGCTGATAATGGGCATTCAGCGATGGTAATGCCATTGAATGCCAAGGGGAGATGGTTAGATTCCCTCTTTTTGGAGATAATCATTTTTGGCACTTGAGTGATGTGAATCTAACTTGTCACCTTTCAACCCAAGCCTGAATGTTGTCCAGATCTTGCGCATTTGGACATGAACTGCTTCATAGATCATAGATTTTGCAGTGTCGAAGGAGGCCATTCAGCCCATGAAGTCTGCTCCGGCCCTTCAAAAGAGCACGCTACTTCACCCCACACTTGTACCCTATCCCTGTAACCCAGTAACCTCACCCAACCTTTTTGGACACTAAGGGCAATTTTGCATGGCCAATCCACCTAACCTTCACATCTTCGGACTGTGGGAGGAAACTGGAGCTCCCGGAGGAAACCCACGCAGACACGGGGAGGACGTGCAGACTCCGCACAGACAGTGACCCAGTCGGGAATCAAACCTGGAACCCTGGAGCTGTGAAGCAACCGTGCTAACCACTGTGCTACTGTGCTGCTTCAGTATCCAAGGAGTCACAAATGGTGCTGAATATTGGAAATCATAAACAAACATCCCACTTCTGATTTTACGATGGAGAGAAGATAATTGCAGAAGCAGCTGAAGATGGTTGGGCCAAGGACTAAGTAGCTGAAGCAGTAATGTCGTGGGACTGAGATGGTTAAGCTTCTATGACTACAACTATTTTCCTTTGTGCTAGGTATGACCAAACAGTGGAGAATTTTCTCCTTGATTCCCATGACTCCAGTTTTGTTAGGGCTCCTTAATGCCACACTCGGTAAAATGCTACCTTGATATCAAGGGAAATGTTGTGTATCCGAGTAACACCATTGGCTGGTGTAATGTAATATGTTACGCTATGACATGATTGGAGCATCTCATGGGCTTTTAGAGTTCACCATTGTACCCTGTTTGAGCAGTATCTTGTAAAATACCCTCTTGCACTATGTTATACGAATGTGACATGTGCCACCTCTGGCTCTTTCCCTTTGTGGCTACAATAAAGAACACAACAGACAGCCCTCTCACCTCACCTCTTGAGTTAAATTCTTTTGTCCATGTTTGGACCAAGGCTGTAATGTGGTCAGGAACTAAGCGTTAATTTTTGATAAGAACAATACAGCACAAGAACAGGCCCTTCGACCCTCCAGGACTGTACCGGTCATGATGCCAACCTTTGCCAAAACCCTCAGCACTTCCTTGTGCCGTATCTCTCTATACCCATCCTATCCATGTGTTTGTCAAGATGCCTTTTGAATGCCGTTAATGTATTTGCTTCCACAACCTCCCCTGGCAACGCGTTCCAGGCACTCACCACCCTCTGCATAAAAAAACCTGCCTCGCACATCTCCTCTAAACTTTGTCCCACGGACCTTAAACATATGCCCCCTGGTGACTGACCCCTCCACCCTGGGAATGAATGTCTGCCCATCCGCTCTATCCATGCCCCTTATAATCTTGAAGACCTCTCTCAGGTTAACGCTCAACCTATGTCTTTCGAATAAAACAGTCCGAGTCTATTCAGCCTCTCCATATTGTTAACATCCTCCAGACCAGGCAACTTCCTGGTAAACGTCCTCTGCACCCTCTCCAAAGCCTCCACGTCCTTCTGGTATTGTGGCAACCAGAATTGTGTGCAATATTCTAAGTGCAGCCTGTCCAAGGTTCTGCACAACTGCAGCATGACTTGCCAGTTTTTATACTCAATGCCCCGTCCAATGAAGGCAACCATTCCGTATGCTTCCTTGACTACCTTGTCCACTTGTGTTGCCACCTTCAAAGATCTGTGGACCTACATGCTCAGATCTCTCTGACTTTCTATATCCCTAAGAGTTTTGCCATTTACAGTATATTTCCCCTCTATGTTAGACCTACCAAAATGCATTGCCTCACATTTGACGGATTAAACTCCATTTGCCATTTCTCTGCCCAAGTCTCCAACCTATCTATGTCCTGCTGTATCTTCTGACAATTCTCAACACAAACTGCCACTCCACAAACCCTGGAGTCAGCCGCAAAATTACTAATAATTTTCCTCCAAATCGTTTATGTACACTACAAACAACAGAGGCCCAAGAACAGATCCCTGTGAAACACCACTATCACAACCTTCCATTCAGAAAAACACCCTTCTACTGCTACCCTTTGCCTTCTGTGACCGAGTCAGTTCTGTATCCATCTTACCACCTCACCTCTGATCCCATGTGACTTCACCTTTTGTACCAGTCTTGTCAAAGGCTTTACTGTAGACCATATAAACAGCATCCACCGCCCTGCCCTCATCAATTATCTTTGTCACCTCCTCAAAAAACTCGATCAAGTTAGTGAGGCACAACTTCCCCTTCACAAAATTATGCTGTCTATCGCTTATGAGTCCGTTTGTTTCCAAATTGCTATAAATCCTGTCCCTGAGAATTCTCTCCAATAATTTACCAATTACCAACGTGAGGCTGACCGGCCTATAGTTTCCAGGATTGTCCCTGCTACCTTTCTTAAACAGAGGTACCACATTAGCTATTCTCCAGTCCTTTGGGATCTCACCTGTAGCCAATGAGGATACAAAGATGTCAGTCAAGGCCCCTGCAATTTCCTCCCTTGCTTCCCTCAATATTCTGGGGTAAATCCCATCTGACCCAGGAGACTTATCTACATTAATATATTTTAAAAGACCCAATATCTCCTCCTTTTAATTGTTAACATGATCCAGATTTTCCACATACCCTACCTAAGAATCATCTTCCAGAAAGCCCCTTTCTTTGATACATGGTCAATACACAGTCTCCCTTGCCACATACCATGTTTGCTCTCAGCCCATATGCCCCTGGTGTAACTGTGACAATATGTCTTTGGGAACCTGTTTTCCTTTGACCCCTCTTGAAATACTTGGTTCATCTCTGGATGGACAAAAATACCTGAGGGTATATGGCACCTATTTTATCATATCAGGCCAATCTTCCACAGGCTCCATAATGCCTTCCATCATGGATAATTTTCTGTTTCCTCCTGAAGTTGGTTGTGTTTGTGTTGACCAAGACTCATAAGATCGATGTCAAGTACATATTCCACTTCCTTGACTGTGTTGCCCATTTGTAGGTTCTTGAAAACAACCAATGCCTTTGTCGGATTTGATAACCAGTCAGTGTGTCTGAAGTAACCATTTTTCTAGCTGGTTTGTAATGGGTATCTAAGTTATATTCCTGTATTTTTATCATAAGTTATTGTCAGTTGGTAACAAATCACTTTCAAAAGTAAATTTTTACCAACTAGATATCTGTGCATCTTGTAAAATAAAATACTCGAGTGAGGATTCCCATGATCTGTATTTGAATAATTAGACTTTTGGAGCTAAATGCAATTGGTTTTCCATCTGGCAAAATGATGTTCCTAACCCTTTTTGAGAGGTACCAATCTTTAAGATTGGCTCCTTTTTTGTGATGCAGTGTTGCAGACACAATGTCCCAGGACATGAAGGAATAGAGTTGAAAAAGTTAATCTAACCAACATTTACTTGGCATTTGTTGCTGTTGATGTTGAGCTGCTGCAATCAGTGAGGGTAGAGTTTTGTCATACTCTTCTTTGGTTTTGCCCAACACAGCAAGATCATTGGCAACTGTGTATGCATCTAGGAATGTGTTCTGTAATTCTGTCTATATGCTGCTAGGAACAGATCCTGACAGATGGATAATCTCTGGAGGCAGTATCTTCCAAATGGTGTCCTGAATAAAGTGATTTCTTGAGATCCCTCTGCCAAATGAAATGTTGAGTATCTGCATTTCAGGTTCAACTTTGATAAAGACTTTGCTTCTGTGAGTTTGGAATTCGATTCCTCTAATGTTGAAAACTTGTAGCGGCATCTCTTCAGAGCAAGATTTAGACATCCTAGGTCGAAGCGTACCTAGATTGCACCATTTATTTTAGTGTGCTAGTGGTAGAACTGCACCAGTCAATGCGCTGATGCACACATTGAATTATTCCGTGAAGCTCTATGTTATCCAAATCACTCCGAAGCTATTCCTATATATGTATGCTGCACTTTCCAGGAGGGTGCATTACAGGAGGTGTAATACGGCATGACCTCTGAAATATTCTATAGTGTTCAATCTGTCTGCATATATCTGTTGTCGGTCCATGTTCTGACTCAATGCGATTATTCTTGGCCTCTTCTGCCATGCCTGGTATCTGGGTAATCTTGAGCATGAGTTCCATACACACTGGTGTCCAGCAGGTAAAATGCTTATGTTTGCCATGCAGACTTGCCATATTGTCATAGTTACATTTTAATGTCAATGTACCAATGCAATTAATAGGTGACTCATTGTACACAGTTACTTTGGCTGTTGTAGGTTGTATCATTGACTTCCCATGATCGAAATGCACATAGAATCCTGACTGATAAGATATTTGTGCTTGCTCCCATGTAGATTTTAGTTGTGAGTGTTAATGTGCCACTTTTCTTCAGGCATATGATGCTGATAGTGGCTAACTATTTTACTTCACCGATATAGTTGAAGATTCTTCCACTCCGACTCTTCACCCGGGTCCATTTGGATGCTAACCTTGCGTATATGCTTTGCTTGTTAGGGTCTCTGATGTACTCCCTGATGTTGTTGTCAGTACACTGCAAATACTTTTTACTTGCTTATCATAGCCTTCAGTTGCAGCTCCAGAGCCACATTTCCTACTTAGGTGGTTTAATGGCCATTTGAATGTACACCTTGCAAAGGTGGACAGCTTTGTGGTGGGTGCAGTAAACTGCACTTCCCATTTGGTCTGCTTGCTTTCTACATCCTGGCTACTGCACCTAATGCTTATAGGTGCTGTTGTCCAACCAAAATGGCTTTGTATTTTCTGCTATCTTTTCACAGTATGTCATGATTGTGACCTTTCTGTTTTTACAGAAGGTCTTTTTGAAATGCATTAATTGGTGCCGAGGCTATAACCGTCACTTCTTTTAAAAATGTATTCATGGGATGTGGTCATCGCTGGCAAACCTTAATTTCCCCTTGAACTAAGTGTCACGCATCGCCTTTTCAGAGGACAGTTAGAGTCAACCACATTGCTATGGGTCTGGAGTCATACATAGGACCTTCTGGGTAAGGACAGCAGATATCCTTCCCGAAAGGACATTAGTGAACCAGGTGGGTTTTTACAATAAATCAATAATAGTTTCATGGTCACCATTCCTGAGACCAAGGGCGGGATTCTCCAATCCCGTGCTGGATCGGAGAATTCGCCGGAGGGGATGCGAATCCTGCGGCGGTGCTCCAACGCCGGCCCACCAATTCTCCGGTCACTGGAGAATCACCACCAATGGTGCCGGCGTGGTTGTCGCGGTGCAAGTCAGGGGCCGCTCAACGTGCCCCCCTCCCGGCAATTCTCCCCACGTGATAGGTCGAGTGCCTGCTGCCGTAGTTCGCCTGTGGTCCTACCTGGCGGGACCTCGCCATTCTGGCTGCGGGGGGTAGCCTAGTGAGGGGGAAGGGGGAGATCCGACTCCTGGGGGGACCTCCGTGGTAGCCTGGCCTGCGATCGGGGCCTACCGATCGGCGGGTCGGCTATTCCGCTGGGGGCCCATGTTCCTCCGTGCTGGGCCCCTGTAGGTCTCTGCCATGTTGTGTCGGGGCCAGCACGGAGACGGCAACCCACGAGAATGCGCAAACGCGTACTGGACGTGGCGCACATGCACAAACTCGTGTTGGCCGTGGTACGCATCCACAAACTCGTGCCAGCCGTGCTTGCACCTGTATCAGCAGCTGGGGCTGCATGATGTGCTCCAGAGCCATGATGGCCCCCTGTGCGGCGCAGGATCGCTGATCCTAGGGGCCAGATGACGCCGTTGTAAAACGCTCCGTCATTTACAACGGCGTCACCACTTAGCCCTAGGATTGGAGAACCCTGCCCTATGTCTACAAAAGCTATAATTAAAGGGCTGTAAAAGGTGAGGTTATGGTTGATTCCAACCATTAATTTAGTTACAGATAAAGAGTGAAGGGGATATTGTTATGATTGCTGGAGATTCCCTGGAGAGTAGATCATTTATGAGGGGTTTTATTTAGCCCTAACTAAGCAGCTCACATGACCTCTTAGTGGGATAGTGATTATGTAATTATTGAGCAGAATCAGGACTGTGTATAGTTTTTCAGTTTGCCAGAGGATTTGAGTCTGACAAGACACATGGGGCGCAATTCTCCGCACTCACGACGGTGCGGAGAATAGCGGGGTTCGTAAATTTTTACAGCCACGCTAGTCTGACGCCCTCCCGCTATTCTCCCCCCCCCCCCCACGCCCAACTCCCGACACGAATCGCTGCCGCCGTTTTTTTACGGCCAGCAGCGATTCTCAGCTGGCCGGTGGCCGAAGTCCAAGCCCTTTACGGCTGTTTTTACGAACGGCAAACACACCTGGTCTGGCCGTTCGTAAAAATGGCCGTAAAGTCCCGATTTTGAAAACCATGGCACTGATTGGCACGGCCGTACCACGGCCGTGCCAAGGGTGCCATGGGCCCGCGATCGGTGGGCACCGATCGCGGGCAGCAGGTCCGATTCCCGCGCACTCTTTGTCCTTCCGCCGCCCCGCTGTATCCATTCGCGGGGCGGCTGAGGGGCATCCCGGCCCGCGCATGCGCGGGTTTCGTGCAAATGCGCGATGACGTCATCCGCGCATGCGCGGGTTGGAGTCTTCCAATCTGCGCATGCGCGGTTGACGTCATGTGACGCGTCAGCCGGCGCAAACTCTGGCAAGCGGGCTTAACGAAATTCGTTAAGCCCGCGATGCCGGAGTTCACGGCCGCGGCATACTAGCCCCGACCGGGGACCAGAATCGGTTCCCGGTCGGAGAGGGGGAGGCTGGCGTCAAACCCGTCCGGATTTGACGCCAGCCTTACGATCTCTCCCTGTCTGGGAGAATCGCGCCCAAGGATTTTAAGTTGAACAGCAGTTTTGCCAAATGCTGTTAGATTGAGCCGAAGTGTAATGGTTCTGCTCTTGAAAGGTCTCTCTCTCCAAATGTCTCTGTACAACTAAACAAGTAAACCTGTTGTGTTAACTTTATTTATAAGCGACCTTTTAACTGTATTGGGTTGCTTAATTGGAGTAACTGGCAGGTACCGATATTATGTTTAATTTTTTACTTGTGTTTAAGAACTGATGTAAAGCTAGTGGGCGGGATTCTCCAATCATGGGGCTAATTCCCCACGCCCGCGAGAAAACGGACGCGAATCACTCCGGACTTTTTCCTAGAAAGTTCGGGGTGATTCTCCGTTTTTAAGGGGGCTTACAGGGCCCCGGAGTGCTCCACACAGCTCCTGCTGCCGATACTTCCAGCCGCGGGCCCGCCCATGCGTGTGGGGCTGCCTGTGTTGCCGGCCCTGCACGACATGGTGGACCCACATAGAGGGCCGGCACCGAAGACGTAGGCCCCCCCCCCCATATCACGTACACCCGCCAATTGGTGACCCCCGATCGCGAGCCTGGCCTTCGTGGAGGCCCCCCCGGTGACAGATTCCGCCCGCCCTCCACCAGGACGACCACTGCGACTCCGAGCACCCGCCGGGTGGAACTATGTTAGAACCACGGCGGCGGGAACTCAGCCAGAGAATCACCGCTGAGGTGTCTTTCAACGGCCCCCGACCGGCGGCGCGTCAACCTCGGGCACGCGTCTAGCAGCGATTCTCCGGCCGCCAGAGAATCGACGAAGGCGTCGTGGGTCTGTCGCCCCATTTCTCGCCCCCGTGGCAAGCGCGATTTCGGAATGGAGGCTCGGAGAACCCCAGCCATTTTCTTTGATGTTAATGTTGTTAATTCTATGTTTAACATAAAAGATATCTATTGGTCAGAGTCATCACTCCAAGGTGAAGTATCCTTTTCCAACAGTTTTGCAAATTTAAAACAATTGTTTGCGGCTCTTGCCTGGCATCCTACCAAAGGCTGGGATCTGGTCCGGTATCCTAAACACTGGAGCACTGGGGAAGGCGTGGCGTAGCGGTATTGTGACTAGATAGTAATGAAGATGTGCAGGCTATTAATCCGGGTTCCCAAATTCGAAACCCATTATGGCAGCATTTTTTAAAATAAATTGAGAGTGCCCAATTCAGTTTTCCAATTAAGGGCCAATTTAGCATGGCCAATCCACATACCCTGTACATCTTTGGGTTATGGGGGCGAAACCCACACAAGCGCAGGGATAATGTGCAAACTCCACATGGACAGTGACCCAGAGCCGGTATCGAGCCTGGGACCTCGGTGCCGTGAGACAGCAGTGCTAACCACTGCGCCACCATGCTGCCCCCATCACAGCAACGTCTAAGGGTGGCACAGTGATTAACACATTAGCATTACAGCGCCAGGGACCCAGGCTCAATTCTAGCCTTGGGCAACTGTCTGTGTGGAGTTTGCAAATTCTCCCGTGTCTGCATGGGTTTCCTCAGGGTGCTCCAGTTTCCTCCCACAGTTCAAAGATGTCCAGGTTAGGTGGGTTGGCCATGTTAAATTGCTCCTTAGTGTCCAAAAGATGTGCAGGTTAGGTGCGGTTGTGGGGATTGCCTGGGGGGTGCGGGCCAGGGAGGGTGCTCTTTCGGTTCAGACTAGATGGACTGAATGGCCTCCTTCTGCACTGTACGTTTCTATGGATATATGGAACTGTCCTCCTATGATTCATCTAGCTTCTGAAAAATCGCATTCCTTACACTTACATGCCACTTTTTGATGAGCTGATCAATTAATTCCTGTGGCTGCTGTCTGTAGACCATCAATCCCAAACCATGCCTCCCGAAGTTCACGTTTACATAAAGCTGATCCTCCAGCACATTCCATATCTTCACGGGTCTTTCTGATCCCCATCAGACAGGCCTGAATGTTGACCCTATGCAACCCCTCATTTCCAGTGGATCATAGATCATAGAATTTACAATAGAGAATGAGGCATTCGGCCCATTGAGTCTGCACCAGCTCTTGGAAAGAGCACCCTACTTAAGCCCATGCCTCAACCCTATCCCTGTAACCCAGTAACCCCACCTATTTGGACACTGAGGGTAATTTATCATGGCCAATCCACCTAACCTGCACATCTTTGGACTGTGGGAGGAAACCGGAGCACCCGGAAGAAACCCACACAGACACGGTGAGAAAATGCAGACTCCGCACAGACGGTGATCCAAGCCGGGAATCGAACCTGGGACCCTGGAGCTGTGAAACAATGGTGCTAACCACTGTGCGACCGTGCCACCCCCACTGTGCAACCATGCCGCCCTTATTTTTTTAATTAAAAAAAAATTAATTTTGGAGTATCCAATTCATTTTTTCCAATTAACGGGAAATTCAGTGTGGCCAATCCACCTATCCTGAACATCTTTGGTTTTGGGGGCGAAACCTACACAAACATAGGGAAAATATGCAAAATCCACACAGACAGTGACCCAGAGCCGGGATTGAACCTGGGACCTCAGCGCCATGAGGCAGCAATGCTAACCACTGCACCACCGTGCTGCTCTCCGTGCCGCCCTTAAACAATAGCTATCCTTATGTTCAATGCTTGTTTATCCAGATGTGATGGATAAATCTAAGAAGCAGTTACATTCTTTGTTTGAAAAGTTTAAATTCTGATAGAACAACTGCAGGATATTGCTCGTCATCTTCCTGACGTGTTGGGGATTTGTGAGCGCTCCATATCATGGAGAGATTCAGCAATGTGGCTGAACGTGTTTTGTTTTATTCTCTTTCCTCTTTTTTTGTGGCAGCAATTTAGGATTTTTCCTATTTCACGCTTTCTCTTTTGCGCAAGAATGGCACCTGAGGACATTGCAGTATTGCTGCAGCTTTTACTGCCCTATTCCAAGCGGACTGCACAGCACAACTCTGAACTAACATGCTGCTCCTATTGGCCATCAATCCGGCTATTCCACAGACCAAGTACTCAATGCTCTGCAAAGCACAGTCTGCAGAGAGACTCTGCTTCTGTGGTTTTCATGTACATGCATCCTTTCTTTTGCACCAAATCTTGTCTGTGACTTGTCCTGTGGTCTTCAAATTCACATCACAATTATGTTGTGTTTCTATGTCTGCTTTACACACTCTTACCCAACCTCACCCCAGGACTGGTAAACTTTACCAAGTTTCAGTTTATAGGAACATGGAGCACAGACAGGTCAACATTATAGTTTCAGCAACTATTACTCACACAGTTAGCACAGCTGCAATTCCGACGAACATAGCACATTACCGGCTACTGGTCACATGCTGCTCTACACCCTGGCTACTTTCACTTTTGCATATTAACTTGGAAGTGATTTGACATATCACCCAACAAATATTCTCCCTTCTTGCAAGTGAGAACGGAAAATGTAGCGTACCACCCAAAACTCTATTCACTCTCAGTGACACCGGAAAATCCCAGCCATGAACAAGGAGGGAAGTTTTTGGCCAAAATTTGTCAAGTAGTTAAAGCATAAGAACACCCATAATGCAACACTTAATTCCGAATGGATTTTATGATTTGAAAAGAAACATGACAATCTCTTGGGGCCCCAAAAATGTTTTGAATATTCGACTGAGGCCCAGATTTCTGCATGACGGAGAGACTCTCCATTGTGGTGAAAATGGTGGAAGTGACTGAAAATTGTCCCGACGCTGAACAAAGCACTTCTCGTTTTAGCTGGTGGGGAATGGGACTATTTAAATCATTAGCTTCCTCCACGTAAGTGGGAATTAGGTAGGCCAGGAGTAACAACACCAAAATGTGCAGATTAGACCAGGTAAGAGCTAGTCTGAGATTTGTTTGGATAGTCATGGTACCCCTTTGGAATTACCCCTTTCGATCTGGCCCCAGCTCATTTTAGGGGGAGATAAGGTGCTCTTTGGGGTAGGGCCAGTTCCATTTGGAATTGTCAAAAGTAAGCATAAATGTGCTTAAAATGTGCATAACTCATTATTGCCAAACTCATTGGAACTATCAATAAACCTATCAAATAGACCTGTCAAATACAAATGTCAAAGATGCCAGAAGCACCTGTCAAATGGACCTTTTAAAATTGTGAGAACCATTTGTAAAAGAGGGCTGTCAAGCTAACAAGGCATTTAAAAGTTGTGCCCTTTAAATCTCTGAAAAAAAGTTTAGAGTTATAAATAGATAATTGTTTGCTATTTAACTCTGTTGACATAATTACAGGATTAGTGTTGTGTGAATGCCCACCTTAATTCTGAATCTGCTTTCCATTTCGATAATAATCTGGGCAAATATTTTTAAAGGTTGGATGCTTGTAGCTGGTAATTCATCCAGCTATGTGCACCCGACTCAGGATCGAAAATCCAGTCTGAATGTTATTTATCTAAATCCATGTATCAGAAATCTTGTTAACTTCAGAACTTCAAGAATGAATGGGACCATTGCTCCACAAGTTAAAAACTTTCAAACATAGCCTCAGTGATCAATCTTTGATTTCAATCGCAGAGATGGTCTTTAGATACAAGAGACACGGATTTAACCAATCCCTAATTCAGGTTTAGGAACTTAGAAAGATTTAGTTTCAAGAAGACAATGGGATGTCTTCGCCTTGGACAAATAGAACATAGAACATACAATGCAGAAGGAAGCCATTCGGCCCATTGAGTCTGCACCAACCCACTTAAGCCCTCACTTCCACCCTATGCTCGTAACCTAATAACCCCTCCTAACCTTTTTGGACACTAAGGGCAATTTAGCATGGCCAATCCACCTAACCTGCACGTCTTTGGACTGTGGGAGGAAACCGGAGCTCCCAGAGGAAACCACGCAGGGGGGGAGAACGTGCAGACTCCACACAGTCAGTGACCCAGTGGGGAATCAAACCTGGGATCCCGGAACTGTGAAGCCACAGTGCTAGCCACTTGTGCTGCCATGCTGCCCTATATCTCTGAAGTTGATGAACACTTTGCTGGAGGACGGAAACTGAATGACTTAATTACCTTTAAATGATAAGGTTTGTATGAGACTGTATTGGATGAAGGTGTTGAGTAAACCATATTCATTTCACGCTTTATACATCTCTCACGACTTTCATTTGCATTGAAGCCAATGGAAATGTATGAATCGTGGCTGAATCAATATCACCCATTTTTCATTGTCACTCCATGTCAAAATGTCTCCCTTTATCTTCAGACTGTTTCATTCAACATATTCACACAATGGAGATGGCTTCAAAGAATACTTCATAAGTATGCAAGTTATAACTCACTCACTCCTGAAAGAAAGTTTGAGTAATTTATGTAAAAATAATTTTCCATGTCTTTTCCTCTTCAATATCTCACTATAGGCATATTATTGATAAAAATGTGATTAATGTTATGGAGCTTAGGTTTGAGTAATCTAGCTCTGTGTTCAGTGGAGACAGCAAGGTTGCAAGGCCACTTTGCTGTTGATGATGAGATTGCTGCTAATTCTTCAACACAAAAAGATTGTGTACCATTTTGTCATGTTCATTGTTCGGGACATTGGATGGAGTGCAGATATAACCCAGCTATTGAATTTAAAGCAACAGTTAATATATGCATTTATCTGATAATAAAGAATATATATGCACCAAAATGACTACAGGAAGAGGATGAATGAATAGATTTCTGAACATATATTTCCAATTCGATGGTGCAAGTTAAGTAGATTGATTTGATAGGGCCTATGGCCATATATTTTGAAAATACATTTGTCACTGAGTGTCAGGTAATTGATAACTACGAAATGAAAAGTGATTGTTATATCCATTTCCAGATTGATACAAAAGCTTGCTTGATGAATAAATTAATAACAATAAATGCAAGATTGGCAAGGTTTAAAACTGCATTATGGGATGCACTGATGACTATTACAGTCAACGCTTCTTAAAACACAGACCTTTTCCAAGCATCTGCTTCTACTATGAATGGTAGCACTGAGTTGAAACCTGCCAACATTTCAGAGGATTTTAAAAGATTTCTCACCTTTTCATGAGCATTTTGTTGGTCCATGGTCCAGAACCACAACTGACCCTGACTCAAAGGCTTATTGACCTCTGCTAAATTTGGCAGGAGGTTGACTACTTAGTTGACCAAGGAATCTCTGAAGTTCAGTTATGTTCCTGTGTTGTGGAAATTCTCTGATTACTTTTGTTTTTGTGGATCAATGGTGATTCCAGTAGCTTGTATAATGTTATGTAGAAACTGGACTCCAAGAACACAGAGAGAAGATTTCAAGACCACGATATTAGTGACTCCCCGCCTTAGGCAGCACGGTGGCACAGTGGTTAGCATTGCTGCCTACGGCGCTGAGGACCTGGGTTCGAATCCCGGCCCTGGGTCACTGCCCGTGTGGAGTTTGCACATTCTCCCCGTGTCTGCGTGGGTTTCGCCCCCACAACCCAAAGATGTGCAGGTTAGGTGGATTGGCCACATTAAATTGCCCCTTAATTGGAAAAAATAATTGGGTACTCTAAATTAAAAAAAAAAAAATTAGTTACTCCCCCATGTGTAAAACCACTGACACCTAACAGCTGCCCTCCTCTTTCCCCTATCCCCCCAACCCACCCTTACCCCACTGAGGCTGCCCAATTGCATCTATCCCTTGGAGTCCCTGGTGCTCAGTGGAGGCAATGGAGCTCATCTCCTTGCTCGCTGTCGGATGTCTTGGCGCCTGGTTTCCATTTTTAAAGAGCAGTATTTAAGTGTGCATCGTGATGTCACGGTTTGTGGATGAGAAGATTTGTTGAGGGTAGAGGTTACTTAGAACAGTACAGCACAGAACAGGCCCTTCGGCCCTCGATGTTGTGCCGAGCAATGATCACCCTACTCAAACCCACGTATCCACCCTATACCCGTAACCCAACAACCCCCCCTTAACCTTACTTTTTTTTAGGACACTACGGGCAATTTAGCATGGCCAATCCACCTAACCCGCACATCTTTGGACTGTGGGAGGAAACCGGAGCACCCGGAGGAAACCCACGCAGACACGGGGAGGACGTGCAGACTCCGCACAGACAGTGACCCAGCCGGGAATCGAACCTGGGACCCTGGAGCTGTGAAGCATTTATGCTAACCACCATTCTACCGTGCTGCCGGTTGTGACGTTAAGACCACTAAGTATATTATAATGGATTTGCACCCGCAGCTAAACTGGCTGCTAATCTGATCTCTCGCAGTTGCATCTTCTTAACTTCGCCATTGACTTTGTCCAAGAGTCAGAAAATTACTTCCTTTTTCTGTATTTTTTCCACTTCTTGTGGCTCTGCTTTAATATTTTCACCTGCTTTTTACAGGTTGTTAGTGTTTTCGAGTTACAGACAGTATGGAAGTGACCTAAATTTAGACACCCTGCTGGACATTCTTCTCACTTGTGTGGTCTGCTCACGCTACACCTAAAACATTTCAAAATGGAGGTTGGTGCATTTTTTTTATCAGGCTTAGGCTTTGGTGCACATTCTCTATTATTATTTACAAAGAAATTGGTCTAATTTGATAGTTTCCATGGGGCATCACCTTCTCCATGAACAAATGTCCAGTTTTGTTTTTTAAGCTCAGTTTGCCTCACAACATGTACTGACTTGACTCATGTTAAATCCTCTCTTCTCTGTGAGCGATCTCGTGATGCCTTGTCTAGGACCTCGACTATGGTTCTGTCACAAATCTATTCAGCCCCTTTGTCATGAGATACTGACACACACATAATGATATACAGACAAGCAGCTAATGGACACAGAGAACAGGACATGACCAATAAGCAGGTAGGACACTCGGGGTGGGATCGGACTATAACAGACACGAGCCACTCACACTCTGCCTCTTTCCACCGATGAACATCTGGAGAGTCAGTCAAGGGTGTTGTTACAATCTCACACCTCCACCACGTGGCTAAGAGCTAGTCTGGTTCAGTCAGACAGAGTAACCACACTTAGGTTAGCAGAGAGTCAAATTCACAGAGAACTGTGCTACCTGTGCTATTAGTTCAATAAACCTGATTGAACTAACTTCAAGGTCTGGAGTATCTTTCTGATCTAAGCTGCATCCAGTTGCAGCCAGCGTTAGACCAGTGTACCTAACAAGACACCCTTAAGATTCTATAAGTGCCATTCACTGACAGCCTGTATAAATAGTTGATGAACGATTTTGCCTGGTTTTGGGGCATTTTCTTGTTACATTTTGTCCGTTCTATAATTACATTTCTGTGGTTGCTGAAATATGACTCACAAGCTTGCGTGACTTCTTCATAAGAAGTTGAAGTATCATCAACTCCCTACATTGTTAACATGTTGTCAGTAATCAATCCAACTGTGTAACAGAGTGTACTTACCTGATGTTATGCTTCCCCAGACCTCTGGATTTGTAACTGCTTCATTCATGCTTCTTGTTGCTTTGGGTCCCTGATCTGTGCTGTCTAGATTCGGGGTCTGTGTCTCAGCTTGCAACTGTTGCACTTTGCATCTGTTGCTTTTGTCTTTTTTTCAAGGATATCTTTACTTGCCAGGTCTGTAGCTACTTCTGAAAGTTTTTGGGGCTTTTACTTTCTGTCCCCTATCACCACCACTTCTCCTTTGTGTGTTTGGGGCCACGTCAGGGTTCTGCAGCTTGCTATACTCCCAGAGTAAGCTGCTTGAGACTGTCACCTGTTAAAGCCATTATTTACTGAAGGTACACATTGGGAACTCTGCATTGGGTTGGAACTTCTCCTCCCTTCAGATCACTGTCACTCCATCATGTGATGATCCATAATTATTACATCAGCATCATGTGCTTCTGATATGAACCCGTTACTCCATGTCTGCCCTCCAAGTCTTAATCCCTATCATATTTAAATTCTCCAATTGAGAGCAGTCATGCAAAATGCTTGGACACTGTCCTCAACACATCAATGTGTGTAAGCAGTGTTACAGTTTGACAGATTCCCCATTTATTCACACCGGCGGGATTCCCCATTCACGCTACAGTGAATGAAAGTTAGACTGAGCCCCACATTTTCCGTTCTTGCTAGCTGTGGTAGAGGGGCGGACTCGCAATGAAGAATCCCGACCAATATCCCCATAGTGCATTCCCTCCATATTGTACCAAAGTGCTTGAGAAACAAGTCGATGTGAGATATAAATCTTATCTTATTAAAATGGGTTCATTTGACTAAAAATCAGGGTGGTGGTTCAAATCTAATTCAAATGTTTATTGCTACTTCTACCAATTATGAATCGTCAGTCTTGGGAAGAAAATGAACAATATGAACATCTCTCTGTTGCTTATTCAGTCCTCATTAATTCTTGACAAATGATTCAGGCAGATTTTCACTCATTCCCGTTTAGTCATTCAGATATTTAATTTAGTGGAAAAGTGCTTATTTTAGCAAAGTAATAATTTTCATCCTATGGATATTTGATACGGTGGGAAGTGACATTTCTGAATGCGACATTTGGGAGGTCATACCTTCAGTGGTGACATTTCTGCGAGACGTGACATGTAGAGAGTGCAATAAATGTTCGACTTTTAATTATACAGATAGAGGAGTGTTAATTATATTATTAATTGCATGATGACTGAAGCATTACATTTATGATGTGATCACTGCAAGATTTTGAATTTAATTTGCGAAAGATTATTGGAAAATACTGCTGTTCTATACTTTATCCAGAAATAATTTTCTTTCTTTACAAACATCTTTAAATATTTACAGACTATGCGGGACAAAATTGTACATCTGGATAGCCCCGAATCGCAATGTTCAATTACCCCGAGATTGCTCAAAGTGATGCATGCAACACAGAAACTTCATGCGACTTGCAAATTATAATGATTCTGATATGCACCCCTCTGCTGAACATACGAGCTTCATGCTTTAGCAGAAGACACACATTCATACAAAGCTCGTACTGCTTAAAACTAACCTGCACTGCTTCAAGGCAAGGTGAATATTGTCTGCAGCAAGGGTTGAACTGCTTAAAGAAGAATAGAAGACCTGGATTAAGCAATGATGTGGAAATGGCCAGAGAGATATACATAGAACAGTACAGCACAGAACAGGCCCTTCGGCCCTCAATGTTGTGCCGAGCCATGATCACCCTACTCAAACCCACGTATCCACCCTACACCCGTAACCCAACAACCCCCCCCCCCCCCTTAACCTTACTTTTTAGGACACTACGGGCAATTTAGCATGGCCAATCCACCTAACCCGCACATCTTTGGACTGTGGGAGGAAACCGGAGCACTCGGAGGAAACCCACGCACACACGGGGAGGACATGCAGACTCCGCACAGACAGTGACCCAGCCGGGAATCGAACCTGGGACCCTGGAGCTGTGAAGCATTTATGCTAACCACCATGCTACCGTGTTGCCCCAATATCCCCAAGATTCTCAATTGCTGCACTGGAGGCCATGGTGTAGAAGATTGACAGTAGTTGAGAGGTTCTCAACCCTTAGGGAGTAGGAGTCCTTCAAGACAATTTCTGAGAAGAGAGTGAGTGCAATGGTGCATAATGTAACCCCAAGGTCTGGCTGCCGTGCTGCAGGAAGTTTAAAGACCTTGCACAAGAGATCAAGGTCAGTGAATACCTATTCTGTGCTAGCTCCCATCAAGTGGATCAATAACCTCAATTTCTGTTTCATTCACCTTCACTCACCTACCAATAATCTCTATCAACCACAATTCAAACCTCATATTAATATGTTTCACCTGACCCTCATACACATCACAATGCTCGAAGCTGCAAGCTCACACCCCATAGCTTGCACACACTTTTTGCTATTCAACATTGGCAGACACATTATTCTAATGCATTGCACCACATTCACAAATACACTTCCCTCTCTTCTGTAGGTCAATAGGGTCCATAATAGATGGCAGCAGCAGCTGTGGAGGGGAGCAGTAGGCATGGTTGCTTGTGCTGACCCACATGGAGGAAGCAGTGCTGGGAGCGACCATCACTGAGGCTGTGGCCAGCAGTGTCACTAAAGCTGACAGTATGTTCCTGCTTAATGGGCCTGTTCAAAGCCCATGTCACCCTCAATCCACAATTTGGTGTGATGTACAAGCCGCAGATCGTGCAACCATGTCGTATTTGTTCTCTCTCCCTCTCTCCCCGCATCCCCAAACTGCCCTTGTCCATTTATGCTGTCAGATACCCAGAAACTACAACTTTAATCTGTGCTGGCTGAGGCTCAAGGCCAAATTGGAACAGACAGATGAGGAAGAAGCATCATCACTTAATCACACACTTGCACCGCCAGCTCAGTTAGTTACACGAGAAGGGGACAGTATAGAGGTAATATCTGCATGCGCTGTGTTACTGGGCCTGAGTGGGCTGCAGCCATAGCAGGGGAAAAGATTGTTCAGATGCTTCCTCACCAAGGGTGAGGTCAATAAAGACTCAGATGAGGACTTTGAAAGACATGAACACATAAATGCTTGGCCCATTGACAAATCTTACAGTCAGTCTGTGATTACTTTCAAGGAGCATGCAGGGCTTCATGCAGAGCTTAGAGTCCAATTTCCAATGTGAATGATAGCCAATGCCATGAGAACACTTAGAGTCATAGAGGGTTACAGCATGGAAACAGGCCCTTCATCAAAGCTTGTCCATGCCGCCCAATTTTTACCACTAGTCTAGTCCCAATTGCCCGCATTTGACCTATATCCCTCTTACTCATATAACTGTCTAAATGCTTTTTAAAAGACAAAATTGTACCCGCCTCTACTACTGAATCTGGCAGCTCGTTCCAGACACTAAACACCCTCTGTGAAAGAATTGTCCCTCTGGACCCTTTTGTATCTCTCCCCTCTCACCTTAAACTTATGCCTTTTGTTTTTGACACCCCTACCTTTGGGAAAGGATGTTGAATATCTACCTTATCTGTGCCCCACATTATTTTGTAGACCTCTATAAGATTCACATCTAAGTCTCCTACGCTTCAGGGAAAAAAGTCCCAGTCTATCCAGCCTCTCCATATAACTCAAACCATCAAGTGCCGGTATCATCCTAGAAAATCTTTTCTGCACTCTTTGTAGTTTAATCATATCCTTTCTATAATAGGGTGACCAGAACTGTACAAAGTATTTCAAGTGTGGCCTTACTAATATCTTGTACAACTTCAACAGTGTCCCAACTCCTGTATTCAATGTTCTGACCAATGAAATCAAGCATGCCGAATGCCTTCTTGACCACCCTGTCCATCTGTAACTCCACTTTCAAGCAGCTATGAGCCTGTACTCCGAGATCTATTTGTCCCATAAATCTTCTCAACACCCTGCCATTAACTGAGTAGGTCCCGCCCAATTCGATCTACCAAAATGCATAACTTCACATTTATCTGAAGTAAACTCAATCTGTCATTCATCGGCCCACTGGCTCAATTGATCAAGACCCTGTTGCAATCCTAGATAACCTTCTTCACTGTCCACTATGCCATCAATCTTGTTGTCATCTGCAAACTTACTAACCATGCCTCATAAATTCTTATCCAAATCATTAATATAAATAACAAATAACAGTGGACCCAACACTGATTCATGAGGCACATTGCTGATCACACACCTCCAGTTTGAAAAACAACCCTCTACAACCCCCTTCTGTCATCAAGCCAATTTTATCTAAAGTCAACCCTGGATCCCGTGAGATTTAACCTTATGCAACAAATTACCATGTGGTAACTTGTCAAATACCTTGCTAAAGTCCATGCAGACAACATCAGCTGCACTGCCCTTATCTACTTTCTTGGTTACCACTTCAAAAAACTGAATCAAATTCGTGAGACATGGGGCTGGATTCTCCGCAGCCCCGTACCAAAATAGCGTTAGGTGCGGGGGCGGGGAATCCAATTTCACGCCAAAATCGGGCCCGACGCCAGTCCGGCGATTCTCCGGGACCTGAGAATTGCCGTGTCCGCGGAGTACTCCGCGTGGCTGGGGGGCCATTGCCAGAGGCCCGCCCAGCGATCCTTCATTCCCGGCCGGCCGAGTTTCCAATGCCATGGTTCTAACCACCTTTCACCGTTTGGGAAGCTTGCGTGGCGGCTGCGGACTTAGCGTTTTTACGCCGGTATGGGGACATAGTCCCATTTTGGGAGAATCCAGCCGATGATTTTCCACTCACAAAGCCATGCTGACTGTCCCTAATCAGTCCTTGCCTCTCTAAATGCCTGTAGATCCTGTCTCTCAGAATACTTTCTGACATGTCACCCACCACAAACATTAGGCTCACCGGCTTTTTCCTGAGGTCCTTCGTAAACAAAGGCACAACATTTGCTACCCATGAATCTTCCAGCACCTCACCTGTGGCTGTCGACGATTCAAATATCTCAGCTAGGGGACCCGCAATTTCCTCCCTGGCCTCCCAGAACATCCTGGGGTATATTTCCTCAGGTCCCGGGGATTTATCTACCCTGATGTGCTTTACGACTTCCAGCACTTCTTTCTCTGTAATATGTACACCCCTCAATCAATGCATCACTATTTATTTCCCCAAGTTCCCTAACAGTCATGTCTTTCTCAACGCTAAATACTGTTGCTCGTTATGCTTTTCCTTAATTTGCTATGTTTTAATTACCTTTGCTCAAGAGTCGGCAGGCATCTTTCTGATACCACCACAAGGTTCAAAACCGAATACTGATCAATGACTCGATACACCAGTTAGTAAGTTTGAAATCAATGCACATTCATTTACACACACAGCCAATTATTACTCATGTACAAACTCTACTCGCTAAACTACAACTACTACCAAAAGCCTATACTTAGCTTCGGGGGGGCTCACTCAGTCAGAGGAACAATGGCCATTGTCCGGTTCTGAAACTGCTGGCTTCGAACTGGTACAGAATAGTAGCTAGGAGCGCCTATCTCGTAGCGTGCATTGATCTTAGACTTACTTGGCTGGTGCTTGGCAGGCCTCTCTTCGCTGAGAGCCAAATGCCAAGGTGAAGATGGAGAAATAAGAGTAAGAGCGAACTGACCTTGGGGACTCTGCTTTATACCCCAAGGGGTTTTGCGCCCTTCTGGGCGGACCCTGGACCTGGTCCCAATTAATTGGACCATGTCCCAATCGTTTGTATCGATTCTCTCCAATAACGGGGTCGTTCCCCGATCGCTGGCCGGGCTCTAGGTAACCGTTGGCCTGCCTTTGTTTTAGTCTCCACTGGTGCCGGGGAGTCTGTCCTGGTACCGATTGTTTCAATGTTTCCTTTTGTCCCCGGAGATAGCTCATTACTATGCTAATGACTTGTAGTTTCAGTTCTGTCTGGGTTTGCAAGTTCTAATCCACAGGAAACCTTGTACCTGCTTGTTTTTCTAGTGCTGTCCATTTTTCCCTGCACTCTTTGCGAGTATCCATTTTGGAATTGGGACGTGGCCACCCCAGGTGGCTACAATACCAATGAGAAATATTCATTTAGGATCTCACCTATCTCTTATGGATCTGCACATAGATGACCTTGTAGATCCTTAAGAAGTCCTACTCTCTCCCTAGTTACTCTTTTGCCCTTTATGTAATTGTAGAAAGCGCTTTGGATTCTCCAATGCCTTACCTGCCAAAGTAATCTCATGTCCCCTTCCCCTTTATGTCCTCCTAATTTATCTCTTAACTCTTCTTCGGTAACATCTACAGTCTTCAAGTATACTATTCAAGGGATCCACTTGATCCCAGCTGCCTATGCATGTCACACGCCTCCTTCTTCTTTTTGACTATGGCCTCAATATCACGAGTCATCCAGAGTTCCCTACTTTTACCAGCCTTGCCCTTCACTCTAAAAGCAATACCCTGCATCCTGGTTAACACACTTTTGAAAGCCTCCCAGGTACCAGCCATCCCCCAATGAACTTTTGAAAATTCCTGTCAAGATCCTCAAAATTGGGCTTGCCCCAATTTAGAATTTTGACTTTTGGGCCATCATTCTCCACAGCTATCTTGAAACTAATGGAATTATGGTCACTGATCCCAAAGTGCAGCACGGTAGCATAGTGGTTAGCACTGTGGCTTCACAGCACCAGTGTCCCAGATTCGATTCCCTACTGGGTTACTGTCTGTGCCGAGTCTGCATGTTCTCCCCGTGTCTGCGTGGGTTCCCTCCGGGTGCTCCGGTTTCCTCCCACCGTTCAAAGACATGCAGGTTAGGTGGATTGGCCATGCTAAATTGCCCTTAGTGTCCAAAAAGGCTCGGAGGTGTTATTGGATTACGGGGGTAAGGTGGAAGTGAGGGCTTAAATGGGTCGTTGCAGATTCTATGGGCTGAATGGCCTCCTTCTACACTGTATGTTCTATGTTTTATGTTCTATGATCTGTCACTAACACTCCTGTCACCTGCCCTTCCTTATTTCCCAAGAGGAAGTCAAGTTTTTCCCCCTCTCTAGTCGGGCCATCGACATACTGAATGAGAAATTCCTCCTGAATATATTCAACAAATTTCTATCCATCCAAGCCCCTAAAGCTATGGCTGTCCCAGTCAATGTTGGGAAAGTTAAAGTCCCCAACTATTACCACCCTATTTTTCTCGCAGCTATCCGTAATTTCCTTCATATTTGCTCCTCAATTTCCTGCTGACTATTTGGGGGCCTGTAGTAGAATCCTATCAAAGTGATCGCACCCTTCTTATTTTTTAGTTCTACCCAAATAGACTTAGTGGGTGAACCCTCGGATATATCCCCTCTCAGTACTGCCGTACTCACCACCCTCTGGCTGTGAATTAAGAAATTCCTCCTCATCACTGTTTTAAAGGATAATTCTTTGAGTCAGTTTTTGTCCTCTTGTTCTAGTTTTTCCGACAAGTGGAAACACCCTCTCTACACCCACTCTATCCAGGCCACGCAGTATCCTTAAAGTTTCAATAAGCTCCCCCCTCATCCTCCTAAACTCCGATGAGTACAGACCCAGAGTCCTCAACCATTCCTCATACGACAAGCTCTTCATTCCAGAGGTCATTCTTGTGAACCTGCTCTGGACTCTTTCTAAGGCCAGCACATCCTTCTTTAGATAAGGAGCCCAAAACTGCTCACAATACTCCAAATGGGGTCTGTCCAGAGCCTTTTATAGCCTCAGAAGTACATCCCTGCTCTTGTACTCTAGCCTTCTCGACATGAAGGCTAACATTGCATTTGCCTTCCTAACTGCCGCTCACGGTCCCCATCGCCACTTAAATCCCCACAACGACCAATGTCGCCTTGGCCCGTCGTAGCCCAAGAAGCTGAGATGCCAGATGCCTCATCAGATGGCTCTTACACTGATTGGACATGGATACAGGCCTGCTCGCCGTAGTCGTCCAGCCGCCCTCGACGCTGGCAGTGTCACCAGCCGCACCACTCTCGTCTCGACGTTCTGTTCAAAAGCAGTGGTCACCGGTGCATACACACCTCCCTGACCCACCCCATTATCGCTGGACTGTCGTCCACTCCCCAAACAAACAAGAGAGCTTCGGCCTGACGATAAGGACATTGCTCTGGACTTTGGGGGGGGTGGGGGGAGTGGTGTTATGACCCTTTTCAGGGCAAAGCACTGTGCACTTTATGATTACCCCCTTACACAGCTGAATGTGAATTCCCCTGGTAATTGGGGGTGGGGTTTCCCCTTCACAAGGGGGGAATGACTCTGTATAAAAGGCCTGTTGGTCAGGGAGGATGGCCTTTCGAAGAGAGAGGGGTTATAGTTCTGTTATTTGTGAACACCATAATCCTGCCATGACGTTGGATTCTGCACTTGTAATAACAACCAATGCCTTCACAACATTCAGTCCCACAGCCTCCTGACTTTACTAGCTGCTATAAACTCATCCAAACACCCAGTACATGCACAAACTCAGCAAGGACCTGTAGAAAGTAATAAGCAATGAACCTGCAAGTTGGATGATGGTGCCTTTAGTTTTATTCATTTCTAGCATGTGAACATTTCTGCCAAGGTCAGAATTTGTTGCTCATCCATAATTGCTCTTGGGAAGGTTATGATATGTTGCCTTCTTGAACTGCTGCAGTTCATCTGGTGCAGGCACACCCTCAGCGCTGTTAGTAAGGGAGTTCCAGGTTTTTGACTCAGTGACAGTGAAGGAGCGTTAAATTGTTTCCAAGTCAGGATGGTGTGTGACTTGGGGTGTGGAGGGAGGGGGGAAATGTGCACATGATGGTGTTCCCACGCATCTCGTAATCAGGTTCTCCAATGTGGTAGAGGTAATGGGTTTGGAAGGTGCTGTCAAAGGAACCTAGGCTAGTAGTACTCGTGGGAGGTTTCTTGTGCTGTCAAATACCTGTTTAGTTGAGCAGCTTTAAAAGAAGGCATCAATGGAACAGGTGAGATCCAAAACTGCAGGTCGGTCATCAAGTCAGCATTAGATTCTGGCTGATAACATGATCTGCCCATTCTACATACTTCACGTGAAGACAAGCAATGCCCTCGACAACATAACATTTGGTCCATGCCACAAATAGGCAGAAGCAGCACAGACACTATTTTTTCTCCTAAACCAGTACCTGTGACACTGTTATTGCAGTGCACTGGAATCAGTGGGATTCTCCCCTACCCAGCGGGGCGGAGGGTCCCGGCGCCGAGGAGTGGCGTGAACCACTCTGGTGTCAGGCCGCTCCAAAGGTGCAGAATCTTCCGCATCTTCAGGGGTGAGGCCCGCCCAGGAGTGGTTGGCGCCCTGCTGGCCGGCGGGAAAGGGGCTTGGTGCCATGCCAACCGGCACCAAAGGACCTCCGCCGGCCGGCACGAGTCGGCGCAAACGTGGGAGCGCCAGCGTGTGCTGGCGTCCACCCCGCGAATGCGCGGGGGTGGGCATCGGCCATCGCGGAGGAATAGCAGCCGACGAGAGGAATAGAGTACCCCCACGGCGCTGGCCCGCCCGTGGATCGGCCGGGCCCCGCTATCCCCGAAGAACCCCGGAGTCCGGCCGTGCTGCCAGGTCCTGCCAGTAAGGGACTTACTCTGATTTACGCCGGTGGAACCGGCAACAGACGGGCGGGACTTCAGCCCATCGCGGGCCGGAGATTTCGGTCAGTATCGGGGCCCATTGAGTCGCGCCAGACTCCGCAACTCTCTGAGACGGGCGGCAAGACTCAGGCCGCGGCAGCTTTTGGGGGGCGGGAGAATTAGGAGGACGGCGGGGGCAGGATTCACGCCGACCCCTGGCAATTCTCCCACCTGGCGGGGGGTCGGAGAATCCCGCCCATAGATACTGAAGTGTGAAGACAGGAAATGTGGCCAATTTAAGAAAACCTTTTCCTTGAAGCATTAGTTAGATACAGGAGTTTGAAGAGACTGTGAAAAAATGAAATTATGTAGTTGCAATTTATGGAATTAATAGATTTTCAATTTTCAAGGGAAATGAGGTCTGGGCCTATAGCTTGTTCTTTTGCAATACCATACTATTGAAGATGATCTCTCCTGAATGAAGATTACAGCTATCAAGTTAATCATAAAAACCAACAATTGAAATAGTTATGGGAAGAATAGTTACAAGGAGATTGTGATGCAACATGAGAATGAGAATGTGCAAAAGTGACTGGAATGTTTGGGCTGGAGTAACTCATTTAGGGGTTCTGAGAGGTGATGGGGATATTGATTGTGGGGTGGAGGAGGAGAAGGAAACTGTGTTGGAGATTGAGATGGTAATATAAGCAGCCTGGGGCTAAAGTGGCGTTGTTGCATATTGCGAAAGCAAGAAGAGTGTAGAAAGGTGGAATATAGGATGTGCCAGTTCTCCAAAGTTGTTTCAGCTAATGTCTAGAAAACAATTGACATGGAAGAGAAGAAAAATAATTGCCCATTTGAGAGTATATTTTGCAATAGTGACTGTTAATAGATTTATTAGAATGGTTCCGGTGATGAAGGATTACCATTACATGGAGAATCTGGAGAAACATGAGCAGAGTAGGCTATGAGAACATATGATGAAAGACTTTAAATTCGTGAAGGTGTTTAGACCTTTGGCCAGAGATCACAGATTTAATGTGATTGGTAAAAGAACCTGGGCTGGATTTTCCGCCGTCGGGATGCTCTGTTTTGCCGGCATCTTGGGGTAAGGGAAACCGCATTGAACAGCTGGCGAAACGGAGCATCCTGCCGGCGTGCGGAACCAGAAATCTGCCGCGGCGGGAGAAAGAAGCCAGCCCCTGAAGTGACTTGATTTTTTTTTAATGGATTTGTCTGGGAAGGTATTGGATATAGAGTTAACAGTGGGCCTGAAGAAAAAAATAATTCTGGGATATGGGGAAAGAGCATGGGAATGGGACTGGCTGGATTGCTCTTTGATTAAAAGAAACTGCTGCAGATTCAATGGTCAAATGGTCTTCTTCAGTGCTGTATTGTTCTATGATTCACAGGGGCAGGAAAGGTGGAATGTCAACAGATCATGTCACAGAGTGAAGGTAAGGACAGTGGGAAAGAGGATATTGTGACAGTTAAATGGAAATTGTTTTGGTGCATGAAATGAAAAATAGGTTATTTTTGCTTCTCGATAAGGACCCCAGGATTATACCAGGGTTTGCATAAATGGTGAGAGTTCAGGTAGCTGTGTAGAAGGTAACAAAAATGAAATGAAGGATCAGAAAATAATGAAATATGGTCATTAGCTCAACAGAGTATAGTCCGGTTGGAAGTTGGAAAAGTAATTAAATAATAACTTTGCGATTTTTGCTTGCTAATGGCAATGTATCGATAAGCTTGAGGCATAGGGGCCTTCAGTAGCAGAATGATATTAATTCTTCTGAAAAAACTGTGTTAATTCATATTGAAGATTAGAGAAATTTCTATTAAAGCAAGAGTAGAAAATTGTGCTGAAAAAGAGAGGCAACTTGGGAAAGGTACAGTCCAGTTGGGATCTGTCATGGTTCAGAGAAAATGAAAATGCGGATTGACCATAAGGAAGAAAAATTCAAGCTGAATTTATAAGATATGATGAATAAAATCTCATATGTAATCTGAAAATTGTTGAGCTAGTGGATGCAGTTGCTGTGAATGGAAGGAGTTTGTGGGGTAGATTTTCAACTCACCATTTAGACATTAAACTAAGCTGTCAATGATGGAAACTTCCCGATTTCCATTTCTAATGATTTGTGTGTTGATGATATTTACAGAACAGGTAGTCAATGCCTGACACCAATGTTAACATATTCACCTCAGTGTTTAAAAGAAGTAAGAGGGACTTGACCACATAGCTGTGATAGACCAATAATAAGTAGCAATAGCAAATCTTTCAATGACTTCCATTGAAAGTGTTTTCACCCATTAGGGACATGAGGGTGATATAACAAAATCACAACATGTAACTAGCAGATCCATCAAGGCGCAGTTTGATGGGGAGAGTGCACGCAATTCGGAACATTTTAAAATTAAAATTAAGACAGCGCATCTGAAAAGCAATGGTTCTTCAATTGTTAATCAACCTGTGGGCCGATGAGTTAAACATAATGATTTGAAATAATCTTTATTAGTATCACAAGTAGCCTTACATTAACACTGTGATGAAGTTATTGTGAAAATCCCCTCATCACCACACTACGCCGCCTGTTCGGGTACACTGAGGGAGAATTCCGAATGTGCAATTCGCCTAACAAGCATGTCTTTTGGGACTTATGGGAGGAAACCGGAGCACCAGGAGGAAACTAATTCAGACATGGGGAGAATATGTAGACTCCGCGCAGACAGAGACCCAAGCTGGGAGTCAAACCCGGGCCCCTGGTGCTGCGAAGCAACAGTGCTAACCACTGTTCTACCATGCTGCCCCGGTGAAGTTAATCAGTCAAGTGCCCCAGTAAAGTTTATCAGTAAAGTTACAGAATATAAAGAAGGGCATAACCTTTTGAAGCATTTTTCTTATGGGGATGGTAGAGCACAGAAATAGATAAGTTTTGACCAGAGCAAATATTTTTCACTGCAGGCTAAAAGGTATCTTTAGGCAGGTATAATTACATTGACTACAAGTTGATTTAGTCAATAGTATAACGTTAGATGGTATTTCTTGATTTCTAGAACAGGACAAACATGGGCATAAGGAAAGCAGATCTATAGGCAGTTTTCTTCAAGTCCTGCCTGGTAGAGGACTTTTAAAGATTTAAATGCTTAGAATATCAATGTGTTTTGTAAAGAAGTTGAGAAATTCATTTTTTATGTCAGCCCGGGAAAAAGGGTCGTTTGATATTGAAAATAGTTTGTATGAAAATATCAAGTGTTTTATTGACTGTTGTTGTGCATAAGTTCAGTGTTCAGATATTTTATGAGAGTCATTTATGAAATAAGTTATGTAGCTTTGAGTAGTGTCCGTGAGCAAATCCAGAGAGAAAAATATTAGCGGGAAAAGCTATTACAGTTTTGCAGTGTGATTAATAGGATCAGTTATAGCTGTGCTGTGGGGACCTGAAGTACAAAAGATTGCTCAGAATGTGTTACAGTATAAGAAAATGGCAGGAGATAGTGAGGCCGCCAGCCTGTGTAAACCTAAAAATGTAGCAAACTAGCAAGGCCTCAGGCACCCTCAGGAAGCAATTGGGAAGACTTGTGATGTGAAATGAGAGAGCAGCAAAGACACAGAGAGTATCTAAGCAGGATAGAAAAAATTACAGCTTGAAACAAAATAGACATGGGTAACTTGCATCACAGCATTATCAGTTAGAGGATGGTGGTACGGCGTGGGGCGTGGGGCGGGGCTGCTGGTGACTGCTAATGGGGAGGCCTGCAAATGTATCATTACAGACCAATGATAGTTTAAAAATTCTAAATACTCATAATTCTGGAATTCCAATTTTAAGTCCTAACGTGGTGATTTTACATTGGAGCTGTTGACAGTATGAAGTATTTGTCAAATATTCTGTCGAGGATTAAGGCTTGTTGACAGGAAGTATGACATGCATAAGACTAATTGTATACTACTGAATCTCTCAGGGCACTGCGCAGGGGGAACTCAAGACCTGCACAATCTTCAAAATGTATTATCTCTATTACCCATTAGAATGCATTTACAAAGCAGTGGGAGATAGAAACTGGCACCATAATGACTTAACAATTTAAAATTACTGAAATAAAATGGAGCTTAAATGATAACATAATGTATGTTTTGTTTGACATTATACAGTCTCAGCATGAAAACACAATTGCAATTATCTTCGGTTACTGATAAACACTGCAGCACAGCTAAGTATCATAGCACTATGATGATACTGGAGTCGTAAACCAGAGACCCACACAACTAATCCAGAGAAAGTGAGTTCAGTGGCAGTTTGAGAACTTGAATTCAGTATAGAGATAAAAACAACTTCCGTAAAAATGATCACGAACCTGCAGATTTTCAAACAAAATATACTCATTCATGCCAAAAGCAAGTAGATGCCGGAAATACTCAGCAGGTCAGGCAGCCTCTGAGGAGTTTTAGATCTGTAGCCATTTAAGTAGAGCAGCTGGCTACCACCAGATCTGCGACCACCCTGAGACGCTGAATCTTAGACAGTTCTTTACGCAGAAAATTGTGAGCCTTTGGAATACATTGCTAGCAAACTTGGTGTTGCTGACTCTGTACATGATCAACGGGGACATTTTTGGGATGAAGATTACAACATAGCATCATAGGATGATAACAACAGAGAAAGAGGTCAATCAGCCAGTTGTGCTGGCTCTCTGCAAGAGCATCTCAGTTAAAGACACACTCAAGCCTTTAATCCATAACCTTGCAAATGTTTTCCCTTCCTGTGCTTTCGAATTCCCATTGTAAGCCACAATTGAACCTGTCTCCAGCACACTCCCATACTGTCTATTCCAAATCCTAATCACACACTGCACATACAAATTCTTCCTTATGTGGCCTTTGGATCTTCGCATTTCACCTTTAATTGGTGTTCTCTAGGTTCTCAAACCTCCAGCCAATGGGAACAGTTTCTCCTTAACTACTCCTTCCTGCTCATTTAAATACTCAGACGTCAGATTCACCTGCCACCCAGGATCACCTGCCACACCTGGGAGAGCTTGTCATGGCCGCCGTTTAGCTCTGGTCCACACAAATGGTGTCTACCAGGCCATTGGAGACCCCTGGGTGGTTGGGGACATAGTAGGGTGGCACTGTGGCATTCCCCCTAGCATATGGGTACCTCAGCACTGCCAACCTGGCACCCTGCCAGTGCCACCCTGGCAGTGGCATGCTTGCACTGCTATGTTGTCTGGGTGGCACTGCCAGGTGATAGGGTTCCCAGGTGCCAGGTTGGCACAGCTAGGGGTCAGGCCTGGGGGCATTGCCAGGTAGATGCAGGGTGTCGGGGGTTCCCGTGTGCCTTACCAAGGGTGGGGTGGTGAGGGGGGGTCAAAGGAGCGGGAGCTGAAAGGGAGGGGGGAGATCAGAGCTATCGGACAAAATGGCGCCCTGATCTGTGAGGAGCTTCAGCTTGCCAGCAGGAAATCCCTCTAAGTGTAGTCTTGGTGGTCAGAAACTCCCCGAGGCCAATAAAAGACAACAAAGTGCCTTCCTAAAGTGTGATGACCAACACTGGACACAATAGTCCAGCTGAGGTTGGATCTGATTTTTGATGGTTCTCTATAAACTCCTTGCTTTGTACGGTATATAAAAAAACTCAGATTCCCATTTGTCTCATTAACTACTTGCTCAATCTGCCCTGCTGCCTTCAATCACATGTGCATATATGCCCAGTGGTGTGGTGGCAAACTTTGAGGTGCAGGAGCTCTACAAAAATGTGTTGGCCACATCATTTCTAAATCTAGTATTATGTTGTTTTCCCACGTATTGATCACTTGAGACCCTACACGTCAGTAAAACGATGATTTTTAAATGGAAAATATTAGTGCCGGTAGGCATTTTATTTCATTTTGAATCATTCTGCAACGTATCAGTTATTTCATTCAGGAGTATTAAAGCATGAAATAGAGGAAACTTTCTTACTTCTGATTGGTGGATGGTATGTAGAGGGGGCAATGATTTTCTTGATCTATATTAATAATCAAGACCTGGGTGTTCAGGGCACAGTTTCAAAATTTGAAGTTGATGCAAGACTTGGAAGTATTATGAACTGTGAGGAGAATGGTGATAGCCTTCATGAGGAGAGAGAGAAAAAAATTTAAGGGTACAATTCTAAAGGAAATGCAGAAGCAGAGGTACATGGGTGTTTGTGTACATAAATCATTGAAGCTGGCCGGGCAGGTTGAGAAAGCAATTAATAAGTAATACTGAAACCTGATGAAGGCGCTGCTTTCCGAAAGCCAGTGATTCGAAACAAACATGTTGGATCTTAACCTGGTGTTATAAGACTTCTTACTGTGCCCACCCCAGTCCAACACCGGCATCTCCACATCATTTATAAATAGGGACACAGAGTCCAAAAGCAAGTATGTTATGAACCTTCACAAAATACTATCTCATCCTCAATGGGAAGGATGTGAAGGTTCTGGAAAGTGTGCAGAAAAGATTTACAAGAAATGTTCTGCAGATGAGATACTGAATAGGTTGACAAAGCTGGGGTTGTTCTCCTGAGAGAAGACATTTCAGAAGCTGCCCGACCCACTGAGTATTTCCAACATTTAATGATTCTTTATTAAGTCTATAAGGGCAGTTCTGACTAGTTTTTTTTTGCATATCCATAGAATCCCTACAGTGCACCAACCCTCCAAAAGGGCACTCTACCTAGGCCCACTCGCCTGCCCTATCTTGACCTACTTTCAAGCAACGGAAAGCATCAAACCTGTGAGGGTCACACTTTCGGGACACAGGATAAAGAGAGCGCAGGGCTCGAGGCTTTTACCTACCTTCAGGCAGTGGCGAGTTTCAGACCTGTGAGTGCCACACTTTCGGGACAGAGGATAAAGAGAGCACGAGGCTCGAGGTCTTCACCTACCTTCAGGCAACGGAGAGCATTGGACCTGTAACCACTGTTCAGATGACATGCTGAGTTTGGAAAAAAATCCAAGAGTATTGTCACAGGAAAGCGGTAAGCTGATCGTTTGGTGAGGAACTGATATTAGGGACTGTGTCTAAATAGCTGAAACTAAAAAAATACATAGAGCACTGTCATAATATGTGGATATTGTAAAGCACATAAAGGGGTAATGTAATGTCACTACTCTAGTCACTAGATGGTGCTATAGAGCAACCAGATAAATATCACATGCCTCCTTGACTTCTGGGAGATAGATGGACATGGATGGAGAGTGTGGAAGAGAACAAGACAGAGTAATTGTGAGATACCCATGGGCGCGGGTATGCGGCCGGTGGGAAAAGTGAATCACAGTGGCCGGAGAATTCCAGCTGATATCTTGGAAGGGTCTTCAAACGAGGCTTTATTGGATAAAATTTAGGAATAATAATCTTTATTATTGTCACAAGTAGGCTTACATTAACACTGTAATGAAGTTACTGTGAAAACCGCTAGTCGCCACATTCCGGCACCTGTTCGGGTACAATGAGGGAGAATTCAGAATGCCCAAATTACCTCCCAAGCACGTCTTTTGGGACTTGTGGGAGGAAGCCGGAGTACAGTCGACCAGGCTAGATGTGATTGAGGTTCACAAGGAGGAGGCGTTAGCAATTTTGGAAAGTGTAAAAATAGATAATTGTTTTGTGAAGGGTAGGTCATGCCTCACCAACCTTATTGATTTTTTTGAGAAGGTGACCAAACAGGTGGATGAGGGTAAAGCGGTTGATGTGGTGTATATGGATTTCAGTAAGGCGTTTGATAAGGTTCCCCACGGTAGGCTATTGCAGAAAATACGGAAGTATGGGATTGAAGGTGATTTAGCGGTTTGGATCAGTAATTGGCTATCTGAAAGAAGACAGAGGGTGGTGGTTGATGGCAAATGTTCATCCTGGAGTTCAGTTACTAGTGGTACCGCAAGGATCTGTTTTGGGGCCACTGCTGTTTGTCATTTTTATAAATGACCTGGAAGAGGGTGTAGAAGGATGGGTTAATAAATTTGCAGATGAGCGAAGGTCGGTGGAGTTGTGGATAGTGCTGAAGGATGTTATAGGTTACAGAGGGACATAGATAAGCTGCAGAGCTGGGCTGAGAGGTGGCAGATGGAGTTTAATGCGGAAAAGTGTGAGGTGGTTCACTTTGGAAGGAGTAACAGGAATGCAGAGTACTGGGATAATGGCAAGAGTCTTGGTAGTGTAGATGAACAGAGAGATCTCGGCATCCAGGTGCATAAATCCCTGAAAGTTGCCACCCAGGTTAATAGGGCTGTTAAGAAGGCATATGCTGTGCTAGCCTGTACAAAACTCTGGTGCGGCCGCACCTGGAGTACTGCATGCAGTTCTGGTCACCACATTATAGGAAGGATGTGGAAGCTCTGGAAAGGGTTCAGAGGAGATTTACTAGGATGTTGCCTGGTATGGAGGGAAGATCTTACGAGGAAAGGCTCAGGGACTTGAGGTTGTTTTCGTTAGAGAGGAGAAGGCTGAGAGGTGACTTAATAGAGACATATAAGATAGTCAGAAGGTTAGATAGGGTGAACAGTGAAAGTCTTTTCCCTCGGATGGTGATGACCAACACGAGGGGATATAGCTTTAAATTGAGGGGCGGTAGATATAGGACAGATGTCAGAGGCAGTTGCTTTACTCAGAGAGTAGTAGGGGTGTGAAACGCCCTGCCTGCAACAGTAGTAGACTCACCAAATTTAAGGGCATTTAAGTGGTCACTGGATAGACATATGGATGAAAATGGAATAGTGTAGGTCAGATAGGCTTCAGATGGTTTCACGGGTCGGCGCAACATCGAGGGCCGAAGGGCCCGTACTGCGCTGTAATGTTCTTTGTTCTATGTTCTACCCGGAGGAAACACACGCAGAAACTGGGTGAGCGTGCAGACTCCACACAGACAGTGACCCAGCCGGGAATTGCACCTGGGACCCTGGCACTGTGAAGCAATAGTGCTAACCACTGTGCTACCATATCACCCATGCAAAAAAGGCAGCCACATTACTGCGAGTGTATTATCGGCCTGCAAGGAGTCAGATTTCAAACCATGCAGGAGCACTCTCAAATGAAAACATGGGTGTGGAGGAACAAAAATATCAACATGCTCTATAAGGCTGAAACCTTAGACTCAACACCAGAAAAGACCAGTGAAGCTGCATTTAGGCTGGTATGCTGTGTCTCCTCTAATTTCAGCTGCACTTGCTATTCCTGCGTTCTGTTGAATTCTTCAAGTGCCAAATCATGAAACACATCATTTGACTGCTCCCCAAGTGGTTATATCTCCAGGAATTTAACCACTGAAAAATGGGTAATGCATGTTTTTTTGAGTTGTTGTGTTAATCACACCCAAAGGATTGTGAATCTATGGAATTCCTTGCCCAGTGAAGCAGTTGAGGCTGACTTGGTGGTGCTGACTGTTTTTAAGATAAAGATAGATAGTTTTTTGAAAAATAAAGGGATTAAGGGTTTTGGTGTTCGGGCCGGACACGTGGAGCTGAGTCCACAAAAGATCAGCCATAATTTGGGCAGCACGGTAGCATGGTGGTTAGCATAAATGCTTCACAGCTCCAGGGTCCCAGGTTCGATTCCCGGCTGGGTCACTGTCTGTGCGGAGTCTGCACGTCCTCCCCGTGTGTGCGTGGGTTTCCTCTGGGTGCTCCGGTTTCCTCCCACAGTCCAAAGATGTGCGGGTTAGGTGGATTGGCCATGCTAAATTGCCCGTAGTGTCATAAAAAGTAAGGTTAAGGGGTGGGGGGTTGTTGGGTTACGGGTATAGGATTGATACGTGGGTTTGAGTAGGGTGATCATGGCTCGGCACAACATCGAGGGCCGAAGGGCCTGTTCTGTGCTGTACTGTTCTATGTTCTAATCTCATTGAATGGCGGAGCAGGCTCGAGGGCCCATAAGGCCTACTCCTGTTCCTAGTTCTTATGTTCTTAATCATAGAAACATAGAAAATAGAAGCAGTAGGAGGCCATTCGGCCCTTCGAGGCTGCTCCGCTATTCATTATGATCATGGCTGATCATCAAGTTCAATACCCTGATCCCTCCAATATCCTTTGATCCCTTTAGCCCCAAGAGCTATATCTAAATCCTCCTTGAAATTACACAACTTTTTGGCCTCAACTATTTCTGTGGTAACGAATTCCACAGATTCACTACTCTCTGGGTTGGAGCTGCTCAGTGGGCTGTGATGCTATGACAGTCAACATACTCACATAAAGTCAATTGTTTGCTTAGCTTGGCAATCCTGCACAGACCAGCACTAGTTGGTCTTATATTGTAATATAGTTCCATTATAACTGGACTAGTAATGCAGAGACATAGGGAACCAGGATTGAAATCCCACCTCATCAGATGGTGAAATTTGAATTCAATAAAAAAAGGATGGAATTAAAAGTCTAATGATTACCGTGAAACCATTGTTGATTGTCGTAGGGTCGCACGGTAGCATTGTGGATAGCACAATTTCTTCACAGCTCCAGGGTCCCAGGTTCGACTCCGGCTTGGGTCACTGTCTGTGCGGAGTCTGCACACCCTCCCCGTGTGTGCGTGGGTTTCCTCTGGGTGCTCCGGTTTCCTCCCACCGTCCAAAGATGTGCAGGTTAGGTGGATTGGCCATGATAAATTGTCCTTAGTGTCCAAAATTGCCCTTAGTATTGGGTGGGGTTAATGGGTTATGGGGATCGGGTCGGAGTGTTGACCTTGGGTAGGGTGCTCTTTCCAAGAGCCGGTACAATATAATAGATATTGGGCTGTATTCTCTGCTTCTCCAGCCATGTGTTTCTCGGTGACTGGTGGCAGGATTCTGTACTCCCGCCGCATGTCAATGGGATTTCCCATTGAATTCACACCTTGCTGCCAGGAAACCGGTGGATGGGGGTGCTCACAGGAAAAGAGAATTGCAATGGCCGGAGAACTCCAGCTATCCAGTTTCCAAACCATGAACGGGATTCTCGGTTGGCTGACGCTGAAATCACTAAACACAATTGGGCAGAGTACACGTTCCGTTGCCAAATCTGCGGCAGGTGCCGATTTGACTGCAAATGACTATTCTCCATCACCTCGACAGTGGCGTCAATGCGGTCTGGAACACACACAGTAATCACTGTTTGCATGTCATTAGCGAGACCTACTCGCTATTCTCTGGGGCCTACGCGATACTGGCCATGGGGCTTCTGCCAGGGCCGGAGGGAATAGCGGGGGATGGTCAGGGCATGGGCTGTGGCGCCGGGATGGACGGACAGAGTACCACAATTGCCGCAGCCAGAAAGGCAGCCATGCCGCTGACAGCCCACTGTGAGCTTAGTGCCAGGTGTTGTATGGGTCTCCCCCCCAGGCTACCCCCCCCCCCCCCCCCGCCCCCGCAGGTGCCCCCTGACCCCAGCCTACCCATCAGCTATATGGGCATGTTCCAGCACAACCATTGCCACCTTGTGCAATTCACCTCCCCCCCCCCCCCACGCCAGTTGGGAGAATCACGGGGGCGCTGGGCGAGTCCCGCCATGCCGCCCCGGCACCCACACGCGATTCTCCCACCCACCCCAAACCGGTGTGCTGAGATTTACGGCTGGCCGCTCGGAGATTCTCCGGCCCGGATGGGCCGAGCGGCCTGCCCAATACGACGGGTTCATGCCGGCGCCGACCACACCTGGTCGCTGCGGCGTGAACAGCGCAGGAATGCTGCCTGTGGGGGGGGGGGGGGGAGGGGGGGATCGAGCACCGGGGGGGGGCGCTCAAAAGGGGTCTGGCCCGCGATCGGTGCCCACTGATTGGCGGGCCGGCCTCTGTGAGAGATGCACTCCTTTCCTCCGTCGCCCCGCAAGATCACTCCGACACTTATTGCGGGGCACCCGCGGGGAGGACGGCAACCGCGCATGCGTGGGTTGGCGTCGGCCAACATGCGCATGCGTGGGTGATGTCATTTACGCGGTGCTGGCCGCATAATTTACACGGTGCCGCTTTTACACAGCTCCAGGGTCCGGCGCGCGTACATGATGTGGCGCCGCTCCTAGCCCCCCGGGGGTGGGAGAATAGGGGGCGAGGAGCGGCCTCCGACACTGGAGTGAAACATTCCTGTTTTCACTCCGGCGTCGGCACTTAGTCTCCCGTTGGGAGAATCCTGCCCAAAGTGTTCCACATGTTGCCGGTGCTAGCCCCTCCACACTTGCTTAATTGATTCGGGTCCAGCACTAGTTTTAATGTTGTAAAAGTCCATGAATCCTGCGTGGGTGTCAACACTTAGGGCTGGATTCCTTTGCCCCACCCACCGCAAGAATTCCATGGGCGAGACGCAGACACTGGAGACGTCCATTGACGTCGGGAAGGATTCTTCGGTCGCCGGGTGGAATCCTGCCCCATAAGTTTCCAGAAATGTAGCTAAACGGCAGTAATTCAGATAAATAATTTTGAAGATGAAACATCGGCCTGTTTCATTCTTCACCAAAGCTCAAATGATTAATATCAGTGTGGTGATATGACTAGGAGGTTTACGGTACCTATCTGCCATTGGTGCAGAACACTCGCTGCCCATTGGCTCAGGCCGGTCATGTGCTCTCGGCTGGTTGGTTGAGAATAGTCATGTGACTGCTCACCGATTGGTCGGGAGGCAAGTAGTCCCGCCTACGAGGCGGGGTATAAGAACCCGTAGGACCCGGCAGTCAGCCTTTCTCTGTAAGTCGACTGCCGGGCACACAATTAAAGCCTAATATTTGGATCTTCATCTCGACTCGTGTCCAATTGATGGTACATCAATTTAATCGACTAGAAGTTTAAAATGGAGTTACGGATCAAACCAGACTGCCTCCGCATCAGCCCGCACACTGCAAACGCGTCAGCAACTTTTAAACACTGGCTGGCGTGTTTCAACAGCTATTTCTCCACCACAGACAGCCAGCCCACCAAGGAGCAGAAACTTCACATCCTCCACTCGTGCGTCGGCACTGTTGTCTACTCGATGGTTGAGGACGAACGAGATTATGACGCGGCCATGGACCTTCTGAAAGGACATTTCCTCAAGCCTGTTAACCAAGTTTACGCACGGTATCTCCTAGATACAAGGCAACAGTTTCCCGATGAGTCCCTTGACGAATTTTATCGGGCCCTCGTTGTCCTGGGGAGAAATTGCGCCTGCCCACAAGTTACTGCGGCAGAGCACACAGCTGTTAATCCGTGATTCCTTCGTTGCAGGCATGCAACACAGTCTTGCTGATGCACAGACCCTCGCATCCTCCCTGGAGGTTGCCGACCGGAACGCCCGCGCATGTGCCCCCGGCCGCGTGGCAGCCCCTTGGGCAACGTGGCATGCAACCCCCTTGTCCCCTGCCGACTCCGACCCCCCACCCCCCTTGGCCTGCGCTGCGGGGCGCCCCGATAAGCTCACGGGGCCACGCTGTTATTTCTGTGGCCTAGCAAAGCACCCCTGCCCGCGCTGTCCAGCCCGCTCCGAAGTGTGTTAAAGGTGCGGGAAGAAAGGTCATTACTCCGTGGCCTGTCAGTCAAAGTCGGTCACTGCTGTTCTGCGCAGCGACCGCGGATCGCGCCCCCCGCGCTCCCCCAGAGCCCCGCGTGGCACACAGGCCCCCCTACCGCCGTTCCCAGCCACCACTTCTCTGCCCCTGACTCCAGCCCCCACGAGTGACCCACGGGCGCCACCATTTTGGGCCCCAGACGCCACGTGTGGGTCCCTAGCACTGCCATCTTGGGGCCCCGACCCCACGTGCGGGACCTGGGCCCCGCCATCTTGGGGCCCCGACTCCACGTGGGGGTCCTGGGCGCCGCCATCTTGGGGCCCCGACTCCGCATGCGGCCAACGGGCGCCGCCATTTTGGACCAACACAGAAGACCCCACCAGTGACTACTCTGCAAATGAAGATGACCCAGACCTACTGCCACGATTCGCTGCAGTGACTCTCGACCAGTCGAGGCCACGCACGCTCTCCACGGCAACGACACAGATACTTCTCAATGGACACGAAACGAGCTGCCTACTAGACTCCGGGAGCACAGAAAGTTTTGTCCACCCTGATACGGTAAGACGCTGCGCGCTCCCCGTTCACCCAGTCAAGCATAAGATAGCTCTAGCCTCAGGCTCGCACTCCGTCCACATCACTGGGTGTTGCATAGCGGACCTCACGGTCCAAGGGAGAGTTTTAAAAAACTACAAACTCCTTGTCCTCCCCCGCCTCTGCGCCTCTTGATTTCCAGTGCAACCTGCAGAGCTTGACTTTCAAATTCAGCGGCCCTATTCCCCCCCTTACTGTTTGCAGCCTCGCATCCCTCAAAGTGGACCCCACTTCCTTATTTGCGAACCTCACCCCAGATTGTAAACCAGTCGCCACTAGGACGTGCAGAGGCTGTTGAAGGAAGGAGTCATCGAGGCCAGCAACAGTCCCTGGCGAGCCAAGTGCTGGCAGTTCGGACTGAGGAGAAAAACCGAATGGTCATTGACTACAGTCAGACCATCAACAGGTTTACGCAGCTGGACACGTATCCTCTCCCCCGTATCTCCGACCTGGTTAACAGGATCGCGAAGTACAAAGTCTTCTCCACGGTGGATCTTAGGTCCGCCTATCACCAGCTTCCCATCCGCGCGAGTGACCGCAATTACACCGCGTTCGAGGCAGATGGGCGCCTCTATCATTTTCTTAGGGTTCCATTCGGTGTCACAAATGGAGTCTCGGTCTTCAAACGGGAGATGGACTGAATGGTTGACCAATACGACTTACGGGCGACATTTCCGTATCTTGGTAATGTCACCATCTGCGGCCATGCCAGCAGGATCACGACACCAACCTCCAAAAATTCCTCCGTACCGCAAAACTCCTTAACCTCACTTACAATAAGGATAAGTGTGTTTAGCACCGACCGTCTAGCCATCCTCGGCTACGTAGTGCATAACGGAATGATAGACCCCGATCCCGAACGCATGCGCCCCCTGATGGAACTCCCTCTCCCCAACTCCCTCAAATCCCTCAAACGCTGTCTGGGCTTCTTTTCCTATGACGCCCAGTGGGTCCCGAATGACGCTGACAAAGCCCGCCCCCTCATCCAATCGAAAACTTTTCCACTGTCGATGGAGGCCCGCCAGGCCTTTAGCCGCATCAAAGCGGATATCGCAAAGGCCACAATGCGTGTTATCGATGAGTCCCTCCCATTCCAGGTCGAGAGTGATGCATCTGATGTAGCTCTGGTGGCCACCCTGAACCAAGCAGGCAGGCCCGTGGCCTTCATCTCCCGGACCCTCCACGCTTCCGAACTCCGCCATTCCTCGGTGGAAAGGAGGTACAGACCATAATTGAAGCTGTGCGATACTGGAGCCACTATCTGGCCGGAGGTTCACCCTCCTCACAAACCGACGGTCAGTGGCCTTTATGTTTGATAATGCACAGAGGGGCACGATCAAGAACGACAAGATCTTGCGGTGGCAGATCGAGTTGTCCACGTACAACTACGATATCTTGTATCATCCTGGGAAGCTCAACGAGCCTCCTGATGCCCTGTCCCACGGTACCTGCACCAGCGCGCAGATTGACCGCCTCCGTGCCCTCCATGCGGACCTCTGCCATCCAGGGGTAACCCGCTTCTACCACTTTATCAAGACCCGCAACGTGCCCTACTCCATCGAAGAGGTCAGGACCGTGACCAGAGACTGCCACATTTGCGCAGAGTGTAAACCGCACTTTTACCGCCCTGAGGAAGCGCATTTAGGAAAGGCGTCCCGCCCTTTTGAACGTCTTAGTATGGACTTCAAGGGTCCCCTCCCCTCCAACAATCGCAACACCTTCTTCTTAAGCGTGATTGATGATAACTCCCGCTTCCCTTTCGCCATCCCCTGCCCTGACATGACCACAACAACCGTCATCAAGGCCCTCCTCTCCATTTTCTCCCTGTTCGGTTACCCCACGTACATCCACAGCGACTGGGGGTCCTCTTATATGAGCGACGAACTGCATCAATTCCTGCTCAGCAGGGGCATCGCCTCTAGCAGGACGACCAGTTATAACCCTCGGGGTAACGGGCAGGTCAAGCGGGAGAATGGCACAGTCTGGAAGACCGTCCTACTGGCCCTACGGTCCAGAGATCTCCCTATCTCCCACTGGCAAGAAGTCATCCCCGACGCCCTCCATTCAATTCGGTCTCTCCTCTGTACTACCACAAACCAAACACCTCACGAACGTCTTCTTGTTTTCCCTAGGAAGTCGTCCGCAGGATCCCCACTCCCGACCTGGCTGGCCGCCCCCAGGCCCATCCTGCTCCGGAAGCATGTGCGGGTGCACAAGTCCGACCCGTTGGTTGAACGAGTCCAGTTACTCCACGCTAACCCGCAGTACTCGTACGTGGAGTATCCCGACGGTCGGCAGGATACGGTCTCCCTTCGAGACCTGGCACCCGCCGGCGTGCGGCCTCAACCCACCACACCAATGCCCTCCTCCCAGTCCCCATTCCCCCCGGCGCCCCCAGCGCCGCTGCAACCCAGCGCACAGGAACCCGCTCCCCCAGCCAAAGTTTCACTGGCACCGACCAGGATCACAACCGCCGCTCCCGGAGTCAAAGACGGCCACCGGCCCGACGTCACCGGCACCGCTGCGACGGTCCAGCAGAACATCGAGGGCGCCCGACAGACTGATCGTGTCGATCTGATGTTTCTACTGGACTTTTATCGGACTCCTCGTGTCATTCAGAGTTCCAATGTACATGTTGCACATATTTGTTTCTCTCGTTTTACTTGTATACTGTTCATTGTTTTGCACAATCGTCGTGAGCCAGTGGGCAGCCACCAATTACCTTGGTACACCTCAGCTCTAGTCATATAACCAGTCCTACAGCCACCCCCCCCCCCCCCCCCACCTTCCTACTCCCCCCCCCCCCCGGCTTCTTTCTCCACAAGGGGTGAATGTGGTGATATGACTAGGAGGTTTACGGTACCTATCGGCCATTGGTGCAGAACATTCGCTGCCCATTGGCCCAGGCCGGTCATGTGCCTCTCGGCTGGCTGGTTGAGACTAGACATGTGACTGTTCACCGATTGGTCGGGAGGCAAGTAGTCCCGCCTATGAGGCGGGGTAGAAGAACCCGTAGGACCCGGCAGTCTGCCTTTCTCTGTAAGTCGACTGCCGGGCACACAACTAGTAGATTAAAGCCTAATGTTTGGATCTTCATCTCGACTCATGTCCAATTGATGGTACATCAATCAGCAAGCATAATACTGTTCCACTACTGTCTTTAATTGGCAATCAAACAACAATATAAAGTTTGGTAAACCAAATATGCATGCTTATATTATTTTCAATAGCTTTCAGCTTTGCTTAGAGAGTTACATATTTGATTTTATCCATCCACTGACTTGGGAATTGAACGTCTTCCATTAAAGCATTCAAATTTTTTACTTCCTGAATATTTCATGAACTGTTCTTAAGGAGAGAATCAACTGTGTGACCAGGTCTAGGATGTAAGCACATCCAGATAAATCATTTGTAGTTTGTTTGCAGCAGCATCACTGATGGTCTAGGGGAGCCACTCTCCAAGGTGAAAGTAGCTAGTCCTATTTTATCCATTTCATTATCATTTTATAATATGCAGTGCTATTATAGGTGAACCACTTGTGTGATTTACATTTGAACTTTGTTGCACATTTGTAGCCTTAAAGCCAATGGTAAAGAGAGTTATTGTATTCTGGTTCGTATCCCTCTACTGAATGCAAGAAGGTTACAGTAAGCTTTTAATCACATATTTTACCACAGGCTGAATGTGGATAATTTACATTGTACTTCAATGTTTATTGCTGGACAATTCATCCACGTAGTCACACTTGGTCAAATCATGATGTCATCAAGAGGGACTTATTTTCGAACAAACTTTGGAAAAACTATCAAAAATGAAACAATGCAATTGAATGATAAAAAAGTTGTGTTACTCTGGCTAATCTCTGAGTTTTAACATTTCTAGGTTAATTTTGCAGATAAGTCCTGCAAATCCATCCAAATATCTCCACTGAGATCAGTGTCAGAGACACTAATGGAGAGGCTCAGGCACCAAAATCAGCCCATTGGAAGTTTAAACTTTCCAGGCAATTACCACACCTGTGTGTGCGTCAGGACCTCCATGGGGTCCTGACAGATGTCTCCTAATTAACGTACAATCTCCCGATACAGGATGATTTTGGTTATGGTGACAAGAACTACTTTGTGACCACAGACAAGTCTGATACAAGAGGATAAAGAGAAACTAGTTTTACTGTTAAGTAGTAATACGCACAATACTCTTCAGATCCCATCCGGGTCTGAGCTGTCAGGTCCAAAACTGACTGACTTTTATATCAAAGGCTTTTAGACTATCCATGGGCTGCCTCCCCTCAGAAGGGGAGCTCGTACTCAACAAGACTCATGGGAGACTAATTGCTTCAACCCCGTAGGTCTCATGCAGGTTATAACATCGCCCCCCTTCAAGACCGAAGACTCTGGGCTGGGCTGGACCAGGTGGCAAAAATCTGGATGGCAAACGCCAATTTTGCATAGAACGTCATGGTGAAGGAACTGTTGAAGGCTGCTGAATGGCTTGTTCTCTGTCAGAAACTCCCGATGCCTGGGTCTCCATGTCGGAATCCATATCAATGACCTCTCTAATCTCAGAATCCATGGGGCAATGCACTGAAAAACTGGAGGAGTCTGAGTAGGCTGGGCAGTAATTGGCATCTCCCAAAGAGCACTGTGCACTGATCATCTCCTGGTGCTAATATGATCAACGTGTTATTTCATTTTATTCTTTAAATTTAGAGTTCGCAATTAATTTTTTCCAATTAAGGGGCAATTTAGCATGGCCAATCCACCTAGCCTGCACATCTTTGGGTTGTGGGGGTGAAACCCACGCAAACACGGGAGAATGTGCAAACTCCACACGGACAGTGATCCAGAGCCGGGATCAATCCTGGGACCTCGGTGCCGTGAGGCTGCAGGGCTAACCCACTGCACCACCGTGCTGCCCCGACGTTTATTTCATGACGCAACCTTGTACCTGAACTTGGTATAATGCCGGTTGTCTGACAAGGAACCGTTTTGGAGATTCACTGGGTGCTGTCTGTAAAGTTCCCAATGTAAACCGCTCACAGACTAAGAGTCTGGTCCACTTAGGACCCTTGCTGCTGTCGTCTGTGACATACTTTCCCGCCAATATCCGGGGACGCGAGACTGAGACGGAGTCGCTGGCCCATTAATAATTCTGCCAGTGCTATCCCAGTCACGGCATCTGGGGTGGTTTGGTAACTGAACAGAAATCTGGCCAGCCAAGTGTCCATTGATCCCAAAGTTTCCTCTTTTAGCCTCTGCTTATATGCCTGTGCTGCCCTTCCTGCCAGCCCCTTCAAAGCTGGGTAATATGGGGCCGTACGGATGTGACGTATCCCATTTGCCTTCATAAGTGCAGTGAATTCCTCACTAGTGAAGGGCTGTCAGTGACTAACACCCCTGGGATACCGTGAGTGCTGAATGAAAGTCACAATTTTTCAACGGTCATCCTTGAGGTAGACAACAACATTCTGTGGACCACCAGCCATTTCAAGTGGGTGTCTACTATAAACAAGAACACGGATCTTAGGAAAAGACCAGCACGGTTGTCATGTAGCTGCACCCACGGCCACTCCCAAGGGTGGTGATGGGCGAAAGATTCTGCTGCTCCTGTCAAACCCTGCATTGCTGGGCCACCCTTTCTATTTCTGCATGGAGACCTGGCCACTAAACGCAGCTGCGGGTGAGCACCTTCATTTTCGATATCTCTGGGTGTCCGTTATGCAGGTCCCGCAAGATGGAGTCCTGACCCTTGTTTGGGACAATGACACATTTCCCCCACAACAGGATGCTGTCTTCTACACTGAATTTGGAGGTTTTGGTTGAAAATGTCCATAGTTGTTCTGGTAGCTTCCGATGCTGGCCACCATACTGTACTATGTGGCGCAATTTGGACGTGCCCATCAGCAATGGCAGCCAGCTTAACGTATACGTGTTCATGATTTGGGTACTTGGCCGATGCTCAAATGATTACTCGTGTACTGCCAGGAAAAGGGTCCATCTCTGTATCCGGGGTGGAGGGATTGCTTTGTCCTCTTTGAAAAGTCCCAATAGCAGCTTGTGGTTTGTAAGGATCATGAACCGATGGCTATACACGTACTAGGGAAATTTCTTTACGGCAAATACATTGGCCAACCCCTCTTTCTCAATCTGCGCATAGCTGCACTCTGCCGCGGCAAACACCCTGGAGGAAAACGCGACTGGTCACTCCCTGCCATTGTCCATGCAGTGAGACAAAATGGCGCCAGTGTTATATGGCGAGGCGTCACATGTGACTGAATGGTTTGGCTGGGTCGTAATGCATGAGCAAGCCTGATGAGGTAAACCGCTTTTTGACTTTAGCAAACGCTTCTTCCTGTTGTGCTCTCCATGCCTTTTCCTGGGTTTTTTTTCAGTAAGAGAAGTAGAGGGGACAACATAGTTGCGAGGCCAGGGATGAACTTTCCATATTAGTTTACCAACCCGAGGAAGGAATACAGTTAAGCTGTGTTCACTGCTGTAGCTGCTTGTTGGATAGTCCTCACGTTCTCCAGGGCACGGTACAGTCAAAGAACAAAGAGCAGACGTCCCAGAACTGATCCCTGAGTCCTTCCAAGTCTACACGATAGCCTAGATAAACTACCTCCTTTGTGTGGAACACACTTAATTCCCATTTTATGCAAGTGCCCATCTCCAAGAAGGGGTGGAGAACTTTGTCCAAATTCCTCAAGTGTTCTTGTTCTGATGCCCCAGTGACCAAGACGTTGTTGAGATAAACTGCCATATGTGGCAATCCTCTTAATATATTCTCCATGACACTCTGGAAAATTGCACAAGTCGATGATACTCCAAAGGGTAGCTTATTATATTCATAAAGGCTCCTGTGGTTATTGAGAGTGACATATTGCCATGTTTCAGGGTCCAGTTCAAGCTGCAGGTATGTCAAGTTTGGTGAATGCGGGAACCACTGGTTCCGCCTAATTGGCGAACTGTACCAGCCTGATAACCCCGAGGCCCTCTAGGTGGCTCAATTCAGTGACAACCTTTTCTAAAAGCGTACAAGGAACTGGTTGGGCCAAAAAATGTTCTAGCTGTGTGCCTGGGTCCACTTGAATCTTTGCCATGGTCCCCTTAATTTTTCTTAATCCTAGCTGGAAAGCCTGCGGTACTTCAACTCCAGTCCCCATCTGAAAAATCCTTTCACAGTTCAGGTGGAAATGCTGCAATCAGTCACGGTCTAATAGGCTGGGGCCGTTTCCCCTCACTACAATCAGTGGAAACCTTACCGACTGCTGTCCGTAAGTCACTGAGGCTATCATGGTCCCTGCAATGGTGAGTGTTTCACCCGTGTACGTTGCCAACCTTGCCTCTGTGTCCTGCAGATTCAGTTGTTGTATCCCAGTTTATTTTATCAAATGTCTTCCTTCCAATGACCGAAACTGTGGCCCCCGTGTCTAGTTCCATCTCTAAAGACTGACAGTTGACTTGCAGGGCGTTCCTGATGCGGGCCACTTTGGGCGCCGCGATGCAATCAATTGTATGCATTCCTCATCCTGTTGGTCGATGTGAAACGTACGGGCAATGGGTTGGCGCCTGCCTCTGTTGGGGCAGCGGTATTGTTGGCTACTTTGGGATTTGTGTTCCTTGCGGTTTCTCCGTCTGCAAGTCCCACATCACCTGGGCTCCCCTTCTCCTGAATGGCAGCAGGTGTCACGTCCAGTTGCCTCAGACCTAGACTAATGGACCGAACCTCTACGGTATTCGGACCAAGGTTGGGGTTCCGTTCCGGGCGGTGCCGCTTGCCAGGAGGGGGTGCATCCTCAGTGCGGGAAATGGGACCAAATAGAACCTCGCCGGGGTGACCCCTGCTGACCTGCTATTTCTATTATTGGACATGCACTCCAAGTTCCCCATGCTCCTCTACACTTCAGCAACCGACCAAAAATTGTGTATTTCCTTGTCTGAATTGTCCTGCACAACTGCATTGCCTCTCATTTCTCCAGAATGAGTTCCATTTGCCACTTTGCTACCCTCCTGATCAGTTCATTATTATCTTCAAGCAGTCCACAGCTTTTTCATACCTTTCAACCGCATGACCATTTTTTGTATGGCCTGGAAACGTATTAACTGTACCCCCACATTTAAGTTTCAATCATTAATTTATACCACAAAAGAAAAGGATCTAATACTGAACCTTTCCATTCTATACGTGACTCCAGTCCCAGACCAATGTGGTTAACATTTAACTTCTCTCTGAAGTGGCCTGGAAAGCCACTCAGTTATATTAATCTGTGACAAAGACTAAACTGCAGCAGACTAAACTACAGGAGTAACTCATCTCCTCAGCCCCCCAAAGCCTGTCCACCATCTGCAAGGCACAAGTCAGGAGTGTAATGAAATACTCTTTACTTGCCTGGATGAATGCAGTTCTAACAACACTCAAGAAGCTTGACACTAACCAGGACAAAGCGACCCGCTTGATTGCTCCTCCTTCCACAAACATTCAAACCATGCACCACTGATGAACAGTGACAGCTGTGTGTACCATCTACAAGATGCACTGCCGTAACTCACCAATGTTCCTTAGACAGCACCTTCCAAACCCATGACCACTGCCATCGAGAAGGACAAGAGCGGCAGGTACCTGGGAACCCCACCACCTGGAGGTTCCCCTCCAAGTCACTCACCACCCTCACTCAGAAATATATAGCCGTTCGTTCACTATCGCTGGGGTAAAATCCTAGAACTCCGTCCCGAACAGCATAGTTAGGGACATGGGTGACAGTGAGAGGGGCTGGGAGGAAGAGGTCAGTACAGGGATCCTTTGTGGTCGTTCCCCTCAATAACAAATGTACTGCTTTGGATACTGTTGAGTGGGACAACCTACCAGGGTTAAGCCACGGTGAACGGATCTCCAGCACTGAGTCCGTTCCTGTGGCTCAGAAGGGAAGGAGAGAGAGCAGGAGAGCAATAGTTATTGGAGACTCGATAGTTAGAGGGACAGATAGACAGTTCTGTGGCAACGAAAGAGACTCATGGATGGTATGTTGCCTCCCGGGTGCCAGGATCTGTGACGTCTCGCACCGTGTTTTCATAATCCTTAAGGGGGAGGGGGAACAGTCACAAGTCGTGGTACACATCGGTACCAATGACATAGGTAAGAGAAGGGACAGGGATTTAAAACAGGAATTTAGGGAGCTAGGGTGGAAGCTGAGAGCCATGACAAACCATGTTGTCATCCCTAGTTTGTTGCCGGTGCCACGTGCTAGCGAGGTGAGGAACAGGGAGAGAGTGCAGATAAACATGTGGCTGCAGGGATGGTGTAGGAAGGAGGGTTTCAGTTAGGTGGATAATTGGAGCGCATTCTGGGGAAGGTGGGACCTGTACAGAGAGGATGGTTGGCACTTGAACTAGAGGGGCACCAATATCCTGGGAGGAAAATGTGCTATGGCTCTTCGGGGGGGGTTTACCTAATTTATCCGGGGATGGGAAAACGAGCTGTAGTCCAGAAACCAGTGTTGAAAGTAGTGAGGTACTGAGGAGGGTATCAAGGTCGCAGGAGTGGAGGCGGAAGAGACCCCCTACCGCGCATGTGCCGGTGGTGACGTCAGTGGCCGCTGACGCACCGCCGCATGCACAAACCGGCGAAGGTCTTTCGGCCAGCCCCGATGCCGTGCGGCGGACGTCAAAGCCCGTTGCCACCAGTTTTGGCTCCAGTCGGCATGGCGCCAACCACTCCAGCGCGGGCCTAGCCCCTAAAGGTGCGGAGAATTCCGCACCTTTGGGGAGGCCCGATGCCGGAGTGGTTGGCGCCACTCCGCTACACCGGGAGGTAGGGGAGAATCCAGGCCATGGTTAGAACAGGGACAGGAATGGTTGTTGGAAGTTCCGGGGTATAGATGTTTCAGTAAGAGAAGGGAAGGTGGTAAAAGAGGTGGAGGAGTAGTATTGTTAATCAAGGAGAGTTTAACGGCTCCAGAAAGGCAGTTCGAAGTGGATCTGCCTACTGAGGTAATATGGGCCGAAGTTAGAAATAGGAAAGGAGCGGTCACATTGTTAGGAGTTTTTTATAGGCCCCCAAATTGTAATAGCAATGTGGAGGAAGAAATTGCAAAACAGATTATGGATAGGTGTGGAGGTATCAGGTAGTTATCATGGGTGACTTTAACTTTCCAAATATTGATTGGGACCTCTATAGGTCGAACAGTTCGGATGGGGCAGTTTTTGTACAGTGTGTGCAGGAGGGTTTCCTGACACAATATGTAGATAGGCCGACAAGAGGGGGGGGGGGCACATTGGATTTGGTACTGGGTAATGAACCGGGCCAAGTGTTAGATTTGTTTGTGGGAGAGCACTTTGGAGATAGTGACCACAATTCTGTGTCTTTCACTCTTGCAATGGAGAGCGATAGGGCCATACGGCAGGGCAAGGTTTATAATTGGGGGAGGGGTAATTATGATGCAATTAGGCAAGAATTAGGGAGCATAAGGTGGGAACAGAAACTGTCAGGGAAAGGCACAAATGAAAAGTGGAGCTTGCTCAAGGAACAAATACTGCGTGTCCTTGATAGGTATATCCCTGTCAGGCAGGGAGGAAATGGCCATGTGAGGCAACCATGGTTCACAAAAGAGGTTGAATGCCTTGTCAAGAGGAAAAAGGAAGCGTACGTAAGGATGAGAAAACAAGGTTCAGTTGGGTCGCTTCAGGGTTACGAGGTAGCAAGGAATGAGCTTAAAAAAAGGGCTTAGGAGAGCTAGGAGGGGCATGAGAAGTCCTTGGCAGGTCGGATCAAGGAAAACACCAAGGCTTTTTACTCTTATGTGAGAAATAAAAGAATGACCAGGGTGAGGTTACGGCCGGTCAAGGACAGTAATGGGAACTTGTGCATGGAGTCAGAAGAAATAGGAGAGGCATTGAATGAACACTTTTCTTCAGTGTTCACCAAGGAGAGGGGCCATGTTTTTGAGGATGAGAGTGTGATACAGGTGGGTAGGCTGGAGGAGGTAGATGTTCTGAGGAAGGATGTATTAGCAATTTTGAAAAACCATAGGGTCAACAAGACCCCTGGGCCAGATGGGATATATCCAAGGATTCTTTAGGAGGCAAGGGATGCGATTGCAGAGCCTTTGGCTTTGATCTTTGGGTCCTCACTGTCCACGGAGATAGTGCCAGAGGACTGAAGAGTGGCGAAAGTTGTTCCTTTGTTCAAGAAAGGGAATAGGAATGACCCTGGTAATTATAGGCTGGTTAGCCTTACTTCGGTGGTCGATAAATAAATGGAAAAGGTCCTGAAGGATAGGATTTATGACCATTTGGAAAGATGCAGCTTAATCCGGGATAGTCAAAACGGGTTCGTGAAGGGTAAGTCTTGCCTCACAAATTTGATTGAATTCTTTGAGGAGGTAACTAAGTGGGTAGATGAAGGTAGAGCAGTTGATGTCGTATACATGGATTTTAGTAAGGCGTTTGATAAGGTTCCCCATGGTCGACTTATGAAGAAAGTAAGGTGGTGTGGGATAGAGGGAAATTTGGCCAATTGGATAAGTAACTGGCTATCACATAGAAGACAGAGGGTGGTGGTGGATGGAAAATTTTCAGACTGGACACCAGTTACCAGCGGTGTACCACAGGGATCAGTGCTGGGTCCTCTGCTATTTGTGATTTTTATCAATGACTTGGAGGAGGGGGCTGAAGGGTGAGTCAGTAAATTTGCTGATGACACCAAGATTGGTGGAGTAGTGGATAAGGTGGAGGGCTGTTGTAGGCTGCAAAGAGACATTGATAGGCTGCAGAGCTGGGCCGAAAAATGGCAGATGAAGTTTAGCCTTGATAAGTACGAGGCGATTCATTTTGGTAGAAAAAATTTGAATGCGGATTACAGGGTTAACAGCAGGGTTCGGAGGAATGTGGAGGAACAGAGAGATCTTGGGGTTCATGTCCACAGCTCTCTGAAGGTTGCAACTCAAGTGGATAGAGCCGTGAAGAAGGCCTATAGTGTGTTAGCGTTTATTAACAGGGGGTTTGAGTTTAAGAGCCGAGGGGTTATGCTGCAATGGTACATGACCTTGGTGAGACCACATTTGGAGTATTGTGTGCAGTTCTGGTCACCTCACTATAGGAAGGATGTGGAAGCATTGGAAAGGGTGCAAAGGAGATTTACCAGGATGCTGCCTAGTTTGCAGGATAGGTCTAATGAGGAAAGGTTGAGGGAGTTAGGGCTTTTCTCTTTGGAGCGGAAGAGGATGAGAGGCGACTTAATAGAGGTTTATAAGATGATGAGGGGGATGGATAGAGTGGACATTCAGAGACTATTTCCTCGGGTGGATGTAGCTGTTACAAGGGGGCATAACTCTAAGGTTCAAGGTGGGAGATATAGGAGGGCTGTCCGAGGTAGGTTCTTTAGTCAGAGAGTGATTAGGGTGTGGAATGGACTGCCTGCTGTGATAGTCGAGTCGGACACTTTAGGAACTTTCAAGCGGCTATTGGATAGGCACATGGAGCACACCAGAATGACAAGGTGTGGAATAGCTTGATCTTGGTTTCAGACAATGCTCGGCACAACATCGAGGGCCGAAGTGCTGTACTGTTCTATGTACTATGTTCTATAGTGGGTGAGCACTGGCGGTTCAAGAAGGGAACTCATCACTATCTTCTGAAGGACAACTAGGGATTGGCAATAAATGCTGGCCTAACCAGCGATGCCCAAATCCCTAAATGAATAAAAAAAGGAAGCAACTCAGGGCCACTATGGATGGATGATAAATGTCAGCTTTTCCACCAACTCCCACATCCAGAGAACGGATTTAAAAAGTACAGAAGCTCAGCATGCGTTTCCATTTTATTTAAGTTGTTGGTGCCTGCATTCTCATTTTTTTTTATTTTCAGGTGACAGATGTTCTATTAATAATTAATTCTAAATTGCTAAATTAATTACTTTCCTGTCGTGGCCACCAGAATTCTTAATAATTTATTGCAACTAGTTTCTTCATTTTATTTATTTGTTGGTGACCACTGGTCTATTTATTTATTAATTGGCTGGTGACGACTACATTATTAATTAATTTGTTGATTTGTTGGTGGCGGTGTTGTATTTTTTTCATGAATACATTGGTTCCCATTGGCCATTGCCGTATTTCTGTGCTCACTATTGTGTGAATTTATTCATTGCTGCTCTATTGAATTTATTAATTCACTTATATACATGCAGTCACATTCATTTGTCAAATTTCTGGCATCATGATACTCATTCATGATTTAGTTTTATTCATTCATGGAATGTATGCATTTCTGACAAGGTTAGACATTTATTGTCCATCCCCAAATTGCCTTTGAGAAGTTATTGATGAGCCACCATCTGAACCGCTGCATTCCGTATGGTGAAGGTATTGCTACAATACTGTAAGAACTCAGGGCCATGTATCTGCTCTCTCAACCATCTGACGAACCATTGTTCCATTCATCTTCTGGTTTCCAAGCTTCCAGGTGATGACCAAGTTGTGTGCAACAAATACATCACAGCAAACTGCCTTGTGCTGTGCATTATTGTGATCCCTGTAGAGTGTGATGACTTTTAAAAACATTTAAATTTCCAGTGACTGACTGAAGAAAATCACACCAAGGTTTCAGGTTTTAAGACTTTTACTTTAGCAAACAAGTTAAAAGCAATATTAACTAAATGCTGTTTTTCAAAAACTCTAAAACACAGAAAATATCTCCTATGTAATTTTTAACATGATACATAATCCCAAGCCACAGTTATACTTTACATTGTCCCTTAAATGGATACTTTATTCTCCAGGAACCAGTACAAAGCTATTCTCATCTCCTGCTGGTTTGCTTCCATTTTCTTTTCTAATTCTTGAACTGACGTTGACTGTAATGGTTACACAGGTGATGACTTTCCCCCATCCCAAGCTAATCTGCACATCCTCCCTGTGTGTGCGTGGGTTTCCTCCGGGTGCTCCGGTTTCCTCCCACAGTCCAAATATGTGCAGGTTAGGTGGATTGGCCATGATAAATTGCCCTTAGTGTCCAAAATTGCCCTTAGTGTTGGGTGGGGTTACTAGGTTATGGGGATAGGGTGGAGGTGTTGACCTCGTGTAGGGTGCTCTTTCCAAGAGCCGGTGCAGACTCGATGGGCCGAGTGGCCTCCTTCTGCACTGTAAATTCTATGATAATGATAATCAAATCTTCAAGCCTCCTTTAAATCTCTTCGCTCTGAGCACAAGTTCTCACCCACATTTTGTACAATATGTTCAGCATTTTCTCTGCTTCAGATGCAGGACAGGCTGTCTGTATCTACTGCTGTCAGATAGCTGCAGACTGACTTGTGTCTGTGAGTTTCAGTGATAGAAACAGAACCCTATATCACAATGGCTTCCCACTGAATTTTTCCTTCCCAAAGCCCATCTCCACGGCAATGTGAATTAGGGCTAGTACTCTCCGGCCATTGGGATTCTCTTTTCCCACTGACCACATTCCCCATCCATGGGTTTCTTAGCAGTGTGGGATTCTTTAATGAGAAATTCCATTGACAAGCGGTAGAAAGGTGGAAACCTATGGACAGCGAATGGAGCGCTGCCAAATAACACGAGGCTGGGAGACTGGAGAATCCACGCCTACATAACATTTCTATCTGGATACAAGGCCAAAGTGTTCAGTCAGGCATTGCAGATCCTCTGAATGTTGAGCAGTGAGCATCTATTTGTTCACTTCTCTTTGTGAATTTTACAGGGGAGCCTTTAATGCATCATGTGTACCATTGTCACACCCTGCATGCTGAGCAAATCTGGAGTCGTCCTGTGGAAATGTATTGCTCATTGCACATTTGCTGCACTGCGAACATGCCAAATGCGGTGAATTCTCCAGCCTTACAGAAAAGGGCAGTTAGCGTATCGTCATAAACACAATTTCTCCTTTTGGGAATAGTGGGAAAGTATGGAAGGATTCCTGAGCTGATTATCAGCTTGCTGAACCATGTTAGGAACACTACTTCCATGGCCAACAGGTCCTGGTGTTGGACTTGAACCCAGTGTCTCTGATCAAGAGGTATGGATACTACCACTGTACCACTCCTAATAAAGGGTAATTACCATTTGTACATAAACCCTCACTGCCCCTCTACTAATCCTGCTGTTTCCCATCAATGTCTGGAAGAATTCAGATCAATAAATGCTAAAGGTCTTGGTAGTGTTCATTTCCACAGTTAAAGTTTATGCTGTATGTGGACTAGCGATTATTGTGAAGCAACTCACTGAGTCCACATATGCATTCATTTTAAAAGTGCTGTTGTCGCATAATCAAATCCGTGCACACCTCCTGGAATATCAGTTGTGGACTGTGTCTTGTTATGCTCTAGGTGTAGCATAAGCGGCTTCCTTGTGGTGCACTTGACAAAGGAAGGTTCAGACATGGAGATAACTTCAACACGTTTATTAAACTATGTACACTTCTCCTACTCGGATTTGCCACTACTGTTAATCCTTCTATAACTACATTGACTGACTAACCAGTCTGCTACAATCCATGTGGTGGGTGTGATGTTGAATCAACCCTGTCTCTCTACTCACTGACTGTCTCCACTGGAAAGAGGAAGATCATGTGTGTTGAGTCCTTTATATATGGGTTGGTGTAATGCCCTCCTGTGGTCGTGTCACCTCTGTGTGTATCATTAATGCCCATTGGTCGTGTCGTGGGTGGTAGGTGGATTAGCCACGCTAAATTGCCCCTAAATTGGAAAAAATTAATTGGGTACTCTAAATTTTTAAAAAAGTGATTGCTGGAGCAATTCAGGGCATGCATATGTGCCAGCCCATGCAACACATAGAAATTCCAACAGGCGCCGGTGTTGAATTCGCTCTGTCTGGATTGGCACTGGAGAGGCTAACAAGGTGGAGCTGCATTTCAGCACTCCACTCACTACACACTCAAATCCCAGCCAAGGAGTTACTGCCCAAGATTCACCGATACAGAGCTGGAGACATTGCTGGATGCATGGAGAAGAGAAGGGACACCTTGTTCCCCAGGGTGGGATGCAGGCTGCCATCCGCCGGCATTAACCAGGCCTGTGCGCAGGTGGCAGAGCCCATGAGTGCCATAGGTCCCACTGCCAGGAGCGGGCAGCAGTGCCTGAAGAATCTGTATGACCTTCTCAGGGCTGCCAGCGAGAGACATCATGCTGGCCCATGATGTGCAACCCCCTAGCCAAACATGCTGAGCCACCACCAATATGCCCTGGCACCATCCATCTCCCACACACTTCCCCACGCCTCCATCCCCCCAACTCCCATCCCCATGCGGCCTCTGGCAGGCAGTGCTGGCCCACAATTGGCAACCCCTTGGCCAGATGTGCTAAGCCACCACTTGTGCCCCTGGCATCACCCTTATCCCACATGCCACCCCCAACCCTCCACCCCAGAGGGTGACAGCATCCCACCCATCAGCAGCCCCCTCGCACCCCACTGTGCACCACATGCCAACACCCATAGCGCCCGCCTTGGCCAGGCGCCCTACACAAAAAGGCCAACAACCGTGGACCCCCTGTGTTGCTCATGTCCGTGTGTCTCACACCTTGCATTATTTGAACCCCTACACCTCCAGGAGAAGGTGGCCTACAATGCCGGGGATTGGGAAAGGACCGGAGGGAGTCCACCAATGGAGCAGAAAGCAATGGACCTGGTTGGCAAGGTGGGAGAACGGGCAGTCGCCGAGTCAGAAACAACCAAGTGAGCCCCCAGTGCATGGAATTGTAGGGCGGGATTCTCTCAGCCCGCGGCCGGGCCGGAGAATCGCCGCGATCAGTGCGGATCCCGGCACGCCGCCCTCACGCCAGGACGCGATTCTCCGCAGAGCTCTACGGGCCCCCCAGCCTGGGATGATTTTACGGCCGGGATGGGCCAAGCAGCCGCAACAGAAAACCCACGTCCTACCGGCGCCGTTCTAACCTGCTCTCAGCCGACGGGACCGCATTGTAGAAGGATCCGGGGCAGCCTGGGCGGGGGCAGGGGGGGGTGGGAAGGTTGGGTCCGACCCCGGGGGGCCTCCATTGTGGCCTGGCCAGGGATTGTGGCCCACCGATCGGCGTGCCGGCCTCTCGTGCTGGGGGTCTTCTTTCCCCCGCGCTGGACCCTGTAGCCCTACGCCATGTTGCGTCGGGGCTGGGGTGGAGAATGGAGCCACAGCGCATGCGCATGTTGGCGCTGGTGCAACTGCGCATGCGCGGACCCCGCGATGCCCAGTTGATCCCGGGATCAGCAGCTGGAGCTGCATGGGTCGCTCCACTGCCATGCTGGCCTCCTGTAGGGGCCAGAATTGATGTCAGGAAACGTGACGGCATTTACGATGGTGTTTACGACGGCATCAACACTTAGCATCAGGATCACAGAACCCCCCCCCCCCCCCCCCCCCCCATAGAATTTACAGTGCAGAGGAGGCTATTCATCCCTTCGAGACTGCACCGGCACTTGGAAGGTACACCCGACTTAAGCCCATGCCTCTACCCTACCCCATAACCCCACCTAACCTTTTGGATACTAAGGGGCAATTTAGCATGGCCAATCTGCCTAACCTGCACATCTTTGGACTGTGGCAGTAAACCTAAGCACCCAGAGGAAACCCACACAGACACGGGGAGAAAGTGCAAACTCCAGAAAGACAGTCGACCGAGGCCGAATTTGAACCCGAGACCCTGGAGCTGTGAGGCAGCAGTGCTAACCACTGTGCCATCGTGCTGCCCCACATTGCCTCTGACCACTTCAAAGAAGCTAAGTGGTATCACTTCCTCTTTTGTAACCTCAGAAAGCACTTAGCATTGTTGATGTGGTAAGGAGCTGTCAGTCATAACAAAAATGTTTTTAAACATTGACAGTAGAATCAATGGATGGTACTTCAGATGCATTCACCAATGAAGGGAAAGAACTCAGAATAGCAGAATACTGCAGTGCAGAAGATGCCCTTTGGCACCGATGCATGAAAGGCCCTGACCTGCCCACCTAATCCAACTTGCCAGCACTTCGCCCATAGTCTTGAATTTTATGGCGTGCCAAGTACTCATCCAGGTACTTTTTAAAACATGTGATACACCCAGCTTCTACCACCCTCCCAGACAGTCCATTTCAGACCATCACCACTCTTTGGGTAAAAAAAATTTCCTCAAATCCCCCCAAAACCTCTCACCCCTCACTTTGAACTTGCGTCCTCTCGTATCTGACCCTTCAATTAAGGGTAACAGCAGCTCCCTATCCACCCTGTCCATGCCCCTCATAGTCCTGTACACCTCAATCAGATCACCCCTCAGTTTTCTCTACAAAAGCAACCCAGCGTATCGAACTCCTCTTTATAACTTAAATGTTCCATCCCAGGCAACATTCTGGTGAACCTTTTCTGCACCACCTCCAATGCAATTACATCCCTCCTATAATGTGGCGACCAAAATTGCACACTGTATTCCAATTGTGGCGTCACTAAAGTTCTATACCGCTCCAGCGTGACCTCCCTGATTTTGTAATCTATGCCCCGATTGATAAAAGTGAATGTCCCATATGCCTTTTTCACCACCCTATTAACCTCCTTCTGCCTTCAGAGATCTATGGACAAACATGCTAAGTTCCCTTTGTTCTTCGGAACTTCCCAGTGTCAGACCTTACAACCCTCTGGAAAATGTGTTGAAACCATTAAGCTGTCAATCAAAGACACATTAAAGGTAATGACTGAAATTGAATGAATGCTGAGCATTTCAAAAGCTCTCAGGGGACTTCTGGCTTTTGAAATGCTGACAGCTTTCTAGGAAGGCCTCGACTCTCAAAAAGCAGAAGTTTTACAATAATTGGGCTGAGGGAAGGAAACGTTTTCTTGACTGGAATCTTCAATGGGTTGTCTGATCTGCTCTGCACCTGTCAGGTAGAGCCGTTCAGAGTGAGAAGGCCACTTCAACATTTAAACAGTTCATATCAGGATGAAGAATTTGAAGAGAGGACTGCCTGAGATCACCATGCAAATAGTGATCTTCCGGTTGTACAAGGCTGGAAAGGGCAGTCCGGACACTGGACCCCCATCCCGGGGAGGTCCAGGGATCCACCCCTTACTCACAGCCTGAGCCCATCTCAAACTCAGGATCCTTGGGGGACCCTCCCCCTGCAGCCTGGCAGTGGCAAAGTGGCACAGGAGTAGTCGACTAACCTCCTTAAACCCCCTCAGATTCCATGGCGCCAGGTTAGGGTGTCACTGCCAGGTTACCAGTGCCGTAGTGCCAGGGGACAGTGCACTGTTTGCAATTACAGGGATGGGGACTGAAGCAGATGGTGGCTGGGGGTAGGGGGGTTACAAAAGGAATGGTTGTGTGGGGGCAGCTGAGGCGGTCGGGTGGGTGGTTTGAGTCACCCTCGTGCATGCGTGATATAGGGAGTTGGCCTGTTATTCCTGCGGTGGGAGGATGATGCCCCTCCTTGTTCAGGGGTTGAGGTTCCCCCTTGTCAGCATGAGGTTAATATTTGCATTGTGAGGTAGAGAGGGGCCTACCGTTGGATGATGGGATCGGGACGCCCGTTCAAAATGGCAGCCCGAGACCGGGAGGGGAAGGGAAATGCTTGTCACCATGCGTAAATTTTCATACCAGATGTATTAGAATAGCATCTGAGTAACGCTCCTGGCGGGAGCACTTAGACTCCGGAACGGAGAATCTGGTCCATTGTTTTTGAAATATTCAACATTCAAATTAGGAAAACTTGGAAATTGAAATGTCTTGAAATTGCATAAACTGCAAAATCTGATGAACTGGGCTGTTGAGCAAACCTTACAGAATCTTTCCGAACAATGTAACAGAGAGCAACCTCAAAAATCAATCCTCCGACAATCATAGATGGTATTTCATTTAAGAAAGACCACCAAATTAATCTCAAGTCACAAACTAAATGTTGGAATTGCAAATCTAAGTGAAACAATGAACAGCTAATATTGAAAATGTATTTTTCAAATCTGATTTTCAATGTATGAATGCAAATTACTTTTGAGTAGCTTTTATGCTTAGGGAAAGGCTTTTATAAAAATTGACTGCTTTACTGGTTTAAATGCTTTGCATATTTATTCAATGGTGTATAAGAAATCAGCAATTATGCAATTAGACGTTTTTATGTTGGAGCTATTATTCACACAAGATTAAAGTGCGTTGCCATGAACAACAGAGATGAAAAATTTCCAAGTAGGTTTTGTTTTAAAATTATAGAAAGTTTTAAAGACATATTTACGGCACATTTATACAAATTAACATGATGTCATTTGTAACATATTTAAAAGTATATTTGACAAATGATCCATAATATTAAAATCAACAGTAGATGCAGTAAATGATTAGGATGATAATGATTGCACTGATGTTCCATTAAAGCAAAGCTACATAACTTATCAATTAATGTTGTATTTGGAAGCATTTTAAATTGACATCTTATTCCAGTTTTTCAGATTAACTACTCACACACTTGAAGGGTGAATTTTCCAACACAAGACAAAGGTATGGCTAGATGAGAGAACTATTTTGTGGGACTCCCCAAATTGGGTTCCATAGTGAGGTGACACAATATTGAACAGACTATGTAACAGCTGTTGAAATACAGGAGAATGACCTGGGAATGTGAGTTGATGTAAGCAGGTGCCCATTCAACATGCCAGCAATTTAACATGTTGAGCAAAAGACAGCTGTCAGGGGCAACACCCGGCCAATATGGCATGACATGAAAACAGATGCAGAAAAAGATGGCACATCTGAGGAAACTACCACCATAAGGCCATCCAACAGTGCCATTTATCTCGTAGATAACCTTCAATAGGCAAGTTGCAAAAGTGTTGTCTGTCAACCTGTTCTAAGTTTAGCACAGGCACACACCAGGCCTTCACAGAACCTGACTGTTTTTGCACTGCTTAAAGTGCATGTTCATACTTCTACAGAACAAACATTCCATTTGCTACTTAGAAATAATATAATTGATGCACAAACATCTTCAAAATGCTTTAGGCCGAAAATTATTCAGTTGCACCGTTAGTAACAATGCACCAGTAGCTGCCAACTTGGTCACTTGCTGCCATGGAAAACTGTATTATGCAGGTTTACCAAGTGGCTGTCCTTAATGATATATCTACCTTTGGTAAAGCATGTGATGGTAGGCAGTCTTGTTAATCTGCTGTTGCTGCTCAGTGGGAAAGCTAAAGAGACAAGTTGGTCTTGATAGCCTATGGGCAATCACCTATAATCTTATAATTAGTGTCACAAGCAGGCTTATATTGACACTGCGATGAAGTTACTGTGAAAATTCCCCAGTCGCACACTCCCACCGCACCTGTTCGGGTACACTGAGGGAGAATTCAGAATGTCCAATTCACCTAACAACATGTCTTTTGGGACTTGTGAGAGGAAACCGGAGTACTGGAGGAAACTCACACAGGCACAAGGACAACGTGCAGACTCCGCACAGCCAGTGACCCAAGCTGGGAATCGAACCCGGGTCCCTGGCACTGTAAAGCAACGGTGATAACCACTGTGCTACGGTGCCGCCCTTGTCAAGTTAGCTATATTTTATATCGGCCAACATTATGGAGCAACCCCTGTGCTAATCTGGAAGGAGCAGAATAAGGATGGAGGTCTCCTTGATTCCTGCTGGAAATGCTAGCCACACAGTGCAGGTGTCCTTTTAGTTATTGGTGCTGATCTTCTACTGATTGTGTTCGGATCGAGGGCTTGCAGTGTCAGTTAGAACACAGAACATACAGTGCAGAAGGAGGCCATTCGGCCCATCGAGTCTTCACCGACCCACTTAACCCACTTAAGCTCTCACTTCCACCCTATCCCTGGAACCCAATAACCCCTCCTAACTTTTTTTTTTGGAAACTAAGGGCAATTTATAATGGCCAATCCACCTAACCTGCCCGTCTTTGGATTGTGGGAGGAAACCAGAGCACCCAGAGGAAACCCACGCAAACACGGGGAGAACGTACCGCAAGGATCTGTTTTGGGGCCACTGCTGTTTGTCATTTTTATAAATGACCTGGAAGAGGGTGTAGAAGGATGGGTTAGTAAATTTGCAGATGACACGAAGGTCGGTGGAGTTGTGGATAGTGCTGAAGGATGTTATAGGATACAGAGGGACATAGATAAGCTGCAGAGCTGGGCTGAGAGGTGGCAGATGGAGTTTAATGCGGAAAAGTGTGAGGTGGTTCACTTTGGAAGGAGTAACAGGAATGCAGAGTACTGGGCTAATGGCAAGATTCTTGGTAGTGTAGATGAACAGAGAGATCTCGGCATCCAGGTACATAAATCCCTGAAAGTTGCCACCCAGGTTAATAGGGCTGTTAAGAAGGCATATGGTGTGCTAGCCTTTATAAGCAGGGGGATTGAGTTTCGGAACCACAAGGTCATGCTGCAGCTGTACATAACTCTGGTGCGGCCACACCTGGAGTACTGCGTGCAGTTCTGGTCACCACATTATAGGAAGGATGTGGAAGCTTTGGAAAGGGTTCAGAGGAGATTTACTAGGATGTTGCCTGGTATGGAGGGAAGGTCTTACGAGGAAAGGCTCAGGGAATTGAGGTTGTTTTTGTTAGAGAGGAGAAGGCTGAGAGGTGACTTAATAGAGACATATAAGATAGTCAGAGGGTTAGATAGGGTGGACAGTGAGAGTCTTTTTCCTCGGATGGTGATAACCAACACGAGGGGACATAGCTTTAAATTGAGGGGTGAGAGATATAGGACAGATGTCAGAGGCAGTTTCTTTACTCAGAGAGTAGTAGGGGTGTGGAACGCCCTGCCTGCAATAGTAGTAGACTCGCCAACTTTAAGGGTATTTAAGTGGTCACTGGATAGACATATGGATGAATATGGAATAGTGTAGGTCAGATAGGCTTCAGATGGTTTCACAGGTCGGCGCAACATCGAGGGCCGAAGGGCCCGTACTGCGCTGTAGTGTTCTATGTTCTATGTTCTAACGTTCAGACTCCGCACAGTCAGTGACCCAGCGGGGAATCGAACCTGGGACTCTTGCGCTGTGAAGCCACGATGCTATTCACTTGTGCTACCGTGCTGCCCTAAGTTATATGATTGGAATAAAGTTGATGTAGTGTATCATGCAGATAACATTGATGGCATAATTGCAGCTGTTGGCAGTCCAGTCTGTTGATGTCCTCAAAATGCCTTATTTCATCTTGTACCACTTCAACCTTAAATATTGCATTTCTAGTCATTCAAATCCAATCTTTATATTTAATTGCCAGTCAGTAAAGAATCTCTGCAATTGCATGCCTTGTTGGTCTCTGAGATCTCATGAAAGTTTGCATTTAAAAATAGTTCTCTCATTTTCCTTTTCTCAGTTTACTGTTCTGCCGACACTTTGCAAATGCTTCAATTTTGGTTGACGTTCTCTTTAAATCAGATGACACTTCGACTATTCCAGGTAAATGTCACATGCCATAAGGGGATTTTCTTCATAAGTAACTGATAACAATAAAAAATACCACTAAAACAGTGTGTAAAACAAGAAAATAAAAAATGCCTAAGGACCCTCAAAATATTCCACATGATTTAATCCTACTTCACATGGGTAAAGCGACCACCCAGTGCAATCGCATTATAGATTTAATTTAGTAGCATTATAATATTTAAATAATGTTGTGCCTCACTTTTTCTATTCCAGGTATAGAAAAAAGACCTTTGCAAAGATCATGCTCAGCAGTGGATTGACATAGATCTGTCGACATGTATCTGAGTAGAGATTAGCGTCCTGTAGCATCTGCTCCACTCCTCTACCACCCATAATAGCGATTAGTAAACTTAACCTTCAAAAAAGGTCATAATGTATTCCCATTATGCAACAAATAGGCACAAGTGATATTAAAATAAGTATAGTCTATAAACAGTTACACGTTGAAACACTAGAAAATAAAAATAATTATACAACATCCACTCTAGTGCCTTATTACCTTCTTCTTTAAATTAATATATGAAACTGTAACAAAGGGACAACCAATCTGACATGTAAAGCTCCACAAGTGCGACAGTGGAGACATTTAATTGAATGTTGTGAAACAGTAAAAAGGCTCTCGATTCTTCTTCATTCAAGAGAGCTGCCAAATTGAATTCAAAACAATCAAACCTTTCAGAAGCTGATATTAAATGTGGTGCATTGTTTCAACAAGTGAGTGATCGTAAGAGTGTTCCCCAGGAACTACTTAGAGACAGTAATGCTAGAATTTTCACTCTAGGTTTATGGCTCTAGTTTATACCAACATTGAGACATACCCAAGGAGGTGATGTGGGACCAGCAAAGTTCTCAGAACCATAGCTGACAAGGTAGCATAAAATCCAACTGAAATCACAATGATAATGTTATTATAATTTTTATATTATAGGATGCATATATAATACTAGAATATCATAAGATGCAATTAAACTGGTTCATATTCCTACTTGTGTTGGATATTTTATATATTTGATTTTCCTCAGAACAATGCTGTGATGACACCAGTTTCTATGTGTGCAACAAAATGAATTTCAGTATGAGTTTCTCAAAAGTCTGAAACTCAAAACGTCTATTCCATGCTTCAGCTCCAACTTCTAGCAGCTTCTCTCCTGTCTGGTTACGTATCTTTGATCAGTTAGCAGCCTCACTTGGCAGGATTTTCCAGGTTCTCCCGCTGGAGGAATCATCCAACCCTGCCAAAGGCAACAGGGATTTGAATGGATCGCTGCCTCCACTGCGGGGCAGGAAAGTCCCAGTGACAGGATCAAACACAGGACATTTGAACCATTGAACACGACAATTAGCATGGGTTGATTCTTCTTCAGCCAGAAAAAAAACCATGCTTGTAAATAAACTGAACATTTATCTGTGTAGTCAGTTGAAAAAAGCTAAACACATGGGGTGCTCCTCTTTCCTCCAAAATTCTATTCACAGAATTTACAGTGCAGAAGGAGGGCATTCGGCCCATTGAGTCTGTACCGGCCCTTGGAAAGAGCACCCTACCTAAGCCCACAACTCCACCCTATCCCCACACTTCCACCCTACCCCCGTAACCTCACCTAACCTTTTTGGACACTAAGGGCAATTTAGCACAGCCAATCCACCTACCCCTGCACATCTTTGGAAGGAAACCGGAGCACCTGGAGGAAACCCATGCAAACACGGGGAGAACGTGCAGACTCCACACAGACAGTGACCCAAGCCGGGAATTGAACCTGGGACCCTGGCGCTGTGAAGCCATTGTGCTAACCACTATGCTACCGTGCAGGCAGCTGTGATGCAATGGCTTTTGCTGTTGACTACATGGATATAAATGAACTTATCTGGTTTTGGCTGCAGTGAGAACTTCCTCTTATTGCTGCCACTTGGCCTAGCATTCAGACCTATAGCAAGGTCTTCCAATATGGCAGATTGCCGGCAAAGCCAGATGCCCTCTTGTAACAGCATGATCTGAAGAAGCACCTCTTAGCATCAGGCTTCAGATCAATGGCAGGCAAAATTTTAATATGATTTTAAATATTTTATGTTGGAGAGGAAGAGGAACTCAAGAAATCAGACTTTACTCTTATTTGTGACTCTCTTTCATTCAGGGCAAGGAATCATGAAGATGTGAGCTGGAGCATATGCATGTCATTTGCAATAATGTTAAATGGTCCAAATATTCAACTTTGTTTAACAGTCACATAATAGCCGACAGTAACAATAGTGTTTTTTGTTGAAGTACAAACAAAATTGATGTGATTTCATAAATCTAATTCACTGTACAACATTCTGTTAGTCCTTTTTGCTGAATATCATCCCTCTGTCCTTGCATGTAAAACAATTTAAGTTGTGGACATATTGAAAACATTCTCCCACTATTGGCCTCTGTTGCTTTGAGTAGCAGAATGGTGAGACAGTTAACAGCAGCTCCTCGGGCACTCCTGAGGAGCACCACAATGTCTGGGATTCGGCGTAAATGAGATCACCAGAGGTTGTTGAGAAATTTATAGCTATTGGTAAAGGAAACTCCAGTGCTTTAAATTCACTACATGAGGATTAATTCTTATTTATGTTGATATTGGAGGGATTTACATTGTCCACAATTATATTAATTAATATTGATAAGGGAATTGTTTCTCATATATATCTATGTCAAAACAATGAATCTACAACCTTGCGTTCATAAATAATTTTCCGTGAACATTCGACATCCCAAACCACTTTACAGCTAGAGAAGTATATTTGATCAGCAGTCACTGTTGTAATGTAGGGAAGCACAGCAGCCAATTTGTACATTGCAAAGTTGCACAAATGACAAGATGAATGACTAGATAATGGGCAAAATTCTCTGTTTGGGGGACTATGTGCGGGATTCTCCGACGCCCAAATCAGGGCCTGAGCTGGTTTGACGCCAGTAAGCCATTTTCTGCCCCCTCCAAAATGGCATCACCGAAATGCCATATGCATTGGTGCATCATTGGCAGGTCCTCACACGATGCTCCACCCCGATTGGCCGAGTTCCCGACCGCGTGGGACACGTGTGGTCTCAACAGTTGGGAATCCGGTGTGGCAGCTGCGAACTGTGTCCTGCGCCGCCACACTCTGTCAGGATCCATGCCGCTGACAGGGGGGTTTCTGCAAGGGCTGGGGGTAATGGTGGGGGGTTGGCCAGGAGATGACCAGGGAGTGGCCTGTGGGTTCGAAGATGGCGGGTCAGATTCCTGCATGGCCGACGCCAAGTTGAAGGACGCCACTGCTGCAGGCCATCAGCGTGCACATGCACGGCATAGGACCTGGCAATTCTCCAGCCATTTTTACTGCGGGAGCCGGGGGTTTCACCCAGTCCCGGTATTAGCGCCTCACCGGTCCCGGAATCGGTGAGGGGTCAATGCCGATTTTTGCGTCCTAAAACACCTGCAAATTCTACGTTGCAGCCGGCGCTTAGCCACTGAAACTGAGAATCCAGTCCTATGTTCTCACGCCGGAGCTGAATTGCCCCTGATTTATGCTCCCGCTGGGAACACAAATGAGGAAGCGATTCCCAATCCTTCGCCTTGCAAATTTATGCATGGTGAGAATTGTGAATGATTCCGTAGGGAATCCGACTATTGTGCTGCCATTATGACTGGGTGGTCTGATATCGAGGTTCTGTGGCTGGCCACTCCTCCCCACCACCCCCTGCGGCGCAATTCAGCCCCCACCCCTGGATTTTCTGGGTACACCTCCGACCCAACCTCCCCAGAGACCCCCTAAATAAAGCAACTCCCCCAGAGACCCACTAAATAAAGGGACCCCCGAACTAAAGGGATTTGTAGAGACTCCCTAATTAAAGGGAGTCTGGCTCAGACAGAGGAAGCACTGCCCCTCTCTGGTTTCCTCTCTCACTAGCTTTCTGGCGGAGTCTGTGGTGGGGAGTCTTTTAATAAGGGGGTCTCTGTGCGGTTGTCCTTTATATACAGGGTCTCTGTGGAATGTTCCTTTAGTTAGGGGTTCTCTGGAGGTCCCTTAGTTTGGGAGTCTCTGGGGCAGTCCTTTTAGTTAGGGGGTGTCCCCCTTTTTGGAGAGTCCCTTTCGGGAGTCCCCCTATTCAGGGGGTCTCGGAGGTGTGGATGAGTTGTGTCACCCCCGTACTTGTGGGAATTGGGGGACCCACGAAATCCAGTGCTGGGGTCTGCATCGTGATCTGAGAGTACGGTGTGGGGCTGATATGTAATGTGAGGGGAGGTGGGGGATGATCTGCAATGGCGGGGAGGGGGGGCCTGCTTTGTGATGCAGAGGTGGGGTGGCCAACCGCAGGTCCTGGTTATTGGGCCGCCCACTCAAAATGATGGACCAATAGCAGGAATCCCTCGGGAATTGTTTGCAATCCTTGCCATGCATAAATTTGCATTGTTGAGGATTAGGAATCGCTTCCTGATTTGCACTAGCAGCAGGAGCACAAATCAGTAGCAATTCAAGTCCAGCGGGAGAACATAGTGCTACATTCTCCAAATTTGAGACTAAGTGCTGACGCCTTGCTGACCGGAAAAATGGTGAAAAACGGCCACAGATCCTCTATCTGGTTGGGGGCGAGCAGGCACGCAGCACAGAGCCCCCGGCTCCAGCTGCGGATACAGCCAGAGAATTATCAAGTACGTAGCCGCGCATGCACATGGCTGCAGCCTGCAGCGGCTGCGCCATGCAACATGGCGTAGGCCAAGTGCGCACCCGGCCTGCCAAATAGTGCCCCTTTTGGCCAGGCTTGCCATCCCTGGACCACGCCACATATCAGTGCCCCCATCCCCGGCCAAAGTCCCCCCACCCGCTGACCAACTCCCCCCCGCGACTGTGGTGGTGCTGGACTTAGTCTGCAGCCGCCAGGCCGAGTTGCCCCCCAAAAAATCACACACAATCGACGATGTCGGGAAATTGGCCCTTCGGGGGCGCATCATTGGGGGAGGGACCTAGGCAACGTCCTGAGGCCGTTCCATCGGCGTGCGGCGTACTCCTAGCATACGCTGTTTGGAGGGGGCAGAGCATCACAAAAGCGGCACCGCCCCCAATTTCGGTGCCAACATGGATTCTCCAGCCGATCGCCGAATGCGATTTCAGTGTCGGAGACTGGAGAATCCCACCCTACTCTCCCGAACGGAGAATGCCGTCCAGTGTCTACTTGAAAGGTAGCATTCCCAAAACTGCAGCACTCCCTCAAATTCTGCACTGAAATATAAGCCTATCCTACCTGCTCAAGCCTTTGAGTGGAGTTTGAACCTACAATCTAAAGAAACTGTGCCAAGACTGACAAGGTGAGATTTATACTTCTCCAGCTTCTCTATTATCAAAAACATTATTATCAAAACATACCATCCTGTCATATTTGGACAGCACAATGCCACTGTCAGTAGAAATATTAACTACCTTCTCCAGAGAACAGGATAGTCTTGGATTATTCTCTTGAAATCGAAGGCGACAATGGACCGATTTAAAGTTAATTGGCTGCCATTGTTTTGCTGGTCTCAATTGCAATAAACACTGAAGCACTAAAGAAATAATTGGCATTTTTCACTGATTCCCTCAGGTGAATTTTATACTTTTTTATCCTAATTTGGAACTTGCAGATTGTCAACAAGCACATTTGAATCAATATAAAATGGTAAGCGGTCTTTGTTATATAACACAGACATTTCAGTTGCTATAATGGGATCAGTATTTGTACTCTCATGTTTGCATCAGAAAGTTGTGGATACAAGCACACCCCAGTTACCTCCGTGATGGGGCCTGAGGGCTGTTAGGATGCAGTGCTGAACAGAGCACCTTTTAAAGATGGCTCCCTGATCTCTGTGGAGCCGGTTGCTGCATCTATCAGGCCCCGCCCCACCACAGTGATGGCAACACGACCACAATTTTTTTTTCAGAGAGGCTCAATATTTGTAGAGAAAACTGATCTGTGCAACTGGAAAATTAGACGCCAGTTTTCAATCTGAGCCTGACACTTTGCCAAATTCTGGTAAGATTCTACCCTAAGAAGAGAAAAATAGATTATGAGAGTAAACTTGCAAGGAACATAAATTTGGACTGTAAAAGCTTCGAGAAGTTTATAAAAAGACACATGAAAAAAATTGTCTGTCCTTGACAGCCCAAGCCAACTGAATCTATAATAGAAACAAGAAAATGCAGAGCAATTAAGCACCTATTTTAGCTTTGTCTTTGCAACAATATGTCTATTGTCAGGAATGTAAAGAGATAAAAACATGATGTTAATACTTCCTATCACCAGATGGAAACAAGGAGCAATCATATAAATGTCATGGGTGGAATTCTCCGACCACCCCCACCCAGGGCCGGGTCGGAGAATCACCGGGGGGGGGGAACCAACGTAAATCCCGCCCCAGCGACGCCCGTGATATTCTTCGGCCCCCCAAAAATCCCGTCGATGTGAATCGGGTTGCGCCCCTCACAGAATGGCGAGGACTGGCGCCACGCAATTATGCCATGGGTCATTCCACGGGTCACGCCGGTGTAAATCGAACCACCTATTTAACGGTGTCAACCCGCCTGCCAGTGCAGAGGTAGGGGTCGGCGTGGGGCGGCTGCCAGAGAGGGGACGGCACGGTCGCAGTTGGAGGAAGGGCTCACAGGAGCCGTTGGAGTGTGCTTGCCGGGGGGGCAGGGCTTGGGAGGGAAGAGGCGCTGGGGAGAGGGGGGAAGGGGCTCGGGGGGGGACGGGGGAGGGGCTCGGGAGGGGGTGAAGGGGGATATTGGGGAAGGTGCGTGCCGGGGAGGGGAGGGGTGTGTTCACCTGGCCAGGTGTCAGCTGGCAACAGTCGCGACCATGCAGCCCATGGCACCTGGCTGCGGGGGGGGGGGGGGGCGCATGGGGAATGATGACATGTTTTCTATCCCCCCCCCCCCCACTCCCCCCCCCCCCCCCCCTGCAGGCCATTATGTTTGGTCATCACCCAGTGATGTTGGCCGCCGTGGCGGGTGGCGCACTTCTACATGTTGTCCTGGGGGAGCTGGAGTAGGACCGTGCCAGCGAAGGCTGCTGGAAAGGAGCATGCCGCAGGGAGGCAGGTGGCAGGTGCCCAAGTTGGAGGGACACCTGCCCGACAGGACCAGGAGGAGGAGGAGGAGGAGGAGATGGTGGTGGTGCCATGGCGACGGAGACGCCCGATAAGGCCCCGTGTATACCGGCCCTGCTCGTCGTACCACAACCTCACGGACCGGGCATGCAGGAGGAGACTCCGGAGGAGCAGGGAAATCGGCGCCCATATCTGCCACCTGACGGCACACCTGGCACCGCATGGCACTGGGGGAGGACACTGGGGCAGTGACAGACGCCCTATATGCCATTGCAGACTGCTGCATCCAGTTCCCTAGGGACCGGGCCAGCTAGGATGCCCGGGCAGCTGCCGCGGCCAGGATGCCCATGGTCCAGGGGGCAATTGATAGGATGCACGTCGCCGTGAACGTGCAGGTGGTTTGTGACCACTGCAGGATGGCCAGGTGCCAGGATCCTGCACGTCTGGGTTCCGGTACCCGGGCAGTGTACATGGCTCATTCGTATTGATGCAATCTTTAATCCCCACCATGTTCGAGGGATGCGCTCCCCAGCTGAGGGGCTGGTTGCTGGGCGACAGGGGTTACCCATTGCGGTCGTGGTTAATGACGCTTAAACGGAGGCCACAGACTGACGTGGAGAACCGCTACAACGATGCCCATGCAGCCACCAGGGGTGTGACAGAGAGGTGCTTTGGGCTGCTGAAGATGCATTTCAGGTGACTGGACCTCCTGGAGGGCTCTCCAGTACCCGTCAGATAGGGTCGGCCACATCGTTGTGGTCAGCTGCGTCCTGCACAACATAGCCCAGCAGAGGGGCAATGTGCTGCAGACAGAGGAGGGGGAAGTGGAGGATCAGCAAAACGAGGCGCAGACCTCCCCAGATGAGGAGGATGGGGGCAATGTTCAGGACAGATGGGCTGGACATGGATGGGAGGCTGTCCACCGTTACCAGCTGGGCCAGCGGGCACCAGAGAGGCTGATAGCCACCCGGTTCACGGACTAGGGGGGCGTGGGAATCGCTGAGTATGGGCACAGACTTCACACTACGGCACCAGCATACCACCCTCACCCCACCCACCCAACACCAACCACCCTCACCCCACCCGCATGCACACCACCCCTCCATTGCACATCCACCTGCGGCACAACAGGCAGGGCTCACACGATCGCCAGTGGAAACGTGTCCATTGCAGGCCATGGAGGATGATGACAACCTGCTCTGCGCTGAGCTCCTGGCTCTACATTGTTGAACAATGTCTGACCCATGGCCACAGTACCACTCTCCACCCGGACGGTCCCTGCATGCGGCCTTGACACTGCAGCGCACGGTCCCCTCGTCTGCCCGGGGGGGGGTGATGAGGGCGACCCGGGGGGGGGGGGGTCACACTAACCTGAGGCCGACGTTCTATCACGCCTCACACACAACACTGGCACTCACATCACACCACACCCCCGCACGCATCAGACAGAGCACAGAGGCAGCTTCTGTAGGTGTGAAAGTGATTTTAATAATAAACAGTTCATACACGTGCCCTAGCCCCGACAACTAATCTGTGCCCTGCACCTGTGCCAACTTCTCAGTGTCTAACTTTCTGGCCTTACGGGCCCTATGACTACATCTAGGTGGTTCCCCAGATGTTACAGCGGAACTGGAGGTGGACTCCTGTGATTTCTGCCCTGTGACTGGGGACATCTTTAGCGGCCGTTTCCTGGGGCGTCCTGGCCTAGATCGGCCAGGCTGCTGCCCAGGCAACTTGGATGGCGAGCTGCCAACCTGTCCTGACCGTTGCCCACCAGATGCACCTGGGACGGAAGGGGAGGGGAGTCCAAGGTGTTGCAGTGTTCCCGGACTACACTCGCAGGGAGACCCAGAACAGGCCCCAGCACCTCCTCCTCCCTTGGGGTGCCCGATGGCCCCCGGGCCTCAATATGAGTCGGGGATGCGAATGGACCGAGCATTCGATGCCCCCCCGACACCTGGCACTGCCAGTCCTTGAGGCCTGTCCTGGTATCATCAAGGATCTGCAAGTTTGCAGCCATGGAGCTCAGGGAGTTGACCATCCCTCTCTGTGTCTCGGCGACGCCGGCCACCACCTGGGTAATGGCGCTGATGCCCTCAGCAATGGCCTGCACAGACTGAAATGAAATGAAAATGAAAATCGCTTATAGTCACAAGTAGGCTTCAAATGAAGTTACTGTGAAAAGTCCCTAGTCGCCACATTCCGGCGCCTGTTCAGGGAGGCTGGTACGGGAATTGAACCGTGCTGCTGGCCTGCCTTGGTCTGCTTTAAAAGCCAGCGATTTAGCCCAGTGTGCTAAACTGGCCTATGGCCCGCTGAGACTGGGCCATGGCCTGCTGAGACTGGGCCATGGCCTGCTGAGTCTGGGCCATGGCCTGCTGAGACTGGGCCATGGCCTGCTGAGACTGGGCTATGGCCTGTTGAGACTGGGCCATGGCCTGCTGAGACTGGGCCATGGCCTGCTGAGACTGGGCCATGGCCTGCTGAGACTGGGGCACGGCATTGAGCGCCTCTGTGATCTGCTGCTGGCTCTGGCTCATGGTTGTCTGTGAGAGGGCAGCCATGTCCTGGGCCACAGACGCTGCCTGCACGGAAATCCTCAGGCTTTGCAAATTGCTCCCCATGCCTGACACCATCACACCCATTGCTTCCACCACAGACGCCACCCTTGCGGTTTCGGCCTGGGTGGCACACATGACTGGCACCACTCCCTGCTCCTGGACGTGGGTGGACTCCTCCACCTGCATTGCAGCTGCCGCAAGCCGGCCGTCACCCCCTTCGATGGTCCCTTGTTCAGTGATTGCATCAAGTCTATGGGTGGGTGTGGTAACTCCAGGAACCCAGGACCCATCTGGGCGGTAGATGGTTGCCTGTGCCGGGCTGCCCTCCGACTGCCCAGCCCCTCGGCTGCTCCTGCCTCCACCTGCTGTACCGGGACGGATGTGTTGTGCGCAACAGTTAGTGTCCCAGATGCCTCATAGCTAAAGTGCCTAACCGTGTTGAATGTCTCTGCGATGTTGGAGGGTGTAGGAGATAGCCGTGGCGTAGTGTCGTGCTCCTCATCCGACCTGAAGTCTGGGGTCCCCTGGAGTGGTGATTCCTGTCCATCCGTCCCCTGTGTGCGGGTGTCGTGTGCATCAGTGTCCTGGGCGTCAGTGTCCTGGGCGTCAGTGTCCTGGGAGTCAGTGTCCTGGGCGTCAGTGTCCTGGGCGTCAGTGTCCTGGGAGTCAGTGTCCTGGGCGTCAGTGTCCTGGGCGTCGGTGTCCTGGGAGTCAGTGTCCTGGGCGTCAGTGTCCTGGGCGTCGGTGTCCTGGGCGTCAGTGTCCTGGGCGTCAGTGTCCTGGGCGTCGGTGTCCTGGGCGTCAGTGTCCTGGGCGTCGGTGTCCTGGGCGTCGGTGTCCTGGGCGTCAGTGTCCTGGGAGTCAGTGTCCTGGGCGTCAGTGTCCTGGGTCGACTGCGACGGGGGCCTGTTGCTGTGGCAGCCTTCCTCATTGCTGGGTGTGGCCCGCCAGCGTCGCCGCACTTGCACTAGATGGGGGCAGCGTCTGTCTGGTGCTCCAGGTCTGTCCCTGGCTTGTGTACATCCTGCCACGTCCTGGGGGTGGCGTCCGCCTGGTGGTCTGGGTCTGTCCTTGGCTCGTGGACGCCCGGGCACGTCCTGGGGGCATCGTATGCCTGATGGGCCGGCTCTGTCCCTGTCTTGTGGCTGCCCTGGCATGTCCTGGGGCGGTCGGCATCCGCGGGGACGGGTGGGTCGACGTTTCATCCTGCAATACACAATATAGCATGCATGGTTAGTCACGCAGACAGGGATGGCGGAAGGGGGGGATATGGGGAAAAGGAGGGATATGGGAGAAAGGGGGAATGGGGAAAGGGGGATATGGAAGAAGGGAGAATATGGGGGAAAGGGGGGATATGGAGGAAAGGGGGGATATGGAGCAAGGGGGAATATGGGGGATGGGGAAAGGGGGGAAATGGGGGAAGGGGGATATTGGGAAAGGGGGGATATGGGGAAAAGGGGGGATGGGGAAAGGGGGATATGGGGAAGAGAGGATATGGGGTAAGGGTGATATGGGGAAGTGGGGATATGGGGAACAGAGGATATGGGGGAAGGGGGAAGGGGGATATGGGGGAAGGGAGTTATGGGGAAAGGGGGTTATGGGGGATGAGAGGATATGGGGAAGGGGATATTGGGGAAAGGGGGATATGGGGGAAGAAAGGATATGGGGAAGGGGGATATGGGGAAGGGGGATATGGGGGATGGGGAAAGGCGGGGATATGGGGAAGGGTGCACATGGGGAAGGGGGATATGGGGAACAGAGGATATGGGGGAAGGGGGATATGGGGGAAGAGAGGATATGGGGAAGGGGATGTTGGGGAAAGGGGGATATGGGGGAAGAAAGGATATGGGGAAGGGGGATATGGGGAAAAGGGGGGATGGGGAAAGGGGGATATGGGGAAGAGAGGATATGGGGTAAGGGTGATATGGGGAAGTGGGGATATGGGGAACAGAGGATATGGGGAAGGGGGAAGGGGGATATGGGGGAAGGGAGTTATGGGGGATGGGGAAAGGGGGTTATGGGGAAGAGAGGATATGGGGAAGGGGATATTGGGGAAAGGGGGATATGGGGGAAGAAAGGATATGGGGAAGGGGGATATGGGGAAGGGGGATATGGGGGATGGGGAAAGGCGGGGATATGGGGAAGGGTGCACATGGGGAAGGGGGATATGGGGAACAGAGGATATGGGGGAAGGGGGATATGGGGGAAGAGAGGATATGGGGAAGGGGATATTGGGGAAAGGGGGATATGGGGGAAGAAAGGATATGGGGAAGGGGGGATATGGGGAAGGGGGATATGGGGGATGGGGAAAGGTGAGGATATGGGGAAGGGTGCACATGGGGAAGGGGATATGGGGGAAGGGAGTTATGGGGATGGGGAAGGGGATATGGGGAAGGGTGGATATGGGGGAAGGGGGATATGGGGGAAGAGAGGATATGGGGGAAGGGGGGATATTGGGGAAAGGGAATATGGAGGAAGAGAGGATATGGGGAAGGGGGAATATGGGGAAGGGGATATGGGGGATGGAGAAAGGTGGGGATATGGTAAAGGGGGATATGGGGGAAGGTTGGGGTATGGGGGAAGCGGGATATGGGGAAAGAGGGGATGCGGGGGAAAGGGGGGACATTGGGAAGGGGATTATGGGGAAGGGGGTGTGGGGAAGGGGATATGGGGAAAGGGGATGGGGAAAGGTGGGATATGGGGGAAGGGTCATATGGGGAAGGGGGGATATGGTGGAAGGGGATATAGAGGATGAGGGAAAGGGGATATGGGGAAGGGGGATATGGGGAAGGGGGTATTGGGAAAGGGGTTATGGGGAAAGGGGGGATGTGGGGGAAAGGGGGAATGGGGACAAGGGGGATATGTTGGAAGGGGAGATATGGGGAAGGGGATATGGGGAAGGGGATATGGGGATTTGGAAAGGGGGGTATGGGGGAAGGGGGAATATGGGGGATGGGGATATGGGGATGGGGAAAGGGGGGATATGGGGAAGGGGTATCTGGGGGAAGGGGGAATATGGGGAAGGGGGGATATGGGGAAGGGGATTCAGGGGAAAGGGGAATACAGGGGAAAGGGGGATTCGGGGGAAAGGGGGATATGGGGAAAGGGGGCATACGGGGGAAGGGGTGATATGGAGGAAAGGGGAGATATGGGGAAAGGGGGCATACGCGGGAAGGGGCGATATGGGGGAAAGGGGAGATATGGGGAAGGGGATATGGGGAAGGGGATATGGGGATTTGGAAAGTGGGATATGGGGGAAGGGGGAATATGGGGGATGGGGGAATATGGGGAAAGGGGGGATATGGGGAAAGGGATACAGGGGAAAGGGGGATATGAGGGAAGGGGGTTATGGGGAAAGGGAGGATATGAGGGAAGGGGGATATGGGGAAGGGGGATATGGGGAAAGGGGAAATATGGGGGAACCGGGGATATGGGGAATGGGGGATATGGAGGAAAGGGGAGCAGGCATTGGGGGGGTCTCACTTGGTGGTGCACCCCTGACCACTGCATCCGCAAACTGCCAGTCCTCGGGTCTGCCTGCAAGGTCCAGCACCCTCTCTTCAGAATGGTGAGTGGTCGCAATTCGGGTGGATCACCTCCAGTCCTCTCACGCTCCCGGTTGTTGTGAGCGTGCTTCTCCTTTGGGGGCGGGAGGGTGGCAGGGATAAAGGGCAACAGTGCTAGGCAGACATATACATGCGGACCAGCAGTTGTGTGTATGTTGGCAGAGGTTCACAACCTATCCTGCCAATGCAGCCTGCATGGTTGGGTGCAGCCATATCGGTTTCGCCTAGGGCTGTGCCACCCACCGTGGGTGGGGGGTACTCACCCTAGCTGCCCTGACAAGGTCATTGACTTTTTTGTGGCACTGGACACCTGTCCCGGCTGTTACGGCCATGGAGCTGACGGCCTCTGCCGGCTGAGGCGTGACCCTGTGGCTGTGTCTGGGGTACAGGGCCACCGTCCTCTGCTCATCTGCGTCCAGGAGCGCCTTGATGTCCCGTTCCTGGAACCTCGGAGCTGCACGGCGGGCAGTGATTTTGCCGGTCTCCGGGGGAGGGGTGGGGCGGGGGAGGGAGAGAGGGGCGTATTTTGTGCTGCGACGCCATGAACCATCAACGACAGCGTGCGCGCCCGTGATGGGTGATGCCGTCGTGAACGGCGTCACGCCGCTGCTAGCCCATTCCCGGCTGGAGAATTTGCGACGTTCCGGGGGGCCCAACACCGGAGTGTTTTGTGCCGTTTTTGGCGCCGGCGCCGGGCCATAACGTTGATTCCCGGAGAATCCTGCCGCAGGTCACTCCTGGGATTCTAGGAGAAGGTGTTTAGGTGTGAGAGAAATTAATTGCTTAGTGTAGAGTTCTGCAGTTAGAGATATTGTGTATAGCTTAATTTAATAATTTTTACCTTGTGACTTGTTCGAACCTTATTTAAGTAGTGTAAATAAAACTAACATTGTTCAGTAACATTGCTTGATGTTCTTTGTGATACACTTCATTCTCAAGAAATCCTGATAGGTAAAACACAGAACATCACAGTCGTCACGGAGTTGCTAAGAAACCAAGGGTCTTGAGAGATGGAGAAATGGAAAGAAATTAGAATTACTGAAAAAATAGTGCTAGAAGAATTAATGGGACTCAAAGCCAAAAACGTACCCAAGGCCTGATAACCTACATCCCAGGGTACTAAAGCCATGGAAAGAATGCACTGGTCTCATCTTCCAAAATTCTATAAATTCTGGAAATGTTTTGGCAGATTGAAGGGCAGCAGTGTAATCCTACAATTTAATAAAGAAGGAAGGGAGAAAAGTGAGAATTACAGACTAGTTAGCTTAATATCAGTTCCAGGGAAAATGCTGGAGTCCATTATAAAGGATGTGATAACAGGGCACTTAGAAAATATCAACCAGATTAGACAAACTCAGCATGGATTTATGTAAGGGAAATCACGTTTGGCAAGCCTACAGGAGTTTTTTGGGGACATAACTACTAGAATAGATAAGGATGAACCAGTGGAAGTGGCATATTTGGATTTTCCAAAAGCTTTTGATAAATTCCCACGTAAGAGGTTAATGTGCAAAATTAAAACTCATGTGATTTGTGGGTAACATATTGGCATGGATTGAGAATTGGTTGGCAGACAGGTAACAGAGAGCATACATAAATGGGTATTTTTCAAAGTGGCAGACAGTGTTAGTGGGATCCCGCAGGGATCAGAACTTGGACTCCGGCTATTCACCTTTGATTTGGACAATGATTTGAATGAGGGAACCAAATGTAATATTTCCAACTTTACTGATAACTCAAAACTTGGTGGGGATATGAGTGTTAAGGAGGATGCTGAGAGGCCTCAAGATGATTTAGACAAGTTGAGCGATTGGGCAAATCTGTGGCAGATGCGATACAACGTGGATAAATGAAGTTATCCACTTTGGATGGAGAAACAGTAGGGCCAGAGTATTTTTTAACTGGAGATAGATTGGGAAATATTGACGTGCAGAGGGACCTGGATGTCCTTGTACACCAGTCACTGAAAGAAAGAAAGCATTTGGAGCAAGTTAGGAAGACAAATGGTATGTTGGCATTCATTGCAAGAGGCCTTGAGTACAGGAGCAAGGATATCTTACTGAAGCTGTACAGGATCTTGGTGAGAGCACACCTGGACTACTGTGTACAATTTTGGTCTCCTTATCTAAGAAAGGAAATACTTTCCATAGAGGGAGTGCAGCAAAGGTTACCAGACTGATTCCTGGGATGGCAGGATTGTCATATGAGGAGAGATTAGACCCAGTCGGCCTGTATTCCCTGGGGTTTAGAAGAATGAGAGGGGATCTCGCTGAAACCTATGAAATTCTGATAGAGCTGGATAGACTGGATGCAGAGATGTTATTTCCTCAGGCTAGGTTGTCTAGAACAAGGGGTCACAATTTCAGGATATGGGGCAGGGCATTTGAGAATGAGGTGAGGAGAAATATCTTCACCCAGGGTGGTGAACTTGTGGAATTCTGTACCACAGGAGGCTCTGGAGGCCAAGTTACTGAATATATTTAAGAAGGAAATAGATAGATTCCTAGACTCTAAAGGTATCAAGGGGAATGGGATGAGTTCAGAGTATGGTTTTGAGATGTCGGATCAGTCGTGATCACGTTGAATGGTGGAACAGGCTTCAAGGGCCAAATGGCCTACTCCTGCTCCTATTTTCTACATTTCTATGTTTATGCAACTGAAACATAGAACATAGAACATAGAACAGTACAGAACAGGCCCTTCGGCCCTCAATGTTGTGCCGAGCCATGATCACCCTACTCAAACCCACATATCCACCCTATACCCGTAACCCAACAACCCCCCCCCCCCCTTAACCTTACATTTATTAGGACACTACGGGCAATTTAGCATGGCCAATCCACCTAATCTGCACATCTTTGGACTGTGGGAGGAAACCGGAGCACCCGGAGGAAACCCACGCACACACGGGGAGGACGTGCAGACTCCACACAGACAGTGACCCAGCCGGGAATCGAACCTGGGACCCTGGAGCTGTGAAGCATTTATGCTAACCACCATGCTACCCTGCTGCCCCTAACATAACCTCCCTACTTTTTTAATCAAATATCCTCACAATAAAAAGTAGCATTCTATCAGCTTTCCTAATTTTCTGGTACCTGCATACTAGACTTTCATGATTTATGCACAAGGACACCCAGATCCCTCTGCATCTTGGAGCTCTGTGATCGCTCAACATTTAGATAATAAGCTTCTATTTTACTCTTCCTGACAAAATAGACAATTTCACATTTTCCCACGTTACACTCCATTTGACAGATTTTTCCTCAAGCAGTTAACCATTTGTAGCCATCCTATGCCCTCTGCACAATTTACTTTTGTAAGTATCTTTGCATCGTCAGCAAATTTAGACAACCGTACCTTCAGTCCCTTCATCCAGGACATTTAAATAAATTGTAAAAAGTTGAGGCCCCTGCACTGAACCCTGTGGCACACCACTCTCACATCCAACCAACCAGAACAAGACCAATTTATGCCAACTCTCTGTTTCCTGTCAGCTAGCCAATCTTAAATCCATGCCAATATCCAACCCAAAACCATGAGGTTTATATTTCACAATAATCTTTGATTTGGCACCTTATCAAATGCCTTCTGAAAATCTAAGTACAGGACATCCACCAGTTCCCCTTTATATAGAGACTCCTTCAAAGAATTCCAATAAATTGGTGAAACATGGGCCGGGATTCCCCCTTCCGGGGACTAAGTCCCCATGCTGGCGGGAAAAACGGCACCAACGTGTCCGGCGTCAATGGACCCATAAGGTGAGGAATTCTCACTTGCCGAGGGGGCTAGATAGACGGCGGAGATGTTGGCGCCACTCCAGCCGGCGCTGAAGGGACTGCGCAAGTTCGCTCATGCGCGGAATGTCCGTCGTGATCACGCGCATGCGCAGAACCGCTGGCGTGATTCCGCGCATGCGCAGACCTGCCGTCGTGTTTTGCCGCATGCACGGGGTGTTCTCTTCGCGCCGGCCAGGGTGGGGCCCTACAGGGGCCGGCGTGGAAGGACAAAGTGCCCCCATGGAACAGGCCCGCCTGCAGATTGGTGGGCCCCGATCGCGGGCCAGGCCACCGTGGGGGGTCGGATCCCCCTGCGGCCCCCGAGGACCACCCCTGCCGACTTACCTGCCAGGTCCCGCCATGTGGGACCATACGTAACCCACGCCGGCAGGACTGGGCAAAAATGGGCGACCGCTCGGCCCATCGGGGCCCGGAGAATCGCAGGGGTCCCTGCTGCCAATGGCCCCCGACCGGCGTGGCGGGAATCCTGCCCCACCTGAAAAACGGTGCCGGAGAATATGGCAGCCGGCATCGGGATGGCGGGGCCGGATTTGCATTGCTCCCCCGGGGATTGTCTGACCTGGTGGGTTTCAGAGAATCCCACCCATGATTTCCTTTTCACAAAACCGTGCTAACTCTGCCTGATTGTCTTGATTTTCTCCAAATGTCCTGCTCGAACATCTTTCATAATAGATTCAAATATTTGTGCTGTGACAGATGTTAGACTGACTGGCCTGTAATTTCCTGCTCTCTGCTTCCCTCCCTTTTTGAATAAATGAGTTTCATTTGCTATCTTCCAAACTAATGGAACCTTCCCAGAATCTAGGAAAATTGAAACCAATGCATCATCTATCTTGTTAGCCACTTCTTTTAAGACCTGTGGGAGATGTCCATCTGGACCACAGGACTTTTCAGCCTGTAAACCCAATATCCAATAATTTGGAGATTGGTGATTGTGATTTTCTTGAGCTCTGCCCTCCCTTCCATTTCCTGATTTACAGCTATTTTTGGGTTTCCTGTGTCCTCTATACTTGAAGACTGATGCAAAATATCTGTTTAATTAATTTGCCATTGCCCTACTTTCCATTATCAATTTTCCAGATGCACTTTCCATAGGATCAATGCTCACTTTCTTAACTCTTTTCTTATTTAAATATCCATTTCATAGAGACTCTTCCTGTCTGTCTTTATATTACTGGCTCTCTTTCTTTTGTGCTGTACTTTTTCCCTCCTCATCACTCTTAATTCTTTGCTGTTCTTTATAATCTTCCCAATCTTCTGGCCTGCCACCTGTGTTGCATAAATATATGTTTTTTCTTTAAGTTCTATACTGCCTTTAACTTTTTTAGCTAACCATGGATGCTAGGCCTACCCCGGAATTCTTTCTTATTGGAATGTGCCTATTCTGTGTATTCTGAAATATCCCTTTAACTCTGCCACTGTATATCTATTGATCTATCCCTTAAACATATTTGCCAGTTCAGTTTAATCAGCTCCACTTGCATGCCTTCAAAATAGCTCTTATTTAAGTTTAAAATACTAAACCTGGAAGAGATGACTTCCCAGACTTGGTCACCTAAGCTATATTGTCTGGTAACTATTAACTGCATTTAACCTATAGAGTTACTAAAGCAGCATGTTGGTTGGGAAAAGGGTGCCTCAAGTGGGTTCAGAGAACATGGGCATATTTTGGGAACAAGTGGTAACTTCAGACTGTAGCCACCTGGGTTGGCCACTTCCCCACACAAAATGGAAGAACGCAAAGGTTGCAGGGAAAACTGGACAATTATAAAGAGACAAGCAGTTTGCAGAAGTTCATGTATATTCTGGCTGCAAAGAAAGCAGACAGCACCGAAACCAGCTGTTTGCATGTTAATGAAGCGATCCCCGGGAACAATGGATACAACGATTAGCTACAATTAGGACATTCTATGGCAGGTCAAACTTCCCGGCGCCAACGGGGTCTGAAACAAAAGGAAACAAACCAGTTAGGAAGAACTGCCCGCGATCGAGGGACAGCCTCAGTATTGGGGGATTCATATCAATCGATTGGGATGAGACCCAATTAATTGACAGTAGGATTGGGGTCTGCCCAAAAGGGCACAAAACCCCTGGGACCTATAAAAGTCAGGTCCCAAATTTAGTTCGCTCTCTTAGCCGGCCCTCCCAGCAGAACACATTTGTAGCAGCTCTCTAAGAACTTGACCATGAGAAGGAGAGGCCTGGCCAACAGCTACGCCGACAAGTAAGTGTCCAACCAACGCTCGCTATGAGAATAGACACTCCTGACCCCTTAGCCTGTACCAATTGGGAAGCCTGCAGTCTCAGGACAGAACAAGAGGCCATTGTTCCCTGATCCAGTGGGTTCCCTTATCGAAGATAAGTATTGGCTTATAGTGGTAGGAATAGTTTAGTCCGTTAGTATTAGTTGTGTGAGTATCGATTTACTGTGTAAATAATAAATGTGTTTGATTGAACCTTACTAACTGGTGTATTGAGTCATTGATCTGAACTTGAACTTGAACCTCGTGGCGGCTATCATAAGGATACCTGGCGACTCAAGAGCTAAGGAATAAAACAGAGCCAATTGAGTGTAAAGCACACTCACCAGAACGAACAACAAGACAAAACAATAAGATTTGTTTTTCCTATATGTGGCCTCCTTCTGCAATGTAGGGATTCTATGGGACTATGGTAAATTCCATCGTGTATATTAGTCTTTTGCTGTGTGTTGCTTTCTTTTCCTTTAGTTTAATAAATATTCTTTACTAATTGTTTACACAATGACTGGATGGGTTACTCACTGGTTTGTTCATGGTTCTTTACATTATTCAAACAGAAATACACCATGAAGAACCAATGCTTCACTTTATCCTTCAGGTTTTGGAGACACCCTCACATGTAACATCAGCAGGGTTCTTAACACACTGCGCAAGAGTGTTGAATCCATCATTATTAATTTATATCCACGAGTTGAGAATTGCGAATATAGAGCCCTGGCAAATTTATTCAAGATCATGTTGTTGTCCTAGAGGAGATTTTTGTTCGGACTTTCCAGTCCCGCTGGGGTTGGTTTTCCCATGGCAGACGTGGCAAGCCATTCAAATCCCCATTGACTTTGGTGGGACTGGAAGATCCTGCCAGAGGGAGGGGCCAGAAGCTTCCACCTTTTGTCAGATTTTCTACATGCGAGGGTGGATTCAACATAATCAAAGGCTATTCAACATAATCAGTGAACAGGGCTGACAGAAGTGAGAAAATAAAATCTTGCATTTATTTTAAGTGGGAGGGAGGTTTCATGGAGGAAAATGTCTGACAACAGTGCGGGTTGTAAGTCACAGAAGTAGCAGCACATCTACTCTGCGTGGCTTGGTAGCACAGTGGTTAGTACTGTTGCTTCGCAGTGCCAGGGTCCCAGGTTCAATTCCCAGCTTGGATCACTGTTTGTGTGGAGTCTGCATGTTCTCCCTGTGTGTGTGTGGGTTTCCTCTGGGTGCTTCAGTTTCCTTCCACAAGTCCCGAATGATGTGCTGTTAGGTAACTTAGGCATTCTGAATTCTCCCTCCGTGTATCTGAACAGGCACCGGAAAGGGGTTTTTCACAATAATGTCATTGCAGTGATAATGTGAGCCTACTTGTGACAATAAAGATTATTATTATGAGAAGATGGCTAAGATTTGATAGAGATGTTCAAAATCATGAGGGGGCTGGACAGAATGGATAGGAAGAAACTGTTCCCGCTGGTAAAAAGGATCAAGAACAAAAGTGCACAGTTTTAAAGTGATTTGCAAAAGAAACAAATGTGTTCTGAAAAAGAAATTCACACAACGAGTCGTTCATACCTCAAATGCACTCCCTGAAGTGAGGTTGAAGCAGGTTCAATTGAAGCATTCAAGAGGACATTTGATTATCTTTAGAATAGAAACAATGTGCAAGGGTAGTTGGAAAAGGCAAGAGAATTGAACTAAGTAATGATGCTCATTTGGATAGCCAAGGCAGAATCAATGGTCTAGTGACTTCCTTCTGCACTTAACAATTCTGTGATTCTGTGATACTCACGAAAAGGGAAAGAGGGCACTTTCGCCACTGTTACGCAATGTTCTCACTGTGGTAGTAGAAGGCTATATCGGCGTGAAGGATGTATGAACATAAATGCTGAGTATTATTCCTATAAGAGGATAAGACATTTTAAGGCTGTAAGCTGCAGCAAAAATCTCCAAACTCGAAAATCTAAGCAGAAACTAATGAAAGCATGTTGCGTTCAATAAAATGAAGGGATTTCCTCGGTCCGTAAGTTCCACTAGTGAATTATGTCATGTGAGAGTACCTTTAAGAAATGGATGTTTAAGCAATGTACCTTTACGAAATGGAGCAGTTCATATTACTGAAGTGATGTCAGAGGGTGGGGGTAGCTGAGTTGAGCTCACTTCTACTTTTAGTTTCAGTTTTGAGGAAAAGAGCTTGGGTGTGTCTGTGTTTGCAGTGAGCTGGATCTGCTGTGATCTCTGCCAGGAAAGACTATCTCTGAATCATTTGGGTGATTTAAACTCATAATAGTAATGGCTTTAACCTGATGTGTTTCTGATTAAAGGTGTTAAGTCTTTTGAAGGTTTGAAGGAACATTTTGAGGGATTATTTAGTGTTGTATTATTTTCGGGGTTATCTTTGAAGTAAGGGGCGTTAAGTGATCCAATGTTTATTTAAAAAGGTTCAGTTGAATTCATGGAATAAACATTGTTTTGTGTTTGAAACCCACGTGTCTATAATTGTAATACCACACCTGGAGACCAAGCCGTGTGCTTCAAAAGCAACAGTGCATTAAAGGGAGAGGTTGGTTGAACTCCATGATACATTTTGGGGTTCTGAAAATGGCGCTCCCATAACAATTACCACTCCATAGCTGCTTACATTCGCTGGCGCTGGAATTCCAAAGTTCCTGTCGCATCTGACCTTCCTGACTCAGGCTGAGTGAGACAGGAATGATGAAGATGCTCCGGGGTTCCAGTGCGAAGTATAAGTGGAATGCAGCTAAGGAGGATACGCTCCCTTTTTCGGGCACTAGCTATCTTAAAGCAGGTGAGTTAAAAGGAACCTAGAGGACTAGCAGAAGACTTCCCATGAACCTGCAGGTGAAGAAACCACAAGTTAATTACTGCGAGGTGCAACTTGTGACAAGCAAGAAAGAATGAACAAGCTTAAGCACAAAAGAGAGAGATAAGCCTGACCAAGAGGACATGAATTTTAGCGAAGATGTGGAGTCCTATACCTCATTGACCACAAATGTTTACCAACAACAACACAGAAGCGAAAATAAATTTGAAAGACACAAAAAATGAATGAAAAATGTGTTTAAATTCAGGAATACTGCACCAAAGGATGGATACAATATGTTCCAAACAATTTCACTCCTAAGTGATACCTCGAACAATGAAGACATCTGAGTGTCGTGGATGACTTGTTGATTTATGTTAAGCAACTGATCATACCTAGACTTCTCAAACTCAGAGAATAGACCAGGGACACCCGGGCATTGCAAAGTGTCACAGTAGAGTGCAATATTCTATTTGGTGGCCAGGGATCTGAATCATTGGAAGAAATGATTTCAATCTTTGATCCAGGAGCAAAGATATCACCACATCAGTAATCTCTGTGAACCAGGGATGAAGATAGCCACTATGGGAGAGGGGGGTGAGGTGGGGGGATATATTTAACAGAAGCAGAGACTTGTGGGAAGATGTAGGATAATGGGTTAATGGAAATAGACAGCCTCCATGATCAGTAATGCAAGATCACATGACAACAGGGTATGCAAAGAGATAGTTCGATGTGATGCCACTTGCCAAGTCTTATCCTGCACATAGTTAGAAGAATGTTGAATAAAAATTAACTTTAACCAGCAGCCTTGCCTCCCACATTATCAATCCTCACAAAGGGAAACCCAAGCTAAAATCCAGAGAAATGGTAAAAGACCAGCTGGAGGGAAGGAAGCAAGCAGTGAACCTGCATGAATGTTGCAGTAAGCCAATTAAGATCATGAAGCAGACAATCATTTGCATGCTGCTGAATGCCATTTAATGGACCATTTGAGATTAACTGAGTGACCAGCGGAGAGCATAGGCTGTCAGTGAAAGCTGGCAGTGTCGAAGCGAGGTGTCTTTCTGAGGTGGAAGATCAGCCATTTTGCAGCTGCCTTCCACAGAGGACTGAGGAACTTGCAAAGTCTCAGAAAGATAGATCGGAGGGGAAAGCCTGATGGTACAGGCTGAACTGTATGCATTCAATGTGTGAGCAGTAGGGGAGAAGCAACAAGAGAGATGCCTGCAGGCACCAGCAGCACCGTATCAGAGAAACAACCCAAAAGCCCGTCTCCACCATGAAGTTGGACGGGTCCTGTGCATCACTTCTCCTAATTGATGGACCTCCACATGATTGCTGTTGGCCGGCCCCTTCCTGCCTGCCTGAAAATCCCGTCAACCTCTGAGTCCACCAAGACCAGCAGCAGCTTTCTGGGGGCAAAACTTGATATTTCTGGAAAATACAAAGATTGTTGTATTTAGTTAGAATTAATGATATCCTATAAAAACCATGAATCACATGAAATTTGTGTATAAATTGTACAAAAGCAATTTCAGTATCAGCCTATTATGAAAAATTGCATATACTCTTTAATGCATCTTAAACAGCTAACAAGCCACTTAACCAAGATTAAAGTAATGTATCCATTAAAAATGTATTCTGGATAACTTTGCAAAGCTTGAGAGGCGGCAGCAGATGGAGAGACAGTAGGGCCAAAGTGATTGAAGGCTCTTCCAGCAGTGGTGAGGTGAAGGGCATAGAGTGCAGAAATAATCAGAATAAAAGGATCAAATGATACAACAGGAAATGTAAGTATGGAGAAAGGTGAAATAAGCTGCAGTAAGGCTACTGAGGAATTTAAAGCCAAGCATTGGGATTCGGATGTTGGCCAGCATATCCACCATGGCATTATTAATGGTGAATCAATACAACATATAACCTGATGTGTTTTTCTTTTGTCTAGCTTTTGGGATTTAGACAACACTGGCAAGGCAATATTTATTGCCTTCCCCCTGTTGACCTGAGGGCATTAAAAGTCAATCAGATTCTGTGGAACTGAAGTCAGATGTGGTTCAAACTGAGTTGGGTTATTACAATTCTGATTTATTGAACTCAACTTCAGAATTTTAACTCACCAGTCCAGTACCCGAACAACTAGGCTATGGAAAGCTGAACAATATATCATGCAAAAAGTTAAACTTTTGTTGTAAGTTAAAGTGAGTTTCTGTCTGGAGCTTATTAAAGAAAATTGCATGGACCTATTTAAGGTTTTAATAATTCTACGCACTACATTTGTTGGTCTACAGCATCTATGGATTTTATTCTTTAACCACATTTATTGATACTGAGACAATGGTCAACCAAGACAGTTGGGATATTTTGACGTTTTTGTTTGTGAGAAACAGGCATTTAATTGTTTTTGCAACTTAAATTGCTTAAGAGTTGCATTCAGTGACTCTGTTTCAAGAAATGGCGGTGTAATTTGTTCTTAATGTGCCACCTTATGGTTAACCAAACTATGCATTGCTTTCATTGATCTGGATCAGAAGGAAACATTTATTTTCGGATATTATGATAGGAAGTGTTTTTAACATTTGTTCTTAATGGCTTTAGTATCTGTGGGGCTTAGGTTAAAGTATTTTCACAAGAGGATGTATCTTTGTTTGTGATTATTGTATCGAGAGGAAATGTTTGGTTTTTAGTCCATATGGCTCGAATTACTAGTGTGGGGCGAGACAAAATGACTCGCATCCTAAGCCAATGGAAGAGGTGAATATGGATTATTTCTGAATAAAGGAGGAGCAATACGAGATTGAAAGATGAAAGTTGCAAAATCATAACCTTTGTACAATGTTACCATGGCTACTGGGTTATGACTCTTCTGGACACAGGTCAATGGCATTTCAAAGACAGAGAAAGAGAGACATTATCTGTGCTGTCAACACTCAAATAATCTGAAGAATTTGAGGGATGAGGGACTTCCAAGTTGTGCTCACTGTTTTGTGTTAAGTATTATGTAACATCTTGCTTAATATATTCTGCTCGATTCATACATACTCATTGTTCGTACCTTGTTAGATCAAGCACAACTACTAGAATTAAGAATTTAGACCTTAGACTTTTTAATTAGAAGGGTTTCATACCACAAAACCCAAAAATCTAATACTACCTATGCAATAAAATGATCCATTGGCACAAGCTTTTGGATTCATATGAAATCATTTATTCACTGTACAGTTGAGTTCACTTTAATTTGTAGATAATGGAGTATTGATTGGCGACAGTCATCTAAATGTCAAAAAGAAGCAAATTGAGCATGGGAAGTCACAAAATGGCTGAGCTGAAGTGAAAGATTTGAGCTGAAATGAATTATAGTGCCACCAATAGTGCAGGATACCATTGATTACATATATTGTTTTGCACAAGTTGCATGAAAATTCAGAGATGTATCATAACCACAAAACTTCCATTTCCTGAATGACTATCTGGTGTGTGACTATAATCAACACACAATGCTTGTCAGTGCTGGCTATCCTGGTAGCTGCACGTTATTATATACCAATCCAGTATACTATCACCATTTAAGTCACCATGAAGCACCAAAAGTTCACCACTGGACAACATGGGCTATCCACTGACCACTTGGCTCATAACTTTAATGCACAACACACCTATACATAGTCAGCCATACAAAATATTATTGAGCAGACTGTGGTGAATTATAAACCTAGTAATTCACATGGTGTTGTATCATATGTATTGTGTCCTTGTGAGCTCTGTATACGAGCCGTTGTGCGGCTCTGCCCATAGGAGGAGATGAGGAGTTTGTACTGGGCTCCACCCTTGGCTCCGCCCATGGTCCCTCCCACTAACCAGAAGTATAAAGATCTGCAGTTGTGAGCCTGCTGCCAGTTCATCGTCGCAGGCAGGGTCAGTTGTAAGACTATTAAAACCACTGTTCACTTCCAATCACATGTCTTGTGAATTGATGGTCTCATCAATTTAATAGTCTTAGGAAACTTGAAGAAAACGACTATGGAATCAGCCCTCAAACCTGACCGACTAGAACTCGACCCGCAGGCTGCAGAGGCGAAATAAATCTTTCTACACTGGCTCAGATGTTTCAAGGCCTACCTGGCTGAATCAAGCACTTCAGAAACTATGGAGGAGCAGAAACTCAGCCGACTGCACGGAAGGGTGAGCCACCGTATCTCTACTTAACTTAACAGTACTACCTCATATACGGAGGCCTTGGCCATGCTCGATCGAATGAACGTGAGGCCCATCAACGAGGTCTGCATGCGCCACATTTTTATGACCCGCCGCCAGCGCCCTGCGGAGTCGCTGGACGAATTCCTGCGTGATTTAAAAGCCTTAGCTCGGGACTGCAATTATCAAGCTGTATCAGCCGCCCAGCATATGGAGCTTGCTGTCCGAGATGTGTACGTGGCACGGCTCAGGTCAAACTATGTGCGACAGCGGTTGCTTGAAAAAGGGGCCCAGAACTTGGAGGACACTGTAGAGTTAGCTACAACCATGGAGGTCTTGTTCTGCAGCCTCACCTCGCTCCCCGTGGACCAAGCAACTCCATCCTGGGCCCCCGACCAGCGACTGCCCCAGGCCTGTGCCGTGCGGCCACCCACTACGCAGCCCCAGTGTGCCATTTTTGTGGGCAGACCCAACACCCACAGCAGCACTGCCCGGCCCGCAATGCGACCTGCAGCAGCTGCGGTCGCAAAGGACACTCTGCCCGGATCTGCCTGGCGAAAGAAATCCCCCTCTCCAAACTCTCCCGCAGCCCAGAGCACTCGCTTCCAAAACTCGCAGGCCCGCAGGCCCCGAAATGCTGCGGCCTGTATGCCGACTCCGCCCCCACCCGACACGTGCGACTCATGGGGGCTGCCATCTTGGCAACCCTCCTCCACGCGGTCGGCCACGTGCGATTCATAGGGTCGCCATCTTGGGTCCCAGCTTCCTCGCCGCCAGCCACGTGCGATCCACAGGGGCGGCCATCTTGGGATCCATCCTCTTCAAACTCTGAAACTCACCTCGAAGACTACAACCTCAGTGGACAGTCATCATGGGGCCACTCCAGCACAGCTGATCGAGCCGCCGACTACCCGCAACTCAGCGCGGTCACGTTGGACCAGTCGCGTCCGAAACACCTCCGCAACTCGATGATGACCGTTAAAATCAACGGGTACAGTACACCGTGCCTCTTCGACTCCGGGAGCACCGAGAGCTTCATAATCCCAGATCTGATAAGACGCTGTTCGCTCCCTATTTTCCCTGCATGGCAAACTATCTCCCTCGCTTCGGGCTCACACTCTGTTCACCTCCAAGGGCGAACCATCACGACCCTAACGATTCAGGGCGCCAGCTACTTGAACTTCCAGCTATACGTACTCCCCGAGCTCTGTGCCCCACTCTTACTGGGACTCGATTTCCAGTGCAACCTCAAAAGCCTCACACTCAGCATCGGCGGGCCCCTACCTCCACTCACTATCTGCAGTCTAGCGACGCTAAAAATCGACCCCCCTCCACACTGTGCCAATCTCATTCCGAGCTGCAATTCCGTAGCCACTTGCAGCGGGCGGTACAGCCTGCAGGACAGGGTGTTTATCAGAACCGAGGTCCATAGGCTCCTATGTGAGGGGATCATAGAGGCCAGTAATAGCCCCTGGAGAGCTCAGGTGGTGGTCGTCAAGACTGGGGAAAAATTCCGAATGGTAGTGGACTATAGCCAGACCATTAGTCGGTTCACGCTCCTTGATGCGTACCCTCTCCACAGGATTGCAGACATGGTGAATCAGATCGCCCAGTATCGCATTTTCTCCACGGTGTATCTGAAGTTTGCATACCACCAGCTCCCAATCCGCCCGGAGGACCGCCACTACATGGCGTCCGAGGCTGATGGCCGCCTCTTCCCTTTCCTCCGGGTTCCCTTTGGCCTCACGAATGGGGTCTCGGTGTTCCAACGAGCAATGGACCGAATGGTGGACCAGTACGGGCTGCGGGCCACGTTTCCATACTTGGACAATGTCACCATCTACGGCCATGATCAGCAGGACCACGACGCTAACCTCCATCGATTTTTCCAGACTGCCCAGAAACTCAACCTCACGTATAACACGGAGAAATGTGTTTTCCGCACGACCAGGCTAGCCATCCTCGGCTATGTCGTGGAAAACGGAGTCCTGGGCCCCGACCCGGACCGTATGCGCCCCATCTTACAACTCCCTCTCCCTCATTGTCCCAGGGCCCTCAAACGGTGCCTGGGATTCTTCTCGTATTATGCCCAGTGGGTCCCTCAGTATGCGGACAAAGCCCACCCACTATTTAAGGCCACACTCTTCCCTCTCTCAGATGAGGCTCGCCAGGCCTTCACCTGCATCAATGAGGACATCGCCAAAGTGACCATGTGGGCGGTGGATGAATCCGTCCCCTTTCAGGTGGAGAATGATGCCTCAGAGGTCGCTCTCGCAGCCACACTAAATCAGGCAGGAAAACCAGTCGCCTTTTCTCCCAAACCCTCTCCGCTTCGGAACTTCGACACTCCTCAGTCGAAAAGGAAGCACAAGCCATCGTGGAAGCTATACGGCCCTGGAGGCACTACCTGGCAGGTCGGAAGTTCACCCTCATCACCGACCAAAGATCGGTTGCCTTCATGTTCGACAACTCACAAAGGGGCAAAATTAAAAATGATAAGATCCTACGGTGGAGGATCGAACTCTCCACCTACAAGTACGATATTATGTATCGACCGGGGAAGCTCAGTGTCACCTGGGTGGCAGTGCCAGGGTGATGAGGTGGCAGTGCCATGGTGCAGGCTGGCAGTGCCAAGGTGCCTAGGTACCAGCAGAAGTACCAGAGTACCAACCTGCCCCATGCCCAACCATTGAAATGGTCTGGGAGACACCCCCAGGTGCCATTATGCCTGGTCCACGTTCATGTGACGAGTGTTAAATGGCACCATGGCGCTGTCTCCCAGGCACAGTCGTTTGTTCCTGGGCCTCGGGAGAATTGGGCGCCGACATATTTAAATGAGCCGAATGGTTCACTTAAATATGGATGCTTCACCCGATGTCGGTGTCTATGTATATACATTGTGGAACTTGTGTTGCCCTTGCATATATTTTCTTTTTGTTTTCTTTTCTTTTCATGTACTAAATGATCCGTTTGAGCTGCTCACAGAAAAATACTTTTCACTCTACCTCGGTACACATGACAATAAACAAATCCAAACCTGGGAGAGGGATCGAGTGGCATGAACCACTCTGGCGTCGGGCTACCCCAAAGGTATGGAATTTACCGCACCTTCAGGGGCTAAGCTGGCGCCCGAGTGGTTTGCGCCCCGCCGGCCGGCGTGGAAGGCCTTTGGTGCCGCGCCAGCCGGGGCTGAAGGGACTCTGCCGTCCGGCGTGGGTCCGCGCATGGCGGGAGCATCAGTGGCTGCTGACTTCATCCCCGCGTATGCGTAGGGGTGTTCACCTATGCGTCGGCCATCGCGGAGGCTTACACGGCCAGTGCGTAGGAATAGAGTGCCCCTATGGCACAGGCACGCCCACGGATCTGTGCGCCCCGATCGCGGGCCAGGCCATCGTGGGGGCACCCCCCCCCCCCCCCCCGGGCCAGATCGCTCCGCGCCTCCCCCAGGACCCCGGAGCCCGCCCACGCCACCAGGTCCCGCCGGTAAAGGACCTATTCCAATTTACGCCAGCGGGACCTGCATAGAATGAGCGGGACTTCGGCCCATCGCGGGTCGGAGAATCGCTGGGGGTGTGGTGGTGCTTCTGCGAGCGGCCGCAGACCGGTGCGGTGTGATTCCCGCCCCCGCCAATTCTCCGGCGCCGGAGAATTCGGCGGCCGGCAGGGGCGGGATCAGGGGCGGGATTCACGCTGCCTCCCGGCGATTCTCCGGCCCGGCGGGGGGTCGGAGAATCCCGCCCCAGATATTTCATTCTGGATCGCGGCCAGCATCCCAGCATCGCAAATCTCATGAAAGGCCTCTTGTGAGTTTTAACAGCCTCATCGTGTCACCGAGTCAGGCGCTATGATGTTGTTCGCTCGCCCATGGTATTTGAATATGCAATCATTCAGATGACCACTCATGTGGAATCATAAAACCTTTTCTGGAACTGTGTTCAGGTGCTTGGGGCTACACTGCTGACATTAAGTGGGACAGCTGTCTGCTCCCAACTGTCTAGATGACTGTCTGATCCTCTATCTATGGAGGACCTCTCTCCTCCTATCCATGTCCTGTAACAAGGCCTACAAGCTATACTAGAAAATCTTGGAATCTGATCTCTGGCATGTCCTGTCATTCTTGTGTCTTCCCAAGATCAAATTCACCTGTTCTAGTCAAAATGTAGCTTCCTTTATGAAGATTAGGCTGGCTTTAAGTAGTACAGTCAAGCCTGAACGCATTCTACTATTAAAGTCACCACAGCCCCAGATGACCATCGACAGGTTTGCCCTTTGAGGGGGAGAGCTGACTAGTGGTGATTTAATCTGAGGATCACCACACCCCAGGCAAGGAGCAAGGTTGAGAAGACGGGCCATTATTATCTCGATCAGATCCCAATAGTGGCTAGCATACTGGACCAAAACTCCAATATTTTCTTATCTTTCGTAAGACTGCGCAGAAAGAATGATTCGATCCAGGACTGATTGCATGAAAAATAGGGCTTGGTTATTTTTAAAAGAAAACTTAACTTCAAACCCAAAACAAACAGCTAATAATTACACTTTAACACTGCTACTCCATTTCCCATTAAACAACAAGAAAATAAACATAGAGCTCTCAATCGAGCTTAAACCAGCAAGGCGTACAATGATACTGGCTCTTGTGAGACCCCTGCAGACTCTATCTGAATGTCTTCAAAAGCCTGCTTCACTTAAGTTGTTTCAGCCTTTTCCTTGTCTCCAGACAAGGCTGCTCTAATTTGAAACTATTACCACTTTTTAAGCTTTCTCTCTGCGAAAGAAAACTGCCTCTCTTGTGGGCGCACAATGCTTGCCAGATTCGAGCTTACTTCCTTTCAGTTTTCTCCCCAAAATACTCAACCTCTAATTTCAAAATGGCTCTTTGTCTCTCTGAGTTCCACCCAGCATTGACCATCTCCTCAAGATGAAAATAACAGTATCTCTGCAGGCTGCAAACTCTGTAGAGGCTTCCCCAGTCAAAGGACACTAACCCCATTGTTTAAACCCTTAAAAGTGCCCACTGCATTTATAACCCAATTTCCTAAAATATTCCAGTCGTCAAACTAGCCTTTTACAATTTTACTTGCCCAGCTCTCGCGTCCAGTGATTCAACACTGTGATAGCAATGATTGCACAGTTAGCATGCTGCTTGCATCGGAATGAACAGACATGGGTTAATTGGGCATTGCAATCCCCAGGCACACATGTCTATAATGCTCTTACAATGCAAAAGCGAGGTGATGATGGATCGTTCCATGAAACATTATCGGATAAAATGTTTTCCGCAATGTGGTGCTAAATAAAACCCACCATTCGTGGCTGATCAGAGACTTTGTAGTCACCTCTACAGCAGGATTTATAGAGAATCATATAAAATAGAATATAAAAAGTCAAGAAATACAGTAGTATTTTGTTACATTACAGAATACTTATACCTTACCATATTAATGATAAATGTGACATTACTAAACAACCACAAGAACACAAGAGACATGAGCATGAGAATACCATGGTGTCTGATGAGCTTTCTCTGTTATTGCCACGACAATGTGTTGTGTGCAACGTGGAATACAAATCATTAGTTTCTTTAGCTGATGTAATGCCTTGGATAGTTTTTGAAAAGGAAAAGGAACAAGGCAAAGGACTACATGATAAATAACAGGATCCTGGAAGGACCAAGGATCAGCGGTACCTTGGTGTGTATGTACACCCATTCTGTAAGGCAGCAGAGCAGGTGGATACAGTGGTTAAGAAGACAAGAGCAGGGAGGTTATGGTGGAACTGTATAAAATCACAGCTAGAGTATTGTGTGCAGTTCATTATAGGAGGGATGTGATAGCACTGGAAAGAGGAGATTTACCAGGATGTTGCCCGGTCTGAAGAGTATTAGTTATGAAGAGAGATTGGATAGACTAAGTTGTTTTCCTTGGAGCAGAGGAGACCGAGGGGGGGCGGGGGGGGGGGGGGGGGGGGGGGGGGGGGGCATGATTAAGATTTATAAAATTATGAGGAACATAGAGTAAACAGGAATAAACTTTTCCCCTTGGTGAAGCGGTCAATGACCAGGGATCATTGATTTAAGGTAAGAGGCAGGAGGTTGAGAGGGGCGGCGAGGAAAAACGTTTTCACCCAGAGGATGATGGGAGTTTCAAACATGCTACCTGAATGGGTGGTGGAGGCAGAGACTCTCAGAACATTTACAAAGTATTTAGATGTGTACTTGCGATGCCACCACAAACAAGGCTATGGGCCAAGTGCTGGAAAATAGGATTAGAATAGTTAGGGTGGTTGTTTGTGACTGTCACATATGCGATCGACCAAAGGGTCTTTTCTGTGCTGGAGACCTCTATGACTCTATGAACAGCTGGAACTGCAAAGACACTGGCTTGAATTTTCCCATCGTGCCCACTGCTGAACTAGAAATTACCCTCAAAGTCAACAGACCTTTAGCTGGTCCATCAAACTTTCAGTCCTGCCTGTAATGAAATGGTTTTGGGTGGGGCCACAAAGTCCCAGTCACTGTGTTTTGAAATGGCTGAAGAAGTTGCTTAACTAGGAATTGGCAAAATTTCTAGACGCCTCTGAAAGTGGATTGCCAGGGGTCTAGGCAATTCCACGATGGACGTCATATCTGCCATTGTCTGAACACTGCAAAAAATAAGGTCAAGAGGCCACCAGACTTTCTGACTCCTGAAACTCACCTTGCTTGGAAGCTGCTAAAGACTCTCCTATCTCTTTCAATGACATCCTCATAACTTTAACATTGGGAGATCAAAGCTTCTCTGGTAATATGGACTGCCTTCCATTCTGTGCCAATAGCAGCTGTCACATAATCAGAACCCACTCATGCAAAGTTATGATTATAAGCTTGTCTGTTTGTTATAGCAAAATACGAGTCTGCAGAATGCACCAAAAACATCCAAGAGGCTGCAGTATGTAACATAGGGCTGAATTCTCCCTTCCTTGATGCATATTCATAATCGGCAATCGGGTGGAGAATCCCTTTATACGACGAAATTGGGGGTGGCGCATGTTTGACGCAGGTTTTGCATGCTCCGCCCTCTTCAAAGTGGCGTGATCGCAGCACGTGCCGCACGCCATTAGGACGGCCTCAGCGCATCATCTGAAGGCCCTCCCCGATGCTCTGCCCTGATGGGCCGGCTTCACGAACACGTGGTTCACTCATGGTCTCGGCCGTGCGGGAACCTGGTGTGGCGGCTGCGGACTGTGTCCTGTGACGCCATAGTTGGGTGGAAGCCATGCTGCTGGCCAGGGGGGCCTTCCGCGAGGGCTGGGGGCCTGGTGTGGGATGGGCAGTGGCGGCGACGGGGCACTATCTGGCAGGTGGGGTCCGCGCATGGCAGCGCTATGTTGTACAGCGCGACCGCTATAGGTCGTCGCCGTGCACATGTGCGGCCATGGACCCGGCCATTCTGCAGCCATTTATTTTGTGGAGGCCGGAACGGCACGACTGTGAGCTCCTCACTGGTCACAGCATCAGTGAGGGGGTGCCACCTATTGTTTCTATATAAATTGCCATGGAACCTCCAAACTTATCCTCAGAATTGGAGAATCTAGCCCTTAGCCTCAGAAATGGAGAATTCCGCCCAGAGAATTTTAATCAAAAGAAACTGTAAGTGCCATAGCATCCACTTTGGAAAAAAAATGGATTACAGTGAACAGAGACTGTCTCCAGTAAAACAACCAGCTTACATCAGCTGCAAAAACCCCTGAATTTTCAGGACCAACGAAGGAACTTCAGGATCCATTTTCTTTTTTTTCTTATGAACTTTAACTCCAATAAATTCCACCTCCTCCTCCCTGTAACCTGTCCTGTCTTTGCATTCTAATGTGTGTGTATATGGCACAGGATTTAGGACATGTTTTTACCTTTTTAGTAAGTCTTAGACCTTTACCGTAGTCAGGTTTAACATCAAAACAACCCCCTTCCCTGTTAATTCAGGTCATCTGGATGTCTTATTTCTTCATATAGTTTTACATATGGCCAAGTACATGTTGAACAGAAAAATCACAACTGTTACAATCAAACTCAGGGAGTGGAAAAGATAAATTTATTCACTCCTCCTGATATTGGGCTTTAACTCCACATTACCACCTGCTCCACATATCTTGTGATTCCCTGAGAGACCAAAAATCTGTTTATCTCAGCCTTAAAATATATTCAATGATGGAACATTCACAACCTTCTGGGACAGAGACTTAATGACACACAACATGTTGTGTGAAGAAATCCCTCCTCATTTCAGTCATAAATGATTAACTCCTTATCCTGACACTGCGACCATGTGTTCTAGATTCCCCAGCCAGGGGAAACAACCTCTCATTGTCCACCTGGCAAAGCACTTTCAATATCTTGCATGCTTCAATGAGATCACCTCTTATTCTTCATAAATCCAGAGAATACCATCCAAATTTACTCAGCCTCATCATAGGGAAAATGTTTCATCCTAGGAACAAATCTGGTGAATCTTTACTGTACTGCCTCCAATGCAAATAGATCAACCCTTAAATAGGGGACCAAAACTGCACACAGTATTCCAGATCAAAACATGTACAATTGTAGGAAGATTTCTTTATTCCTGTTCTGCAACCCCTTTGCAGTAAAAGTGAGCATGCTATTTTCCTTCCTAATTACTTACTGTACCTGCATGCTAAGTTTCTGAACTTCTGCACGAATGCACATAGGCTTCTTTGAATATCAACATTTATACATTCTATGCCTTGAAAAAAAAATGCTGCTTTTCTTCCTTATGACCAAAGTCAATTAACTCGCACTTCCCCATAGAACCATTGAATCTCTACACTGCAGAAGGAGGCCATTCAGCCTATTGAGTCTGCACTGACATTCTTAAAGAGCACCCCACCCAGGCTCACTCCCCCACCCTATCGCTGTAACCTAACCTGTACATCCCTGGACACTAAGGGACAATTTTAGCATGTCCAACCACCTATCCTGCACATCTTCGGACTGTGGGAGGAAACGGGAGCATCCAAAGGAAACCCATGCAAACTCGGGGAGAAAGCGCAACTCCACACAGACAGACACCCAAGGCCTGAATTGAACCCCGGTCTCTGGCGCTGCAAGGCAACAGTACTAAAAACTGTGCTACCATGCACCCATGCTATACTCCATCTGCCATTCCATATACAGCCCCATTGTTTCCTCCTGAGAAGTTACATTTTCATTGAACTTTGTATTATCAGCAAATGTAGATCCATCACTCTTTGTTTCTTTGATTCATATCAATCATAAATAGCTGAGGCCCCAGCACTGATTTTTGTCATACTCAACTAGTTATAGCCTGCCATCTTGAAAAAGCCCCCTTTAAGACTACTCTTTGCTTCAACCCCATTAATCAGTCCTCTATTTGTGCTAATATATTGCCCCCAACTGCATGAGCCTCCACCTTGCCTATTAAACTTTTGTGTGGCACCTTATCGAATGCCTTTTGGAAATCCAGGTATATTAGGCATGGTAGCACAATGGTTAGCACTGTTGTTTCACAGTTAAAGGGTCCCAGGTTCGATTCCTGGCCTGGGTCACTGTCTGTGTGGAGTCTGCATGTTCTCCCTGTGTTTACGTGGATTTCCTCCAGGTACTCCGGTTTCCTCCCACAGCTCCCGAAAGATGTGCTGTTAGGTAATTTGGACATTCTGAATTCTCCCTCTGTGTGCCTGAACAGGCACCGGAAAATGGCCACAGAAATGTCTGTCTGTTCCCTTAACTATTGAATCCCCTCCCACCATTACTATTTGACTTTTCTTCCTTTCTGCCCATGCAGACTGGAAAGTATAGTAGACTTATCACCAATCAACTCCTGCTCTTATTCCAACTTCTGGAGACTGCTAGAAAGGTATTAGATGGAGCACCTCTTTCACCCTATGAACCGAATTCCTATGTCAACCAAATTCTCAACTCCACACTCTGTTTCTGTCTCATTCAGGCATAGTCTCCTACCTTCTCATGCATTCCTTAATGTTCCCTCGTTCTCCCCTAGTCACATAGGTGAACACTTGCCAGTCTCACAGGTATGCTAATTTGCATATCAAAACATCCCTTAGACAGCTGCACTTAATAATTCCATTTTTAATTTTATCCTAATTTCTTTTTTTAATCTTAGTTTTCCCCAATTCTTAAAGATTTTAGAAGTTAGGAAAGGAATTAGAAAGCAGAACCTTAAAAGCAGTAATCTCAGGATTATTCTCAGTGTCATCTGCTAGCGAGCATAGGAATAGGAGGAATAGGAGGATTCGACCATTGAACATGTGAGAGTTGGTGTAGGAAGGGAGGAATCAGATTTCTGAGGAATTGGAACCTATTCTGGGACATGTGGACCTGGACAAGATGAATAGGTTGTACCTTAATCGAACTGGGCCTAACATCCTCTCAGTAACATTTGCTAGTGCTGTTGGGGAGGGTTTAACTAGATTGCCAGGGGGTGGCAACCTGAAGAGGAGCTCAGATTGGTGGGAATCAAAACTGGTAACAGAAAATAGAAAAGTAGTAAGGTAAGTTAGAAGACAGACAAAGTGAAGGCAGATATCAAATAATATCAGAATGTGGTATAATGTTAAAGTTAAGGAAACTCGATCTGAATACACATTGCATTCATAATAACGTAGATGATTTGAAGTCACAAATATAAGTAAATGGGTATGGTTTAATTGCTATTACTGAGACATGGGGCGCAATTCAGCAACCACGTTGCACCTGCCATGGAGTGGGCCGCACAAGGTGAATCGCGCAAGAGCCCCACACGGGCCGATCGCGAGTCAAACGATTCTCTCCACCCAGCGTGTTCTGGATCTAGCCCTTGCTGGCCACTGAATTGCGGCCATGGTTACAGAGTGACCAATTCTGCAGCCTGAATGCTGAAGGGTATTCATCATTTAGGAAGGATGGTCAAAAAGAAAAGGGAGGGAGATCAGTTGATAAGGGATAAGATCAGTGCATGTGTGCGAGTATATCTTAGACCAAAGGAATGAAGATGTAGAATCAGTTTGGATGGAGCTAAGAAATAACAAGGGGCAGCAAACGTTGGTGGGAGTTGTTTATCGGCTACTTGTTAATGAGGATAGTATAAATCAAGAAATTAAAGCCGCATGCAACATGGATAATACAGCAATAAAGGGCGACCTCAATTAAACCTAATTAGCACTAATGCTATGGAAGATGAATTCCTGGAGTGTGTATGAAATGGGTCTCCGGGGAAGTACAACAAGGGATTGGGCTATTTTAAGTACTCTATTACATAATGAGGAAGAGCTAATTAATAACCTTACCATAGAGGAGCCTTAAATGACCATAATATGACAGAATTTTAATTTAAGTTTGAAAGTGATATCATTCTTTTGAAAACTTAAATCTGAACAAAGGAAACTGAAATTATATGGGGCAAATAAATTGACTGTGATGGATTGGGAAATGTATTAACAGATTTGATGGTAGCAAGCAATAACAGGTATTTTTAAAAGTATTCAATAATCTACATTTCTCGATGACATAAGAATCCAACAGGAAGGTGAGTGAACCATGGCTAGCAAAATGGTTAAAGATTGCACTAGATCAAAGGAAGTGCCTCACAAAGTTGCCGGATAAAGTGTTAAGCCTGAGGATTGGGAGCAATATAGTGACCAGCAAAAGTGGATGAAGAAATTGATAAAGAAAGAGAAACAAAAATATGAATGCAAGCTTGTGAGAAACATAAAGGTGGACTGTCAAAGCTTCTTTAGGTATGTGAAAAGGAAAAGATTAATAAGGATAAATGTAGGTGCATTACAAAAGTGGAGACTGATGTGTTGGGTATGCTGGGTCTGGGAGGACTGCGTTTACCATAGCAGTGAAAGAGACAGGCTTCCAACACTTGGAGAAATGCAACTCTATTTTATTGAACTACCAACTGTTAAACAGACTTAAACTGTGGGTTGACACTATGCTGAGTTGACTGGAGACCTGAAGCTAACCTGACAAGACTATCTTATTACCACATGGTGGATGTTCGTGTTGTTGCTCACAGGCTCTGGCTGTCTCAGAGGCTGCATCCGAAGAGAGCGGGAAAACTAGTGCCCTCTGGCTTTATCGTGTCCGTGTCCTGTCTGGTGATTGGCTCCTGTGTTCTGTGTGTTCATTGGTCATCCTGTGTGTCAATCAATGTCGGTCAGAGACAGCAGAATTTATATTGCAACATAGTGTAATGGTGGATAAACTAAACAGTTATTATTGTGTCCGTCTTAACTGAGGAAGGTACAGGTTCAAGGGAACCAAGGGACTTGTGAACATGAGGAACTGAAAGAAACTAGTATAAATAAAGAGGTGGAATAAAACAAATTGAAAGAAGGGCGATAAACCCTGGACCAGATCAGTTGCATCACAGAATGTGCTTATAGAGATAATGGACGCATTGGTGGTTACCTTTCAAAATTCAGAATTAAAAGCTTTCTGCCAACTGGGAAGTAGCAAATATAACCCCACTATTTACGGAGAGGGAATGAGAAAATGGAGAACTACATACCTGTTAGCTTGACATCAGCAATTGGGGACATGTTAGAATGTATTATAAACGATATGGGGATGGATTCTCCATTGCCTGATGCTGTGAAACGGGATTCCCCATTGGGCAGAGAATGGCATGTACCCCGGAAAATGTGCTTGGCACCCGTTGCGAAGCTCCGACCCCCGCCCTCAGCCTCAGCATGCTACCAGCACCGCGCCAGGTGGAGGCAACTCGGTGATTGCCATCCATTTCAATATAATTAACGGACTTCAAGCCCGCTTCATACCCCTCCATTATGCACCAACCCCCTCTGATGGAGGGTTTGATCGAGGTGACTGATGGGGGCACAGCGGGTCAGTGGGGTAGTCAGTGGGGAAGGGCCTGGGTCACTTTCATTCATGCATGCTGTGGGGAGAGATGACCTTTTATTCCAGTAGTGGGGGGGGGGGGGGGGGGGGGGAGAATGCCCCTACTTGTCAGCAGGGGGGAGGGGCAGGATTTGCAGTGTGGGGGGTAATGGGGCCTGCTGCTGGATCTCGCGATTGGTCCGTTCGCTCAAAATGGTGGCCTGATTACAGGATTCTGAAGGTATCCGGTGAACTTTCCCCCATGCATATATTTGTATGAAAAAGAAGAGAGAATCCAAACTGGGCCCCATTCCCAGCGTTGTGGAGACCAGTCCTGATTCTTCGCTGATGGGATCACTTAGGCCCCAGAATTGAGAATCCCGGCCACGATAGCTGAACGTTTAGAAAATACTGATGTGATTGGACAGAATCAACATGGATTTATGAAAAGGAAGGAAAAACCTGTTTGGATATATTGAGGATGTTTCCTGTAGCATAGATAAAGGAGCACCAGTGGATATGATGGGCCCAATCTAACGAGTCCCATAATGTGCGCATTTAGATGTGTGCTTCTCGGCGCTCGCAATGCCGAGAAACACAATGTCATTTAAAGCGGCTCTGTTTAAATATGGGACCCCGGCGGGGAATGCACAGCCGAGGCCACACTTAGTCCCACTTCCAGCCTTACTTGCTGAAAATCCTCAGTGCAGGGCGAGATTGGGACGCCATTTTTAAAAGGCATCCTGCTCTCTCGTACCCCCAATGTGATCCTTAAAAACCCAATTCACCTATAAGAGAATCCTAAGGGCCCCCACATCCCCCTGATGTGCACAGGGCACCCCTGGGCCCGATTCCTGTCAGTACAAAAATACCAGCTTGGCACCTTGGCAGTGCCAGCCTGGCACATTGGTAGTGCCCTGCCAGCTGGCAATGCCACCTGGGCACCATGAAAGTGCCAGGCTGGCACCCAAGTGATATTGCTAGGGTACCAGGTTGGCACTGCCAGGATACCAGGCTAGCACCAGCTGTGCCAGGGTGCCACCCTGCCCAGAAGACAAACACCGGGGGGCCTCTAATGCCCTGAGAGACCCCCATAAGTGCCGTTCCGCCATTTGTGGGGATCAGTACAGAACAGCGTTTGCCCAAGGTCTTCGCGGTGAAGCAGATTGATAGAAATGCTTCAGTTACAAAGAAACATAGAAAATAGGTGCAGGAGTAGGCCATTAGGCCCTTCGATCCTACATCACCATTCAATGGCTGATCATGAAAATTCAGAATCCCACATCCGCTTTCTCCCCATATGCCTTGATCACTTTAGCTTCAAGGGCACATCCAGCTCCCTCTTGAATATATCCAATAAATTGGCCCCAACAGCTTTATGTGGTGGAGAATTCCACAAGTTCACAACTCTCTGAGAGAAGAAGTTCTTCCTCATCACAGTCCTAAATGACTGACCCATTATTCTTAGGCTGTGACCCCTAGTTCTAGACGTCCCCAACATCCGGAACATTCATCCCGCATCTAGCCTGCCCAGTTCCATCAGGGTTTTATATGTATCTATGAGATCCCCTCTCATTCTTCTAAACTTCAGCAAGTACAAGCCCTGTTGATCCAGTCTTTCTTCATATGTTAGTCCTGCTATCCCTGAATTAGTCTGGTGAACCTTCTTTGCACACCCTCAATAGCAAGAATATTCTTCCTCAAACTAGGAGACCAAAACTGCACACGATACTCAAGTTGTAGTCTCACCAAGGCCCTATATAAATGCAGCAAGACATCCCTACTTCTATACTCAAATCCTCTCGCTATGAAGGCCAGCATGCCATTAGCATTCCTCACCGCCTGCTGAACCTGCATCCTAACCTTCAGCAACTGTTCCACCATGAAACCCAGGTCTCATTGAACTTCCCCTTTTCCTAAACTGTCACCATTCATATAATAATCTGCGGTGGTGCTATGCCTATGAGTTATATCATAGTTGGATGGTGTGCAATCTCCAACCAGCAGATGGTGGTACAGACACACCATGCGGTCTCTAGACCAAGGTCATCTGACCTGTGACTCGGATATAAAGGGTGACATCTTTATAAAGGATATAAATCCGGACATCTTTAGAAGAAGATTGAGAGGGTAATAAGATGTACATATAATTGGTCAGAGCTAAGTATGAGATCCAGAGGAGAAGCAAGACTTCATGATAACGTGCTCTATATCAGCTTGCCACCTTATCACACAAGACACAATAAAGGGATCCTGGTTTGGACATATCAAAGTATTTGGTGAGTTGCTTCATAAAATACAAGGGACCAAACACAATAATCTGCCTTCCTGTTTTTGCCACCAAAGTGAATAACCTCACATTTACCCACATCATATTGCATTTGTCAAGAATTTGCCCACTCAGCCAGCCTGTCCAAGTCACCCTGCAGCCTCTTTGCATCCGCCTCACAGTACACACTGCCACCCAGCTTAGTCTCGTTTGCAAATTTAGAGATATTGCATACAATTCCTTCGTCCAAGTCGTTAATGTATATTGTGAACAGCTGGGGTCCCAGCACTGAACCCTGCCATATCCCACAAGTCACTGTCTGCCAATTTGAAAAAGACCCCTTTATTCCCACTCTCTGCTTCCTGTCTGCCAATCAGTTCTTTATCCATGTCAATGCATTTCCCCCAATATCATGAGCTTTAATTTTGCTCACTAATCTCTTGTGTGAGGTCTTGTCAAAAGCCTTTTGAAAGTCCAGATACACAACATCCACTGGTTCACCCTTGTCCACTCTACTGGTCACAGGCTCAACAAATTACAAAAGATTTGTCAAGCATGATTTCCCTTTAGTGAGTCCATGTTGACTTGGAGCAATCCTGTCCCCACTTTCCAAATGCAGTTATTTCATCCTTAATAATTGACTTCAGCATTTTCCCCAACACCAATGTCAGGCTACCCCAGGGAACTGCATATTAGAATGAGACTAGCTGTCTCGCTCTAATATGCAGATTTTCCAAAAGCTGATCCCGCCCACAATGGGTGGGATTCACATCATGACATCTCACGAGATTGCACTCGATCATCCGAGGCATAGTGAGCCGGATAGATCCCAGAAGCGAGGTATCCCGGCATCTCCGGCCAAGTTGTGACATGGTGTGCTGACTTTCAGGCACAGCTTGGCCGGTAGATCATGCCCAATATTATTGGATTTTCAGAAGGCTTTTGATAAAGTTCCACACGGGAGATTAGCAAACAAAATTAGTGCACATGGGGTTTGGGGTAAAATACTGGTATAGATGGAGAATTATTTAATTCAACCTGTGATTCCACTTTCAAGCAGCTACTGACCTGTACTCCGGGTTCTCTTTGTACAATAGCTCTCTCCAACACCCTACCATTAACTGAGTAGGTCCTGCCAAGATTCGATCGACCAAAATTCATCACCTCACATTTATCTAAATTAAACTCCATCTGCCAGTCATCGGCCTACTGGCCAAATTGCTCAAGATCCCGTTGTAATCCTAGATAACCTTCTTCACTGTCCACTATGCCACCAATCTTGGTGTCATCTGCAAACTTACTAACCATGCCTTCTGAATTCTCATCCAAATCAGTAATATAAATAACAAGTAACAGTGGACCCAACACTGATCCTTGAGGCACACCACTGGTCACAGGCCTCCATTTTGAAAAACAACCTTCTGAAACCACCTGTGTCTTCTGTCGTCAAGCCAATTTTGTATACAATTAGCTACCTCACCCTGGACCCCGTGAGATTTAACCTTAAACAATAACCTACAATGCGGTACCTTGTCAAAGTACAGATCATTCCCAGGATGGCAGACTATTTGTAGTTGTATACCGTAATTATCAGTGCTGGAGCCCAGCTGTTCACAATCTATATAAATGATTTGGATATGGGCACCAAATGCAATATTTCCAAATTGCTGATGCCACAAAATTAGGTGGGTATGTAGGTTGTGAGGAGGTTACAAGGAAGCTGTAAGAGGATTTGGATAGGCTACATACATGGCCAAGACCATGGATTATGGTATTCATTGTGAATACCTGTGAAGTTATACACTTTTGTAGAAAAAACATTTGAATGGCAGACTATTTCGTATGGTGAGACAATGGGACGTCTTGATGCCCAAAGAGACCTGAGTCTCCTTGTTCACGGGTCACCGAAAACTTGTGGAAGTGAATGTAACGGAGGTTCACCAGGCTAATCCCTGGGATGGTGGGACGTCTTATGAGGAGTGATTGAGAAAACTTGATCTGTATTCCCTGGCATTTCAAAGAATGAGGGGTGACTTCATTGAAACGTACAAAATTCTTACAGGGCATGACAGGAGTAGATGTGGATAGGATACGTTCCCTGGCTGGCGAGTCCAGAACCAAGAGGCACTGTCTCAAAATAAGGGGCAGGTCATTATCAAGAGTGAGATTAGGAGGAATTTCTTCCTTGAGAGGCTGATGAATCTTCAGAATTCTCTACTCCTGAAGGCTGTGTATGCTCAACTATTGGTGCTGGAGAAAAATGGCGCAGAGTAGCTGACCAGCCATGGTCTGTTTGAATGCTGAAGGAGGCTTGATTCACCAAATGGCATACTCCTGCTTCTCTGTTCCCATGTTCCTAACATCTGAAGCTGTGTTGAAGCACATTGTTGGGGAAGAATAGAATGCACTTGCCTGTGTATGTTCCAGTGCCAAAATTGATTTGCCAGCACTTGATAAGTACACCCACAGTTCGGAAGAGAGTTCCAACATTCTGACCCAGCAACAACTAAGGAACAGTGAAGTATTTCCATGTCAGGATGGTGTGTGGCTGAGAAAGGAACTTGAGGTTGGTGACTTCATCTGATGCTCTTGTCATTGTAGGTGGCAGAGGACACATTTGGAAGCGGTTGTTGAAGGATCCTTGGTGAGTTGTTATATTTATAGATAGGACACACTGCTACCACTGTGTGGTGGAAAGAGTGAACACTTAAGGGATGCATTGGGTGCCAATCACACAGTCTGCTTTGCCCTGAATGGTCGAGCTGCTTGAGTTTTGTTGGAACTGGCCAAACAAATGGACAATATTCCAACACACTCCTGACTTTTGCCTTTTAGATGGTGGACAGGCTATGGAGAGTCAGAAAGTGAATTACTCTCCACAGAATACATAGGGCTGGATTCTCTGTTCCTGAATCAATGTGCTGACGCCAATGGAAGATCAGTGGAGTTCCACATCAGAAAACTGGGCACCACACCTGCACCGATTCTGCTACCGGTGAGGGGCTAGCAACTGCGCCGTGTGGAACACCAGCAGAACACACAGCAAATGATGGGAGAACCGCTGAGTCACATGGCTATCCTGCCGGCTGCAATGATGGTCCGGCATAACCGTCCACCCCGAACCCACAACCCACTTCCTGGCCACCCCCCACTCCTCCCCCAGGCCTGGCAGAAGCTGCCCGGTCAGCGGCATGACTGTCAGCACAGTATGGTGGTGCTGCACACTGTGCACACACCCTCGCACTCTCTGATCAACCACCACGCCAGGTTCACGATTGTTGAGAGCACACGATCACCGCGCCATCGGGAACTCGGCCCATCGGAAGCAGAGCATCACGGGTGGGCCCACTAATGAGTTGCGAATGGGGTTTCAACTCCGCAGGCCGTGTGTCATAATGATGCCATTTTGGAGGGGGCGGAGCATCATGATTCAACATCAATCTGGCGCCTGCCGCGATTCCAGCATCGAGTATTCTCTGCCCGATCGCAATTCCCAATTTTGGCGTCACCCAATGGAGAATACCGCCCATAGTGTTCTTGTAGTTACAATGTTTATATAGTTGGTCCAGTTCAGTTTCTGGTCAATGGCAAGCCCCCAGGTTACTGATAGTGAGGGATTCAGGGATGGTAATGACATTGAATGTCAAAGAGAGATGGTTGGATTCCCTCTTGTTGGAGATAGTCACGGCCTTGCACTTATGCGCATGAATGTTACTTGCCACTATCAGCCCAAGCCTGACTGCCGTCCAGGTCTTGCTATATATGGACATGGATTGCTTTGGTGTCGGAGGAGTCGTGAATGATACGGAACTCTGAGCAATCATCAGCAAACCTCCTTATTTTTGACTTATGATGCAAGGGGCTGGTTTGCCACAGGGCTAAATCGCTGGCTTTTAAAGCAGACCAAGGCAGACCAGCAGCTCAATTCCCATACCAGCCTCCCTGAACAGGTGCCGGAATGTGGCAACTAGGAGCTTTTCACAGTAACTTCATTTGAAGCCTAATTGTGACAATAAGCGATTTTCATTTAATTTCATTTCAGGAACGTCATTGATGAAGCAGCTGAAGATGGTTGTGCCAAGGACACTACCCTGAGGAACTTCTGCAGTGATGCCCCTGGACTGAGATGTCTGACCTCAACAACCACACTTATCTTTCTTTGTGCTAGGCATGACTCGAGCAGTGGAGAGCTTTCCATTTCCCACTGACTTCAGTTTTGCTTGGGCTCCTTGATACCACACTCGGTCAATTGCTGCCTTGTTGTCAAAGAGAGTCATTCTCACCTCACTTCTGGAGTTCATCTCTTTTGTCCAGGTTTGGACCGCAACAGTAATGAGGTCAGCAACTGAGTAACGCTGGTGGAACTCAAACTGATCCTCAGTGAGCAAGTTCTTGTTGAGTAAGTGCTATTCAATAGCACTGTCAACAACCTCTTCAATCACTTATCTGATGTTTGAGAGAAGACTGACGGGGCAGTAATTGGCTTAGTTCTTTGTGGACGTACTAGGGAACTTTCCACCTTGCCAGGTAGATGTTAATGTTGTTGCTGGACTAGAACAACTTGACTCGGGGCTCAGCTAGTTCTGGATACAAGACCTCAATATTATTGCTGTAATGTTGGATACTGCAGCCTTTGCAGTATCCAATGCTTACATTTCTTGACATCATGTGGAGTGAATCTGACTAAAGATCATCATGTGTGAAACTGATGACCTCAGGAGGATGCCAAGATGGATCATCAACTGAAGCTTCAGCATTAAGATATTTCCAAATGCTTCTGCCTCGTCTTTTGCATTGATGGGCAAGGTTCTCCATCATAGAGGAAGGGGATATTTGTGGAACTTCCTCCTCCAGTTAGTTGTTTCATTGTTCATCACTGTTCATAACTAGATGTGGCAGGACTGCAGTGCCTTAGATCTGATCTGTTGGTTGCAGGATCAATTGGTCCTGTCTATTACTTATTGCTTTTGCTGTTTGGCATTCATGTAGTCCTGTGTTGTCACTTCACCAGGTTGACACCTCATTTTTAGATATACCCGGTGCTGCTCCTGGCATGTACTCCTGCATTTTTCATTGAACCAGGGTTCGTTGCCTGGTCTGATCATATTGGGAGAATATGAGATATGCCAGGACATGAGTTTCTACAATCTGCTGCTGCTGATGGTCCACCACACCTCATGGATGCCAGATTTGAGTAGCTAGATCTGTTACATATGTATCCCATTTAGCACAGTGAATGATGGAGGGTATCCTCAATGTGATGATGGGACTTTGTCTCTAGAAGGACTGTGTGGTGGTCACTGTTAATAATACTGTCATGGACATCTGCTACAGGTAGATTTGTGAGCATGAGGTCAAATACATCCCCCCCCCCCCCCAGCCCCCGGCTCCAAACCACCCCCCCCCCCCACCCCCACAGTTGTTGTTGTCACCCAGAACCAGACTCGCAGCGATATCATTTAGGACTCAGTCAATTGGTGCTCAACATGGAGGAGCACTGAATAATTAGTTGAAGTGGGTGGGGGAGGGGTATGGTGGTGGGGGGTGGTGGTTGGGTGGTAATCAGCAGGAGTTTTCCTTGCCATGTTTGACTTGGTTTCATGAGGTTTTGTGTCAATGTTGATGACTTTAAGGGGAACTTCTTTTGAACAAGACAACGCCATTATGCTATCACCTCTGACGGGACAAGACTCAGAATCATATAATTTACAGTGCAGAAGGAGGCCATTTGGCCTATCGAGTCTGCACCAGCTCTTGGAAAGAGCACCCTACCCAAGCCCACACCCCCCACCCTATCTCCATAACCCAGTAACCCCACCAATACTAAGGGCAATTTTGGACTAAGGGCAATTTAGCATGGCCAATCCACCTAACCTGCACATCTTTGGACTGTGGGAGGAAACCGGAGCACCCGAAGGAAACCCACGCAGACACGGGGAGAACGTGCAGTCTTCGCACAGACAGTGACCCAAGCCCGGAATCGAACCTGGGACCCTGGAGCTATGAAGCAATTGTGCTAACCACTATGCTACCGTGCTGCCCGTAAATCATGATGGCGGTGATTTTAGGAATTGCAGTTATGACGTGGTAAGTATTAATATGTTAGGCTGTTGTTTGTCTGTGAGGTAGCTCGCCCAATTTTGGCACATACCCTCAAATGTTGGTAATGAGGACTTCTCAGGGTTGACAGAGCTGTGTTTGCTTTTGTTGTTTCAGGGGCCAAAGTCAATTCCTTCTCGGCTTTGCAGCAGTTTGATACAACTGAGTGACTTCCTTGGAAATTTCAGAGGAAGAATCAACCACATGGTTGCGGGTGTAGAATCATATGTAGGTCAGATCAGGTAAGGATGGCAGATTTTCTTTGGTGAACCAGATGGGTTTTTACAATGGTTTCATGGTTACTAGCTTTTAATTACAGATTTAGTAATTAAATTCAAATTCCACCAACTACAAGACCAGATTTGAACCTGTCTCTTTGTCTTACTAGTCCAGTGACATTACCAGTACATCACCACCTCCCTCTAATATTCACTGACATGTATTTTAACTATTCAAATTTTAAAATTGTGAAATGTTCACAAGCCACAACTATTTACAACATTGTTCAAGGCACTGGATTTGTCAGCTTGATTTCCCATGCCACCAAGATCCTGATTTCATTCCAGAGGTGTCCTGCAATTAACTACCCCAGATTTAAACAGATTAGGATAGCAATTAAAAATTTCAAACAACTGCATAATGTAAAATGGCATGATCATTTTCAAGCTAGTTGATGCTGAGTTCTGGTTGTCAGTATTCCTCATTTTGCTTGTTTGCAAGAATCAAGTTTTCAAAATAATGAAGTTCTAACTGGTACAATGAATTTTTCCAGTGCACCTTACAGCAGTTAAGGTTCGGAAAATGTTTTTAATGTTTACTGTAATAATCTGCATGGAGCGCACAGGGCTTGATTGTTTTCCCTGTGTGGCTTGAGTGGTATGAGCTTCCCGGGTAACTACGGAGCTATTACCAATCTGGATATAAGGTCGGCCAAATAGGAACTGATCGACAGAGAGAGAGTGGACCTGGTGAAGTCCAACAGGTTCATAAATTACTTATACATAAAGGAAAGTGAAAATATTCCTTCTATGGTTCAGGAGATATATCAAAAATTCTGTCCTGCAATCAACCTAATTTACAAATGTAAATGTAATTAACATTTCCCTCATGTTTTCGTAACACAGTTTGAGTTAGTGAGGATTTATTTTCTAATTACAGAATTTACAAAAACAAATTGACTCTCATTTGTATATCATGTTTGTATATTCTCTTTGATATAGTAACTATAGGATGGAAATGTCGGTCCTTTTTTCAATATTCATGAATAGTTGATGTATTTAGACCACATTCCCCAACTGTTTTAATGAAGATGATTTCTTTTTTTTAAAAAGGTTAAAATTGAGAAATATTGCACAAACCTACCAAGAACTGTCCACTAGTATAGACAGGAGAAATTTCTAGCCTTTTTCCATTTTTTTTGTGAAACTAAAGACATTTGAACAATTTATGAATCTGCAGCAAAACTAATTGAATCATAGAATGGTTCCAGCACAGGATTTGGCCATTCGGCCCATTTTGTCTGTGCCGCCTCTCTGCATAAGCAAATCAACCCGTGCTATTCAATTACCTTTTCCCTGCAGCCCTTCAAACATTCTTTGTTTAGGTATATTATCCAATTTACTTTGAAGGCCTTAATTGAACCTTCCTCCATCACACTTTCAGGCGGAGCATTCCATCCCCTAACAATTTGCTGCCTAAAAATACTTCATCCCACGTTGCCATTGCTTCTTTTGCCAACCAACCATATTCGGTGATCTCTGGATCTTGATCCTTCTGCCAAAGAAACTATTTGTCCCTATCTGCTTTGTCCAGACCCCTCATCATTTTGAACACATCTACAAAATCTCCTCTCAACCTCCTCCAAGGAGCAATCCCGACATCACTTCTACTCTCTCATTCCTGTACTTTGCCCCACTTCAAAGACAACAGCATTCACATTTACATGATTGATTTTAGGAACATTATGAACCATTTAAATGTTGTAATAAAATTCTGAAACATGACCAAATTCTGATTTCCACCTCATAATTTTTAACAAATGCTTCTTACTTTGAAGCAAAATATGACACTCCCGACTATTCAATAGGTACAGATTTATATGTGAACACAACATAAACAGTTCAAAAACTGGAGATAAGAATAGTAGATTGGAGTTTTCACTTGATTCTATTACTTATTCTAATATCTCTGTTGTGCTTTCTTTAACTCATTTTGTTCAAGCTTTAAATGTAGTTTTACAGACTTTTTGCACAGACTAAATGGTAAAGCATTCTTCAAAAATGTTTTTGTTTTCTTATTTGAAAATAATTTGCTGTGTTTCAAAACTATATGTGGAATGAAATTTTAATAAAGGATCATTTGTCAGAGGTAAATAGAAGTGTCGATGGGAGTTTTGTTCACTATGTAGAATTATACAACTGGCAGTAAGATTATCATAAGATCACTGAACATGTTTTTGTTTATGGTACAATTAAATCACCTGTCCAACATTCAGGCTTTGACGAGACTCATTCTATCCCCCTTCCTTAAATTGTACAGTTTGTACCTCTCTTTAATTAAAAAAGCCCTTAATCACTGCTTTCTAATTTGCCTTGTTTTGTATAAGGATGCATGGCGTTAAGGGTAAAGTAGTAACATGGATAGAGGATTGGTTAATTAATAGGAATCAAAGAGTGCGGATTAATGGGTGTTTCTCTGGCTGGCAATCAGCAGCTAGTAGTGTCCCTCAGGAATCAGTGTTGGACCCACAATTGTTCACAATTTGCATAGATGATTTGGAGTTGGGGACCAAGGGCAAAGTGTCCAAGTTTGCAGACGACACTAAGATGAGTGGTGAAGCAAAAAAAATGTTGAGGATACTGGACGTCTGCAGAGGAATTTGGATAGTTTGAATGGGCTAGGGTCTGGCAGATGGAATACAATGTTGACAAATGTGAGGTTATCCATTTTGGTAGGAATAAAAGCAAAAGGGATTATTATTTAAATGATAAAATATTAAAACATGCTGCTGTGTAGAGGGACCTCGCTGTCCTAGTGCATGATCGCAAAAAATTGGTTTACAGGCGCAACAGGTGATTAAGAAGGTGAATTCAGTTTTGTCCTTCATTGCTAGAGGAATGGAGTTTAAGACTAGGGAGGTTATGCTGCAATTGTATAAGGTGTTAGTGAGGCCACACCTTGAGTATTGTGTTCAGTTTTGGTCTCCTTACCTGACGCTGGAGGATGTGCAGAGGCGATTCACAAGGTTAATTCCAGAGTTGAGGGGGTTGGATTACGAGGAGAGGTTGAGTAGACTGGGACTGTACTTGTTGGAATTTAGAAGGATGTGGGGGGGATCTTATAGAAACATATAAAATTATGAAGGGAATAGATAGGATAGATGTGGGCAGTGTATTTCCACTGGCGGGTGAAAGCAGAACTGGGGGGCATAGCCTCAAAATAAGGGGAAGTAAATTTAGGACTGAGCTCAGGAGGAACTTCTTCACCCAAAGGGTTGTGAATCTATGGAATTCCTTGTCCAGTGAGGCAATTGAGGCTCCTTCATTAAATGTTTTTAAGATAAAGATAGATAGTTTTTTGAAGAATAAAGGGATTAAGGGTTCTGGTGTTCAGACAGGAAAGTGGAGCTGAGTCCACAAAATATCAGCCATGATCTCATTGCATGGCAGAGCAGGCTCGAGGGGCCAGATGGCCTACTCCTGCTCCTAGTTCTTATTTTCTTATGTTTAAATGCCTTACTGAAATCCATATACACCACACCTACTGCCCGACCTTCATCAATGTAGCCTGGTATAGCAACTGCTCGGCCCAGGACTGCAAGAAACTTCAGAGAGTCGTGAACATTGCCCAGTTCATCACACGAACCTGCCTCCCATTCATTGACTCCATCTACAGCTCTCGCTGCCTGGGGAAAGTGGGCAGCATAATCAAAGGCCCCTCCCATCTGGCTTACTCACTCTTCCAACTTCTTCCATCGGCAGGAGATACAGAAGTCTGAGAATACGCACGAACAGACTCATGCACTAGCACACCCAGGTCTCTCTACACAGAAGCATGTTTTAATATTTTATCATTTAAATAATAATCCCCTTTGCTTTTATTCCTATCAAGATGGATAACCTCACATTTGTCAACGTTGTATTCCATCTGCCAGAGGCTAGCCCATTCACTTAACCTAGCCAAATCCCTCTGCAGACTTCCGGTATCCCTGGCTTGATAAGGTTGCCATGGTAGGCTCATTCAGAAAGTCAGGGGGCATGAGATACAGGGAAATTTGGCTGTCATGGTACAGAATTGGCTGGCCGAAAGAAGGTAGTGAGTAGTAGGGGATGGAAAGTATTCCGGCTGGAGGTCGGTGACAAGTAGTTTCCAGCAGGGATATGTTCTGGGACCTCTGCTCTTTGTGGTTTTTATAAATGGCTTGGATGAGTAAGTGGAAGGGTGGGTTAGTAAATTTGCTGATGACACGAAGGTTGGTGAAGTTGTGGATAGTATCGAGGGCTGTTACAGGTTACTACAGGACATTGGCAGGATGCAGAGCTGGGCTGAGAAGTGACAGATGGAGTTCAACCTAGATTAGTATGAAGTGATTCATTTTGGTTGGTTGAATTTAAATGCTGAATGCAGGGTTAAAGGCAGGATTCTAGGAAGTGTGGAGGAACAGAGGGATCTTGAGGTCAATGTACATAGATCCCTCAAAGTTGCCACCCAGGTTGATGGATTTGTTAAGAAGGCGTATGATGTGTTCACTTTCATTATCAGGGGGATTGAGTTTAAGAACCGCGAGGTTTTGCTGCAGCTTTATAAAATGCTAGTTAGACCACACTTGGAACATTGTGTACAGTTCTGGTCACCTCATTATAGGAAGGATGTCAATGCTTTGGAGAGGGTGCAGAGGAGATTTATCAGGATGCTGCCTGGACGGGCGGGCATATCTTATGAAGGAAGTTTGAGGGAGCTGGGGCTTTTCTCACTGGAGTGAAGAAGAAAGAGAGGTTACTTGATATAGGTGTACAAGGTGATGAGAGGCATGGATAGAGTGGATAGCCAGAGACTTTTCCCCAGGGCGGAAATGGCTGTCACGAGGGGACATAATTTTAAGGTGATTGGAGGAACATATAGGGCAGATGTCAGAGTTAGGTTCTTTACACAGAGTGGTTGGTGCGTGGAATGCACTGCCAGCGGAAGAGTTGGTGTCATAGTCATTAGGGACATTTAAGCGACTCTTGGACAGGCACAAGGACAGCAGTAAATTGAAGGGGTGTAGGTTAGGTTGATCTTAGATCAGGAAAAATGGTCGGCACAACATCATGGGTCAAAGGGCCTGTACTGTGCTGTACTGTTCTGTGTTCTATCCCTGCCGTGGTCCGGCCCTCCGATATCTGACACCCCACTTCCCACTGTTCCCTGATGTTCGACCCCCACCTGCGGTCCAATCCTTCAAATTCTCTCCACTAACCTGAGATACTTATCTTCTCCCTGGCCTGTCAAATAGAAAGGACCTTTAAGATCACCTTGTTAACAGCAGCTAGTGCCATAAAAAGAGACTGTCCTCCTTCAATCCCATGCTGCTGGACTGCAAAGCTGGGCCTTCAGGACTGTTGTGTTCCTTGCATCGCCCAGGCCTAATTTGGAAGGTCGGGCGAGAAAGGCATGGAAAACACTTGGCATAACTAATTAGCACAGAGTGGCAATAAGGCCATAAAACATAGGAGCAGAATTAGGCCACTCAGCCCATCGAGTCTGCTCCTCCATTCAATTATGACTGATATTTTTCTCATCCCCAGTCTCCTGCATTTTTCCCATAACCCCTGATCCCCTTATTAATCAAGAACCTATCCATCTCTGTCTTAAAGACACTCAGTGATTTGGCCTCCACAGTCTTCTGCAGCAAAGAGTTCCACAGATTTACTCCCTCCGCCTGAAGAAATCCCTCCTCATCTCTGTTTTAAAGGATCATCCTTTGAGTCTGAGGTTTTGTCCTCTTGTTCTAGTTTTTCCTACAAGTGGAAACATCCTCTCTACATCCATTCTATCCAGGCCACGCAGTATCCTGTAAGTTTCAATAAGCTCCCCCCTCATCCTCCTAAACTCCAACGGGTACAGACCCAGAGTCCTCAATTTCTCCTCATATGACAAGCTCTTAATTCCAAGGCCAGCACATCCTTCCTTAGATACGGGGCACACAACTGCTCACAATACTCCAAATGGGGTCTATCCAGAGTCTTGCACAGCCTTAGAAGTACATTCCTGCTCTTGTACTAGCATAAATGCTTCACAGCTCCAGGGTCCCAGGTTCGGTTCCCGGCTGGGTCACTGTCTGTGCGGAGTATACCCGTAACCTAACAAACCCCCCCCTCCCTCCCTCCCCCCTCCCTCCCCCCTCCCTCCCTCCCCTCCCCCCCCTCCCTCCCCCCCCCTTCCCCCCCCTCCCCCCCTTCCCCCCCTCCCCCCCTCCCTCCCTCCCCCCCCCTCCCTCCTCCCCCCTCCCTACCCCCCCTCTCCCCCTCCCTCCCCCTCCCTCCCCCCCCCTCCACCCCCCACTCCCCCCGACTCCCTCCCTCCCCCCCTCCCTCCTATCACTAGCACATCACTAGTCATCAACTGTCGTCCTGTAAAAGACCCCTTTATCCCCACTCTCTGCCTTCTGCCAGTCAGACAATCATCTATCCATGCCAGAATATTACCCTTAACACCATGGGCTCTTTAACAGTCTCCTATGCGGGACGTTATCACAGGCCTTGTGGAAATCTAAATAAATCACGTCCATTGGTTCTCCTTTGTCTAACTTCCTTGTTACTTCCTCAAAGATCGCTAACAGATTTGTCAGACATGACCTCCGCTTGACGAAGCCATGCTGACTCAGTCCTATTTTATCATGCACTTCCAAGTACTCCACGATCTCATCTTTAATAAAGGACTCTAAACTCTTGCCAGTGACCGAAGTTAGGCTAACCGGCCTATCATTTCCATCGTTTGCCTCCCTCCCTTCTTAAACAGTGGTGTTACATTAGCTACTTTTCACTCCTCTAGGACTCTCTCTTGCTCCAGGGATTCCTGAATGATCACTACCAATGCCTCAACAATCTTCTCAACTATCTCCTTCAGAACCGTGGGGTGTCGCCCATCTAGTCCAGGTGATTTATCCACCTTCAGACTTTTCAGTTTCCCCAGAACCTTCTCAGTGATGGCCACTACACTCACCTGTGCCCCATGATTCTCTTGGAGTTCTGGCATCTGACTCATGTCTTTCATCATGAAAACTGATGCAAAGTAACTTCAGTTCCTCTGCCATTTCTTTGTTTCCTATTATTACTTCTCAAGCCTCATTTTCCAGTGGCTTAATGTCTATGTTTGCCTCTCTCTTACCTTTTATATATTTAAAAAAACTCTTCCGATCTTCTTTTATATTACCAGCAAGCTTGCATTCATATTTCATCTTTTCCCTGTATTGTTTTTAGTTGTCCTCTGCTCGCTATTAAAGGCTTCCCAATCCTCTGGCTTCCCACTCATCCTTGCCACTTTGTATGATTTTTCTTTTGCTTTAATGCATGCAGTCCTTGACTTCCCTCGACAGCCATGGATGCCTCGTCCTCCCCTGAGCATGTTTCCTCCTCCTTGGGATGATTTTCAGTGTGCCTCCCAAATAACCCCCAAAAACCGCTGCAATTGCTGTTCCACTGTCCTCCCTGCTAGGCTCCTCTTCCAATGAACTCTGTTCAGCTCCTCCCTCGTATTTTGTAGTTACCCTTATTTAATTGTAATACCGTTACATCTGATTGCAGCTTCTCCCTCTTAAACTGCAGAGTAAATTCTATCATATTGTGGTCACTGCTCCCTAAGGGTTCATTCACCTTAAGTTCCCTGATCAAGTCTACCAAGGGCAATGTGTCCAAGTTTGCAGATGACACTAAGATGAGTGGTAAAGCGAAAAGTGCAGAGGATACTGGAAGTCTGCAGAGGGATTTGGATAGATTAAGTGAATGGGCTAGGGTCTGGCAGATAGAATACAATGTTGACAAATGTGAGGTTATCCATTTTGGTAGGAATAACAGCAAACGGGATTATTATTTAACGATAAAATATTAAAGCATGCCGCCGTGCAGAGTGACCTGGTGTGCTAGTGCATGAGTCACAGAAAGTTGGTTTACAGGTGCAACAGGTGATTAAGAAGGCAAATGGAATTTTGTCCTTCATTGCTAGAGGGATGGAGTTTAAGACTAGGGAGGTTATGTTGCAATTGTATAAGGTGTTAGTGAGGCCACACCTGGAGTATTGTGTTCAGTTTTGGTCTCCTTACTTGAGAAAGGACATACTGGCACTGGAGGGTGTGCAGAGGAGATTCACTAGGTTAATCCCAGAGCTGAAGGGGTTGGATTATGAGGAGAGGTTGAGTAGACTGGGACTGTACTCATTGGAATTTAGAAGGATGAGGAGGGATCTTATAGAAACATTTAAAATTATGAAGGGAATAGATAGGATAGATGCGGGCAGGTTGTTTTCACTGGTGGGTGAAAGCAGAACTGGGGGACATAGCCTCAAAATAAGGGGAAGTAGATTTATGACTGAGTTTAGGAGGAACTTCTTCACCCAAAGGGTTGTGAATCTATGGAATTCCTTGCCCAGTGAAGCAGTTGAGGCTCCTTCATTACATGTTTTTAAGGTAAAGATAGATAGTTTTGAAGAATAAAGGGATTAAGGGTTATGGTGTTCGGGCCGGAAAGTGGAGCTGAGTCCACAAAAGATCAGCCATGATCTAATTGAATGGCGGAGCAGGCTCGAGGGGCCAGATGGCCTACTCCTGCTCCTAGTTCTTATGTTCTTATGTTCTTAGCCTGTTCCATAGTAGGCTCTGTCACAAGCTGCTCCAAAAAACCATCTCGTAGACATTCAACAATTTCCTTTTCTTGATTTTCCCAGTCCACCTGCACATTGAAGTTCCCCATGATTATTGTAATATTGTCTTTTTTATATTCCTTTTTTATCTCCTGACTTATTTTCTGCCCCACATCCTGACTGCTGCTGGGGAGTCTGTACATAACTCCCACCAGGGCCTTTTTATCTTTGCGATTCCTCAACTCTACCCACATACCCAAAGAGATTCTATGCCTTCTGATCCTATATCACTTCTTGCTATCGATTTAACTTCATTCCTTACTAACAATGCAACCTCACACCCTTTGTCCATCTGCCAATCCTTTTGATAGGTCACATATCCTTGGATATTTAGATCCCAGCCTGGATGTCCTTGCAGCCACGCCTCTGAGATGCCCACAATACCATACCAGCCAATTTCAATGTGCGCAACAAGCTCATTTACCTTGTCCTGTATACTGCGTGCATTCAGATATAACACCCTCAGTCTTGCATTGACCACCTCCCTTCTCATACCTGTCACCTTTTTTGCTCTGCCTGAGGTTAGATTCCTGCCACCCTATATTCCCTCTTTTCCATTACGCGGTCTGGGAACTTTACTAAACTCTCCTGAGCCCTCGGCTCCTTTAATTAGTTGAAAGTGCTCATCGTTGGCCTGCACTTCTCCCATCTCCTTTAACTTTGCTTTTCTAATTCTCTATACAATGGTGATGGTAGCATAGTGGTTAGCACTATGGCTTCACAGCGCCAGGGTCCCAGGTTCGATTTCCAGCTTGGGGCATTGCCTGTGAGGAGTCTGCATGTTCTCCGGGTGCTCCGGTTTCCTCTCACAATCCTGAAAGACGTCCTATTAGGTAATTTAGACGTTATGAATTCTCCCTCTGTGTACCGAAATAGGCGCCGGAATGTGGTGACTCGGGGATTTTTATAGTAACTTCATTGCAGTGTTACTGTAAGCCACTTGTGACAATAAAGATTATTGTTGCCACTCCGAGGAAGTTATAGGCACATGCGATTTGACAAGTAATTTGAATGAAATGGCTTGCTTTTCTCCTTTTAATTGTAGGAACTCCACTCAGTTTATAGTTGGCAACTGACGCAAAACCAAATGCAGTTGGCTGGACATTACCAGATGCTGTGGTCCCTACCCACCCTGCTGAAAGGTCAGCCAAAATTCGAATTGCTGCTCCCCACAGGAGTTTAATGCAGCATCAATTGCTTGAAGATTAGACTTCTGCCTCGTTTTCGGGAGGAAGTTCGCCTCAGAGAGCTGTTGTCCAATCAGATGGCAACTCTGTATTCCCAGCAGTTCCACTGGGTCCAGTGGCCGCTGCTGGGAATACAGTTGGCAGTTGGTCCTGAGTTACGTCTGGGGTCAAGACTCTCACTGGGCCGACAAGGCTGAAGGGTGAGTGGGGAAAAGTTAGATTCAAGAGGCCTCGTGGGAGGGTTAAAGGGGAGAAATTACCTCTGATTGACCCAGGGTACCCACAAAGGAGGTTCTCTCGTTCCCACTCGACACAACCCATCGAGCTATATCTCCTGGATCCCTGCCTGCTCCAAATAAAATCCCAATGGCAACAAGGTGAGGCCCTTAAGCAGGCCTTAACTGGTAACTTAGGGGCTTCAATAGGGGATCAAGGGTTGGTGAACCTCCCAACACTACTACTGCCCTCCCTGCAACATTTCAGACAGGTCGGAGGTGGAGCGGGAAGGACACCCTTCTGCTTTCAAATGCGCTGGAGGGGATGAGTAAACTCCAGCCCAGTACGCCTCTCACTTATTTTTGTTAGTTTGTGAATGTATTGGATTTTGTAGAGCACAGTGGAGGAAAGCTGATAGATAACATTGCATGTGTCAGCATTATGTTGTGTCCATGATTCTATCACTGCGATGGGAGGGATAATTGGTCCCAGTGTATCGGGCTGGAGGAATAAAGACAGAGAAATAATCGCAAAACAAACAAATCATTTTTAACAGCCATACAGTCATACAACACACAATTTCCATTTAAAAAGCATAAAGGAAGCACTGCATATGTTTCAAATAAGAGAAAGGATCCCCATGCACAGATGGAAGTTATTCCATTTTTGTGCATAAAACAAGAGAAAATTATTTTATGTTGGTTCAAAGTAATGATTACCTTACAAGTGTCAATATTTGGTTTCTGTACAACTGTACAAATCTCCAGTTATAGAAGCTATTTGTGCCTTTGCCTCTGTTATTCCCTCTTGTTCAAGCTAACAGTTCCTAAACAGGGTATTCCAGAATTCTGAACTAGTGGGTTAAGGCTGCATTAGGAGCTACTGAGGTGACTGTTGGTTGTTTAAAAGAGAATTAGAGGTCATGTGAAATGTAATCATTTTGGATAACTACATATTTACATTTTGCATTTTGCTCCATTGAGAATTCTTAGTTTCATACCTGGAAAATGGAGTTACATGAACAAAGGATTCATTGGCAAATGGATTCTACTGCTCTGGCCCCTTGGGTTCAGAAGTGATTTATTATTGGCTGAATGAAGACAAATTCCATTTAACAAATAAGAGTGGTGATTCGGAGGAAGACAAGCTGACTCACAATATGCTGAGGACTGCTGCAGAAGTGTGTTTGAGAACAAATTAAGAAAATCATCTCACAAAGCAATTAAGTGGTGAAGATCATGAATAAAGTGCCCTGTACATGTTGAAGGTCATTCCGCAAAAAAACGCATTTCAGTACTTCAATTCTAAAATGAGGATTTATTTCAGTGCTGAAAGAAGTGAAGTCGCCTTTGCTGTTTAATTCTGCTTTTGATTTATAGGTTACAATTCCTTTACAAAGGGAAATGTTAAAAGAAAAACTTACTGATCCTGCCGTAAGTTGCTGAAGTTATTTGGAGCGTAATAGTGATATAACTAATGACAATTACTGGTTAAACACAAACACAATTTATTGCTATTTCTTGCCTTGCTGTTCTGCTTGCAAGCTACAGAAAAGGAAAATTAGGAATCAATCAAAAAGTTCCACAAGATGAAATGGATGATTTGACCTTTGAGAGTGAGTCAGACTTCACTTCCATTAGCAATAATCAAAGTGAATTGCAGGAACAAAGGCCTAATCCAAATTTCAGGAGATAAAACAGGAGGCTAAAGGGGAATGAAAACCTTTGGACAAACATTGTCCAAAATAAATCCCAGACGAAAAGGAATACAAGCAACAGTAAGCAGCTCATGTCCTGAAATAGATGGCCAGGTCAAAGAGACCGGCAATTCTCCCAGAAGTCCTTTTACTGCCAGAAATAAAACTGTTCCAGCTAACGATTGTTGTGTATGCTTCACTTGTTCCAGCATTACTTTTTAATTTAGACGCTGAACGTAAATAATTTCTCAGAAATACATTATTGAGACAAAAAAAATCATATCACAGATAATTCAAAACATAATTATCTCTTTTCATCCACATTTCAAACAGCTTCTGAAAGGCAAAATTTTAATATTTCATTATTTAAAATATCAAAAATCCTCCTCAGAAAGCATATTTTCAAATTTGCAGAGATGATTCATCCACATCCAAAATGGCTAAAACCTCCGAATAAATCACTACTGCCGTACCTATGAAGCAAAATGAAAATGGAAGAAGAGGAGAAGAAAATAACTGGGGAAATAGCTGAGGCGACTGAAGTATAGCAATCATAAGCAATTGGCAGCATGAATTTAGAAACAATAGACTTCACGGCTCACAATTCTTTGGCAGCTTTTGAGGAAATGACTCACTAAAAGAATGAAAGTTGTTATTGTTTCCTCAGGTCTCTCCCCCCCACCCCCATCCACACCCCCTCCCCACCCCCAACCCCCAGGGGCAGGATAGGAGGAGGGTGGAATGGGTAAGTTGATGTCTAAAATTGGATACAGTGCTGGCATTCCTGCCCCTGGCCCCATATCTGCTGCAATTTTACCAACAGCAGGGTAGCCATTGGAAGTCTGCCCTCTTTCGAAACAGTAGAGGACCTCAAGTGGCTAATCAGTGGCCATTTAAGAGCCGCCTCTCGCCATCGTCGAGATTCTACCTGCTACCTGGAGGCTGCCATCAACTATCTGCTAATTGCACAAATTAAGGTCTACAGGTTAGGGGGCACTCGTTGACTAATTAATTGTACACCCAGAAAGAAATGCTTATTGGATGGGATTTTCCATGCCCCCCTCCTCGCCCCTTTTCGAGGCAGTTGAGGGGTACACCATTGGTCGGCGGCAGGTTCTTCCAGTCTCGTTGCTGTGAACAGGGTTTCCTGTTGTTCGCATCTTCTGCCGTTGGAGGAACCAGAAGATCCCATTGGTGGGAACGGGAGTAAAAGCCCTCCCATTGACACTGGTGGTGGGTTGGAGAGTTAGGAGCGATGCCTTTGTAATGGGTTGGAATTCATATACCTTGATGGTGTGCTGGAGGCTAATTTGGAAGTCTGTGTCCCGCCAGCTCCCAACCCCGCCTTTGAAAACTGGCATATCTTATGTAAATCGGCCATTTAAAGGCCAGTTAACTGGTTGCCAACCAAAAGGTTGGGGGATGAATGTTTGTTAGTTTGTTATTTACAGCACAGAAGAAGGCCATTTGGCCCACCATGTCTGCACTTGCTTCCAAAAGAGCAACCTAGCTATCCCGAGCCCTAGCTCCTTAGCACTCTAAATTCATCACTTTCAAAACTGTATCCAGCTCTGTTTTGAAAACTCCTATGTAATCCACCTCCACCACTCTCCCAGGCAGCGCATTCCAAACCCCAACAACTCTCTGAGTAAAGAAGTTTCTCCTCATCTCACTCCTAGCTCTCTTGCTAAGCATCTTGATATTGTGACTCCCTAGTCACTGACATACCAACTAATGGAAATAGAATATCTTTCTTTATCCTGTCAAAATTGTTCAAAATTTTGAACACCTCAATAAGGTCACCTCTTTATCTTCTCAGCTCCAAGGAGAACAAGCTCAATTTCACTAAACTTTCCTTGTATCTAAAATTTCTCATTCCTGGCATAATTCTAGTAAATCTCCTCTGCACTCTCCCCAGGGCTTTAACATCCTTCCTTAAATAAGGTGCCCAGAACTGAACATAATGCTCCAAATAAGGTCTGACCAATGATTTGTAGAGGTCTAGCATCACTTCCTTGCTTTTATTCTCTATACCTCTATTTATAAACCCAAGGTTGTATAAGTCTTCTTAACAACTGTTTCAACTTGCCAGCTACCTTCATAGATTTATGCACTTAAACCATGAGGTCCCTCTGATTCTGTACTCCCCTCAAAGTTGTACCATTCAGCCTGTATTATTTCCCCATGTTTGTTCTACCAAAATGTATTATCTCACATTTTGCTGCATTGAAGTTCATCTGCCAGGTGTCTGCCCATTTGGCCAATCTGTTAATGCTCCTCTGAAGTTGCTCAGCATCGTCCTCACAATTCACTACTCTCCCTAGCTTAGTATCATTTGCAAACATAGAGATTTTGCTCTAAATCATTTCAATAAATCAGAAAAAGCAAGGGTCCCAACACTGAGTCCTGGGGAACAGCACTTTCAACTTGTCCCCGGCCTGAGAAATGCCCATCTATACCTACCCTTTGTTTCCTATTTCTTAGCTAACTTCTAAAACAAGCTGCCAAGGACCCATTAATCCCAAACGTTTTTAATTTGCTAACCAACCTGCCATGTGGCTTAGTATCAAATGCTTTCTGAAAGTCCAAATAATCTACATCCACAGCACTACCTTCATCCACTACCTGTGTCACCTCATCAAAGAACTCAACTAAGTTTGTCAGTGATGACCTGCCCTTGACCAAGTCTCACTGACTGTCCGGTATAAACTTATTTTTCTCTAAATGTATATTTATCTCATCCCGTATTATAGCCCCGATTAGATTTCCCACTATTGATGTCAAGCTGATAGGTATGGGGCTGGATTCTCCGATTTTGAGGCTATGTCTGGAGGATGTGTCTGATTTTATGACAATGCTCCGCCGGTGAGGGGCTAGCAGCCTCACCACATAAAACGCATGGCCTTCCCGATATGAATACATCGACAATTGCAGGGTCCTTGGCTGCGCATGCGCACTGCGGCGACCTGCAGCGGTCACGACGTACAACATGGCACCAGCCACGTGCAGACCCGACCTGCCAGATAGTGCCCCCCTGGACACCCCTGTGCCACCCCCCTACCATTCCCCCCAGTCCAAGCCAAAGCCGCTCCCCCCAGCCAGCAGCATGGCTCCCCCCCCCCTCCCCCCGGATTGTGGCAGTGCTGGGCACAGTCCGCAGCCGCAATGCCGGGTTCCCGAAAACTGAGAGTACATGCCCCCCACACAATCGGGAACTCGGCCCATCGGGGGCGGGCCTTCAGGTAATGTCCTGAGGCCGTCCCAACAGCATGCGGCGTACTCCTCGATGATGCCATTTTAGAGCGGGCGGAGCATCCAAAAACAGCCGCCGCCCTCAATTCGGTGATAAACAGGGATTCTCCGTCCAATCGCCAATTACGATATTGGTGTTGGGCAATGGAGTTTCCTGGATCATCCTTTGCCCCTTTCTTAAATAACAGCATCACATTTGCAATCCTCCTGTCCCCTGGGACTAATCCTGTGTTCACAGGCCTGGAAAATTTCTGTCAACTGCTCCACAATATGCTTCCTTACCTCTCTCAGCAATTTAGGATGCATCCCATCCAGGCCTGCCGACTTCGCTACCTGGAGTGCTGCCAGCCTTTTTAGCACCTTTTCTTTATCTATCACTATACTGTTCAGTTGCTCAACACCCACATTTTCAACTGGGCCATTGTCACCATCTTCTAATTTGGTAAAGACAATTACTTACTTAGTACCACTGCCATGTCCTCCGCTTCAGGGAGCAGTTTACTCTGCTGGTTCCTTACGGGCCCCACTCTATCCTTCACTAATCTTTTACCATTAATATGTTTGAAGAACATTTTATTATTTGTTTCAGCACAGTCCGCAATCCTTTCCACATGCTTCCTCTTAGCCTTCCTTATTCTAGCCTTAGCCTCTCTGCTGCATTTGAGATACTCTTCCTGATTTCTATTGCTATTATTATTCCGGCATGCATCATATGCCTCTTTTTTCTTTCTTATTTTATCATCAATATCCTTAGGCATCCAGGGTACTCGAGCTTGGACACCCTGTATTTATTTATCATGGGTATGTACCTAGCTTGCAGCCTATTCATCTCTCCTTTAAAATCTCCTATTTTTCATCCACTGTTTTATCCAGCGAAATATGTTTCCAATCAACCTGCTGCTGTTCAAATTTAGATGCCTAAAATTTGCCCTTTTCCAGCCTGGAATCTTAATTCAAGACTGATTTTTATCCTTTCCAACTTAATATTGAATTGTATTATATTATGATCGCTACTTCCCAACGGCTCCCCTATTCTGATGTTCTCTACATCTGCGCTGCCTCATTCCCTCAGACCAGATCCAGCACAGCTTGGTCCCTGGTAGGACTGGAAATGTACTGTTCCAAACATTCTCATGCACACATTGCATGAATTTCTCCCCTTCCATGTTCCACAGTCTACTCATTTCCCAGTCTACCTTGGGGTAATTGAAATCCCCAACTATCACAACCCTACTTGCCCTGCAGGGTTTCATAGTCTGCCTTCAAATGCTCTCTCCCACTTCCTCCCCAGTATTTGAAAGTCTACAGTAAACACCAAACAAGGTAACCGTTCCCTTCCTGTTTGTCACCTCCAACCTTGTAGATTCTAATTCAGGAACTGCATCTCGTAAGAGCTATGATATTATATTTGACCAAGACTGATGGACCTTCTCTCTTTTTACCCATTCTGTTCCTACTAAAAATCTTATAATCCGGGATGTTATGTATCCTGTCCTGTTCTGGCTTGAGCCACGTTTCTGTCAATGCTACACTGCCATATGCCCCGAGAGCAATTTCTGCTTCCAGTTCCCCAGTTTATTTTCACTACTCCGTGCATTTAAATACATAAAATTTAATCTGGCCCTTATCTCTTTCTTACCCTTTGGGAGGCGACCATTTCTTTGTTCACTATCAACTCTCAAGCCTTTCTCGCTTCCTTTTCCCTATTCCCCATCTTCTCCCTTTTGCCCTCACTGTTACTTCTAAACCTGGTACTTCTAAATCTAGGCCCATTGGTCAAGCTACCCCCCGGCTTACAAGTTTAAAACCACCCCACTACACTATTTACTCGCACCGCCAAGAGATTGATTCCATTTCAGCTCAGATAAAGCCCATCGCATCTAACCAGCTTTTTACTTTCCCAAAACTGAACCCAATGACCCAAACACCTAAACCCCTCCCTTCAACACCATCCCTGAAGCCACGCATTTACGTTTCTGATCTGCCTTTGCCTAAATGATGAAGCTCGTGGCACAGGTAGTTTTCCTGAGATTACTACCCTGAAGGTACTACGTTTAAATCTCCTCCCTAACTCCTGAAACTGGTCCTGCAAAACCTCAAAACCGGCCCTCTCCATGTTGTTGGTTCACAAAGGAAGGACAACCTCTGGTTGTTCACTCTCCCTATCCAGAAGTTTGTCCAGCCGATCCTTTATGTTCCGAACCCTTGCACTCGGGAAGCAACAAACCATACAGGACTTATAATCCCGACTACAAACTACACTGTCTATCCATCGAATCATTGATTCATCCTATAACCTTTCTAATCTGCCGACCAGCCTCCCGCTCCTTTCTCAGAGTAGCCTCAGGCACTATGGTACTATGGTTTTCCCTCGAGTCATCTATGCCTGATTCAGTCATGTTATGTGTGGGTGTCTAGGGTACAGGGTCGGCGAACAGGGGTCTCTGCTGCGGCTGGGGATACGTGGGCTGGGTGTGAGGGGCGATGGGGGATTGAAGTGTCCCAGAGTGAAAGACACTGCTGGTTGTCAGTCCCTCACCCTCTCCCAATTCCATACAGATATTACATGGGATGGACGATATCTTGAACCCCGCCGAAAGTGCACTTGTGACGCTGCTGGCGGGCTAGACGGCAGAGAAGGTGGTGGTAGCAGCACTGCCAGAAACTCAAGGCGGCAGCTTTTGTGCAGGGCCCCTCCCCATACACATTTACTATATTTACTTGCTATAAATATGGCAGTCAACAAGGTTGCCCTTCTTTAATCTAGATAGTGATATGATATGCTCTCAGAGTCGCCAGGTATCAAATGATACCGCCACAAGGTTCAACTGGATATCGATCAAAGAGCCAAACAACCAGTCAGTTCAAGATCAATGGTACTTTATTTGCACACAAGATGAACTTACACATGCAACATAAACACTATGAGCTAACTACACCTAACAACTATGACAACCTGTACTTAACTTCAGGCTTAGGTCAGAGGAACAGTGGCCTTTGTTCGAATCTTGATCAGCTGGGTCTGGAGAAGTAACTGCGGTTCAGCTAGGATCATCCATTTGGTAGTGAGCTTTGAACTTGGACTTGCTTCTGGTTGTGGTGCTGCAGTTGGAGATAGACATTGCCGGAGCGCCAGGTCCAAAAGAGATCGAACACGTGGCAGTGTCTCTCTTTATCCTTGGGGCTTTTGCTCTCTTTTGGGTGGTCCATTGGTTTGGACCCAATTAATTGGGCAGTTCTCGATCACTGCCTTCAATCTGAGCCAATAAAGGGGCGGGTGCCTTGATGGCTGGGCGTGTCCTAAGCGGTCATTGGCCTTGCTGTTTATGCTTCCTGAGTAAAGGGAGTGGCGCAAATTGTCTTGGCTTGTATCGATTACCTGAGTATCAATCCTTTGTCTTACCAAGATGGGCCATTAAATGCTAATCGGTTGGGGGTTTCGATGCTGTCTGGATTCTCTGTTCACGAATATACATGCAGGCTCTGTGTCTGCTTGAATCTTACATTTTCCATATTTCCCTTTGGGCTTTGCAAATGTCCATGTTTCTTGTTGTAAGTGGCCATCCCAAATGGCTATAGTACGTCCTCTTGAACCTAAATGCGAAGCATGATAGATCATACCCCTGAATCTTCTCCTGTTCTCTGATATGCTGGGTACTCTTAATCAAGGACAGCTTCTATACTACTCTGTCCTACAGATTGGAACATTTGTCAAAGTTTTCTTTTAATACATCACACATCTATAAAATTTCTAACGGGGCACTATCACATTCAATCATACATTTCAACTTCTTTCCACAAACAGGGGAACCTCTAACTGTCCTTACCTAAACTATACTCATGCTGCTAGCCAATAACCAAAAAACTTATATTACAGTACAAAACAATAGCAGCATCACATTTCTACTTAACACTTATGCCATTTGCAGAGAAAGTAATTTGTCTTGAAAGCCGCGGAATTTATTAGGCAGAAAAGGGTTCAGAAAGAGTGTGGGATTTGTTGAAGTCCAAGAAAAGGGGCTCTGAGCGTGTATACTGGGAAGCGGGAGGCTCTCCTTCGCCATTGCCGAATGCTATTGTCAATAGGGCTTCCAACGTGTAAGAAAGCGAATACCACTTTATGATATTATTGCACCATGTGGGGGTATCAGTAGCTGTTTCTATGTGTGGTGGAGTGTCCGGGATTGGGGTATTGTGTTGGGTGGTCATGTTTAGGGCCTATGTGTTGAAGGATATAGGGGCTGATAATGCGCGCAACTGTTGTGAACCAATGACGATCATGATGAAGGTCATCAGGTCCATCTTCATTTTGTCTTTGTCTTCCTCTGTCTCCTGGTATATTTGTATATTCCTGGTGGTACAAGCATAATATCTGTCATTATCTTGTTGTTTAATATCTCGTTTGTTCCCATTTAGAATTGTCACCATATGTGATTCCCTCATTTTGTTTTTAAACCAACCATTTGGGAGACAAGACATCCGAGAAAGAAATTCTGTCACAGTGCGAGCAATCTCGCAGCCTGTGTTCGAAGCGCTGAGTGGGCGGACAATTTCTCTGTCCAGTGTTGAGGTAGTTTTTCCGAGCAGCAAATTTGTTTCAACCAAGTGTTTAAACACGTAAATAGTAGGTGGGGGTTAGCGACCGAGGGGTCACCGGAAAGCAAACAAAAACTGTGGCAAAGTGCATACTTAAAACGACACTTTAAAAGAACAGTAAAAGAGTTTAGAAAAGAACTTTCCGAATGGCAAGAATGGGTGAAATCCCCGGGACGGGTGATGATCAGTGCCGTTGCTCCACGACCCGAACTTGGCTGACCAAATACATAGGGGGTCCTCAGGCAGGGCGGGAATCAGTGCCATTACTCCACTGCCTGGGTGACCTTACAAGAACGGAAAGAATTTGAATTTATATGGACTTCTGACAAACTTATTCCTTTAACTACCATGTGGTGTCAAAAGGGTGGTTATGACTGCATCAAGAGATTTGGAATGAGATCAACACACAAAGTTATACAAGAGGCAAACATTCAACATAAAAAGAAAACTAAAAAACGGGCAGGCTCCATCCGAGAATAGGACACCGTAAATCTCAATCGGTTCCTTTCTCTCATCATCTGGACACCTCAGGGTTCCATTCCGAAAATGGTCATAAAGGTGTTAGCATGGTGGGAGTCAGACCCTGAGTCGTCACCATCTCCCAGTTGCCAAAGTCGTGACTGGAGTTTCTGTGCGAAGGCGGCGTGGGTCGATGTGGGATCCATCTCGTTGTTTCTTATCAGTCAATAAGAGTTATCGCGGTGCCATTGTTTCGTATCCTGTAGGGCGGTAGCGGCAAGGGGGTGGAGTCATTATCGTCGGGCGTTGGTCAGGTTCTGGTAGTGGCAAATAAATGGTCTCTGAGGGGCCGAACATAATCGTGGTTGGTGCCACAGGAGCTGTAGTGACTGGGGCCTGGTCTGTTTTGCCATTGGTTGGGGATTTCAAGTATGTCCGTAGTGCTTTTGCTGTCGCTATCGCTGCCGCTAGCAGCCAAATCAAGTGTGAGGCGGAAACTCGTCTTTGGGGGTGGAGTCAAAGTCGTGTCTGTAGACATGCTGACCTGGCTGGGGGAGGGTCGGATTCGGTTGCCAGTGGGCGGGTCCTCGTTGTCTGCTATTGCCAGTGAAATGTGGTGTGAGTGGCTGTACTGAGTTCCATAAACCTGAAGCTGGTTTATATGAAACCATCCTGACTTTCCATTTGGATACGTAATCTTATAAACTGAGGGACTTACTTTATCAGAAATTGAGTAGGGTCCTGCAAATTTGGGGGAGAGGAATGAACTCGGCTTCTACAGTGAGACCATGACTTGCTGTCCAACTGTATACTCTACCGGGCGTACTGTTTTATCAAAGCAGGCCGTACTCTGCTTTTTTCTAGCGCCTAGTCAAACAGCTGCAGCGAGCTGGACTGCTTTAATCTTTTCCATTATGTGTTGGACCGATTTTTCGTGGGTAAGGGCGGTGACTGTGGGGCTGGCCAAATCAAGTCCAAATAAATACTCGGTACCCTTCATGGGTCGCCCGAAAATTGTTAGGACATTTTTCATTCCTCTTCCTGTGAAGTGCAAACCTTGGTCTGACTCAATGCTACGGGGGAGCCCCCATCTAGTAAATATTTGCTCGGTAAGAATTTTTGCTGTCGCTTTAGCCGTATTTTTCCTGGAAGGAAATGCTTCCACCCATTTTGTGAAGGTGTCAATTACGACCAACACATATTTAAATTCATTTCTGCATAGTGGGAGGGGACCAATGTAATCTAATTGTAAGTTTGTCCATGGGCCATTAACAGGGAGGGTGTGCCTTAGCTGACCTTTCTTTGCGTATCTGTCTGGGTTGTTCTGGGCATAAATTAAACAGTTTTCAATGTAGTGGGTTACATCAGTTTTTAAATCAGGCCACCAGCAGAGAGGTCTGAGGTAGGCAAGGGTGGATTCTATCCCTTTGTGTCCGTGTCCATCATGGAATTGACAAATAATCTGGTTCCTGTCTGGATGGGGACCACATAAATACCATTCCTCAATATGATTCGTTGAGTACCATTAAAGTGTCTTTGAATCTATCATCAGGAGCTGGGAAATCTCCTTTGAAAATTTCCTTAAGTGTGTCATCTTCCTTTTATGCCTGTGCCAAATCTTGATTATTGGTCTGTGAGACCTGGACCACGTGCACTCTCAGGGGGTTGCCAAAAGTGACCATTTCATGAGCCTGCTTTTGCTAGGGCATTTGCTTTTACGTTACCGAGTGGGGAGGGACGATGGTGGCTTCTAACCTTTATGATTCCATATTTACGGTCTTTAGCTTCTTTGAGAATGTGCTTTATAACGGCGCTGAGATTAGGGGTTTACCGTCGGGGGATATAAATCCTCTAGATTCCCACAGGGGCAGGAATTCCGTCAAGCTGTTGCAAATATATAAACTGTCCGAATATATGTCTGCTGGGGACGGTAATGAATCTGGATGCTGCACAATGTATGCAATGGCTGCTAACTCGGCTGCCTGCAAAACTAAATGTCCTGGCAATTGGAACGATATCTCCTCTAACGCGCGTCCCTGCCCGTCTTCTACATATATGCCACATCTTGTAATCCTTTTTCCATTTAGAATTGTGGAGCAGTCATCTACATAGATTTTTAGCAAATTATCTGTGGGCTGGGTTCTCTGTGGTCTGATGCCTGTTTTTGTCGGTAGCGATTTGGGAATAAAGGTTCCTGTGTTGTGCTTGGCTGCAATGATTTCACACTCATGTGGGGTTCCTGCATATTGTAAATTATCGCCAGAAACGTGTGCGCCTTTGCCCTCTTTACTGTGATGTCATGTCCTTGTAGGAGCAGGGTCCAGCGTGCTACTCTAATTTGGCTTACCGTACCGTCTATTAGCCTACCGTCTAACAGTAGCTGTGTTGGGGTGTATTTGATCAAAATGGTTACGGGATTGAATCCTGTTATGTACGAGAAGTACTGAGTCCCAAAGGAACTCAACGGGGTGTCCCTGGACTGTGCCAGTGACTACCGGTCTTGTTGGGGAGTCCGAGCACCGTCAATTTGTGCCATTTATGGCCAAATTATCTGAACGGACGTTAACACTGAAGATAGGCCTGGCATTGTTCCTAGGTGGGGCATTTGCATGCTGATTCCGTTGTTGTTTGGCTTGGCATTCTCGGGCGTAATGTCCCTTCTGTCCACAATTGTAGCATTCCTGCGTTTTAGGGTGCTGCGTGTTATTTCGACCTTCATTCACCCATGCGGGGTCTTGATGTGTCCTTACTGGATTCATGTTTGCTTCTACCTTCTCCTGCTCTGCTTTTTTATGTAGGGATTGTTCCCAAGATCTAGAGAATCTCTTCAGAACCCACACTTCATTGTGTGCAGGGTCTGAAGGGTCATAATTTGCACATGCTTTTTGTCCTGCCTCTGTGGCATGGGAGACTAAAATACGGGTCCATTTGGTCGTATTGTCTGCAGTTAAATGGCCGCGGGCTAAATCTCCAAAGACTACTGTGAAGTGAACCCTAATCCAGCAAATGCTGTCGGATGCTCTCCTTTCTTCTGTCTACATCGGTTGAGTCCTCTATTATAGCCAATTGCATCTAGGATGGCTGTTTTCATATCCTGAAGGCTACTTCCTCCTACATTTTGTGGGCCGGGAAGGGCTGGACTAACGGATGGGTCAAGGCTCATTACCATGAGTTTCACTTGCTCCTGTTCATCCAGATCATACATGACTGTCTGTTGTCTAACTCGCTCAAAGAAATGGTGTGGGTCTGATGTGGGGTGAAAGGTTTCTATTTTATCACGGGCATCCCTTAACTGGGTGATGGTTAGTGGGGTGGTGTACACAAAATCAGGTTGGTCTTCTGTCGGTACTCTGCGCTGAGTGGTGACTGGATCACAGGATTGGGTGCTGCCTGTGTAGTCGGTGGTGCGGGTGCTTTCATTTTCAGGGCCTGGGGGCTCTATTCTGAATCTCTGTTCCGTTTATGTATCGATGGGCCGTTTCATTAAGTTCCTGCCAATCGGGGCCATCTTCCTGATCTAAATTTGGTCTAAAGGTGTCTCTGAAACCATTCTGAACTGAGAGCAGTGATTGCAATCTTGCAATTTGCTGCCTGCATTTAGCATGGTCTACCGAACCCTGCCTTTGTTTTGTGGTGGAACGGTGGAGTGCTCGTCGGGTTGCATTTAAGTCCTCACATTGCTTTTTCAATTGTTGTGCTTGGTGTTCTGTTATGTCTCTTACTGAGACCGTGCGTTGCAGGTCTTGGTAGGCCTTATCATACTGTAACTGAAAGCTAGATGAGCGAGACAAGATTGGTGTGCCCGTTTGACATCAGCCATCTCCTTATCCTTCGCCGCTAGCTGCTCTCTTCATTTACTTTTTCACACTCACTAACATTTCCCTCATTTCTCTTCTCTTTTTCTTCAAGCTGTGTGTGGAGCGTTCTCACGACCTCCTCTGTGCCTCGCAATTGTGCCAAACAGGACATGATTGCCATCGGCTTACAAACTCTACCTAAACTCTTTTTATGAATCTCGGTCAGGTTATCCCACCAAGTTTATCCTATACTACCAGGACCTGTATCTTCATTTGCACAAAACTCAGACAATAGGGGCCATCCTTTCCCCTTTAGGTACTTCCTAATTTTCTCTTCCCATATGGGACACTGCTCTGCTCTATTGGTCGCTACGACCTCGAGATCCTCTGGGTACATAAGGCGTTCCATTGCCTTCATTGCCATTTGTACCGTAATCTCTGTATCTCTACCGTGAATTTGGAACGGGGGGAATAAAGCGGTGATGCAAACAACGGGTACGGCGTAAGCTATTTTCCGGTTCACACAACTCCCGAAAGTTTCACGCCAACAAAATCTAACGAGTTTACCTGATATCCCTGTTAGTACGCATGCAAATTACTGCACACTTCTGAATCTTGGAGGTTTGATCGATACTGGTCTTATGCTTGTGGTTTCTTTCACTTTTCCAATTGTGTTTCTAATTCAAACGTTTTGTGGGTTCTCTTGGAGTTACAAAATCACTTCTGGGTCAAGTCCCGTCAGACGTTTAAAACAGACTCCACTTCAACAAGAAGATTTGACACCACGTGGAGGAGGAGTACACCCGCTCCCTCTGACTGTCAAGTCACCGCAGCCCTTATATTCTCCACCTCGGGAGCATTCCAGGGTTTGAGCAGGGTCCTCTGCAGCACCTCTCAAGCTGCAGCCCACAAGTGAATCTGTGAATTTACAGATGCCCTGTTTGCCTGGGCAGAGAACTATATAAACTTTCACTGGACCAAACCCAAAAAGATGCCGGGCAGCAGGATTCTCTGCCATCGCCGGGATGCCCAGGTCCAGGGGGTAATAGATGGCATGCATGTAGCCTTGCGCTAACCAGGCATCGGAGAGTGTCTGACATTAACAGGAAGGGGTTCCATTCCCTGAACATCCAATTCATGTGCGACCACCACATGAAGATCATGCACGTTCGTGCACGCTTCCCAGGGAATCCGAATGACAGCTACATCCTGGGGCAGTCGGATATCCCTAGCATCTTTGAGGACCACCCTGGATGACCTGTTGGCTCTTGGGGACAAGGGGTACCCGCTGAGGACCTGTCAAATGTTGCCATTACAGAGGCTGGATACCGATGCGGAGATCCGATATAACGAGGCCCATGAGGTCACTTGAGTTGTCATTGAGCGGTGAATTGGACGCTTCTGGAGCTCCTCATTCAATGCTATAGTCTGACCCCTGCCTGTCTGCTGAGTACTCGCTCACACCCATTATCTGCACACGGTGTTCTGGGTGGGGTAGGTGGGGCGGTGGAGTGGAGGGGGGTGAGGGGGGAGGTGGACAAGCCTGGGTCCTCCAGAACAATGTGACAGAGGCATCATACTGATTGAGGTCAACGGACTTTAATGGTGTACAAATATGTCCCCAATTGTACCACTTTCCTGATGGTACCAGCCCACTTATCCCACCCCTCTCCGTCACCCTCCAGCACCCCACTTATCACCTGATTACCCCTTTTACCCACCCTCTGTGCACCCTCCGTGATCCTCCACATGCTTCGCCCTCCATGCTCTACCACTACGTTTGTCCCCAGGAACCACATCAGAAGTGGAGGTAGCCTGCTACCTACCCTGCCCCGTGGCCTTTGATGCCCCTGGCATGCTTCTTCTGGGGCCTGTGATGCCTCAGGGCCTGATGCACGTCGGTGGCACATGCCCTGCCATGCCGCCTCATTCCAGGTGCTGACTGCTGGACGTTCCATTGTCGGGGCGGGGGGGGGGGGGGGGGGGGGGGGTTCTCGGCAGGGCTGGTGGCCACTGACATCTCCTTCGCCCTTAGCCTCTGGGTCTATTGGCTGTGGACCTGCTGGAGTGTCGCTGACATCCCCCTCTGGATCTCAGGGACATACCCTATCGCCTGCATCAGATCTGTGTTATCCTGGCCCAGAGGCTCAGAGTCTGACCAGGACCCAGCTGGGACCTGGGAGCCAGCAGACCTCTGACTGTCGCTTCCATAGGGCATTCTTGCCTCCACCTGATCTGTATCTGCAACTGTGTGGTGCCTATCAGAATGTGCCCAGAAGCCTGACCACAACATTCTCCAAAGTAGTGTGTGTCTCTGTGATGGTGGAGGGTGGAGTGCCAGCTGTAACACAGATGTGATGGTGTCCTCTGAGCTCTCCTCTGAAGTGTTTTCTTGGATGGTGGGGGTGGGCCCGGTTCCCTCCTGACCTTCACTGTATTCAGCAATCTGCCCAGGTCGCCTTCTCCGAAACATGGTGCTGGTCTCCTCAGTACCATGGTTGCGAGTGGAGTGGGGTCGGCTGAGCAGCTACGGTTTAAGTGCTGCTGTCACTTGTTAGCGTGGGGCTGGTGAGTGCAAGCCCAGGCAAATCAGTCGGCGAAGCACGATTTGCGGCCTGAATCCTGTGGGGCCTTGTTAAGTGAACAAATTAATGTTCAATAGTGGTGACAGCCTCGCCAGGCAGAGCATCACAAAGGTTTTTCACTAAATCATGCCCAAGGAGCATCAGGATGCTAACTCTCTACAGATGGTGGAGGGAAAAGAGCCAGGCGATGGGGAGAGAAAAAAGTACAGATTGGGCCCAAAGCTTTATGATGACTTATTACAAGCCTTTTTCCAGAAATTAAGTGACAGGAAGGAGGTCTTTGTATCTGCTGATGGAAAAAGGAGACACCCCAGTCTGACCAAAGCAGCCTGGATGGAGGTTACAGTCAAGCTAAGTGGCTTTGGCATCCGACATAGAACTTTGAGTCAGTATCGCGAATGACTGAATAAGTTTCAAGGGTGTGTGTCATTGTTGTGGATGCACGCATAGATGGAAGATATTTGTGAAGGCTCCATTAGAGAATTGCCTGCGTGCCCCTCAAAGGTATGAGGTGACATCAACAAAAATGCCACTCAAGATGTCACCAGGGGCATGTGAGGGGTTTTGGGGTTTTGGTCTCCTTTCTGCAGAAAGTGTTCATTTCCCCGATCTCTCGCCCCAACGACATGACCCCCGGACCCCCCAATGCCCCAACTCACCTATAAGGGGGTCCTCAGGATCCCAACTACCCACCGCACACAGGCAAGGCACTCCCAGGCCCGATCCCTGGCGCAGGCAAAATACCAGCCTGACACCTTGGCACTGCTTACCTGGCATCCTGCAGTGGCAGCACTGCCACTCCAGGGTGCCAGGCTAGCAATGGCAGGGTGACACTGTGCCCAGAAGTCGACCATTCGGGGGCCTCCGATCGCTTGGGAGATCTGCCCCAGTGCTGTTCTGCCTGATCCTCATGGTCCCCGTGCTATCATACTCAACTATAACAAAATGCCTTGTGATTCTGAACGCTTCGCTTGTATCAGTGCTAAACAGCGCCTGGCTGGAGTCTCCTTAGCAAGGCTGGCAGGTGCTGGGTGGTAGTTTGATCGAGTATCAGCAGAGTTAAGTGGGTTTCTAAACTCACTTAACTCTGTGTCCCACCCTGATTCCGGTGGGATGCAGCTGGTAACTTGCGCCCAAGGTGTACTTTCTAATTGATCAGCAGAACAGAATGGGCATTGCACCTTGTGGCTGTGTTCACTTCTAGATCATGTTAAACCATTTTATTCTATGCTTGTTGCAAAACAGGACTCAGTGATTTTCATTTCCTGAATGTTTGCTGGATCATAAGACTCCAGAGAGACAGCAAACCACAGTGATAAAGTTTAACATGATCTGGGAGAGAGTTATATAATTTCAAAGGTTGACATCCAGTGAATTTTGGTAGCAACTAAAGCAAATCGATTGGGAAAGGTTACTTCAGTAGAAGGTAATTGAAACATTTTTAGATGCTGAGTGCACAAAATAAAAACATTTCCAAAACAAACAAATTCAGACTTAGCTTGTGTAACCTAAATGGAATTCCGACTGGAATGCGACGGCCGTTTGCTGGCGACTGGATTCTCCAGTCTCGTCGGCAGCGCACCCCCGCCCACGGGTTTCCCGGAAGCGTGTGGTGGCTTCAATGAGGAAACTCATTGCCAGCAGGTATAGAGAATCCCACTGCCAGTGAACGGCGTGCCACCTCCAGTCGCCGGGAAGCACGCAGCCGGGAGACCGGAAAATCCCACCCAGGGTACACTACGCTGCAGGGAAAATCCAAAACACGGCGACCAAAATATATATAAGAATTTTCAGTAACCTGTTATAAAGGTGTTCAGAGCAGCAAAAGGAGACCTGGAGAAATGCACAAACATATTGGATGCAGAAACTCAATTCTATGCAATCAAATTTGCGCGATACCAAATTGTGCGTGGAATTGGAACAAGTGGCCCAGGAGTTACAGAATGAATTAGATCAAATATGGTAAGAAGTCTTACAACACCAGGTTAAAGTCCAACAGGTTTGTTTCAAACACGAGCTTTCGGAGCACGGCTCCTTCTTCAGGTGAATGGAAAGGCTTGTTCCAGAAATGTTTATATAGACACAGTCAGAGATGCCCCGGAATGCGAGCACCTGCAGGCAATCAAATCATCAAAGATGCAGAGAGAGAGGTAACTCCAGGTTAAAGAGGTGTGAATTGTCCCAAGCCAGTTCAGTCGGTAGGCCTCTGCAAGTCCAGGCTTGTTGGTGGGGGCCGAATGTAATGCGACATGAATCCCAGATCCCGGTTGAATCCGCACGCATGAATGCGGACTCAACCGGGATCTGGGATTCATGTCGCATTACATTCGGCCCCCACCAACAAGCCTGGACTTGCAGAGGCCTACCGACTGAACTGGCTTGGGACAATTCACACCTCTTTAACCTGGAGTTACCTCTCTCTCTGCATCTTTGATGATTTGATTGCCTGCAGGTGCTCGCATTCCGGGGCATCTCTGACTGTGTCTATATAAACATTTCTGGAACAAGCCTTTCCATTCACCTGAAGAAGGAGCCGTGCTCCGAAAGCTCGTGTTTGAAACAAACCTGTTGGACTTTAACCTGGTGTTGTAAGACTTCTTACTGTGCTCACCCCAGTCCAACGCCGGCATCTCCACATCATAGATCAAATATGTCAGTGGGTGGAAAAATGGCACATAAAATGAAATTCAGAAAAATGTAACACGTTTACAATCAGAAGAAAAGATAGTCGATGTTGGAGATATAATTCATATTCTGAGAGGATGCAAAATGACTGGCGGGGGATTTAGTGGCCATTTGACATTAAATGAAATAACGTTGAGAAGCCCTCGGGGCATTTGGAATAAATCCTTAAAGTTTTATCACAAATATAAGCATCTGTAAATACATCTTAAGTATAAAATGCAAATAGAAGAACACTTCTTCTTTTGGAACAAAAGCAGCATCACCTCTGAACCATGTACTGCTGTCTGAGTCTCTGGGCTGGATTCTTCTGCTGCCCGCCAGAAGATCGCCATGGGCGGAAGGCGGACCATGTAAAGGTCCATTGATCTCGGGCAGGAATTTCCGGTTGCCGGGCAGGCATGGCCGGAGAATCCCACCTTTCTGGTATTTTTGAGATTGACCTCAATAACCATTGCAAAAGAGAGTCCCTCACGTTGTCATCGATTAATAATAATAATAAAAATAATCGCTTATTGACACAAGTAGGCTTCAATGAAGTTACTGTGAAAAGCCTCAAGTCGCAACCTTCCGGCAGCCTGGGGAGGCTGGTGTCTTGTTATACACTTGGCGAAGCTTAAGCTGCTTCTTTGATGTTCACTCTGACAAAGGAAGGTTCAGACGTGGAGATAACTTCAACACGTTTATTAAACTATTTACAGTTCTCCTACTCGTGTTCGCCTCTACTGTTAATCCTTCTATAGCTAGTCAGACTGACGAACCAGTCTGCTACAATCCGCGTGGTGGGTGTGATGTTGAATCAACCCTGTGTCTGTACTCACTGAGTGTCTCCACTGGAAAGAGGAAGATCATGTGTGCTGTGTCCTTTATATATGGGTTGGTGTAATGCCCCCCTGTGGTAGTGTCACCTCTGTGTATATCGTAAATGCCCATTGGTCGTGTCCTATCTTACTGACCTATTGGTTGAGTGTTTGTGTGTCATGTCTCTGGTGCTCCCTCTAGTGTCTAGCTAGCCTAGGTGTACTTACATTAACCCCTTGTGTATCTACAGTGATGCATATCACCACAGCTGGTACAGGAATTGGACCCGTACTGCTGCCTTGTTCTGCATTACACTGTTTAGCCATTGGTGCTAAACCAGCCCCTGCTGGTTTGCAAAGTATGTGTGACCTTAAACAGATTTAATTTTAAAAAAGGGAAATAAGAAATGATTAAGATTAAAAAATATCCCCTCTTATTGGAATTAAGAATAGAGAATAATTTAATAGAATGCAACACTGAATAGGCACAGTTAGCTTTTCATAAACTTGCATTTTAAATTTCCCAATCTTCTCTGCGTAATTATAATGCTTAATGAATTACAAAATTTCTACAAATCAAAGCACCTTCATTCAGAACAGCAACGAACAGGGCTATTTCCATAACAGACATTTCTCCTTGAGAAATGAGATATAAAGTCGAATCAAATATGATTATCGACATGTTTAACATCCCAAAACGTAATGAAACATTAATAATTTATTCATTTTAATCCATACCATCCATATCATTGATATTATCAACATAATTCATATTATTCGATTAATTCATACCTTGCTGTTTGAGATCTACTGTCTGAATCACAATACAAAGATTAAGCCACTTTAAAATTATTTGTCAAATAACAAATTTCTACTGACTATGGAGGTTACAAATAGTTGACAATGGTAAGATTATTCTCCTGGAAAAGCTTTGTAATCGGTTGGGGTTGTGTAAAGACCCTTCTCATTGATTCCCTTACTTCACATTTATTTACTTTGTTGTCATCATTTTGATCCATGGATACTTAATGGGCGTATTCCTTTAAGTCGAGCAGAGGAAGTGAGGGACTCAAAAGTTAAAACATAGTACACTGTGCTATTGAAGATTTGGCTTTTGAATTGCAGAAGTTAGACTTTCTGACACCCAAGAGATTTGGTTTGATTGGTTGGCGGGTTGCCACTGAATTGGCCAAAGGTCATATCATGTCCGACGACAGGTGGCGATGGGGTCCTCCCGGTGTGGGGTGGTTTTCAGAAAACACATGAAGGCCAGTGGGTTCTGGATGCTGTCTGTCTCTCTCTTTCTCCAGGAATGCTGCCTAGCTGCTGTTTTCTGAACCTGCCGAGGCGGTCTTGAACCCTGGATTAACCTACAGTGAAAACCATAACAGACTGGAAGCAAAAATCTCCAATTGAAGGCTGAGACTGACGAAATGTGTACTGGAAGCCATCCATCATAAGCAGAGGGCTGGATTTTCTGGTTGCCGATGCCAACATCGCGTTTGGTGATCGGCCGGAGAATCACAGTTCCGGACCAAATCGAGTGTAAGCCACACCACGTGTCGACGGCCTCGGACATTGCCCCACCCCTGACTGGCCAAGTTCCTGATGGCATGGATCTATCATGGTTTCATGCGTTGGGAACGCGGCGTGGTGGCTGCGGACTCAGTCCAGCTCCGCCACAGTCGGGGGAGGGCAGATCCACGGGCAGGGGGGACTTTATTAGGGGCTGGGGGCACTGAGGGGGAACGTGGTCCAGGGCACAAGAGCAGGCCAAAGGGGGGCACTATTTCGCAGGCCGGGTCCGGGAGTGGCCTCCGCCATGTAGCACGGCGTGGCTGTTCACCGTGTGTATGCGCGGCCATGGACCTGGCAATTCTCCGGGCCATATCGGCAGCTAGAGCCGGGTGCTTTACGCTGCCGGCATGCTAGCCCCCTGCAAAATGGGTAAACGCTGGCCGTTTTATGTCATCTTTTCTAGTATAAAACACCACCGTTCCCATGCCGGACATAGCCACAGAATCGGAGAATCTAGCCCAGAGACTTCAATCCTTTTTATTTTTGTATTATTTTCTTCATACACCTATTTCTCCTCTGTGTTTGTCTGTCTTGTGTGTATGTAGAGGGTGGGACAAGTTAAAGAGAGGGTTCGGGATTCGATAATAGTTAACCAGTTGTATTTGCTGCATATTTACTCATTGTTATCATTAATAAAAATTAATTGTGTTTAAATTTACAAACCTGGTGACTAATTATTGGGCAGCCAGAGACTTTGGGTATTTTCTCAGAATTCATAGAATTCCTGCAGTGCAGAAGATCCAATCAATCCATTGAGTCTGCACCGTCTGAAAGTGGACTCTCCCTCGGCCCAAACTCCATTCTATCCCCATAACCCCGTACATTGTTCCTCGTGTCCAAAAAGGTTAGGTAGGGTTGCTGGGTTAAGGGGATAGAGTGGAAGTGTGGGCTTAAGGAGGGTGCTCTTTCCAAGACTCGATGGGCCAAATGAGCTGTAAAAATTCTATGAAATTCTAAATTCTATGAAAACCCCACCTAGGGGTTATTTAGCATAGCCAATCCACCTGACCTGCACATCGTTAGACTGTGGGAATAAACAAAGGAAGAATGTGCATACTCCACACAAACAGTGACCCGAGCTCAGAATCGAACCCAGGTCCCTGGCGCTGTGAGGCAGTAGTGCTTGCCACCGTGTCGCCCGATAAATCAATCCTGCCGTCTGCACCACAAACAAATCATAATGGCTGAATTTGGCGTAAAGCGTTTGTCTGGGGTTTGAACCCGGGTCCTCTCGCATGCTCATTGATTGAAATACCCTAAGCGAGAATCATATCCCTCGACCAATGACTAATTGCTAATTCCAATTGTGTTGCGATTGCAGGTCATTTGGGATTGAAACTGATCTTGTACTAGACCAGGGTGTCTAACAGTTGTGTTTGATTGTATGAAAGAGGATGTGGAGACATGTTAATGATTAATTCAAGGAGTATTACTATTATAAGAGTAGAAGGGTCATTTGAGACTTGAGGGGATGGTCGGCTCTGTCCTGTTGTGAAGACACCAAAGGCCCAGGATAAGGTGCCACGTACAGGGTTATGAACCAGGGCAATTGTGGAACCATCATATTTTCAGTGCTGCTGGCAGAAGAGCTAAAACCTTGTGGAATATTGACTGCTTGCAGGCGGGGAATCATTTGGGAAGAGCATCTGTGTTTCCTTGAAGCACACAAGAGGAAAATATAGGGGAATCTCCACATGCCTTTCCTTCGTCATATTGCTCATTGAAATTGAAAAAGGGGGAGGCTTTTTGAGTTGCTGAAGTGAAAATCGGCAGGTCATGACGACATTCTTTTGTGTACAATGCCCCATGGAAATATGAACTGTCCTTCAGCACAATATTTTGAATTATTTAAATCACCACCCCACCTATTCAACACTCTTATTTGAATACTGAAATAATTAGTTTTAATAATACAAACATTCACTATGCAGAAACCGTCTCCACAATCCAAATGTTAATACTGTACCTATTTACTGGGAAGGAGGCACAGGATGGCAATTATCTTTTCATTCATTCATGTGATATGGGCGTCATTAGCAAGGGCAGCATTTATTGTCCATCCCTAATTGTCCTGTGTGGCTTACTATGCAATTTCAGAGGGTAATTAAGAGTTAACCAAGTTTTTGTGGGACTGGAATCACATGTAGATCAAATAGGCCTTAGTTGAGTCCCTTTACTAAAGAACATTGGAGGACCAGGTGGATTTTCACAACAATCCAGTTGTTTCATCATTATAATCCCTGATACCAGAGCTATTCTAATTAACAACCGAGATTAAATTTCTTGTTGTAATGGTGGGATTTAAACTCATCCCATTGAATCATTTGCATCTGCCTCGTGATTGTTAATCCAGTCAAACAACCACAAGATTACTCCACTTTCATCCTCTTTGTTTCTTCATTCATTCATTCAGAGTTACTGTTTTCAGTTGTGTTAAAAGATTGCAGTGGGGCAAAAATTAGGTTCAATTGAAGTAGAAAAAAAACAGCTGTTTCATATAGGTTCCACATACTGGTAATGGTAACTTACTTTCGAGCAATCAGGAATTAACATGTGTCATGGTAGAATGTCAGCTAATTGGAAAAATGGGAACATAAGAGCAAGAAAATGCAACAATATTTTCTTGTAATAGAGCATAAAATTTACAGGAAACATTTTTGGCACAGAAACATCGCACATAGATATTTCCTTTGGGATACCCATGATTAGGTGCAAAGATTCATGCAGATACCAGCTGAATGTGTTTTCCCAGTGATGTGAGTTCTTTTAATTACAGTGCCATATGCCTGACTGTCTGTCAGGTTGTATTGTGCTATGGTAGTTCATTCTTAATTACATTTCCATTTTTAGGAGTAAGTAGTAAGAAGCTGTGCAGTTTCAGGGCAATATCATAAAATCAGGGAATCAAAGAATGGGCGAGAAGGAGGTCATTGGACTTGACATGCGCGTGCTGGCTCTCAGCAAGAATACTGAGTTAATTACACTTTCCTGCTTTTTTCCCACAGACCATTTTTGTTTTCTATTCAGATAATTATCCAATTTCCATTTGAAAGACAATTGAATTTGCCTCCACCGCATTCTCAGGCAATGCACTCCAGATCCGAACCATACGCTGAAAAAAAAAAGCTTTTCCTCGTAAATAATCTTTATTGTCACAAGCAGGCATACATTAACACTGCAATGAAATTACCATGAAATGCCCCGAGTCTCCACATTACGGCGCCTGTTCGGGTACACAGAGGGAGAATTCAGAGTGTCCAAATGACCCAACTGCATGTTTTTCGGGACGTGTGGGAGGAAACCGGATACCCGGAGGAAACCCACGCAGACACAGGGAGAACATGCAGACTCCGCACAGGCAGTGACCCAAGCCGGGAATCGAACCTGGGACCCTGGTGCTGTGAAGCACTGAGATACTGTGTTGCCCACAAAAAATTCTAATAAATTAGTTGGACATGATTCCCCTTTCACAAAAACAGCATTTGGACAAATTATGAGCTGAGAAGAGACAGATCCTAGATTTCTAATACCAACCTGTGATGTGGCTCATTATCAAATGTCTTTTGGAAACTATACACATCCACCTTCCTTATTACCTGCTCAACAAAACTCGAATAAATTAGTTGTATGTGATTCCTCTTTCACAGAAACAGCATTTGGACAATTCTAAGCGGAGACAAGATGCATACTAGATTTCTCATGGGCAAGTTATGTCCAACAAACCTAGTTGAATATTTTGAGGAGTAACTAAATTGGGGAATGTCCATGAATGTTACTTATATTGCCCCCAGAAGGCATATAACAAGCTTCACATAAGACACATAAAAATGGGCATACATGGAATTAGAGACAATCTATTAAGCTTGAATAGGGAAATAGTTAGGTGGGAGGAGACTGAATAAGGTTCATAGGTGTCACCTTTGCTTTATTTTCCATTTACTTTCAATTAGCGCCCTCTGGTTCTGTTTCCCTCTACCAGTAGGAATGGGGGGCGCGATTCTCCCAAAACGGGAGAAATCGTAAGGCTGGCGTCAAACCCGGGCGGGTTTGACGCCAGCGCGCCCCTTCCCGACCGGGAACCGATTCTGGTCCCCGGTCGGGGCTAGCAGCCCGACGCCGCAAGCTCCGGCATCACGGGCTTAACGAATTTCGTTAAGCCCGCTTGCCGGAGTTAGCGCCGGCTGACGCGTCATATGACGTCAGCCGCGCATGCGCGGATTGGAAGACTCCAACCCGCGCATGCGCGGATGACGCATCGCGTATTTGCGCGAAACCCGCGCATGCGCGGGCCGGGATGCCCCTCAGCCGCCCCGCGAATGGATACTGCGGGGCGGCGGAAGGAGAAATAGTGCGCGGGCATCGGGCCCGCTGCCCGCAATCGGTGCCCACCGATCGCGGGCCCATGGCACCCTTGGCACGGCCGTGGTACTGCCGTGCCAATCGGTGCCATGGTTATAAAAAGCGAGTTGTTCCCGCCGTTTTTACGAACGGCCAGACCAGGTGTGTTTGCCATTTGTAAAAACAGCGTAAAGGGCTGGGACTTCGGCCCATCGAACAGCTGAGAATCGCTGCCGGCCGTAAAAAAACGGCGGCAGTGATTCGTGTCGGGAGTTGGGCGGAGGGGGGGGGGAGAATAGCGGGAGGGCGGGAAAAATGTCGGGAAGGCCCTCCCGCTATTCTCCGACCCGTCGTGGGGGGCGGAGAATCGGGCCCGGGGTTTCTCCCTATTCACAGTGGTGAGAAAACATCCAGAAAAAATAATTCAGGACAAAATTAATACTCACATGGGCAAATGCGGGTTAATTAAGAAGAAAGCCAGCATGGATTTTATCAGGGAAAAAGTCATGCTTAACTAACTTGCTGGAGTTCTTTGAAGAGGTCACAGAGGGTTGATGAGGGCAATGCCGTTGAAGGGGTGGACATGAACTTCCAAAAAGTGTTTACTACCGTGCCACACAACAGATTTGTGAGAAAATGTATAGCTCACGGAATAAAAGGGACAGTAGCAACATGGATACATATTGGCTGAATGACAGGATCAGAGGGGTCTGGACAGAGTAGATAGGGAAATACTGTGACCCACTCATGAAAGGATTGAGAACAAAAGGCACAGATTTAAAGTAATTAGTGAAAGAAGCAAAAGTAATATGAAATAGGCGGAAGGTTGGTTACGGTCTGGGATTCACTGTCCAAGAGTGTGGCAGAGGCAGGTTTAATTAAAGCGTTCAGAAAGGAACTAGAAAGTTACCTAAAAAGGAAAATGTGCAGGGAGAAAGCGGAAGAATGGCACTAAAGTGAATTGTTCATTCAGAGAGCCAATGGAGACACGATGGACTCAATGGCCTCCTTCTGTGCTGTAACAACTCTGTGAATTCTGTCCAGACCCCTTGTGATTATGAACACCTCAATCAAAGCTCCTCTAACCTTCTATTATCTAAGGAGAATAGGCCCAGATTCTCCAATCTAGCTGTGTAACTGAAGTCCATCACCTTTGGAATCATTTTGGTAAATCTCTAATGTCTACACAACCTTCCTAAAATGCGATGTTCAGAATTGGATATAGTACTCCAATTGAAGACGAACCAGTGTTTAATAAAGGTTCATCATAACTTCTTGGCTTTTATACTTTATGCCTCTATTTACAAAGCCCAAGATCCCGTACGCCTTATTAACTACTTTCCCATTCATCACTGCCATCTCCTCGGTCTCTCTGCTCCTGCTCTCGCTTTAGAATTATTCTTTACTTTATATTGTCCCTCTTTGTTCATCTTATTAAATTGTATCGGTTCACACTTTTCCACATTAAATTTCTACCTGCCACCTATTCATGTCCTCTTGATGTCTATCAATATTCTCCTCACGTTCACAATATATTCAATTTAACGTCATCTGCAAATTTGAAAATTGTGCTCTGTGCACTCAAGAATAAGTCATTAATATAGATCAACAAAAGCACTGATCCAATTATAACTCCAGGGAACCCTACCGTAAACTTTCTCCCAGCTGAAAAATAGCAATTCACCACTCTTTTTCCTGTCACTCAACCAAGTTTGTATCCACATTGCCGTTTTCCTTGTATTTCCTCTTATTCAATAGGTTTCAGCTTTGCTGATGAGCCTGCTATGTGGCACTTTAGCAAATGCCTTTTAGAAGTCTATGTACACCACATCAAATGTTTCTTTGTTGAAAAATTTAGAGTATCCAATTCATTTTTTCCAATTAAGGGGCAATTTTAGCGAGGCCAATCCATCTATCCTGCACATTTTTATGGGTTGTGGGGACAAAACCCATGCAAACATGGGGAGAATGTGCAAACTCCACATGGACAGTGACCCAGAGGCGGGATCGAACCTGGGACCTCGGCGCCGTGAGGCAACCGTGCTAACCCCTTGCGCCTACGTGCTGCACTTGTACACCACATCAATAACATTATAAACATTAACCTTTAACTAATTCACATTTGTCCAAGTGAATGTTAATTTTGTTGTTTCTAAAAGCTTTTTAAAAGCTTCCCCACCACTGAAAATAAACAAACCAGCCTATTGTTGTTGGGCTTATCCAAATGTACTTCTTTGAATGAGAGGATAATATTTGAAATTCTCCAGTCCTCTGGCACTACTCCTGCATCTAAGGAGGATTAGAAGATTATGGTTCGTGCCTCCTCAATTTCTACCATTAATTCCCTCAGTATCCTTTGGTGCATCTGGTATAGTCCTGATGACTTTCCTACATTAAGTACAGCCAGCTTTTTTAGTACCTCCAAAATATGATTTCCTACCCACCCAGGTCTCAACCACTTTCTCTTTGACTAAAGGTTTGGGAGTATTTTCTTCCTTACAGACAAGCAAAATAGTAATTTAGTACCTCAGACATCTTTCTGCCCCCCGTGTATATAAATCAGGGATCCTTAATTGGTCCTATTCCTCCTTTCACCACCTTTTTACAATTTATCTACCTGTAGAAGACTTTTGCATTCCATTTTGTGTTGGGTGCTGGTCCCTTCTCAAGAGTGGGGTCCCTCAGCTGCCCATGTAGCCCACGTGCCACCCTAAAAGCGCACAGGGCTGTTTGAAATAGCAGTGGATTGACTCACAAGAACAGGATAAAAGAGGTTTCAATTTGTACAAAATCCTGAAAAGATACAGGGTGATAATTGAGAGCAGAAATGCAGAAGTTACACTCTCTTCATTTAAATCGTGAGCATTTTGGAAAACAAGGTAAGTCATCTTGGAATGCAAAGAAATATATTTGTCAAGATTATGCAAACAAAACAAGAAATGGAATTTGCAGGCAATTTTGTTGCAGCCTTGTGTCAGTTAACAAACCACTGAGAACATGATTACATTGTAGCTGGTCTGCAAAATGAAAGACTGCTGGAAAGGTTTCAGCTTGGTCCTGACCGTACACTTGAGAGGGCAAGGCAACAGGCAAGACAGATTGAAGCTGTTAAACAGCAATAGGGAGTATTTAGAAACCAGCTTGATGGGAAAACAAATGTAAATTGACAGAAGGCTCAAGGAAACTCTCAGCAGTCTACAAAGTGTCCTTGCTAAATTATTCTCCAAAGCTAAACTATAACTGGAGAGAGGAAATCACTGAATAAATAAATGCCTATTGTGAAGAATGGAATTCATCCCTGCACTGCAAAAAACGCATCTTATTAGAGATACGGTGCCTGATGTGTCAGAAGAAGCTGTATTTTTAAATCACATGTTGGAAACAGGAAAGAATCGGCACATGTAGAAAAAGATTTTTAATCACTCCCTAAGTGAAAAGATTTCTACTTTCACTCTCTTTTTCTCACAAAGGCAAAATTACTGCTGCTTTGTCACCAATCTGTCAGCTGACTGAACCAATCTTTCACTTATTAACCTTTCAAAATCCCCACAAATTGTTAAAATGAAAATTTTCTCTGCCATTTTTCAAACCTGTCAGCTTTTATTCCTAACATCGTTCTTGTGAATCATTCTCCATACCATCTTTGTATCTCTATTATCCATCTCATAATTGGTGAGTCAGAGGGGATTGTGGAGGCGATGAAGAAGATGGGGGAGAATTCCATGAAATGCTCCAGATGTGATCAGCTAATGGGCATAACTTAATGAAAACATTTCTAAGTGTCATTTTGGGTGTGATTGGTGAGATTGCGGTCCGTATTTAATGGCACTTAGTGCTGAAAATGTGCCCACAAGTTTCTCGCCACCATTGGCTGTCTAGCCGTCTGATTCTCCAGACTCGCGCCGCTGCTTCTCACCAGAACACGAGGGAGCTGCTTTTAAAGGCTCCCTCACCACTCACTCCCACACAACACACAAGCATGGCAGCGCCCAGTTCCGCTCCTTGTTTTGGCGATGCCGACCAGGCCAGGTTTCTCATACTGCGAATGGAAGGTGGGGCATCCCTGTTTCCCCAACAGGGTTGGTGGACCAGCAGCAGGGCCAGCAATGCCGCCTGGCAGGCAGTGGCAGCGGCTGCCAGTTTGGGCAGCATGACAAGGAGGAACACCATGCAATGTCAGAAGAAAACCAAGAAACTCCACCGAGCTGCATGGGTAAGTTACCACCTCTCTCCTGGCATCAGTTCTGTCTTCACCCCTCAAATTCCCAACCCATCTCCCCATCCACCCCCCCCCCCTCCAATTGACTGCCATGCCACCTGCTATAAACACAACTGACCCATAAAGCTTGTGGCTCCCAATGCCCGCTCATTGTCCCCGCAGGAGAAGGTAGCCCATAATAAGTGGGAAGGGGCCAAGATGGGGGGGGGGGGGGCAGAGTCCACAAGATCTGAATCCTTGCCCCCTATGAGGAAAGGGCCCTGGGAATTGCAGGGTTCACCAAAGAGAGAGCAGTCATTGACAACGAGGTTGTCTTGAACCAGGGAGGTGAGGATCCACTGCCTTCAACCCAGATGACCTGTCTCAAGTGAGGTAGTTCATGCCAGACAAAACAATCCTTCCTTCTCACTGACCACATGACCATTGTCTCACAGGATCTCCATCTAATGAAGCAGGGCCACCGGGAGTCTTACCCACTCCCCCACCGCCCAAGAGATCATCTTGGAGGAGAGCTCATTGGAGACCACCATCGAGGCATCACTGTCGGCCCCACCTTCCACCAGTGCAGCGGCACACACCTCGGTGGGTAACATTAGTGGACAGACTTCGGGGGCAAAATCTGATGAGGATCACACAGTTGCTGAAGCACATCGGGTGGAGGCAGGAACATCTGAGAAAGGCAGCAACCAGAGATCTGCTGGATCTCAACACTCAGCTGCAGCCCAGTCAGATGTCAAGCCTCTGGACAAGATTCTCTCAGAGCTGATGCAGTTGATTGGACACAGCCTTGCCATTAAGGAGGGGATGCACAGCCGATTGGAGAAGTCCCAAAGGCTTTAGGTGCAGCAGGTGGTGTTATCAATGCATGTCACCAAGGCCAACACTGCTAGAGTGGTGGCCGCGTCTTGAGAGGTGGTGCCCAAGGCATGGCTTAGTCTGTGATGACTATGGCTGAGGACCTCAACATCATGTCCCAGTCATTGAGGGATACATCCCAGGTGCAGGTGGACATTGCTGAGGCACTACAGAGTATGGCTCAGAAACGGAGGACCATCGCAAAGAGCTTCGACAGCATGATGCAGACAACGGGGCGCCGCCATGACTGGCAGTGCCAGATGATCCAGAGGCCTCTGGAGCTCACTCCAGCTGCCCCTCCATCCCATGGAGACCCCCATGGCTCTATGGGCATCGTAACAGAGGAGGAAGTGCTGGAGGCCAGCCCAGGGTCTGCCACCAAAGAGACTATAGTGATCTTCAGTTCTTCCAAATCTCCTTCTACCAACAAAGGCAACAAGCAGAACAGGATGGCATGGTGGCACCTGAGGCTCTCCAATGGACAGCGACCAAGGGCATCAGGCGACTGAGGACATCAATGGCCACAGGGCGTGGAAAACAGCAGGCTGCCTCCAACTCTGATGTGAATCCTGTGAATGAAATTACATGCAGCAGTAGACCATGAATGATCTAAAAGATTTAGGAGCACTTAGTGGGCACAGGATAGGGGTGGGATAAGAGGGTATCTCTGTCTGTAGCTAGGGCAAATGGAAATGCCAAATTTTCACAATTAAAACTTTGTTAAGTGAGAAGGGGGGGGGGGGGGGGCGACGGTTATACTGGATAAAAAGGTGGAGGTAGGAGGGAATGTGCATAATTAGTGCTAGGTATCTTTTTATACTCTTCTTTGTTATAGCTCTTTGAGACTTTCTGTTTTTGTATACATTTGAAAGTACATCCCCAATTAATTATCTTAAAAAAAACATGTCACGCCTCAAACATGTGAAGCCTCTGTCAGGTTCAGCTTCACACCGGGCCTGCCTACACTCCTGCCCCCTTTTGTTCTTCGCTCCCTGACAGACACAGTCTCATCCTATTAGATTCTTTGTGGATGAGGGCGTCCCTGACCCTCCAGGCACGTCGGATCCTTGCCGCCGCCTGTCCTCCAACCTCCAGCTCCTCCTACAGCTACTCAGAAGCTCGTGCTCCAGCCCCGCCTAGTTTGCTTCCTCCTCCACCTCAGATGAGGCTGCATGTCCCTCCTCCTCATCCAGTACATTGCTCTGTTGCAGAGCAAGGTTGTGCAGGGTACCACCAGAGCAGTCCAGGAATCGTAACCGCATTTTGAACAGTCTGATGCACCACTCAATGACAACATGGGTGGCAGCATGGGCCTCATTATGTCTGGTCTCCGCCTCCGTCTCAGGTCCCTGCACCAACGTCATCAGCCATGAACTCAGCGGGTAACTCTTGCCCCCAAAAGCCAACCCATCAATCGTGTGGTGGTCATTGACGCCGCCGGGGAACTCCAAGTACCAAAGGATGTAGCTCCCTGGGTAACTAACACACACAGGCATGTATGATATGGAGGTGGTGGTTGCACACAAACTGAACATTCAAAGAGTGGAATCCCTTCCCTTAATAAAGGGCCATCCCTGATGTGCCAGTGCACGTGAGATGACATGAGTGCCCTCATTTGCCCCATGGGCCTGGGCCATCCCGCGGTGGCGGAAAATCCTGCTGCCCGGCATCTTGGTTGAAGGTGATGTAGTTGGATATCCAGGCATACAGGGAATTCATAATCTCCCGGATGCACCTCTGAGGCGTAGCTCATGAAATGCCGCACAGGTCCTTGCTCGAGCGCAGGAATGACCCGGCTGCATAAATGTTGAGGGCTGCGGTAACCTTCACGGTCACCGGGAGCAGGTGTCCTCCTTCTCCATGGGGTTGCCATGTCCATGAGCTTGTGGCACAGCTGTTGCACTGCGTCTTTGTTGAGACAGACTTAACTGCAACACAGGCTGTCTGTCACCTCTTCAAAAGATCAACAACATCTGTACAACGTGGGTCATCGCTGACGTCCCCATCTGGGTTCTTCCTTCGTCTGATCGGTGGCTGGGTCTTCACAGTTGTAGCCATCGAAGTTGGCCATTCCCTCAATACAAAATGGAGGAACGCAAAGCTTGCAGGTTAAAATGGACAATGTTTGCAGCACAAGCAGGCTGCACCAAGCCAATGTGTATTCTGTCTGCTAAGAGAGCAGACAGCACCGAAACGAACATTCCGCATACTAATAAGGCAATCTCCGGGATAGTTAACATAGTAATGGAACGATCCCAGGGACAATGGACACAAATAGAGAAGTGATTGCAACAGTGTATGGGAAACCAGACACCCCGGCACCAGCGGGGTTCGAAAACAAAGCACCTGAAGGCTCGCCCAGTAGCCAAGAGACAGCCTCAGTATTGGGGGGATTCAAACAAATCGATTGGGAAGAGACCCAATCGATTCCCAGCAGGTAAAGGGTCCGCCCAAAAGGGTGCGAAGCCCTAGGACCTATAAAAGACAGGTCCCAAACTCAGTTCATTCTTCTTAACCAGCCCTCCTCTCTGGACCAGCCCCTCAACCAGCTTTTACCAAAGAAGACCTTGATAGAGAGAGAGGAGAGGTTTGGGACAGCAGCCGCCAGCAAGTAAGTGTCTCACAACGATCGCTACCAGAGATAGACACTCCTGACCCCTTTTGAACCCATACCAACCTGAAGTCTGCGGACCAGTGCAGAGCAAGAGGCCTTGTCCCCTGATCCGGCAGTTCCCTTAAAGATAAGTATTGGTTTATTTAGTGGTAGGAATAGTTTAATCATCTTAGTGTGTGCATATAATTGTATTATAATAAACTCAGTTGTTTGAACTTACTAATTGGTGTATGGTTTTGTTGCTTTGAACTTGACCTTGAAACTTGTGGCAGTATCTTAATGATACCTGGCGACTCCAGAGCTAAGTAACAAAACAGAGCCAAATCGAGTGTTAAGCACACTCACCCAGAACGAGCAACACAGTGTGTGGAGGCACCCTGCACATGGGGTGTCACGTTCCAGCCTGCGCTGTCGTGGCAGACACCTTCTCCATCATCTACCCGCCTGGATTCCATCAGCAATGTGACAGCAAGCTATTCAAAATATATATTATGCATCTCAAGCTATTCACAAAATATATTAATGATTTGGATGAGGGAACAAAATGTAACATCTCAAAGTTTGCAGATGATGCCAAATTTGATGGGAGGGTGAACTGTGACAAGGATGCAGAGATCTTACAGCATGATTTGTTCCAGCATGACAGGTTGGGTGAATGGGCAAATCAATGGCAGATGCAGTAAATTTATATAAATGTGAGATTATTCATTTTGGAAGCAAAACAGGAAGGCAGATTACTACCTGAATGGTTGTAAATTGGGAGACGGGAGTGTGTAGCGGGACCTGGGTGTCCTTATGCACCAGTCACTGAAGGTAAGCATGCAGGTGCAGCAGATGGTAAAGAAGGCCTTCTTATGTTGGCCTTCATTGCGAGAGATTTTGAGTTCAGAAGCAGGGATGTGTTGCTGTAATTGCAGAGGGTCTTGGTGAGGCCACACCTAGAATATTGTGTGCATTTTTCGTTTCCTTTTCCAAGGAAGGATGTTCTTGCTCTCGAGGAAGTACAGCAAAGGTTTACCAGACTGATTCCAGGGATGGCGTTACTGTCATATGAGGAGAGATATCAGACTGTCATATGAGGAGAGATTGACGAGGTTAGGATTGTTCTCACTGAAGTTCAGAAGAATGAGGGGGGATCTCATAGAGACTTAGAAAATTCTGACAGGACTAGACAGGGTAGATGCAGAGAAGTTGTTACCAATGATGGGTGTGTCCAGAACAAGGAGTCACAGTCTGAGGATTCAGGGTAAACCATTTCGGACAGAGATGAGGAGACATTTCTTCACCCAAAGAGTGGTGAGCCTGTGGAATTCATTACCACAGGATGTAGTTGATGCTAAAATATTGAATATATTCAAAAAGCGGCTAGATATAGCACTTGAGGCAAATGGGATCAAAAGCTATGGGGAGAAAGCAGGATTAGGCTATTGAGTTGAATAATCAGCCATGATCGTGATAAATGGCGGAGCAAACTCGAAGGGCCAAAAGGCCTCCTCCTGCTCCTACCTTCTATGTATTTATGTGCCCAGGTGCCCTCCCCTGACCCACACACTTACCCTTTGGTGACAAGAAGATCCACAGTTCTGAAGCCATGCTCTTTAGTGTTTGATTGTTGGCAGCTTCCTCTATGGTGCTTATGCTCTTAGAGTTCAGGCACACAGATCAGGCTTCAAAGTTTGATTGAAATGCTGTGCACTAATCATCCTCTGAGACATGGCCTCGAGAAGCCACTTGAAAGTTGAAAATATTTTTTTCATCAAAGGGTCAACAGTACCTTTGTACAAAAAGATGAAAAACAACTACTTAATAGTCCATAAATCACACTGACCATTAATCAAGGAAAAGGCACCATGCCATACACACACAAGTACCTTCCTGCTACAAAATATCGACATAAACACAAAGCTACAAAAGTTATTTTGTACAAAATATTCCCCCAAGCATGTCCTCAACAGAATGGAGGATCCTTGCTGTATTGTTGTTTTGTGTATCAGTCCCTGTCCATGAGCCTCTGTTGTACTGGCCTTCTTATACAACCTAATTCTGTCTGAACCAAAGCTCAGTAACCACGTGTTCCACTGGGTATGCAAGGTATAGTTAAACAGCGTCGATGTCCAGCATGTTTGACTCATGGAAACATGCTAGTCGACATGTAGCGCTCACCACACTCACAATAAATTCACCAACAATCTGTAAAACCATTTCTTCAACACTTTCATCAAGTTGTTCATTTCGATCAACGACGCGAACTACTCCGGCTTCGGGCCAACTGGAAGTTGCAGAATTCTCCGCACGTCCAGGGCTAGGCCAGCGGCGGAGGGGTTGGCGCTGAGCCAGCTGGCGGCGAAGGAACTGTGCTAGTTAGCGCATGCGCAGAACCGCCGGCGTGGTTTAGTGCATGCGCAGACCGGCCAGCGTATTCTGGCGCATGCGCAGGGGGGTGCCTTCTCCATGCCGGCCACAGCGGAGCACTACAGGGGCCGGCGCAGAAGGAAGGAGTACCCTCAACGCACCATCTGGGATGGCCACTTCCAACTAAGTACAGAACAACTTGCAAAGACTGATGGGTAAAATGGACAAGCCAAGAGTCAGGCAGGTTCAGAGCCTGAAATGCATATTTGTCAGCAAAGTCCAGGCGGTATTGAAACCCCATCCCAGTAGCATGTTAATCAGGCCGATTAGCAGGTGATGGCCCATCTCCCCCAACACAAAGGACTGGTACTCCAGCAACCGGGACAGTCCCAGACATTTCGGCGCCACTCCCTGTCCAAGGGAAACACAAACAACAGGGTCAAGGACCGCTTGAGACATGCCCAGTTGCCCAGATCCCTGCCCACTTATTGGCTAAGGAATCGAACTGAGTGATCAGGGATCACCCAATTAGTAAGGCCCAAATCGAAGGACTGCCCAAAAGAGCGTGAAAGCCCCCAAGTATAAAGGAAGAGTTCGCCATATGATCGCTGCCTTCTGTCCTTGGTACCCCGGTCATGGCCATTGCCAACTGCAGCAACAACAGAAGCAAGTTTGAGTTCAACACCCACTACCAGACGAATGAGCCCAGCTGAGCAGCAGTTACCACTTCGAACCCAAGAGATCTAGAATTGAGCAGAGGCCACTGTTTCCTGACCTAAACTGGGTGCCTGATGTTAAGTACAGGTTATCTTAGTAATAGGTGTAGTTAACAAGTAGCGTTTATGTTGCATGATTGATTGTCTGTAAATAAAATACCCTAGACCCTAGACTAACTCACTGGTGTTTGGCTCTTTGATCGATAGCCGGTTGAAACTTGTGGTGGTATCATTCGATACCTGGCGACTCTAAGCATTCGGACATAGACAATATAGAAAGAAGGCAAATCCACTGATTGCCCTAATTAGAACAGAGCCACAGAAAAGACCAAGCAGTAGAGATAAACGCACAACAGCCCCCCGAGGACCGCACCAGCCGGCTTACCAGCCAGGTCCCGCTGTGTGGGTCTATGTCCAATCCACGTCGGCAGGACTGGCCAGAAGCCGACGGCCGCTCGGCCCATCGGGGCTGGGAGAATTGCCGGTGGGGGCGCTGCCAACAGCCCCCGACCGGCGTGACCTGATCCCCGCCCTTGCCGAAAACCGGCGGCGGAGAATATGGCAGCCGGCGCGGAGCGGCGGGGCGGGATTCGCGTCGCCCCCCGGGGATTCTCTGACCCGACGGGGGATCGGAGAATCCCGCCTCCGGAGTGCTCACATAACTAACAATGCCAATTCCCGAATAGCAATAGCCTTCAGCTGCACAGCTAAAGGCTACTTACAGTTAATGGGAGTTAAAGTGACTTTCAGTACAGAACCAAGAATGGGGCTCTGCCCTGGATGTGTTTGGTTGGACAGACAGGTTGGCCCTGTTATTAGTCTCCACAATATTTAAAGATGGCCTGAAGGCTTCACACATGCAAAGCACCTCATCCTCCTGCTCAAGGAGAGACGCCCCATCTAGAAAGCTTCAGCCCCAAGACCAACCAAAGCCCCCTGAGAGGTCCTCCCCTGAGCGTTGGGCGAGAAGCTCCGGTGCCCTTGAGCTGCATGTTGCAAAATGGAAATGGCTACTTGCTTCCCCTCAGTTGCCATTGTGCCAAATTTCTATTTTTAAAAAGGAACATTAAAAAATGCCCACGTGATTTCTCGCTGGGACTTTGTTAATTCCCGGGAAGCCATTGCATTCGATTTCAATCTCGTGAATGAGATTGAAATTAATACAAATGAGGGCTAATGATATGCTCACCATTTTTGGTTGAGATCCGGAACTCGCTGCTGGGAGTGGGCCAGGTAAATTGCAAACTGTTTTGCGCCCAGCGCAAATCTTAATTTAGGTCTTTTCTGTTATTTAACCAGTGTGCCCAGATCCGTACCGGGTACAACTCGGTGGTGGAATCATGCCCAATGTCTTGCACCAATGAAAAGGATTTTGGTTTTAGATTTCTCACCTCTGTCATAAAGCTGAAGATTCACATTTAAATTTTTAACTGCCTTTTCAATCTGTACTTCAAAATGTAAAGAACTATGAGGGGTTGAATTTGAACCAACCAACTCAGTGGAAAATGTTCCACAATTGAGTCGAGACTGATAGATTAGACTGACTAGGCTGATAATAGCACATTGGTCATTTTGTAAATTGAATGGAAACCCTGGGCTGGTTTCTCCAGTTTTGCTGCTAAGTCCGGAGGAAGCGGCTAGTCTTACGATCAAAAAGACGGCGGCGCCCCCGCACCGATGATCCACCCGGTGGGGGCTAGCAGCTGAGCCACATAACGGCCAGTCTTTACCCACAAATACGGACGCAGAATGACCGGGTCCGTCGCCACCCATGCGCATGGCAGCGGCCGTACGCAGTCCCGGCCTGCCAGGGAGTGCCCCCCTGTAACCCCCTCTTGCCACCCCCGGACCACCCCCCACCAGTCCCCCAGTCTCTGCCAGCTGAATGGCTCTCCCCCCCCCCCCCACCCCTGACTGTGAGGTCCCTGAAAATTGCGAAGGCACACGACCGACGCCACCGGGAAGTTGGCCCATCAGGGGCGGAGCCTCCGGGGAGGGCATCGGGTGACGTCCTGAGGCCATCCCAACAGCGTGCGGCATACTCCTCGAGTACGCTGTATTTGAGGGGCCGGAGCATCTGAAAAATGGCGCCGTCCCTGATTTTGGCGTAAAAACGGATTCTCAGGCCCATCGCTGAACGCGATTTCAGCATCGGAAATTGGAGAATCCCGCCGCATGTTCCTGCATTTGTTTCTCGTTGGACAATCACATGGTGTGCTAATTGAAAGTCAATGTCCTACTTTAATGGTAAACAGATAATGTAGGTGAACTTAATATTTTGGAGAAAGTACACTTATCTATTTTAAGTAATGCTGATGCTAGACCTGTGTACGTAGAAGCAATTAGTCAGATTTGGGCAACACAAACTATTTTGTGCATTATTTGAATCAGTGGGAAGTAAGCTGCTTGGCACAAGTCAGTTTCTAATCATGTACACTTGTGCTGTCACTTTATTTGTTCTGTAAAATAAATGTACTAAATAACTTTCCATATTTATTGTTATAAATAATCCAACATCTAAGGACTTTAAGCAGAACTTAAGCCTCTCAACTAATGTGTGGTGGTGTTAAAGAGATTGGAAGCATTTTCAATGTCATATCTATGAGCTAAATGTTAAGATGCTCATTCAGAGCTTGAGTAATTGCTGTTATTTGTTGCCTCCTTCTGAAGATGTTTGAAGCAGTACAAAAACACGAAATCTGTCTCAAATTGCCTAAAGACATGTAGTGACGAACTGTAACCAGAACTAGTCAGATTAACAAAAGTGTTGATGTAGAATTGTTAAAGTGAACTAAAACTGGATACAGTATGGGCACAGGAGTCGGTACCACTATTCCCCACTGGCGGGATTCTCCGTTCTTCCGCCAGCCCCGCCTGCGAGTTTCCCGATGGTGTCGGGTGACCACAAATGGAAAATCCCATTGGCCAGCCAGCTCGGGATGTGGAGAATTCACTCCACTCTATTCCTTCCTTGAATTCTGGTGGTATTTTGGAGGATTTTGTAAATACTCTTTCATGAGATATAAGTATTGCTGGCTCGGCCAGCATTTATTGCCTATTCTTAATAGTCCTTGAGAGGATGGTGATGCTCTGCATTCATGAACCGTTGAAGTCCATGTGGTATAGATACACCCACAATGCCTTTAGGAAGGATTTTCCAGGTTTTTAACTCCGTGACAGTGAAGATATAGTGATATAGTTCCATTTCAAGATGGTGAGTGCTTTTGAGAGGAACTTGCATGTGCTGATGTAGTCATGTGTCTGCTGCCCTTGTCCTTCCAGGTGATAAATGACATGAGTTTAGAAGGTGCTATTGAAGCAACTTTGGTGAGCTTTTTTAAAAAACTTTTTTTTAAATTTAGAGTACCCAATTAGTTTTTTCCAATTAATGGGCAATTTAGTTTGGCCAATCCACCTAACCTGCACGGTAGCATTGTGGATAGCACAATTGCTTCACAGCTCCAGGGTCCCAGGTTCGATTCCCAGCTTGGGTCACTGTCTGTGCGGAGTCTGCACATCCTCTACGTGTGTGCAAGGGTTTCCTCCGGGTGCTCCGGTTTCCTCCCACGGTCCAAAGATGTGCAGGTTAGGTGGATTGGCCAGGATAAATTGCTCTTAGTGTCCAAAATTGCCCTTAGTGTTGGGTGGGATTACTAGGTTATGGGGATAGGGTGGAAGTGTTGACCTCGGGTAGGGTGCTCTTTCCAAGAGCCGGTTCAGACTCGATGGGCCGAGTGGCCTCCTTCTGAACTGTAAATTCTATGATAATCTTTGGGTTGTGGGTGTGAAACCCATGCAGAAACAGGGAGAATGTGCAAACTCCACACAGACAGTGACCCTGGGCCAGGATCGAACCCGGGTCCTCAGTGCCGTAGGCAGTAGTGCTAACCACTGGACCACCATGCTGCTTTGGTGAGTTGCTGCATCTTGTAGATGGTACACACTTCTGAAAGTGTGCATCATAGAATATGCGGTGCAGAAGGAGGCCATTGGGCCCATCAAGTCTTCACCGGCATTTGGAAAGAGCACCGTACGTCCACACCTCCGCCCCACCCCTGTAACCAACTTAACATTTTTGGGACACGAAGGGCACTTTATCATGGCCAATCCACCGACCCTGCACATCTTTGGGCTGTGGAAGGAGCACGCGGTTTCCCACGCAGACACGGGGAGAAAATGCAAACTCCACATAGACAGCGACCCAAGCCAGGAATCGAACCTTGCACCCGAGAACTGTGAAGCAATGTGCTAACCCCTGTGCTACCATGCCGCCCCACATCAGTGGTGGAGAAGGGAATGTTCATGGTGGTAGATGGGGTTCTGATCAAGCGGTCTGTTAATTGTCCTGCATGGTGTTGAGCCTCTTGAGTATTGCTGGAGTTGCACTCACCCAGGCAAGTGGAGGCTATTCCATCACACCCCTGACTTGTCGCCTTGTAGTTTGGTGAACAGGCTTTGTGGATTCAGGAGGTGAGTTAATTGCCACAAAAGTCCCAGGATCAGACCTCCTCTTATAGCCACAGTATTCAGATGGTGGACTCAGCAATAATAATGCCATTGAGAGTTAAAGGAAAATTGGAGATGACCATTGCCTGGCACTTGTGGGTGGCAAATATTACTTGCACATGTCCAAATTTAATTGCAGCAGATATAGTGGTAAGTATCTGTAAGTGTGTCGCAACTATGGGTTGAATTCTCATGGTCTACCAAAGTTGAACATGGAAGCTGGGGGCTCTGAAAATACTGCCATTAGGCACTGTTAATTTTAAGGTGTAGTTTCTCATGCTGGCAATAAGCATGGAAAGGGTGGGACAGGAATCCATTTCTTCTCCACATATTAAAAACCAGTCAAGGGTTGAAGCTCTGTTTTTAAAAGTGTTAGATAGCTTACACATTCCTTCAGAAACTTACCTGCTGAAGGCAGATGGATTCATAGTGGTGAGCCAATCATGGCTACTCCGGGGCATCCTCCTAGCCTCACTGAAGCAAAAGGGGGCTAGAAAGTTGGTAAAGGAGTATTCTTGGAACAGCACAAGTGGCAGGCAGAGTGGGCACTCAGTGCCAAGAATTTGAACCATGTCAGAATCCCTCTGGCAAGGCAGGGGCGGAAGAGCAGGGGTGCCAATGATAACGGGTAGTTATGCTGCCCAGAGGAAGGCTGCAGCTGGTAAAGAGAGCACAAACTGTAAGGTTTTGAGCCTCGTGATGATGAGGAGTAACCAGGATGGGAAAAAAACCTCATGCATCAGGAGGGCAGGGGAGAGAAAAGAGGGGCAGGAAGGCAACCGAGGCCAAAATCTCAGCACAGGACTGACTGACAAAGACAGAGCTTTTTTGAGATGAACAAGACCCAATGGCACAAGAGAATGTGCTTCTCTAAGCAGATGGTCACAATCGTCTGTGCCCTTGTCACCAAAACCTCACACCTCATAGCAATGTTTGCCATGTCCTGACAGTAGCCGTCAAAATGATGGTGGCCTTAAATTTCTTCATTACACCTCCTGCCTACTATCATTTTGATCTCAATGGTAGCACAAAACTGGCTGCACCCCACTTCAGCACACTGGTCATTGATGCCCTCTTTGCCAGACATGAACACCACACTCATTTAATGACAGTTGCATCCTCATAGAGCAGTGGGTGGTGGGTTTCACCTCCATTGTTGGATGCTCCCCAGGTGGTGGGAATTTTTGATTACATCCATGTAGCCATCAAGGCATCCAGAAACCAGCCAGCGAGATTCATCAACAGGAAGGAATTCTACGTCCTTAATGTCCAATTAGTCTGCTATTGCAACAAGAGGTTCCTCTATAGGTGTGTTCACTTTCTTCACAGTTACCATGACTACTTCACCCTCCACCAGTCAAGGCTGACTCACCTCTTCACTCCAATCTTGAAAGTTTGTGGATGGATTCTAGGGGAGAGATAAATCCCTTGAAGACAAAGCTGCTGATCCCTCTATGGGAGCCCTGTATTGTGTATGCTGCACATGAGGGTATTACGGTAAGGCCCCTTTACTACAGGTACGGGGGTAGATCCCTACCTGCTTGCTCTGCCCAGTAGGCGGGTATAAATGTGTGGGCTCTCCGAGCTGCAGCCATTTCGACAGCAGCTGCGCGAGGCTCCACATCTCTGTGTAATAATTACTCTCTACCCTCGTCTCGTCATAATTGATAGTGCATCAATTTATTACGCAGAGATTTTAAAACGATGGATCATCGCATCAAGCCTGATCGCCAGCAGCTGCACCCTCAAGCAGACAACGTCAAGTCGGCCTTCGCACGTTGGCTAGCTTGCTTCGAGGCATAAATCGGATCTGCGACAAAACCACCCTCAGAGGCACAGAAGCTCCAGATCCTTTACACGCGGCTGAGCTCAGACATCTTCCCTCTCATCCGGGACGCGGCCACATACACTGAGGCCATGGCTACTGAAGGAGAACTACGCTCAGCAGACTAACAAAACCTACGCCAGGCACCTCCTCTCCACGCGGCATCAACTCTCCAGTGAGTCTGTGGAGGATTTCTGGCATGCCCTGCAACTCCAAGTGAGAGACTGCGATTGCCAGGCCATTTCGGCCGCTGAACATTCTGACCTGCTACTTCGGGACGCATTCATTACAGGCATGGGGTCGGCCTACATCTGCCAACGACTCTCAGAAGGGGCTACCCTCGAACTTGCGGTGACCAAGAAACTAGCACTCTCGCTCGCAGTCGCCTCACGCAATATACAGGCATATGACCACGGACATCGTGGACCCCGCCAGCGAACACCCTACCGTGCACACTACCAGCGACCTCCCCCAGCCAACCCCAGGCCTGCGCCGCGCGGCAGCCACACAACCCCGGGGGATTCAAGTGCTACTTCTGCGGGCAGTGAAAACGCCCCTGACACGCTGCCCGGCATGAAGCGCGCTCTGCAAGGCCTGCGGCAAGAAAGGACATTTTGCTGCTGTGTGCCAGGCCCGCTCGGTCGCCGCTGTTGCCCCGGCTCCCCCATATGTGCGACCTGCGGGTGCCGCCATCTTTCTCGCCTCAGACCTCGTGCAGCCCCTGGGCGCCGCCATCTTCCTCACATCAGACCTCGTGCGGCTCATGGGCACCGCCATTTTCCTCACTTCAGACCACGTGCGGCCTGTGGGCGCCGCCATCTTTCTCCTCTTACAACACGTGCGCCCGTGGGTGCTGCCATCTTACTCGCCATCTTGCTTGCCTCACACGTGCGGCCCGTGGGTGCTGCCATCTTGCCTGCCTCAGGATCTCTGCTCATCGGACACCTCATCGGGCCGCTCATCGCCGCTGACCAGCCACGTCTTGCCTCTGTCACAATCGACCAGACACGACCGCACAACCTCGTGACCGCGTCAACGACAGTGAAGGTCAACGGGCACAAGGTTTCCTGCCTTCTGGACTCCGCGAGCACTGAGAGCTTCATCCACCCCGATACGATAAGGCACTGCTTCCTCACGGTCCACCCCACGAACCAGAGAATTTCCCTGGCCTCCAGATCCCACTCCGTGGCAATCTGGGGGTACTGCACCGCCACCCTCACCATCCAGGGCGTAGAGTTCAGTGGCTTCCGACTCTATGTCCTCCCCAACCTCTGCGCTGCTACTCGGCCTGGTCTTCCAGTGCAACCTCCAGAGCCTAACCCTGAAATTTGGCGGGCCCTTACCACCCCTTACTGTCTGCGGTCTCACGACCCTTAAGGTCGATCCACCTTCCCTGTTTGTGAACCTCACCCCGGATTGCAAACCCGTCGCCACCAGGAGCAGGCGGTACAGTGCCCAGGACAGGAACTTGATCAGGTCTGATGTCCAGTGGCTGCTGCGGGAAGGTATTATCGAAGCCAGTAACAGCCCCTGGAGAGCCCAAGTGGTAGTGGTGAAAACTGGGGAGAAAAACAGGATGGTCATTGACTACAGTCAGACCATCAATCGCTACATGCAGCTCGACGCGTACCCCCTCCCACGCATATCTGATATGGTCAATCAGATTGCACAGTACCGGGTCTTCTCGACAGTGGACCTGAAATCTGCCTACCACCAGCTCCCCATTCGCAAGGCGGATCACCAGTACACCGCATTTGAAGCGGATGGCCACCTTTACCATTTCCTTAGGGTTCCATTCGACATCACTAACGGGGTCTCAGTCTTCCAATGGGAGATGGACCGAATGGTTAACCGGTACGGACTGCGGGACACTTTCCCGTACCTGGATAACGTCACCATCTGCGTCCATCACCAGCAGGACCACGACGCTAACCTTTCCAAATTCCTCCACACCGCCAAACTTCTCAACCTAACCTACAACAAGGAGAAGTGTGTGTTCAGCAGGGACCGATTAGCCATCCTCGGCTATGTGGTCCTGAACAGAGTTCTAGTGCCTGACCCCGATCGCATGCGTCCCCTCATGGAACTCCCCCACTGCCCCAAGGCCCTCAAACGATGCCTGGGGTTCTTCTCGTACTACGCCCAGTGGGTCCCTAACTATGCGGACAAGGCCCGCCCACTCATTCACTCCACCGTTTTCCCACTAACGGTCGAGGCTCACCAAGCCTTCAACCATATCAAGGCCGACATCGCCAAGGCCGCGATGCACACGGTCGACGAGACGCTCCCTTTTCAAGTCGAGAGCGATGCATCAGACGTCGCCCTGGCTGCCACCCTCAACCAGGCAGGCAGGCCCGTGGCATTCTTCTCCCGCATCCTCCAGGCCTCCGAAATTCAGCACTCCTCCATCAAAAAGGAGGCCCAAGCCATCGTAGAAGCTGGAAGCATTACCTGGCCGGCAGGAGATTCACTCTCCTCACTGACCAACGGTCAGTTGCCTTCTTGTTTAACAACACACAGCGGGGTAAGATCAAAAATGATAAGATCTTGAGGTGGAGGATCAAGCTCTCCACCTACATTTACGAGATTTTGTATCGCCCCGGTAAGCTCAACGAGCCCCCCTGATGCCCTATCCCAAGGTACATGTGCCAGCGCACAAGCGGACCAACTCCGCACCCTGCACGACGATCTCTGTCACCCAGGGGTCACCCGTGTTTTCACTTTATAAAGGCCCGCAATTTGCCCTACTCCATCGAGGAAGTCAGGGCTATCATCAGAGACTGCCAGGTCTGCGTGAAGTGTAAACCGCACTTCTACCGGCCAGACCATGCGTGCCAGGTGAAGGCCACCCGCCCCTTTGAACGCCTCAGCGTGGACTTCAAATGACCCCACCCCTCCACCAACCGCAACACGTATTTTCTCAACGTGATCGACAAGTACTCGAGATTCCCCTTCGTAATCCCATGCCCCGACATGACGTCTGCCACTGTCATCAAAGCCCTCAACACCATCTTCGCTCTGGTTTCCCTGCCTACGTCCACAGCGACTGGGGATCCTCATTCATTAGCGATGAGCTGCGCCAGTACCTGTTCAACAGGGGCATCGCCTCGGGCAGGACGACCAGCTACAACCCCTGGTAAACGGGCAGGTGGAGCAGGGGAATGGGATGGTCTGGAAGGCCAGCTGGCCCCATGGTCCAGAAATCTCCCGGCCTCCCGCTGGCAGGACGTCCTCCCTGACGCCCTTCACTCCATTCGGTCGCTCCTGTGCACAGCAACTAACAAAACCCCCCCATGAATGTCTCTTTGCCTTCCCCAGGAAATCCACTTCCGGGGTTTCACTCCCAACATGAATGGCAGCTCCAGGACCCGTTCTCCTCCGCAAACACATGCGGCTCCACAAGGCAGACCCGTTGGTCGAGAGGGTACAGCTACTCCATGCGAACCCGCAGTACGCCTACGTAGCGTACCCCGACGGCCGCCACAGTCTCCCTCCGGGACCTGGCACCAGCTGGGTCCCCACACACCCCTCCCCCTCTGCCCCGGCACCACCCTCCCTTCCCCCGGCGCACCCCACCACAGCCCCCGCTCCAGGACGATCTGCCCTCCCCTTGGTCCCACTCATGGATGAAGATGAGGTCCATACGCTCCCGGAATCCCTGATGCCTGAATCAACACCACAACTTTGTCGCTCGCAACGACAGATCAAGGCGCCCCACTGTCTAAATTTGTAACCTCTTTGTTAAAATTTAAACAACCTGTATTTTTTAAATAGTTTCCACCACCCACGCTGGACTCTTTTTTAACAGGGGGTGAATGTGGTAGTCACCACTGTTGTATTGTGTATACTGCATACGAGGGTATTACGGTAAGGCCCCTGTACTACAGGTATGGGGGTAGATCCCTGCCTGCTGGCTCCACCCAGTAGGCGGAGTATAAATGTCTGGGCTCTCCGAGCTGCAGCCATTTTGGCAGCAGTTGCGGGAGGCTCCACATCTCTGCGTAATAAAGCCTCGATTACTCTCTACTCTCGTCTCGTTGTAATTGATAGTGCATCAAGCCCAAAGCAGAGGCACTGAGGTTATGACCAACCTCGCCTTCTCAGCAGAACAACCATTGAACCAGCCAATGTCTTTTGATGTTGTGATTCAAGTTGGTTGCTGCCATCCAGTACAGGAATACTCTGTCACTGCAGCTGTATGCTCCGCTCTCCATAACATGGCCCTCCAAGGCTGTGGATCAGGAGTTCAGACAGTAGGACAAAGGGTAAGATGACACTGAGCAGAGAGATGTCCCTGTTGCTTGACTAGGTGGCCCCCTCCTGCCACTCTCCAGCAAGAAGATTTCTCTCCACTCCTCACAGTCCGACTGATGGCTGCTTTGTGGTGTCTAAATCAGCCCATTCTTCACTTGACCCACTTCTATTCCTGTCCCCTTTGACTCTAACCGGACAGCAACTTACATCATCTAAAGCTTACCAAAGATCTGGGATGGGATTCTCAGTTTCTGAGACTAAGGACGGAATTCACCATTCCCAGACACCGATTTCATAATCGACGATCGGGCGGAGAATCCTTTTGCTGACGAAATCGGGGGCGACGCCTGTTTAACACAGGTTTTTATGTTCTGCCCCCTGAAAACTGGCATTTGGATGGCTTCACACGTCGCCTGAAGGCCCTCCCCCGATGCTCCGCCTGAACGTTCGCAAGTTCATCATTTGAGGTGGATTTCTGACCTGAAAACAGACCCGGCTCCTGTTTTCCAATTCTATGGTGAAACTTCAGCCTATGCATGGGAAGGAGAAGTTTGAGAAGATCAAGGCTGCATTAATGTCATCCAGAGAGATTTACAAGAAAATCTGAGGAAGGAGTCAGCATCGTTAACATGCAAACACTTAAACTAAAATTATAAATCAAACCTGATTCTCGCATTGAATGTTTTCATGCAAGGATTCCCTGCTCTATACTTCAGTCTTGCAAATATTCTACTTTTATCTCAGAGACCCAAACTGCAGCAAGACAATATTTGAGGATCTTCCAGATTTATGAACATATTCACACAGAATTTTCTTTGTACAATATATATGGAAATGATATAATTTTCTGAAAAGTTTTGCATCTACTCGTAACCTCGACGACCACATATTCATTATGTTGAAATGAAAGTCTTAGAGCTCAAAATAAAGCATTCCTTCCTTTTATAATTTTATATGCATTGCTGTCAAATGGATGGCAGGATTCAATAATTAAAATTAAGATAAAGGACTAAAACAAAGCTGAAGAACTTGAAATAACAATGAATTTCACTTCACAATAAAAAATATAACTTAAAATAGAACCAGAAAACCCTGGAAACGCTCAGCAGGTCTGGTAGCATCTGTGGAAAGAGAAGGAATTGAGGGGCAGGATCCAGTTTTCAGCTTTAAATGCTGGCCACCTGTGATTTTTCTCAAGTTGACCAATTAATAACCAGATGGAGGGTTCGCTATCCAATTGGAGAGAGCCAGATCTTCAGGTTGGAAGCCTTCCAGCTTGGAAACAGGACGCCCATAGGGGTATGTGAGAGGAAAGGGGCGGGATTTGCTGTCGGCCGACACCGAAATCATCATCCTCCTTCCCATGGACCATACCCACTGGTACTGCCGACCCAGGGCCTGCATCCTGTGGTGTGACAGGTATGTATCACGGAGGGGGTTGCAGGCGGGGGATGGCAGGGGGGTGGGGGGCTGGGAAAGGGGACATGTGGGGGTGGGGTGAGGTGTCCATGCCCCTGGCCAGTCTCACCCCACCCTCCCAATCAGTGAACCTGGAGGCGATCAGAGCGTCCCATTCACGTTGGCCCTGGCACAAAAGATGTGCAGACTCGCGTGCCTGCATGGGCCCCATGTCCTGCTATCCTCGCCCTCCCCTGCATCGTCCTGTTCGGATTAGGCCTGGTATTTGACCTCGTGCTCCAGCACATCGCCCCTCTGCTGCGCAATGTAGTGGTAGATGCAGCAGGCCACCACATTGCGGGAGACCCTCCCAGTGCCATACTGGAGGCCGCTCCAGAGCCGTCCAGACACCTGAACCACATCTTCAGAATGCCTCGGCACTGCTCGATCTCACCCCTGGTCGCTGCATGATTGTCGTTGTAGTGGGTCTCCATGTTGGACTGTGGCCTCTGGATAGGCTTCATCAGCCACGACCACAGTGTATAACCCTGTCACCCAGGAGCCAACCCCTCAGCCAGGGATGCGCCTCGAAGAAGCCGGAATTGTCGGGTGTGCCAGGATGAAGACATTGTGCACATTCCCCGATTATCAATTCAGATATGCATGATGCGCATTCGTTGAGTGGAACTCCTTTCGGTTTGTGTAGAGTGGCCTTATGGGGTGACATGCATCCCGTCAATCACCCCCTGGACTCGGGGCATCTCAGCGATGGTGACAAACCCTGCTGCCTGGGCATCCTGGTGGGCTCGGTCACATTGAAGTGGATGTTAGTGACGATTGGGTATATAGGGCCTCTGTGCACCTGTGCACTGAGCTCTTTGAGATCTAGGACAGGCCCCCACTCGGCACCTGGAAGGACCCGGTAGCATAAACGTTCAGGACGACCATCCTTTTGATGGCCACCGGGATTAGGTGTCCTCCCCATTCCCCCGCAGTGCCAGGTGTGCCATGATCTGGCAGATATGTCACACTGTCTACCTCCTTAGCCAGAGTCTTTGACGACATGCCCGGTCCGGCAGGCCTTCAATGACAGGCGCTGCCGATACACACAAGGCCTCATGTGGTGTCTACTTTGCACCTCCCCCTCCTTGTCCTGCTGGGAAGCCAGCTCTCCATCCTCAGCGGCTGCCTCTTGTTCCTTTTGGGCATGCTCCGCTGCTGCAGCTTGCTCTTCCTCGAGCAGCTCCAGCTTGTACAGCCGCAGTGCATCCCCCAGTGCTGTGGTGACTAGGAAGAAGGTCACCATTGCTGGTGCAGGGGGTAAAAGGCCGACATGGTAGCATGGTGCATACCCCCTTGGTCAACCAGGCCCAATGGGCTAAATGGTGACCACAGTTGGCACTGTGGACTCTGCATATCCCCCCCTCCCCCCCCAACCACCATCCCCACAACCCTGACCCTGTCACTGCCTGGCACCGTGGGGGCCTCTGGCCCTGGTGCAAGTCATTGCTACCAGGGATACCATCGGCTGGCACATCCCATGCCAATGATACACTCTAAGAACCCATCTGGTGCACCCATTTAGGGTCTACTGTGGGCGTTGCCCTGGAGCAGGCCACGTGATGTCTCGTCGGCAGGTGATGACCTATTGGAGGGGGGGGGCGGATGGTATGGCAGAGGGTGGCGTATGGGGTTTTGGGGTGGGGGCACCCAAACTGCCACTGTCACTCTGCAGAACCAGGGGCCAAGGTAGGTGGTCAGTGGGGTCCGCAGCTAGATGGCTGCCTTGCAGGCCGCAGCAATGGCAGTCCATGCCTGGACATCTCCACATCACCCCCCCCACCCCCAGTCAGCCTAGCCAGTGTCAAGGCCAGCAGCCCACGGTTGTGCCTCTCCATGTACTACCTCCTCTCTCTCCCTCATCAGCCACAGCACCTGTTTCCCAATTTATAAAAGCACAAGTGAACCTCACCATCGGGAATTTCCCCCAGTGGAGGGGGAGAATCGCGGAGGCTCCGGAGAACACCGGGGCAGGCCCACTAAAGATATGTCAGCGGCGTCTAATGTACCTGCGGAGTGGAACACAGAGTCGCCAGAGAATTGCAATTTGGCGTGAAACCAGCACCCGCCACGATTTCAGCCTCAAAACCGATCCTCCGCCAATCACGTTTTCCAATTCCAGCAGCGGCAAATGGAGAACCCCCTGTGATATCCCTTGAACCCCCTTGCTTGTTAACTTTTCTTTTACCCATTTTGGACTCCAGCTTCCGATCCTCCAGTCTTCTCTCTGCCTTCCATTGTACCTCATCCTCCTCCACCTCCTGTCCCTCTGTCTTTCATCAGCCCCTCCGCACTGTCATTGCACAATCTTCCTTTCCCATTACCCCCTTGTGTTGGCCTTTCCCCCACACTGCTCTTGCACAGTCTTGCTTCCCTGTTGCCCCCCTCACTATCCGCGATGTTAGCATGGTGTGTTCATCGCCCCACCTTCCTTTCAAGCCCCTGGTCAAAATGCTCGCTTGTAAAAGTTGGATTCAGCCTGAATATTGCATCATAGTTGTGTCCTTGTAGAGGGCAGTTAAGAGTCAAGCACATTGCTGTAGGTCTGGAGTCACATGGTAAGGATGGGAGGTTTCTTTCATTTGTGAACCAGATGGATTTTTACAACAGTTGACAAGAGCAAGGCATCATGGTAACACAGTGGTTAGCACTGTGGCTTCACAGTGCCAGGGTCTCAGGTTCGATTTCCGGCTGGGTCACTGTCAGTGCAGAGTCAGCATGCTCTCCCCGTGTCTGCGTGGGTTTCCTCCGGGTGCTCCGGTTTCCTCCCACCAATCCTGAAACACGTGCTGTTAGGTCATTTGGACATTCTGAATTCTCCCTCTGTGCAGTCACACAGGCGCCAGAATGTGGCGACTAGGGGCTTTTCACAGAAACTTCATTGCAGTGTTAAAGTAAGCCTACTTGTGACAATAAAGATTATAAAAATAAAAGTGACTTTTTTTAATTCCAGATTTCTCTGGGGTGGCAGTGACACCGTGATATTGTCACAGGACTAGTAAAAAAAACAGAACCAGAGTAAAACTCAGATTCAAATCCCACCACTACAGAAAGTGAAATATTAATTTAATAAAAATCGGGAATTAAAAGTCTAATGATGACACATCTGGTTCACTAATGTCCTATAGGAAAGGAAATCTGCCATCCTTACCTGGTCTGGCCTACGTGTGACTCCAGATCCACAGAAATGTGGTTGACTCTTCCCTCCCCCTTCAAGGGCAATGAGGGATGGGCAATAAATGAATTAAAAAAACCTGCCATGGCAGGATTCAAACCCTGGCCACAGAGCATTATCCTGAGTCACTGGATCACTGGTCCAGCAATAATACCACTACACCATCACCTAGCCTATTTCAGGAAGGCTTCGTATGTTGCACTCACCTTGAGATAACGAGCAAACTGAGATCCGACTCGTGCACGCCTTTCATTTTCAACCAGACTTGAGGCCATCATGATTTCTCGCTGGCGAGATGCAAGAATGGAAAGCATGAGGAGATTCCGGCGAGCAGCTGTTTTAAGAAGCTTTCATGAGATTTGATTGAATTCAAATGACCTTCATGCGACCAGGTAGCAGGATTACTGACCCGCCATTCCCAGGCCATCAGGAAAATTGCAATTTATTTTTACGTCAGCAGGTTTGCGACTATTAACCTGCAGTTAGATTTTTCGACCCCGCCATGGGCAGGATGGCACAATTCAAGCCTCTATTCTGTATTCTCATTCAGTTTTTAAAAAATTTAGAGTACCAATTCATCTTTTCCAATTAAGGGACAATTTAACGTGGCCAATCCACCTAGCCTGCACTTTTTGGATTGTGGGGGCGAAACCCACGCAAACACAGGGAGAATGTGCAAACTCCACACTGACAGTGACCCAGAGCCGGGATTCGAACCAGCGACCTCGGCGCCGTGAGGCAGCAATGCTAACCACTGCGCCACCGTGCTGCCCTTTCTCATTCATTATTAACCATAGTGAATATTTTAATCAGGTCACTGCGGGAAGTCCTGGGCATGACTCAGCGACCATGATGGGCCTGGCACAGATTGTTGCATGCTGGGTGAATAGCAGGAGAGGGCAAAGTCGAGATTTGCACCCATTTTACTATTCACCTGGCCTGTTCCCGATGGCGAGATCTGGATCACACCACAAAATAACGAAAATATCATTAATCCTCATTTGCATTTATTTTAATCTCATTAGCAAGATTGAAGTTGAATGCAGCGGCCTCCAGCGAATTCCCCTCTCCCCAGCGGGAAGGAGCGCAGGCATAATTTAGTACTCTTTTTCAAAAACAGGATCCTGGTGTAATGGCTATGGAGGGGCAGTGAGGAGGTGATTAGACATTTCCATTTTTTGGCACGCAGCTCAAGGGCACCAAAGCTGCTGGGTTACTGACCCACTCCTGTTCCTATGTTTCTAAGTGCTACAAAAAGCATGTGCCATTTCCAGACAAGAATTTATTTAAATTTGATGCATGACACTGCTCTTAACTCACTCATGACTTGGCTGCTTTTGAGGTACTGAGTTGGAATCCCTTGCAGAATACGAAATCTCATGCCTGGCCATGATATATCCTTTATTCACATGCATGTAATCTTCTGCTCCTGGTATATTTGGAAAGCTTGCAATACTGTAGGATTTTTGCTGTGTATTAGCCTGAAAAAACGGATAAATGGGATTTTCTGCATAAGCCTATAATTTTGGTCATAAATGGTTGGTTAATTCTGACTGCATTAACAATCTGTGTTTGAGTCATTCCTGCTGTAAAAATAATTAAATCACCAAAATCATCCCGAAATAGTTCAGTTGGAAAATGTCAATGATTTTCAAATTCTAAGCAGAGAATTTCACGTGTTGTGTGCCCGCTTGGCAGCGGAACCGGAAGCGGTCACGTTTCTCGGTCCCGCACGCGATCAATTAGAAATCACAATATTACGCTCTCTGGCTATTTAAATTGATGCCAGCATGAATTGCGGATGCTTTGTGTGAACTGATAGGGGCGTGCATATGGCTTGCACCTTGCACAATGGTGCCTTATCGTAAGGTTTACAGACGGCACCCAGAGCCACTGCAAAATGGACGATATACCAGGTGAGTGGGGAGCTCTGGTGGGCAGCAAGCCCCTCGTTTCCCTGATGATTGTCTGCAAGCTGTGTTGGAGGCAGTGACAGCCAGGAAAGGCATCCTAATGCCCAGGGATGGAAGCAGGAGATCACACCACCTAACAAAGAATGCCTGGACAGAGGTGGAAGGTGAGGTCAGGGGGCATGATCTGGTCTGGCGCACCTGGATCAGGTGCTGGAAAAGGGCCAACGACCTCTGTGCTCATCAAGCGTAAGTTCAAACTGGCCATTTTCCAGTGTGGGAGACTGAGGAAGTGGTCTCGTCCATTGTTTCAATCAAGCGTGTGGGTTTCAGGGAGTCTCAGTACACACCTTTGTCCATGCTTTCCAAGCTGAAGCGAAGAATCTGAAGCCCCGGGTTTATCAAAAGACAAGTGTCCAAAGGGTGAGAATGTTCACAAGCCTCTCAGGGGTGCTCTTGAGTTGTGGGACAGCTTAGTATGCTGCTGAAGGTAGGGAGTGAGTACTCAATGGAGTACTGAACTTGCAGGAGAAACACAGCCACAACAAACAGGAGAGATCAGCAACTGGTGGTGGGATACTGAGCCTCACCAGCCCTGAGCTGGGAGCCTGGAACTTATGGAAGGAGGTCGCCAGGTTGCAGAGAAGTTGGCGTCTTGGAGGAAGACAAGAGTCCAGTGGGTTGAATCATGATAGGATGAGGGTAAAAGTTATCTATGGGCATCACATCCCTCAGAACAACTTCAGTGATCCACCAGTCGCTGAGACACTTCAATGTTATTGAGACCAATCACTCTGGGCAGTGTTTCTTGATAATTGACACCTGTGCGATACGGGCAATATTTCTGTCCACTTGTTTTCGTGCTACAGATGAGCCATGCACCAGAGTAGGTCAGGAGGCCAACGGCCCTCCTTTGACATCGGAGCAGGATACCTTGCAAGATGCATCCATGGCACACCCTCTCTCAGCAAAGAGCAGCAGCGCAGATGCTGGCACATCGGTGGGAAATAGTGCATTGGATGAGTTGGCAGTGCACAACAATGAGGGCACATAATGCTTGCTGGAGCAGGTGGTGGAGGCAGGGAGTGTCCAGGGCACTGGCAATCAGAGGATCACACGTCTAATGTCATCACACACTATTTGATGTGCTTCTGGGTCAGGCACACGCCCGTCCGAGATATACAAAATTCTGCCCTGAGTATTCTGTTAATAAATCAGCAATTTTAAAAATTACCAAAAATACTCCAGAGTTGGCACTCACCTATTCATACAGTGCAAGTGCACAACGAAAAACAACACCCTCAACAAAGTGCTTGGGTTGTGCTGATTTGAAGACATTCTTGAACAAAAATAATTTTGCAGTCGTTGCTGCTCGCTCCTCAGTAGTCATCAAATCAGTGGCCTCTCAATCATTTCACCTATTTTAAGAGGCAAAGCAGGCCTTTCACTCTCACCATTATTATTTCCCTGGGCAATACAGCCAATAGTTAATTACATATAGTTCAACCAGCGTGTGCAGGAGAATTTAAGTGTAAGTTAGAAATATAATATTTCAAGGAGTGTGGATAGTGTCTCACTGTGGATTTCAAACTGATTCTTATTGACTTCAAACCTTCTCTTACAAATAGAAAAGTTTCCAGTCCTCACATACAGATTATTGAAGCCCCACATTTCCAGTTGAAAGATAGTTATCCCCCCCTAGACTGTACCTATCCAGGGTAAAGACTTTTGTTCCTTTTATCTTTACAAGGCAGAGTAAGCACTCTCAAATAAATATTCTTCTCCTTATTCCATGAATTTTCCTCCTGCCTCTTTAACACATCCCCAACGTCATCTTCAAGTCTTTCAGGTGTCTCAGTGGATTTGAAATGGTAAGTGACAACCTTTTTTCTCTTTGATGCATTCAGCATCCTTCAACCCAGACTGAAGGATCACTAACAACTGTTTATTGTCTCCTCAAATAAGGTCCATGGCAGAATAGATTCATACCTCTCCGGAGATCTGTGGCTCAGAGCAGAATCATCCCGCTGCAATAAGTTAACTTTATTTTCCTCCACCATGTGTCAGTTCCTGTCAAAATTAGATTTTATCCATGCATCCTGCATATATTGGAGAATAACACTTTGCTTTTGTATCCTATTCTCTATTGGGCTGTAACCCCAGTGGAAAAAGTGGAAAGAAATTCAGTGACTAGCTTACATTTCCAAGGTCTTGGTTAGTCCTTTAAGTCATAAGTTATTGCATTTATGAGTGTTGCAATTCTATTCTGGTTTGACCAGATGTGCCCTGCACACCACCACTAGGTTTGAAGAGAACTTAAGAAATATTTGACTCTGGCTTTTGTGTATTTCCATTGGAGACTAAACTTGAACCACTTTTCAAAATGTGACTAATCATTAATTACAAAGAGAGCAAGAAGGTGATTTGCTTTCTGTTGTAATGTTTCTACAAACAAGTAATAATGAAATATTCTGCAAAAAAACGGTAACTAAATATTCTAGGATACTTGGGGCGTGATCTCCGTTTTGCCGACGCCCAGGGGTTTCCCGACGGCGTGGGGCTGCCCCACAATGGGAAACCCCATTGACCGGCGGCGTAATGGAGAATCCCGCCGGTGGGTCGGGGCAGAAATGTGGCCTGGTGGGGCGGAGAATCCCACCCTTGATCTTTAGAAGAGATGGGCAAATTGGAAAAGAAGGTTAATCCTGATAGCAAAGAATGAGATCAAGATAATAAAGGGAAAGGATCGTAGTTTGGAAATCAAGGTGATGAATCCGTTGAACAAATTAAAGATGTTTGTCATCGAACTCGCCATGTTTAGTTTTCAAATGTCTTTGAAGTTTTGACGGATTTAAACTGTCATTTGCCTGAGCTTCTCTGCATTTGTCACACATGAACCTTGAATCCTGATTTGCAGTGGCACAATTAATAAGCCCATACTTCATGAAATCATCTTTATTCCGCTTTGTTCCTGTTTTCAGCTTCTTCTTCATGGGTTGCTCACCAGAGGCCCAGGAGTTCTCAAAATGGAGGAATCTCTCTCGCGCCCAAAACACATGACCTGCTCTCTGCTGCCGCTCCAGGCAGGAAGATGGGGTCAGCGCACGAATGTCAGGAGAAGGTGTTCTGCTCCGTGGGCTCCAGGCCTGCGTACTGCTGAGGGGGCACACTTGGGTGGAATGGCCGGCATTCTGAAAGCCAGTCACGGCTGGCATTTTTAAAAAGCTCTTCACGCCATTGGGGACTTCTTTCCGTCATCGGGACGCCAACACATGGCAATGTGATCAGGAACGCTGCTTTATGAATATGTCCCACAACCCTCCTGACACCCGCCTGTGACCCCAACCACGGGTCGTGACCCTGGGTTTGAAAATGACTGGGTTAAGTGATTTGGTAAGAACATGACAGATGGAATGTAATGCAGAGAAGTGTGAGGTTATCCACTTTTGCAGGAAAAATAGGAAGACGAGGGTTTTCTTAAATGGTGCAAGGTGGAAAAATTATGGTATTTAGAGGAACCTGTTCATGAATCACGATAAGTTAACTTGTTAGTACAATTATTTGTTCCATTATTCAATAAGAGTTAACTATATTGTTATGTACTTGTCTGCATCACTCACTGCTGCTTGACAGTCTGTGTACTGAATTGACAATTGGTGGAATTTTGAGCCCATGCAGCTGTCAGTGTAAACAGTGACGTGGGCCCAAAATATCGCAAAAGTCAGGAAGCAAAATCCTTGCTAGTGAGACCTTGGGAGGGATTCTCCGACCCCCTGCTGGGTCGGAGAATCGCCGGGGGGGCGGCGTGAATCCTGCCCCTGCCGGCTCCGAATTCTCTGGCTCCGGAGATTTGGCGGGGGCGGGAATCGCGCCACGCCGGTCGGCAGCCTCCCCCCAGCGATTCTCCGGCCCGCAATGGGCTGCGTTCCCGCCTGTTTTTGCCGGGTCTCACCGGCATAAATCAAGTTAGGTCCCTCCCCACGGGACCCAGCTCCGTGGCCGGCCTCCAGGGTCCTCAGGGCGCGGGGAGATCTGGCCCCGGTGGTACCCACACGGTGGCCTGGCCCGCTGTCGGGGCCCACAGATTCGCGGGGGTGCCTGTGCCATGGGGGCACTCTATTAGGGGCAGCACGGTAGCATGGTGGTTAGCATAAATGCTTCACAGCTCCAGGGTCCCAGGTTCGATTCCCGGCTGGGTCACTGTCTGTGCGGAGTCTGCACGTCCTCCCCGTGTGTGCGTGGGTTTCCTCCGGGTGCTCCGGTTTCCTCCCACAGTCCAAAGATGTGCAGATTAGGTGGATTGGCCATGCTAAATTGCCCGTAGTGTCCTAAAAAGTAAGGTTAAGGTTAAGGGGGGGTTGTTGGGTTACGGGTATAGGGTGGATATGTGGGTTTGAGTAGGGTGATCATGGCTCGGCACAGCATCGAGGGCCGAAGGGCCTGTTCTGTGCTGTACTGTTCTATGTTCTATGTTCTATTCCTATGCGCCGGCCGTGTAGGCCTCCGCAATGGCTAGCATGAAGGTGAACCCCCTGCTCATCTGCGGGGATGACGTCAGCAGACGCTGACGCTACCGCGCTTGCGCGGACCTGCGCCGGCCGGTAGAGTCCCTTCGGCCCCAGCTGGAGCGGCGCCAAAGGCCTTCCACGCCGGCCGGCGGGGCACAAACCAGTCCGGCGCCATCCTAGCCCCTGAAGGTGCGGAGAATTCCGCACCTTTGGGGCGGCCCAACGCCAGAGTGTTTCCCGCCATTCCACTGCACCATTTCTGCCCACCCCACCAATTTCCAGAGAATCCCGTCCGTTGTTTCCCACTTTTCCATGCCTCTTGCTCGTGACGTAATGAGGTTCCCACCCAGGAAGTTTGGAAACCTCATTTTAATACATTATCATATTATTAGTGACTCGTTGACACTTCCACTCTCATTGAATATTCAAACTGCGCCGGCGGTTTACAACACCTCTGTAAAAACATGACTCTGGCAACATCACCTCCGAGGGGGGTATTGAAGTGAGTGCTCAGGTTATCACTACCCACCAATGGACAGGGGCACTGGAGTGCACGTGGGGGAAAGTCTTAAGTTATTCTCAGAGATGGGGGGCGTTCAGACCAGTTGGGGGCCAATTGCTGCTCATAGGCCTTTACGGGCCACTGTTATTGTGGTCCTCTTCGTCTATCTTGAGTCACCCTTTCTGAGGTTTAAGCAATGGTTGTTAGGAGGGAGTGCTTTTCTAGGGTAGTAGCTGGATGATGGTAGGAGCGGGCACATCCGCCGGGTCAGCATGGGGAAGGAGGGTGGAGTGGGGGGGGGGGGGGGGGGGGGGGGGCGACAGCAAGGTCCCAAAGTGGCGTTCGGTGAAACTCCAGGTCAGATGGGAAATGTTGGGGAGTATGATATGGGGTTGTGATAAGCCAATTGGACCCTGACACAGGGTGGATGATGGAGCTAGTCACATTTGTCCCCCAACCTCAGACACCAAGGGACACGCTGTAGGGCATGAGCAGTGTGGGTGGGCACTGCTTATGGTCTGGGAGGCCAGACCATCAGGGGTATTATCATGGTGACTGGGTGTACAAGATGGATGGCTTGTATGATCAGCTACCCATGAGTGCAGGTTAAAGGTAATGATGAATATGAGCATAATCTGGAGGTAAACCTCCCCTTCCCTAAAACATCCATGAACCTTCCTTGATGAATAAATTATGCCCAATAAGTCAGTATTGTAATTAATGATATGGAGAATTATTAGTGCCCACTCATTAACCCTTTGAGAGATGAGCCCCTATGCACTGAACTCCATGACTTGCACTCAATTCTTGATAAGAGAAAGGCGACACAGATTTAGTCCACAATACAAAGGGCAAAGTTACAGAAGGTTACAGAACTCAACAGGCCGCCCGGATACAACAAAGAGTTGTGGCAGGGTTTTCACTCCCCTGCCCCAAATATCAGCACACAGGGCAAGTGCCCTCAGTCCTCATCCTTGGATTCTGCGGGCCTCGAAGGAGATCCAGATAGATGTACATCTGTCACCTTGAGTTGGGAGACATTCATGTGGGGAAATGGCCGTTTTGCGTGAGTGTAAGGGAGAAAAGCTCAATGGAAAGGCACTCACAGGGGAATGTGCACGGGTGGATGTCCCGTGTAATGATAGGGCAATGGGTCAGGGCGTTGATAGGACTCCCCATTGCTCACACATCTGTTCACGTCCTTTCAGTTCTTGGAGTGTATGATGAGGTGAATGGAATTGGCTGTGCTTTTGATTGACAAGAAAAGATGACATCAATGTGCGGCTGCACGTCGACAAGAACAGCGGAGGGAGTGCAGGGCCTGCCGAGTTACTTGGGTCCGGGCCACACATTGGAGTGGCTTAGAGGAGACACTGCCAGGTGTGGGTCTACCGGAGTTAGAGCAACATATCTCCAGATGATGGAGAACCTGTGCCGGCGATGATTGCGTATGTCCTGAGAGGCAGTGGACCACCTGTGCTCGGTAATGCAAGCATTGGCACCACATGGGTTGGAAGGTCAGCTATTGCCTGTGGCCCTTAAAGTAACAGCTGCACTGAACCTTTATGCTGGTGGTTCATTTCAGGTTTGCACGAGTGACTTCTATGACATTTCCCAGTTAACCGCACATAATGCATAAGGGAGGTGACTGCTTTGCTCTTCACAAGGGCGCAAAACTTCATCATAAACTCTGACCGTGACCAAGCTAGCCAGGATGCCAGAGGCATGGGTTTCGCCCACATAGCTGACCTTTCCCAAGTGCAGTATCTCAGTGACTCCACACATGTGGCTCTGTGTTCCCCATGGCAGCGTGGGATGGCCATCATGAACCACGAGGGATTCCACTCCCTAAATCTGTAGTTCATTTGTGACAGCTACCAAGTCCATTATGCAGGCGTATGCCCATTGCCTGGTGAGCACCACGATAGCTACTTCTCGAATGCTCTCAGATCCTGGCCGTCTTCGATGGAGAGCAGCAGCAGGAGGGATGACTCCTCGGAGACAAGGGGTACTTCCCTCAGGAGATGGCTGATGATGCCAGTGCAGAGGCCCCAAACAGCCGCTGAGAAACATTGCAATGACATGCACGCGCTCGTGAAACAATCAGCCAGATGATATGGTTCTGTTCGCTGAATTGGTCAGGGGTGCCTTCCAGTACAGCCCCCAGATCGTTTTGCACATCATCGTGGTGTGCTGTGCGCTACATAATCTGGCTCTACAATGGAACAAGAAGCTGGATGAGGAAGAGATGGAGGAGTGCCACATCTCCTCAGATGAGTAGGATTTCCAAGAGGGTGGTGAGTTGCAACCAGTGGAGGAGGTAGAAGAAGGACCTTGGCCTTTCGCCAGGGACCAAATGGGGCACAGGGATCGGGATGCTCCAATAGCTTTTCACCTAGGGGAGGATCAGAATTAGGGTGGGCAGATTGTTCCTATTGTGTTGTTACTCGTGTCTTAATAAAGCTCGTAGTCTCAAATGTGGAGAAGATGCTTTATTGTGAGTTCGTTCTCTCTTCAGAGCTGTTTCCTAAGGTTACCTTCAGTGCTCCCAGCTGGTATGTGTGTGTCCTGCTCCAAGTTCTGCCCTCTGTGAAGTGTGTCCTCACTTCCTGTCCCCGTCTATTTATATGGCTCTCCCGTGCCCCCTCTAGTGTTTGCTCAGTTGTATTGCATCTAGTTAACTTGTGATCACCACACCTATGGGGGGGCCTCTGACTTTCTTAATAGTGTGTTGCCGATGGATGGTCTTCTCGGAGATGCTCCTTTCAGATGCAGGGCATGGACGCCTAATAAACAGACCCATGCAGGAATATGATGATGGTTTGCATTGAGGACAGAGCAATGCTCCTTATATCCCCTGCAAATGTCTGACAGAAATCTGAGCGCAACCTGCCACTAATAGTGTGATCTGGGGGCAATTAAACACTGAATGATACATCACTGCTTTTATTCTTCCGAGGTTAGGGGTGGGTCTGCACCTATTGTGCAGGTGGGCAGACTCTCACAATCATTTCAGCCATTGGCTACCTCATGCTGAAAGAATGTTTCCATGGATGAAAGGACTGTGCATTGGCCTAGGTTGGGGAGAGTTTGGGGCACTGGTGGTTGTTGGTGTCCATACCAGGATTACATCAGCATGACTGCGTCGTCACAGTGTGAAGAGGAAAACAATGATTGCTGTCCTCTCTGACAGAAAACTGAGGATGCATTAGCATTGAACTTCCATCCTTCCTAAATGTGATGGTTGGCTGTGCATGCTTCAGTGAAATAAGAGCAGGGAGGCACATTGAGTGAGCATAACATGACTTTTACTACAATAAATGGTGCCAACATTGGTGATTAATCTCTACTCGTGCTTAAACTCACCTGCGCCCATGCTGTGACAATAATCTCTTAAACTTCCTTACCCGACCGCTACGTCTAGGTGCCTTCCCCGGGATCCACAACCGAGGATGAGGCGATCTGCCCACTGCCGCACCCTGTTTTCTGGGATGGCCATGGTGGGCATTCCCTGGAGGGCCAGGATCTTGAGGGCCTGGGCCTCCTTCCGGAGCAGCACAAGTGATGCAGTGCCACCATCCTTGGTGTGTGGGGCTGGACTTTTGTCGATCACAGAAATCAGGGAGCCAGATGGGCTGGACACATTCAGGATCTCCTGGATGGAAGATTTTGACTTCCAAATGATTCTCTTCCCTGTGCTCCTCTATGGGATGAACTGGCAGCTGGAGTGAGATACAGAAACCTCACCATCCTCTGGTGCTGGCACTTGTTGATACCCTGCACCATTCAGCTCACACCCTCAGCTGACTGATGTGCATGCCCTGAACCATGAGAGGACATCCCCTGCCATGCAGTGCACGTCCTGCACCAAGGTCTTCACTGCTGACACCACCCTTGTGGTGTTGGCCTGGTTGTCTCAGAGTGACGACATCATCTCCTCAGGCAGACTGCGATGGGAATCCTCCAGTTGGCCTTGCAGACCGGGGAGTGATGCTGACATCCCTTCCTGATATTCATGACTTTGCCATTGCAGTTACAGCAGCTGGGAGATGCCCACGTCCAGAGATACATCATCTGACCAGATCTCAACAGAAGTAGTCTCCAGCATCTCTCCGAGTGTCGGCTCTCTGGGATGTACATACCTCCATCTGCTGTGGATATGCAGCTGTGAGGGACTCACCAGTGAGTGAGCCAGAAGCATTACTATTATTCCCACCAAGGTGCGATTATCAGCGCTGGCGAGGGGTGTTGGTGAGATCTGTCAAACCTGTTCAATTCTATTCTCTGACATATTTCCCTCAGGGCTGCTCGTGGCAGTTGTGTCCAGAGATAAGAGGATGGGCCAGGCGGGTCAACTAATTGATTTCCAATTAAGTGAGATGTCATTAGTTCATGACAGGGGTATAAGGGGAATAAGGATCGCAGCAACTGAACACAGGTGAGGATGATGCCATGGCTGGATGTGTTGAGGGTCCTCGGTTTTGTCCCTTGCCTACACCTTGCCCTCAGTACAGGTGCAGTCCTGCTCCTCATCAGCCAGGGCAAAGGTTCTTACCTTAAACGGAATGAGGGTCTTCAGTTCAGGAATCACACTGGCTGGCTATGCCCACTCACGCCGATTGTGCTCGAGCTTGTCCTGCAATGAGACAGGTGGGGAGAGTGTTGGCAGGATGTGTGCCAGTCACATGGTAAAGATCCCTGGCAAGCGTGGTTGGTGAGTGTGAGGGAGTATTTGGAAGGACGAGGATGCGCTTGGGGGATAAGGATTGCGGGGGTGGGGAGGAGGGGGCAGCAGGTAGAGTGTTGGGACCCCATGAGGTGGCTGTGAGTGAGCTTCATGTGGAAGTGTGATGGATGTGTTGAATAGTCTGTGGGAGGAAACCGGAGCACCCGGAGCAAACCCACGCACACTCGGGGAGAACATGCAGACTCCACACAGACAGTGACCCAAGCTGGGAATTGAACCTGCGACCTTGAAGCTGTGAAGCAACTGTGCTAACCCCTATGCTGCAAAGTAGGTAATTTGTCTTCTTCTTGCACCATGCGGGGTTGGTGCCCTTGCTGGCAGGCTGTATGCCATCCGGGGTAGAGGATGACATGTCTCTGCTCCACCCTATCCCGCATATTTGTCAGGGCTCCCTCCATGTATCATGGTGCTGTCTTCTGGGCTGTCACCCCCCAATTGAACTTGGAACAAGTGCTGAGGAGTGGTGCAAGGCATTTAAAAGTTGCCCCCTCCATTGATGAGCCCAAGTAATATTGGGGCAAGTGAATCAGAGGCAGGTAATCACAAACGCAGCATCAAACTCATGAATGTTTTTTTAAGTGGCAATTTTCCTTGTTGACAACGCCGATGGGATTCTCTCTGGATTCCCCGAAGAAACTGACACCCAGTGCATCGCTCCGCATACATGAGATATGAGAAATACATTTGATGTGAGCTGCTGCATCAGGCATTACGGTGGCACAGTGGTTAGCAATATTGCCTCACAACGCCAGGGACCTGAGTTCAATTCCAACCTTGGGTGACTTGGGTGTATAGTTTGCATTTTCTCCCTGTGTTTGCATGGGTTTCCTCCAGATACTCTGGTTTCCTCCAACAGTCCAAAGATCTGCAGGTTAAGTGGATTGGCCATGCTAAATTACCCCTCAGTGTCCAAAAAGATTATGTGGGGTTGTGGGGATAGGGTGCGGGCACGGCCCCAGGTATGGTGCTCTTTCAAGGGTCGTGCAGACACAATGGGCTGGATGCCCTCCTTCTGTACTGTAGGATTCTATGAAAGTTGTATAATAATGTGATTATTTCAAAATTATGGGATCCACAAGGCATAACATGGTAGCAGCAGGTGCTTATGATTGAAACCCAAACATTTCCAACAGATTCAATACTGAATCTGATTGAGAAAAGTCAACTGAATCAGCACCGGTGTGGGAGAAAGAATAAGTGAATTGTGCAACTTCAGAGCAATGAATACACAGTTCCACTCAATGATGAATTAGCAGCTGTTACTGCCATGAGGCATTTGAAAAGTTTAAACAAAGTGCAGATTGAAAGTTAGAACCATTCTGAAAGATACTAGTGAAGAGAAACGTGTCGGCTATGTCCTTTTGTGGAGAGGAAAGGTTAAACCTTTTCAATAGCCGTGAGATGAGTTCAGACACCAAATAAAACCCAGACAAAGTTTTTGAGAAATTAAGCCAAAGTCAAGATGTTGGATTCACTGATATGGATTTCAGGGCTCGAGGCAGGAACCAGGTGAGCCTGCAGACAATTTATGAATGAGATTTAGAAATGTAGCATCAAGTGTAAATTAAAGAAGACAAGTAAAAGGTTGGTAGATAAGTTCATTTGGGGCCCTATACACCCCGATGTACAAAAAACTCTGATTGAAAAGACGAACTCACAATTTCACAGGCAACTGACATTGCCAGAGCACATGAAGCAATGACTAGACAGATGGGAATACTGTCTAACCAAATGGCTAGCCTTCAGCTAAGCCAAGGAAAAAACCGCAAGGCTTGGTGCAGTGGAAGGCCAACAAAAGAATATACAACAGACAGAGAGAATGATATGCAAAAGTTAAAGACAATCATAAAAATTTCCCACAAACAGATCAAACAGGAGAGGTTATGTAAAACCCAATCACTGGGAAAAGATGTGAAGAGCAAAGAAAGAAGATAATAAGGAGTTACCAGTGGAAGGGCAACAGAGCAAATGGAAAAAAAAAACATCTATACCCTAAAAGGTGTCATTAGTTTGAGGACACATTTGACATAGGAACTGTACAACTACATGAGATACGGGTGTGACAGTTCCCAGAGAAAAGAAATTCACACCACAATTTAGATTCGGACAAAGGTGAAAAGTTAAACCACACTCATAAATCAGAAGCTGAAGCTTAATATGGGAGCACAGACTAAAATCATCCCACAAGAAAAGGCAGGTTTTTTTTTACAAAGGGGGTGATGTGTGCCTGGAACACCCTGCCATGGGAGATGGCGGCATCAGATACAATAGCGATGTTTAAGAGGCATCTCGACAAATACATGAGTAGGATGGGTATAGAGGGATACGGACCCAGGAAGTGAAGAAGTTTTTAGTTTAGACAGGCATCATGATTGGCGCATGCCTGGAGGGCTGAAGTGCCTGTTCCTGTGCTGTTTTTTGTTCTAGAAGATCTTTCCAGAAAATTTGAAATGAAATGTTACATAAAGAAACATGCTCTGAATACGGAGCACAATCATGTTGACAGTATGAGGTGGAACTGAGATTCAAGAGATAGAAATGACCCAAATCAAAGGGACACACAAAGGAAAAAATGCAAACTACATGTTCAGTGTCACTGAAATAGATGATCCTGCAATCCTGGGATTCAGCTGTTGTGAAGACCTGTAGCTGATCGCAATAAACCATGAGATGAAGAAAGCACCTCTGACTGAGAATGTCTGCTCAGACTCTGCTTCCATTAGGGGAACATGCTTTCATCGCCATTGCCTTCAACATTGCCCGCTTTTCCCATCCACAGTGAATGTTCCACCACAGCATTACGAATATAGATTGTGTAATAAAAACAATCGACAAGGCTAGAAAACACTGGAAATACTCAGCTGCTCTGCCAACAGCATCGAGAGAAACATATTTAAATGAGCTAGATTTTCGAATTGGGATTGTAAAATGGAAGCCAAAACTGTTTCCTAGTCCTGAACCCATGTCTGGGGGGGAAGCAGATTAGCACTTTGATTTTCATTGGGTTGACACTTTAATTGATAGTGAGACAGATTTGCTGTCCAATTGGATGCCATGGGGTGGGAATGAAGCATGTCAGAGGAAATATCGGTTTATTTAACCTCATCATTACTGAGGCTGTCTTTTGACAGAAGGAAGAAAGCTGCAAAGTTTCTCAAAGCCTTCAGCAGCACTGAAGGGGATCTAGATATCTTACATGTACCGGAGGCTTGACAACAGGGACATCCAGCTCATGGCCCCTCTCCGCCTCCATCCATGGGCCCAGAGGAACAGGAAGGAGACGAAGAAGCACAGTCACAGGAGCTCTCACCTTGCTAGGTCTTTGCACATGTAGATACGGTAGAACAGGAAGATTGTGTGCAGGAGGAAGTGCCAGAGGCAGAGACAACTGTGGGCATCAAATGTGCAGCAGGGGCTGAGGAAATCATGGGATGTCTACTTGGTCCCTCTGTGTGAGGGACTAGCTGTGCAGCAGAGCCACATGATGGAGGCTGCTTTTGAAATGATGCAGTTGCAATAGCCTCTGAAGACGGGCACCTCCATGATGAGGACAGCTGTCACATATCCTTAGCGACAAGCAGATACCACTGAGTATGCTGTCTCCAAATCCTCTGATGTCACAAGCGAGCACTGTGAGGTTCAGTACTCCAGCCTTTTGCAAGATGCAACTAAGGTCCGCAGTCGATACTTGGAAAGAGCCAGAAGAAACTCAAGACCACAGTGACTTTGAAGGCTGCTGGTAGACTTTAATGACCAGTGCTGCAATGTATGAGATCTTCAGCGACAGGGGCACAGACGACTGAGACCTAGTGACTGAAGAGTCCCACTCTCTAGAAAAGGCTCAATCATTTCTAGGGCGCTCTGTCCTCGGCAATAGATCCAAAGCTGAGGGTATTACCCCTGTTGCCTTCCAACCCTTCTTTCCTCTCCTGTGCTTCACTGCATTCGGTTCTGTCATTCTTATAAAAAGTGTTTCTCTGCATTCGCCTCCAATTCCACTGCTGATGAGGCCTGAAAATTCAACCCAACTTTTTAGGCCTGTGTTTACGACCTTGTTGTTGCCAGGCCTGCTGAGTATTTACAGCATTTTCTGTTTTTATTTCAGATTTTATATCAGATTTCAAACATCGGCAGTATTTTGTTTTAGTACCACCAGTGAGGACCTTGAGCCTTTTAGCATTTTTGCAGAATTTCAAAACCACCAGTAAATATAATAATATTAAGGTTTCTTCAGCAAATCTATGTTTTACAAGGCAGTTGAACAACCTGGTGAAAATGGAATTAGTGTTGAATATCTGATTTATCACACATAAAGGACAATTTTGCAACTTTATGATCTTGGAAATGTTATCGGCCAGAAGCATATATTGGAAATTCAGGCATGCCAATGAATAATTGCAAACCAGTTAAATTAATGATCAGAAAATCATGCGGCAGGTCTGCATACATTTTCCATCTGCGCTCCTGGTGCACAAATCTTCTTATTTGGAACACGAGGCAGGAAAATTAACCACTGAGCTTTTCTTCACAGTTATTTGTTTTAAGTAATTAAAGGTTTGAGGGGCTTATCACTTTTTGAGATGGATTTCAACTACTGGTAAGAAGTTAATCATTCTCTGAGTGTAATCAAGTGCAATTATGTTTGCTTTTTCTTCTACTTAATTTTACATTTAAATAAACATGATTTTTAGTTTACAGCCTGAAATAAAAGTAGAGACATTAACAACTCACACTCCTGGCACAGAACAATCCAGCCAGTGATTTTATTAGGCAGAAAATTCCACAGTCCTCTGCATCTATCTTTCTGGTAATCACTCCTGACATGTGAAATGCTATGTCGGGAACTTGAATTCATAAAGAGAGATAAAGGGAAGACTTGAGTTTATAAAGTGGCTACCACAACCTCAGGAACTCCCAAAGTGCTTTGTAACCAATGAATTACTTTGGCAATGTAGGAAACAGAGCGGCCAATTTGTGCAGAGCAGGATCCATGAAGCAGCAATGAGAAATTGAACAGATAATCTGTTGGTTGAGGGATAAATATTAGCCAGGACATTGGGGATTGCCCTCCTCTTTAAATAGCATCATGGGATCAAATACATGCTCCTTCGAGGGCCATGATGTAATATCTCATCTAAAAATACAACACTTCAGCATTCCCCCCTTGACTGAAATATCAGTGCAGATTATGTAGGACCTGAACTCCTAACCTTTGGTGAAAGAAGTGAGACTGTTGCCACTGGGTCAAAGCTCATTACACTTTATGATTAGCTGGCTTGTAATGCAGAACAATGCCAGCAGCGCGCGTTCAATTCCCGTACCGACCTCCCCAAACAGGCGTCGGAATGCGGCGACTAGGGGCTATTCATGGTAACTTCATTGAAGCCTACTTGTGACAATAAACGATTATTATTATTATGTTAGTGTTAAATATCTGTAAGTCGGAGATACTGTTTCCAGTTTACAAATTTGTTTATTGTTTGCTTGGAGCACGCTGTTTTACAGATTATTTTGATGTTTCAGGAACATTCTGGTGCATAGGTAGTGTGAACTTGCCTCTTGAGGTCATTCCTTACAGTGGGCACAAATATGAGAATCGGAAGTGTGACCAAATTATTTAAGGCATCTAATTATTTCCTGACAGACTACAGCAAACAGCTGTAATGACTTTGTCACCATGACGAACGTTGAGCCAAAGGCTGAGGGGTCTATATGCCAATTGATATAGGGCTGAAAATGGAAGAGCAGCATAATGTGTGGTTGCAAATGCATACAGACAATAATTCAGCAAGATATCCGGTGCAGACCAACTCAGTATCATGCCTTGTGCAAAACCTATACCATAAAAATTCTATTGTCCATATACTTACCAACCAATGATTACTACAGCTGTGCAGTCTCTGATAGTTTTAGCTTCAATTTATTGCCTTGTGTATGATCTGCAGCCTTTTAAAATCATGAGTTTCAGCTAAGAATTTCAGGGTTGTCGGCATGGATGCGTGAGTACTTGCAAGTGGTGTCAGATGCCACCCAATGGTGCTTGATGATCCCAGAGTTCTTGCAGAACTTATTGCAGTTACTATTCTTGTTTTTTTTCCCTGATATAATAGAAATAAGCGGAATGCCTAAGGGAATGGCTATGTTCTCATATAGTGAATAGGTTCAGAAGATTAAAGTGCAGAAATGCAGCCCCAGGAGCAATATTGAATCTATTAACACGATGGAAGTGAAAAAAGATGGCAAAAAAAAACAAAACAATTTTGAGCAGAAACTGTTTTAACAGTTGAAAATCTACAGCAGGAGGTCAAAACTGCATTTCCAATTGCCTAGTGCTGCTTAGCAACCAACAGCACTGGGCTGGAATTTATCACAACTTCGGGACCCTTACTGTCGAGACCAAACAGGTTTCCTGAGCCTGCACATACCGGCAGCGTGCCTGGCATGGCAACCTTCCCAGAGATGATCTCCTAATTGACTGCCTCTATGCCAGATTACTTTTTAAAAATGGAGAGCAGGATCCCAATGTCGCAGTCCATTAGATCTCTCGAGTCTTAGAGTTCCACCAGGAGAGAGGTGAAGAGCTGCAGATATTGGTCAGGTGCAGTGAGGAATTGAATGAGGTTTATGACTGTTTGGCGATTCATATTGCCAACACGGTACCGTGCTACAGCACGGTAGCATGGTGGTTAGCATAAATGCTTCACAGCTCCAGGGTCCCAGGTTCGATTCCCGGCTGGGTCACTGTCTGTGCGGAGTCTGCACGTCCTCCCCGTGTGTGCGTGGGTTTCCTCCGGGTGCTCCGGTTTCCTCCCACAGTCCAAAGATGTGCGGGTTAGGTGGATTGGCCATGCTAAATTGCCCGTAGTGTCCTAAAAAGTAAGGTTAAGGGGGGGGTTGTTGGGTTACGGGTAGAGGGTGGATACGTGGGTTTGAGTAGGGTGATCATTGCTCGGCACAACATCGAGGGCCGAAGGGCCTGTTCTGTGCTGTACTGTTCTATGTTCTATATTCAGATTCGACAACCCGTTTCCTCCAGTATACGGGAGGAAGGTCTAAACATATTCTCTGCTTCGTGTTGTTGAGTGTTATAGGAAATAAAAATGAATAGCTGGTCATATTTGTCAAATAACCATATTTGTCAAATAACGAACTATACAAACAGGTAAATGCAATGCCCAATGTCAAGACAAATAGAGAAAAAAGGAACGATTTACTGGTCGCCTCCTGCCGAATTGGGGGGGGATGCAGCTGGTAGGTCCGAAGAGTGGCATTTGCCGGGATTTCTATTTTTTTTTAAATTTAGAGTACCCAATTAATTTTTTCCAATTAAGGGACAATTTAGCATGGCCAATCCACCTACCCTGCGCATCTTTGGGTTGTGGGGGTGAACCCACGCAAACACAGGCAGAATTTCCAAACTCCACACAGACAGTGACCCAGAGCCGGGATCAAACCTGGCACCTCAGCGCTGTGAGGCAGCAATGCTAACCTCTGCACCACCGTGCTGCCCTTTTGCCAGGATTCCTGATGGGTGTTACACTTTGTGAGATCTAATCAAATTTTGTGAGATTTCACTACCTGGGCATCACCCATTGTGGGCATGACTGAATCTCGCAGAATTAAGTGAGTTTAGAATCCCACGTAACTCTGCTAACGCCGGATCGTATGGCCACCCGCCATCTAATGGCCCCACCCAGGCGTTGTTTAGTGCTGATCCCCACAAACGGAGATCAGGTGAACCGACACTTAGAGGTCCCCATGTGATCGGCGTCTGGGTAGGGTGGTACCCTGATGCTGCTGCCACCTGGGTACCTTGGCAGTGCCAGCCTGGCATCTTGACATTAACACCAGGCACCTGGGCAGTGCCACTTTGGTGTCAGTCTGACACTTCCAGGGTGCCCAGGTGGCACTTCCAGACTGGCACAGGCACTGTCAGAGTGCCAGGTTGGCAGTGCCAATGTTCCAGACTAGCATTTTTCTCACACCTGGTTTTGGGCCCGGGGGTGCCCTGCCCATGTGAGGTAATGTGCAGGGGGTCTGAGAAACCCTTACAAGTGAGTTGGAGCATTGATGGAGTCCGGGGGCCGCGTTGGGGCGACGCAAGGTTGGGGCGACATTTAAAAATGGCGTCCTGATCTCTTCCTCCACTAAATGCAGCCTTGGGGGTGGGCGGTTTGGAGCATTTCTTGCCGTGGCTCAGAATAGCAACAGAGTGCTGTTAGATAGCGGGGTCAAACCTGGCCTACAAATGTCAGGACCAACCCCGCTAAACCCGCTCAGAATGGACTCTGATTTATTTTGTTAGATCACGCCCAAAATCTGTTATATAAAAAAGGAAGGAATATTTTACCGGTGAAAAATACATTTGGCTTCTGCATGCCGTGCTTTAGGCCATTGTTCTATAGCCGGCATTTAATACATTGCATTTGATTGTTCCAGTTTGTGATGCTTTGCTAATCTAATTATAAAGTCAGCACTGCTATTGGAGGCAGTGCGAATGTTAATTAGTTCCATGTGCTATGACACAATCATTATTTTATTGATCACTTAAGAGGTGCGACTTTACTGATTTCTATACGAGGATTATCACTACTCTCCTGGACAGTGGCGGACTGGCAAGGGTGTCAGCTTGCCCGATGGCAAGTGGGCCCCTGATGAAGTGGGCCCCCTATATCAAATAAAAATGCAATAAAGAAACAAACACAGACAACTGTTTTAGTAATAAAAAGCAATAAGAAAAAAAAGAGAACAGGACACAAATAAGCAGTGCATGAAAAGGAACGAAGCAGGGGAGGTAGTGGAAGAATGTGGAATAGGGGGGCATAATTAGGCATAATCAGGCATAATTAAGGAAATTCCATGTTTTCAGCAAGAGTGTGTGAATTTAAAGATAAAGTTACAATTCGTGATTTGAGATGGTCGGCAACTTCAAAGGATATTAAGCAGTAGTCTTGGTTCAGCCGGTACATCGGTCCGGGGCCCGGAGAGCCAAGAAGGGGCCCGTGAATCTCTGAAGGGCCCTTAAAAATTATAATTAATTAGATAAATAAATCTCCAACTTCTTTCCTGAGATTTGTATTCTAACTTAATAAAATATGATTGTTTTTAAAAAGAGCAATACCAAATAAAAATGCAATAAAGAAACAAACAAATAATCACTCAGTGTATGAAGGAACGAAGCAGTGTTAAACGGATGTGAAAAGGAGTGGAGGGGGAGGGCTGGTTCACCTGGGTCGGACATAGTTGGAAATCCACATTTTCAGTAAGAGTGTGTGAATTTAAAGATAAAGTTACAGTTCGTGATTTGAGATGGTCGGCAACTTTAAAGGATATCAAGCAGTACATAGGGTCGTGAGGTCACCGAAAAAGAGAAGCGGTACCTTTGACCGTGAATCATGAGGTCAAAGATATTGAAGTGATAAGCCATGATCGGTAAACTCAAAGGGTTGCGACTTGTAACACTACACTGGTATCAAACTGGACATGTTAACTTTGGTCATGGGACCATTCTTAATGTCTTACTATAGTCGGACCAAACTTCTAAGTTTCAACAGTTGTCTCAGTTGCTTGCTGGTGTGAACACTGGACAGTGGATTGTCTCCTCTTCTGAATCTGCATAGGCTACAGTAGTATTGACTAATGAACATAGCCTATTGAAGTGTAAGCAAGTTATTTTATATTTTTTAAAAAGTAGGGGTTTATCTGGCGTTCCTTCAAGTTATTCTTGCAATCATCAATATTCATTTTTCCCAATGTGGGCTATTTTTAATTAAGTTTTTATTTCAGGAATATTACCCCTACCAGCATGGAAAAAAAAGCATAAATCTGGGTCACTAAAACGCAAAGAACAAAAAGAAGTAGAAAGGAAGGAATCAGCCAAGAGATGCAGACCTATTACAGAGTTTATAATACCACAAGCACAATCCACATCAATATCCAGTTCTGCAACAAATAATCAAGAAGCAAGAAACAATGCTCATGGTGATGATGCAATGACATGCGAGTTACAAGAACAGAGAAGAGCTACTTTGAATGTAGAGACAAATACAGGTGCATCCATTACTAATCAATCCAGGCCCAATATTTCTTCTGGCTTCCTTGTTCCGGTATCTGTACTGCCTGTAGTTGCAACATCTGAACACATAGCTTCAACTAGTGACAGGGAATCAGATATTCCTTCAAGCATAAATGACTTGGTTTCTGAAGCACATCCTGTAAATGAACCTACGCAAGAAAATGAAAGATCAATTACTGGAATCTTCCAATATCCATCACGAGCAAAGCTAAAACAGTTTTTTGCTGAACATCCACTTCAGCCACTTGATGATCTGCCATTTGATGCTCGTTTGTATGAGAGGAAAATTATGAATGACTCAGTCCCAGGAAAATGGCTAACATATAACAAAGAAAATAGATGCTTATATTGTTCATACTGCTTAGCCTTTGAGTTTTCCAACACTTGTAATCCATCACCCTTTGTACGTAGCTTTAGTGACTACAGGCGTATTAGCCAGAGCTTTACTTTACATGAATCGACAACAACACATGTCAGAAATGCTCAGCAATATATCAGTGTGGTTAATGATGGCACCTTAGATAATTTTTTTGCAGCATCACTAATTAAAAGGAAAGAAGAAGTATTGAAGCAGAGAAGTATTGTCATGAGGATTATAGACATCATAAAGATGTTAGGCAAGCAAGCACTTCTTTTTCGAGGTCACAGAAATGAATCGGCCTACACTCTAGATAATGAGGTTCTGAATCATGGCAATTTTTTAGCTACAGTGCAGTTGATGGCAAAATATGACCCCATTATGGCAGCTCACGTTTCTGCAGTGCAAAACAAGTCTAAACAAAGAATCAAACGATTAGAGCAACAAACCCTTTTTTCCATATGTATTTTTTGAAAATTTTATTTATTCGTTATGAAAATTAAATGATAGCATTGTAGTTGTGGGTGGGCCCCCTTTGTCTCCTGGCAACCAATATTTTTAGACCCTGTCGGCCACTGCTCCTGGAGTGTTCATTGTTCTGAAAGCCGCGTTATGGAAGAAATTATTTCAACTTCCAAAATGGCGGACACACGAGGAATCTGCATTTAGTTGCTATACATGCACGCGGAAGGTGAAATTTTCACCAGTCCTCCGGGTGGAAAAATGAGATGGCAGTATCAAAATTGTGGCAAAAAAAAATAGTGCGGCTTTCAATCTGGTTGACACCATCCTGAAAAAGGGCAGACTACTGGGCTGCGCATTGCCAACCTGCATCAATTGATAGCCTGGCATCCAGCCACTGTCACCTTCAAAGGAATTGACAATTGAATGGATATTGCGCATGCCTTTTTCATGGGTAAAACCCGATTGTACCCAAATTGGGATCCTAGGATGTAGCAGATAGGCATGCACAAGTTGTCAATTTTACTGAGGGAGGCATCTAAAGCATATCACTAATATATCATCTTTCACACTCAAAAAGCAGATGAGAATCAAATAGCGCCTTTTTTTTAGCCGTCATGAGCTTTCCAAATGTGTTGCATGATAGACATGCGTATGCTAAGATGGGAAAGAAATCTAATCAAGGCCGTGCAGGCAATGTGTGGTGTCAAACAAAACAATGTAGCATGCTTGGATTCAGTCATGACTATTCATTCCTCTCCTATGCAGAAGTATTACATTGTCGTGTTCTGGGCTTGCTATTCAAAAATAATAATCAATAAAATGCCGCTGTGGTTTAAATGTATATTGTCATTCTTTCCTTCACAGTTAATAGAGACCACGTGATTCGCGACTCTGGTATAATCCCCAAAATCCGAGCACAGCGGGAAAATAAAGAAACATCAGTATTTGCGAGTTCTGAAGAAAGCACAGAGTATCTCTTTTTTTCTAAACACAACATTTTCATCTTTTAAGATTTCAAGTTGTTTAACATGGGTCCTAACCGTCGACTAATTCTTCATCATCTGTTGTAATCTGCAAAACATCGGAATTCTTCACAAAGTTACGTGTTTGAGCTGTCACAGGGCAATGCTAGTCCAGGGAATAGAGCTTTAAATAGATCAGATTTTAACTTGTACAGTTCAGCATAAATTATGAAGCTGGTAAATGGCACACTGCCCTGTTTACATTGACATCTAGCAGCTTCCTCATTTTAAAGAATCTGCAGCTGAGCAACCAAGTGCCTATCTATTTTCAGTGGCTGACACTGTGAAAACACGTGTCCTATGACATACAAAGGACCTGTGGAACTGGATAGCATGTACAATATACATACTCTTCTCACTTACAGCTCGTGGTCTGGCCAAAGCAGAGCTTGGAGTTAAGTTTTTATTAAATTTGGTCAGAACAGGTGAGAACAACAGAGGAGAAAAGTACAAAGCAGGATATGCTTCTCCAGGTTACATGAAAGTTAATGTGGACAGTTGCTGCATCAAATAGGGTGCAGAACCTTATCATATTTTTCAAAGTTTCAGTTCCGGTGAGAACACTCACTGAATATTGAGCCTCTTTAACAAAGGGAAGAAATGTATCAGAATTTGGAAAACTTTCAGGCTCAGACTGAAACCTGGTGTGTAATTCTCCAGCTTCACAGACTTTCTCTCCAGATCTTGAGCCTCTTTAAAGAGTGGGACACGATAGAGCCGGCAACCGGCTGCACAGAAATCCGGACACTACCTTTAAAAGGTCCATTGATCAGCAATGAAACCTAATTGCTCACAGCCCCCTCCACGGAAACCCCTAACCCCCTGCCCCCGACAATCATCGATGGTATTCTCCCATCCCAACAATCATTGTTGGCATTTCATCACCCCACGACAATCATCGGCAGCATGCCCAGCTGCGCCCAACCACAGCGGAAGTATCGCCAGCATTCCCCCCACCCCAGTGCCCACTCTCCCCTCCCTGCCAACACACATAAATGGGGCTCCTCCCCTGGCACTGCCTCAGCACAGGTTGACACTGGCTGACATGCCAATCTGTGCCAGCACAGTGTCAGGTCTCTCCCTGGGGTTGTGCTTATTTTTGCGCCACTGGTGGGATCCCTCGACTGTTTCTCATTTTGCCAAACCTGTTGTGAATATGGTACGAATATTTAATGAGGGGGGAATCGTGCGATGGTGGGGGCACTTCATAATATTTACATCTATTAAAATCCAGTTAAATGAGGTTCCTGCCCTCTGATGGCAATTGTGAGCTGAAAACCATGCACCCACCCCTCCCAATTTTTTTTACCACGGCTTTCCTCTGATACGCTCGCCCAGGGAAAACTTAATCTCTGTAATCTGGGGGAGGTACTTTTAATCGCCTGCGAGGACTTGGTTCCAAGTCCAGTTGAGGGAATGGCTGCCAGGAAGCCAACACCAAGATTTTCAGAGGTGGGCCTCACCAAACCCTTGGATGGTGTGGAGCAGAGGCGTGACATCTGCTATTCGCGTTCCCCCAGTCATCCATCAAACAAGGTTCCCCCATTTGGGAGTCAGTGGCTGTGATGGTGAGCACCAGCTTGCTCCATAAGAGGACAGGGCAACAGTGCTGGAAGAAGATCAATGACTTCTTTGTGCAGCCAGAATAAGTCTGCCTCCTCATGTCTTCTGCTGCAACCCTTCGCGCACCCATCACAATTCCACAGTGATCTTCCTCCCAGCCACCTCACAGGGTCCCAACACTTGTCATGCCGCCCTTCCCCCCCCCTCCCCCGTCCCCCAAACACCCCCAATCCCCATGGTCCCCTCAGAAGATAATCTGCTCCTCACATCCCCACTCCCACTCACTTCCCACAAATGCCAAAATTCATCACCATCTGGAGTGGCTGGACTTCCACCTGCACACTCTGCATGTGTCTGATTGCAGGACAAACTTGAGCACAAAAAGCGTGAGTGGCCACACCATGCCGGAGTCGTGCCTGAGCTGAAATGCCTAACGCACTCTGAGAGAGCCCTTGAGCTGGCCGGTGAGGAGCATGACCGCACCTGTGCAGAAGGCAAGGCGGGGGCACCAGGCAAAAATATGAACCTTCTACATATCCAGCCATGGCGCAAGCCTCATGTGAGTTAATGTTCTCAAATCATTTATCCCTGTGATGCACTAATGACATTTTGCTTCCTTTGCAGGTCACCCAGTCGATGAGCCAGGACCATCCTCATACCCTCTGGACTCGACAGACCTGAGAAGCTACCAGGGAGTCATCGCGAACACAAGCATCGAGGAGGCTCCCCGACTGTCACTCGCACCCTCCACCAGAGCAGACACTCACACCTCGGTATGATTAACTAGTAGCCAGGCTTCTGGGTCACTGATTGGTGAGCACCTCAAGAGCTGAAGATCCACATCAGATGGAGGAAGGAACATTCCAGGGATCTGGCATTCGGAATGATGCTGGAGCTCAGGATTCAGCTGAGCCACTAGTCGATGAAGTGCCCCTAGGTCTGGTCATGCCAGAGCTGCTGGAACTGCAAAGGCAGAGTTGCGGTTATCATGAAGGGGTGACACCATTCCTCCTCAAACTGCAAGGCCAACTGGAGGAGTCCCATTGTCTTCTCTCCGAGTAGATTATGCTGTCACTCCAATGCGATGAGGCCAACAATGCGAAGGTGGCGTACGCAGTGGAGACCTTGGTGCAGGACGTACATTCTATATTGGGGGTTGGATCTGTTCCATGGTCAGGTCATCACCTCCATGGCTGGGGCATGAGGACCATAGTGCAGGACTTCAAGTGCATGGTGCAGACACTCGTGGGAATCCAGGATCTTATTCCAACTGTCCATCTATCCCATGGAGGAACCTAGGGGTCCCCTGGGCACCCAAAGCAAGGATGATCAGCAGGAGTACAGCCCAGGGCCTTCCACCCAGCAGACCCTGTGGGAATCCAGCCCATATGACACCGCCTCACTGTGAGCGACACACCTGCAGCCCTGCACACTGAGGAGAGCAGTACTGCAGCACCTTTGGAGCCAAATGTGAGTTCCTGATCGCAAGTTCCAGGAAAGGGGACACCTGCCAAGGTCATCACAGGCAACAAGACGTGGGAGGCAGCAAGCCACCTCAGCCTTAGCTTTGGATCCTGAGAATATACTAAGATGAAGTGGGAGGGTGAGAAAGAGTAAACAGCTATAGGCACTCAGTGGGCATGGGTGAACCTAGGCACGAGCAGAGATAAGTCACTATTGTAATATTGCTCTTGTATTAAACATCACCTTGTTTACCCATATAGACCATCCACATTGTTGTTTCATGGAACCATGTTCCGCAAACCCCCTGCGGACACTCGCCACTTCATCCCTGTGTCTCTTCCAACTCCCACACTAATAATGCACTAAAGATGTGCTTCTGTGTGAATGGTGCTTCTGTGTGAATGGGAAATCCCAGGCCGCCCCCCCCCACCAGCTAATCCCCCCATCATAGGAAGTTAATGCAACTCCGCCCCCCCCACATCAACAGTCAGTCGCTGACGTCTGCCACTCTTTTCTCTTGATGAGGATGCCAATGGTTGACAAAATGTTGAGAGACTGCCCATCTCATACGAAAGGTGGCGACAAACACCAGAACCCTTGATCACGGAGGGAACAGTCGTAGTTGAGATTTGTCATCCAGCAGATATGAACCCCATGATAAGCCAGTTTATTGGCAGGACACATTCATCTCTCTGTCATTCAGGTGTCAGACATAGCTCGGAGAATGACAGGAGCATCGCTCTGTCCTCAATGCACGTCATCATCATTCACTTCAGCCTCCGGCCAATGGCTTTAGCGCCCTGCACATGAATTTAGGAACCATCACAAGGACCTCCTGCAGACACCACATTAGTGAGCTGATGTCAGACTCCATGGTGGGAAAGCTCTTCACTCCCTAGTCCTCATAGTCCCCAAACCAAGATGCTATGATGGCATCACTAGTTCTTTGTCTCATGCAAACCTTTGCCATTACCCGAGGACCTTCCTCCACCTCCACATGTTGACTCTGGCCACTTTCCTAGACCACCTCCTCATCTGAGAAGATGTGCCGCTCCTCCATCTCCTCCAGGTCCAGCTGCTGTCCATGCTGCATTGCCAGGTTGTGCAGAGCACAGCACAACCCAGTGATGTGGGACACCCTAGGGGGCTGTATTCGAGTACTCCCCCCAACCAGTCCAAGTACCACAACTGCATCTTGAGTGGTCCAATTGTCTTCTCATCCAGCACGCATTGCTCCATGAACCTCGTTGTAGCAAGTCGCAATGGGTGTTTGGGGCCTCCACACTGGCCTCATCAACGGCCACCTGAGTGGGTACCATTTGTCTCTGAGGAGCCATCCCTCCAGCCGCTGCACTTCCTCAAAGACAGCTGTGATCTGCAAGCACTGCAAGATGTAACTATCATGGACACTTGCTAGCAAATGGGCACACACCTGCAGAATGCAAAGCGTGTGGTCACAAACAAGCTGGGCATTGACAAAATGGTTTCCCTTATGGTTCATAAATGGCTCTGCATACTGCCATGGAGACTACAGAGCTATGTGGATGCAATCAATGACACACGATACCTGGGAAGCCTGCTATGTAGGCAGATCCCATGGCCCTGGTGTCTTGGTTCACCTGGTCCCGGTCCAAATTGATGTACATGTGGACTTTTGCAAATAGCGCCTTTATGGCCTCCCTTATTCACTTCCGAGTAGCTGACTGTGATATGCCACACAGGTCACCCGACCCACCCTGAAGTAGAAGTTTAGAGGGGAAGTTCACAGGGTGTCCACTGTCCCCCAGGACAGACACAGTCTTCTCCGGCACTGGAGCTCTGACATCTGGAGGTGGAAAGTTCAACATCGGAATTTGGAATACTCTTGTCCGGTAGAGTCTCCTTCAAAGCTTCGTCATCTGTAGCGCTGCACCCATATTATCAATGGGACCTCCTCTGCAGAGCGCTGTTCCAGGCCACATGCAGTGGCACATCGATGTTGCTCCTGCTAGTCAATCGTAACCAATAGAATTGCCAACTCAACAGGCTCCATGATTCTCCAGAATCATCAACTAAAAGGAAGAGAATATCAAAGTAAGCAATGAGAATTCCTGATAGTGCACTGACCCTCAAACCTCTCAGCATCTGGGACATCCACCCATGCGCTTCCCCCATGTGAGCATCTTTCCACTGAGCCTCATTCCCTCCCTGTCAAACAACAGTCACTTCTCCACAGTTGACCCTCTCAACTCCACCTGAATGAAGTGTTTCAACTCTTGAGAGTCTCAGCAGTCCCTAACGTTCCCCCATCAAACCGTGAGGTGTTTGGGCCATCGAGTATATTCAATGGACCAGCATTCTAATTGTATGGGTGACCGCCATCCGCTTGAACAGGGTGAGTCAAGAGAGATGTTACCCATAATGCCATGCATTAGGGTCCACATCTGTGTCAGCTCATTGTTCAGTAGATGTGAGTATGAGCCGTGGAGTTGAATGCTTGGGGGTCGCTTTCAACCATTTTGATTAAAGGCACTGCTGAGATTCGAACTAAGGATCTCCTGTTTAACTAGACAGTTGCTTTAACCAACAAAGCTTTCACCTATTTTTATAGTTTGGGGTTAAAGATTGGGTGCCAATCAGTGGCACACATATGAACATCTTTTGACTTGTGGAAGTAAGACCCACGCAGACATGGGGAGAATGTGCAAACTGCAGAGTGATTCGGGACCGGGATCGAACCTTGGACCTCGGCATCGTGAGGCAGCAGTGCTAACCACTACACCACCGTGCCATCCTGGCACACACATGGATTGCAATGCTGATTTAATTGGCACAATTGACTCATCAAGGAAGGGTCAGGGAGCTGATCAGGCAACTGATGTCTCCTTGTGGCAGGCGAGACACACTTGATTCATGTGAAGACTGCAATTAGCATGTCAACTTCACCCTTTGGAGGGTATCCTCATTCACCAGCTCACATGGGCTGTGGATTAAACAAGCCTTCCAAGTGGAACATCCAGCCACGCAGAAACAAATCCCTGACAGCCTGGCCTCCATAACCAGTGACCTTGAACTTCCATACTGTTCTTGCCCTCTGACTTCATGGTGCTCTTTGGGTGTGGGGATTTATTCTCACTGTAGTTGTCCTCATCCTGTGTGAAGGCCTTCAGGCCTCACAAGGCTGGAAAATACTCATTCTCAGAGACCCCATTCTGCCCATGCAGCCTGGTGCCTCATGGGACGCCAAAAACCTCACAGTCGCCCCTGATACTGACCCTATGAATTCACCTCCCACCCGCTTTCCAGCCGCACACTGACAGGGCAATCCCCCAGCGGTTACATAACCACAAGCCCAGCAAGAAGGACACGGGAAGCGCTGCCTGCATACCAGCTGCCAGACCCTTTGCACCCAAACATTCAGACATGAAAGGCCATTCAGGCCTTAGAGTGAATCCATCCCCCCAAGATTCCGAAGCTGATCTCACCCCCCCCCCCCCCCCCCCCCCCCTCCACCACCACCACCACTCCCCCACCCCTGGCCCCGAGCTGAACCTATCTGGGTCCCCCACATTCTCTCCGCTATCCCCCCCTTGGATTGTAATGGCGACCTGAGCATCAACTCTGATATTCCCTTCAGAGGTGTGGTCGCCGGGTTCTCATTTACAGCTGCTGTAAATCATGCTGGCGTCATTGCTGATTATTCAATGAGTGGGGAAGTCCCAGAGGGAGGGCTTGGTAATTATATTATAATACATTAAAATTAGGTTCTCGGGGGCAGCACGGTGGCGCAGTGGGTTAGCCCTGATGCCGCATGGCACCGAGGTCCCAGGTTTGATCCCGGCTCTGGGTCACTGTCCGTGTGGAGTTTGCACATTGTCCCCGTTTCGCCTCCACAACTCAAAAAGATGTGCAGATTAGGTTGATTGGCTATGCTAAATTGTCCCTTAATTGGAAAAAAAAATGAATTGGGTACTCTAAATTTATATTAAAATTTTTATTTTTTTAAAATTAGGTTTTAAATTTTAATTTAAATTCCGTGGCGATTTCTCATCACGTCACCGGCGAAGGGCTTGGAAAATCCGGAAGGTCATATTGCTCACTATGACCATTAAAAAAGGTTTGCCCCCAAAGATATTGCACGGCAGGTGGCCTCAACAAATGAGAACGTGATGTCCATCCCTCAATGGAAGGAAGTCACACACTTCAAAGATTCCAGCTTACTTGAACTCAGTCGTAGACACTACTGAAACTGCAAGTAGTCATAGAAACATAGAAGAATAGGAGCAGGACTGGGCCGTTTGGGCCTTTGAGCCTGCACCGTCTTTCAATATAATCATAGCTGACCCTGTGACTCAATGTCATACTCCTGCACTCCTCTCCCCATATGCCGTGATGCCTTTAGACTCTGGAAATCTATCTATTTTCTTCTAAATATATTCAGTAGCTTGGTCTTCACAGCCTTCTATGGTAGAGAATTCACCACCCTCTGAGTGAAGAGGTTTCTCCTCATCTCAATCCTAAATGGCCTACCCCGTATCCTGAGACCAACTCCTTGTTCTAGACCCCCAGCCAATAAAACATTTACCAGTATCCAGTCCATCCATTCCTGTCAGAATTTTATACCTTTTCAATGAGATCCTCTCTCATTCTTCCAAACTTCAATGAATGCAGACTTTAGTTTACCCAAACTTTCCTAATACGATAACCCTGCCATCCTAGGAATCAGTCTGGTGAACAGTTACAATACTCCCTCTTTGGTAAGTATATCTTTTCTTAGGTAAGGAGACCAAAACTGTACACAATACTCCAGGTGTGTCTCGCCAAGGCCCTGTAAGGCATTCTTGTTCCTGTCCTCAAGTCCTCTTGCAATGAAGACCAACATACCATTTGCTTGTTTAACTGCTTGTTTTACCTCCAGCATGTTTTTGGTAACTGGTGTACTGGACACGCAAGTCCCTTTGCACATGAACATTTCTCAATCTAGCACTATTTAAATAATACCCAGCCATTCTGTTTTTCCTACCGAAGTGGATAACTTCATACTTATCTACGCTATACTGCATCTGTCATGTATTTGCCCACTCAACTCAACACATCTAAATCACATTAAAACCTCTCAACATCCTCTGCAACACTTATCTTCCAACTACATTTCATGTCATCAGAAAACTTGGAAATATTGTATTTGGTTCCCTCATCTACATAATTGATGTATCGTGTGAATAGCTGGGTCTTAAGCACTGATACCTCCAGGGCACCACTAGTTACCGCCTGCTACTTCAAAAGAGATCGATTGATTGCTGAGACCCATTTATTCCGCAATAAAGATAATGGTGACTGGACCGAGGAACATAAGAACATAAGAAATAGGAGCAGGAGTAGGCCATCTGGCCCCTCGAGCCTGCTCCGCCATTCAATGAGATCATGGCTGATCTTTTGTGGACTCAGCTCCACTTTCCGGCCCGAACACCATAACCCTTAATCCCTTTATTCTTCAAAAACTATCTATCTTTACCTTAAAAACATGTAATGAAGGAGCCTCAACTGCTTCACTGGGCAAGGAATTCCATAGATTCACAACCCTTTGGGTGAAGAAGTTCCTCCTAAACTCAGTTCTAAATCTACTTCCCCTTATTTTGAGGCTATGCCCCCTAGTTCTGCTGTCACCCGCCAGTGGAAACAACCTGCCCGCATCTATCCTATCTATTCCCTTCATAATTTTAAATGTTTCTATAAGATCCCCCCTCATCCTTCTAAATTCCAACGAGTACAGTCCCAGTCTACTCAACCTCTCCTCATAATCCAACCCCTTCAGCTCTGGGATTAACCTAGTGAATCTCCTCTGCACACCCTCCAGCGCCAGTACGTCCTTTCTCAAGTAAGGAGACCAAAACTGAACACAATACTCCAGGTGTGGCCGCACTAACACCTTATACAATTGCAACATAACCTCCCTAGTCTTAAACTCCATCCCTCTAGCAATGAAGGACAAAATTCCATTTGCCTTCTTAATCACCTGTTGCACTTGTAAACCAACCTTCTGTGACTCATGCACTAGCACACCCAAGTCTCTCTGAACAGCGGCATGCTTTAATATTTTATCGTTTAAATAATAATCCCGTTTGCTGTTATTCCTACCAAAATGGATAACCTCACATTTGTCAACATTGTATTCCATCTGCCAGACCCGAGCCCATTCACTTAACCTATCCAAATCCCTCTGCAGACTTCCAGTATCCTCTGCACTTTTCGCTTTACCACTCATCTTAGTGTCATCTGCAAACTTGGACACATTGCCCTTGGTCCCCAACTCCAAATCATCAATGTAAATTGTGAACAATTGTGGGCCCAACACGGATCCCTGAGGGACACCACTAGCTACTGATTGCCAACCAGAGAAACACCCATTTATCCCAACTCTTTGCTTTCTATTAATTAACCAATCCTCTATCCATGCTACTACTTTACCCTTAATGCCATGCATCTTTATCTTATGCAGCAACCTTTTGTGTGGCACCTTGTCAAAGGCTTTCTGGAAATCCAGATATACCACATCCATCGGCTCCCCGTTATCTACTGCACTGGTAATGTCCTCAAAAAATTCCACTAAATTAGTTAGGCACGACCTGCCTTTTACGAACCCATGCTGCGTCTGCCCAATGGGACAATTTCTATCCAGATGCCTCGCAATTTCTTCCTTGATGATAGATTCCAGCATCTTCCCTATTACCGAAGTTAAACTCACTGGCCTATAATTTCCTGCTTTCTGCCTACCTCCTTTTTTAAACAGTGGTGTCACGTTTGCTAATTTCCAATCCACCGGGACCACCCCATAGTCTAGTGAATTTCGGTAAATTATCACTAGTGCATCTGCAATTTCCCTAGCCATCTCTTTTAGCACTCTGGGATGCATTCCATCAGGGCCAGGAGACTTGTCTACCTTTAGCCCCATTAGCTTGCCCATCACTCCCTCCTTAGTGATAACAATCGTCTCAAGGTCCTCACCTGTCATAGCCTCATTTCTATCAGTCACTGGCATGTTATTTGTGTCTTCCACTGTGAAGACCGACCCAAAAAACCTGTTCAGTTCCTCAGCCATTTCCTCATTTCCCATTATTAAAACTCCCTTCTCATCCTCTAAAGGACCAATATTTACCTTAGCCACTCTTTTTTGTCTTATATATTTGTAAAACCTTTTACTGTCTGTTTTTATATTCTGAGCAAGTTTATTCTCATACTCTATCTTACTCTTCTTTATAGCTTTTTTAGTAGCTTTCTGTTGCCCCCTAAAGATTTCCCAGTCCTCTAATCTCCCAGCAATCTTTGCCACTTTATATGCTTTTTCCTTCAATTTGATACTCTCCCTTATTTCCTTAGATATCCACGGTCGATTTTCCCTCTTTCTTCCGTCCTTCCTTTTTGTTGGTATAAACCTTTGCTGAGCACTGTGAAAAAATCGCTTGGAAGGTTCTCCACTGTTCCTCAACTGTTCCACCATAAAGTCTTAGCTCCCAGTCTACCTTAGCTAGTTCTTCTCTCATCCCCTTGTAATCTCCCTTGTTTAAACACAAAACACTAGTATTTGATTTTACTTTCTCACCCTCCATCTGTATTTTAAATTCCACCATATTGTGATCGCTCCTTCCGAGAGGATCCCTAACTATGAGATCATGAATCAATCCTGTCTCATTACACAGGACAAGATCCAGGACCGCTTGTTCCCTCGTAGGTTCCATCACATACTGTTCTAGGAAACTATCGCGGATACATTCTATAAACTCCTCCTCACGGTTGCCCTGACCGACCTGGTTAAACCAATCGACATGTAGATTAAAATCCCCCATGATAACTGCTGTACCATTTCTACATGCATCAGTTATTTCTTTGTTTATTGCCTGCCCCACCATCTCGTTACTATTTGGTGGCCGATAGACTACTCCTATCAGTGACTTTTTCGCCTTACTATTCCTGATTTCCACCCAAATGGATTCAACCTTATCCTCCATAGCACCGATGTCATCCCTTACTATTGCCCGGATGTCATCCTTAAATAACAGAGCAACACCACCTCCCTTACCATCCACTCTGTCCTTCCGAATAGTTTGATACCCTCGGATATTTAACTCCCAGTCGTGACCATCCTTTAACCATGTTTCAGTAATGGCCACTAAATCATAGTCCTTCACGATGATTTGTGCCACCAACTCATTTACTTTATTCCGAATACTACGAGCATTCAGGTAAAGTACACTTATGTTGGTTTTTTTACCTCTGTTTTGAATCTTAACATCTCCAGTTTTATTCCTTTTGTTATTACTGGGCCTATTCACTGTGCTCCCCTCAGCCACTGTACCTTGCACTGTCGCCCTTATGGATTTCTGACTATGAAATCCATAGTCAGTCTGTGCGGAGTCCTGGGCTTTTTGAGAACGGAAAGACTGGGCACCCTAGAGAACTGGGCCAAGAGGATGGGCAGAGCAAATATCTTACTGGGTATAGGGCACCACCCAAAAGGATATTACAGCCCTTCCATACCACCCTTTCAGCAACTGTGGTCTGCTCTTTCTCACCTGTGCACTAATGCCTAGTGTATTAATAATGATAATAATAATCTTTATTATTATCATAGAATTTACAGTGCAGAAGGAAGCCATTCGGCCCATCAAGCCTGCACTGGCTCTTGGAAAGATCACCCTACCGAAGTCCACACCTCAACCCTATCCCCGTAACCCAGTAACCTTACCCAACACTAAGTGCAATTTTGGACACTAAGGGCAATTTAGCATGGCCAATCCACCTAATCTGCACATCTTTAGACTGTGGGAGGAAACCGGAGCACTCGGAGGAAACCAAAGCACACACGGGGAGAACGTGCAGATTCCGCACAGACAGTGACCCAAGCCAGGAATCGAACCTGGGACCCTGGAGCTGTGAAGCAATTGCGCTAAACACTATGTTACCATGCTGTCCTATTGTCACAAGTAGGCTTACATTAACACTGCAATGCTGTCACTGTGAAAATCCCCTACTCGTCACATTCCAGCACCTGAGGGAGAATTCAGAATGTCCAATTCAACTAACAGCCCGTCTTTCGGGATTTGTGGGGGGAACGGGAGCACCCGGATGGAACACATGGAGACACAGGGAGAATGTGCAGACTCCGCACAGACAATGACCCAAGCAGGGGATCAAACCTGGGACCCTGGCGTCATGAAACAACAGTGCTAACCCTCGCACATCTTTTCATGGAGAAGCCGTGCACTCAAATGTCAAATATTGCCTCTTCCATGCCCCACAGCAAGCTGTGCAAAATCCTGGATATCCCCTGTGTATTTTCCCCTAGCCTCTGTCGCATGTCCACCAGGCTTCTTGTGTCAATGATCTGAGGCCGTGAGCCTGGTCTGCCTCAACGATCATTCAGCTGTCCAAAAAATGTAACACTGTCAAGCAAAAGATCTTAGCAAGGGTTTGGTCCCCAGAAGTCCACTGAATGTCAGGGGCCCTGCTGCACAAGTGTCTGTGGTGTGTTCATCAGATTGTGCTCACAAATCTATATGTGAACCGTTTGTGGAGGGAGAGGAAAAATAATCAGATTAAGAATCATCACAGTTTTTCTATTTCCAGATGCCACCAGCAGGATTGTTATGTTTTCCTCCTTAATCCTGGCTGGCCCAGCCTCACTATTTTACACAGATTATGCACAGTGCTCACCAGTGATCTATATTGGCTTCTTCGAAGTCGGTGTGTGGAGCCTCAGTTCTGTAACTCCTCCCCCTGAGCATCGCCTCTTGCTGGAATTGTGGGTCTTAAGTGACCAATTAATGGCCCCATATGGACCATAAGATGTGCGAGGGAAGTTTTGTTCACACAGAAGGTAGTGGGTCCCTGGAACCCGCTGCCGGAGCAGGTGGTGGAAGAAGGTACAATAGCGACGTTTAAAGGGCGCATTGACAAATAGGATGGGAATAGAGGCATATGGACCCTGGAAGTGTAAAAGGTTTCAAGTTAGATGGGCAGCATGGTCGGCACAGGCTTGGAGGGCCAAAGGGCCTGTTCATTTTCTTTGTTCTATTTGTTCGGTGAAAGGATGGCAACTGTCATGGAGGTTAAGGTTGAGCATTTGATCCATTTGCGATCTGACCAAATTAATTTCACTAGCCAGAGCTCAATGTAGAAGTGGCTAGACAAGAGGGGAAGAGGACCCTGAATCTCACTCCAGGGACCCCTTCCTCTTAGGGAGATGCATTAGCACACCCAGATGGCTGAATAGCGTCTGCTAGCTCCCTGGGGTCTTTGTCTCAGGATAACACAGGGTTAATGGCATCTTCTCATTCACTATTGACCTCAACAGTTCCAACAGGTGACAGCAAGGAGGACACCCTCAGTAGGCTGGACTCCTATAGGCCCTATCCCTCTATGGTTATCCAAGGCAGTGGGCCAACACACTGAGCCATGGCCTGTGCCTCAGCTGCTGATGTCAGGGTTGCACTCAGGAATAGTAAAATAAAATTTAGAAGCGTATGGGCACAAATAAGACATGGGTGTTTTTTTCCAGATCTGTCTCACAATATAATTTGCTTTTGATACTTGTTCATAATTATTAAGACATTTTTGCACCTCCCTCATCTTTCTCACAACGCAGTGGCTGGAGAGGAGAGGGACACAAATATTATTCCTGAATTAGATGTGTTACATTTTGTGCATTCTTTATGGAATGTTGATGTGAATTGTTACTTGTGTGATGATCATTTTCTGGAGCATGGCTTTAAATGCAGGCACAGCTGGACCTCTATGATGTATTCTGGAAGATATTGGCTCAATTAATTCTGACGGCAAAATATGAGACAGATGCAGTTGTATTAAAAGCAGTTGAATGATGGTACTGGATGAGAACAATTGGGAAAGGCAGGCTGTTACCCACATATTCCTGAGAGATCCTTGGCACCAGTACTCATGAGCAAGCCTGCTTCCCATACCATTCCAGAGAATGCAGGTTTATGGTTTACTCCGTAAGGGAGGATAGCGGGGTTAGATCTACACCCCAGAAAGGTAATGGAGGTCAGGGGATGGAGTGATGATCATGCAGAAGCATCATTGTTGTGTGAAATTTGGATCACGTTATCCCTGGTTACCCACGTTTCTCCATGGTCCTGGACACCATTATAGGCTCATTTGGATTCATGGACTCATCTTCAAGCTCCCCTTCATCTGAGGGCTGATCTAGCTCATGCTCATCCCCTTGCAACATCTGTCTGCACTGCAGGACCATATTGTTAAGAGCGGAGCAGACCACTAATATTTGTGACACCCTCTGGGGTGTGTATTGCAAAGCCCCACCAGACCAGCCGATGCACCAGAAATGCATTTGACGAAGCCCCATAGTTTACTTGATGATGGTGTTATGGGCCAGGGTTTAGAGAACCCCAAAGTGTATCATGGAGTTAACCTGACTCACAACTTTTAATAGATTGTGGTATGGGGAGCACAAGGCCCACTCTACAGGTGTGGTACAACAGAAATGGAAAAAGTATTTTTTAAAGCAAAACAATGTTTATTCTATGAATTCAAGATAACCTTTTTAAAACATAGAGTGAACATTTTAGCAACCATTAATTCGAATACAACCCCCAAAGGATACAACACTAAGTAATCCTTGAAGCTTTCCTTTTAACATCCAGACTTAAAAACACCTTTTACCAGAAGCACATCAGGTTAAAGTCACTGCTGTTATTAGTTTTAAATCACCAGGATCAATTTACAGTCGTTAGATTACAGAGAGAGATTCTTACACCTTCTGGCTGTGACTGCAGCTATCCAGCTTTGAAAATGAAACTAAAATACACCCTGCAGCAATCAGCCCAAAACGAAAGTAAAAAAGTGACAGACAGCCCAGCTCCACCCACTCTCTGACATCACTGCAGTAGTAAACACCCATTTCTTAAAGGTACTCTCACAACAGATATTTATATTCACATTCATTGAAAACACCCTTTTCATAAAGGTACTCACATGACACCCCAAGAAAAGAAAATAAACCATCAACTTCAAGATGGTTTCATTTCTCACCTTTTCACTATCCTTTAAGAAATGCACACAGTAAATATACTTTTTTTGTTTCAAAAAAAAACAACATGCACAAACAGGTATAATAATATAGTCCTTTTTTTTTCATTTTCTTCCTCCAAATGAAATCCTTCTCGATTGACAGTCTCTTTGAACAAGAAGGTCTCTGCACAATCCGTTCATTTCTCTATGCCTCGGCATTTTTCTTTAAAGTCAGATACTTTAGTTCAATCTGATCACAGAGTCCCTTGTAATTCTCCAACACAGGAGCATTGGTTATCACAGCTTTCAGGCAGTCAAATGCCTGTTGACACTCCGTTGTCCACTGGAATTTGTTACGCTTCTTCAGCAAGTCTATCAGTGGAGCAATCACGCTACAAAACCATTGCACAAATGTTCTAACAAATCCACTCATGCCAAGAAATCGCATTATTTCCCTTCGTCTTGAGGGGATTGGAAACTCCTCAATAACTGTTCGTTTCACATCCCGTGTGACCATTCGACCCTGTCCGATGGTATGGCCAAGGAAAGTGACTTGGGCTTTTCCAAATTCACTATTGGCTAGGTTTATCACCAAACCCGCCACCTGAAGTCGATCGAATAACTCCATCAGATGTTTCAAATATTCTGTCCATGTCGAGCTGAAAATTACCAGATTGTCAATGTACACCGCACAATTGGGTAATCCTGAAACAACTTTGTTAGTTAACCATTGAAATGTGGCTGGGGCGTTTATCATGCCAAATGGCATAACTTTGAATTGGTATATACCATCTGGAGTCACAAAAGCTGAAATCTCCTTCACCCTTTCGGATAAAGTTATCTGGCAATAACCTTTAAGCAAATCCAGTTTGGAAATAAAATCTGATTGTCCCACTTTCTCAATGCAATCCTCCAAATGTAAGATAGGATAAGAGTCTGTCCTTGTAACTGCATTAATCTTTCTATAGTCCACACAGAACCGTTGCGTACCATCTGGTTTTGATACCATCACTATGGGTGAGCTTCATTGGCTGCAACCCACTTCAATTATGCCATTTTTAAGCATACTCTCATTCTCTTTGTTAACCCTTTAAAATTGGCACAGGTTAAGTCTGTGTGGATGTTGTTTGATTGGAATAGCATTTCCCACATCTAATCATGCATAGCCATTTTAGTATTTCCCATTCTATCTCTACAAACATGCCCATGTGATATCAATAACTCTTTCAGGTCAGTCCGTTTTTCCCCTGGAACTCAACAATTTATCCCAATTTTTAAGAACATCCTCGTTTTCCAATTTAATTTGAGGTATGTCAAATTCACAGTCATCTGGATTTGATTCATCACTTTGAGTTAGAATCATTAAACCTCCTCCTTTTTCTCTCCTTCCCTTTCAAAGTACCTTTTAGCATAGTCACATGACACACTCGGCTAGTCTTCCTTCAATCTGGTGTTGTTACCTCATAATTCACCTCACTTAATTTCCTTTCAATCTGATAAGGTCCACAAAAGCTAGCTTTTAAAGGTTCACCTACCACTGGGAACAACACGAATACTTAACCTCCACAGGCAAAACTACGAACTTTGGATTTCTTGTCCGCTACCCGTTTCATCACATTTTGTGCAACTTTCAAATGTTGTCTAGCCAATTCACCTGCTCTATTTAATCGTTCCCTAAAATTTGACACGTGATCCAAGAATGTAATTTCAGATTTCGCACTCACCAATTTTTCCTTAATCAATTTAAGTGGTCCTCTCACCTCAAGGCCAAAAATTAGTTCAAAAGGACTGAATTTGGTTGACTCATTTGGTGCATTCCTAATTGCAAACAGTACGAATGGAATTCCTTTATCCCAATCCTCTGGATAATCGTGACAATAAGCCCTCAACATTGTCTTTTCTGATGCCACCTTTCTAACACTCCCTGCGGTTCTGGATGGTTTTCTTCCTGGTGCTTTTCTTCAACCACCAACACCGTGACTTTACATGGCCTAGTTTATTGCAGTGAAACATTTGAAACTTTTCATTTCTTTTCCACCCTCCTGGATTTCTTCTTTACTCTCCTTATTATCTCCCATCAGATCAACTTTACCTTTACCACTTGAGTATTTCTCATGTTCTCAGTTTCTATCCCTCATAGGCTGAAACTGATGTCGGGAACCAAGCTTTGATTTAAGAACTAATTCAGAATCATCTGCCATTTCTGCTACTTATCTCACAGTTTTAACCCTCTGCTCTTCCACATGAGTTCTCACTACATCAGGAATTGAATTTTTAAACTCCTCCAAATGTATAATTTATCTGAGAGCTTCATACATTTGATCTATTTTCAAAGCCCTTATCCACCTATCACAATTACTCTGAGCCTTTCAAACATCCATGTAAGTTTGACCAAATACTTTCCCTAAATTTTGAAACCTTTGTCTGTAGGCTTCAGGCATAATTCATATGCACCTAAGATGTATTTTTTCACCTCCTCATACGTCCCAGATACCTCCTCTGGTCATGATGCAAACATTGCATTAGCCCTACCTATCAGGTTTGTTTGAATTAGTAATACCCACATGTCCTGTGGCCATTTCATTTGTTTAGCCACCTTCTCAAATGAAATGAAAGAGGCTCCCACCTCCTTCTCATCAAACCTTGGCAATGTTTGGACATATTTAAATAGATCCCCACCAAGCCTTCGACTATGACGCTCTTTTCACTATCCTCCAACTGTACGTTTCCCTTTACCTCTGCCAATTTTAACTAACTGTTATGTTTCATAGCCATTTTCTGAAGTTCAAACTCTCTCTCTTTTTCCCTTTCCTCTCTATCTCTTTCTTTTTGTTCTGTTAGGGCTATTCTTTCTTGTTTCTTTCTTCTCTCTCCTTTTCTTTTTCCCCAATCTGTATCTCCCTTTCTCTTTCTTTTTCTCTCTTTGCATATTCAAGCTGCTTTAATTCTTTTTCCTGTTCAAGTTGCTTAATCTGCAACTGGATCTTTGCCATTTCTAATGTGTTAGACTGTATCTCAGACAACTTTAAATGCTTCGCTACTGCCATAATTACCTCATCTTTTTGCATTTTGTCAGCTAATGTTAACTGCAATGTTTTTGCCAAATCTAACAGTCTGCTTTTAGTCTCTGTCTGTAAGGTACAGCATATGACCATTTCCACCCCCAAAAACTTCAGAGCCTCTGAAAGAGCCATTGTCCACAATACACTCCCTACTTAAACTAGAATACCATGCCTGAAAAACAACTACAAAATGCTCACCCCTCACTGTCTTTAAGTTCACTAAGCCAATCCAATAGATAGACTTTTATCCCCCTCAAGGCCCCAATTTGTTATGAGCCAGTGTTTAGAGAACCCCAAAGTGTATCATGGAATTCACCTGACCCACAACTTTTAGTGGATTGTGGTATGGGGAGCACACGTCCCACTCTACAGGTGTGGTTCAGCAGAAATGGAAAAGTATTTTTTAAAGGAAAACAATGCTTATTTGATGAACTCAAGTTCACCTTTTTAAAACACACAGTGAACATCTTAGTAACCATTAATTCAAATACAACCCCCAAAGAATAAAACACTAAGGAATCCTTTAATCTTTCCTTTTAACATCCGTAAACCTTAACACACCTTTTACCAGAAGCACATCAGGTTAATGTCATTACTGTTATTAGTTTTAAATCACCAGGATCGATTTACAGTCTTGAGATTACAGAGAGAGATTCATACATGTTCTGGCTGTGACTGCAGCTATCCAGCTCTGAAATGAAACTAAAACGCACCCTGCAGCAAATAGCCTAAAACGAAAGTAAAAATGTGACAGGCAGCCCAGCTCCACCCACTCTCTGACATCACTGCAGTAATAAACACCTATTTCTTAAAGGTACTCTCACTACATATATTTATATACACACCCATTTATAAACACCCATTTCTTAAAGATACTCTCACATGACAATGGCTCTGGTGGAGGCTTGATTGTGGCACTCCTCTACCTCTCACTCTAGGAATGCTTTGCTGGTGCCATCAGCCATTTATGCAGGAGGTAGCCTTTATCACCTGTGCTCAATTCATCAACTTGGGCTGGGGCTTCAAGAAGGCCTGGGGGGCATGAATTACACAAGACATTTGTGCCATTGCAGCCTCTTGGGAAACATTCATGGACTTGCCTCATTTGAACATACAAACATGCAAAATAAGAGCAGAAGTGGCTCAAAACAGAAAATACTGGAGAATTTCAGCAGGTCTGACAGTTTCTGTGGAGAGAGAAGTGAGCTACGTTTTGAGTCTGGGTGACATTTCGTCACTAGCTCTGATGGTGTTAGGCTGACCAAGATTGTCCAATATTTTCTGTTGTTTCAGATTCCAGCATCTGTAGTAATTTTCAGAAGTGGCTGTTTGGCCCCTCTCGTCTGCTCCACCATTCAAGAAAACTATGACTGATCTGTTCGTGTTTTAAGTTCGATATTCCTGTCAACATCCAGTCACCTTCGGTTCCATTGCCTAACAAGAATCTATCTACTTCCCCCTTAAAAATATTCAGACCCTGCCCCCACCAGCTTCTGATGCAGAGTTCCAAAGTCGCACGTCCCTCCAAGAGAAAGAAAATCTCCTCACCTCCATCCTAAAAGAGCGACCCCTAACTTTAAAACAGTGCCCTTTAGTTCTGGACTCACTCACAAAAGGAAACATTCTTTCCACATTCACCTTGTCAAGACCATTCAGGATCTTATCAATCTAGTCACCTCTCACTCTTGTACACTCCAATGGAAACAAGCCCAGCCTTTCTAACATTTCCTCATCAGCCAACTCATTCGTTCGAGGTGTCAATCTCGTAAACCTCCTCTGAATCTGTGGTTATACGTCAGTTGTACATAAGGAGTAAAATCCTATATGATTTACAAATGCAGCTGGCTGTTCCAGGGAGCTTTTACGACCACATGAATGCAGTCGATCACACCTTGAACTCGAGGACCCCAGCAGTGACAATAAACATGGCTGACTTTGCCACCTGGCTGACTTTATCAGTGATTTGTTTGTTATTTACAGCACAAAAGAATGCCATTCGGCCCATTGTGTCTGTACTCCCAAAAGAGCTACCCAGCTAGTCCCATTCCCCAGCCCCATCTCCGTAGCCCTCTAAATTCATCACTTTCACATAAAAATCCAGCTCTCTTTTGAAACCTCCTGTGGAATCCACCTCCACCACACTCCCAGGCAGCACATTCCAAATCCCAATAACTCTCTGAGTAAAGAAGTTTCTCCTCATCTCACTCCTAGCTCTCTTGCTGACCATCTTGAAATTGTGACACCGAGTCACTGACATACAAATGAGTGGAATTAGAATATCCTTCTTTATCCTGTCAAAATTATTCATAATTTTGAACACCTCAATAAGGGTTTAAGGCGAACAAGCTCAATTTCTCCAATCTTTCCTTGTATCTAAAATTCCTCATTCCTGGTATCATTCTAGTAAATTGCCTCTGCTCTCTCTCCAGGGTTTTCTCACCTTCCTTAAATAAGGCGCCGGTGTGAACCCGTCGTATTGGGCAGGCCGCTCTGCCCATCCGGGCCAGAGAATCGGCGCTCACCCGTTACAAACGTTCAGTGGAGATTCTCCGAGCGGCCTGCCGTAAATCGTGGCGCGCTGTTTTTGAGGGGGGTGGGAGTATCAAGTGCGGGTGCCGGGGTGGCGCGACGGTTCTCACCCAGCTCCCCCGCGATTCTCCCACCCGGCGTGGGGGGGGGGGGGGGAATTTCGCCCCTCATACCTCACGTACCATCAAATACAGCAGGATTCTCTGTTCGGGTGACTATGTTCTCCGGTCGGAGGTGAATCGGAACTGATTTGCGCTCCAGAAGTAATTCAGTGTCCTTGGCATGCAAATGTTTGCATGGCAAGGAATACGAGGGATTCCCAAGGGAATTCCGCTTTCGGGCCATCGTTTTGAGTGGGTTATTTTCCCCCGCCCCCTGCCCCCGCCCGCCCCCGGCTCACGGTGTGGTCCACCACGTCGGTGCCATGCTGATAAATACTAGTAGCGATCCCCGCCAGCATAATTCCCGGCCCGGAGGACTAGAGATTCACGATGGCCCGGAAACTTTGGTGTCAGGCCGCTAAGTGAGTGCAAATGGATCATTAGGATCTATTTGCATCTGTTAGCATCCTCCCGCTGATGTGCGGATGCAAACCCGATCGCGCCGCCTGTGGGGGGCCGGAGCACTGGGGTCAATTCGACATCCAGCGTGAACATCGATTTCAGCCAGATCCGATTCTCCACCCAATCGTGATCCGCGTTGCCGGCATCGCGAGGCGAGAATCCAGCCTGTAGTTTTTGTCACCATCAAGTGTGCTATGCATCAACCTTGCATTCCAATGCCAAAGACAAGAATTTCTTTTATAACATCCTAGGTCAGATTCTGAAGTGTCTGCCACTTAAAGAAAAGTTATTTTTCCTGGGAAACTGTAATGCAAGAGTTTGATCAGAAGAGTTTAATGACAAACATGCCTTATTCATCATTGCATCACTGGGAAGGCCTTTGCTAAAATAATTATAATGAGGTTTCATTGACTGGCTAACAGTCAGTGGGGAGGGGGGGCAGGACAATGTTAACTCAACACGCAAAGCATTAAAAACAAGAATGACAGACAATGATACTGAAGTTGAATCACAAATACTGTTATCAATGAAAATGATAACCAGTGAAAACGTCAATTTTTAATACATATTTAATAAATGATCAAACAGAATTTTCAAGTAAAATGCAAGTATTATTAAATGAAGATAAATTTTAAAAGAGCAGGAACGATTAGGAGCATGTGCATAGGGATGTAAAGAGAATGAAAGCAGAGAGCCAGCGGGGAGATTTTAAAATAATGAGAGAAAAGAGCCAGAATAATGATGCAAATCAAAGGTATCACAGGAGAGCAAGTGGTTGGTGAGTATTTTTCTTTCCCGCCCTCTAAAATAGGGCATCAAATTAGGAACTGGGGAGGGTGGTCAGGTGGACTGCCTGGACATCGGGGATGGTGTGATGGAAGTGATGGTGTCTCGTGCTTCGATTGTTAAGATCCTGAAAAGTGCTCACTGATCCCGACTAATCCTTTAGCTTCTCGTGCAGTGTGGATGGCGTCTTTATCCAGCAATTTACCCTGCAATTCTTCTATAATCCTGGATGTTATTCCCTTGTGATTATGTTGTTAATTGTTGTCCTTTCTCCTGTAAGAGAGTGCAAGATGTGAGCATGAGTGTGGGTGTTGCCAATTACCTTGTTCCATCAAAATCATATTGAGTTAATTATGTGAGTGTGATCTGTACACAGTTTTAACCTTTTTTATTACTATGCCTTATAATTCTTGTGGTTGTGGAAGGGGAGTGTTTTTTTAATCACCCCTATCTTGTTGAGAAGATGAGTGGAACCAGAGCAAGGTGAATGGAGAATGTTTGGGGTTTGCAGGGTTAGTTCAGTCCCCACTGAGATTGAAGTTAGCCCTCAGGTTAGAGTTAATCTGTGTCGGGTTTTACTTCTAGATTTTCTTTCGGGTATTTGAATTTAAGAATCTGTGCCTTTATGGTTTGATGGCCTAGTTAGACAGCAGATTTTGTATCCTGGGGAGGACTGGGTTCCTTCCGAGTCTTCCTTGAGGCTGAGCTTTCTTTTACTTAGGTCTCTCTCTCTCTCTGGTTCTCTTTGAGTTATCGGAACAAAAAGATTAAATAATGGCACACGCTGAAGTGAGATTGGTTAATTTGTGGTTGGTTTGGTGAGGAGCTTAAGTTTGTTGTATCCTTTCTATGATGGCAGTCATTTTGAGTCAGTTTGCGTGTCTATCCCCATGTGGGTTTCCTGTTTTTTGTCCTGGCTTGGTCCGGTGGTTTGATGGGAGGCTTCCCTGGATGTGCCGGGGAGGAGGGAATCAGCCATCCCTCCCAAGGCTACAATTGTTGGGTGTCTTGAACGTCCTTCTTCTTCTCGAGTTGGAGTCCCAATGGCTGGGGTTGCAGTGATTATCCTCTTCTTCATAGTGGGGTAGGTGAATTGTCCTGGATGGGGCGGGAGAGATATGGGGTGTGCTGAAGGTCCTGGTCCGGAGCTGTGGCTAGTATCCAATTGCCCCTGGGGGTTTTGGATGTCCCTTCTTGAAGGTGCTTTTTGGGGGTACCCTGGGGGGTTGGATTTTGCTTCTTTGCATAGGGCCTGGGATGAGCCAAGTTCAATGCTTGGAGGATATCCTGTCGTCCCCGTGGGGGCGGGATGACTTTTTGGTTGATTGAGCGATTTGTTCTCTTCTTCATTGGTGGCTCCTCGACATGCAGCAGGGAAATATTGAGCCAGGGTTAGGTCCTGATCCCTTGTTAGCCTGTGGGTCAGTTCTGGTTGTTCTAGCTCGTCCTGCTCCTTTTTTTCTTCCTTTCTAGGAAGGTTTTGGAGGTTTGAACATAATCTGAACATGTTGCTGCTGGTCCTCTCTGCATAATACTGTGGAATGATGCTGTTTCTGTTTTGGGCCTGAGATTGGGGTTAAGCTGCGTTGTGTGGTATAAACCCAACTCCATTAGAACTGGGGTTTTCGCGTATTTTGTAAGGTTGGGTATGAAGAATTGGATCCTACATGGTGCAGATGGGTCTGGTTTCCGAGGAGAAGTGGTTCATTTGGTGTTGCTGGGATCGAAGGAGATGTTTTTGTGCACCCGAACATGGCACGGAGAATTTACCCTGTTTCCCCGTAGTAATTGCGGGCCGACGCAACGTGGGAGGGTGTGAGCCATTTTGCCATGTTTTTCATGGTCTTATCTCATTTCTCCTTTGTCTCTGGGTGAGGCTGCAGAGAGATCTAGTTATGTCTAATGTTTGTATCTGGCCAGTTGTGATGTTGCTCTCCTGTCTCTCTCTCTCTCTGTACTCATGCATGTTGTTCCTTGCTTATGGCAATGTATTAATTTGTAATTTTGTTGTGTTATTCTCTAATATGTAATAAATAGACTTAAAAAAAGATCAATTGCGGGATTCTCTGACCCCCCGCCGGGGGGCGGCGTGAATCCCGCCCCTGCCGGCTGCCAAATTCTGCGGTGCTGGGGTTTTGGCGGGGGCGGGAATCGCTAGCTGCACCCCCCCAGGCGATTCTTCAGCCCACGATGGGCCGAGTGGCAGCCCGTTTTCAGCCGGTCCAGCCGGCGTAAATTAGGGTAGGTCCTTACCGGCGGGACCTGGCTGCGTGGGCGGCCTCCGGGGTCCTCAGGGGGGCACGGGGTATCTGGCCCTTGGAGGTGCCCCCACGGTGGCCTGGCCGCGATCGGGGCCCACCGATCCCCGGGTGGGCCTGTGCCTTGGGGGCACACTATTCCTCCGTGTCGGCTGCTGTGGCCCTCCGCGATGGCCGATGCGGAGATGATCCTCCCCTGCGCATGCGCTGGGATGAAGACAGCACACGCTGGCGCTCCCGCACAAGTGCAAACTTGCGGCAGCCGGCGAGACCCTTCGCCGCCGGTTGGCGTGGCGGCAAGCCCCTTCGGCACCGGCCGGCGGGGCGCAAACCACTCCGGCGCCGGCCTAGCCCCTGAAGGTGCGGAGGATTCCACACCTTCAGGGCGACCCGACGCCGGAGTGGTTCACGCCACTTTTCTCGCCGGTGTTGCCCGCCCCGCCGGTCGTGGAGAATCCCACCCCATGAACTTGGAAATTAAAAAATTCAATTTCAGTAAGGGTATTAGCACAGAGCTGGTTTAGAGGCATTAATTAAAGGTAATAGTTTAAACCATGGTAGCCAATATACTCTCCATTCACCACATGCAGCAAAGTGGTCACAGGCACGTGGCAAGTTGATTCTGCTCATTTTTAAGCCACCCAGTACCAAGCTGTTTTAAAGTTTCAGTGATAGGCATGGGTATGGTGTCACTCACCTAACTGCTATTTGTTGTCCATCCCCAATTGAACAAGGAAAAATCACTTTTAGACAAGAATCCTTTTTCAGTCAGACCATGACTGTGTAGTTCTGTTACCGGGTTTCTAGTGGCCTCAAAAAGTAATAGGCCACTTCTTCAAGGAAATAAGAAAAATAGTCTACCATTTGTTATCTTCTCTGCTCCTCTTTTCTTCAGGTGCCTCTGACTGACAAGATATTTAGATCTCTGGCACTGCTCTATGAGGGTCTGTGCCCCTTTGAGTTCAAATGTTAGGTGAGGTTACACCGATAGGGCGGGGCATTGGGCCGATGTTAGGCTGCTCTTTCGGAGGGTCTGTGCAGACACGGTGGGTCGAATGGCCTCCTTCTGTACTGCAGGGATTCTATGATTGCTCTCAGAATTTCCAGGGGGTATTAAAAGACACAGGGAATGCCAATTAAAGTTGTTTAGCTGGTAGTTTGCAGTTTTGCAGAACAACGGAGGTGCATGAGTGATGGTCAGTGCTGCGTGTCGGTCCACGAGGATCGAAGTGTGGGATATTAGAAAACTGGACTGGTGAAACAATATCGAATATGATCAGCCTTCATCTTAATTTTATTTCCTTTTTTAAAATAAATTTAGAGTACCCAATTATTTTTTCCAATTAAGGGGCTATTTAGCGTGGCCAATCCACCTATCCTGCACATCTTTGGGTTGTGGGGGTGAAACCCACGTAGACACGGGGAGAATGTGCAAACTCCTCACGGACAGTGACCCAGGGCCGGGATTCGAACCCGGGTCATCAGCGCCGTAGGCAGCAATGCTAACCACTGTGCCACCATGCTGACCGCCTTCATCTTAATTGATCAGTTAAAATGAGCATTGGAAAGGATATGCACTATTGGCATCAAAAGAGAAATTACAGGAGGTTGGCCATAAGTCAAAGGACCACCATTCTGTCTGAGTGACAATCAGCGTTGGATTACCACTCCATACTAATTTATCCGAGCTTCCTCACTCAGGCCGGGTGATGTTTATGCAGCGCAGTAGGTCCCAGGGCCCAGCTTCAGAGTCCAAAAGAAGGGGAGTGAAGGAGGAAACGCTCCCTTTTTACAGCACTAGCTGCCCAAAGCAGGTGAATTTAAAGGTCCCATTGAAAATAACAGGCTAGGGAGAAGGTAAATGTCTAAGGTAAGTGGATGAAATTTGGGGGTTGGGGGTCAGACACCAGTGAGGGGGGGGGGGGGGGGGGGGGGAGTCAGATATCGGGGGGGGGGGAAAGAGTGAGGTTAGGACAGGAGGGGAGTGGAACATGGGGGTTGGGGGGTCTGTCTTCAGAGACGGGGTTGGACATCAGGGCTGAAGTCGCATCAGGGGCACCTGCCCAGCCAGGTAGGCTCTGAGGGGTGTTATGGGCCAGGGTTGAGAGAACCCCAAAGTGTATCATGGAGTTCACCTGACCCACAACTTTTAATAGCTTGTGGTTATGGGGAGCACACGGGCCGACCTTACAGGTGTAGTGGAACAGAGAGTTAAAATACTTTTAAATTAAAACAATGTTTATTTATGAAACCAGTTAACATTTTATAAACCCACAATAAACACCTTAACAACTATCAACACCAATAAACCCCCCAAAGAATATAAAAGTAACTCTTAATCCTTCCTTGCAACATTCATAAGACAAAGAAAAAACCTTTTCACAGAAAGACATCAGGTTTAACTTCTCTACAGAAACAGGTATTATTTTTAAAATCACCAAAGGATCTGGAGATAGTCTTTAGATTGCAGAGAGAGAGACAAATACACCTTCTTGCTGTGACTGCAGCTATCCAGGTCTCAAAATGAAACTAAAACACACCCTGTAGCAGACAGCCCAAAGCAAAAGTAAAAGCAGACAGCCCAGCTCCACCCACACTCTGACATCACTGCAGTAATAAACACCCATTTCTTAAAGGTACTCTCACATGACAGGGGTCAGGTCAGAGGGTGGTGTCGGTGGGGGATTCGGGTGGTGTCGGTGGGGGGTTTTGGAATCTTGTGTGGACGAGATCGGTGGTGAATGTGGTGGGATGGGTGCTTAGTGGAGAGGTGGGGGAACTCCCTGAAGGTTCGGAGTGTGGGTGATGTCCTACGTGGGGCATGTTTGGGTGTTTAAACTAGTTATGCTGAAGTTAGAAGCACTTTAATTTCTTCTAAATAGTTCAGTGACTTTGGGTGAATTCTTCTGACAGTTCACACCAGCGGATCATCTTAAATCTAAATGGGTGCCAGTGTGGGTAACATATGACAGAGCTCATGGCCTGGATGGACTCCTCCATAATCTGTGCCTATCTGCACAAAAGGAAAATATTGACCTCTCTGTAATTTAGGTAGCAAGGATGGATTAGCTTGTCAGAGTTCACTGGTGAATTACTTTTGGGGGAGGTGCTGAGGTCCGGTGGCTGTCAAGCCGAGAGCCAATTGTGAGATGGAAAATTGCATTGTGCATTTTGTTTGCTTTCGGCTGCCATACACACATATCTGGCAGAGTATAGTATCGGTCAGAATAGTATCGGAGTCTAGATTTAGTGGGAAGAAATAAAAATAAAGAAGGGTCAGTGTTTAACAGCATGTGTAATTTTAATGCAGAATGCCTCTGGCGGAATATATAACTGTTGCTGTCCAACGAATGATAATGAGGATGGTGAAAATACGAAACATTGGTTTCAGGTTTGAGACTTTGGAAGGTATTTGTCTACTTTCTGCAGCGGTTGGAGAGAGGCTGTGTTAGATGCACGCAAGAGGCACTGCAACTCGGAATTGGCAACTAGAAAGCTTGCACTGTGTCTACATATACACACACACACACACAAAATAAACATTCAATCCAAAAAATAATAATCTTGGATTATTATAAGGAAGTTTTATCACTGCATTGTTGATGAATATGGCATTGTTTATGCCCTATCTATAAACTTTGAATGTGCATTCAGAGCCATATATTTCAAAAGTGGCTGCAGCATTGCATCAGTGTGATGGCTTGTTTTGCCATCACAGATTACGAAAGAAAAACACAATCTTAGATCTCTCCAATAGAATTGAAGTTTCGGAGGATATTTTGAGACACCTACGCCCACAACCCAGCAACAAAAATGCACTAACAGCCTATTCACACCCGAGAAATATACATTGAAGCAATTGTCTTTAGCCACACTAAGCAAGAAGGAAATACGATAATTAACCAATATTGTACGTGTTTGACACAACTAGCAGCTAAATGTGACTTCAAGGATGTTGAATATATCAAATAGGAATTCAAAGCACAAATAGTCAAAGATTGTCTCCAGTAAACAGCACCAATAATAATTAATGAAAGAGGGAAAGCTGTCAAAGGTGTTAGCAATAGCAAGACCATTATCACTTTAAGAGTCCACAGATACTGAGGTTGAGGCTGCCAACAGTAACCACCACACACTCCAAGTTCAACTCGTGCGAAAACTATTCATCGCTCAGATCAGGAAGTAGTCTCACAAACCATAATGGTGACTTGTCCAAAGAATGTTTCCACCGTGGCAATGCTTATCTACACTGGACCGTGTCTCTCCATCGCGGCAATGCTTATCTACATTGAACCATGTCAGTCCACTGCGGCAATGCTTATCTACACTGGACCGTGTCTCTCCATCGCGGCAATGCTTATCTACATTGAACCATGTCAGTCCACTGCGGCAATGCTTATCTACACTGGACCGTGTCTGTCCACCGTGGCAATGCTTATCTACATTGAACCATGTCTGTCCACTGTGGCAATGCTTATCTACATTGAACTGTGTCTGTCCACCGTGGCAATGCTTATCTATACTGAACCGTGTCTGTCCATCGCGGCAATGCTTATCTACACTGAACCGTGTCTGTCCACTGTGGCAATGCTTATCTACACTGGACTGTGTCTGTCCACCGTGGCAATGCTTATCCACACTGAACCGTGTCTGTCTTGCTAATGGCAAACAATGTAAAGCTTGATTGGTTTAGCACAGCACAATGTAAAGCTTGGACTGGTTTAGCACAGGGCTAAATAGCTGGCTTTTAAAGCAGACCAAGACAGGCCAGCAGCACGGTTAAATTCCCGTACCAGCCTCCATGAACAGGTGCCAGAATGTGGTGACTAGGGGCTTTTCACAGTAACTTCATTTGAAGCCTACCTGTGACAATAAGCGATTTTCATTTAATTTCATCTTTTTCATTGTGGAAAACCAAATGTCTTTTCCAGTAGTTTGTTGCTCATCAGCGAAATCAAACGTAAAGATCAATGCCAACATGTGCTTTCCACAACAAAAGGGCGAAAGAATATAACCAACATAAAGATGGATGATCCTGAATACACTCTTATAGAATTTATCGTACAGAAGGAGGCCATTCGGCCCCTCGAGTCTGCACCAGCTCTTGGAAAGAGCACTCTACCCAGGCCCACATCTCCACCCTATCACCATAACCCAGTATCCCCACCCAACACTAAGGGCAATTTTGGACACTGAGGGCAATGTAGCATGGCCAATCCACCCAACATCTTTGGACTGTGGGAGGAAACCGGAGCACCGGGAGGAAACCCATGCACACACGGGAAGAACGTGCAGACTCCGAACAGCCAGTGACCCAAGCCGGGAATCGAACCTGGGACACTGGAGCTGTAAAGCAATTGTGCTAACCATTATGCTTCCGTACTGCCCTCTTTCAGACCCAGCAACCAATTACTTGTAACAGGACCCATTGGCTGCTCGAACAAAGCTGCTGTCCCAGATACAGGAGCATCTGTGAATGTCATGGAAGGCAAAATATCCAACAAAATTCAAAATTGCTCCATTTTTTGCAAAGTGGAGAAGACAAAAATTTTACCTGTGGAAAACCACAAAGTTCACGGGACTTCTGAAATGGCAGTTTAATTGAAAGGCTCTAAGACGTATGTTTTATTTGATGATATATTGGAGAATGTAACACACTTATCAGTTTGCATGCAGCAACAGATTTGCATGTGTTTACAATCACATAAGCGGTCCCTACATATGCCAAAACATTCTCACTTCACGTCACTGGTATTGACAAATTGAAAGGTATTACACACAAGCTGCATGTAGACAGTAATGTGCCCCCAGTCATGCATCAATGACGACATATATTATTTCACGTCAGAAAGCAGGTAGGGAAGGAACCTCAGAGCCTACTTGACCTTGACATTATGAAGAAAGTTGGGAATGAGGTTACCACCTTGGTCTCAACCATACAAATCATCAAGAAACCCAAGAGCTATAACCAGACGGGAATCAGAGTATGCCATCATCAAACCAAGCCACACGATGAGAAAGAGACTTGACACTGACCATCAACAATATTATAAAGTGCATTGTGCTGAATACTTTGCAAAATTTGGCCTCAATGTAGGATAGCATCAATCCTGAAGAGGTTCTCAAAAGAATCATACTGGATTCAAAATGTGAACTCTGGGCGTGATTCAACGGAAACATTTCCAGGTGCACGAACTTCCGGCCTCGCTACACTCTCGCTCAAGAAAAGCGAGGCTGGTAAATAGTAGGAGAGGCCAAAACGAGGTCCGCGCCAGGCCCCAAACAATTTTGTGATGTAATGAGCCTGCTCCCGTAGGTGAAATCGGGATCTCACCGTAACCTGGTGAGAAACCAATTATCACTACTTCAGCCCAATTTCCATACAATTCACGGAAGCCACTCCATATCCAATGGCCTCTTGTCATTCAGCAGCCTCCCCAGCAAGTAGTCACCCTGGCTCCGATTGGTCCTCCTTTTTTAAAGCGTGAACCTGACGGAAGGGTTTCTGTGGGGAGCCGAGGAGGTGAGTAGCCATCTTTGCTCACTGGCAAAGAGCCTAGGGGCACTGGGCTTGTCACCCCAGTGCTCAGTGGGGGGCGGGGTCTCTTGGCCGGGGATGGGGCACACACCTCAAGGGTGGGCCGTCATAAGAGGGTGGGGGGAGGAACTGGGGGCAACCGCTCATGGCACCATCGTGCCAACCACTGGATTGTCTACCTATTCTGGGGGAAACCCTTGTCCCTGCCTGTCTGCCCAACCAACCACCCATAACCCCCACTGACTGCCGAGGCCTCTGGCCATGTTGCTGAAGGCTATTGCTAATAGGTAATTGACAATCATGGTTAAGTGAGCACTTCATACAACCCAAGTGGATTCCCATGGGTTGGCGGGGCATGTGGGAGTCATTGCCTAGCACCCCAATCACACCTTGAGGCATGGACACTGTGTTTGAAGACTGTGGGAGGCAACACCACACATGTAGCAGCCAACATGTGAACATCCAGGGGATGGGACACGGCTCTGGGGATATGTCTGACGCTGGAGTGTGGGTGAGTGCCACGGGGAGGGGGAGATGACTGGAGAGATGGGCCAAAGGATCAGAGGTCAGCCCATATTGCGGAAGAAAGTGACAGAGGCATCATTATGGCTGTGTACAAAGGTATTTAATGTATTTTACAACCCCCACTTTCCTAATGGTGTCCTCAGTGATCATCAATATGCTTGGCCCTCCCAGATCTAGTGCTACGTCTAGGTGTCTCCCCAGGATGTGCATCTGAGGTGGAGGCAGCCAGCTGCCTACCTCATTCTGTGGCCCTCAATGCCCCTTCCAGGAATCCTCTCGGGGCTCTGAGGCTGGAGATTCCCGGCTCACTTGTTGGTGGCACATGCACAGCCGTGCCAGCCTGTCCCATGTGCTGACTTCAAGACTTGGCCTCATCAGAATGGCGGAGCTGATGGCCACCCTTGCCACTCCATGGGACGAGTCCGGGTTGGCACCCAGTGTCTATTCCTCGCAGTCAATGCCCAAAAGGCTCTGGGGTTCACCATGGGATGGAGGAGCAGTTGGTTCGAGCCCCGGCTGTCCCTGCATTATCTGGCTCTCCCCGCCCTGTCGATGCCCTTGGCGATGCTCCTCTGTGACTGGGACATGCTCTGCAGTTCCTTGACAATGCCCACCTGCGACTGGGACACGTTCCACAGTGCCTTGGCCATGCCCATCTGAGAGCAGAACATGTCCCGCAGAACCTCAATCAGCCTGGTACTGGGTCACATCCCCCAAAGAGTTGGACATTCTGGAAAGACCCTCTACCATGGTCGTGACCAACTGCACGATGCCTTGTACACATTCACTAATGTTGCCGATGTTGTGCTTTAGGTTCTCCACTGCGTTCGCCACCCTAGCAGTGTTGACGTTGGTGCCACTCATTGTCAGCACCATCTCCTGCGCCTGTAGCCTTTGGGACTTCGCCAAGCGGCCTATGGATCTGCTGGAGTGATGTTGACATCTCCGTCCGAATGTCCCGGCTGCACCTTGTCCAGCAGCCACCAAATTTGCCACCAGTGGGTCAGACGAGGAGTTTGTTTTGAATTGGAGGTTGTTCATTGCCTTCTTTACGGAATAGTAATTGATAGCAGGAGCGGTTGGAGTTGTTTTGCTGTGTTGTGGGTTATTTCCTTTTTTATTTTTATGATAATTGGAAAGTGAATGGGGTTGAGACATGGAGGGGCTCTGTATTAGGATTATGGCTTGTGGATATGGTTACTTGTGTTCTGTGTTTGTAATTAATTTGAAAATGCCTTGAATACAAATACTTTAAAATAACAATACATGGCACCAAGTCCAACACTGCTGGGGTGGCGACCGCAGGGGAAAGCCTGGAGCTTGACTTCCAAGACTTGAGTGGTGGTGCCCAAGGCATGGCTCACTCTGTGACGACCATGGCTGAGGGCCTTGACATCATGTCCCAGTTGATAAGGAATGTGTCCCTGATGCAGGTGAACATTGCCGAGGAATTTCAGAGTATAGCCCAATCACTGAGAACAATCACTGAGGGCGTTGATACCATGGTGCAGTCATGGGGAGCCGCCTATAGTAGCACAGCCAGATAACTGTTTCAGGGAATTGCCCCCAAAGTCCAGCAGCGAGCCACTCTTCCCCCCCCACCACCCAAATGCAAATCCTGCCTAGCCCACCCCCACCAGACCCCCTCCACCACCCCCCACCAGAGACCCCTTGAGAGAGACCCTCACCAGAGATCCTCCAATTAAAGAGAGTCCAACCAGAGATCCCCCATAGGAGAAACACCGATAAGTGACCCCCAATTATAGAGACTGTCACAAGAGACCGCCCCATGAATGGGAACTGCACCAGAGCCCCCCCCCCCCCCCAATTACCGGGACACTCATCTGAAAGACCCCATAAGAGAGGCCCCTGCCTGGAAACCCCCATCATTGAGACCCTGCGTGGAAGCCCTCCATAAGAAAGGCCCCTGCCTGGAAGCTTCCCAGTTATGTGCTTTATGCAGAGAAAAAGGGGAATTGAGAGCACTTAGTTGTCTTTGATGTGGTCCAGGAGCTGTCAATCAGAGTTAATGTTTATAAACATTGTGGTTAGATTCACAGAAATCCACTCAAGTGGGAAGGAAGATGAATGAAACAATTCAGACAGTTGGGTGCGTATGGAAGCTGTCAATCACAGTCTACTGAAAGCAATTTTATATTGATATGAACAAAACAAAGAATACACAGGAACAGGCCCTCTGGCCCTCTAAGCCTGCACTGATCACGTGTCCTATCTAGACCAACCGCCTGTATCCTTTTATACCCCGTCTATTCATGTACCTATTGAGATAAGTCGTGAAGGTCTGCCTCAACTACCTCACTTGGCAGTGTATTCCAGTCCAACACCACCCTCTGCATAAAAAAAACTTACCCCGCACATCGTCCGGGTGGCCCAATGTTGGGCCACTTCCCCCGCTGCAAAACACGCCATTGAGGATGGCGGCGGGGTTGTATGTGTGTGGAAAATCCCGCCCAAGGTTATGTTACCATTTAAGATCACTTAATACAGTACTGCTGTTTTGATTTGCATTTTGACTTTGCTAGTATATGTACTTTCAACTTTAACATATTTCACATTTCAATTTTAATACTCTTCTTGATAAGCCAAGCCAACCTCTTAGATAATTTTGTTTCCTTATTTTTTTTTATTCATTGAAGGGGCTGAATTCTTGCTTGATAAAGATTTAGAACTTCAGTCACATAGGAAGATGAGAAAAGCTTGGGTTGTTTTCCTTGCAGTTAACCCAGTGTCCTTGACATTGATTGCAATGAAGTTCTTTGACAGGTTGGTAATGAGGCACATCAACTCCATATCCCCAGAATGCCTAGATCCACTGCAATTCGCATACCACCACAACCAGTCCCCAGCAGATGCCATCTCCCAAGGATTCCTAAATCAGACTCCTATTTATTAACTACAGCTCCGCCTTCAACACCATAATCCTGGCCAAGCTCATATAAAAGCTCCAAAACCTAGGACTTGGCTCCTCACTCTGCAACTGGAGCCTCGACTTTCTGATCCAAAGACCATAATCAGTAAAGATAAACAACGACACCGCCACAATAGTCCTCAATATTGAGACCCATAAGGGTGTGTACTTAGCCCCCTACTATACACATGACTGCGTGGAAAAATGTGGCTCCAATTCCATCTACAAGTTTGCTGACAACACGACTGTAGTCGGTTGGATCTCGAACAATGATGAGTCAGAATACAGGAGTGAGATAGAGAACCTAATGGAGTGGTGTAACGACAAAAATCTTTCCCTCAATGTCAGCAAAACTAAAGAGCTGGTCATTGACTTCAGGAAGCAAAGCCCCTGTCTGCCTCAATGGGGCCGAGGTGGAGGTGGTTAACAGCTTCAAATTCCGAAGTGTGCACATCACCAACCATCTGTCCTGGTCCACCCACATCAATGATACGGCCAAGAAAGCACATCAGCGCCTATACTTTCTCAGGAAACTAGGGAAATTTGGCAAGTCCACATTGATTCTTACCAACTTTTACAGATGCACCATAGAAAGCATCCTATCTGTTTGTATTACAGCCTGGTTTGGCAACTGCTCAGCCCAAGACCATAGGAAACTACAGAGAGTTACAAACACAGCCCAGTCCATCATACAAACCCGCCTCCCATCCATTGACTCAGTCTATACCTCCTGCTGCCTTGGGAAAGTGGGCAGCATAATCAAAGATCCGTTCCTCCCAGTTTATTCACTCTTCCAACTTCTTCCATCGGGTAGGAGATACAAAAGTCTGAGCCCGGGAGGCATTTTCACTCCTTTGTGAGGGCTGGTTGTGATCGCAGCACTGGCCACTACTATCTTCAGGCACTGCTAGGAAACAGAGCTGCCTGCTAATCTGATTGGGTAACACCTCAAAGGCGGGATTTCATGTCCCTGAGAGTTGGAAATCCCACTCTTAAGGTCGTCCCCAGTGTAATATTAATGTGGAGCAGCTGGTGAAGAACCAATTGACATTTAGGTGGTTTGGGGGGCGGGGGGAGACAGGTAATCAGTGCACCCTTAAAATTCACCCCTTTGGAGCAGAAGTGTATGGATTAGGCAAATGGGGAGGAATTGTTTCTGATGCAAGAAGTGTCAGAGATCGCAGATTTAAGGCGATTGGCAAACAAACCTGAGAATAAGAGATTTGTGGACCAGCAAAAACTTAATCTACAATTCTGCTGGTGAACAAGAGATTGAAATATCGAAGTAAGAATGCTTCTACCTGCAGCGAGTCCCAAGATATGTATGACTGACTTTTAGAAGAAGGACATTGAATGTAATAGAAAGTGAAGAGTATATAGTTTTAGATCGGGTTTTTGTGTTTTGAGAAAATTGAAAATTAGGAACCTGTTTCCTAACAGGTGTGGAACAGATTGCAGATAGACTTAGGAGACCTCTTTTAAAACGTGCCTAGAGGTTATTAAATCCTAGCTCTAGGAATAAGAAGTAGAGAGAGGATAGAGATCACTGTACTCCCCACAAAATATGTTACCCTTCTCGGAGATGCATTTTGGTCTCTGCACATTTTCTTTCTCTTTTTATATTATTTTTCCCTTGGTGATTCTTGCAACGCCATATTGTAGATCACAGTAAAACGGCCTTTATTATGGCAAGACAGCCAAAAAAGAGAGGAAAAAAGAGGTCAGGTTTAGTTTAGTTATTGTATTATGATATAATTATGTAATTATTCTATTCAGAAAGATTTTATGGTTCTTTGCAGCATAATATTATTCTAATTGTTTTGAACCCTTTACGGCTGCCTCCTCCAGCTGCCCCATATAATTTACACACCTCGATGTGGTCCTCTGGCTGAAAGGTTTGCACACCCCATAATATTTCAATTCTGGTCAAAAAATAAACAGTGCACGCTGTCAGAAACAGACACTTCAGGAATAGGTGGTCATTAACTTTAGGATGTGTATACAGCAGGCTTGCTTTATGGAACAGTTGAATTTTAAAACCCTTTTTGAAGTTATTCTCCTGGTTCTGGCAGTGAGTGTATCAATCTTAATTGCTGAGGGTTTAAGAACCACAAGCCTAAAAAATTATGAACTTTATTAATATTGCATACATTTTGCTTTATGTGGCGAATATAGAACATAGAACATGTAGTGCAGAAGGACACCATTCGGCCCATCGAGTTTGCACCGACCCACTTAAACACTCACTTCCACCCTATCCCTGTAACGCAATAACCCCTCCTAACGTTTTTGGACACCAAGGGCAATTTAGCATGGCCAATCCACCTAACCTGCACATCTTTGGACTGTGGGAGGAAACCGGAGCACCCGGAGGAAACCCACGCAGACACGGGGAGAACGTGCAAACTCCACACAGACCGTGACCCAGCGGGGAATCGAACCTGGGACCCTGGCGCTGTGAGGCCACAGTGCTACTCACTGTGCTACCGTGCTGCCCTATATGATGCTATGATCACCACAGGTTTAGCGGGCATCAAAATCCTACTGGGCAACATTGGTTTATACAAGCTACCAACTTGTTTCTTTAAACGAGGGAATAGAGATTTTCTTCAATTATGGATGGACAGTTGAGACCTGTTGCTTTAAATTCCTGAACTAGGATCCTCAGGACTGCTCATATGTCCTGGAGCGGAGCCAGTTCTGCAGGAAGTGTCTCTAGATGTTTGAGCTCAGGATTTCAAAGCTTAAGGGGCAGCTGGAGGCACTGCAAAGCATCAGAGAGGATGAGCGTTTCCTGGATTGGATGTTCCAGGAAGTGGTCACCCCAGGGCAGTTACACTTCAAGATAGTAGATGCGGCGACATCCAGAAAAGTTGGAAGAGGCAGGATACTTCAAGGTGAGTGCTACTCTCAGACTCGTGATCAACAGTGCAGTCTCCTGGTAGTGATGTAACCTTGAAGAAGTGCAGTCCAGACTATGGCATCAACAAGCAAGGGATTTTACAGGAGGAAACAGCAAAGAGCTGATATGTACATGTTAGAGAAAATGTTGTATTTTGGAAAGAAATAGGCATATCAATAGGCTCAGGGGGCCTCCAGGATGTGGTCAATGTTAGGATCACTGCATTTCCTGATATATATATATAAATGACTTGGATATTGGAATATAAAGTAAAAATTCAATATTTGTCAATGCTATCAAACTCGGAGGTGTGGAAAATATTGAGGATTATACCAGATATCTGTAACAGGATTAAAATAATGTTAGCAAAATGGGTACACAAGTGGCAACTGAAATTGAATACAGAGAAACGTCAGCTTGTTATAACCTCATGAGACCTACGGGGAGATTGGAGGGGCGGAGGCCCACGATTGAGGCTTGATCATTCCCCGGGAGAAAAGTTGGCCCAGTATGAAGCTGGCATCTTCCGATGGTCCCGGCTGGGACTTGGGGTGCTATCCATCACTGTACATTCGCGCTGCTAGTAGGGTATAAACTACTGGAACGTACCTTATGGGGATTCTGCATTAATTACCATATTGACGATGAGGACAAAGCGGAACTAGAGGTAGTTAGTGATGCTCAATATCTAGACTACGGCTGCATCTTGCCACAGAGGAGCAAGGTTAGCATTGGTTCAAAAATGCCACTCTTTTGGGAGGCTCAGCTTTTTGATGGGAGTATAGAAGACTGGGCTCAGTGGTCTGAGCGTATACATAACTTTGTCAGGGTGAACGTCATTGTACTGGGGAGGACTGCCAAAGGGTAATTCTCTTGGCCACCTGTGGTGCCCCCACTTTTGGCATCATAAACAGGTAACCTACCCTGTGACCGCAGACTTCCAGATGTTTGACGAATTAGTGGTGCTTGTGGCGGACCACTATGACCCCCAAACCGTCGGTCATTGTCCAAATATACTGGTTCAATATGGCCAAGAGTACCATGGGGGAGTCAATTACGGAGTTTCTGACACATTTACGCAAACTGGCTGAGAACTGCGATAATTGGCCATCCCAACCAGAGGTGGGAAAGGACTGCCTTGTGTGCAGAGTTGACAACATAGCAACCCAGCAGATGTTGCTGGCTGAACCATCTTTAGAACTGAAAAGGGCCATTGAGACCTCCCTCTCATGGGAGAACTCAGAGAAGGGATTCCATGAGCTCATTGGCACGTTGGAAATGGAGGTGAATAGTGTAGGATGCCCCCCCACTCGGGCAAGCAGCGCCCCCTAGGAACAAAGCCTCTGAGACCCAGCCCTCCTGAAAAAGTTTGGGGCCAGATCTGTTAGCCAAGTGCCACTGAAGCCAAGCATGATGTCTCCTCTGAACCTCTGGAGGAGGTCTAGAGGTGCTGAACCTGTAGTGGGAGGAACCATGAGGCCCAGGAGCATCAAGGCAGCCAATACGTTCATCATCCCAGTCGAGGGAGGTGCCACCTAGAGCCCTACCTTCCACTTGGCACAGCCTTATTAGGACGTGAGCATGCAGTTGAACTACATCGCCATGTTAGGTTGCCCAAATTTACTGTCCAGAAGGGGCAGCACGGTAGCATAGCGGTTAGCACAAATGCGTCACAGCTCCAGGTTCCCAGGTTCGAATACCGGCATGGGTCACTGTCTGTGTGGAGTCTGCACGTTCTCCCCGTGTGTGCATGGGTTTCCTCCGGGTGCTCCGGTTTCCTCCCACAGTGCAAAGATATGCAGGTTAGGTGGATTGACCACCTGATTGCCCTTAGGGTTCAAATTGCCCTTAGTGTTAGGTGGGGTTACTGGGTTATGGGGATAGGATGGAGGTATGGGCTTGGGTAGGGTGCTCTTTCCAAGAGCCGGTGCAGACTCGATGGGCCGAATGGCCTCTTTCTGCACGGTAAATTCTATGAAATCTATGAATGATCACCCACTGGTGATCGAAGTGGACATGGGGGTTGTGGTCTCTGTGATAGAGTGACAGAAGTTCCAGGCGATCAGGACGGGCATCCAGCACTTGGATTTGAAGGACATTGAGGCGTATTTGCTAAAGTAACAAGAGAAATGTTAGCCATCGTAGGCATAATAATGACCCCAGATGCCTATGGACAGCAGTCCATCTGGTTGCCCTTGATAGTAGTACGGGGATCCGGCCGTACTCTGCAACGCTGTGATTGGCTGCAGAGGCACCATTTGGACTGGCAAAGGATTTGTAAGTTGGGCATTACCGGTTTATACGAGGTCCTGGGAAGTACCGGGAAGTCTTCCAAGATGACCTGGGAAGATCAAAAGGTACCGTGCCAAGATTCACATAGACCCCGAGACCCAGGGTGGCCAGTTTAGTTCTCTACACTTTGCTGACAATGGTGGAGGATGAGCTCAACCGGTTGGAAAGCCTTGGAATTATTTGGCCGGTACAATTTGCAGAGTGGGCAGCACCTCTAGTCCCGGTGCTGAAACCAGTTAAAACTGTCTGCCTGTGTGCTAACAGTGAACAAAGCCTTTCGGGTGGACAGATATCCAATGTCACAAATGGAGGACTTCTGCACAAAGCTGGCTGGATGCCTCCCCAGATGAGTTGGTGTTATTCCAATGCATGGACAACAGAACGGAGAGACCAATAGCCTATGCATTACATACTTTGGTCTATATGGAGCACAAATAGGCTCAGATCGAGAAAGAAGGGCAGGCCGTCGTTTATGCGGTGAAGAAATTCCACCATTATGTTTAGGGGAGTCGTTTCACGATCGTATCAGACCACAAGCCATTGCTTGGGTTATTTAAACAGGACAAGGCTATTCTACTGATAGCATCTGCCCAGATACTGTGTTGGGCCCTTCAGTTAGCAGCACACGAGTACGTGTTTGAGTATCACCCGGACACGTAGATTGCAAAGACGGATACTTAGCCAATTCCCATTTCCAACAACCCCCTCTCCACCAGTGATTGATGAGGTTGTATCAGATTTAAATTTTATGGATACCCTGCCAGTCACCACCACAACAGGTTGATGACTGGATGCAGAAGGACTGGCTTTTGCGAAGTTTCGCTATGTCGTCTTGCACGGAGTTCGGCAAGAGAAACTGCCTATGGAATTGCAGGATTTCGAGGTCAAACAGCAAGAGCTCAGCATGGAGGGTGACATCCTCCTGTAGGGAGTTCGCATTCTGATTCTGAGTCAAGGAAAACAAGCTATATTTCCAGACCTACAGTATGGACACCCGGAGTGTCATAGATAAAAATGCTCCCTAGAAGCTACATATGCTGGCCAGGCTTGGAGGGCAACATCGACAGTTGACCCAGCAATGTGCCCCATGCCAGGAACATAAGACGTTATCACAAGTTACACCACTCCACCCATGGGAATGGATGGGCCAATCCTTGTTGTGTCTGCATGAAGACTTGCTGGACTCTTTCAGGGCTCAATGTTCTTGCTGATAGTGAACGCTAATTCAAAATGATTTGACGTCCATCGAATGCCGTCCACCACTTCAAAAGGCTACCATCGAGAAGCTAAGCCTCTCATTCAGTACCCACAGCATCCCAGAGGTATTGATCACAGACAATGGTGCCCCATTTACTAGCGAGGAGTTCACGTATTTCACAAAGTCAAACGGGGTAAAGCACATCCAGACTGCCCCGTACCACCCTTCCTCAAATGATTTGGCTGAATGAGCAGTGTAGACATTTAAGAAGGGCATGAGGAAACATGTCACAGGATCCGTGGAGAAGAGGTTGGCGCGTTTTTTTGTTCAGCAACTGCACCATGTCACACGTTATGACTGGAGTGGCACTGGCAGAACTGATGATGAGCAAGAGGCCGAGAACCCATCTTAGCCTAATATTCCACGATCTAGAAACTTACAAGATAATGAATGGCTTGGATAGGATGGACGTAGGGAAGTTGTTTCCATTAGCAGGGGAGACTAGGACGCGGGGGCACAGCCTTAGAATAAAAGGGAGTCACTTTAGAACAGAGATGAGGAGAAATTTCTTCAGCCAGAGAGTGGTAGGTCTGTGGAATTCATTGCCACAGAGGGCGGTGGAGGCCGGGACATTGAGTGTCTTTAAGACAGAAATTGATAAATTCTTGATTTCTCGAGGAATTAAGGGCTATGGGGAGAGAGCGGGTAAATGGAGTTGAAATCAACCATGATTGAATGGTGGAGTGGACTCGATGGGCCGAATGGCCTTACTTCCGCTCCTATGTCTTATGGTCTTATGGTCTTATTAGCGGAAAAGAGAAACGGAGACGGGAAAGAGGAATGGAGACGAGTTCTGGGATTCTCTGACCCGGTGCCAGCTTCTCCATTCTCCGGCAGAATTTTTCCGGCACCGGCAGGATCGCCACGCCAGTCAGGGGACATTGACAGTGACCCCACCCCGCCGATTCTTTAGGGCCCGATGGGCTAAGTAGCCGACGAGTTTGGCCGAGTCCCGCCGGCGTGGATTACCTCCCACACTGTGGGATCTGGAAGGCAAGTGTGCAGGAGCCGCCCTGGGGGGGGGGGGGGGGGGGGGGGGGGTGGAGGGATCTGACCCGGGAGGGGGGGGGGACCACAGTGGCCTGGCCCACGATCGGGGGCTACCGAGGGCAGGCTGGTTCCCTAAAGGGAACTTATTGCCTTATTGCCCGGGGGCCGGCGAGGGAAAGGGAACCCCTGCGCATGCGCGGAAATACAGCGGCTGTTCCGTGCATGTGCGGGAATACGTCAGCCGTTCCACACATGCGCGGACTCGTGACGGCTATTCTCCACTGGCTGGCTGGCTGGAGCTGCGGGGACCAGTCCGGCAGCAACCTAGCCCCCTAGAAAGGTGAGAATTCCTCATTTTCAGGGGTCGTTGATGCCTGAGTCGTTGGCGCCGGTTTTCACGCCATTGTTAGAGAATCCCGCCCAAGATCTCCAGAGGCGGTGCCGAAGCAGTCGGATGGAGGACACAGGTTTTTGACCAGGGGACACGGCATAGGTCCGGAACGTGAGATAGTGACCAATGGATACCAGGAATCAAAGAATAAAGAACAAAGAAAAGTACAGCACAGGAACAGGCCCTTCGGCCCTCCAAGCCCATGCCGACCATGCTGCCCGACTAAACGCCAATCTTCTACACTTCCTGGTTCTGTATCCCTCTATTCCCATCCTATTCATGTATTTGTCAAGGTGCCCCTTAAATGTCACTATTGTCCCTGCTTCCACCACCTCCTCTGGCAGCGAGTTCCAGGCACCCGCTACCCTCCGTGTAAAAAACTTGCCTCGTACATCTACTCTAAACCATGCCCCTCGCACCTTAAACCTATGGCCCCCAATAATTGACCCCTCTACCCTGGGGAAAAGTCTCTGAATCGTGGTGAAATACCTAAAAACACTGGAACGGATGGTGCAAAAGCATATGCACTTCTGGAGCAGGGAGCCAGCGTCAGGTTCGACCCCACCGGATGAGTTGTCTTTCAGTCCCGCCTGCCAGTACAAGGAGGCCTGGGGGCATTGCCCCATTTGGGCCATAATAATGAGATGTGTGATGTAGCGGATTCAGAGTCCAGCATGGAGACTCAGGCATCCACTGCTTCAGATGACAGCTTCACCAGGGAATGGTCACCAAAGGCGTCCCCCAGATGATTGAAGCAAGAGAAACATTCCCCAACACACTACACGCCTCTGATCCAACCACGCAACAGCCGGAAGCACAACCAATAGCGAAGAGCAGAAGGCAGCCTCCTCCACCCTCAATAACAGAGGGACATGTGGACTTTTGGGGGAAAATATATTATAACCCCCATGAGACCCACGGCGATGACCCGATCGATCTCACCGTGGGGCTCGTAGAAAACGAGCTCCCAGCTGGGAAGCAGGGGCCCATCAGTGGAGCTCATTAATTCACCAGGATGAAAGCCGCCCCAGAAGGGCGGCGACATCTTCAGATGGTGCCGGCTAGAACTGCTGTACTTTCTTGCTAGGAGTAGGAAATAAACTACTGGATTTATCTTTTCGGGACTCATCCTATTCGTAGGATGCAAATGGGTCTTAAAGACCCATTTGTATCCTCCCACTGGTGCAATGTCCGAACTTCAATCCTATTGCCAACCGGGGGGGGCCAGAACATCGGAAAGGGCACAGGTCCCGTTTTTTTCCCCTGCATTGGATTCTCCACCGAATAGGAACTTTGCTACTGACAGTGTACACTGGATAATCCAGCCCATGATCTATCAATGTTTCTTTATGAATATAGTGAAAGACCTCAAATCTCTGGGGATACCACTTCTCACACCCTGTCAAATACTCAATATTCCTACTTTCAGCACCATACCTAGCACTAACTCATTGCCTATGTTAATAATATGCTTCCAATCCATGCACATCTATTTTTCCCATAACTCTGTAAAACCTTGTTAATGCTTTCTAAAATTCCAAATAGACAACATCCATAGACATTCCTTTATCTACACTGCCACTGACCTCCACAAAAAAAATCATGTTGGTTAATACCCTTTAGAAATTTGAACTGGCTGTCTGTAATCAATTTATATTGATTCAAGTGCTCAGTCACTCTGTTACGAATAACATTGTATTAACTTCTCCAAAACAGACTTACACTATTGTCAGTACATATTAGATTTTTGCCTTAAATATTTTCAATATTGCATTCCAAAGTCAAGTGTTTTGATTCAAGGTATTGTTCTAATTAATGATAATATTCAAATGCAGTACAAGAGAGATTTATTACATTAAAATTAGCTGGAAACCCACAAAATATAATTTTAAATACAAAAAGTCAGGAGACGATTTCAAAAGCAACACAACCTGCAGTGTTCCAACAGTGGAAGAAACATCATTAATTAAGATTTATTTGTTATAGAGTCGATGAGGAACAAAGTTATCACGTACTCACAACTTACATTTAAAATAAGATATGAATGCAAGCAACTTAAATAAATGAAAGGAGAATGAAGGCAGGTGTGTTATAAATATTTGAAGTAGTATTAAAAGATATCGGAGTGCATGAAATGAAGGCTGGCATTAACTGGTCGGATTACAGCTCATCCATTAAACATGTCCTTGGGAAACACCAGGGTACCTTTCTTTGTGCACAGCTCCTTGATCTCAAAATATGTAATGACAATGGGAACATCTTATTCAACCCCTTCCATTCCAACTGATATGACTCATGTCAATAAAGCAGCAGAATGCGCAACCAAAGTTGACACCACAATAAAACCATAATAACACTAATTTCTCCAGAATTGGAGATTGAAGGACCAAGTATATGGTCCATACATATCAAATATTCTGCTAAAAGCTGAGGCCTACAATACATCCTGTGGACATAAATGTATTTTCACTTTGCAGTGTGCATTATTTCAATTTAGATCACTTAATAGTATATAAGGGAGGCCAGTGGCACAGTGGTAGCACCTCAACCTCCGGGCCAGAAGTCCCAGGTTCAAGTCCCACTTCAGGACTTGATGGCCACAGGAGGTGCATTCATAATGTGGCTAGGCAGTGTCATAATATACACACAAGTATATGATGGTGCACAGACAGACATTGATTGACACACAGGATGACCAATGAACACACAGAACACAGCAGCCAATCACCAGACAGGGCCCGGCCACTATAAAGCCAGAGGGCACTAGTTTTCCCGCTCTCTTGGGATGCAGCTTCCGAGACAGTCAGAGCTCGTGAGCAACAACTAGAACATCCACCATGTTGTAGTAAGATAGTCTGGTCAGGTTACCTCAGGTCTCCAGTCAACTCAGCATAGTGTTAACCCACAGTTAAAGTATGTTTAATAGTTAAGACTTCAATAAAATAGAGTTGCATTTCTTCAAGTGTTGGAAGCTGGTCTCTCTCGCTGCTATAGTAAACGCTGTCCTCGCAGACCCAGCAAACCCAACACATCAGGCAGGTTGATTATCCGCTTGTAAATCTTTCCAACACACCTAATGGCAGGAGATAAGAGAGTTTCCTAGGCAGCCATGCGTCAGACTACCAAAGAACTTTACAAAGTCTAACCGTGGACCAATCTGATGGGAGTCTATGGTGGCCAACACCCTCTTATGGTACCTGAACGATGAGGAAGAATATTATGTCGAATCCATAAGAGCTTTTGGAGCATGCCTTGAAGCAAGTAGTGTCCAAGTATATTCAAACCAGCTGTCTGTTATCAAAAGAGAGTAAGTGGTATGGGCTTGACTGTACAGTTACTTTGAAGTGATTGCACATATCATCTCTTTTATGTATTATAAACCCAGCCACCTCTGGGTTGCATGCCACATGATTATGTGGTGACATCATCAGAGACACTTGGGAGCTCTTTAATAAAGTCTGACTAGTTGGTTAAGTAACCTACGGTGTGGCAACTTTTTAACAACCTTTTCTTCTACTGTAAAGAAGAGCAGAACCCCTAGAAATATAAGAGTAAAGAGAAAGCTGGCATTGAGGATGCTTTTCCAGTAAAAATAATCAGAAGAAAAAATTTTGACCTGTACCTCAAGTCAAGGATTGATTTTCAGGAGACCACTCCACCATTGATTGAAGTGCGGTAAATCTGGCCATTGGAAATGTGTAGCTTTTGCTTAGAGTGGATATTCATTTTAACATTGATAGAAAACACTCTGAACCATGATGTGTTGGCTAGTGTAGACTTGAGATATGAACAGACACTTCCAACACTGATGAAGGTTCAACTCAATTTTATTAACTAACTTCTAACTAACTAACACACCATGACTGCGGGTCTAAATGATGCTAACTTAAACTAGAGACCTAAGCCTTGTCCGAACCAATTGATTCTCTCAGTATGTGGTGTAAGTCTGTGCTGGGCTGGATGAGTTCTTGTTACACTGAGAGGCAGCACCCAGAATGATCGGGAACCGTGGTGCCCTCTGCCTTTATAGTGTGTGTATTCTAACTGGTGATTGGCTACGGTGTTTGTACATGTTGATTGGTCCCTGTGTATGTCCATCAGTGTGTGTCTGCACCATGATATACTGGTGTATATTATGACAAACCATTCCTTGTTTTTTTTTATTTGATGGCGACACGGAGAGTCGGAAAAATATTTTATTTTCTCAGCCAGCTCATCAAAGGTATTAGTGGGCAATTCAAACAATCGGACGTGGGGGGGGGGGGGGGGGGGGGGGGGGGGGGAGAGAGAACTTCCTCGAAAACAAGCAAAGAAATAAAACAAGGTCATGTAATAAACAAGTTTACTTACCAAAGATGGAGAGTCTTTTCCAAATGGGCGTCTGTGCAGTGGTGGGCTGCAGGGTCAGATCCTCGACTCGAGAGAGAGAGAGACCAGCTTTTGGAAAAAAACTGGTGCAATCTTCTGATTTTAAAACAGATTGATGCTTACAAATGAAATTAAAGTAGCAACTTTCTTGAGCGTAATAGGATAGAAACCTTTCACCCTATTACAAAGATCCATCCCTGCAGAGCCTAATTCCAAATCATGCGAGGAATTGACGAAAACCCTTGAAGAACACTACGCGTCCAAACCATTGATCATTGCAGAGAGATTCGGATTTCTTCGACATAGCCAAGGAGAAGGTGAAAAGGAGAAGGTGAAAATATTCAACAATAAGGCAGCATGGTAGCATGGTGGTTAGCATAAATGCTTCACAGCTCCAGAGTCCCAGGTTCGATTCCCGGCTGGGTCACTGTCTGTGCGGAGTCTGCACGTCCTCCCCGTGTGTGCGTGGGTTTCCTCCGGGTGCTCCGGTTTCCACCCACAGTCCAAAGATGTGCGGGTTAGGTGGATTGGCCATGCTAAATTGCCCGTAGTGTCCTAAAAAGTAAGGTTAAGGGGGGGTTGTTGGGTTACGGGTATAGGGTGGATACGTGGGTTTGAGTAGGGTGATCATTGCTCGGCACAACATTGAGGGCCGAAGGGCCTGTTCTGTGCTGTACTGTTCTAAATTCTAAGTTCTAAATTGCAGCTGTACTATGGAAACTAGCAAAGGATTGTGAGTTTGGACTAACCCTTGGGAACATTCTGTGAGACAAACTTGTGTATCGAGCACTTCTTGGAAGAGCATGGTTGAACAAAATCAAACTAAATGGACACCAACTGATTGATGGAAAAAATACATTACAGAAAGGTATAAGGTGGTATTTGGATACACTTTAGGAGAAATGATCGGTGTTGAGGCAGAACGTAAGATAAAACTTGATAGCATCCCAAAATACTTAGAACTCTGCCATATGCAGTCAAACCAAAAGTCGAAATGGAACTTGGAAAGTTGATCAAAGATGGAGTAATCAAGTCTGTGACAAGCGATTGGGCAACTCCAATTCTCCCAGTTATCAAGCAGTATGGCTCAGTAAGAATCTGTGGTGATGTTTAAATGATGATCAACCCAGAGGTGTGCGCTGGCCAGAATCTTTTACCATAAATAGAGGATCTATTTGCAGGATTGTCAGGTAGACAAAAGTTCAGTAAGATAAATTTGTCCCAAAAGTACCTTCAGATGAAGGTAGCAGCTGAGTCACAGCCTCTTCTAATAATTATAGCACACAAAGGATTGTTCATGTATAAGCGCCCACTATTCAGAATAACATCAGCACCAGCCTGATTCCAAAAGCCCATGAACCAAATCCTTAGAGGCCTCAGCAGTATTTGGATGAGACTTTAATCACTAACAGGGCTGAACAGAAGCATCTGAAGAATTTAGAAGACGCATTGGAAAGACACATGCCAGGATACTCTGCTGCGGGTCCGCTCTGCTACCATTGCTAGCAAGGACGGAGAACTTGGTGCTCAACGAAATCTCCTGTCCCATGCCGTGAACGGATGGAGAATCTTGCCCACAATGTTCACGTCAAGAGAGAGAAATGTGAATTGTTCCAGTCATTAAAAAGTTATCTTGGCCGTGTAATTGAAAAGACCGGGCTCCACAAGGAACCTAAGAAAATGAGTGTGATTGTAGATGCATCTAGACAGCAGAATATATCGCAACTGAGATACTTTTCAGGACTCATCTATTACTATGGAAAATTTATTCCAAATCTTGCTACCATATTAAAACCACTTCATATATTATTATGTGCAAACCAACAATGAATTTGAACTAAGCTGCAGAGGCATAAAATGAAGTGCTAGTTCATTTTGTTCCCAATTTAAAAATACAACTCACATGTGGAGTAGGACTCCCTATGGAATGGGTGCAGTTGTCTCTCATTTAATGCCAAATAGAGATGCGTTGAGGACATTGACAAGCGCAAAATAGAATTATGCTCAATTGGAAAAGGAAGCCTTTTCAGACAAACAGAGATTGTCCAGGATTTTCTGTTTTTGTGTTTTACACTGTTCTGCAAATTAAAATGCTCTGCAAAAACTTTACTTGCTAAATAAATATCAGCTGAATGACTGGAATTAGCAAAGCATGGGTCAGATTCAGGAATCTGAACAAATCCAAAGCCAAAATAGTCAGACTGTATTGATAACTCCCCAAAGGGTAAACGATAACAATCCGTTGGAGTAAGGTCAAGGAGTCAAATTTTGTTTCATATATACTATTGATAAATTCAAGTATTCAAACCTTAGATTTTCAAGTATGATGGAGAAAACCTGCTGAGTTCTCAAGGGACTAAGAAGAAAGATAAAAGTCAATGTATTAGACAGGCTGAGATGTGCAATGTCTTTGAAGTTCTGTGACCTCTTTCTGGTTATTTTTGAAGGTGGCTGCTTTTATTCTGCTGATCATGCTAAATAAGAAATTTGCACTGAATTTTCCACAGACCTTTGCACATATTTCTAGAAAAGTCAAGTGTTAAGAATGGAAATTGTAAATGTCTTTTGCACTATGTTCTGTTTCCAATAACTGCGTTGACTGTCCTTTAAATAGTATTGGATTGAAAGCTATGATCTTATGATTTTGTTTATGCATTCCAAAAATATTAAATCTGGATAGTAGCAGTCCATCAGACGGAAAACAATAAAAGAAAAGAGAAAGAGAGAAGGGGACCATATGATCTTTTGCATCAAATGGAGAGAGCAGTTGGGGTCTCAGTTTAATGACTCAGCCGAAGGTACGCTTATGCTGCTGCACCCCTCTGGACTGACTGTAAAAAGGGTGAAATGTTACATGTTACAGTTAAGATGCATGATATATGAATACCATTTGAAGCTTAAACTTCAACATAGATATGAAAGTGCTTTTTGCTGTCAGTTGGTTAATATTTTCTGGGCAGTGATCTTCGTTGAGCAGATTTGGTCAGATGTTCGGGCAGCACTATATTCCGAATGGCATAGATTCCAATGCTGAGAATGAGAAAATGCAATTTAATTTCATAGCGTGCTTAGATCTAGTCATTTTAAGCATGCACAAGTAAAAATATTCTGAACCAGTTTAAAATCATAACCCAAATATACTTTTGGTTAAAAACTTTCCCCAGAGAATGAAGTTCTGTTGAAAATGCAAAGTGACAAATAGTTTTCATTAATCATAGTAATGCAGTTATGCAATAACATTTGCTGTATTCATCTTTCAGAATTTTGTTCTATGCAAACACAAGTGAACTTTCAACCAGACTGTCTATTAACAAATGAATCTAAACTGAACAATATGCCATGAATGTACTATTAAGTGGATATTCAGTTTTAAATTAAATATGAAAGGGCTGATGGCATAAGTTTAGTAAATCATAGAAAGCTGGCAGTAAGTGAACATTAACTATTTACAAAGTTATAAAGTTCTGCTCAAGGCAGCATATCACTCTCAGTACAGTTTTTGCTCAGAGAACTAACCACATCAGGCCCTGCTTTCGGCCAGCTTTTATCTTAGTTCATAACGATTCTCAAATGAGTGGCCTCCATCCCTAACTGGGAAGCTTGTACTCCAGGGGTTCCATGGGGAGATCAATTATGGTTTCCCCTTGGTCCCCTTGCAGGCTATGAAATAAAAAAACTCATAAGCCATAATTAAGCCGGTCTTCATCTGAATCATGCTGGGACCAGAGTCCTGGCAAACTGGATAACTAGGGCTGTAGATAGGACTTTAAACTAACGAGTGAGGGGGGAGGGTTCAGTTGTATGGAGAATTAGAAAATTCAAGTTAAAGGAGACTATAGAAGTGCAGGTTAATAATGAGGACTTTAAACTAGTTAAAGGGCCCAAGTGCTCGGGAGAAGTTAATAAAGTTTCCAGACCACGTAATAGAACAGAGAGTTTAGAAGGTGCAGCAATATAACTTCAGGTAGAGCAAAAAAGGGGGCAAAGATGAGAATAATCTTTAATAATAATATTTATTGTCACAAGTAGGCTTACATTAACACTGCAATGAAGTTACTGTGAAAAACCCCTCGTCGCCACACTACGGCGCCTGTTCAGGTCCACTGAGGGAGAATTCAGAATGTTCAATTGACCTAACAACACGTCTTTCGGGACTTGTGGAAAGAAACCTGAGCACCACAAGAAACCCACCCAGACACGGGGAGAACGTGCAGACTACGTACAGACAGTGACCCAAGCTGGGAATCGAACCTGGGCCCCTGAAGCAGTGAAGCAACAGTGCTAACCACTGGGCTACCATGCCGCCCTAGAGAAAGGGAGATGGTAATGCAGGACTGAGGGTGTTGTACCTAAATGTGCGCAGTATACGGAACAAGGTTATTGCTTGTTGCGCACATTGAAATTGACCGGTACGATGCTATGAGCATCACAGAGACATGACTACAAGGGAATCAATTTAGGTATCTAAATATCCAAGGTCCTATCGAAGGACAGGCAGATGGGCAGAGGGTGTGGGGGCGGGGGCGGTGTTGTTAGTAAGGAATGAAATTAAATCGATAGCAATGATGCGACTATCAATTCACAAGACACGTGATTGGAAATGAACAGTGGGTTTAATAATTTTACAATAGAGCCTGCCTGCGACGAGATGAACTGGCAGCAGGCTCACAACTTCAGAGCTTTATACTTCCGGTTAGTGGGAGGAGCCATGGGCGGAGCCAAGGGTGGAGCCCAGTACAAACTCCTCATCTCCCCGTATGGGCAGAGTCGCGCAACGGCTCGTATGCAGAGCCCACAAGGACACAATACATATAATAGAACACAGTGTGAATTACTAGGTTTATAATTCACGACAAACAAGAAGTAATATAGGATCAGAAGGCATAGAATCTGTGTGGATCGAGTTGAGGAATGGCAAAGGAAAAAAGACCCTGAAGGGAGTTATGTACAGGCCCCCTAGCAGTCGTCAGGATTTGGGGCAGAAAATAATCAGGATATTGAAAAGGCATATTAGAAAGGCAATATTACAATAATCATGGGGGACTTCAATATGCCGGTGGACAGGGAAAATCGGTTTGGTAGTGGATCCCAAGAAAAGGAATTTGTGGAATGTCTACAAGATGGTTTTTTGGAGCAGCTTGTGGTAGAGCCCACTAGGGAACAAGCAATTCTGGATTTGGTGATGAATAATGAGGCAAACCTGATTAGGAAACTTAAGGTGATCGAACCCTCAGAGGGCAGTGACCACAATATGATGGGAGAAGCTAGAATCAGACATAACAGTATCACAACTGAATAAAGGTAACAACAAAGACATGAAGGAGGAGCTGGCCAGAATTTACCCTACAGTTTGAGAGGAGAAGCTAGAATCAGATGTAACAGTATCACAATTGAATAAAGGTAACAACAAAGATATGAGGGAGGAGCTGGCCAGAGTAGATTGGAAGGGGAGCCACACAGTGGAACAGCAATGGCAGGGGTTTTGGGGGGTTATTCGGGAGGCACAACGGAAATTTATCCTAAGGAGGAAGAAACATGCCAAGGGGAGGATGAGGCATCCATGGCTGATAAGGGAAGTCAAGGACATAGCTGAGGAGATTGTGGAGGTATTTGTGGCGATCTTTCAGGAATCACTAGGGGCAGGGAGGGTCCCAGAGGACTGCTGAATGTAGCACCCCTGCTTAAGAAGAGAGAGAGGCAGAAGATGGGAATTATAGGCCGGTTAGCTTGACTTAGGTCATTGGTAAGATTTGAGTGTCCATTATTAAAGATGAGACTGCGGAGTATTTGGAAGTGCATGATAAAATAGGACTGTCAGCATGGCTTCATCAAGGGGGGGCCGGCAAATCTGTTAGCATTCTTTGAGGAGGTAACGAGGAAGTTAGACAAAGGAGAACCAGTGGACATTATCTATTTAGATTTCCAGAAGGCCTTTGACAAGGTGCCGTATAGGGGGCTGTTAAATAAGTTAAGAGCCCATGTTGTTAAGGGTAAGATAGTGCCATGGATAGAAGATTGGCTGACTGACTGGGGATAAAGGGATCTTTTTCAGGATAGCAACTGGTGTCTAATGGTGTGCCTCAGGAGTCAGTGTTGGGACTACAACTTTTCACAATATACATTAACTATCTTGAAGAAGGAACTCAAGGCACTGTTTTTAAGTTTGCAGATGTTATATGCAGAAGGACAGGTAGTATTGAGGAAGCAGGAAGGCTGCAGGTGGACTTGACAGGATAGGAGAGCCGGCAAAGAAGTGGCAGATGGAATACAATGTGGATAGGTGTGAGGTTATGCACTTTGGAAGGCGGAATGGAGGCACAGACTATTTTCTAAATGGGAAAAGGCTTGGGGACTGAGAAGCACAAAGGGACGTGAGAGTCTGAGTAAAAGATTCTCTTAAAAATTAAGTCCAGGTTTAGTCGGCAATTAGAATAGCAAATGCTATGTTAACATTCATGTCGACAGGGCTGGAATACAAAAGCAGAGGCCTGTATAAACCTGTGGTCAGACCCCAGTATTGAGCAGTTTTGAGCCTCGTATCTAAGGAAGGATGTGCTGGCCTTGGAAAGGGTCCAGAGGAGGTTCACAAGAATGATCCCTGGAATGAAGAGCTTGTCATATGAGGAGCAGTTGAGGACTCTGGGTCTCTTTTCATTGAGTTTAGATGGATGAGGGGGGGATCTTACGGAAACTTATTGGATACTGACATGCCTAGATACTGTGAATGTGGAGAGGATGTTTCCACTTGCAGGAAAAACTAGAACTCGAGGCCACAACCTCAAGACTGAAAGGATGATCCTTTAAAACAGAAATGAGGAGGAATTTCTTCAGCCAAAGGGTTGTGAATCTGTGGAGTGCTTTGCTGCAGAAAGCTGTGGGGAACAAATCACTGAGTGTCTATAAGACAGAGATAGATAGGTTCTTGATTAATAAGTGTTATGGGGTTATGGGGAGTAGGCAGGTGAATGGGGATGAGAAACATATCAGCCATGTTGAATGGTGGTGCAGACTCAATGAGCCGAGTGGCCTAATTCTGCTCCTATGTCTTGTGGTCTTACGGTCTCAGCCAAATTGTACAGCATAGTCATATAATTAAACCAATTACAACGGAAATGTACATTGGCAAACATCGATCAAAGGATTACAGTACTAATATCTCATGCTGAAATACCAAAAGTGGAGGCCATTCCACTTCCGGGCATTCTATGACTTCATATATAGTACTAGACTAATGCAGCACTCAGTCTGACTCATATTGGTGTATCAGACCAAATTTATCTGTTTAAAACAGAAGATATCTTCTCCTGTTTTGCATATGCTCGAGTTATGTTCTCAGATAGTAATACAATGTAGTCTCAGATCTCACGTGGAGAAGAAACGTGCTCTTAAATATTAATCAATAGCTGGCAATGAAAACTAATTTTTTAACAGAAGGTGGCTCTTCAGTCAATCACTTGTAGTGTTACAGTCCAAGCATGTGATATATTCATTCACTTCAAAAAATGAAAAGTGAAAAAGTGCTCAAATCACTGCAGTCATATGCCAAGCTATTGAGTTCATTATTTATGAATTAGAAGCCTTCTGGACTCAGCATTCTTTGACTTTGAGTCAGAAGGTCGTGTGTTCATGCCCCACAACAGACCTGAGCACATAATCTAAGATGACACGTTGGTATATTAGAAAAGGAATCCTGCACTAGCAAAGATTCTGCCTCTCCCATGAGGCATCACATGTAGACTGCCACATTCCTGCTTAAGTCAACTTAACAGATCTTGCAGCACTATTGAATGAACAACAAGTTCTCCCTCATACTCTGGCCAACATTCTTTCTTCAAGTGACACGGATGAAAGCTCTTTTCATGAGATCATTTGCCACTTCTGTGACCATCGTTTGCATGAACTAATTGATTTCCCAACATAACACCAGCATGTTTTTAAAATATTGGCCATAAAGCAGTTTTGGCCAGCCTGTGGGCTTGGTGAGAAGTATGTTGGAAGTTTAAGATCTTGGACTGGATTCTCCACTTCGCAACACCGGATGCATGAATTGCGATCGGGCAGAGAATTGCGCAAAATTGAAAAATCGAGGTTTGCGTCCAGAGCCAATTCCGACGCTATGCTCCAGTCCCTCGCTGGCACGATATCGATGTTTGCGCCCCGCACCAGCAGATCCATGCAGAACTGCAATTTCCGTGGATTTTAATATCATTAGTGGCTTGGACACTTCATGCTCTACACTTCCGTGATGCTCCGCCCCTCCTCGGTGAAAGTCTTGCAGGCGCCAATTAGTGTAAGTATTTACAAATGGAGGCAGGGCACCATGGCTGCCGGTGGGGTGGGGGGAGGCCGGAGGGGGGGGGGGGGGGGGGGGGCAGGAGGCTAAAAAAATTATGAGAAGCCCAGCCAGTCGGGTTGGCCGGGGAGAGTCTGCCTGGGCCAGAGGCAGTAGCAGGGACAACTTGGTGCCGAGTCATTGTACTTGGGGTGTCCCCCTCGGGATCGGGTGGCCTTGCTCAGCCTCATTGCTGCAGTATGTGTTTTAAACACATTCTTCAGGTGCTACCTATAGGCCCCCTGGCTGCTCACACTGTTGAGTACTTCTTGTGTTCTTTGAATGCTGGGAGAGCCTCTGGTCATCTGGGAGCCTACCAGAACTGCCCCTCTGGACACTCTCATACCCCAGCTGTATCATCAATGGAATGGGCATGTTTAAGCTCAATCAGAGGCCCACCAGTTTTTGGCACAGCTCAGAAGCAAAGGAAGCAAGAGATCAGCAGAGCTCACCCCAACCAGATGCCACCTGCACCGTGGCCTTGGAACCCTCCCTGATTCTCTGCCCCTCTCAGGCAGAGGCCTTACCAGTGACCCCACCCCCTCTGGATCATCAGCTGACCCTTCCTGATGAGGCTGGCAGCACTGACTGCATCTGTCATCACTTTGCAGGTGCTGTTCAGGAGGGCAGGCTCGAGTCTGAGGAAGAGGGTATCTCTCTCCTCCTCACTGGCATGGAGCTGTGGGCCTACTTTGGACTCCCAAGCACGGGAGGTAGGTATTTATTCCGTGAGCAATTTTCATGGCTGCAGTGTGTGTGGCAAGTGGAGCTCCAGCTGCCATGCTCTTTGTGCTAACTCCGACCCCAGTGCCGGGCATTGCTCTCAATTCGCGGCGGCAGAGTTCTGGCCTATTTGCATGGGCCGACTCGCTTTCCGAAGAACACATGCAAAGCAGTCCCAGCAGCAACACTTAGGGCACGATTAAACCACCGCGTGAGCCCGGCTTACAGCTGCTGCCACTGCCTCCCAGGTGATATTGGTGGCCCTGCTGCTGGTCCTCCGACTCCCCCGGGAGAACAGGATGGCCTATCTCACATTGACTGCATTGAGAAGCCTGGCCAGGCCGGCATGCAGGTCTGCATGCCGCCTTGCTTGTGTGCTCACTGGGAGTGGGTGGCGGGGGAGTGTTTAAAAGCACCTCTGCCTTGTGAGCAGCGAGGCGCTGAGGCACCAGTCTGGTGAATCAGATGGCGAGACAGCCTGTAATGGTGAGATTTGGAAGCAAAAACAGGAAGGCAGATTGCTACCTGAATGGTTGTAAATTGGGAGCGGGGAGTGTGCACCAGTTGCTGAAGGTAGGCATGCAGGTGCACTGGCAGTAAAGAAGGTTAATGGTATGTTGGCTTCCATTGCGAGAGATTTCGAGTACAGTAGCAGGGATATGTTGTTGCAATTATACAGGTGCTTGGTGAGGCCACTCCTAGGATATTGTGTGCAGTTTTGGTCTCCTTTTCTGAGGAAGGATGTTCTTGCTCTCAAGGGAATACAGCAAAGGTTTACCAGACTGATTCCAGGGATGGCGGGACTGTCATATGAGGAGAGATTGACTATGTTAGGATTGTTTTCACTGGAGTTCCGAAGAATGAGGGGGGATGTCATGGAGACTTATAAAATTCTACCAGGACTAGACAGGGTAGATGCAGGGGAGATGTTCCTGATGGTGAGTGTGTCCAAAACCAGGGGTCAGAGTCTGAGGATTCAGGGTAAACCATTTCGGACAGAGATTTGGAGACATTTTTTCACCCAAAGAGTGGTGAGCCTCTGGAAATTATTACCATAGGAAGTAGTTGATACTAAAACATTGAATATATTCAAGAGGCGGCTAGATCTAGCACTTGGGGCACATGGGATCAAAGGTTATGAGAGAAAGCATGATTGGGCTATTGAGTTGGATGATCAGCTATGATTGTGATAAATGGCGGAGCAGGCTCGAAAGGCCTCCTATCTTCTGTGTATCTATGTATCTATGAGATGCTTGTGGGGGCTTATTGTTCAGCAGTAAGTGCCATTAAATACAGGCCGCGTTCCCACCAACATGGCAGTCCAGAATCACTCAGCCAATCACACCCAAAATGACACTTAGAAATGTTCCCGTTAAATTGAGGCAGCACGGTAGCGCAGTGGTTAGCACAATTGCTTCACAGCTCCAGGGTCAATTCCCGGCTTGGGTCACTGTCTCTGCGGAGTCAGCACGTTCTCCCTGTGTCTGCGTGGGTTGCCTCTGGGTGCTCCAGTTTCCTCCAGTAGTCCACAAATGTGCAGATTAGGTGGATTGGCTCTGCTAAATTATGTCTAACAAAGGTTAGGTGGGGTTACGGGGATAGGGTGGAGGTGTAGGGATAGGGTGGAGGCGTGAGCTTAGGTAGGGTACTTTTTCCAAGGGCCAGTGCAGTCTCGATGGGCTAAATGGTCTCCTTCTGCCTGTAAATTCTATTGAACTCTATGAAATTGCACTCCAAGTCTCCCTCAGGTAGAACAATTCTAATCTAGCGATCTAAAGATCTTTAAGTACAATGGCATGCTTGTCTGACTCAGGATGTAACAGTGGAAATACATTTCATTCTCAGCTGGATATCTAAGGAACATCAACAAACTGCTTTCGTAACAAGACCAGCTATGAAAGCTTATGGTCTTTTGTTTTAGGGTAAAGTAACAGAACACACCAGCCATGATCATAGAACATAACAGCGCAGTACAGGCCCTTCGTCCCTCGATGTTGCGCCGACCTGTGAAACCACTCCAAAGCTTATCTACACTATTCTCTTATCAGCCATATGTTTATCCAATGACCATTTAAATGCCCTTAATGTTGGCGAGTCTACTACTGTTGCAGGCAGGGCATTCCACGCCCTTACTACTCTCTGAGTAAAGAACCTACCTCTGACATCTGTCCTATATCTATCTCCCCTCAATTTAAAGCTATGTCCCCTCGTGCTGGACATCACCATCCGAGGAAAAAGGCTCTCACTGTCCACCCTATCTAATCCTCTGATCATCTTGTATGCCTCAATTAAGTCAGCTCTTAACCTTCTTCTCTCTAACGAAAACAGCCGTATGTCCCTCAGTCTTTCCTCATAAGATCTTCGCTCCATACCAGGCAACATCCTGCACCCTTTCCAATGCTTCCACATCCTTCCTATAATCAGCCTTACTTAATCAATATAACTCGTCATTGTGTGGTAATTTAAAATAATCCCAATACCATGCTTCCCCACATGCATCATAACCCCTCAGTAGCCTTCTGTCACTGATGGTGTTTGTCTCGCAGCTTTGTGTTTTGAAAGCTTGATTAACCGTGAGCTGGCAGAATGGCAGTCAGGGCTGGCCCTCAAAATTACAGACCTTCCGCCTGCACTATTTGGTGCTCCATCAGTCTATCACTTAATAGTGAAAGTGATCCCAACCTTTGTTTTTCAAAATTGTGTTCGTCCCAAATCTTAATGCAACTATTTTTTCCCCAAATCCATTCTGTCAAAATGAAATCAAACATCCTGAAATGTTACAGTGTTCTATAAATCCTTCCTTAAGAGAGCATTGTGTCCATTCAATGATCTGTCGTCGATAGCAAAAATGACTGAAAGTGCACAATCCACACAGATAGTCACTCAAGGCCAGAATTGAACCCGGGTCCCTGGTGTTTGTGAGGCTTTGTGCCACCCGCAACAATTAAGGATGATTGGCAAGGGTCCCTGGTTGGAGAGCCAATGGAAGCCCTCCACATAACAGCAGCGTCAGAGGTGGGACCTGCCAATGTAGGGAGAACAGGATGGTACCTCAAGCCGGCTGCCACTCTGATTAATTTTCAAATTTTATGAAAACAAAGAAGCCTCCAAAGTTGCCAGGCTGTCATTGTGGAGGGGAGCACTCGAAATAGATGTCTCAGCCACAGCTGTGGCCCCATAACAATTGGTGATGTTGCAGGTGGGTTGCCAAATTGTGTGACTGAATGCTGCCACCAACACATTATCTCTTTCCCCCCACCCCCAGCCCAGCCTCCCGCTCTTTCCCTTCGCCACCCCAATTTGACACCAGGTAAGAGGCCTGCATGTTGATTGAACAATTCCAGTCAATGTTAGGAAAACTGCCTTAATGAAATGAAATGAAAATCGCTTATTGTCACAAGTAGGCTTCAATGAAGTTACTGTGAAAAGTCCCTAGTCGTCACATTCCGGACCCTGTTCGGGAAGGCTGGTACGGGAATTGAACCGTGCTGCTGGTCTGCCTTGGTCTGCTTTCAAAGCCAGCGATTTAGTCCTGTGCTAAAACAAAGGTTGGGATCACTGTAACTATTAAGTGATAGACTGATGGAGCACCAAATAGTGCAGGCGGAAGGTCTGTAATTTTGAGGGCCAGCCCTGACTGCCATTCTGCCAGCTCACGGTTAATCAAGCTTTCAAAACACAAAGCTGCGAGACAAACACTATCAGTGACAGAAGGCTACTGAGGGCTTCTGATGCATGTGGGGAAGCATGGTATTGGGTTATTTTAAATTACCACACAATGACGAGTTATATCGATTAAGTAAGTCTGATTATAGGAAGGATGTGGAAGCATTGGAAAGGGTGCAGAGGAGATTTACCAGGATGTTACCTGGTATGGAGGAAAGATCTTATGAGGAAAGGCTGAGGGACTTACGGCTGTTTTCGTTAGAGAGAAGAAGGTTAAGAGCTGACTTAATTGAGGCATACAAGATGATCAGAGGATTAGATAGGGTGGACAGTGAGAGCCTTTTGCCTCGGATGGTGGCTAGCCCGAGGGGGCATAGCTTTAAATTGAGGGGAGAAAGATATAGGACAGATGTCAGAGGTAGGTTCTTTACTCAGAGAGTAGTAAGGGCGTGGAATGCCCTGCCTGCAACAGTAGTGGACTCGCCAACACTAAACGCATTCAAATGGTCATTGGATAGGCATATGGACAATAAGAGAATAGTGTAGATGAGCTTTAGAGTGGTTTCACAGGTCGGTGCAACATCGCCAGGCTTTCTAGCTTGTCAATAGTAACCAAAGGTCACATGTGTTAAGACTGATTCATGTTTCACATTTTTGGAAATAAGCTGAAGGCGACTAACCAGAGAAGAATACTTTACAAATCGACAAGCCTTAATGCTCCCTTGCATTTCATAGAAGAGCTGAATTATATAAATAAGTTTCACACTCACAAACTAGTTTTGTTTTAGGTAAAAATTATGTGACCGCATATTTGCTGCAGCAAAGAGGTAATGAAAATTGCTCATTGGCTATTAGGCCAAAATTAGGCTTTTTGCCTCATTTCATTTTCTGCAGAAGAAAATTGCATTTTGATTACTATACTTCTATGTCATTTTTTGTAGACCATTCCCTTCATTATCACTGTATGGTATTCATATTTCAATTATCCTAGTGCCCTACTGATGTGCTGCAATAAAACTAATTCAACACTGAGCTTGCCTGAAGGTCCCCTTAGATATATACATAAAGGATATTTGGGTGACATTGTAAAGATATTTTCACAGCTGGTAATAGCATTAGGACCCAGTAATCTGTATAAATCACACCTTTGATGTGCAGAATTTCTCTTGATAATTAGATAAAAAGCAAACTAGAACACTGGGTTGAAAATATGATTACAGGAATGCAATAGACTGAAACTCAAATTTATTCTGATAACGAGTTAATGCTTCTCTTTGTAAAATGATCATTATCCTGCAATTCTACTGCATGAAATAGGTCAAGAATGTCAAGAAATGTTGCATAAAAAATGACTGCACTGTTACATAGCAAAAGAAGATATTAAGTGGTCACAATTTTACATATCAATAAAGTGCAAGGAATGCATATCACAGTGACACCCTTATACTTAAAATTATTTATAACATTTCATTATGTAAAAGGTCAGATAATCAAACATTACTTGAAATTGTATTGAAATATGGGAAGCAGCAAATTCAAGAAGAACCCAGTAGGTTACTCTATCAGATATTAATTCAAAGGGGGATTCAGTTGGGCTGATTTTGTTTCTGCTATAGATCAGATGGTGGAGGGACGACCGCATCCTTCTGATGGTGCTGACTTGAACAATGTTGCATTTAGGCCTCATTTAAATGTCGGTAGCAAGTTTCCAGTGCTAATCATGCCACTTATTGGAAAATCCAACAGTCGGTTGCTCTTAAAGATTCATGGAGTCATAGAATTTACAGTGCAGAAGGAGGCCATTCAGCCCATTGAATCTGCACCGGCCCTTGGAAAGAGCATCCTACTTAAGCTACCCTAGCCCCGTTACCCAACCTATCCTTTTGGACACGAATGGGCAATTTAGCGTTGCCGATCCACCTAATCTGCACATCTTTGGGCTGTGGGAGGAAACCGGAGCACCTGGAGGAAACTCACGCAAGACATGGGGAGAAAGAGCAAACTCTACACACACACACACACACACACATACAGTCACCCGAGGCTGGAATTCCACCCTGCTGCTGTGAGGGAGGGGCAGTGTTGTTTTCATTGGTGGTCAGGAGAAACTGCGGCCTGCCTGCTGTAATGGATCGATCAGTTACCCATTTCTCGCCTGCAGTAAAGCTAGAAGTGTGCAGGTTCAAGGTAGTTCAGTTTCTTTTCCCATATTTATAATTTCTCAACTTCCAACCTGAACCCAAATCACCTGCCTTGGAGTTAAAATTACCTCCTGCATTTCTGAGGCAGCAAATACAATAACCAGGTCACTTCAGTTTTCAGATAATATCATGATAATATAACGTTATTGAACAACACAGCCAGGAAGGTGGTTCTGTTACTCTCATGTGGCCAGTGACTGTCACCAGACGTCAGATGAAAAATATAGAAATAAGAATACTGGTCCGAACTAGTCTTATATACACCTTAAAATTGAAAACCCGTAAAAACTAGAAAATAAGAATACTGGTGCAAATTGCTTTTTCCTATTGGGAAGTAAGTCAGCACGCAAGACGCGGGCTGCTCAATGTTAGCAGGATAACTCCCAGAAACTGACAGCAATGCAAGGTAAATCTCCTTTTTGCATCTGTTTTTATCTTTGAATACAGCCGACACCTTTTCTAAAACTGTAATTCCTCCCTCTCCTCTTTGCTGCTTAAAACTCACCTCAATTTACATCACACACCTCCATCTGCTCACCCATTCCTGCTCTCAGACCTGACGCAACAACATTTTGCTCTTATTTGTATGGGCATGCATTAATTCACACATTTCAGTTCAATGTTTCACAAGCAGGGCTGAATTTATGCCACAGAGGTGGGAAACTGATGCCATATCTGATTTTGATTCAGAAACTCATCAGAATATGACGAAAATTCAGGTTTTCATGGGGATGAAAACTCTGCAACAGCATCTTAAGAGTGACCATCTGGGCCATGAAGAAGCAGTTCTTAAAGATCCAGCCATTCAAAGTGCAGGTAAGGTCATTTTGAGCTGATAACAGACAAGAGACAGGAACATATGTTAATATTCTCAGTGATGTCAAATGACACTAGCTTTGTTGCAGGCCTGGATGTCAGGATTGTGTCCTGATGCTCCACTGAATGCAGAGGTATGCAAAATGCAGAGCTGTGCAAAAAGGAAACCAGCAACAACGAAGATGTTTAGTTCCACCTTATTGTCAAGGAAATGAGACGTGAAGCACCTCATTTGCCTGTCTTCCACCTTCAACTTAATCAATGCGAACAAGTCATGAATTGCAAGACCCGTGCCCACAAAATAGAGCAGATCGATTTTCAGCCTAAAAGAAATCAAAATACTGCGAATGCTGAAAATCTGAAATAAAACAGAAAATTCTGGAAAAATCCAGCATATCTGGTAGCATCTGTTAACATTTCAAGTCCACATAATTATTATTCAACGTTAAAGAGAGAGAGAAATGCGATGGATTTTGTACTGTGGAGCAGCTGGAGTCGAGTGGAATGTCAAGGATAGGTGGGAACCATGAGAGGTTGGGCGAAGGTGTTTTGGGTACAAGACAAAGGGAGTGTTAATGATAGTGTTTGTCATAATATACATCCAGGTATATGATGGAGTGCAGACATGCAGTGATTGACACACAGGATGACCAGTGAGCACACATAACACGGCAGCCAATCACCAGACAGGACGCAACCACTATAAAGCCAGAGGGCACCAGTTTTCCCGCTCTCTCGGGATCCAGCCTCTGAGACATTCAGACCTCGTGAGCAGCAACTAGAACACACACCATGTGGTAGTCAGTTAGTCTGGTCAGGCTAGCCTCAGGTCTCCAGTCAAGTCAGCATAGTGTCAACCCACAGTTAAGCATGTGTTATAGTTAGTTGTTCAATAAAATTGTGTTGCATCCCTTCAAGTGTTGGAAGCCTGTCTCTCTCTACACTGCATCAAGCGCAGTCCATGTAGATCCAGCATACCCAACACATCAGTGTTAAAGCTAAAGTCGATGCTGATACTGGCATAAAGGTAAAATAGCAGAATGGGTTAATAGCACAACAAAAATCAACGCTCTGTGAAAGCAAAACTTGAGAAAGCAAAACTTAAGAACAAGTGACAGATGGCCTTGTAGGGGAGATCACTGGGGGAAAAAATGGGATAAAAAAAGTGGGATCAAGATGGAGGAGAGAGTTAATTGCCTGAAGTTGTTGAACTCAATGTTGAGTCCTAAAAGCTGTAAAGTCTAATAGGTAGATGAGGTGCTGTTCCTCCAGTTTGCATTGAGACATTGCAGCTGGCCAAAGATAGAGATGTGGATATGAAGTCAAGGTACTAAGTTGAAATGACAAGTGACAGGAAGGCCAAGGCCATGCTTGCAGACTGAGCGAAGGTGTTTCATAAGTCTGCATTGAATTTCCCCACTATAGAGAGATATGCATTGGGAGCAGCGAATATACTAGGCCAAATGGTAGACAGCTCAAGTGAAACATTGATTCACCTGAAAAGGAGTGACAGGGGATTTAAGCGGTGAGGAGAGCAGAGGTAAAGGGGCAGCGGTTCTGCGATTGGCTGGAAAGGTGCTGTGGAAAGGGGATGAAGAGCTGGGGTTAATAGAGATGTGGATCAGAGTGTTGCGGAGGAAGTGTTTCCTGCAGAATGCTTTTCTGCCCACACCCGATCTGTCCCCAGTATTGCGGGGGAGAGCATTCAGGTTATGTGTCAGACAGGCTGCCCACCTTTAGGCCAATTGGGACCCTTAGGTTGCCAATTAAAATCTCATGCCACCTCCCCTGCCATAATACGTTGGGCGGGGGAAGGTAAATAAATGATAGGCCAACCCGCTATGCACAAGAGGTCGGGCTAAAAGGCGTGAAGGAAAGGGATACCACTTTTGGTGGGTCCCCTGTGCCCAAACTCCTAGATGTTACTCACCCTTTGTGATGCCACCTCTGAACTCTAGAACATGACCTCCAACCCGTCTCCCCTCACTCACACCAAAATCCCAAAATAAGGTGAAGTTCTCAGGACTCCTTGTAGTCCCAGAAAAAGAACATTACTGTGTTTGTTGCTTTTTTCTGATTTTTCTTCAAGCAAATTGGCCAGCAACTCTCGAGGACAAGGTTTCTTGTGTCTGGGGGAAAAATACAGTCACACCCTTGTCGTCGTGTTAAGGTGGTATCAAGCAAATTATTACTGCGGAGTAGTCTTATTCAACCCAATGTAACACACCCCGAGGTTGGAATTATAGTTGAGGGGGGTGGGACATACTTCTCACTCTCCCGCCCTGGAAGAAAGGTTGTTTCAAAACCCATCGACTTTACATTAGCCTGACCCACAGACAGCAGTCCCACAGTGATAACACCCTGCTGATGGCCTAAGAATGCTGAGGGTCGGACTTCGACCCGTAAGTGTGAAAGTGTGAAAGTGTACCTGAAGAGGGTACTGGGAGCTGATGGATGACACTGGGAATGGGGTATGGGTTTGGAGGCCAGGTGTGGAAGAACAAAGTGGAGGTCACATCTTGGGAGGGATCTTACCTGAGAAACATAGGGCATGCCCTGAATGACGTGTGCCTCCCTGCCCCTCCACCTTCTCAACAAAGTTGCTTAATAAACAGGCTTGTCCACCTGCCACAGCCCAGCATTTTCAGCAGTGGAGGTAGATTTAGGATCTTACGTTGGCAATAATTTGCCGCCTCAGGCCCTCAACCCCCTAACCTGCTGACGCAGGAAAGAATATTCCCAAAGCAGACAAGCTGACAATATATTTTTTTTCAATGGCAGCAGAAATATGTAGGTCTGGAAACCTTTCAATTTCTGAAGCCTCCACCCAAACACCCCTCCCCCACCAAACATCTTCTTTAGTTCTCAGGTATTGATGAATCCCAAATCAAACCTTTCAATATTATAAATCTCTCCAATGAGTCCTGCTTTAAAACAATTCTATGGCTAATCAAAGTTCCTAAATATTGTCATTATAGCATTACAACTTGTTTCAATTACTTTTATTAAATTACTCAGATGGACTCACCAGTTTCTTCACTAATGGGCCCCTCCTGTTTTTAAAGTGATCTGAACCTTTAACCCTTCCTAACAATCAACATCTACTGCAGAGACTAGTTATGTTGTAAGTGTGAGGGGAATTGCCAAAAGATCGGAGGACACTTGAGCTGTTTTTAAACATGAAGGTTTAGGAATGGAATATCGGAAATCAGTCATGGGAATAGGAAGCAGCAGACCGAGATGCTTGGGAGTCAGAGGCTTTAAGATCAGAATCCTCATTTTTCACTAAGCTTAGTTCTGATTAATTCATGCCTATCCACCACCACTCTCCTACGCCTGGCTGAACTTATTCTCTCATTTAGCAATTTCACCTTTAACTTGTCTCTCCCTGCATATAAAAGGTGTGGCTATGGGTACCCGCATGGGCCCCAGTTATGCCAGTCTTTTTTGTGGGATATTGGAACATTACTTTCTCCTGTCCTGCTCAGGCCTGATTCCACAACTCCTTTGCTGTTACATCGATTGCTATCGGTGCCGCTTCATTCTCCCGTCTGGACCTGGAAAAATCAAATTTGTTTCCAATTTCCACCCCTCTCTCAATTTCACATAGTCTATCACCAACACTTGCCTTCCTTGCCCTCTCTGTCTCCACTTCTGACGATAGAATGGCCACCAACATTCATTAAAAACTCACCGACTTCCACAGCTACCTTGGCGTCAGCTCCTCACACCCCACTTCCTGTAAGGACTTCACCGCATTCTCCCCGTTTCGCCAGCTCTGCTATACCTGTTGCAATGATGCCACCTTTGAAAACAGCGCTTCAAATATGTCTGCCTTTTTCCTCAACCGATGATCTCTCCCCGCCCCACTCCACAGGGCAGTCAACCATGTCCGACCCATCTCCCACACTTCTTCCCTCGACCCTTACCCTCCCTCCCAGAGCTTTTGTCCTTACTCTTCACCCCAACAGCCTCCACATTCAAAGGTTCATCTTCCAGCTGGTTTAGCTCACTGGGCTAAATCGCTGGCTTTTAAAGCAGGCCAGCAGCACTGTTTCGATTCCCGTACCAGCCTCCCCGGACACGCATCAGAATGTGGCATCTAGGGGCTTTTCACAGTAACTTTATTGAAGCCTACTCGTGACAATAAGCAATTTTCATTTCTTTCATTTCATTTCCATCAACTCCAGCATGATGCCACCACTAAGCACATTTTCCCCTCACCTTCCCCCCCCCCCCCCATCAGCATTCCATGGGGACCAACCTACGCAACACCCAGGACCACTCCTCTATCTCTCCCAACGCTTCATTTCCTTCCCACGATTCCTTCCTATTCAAATGGAGAAGGTGCTAAATCTGCTCCTTTATTTCCTCCATCCAGCTGTTCAAGGGCCCAGCCACTCCTTTCAGGTGAAGCAACATTTGACTTTCACCTCCTCCAATTTTGTCCACTGTATTCCCTGCTTCCAACGCCATCTCCTCTACATTGAGGAGGCCAAACGTAGGCTGGGTCCTGCTTTGTGGAACACCTTCACTCCGTCCGCAACCATGACCTCAACCTACTGTGCACATGCCATTTCAACTCAGCATCTTGCTCTCATGCCCACCTGTTCATTTTCAGCCTGCTGCAATGCTCCAGTAAAGCCCAACGCATACTGGAAGAACAGCACCTCACCTTCCGACTCGCTCGTTACAGTCTTCTGGACTCAACAAATTTGGACTGTGAACTTTCCCCTCCATCCTGACTCCACCTTTTGTTTTCTGTTTTTCAGTTCCCCTGGCTTGTTTCAACACAGCCCTGTTCAGTTTTGCTCCCACTGAGCACTGACCTCCGTTTTCCTACTCACACATTCTGCTACCATACCTCTGCCACTATGAACACTCTTCAGTCCCTAATGGTATTATTACCAGCCCTTTTATCTCATGTCCGGGATATATTTGTCAGCCTCTCCCTAGCTCCGAGCTATCACTGAATTTCCAGTCTGCCCCACCACCCTCTCCTAATATATAATTCATCACATTTTATTCCTGTAGAAGGGGTATATGGACTTGAAATGTTAACTTGGTTTCTCTCTCCACTGTTGCTGCCCAACCTGATGAGTTTATCCAGCATTTTCTGTTTTTATTTCAGATTTCCAGCATTTTGCTTTTATCTGATTTATTTCATTTCTTTCTGTCCCTGGTGCATACTTGTATTTTTCCCCAGTGTTTAGAAATATGAAACTGCCTATGGGTCAAAATCTTAAATTTGTTGAGGATTGTGGATATGTTTATGCGTGTGAACATCCTATTGTTTCCGGTAGCTATGTATATTGGGTGGATCACTGTTCTGACTATATGGGTCTAGTCATCTCGAACACTGATGATGGGAGGGAAGGAACCATTATGGCAAGACTTTATACATAAATTTCCATTAATTCAGTTTTACTCTAGGTTAATATTTGTACTTTATTGATGTTTTCAATGGAGCACACTGCAGAGCTACCTCAATATTTGAATATTTAAAACATATTACCTTAAAAGGGTGCTGTTCAGTAACACTGATGGATTACAAATAGCCTCCAGATCCATTTATTTCTTTCTCCCATACTGAGCATGGTTCAATTGTATTTTCCTGTACCATGTCCATATGACTATTATCCATGCACAAGCCTAACAGTGTAAATAACAAGCCAAACCCAGTTGACCCACACTTTCAGCAACAATGCAAGATAATTATGGTCAGGATCGGAATAGACAATTTGTCCCCAACTACCCCATTGCACTAAGGCCAACTTCTATGCAACTGAATTATTTTGCCAAGCAATGCACTGATGCATAAAGCAAATGATAAATGATTTGCGTGCCAGGGCTAACTCTTTCATTACTTTTATTTTTCCTGTGGAAAAAAGTCAGCAGCATGACAGAGCACTGTACTTTTACCATGTGACAGGCTTTCCCAATGCAGCACATTATTGATGGCAGGCAGCTGGCCATGAGGCTTGTGTTCCATCTCTACCTCTGGTATTAATACTTACTCCTGTTCATAAACACCCATGTAGATCTGTTGGACTACCATGTTTGTATCTATGCTGTAAATGCTATTATGTTATTCTATAACAGGGGCTGTTTAGCGCAGGGCTAATTCGCCGGCTTTGAAAGCAGACCAAGCAGGCCAGCAGCACGGTTCAATTCCCGTAACAGCCTCCCCGAACAGGCGCCGGAATGTGGCGACTAGGGGCTTTTCACAGTAACTTCATTTGAAGACTACTCGTGACAATAAGCGATTTTCATTTCATTTCATTTTCATATATTAACATATAGAACATAGAACAGTACAGCACAGTATAGGCCCTTCAGCCCACGATGTTGTGAACTAATGCAATATCCATTTATATCTCTCCATTTACTAAAGTATCCTGTCATTCAACAAACAAAGCATCTTGTTTTTCTGACCTTGTTATTCTTTCTCTCAGAAGTCCTTGGGGATATGGAGATTGCACTCACACCAGCAGCCACATCCTTTTCCTTAAACTGTGCTGTTCCCTTTCATCCCTTCTTCCCAACTATTCGAGTATTCTCTGCTTCTCGGTTTCAAGACAGCAAGACATCAGCATCAGCTGTGAAAAGCTGGATGCTGGCATTGTCCCTCTTTTGCACATCCCATTGCATTTCCACGAGCCAAAGTCCACTCACACATCTAAACTGATGCTGCCCTTCACGAAGGAGCTGTGTTATTTGATTATTCCCCAGCCTCTGATACCTATCACTGGTGACACTCCATTAGAACAGTACAGCACAGAACAGGCCCTTCGGCCCTCGATGTTGTGCCGAGCAATGATCACCCTACTCAAGCCCACGTATCCACCCATTAACCTTATTTTTTAGGACACTAAGGGCAATTTAGCCTGGCCAATCCACCTAACCCGCACATCTTTGGACTGTGGGAGGAAACCGGAGCACCCGGAGGAAACCCACGCACACACGGGGAGGACGTGCAGACTCCACACAGACAGTGACCCAGCCGGGAATCGAACCTGGGACCCTGGAGCTGTGAAGCATTGATGCTAACCACCATGCTACTGTGCTGCCCTCCATCTTATCGGATGTCGGGAGAATCCACCGCAGACACACTTAAATCAGCTAATGGCTTATTTAATTATGCATATCTGGATTACGCCCAGTGAGGGTGAGATCCGGTTGAATCTCGCTCGACGTTTTGAGCATCGCAAATCTTGAGAGAGGCCTCTTGTGAGATTCAACAACCTTGTTGTGTCACCAAGTCGGGAGTGTCTAGGCTTGTAAATCCCTTTCAATGTCTTCAGTAAACTCAATGTTGCCTGGCAGACACTAAAACTCACAAATATAAATATATCCCGTTAAATATTCACAATAGCCCAGCAAGGCGGCACTGTGGCACAGTGGTTAGCACCATTGCCTCGCAGCTCCAGGGTCTTTGGGTTCAATTCCAGCCTTGGTGATGTGTTGAAATGAAGTGAGACTTGGTGAAAATATTTCCAGAAGGATATGTTGACAGAACTGAATAACAGTTTACATTAATTTTGTTGTCATCAAATGAATTCATCACCAGCAGACTATAAAACCTGTTAGCAACCTTGTATCTGAAGTATAATTTTATTTGAATGCTGTAATATCAGAATTTAGCTTCAACTGACAGATACTTGATGCAATTAGAAAGAGATGCAAATGAGAACACTCACCAATTATTCAGAGATAGCCTGACATTATCTGACAATATTACTGACAATGTTTATTTTTATCTTTCAAATTATATTTTCAGCAATCTCAAATAAGGCTTGCTAAAATTGGAATATATAACACATAACAGGAATAAAACTTCACAGGACAGTGTTTCCTTTACTGAGCACCAGGAACTAATTGAACAAAACGTTGCAATTCATGACCACCCAATTAATAAATTTCCTCAAACACGAATGAGGAGATTTTCAGGATGTAAAAGTTACAAACATACTGACAGCAAAAACAATTGTGGAGCTGAGAATGCAGACTAGAAAAATGATTTTTACTCGTGATTTTTGAAAACTAAAATGATTCAAGCGATACGGTTAAATGGATATATTATCCTGTAACTTCTTGTCCATTTTAGGACTTAAGTTGACTATCTGCTGCACATGCGCGATGCGACCAGCTGGAAGCATAGATGTAGTGGCATGCACACTTGATGCGTGCCAGATTTAAACATAGTGTGTCTTTTTTCCACCTGCTTTCCTTCCACTGATGCGCTGAAGAATCAGATGAAAATCCAGGGATGGTGCGAATGGGGCCAGCTTGCCTAATGTTAGGTGACGTTTTAAACTTTTTAAAATTTGCACTCTTTTCTCTTGGTCAAGAATCATCGAGCTGAGGCAGGAGACATCGTGAGCCATTTTTTCTGGTGTAAAACATCCACCGTTCCCACGCTGGTGTGGGGACATAGCCCCAGAATTGGAGAATCCAGAGCATGGAATTTTAAACAAAGGTTCCACCCTGGGATCTTCGCTCTCAAGTTAGAACATCAACTCGTATCGTAACATTTAATGTCTGTTTTAACTCCAAAAATATTTTCTAGTGGTTAAACCTGATGTATATAAAAATAGATACCATTTGTGAAGAGTAGAAATGCTTGTTGGTAATATTACATTAAGGCCTGAGACCCATTTTTGTGGAGCCCTGGACTTCCCAATACAGAAACGTACTGGAAACAATTTGATAATTTAATTACAGTATGGTGAAGTTGAGTGATCTGGTTTGTGGTCAATCTTGGGTGCCATGAGCAACCATGTGAAAACTGATGCTGATTTCCAGATAATGCTGCCAGAAGGAAACACAAAGATGGGAAATTGGGAGACACCCGAGGTAACTGTGGATGGGGAAGGAAAGATAACAGCGGTGATTATCTGGCTATGATTTGACAGATAAGAATACAACAGAAGCGAGCAGTCCCATCCAGCTGAAAGACATGGGATGGAGAGGTGCCGAGGAGGATGGTGTGACCAACTGCGACAAATACTGCAGACAAGATAAGGTTGTGGTGATATGCATCATTGTAAATACACAAGGGGTTAATGTAAATACACTAAGTCTAAGTAAACACGAGAGGGAGCACCAGAGACATCATGACATGCAGACATACAGCTAATGAACACATAGAATAGGACACGACAAATGGGCAGTCAAGACACTCAGAGCTGACACTACCACAAGGGAGCAACCCATATAAAAGGACAGGGCACACATGCTCTTTCTCTTTCCGCAGGTGACACTCAGGGAGAAGGACAGGGGCAAATCAGAAGCATCATACCCACCGCATGGCTTAGAGCTGGTTAGTTAGACTGGTTCGTTAGACTGAGTTACTATAGCAAGATTAGCAGGAGAGTCTAACTCAAGTAGGAGAATTGTTAACTGTTCAATAAATGTGTTAAACCTATCTCCAAGTCTGAACCTTCCTTTGTCAGAGCATACATCAAGGAAGCAGCTTATGCTACATGAAGAAGTATAACACAACAAAGGTAAGAAGGGATAATTTTGCTTAGCAGTCACATCGGATAGGATTTGTAATTTTACTACAAACCATTTCAGTCGGGACTGAAAGCTGTTGGGAGTCATTCAAACAGGGAGCTTGGAAAAATGGGCAAAGATTTGGAAGGACGCAAGAGTGGAAGAGATTGGAAATTGCACTGTAGTTTGCAAGGACGGTGAGGTCAAGTGTTTTTTTAAGGGTTATGACAGCAGCTTTGAATGCAGGAGGGACAATGCCGAAGACATTAATAACATCAGTTATTATAAAGTGCAGGAAAGGAATTTGACTAGTCAGTAGTTTAGTGGGGATATGGTCAAGGGAGACATAGGTGGGGATGAGCTTAGAGATGGCATGAGGAAAGATGGGAGAGAAACTGGGTAATGATACAAGTACACAGCCAGGGTAGGGTGATCTTTAGAGATTGTTTGCCCAGTGAGCTAAGGAAAGTGGGGGAAATGACAAAGGCAACTATTGGCTGGTCTCAGTAGCTTGTTTCAGAAGTGGGGTTTCCAAAGTTAGTTTGCATTGCAGCAAATAAGCCAGGGGTTCTGTTCACTCCAGATTGATCATCACAAAAATAAACAGTTTTGACAGACTCAATAAGTCTCCATGTGGTGTAACCAGATTTAGCAGCGAATGGTTAATACGGTTGTCCAACATATCTGTTCTGATTTTTTTTATCCCTTAGTCTCAAGCAAATACAGATAAGGACCATCTCAGGGGTAATGGTCAATGTGAGAGTGAGTAATGGCTTTAATGGGATCATCAAAGTGGATTGTCGGTGAGGTTGCTGTTGAGTAATGGCAAAGTTGTGGTCAATAGAAGACCAAAAACATTTTGAAAAGCATGTGTTATCGAATTAAGGGATTGCTTCTCCCAGGGGTGGACACCAAAGAAAGTGGCCTGTGGACAGAGAACAGGAATGTCAGTTTAAAGTGCTGCAAGGAAATGATCAGAGGGAGTAATATGACCACATAAGATGGCAAGGATGCAAAGATGCTTTAGTGGGATTTGAACAGGCTGAATCTATGGGCACACGCAAGGCAGATGCAGTATAATGTCGGTACCTGTGAGGTTATCAACTTCGGTAGCAAAAGTAGGAAGGCAGATTATTATTTGAATGGGTGTAAATTAAGAAAGGTGGATACCCAGCGAGACCTTAGTGTGCTCGTACATCAGTCGCTGAAAGTAAGCGTGGGGTACAGCAGGTAGTAAAGAAGGCAAATGGTATGTTGGCCTTCATAGCGAGAAGATTTGAGTACAGGAATAGGGATGTTTTACTGCAATTGTGTAGGGCATTCGTGAGGCCACACCTGGAGTATTGTGTGGAGTTTTGGTGTCCTTATTTTCCTTATTTGAGGAAGGATGTTCTTGCTATAGAGGATTGCAGTGAAGGTTTACCAGGCTGATTCCTGGGATGGCGGGACTGTCATATGAGGAGACACTAAATTGGTTAGGATTATATTCATTGGAGTTTAGAAGAGCGAGAGGGGATCTCGTAGAAAAGTACAAAATTCCGACAGGGTAGATTCAGAAGGAATGTTCCTGATGGTGAGGGGAGTACAGAACTGGGGGTCATAGTTGGAGGATAAGGAGTAAACCTTTTAGGACAGAGGTGAGGAGAAATTGTTTCACCCAGAGAGTGGTGAATCTGTGGATTCACAACCACAGAAAGAAGTGGAGGCCAAAACATTTTGTAATTTCAAGGAGGAATTAAATACAGCTCTTGGGGCTAAAGGGATCAAGGGCAATAGGAGGGGGGGGGGGGGGGGGGTGGAATGAATGAGATCAGGGAATCGAACTGGGTTGTCAGCCATGATGATAATGAATGGCAGTGCAGGCTCGAAGGGCTGAATGGCCTCCTCCTGCTTCTATTTTCTACGTTTCTATGTTTCTGTGTCAGGGATTGTCTGTGAATATAGATTAGGAAGCGTGTATGAAGGATAATATCTTAGGACGATAAGATGACAGAGAACTCAAAGCAGGAGAGCATGATGAGTTGAGAAAGAATGCTTAAATTGCCGAGGTGTCTTTATAAATTATTTTAAATCTTTGATATCTGGTTACTGAATGAATCATCATGGGAAACATTTTCTCCCTACTTTCTCTGTCCAAACCCATCATAAATTCCAATACCTCTATTTCACCTACTCCAACCTTGCCTGCTCAAAAGAGAAAATCCTAATTTCTTTAATCCATCCACCCAACTGAATTTCCTCATCCTTAAATGCCCCAATACTCTCTTCTTTCCAGTCAGAAAATATCCATTCTTCATTACTCTTATATACCCAAGTGTTTGCAATCCCTTTGATATCATCTGCATCAATTTTCCAAATAAGTCTGTAATGTGCTACTTTACAAAATACCTTTTGATAGTCCATATAAACTACAGCCACAGCACCACTGGCATTAACTGTTAGTTAATCCCAACAGGTTAGTCAGAATCAATCTATCTTTAATAAATCCTTGCTGGCTGTTCCTTACTCACTGATGCTCCAAGTGAAAATTATTTTTTCTTTGAATACGGTCTCAATTAGTTTTTCCACCATTGACATTAGATTTGATTGGGCAGTAATTACCAGATTTACCCTCTTCCCTTTTTGTAAAGAGCATTGCATTTGCAACCCTTCAGCCCTCTGGCAACACCCCCATATCCCAGGAGAATTGATAGATTGTGATCAGGGCTTATGTTGTTTTGGCCTTTGCTTCCCCAACAAGCTAGAATATATCCTGCCTGGATCTGATGGGTTTGTTAACTTTGAGTGATACTAAAATATTTAGCACCTCCTTCTGAGCTTTTCTCCTGTCCAATATCTCCACACCCTCTGTTGTATTGTGACATGAGAAGGAAGAAACAACAAGTTCTTATTTCAGCACTTCAGCCATGCCCTCTGTTTACTTAAGAAAAAATCATTTTCTGGCCTTAATCAGACCCACCATTCCTTTAAATGCCTCTTGTCCTATCTCCAAGAAAAATTGAGCTCTCGTTCATGCTAATGATTAATATTTTCTCATTCTGGCTATATCCTTTTAAAATTTCAGCCTGCACTCTGTATACAGACTGATTTTTGACTTTGTTCTCTGCCTGATTTTTATCATAAGCCTCCCTTATTCTATTTTATTTCATGCTCTATTTACTTAGTTATCTGACAACTTCGGATTTGGAAGCCCTATCTTTCTTGCCTCTGGGAATATGCTTGATTTGTACCAAAACCATCCCCACCTTGAGGGCCTGGCATTACTTTCTCCATTTCTTGCATATTTAAGACATGCATCGGGCTGGCTTCAAAAACCATTGCTTTTCATAAGATGATAGATCACTGTATCAATTTTCATAGGCAGACACTCACATTCAGCATTGACAAACTAGAACAAGTCACAGCATACATGCACAGTCAAAGCGAGGGGATCTATCATTGTTATTTGTAGATAAAGTAAACAAAGGTTGGCATTACGCTCCCTCCCCGCAAAAGAATTTTCAAAAGATGACAGATAAAAACATGGAATCGCGGAATCTCACATTCTTGTGGCTGTATTGAAGATCACACCTTCCTACTCAAAATATTAAATGCAAGTTTTCTGAAAATGCACTTATCAATATGAATTCACAACCTTGACGATATGCACCTCTGAAAATTCTACATATATTGACTTTAAATAAACTGGGATGCAAGTGGACGTTGAGGCTTGTATATCCCACAAATGGCCATATCCTGTAAATACCATTGAAAACATAGAGCGGTACAATACCTCCATTCTTCAATCAGAGATCAATTTATGTTTGACAGCCCAATAAACATTAACAAAATAAGTTTCAATCTCTTACAAATTACAGCTATTCATTTTTTCAATATTTACAAAATCATGTGTTGCATATACTGTTTGTTCAAGTATATCGTTAATGTCAGGTAATATTTCGCGTTACTGAATTACAGTTAACTGTAACATTGACTTTGGTCACAAATCATTTAAATCAGAAATATTTGGTTCAGCTCGTTTGCAGGAAAACCATATGCAAAAATGTGCTTATAATTCCACAAGCTGCATTTGCATAATCAGACTTATGATGCGAGTTTGATTTTATGCTGACAATATTTAATGCTCCCTGCATTTATTTACTTTTGAGTTTTGTATTCCCTGCTAAAGAGCCTTTTAGCTCTCATAATGGCACAGAATTTCCTGATCATTTTCAATTCAACAAAGGCATAAGGGTCACGTATGCCAGATGGCAGCACAGTGACACAGTGGTTAGCACTTTTGGCTCACAGCACCAGAGACCTGGGTTCAATTCCAGCCTGGGTGACTGTCTGTGTGGAGTTTGCACTTTCTCTCCAGTGTCTGAATGGGTTTCCTCTAGGTGCTCCAATTTCCTCCCACAATCCAAAGAAGTGCACATTCGGTGGATTGGCTATCCCAAATTGCAAGTGTCCAGGATGTGCAGGTTATCTGGGGTTATGGATGACAGGGATAGGGTGGGGGAGTGGGCCTAGGTAAGGTGCCCTTGCAAAGAGTCTATGCAGATTCGATGGGCCAGCAGTGCTAACCAATGTGCCCATGAGCTCCCACGTGACTGCTTAGAGACAGTGGACTGGTCCATTTTTAAGACCGCAGCAACCAACTTAAATGAGTATGCTACCATTATCACAGACTTCATCAGCAAATGTGTGGACAACTGAGTGCCAAAGAAAGCAGTACGTACATTCCCCAACTGGAAACCATGGCTCAAATCACAAGATTGTCTCCCTACTCAGGTCTGAGGCCTTCAAGTCAGGTGACCCTGACCTATACAAGAAATCCAGGTACAACCTCTGCAAAGCCATCCGAGATGCCAAGAGAGAATATCAGACCAAGCTAGAGCCACAGACTGGTGTTACAGATTATCTGCGGTTGTGGCAAGGCCCATACAACATAACAAGCTTCAAAGAGAAGCCGAGCAGTATGTTTAGCAGCAGCGCACCCCTCCCCGATGAACTCAATGCATTCTATGCTCGTTCGAGCAGGAAACCAACGATCCGCTGTTGAGTGCCCCAGCAGTCCATAACACACCCATGCCCACCATCACAGCTTCCAAAGTCAGATCGGCCTTCCTGAAAGTGAACCCTCAGAAGGTGACATGTCCGGACGGGATCCCTGGTCATGCACCAGAGCCTGTGTGGACCAGCTGGCAGGTGTGTTTTCGGACATTTTGCACCTGTCCCTACTCCGCTCCAAGGTCCCCACATGCTACAAGGAGACCACCATCATACCGGTGCCAAAGAAGAACCGGGAAACGTGCCTCAGTGACTACCGTTTTGTGGCCCTGACTGGAGTCGTAATGAAGTGCTTCGCGAGGTTGGTCATGAAGCGCATTACCTCCATACTCCCAAAACACCTTGATCCACTGTAATTTGCATACAACTGCAACCGGTCCACAGCAGACGCCATCTCCCTGGCCTGACACTCATCCCGAGAGCATCACAACAAGGACTCCTACATCAGACTCTTATTTCTTGAGTACAGCTCTGCCTTCAATACCATAATCACAGCTAAACTACAGATCCGCCTTCAACACCATAATCCCAGCCAAGCACATTTCAAGGTTCCAAAACTTAGGACTTGGCTCCTCACTCTGCAACTGGATCCTCGACTTTCTGACCCACAGACCACAGTCAGTAAGAATAAACAACAACACCTCCTCCACAGTAGTCCTAAATACCACGGCCACGCAAGGCTGCATACTTAGCCCCCAACTATACTCCCTGTACACACGCACACACACACGACTGATGGCAAAATTTGGTTCCAACTCCATCTACAGGTTTACTGACGATATGTCCATAGTGGGCCCGATCTCGAATAACGATGGGTCAAAATACAGGAGGGTCGTAGAGAAACTAATGGAGCGGTGCAATGACAACAACCTATCCCTCAATGCCAGCAAAACTAAAGAGCTGGTCATTGACTTCAGGAAGCAAAGTACTGTGCACACCCCTGCCAGCATCAACAGGGCCAAGGTGGAGATGGTTAGCAGCTTCAAATTCCGAGGGGTACACATTGCCAAAAATCTGACCTGGTCCACCCACATCGACGCTGCCACCAAGAAAGCACAATGGCACCTATACTTCTTCAGGAAACTAAGGATGTCCACATTAAGTCTTACCAACTTTTACAGATGCAGCATAGAAAGCATCCTATCTGGCTGCATCACAGCCTGGTATGGCAACTGCTCGACCCAAGACCCCAAGAAACTTCCGAGAGTTGTGAACACAGCCCAGTCCATCACACAAACCTGCCTCCCATCCATTGACTCCATCTAAACCTCCCTCTGCCTGAGGAAGTGGGCTGCATAATCAAAGACCCCTCCCACCCGGCTTGCTCACTCCTCGAACTTCTTCCATCGGGCAGGAGATACAAAAGTCTGAGAACACGCAAGAAAAGACTAAAAAACAGCTTCTTCCCCACTGTTACCAGACTTTTAAATGACCCTCTTATGGACTGACCTGATTAACACTACACAATTGTGTACCTTGCATTGCCCTATTATGTATTTCTATTAATTTATTTTCTTTTTCATGTACTTAATGATCTGTTGAGCAGCTCGCAGAAAAACACTTTTCACTGTACCTGCACGTGACAATAAACAAAATCCAAATCAATAAAATCCAAATCTACCCAGCAATATGAAAAATATGCTCGGGTATGTCCTGTTGACAAAAAGCAGGACACATCCAATCCAGCCAGCAAAAGCTCAATCTTTCTCCTCCATCATCAGCAAAATGTTGGAAAGGGTTATTGACCATATCATAAAACATCTAAACAGCAATAACCTGCACACAGATGCTTAGTTTGGGTTCCGCCAGAACTATCCAACACATGACCCCTTTACAGCCTTGGTCCAAACGTGGGCAAAAGAGCTGAATTCATGAGGTGAGATAAGAGTCCCTAGGCGGGATTCTCCGTTGGCTGACGCTCAAATCGGGAAACACGATTGGGCAGAGAATAGGTTCTGATGCCAAAATTGTGGCAGGCATCGATTTGACGCCAAATCGCAATTCTCCGTCACCTCGACAATGGCGGCAATGCATTCCGGAATGCACGTACAGTAAAAACCATTTGCATCTCATTCACGGTCCCGGCAGTCTTCGGGGTCTCTGCAATTCACCTCCTCCAATGAGCCAAGTCCCCAATGGCACGGTTCACTTGCGCTTTTAAAAATCGTGAAACTGGCATCGTGGCTGATAAAGGACAGAGAGGAGGTAGGACACAGAGGAGCGACTGTGGGCTGCCGGGCCAGACACTAGCCAGGCTGACTGAGGTGGGAGGGGCACTGCCCAGGCCGGGGTGGGGGAGGGGTTAACGGGGGAACAGACAGAGTGGCCATGGTGACCCCCTCCACGGGACTGGAGGGGTATTGTCATGAGAATGTCGCTTTAAGAAATGGTTAGCTGCTCATGTTACTGCAGTGATGTCAGAATGTGGGTGGAGCTGAGCTCTGGTTCTGCTTTTTAGTTTCACTTTGAGAAAAGCTTGGGTGTGTCTGTCTTTTCGGTTTCATTTTTCAGTGTGTTGCAGCTGAAGTCAGCCAAAGCAGCCGTATTGTTGAGCTCTCTGCCATAAAGAACTATCTCTTAATCATTTGGTGAATTCAGAATTATAAATGTTTTCAGTATTAAATGTAAACCCTGATGTGCTTCTGTTTAGAGGTTTGTCAAGTCTTTTGGATGTTAAAAGAACAGCATTCAGATTACTTAGTGTTGTATTCTTTGGGGGTGTAATTGAATTAATGGTTGCTAAGATATTCACTGTTTGTTTTAAAAAGGTTAACTTGAGTTAATAGAATAAACATTGTTTTGTTTTAAAATAGACTCGTCCATTTCAGCTGTACCATACCTGTAGAGTGAGCTGTGTGCTCCCAATACCACAATCTATTAAAAGTTGTGGGTCAGGTGAACTCCATGATACACTTTGGGATTCTCTAAACCCTGACCCATAACAGTATCCAGTCCCAAACCACCATTACTTCAACCTCCAAGGCAGCCATCTTGCTGCCCCCCCCCACCCACTGACCACCCACTTTGGCCCCTGGAGCTGCAGTGTGACACCAGCTGTATTGGTGCCCCCAACCACCCCCCCCCCCTGCTGGCAACCCACCCAGTGCAATGCCCATAGTAGCCTCTATAGTGATGTGAAGCAGGGGCCGCTGAGCGCACCCGTGGCAAGGGCAGGGCCAACCGATTGTACCCCAGGCATCAGGGACACGCATCAGGGCAGAGGCCCCCATGGCGTCGGGCATCGACGGGGCAGAGTCCACAGTGCCAACCGCGGCCACCATGTAGCCTGTTGGACATGGTTGTGTACCAGGGTAAGCACCATGTTAACATGTCGGCACTGTAGCATGAGCGTGCCACAGAGAAACAGGAGGCAGCCACCCAGGATAGAGTTGGGATTTTCAATGACATTGCACAATATTTAATACCATTCATGACTTTTCACATATTGGAAACAGCCCATGTCTATATAATACATAATAATAATAATAATCTTTATTAGTGCCATAAGTGGGCTTACATTAACACTGCAATGAAGTTACTGTGAAATTCCCCTAGTCGCCACATTCCGGCGCCTGTTCGGGTACACAAGAGGAAGGATTCAGAATGTCCAAAGGAGAGAATCTAACAAGCTGCGCGTGACATTCTATGGCACACATTGAATAGCCTGATGACCTCAGGGAAGTCCTCCTCCTCAAAGAACACCATTGGCTGAAAGTTGACAAAAGTCATCCCACTGACAAAGGACCTAAAAAAACACGCACTTAAATCCTGTCCATAGCCTCTACTGGTAGACATTTTACACCCTAAAAACCGATGGCAGCCCCACCTCTTGATGGAGCCCCCCTCTGGTTGACTGCAAACATCAACCGCAAACTAGTAACTGATCCACGTGGCGAAGTCCCAGGAAGCTTAGCTGGGAACAATTCCACTTAAATCAGGCTCTCAAGTGCATTAATGTAAATGTGATAATAAAGCTAGGGCTCAAGCAGCTCATGTAATCTGCTGTCAAAGTTGCAGCTGGCATGTATATGACAGATTGGAGACACTGTTCTCTTGGTGATCCTTTCCTGTCTGTGCCTGGAGGGTGGATGGTTAATCTCAAGGCTTAGACTTCCTTTTCCCATGGGGTATGGGAATCGCTGACAAGGCCATCATTTGTTGACCATCCCCATTTGCCCTTGAACTGAGTGGCTTGTTAGGTCATTTCAGAGGGCAGTTGGAAGTCAACTACATTGTTGTGGATCTGGAGTCACATATAGGCCAGACCTGGTAAGGATGGATGATTTTCTACCTGAAAGGACATTAGTAAAGCAGATGTTTTTTTTAAACAATCGGTGATAGTTGTCATGGTCACCATTGCGGAGACTAGCTTTATGTTCCTGATTTATAGCTATAAAGCATAGGTAGTTCGTATTCAAGGAAACTAGATATTCAGAGGAGCTAGAATGTGGTTCCCCATAAGAATCATTGACAGAAGGTTACAGAAAAATCACAAATAGGTTATAACTACCACTTATTTTTTTTCTTCTTATCATATATAGTAACCTCCAGTTGATTGAGGTGGTGCTGGAAGAATAGAAAGAACCCAGAGGATCATTGAATCAAATTCTCAATTGACATTGCCCAAAGATATTGCTGGCCTGCAGGCTATTACTACAATCTTCCATTTAAATGTGGAATTAGATTCACTCCAGTCTATTTGAATTCTGCACACAAATTTAAGTGAAGTTCCATGAGGGAAACGGTTACAAAATCTCTGCTCAATGTCAGGTCTCAATTCCTGACCCTTTCCAATCAGGAGCAGCATTCCAGCTAGCCTTTGACTAACAATGAGCGATCCCCAATTGACCCACAAGAGTTTTAACATTGAGGGAGCAGGTGCTTTCTCAGACCCGGTGTTCATTTTACCAGTACAAAGGAGCACAGAATAACACAAATGGACTTAATACCAATTATTTGTCACTATCGAATTCCTGACAATTGCCATTGTACACGCAGTAAAATTGCATACCCATTGCATACCTTAAATTGAAAAAATTTGTGATTGGATAAGATATATTGTTAATATCTTTAATGCATACATCAGCTGGCATCTTATAATTCTCAGAATCAGTGGTTAGCACAACCGCCTCACGGCGCTGAGGTCCCAGGTTCGATCCCGGCTCTGGGTCACTGTCCGTGTGGAGTTTGCACGTTCTCCCCGTGTCTGCGTGGGTTTCGCCCCCATAACCCAAAAATGTGCGGAGTAGGTGGATTGGCCACGCTAAATTGCCCCTTAATTGGAAAAAATAATTGGCTAATCTAAATTTATAAAAAAAAAAATAATTCTCAGAATCATATAGTTCTCAGAATTATTAATCCTGTAGCAATTATCGGTTCCTAGGCTCTCCAAGACAAACCAAGCTCTTAGTCTGCTAATGCGAATAATCAGATGTATACAATGGCAAAATGCCTTTCTCAGCATCACAGCCGGATAGCTGAAGGGGTCACGACTTCCGCAGGAGACATGATCAAACCAATATCAGGATTTGCCACTGCTCATAAATTTTCAAATATTCAAAACCTACACTATTCTGCTAGTAAGTAGTAATGGAACACTTAAATCATAGTGGGGAAAAGCTCACACTGGACTGAACGTTATCAGTTTTATGGGAAGGACGAGCTAATCTGTAATTGCAGTCATGGGTGTCTGGGATGAAAAGCTCTCTGGCTTTCTGCATACCCCTTATTAGGATAAGTGGCGAAGTATGCAATGCAGGTGGAGATCTATGGAGAGTTTTGACTTTCTCTCCGCCTCTGTGTGGGTTTCCTCCGGGTGCTCCAGTTTCCTCTCACTGTCCAAAGATGTACAGGTTAGGTAATAAAATTGCCTCCTTCGGTGTCCAAAAGGTACATGGGGTTATGGGGATAGGGTGGGGGCATGGGCCTAGGTTAGGGTGCTCTTTCAGAGGGATGTTGCAGACTCGATGGGCTGAGTGACCTCCTTCTGTACTGTAGCGATTCTATGATTCTGTGCAGGCTCCCAACAAAGGTGAGGGGGTGGGGTTGTTGGAGAGGCAGGTGTTTCCATGGGAGCAGGCATTGTCACAGGAGCTTGTGGGCCATAGAGTGATTGATTCTTTCTGTTACACTTCAGAAGGCTGTGGATGTCAAGATAAATGTAGCCACAAACCCAGAGAGTCGACTGGTAGTGATTTAACCCGAGGGTCGCCACACCTCAAGAGAGGCAAATTGAGAAGGCGGGGTCTTTGTGAATAACTTCAGCCGGTAGAAGAATTCAACCTGCACTGTTGGCATCACTCTGCATCACAAATCAGCCATCCAGCCAGAAGTACCAGTCCCCTGTAATGAGTGAATGTTCTGGAAGATTGCCATGCCATATGACCCTGTGCTGTGGAAACACACATGGAGTAAATGCTCAATCCCTGTTCACAGAGAGAGAGATTGTGATCCCTCAGCTCATTTTGAATGGATATTGTGTTTTGGATGGCCCACCAGTCAGCATGGGAAGATTTTGCATCATTTCCTGCAACTACCACTTCAAGAAAAGCACCCTCTTGGAACAAAATTTTAAAAGATCAGTGTTGTCAAATATTAATTGAATTCCATTATATTCATCCTCACTCAACATTTTCACCTGATATTCAATTATAAAAGTATTAAAGGTTTTATTAAAAAATCTTAAGCATGTGCGTAAGATTTTAGAAAGCACACTGCTCCACTTTAAGCAACTCGTGGTGAATCCCATGCACTCTGAAACCGTGAGCCACTCTGAAACCGTGAGCCGCTCTCATATCAGTTCTGAGGATGTTGAAAGGATGCAAGATCATCAACCAATTATTTCTGAGGAAGGCCAGAGGATAATTAAGTTAATACCATAAACCTTGATTTCAATTCGGGGCATGAGAGGTCACCAATACAAGTGAGAATCTCAGATAGCTGAGCTGGCACTAGGCTGGTGTAATTTTAATTCCCGAGCTTTCATTTAATTTTTCATACTCAAAACTGCGATGAGCAGCAGGAAATAGTGTTTGGTAAACAAAGAAATGGTCCCCTCGCAAGTGGCAGTGTGTTGGTTGCGGAGACGAGGAGGCACTATTTTAGAGCTACACTGAGTAAGAGACACAAGTATCTGCTTGAAGTAAATTTGGGAACAAATTGGCATGAATTTAGAGAAATTTCCATTTGAACAAAGATGCAACATTCAGCTCAAACTATCCTTGTTCATTTTTCAATTTTATTTTTGTGCCAAAGCATAACTAAGTTTTATTTCCTCGACCTTTGCTTCTGCAAGTTAAGCTACTGTTACGAAAATTATTTTTTATTCCTTCCTTGCCCCTTAAAGGCATTGAAAGAAAGTCAAAACAATAGCAGAATCACTCACTGCAAAGTCATTGGGTAAAATACAGCAGCAATAGGGATGAATAACCTTTACTAAACCTTCACAAAAACTTGATATTTGAGCTAGAAGTGGCCTAGCCAAACCTACTGTACTTGATAACGATGTGTATTAATTAGAATGAACAGATATTTACTTTCATATCCATTTAGGTAGAGGGAGGTGTTGTGCCTTAATTAGTAGAGGGAATGTGTCTTCCAGAATAAAATGAAATACTCAAGAGCTGATTTTTAAGTTATCTTCCGCAATTAGCTTTCAGACATAGAAGTCATTTGCACAATGTAACCTCTTTTGAATGTAACCTCACCAGAGACTTGATGGTAATCTTACATAAATTAACTCTTGCATGTCCCAGGAGAGTGTTTTCATTATTTGGCTAGCTAGGGTTTTTATTTTACCTTATTAAGTACTAAATTTAAAGGTGATTTCAAAATGATCTGTTTTTGCCACAGCTGGAGCCTGGTCCTTAATAAGGAATACAGTGACCATATGTTCAAATGGGTGTTGCAGTATGGTGACCTTTACGTATTAAATCCTGGCCTCTCACCAACAGCAAGAAAGACTTGCAATTTTTTAGCACTTTATTATATCTCCCAGATATCTCCCAGTAATTTACAAGCTGTTACCTTTTTGGGTTCAGTCTATTTTTTTTCCCAGGTTCAGAATCATAGGCCATTCTGAATGTCAGTTTTCACGTCTTATAAACGAAGGCATGCAGTTAGTTGTCCAAATCCAGATAATTGTAACGAGTCCAGATAGACAGCCCCGTCATTTTATTTATTTCGGACACTACATCACTTCTGCGACTTGAGAATGGTGAAAGAATAAACAAACATTCTTTCAGGCCATGGCTCAGGCTAAAAATTCCTGGACAAATTTATTGAACAGTGAATAGATACATGAATAGTGGAAAGAAAAACAAAAAGATTCAGAGGCTTGCATTTTGTGCTCATCGCTGACATCCAAAAAAGCTGCCGACAAAGATCTAGCAATCAATTCTGTTGATTTTCCTTAATCTGAGAAGAATTTCATTTTATCATCATTTATATGGGGTCGCCAGCAAAACTGATGATATCGCATTTGAAGAATTCTCACCAAGCAAAAGAATATAGAATATCCTTCACTTTTTAAATATTGTTCAGATTGGGATATATATTGAATCATTGACATTTCTTTTTACAAAGCTACAAAAAGGTCTTTGATCATAATGGAGAAATTTGGCATTGCACAAATATTGGAAAACGCAACCTGCTTAAAAGTAGGGACAGGTTTGTTATGCTAATGGACTCATGCTTAAACAGACCTCAGGCAAGCTTGTAACAATGGTGAAAGGTGCATAAAAGGTTTGAATAAGGTGTTAGAGGTTCAAATGAAGAGATGTGAATTTTGCATTTACATTCTAAACCATAGACTCAAAAAATGAAGTTTGACTTCTAAAGATAAATTCAGATTAGAGTAAGACTCTTAAGGGTAGATCAAAAAGAAAAAAAGAGAGATAATTCAACTCATGCAAGGGTAGCTGCTTTAGACATCAGCCACAGCAGGAAACTGCCAGAAAGCCAGGTCTGTAAAGAAAGCCTGTCTTGAGGAGCAGCCTGATGTGGTAGCTATTACTGGATTTTTGTTGTAGTTTTTTAAAAAAAATCTGAGTTGTTGTGGAACGCTCAGGGAAAATTAACTCTGAAGGTAATGAAATAGAAGGTAGTGAAATAAAGGTATTTTGAATGGGCGAATGTTAGACTTACTGGGGTGGGGGGAGGTGGGATTTTCAGCTGACATTAGCCACGGGCATAAATGACGGTTGTGGTGAAAAATTTCATGAGACTGCAGAAACCAAAACCTTGGCGGTGGCTAAATCGCATTATGAGATTTTCCCTGCCCCTCACCGGTAATGCAACAAGATCCTTCCCAGAAAGGGTGGAGACCTCATTTAAATAAATTAACATGTATTTAAAGGGCTTCCCTGCCATATGTTCCTCCCCAGTAAAGAATTCCATCCTTGCCGTCATATTGGCAAGGTTTACAACAATTTTAGCAAAACGTGAAGCTGTTGAGGGAAACCCACTGGGAGCACAAAGGTAAATATAGCTTACTATATAGTATGGAGAGCAACCTGCCTGGACAGTGCTCTGGGACTTCCCCCTGGCACCGTCACCCACCTCGGAAGTGCCAACCTGTGGGGTGTCCCATTAGGGGGAGTTGCACTTGTGTGGAGGTGGTGCCCTGATGCTTGTGGAGGAGGAATGCCTCAGTGCTTGTGTGGGGGTCCTCACAGCCTGTGGGAAGGGAGGGGGAAAGGGAGTCTCTTTTCAGGTGTAGATCAGAGTACCCATTAAATCGGGGTGCCCCAATCTCCTCTGGCATTGCCGGCTCTATCAGACTCAGCCCTACCTGAGTGACAGTAAAAACCATGTACCCAGATTCCCTGTGCACAAACAAAACTCTATTGTGCAGCTGGAGCGATATATGTTGGTTCACTGACAATTTGTCTGAAAGGTCCCTCCACTTTGTATAGCCATTTGTCTTAGTTAAGAGTATTTCTAATTTATTTAATCATTGTTTATTTTATTGCTTCATAAAACTTTATTTTAGTTAAAATCATGACAAAATGGGACATTATTCTATGGATTTCACTAGCTTTCTCCACATTATATCAAATTGCAAAATAAACTTTCCCTCTGGGATTTGGAATAACCCGGCTTTTACCAACAGCCATGTTCTTTAACACAGTTAAGTTTGATTTAGTGCATAATTAGAAACCTTATTCAACAAAATGTGGAGGGTGAGTTTGAGCCCCCGTTAGCAATCAGCGAGAATGGGTAGAAAATCCGATGACAATCGGAAAATGTGATCCTCTCCAGCAAGATTTAAATTGGTGATTTTCCAGGCCCCTCATCGGTGGTGTGATCAGAAATCCACCACAGAAGGTTGGGAACCACGCGTGGGATTCTCCCCTACCCGGCGGGGCGGGGGGTCCTGGCGGAATGGAATGGCGTGAACCACTCTGGCGTTGGGCCTCCCCAAGGTCTCCGCACATTTTGGGGCCAAGCCCTAACCTTGAGGGGCTAGGCCCGCCCCGGAGTGGTTGGCGCCCCGCCGGCCGGCAGTAACGGCCTTTGGCGCCACGCCAGCCGGGGCCGAAGGGACTTCGCCGGAAATCTGTGCATGCGCCGGAGCGTCAGCTGCTGACGTCATCCCCGCGCATACGCAGGGGAGGGGGTCACTTCCGCCTCGCCATCATGAAGACTATGGCGAAGGCAGAAGGAAAAGAGTGCCCCCACGGCACAGGCCCACCCGCCGATCGGTGGGCCCCGATCGCGGGCCAGGCCACCGTGGGAGCACCCTCCAGGGCCAGATCACCCCGCGCCCCCCTCCAGGACCCCGGGGCCCGCCTGTGCCGCCTGGTCCCGCCGGTAAGGTAGGTTGTTTGATCCACGCCGGCGGGAACGGCATGACAGCGGCGGGACTTTGGCCCATCGCGGGCCAGAGAATCGCCGGGGGCGGGAGGGGGGGGGGGGGGGTGGCTGCCGACAGGCATGACGCGATTCCCGCCCCTGCCGAATCTCTGGTGCTGGAGATGGAGGGAGACGGAGGGGGTGGGATTCACGCCGGCCCCTGGCGATTCTCCGGTGCGGAGGTCGGAGAATCCCACCCCACATTTCAATATATTACAATATCATTAGAGAACCTTTCCTCTGGAACTTCCCTACTCATATAATATTCAACGGTAGAGAACCTGCCGGAGTTGGCAATACTATCGATTGTGATGAACCAGCAGCAGCGACATTGATGTGCTGCTGCATGCAGCCAGAAACTGCACCCAGCAGAAGCAGGGAGGCTGGGCCCTTTGCTCTTCCGGGATCAGGACTGCAGGTCGCGGAGCCTTGGAGGAGACAATACTGGCCAGGAGTTTTCAGATGTCAAACTTTTTAAGCTTCTGATGTCTGAGTCGAGTGCCAGAGAAGTCTGTGCTTTCCCACAGGGGATATTTGACCACCTGAGCGAGGTGATGTAAGAGTTGGCTCCACTTGGACCGGGAGGTCACACATTGCATGTGGGCTTTAAAGTTACTGCCTCTCTGAACTTCTATGCTGGTGGCTTTTTTCAGGGCAGCACGGTTGACCTGCTTGGCATATCCCAGTCAGCCATGCACAATGCATACGAGAGGTTGCAGTTGCCCTATTCACAAAGACCCAACTGTACATCAACTTGGGCTGGGAACGGGGGAGCCAGGATGCCAGGGGATTTGCCCACATAGCAGGCATGCACGTGGTGCAGGGGGTCACTGGCTCCACCCATGTTGCTCTGCAGTCTCCATGCCGGCATGAAGCATTATTAATAAACCTCGATGTGGAGATGCCGGCGTTGGACTGGGGTGAGCACAGTAAGAAGTCTTACAACACCAGGTTAAAGTCCAACAGGTTTGTTTCAAACACGAGCAACAGGTAAACAAACCTGTTGGACTTTAACCTGGTGTTGTAAGACTTCTTACTGCGCTCACCCCAGTCCAACGCCGGCATCTCCACATCATGGCTACCATTGACACCGCAAACTGCCGGCTCAAAGTGGAGAGGATCTCCAGGAAGATCGCGCATATAGACACTGACATTCAGTTTCTACAAAGATGCAAAAAAGCAGACAAGATCCCGAAAGGACTACAGATCAAAAACCCACTCAAGTCGACTTACAACACAGACTACGCTGAAAGACTCTGCCACCGCACCTCTGTCACACTCCTCAAACACCTCGTACACCAACTCTACAGCAGTCGACGCAACCTGGAAACCAAGAGAGAGGCCATATTCTCAACTTGCGCTCAGGACACAGCAGACCAGCTGCGGAACACCGCCAAACAGATGAGACAGCAATACCATGCCACCTACATGCACACCAAGAACAGGAAGCTTGAGAAACTTGGCATCACCACCAGCAGTAATCAAGCTTCTCCCGGTACAACAGTCGAAAACAATACAGGGAAATCCATTGTCAACTTGTCAGACTACACCCTTCAACCAGACGAAATCGAAGTCCTCAGCAGAGGGCTCAATTTCTGCACCACCACCAAAATGGACCCCATCAGTCTCGCGGCAGATACGGAGGAATTCATCAGGCGAATGAGGCTCCGGGAATTCTTCCACAGACCCCAAGAGGCCGACAGCGAACCCAGGGACACGACCAATGAACCGGAACAGCAGACCGCGAGATCTGCAGTGCAGCAACCGAAAAGGAAAGAGTCAAATTGGACCCCTCCGGAAGGCCGCTGCCCTAGACTCGACATGTATGCTCAAGCCGTCAGAAGTCGTGTCAATGCCAGATTCATCACTCGCAATCACAAGGCAGCCTCAAACGTCACCCAAGCACAACGCAACGCCATCCGCACTCTCAAGACCAACCGCAACATCGTCATCAAACCAGCAGACAAAGGAGGGGCCACCGTCATACTGAACAGAACAGACTACTGCAAAGAAGTATACCGACAACTCGACAACCAGGAACACTATAGGCAGTTACCCGCAGATCCAACCAAGGAACACATCCGCCAACTCAGCAGACTGATCAAGACCTTAGATCCAGACCTTCAGAACACCCTACGTGCTCTCATCCCACGTAATCCCCGCATTGGAGATCTCTACTGCCTCCCGAAAATACACAAGGCCAACACACCAGGCCGTCCTATCGTTTCAGGCAATGGGACCCTGTGTGAGAACCTCTCTGGCCACATCGAGGGCATCTTGAAACCCATCGTACAAGGTACACCCAGCTTCTGTCGCGACACGACGGACTTCCTACAGAAACTCAGCACCCATGGACCAGTTGAACCAGGAACATTCCTCGTCACAATGGATGTCTCGGCACTCTACACCAGCATCCCCCATGACGACGGCATTGCTGCAACAGCCTCAGTCCTCAACACCGACAACTGCCAATCTCCAGACGCAATTCTGCAACTCATCCGTTTCATTCTAGACCACAACGTCTTCACCTTCGACAACAAATTCTTCATCCAGACGCACGGAACAGCCATGGGGACCAAATTTGCACCTCAATATGCCAACATCTTCATGCACAAGTTTGAACAGGACTTCCTCACCACACAGGACTTTCAACCGATGCTATACACCAGATACATCGATGACATTTTTTTCCTTTGGACCCACGGCGAGACATCACTGAAACGACTACACGATGACATCAATAAGTTCCATCCCACCATCAAACTCACCATGGACTATTCTCCAAATTCAGTTCCATTCTTGGACACACTCGTCTCCATCAAGGACGGTCACCTCAGCACCTCGCTTTACCGCAAGCCCACAGATAATCTCACGATGCTCCACTTCTCCAGCTTTCACCCGAAACACATTAAAGAAGCCATCCCCTATGGACAAGCCCTCCGTATACACAGGATCTGCTCAGACAAGGAGGAGCGCAACAGACACCTACAGATGCTGAAAGATGCCCTCGTACGAACGGGATATGGCGCTCGACTCATTGATCGACAGTTCCACCGCGCCACAGCAAAAAACCGCACCGACCTCCTCAGAAGACAAACACGGGACACCACTGACAGAGTACCCTTTGTTGTCCAGTACTTTCCTGGGGCGGAGAAACTACGACATCTTCTTCGCAGCCTCCAACACATCATCAGCGAGGATGGACATCTTGCCAAGGTCATCCCCACACCCCCACTACTGGCCTTCAAACAACCGCGCAACCTCAAACAAACCATTGTTTGCAGCAAATTACCCAGCCTTCAGAACAGCAACCACAACACCACAAAACCCTGCCAGGGTAATCTCTGCAAGACATGCCAGATCATCGACATGGACACCACCATTACACGTGGAAACACCACCCACCAGGTACGCGGCGCATACTCGTGCGACTCGACCAATGTAGTCTACCTCATACGCTGCAGGAAAGGATGTCCCGAAGCGTGGTACATTGGCGAGACCATGCAGACACTGCGACAACGAATAAACGGGCATCGTGCGACTATCAACAGGCAGGACTGTTCCCTTCCAGTTGGGGAACACTTCAGCAGTCAAGGGCATACAGCCTCTGATCTCCGGGTCAGCATTCTACAAGGAGGCCTTCAGGAGACGCGACAACGCAAAATTGCTGAGCAAAAACTTATAGCTAAGTTCCGCACGCATGAATGCGGACTCAACCGGGATCTGGGATTCATGTCGCATTACATTCGGCCCCCACCAACAAGCCTGGACTTGCAGAGGCCTACCGACTGAACTGGCTTGGGACAATTCACACCTCTTTAACCTGGAGTTACCTCTCTTTCTGCATCTTTGATGATTTGATTGCCTGCAGGTGCTCGCATTCCGGGGCATCTCTGACTGTGTCTATATAAACATTTCTGGAACAAGCCTTTCCATTCACCTGAAGAAGGAGCCGTGCTCCGAAAGCTCGTGTTTGAAACAAACCTGTTGGACTTTAACCTGGTGTTGTAAGACCTCTTACTGTTAATAAACCTCAAGGGTTATCACTCCCTCAATGAACATGTGATACGCACCATGCAGGTGTGCATCCATTCCCTGGAGAGAATCCATTTTAGTTGCATCTTGTAGCAAATCTCAGCCATCTTGAGGGAATTAGCAGGCTGGAGGGATGGTTCCTCAGGGAAATACCACAAAGTGAACAAAGTGAAGTTTAATACAAGAGCTATATTACAATGATGGCTTTCTCTACTAATGCCTAGGTTCACCCCCACCCACTAAGTGCCGAGAGTTTCTTTTTCCTCACCCTCCTGCTACTTCGAGGTATATCGCCAGGATCCACACCTGAAGTTGAGGCCACCTGCTGACTTCCACAACTGTTTCCCAAGATGACCTTGATGGGCGTCCCCTGGGAAGCCTGAATCTTTAGTGTCTGAGCCTACTTACAGGCTGCACGAGGGTTGCAGTGCAGCTCTTCTCGATATGCAGGACTGGAGGTATGTCGCTTAATGGGATGGGGTGTCAGGTGTGTTGATCAGAAGTCCCCAGGCTGTGTTCATGCAGATTCTCTTCCCTTCAGGTGTTCGGTTGGCCCTGACTCCTTCCATAGGATAGAAGAGCAGCTGATGCGAGATCCAGGATCCCTACCGTCCTCAGGTGCTGACACTTGTGGATTCTCACTCATGCAGTTGAAGCCCTGCACCATGGAGATCATTTTCCAAACCATGGAGCAGACATGCCCCACCATGGAGTGCACCTCCTGTGCCAAGGTCTCCACTGCGGACACCCCCCTTGCAGTGTTAGCCATGTTGCATTGGAGTGACATCATCATCTTCTCGCCAGGGGGGACTCCTTCAGTCAGCCTTTTAGTCTGAGAAAGGGATGCCAGCATCCCTTCCTGATGCTCATGTCTCTGCCTTTGCAGTTGCAGCAGCTCAGTGTTGACTGGACCCGGGGCAAGTCATAGACCAGCAGCTCGGCTGAGTCCTGGGCTACGGCATTCCTTCGATTTCCGGTTCCGTGGGAAATTCCTTCCTCTGCCTACTGTGCATCTTCAGCTGTGAGGTAATGAAGTGAAAATCGCTTATTGTCACAAGTAGGCTTCAAATGAAGTTACTGTGAAAAGCCCCTAGTCACCACATTCTGGTGCCTGTTCAGGGAGGCTGGTACGGGAATTGAACGGTGCTGCTGGCCTGCCTTGATCTGCTTTAAAAGCCAGCTCTTTATCCCTGTGCTAAACCAGCCCCTTACCAATCAGTGAACCAGAAGCCTACCTACCTACCAATTGGTGAGTATCTTTGGGTGACGGCTGTGATACCTCCTCGATGGTGGTCTCCATTTACGGTTGACTCAAATAAAGTAACAGCGATGGTCTTTTGAGTCAGGATTCCATTCTGGGATCTTCTCATCCAATTGCAACAAGTTTGTCACCCTGGCAGCCCCCCCCCCCCCCCCCCCCCCCCCCCGCCCCATTGGACTTGGGAAAAGTGCAGGGCTTGGGAGGCGATTAAAAGGAGCGACACACCTGAATGCAGAGATTAAATTTTCCCAGTGCGAGCAAATCAGCGGAGTGTGGAGTGAATCATATGGGAAAAAAAATAAGACACTCAATATTCGGTGAGTTTTCCCATCGTTGGCAGGATTCTCAACGGCTTTCTCAATGGAACCGAAATTTTGAAAAAATATGGCAAGAGTTCGCCCCTAATGCTTTCAAGACATTTTACGGTGTGATTAACGTTTAAAGTACCACTTCACTGTCATCTCAAGTGATTTTTTAAAAATGAGAGTATCCAAGTCATTTTTTCCAATTAAGGGACAATTTAGCGCGGCCAATCCACCTAGCCTGCACATCTTTGGGTTATGGGGGAGAATGTGCAAACTCCACACGGACAGTGACCCAGGGCCAGGATCGAACCTGGGACCTCGGCGCCATGACGCAGCAGTGCTAACCACTGCACCACCGTGCTGCCCCTCAACTGATATTTAAGGACTTCAACAGAGGAGTGGTGAATCACAAACAGAACCTTCTGGATTTCCTGCTTTCAGCCGCGAATAGGCTTCTTAGTATTAAAGATCAATGACGATGAGCATTTCCAGTTTCACTGTAGCTAAAATCACAAAATCCTACGCATACATATATCTCTCATATACAGAGCAATAGAGCAATCAAGCGACTTATGTTGCATAAGCACTTAATATTAAATTGAATCCTGAAATACCATCCACAGTTAGTCTTACATAGTGCATACTATCATGAAGTCTTTGACATCTGAATCTAATAGCCTCACAATAATTTTTGAATGAGAGAACTGAGCTCCAGATTCAGACTAAAGATAGATCAGACCAATGGATCTTTGAAACTTCATTGGAAAAGTCATTAATATACCTTGAAACATGTCCATTTGATATGTGCAATTTGATTGAAAGCATTGGTCACAACATATTTTGGATGACCATACTTTCCTGTCCCGGAGCATGGCCGCATTATTACTTCAAATATTGAAGGATTTCTGAACTATTATTTGTTTCTGCCCTGTTCTGACATACACATTAGTCAAAGTGGCCTGCACGCGATGCACACAACAATAATGCCTACTCCACCATACATTCAATTAGACCATGGCTAATCATGCACTTTAATGTCACTTTCCCACCCTATCCACATACCTCCTGATATCATTAGCATCCAGAAATCTAACCATTTCTGTCTTGAATATTCCCATATCAAATCCTAATGATTTGAGCTTCACAACCCTCTGGGTTGGAGGACCCCAAAGATTTACCACCCTCTTGAGTGAAGAAACTCCTCCTTACCTCAGTCTTAAGTGGCCTGCGCCTTATTCTGGGATTGTGTGCCCCCCTCTGGTTCCAGAGTCACAAACTGGGGAAACATCCTATCTACATCTACCCCATCATGTCCTGGAAGTAAATTGTAAGTTTCAATGAGATCACCTCTCATTCTTTAACACTCTGAAAATACAGGTCCAGCTTCCTCAATCTTTCTTCATAATATTCTGTCATCCCTTGGAATTAGTTTTGTGAACCTTAATTTCTCTCCCTCTATGGCAAGTATATCCGTCCTTAAATAAGGAGGTCAAAACTGTGCACAATACTCCATGTGCAGTCTCAACAAAGCTCTATATAATTGCAAGACATCCTTACTCCTGTACATAAATTCCCTTGTGATTAACATGAACATACTATTTGCCTTCCTAATTGCTTGTTGCACCTGTATGTTAGTCTTCAGTGACGCATGAACAAGGACATCACCACTCCACCATCACAGAGAATATCACCTTGGTGGGTAATGTTCATGATCAGGCTCCTGGGTCACGCTCTGGTGAGGGCCACACTAATGCTGCAGCACATCAGGTGGAGGCAGGGGCACCCGAGGGAAAACTGTCACCCAGACAGATATTGCTCTTGTGAAAAAGATGATCCCATCACTGGGGCTGAAGGAGAAGCAGGGCCAGAATCTACAGGAGGGGGGTCAGAAACATTGCAGCATCTTCAAGTATAAGACTGTAAGAACAAAACACATAATAGCAGAATTAGGCCACTCGGCCCATTGAGTCTGCTCCGCCATTCAATCATGGCTGATGTTTTTCTCATCCCATTCTCCTGCCTTCTCCCCATAACCCCTGATGCCCTTATTAATCAAGAACCTATCTATCTGTTTTAAAGACATTCAGTGATTTGTCCTCCTCAGCCTTCAATGGCAAAGTGTTCCACAGATTCACCACTCTCTGGCTGAAGGAATTCCTCCTCATTTCTGTTTTAAAGGATCGTCCCTTTAGTCTGAGATGGTGTCCTCTGGTTCTAGTTTTTCCTACAAATGGAAACATTCTCTCCACATCCACTCTATCCAGGCCTCGCAGTATCTTGTAAGTTTCAATAAGATCCCCCCTTGTCCTCTTAAGCTCCAACGAGTACAGACCCAGAGTCCTCAACCCTTCCTCATACGACAAGCTGTTCATTCCAGGGATCATTCTTGTGAACCTCTTCTGGACCCTTTCCAAGGCCAGCACATCCTTCCTTAGATACGGGGCCCAAAACTTCTCACTATACGCTAAGTGGGGTCTGACAGCTTCAGAAGTACATCCCTGCTCTTGTATTCTAGCCCTCTCGACATGAATGCAAACATTGCAACTGAAGGAGTCCACTTACCTAAAGACACAGGAGGCGGTGCTGACAATGTGTGGCACCCAGGCCAACACTGAAAAGGACGGCGGCTACAGTGGAAGGCCTTGGACAAGGTTGCAGGGTCATGTGTCAGGATGTCCAAGGCTTGGGTCACACTGTTCTGTCCATGGCTAAGGCACAGGACAGGAGAGCCAAGTCACGGGTGGACATGTCCCAGGCACACATGGACATTGCCTCGGAGATCCAGAGCTTAACCCATTCACATAGGGTCGTGGCTGAGCACAATTGGAGCATTGACCAAGTCCTCGATGATCTTGCCAGTCACAGAGGGACATGTCACAATTAGAGGGACATGACCAAGGCTGTGAGGGACATGGCACAATCTCAGTGCGCCATGGCTGAGGACATCGACACCATGGTTCAGATGACAGCCGGCCTCCATGACTGGCAGCACCAGGCAATGGTGGGGTTCCCGGAGCTCACTCCAGTCTCTCCACCATCCCATGGGTAGCCTGGTGGCCAGGGAGCACCCAGAAGGGAGGAGGAAGGTGATGGGCAGGCACTGAAATACCTCAGCCCTTCCAAATCCCCCCCACCTGACACTGCCACATTTGATGGGCAGTGAACAGAACCTGGGTGACACGCCATCACCTGTAACACCAGAAGGTTGGCTGGGCCCATCCAGGCCCAGGCCCGCCTGAGGGCAAATGCCAAGGGCATCATAGGGCAGAGGGCGAGACAATCTGCAAGCCACCTCCACTCCAGTAGGCTGTGAAAGATAGATGACATTGAAGTTGGCACGGGTGTAGTAGAGAGTAAGGGTGAAGGGCACACATGTATATAGTCACAATTAAACACTTTTGCACCAGCAGTCCGATCGGTCTTTAATCTCTGTCTGACGGGTGTAAAGAATACACTGGGGTTGGGTTCTCAAGAAACATGAACGGCCCACATGTTTACACCTTCACCTGAGAAGAGGCAGGGCATGGTAGCAGCAGTGTGAGCCCGCCTTGTATGACAGCATCCCTTGTCTGTAATGTGGGGAGCCTCTGTCATTGCCACCATCCCTGCCAACTGGGATACTAGTGGCTGCCGCAACTCTTGTTAATGATAGGACTGTGGCTTGTTTCCCCAGTGGGGTCTACTGTGGGTCTCCTCACTGGGTGAGCCTTGTGCTCTCCCGCCGGAAGGGTGGCAACTGGTTGCAAGCTGAAAACGTTCATACTGTGCAGGGATGTGGCTCTCGGCTAAGAGTCTGGTGTACGGGTTGGTCCTGCAGATAGATGATGGTGAGTAATGGATGTGTGCGTTTGCTGGGACCTTAACTGCAATGTGATGTGGAACCTGGATTCTACACACAGATGGTGAGAAGGAGCTGCTCATTTTTCCTGGCTGGGGAGGGAATGCATGGGATCAGGGGCGCAGTGGACAGGCAGGGCATGGAGATATCTCATGATCTCTAGGGTGGGTTAGCCATTATAGTGTCATTATCACTGGTGAGGCGAGGGGCTGTGTGCTCGGGAGAGTTCCAGCAGCAAAGCTGCATGTGTCCTTTGTTTGGGGCGCGCTCTGCTAATCCCCTGCATCCCTTGCAGTGGGGCTGTGCTTCTGAGGAGTGGCAACACCTGGGGGCCGGCAATTGAGCTTGGCCACGCTCATCCCCTTGATGATACTGCTGGGATAGGAGGGTTTCCTGATCGGAGGGCTGGGTGGGTTCCCACATGACCAATTGCCCTCACAGCATTTGAAGAATACTGTCAGCAGTCTCAAAAGCCAGGAGCCTGTAAGTTGCTGCTCGAGGGTGGGTTGGGTTAAAATTAATTTATTGCCGCAAGGGGTTCTCAGCCAGGGCAACCGGATTGCGAGGGGGACACCCCGAGTCCATGTACTTGTCACCAAGTCATTACCGTTACGCCTGGAGGTTCAGGCATATATCCCCCCAGTAAACCTAAAAAGTTCCTCTTCGCTCCTCCTTAAAGGCCATGGAGTCTGGACCTTGCTTGTAAATACTTGCAACAAATCACACCAGCGTGACTCCCAGCCATGAAGGATGGTGCATCCAGCTTTCAAACTGTTAATCAGATTAAAATGCATGCAAATCGCTGGCATGGGCTATGTAGCTCGATGCTGCCAGCAGCAGCAGATTGGACCGGGTTTGTCGCCCAGAGCAATCCTGTTTTCATAGACTTTACAGTGCATAAGGAGGTCATTCGGCCCATCAAGTCTACACCTGCCCTTGGAAAGAGCACCCTACCTAAATCCACACCACCACCCTATCCCCGTAACCCAGTAAGCTCACCGAAGCTTTTTTTGGACACCAAGTGCAATTTATCATGGCCAATCCACTTAACCTGCCCATTTTTGGGCTGTGGAAGGAAACTGGAGCACCCGGGAGGAAACCCACACAGACACAGGAGAACGTGCAGACTCCGCACAGACAGTAACCCAAGCCGGGAATTGAACCCAGGACCCTGGCGTTGTGAAGCAACCGTGCTACCAGTGTTTTCTGGCCACTCTCTGCCCAATCAGGAAACCCAATACCAGCGTTAGGCAATGGAGAATCCATAATTTCTAAATTAATTTTATTTTACACCAGCTATCATTTTACTCCCTCCATCTGAATGTAGACCTTGCCTGTTCACTTTTCAAAGGCCCTTGTCACCTTTCCCCTCCTTTTCCATACGAACATGCAAAATAGGAGCGGGAATAGTTTTTTGCCTCTCAGAGTGTGCTTCCCCTTCAATAGGGACATGGCTGATCTGCTACCTCAACCACATTTTCCCGAATTATTCACAAGTGCTTTGATTCCAGGTGAGCATCTAAAAATCTATTGATCTCGACCTTGAATATGTAGCAAAATCCCTCGGGGGTAAAGAACTCTAAATATTTACAACACTAGAAAAGTGAAGAAATTTCTTAAAATCTCACTCCAAATAACTGACCTCATTGCAAAATTGTGGCAGCTTTATTGGTGGCTGGGTGCGGTGAATCTGGCATGTGTCAAAAAGTCGGAAACCCGCCAGCAACTGTCCCAATGGCATATTGGTCATCCCGCAGGTGGCGCGAGCATCGTTTGCATTAAACAGCTGCCCAGCAATGTCCCAACCAGCTTTCCAATCTTGCAGCACTTCAGCAGGAAATCACGTCAGCATCAAACCTGATGGATAAAGGCCAGCAAGCTCAAGATGACCCCAGTTCACCAGAGGCTTTGAGATGAGAGAAACACTGCCATGGTATTGTGCTGCTCTTGATGCACTGATATCATTAGCATCCAGGAATCTAACCATTTCCTGTCCTCCATCTTCATGCCGTGCTGGTCTTCGGACAGCATCATGCTGCTGGATCCATGGACCCTCCTATGTCACTGCCTCGGTTCAGTACTACACCTGGGATTGGGGACTACCCTCTCCCCAGTACCGGCCACACAACAGTGTCTATCTGAACAGCACTGTGCTTTGGGGATCATGCAGCCATTGCAACATAGGTCCGAAAGGATAGGGTGCGCAGAGAGAAAGGGGGGGATAAGGAATTTTGGGGGTGAGCAGGTGCGGTGAGGGTAGGGTGTGAGAGGATGAGCATGGATTGGATTAGATTTGTTTATTGTCACATGTACCGAGGTACAGTGAAAAGTATTTTTCTGCGAGCAGCTCAACAGATCATTAAGTACATGGGAAGAAAAGGGAATAAAAGAAAATACATAATAGGGCAACACAAGATATACAATGTAACTACATAAGCACTGGCATCGGATGAAGCATACAGGGTGTAGTGTTAATGAGGTCAGTTCATAAGAGGGTCATTTAGGAGTCTGGTGACAGTGGGGAAGGGAAGCTGAAGGGAACCTCACACTGATCTGCAGAACTAATCCAATATCTCTACGGATGGAGGCAGGCCTCTAACTGGCTGTCTCAGCATTGACCGGTTCTGTCTACATATGGGTCTTTAGGGCTTCTACACATCTCTTGGATGAAAATCCTGCTGGCTGGCACTGCTAGTTAGGAGGCAGGACCATGACATTGAGAAATTTCCGAATCCTGATGGCAGCCACAAACATCAGTCCTTGGTTTCTCACTATTTCTGCAATTGTTTTGTGCCCTCTACTTTGGAAATGGAGATGAAAAACTGTTCACATATCCCATCATCAAGTAGTGCCATACAGACTTCAGTCAATTCCCAAGGAGCAGTCAGCATCGCAGACTGCGACGTACATGATCGAAGCTTTTTCCTCACTGATATCAATGAAGCTTGCGCTGGTAATACACGAATGAGTTGAATGAATTACATGAATGAATTAGGGGCTGGTTTAGCACACTAAGCCAAATAGTTGGCTTTTAAAGCAGACCAAGGCAGGCCAGCAGCACGGTTCAATTCCCGTACCAGCCTCACTGACAGGCGCCGGAATGTGGCGACCAGGGTTTTTTCACAGCAACTTCATCTGAAGCCTACTTGTGACAATAAGCAATATTCATTCAGATTTTCTCCGAAAGCATTAATTGAATGCCAATGTCATTGCGTTATTCCCCATTGTACGTTCTCCTGCTTCAACCCATCAGGGACCCATGTTTACGTTTGTAAATCATTTTCCAATCTGCTTTTATGTTACTTGCTCCTTTACTCATTTCTCTCACTTTATCAATTTCCTGGTTATCCTTTGTTGAATTCTGAAATCCTTGGCTGATTCCCCACCGTTGGGATGCTCCGTTTTGTTGGAAGCCCGGGGATTTCCAACGGCGTGGGGCTGCCCCCATTGACCAGCCAGTGAAACAGAGCATCCTGCCAGTGTGCTGAACCAGAAATCTGGCGCGGCGGGACGGAGAATCCAGCCCCTTATATTTTTCAGCAACATTATAAAACTCTTCCTTTGATCTAATACTATGTTTAATTTCTCTTGCTACCCATGATTGACCAATGATATGCAAATTATGAATTATATCTTGGATGTTTTCCATATCTTTTAATCTCATTTCCCAATCTATCCTTCCAGTACAAAGCATCTTCCTGCCTTCAACATGTAGCACATATTCATTTTTCAGAAAACAGAATACATATGAACCGAGATCTACCTTCAGAAAACTCTCATTCAGATAAACCAATTTCATATTGGACATGGACTCAATTTTCTTGCAAAGGCAAATGTTTTTTTCCCTTGAATTCCATACATAACCAACGAGGATATAGAAAAAGTAATACAGTCTGGTTTTTATATCTGGTTATTTCCTGCAGGATTTGCTGCTTGTTATTCATGTAATTACTCTGTGTGGCTAAGGTCATTGAGGTTCACTAATACACTTCTGTCTCATGTATACAATGCAGACAATGGAACTTTCTTTATGGCTGGGTTTTGTCAATATAGACTAATTGATGCTTTAACAAAGATTCACCGTTTCACATTGTCAGAATAATCTTGTGCAAATCAAAGATACTTCACTAAAAAAGTTTTGTTCCTCTGTAAAATATGCAAGTACTGCATTTATACATTGAGAGAGGTATCTCCTCGCATCTGCTCCAGTTCAGACCACAATGCATAAACTTGTCTCAGTATAGCCATTGGCTTGATGGATCATTATATTTAAGAGGGAGGGCAACAATTAAGGTCATTGTAAGGGGGAAATATATCCAAGGTCATATTTTGAAGGATGGACTTTTCAGATCAGAACCAGGTTGACATTGCAGATGAATGGAGTGTGTGGCAAAAACAATGGATGGAATTTTCTATTTCTGAGACCAAGTGTAGTGGCGGGTGGGTGTTAAGGCACGTTTACCACTGGGCCCAATTTTGCACTCGGAAGCTCATTAATTATGACAGGTTGGTTTCTCTCCGAATCATCTGGCAGGTTAGGAACTGAAAGCCCATGCCACACTTAAAATCACCCTCACTCTCCCCAGCCCTACTTTGAGAAGATGATGTCTCAAAATGACTGCGGCAAAGTAAAGAGGTGCTCTAAAGTTTAACAATGGGCGGGATTCTCTGCTCCCGAGCCGGCAAGCAGATAGTGATCGGGGCGGAGAATGAGTCTGGCCAAAATCAAAGTGTCACGGCAGGCGCCAAACCAGCTGCGATGAACATAGAACATACAGTGCAGAAGGAGGCCATTCGGCCCATCGGGTCTGCACCGACCCACTTAAGACCTCACTTCCACCCTATCCCCGTAACTCAGTAACACCTCCTAACCTTTTTTGGTCACTAAGGGCAATTTATCATGGCCAATCCATCTAACCTGCATGTCTTTGGACGGTGGGAGGAAACCAGAGCACTCGGAGGAAACCCACGCAGACTAGGGGAGAACGTGCAAAGTCCGCACAGACAGTGACCAAGTGGGGAATCGAACCTGGGACCCTGGCGTTGTGAAGCCACAGTGCTATCCACTTGTGCTACCGTGTCAGCTCCCCACCCCACTTTGCATCCACGTAGCAGGCCTGGCACCAGAGTCTCCAGGCCCTTGTGATTCTCCAGTCATCCGGATCGGGATTCATGTGGGTGCGGATTACTACATGTATACCTGATGTGGTGGTGGTCCCGGCGGTGGGCCAAGGGGGTAACCTCTTAAGGGAGTTTCCACCAAAGTTCACATGAGGAACACTCTTCCCCCCCACAATGAACTACCTGCCTAATCATCTTTACCAAAACCCCCTCCCCACCTCCCACAGGGACCCCCTGAAAAGGGAGACCACCCACAGAGACACCCTAACAAAGGGACCCCACCCCAGAGTCCCCGTAAAACCGGAGATGCTCCAGAGACCACCCAAATATGAAGGCCCTCCTCGGAACATTCTAAAGGGACCCCCCTCCCAGAAAAACAAACCCGTCTGGAAGCTAGAGAGCAGTCAAGACAGGGCCAGTGACAAGCGTGGGGCAGCACGGTAGCATTATAGGTAGCACAATTGCTTCACAGCTCCAGGGTCCCAGGTTCGATTCCCGGCTTGGGTCACTGTCTGTGAGGAGTCTGCACATTCTCCCCGTGTGTGCTTGGATTTCCTCCGGGTGCTCCGGTTTCCTCCCACAGTCCAAAGATGTGCGGGTTAGATGGATTGGCCATGCTAAATTGCCCATAGTGTCCAAAATTGCCCTTAGTGTTGGGTGGGGTTACTGGGTAATGAGGATAGGGTGGAGGTGTGTGCTTGGGTAGGGTGCTCTTTCCAAGAGTCAGTGCAGACTCGATGAGCCGAGTGGCCTCCTTCTGCACTGTAAATTCTATGATATGATATGATATGATTACAGCTGTAACACTCACCTGGAAGCACCGCATGTCCATTCCTGGAAAGGGGAATGAGGTTGGTGGGCTTCCTCGAGCTATCCCTGGGATAAAGGATATACCAGTTTTCGGATATTACAGCTGTGGCCTGTATTCAAACCTCTCAGATCCTTTGGCAGCAAACCAGTCATTCATTTCTGATAGTGGCTGTGATTGACAGCTTCCACAAAACAGCTGTTAGCCTTGCTTCATTAATCTTCATCGCTCTAAGTGCTGTAACCGCAATGTTTACATCAACCACGTAAAGTAGAGCTAGTGCATTCCAATCACCCCCCTTCATGCTGGAGTGATTTTGGAAGTGCTGAGCTAGAAATTGGCAGCACTTAATTATCCTCCGGAGGAGAATATTCTCATAGTCTCCTAAATGGAGAATCCTAACCAATGACTCCCTGGAGGCATCCTTTAATGATGTCCGGCAAAACTGGGATATCCTTTAGCCAAGGATAGAACATAGAACATAGAACAGTACAGCACAGAACAGGCCCTTCGGCCCTCGATGTTGTGCCGAGCCATGATCACCCTACTCAAACCCGCGTATCCATCCTATACCCATAACCCAACAACCCCCCTTTAACCTTACTTTTTAGGACACTACGGGCAATTTAGCATGGCCAATCCACCTAACCCGCACATCTTTGGATTGTGGAAGGAAACCGGAGCACCCGGAGGAAACCCACGCACACACGGGGAGGACGTGCAGACTCCGCACAGACAGTGACCCAGCCGGGAATCGAACCTGGGACCCTGGAGCTGTGAAGCATTTATGCTAACCACCATGCTACCGTGCTGCCCACCGAGGAAGCCCACCAACCTCACTTCGCCAGCCTGGAAAGCCATTGCTAGCGTGGCCAGTGCATCAGGCAACCACCCTGGAAATGCCATTCAATACAGGAAGAGGATGACTGATCTTATCTGCTCCGCCAAGGTAAGTCAACCCTCTCCTCGCTCCAATCTCACATTCTCATAATGGCATCATGCACTAAAGAGGCAGGAGTTACATCACCACTTGTTGTCTAACAGGCACTGTAACATCACCAGCATCGCAATCATGCTGTGTAAACACCTTGGTCTTTACTGGGAGGGGTCAGCACACTCAACAGGCATGCATGCTTTCAAACCTCTCCATCCCTTATCACATTCCATCCTTATGTCTTCAGTCAGGTCAAGCTTACACACAACAAGAGGGAGATATGTCAGACCAAAGAGAGAAGGGCAATATCGTGGAGCTCAACAAATTTGATGATGCCGCTGAGTTGACAAGAAAAGAGATTGAATGCTCTTGTGGGGAAGGTGAGATCAGTCTCTGCCAGCAAGCCAGTACGAAGAGCTCTCAATGAGTTGATCACATCCTGACATTCTCAGTGAGTCACATGCAAAGTTGTAATCAATCTGCCATGAACTAAACCTATCTGCCCTCTCTTACAGGTGGCAGCAGGCCTGGAAACAGCCATAGACCCAACGTAAGACCCAGCCCCCAGGCCACCTCACATGAGGAAATTAAGGACCCTTCAAAAGAAGACCGATTAATGGGCGGCATAGTGGCCTAGTGATTAGCACTTCTACCTAATGGCCCTGAGGACCTGGGTTCGATCCTGGCCCTGGGTCACTGTCTGTGTGGAGTTTGCACATTCTCCCAGTGTTTGCGTGGGTCTCACCCCCACAACCCAAATATGTGCAGGATAGGTGGATCGACCACACTAATTTGCCGCCTAATTGTAAAAAAAGAATTGGGTACTCTAAATGTATTTAATTGATTAGAAGATTAATCCATGGGTTCAATTGTACCCTCTAACCAGCTCAGAAATGCACACCTCAGTTTGTCCTAGTGAAAGAGTTCACGCAGGGTCACATTTTGGAGAACATCACACATCTTCACAGCAATCAGAGACAGTGACAGCTGAGACCTGAGACTCGGAGGACGGCTGGGGAACAGGCAGCCACTGAATCCGAATGTGGTGATGCACCTGTACAAACAACTATGCCAAACATGATGGGGATGCAGTGGACAGGTAGCGGAAAATCAAGTAGAGTTGAGTGAGATCGTCAATAGACTGGGGTGAATGATGGAGGAGTGTGTTTCATCTGTTGTAAGCCTCTTCAGGTCTCCTTTAGAAGGTATCCCTTCTCCCCAAAAGAGCTCTCCGGTACCCATAATCCAGTGCCATTCACCCAGGTGAATCGGAGAATCCAGCCAATACCAAGCCCATCTATTTTTGTGAACCCATTGCCTCTAGAGGTGCAGGCCGAGGATGGTGCAACTGCTCCACAGCAAGACCCCCAAAGCAGGCTGGGGTCCTCCAGTTCTCATCCCTCTACAGGATGCTCACTAAGATCAGAAAAGACAACAGGACATATCAGTCAGCAATCTGTGTCCACCTCTGCTGCAGATGTTGTGGGTGCAGTTAGATCTAGTGGTCGGGTTAGAAAAATTAAGACTTCTTGACATCACTTCTGGATTATGATTTATTAAATCACTGTTTACGTCAGGCACCTTTGTAAATACATTTGTTGTTCATGAGAATGATCTCATCATTTTGAAAGTGTTGTGCATACACATCAATGTGCCCTCTTAATGTGAGGATGATTCATGTTCCCACTCAGCGTTCGCCTCCCTTTGTGAGCCTCACATTCATGTGATGTAAATTGACTTGTGATACTTGTTCTTCCCTTTAACCAGGTCAGGGAGATGTTTGAAACTCTTCTGTAAAATTAATTAGCAACGTTACTGCTTGCAAGGAGAAAGTGTTGAATAGACGGTCGGTACTGAATGTTGACAAGGCACCGGGATGGGATGAGATGTATCAAAGGCTGTTGAAGGGAGTAAGAATGGAAATTACAAGGGTGCTGGTCATAGAGAGAGGAGCCAGAGGACTGGAGAATTGCAAATGTTATTCCCTTATTCAAAAAAGGTTGGTAGGATAACTCCAGCAATTACAGCCCAGCAATTACAGCCCAGTCAGTTTAACATCAGTAGTGGGCAAGCTTTTAAAACAATTCTTCAGGATAGAATTAATGGCCACCTGAAAAAATATGGGTTAATTAGGAAGAGTCAGCGCGGATTTCTAAAGGGGAATTCATGTTTACTAACTTGAAGTGTTTTGAGGAGGTAATGGAAAGGGTCGACGAGGACAATTCTGTGGATGTGGTGTACCTGGACTTTCAGAAGGCATTTTATACAATGTCACACAACAGATTTGGGAGAAATGTTATAGCTCATGAAATAAAAGGGACAGTAGCAATGGACTGAATAATAGAAAGCAGAGCAACGGTTTGTAGTAGTGTTCCCCAGGGGTCAGTATTGGGAGCCTTGCTTTTCCTGATATTTATTAATGATCTAGATCTTGGTGTGAAGCAGAAATTTCAAAGTCTGTAGATTAAGTATTGGTGACTGTGAAGAGGACAGTGCAGAACTTCAAAAGGATGTGGACAAGTTGGTGGAGTGGGCAGATAGGTGGTAGATGAAGTTCAATACAGAGAAGTATGATGTGATGCATTTTGGTAGGAAGAGCATGGAGACACTAGGAGTACAATTCTTGTATACGTGCAGAGATCATTGAGGATGGCAGGACAGGTGGAGAGAGCAGTTAATAAAGCATTTAGTATTCTGGGTGTTGTTAAAAGGTCAAAGGATGTAAGAGCAAGGAGGTCATACTGAACTTAAGACACTGGTTAGACCTCAGCTGGAATATTGTGTTGTTCTGGGCACCACACTGTAGGAAGACTGTGAATGCATTGGAGAGAGGGCAGAAGAGGTTTACAGAAATGTTTCCAGGGATGATAAATTTTGAGGTTATGAGGAGCCCTGTCAGAGCCTTGCAGAAGACACCCTCCTGAAGAATGGAGGAAGCCGGTAGGCAGAACAAGTCGACATCCCCACCATTGTGGCGTCACTAGAATTGGTGAGAACCCGTGGCACTGTTGCATATAGGGTTTGCATGTTGCACTCACCTTAAAGTCATAAACAAAGTGAGGGTTACGAGCTGCAACCCACTTATGTCCAAACGGGATTTAGACCCGTGTAATTTCCTGCTGATGTGGTGCTAGATTGGAAGGAGCATCGTGACTCCAGCAAGTAACATTTGTATTGAGAATTATGACCTGGTAATGAGGCCGCAGGAAAGCCGCCTACCATCAGGCCGTCATGAATGTGGCGAGGGGAAAAATTTCAAGCTGCTTTCCCACCAAGTTTTTAAACCTGTCTCCAAATTTCCCAGTACTGCCCACCATGAAACCCGTGGCAGGCTGGAGGGGAAAATTCTACCCAATAAGTTAATGTAGGAATTTAGATCTAACAGTATGGACTTCCTCCATGGATGCTCAATTCACATACTGTAAACTCTGAGGAAGCCAAAGAACAATTTGGAAGCCTTGGAATTATTTTAATAAATGGGGTTTCTGTAACAAATACCACAATGTGACAGGTCCGCATCTCCACAAGTCTGTCATTGCGATGACACTGTTATTTACACAGAAAAGACGCAAGCATGCCTCTACTGGGAATAACAGTTGATTTTAGAAAATAGACTCCAGAATAAGTACGGAAATGAAAAATAGAAGCAACTTTGAAGGAAAAATATGAAAGACAAAAGCACTCAAAGCTTATGGCGATTAATCAGTTGAAACTTAAAAATATAATGGAATTGTAGAAGTACTGTATTCATAAGCATTCCTCATAGCAAAGGGAAAACACTAAAAGCTGATTGTACCTCTGTCAGTAGCCTTCCATCAAACTGATGAAGCACAAATGTAATCACAAGCGTATGAATCGGAGATTGCATAGAATGAGTGGCCCTTCAGTTTTCCTAGCTCTTTTGATGAACCTGCAGCAGCTGGTTGATTTTACTGCTCTGTGAGTAGCACATTTAAGGTCAAGTAAAACAGCAGTGAAGAATTAGGCAATTGAGCAAGAGGAAGGGTAAATCTTTGAAACAATCAAATATAACATTGGAAAGCAGATTAAGCTATTACCTTTATCTATGCGTGTTTTTCTACGATAAAGTGCCTCAATCAAAACACAATTAGTTTTAAGGCACAGAATTGGAAAATTAGGTCAGGAACGAGGGGGAGGGGGTAACGGCTGTAATGCATTCTCTGCTGAAGGTATTGATTTGTGTTGAAATAATGAGGGGAAATGACAGTGAATTTGTGGCAGTCTAACTTGCAGTAGGATTCCAAAATCTGATTTATGCTTTTATTTACCAGTGTAAGAAAATGGAGACAGCTTTGATCATTTATTGGCTTGATTGAAATGACATTGTATTAATTTATCTATTGGATTTCTGATTTCTACTTTGAATTTGTTGGAGCTCTTGGTGTCAATAATTCACTCACAAAATGCAATATATCATTTCTTAAGTTTAGTGTCATTGTGTTGTCAAGCTTTGTAATCTAAAACATGTTTTGCATTGGGCAGTTTAGCATCAACAAAACAAAAGGTTTTACCTTTGTGAATTACATGAGATAGGCTTGGTTTAAATGTCTTAATATTTCGGTTAAAAAATATATATATATGGGTATTCCTATATAATTTTAGAATGATGGTGACTAAGAATTGTGCATTTGATTATACCATTGTGGCAACAATGGTTTTGAATTTTGCAGAAATAAATCAGATAAGGGAAACTTGTGTATCCTGCAGATGAATTTTTCCAATTATATTGGGTTGGATACAGGGGTGGTAGCACAGTGGTTAGCACTGCTGCTTCTCAGCACCAGGGACCCGGGTTCGATTCCCGGTTTGGGTCACTGTCTGTGTGGAGTCAGTACGCTCTCTCCATATCTGAGTGGGTTTCTTCCGGGTGCTCCGGTTTCCTCCCACAAGTCCCAAAAGATGTGCTTGTTAGAAGAATTGGACATTCTAAATTCTCCCTCGGTGTACCCCAACAGGTGCCGGAATGTGGCGACTAGGGGATTTTCACAGCAACTTCACTGCAGTGTTAATGTAAGCCTACTTATAACAATAATAAAGATTATTAGTATTATTTACTTTTAGTCCATTGGCAGCGTGTTAAGTGAGAGCTAAATTTATTTTCTTTTGAAAGAGGAACTCTGGAGCGTACCTGCAAAATTTGAGGCCATGGGTTAATTAGGATATGTTATGGATCAGCACCGACCAGCAGAAAAAATATCAACAATGCAGTGTTGTAAATCGGTGTAATAATTCATTAATAATCACAGTTGGCACACAAGATGTTATTTCAGCTGCAAAGTGGGCCCATTTGAGGAGTTATGAATGCAGTAAGGCACAGAAAGATGTGAAAAACCCTTTGTTGCTCTGAAGATCATTCACTACCAAGCAAACAGTATGGTATTGGAGTTCAATGCTACCTAGACCAATGCTGTGTCTTACATTTGCTGGATATTGAATCATAGAGTACAAGAGCAAATCTCTGCAAGAACACATGAGCTGGTCCCATTGCACAGCTCTTTCCCCATAGTTCTCCAATTTATTTCTCTTCACCTAATTACTCAACTCCCTTTTGAAAGCTAAGATTTAATCTGCCTCCGCCACACTTATCCAGACCATAACCATTTATTGCATAAAATAGTTTTTTTTCATGTCACCATTGGTTCGTTTGACAATCGGCTTAAATTGGTGTCCTCTGATTCTCGATCGTTCAATCAATGGAAACAATTTATTTCTATGTATTCTGTTTAGATCCCTCACGATTTTGAAATTGTCTCTTTTTTTTCAGGAGAACAACTCCAGCTTCTCCAATCTGCCCATTTAACTGCAGTTCCTCATTTCTGGATCAATTCTTATAAATCTTTTCAAATCATATCTAAGGTATCTAAGGTATCTAATCCTACCTAAGGTATTCACATCCTCCCTGAAGGACAGTGCCAAGAATTGGACACAAATACTCCAGTTAATGCTGAACCAGTATTTTATAAAGGTTCAACATCACTTCATTGCTTTTGTACTCCAGCCCACTATTTATAAAACTCAGCATCCAGTATTCCTACTTAACCACTTTCTCAAACTGCCCAGCCACCTTCAGTGTTTCATGCAAAGGTGCCCCCAGGCTCTTCTATTCCAGCACTCCCTTTTTTTTAGTATTGCACCCTTTATTTTGTATTGCCTCTCCTCATTCTTCCTACCAATATATATCACTTTGCACTTCTCTGCACAAAGATTCATCTGTCACAAGTCCGCCTATTCAACCAGCCTGTCTATGTACTCTTGAAGTCCATCATTATCTTCCACACAGTTCTCAATGCTTCCAAGTTTTGTGACACTTGCAGGTTTTGAAATTGTGTCCTGTACACCCAAGTCTAGGTTATTAATATATATCAAGAAAACAGTGGTCTAAATATCAGTCACTGGGGAGCTCCACCTTCCTCCAGTCCCCAAAACAACTATTTACCTCTACTTTCTGCTTTCTGTCACTCAGACAACTTTCTATTCATGTTGCTCATGTCTCTTTTATTCCGAAACACCAACTTTGCTGACAAGCCTATTACGTGGCATATTATCGAACTTTTTTTTGGAGTTCATAACATCAATAATGGCATTACTCTGATCAACTCCCACTGTACCTCATCAAAGTATTCGGTCCACAGTCAAGTTAGTTAAACATAGTTTGTCTCCAACGAATCTGCGCTGACTGTTCCTATTCAGATTTGTCCAAGTTACTGTTAATTCTGTCCTGGATTATCAGGCTGAATTTCACCATCTCCTGGAAGGTGGGAAAGGAGACAGGAGGGATGGTAAAATTGTGGTAATCATGCCAGATTGGCTCTCTGACCATGTCATGCCATTGGGGAATTTTACTGACGGCGGGACCAAATCAGATAGGCTGCCTGTCAATTTACATATGGAAATGTACTTGTGTCATGTGAGAGTACCTTTAAGAAATGGATGTCTATCAATAGCTGCAGTGGATGTACCTTTAAGAAATTGTGTTTATCAAATAGCTGCAGCGATGTCAGTGTGTGGGTGGAGCTGAGCTGTGACTCTGCTTTTACTTTCACTTTGAGCAAAAAGGCTGGTGTGTGTCTGTGTGATTTAGTTTTGTTTTGGAGTTGAAGAAGCTGTAGTCCCAGCAAGCAGATGTGCATTGATCACCAAAGTGTATCATGGAGTTCACCTGACCCATGACTTTTAATAGATTGTAGTTATGGGGAGCACAAGAGTCTATTTTACAGGTGTGATGCAACAGAGATCTAAAGTACTTTTAAAACAAAATCATATTTATTTATGAATCCAATTAACACCTTACAAATCTACAGTAAACATCTTAACAACTATCAACACCAATACTCTCCACAGATACAATATTCTATAAGTAACCCTTCATAACTTTCCTAACAACATCCATAAGACCAAAATACCCTTTGTACAGAAATACAGCAGGTTTAAATTTTCTACAGAAACAGGTATGACTTTGAAATCACCAAATGATCTGGAGACAGTCTTTAGAATGCAGAGAGAGATCAATGCACATCTGCTTGCTTGGAGGGAGGCAAAACTACACATGCAGCAGCCAACACCGAAAAACCTAGCGGATTGGAAACAGCTCTGGGGACATGTCCAATGCCGGAGGGTGGGGAATGCAAAGGGGAGGGGGAGAAATGCCTGGAGAGATGGGCCAAGGGTTCGGACATCGGCATGCATTGCGGACGAAAGTGAAAGAGGCATCATACTTATTGTGCACGAGGATGTTCATTGTATGTAACAATTCCCCACTCTCCTGATGGTGCCTCCCCCTCCCCCACCCTTCCCACTCACCCCCTACCTACCTTACCACACCCTCCCCCCTCCTCGTTGCCCTCAGTGATCCTTTATGTCCATTGCCTTCCTCCGCTCTGCCGCTATGTCCAGGTGTGTCCCAAGGATGCACATCAGAGGTGGAGGCAGCCAGCTGCTCACCATTTCCCGTGACCTTCGATATGCCTGGCGGGCATCCTCTGGGGATTCTGTGGCCGGAGGGCCCCAACTCACTGTCCCATGTGCTGACTGCGAAACTCGGCCTCATCAAAGGGGTGTAACTCGGGGAAGCTGGTGGCCATCGTCGCCATGACATGGGACCAGTCAGGGTTGGTACCTGACGCCCTCTCCTCCTGCTCGTTGCCATAGGGCCCTGGGGTTCATCTTGTGACTGAGTTGGCTGGGGTTCGAACCCATCATCTGGCTCTGCCAGCCCTGGTGGCTCCCCATGGTCGGCACCATTGTGTTGATGCTCTCAGCAATGATCCTTAGTGAGTGGCGCATGCTCTGCAGCACTTCGGCAATTCCCACTTGCACCACTCTGAAGTGTTCTCCTGGGAGGCTGGAGAGGGGGCCACGCAGGATGATCTGTTGCTGTTGGCTGGAGGACCTGCAGGAGAATGGACATATGGTCAGTGGGAGGGAGGGTCAATCAGTAAGGCAATCACTACTCACATTTGACAGGTTCTTCGGGTGGAATCCAGTAGTTCCTCACCTCTGCGGCGTCCGCCTGCCTTTGTGGTGGTGACCACTCTGTCCTTGGCAACCCCCGTCACCTCCAAGGCCCGCTCCTCGAAGAAGGTGAGAACTCTTATGTCCGACACACCACCGCCAGTCTGGGTCATCTCCTGGCAATTGTGGGAAAGCTTTTCCTGAGGAGACACAGAGAGTGAATCATTAGTTACACACGTGGTTCACAGTGGTGGGACAGGGTTATGAAGGAAGGGCTGGGGGGAGGTTGATGGGAAAGGGATGTGTGAAGGAAGGGTGGGGGGGTGAAGGGAGAGGGGGCTGCAAGGAGGGTTGGAGGTCACATGGAGAGTTGGGGGTGTTCTCCTGGGCGCCATTGTTGCAAGCTGGCTCAGGTCCATAGAATCATAGAATTTACAGTGCAGAAGGAGGTCATTCGGCCCATCGCGTCTGCACTGGCACTTGGAACGAGCACCCCACACTAGATCCGTAACCCAGTAACCCCACCTAACCTTTTTCGAAAATAAGGGCAATTTATCATGGCCAATCCACCTAACCTGCACATCTTTGGATTGTAGGAGCAAACTGGAGCATCTGGAGAAAACCCACGCAGACACGGTGAGAACATGCAGATTCCGCACAGACAATGACCTAAGCCGGGAATTGAAACTGGGACCCTGGAGATGTGAAGCAACAGTGCAAACCACTGTGCTACCATGCCATCCCCTTGGCTGAGAAAGTGCTGCTTAAGTGCTGCTCGACCTTGTTAGTTGGGGGCTGGCGAGCGTGGTTCTGATGAATCAGCTGGTGATTGCGGTGAGAAGCTCATGGGGCCTCATTAAGTGGACCAATTAATGAGGCCGACCTCACCAGGCCAAGCACTGGGAAGATCGCAGTAGTTCCCGTTCGTTCTCACACTTAGAAATTTTTCCGAAGATAGGCGCCCTATATCTTCAGGTAGATTAGACGGTTATGGCCATGGTCCCTCCTTGTTTACTTTCTTTAGTATACTTGGATGCATCCCATCTGATCTGGGTATCTAATCTCATTTAAGTGGGGTGGCGCTGGCATAGTGGTATTGTCGCTGGACAAGTAATCCAGAGAACCAGGATAATGATATGGGGACCCCGGTTCAAATCTCACCATGGCAGGTTATGGAATTTAAACTCAATTAAATATCTGGAATTAAAAAAGTCAAATGATGACTATGAAACCATTGCCGATTGTCAGAAAACCCCATCTGGTTCAGTAATGTCCTTTAGAGAAGGACATCTCCAGACCCACAGCAATGTGGTTGACTCTTAACTGCCCCCTCAAGAGCAATAGGGATGGCCAATAAATGCTGGCACACCCTGTGACACCCATGGCCCATGAACAAATAAAAAAAGTGTACAGACAGCCATTCTAATACCTGCTCTTTATCAATACTTAACCCATTCAAATTGCAACTATCTCTTTTTTCACCTTAACTTCGGCAGCATGTTCACGCTTGGCAAAGAGAGATGCAATGTACTCAATTAGTACCTTAATCATGCCCTCCCCTACCATGCATAGATCCCCTTTTTGGTCCCTATTTGTTCCGATTCCTCCTTTTACTATTAATGTTGATATCGAAGACATGGAAAGCATTAGAAAGACAATGGGCAGGATTCTCCCGTAGCCGGCGGGGCGGGGGGTCCGGCGGGACGAACTGGCATGAACCACTCCGGCGTCAGGCCGCCCCAAAGGTGCGGAATCCTCCGCACCTTCAGGGGCTCGGCCGGCGCCGGAGAGGTTTGCGCCCCACCGGCCGGCATGGAAGGCCTTTGGCGCCACGCCAGCCAGGGCCGAAGGGACTCCGCCAGCCGGCGTGGGTCCACGCATGCGCGGGAGCGTCAGTGGCTGCTGATGTCATCCCCGCGCATGCACGGGGTGGGGTTCACCTACGCGTCGGCTATGGCGGAGGCTCACATGGCCGGCGTGTAGGATAAGAGTGCCCCCATGGCACAGGCCCACCAGCGGATCGGTGGGCCCCGATCATGGGCCAGGCCACAATGGGGGCACCCCCCAGGGCCAGATTGCCCCGCTGCCCCCAGGACCCCGGAGCCCGTCCGCGCCGCCAGGTCCCGCCGGTAAGGGACCTAGTCTAATTTACGCTGGCGGGACCGGCATAGAACCAGCGGGACTTCGGCCCATCGTGTGTCGTAGAATCGCCTGGGGGGCCGCTGTGAGCGGCCGCCAACCGGCGTGGCGCGACACCCGCCCCCGCCGAATCTCCGGTGCCGAAGAATTCAGCAGCCGGCGGGGGCGGGATTCACACCGCCCCGCCCCGGCCATTCTCCAACCCGGCGGGGGGTCGGAGAATCCTGCCCCATGCCTGATTTCCTAGAAATTAAAAAAAAGGAGAATTGTTTATATGTCAATATAAAATTGTTAATTTCTCAGCAATATTTTGGTAGTATTTGTAATAGCGTAACTTGCCAACAATTGTTGAACAATGAAGTCAATGGAAAAGCAAGAAGTTAGCAGGTGGCAGCCATTCTTTACTGATCTGTTTCAGTAAATAGTTCTAAATTGACTTTAGCATGATATAAAGAGTAGCACAAAAATAGATAGCAAGGAGATTGGAGGAGCATTTGCTGTAAGAAATAGATGCCAAACTGTAGCTGAGAAAAACATGCATGAATTCCTTTTGATTCAGTGTTTGCAGTTCCAAAGCTATTTCACGTTACAACTGATGAGCAATATAGAACATAATTAATGCAGCCTCCATTCCTCTCTTTATGGTCAAACTTTAAATATTAAAGTGCTAATTGTTGTTGTGAAGCCACGCTTTATAAAAACAATGGTGATAAATTTACTGGCCACCCAAATTCAATTTTTTAAAAGACTAAAGCCACATTCCAATTATTGAAATCATAGTCAAAGGTGGCTGCACATTTGCATCTCTGTACATTCTACAATTGAAAGCCATTGAAAATGCAACAGTTTGCAAAGGCTCATCAGGAAAAATGGCCTTGAAGAAGTATGAATGGGAGCCATCGTCTACTCAGTAGTAAAGCATCCAGAGAATTGGTTGGATACTTAACTGGACGGAGGCAAAACCATTAGACATAATCACTGAGACAATGAGGCTCTGGCTATGAAGGAGTTTGTTCAGACATCATCTAATCATGTAAGGCACGCATTTTTAAATCCACTATACCTCAACCATAACAGATAAAAACAAATTACTGCGGATGCTGGAATCTGAAACAAAAACAGAAATACTAGCTCTCTTTTCTCTCCACAGATGCTGTCAGACCTGCTGAGATTGTCCAGTATTTTCTGTTTTTGTATACCTCAACCATATTTGGGGTAACTGGGCAGTTGGGGAGAATGTATGTGTCCATGCGCACATGCATGTGTGTTAGTCCTGTTGTTGCAGAGACTGTGGCAAAGAAGCAGCAGCATTTTTGCAGAAGCCAGTTGTAAGTATATCCCTATCTCTCTTGTTTGAAGTAAAGTAAGACAAGTTAACAAAGACCACAGTTGAAATGCATTTCATAACTTTGGACTCAATTCTCAACTCTAACCTGTATGAATGTATATGGGTGTTTTAGGATTTTCTTGCCTTTAATTCAAGAAAGCCTGGTTAAATTGGCTCCTTTTCAAACATAAATACTGGGACTGAGAAACGGGACTGAAAAGGGAAGGATTCTTTTTGGGATCTTGTGTGACCAGCAAAGGGGGCTGAATAAAGAAAGTGAGCCGGTTTATCCCTCCTCATCTCGGGCATAACAGCTTGAGGGTATCCCAGCTAGATGGTAAGAAATTGAGGGATCGCGCCCGGATTAAGTACATCTTGGGACTGGTCAGAATAGGTAAACAAGTAAACACTCAGTGAACTGGTAAGCGTATCCTTTTTTTAAGTGACTAGTGGAGAAAGAGGGAAGTCATTCGACACTCCTCACCCCATCATAACAGTGTTTCTTTCCAACAGAAAATGTTAACCACTATCTGCAGTGGAACGCTGTCATCTGTTTCACTTGAAGCAAGAAATCAATGGACCAGATTAAAGCTCTGCAGTCCTGCCACTTCTCATCATGAATAGTGATAGACAATTAACTGGAGGAGGTGGCTCCAAAACACCCCTCTCCTCAGTGAGGGAGGAGAGCAGCACCTAAGTGCAAAAGACAAAGCTGAAGCATTTGCCAGGATTGCCAAGCGGATGATCCATCTTGAGTTTCTCCTGAATCAATTTGATTCACTCCATGTGATATTAAGAAATATCTGTAAACATTGAACACAGCAAAGCTTATGTGCCCTGACAACAGACCAGCTGTGGTACTGACAATTTGTTTTTATTTATCCTTTCACGGGATGTGAGCGTTGCTGACAAGGCCGGCAATTGTTCCCCATCGCGTATTACCATTGAAAAGCTGGAGGTAGGATACCTTCTTGAGCTACTGTAGTCCACGTAGTGTGAATGCACCCACTGTGCAGTTTAATATGACATCCAGGCTATTAACCTGGTGATTGTGAAAGAATGGCAAATATAGGTCTATGTCAGCCTCATGTGTGGCTTGGATGGGAACCTGCAGGTGCTGGTGTTCCCATACATCTGCTGCCCTTGTCCTTCTGGTGGATTGGAAGGTATTGCCAGAGGAGGCCTGGCGAGCTGCTCTAGAACTTGCTGTTATTAGCTTCGCCGTTCCAGTGCAGCTGCAACACTGGCAGCCACCAGACAACGTGAAAAACTCCCCCTGTATGTCCTGTCCACAATGAGAAGGACAAATCCAATGTGGCTAATTACGTCCCATCAGTCTACTGTTGATCTTCCGTAAAGTGATGAATGGTGAAGTTGATCATGCTGTAGGGCGGCAATTCCTCAGCAACAACCTGCTCACTGATGCTTAGTTTGGGTCCCGCCAGGTTCATCTGGCTCCTGACTTTATTACACCCTTGGCCTAAACATGGACATAAAAAAGTCAGAATTTGAGAGTTGGAGTAAGAGTGACTGTTCTTGACACGAAAGGTGACGTGCGACCAAATGTGGCATTAAGGAGCCCCAGAAAGATTGAAGACCATTGAATACAGGAGGAAAACTCACCACTGGTTAGAGTCATAACTAACAGTAAGGAAGAATGTTCTAATTGTTGGAGGCCAATCATCTTAGCCCCAAGACATCTGTGCAGGGGTTCCCCAGGGTTTTGTCCGAAACCCAAACATCTTCAGCTACTGCAAACATCAATGGCCTTCCCTTCAATATGAAATCACAAGTAGGAATGCTTTCTAATGATTGCAGTTTTCAATTCCATTCAAGGGCTCAATTCTCCCAAAAGATTTCTTATGTGTGGTCTCTGGCAGGAAACACAATGCGATTCTCATGAGATGGGTCGAAGTGATCCAGATCACATCCACCCACACGTAGACATTTCTTGGAGGTTGGGGTGATTTACACCATGAACATTGGGCATGATTCTCTGGTTGGGAGACTCGGAAGTGAATCACTCCTGGTTTCCGCTGGTGCTAGGCGTGGCACCGAGGAGCGATTCCCTTTCCCTTGCCATGCTTATTTATGGAGCTTAAGGGATTACGTTCCAAATCCTGCTGTTGGACAACCACCGAGCGAGCCGCCATCTGGCTATGATTGACTGCTCCTTACCACATTAAAATTAGTTAAGTGCTTTCTGCTGAGAAAAAATGGAAGTGAAAGCACTTAACTCCTGGGTGTTTATAAACATTGTGGTTAGGTTCAAAGCAGGGTACTTGAGATCCATTGTCAGTGTGACGCTGATGTGGTGGACCTTGCAGTTGGCCAAGGGAGTAAGTATTTAACATAGGTGCCTCCAAAATCCATCAGAGAGCTCCTCTCCCTGCAACATAAATCCTGCCCACCACACACCCAGTCCCCCATCAGATCGCCAGAGACACATCCATATCAAAGACCACTCCATATCAGAGATCGCGCCATATTAGCAGCACCCCTCCGTATCAGAGATCGCTGTCTGGCAGAAACAGTGAAAAATCACTGCTTTTTCACTTACCTGTCCCTTACACCTGCAGCCTCAGACAGATGTGTAGAAATAAAGCCACAGCTGTTACTTCATAGGAAACAAAAACACATCACAGGGCTTTAAACCCCCTCAGATCCTTTGAACTGCAAGATCCATTCAAACATGAAGGGAAATGAACATAAACAATGCAGACATCTGGCCATCTGGAAGCTATTAACCTGTCAATTACAGCCTACTAAAAGTTGTTTATATTTCAAAGTGAATAGAAGTCTTGCAGTTCAAAGGATCTGAGGGGGTTCAAAGCTCTGTGATGTGCCTTGGCGTTCTATGAAGTAAACAATCCATGCCCTTGTGAATTGCAGCCCAGAGGGCAGGAGCATCATGGAGGTGTGGCGAATCCGGTGTCCAGCTGCTAATAGGATGTAAATGGGTTCAAATGACCCATTTGCATCCTCCTGCTGGCACAGTGTGCAAACATTAATGCCGTCGCCAGATGCCAATCTTGTTTTTGCCTCATGCTAGACTCTCTGCTACCGCCAGTGGATCCTGAAGAATCCCGGCCAAAGTGTACGTTGGACCTAAAGATGCCGGCAAGTTCAGCTCCTGAGAAATCAGGATGCTCCCTAGATCTCAAAGTAAATTGACAGGCCCCCTTACCCCCACCACAGGTATCAGGACCCCCTGTGGACCAGGCAAATACCTCCAACCCTTGATCAGAGGAGCAATTCCTTTCCCAACCACTAAATCTTTGGGTCACATCCCCTCCCTCCCATCCTAAACAACACTGCAATTATCCTCCAACCTTGCAGGCATTATACCGCCCCTAAGTATCATTGGCATCAACCTCTTCTACACTACCCCTGAAGGTTCGCAGACATCGAGGTTCTCCCAATGGGTCTCACTTCAGGTCCCTTCCATTGGCACGGCTCCCCAACACCCTGGCACTGCCAACCTCCATTTGTGGAGACCAGTAGTTATTTTGCGCCAGCTTCAAGTCACACTGGTGGGTGAGAGAATTGTAGGAGCTTGGAGATTTGAGCTTAAGGCTGATTCTTCACATTTAAATACAAATTTTAATATGCTAATCTGGTTCTCATCCAGCAAGGGTGTGAACCAGATTACATATACTGGGGGCTCTGGAGCATCAGAAACTGTTTGGCACCTGGTGTAAATCCCATTTCGGGCCTCTGCCAGAATTCTTCCTACATCGGGATGTATGCTGATACTGAAGCAACACATTAACTTTGATAAGATTTTGAGTGTTTGACAACGGTCAGAGTGAAAAGATTCAATGCATTCAAAAAATGTCAGCCCACTTGGCAACTTGGAACCTGTCTAAAACTGTTGCCATTTCGATCATGCACATTGAAAGTGAACGACCAACAATATCTTCGAAACCGCACACATAACCATGCAACCAGAGAAGCTGCTCCCTGACATCAGACAGCTAGTGAGGAAGAGCTAATTTTGCAAACTGAACATGAAGCAGGACAACCATCAGCCCCAAAGATCACTTTCTTCCCAACAAGTTATTATTAGATATACCACTCACACGCACTCCCCACAATTCCAGAGAAAATGGAGGAGTTGAGGGAAAAGTTGGTTGAATGTGCGGACAACTGGCAGATGAACTTAGATGCAAAGTGATTCATTTTGGAACATGGAGAGATGATTGAAATAAAGGATACAATTCTAAAGGAGGTGCAGGAGCAGAGGGACTTGGTTGTATATGTTTGTAAGCCATTGAAGGTGACAGGCCAGGTTGAGAGTGTGTTTAATAAGACATACAGTATACTAGGCTTTATGAATAGGGGCAAAGACTGCAAGAGCGATGAGGTTATGTTGAATTTGTATAGGATACTAGTTTGGCATCAGCTGGAGTATTGCATCCAGTACTGGGCTTTTCACTTCAGGAAAGATGAGGGGCATTGAAGAGAGTCTGCAGAAAAGATTCATGACGATGGTTTCAGGAATGAGAAATTTCAGTTGAGAAGATAGATTGGATATGTTGGGACTGTTTCCTTGGAGAAGAGCAGGCTGGAAAAGATTTGATAGAGGTATCCAAAATTGTGAGGGATCTGGAGAGAGTAGAAATGGAGAGACTATTCCCACTCATGAAGGGATAGAGAATGACAAGGCACAGGTGTAAACTCATTGGAAAAAGAAGCAAAAGTGACATAAGAAAATAACTTTTCACTCTGCAAGTGATTAAGGCCTGAAATGCACTGCCAGACAGTGTGGTAGATGTAGATTCAATTAAAGCATTCAAAACGGAATTAGGCTGTTATCTGTAAAGTAAGAATGTGTAGGATGGTTACAGAAAGAAATTGGGGGAATGGTGCTGGTGAATTGCTCATTCAGTGAGCTGGTGTAGATATGATGGGCTAAATGACCTCCCTCTGCACTGTAACAATTGTGTGATTCTATTGGAGGAAGATTCGGACAACATTTAGGCTTGGACTGATAAGTGGCAACTAACTTTCACACCACCTAAGTGGCAGGTAATGACCAAAGGTAATAGGAGAGAATGTAACCACCTCCACTTGATATTCAATAACATTACCATCACTGGATGCCCCACCTCAACACCCTGGGTGTTACCATTGACCAGAAACTTAACTGGACCAGCCATATAAATATTTTAGCTACAAGAGCAGGTCAAAGGCTTGGAATTCTGCGACAAAAATAACTCACCTCATGATTCCTGAAAGTCTGTCCACTAATTACAAGGTGCAAGTCAAGAGCTTGATTAAATGCTGTCAAATGCCTGGGGAGTATGGCTTTCAAAATTCAGCATCATCCAATGAATAGTAGCCCGCTTGATGGGAACCCCATCCACCACCTCAAACATTCACTCCCTCGACTACAGGCACATTGTTGCCTCACCATTTACAAGATGCACTGCTGCAATTACCAAGGCCCCTTTAACAGCAACTTCCAAACCTGCACCCTCCACCGCCAAGCAAGACAAGGGCAGCAGGCAAATAGGAACACTACAACATGCAAATTCCCCTCCAAGTCACACACCATGCTCCTTGGAAACATATCACTTTTCCTTTGGCCCACTGTTGCTGTGTCAAAATCCTGTGCCTGCATTGGCTCTCCAAATGACCATTTCACTGAACTGGGTCAAATTCTGGAAATGCCTCCCTAAAAAGGACCATGGTGTACCACATGGACTACAGGGGTTCAAGCTTGTAGCTCATCACCACCAAGGGCAATTGGGGATGGGCAATAAATGCTAACCTTGCCAGTATCAGTTACATTTGTTACAAACGGAAAAATACTGAGGGCAGAATTTTATAGCCCCAATATTGGCAGGGTGGGGTTGGAAAATGTGGCAAACTATTCAAAAATCCATTGACCTCGACGCGACCTGAAAGTCCGACTGGCGGTAAGAGCAGTAAAATTCTACTCATACATTTTGGAATGTAATGGTGACCATGAAGAGAGCATATATAGATATATTACTAATCACTGGTGAAGAAGATACTGAAGTGATGAATTCTGAATCATGAAGGATAATTTACTGCTCAAATCAGATTCAGAATGGTAAAGTTTCACTGAGGTGCCTCTGATTCTGACTTTGTGGAGCTGTTGAATACCAACCTTGTATTACTCCATAAATAATCAGTTTCTTTCTCCAATATAAGTTAGGATGGCTACTTTGCCAGTTTTACTTCATAATTTGCTACTCCATGTTGCTGATTACCTTCACGCAATGGGAGTTGCAGGATTTACGGCTGCCTTTTTGGCAATGGGCCCCATCAGTTATTTCGACAACCAGGCACCGAGATGAGATCCTGGCTTATCCGGAAAACCTATGTTAGTTGATTGTTCTCCACAGAAGGATTTAAGCCCTCTTGATAGTAATCGACTAATTCCTGATAGATCTGATAGGTAAAAGAAGGCTATTTAGTGTAAATATTAAGCCCCAGTTATAATACCCATTTTAAATTGAGGATTTCAGCACTCATAACCTCAGATCATGATAAAACACATAGCTTCAACAGAGACACAATAAGCCTGACATGCATAAACTCATTGGAGATTAAAAAAACATTTTTACTAAGCAAGATGAAAAAGCTATTGTTCTAATAAACATATTTTCAAAGACAGTTTGACATTAAGAAATGAGCTGTACCACTAATCTGATCAAGGATGAAGCAGGCACCATAGCAACATGAAGGCACCATTGTTCATAATGTGGATAAAGCGAAGTCAGCAGAAAACTAGTCAAAACTAGTCTTGATAATAGAATTCCATAACATACACAAATATTCAAACGTGAAACATTCAGAACTTATGTTGCACATTAAGGATTGACAGCTAACCATCGAATCAAATGCATTTGAGACTAACCCAAACCAATTCGGATGACATAGAGGTGCAGATAGATGGCTCAAAACAGATAAAATTTCCTATAAACATGATGGTCCGTACAGCCATCTTTATTCTGGGATCATCCTCTACTTTGACCCAACTACTCGCTATCTCTGTTTTCATAATTTCATTTCTCCGCTCTAACTCTTGAAGTAAATGCAAGTTGTTTTGCCGTAAGCAAGAAACCACTTCTGTATTATTTTGAAAGTTAAATTGTGTACAAGTTACTTCTCTTTAAGTCCTTTTGCAAGCTGGACTTTATTGAGAATAGATTTAAGTTTCTCCTGATTGTAATCAAATAGAGGCAATAAAGATTCTTGTTTGCATCCAAGAAGTTCAACTCAAATTTCTACTGAGTTTTAGTGTCACAAGACCTCACTAATTCCGCATGGTAGATCTCATCGCCTCCTCATCATCAGCCTGTTATGTGTCTTAGTGTGATGTGCTAAGTTCGTTTTAGCATGTAACCATGCCATTATTGTCTTTGTACATCGCCAAGTACACATAGCAAAGCATTACTATGATGGTCTAAACATCTGTAATGCTGTTTCATATTCCAAAGGCAAGTTCTATAATATTTCTCCAATAATATACAAGGCAAGAAAACTTGTTACGAGGGATAGCTAGCCTTTACAGAGTAGTCACCATTATGTATTGAGTGGATAACCCATGTCTCACTTCAGCCTATTTTATATTGATTTTCAGACAGGAAACACTGTATCCATCAAGATGTTGACAGGGAGATGAGCACTCACATAATTTTAGAACTGTTATTGCCCCAATATAAAAACCGAGTAGTTACTGTCTCTATTCACAAAGCTTAAAATGTAAGTGTGTATCTATGTGTGATCATTTTTTTCTTTAACTAAGCAAACACTACACCTGAAAATAATTATTTCCCTTGTTAGTTGCTGCCCTATATGATTGCTGAATGCTATTATAAAGAACCACAGTGTTATCTCCCTAACAATGGACTCCAGTAGTTCATTGGTCCTATCCTCCATCATGTCCTGCCCATTAATTGTGCATCCATGCAATTTAAAGTGTAATGTTGCCAATGATTGAAAGCTATGCTCAATTCCTCTCAAGTCTTACAGCTTCCAGAACTACTCCACATACAATATCTAATTAGATTAAATAACAGTGACATAAATAGTTAATACATAGAAATTTGTAGTTTTTTTTCTCTTTTTTATGTAACTAGCAATGAATCTGGGAAACTGGGTTGTGAGCTTTTTTAATCATTGGGTAATTTCTTCAGTGTGTGCTAAATGCAAATTTAATGTGACTCTCAAATTTACTCTCCCATTACCACACAATCTATCACTAAATAAATTAAACTCTGATTTGCATCAAGAACTTGCCATGGTATTTAGTTTTACAAGGAAAGTTCATTGTAAATAAATGTGATGGCATAGTAGAATTAATTACATTATGTTGTGGAACATTTAATAAATTCTATTTTTAAATAAATTGTTTTATAAATCCAATTACAGAAAAAGAACAGTTACATATATTACAATCACTTTAGTAAAAAAAATAAATTAGGCCTGAAACTGCTTCCAAATCATTATAGTGATTATTTCAACATTTGACTACTCACTAATAGAAAGTTTTTATTTAATAATAAAACAAAGTAATACAATTAAATGGAACGCATCTAGCATCAACATATTGTTATTAAATTATTATGTTGTTTGGCTACAATATTATTTGCCTAATTCAGTAAAGAGACTAAAAGGGCTCACTGTGCAAACAGTTTTTACAGCTGAATGTTCTTATTATGATAAAAAAAGGTCGAAATGAGCATATTCTCAAATTAATAAAAAGCATGAATTGGTCCTTCAGTTATTGAACCGAATCTCTTCTAGTTCATAGGTTTTCAAAATGAATGGTTTGAGATACACTGTGCAAATCTAATATCTGTAATACGGTGAGTAGAATTGTGATGCAGTGAGTCAAGATAGAGGCTGCAACATCCACAAGCATTAATCTTTGTGCTTTTACTGGGATCGTACCATCCAGTACTCAACAATGTCAATTCTGTGGAGCTGGTGGGAACAGTAAGATGTTAATGTGCAGATATAAACACTGACAGACAGGAAAAGACCAATCGGCGGATTTATCAGTGTGATTTTGGGTGAGAAAAGCAATGAGAATTATGCCGGCTGTCCCAAGGCAATTCCCATTGGGGTTGATCCTCCGCTACCCACGACCGGTAACAGAGTTACCGATGCGGCAGAGAATCGTGTGTCGGGCAAAAGACGCTCTTGTTCCTCACCGGCAGCGGATGCAAATTTCAGGCCCCACGCTGACAGGAGGATGCAAATCATCAATTTGCATCTGAATAACAGGCTGGACACCCAATTCTCCACATTTCCGTGATGTTACGGCCCTCTTGGCTGGGATGCATGTGGGTGTGAATTAGTGTAAGTATTGTTAAGCATGGCCCTGACGCGGTGGACCTCGCAGTGGGTCAAGGGAGTAAGTATGTAATGTAAGTGCCCCAAATTCCACCAGAAGGCCTCCCTCCCTCCACAGTCCAAATCCTGCCCACCCCAACTTCCATACCAGAGACCTACTCTGATATCAGTGACCCCCATCCCCGATATCAGAGACCCCATCATGCTTGAATGCATCTCAAATACCCTGCTGTGAAGCTAACCACAATATTTATTAACATCTATGTGATAAGTGCTTACACTTCCTCTTTTTTTCTCAGCCAAAAAAGCCAAAGCTGCCTTTGATGTGATCACGACCTGTCAATGTTCATAAACTTTGTGATTAGCAATGGAGCAGGATACTTGAGATGCATTCAAGCATAAAGGGATATGAAAATAAACAATCCAGATACCTGGCTGTCTGGAAGCTAGTGCCCTGTCATTTATAGCCTACTAAAAGCTTTTTCTCTTTAAAAGTGACTAGAAGTCTCACAGAAGAAAGGATCTGAGGGGTTTTAATGCCTTGTGATGTGGTTTGGCTTTCAATGAAGTAACAGCTGCTATTCTCGACACATCTGTCGAAGGTAGTTACTGAAAGGGGCAGGGAAGTGAAAAAAGCAATGTTTTTTCACTGTTTCTGCATGGACTGCCCTTCGGCTTGCAAGTAGAGGTGACTGATGAGAGCGGGTGGTCTCTGATATGGGGGGGCTTCTGATATTGGGGTGTTTGATATGGACGGTCTGATGGGGGACTGGGGGTTGAGCAGAAATTGCATTGTCGGGGAATGGGATTTTCTGATAGACTTTGGCACTTTGTAATGGTCGGGAGATGTTTGAAGTGGGTGCAGTGATTGGGGGATTTTCGTCTTTTTTTGGGGTGGCGTTGTTGTTTAATGTTGAGATTGTAAGGAGTTGTAGGGGTAAAACGTTTATGTGGGGGTGGATGGTCCCATCCCCCCTCCTGTTTTATGGGACTATTTGTGCTTAACATTTGTTTGTTTGCTTTTGGAGAAGGCTACCTGCAGTTCAGGAGAAGTCCTTGTTTGGGTGGGGGAGGGTAAGGTCAGCAAAGAGCCTTCTTCCTTGAACTGAGGAGTGGGGGAGGAGAGGGAGGGGGAGGTCATTGGGAGGTGCCTTTGGGTAGGGGCAGCCGCGCTATTAGGTTATGCTGGTGAACAGAAGCGAGGTGATGGGAGAGGAGGCCGAGAGGGGTGGCCGGAGGGAGGAGGGAGGGGGGAGGGGGAGTGCGGGGGTGGGGGGAAGGGGAAGGGGGAGGTTGTTGTGACGTCGCTGAGGGTGAGAGATGACATGGAAAGGGGCGGAGAAAGGGGTCATCTAGGATCGGCTAGGTATGGGGTGGAAGTAAGGGAGCAGGAGTTAAGTAGGGAAGATGACGGACGGTAGAGGGGATTGGAGGCGCATGCCTCTGGTAAGGTTGGTAACTTGGAATGCCTGAGGACTGAATGGACCGATTAAAAGGTCATGGGTTTTCGCGCACCTCAGGAACTTGACAGTGGGGATGGTCTTTCTGCAGGAGATGGACCTCCGTGTGAAGGACTAGGTTAGGTTTAGGAAGGAGTGGGCCAGGCAGGTGTTTCACTTGGGTTTGATCTGAAATCGAGAAGAGTGGCGATTTTAATGAGCAAAATAGGATTTGTGAGTGCGAAGGACGTGAGGGATCCGGGTGGGAGATATGTGATTGTGAGTGGGGTATTGGAAGTGGCACTGGTTGTGGTAAATGTGTGTGCCCCAAATTGGGATGATGTGGGTTTTCTGAGGGAGTTGCTGGCAGCGATCCTGGATTTGGCCATGCACCAGTTGATCATGGGTTTAGATTTTAACTGTGTCCTGGAGCCGAGGTTGGATAGGTCGAACCCCAGGTCGATGGCTAGGGTACGAATGGCAAGGGAGCTGGGTGGATTTATGGAGAAGATGGGTATGGTAGACCCACGGCGTTTTCAGAACTCAGGGGGAAGGGAGTATTCCTTCTTTTCACACATCTATAAGGTGTATTCGAGGATTGATTACTTTGTAGTGAGTCAGAAGATTTTGGTTGGGTGTAGGGGGCAGAGTATGCAGGGATAGTTATCTCGGACCATGCACCCCACTGGCTGGAGATTCGGTTTAGAACAGGACGAGAGCAGAGGCTGGAGTGGAGGTTTGACTCGGGGTTGTTGGTGGATGGAGGTTTTTGTGGTAAGGTGCAGGCGGTGATTAAGGAGTATGTGGAGTTGAACAGAATGGGGAGGTGTCGGCGGGCATTTTTTGGGAAGCACTGAAGGCAGTGGTCCGGGGAGAAATTATTTTGTTTACGGTATGTGCGGATAAGGAAAGGAGGGCGGAACATCACCGTCCAGTGAGCGAGATAGCGGAGGTGGAGAGTGAATATTTGAGGGTGACCACCGTGGAGGGATTGGCGAGGAGGAAAAAGTTGCAGGTCCATTTTGACAGGCTGACAACATGGAGGGCAGTAGGGCAACTGTGTAGGGCAAGAGGGGTGCTACATGAGCATGGGGAGAAGGTGAGCCACACGCTGACGTACCAATGCGGAAGCAGGCTGCATCCAGGGAAATATTGAAGATACGGACTGGGGCTGGGGATGTGCTGTCGGAGCCACGGAAGATAAATGAGGCATTTAGAGAGTACAAACAGGGACTTTACGAGGCAGACCGAGGGGAGAGGAGGGGGACATGGGGTAATTTCTAGATAAGCTCGAATTTCCCGAGATGGTGGAAGCAAAGGGGTAGGCATTGGAGGAGCCCCTGGGGCTGAGGGAGGTGCTGGATAGTATCAGGGGTATGAAGTCAGGGAAGGCTCCCGGGCCGGATGGGTACCCAGAGGAATTTTATAAGGAATTTGTGGTGGACCTGGCACCATATCTGTTGGAAGCGTTTAATGAAGCACTGGAGAAGGGAGAGTTGCCGGAGACGATGACGCAGGCAGTAATCACACTAATCCCAAAAAAAGGGAAGGATCCGGTGGAATGTGGGTCGTATGGACCCATATCACTATTGAACATGAATGTGAAAGTATTGGCTAAGTTGTTGGCGAATGTGACGATGAATCAGTCAGGGGCTCTGGTAAAGGAGGTGGTGGAGACCATGGACGTGGAGAAGGAATTTGATCAGGTGGAGTGGCGGTACTTGTCCAAAGTTTTGGGAAGGTTTGGGTTTGGGCCAAGATTCGTGTCATTGGTCCGGTTGCTATATGTGGCACCAAGGGTGAGGGTGAGGATGCATAACATGAGCTCACGAAGCTTTGACTTACAAAGGGGTACAAGGCAGGGGTGCGCACTATTGCATTTGATATTTGTGCTGGCCATAGAGCCGTTGGCAATGGCTCTCAGGGGTCGGCGGGATTATGAGGGGACAGAGGGAGCATCGGGTGTCGCTGTATGCCGATGACCTCTTGCTGTATGTTTTGGGTCCGTTGGAGAGTATGGGAAGGATTATAGGCCTGGTTGGGGAGGTTTGGAGGCTTCTCGGGGTACAAACTGAATGTAGGGAAAAGCTAGGTATTCCCAGTGAATGAGCTAGGACAGCGAGCTAATTTAGGGGGATGCCATTTTTAGTAGCGAGAGATAGGTTTAGGTATTTGGGGATTCAGGTAGCGAGGGGATGGATGGGGCTCCATAAGTGGAACGTAATAAAGCTGGTGGAGGAGACCAGGGAAGATCTTAGGAGATGTGATACACTGCATTCATCATTGACGGGAGGGTCCAAGTGGTGGAAATTAATATTCTGCCGAGGGTCTTGTTTATCTTTCAGGCTCTCCCAATCTTTATATCAAAGGCCTTTTTTCGGAATGTGGACACGTTCATCTCGGAGTTTGTATGGGCTGGGAAGGTGCCAAGGGTGGGGAGGACCCTGCTACAGAGGCAGCAGGGGTGGTTGGCGTTGCTGAACTTGCTTCATTATTATTGGGCGGCGAATGTGGATATGGTGCAGCAGTGGTGGAAAGGGGAAGGGGGAGAGTGGGTTAGGATGAAGGAGGAATCTTGTAACAGGTCTAGGTTGAGGGTTATGGTGATGGCAGCATTACCAATGGCTCTGCGTAAGTATTCAGGGAGCCCAGTGGTGCAATCCACGGTGAAGATATGGAATCACAGCTGAGGAGGCATTTTAGGACGGAAGAGATGTCTGTGCTAACGCCGCTGTGCGAGAATCATGAGTTTGAGCCGGGGGGGGGGGGGGGGGGGGGGGAGGGGGCTCGGGAGATGGATAGTGTATACAGGAGGTGGAAGGAAGTGGGGCTGGTCAAGGTGAGGGATTTGTATTTGGAAGAAGGGTTCGCAAAGTCTGGAGGAGCTAAGGGAAAGGGTAGAGCTGCCGAAGGGCAGTGAGTTCAGGTATCTGCGGGTTAGGGACTTTGCGCAAAATGTCTAGAGGGGATTCCCTAGGTTGCCGGGATACACCCTGCTGGAGCGACTGCTACTTCCGGGTGCGGAAGGGAAGGGAAGAATTGTGGATATATACAAGTAGCTGGAGGATCGGGTGGTGAAGATCAAGGAGAAATGGGAAGGGGAGTTGGGAGAGGAGATCAATTGCGGAGTATGGAGTGGGGCATTGCAAAGGGTAAACGGGACCTTCTCTTGTGCAAGGATGAGCCTGATACAGTTTAACATGGTGCACAGGGTGCATATGACTCAGGCGAGAATCAGGTGTCCAGCCCATTAATCTGACGCAAATGGGTTCAAATGATCCATTTGCTTTATCCAGTTTTAGCGGAGTGTGTAGCTTGCTGCTGCCACTGGTGGCATACCTGGAGAATCGAAACAGCCAATTTATTGCCACATCAGGAACTCCACTATCAGTGGCGGGTGGCGGAGAATCCACTCCCATGTCTTATTTCCAACTGCAGCCTTCTCTTTTCTCAGCTGGTTGCAAGGTTGTTCTTGGCTGCTTGCCCGTGCTCTTCTGCTCCTGCAATGCTCGGGGTGTGACAACCCCCTATTCTGCCTGATTCCATATTGCCCACTTCCTTTGCCACCTATGCAGCACTGAGGTCACCTATTACCCAAATTCCCAGTCGTTCCAGTGCCATTGAAGCCTAATGGCTCTGGATTAATTCCATGGGATGCCCATGATTGGCTTCTCATTTGTTTCCTTTCACCCAGTCACTTCCCGACAGCACTAATAGCACGTTCTCCCTTGTGAAATTCTTAATTTTCCCCATGAACATCTTTTCATGATTTCTCAAAGTACCTTAATTGACCTGAATGGAGAGGTGGATGCGATCACGCTCATGCCCATTGGGGTGGGTGTGGGCATCAGTTGGCATGGATGTGGCATGGAGAGTGGATGGGGGTGTGAGAGTTAGAGGGGCTAATATTTAGCAAAACAACTGGGATGAAGCCCCAGAGCAATGAGGCAGGCTTTGCACCCAGCCTGCCTCAGTAATCCTTGTAACTGTCTCTAATCTGCGACTTGGGGCGATGGACTTTACTTCATTCCCATCCATCCCACAACAAGTGCAAAATATTATGCCATTCAGGACACTCTTATCCCAGGTGGGTCAGGCGAGCCGGGAATCTTCCTATCTCGAGCCACCCACCTGAGTGATTAAAATCCAGCCCTATGTTTTTAAAAACATCTTCCAAAATATTTATTCTATCATTCAGATTAATCAGATCCCTGGACCTTGTCTGTACCTTTGCATATTCAATAAACACTGGCACTAATTATATGATGCAAGTCTTTCATGAAAATTTAAAAAAACATCATTTAAAAAAAAGTGAATAAGCCTGTCCTTTTCTTCTAGTTTCTACGTTAGGGTAATTTGGTAAATGGGAAACGTATTTTGCTACGATATGAGAAAAATCGTGCACTTAACTTAATTTCCTAAAAGTTGACTCACAATAATTGTTTCATCTTGGATCATCACTTCCTTTCCCTATTGTTTTTTTTTAAGTGTTTTTTAATATACTGTACAAAAGACACATGTTTTTGACTTACCATTCATTCAGCTGCAACACTTCTTAGGGCCTTTATTAAATTCTGAAATGGTGATTTAAAATGAAATACTTTCTGCCTATAGAAATGGGATGAGGTTGAGGGAATGCTTTGGCTTTGTGCCCACCAGTGGCAACAATGATTTTCTAGAACGCAACTAAGCTTAAGTTACATTTAACATCGACCACAGCCAAAGGCTATTTGGAGAGTGATTGCTCATTCAATCCTCCCATTGTAAGGAAAGAAAATAAAATCTGATTCAGATTTTTTTTCACCCATAATTAGACAATACAACAATAATATGTAGCTTGTGATAATGGTAATAATTTTCAAAATAAAAGTGTAATACTTTATGGAGATTGAATTTGCACACAGGTAGTTGTTTAACATTGATGTTTGGAATTTTCTTCTTCAGTGGTCTTCTTCACTATTGTCGATGAGATCTTTGCAGGAATGGCCTTTTATAATAAAATGAACTAATATACAAATATTTTGCATTACTTTAGAAGCTTTTGCATATAGTATGTAGGGTAATCTCACGTTGTACATTGTGAAGCCTTTTCGATTAGGCGTGCAAGAAATGTATTTTATGTTTAGTGATCCACAAATCATACAATTGATTTCATATGATGTAACTGATGTCCTGCGTCATATATACATCTAATGAATTGTAATAACTATACACACTAGATACTCAGATCATTCGACAGCCTAGTGAGAAATAGATTATTGATCTGAAGTCATTTCTTGTTCACTATATCTCCAGTGGTTTTCTGCATTGTGTGAGCGGCAATTCCCTGTCCACTCTATATTTTTTGTGACAACTCAGGAACTCAATAACAATGATTGGCATTGTTATAGACATTGCAGATGATGTATGGTTCAATGTAGCCCTTTCTAGCTATACATCACCATAGGTTTACACCAGTGAAATAAACAGGTGTCTGGGCTGGATCATTACACATACGTAAGATACTACAGTATTGAAGTTTACCTTTGATGCTATTGAATGTTGTCACAATATCAGAACAGAAGTTTCAAAGAAGAAAGCCCTTAACCTCCCTTTTTTATGATTTATTTACAGCTTGTGGGCATTGCTGGTTAGGCCAGCATTTATTGCCCATCCCTAGCTATCCTTCAGGAGGTGGTAGTGAGTGGTCTTCTTGAACAGCTGTAATCCCTGAGGTGCAGGTACACCCTAAATGCTGTGAGGGGGGGAACTCCAGAATTTTGACCAAGCGGCAGTGAAGGAACGATGATATATTTCCAAGTCAGGATGGTGAATGACTTGAAGGTGAACCTCCAGGTGGATGGAGTTCCCATGAATCTGCTGTTTTTGTCCTTCTCGAAGGTAGGGGTCGTGAGTATGGAAGGTGCTGCTTAAAGAATAATAATAATAATCTTTATTGTTACGAGTAGGCTTACATTAGCACTGCAATGAAGTTACTGTGAAAAGCCCCTCGTCACCACATTCCGGCACCTGTTCTGGTACACAGAGGGAGAATTCAGAATGTCCACATTATCCAGAAACACGTCTTTCGGGACTTGTGGGAGGAAACCGGAGAGCCCGAAGGAAACCCACGCAGACACGGGGAGAACGTGCAGACTCCGCACAGACAGTATCCCAAGCGAAAACCGAACCTGGGACCCTGGCGCTATGAAGCAACAGCGCTAACCACTGTGCTACCGTGCCGCCCTTGGTGAGTTCCTGCAGTGCTTCTTATAGGTGGTGCTACTTGTAAGTGCTGCCACTGTTTGTCAGTGGTGGAAGGAGTAAATGTTTGTGGCAGGGATAGCAATCAAGCGGGCTGCTTTGTCCTGGATGACGTAAAGCTTCTTGAGTGTTGTTGGAGCTGCACTCATCCAGGCAAGTGGACAGTATTCCATTACACTCCTGACTTGTACCTTGAAGATGGTGGACAGGTTTGGGGGAATCAGGAGCCACAGGATTCCTAACCTTTGACCTGTCCTGGTAGTCACAATATTTATACAGCGAGTCCAGTTCAGTTTCTGGTCAATGGTAACCCCGGGGCAGGATGTTGATAGTGGGGGATTCAGTGTTGGTAATGCCATTGAATGTCAAGCGGTGATTCGATTGTTCCAGAATGGTAACTTCAGCATTTTGCCGATACAGAATCTAACACTTTCTTAAAAGGTTTCCATGTTCTGGGCTAATTCCACCTCTTTCCAGCTATTGTTTCCCAACTGTGTAATTAAATGGATGAGATTCTCCCAGTCCCCCAGCTGCGTGTCTTTCGGCGCCATGGCGTTCGCTGGTGATAGAATTCTCTATTCCCGCCACTTATCAATGGGATTTCTTGTTGAAACCACCCCATGCCGCCAGGAAACCCACGGGTGGGGGTGTGCTGCCAGCGGGAAAAGAGAATCCCAACATTTGGAGAATTCCGGCCAATATTTCCTAATGTTCTTCCAGGAATTCCCTTCCCGAACTTGAAGTAATGATCTCTTGCCCTGCTGGTTTGGTGTAACTTGAAATATTGCTGCAGACATGCTTTTCCTATCCTGTTCGCTATTTTTATTTTATTCCCAAAAGTTCCAAGACTGAAAATACCTAATTTCTCAAGATGTTTATCTGATCGCTCCCCGCTTGCATCTGAATCAATCTAATTTCTCTCTTCTGCACTGCCTCCAGTGACTTTTATGTTGTGACAATTATAACTATTCAACAGCCTGACCCTGGCACAGTGTAAATTTCAGCTTGAATCCCTGGGGAATTGTGTGCCACTCAGACATTGTAAACCAACATCTTTGTTTACTCCATTGATTGTCATCTCACACTCTTTGGAGATAGCAACACGAGTCAACTTGCCTCTTTCATCTTCCTCCTTACAAGCCCCATCCCCCACACAGTACCCTTCTATTTTACTTTTAAAAAGGAATTTTACTTTCATTCGCAATTAACTTTATTTATCCATAAAAATGATGCTGCACTCTCTTTGTATAATCTTTGCTGTTTCCTCTGTATCCACAATCAATACTTGCTTGGTTTCATCTGCAAACTGAGCAAATTTTCACTGGGGGGGGAGGGGGGGGGAAATGTAATCCCTCAGGGGGGGTGCATAGCTTGGGGTAGGTAGGAAGCTCAGAAATTTCAAACCTGACACAAACCTACCTCATTGCACCCATTTCCAGATTAAATAAAGGTGGGTGGGGGACTGGGCAAACAACCTGGGCGGAATTCTCCGCTCCCGCAAAAAATCGGGAAGACTGTCGTGAACTCGGCCGTATTTCACGACAGTCTCGGAGGTCGCTCCTCTCACCTTATTCACCCACACCCGGGGGGCTAGGAGCGGCGCTCCGTAACTCTAGGCCGCCAAGCCTTGACGCTTGCTCAAACCCGCGCATGCGCGGTTACCGTCTTCCCCTCCGCTGCCCCGCAAGACGTGGCGGCTTGATCTTGCAGGGCGGCGGAGGGGAAAGAGTGCGTCACTTTGAGACGCCGGCCCGAAGATCGGTGGGCACCGATCACAGGCCAGTCCCCTTCTGAGTACGGCCGTGATGCTCAATCCCATCTCCGCCCCCCACAAGCTTCAAACGAGCATTTGGCGCCCATGTTCACGATGGCAGCGACCAGGTGTGGTTGCCGCTGTCGTTAACCGGCCGCGAACGGCAGGCCGCTCGGAGAATCGCCGGTCACCATGTAAAACGGCGAGCGGCGATTCTTCCGAGCGGGGTGGGTGGGAGAATCGCGGGAAGCTCCAGGGGGGCGTGCCGTGAGTCGCCCTGCCCTCCCGCGATTCTCCCACCCGGCGTGGGGAGCGGAGAATCGCGCCCCCTGTTCTGAGGAGGTGGTTCATTCATTTAAATCTCAATTTGAGCTGCACTTCTATTTAACTTACGGAGTTTGCATTCCTATCCTAACAATAGCAAGATGGGTGTCTTTGTTGCAGTGCTTGTGGGCAAGGAGGAGTAGGAATACTTCTTCCAGGTCCAACAAGCTTACCTTCACAGGAATGTAATCTCTGGGATGAGCTAGACTCAAAGTCTAAATCACGCTCAATCTTTGAAATACCCACTCCATCCAGCACTGATGTCAGATTTACTCGGCATCCAGTATCCAACTGCTGTTCGACCAGGCAAGCAGCCTGCCTGTCAAAATGGCTAAGAAGTGAACAGGAAGTCTGTCAAAAATATTTTTTAAGACATCCTGCTGTTCATTTTAGAAGAATGTATGGCAAACTCTTACGTCTTGTTTTCCAATCCAATATTCCTCCCCCAAACCCTTCACTCCCAACAACACTCTTCCCCAAGTGAGGAAACATCCAGACCAATGTTTTCTTTATTAATGTGTAGCGGAATCGGAAATAGTAGGGCCGATAAAATGGATACCTCGGGCACTCCACTGAAACATTATGGGCGGGTTTCTTAATGTCCTGAGTCGACTGCATAATTTAATATCCTTTACCACAGGCAGATTTTTCATGTACATGTGAGAGGTATGTCTTTGGAGTTGGTGTGTTTACAATACAATTCCTTGAGGCCACCATATCAGGACACATCACACTACAGACGGTGGGCGATATTGCCCAGCCTCCCCGCAGTGTCTTTCCCCGTGGTGGGAGACGGCCCCTCATTGCCTGCCAATGAGATCTTCTGCTCCCACCACTGTCAGTGGGATTTCCCATTAAATCCACCCCATGCCGCCGGAAAACCCGCGGTGGGAATGCTCTGTCAGCGGGGCCGGAAAATCCCCCCAATCAGAAAAGGACAGGTATTATACAGAATGGGTGAGAAAGCGAGACAGAGGCTTTAAAGAAAGACAAAGAGAAAAGTGTCATGTGTGTTTTCCTTTATTATAACAGTCAGGGCACTGTGACAACCAGATGGAAAGAAAATTTAGGCAACAGTGATTTCATCTGCAAACTGAGCAAATTTTCACAGAGACAGCGGAGGGGAGGTGGGGGGGGGGGGGGGGGGGGAGGGGGTGGAATTTAATCCCTCCGGGTGGGTGCGTAGCTTGGGGTAGGTAGGAAGCTCAGAATTATCAAAGCTGACACCAACCTACCTCACTGCACCCATTCCCAGATTAAATGAGGGTGGGTGGGGGACTGGGCAAACAACCTGTTTTAACATGAGAAGTTTAACAATCACAGGGCAATGTTAGACACCAGCTTCAACCAGATAAATAGATTGTACATGGAATGTAGAGAACAAACAATTTAATTATTTTAGTAAATTGGATGTATTTCAGTGCCAGACAAAATCGTATCCTGCCATGTATACTGATAACAGTTCTCTAACCTACTGCCACATCTCTCAACTCCTCCGCTGTCTCTAAATTATTTGCCTCCTTGTCAGACATCCAGTAACGGATGAACAGAAACTTTCTCCAATTAAGTACTGAGAAGACTGAAGATACTGTCATCGGTCCCTACGACAAATTCTGAATTGTAGCCATCCACTCCATCCTTCTCTCTGGCAACCGTCTGAGACTGGACTAGTCTGTTCACAACCTTGGTGTAATATCTGACCCTGCGATGAGCTTCTGATCACATAGCTGCACTGTCACTCTTGTCTTGTTATACTCTTGGCGTAGCATAAGCTGCTTCCTTGATGTTCACTCTGACAAAGGAATGTTCAGACATGGAGATAACTTCAACACGTTTATTGAACTATTTACACTTCTCCTACTCGGGTTCGCCACTACTGTTAATCCTTCTATAGCTACTCAGACTGACAAACCAGTCTGCTACAATCCAGGTGGTGGGTGTGATGTTGAATCAACCCTGTGTCTAAACTCACTGAGTGTCTCCACTGGAAAGAGGAAGATCATGTGTGTTGTGTCCTTTATATATGGGTTGGTGTAATGCCCCCCTGTGGTAGTGTCACCTCTGTGTGTATAGTGAATGCCCATTGGTCGTGTCCTATCTAACTGATCTATTGGTTGAGTGTCTGTGTGTCATGTCTCTGGTGCGCCCTCTAGTGTCTAGCTAGTCTATGTGTACTTACATTAACCCCTTGTGTATCTACAGTGATGCATATCACCACAACTCTTGCATTGAATTGCCATGAACATGAGGACATTTTTATTTTTAGAGGGTCGGATGTTGACAATTTATTTTGACAAAATAGAGCCCAGTGGGCAAGGTGATATCTTTTGTGGTCTCTGCACAGATAAGGACATACAACATCTGAGTATTCCTCTGGAAAGGCATTAAAATGTAAATGATCTTAGAGAGCCTTCCACTGAAGGGACTCAAAGTAATAATAGGTCATCCAGCAGAGGGCAGCAGAGCAGAGCTACTGATCAGCTGTTCTGGGGAAATTTGCATACGTGCAGTGCGGTCAGCCTAAGTTGAAGGTGAATCTGCGAAGAAGACCCGAGGAGTTTGAGTGAAGGCAATCATCCAGCAGAGGGCAGCAGAGCAGAGCTACTGATCAGCTGTTCTGGGGAAATTTGCATACGTGCAGTGCGGTCAGCCTAAGTTGAAGGTGAATCTGCGAAGAAGACCCGAGGAGTTTGAGTGAAGGCAATCATCCAGCAGAGGGCAGCAGAGCAGAGCTACTGATCAGCTGTTCTGGGGAAATTTGCATACGTGCAGTGCGGTCAGCCTAAGTTGAAGGTGAATCTGCGAAGAAGACCCGAGGAGTTTGAGTGAAGGCAATCATCCAGCAGAGGGCAGCAGAGCAGAGCTACTGATCAGCTGTTCTGGGGAAATTTGCATACGTGCAGTGCGGTCAGCCTAAGTTGAAGGTGAATCTGCGAAGAAGACCCGAGGAGTTTGAGTGAAGGCAATCATCCAGCAGAGGGCAGCAGAGCAGAGCTACTGATCAGCTGTTCTGGGGAAATTTGCATACGTGCAGTGCGGTCAGCCTAAGTTGAAGGTGAATCTGCGAAGAAGACCCGAGGAGTTTGAGTGAAGGCAATCATCCAGCAGAGGGCAGCAGAGCAGAGCTACTGATCAGCTGTTCTGGGGAAATTTGCATACGTGCAGTGCGGTCAGCCTAAGTTGAAGGTGAATCTGCGAAGAAGACCCGAGGAGTTTGAGTGAAGGCAATCATCCAGCAGAGGGCAGCAGAGCAGAGCTACTGATCAGCTGTTCTGGGGAAATTTGCATACGTGCAGTGCGGTCAGCCTAAGTTGCAGGTGAATCTGCGAAGAAGACCCGAGGAGTTTGAGTGAAGGCAATCATCCAGCAGAGGGCAGCAGAGCAGAGCTACTGATCAGCTGTTCTGGGGAAATTTGCATACGTGCAGTGCGGTCAGCCTAAGTTGAAGGTGAATCTGCGAAGAAGACCCGAGGAGTTTGAGTGAAGGCAATCATCCAGCAGAGGGCAGCAGAGCAGAGCTACTGATCAGCTGTTCTGGGGAAATTTGCATACGTGCAGTGCGGTCAGCCTAAGTTGAAGGTGAATCTGCGAAGAAGACCCGAGGAGTTTGAGTGAAGGCAATCATCCAGCAGAGGGCAGCAGAGCAGAGCTACTGATCAGCTGTTCTGGGGAAATTTGCATACGTGCAGTGCGGTCAGCCTAAGTTGAAGGTGAATCTGCGAAGAAGACCCGAGGAGTTTGAGTGAAGGCAATCATCCAGCAGAGGGCAGCAGAGCAGAGCTACTGATCAGCTGTTCTGGGGAAATTTGCATACGTGCAGTGCGGTCAGCCTAAGTTGAAGGTGAATCTGCGAAGAAGACCCGAGGAGTTTGAGTGAAGGCAATCATCCAGCAGAGGGCAGCAGAGCAGAGCTACTGATCAGCTGTTCTGGGGAAATTTGCATACGTGCAGTGCGGTCAGCCTAAGTTGAAGGTGAATCTGCGAAGAAGACCCGAGGAGTTTGAGTGAAGGCAATCATCCAGCAGAGGGCAGCAGAGCAGAGCTACTGATCAGCTGTTCTGGGGAAATTTGCATACGTGCAGTGCGGTCAGCCTAAGTTGAAGGTGAATCTGCGAAGAAGACCCGAGGAGTTTGAGTGAAGGCAATCATCCAGCAGAGGGCAGCAGAGCAGAGCTACTGATCAGCTGTTCTGGGGAAATTTGCATACGTGCAGTGCGGTCAGCCTAAGTTGAAGGTGAATCTGCGAAGAAGACCCGAGGAGTTTGAGTGAAGGCAATCATCCAGCAGAGGGCAGCAGAGCAGAGCTACTGATCAGCTGTTCTGGGGAAATTTGCATACGTGCAGTGCGGTCAGCCTAAGTTGAAGGTGAATCTGCGAAGAAGACCCGAGGAGTTTGAGTGAAGGCAATCATCCAGCAGAGGGCAGCAGAGCAGAGCTACTGATCAGCTGTTCTGGGGAAATTTGCATACGTGCAGTACGGTCAGCCTAAGTTGAAGGTGAATCTGCGAAGAAGACCCGAGGAGTTTGAGTGAAGGCAATCATCCAGCAGAGGGCAGCAGAGCAGAGTTACTGATCAGCTGTTCTGGGGAAATTTGCATACGTGCAGTGCGGTCAGCCTAAGTTGAAGGTGAATCTGCGAAGAAGACCCGAGGAGTTTGAGTGAAGGCAATCATCCAGCAGAGGGCAGCAGAGCAGAGCTACTGATCAGCTGTTCTGGGGAAATTTGCATACGTGCAGTGCGGTCAGCCTAAGTTGAAGGTGAATCTGCGAAGAAGACCCGAGGAGTTTGAGTGAAGGCAATCATCCAGCAGAGGGCAGCAGAGCAGAGTTACTGATCAGCTGTTCTGGGGAAATTTGCATACGTGCAGTGCGGTCAGCCTAAGTTGAAGGTGGTTTGTGGAGAGGCTGTTGGCAAGTGACAGTTAAACGCGAAACACTTTGTGAGTGTTTCCCACCCTACCTCCTCCTCTAACCAACCCCCCCCACCCCACAGTGGTTGGGAAGCGGGAGCAGGGGCCTGTCGTGAAGGTGAGTGAGTGCCTTTAAATTTGCTTACCTTTCAGCGGGAGCAGGGTTTGAAGTAATATCAGGTAAGCTCTTCCTTTCTTTTTCTTTTTCTTGTTTTTTTTTAAATCTAGAGGTGATGTCAGGGAAGGCAGTACAATGCTCCTCCTGCAGAATGTTTGAGGTGAGGGACGCCGTCAGCGTCCCTGCTGATTTCATCTGTGGGAAGTGCACCCAACTCCAGCTCCTCAAAAACCGTGTTAGGGACCTGGAGCTTGAGCTGAATGAACTTCGGATCATTCGGGAGGCAGAGGGGATCATAGATAGGAGCTTCAGGGAAGTAGTTACACCAAAGACTGGAGATAGATGGGTAACTGTAAGAGGGACTGGGAAGAAGCAGTCAGTGCAGGGACCCCCTGCGGTCGTTCCCCTGATTAACAAGTATACCGTTTTGGATACTTGTGGGGGGGACGACTTACCAGGAGTAAGCCATGGGGTACGGGCCTCTGGCACGGAGTCTGTCCCTGTTGCTCAGAAGGGAAGGGGGGAAAGGAGTAGAACATTAGTAATTGGGGACTCAATAGTCAGGGGCACAGATAGGAGATTTTGTGGGAGCGAGAGAGACTCACGTTTGGTATGTTGCCTCCCAGGTGCAAGGGTACGTGATGTCTTGGATCGTGTTTTCCGGGTCCTTAAGATGGAGGGGGAGCAGCCCCAAGTCGTAGTCCACATTGGCACTAACGACATAGGTAGGAAAGGGGACATGGATGTCAGGCAGGCCTTTAGGGAGCTAGGATGGAAGCTCAGAGCGAGAACAAACAGAGTTGTTATCTCTGGGTTGTTGCCCGTGCCACGTGATAGTGAGATGAGGAATAGGGAGAGAGAGCAATTAAACACGTGGCTACAGGGATGGTGCAGGCGGGAGGGATTCAGATTTCTGGATAACTGGGGCTCTTTCTGGGGAAGGTGGGACCTCTATAGACAGGATGGTCTACATCTGAACCTGAGGGGCACCAATATCCTGGGGGGGAGATTTGTTAGTGCTCTTTGGGGGGGTTTAAACTAATTCAGCAGGGGCATGGGAACCTGGATTGTAGTTTTGGGGTACGGGAGATTGAGAGTATAGAGGTCAGGAGCACACATTTGACTTCGCAGGAGGGTGCCAGTGTTCAGGTAGGTGGTTTGAAGTGTGTCTACTTCAATGCCAGGAGTATACGAAATAAGGTAGGGGAACTGGCAGCATGGGTTGGTACCTCGGACTTCGATGTTGTGGCCATTTCAGAGACATGGATAGAGCAGGGACAGGAATGGTTGTTGCAGGTTCCGGGGTTTAGGTGTTTTAGTAAGCTCAGAGAAGGGGGCAAAAGAGGGGGAGGTGTGGCGCTGCTAGTCAAGGACAGTATTACGGTGGTGGAAAGGATGCTAGATGGGGACTCTTCTTCTGAGGTAGTATGGGCTGAGGTTAGAAACAGGAAAGGAGAGGTCACCCTGTTGGGAGTTTTCTATAGGCCACCTAATAGTTCTAGGGATGTAGAGGAAAGGATGGCGAAGATGATTCTGGAAAAGAGCGAAAGTAACAGGGTAGTTGTTATGGGAGACTTTAACTTTCCAAATATTGACTGGAAAAGATATAGTTCGAGTACATTAGATGGGTCATTCTTTGTACAATGTGTGCAGGAGGGTTTCCTGACACAATATGTTGACAGGCCAACAAGAGGCGAGGCCACATTGGATTTGGTTTTGGGTAATGAACCAGGCCAGGTGTTAGATCTGGAGGTAGGTGAGCACTTTGGAAACAGTGACCACAATTCGGTGACCTTTACATTAGTGATGGAAAGGGATAAGTATACCCCGCAGGGCAAGAGTTATAGCTGGGGGAAGGGCAATTATGATGCCATTAGACATGACTTAGGATGTGTTGGTTGGAGAAGTAGGCTGCAAGGGTTGGGCACACTGGATATGTGGAGCTTGTTCAAGGAACAGCTATTGCATGTTCTTGATAAGTACGTACCAGTCAGGCAGGGAGGAAGGGGTCGAGCGAGGGAACCGTGGTTTACCAAAGAAGTGGAATCTCTTGTTAAGAGGAAGAAGGAGGCCCATGTGAAGATGAGGCGTGAAGTTTCAGTTGGGGCGCTTGATAGTTACAAGGAAGCGAGGAAGGATCTAAAGAGAGAGCTGAGACGAGCAAGGAGGGGACATGAGAAGTCTTTGGCAGGTAGGATCAAGGAAAACCCAAAAGCTTTCTATAGGTATGTCAGGAATAAAAGAATGACTAGGGTAAGAGTAGGGCCAGTCAAGGACAGTGGTGGGAAGTTGTGTGTGGAGGCTGAGGAGATAAGCGAGATACTAAATGAATACTTTTCGTCAGTATTCACTCAAGAAAAAGATAATATTGTGGAGGAGAATGCTGAGACCCAGGCTATTAGAATAGATGGCATTGAGGTGCGTAGGGAAGAAGTGTTGGCAATTCTGGACAAGGTGAAAATAGATAAGTCCCCGGGGCCAGATGGGATTTATCCTAGGATTCTCTGGGAAGCCAGGGAAGAGATTGCTGAGCCTTTGGCTTTGATTTTTAGGTCATCATTGGCTACAGGAATAGTGCCAGAGGACTGGAGGATAGCAAATGTGGTCCCTTTGTTCAAGAAGGGGAGTAGAGATAACCCCGGTAACTATAGGCCGGTGAGCCTAACGTCTGTGGTGGGTAAAGTCTTGGAGAGGATTATAAAAGATACAATTTATAATCATCTAGATAGGAATAATATGATTAGGGACAGTCAGCATGGTTTTGTGAAGGGTAGGTCATGCCTCACAAACCTTATCGAGTTCTTTGAGAAGGTGACTGAACAGGTAGACGAGGGTAGAGCAGTTGATGTGGTGTATATGGATTTCAGTAAAGCGTTTGATAAGGTTCCCCACGGTCGTCTATTGCAGAAAATACGGAGGCTGGGGATTGAGGGTGATTTAGAGATGTGGATCAGAAATTGGCTAGTTGAAAGAAGACAGAGAGTGGTAGTTGATGGGAAATGTTCAGAATGGAGTTCAGTTACGAGTGGCGTACCACAAGGATCTGTTCTGGGGCCGTTGCTGTTTGTCATTTTTATAAATGACCTAGAGGAGGGCGCAGAAGGATGGGTGAGTAAATTTGCAGACGACACTAAAGTCGGTGGAGTTGTAGACAGTGCGGAAGGATGTTGCAGGTTACAGAGGGACATAGATAAGCTGCAGAGCTGGGCTGAGAGGTGGCAAATGGAGTTTAATGTGGAGAAGTGTGAGGTGATTCACTTTGGAAAGAATAACAGAAATGCGGAATATTTGGCTAATGGTAAAATTCTTGGTAGTGTGGATGAGCAGCGGGATCTCGGTGTCCATGTACATAGATCCCTGAAAGTTGCCACCCAGGTTGATAGGGTTGTGAAGAAGGCCTATGGTGTGTTGGCCTTTATTGGTAGAGGGATTGAGTTCCGGAGCCATGAGGTCATGTTGCAGTTGTACAAAACTCTAGTACGGCCGCATTTGGAGTATTGCGTACAGTTTTGGTCGCCTCATTATAGGAAGGACGTGGAAGCTTTGGAACGGGTGCAGAGGAGATTTACCAGGATGTTGCCTGGTATGGAGGGAAAATCTTATGAGGAAAGACTGATGGACTTGAGGTTGTTTTCGTTAGAGAGAAGAAGGTTAAGAGGTGACTTAATAGAGGCATACAAAATGATCAGAGGGTTAGATAGGGTGGACAGCGAGAGCCTTCTCCCGCGGATGGAGGTGGCTAGCACGAGGGGACATAGCCTTAAATTGAGGGGTAATAGATATAGGACAGAGGTCAGAGGTGGGTTTTTTACGCAAAGAGTGGTGAGGCCGTGGAATGCCCTACCTGCAACAGTAGTGAACTTGCCAACATTGAGGGCATTTAAAAATTTATTGGATAAGCATATGGATGATAAGGGCATAGTGTAGGTTAGATGGCCTTTAGATTTTTTCCATGTCGGTGCAACATCGAGGGCCGAAGGGCCTGTACTGCGCTGTATCGTTCTATGTTCTATGTTCTATAATTTCCTGGCTCCCCAGCATCGCATTTGAGGGCTACCCCACTGATGCACTGGGGAATACCCCCTGGGGGTTTCCATGTAAAGGTTTACCCAGAAATTGTCCAGAAGGGCAAACTTCACCTGGAAAATTGTGCTGGGCTGGGAACCACCCGACAAAGCAAATTAAGTCATTAACTTTGGATGGTTCTGCCAGTTTTACACTCATAGTTACTCTGAAAGAATTGGAAGGAAAAAGAGAATTCTAACTTCAGAGTAGCTATTTAAAAACCCAGATTGACTCCCGCCCAGCACAACCCCCACACCCCCCATCCCTCAAGGGACCCTCACACATCCCACTCCAACTAAGCACCCCACTCCCCACGGTATTCCCTACTACCCATGCCTCACCGACCCTACACCCCCGACTCGGGGTGTAACACCCACCCTGGCCTGACCCGAACAACAGCCCTGCCTTGACTCGACACCTCCCGGAACAGACCATCCTCCATGGCCCAAACGCCCCAACAACGTGAACGACACCCCGTGACCCAAATGACATCCCCCCTACCTCCCACCCCTGCATCCCTTCACCTGCCCCAGAAACTTTTCTTCTTCCTTCAATGGAACCTTTAAAATCACCTGCTTCATGGCAGGTAGTGCCACAAAATTGGGTGTGTCCTCCTGTGTTCCATTCCTTTTGTTCTTCGCCACGGAAGTTGCGGACACGTTTCTTTCATTAGCCTCACCCTGCCCAAGTTAGGATGTTCGAGGAACACAGGTAAGTCAATGCAAAGTGGCAATCTGCCACTAATTGCCACTCCAAGGAACTTACAGGCCGACTCCTTCATGTGACCAGCAAGCTTAACAGTCAGAATTATAAATACAGACATTTTGGTGGCTAATCATGTCGCGAATGGTGTTGGGTTATCAAACATCTTACATTGTGTTGCAAATTGCTCAACCACCAACCCATCATGAGCACAATGGAAAATATAGAGTGCGGTTCAGCCACGGGGCTGCGCCCGGTGCAGACCTGGGCATGATGGGTGAATCCCAGGAGAGGCCCAAACCAGGCTTTGCACCTGACACCGAACTGATCATCAGTCACCCCACCCTGGCCCCAGCATGATCTGGATCATGCACTTGCTGGACGTGATCCACATAATGACATTTAAATGAGCCATTATGCTTATTTAAATATGCCGATACCACATTCACCTGCTGCTCGGAAGTCACCGGCTGCACCTACGAGGCTTCAACCGGGTGCCGAGGCCTGAATAGGGGGCCAAATCACTGGCTTTGAAAGCAGACCAAGGCAGGGTGGGGTTAATGTCCATGTCTGCGGGGGTGGGATTACTGATGGGTGGGGGGAGGGATGCAGTCAAGCTCACCTAGTGTTTGGGGCATCCTTTCAAATGATCTCGCAAGACATCGCAATGTGAATCCCACTCATTGTGGTTAGGATCAGTTTTTAACAAATCTGCATATTAGGGTGAGACAGCTCATCACTCGTTCAGGGCCGGTCTCTACAAATAGCACTATGGGGGTGTCTCAGGTGCTTGCCCTCTGGGCAGGATGGGACACTGGCACTGTAAGGTGCCCAGGTAGTACTTACAGCTGGTACGGCACTGTCAGGGCTTCAGGTTGGCACTGCCAAGATGCCAAGCTGGAAGTTTTCCTGCACTGCGAATAGGGCCTGGGGTAGCCTGTGCGGGTGCAGTGGGTGCAGGGGGCCTGATGACCTATTTATCAGTGAGCTGGGACTTGGGGCATTCGGGGTTTGTGTTGAGGACCGGAAGATCAGGACACCGTTTGAAAATGTGTATTGTCTGTGCAATCTACCTAATCTACCCAAATGGCTGTTTGATAGCGGGGTGTTTCTGAGCACTCTGGGCAATGTATAATCCTGAGATCACTGCTCCTGAGGTATTGCTCTTTAATTGCCTTCCCAACTTCCTAAAATCTGTTTTCAGGACCTCATTCTATCTGCCTCACAGATCACCACAGTGATTCCAGGCACCACTGAACTTCTGAAATCTGGAGCTCAAGCTTCTGCAGCCAGTGACCTTCCTGCAGATGTGTCCATCGAGGGCCACAGCTGCATCATGACTTCCCATATACTGCAGGATGCACATTCCACTTGGCCGAGCTGACCTGCCAGACTATAACTTTAAAAGTTATTTATTACAATTCGAATCAGTAGAATAACTTACTAGTTACTCACCAATCAGCTTCTTCCTCTGTAGCAAAGTAACACACAACTACTATAGGCTGAGGCAAGGTATGAAATGAAAGAATCACCACCTTACCTCTTCACCAAACTGTAAATTAAGCACTCTAATGCAGACCAAAGCAGCACTGAAGATGGCCTGTTTTTAAGTTCCCTGATTCAATTCTGCAAACTAGTTTAAGCCAGTTATCTAATTAATTTGCTGCATCTCCACGCAACGCCTGTATAACCCGTTTTAAAAGTGGATCAAAATTTGGCATCTCCCAATCCAAAGAACAACTTTGAGTTAATTGTAAAGAAAAGACTGGGCCTTAGATAGAAATTGACCCTTAAATTAACTTAAGGATGCAATCTACCTGCTGTGTTGTGCCCGAACGGGAGCCATGGCTTTCCGACAGCCATGCACCTCAGGAGATCTATCCATGCGTGACGTCACGAGCAGGATCCTTCCCGCAATGGACGGGACCAAACCTCGCTAATTAAGTATGTTTAAAACCCACTTAGGCATGCTGACCTGGAATCTATCAGGCTTGTGGAATCAACCAGCCTCCCAAGGGAGTCCCCAGCTAGGCACTGATCAGCACTGGTCCACACAAACCAGGCAAAATGTCACCCAGGGGGTCTCCTGGGCCATTGGAGGCCCCTGGATAGTTAGGGTCAGGGCAGGGTAGCACCCTCGCCCTCCCCTTTCAATGCAGGTTCCTTGGAACTGCCATTCTGGCACTGCCAAGGTTCATGGGTAGCACTGCAAAGCCAGCAGGAGCACTGCCAGGTTTCTGGATGGCAGTGTTAGGGTGCCTGGGTGCCAGGGTGGCACTGTGAAGGGTCAGGGCCTAAGGAGGTCCATGCCCATGAACGGAGGGTGGAGAGGGGAACAGCGGATATGAAGGGGCCTCTGGAAGATCGGGGGGGGGGGGGAGGCGCGAAGGGTGATCTTTCTCGAAGATGGGGAGCCTGAAAGGGGCCATGGGAATGTCTGAAATGGGAGTTCCTGAAATGGGAGGGCCTTCAGCAACCCCATAGTGGGGTATCATCCCTTGGGGCATGTGGGGTAATGCCCATATGTGTGGGGGATGACGTTGCCCATGGATAGGGGGTATGGGGGATCCACAAGTCCACTCCCAGACTGGGGTACCTTATCAAAATGATGCTCTGATCATTGAGGAGCCGGACTGGCCAGCAAGTTCAGCTGGTGAGAAAGCCTTCACGGTCCAAAAAGGTGACTAAGTGTGGTCAGATAGCGGTGATAAAGCTCCCAGCAAACCTGCCACAAATGACATTTAGAAAATGTCCCGTTAAATCACACCCTCTTTTGACCCTTAAATTAACTCTTAAAATTCCCTCACTCACCAAAGCAGCACTCCAGTGCAGACAAAACCAGCACACAAATATGAAATACTTGGAAGTATCTTTGTCATCCATAAGATCAGGTCAGTGAAAATTGTCTGGGATAAGGCCCTCAGAGGGAACATACATTGCCCGAGGAAGAAAAGGACGTTGCTTCTTAAAAAGTAATTTCCAGCAGAGAAATTATGTTTTCCTTGAAATGATTGATTGTAATTTTGACTGTGAGGGCTAGGTTACTCTTTCAACTAGAAAAAGCAGAATCCTACTGTTGCTTGCTCACCATTATGAATTAATCATCAGAAGCGGACAACCTTTATTTTCTGGCTTTTGTGAACTAAAAAAGAATTTCCAGGCCACAATGCCTTTGGCCACCTTCTTGGAGAAACAGAGTAATATTGACTCTCCAGATTTTAAGTAATGTAAGTATATCTTTGGAAATAATCTTTTTGTATGTGTGTGTCTCTCTCTCTCTCTCTTGCTGCATCTGTGTGAATGAGGAAAGGGTGGTTGTTGCATACATTTTTGGGTACAATGGGATATACACATTTCTCTTTCAGTGAAATCACACGCTTGAAAGATTGGAATGCACTTAGTGCTTGAAATGTACTTACGTCTCTTTGATGTGGTCAATGTTTACAAACATTGGTGTTTCAACACTTTGGCCACTGAACCGTGAAGGGAGATGAATGAAGCAAAGGTGCAGATGAATTGTAGAAGCTGGCAATCACAGGCCACTGCTAGAAAGCTATGCATGGTTTACAGCTAATGGATCTGTGGAAAGCAGATGTAGGTCACAGATGTTCTCCTAGGAGGAATGAGCATGTGGAGCTTCAAATTAAGTGTTACACTCTGTAATTCCCCTCACTGCCATGTTTGGATTGCGTTCTAGCTTCCAGTGTGCCTGGAAATCCTTCTGGCCCTTTGTGGATACTATTTTTCCTACTTTCTTCATGGTCTACAAAGTCTACCAGTGCAGTGCTTGAAAACCTTGGAGCCCACTCTCTCCCATGTGCCATTGTTCTGCCAGACTGTGAACTTTCTCATCCACCTTCACCCCATTATTATTTCTAACAATTTATTTTCATTTCTTCCATTGATCTGTTTTTCCTCATCATTGTTTCCCCTCTCTCCACCCGCTTGGGCCAACTATTCATAGTTGCCTTTTGACTCACTGCTTACCTTTGTTCAGCCATTCACACATTTAAATCTCTTTATGGGCCACTATCAGCACCCTTCGTAGCTGTAATCACCTCCATTTACATTCCTTTTCTCTTTCTGTCCTCGACTTCTTTGTCGATCTCCACCTATTGCTAGTCCTCTATCCAGCCCCACTGGTCCATGCACCCCCCCCCCCCCCCAACTACAGTATAAATCTGACCCTATTTTCAGTTCTCTCCAGCTGTGACAAAGAGTCATCCAGACTCGAAACGTTAACTCCCTTCTCTCTCCACAGATGCTGCCAGGCCTACTGAGATTGTCTGGTAGTTTTTGTTTTTGTGCCATTATTCAAAGTTCCACAGGTCCTGTTCACTTTCTGTACACCTGCTATCTCCTGCTCCAACCGCAATGCACCTCGCCTTTAAATGGTACCGAGTAGTTTTTGGTTCTGAAGAAGAGCCATATTGGACTCAAAATGTTTACTCTTTTTCTTGCTCCACAAATGCTGCCAGATCTGCTGAGTTTTCTAAAATTCTTTTTCGTTTTATTTTAGCTTTAACGTGTGCAGGCTAGCTTCAATTGCTGCTGGCCACTTAGATAGTTGCCCTTTGCCCAGGCTCCCAGCCAATCAACAACACATTTTGTGCTGGCAGGATGCTGAAATCCTTTAAAACAGAAGGCGGCATGTAATTGGCATGCTGCCTGCATTGCAGTTAACAGGGACAGGCGAATCACACATCGTAATTCCCATATCCGTTTTTGGAGGCAAACAAATTCAACTCCCCCACACCCTGAACTTCGTCAAAATGAGTTCTAAAAAGCTAAGTAAATCATATTCATTAGATTTCAAACACATCCACTTTTGTTCCTTCAAATCATTCAATATTTGAGATTATCTTTTTCTTCAAAATAAATACTGATTCATTCTTACGATGTCAATGTTCTTGAAATAAATACCGATACTATCTTGTAAGCTGCAGCTGAGTATCTTCCTCACCGCAGGTGTGAGGTGAATCAATCGATAATTTCCACATTCAAATTTGACTTCATGGGGTGAACGCCATCTGTTGAAGTGTTCTTCAAACGAGTCAGACATAGGACCCTGAATTCTATTTTTAAATTTGCAGACCATACGAAAAGTCAATAAATAGTGACAAAATAATTGGCATAGATTTTCACGGATTTCTTCCTCCTGTCCATTGCCATTTCAATGGGAGTGAAAGGAAACCTTGGAAAATGACATTTTGCCATCACTTTTCCTTGAAATTACAGCGGTTTTTTTCAAATTCAAAGTAATGGCTTCATACTCAGATTTTTGGGCACAGATGTCAGTTCACACCATAAAATTTTCCATCCTGTAAACTGAACTGGTGGAAAAGTCTTGTGTGAACTCTGACCTCTGTATCTCAATTTTCACTCCTGGTGTAATGATATGTTTATAGGTATGCCACTGAAGGATTAATTAATTGTCAAACACTAGAGGGAATCACCAGTACCCAGTATAAATATCACACCTCAGGGAATGCTGGGTAGGTTTTTAGTAAGAATTGGCAAAGGAGATAGGCTGATCACAGCACAAGGAGTAGTTTAAATTAGAGAGGGTTAACAGGAATATAACATTATTGACTGATAGATTACAGATTATTGCTGGACAGATTCAACATTACTTTATTACTGGTTATAGCTCAGTAGCATGTGCGAACTTCATTTAATTAATTGTTATCCAATAAATTAGTTTTGATTAAATCTAAAGATTGGTGGTTTCTTTGTCATCAACTCAATGGACCATTCTGGGTTAAAAGGCAAAGAACAGTGACATATTACTACCAAAGCTAATGTAACATGGTACCAGGTGTTCCTTCTGTAACTAATTAGATAATTTAGTGAGATTCTAGTAAGAAAAAACCAAGATGTAATTCGAATTATGAAGTACCAACCTATTACTGCAGAACATTGATGAATACAGGACTGATGGACAAAGCTCCATCTCCACGAAAACTCTAGATCACCGGTAAACTTGATGTTAATTGGAGAGTGTTCAAGCAGCAGTTTCAATTGTATTTTGATGCTTCAGATTTAAATAATGCGAGTGATGCATGTAACATAGCTCTTCTACCTATGGCTGGTCCACAAGCCAACAAAATCTATAACTGTTTTCAACTTGTGCCAAATCAAGCAAAAACCAAATTTGAAGTAATCATTGCAAAGTTTGATCATGATTGCAAAATTCTGACAAATGAAACTTTTGAGCGTTTTATTTTCAAAAGGAGAATGCCAAACAAAGATGAATCAATTGATTGCTTTGTAACTGATCTCAGACTGCAAGCTCAACCTTCTAACTTCTCTGTATTGAATGATTCAATGACCAGGGATCAAATTGTCTTCAGTATAATTGATGAAAATCTCAGAGAACGCTTGCTGAGACAGAAAGATGTCATGCTTGACAACACGATTGAAATGTGCCGTTTACATCAGTTATCGAAGTTAGTACAATGAAATTTTTCTCCGTGTAAAGGGCGCAGAAACAAACCTCGAGGTAGAATGTATTAAGGCAGTGTCGCAGATGAAGAAAATGTGCATTTCAGATGGAAGCCATCTTGCATGCGTGCATTCTAAACCTACACATGCGCACTTCATTAAAAGATGTGAGATGAACAAAGACCGATCTGCGCATGCGCAAAGAGGTTTGGTGCGTGATGCCGTATACATACTGACGCGTGAAAGGTGTGGAACTGCCCACCATCAAAACAAATGCCCTGCTCGAGGAAAGCTTTGCTCACAATGTGGCAAACACAACCACTTTACTGCTCAGTGCAGATCCACTCACGCATTTAAATCTGTAAAGTCAAATTCAAAACAGATTAATGTTAGAAGTGTGAATACAAAGGAAGAAGGGTTTGAAGAAAATTATTCCAATGATTTAGATGCTTATTGTTTGGAAGACTTGTTCTTCTTTGGCATCATAGAGAAGTATGATAGAACCACAGAAGTCTCATCACCTCTCAAGATAGTCCACTCCATCAACACTGATATGGAATGTATCATAGCATTTCAAGTCAATAATTCTCCAATCAATTTTAAGCTTGATACTGGCGCTTCTGCCAATTTTCTCTGTAGACTTGACTTCTCAAAGCTGAAGCAAACTCCAAAAATGAATAATCAACTTGTCAACTACGTGACTACAATGGCAATATCATCACTTCAATGGGATCTTGCTACTTGTTAGTTATCAATAATGACATAGCGATTTCTCTAAGATTTAAGATTGTTGATTCAAACAAGTCTTCACTTTTAGGTGCACAAGCCTGCAAAGATTTACACCTAATTCATAGGATTTATAGTGCGGGTTTATCTCAAACAATGATTCAAGATGACATTCAAAGGATTCTGGATCGTTTTCCAGACATCTTCGAAGGCATGGGTACATGCCTTCCTACTTTTACAAAATTCAGTTACGACCGGATGCCAACTTGTGGTATACCCGCTGAGAAGAGTTCCTGCACCACTTCTAGAGAGATTGAAACTTGAACTGGCAAGATTACAAAATCAAGGTATTATATCAAGAATCACAGAACCAACTGACTGGGTCAGCTCCATGGTTTGTGTGATTTTTCATCGTGTGATGAAACAGATGATTGAAGGTATTGAAGGTTTTCGTGTATATGTGGATGATATAATCATTTGGTCATTTACAAGGGAACACAACTCAAGATTATTACAGATATTTCAAAGAATACATAGGTTTGGTTTGAAACTGAATCGAACCAAATGTAGTTTTGGTATTTCGACTCTGAAGTTCATAGGAGACCAGATTTCAGTACATGGTGTGCCACCTGAATATTACAAGATTGCTGCCATTCAATGAATGAAAGTCCCAGAGAACAAAAAGGCCATTTTACGATTTATAGGCGTTGTGAATTTTCGGAAAATTAATTCCCAACCTTTTGTCCAGAACTACCGCTCTCAGAAATCTCATCAAGATGTCGACCACGTTTGATTGGACCCAATCATCAAAAGGAATGGCTCGGTTTAAAGTCTCAACTGACGACTGCACCTCTTCTTTCATTCTTTGACCTGAACAGAGAGACAAAAATTTTGACTGATGGGAGTCAGAGCAAAATAGGAGCAGTTCTGTAGCAAAAGGGTGACAACTCGTCATGGTTACCTGTTGCCTATGCTTCCAGAGCAATGACGCCAACTGAACAACAGTATGCACAAATTGAGAAAGAAAGACTGCCTTGGTTTACTTACAGGTGTTTTTAAGTTTCATGATTATGTTTATGGTCTTCCCACCTTTATTGTTGAAACTGACCACAGACCACTTGTCCATATCTTACAAAAGGATTAAATGATATGACTCCGAGACTACAGAGGACCTTGATGAAGCTTAGGAGATATGACTTCAACCTTATCTATACTCCAGGCAAGAACTTGATAATAGCAGGCACTTTATCATGTTGAATCGATTCAGAAGAAGAACCTCATGAATTTATACAGCACATAGAAGCTCAAGTGCAGCTTCGAGCTGAAACACTTCCTGCTTCAGATGTGAAACTGAACCTCATCCATGAAGAAACCAAGAATGATTCAAAACTTCAAAGAGTCATAGACCATCTCAACAATGGTTGGCCAAAAGGGCATTGTTCCAAGTTCAGGAATATTCAAGCAGATTTAACAGCTGTGGATGGATTGTTACTTCGATTTGATCGGATAGTAATACCATTGTCTCTCGACCCATGATTCTTAACCAGATACATGAAGGTCACCTTGGCATTGAAAAATGCAAGAGAAGAGCAAGGCAAGCTGTGTATTGGCCAGGTATCAATCAGAAAAAATGCGAAACATGCCAACTCAAATGTTGATGAACATGGAATTGAGGACTACTCTACCGTCTATTTCATTACCCAATCCAGATCATCTACCTGTGATACAAAAGATGAAACATCAACGAGAGAAACAAAGAATGCATTATGATCAACATGCAATTACACTGGACTCACTGCTTCCAGGTGACACTGCCAGGATCAAAATACCTGATGGAGGTTGGTCTGTTTCTGCAAAAGGTTGTTAGGCAAACAGCACCACGTTCCTATATCATTCAGACAGCTGATGGAACAATCGTTTGACGGAATCGGCGAGCACTACTGTAGCCACCTGGGTTGGCCACTTTCTCACACAAAATGGAAGAACGCAAAGATTGCAGGGTAAAATGGACATTAGCAAAGAAACCAGCAGTCTGCAGAATCCCCTGTATTCTAGCTGCCACAGAAACTCGACAGAATTGTAACTAACAAGCTGCGCATATTAATGAAGCGATTTACGGTGATTCCCAGGCACAATGGACACAATAGTTAAACATTCTATGGAAGGCCAGACATTCCGGCGCCAGTAGAGTCTAAGACAAAGGGCACCAATAAGGTGTAAGGAATCAGACGGTGATCGAGGGACAGCCCCGTTATTGGGGAAATTCAAATCAATCGATTGGGAAGAGACCCAATCGATTGCAGGTTTATAGAGGGTCCGCCCTGAAGGATGCGAAGCCCCTGGGACCTATAAAAGTCAGCTCCCAGAACTGATTCGCTCTCTTGACCAGCTCTCTTGACCAGCTCCTCTTAGCCAGCGCTCTCCTTGACCACCGTTGCAGCAGAAGACCTTGAGGAGAGGCCTGGTTAGGAGCCGCCATCAAGTAAGTGTCATACAACGCACGCTACGAGAGTAGACACTCCTGACCCCTTTAGTCCACACCGACTGGAGGCCTGTGGATCCAGGACAAAGCAAGAGGCCATTGTTCCCTGATCCGGCAGTTCCCTTATTCCAGATAAGTATTGGCCTGTTAGTGGTAGGATTAGCCTAGTCTTGTAGTTCTATATGCACAATTAGTAGATAACTGTATTATAATAAACTTGTCTTGTTTGAACTTACTAACTGGTGTATTGAGTTATTGGTCTGAACTTGAACTTGAACCTTGTGGCGGTATCTTAACGATACCTGCCGACTCCTGAGCTAAGGAACGAAACAGAGCCAAATTGAGTGTAAAGCACACTCACCCAGAACGAGCAACACTACAAAAACGCAAACAACACAATAACATCTTCCCAGATCTACAACTCCATGAAAGTAATTCCAATGATACAAAGACAAATTATCAAGTTCATGAATATTCACAGAGGACTGTAAAAACTCCTGCGTCTCCTCTTCGTGGTTTAAGAAGATCAACCAGGAAAAGAAGGAAGCCGGACAGACTTGATTTGTGAACCGTTCCTGTTGAACTTTTTTAACGTTATTGATTTTTCACTACATTTCAAAGTTTTATATAAATCATGTATTGTAATAATATTATACATTTTTTCCTTTGTACCAAGAAAATAAATGTTAAATAAAGGGGGATATAATGATATCCATATAGGTACTCCAGTGAAAGGTTAATTATTACATCTCAATGTAATTCAAACTCTAGAGGGCAACTCCAGTTCCCAGTATAAATATCACACCTCAGGGAATGCTGGGTAGGTTTTAGTAAGTGTTAGCAAAGGAGAGAGACTAATCACAGCACGAGGAGTAGTTTAGATTAGATAGAGTTAACACGAGGATATCATTAGTGACTGATTATAGATTATTGCTAGACAGATTCAACATTACGTTGGCATTATCGGGGCAGCAGGGTAGCATGGTGGTTAGCATAAATGCTTCACAGCTCCAGGGTCCCAGGTTCGATTCCCGGCCGGTCACTGTCTGTGTGGAGTCTGCACGTTCTTCCCCTGTGTGCGTGGGTTTCCTCCGGGTGCTCCGGTTTCCTCCCACAGTCCAAAGATGTGCGGGTTAGGTGGATTGGCCATGCTAAATTGCCCGTAGTGTCCTAATAAAAGTAAGGTTGGGGGGGGGGGGGGGGGGGGGTTGTTGGGTTACGGGTATAGGGTGGATACGTAGGTTTGAGTAGGGTGATCATGGCTCGGCACAACATTGAGGGCCGAAGGGCCTGTTCTGTGATGTACTGTTCTATGTTCTATGTTCTATTACTTTGTTACTAGTCTTCCTCAATAGCATGTGCAAATGTCCTTTAAGAGAAGATCCTGCACACTAAGGATTTTTAGAGAACACTTCCCCTGCCTCGACCTCAGCCAGGAGCAATGCGTGAGGTGCTTGAGTGATGAAAGAGCAATACAACATCCTTCAGCGTTCCTGTCCAACAGCTCAAAGCAGTGTGGGGACAGTGCTGCCTGTAGCCAAGAGATCATTGATGCTCTCAGTTTTTACATGACTGAATCCTTCCATATATGAGCAGGCAACATCGCATTAATATTTCAGCTCACCTACATTACAATATCTGGGAGGTGACAAAGGCCCTGTACATGTGGAGAGGAGAATACATTGTTTTATTTCTAGCCATCGAGAAGGATGAACAAATACATAGGTTTTCTATGGTAGAAGAACTTTTAATGCAGGGAGCTGTTCAGTGCATCCACATGGCTCCGTACGACCCCATATAAAAATGGGAAAAGGTTCAGCAACCAGAACGTATTCCATGGCATTAATGTATAACAATGCCTAAACCATTGTGTCAGCAAATGGCTATTATCTTCCAACCTGAGGCCGTCTGTAGTTTCAACCATAATCAAGAGACCACAAAGGACTAGATTCTGGCTGCTTGGGCACAGATTATATACCCCCCCCGCCCCCCCCCCCCCCCCCCCCCCACCACCACCACCCCACTACTGCCCCCACCCAATATCCTTGGACACATGTTTGAAGACTCCTTTTCATCATTCCATGCAAGAATAACTGGCCCACAACGTGAACCATACTGTCACCAGGAACAGACCATTGGTGTTCTCAAGCAATGGTTCCACTGTTTGGATCACTCAGGATGAACTCTGCAACCTTCTGACCATATCTTTAAGTTCATTGTGATCTGCTGCTTCCTTCAAAAGCTTGCTATTATGAGGGGGCGGGCATTGACAGTAGGCACACTGAGGGTATTGTGGAAGGAAGAGGTGAGGGCAGGTAGGAGGCATCTGGAATTCCTTTATTCTGGACAGGATGTTCATGAGTGCTGACTGGGACTTTAACTTCCAGTGACGATGATATGCTGAGTGGATGCACATCAGGTGCCTCTCCTCCAAACCAGAACCAAAAAGGCACTTTTAGTCAAATTTTGCCCAAAATTCGAAGACTAAACTACCTCAACAGCAAGAGGTGATTAACTACAAAACAATGCCAGCAAACGGGAACTCGAGGGGCCGAAGAGGCAACAGCAGCAGCAGAAAGAACCACGAGCAGGAGGCGAGAGAGATGGCGGGCACACAAGGCGAAGGTGCCCTGGCCACGCAGGAGAGAGGGAGACCAACTTCTTAAGTATCCCCCCTCCCCCCACCACCACCACCACCACCTGGAGACAGATGGAAGAGCTTCCTCATGAAGGAGCTGACCACCATGAAACAGGCAGTCAAGATAGAAATCCAGGTGGCGATCAAGGTGATGGTGTCAGAGGTTATGCAAAAGGCAATTGATGGACTGGGAAGAAAGTAGAGACTCAGAAGAGGACGATCCTCAACCTGAAGAAGGCCTTAATGGACCAGAGCGAACGAATCGTCACCCTGCAAGCAGAAGTGAAAAGTTTGATGGCGCTCCAGGGGAACCTAAAGGGGAAAGTCAAGAACCAAGAAAACAGGTCCCGACGGCAAAATATTTGGATCGTGGGCCTGCCAGAAGGCATCGAGGGCAGAGATCCGATGGGCTACATTGCCCAAATCCTGGGCAACCTAATCGGGAGAGACAACTTCCCCAACCCCCCCAGAGCTCGACTGAGCACACAGGTCGCTCTAGTCGAAACCCAAAGCCGGGGAGTTGCAGGGGTCGATCATCGTGAAGCTCCACCGACACAAGGATCGTGAGAGGGTCTTGTGGTCGGAATTTCAGACGAAAGCGAGCACCTGGGAAGGACACAAAATTTATCCCAAATTTATCAGGACATTGGGGCAGATCTAGCAAAATGCTAACACAGGCCACGATATCGCTGATACACAAAAAAGACAAGAACCCGACAGAATGTGGACATACAGACCCATTTCGCTACTCAATGTAGGCATGAAGATACACGGAATAGTTTTGCCAAGAAACTGGAGAACTATGTACCGGTTAGGCAGCTAACTGTGAACATCAGGCAACTGCTGAATGTAATAATGACCCTATCTGGGGAGAGAACATGACTGGACACAGATTCACAAGTGGAATCTTGCTAGTCTAACGGAGCAAGTTAGAAAATACCTTAGAGATGGGATGCACTCCTGCTTTCCCTGGCGGGAAGAGTTCCGATGATCAAAATGAATGTACTGCTGAATTTCCTCTTCCTGTTGAGGTCCATACCGTCTTCATCCTCAAGGCTTATTTCCACAAAGTAGACAAAATGATCATAGCATTTGTGTGGTGGGTTAAGAACCCAAGGATCCCTAAGTCAACACTGTAAAGGAGGATTGGATTGGATTTGTTTATTGTCACGTGTAACGAGGTACAGTGAAAAGTATTTTTCTGCAAGCAGCTCAACAGATCATTCAGTACATGGAAGAAAAGGGAATTAAACAATTCAAGAAAATACATGAGAATACATAATAGGGCAACACAAGATATACAATGTAACTACATAAGCATTGGCATCGGATGAAGCGTACAGGATGTAGTGTTAATGAGGTCAGTCAATAAGAGGGTCATTTAGGAGTCTGGTGACAGTGGGGAAGAAACTGTTTTTGAGTCTGTTCGTGCGTGTTCTCAGACTTCTGAATCTCCTGCCCGATGGAAGAAGTTGGAAAAGTGAGTAAGCCGGGTGGGAGGGATCCTTGATTATGCTGCCCGCTTTCCCCCGGCAGCGGGAGGTGTAGATGGAATCAATGGATGGGAGGCAGGTTCATGTGATGGACTGGGTGGTATTCACGACTCTCTGAAGTTCCTTGCGGTCCTGGGCCGAGCAGTTGCCATACCAGGCTGTGATGCAGCCCGATAGGATGCTTTCTATAATGCATCTGTAAACGTTGGTAAGGGTTAATGTGGACATGCCGAATTTCCTTAGTTTCCTGAGGAAGTATAGGCGCTGTTGTGCTTTCTTGGTGATAGCGTCGACGTGAGTGGACCAGGATAGATTTTTGGTGATGTGCACCCCTAGGAATTTGGAACTGCTCACCATCTCCACCTCGGCTCCGTTGATGCTGACAGGGGTGTGTACAGTACTTTGCTTCCTGAAGTCGATGACCAGCTCTTTAGTTTTGCTGGCATTGAGGGAGAGATTGTTGTTGTTACACCACTCCACTAGGTTCTCTATCTCCCTCCTGTATTCCGACTCGTCGTTATTCGAGATCCGGCCCACTATGGACGTATCGTCAGCAAACTTGTAGATGGAGTTGGAACCAAGTTTTGCCACGCAGTTGTGTGTGTACAGGGAGTAGAGTAGGGGGCTAAGTACGCAGCCTTGCGGGGCACCGGTATTGAGGACTATTGTGGAGGAGGTGTTGGTGTTCATTCTTACTGACTGTGGTCTGTTGGTCAGAAAGTCAAGGATCCAGTTGCAGAGTGGAGAGCCAAGTCCTAGGTTTTGGAGCTTTGATATGAGCTTGGCTGGGAATATGGTGTTGAAGGCGGAGCTGTAGTCAATAAATAGGAGTCTGATGTAGGAGTCCTTGTTTTCGAGATGCTCTAGGGATGAGTGTAGGGCCAGGGAAATGGCGTCTGATGTGGACCGGTTGCGACGGTATGCGAATTGAAGTGGGTCAAGGCGTTCCGGGAGTATGGAGGTGATGCGCTTCATGATCAGCCTCTCGAAGCACTTCATTACAACTGATGTCAGGGCCACCGGGCGGTAGTCATTGAGGCATTTTGCCTGGTTCTTCTTTGGTACCGGTATGATGGTGGTCTTCTTGAAGCAGGTGGGGACCTCGGAGTGGAGTAGGGATAGGTTAAAGATGTCTGTGAATACCTCTGCCAGCTGGTCCACGCAGGCTCTGAGTGCACGACCAGGGATCCCGTCCGGGCCCATCGCCTTCCGTGGGTTCACTTTCAGGAAGGCCGATCTGACTTCGGAAACTGTGATGGTGGGTATGGGTGAATTATGGGCTGCTGGGGCACTCGACAGCGGATTGTTGGTTACCTGCTCAAACCGAGCATAGAATGCATTAAGTTCATCGGGGAGGGGTGTGCTGCTGCCAGAGAAACTGCTCGGCTTCGCTTTGTAGCCCGTTATGCTGTTTAGTCCTTGCCACAACCGCCGAGAGTCTGTCTGTGACTCTAGCTTAGTTTGATATTCTCTCTTGGCATCTCGGATGGCTTTGCGGAGGCCGTACCTGGATTTCTTGTATAGGACAGGGTATTCAGTATGCCTTGAACACCTCAGATCTGTCCTTCAGTAGGGAGTCAATCTCCCGGTTGAGCCATGGTTTCCGGTTGGGGAACGTACGTACTGCTTTCTTTGGCACGCAGTCGTCCACACATTTGCTGATGAAGTCTGTGACGGTGGTGGCATACTCATTTAAGTTAGTTGCTGAGTTCTTAAATATGGACCAATCCACTGTCTCTAAGCAGTCACGTAAGAGCTCTTCTGTCTCCTCGGACCAGCACTGCACAACCTTCTTAGCTGGATTCTCCCGCTTGAGTTTCTGTTTGTAAGCCGGGAGAAGGAGCACAGTCTTATGGTCTGATTTCCCAAAGTGCGGTCGGGGGATGGAACGGTAGGCGCCCTTGATTTTTGAGTAGCAGTGGTCAAGAGTGTTGTCGCCCCTGGTGGGACAGGAGGTGTGCTGGTGGAATTTTGGCAGTACACTCTTGAGGTTGGCTTTGTTGAAGTCTCCGGCCACAATGAACAAGGCCTCCGGGTGTTCTGTTTCATAGTTGTTTATGACTGTGTACAGTTCATCCAGCGCCTTCCTCACTTCTGCCTGGGGTGGGATGTAGACCGCTGTGATAATGGCTGAAGTGAACTCACGTAGAAGATAGGACACAAAATTTATCCTGAATTTATCAGGACATTGGGGCAGATCTAGCAGGCGAAGTTGGCCCTGTACAAGAATGGGATACGATTCGGTATGTTGTTCCCGACCAGGCTCTGGGTCACGTACCAGAATAAAGAACATTACTTTAACACCCTGGAGGAAGCAAATTAATTTGTATCAACCAACGACCTGGACAAGGAACAGGCAAGGCAACGATGAGGGTTGTGCAGACAGACTGCAAAAGAATCAAAGACTCATTGGACAGTGAGCATGTCTGCGCGGGACTGTGCTGCCTCGCTATGATCATAAAGGAAAGACTGTCATAGAATGAAGCGAGAACAGGAGACGGCAAGTGAGGATTTAGACAGGGGAAACAGGCAGTCAGCGGGCTAGAGCAGACCTAGGAGGTGAGCTACACATTAGCAGGGATAGCTAGCACGGGAAGACAGACAGCAAGGGGGACCGTGGCGCACCTCCTGGCAGGATTGAAAGCCTGGTCAGGCAGGAGGGGACACGGGGAAGGGCAAAGCATTCGGGGAGATGGGGAAAGGACAATGCTGGGAGGGGGGAATGGGGGAGGCAGGTTGGGGGAAGGAGCACTAAAGGAAAAATGTGTTGTTTTTCGTATGGGCTTCGGCGGGTGAGGAACAGGTTGAGGAAACAAGATGGTGCCGCAAGCAGCCACTTTGGAGCGTGCCCAAACAAAGGGAGACCCCGGAGTGCAGGGGCGCACCCACATGGCATACACATAGCTGATGGCCATGTTGGGTGCCTCCTGGACAAAGGGAAAAATCGGAGCGCAGGGGCCCGGCCTCATAGTGAGGTCATTTTGGACGGCCCCCTAACGAAGGGAAACCCCGGAGTGCAGGGGCGCATCCACCAGGTAAATATGATTTATTCCGCAGGAACAGAGGGACAGAAACCCCCCACCAGGGTTATCACTTGGAATGTTAGGGGACTTAATGGCCCAGTGAAAAGATCCAGAGTCTTGGCCCACCTAAATAGTTTGAAAGCCGACGTAGTCTTCCTGCAGGAAACATACCTGGGGAAGAAGGACCAACTGCGGGTAAGAAAGGACGCGGTGGTACAGAAGTACCATTCATGCTATGGGATGAGGGCTAGGGGAGTAGCCATATTGATTACTAAGAGGACGAGGTTCACTGTGACAATGATAGTTACGGGTCAAGGGGGACGGTACATCATGGTCAGCGGTGACTTGGTCGGAGCACCCGTAGTCCTGGTAAATGTTTACGCGGCCAACTGGGACGACACAGGTTTCATAAAAAAGAACCTGGTGGAAATCCTCGACATAGACATGTACCGACTGATCACGGGGGGGGGGGGGGAACACACACTTCAACTGTGTACAGGACCCACTAATGGACCGATCGAACTCCAGATCAGGGGAAGGATGGGCATGGCTCAGGAACTGGAAACATTCATGGAGCAGATAGGGGCGGTGGGCCCATAGCGGTTCCTACACCCCAGTGAGAAGGAATTCTCGTTCTTTTTGCTGGTCCACAAAGCATATTCAAGATAAACTTCTTTGTAGTGGAGAAAACGGTGCTTTCAGGAATTGTAAGGGCAGAATACGCCACAATAGTTATCGCCGACCTCGCTCCAAATTATGTGGATGTGAGGTTGGAGACGAGCTGTGCCCAATGCCCTACATGGAGGTTGGATATGGACCTATTGGCCGATAAGGTCTGCTGACAGAAAATATCACAGACCGTAAGCAAGTACATTACAAATAACCGGAATGGGGAAGTCTCACCTTCCATATTCTGGGAGGGACTGAAGGTGGTGATTAGGGGAGAGATTATAGCCGACAAGGCATGTAGAGATAGGGAAGAGAGGGCAACCAGGCAACAACTGATCAACTCCATCCTGGAGGTTGACAGAAAGTACTCCGAGCCTCTGACCGTAGAGCTGCTATACACCAGGAAGGCAGTGTACCAACTCCGCTAGACATGTGGGACCTTCTACGAACACGGGGAAAAGGATGGCTGCCTACTGGCTCACCAGCTCAGAAAGCAGGCAGCCACGAGGGAGACAGCACAGGTGAAGGATAGCAAAGACAGACTGGTAACCATGCAAAAACAGATCAACCAAGTGTTCAACATTCTACCGAGGGCTGTATACCTCCGAACCCCCAATGGGGATGCGGAGATGAAACGGTTCCTCGATGGACTGGATATGCCGGTCGTGGGGAGCGATAGGCAGGGGGGATCTAGAAGCACAAATAGGACTGGGAGAGATCGTGGAGAGCATCAGCTCCATGCAGGCGGGGAAGGTGCTGGGACCTGACAGCTTCCCGGCGGACTTTTATCAAGAATTCACACCAGCCCTGGCCCCACACCTATGGGCCATGTATGCAGGTTCGCTAGCGAGGGGCACCCTGCCTCCTATGCTAACACAGGCCACGATATGTCTGATACCCAAAAAAGACAAGAACCCGACAGAATGTGGATCATACAGACCCATTTCGCTGCTCAATGTAGGCACGAAGATACTCGGAATAGTCTTGGCCAAGAAACTGGAGAACTGTGTGCCGGGTAGGCAGCTAACTGTGTGAGGCACTCTCAATTACGACGCGAAAGTGAGGTCAGTAATCAAAGGCTTTAATAAACATAGAACAGGACTGCATCCAAGAGAAGTGTGCTCGCAAAATGGAGTCTCATCTTATATCCTGTATCCAGGGGGCGTAGCCAGAGGCGGAGTCCCCCAGGGTTCCAAGCCTCTTAAAGGGGCAAGGTATTAAAGGTAAATACCGATCATCACATTCACCCCCTGTTTAAAAAAAAACACATAGTCCGTCGGGGGTGAAGTTTTTTAAATTATAAGTTCAGTCTTTATGGTGGTCTGATAGTCCATGCTGACTTTCGCTGCTCCGGTGGTGGCGCCGTGGATGCGGTCGGTTCCGATGGTGGTCTATCCGGGAGCACGGTTGACTGAGTCTTTGCCCGCCTTGGAGAGGGGGGGGGTATCAGGAGTGATTAGGGTGGTCGGTGCCGGTGCCGGCTGGGGGGCAGGGGGCGCTATGGGGGGGGGGGGGGGGCGCTGTCGAAGTCGGCGGTCGGTGCGGGGCCGGGAGCATCGGTAGAAGGGGGGGGGGGGTCGGTGGGGAAAAAGTCGGGGTCGGTGGGAGAGTCGGTGGGGTCGGTGGGGTCGGTGAGGTCGGTGGGAGAGCCAGCGGATGCCAGGTCTCGCAGGGATACAGTATCCTGCCTGCCGTCGGGATGCTCGACGTAGGCATATTGAGGGTTTGCGTGCAGCAGGTGGACCCTCTCGACTATGGGATCCGTTTTATGGCTCCTCACGTGCCTCCGGAGTAGGACTGGACCCGGAGTCGTCAGCCAGGGTGGAAGCGAGACTCCAGAGGTGGACTTCCTGGGGAAGACAAACAAACGATTGTGAGGGGTCTCGTTCGTGGCCGTACAGAGGAGTGACCTAATGGAATGTAGGGCATCGGGTAGGACCTCCTGCCAGCGGGCGATAGGGAGACTCCTTGACCGTAGGGCTAGGAGGACAGCCTTCCAATCTGTTGTGTTCTCCCTCTCCACTTGCCCGTTTCCCCGCGGGTTATAGCTCGTCGTCCTGTTCGAGGCGATGCCCTTGCTGAGCAGGTACCGACGCAGCTCATCGCTCATGAACGATGTACCCCGGTCGCTGTTAATATAAGCGGGGAAACCAAACAGAGTGAAGATGCTGCGCAGTGCCTTGATCATGGAGGCCGAGGTAGTATCGGGGCAGGGGACAGCAAAAGGGAAGCGGGAGAATTCGTCGATGACGGTGAGGAAATACATGTTGCGGTTGTTGGACGGGAGAGGCCCTTTGAAGTCCACACTTAGTCGCTCAAAGGGCCCAGAGGCCTTTATCAGGCGGGCCTTGTCTGGTCGATAGAATTGCGGTTTGCATTCCGCACAGATCTGGCATGCCTTAGTCATGGCCTTGACCTCTCCTGTGGAGTAGGGTAGGTTGCGGGACTTGATGAAGTGGGCAAGCCGGGTGACCCCCGTGTGGCAGAGGTCATTGTGGATGGCTCTCACGTGGTCCAATTGCGCGTTGGCGCACGTGCTGCGAGACAGGGCATCTGGGGACTCGTTGAGCTTCCCTGGGCGATATTTAATATCGTACGTATAGGTGGAGAGCTCTATTCTCCACCTCAGAATCTTGTCGTTCTTTATTTTGCCCCGTTGTGCGTTATCGAACATAAAGGCACCGAACCGTTGGTCGGTGACGAGGGTGAACCTCCTACCGGCTAGGTAGTGCCTCCAGTGTCGCACGGCCTCCACTATGGCTTGTGCCTCCTTCTCGACTGCAGAGTGCCGAATTTCCGAGGCGTTGAGGGTTCGGGAGAAGAACGCTACTGGTCTGCCCGCTTGGTTGAGGGTAGCAGCCAGGGCGACGTCTGATGCATCGCTTTCTATTTGGAAGGGAATGGCTTCGTCCACCGCGTGCATGGCGGCCTTGATGATGCCGGCCTTGATACGGTTGAAAGCCGACTGGGCCTCATCCGTCAGGGGAAAAACCATGGTCTTAATGAGTGGCCGGCCTTTGTCTGCATATCTGGGGACCCACTGGGCGTAATAGGAGAAAAGCCCCAAGCACCGTTTGAGTGCCTTGAGGCTACGGGGGAGGGGGAGTTCCTTAAGGGGACGCATGCGGTCGGGGTCCGGGCCTAGGACCTCGTTCTCCACGACATAGCCGAGGATGGCTAGCCGGGTTGTGTGGAACACGCATTTCTCTTTGTTGTACGTGAGGTTGAGGGCCCAGGCAGTCTGGAGGAACTTCCTCAGGTTTGCGTCGTGGTCCTGCTGGTCATGGCCGCAGATGGTGACGTTGTCCAAGTACGGGAAGGTAGCCCGTAAGCCGTACTGGTCCACCATTTGATTCATCGCCCTCTGGAAAACGGCGACTCCGTTTGTAACACCAAAGGGTACCCTGAGGAAGTGAAACAGCCGACCGGCTGCTTCAAAAGCCGTGTAGGGGCGGTCCTCTGAGCAAATAGGGAGTTGATGGTAGGCCGATTTGAGGTCAACCGTGGAGAATACCCGATACTGGGCGATTTAAGTCACCATTTCAGCTATGCGGGGAAGTGGGTAAGCATCGAGTTGTGTGAAGCGGTTTATTGTCTGGCTATAATCCACTACCATTCGTTGCTTTTCCCCGGAGCGGACTACCAATACTTGGGCCCTCCAAGGGCTGATGCTGGCCTCTATGACCCCCTCTTTTAGTAGCCGCTGAACCTCTGACTTGATAAAAGTCATGTCTTGGGTACTGTACCGGCGACTTTTGGTGGCGATGGGCTTACAGTCGGGAGTGAAGTTTGCGAAGAGGCGGGGTGGCGCAGCTTTGAGTGTCGCCAGGCTGCATACTGTGAGTGGGGGCAGGGGTCCGCCGAACTGCAGTGTCAGGCTCCGGTGGCTGCACTGAAAGTCGAGGCCGAGCAGCAGGGGGGTGCAGAGTTGAGGAAAGATGTAAAGTTTAAAACGGGAGTATTTCGCGCCTTTAATTGCGAGGTCAGCGACACAATACCCCGTGATTTGAACCAAATGGGACCCTGAGGCGAGGGCGATAGTTTGGGAGGCGGGGTGGATACGCAGGGAGCAGCGCCTTACCGTGTCTGGGTGGATAAAGCTCTCCGTGCTCCCGGAGTCGAATAGGCAGGGAGTGTCGTGGCCGTTGATTCGCACCCGCATCATAGAGTTTCGCAGGTGTTTCGGCCGCGATTGATCGAGTGTGTTCGCTCCTAGTTGCGGGCCGTCAGAGTCGAACTCACAAAATGGCCGCCCGGAGTCACAAGATGGCCGCTGGTCGCACGTGTTGGGTTTTGAAGATGGCCACCGCCAAGATGGCCATTCCCATGACTTGCACGAGGTCGATGACGCGTCGGAAGTGGGCGTGTCTGGCCGCAGCGCAGCCGCGTTGCGGGGTCTGTGAGGCCGGGAGTTTGATTTCTGGGCCTGATGAGGGTTTCGTTTGTGGCCTTTGGGCCCAGCCAGGCAGACTTCCGCGAAGTGCCCTTTCTTCCCGCAGTCGTTGCAGATCGCGGATCGGGCCGGGCAACGCTGGTGTGGGTGCTGGCCTTGCCCATAGAAATAGCATGGGGAGCCCCCGGAGTGAGTGGATCGTCGCGTGGCCCAGACCTGTAGTGTGGCCGAGTCTGGAGGGGATCGAGAGGTGTTCGTAAGTTCTGCAGAGTACGTACGGAGGTTACGGTGGGCCGTTTCGAGAGAAAAGCCGAGCGTTACCGTGCCTTGGAGATCCTTCTCCCCGTCTTCTCGGAGCCGCTGTTGGATGTACGAGGACCTGATACCAGACACAAGGGCGTCGCGGATATGTAAGTTCCTGCGTTCTTCTGCCGTCACTGCTTTGTGGTCGCAGTTCCTCGCGAGCGCGGTGAGTCTTTCCACGAACTCGTCCAGCGTTTCCCCGGAACGCTGGCTGCAGGTTGAGAGCAAATGTCTGGCGTGTACCTCATTAGTAGTTTTTATGAAGCGTTTCTTCAATATTTTGATCGCCGCCTCATAGGTCGTAGCGGTTTCGATCATGGCGGAGAGTCGGTGTCTCACCCGGCCATGTAGTAGGCACAGCTTGCGAGTGCTGTCGACATCAGTCATTGAGGAGTCCAGATAGTCCTCGAAGCACCGGAGCCAATGTTTAAAAATTTCCGGGGCTTCCGGCGACCTGCCATCCAGGTTGAGTTTCTCTGGTTTTAGAGCGCTGTCCATCTTGATGTGCTCTGTTTATTAAATTGAGGCACTCTCAATTACGATGCGAAAGTGAGGTCAGTAATCAAAGGCTTTAATAAACAGAGAACAGGACTGCATCCAAGAGAAGTGTGCTCGCAAAATGGAGTCTCAACTTATATCCTGTTTCCAGGGGGCGTAGCCAGAGGCGGAGTCCCCCAGGATTCCAAGCCTCTTAAAGGGGCAAGGTGTTAAAGGTAAATACCGATCATCACACTGTGAACATCAGGCAATTGCTGAATGTAATAATGACCCTACCCGGGGAGAGAACATGACTGGACACAGATTCACAAGTGGAATCTTACTAGTCTAACGGAGCAAGTTAGAAAAGACCTTAGAGATGGGATGCACTCCTGCTTTCCCTGGCGGGGAGAGTTCCAATTATCAAAATGAATGTACTGCCGAATTTCCTCTTCCAGTTGAGGTCCATACCGTCTTCATCCCCAAAGCTTATTTCCACAATCTAGACAAAATGATCATAGCATTTGTGTGGTGGGGTAAGAACCCAAGGATCCGTAAGTCAACACTGTAAAGGAGGAAAAACATGGGCGTTCTAGCCCTGCCGAATCTACAATACTCCCACTGGGCAGCCACAACCAAGAGAGTGAAAGGGTGGATACGAGAACCAAACTGAGAATGGGTGAGGCTGGTGCAGTCCTCCTGCAAGGGAACGACCCTCCAAGCCCTCGCCATGGCAACGGTCCCATCCCCCAGCAAAGTAAACATCCTGTCCAGTGGGGGTAGCCACACTGAAAACGTGGAATCAAAGAAGGCAGCATTTCGATTTAATCGAGATGTCACCCATGGCTCCCATCTGCGACAACCACAAATTCCCGCCAGCCATGCTTGACGCCGGGCAGCACGGTGGCACAGTGGTTAGCACTGCTGCCTCACGGCGCCGAGGTCCCAGGTTCGATCCCGGCTCTGGGTCACTGTCCGTGTGGAGTTTGCACATTCTCCCCGTGTTTGCGTGGGTTTCACCCCCACAACCCAAAGATGTGCACAGTAGGTGGATTGGCCATGCTAAATTGCCTCTTAATTAGAAAAAATGAATTGGATACTCTAAATTTCTTTTTTTTTAAAAGCCATGCTTGACGCCACCTTTAAAAAATGTTGACAGGACGGGGAGATGCTCGCGGTCAGGGACTTTTACATGGGGGACAGACTCGTGACCTTGGATGAGCTGACGGAGGACTTGGACATGTCACACACAATTTACAGTGCAGAAGGAGGCCATTCGGCCCATCGAGTCTGCACCGGCTCTTGGAAAGAGCACCCTACCCAAGGTCAACACCTCCACCCTATCCCCATAACCCAGTAACCCTACCCAACACTAAGGGCAATTTTGGACACTAAGGGCAATTTATCATGGCCAATCCACCTAACCTGCACATCATTGGACTGTGGGAGGAAACCGGAGCACCCGGAGGAAACCCACGCACACACGGGGAGGATGTGCAGACTCCGCACAGACAGTGACCCAAGCCGGAATCGAACCTGGGACCCTGGAGCTGTGAAGCATTTGTGCTATCCACAATGCTACCGTGCTGCCCATGGATCAGCAGCACCATCCACAGCTGCAGACTGGCTGGCAGACCTGTCGGAATTTCTCCACCTGGAAAGATCAAGTACACCATGCAAGGGTCAGACGAGGGCTTTCACAAAGCATGGAGGCCCTTCATCAGCCTGTCCCAAGATCTGTTTGAGGCTAATAGCGACTCGGAAGAGGAGGATGGAAAAAGGGAGGGAAGAAGACAAGGGAAGACACACACAAGGGAAAGAAGCAGAGGGGGGAGAGAGAGAAGGGAACCTAAGGAATCACAGAACGAATCAGGGGGATAAGGTGATGAGGGGAGGGGCCGTGCAGCCTCTCCCAACAATAAAAATTTAAATCCCCAACAGAAAGAAGCGGAACGCAGAATGTGATGACCAGGCGAGAAGGCAACACTAAGAGGGAAACTAAGCCACCAACAAAGGAAAAAGAAGGGGAGGAGGGAAGGGAAGGGTAGGCAGACGAGGGGGGGGGGGGGGGGGGGGGGGTACCACATGTAAAAAGCTTGTAAATAAGAAACAACTCTATTTGTAAATAACATGGCCAGGATTTTCCGAGTCTCCGCGCCGCAATCGCGCTCGGCACAGGGGCGGAGAATGGGGCGTCAGACCCGCGATCGGGTCCGACGCCTCCCCCCGATTCTCCGAGGACCGGAGAACCGCCGCCAATCGTACACGCGCGGTTGACGCGGCGCCAATCAGGGGCCATTGAAAGAGGCCCCCGCGGCGATTCTCCACTGACAACTCCACCCAGCGGGCACTCGGAGAGTGTCTGCAGCCGCCCTGGTAAGGGGCGGGGGGGATCCGTCACCGGCGGGGCCTTCAGGATGGCCAGGCTCGTGATCGAGAGCCACCGATCGGCGGGCGCGTGCGATCTTGGGGGAGGGCCTATATTGTCGTGGCCGACCTGAGGCCAGAAGTGCAGGGCCCCGTATCGGCAGCCGGAGCTGCATGGACTACTCCTGGGCAGCGCTCGCCCCCTTCAAAATGGAGAATCACTCTGGACTTGAGAGAAAAAATGTCCGGAGTGATTCGCGCCAGTTTTCTTGCGGGTGTGGGGACATGGCCCCATTGTCAGAGAATTCCGTCTGACATACACTGGAGCTGTTACTCTGTAAAAACTGGAAAATACCAATAAAATATATATTTTTAAACTGAGCACTTCCTGAAATTCTGGTTCCCTTCGGAAGTCATCCCTTCACCACCATTGTTCCACAATTCCCAACTTTCCATTCATCAATGTGTCCCATCACAGTGCCTTATTGGCCAAAATCCTGCAATAAAAAAACCAAACAAAAAGATTGAAATGAATATAGCTTATTGTTACAAGTAGGCTTCATTGAAGTTACTGTGAAAAGCCCCTAGTCACCACATTCCACCACTTGTTCGGGGAGGCCGGTATGGGAATTGAACCATGCTGCTGGCCTGCCTTGGTCTGCTTTAAAAGCCAGTCTGAGCCCCCTTGGCAGCAAGCATGGATTTCAAGGTCTACTGTTGAACTTCTTCCGTTGCACAGAGACATTGGGTAAACATAGAACATATGGTGCAGAAGGAGGCCATTCGGCCCATCGAGTCTGCACCAACCCACTTAAAAGGAGGTAGCATCCTCCTCTTCCGCAGTGGAAGCTGGGACATCCAAAACCAAATGCTGCCTCACAGCAGAGAGTGAAAGTATTATCACAGAGTTATCTTCCAATAGAATGTTGGGAAGAATGGGCTCCGAACTCTGCACAATGTCCTGTGTCACGTTGGTGCTGAACTTTTCCATTCTCATTGACAGTGGCACCAGGTTGCCTGACTGGCCAGCCAATGCAGTAAGCAGCTCGGTGTGCACATCAGCTTTCTTCTGTAGGCGGCTCCACAGAACTCCTCATCTGATTCTGAGAACTTGTTTGCAACCTCATCCCCCAAGGAGCCAGAACACAAACTGCCTTCTCCCCTGGCTGCCCTGCAGCCCACTCTTTTGCGTTGACTTATCACATGTACATCCCAACTTGATACTACTTTTTTAGGTACTCACTTGTGCCAGTATTTGAGCTAGTGGCTACAAGTGTCAGACAACGTCAGTCTGTTTCTTTCTCAGACATCTGTAGCAGCTCTTGCCCTTCCTCACAAGCTACACTGGCTGGACAAGTGACAGTCCCTGGGTTTCCGCAACCAGAAGATCAGAACAAGAGGGTTCAGATGGGGAGGGGGAATCATCGCTTTTAGTTTTATCGTGTCTCTGTAAAGCACCTTGGGATGTTTTATTATATTAAAGATGTAATGTACATACACGTTGTTGACGACAGTGGCAGAAATTTTAGGCATGAATAACAGGTGGTAAAATGTCAGAGGAAAGGGAACATGGACTATCCATCTGTGTTTTGCTAAGGTGGCCTGAACTTTCAAAAATAGCTCAACAAACATTAACAAAAAAGTAGAGCTAAAAGGCTATGTTTACTTGTTCAGATTTCTGCCTTATCCTCCTGCGACTGAAACTATTAACACTTTATTCAATTTTTCCATGAATCTCCTCATTTGACGACCAACTCAACCTCACACAAACTCTAACTTACCCAAATTGTGTAAGTTGTATCCTGCCCAATAGTCTATCCATTGACCCTGTCTTCAATTTTGTGTATTGTATAACTCCCCTCCAACCTGTTGCACTATTGGTCACAGGACCTTGAACAACCACAAAGAAGCAAATCCACTTGTTTCCCAACCGGAAACGCTGGATGAACAGGGATATCCACTGCTTGCTGAAGTCTAGGTCTGAGGCATCTAAGTCAGGCGACCCTAACCTGTACAAGAAAGCCAGATATCATCTAAGGAAATCCATCATATATGTCAAAAGACAGTACCGGAACAAGCTCGAGTCCCAGGCTAGCCACACGGACCCCCGCGTCTATGGCAAGGTCTGCAAGACATAAAGGGCTACAAGATGACGGCATGTAAAATCGCCGTCTCCAACACATCCCTCCTTAATGAGCTCAACGCATTCTATGCCCGCCTTGAGCAAGAGGTCAGTGAGAGCACACCCTCCACCCTGGAAGTCTCTGATGAACTTGTATCTGAGGTCACCATTGCAGATGTGAGAGCAGCCTTCTCAAAGGTCAACCCACAGAAAGCCACTGGCCTGGATGGGGTACTCGGATGAGCACTCATGTCTTGCGCGGATCAGCTGGCGGGAGTACTCGCAAACATCTTCAACCTCTCTTTACAACAATCTGAGGTCCCTATCTGGTTCAAGAAGACGGTCATCATTCCTGTACCAAAGAAAAGCCAAGCAGCGTGCCTCAATGACTATTATCCAGTGGCTCTGACATCCATCATTATGAAGTGGTTCGAAAGGTTAGTCATGGCACGAATCAACTCCAGCCTCCCAGATTGCCTTGATCCACTACAGTTCGCTTACCGCTGCAACAGGTCCACAGCAGACGCCATCTCCATGGCCCTGCACTCTACCCTGAAACACCTAGATAACAAAAACACCTCTGTCAGACTCCTATTTAATTGACTACAGCTCAGCCTTCAACACCTTATTCCTCCGAAACTCATCTCCAAACTCCGTGGCCTGGGCCTCTGCTCCTCCCTCTGCGACTGGATCTTGAACTTTCTAACCCACAGGTCACAATCAGTAAGGATAGGCAACAACACCACCTCCACGGTCATCCTGAACACTGATGCCCCACAAGGCTGTGTCCTCAGCCTCCTTCTATACTCCTTTACACCTATGACTGTGGCTAAATTGCCCTCCAACTCAATTTTCAAATTTGCTGATGACACCACTGTAGTGCGTCGGATTTGAAACAATGACGAGACAGAGTACAGGAATGAGATAGAGAATCTGGTTAACTGGTGCGACGATAATAATCTCTCCCTCAACGTCAACAAAACAAAGGAGATTGTCATCAACGTCAGGAAGCGCAGAGGAGAACATGCTCCTAGCTACATCAATGGGAACGAAGTAGAAAGGGTCGAGATCTTCAAGTTTTTAGGTGTCCAGATTACCAACAAGCTGTCCTGGTCCCCCCATGCTAACACTATAGTTCCGAAAGCCCACCAATGACTCTACTTTCTCAGAAGACTAAGGAAATTTGGCATGTCAGCTACGACTCTCACCAACTTTTACAGATGCACCATTGAAAGCATGCTTTCTGATTTTATCACAGCTTGGTATGGTTCCTGCTCTGCCCAATACTGCAGGAAACTACAAAAGGTCATGAATGTAGCCCAGTCCATCACGTAAATCAGCCTCCCAGCCATTGACTCTGTCAATAGTTCCCGCTGCCTCGGAAAGGCAACCAGCATATTTAAAGGACCCCACGCACCCGGACATACTCTTTTCCATCTTCTTCCATCAGGAAAAAGATACGAAAGTTTGAGGACATGTACCAACCGACTCAAGAACAGCTTCTTCCCTGCTGCCATCAGACTTTTGAATGGGCCAACCTCGTATTGTTGATCTTTTCTCTGCACCCTAATTATGACTGTCGCATTACATCCTGTAGTCTCCCCTTCCTTCCCTTTGTGCGCTATGTGTTGTCTGTATAGCATGCAAGAAACAATGCTTTTCACTGTATACTAATACATGTGACAATAATAAATCAAATCAAGAATTATTTTCAATAATTTTGCTAACCAAATTCTCTTCCACTTTAAAATCTACCTCTTACTATTTAAATATCCTGTTAACTAATTTAGGAGCAGCTAAAGGACAATTATCACAGGCACAAGACAATTAGTTATTTGTTCCTGTGGTTATGATAAAATAAATAACATTATCATGCATTGTATGAGTTAATGCAAAATATTTCCATCATATTATTGACATTTTGATGAAATACAGTTCATGAACAGAAATTACTGCTGAAAGAAGTCTATTTAGATATGTCAACATCATGTCAACCAAACCTCCCTCTTCACTCTAACTTCCCCTTAAACCATTCTGAAATGTTTTGCCTCCAAACACCTACCTCATGCAGACGTTCCGTGAGGCATCAACTGCTCTCTTCATGAAGAAAATAACAAATGTAATCGATAATTTTCAAAAACAATCATCAGAAAGGAATACGTAACAAAAAATGCATTGTAATCTTATGAAATGTGAGTATCCACTCTAATTCCTTAAAAATTATAGCAATATTTAAAAATATAAAACCCATTAATCTTATGTGATTGTCAGTGTTCTTCACTCTTACTTATATTATTTTTCTATGCATTAATGTGTTGTCCAATAATATATACAGTGTTATGTCAAACCTATTTGGGAAGCAGTGACAACATGAGAGGCATAGATGTAAAAGAAATTAATCATTCCTCATAATTATACTAATCAAGCATTTAATTACTATTTTTTTTAAAACAGTGAAAATTATATTAAACTCCTGCAACCCCTGTAAGTCTGTACTGTGGATGCAGCCACATAACGAGTTTGATCTAGAAATTTTTAAACACGTAATTTGATGATGTTGCCTGCCCGTCTCATATAAATCATAAAAATCCCATCATTCAACTTGACAATAATCCATGGGAAAGCGTTACTGAAGTCTGTGGTTTTCATCTGTGATGTTCTAAGAAGGAATTGACTATTTGTCACAGGTTGGCCTTAAACAAACAGATATATCCTTGCTTCACCAGCCATTTCAGCTCCACAATGCGGTTACAAAAATGTGCTCATTGGCCCATCTTATGTTTGATTTTCAAAGTGCCAGATTCAATCAGGAAATCAATAAAGGAAAAGGCAGTGGATGTCAGTTTCGTAAATCTGTTTACAGGAAACAGATTGTGGCTTGCAATGGTGATTACAGGGTTATGATTGTTATTACCATTGTGACATACGTATCAACCTTAGTGCCAGCTTCATTTATGGCTATCGCAGATCTTTTTGTGGCTCTTAAGAAGCACATTAGAATGTATTACACACTTCAGTAATTATAGCTGTTTATATCCACTTAAAAGGCATTGCAAATCCATGCTTTGCATGCTAACAGCCTTCCTTTTGACAAAGTCATACAGTTATCAAAATGTACTTAATATGAACAAGGAAACATTTTAAATAATTATACAACGCCATCGCAAGTTTCATGAAATATAATTGTCAGAAGAACTATTTATTATATTTCAAAAAATAGCCAATAGTTAATCAATCCAATAAAAATGACTGCCATATTTATTTCTTCATGTCCACATAGAATTATACAAAAAAATAGATGCTGGGCCTGTGACGTGTTAACATAGTTCTGTAACTTCCACCAAGATCTCTGAGAGCAGTGCAGTTTGCCTTACGATAACTTCCTCTCTTTCCGCAATGTAAGGCACCTGATTTTCTCTCGAAAGCCCAGTTAACACTGGAAATGTATCATCTAGGAAATCAAAGGAATGCTCTTATATAAATCAGCATTCATTGTTGTAAGCAATACACATAATTTACCGAAACATGTCACAATAGATTTTCTACCTGGAATAACTGCATGGATTCTCACAATTTTCTGCCATAGCTCCGGTCAAAACTATGAATAATTGCTGTTTCTCCAGGGCTTCCAACAATCATCCTGTGAAACAATGGTGCAAGATCTGAAGTACTCCATGGAAATTCTACTTCATTATATCTTAGATAGACGAGAGTTTCTTGTGTTCATATCCAAGCTATTGAAACTCATAATACAGAAGACTCATTGGGAACAATGTACTATCAATGGTAATAAAAACAGGAGCTGATGCAATGGAATAACTGACCATTATGCATACCATACAATGATGGATTTTGTATGACACAACAGATAAACATCAATAATTTAATCATGGTGCTCTTACTTTCAGATGAAAATGAAGTGCTCTTAGGGAGTAATATAAAGAAATCTTGCATTTATATAGCACCTTTTATGATCGAATGTTGCTTAAAAATGCTTTACAGCCAATGAAGTGCTGTTCAAATATCATCATTGTAAATGCCCTTCTTGTTGATTCCCTTATTTTCCCATTCTTTATGATCACAGCAGCAGTAGAGAGAATGAGAAATTCAAAAAGTTAACATAGTATATGGTGCTAGCTTTGAACAATAGAACTCATACTTGGTGGTATCCGAGAGATGGGGTGAGACTCGGTTCGATTGGTTGGCTGGCGGCCAATGAATTGGCCAAAAGGCTATTTTCTGTCCAGTAACAGATGGTGATTGGATCCCACCTGAGTGGGATGATTTCCAGAGACCTCAGAAAGCAGAATTGAGACTTGGACACACAGAGACAGTGATTTGCTTTGTCTGTCTCTCTCTCTCTCCCTCTCCCTCAGGATTTTTCCAGAAATGCTATGAGCTGCTGTATTTCTGAAACTACAGAGACCTCAATGAATCTACATTCAAAACCATTCCAGATTGGAAACAGAATTCTCGACCTGAAAGCCCGGTTTGAATTAAAGTGTTCTAGAAAGAACCATCCTGAAACAAAGACTCTTATCTTAATAATAATCTTTATTATTATAACAAGTAGGCTTACATTAACACTGCATTGAAGTTACTGTGAAAAAAGCCCCTAGGCGTCACACTCCGGTGCCTGTTCGGCTACATTGAGGGAGAATTCAGAACGTCCAATTCACCTAACAAGCACGTCTTTCGGGATTTGTGGGAGGAAACCGGAGCGCCCAGAGTAAACCCACGTAGACACGGGGAGAATGTGCATACTCTGCACAGACAGTGACCCAAGCCAGGAATTGAACCTGGAACCCTGGCACTATGAAGAAACAGTGCAAACCATCTTTTACTTCTATGTATTATTTTTTTTTTGGAAATGTTTTTTATTGAGTTTTCATATTTTATATCCAACAAATTACAAATTATTAGAAAAAAAAACACGCAAAAATTAACATGTATATTTACAGGTAAGCATCTTCATAATAACAACTGTGGCCGCTCCCTTTAACCCGCATACATATTTTACATTCCCCAATATGGCCAAGGCACGTGTTTATAGGCATTTATTTACAATTTGGTTTTGGGCCTTAGCTAGCCATCAGACTGTCGCTTGCGGCTTTGTCCTTCCTTTTTTTTTGGAATAATTTTTATTCAAGTTTTCAACAGCAAATTTTATCACAACAGAGAAAAACAGTAACCCCTCCCGTGCCAAAGAGGCCTGGCCAACCACGCCCACATGTTCTGGTCTTGCCCCAGACTTGTGGAGTACTGGACAGCATTCTTCGAGGCTATGTCCAAAGTGGTGGGGGTGAGGGTGGAGCCATGCCCGATAGTGGCGGTCTTCGGGGTTTCAGACCAGCCAGATCTATTCCTGGGGAGGAGGGCGGACGCCCTTGCCTTTGCCTCCCTGATCGCCTGCCGTAGAATCCTGTTTGGCTGGCGGTCAGCAGCACCACCCAGAGCTGCAGACTGGCTGTCCGACCTCTCGGAATCTCTCCAAATGGAGAAAATCAAATTCACCATCCGAGGGGCAGACGACGGCTTCCACAGAACGTGGGAGCCATTCATGCAATTGTTCCGGGACCTGTTTGTGGCCAATGAACAAGAGGAAGAATAGTCGGGTGGCCAAGAATCAGGGGAAAATGGACAGGAATCGGGGGAAGGTAGCCGGGGGGGGGGGGGGGGGGGGGGGGGCTACGGTTTCGTTATGGGGTTTGTTCGCATGGTTTTACGCTTATTTCTTTTTCTTGTTAATTTATTGTTTTTGTACTTCTATGTATTATTTTACACCTTTTCTTCCCTCTGTGTTTGTCTGTCTTCTGTGTGTGTGTGTGTATATAGAGTGTGGGGCAAGTTTAAGTGTGGGAGGGAGTTAAGATTTCGATAATAGTTAACCAGTTGTATTTGCTGCATATTCAATTATAGTTAGTGTTATTAAAATGTAATTATGTTTACATTTACCAACCTGGTGACTATGTATTGGGCAGCCAAGGGCCAAAGGCTTTGTGTATTTTTCTAAGAAATATTGGATAATTCAATTTTGCTTTGTCTCCGTGTCAAGGGGGGCTGAAATTGTGTGCCCTGGCTCAGGGTGTTGTAACATAATCTTTACAACCTGTGTAAGTGAGTTGACATTTATTAGCCTTATTCAGGCAAATCTCCCAATTATAACTGGGGGAATAAATTTCAGGTATTCATCCCATATTCACTTTCATCACTTAAGGCTGAACTATATTATACTGTTGCCTTGTCATAGCTAGCAACATCTGGTGCCATAAAATTAATATTCTAGAAACTACAGCTGTTCATCTAATTAAAAGCTTACTAATGTGCTTTTATGCATTACTATGGAGGGAAAAAAACTGGATAGAGAATGAATAGTGATCGACAATGTCTTGTTTAAATGTGCTGTCAATTTCTCTTCTGGGAATTACTTCACAAGCTTGAAATATGATTTGGGTGCCGTGTTGGAGGTGAAATAAACTGGATAATTGAATCTAACAGGGAAATAGTTAGAATAATGAGGTGTGGCTTTGATCTTGTTTTTTTGCATCATTATTATTAAGGCTAACATGTAATGAGCATTAATGGTAACAAGAGTAGAGCCTCCTCAGCATATTTAGTATTCTAAATATAGAAAGGGAGGGAAGAATCTACAAGAAATATAAGCAGCATAACTACAAACAGAATTGGGCATAGAACATTGGAAAGAATAAAGTATTGAAGGACATCGGCGACAAGGGAATACGCGGAGTTATAGAACAGAAGTCGACAAAGGTAGTTAAACATAAAGTGAGAGGAAGTACAATTAAAAATGAGTTTAAAATGTCTGTACAGCAATTTGCATGGTGTTGACAATAAAACCAGGGGGCGGGATTCTCGCAGCCGCCCCAACGCCGGTCCACCCACTATCCGCCCGGCGCCATTGTTACTCTGGCACAGTGTCGGTCCAGGGACGCTCTACGTGCCCCCCCACCCACCCCCCACCCCCCACCCCACCACCAATTCCCCACTCGGGATGGGCGGCCATGCAAAAAATCTGAGTCCCACCAACACCGTTCGCACCTGCGTTTACCCAGCGGGATCTGGGCGTGCCTGCAATCGTGGGCAGACTGGTGGGGAGGAGGGGGGGTCCGGCCCCAAGGGGGGGCCTCCGCTGTTGCCTGGCCCACGATCCGGGGCCTACCGATCGGCGGGCCGGCCTCTCGGGCTGGGGGCCTCTTTTGTTCCGCGCCGGCCCCTGTAGCCCTACGCCATGTTGCGTCGGGGCCTGTGCGGAGAAGGGAGTCACTGCGCATGTGCGCATTGGCGCCGTTCCCACGGCACATGCGCAGACCTGTGGCGCCCATCTGGCACCGGGATCGGCAATTGGAGCGCCGTGGGCCGCTCCAGTGCTGTGCTGGGCCCCTGTCGGGGTCAGAATCATTGCTCCTGAGGCCATGTTGACGCTGTCGAGAATCCCCCCAGGGATCTGGAGGCTATGTGTTGGGAGGGAAGAGAAAGAGTTGGGATTACTGAGACATGACCACAGAAAATAAGGACTGTGATTTAAATATCGCAAAGGAAAACATATTTTAAAAAGATAGAGGAAATAGGAAAATGGAGTCGCTGAATTTATTATATATAACAGAATGGCAGGAGAAACAATGGATTCAACCATCAGCAGGATAAAAATAGAATCCATATGGTTAAAAATAAAAGATAATGAAGGATCTATTAGACTAATAGGTGTCATCTACAGGGGATGAAACATGAAGATAGATGAGGAAATTGGGTTTAGAAAGGACTAATAATAATGGGAAATCAACTGTCCTTGTGTGAATTGGATGGAAGGGGTAGGGAATGAGGATAAGGGAATGGAGTCCCTACAATTCTATGATTCTCTGATTCTATTTTACAATGTGTTCCGGATTACTTGCTAACTAGGAACAAAGCCATTCAGGCCCTCAAAACTGTTGCATCATTTAATTAGATCATGGCAGATCTGTGGCCTAATTCAATACACCTGCCTTTGGCTCACATCCCTTCGTAGCCCCCTAGTTTTTGAACCTCCAAACAGTGGAACTAAATGATCTTTACCGATGCTGATTTGCCCTGTTAATATCTTAAATACTTCAATCGGATTTGTGGAATCTCTCCTCATAACTTAACCCCTATAGTCCAGGTATCATTTCTGTAAATCTGCATTGCACTCCCTTCCAGGCCAAAATATCCTTCCTAAAGTGTGGTGCCCAGAACAGCTCACAATACTACAAATGGGGTCCACCCGGGTTTTGTATTGCTGCAGCATAACCTTGGTTCATACTCCAATCCTCCAGATATAAAGCTAGCAATCCATTAGCCTTTTTGATTATTTTCTGCACTTGTTCGTTGCATTTTAATCATCTATGCACCTGAGCCCCCAAGTCTCTTTGGACATCCACTGTACCGAACCTCTTTCCATTTAGAAAGTGGTCTGCTCTTTCCTTAGTTGGTCCAAAATGGGTAACCTCACACATGCTGATATTAAATTCCCTCTGTCACAAATTTGCCCATTCACTTAGTCTGTCAATATCCCCTTGCAATTTTAGGCCAACATCTCGGCTGTTTACAATGCCACCTAACTTTGTATCATCAGAACATTTGGATATATGACTTTCTATGCCATCATCCGAGTCATTAATAAACAATGTGAATAATTGAGGCCACAACACAGATCGCTGTTGTACACCACTAGTCACCTCCGACCAATTAGAGTGTTTCCTCATTATTCCCATTCTCTGTCGCCTGCCACTCAATTTCCAAGCTATGTCAATAATTTGTCCTCAACTCCGTGGGCTTCTACCTTAGTTAACAATCTTTTGTGTGGGACTTTATCAAATGCCTTCTGGAAGTCCATATAAATGACATCCAGACATTCCCCTGTCCACTATCTTACTCGCCTCTTCAAAAAATTTAATAAGGTTAGTCAGGCATGACTTTCACTTCAGAAATCCATGTTGGCCCTCCCCGTTCAACCAAAAATTTCCAAAGTGTTCAGTTACCCCATCCCTGATTATAGACTCCAGCAATTTCCCCACCACAGATGTTAGGCTAACCGGTCTGTTGTTCCCTGGCTTCCCCCTTTCACCCTTCTTAAAAAGTGGAATGACATGTGCAATTTCCCAATCCAGAGCGACTACACCTGAATCTGGGGAACTCTGAAACATTATAGTTAGGGCATCTACAATGTGCTCCCCTACTTCCTTTAACAGCACGGGCAGCATGGTAGCACAGTAGTTCGCACTGTTGCTTCACAGCTCCAGGGTCCCAGGTTCGACTCCTGGCTTGGGTCACTGTCTGGGTGGAGTCTCTCTGTGTCTGCATGGGTTTCTTCTGGGTGCTCTGGTTTCATCCCACAATCTATAGGTGCAAGAGGTGGAAGAACAGGAAGATGATGATTAAATATCTTCCCTCGTTCTCAAGTTCACAACCATTAGCTCAGAACATGATACAGGGCATAATTTAGAGGAGAGCTCAGAATGAGATTTGCATGTGGTGAGACATTGTGCATGAAAGATTTGTAGCCAGGACCAGGCTTGCACGGGTGCCAGCTCGCTGGATGGTGAGCTCACCTATAATTTCTGCTGCAGAGAATTCAGATGAGGACTTTCATGGGACAACGTAAAAATGATCCCTTGTTGCATTGACAGACCTTCTGTAAATCCTGCAATCAATATCAAGGAGCATGGAAGAGCCCATCACCAACAAGTCTTTGCACCATCCTCCCCATGCAGTAGGTGGTGGTGCACTCTATAAGAACCCTTATGGATTCATCCATGATGTAGTACCTAATGTCCTGTGTATTAGCTTCCATTTCAGCTTAAACAGAAGACTTCAAACATTGTTGCGCTTCAGTAGGAACTCAGACTAAAGTCATATCAAGCTCAGCTTGCTGTTATGAAGGCACAGACTGCCTTGAAAGCCACAGAATCCAGTGTTCAAACAGGCTTGCAGTTCAGCAAACTGTCCTTCAACAGATTGCCAGGATTATTGAGGCATCACCATGTAACAGTGGCAGTGACATTCAAGCATGAACCTCCTCTCTACTGATAACAGCATTCATCCTCCCATCACTGCCACTCCACCAGTGATCTTACAATTGCCTTTCAGCCACTAGTTCAGAGAGCTGCAGCTTATGTTAAGATGGTGCAATCAGAAGCTGGGCAATCGGTGGCGAGAGCAGTTTTAACCCATTTTCCAAGGCCATCTGCACTGCCTAGGTTTCTAAGTGTAATTTTCGGAGGGTTCGGTGGGGTATTTCCCACCAGCATTTTGGGTGAGATGCGCACCGGAATTCACCCACATTTAGGGCGCGATCTACCGGCTGCATCCCGCAGGAATTGGGGTGAGATGAGGTCAGTATTTCCCAGGAGGGGCCTCCCTTGGTATTCCCGACGGCCGTTGTGCCTCGCAAGATCTAACCAGATCTCATAAGACATCGTGATCACAATCCTGCCCACAATGGGCAGGACAATAGTCTCACACGGCGAAGTGACTTTTAGAACCCACTTAGCTGTGCTGCTGCTGGATCGATCAGCCACCCGGCCTATACTGGCCTCGCTGAAGAGGCCCCAACCAGGCGTTGTTCAGTACTGATCCCCACAAACGGGGATCAGGCGGAACAGTATCTGGGGAGGTCTCCCTGGTACTTGGAGGCCCCTGGGTGGTTGGTCAATGAACAGGGTGGTGCCCAGGCAGTGCCATGTAGTGCCAGGCTGGCAGTGGCACTGTGGGGTGCCAGGTTGGAAGTGCCAAGGTGCTAGGCCGGCATTTTCCTCACACTGGAGATCGGGCCCAGGAGTGCACTGTCCATATGAACTGCAGTGTGGGGGGCCCCTGGACCCTCTTATAGATGAGTTTGGGCGTTGGGGGGTGAGGGGGGGGGGTCCAGGGTCACATGGGGGGGTCGAGAGATTGGGACACCATTTAAAACGGCGTCCCCATTCCTTTCTGCACTGGTGAGCGGAGCCACTTGATTGCCAAAGTGCCATTAGATAGCAAGGTCATTCCGGTACTGAATAAACTCCATTTTCTCTTGGTTAGATCGTGTCATTAGTTATTTTTCTGGGCCTGATGGGAGTTTCTCCCCAGTCTAGCTGGCTCATATACATTTTTTCAGCAGTGGGGAACTGAACTCACTGGCCGGGCTTGATCCTCAGAGATAGGGCTGCTATTTTAAAAGGGTGCTCCAATCTCTAAGTGAGATTGAGGGTCACCCATATCCCCTACCCATGGGCAATGCCACCCTCCGCATACATGGGCATTGTGAACCTGCCCCCAAGTGCGGATATCCTGCCATGGAATCGCTGAGGGCCTCCCCCTTTTGCCCCCTCACACTTTCAGGACCCCCACCCTTCACCCCTTCCCACCTTTATGAGACCCTTTCATAGTCACCCTTCACCCCCGCACCCTTCATACCGCCCTCATATTTTATGGACATGCCCCCCTCCCATGGCCCTGACACTTGGCAGTGCCACCCTGATAACCAGGTACCCTGTGTTGCTCGTTATGCTTTCCCTTAATTTGCTCTGTTTTAATTACCTTTGCTCAAGAGTCACCAGGTATCTTTCTGATACCACCACAAGGTTCAAAACCGAATACTGATCAATGGCTCGATACACCAGTTAGTAAGTTTGAAATCAATGCACATTTATTTACACACACAGTCAATTATTACTCATGCATAAACTCTACTCACTAAACTACAACTACTACTAAAAGCCTATACTTAGCTTCAGGTGCCCACTCAGTCAGAGGAACAATGGCCATTGTCCGGTTCTGATACTGCTGGCTTCGAACTGGTATAGAATAGTAGCTAGGAGCGCCTATCTCATAGCGTGCATTGGCCTTAGACTTACTTGGCTGGTGCTTGGCGGGCCTCTCATCGCTGAGAGCCAAAGGCCCAAGGTGAAGGTGAAGAAGAAGAGTTCAAAAGAGCGCTCTGACCTTGGGGACTAGGTTTTATACCCCAAAGGGTTTTGCGCCTCTTTGGGCGGTTCCTGAACTTGGTCTCAATGAATTGGACCATGTCCCAGTCATTTGTATCGATTCTCTCCAATAAAGGGGTCATTTCTCGATCGCTGGGCGGGCCCGAGGTAACCGTTGGCCTGCCTTTGTTTTAGTCTCCACTGGCGCCGAGGAGTCTGCCCTGGTACCGATTATTTAAATGTTTCTCTTTTGTCCCCGGAGATAGCTCATTACTATGCTAATGGCTTGTAGTTTTAGTTCTGTCTGGGATCTGCAAGTTCCAATCCACAGACAAACCTTGCATCTGCTTGTTTTTCTAGTACTGTCCATTTATCCCTGTACTTTTTGCGAGTGTCCATTTTGGAATCGGGACGTGGCCACCCCAGGTGGCTACACCTGCCACTGCCACACTGTTACCCCAGCTGTGCCACCCAGGCACCTTGGCAGTGCAGGGTAGCGGTGCCTAGGTGCCAGTGCCGAAATGCCTGATTGTAAGAGGGAGAACCACCTGCCCTTTCTCCGACCAACCAGCAGTCTCCAATGTCCTGTGAAACCTCCCAGGTGCCATTCCATTTGTGTGGATCAGTACTAAATGGCACTTGGTCGAGGCTTTGTTGGGGATGCCGTTAGTTCCTGGGAGCCCAGAGATTCCGGCGCCTGCATATTAAAATGGGCCTAATGGATCATTTAAATATGCAGATCAGCTGGGCGAGATCCAGATTGGGACGTTTTGCAAGGTTCGATTGAATCTCGCGAGACATCTCGAGTGTCAAAGTTCAATGGCCTCATCGCAACACCAAGTCGGGCATGATCAGGCTGATAAATCGTACTCAATATCTGGAGTAGTGCTGGATTTCACTTCAGTTTCTGTTGTTAGGCAATCAAGTTGTTGTTCTATTGTTTCTCTTCAGCAGTTCTTCAATTTTAATATTAGGTTTTCCCCGAGTCAGATTTATTTTCTGCAATTGTTTCTGGGAACTTCTGCTCCTGGTTTATCTTCAGTGATATACCTTCAATTCACAGTTAGGCAGAGAGAGCGAGCGAACAGTAGGCTTTATTAGTCATGAACTTGCCTAGCCAGAATCAGTTGTACAGATGAATGCCGGCCACAGGAGGCCGGCCTATGTATGGCCCCGGTGTGGGCGGAGCCAGGGGCGGAGCCATACCGGGGTTACAGTACAGTACCTGGAAGCAGTTCATATCACCACTTCCAGGTCGTAGGTCACAGGTTACGGTATTATGCATGCATTATGGTGAATACATTCACCACATTCACATTCACAACATTCACCCCCTGTTAAAAAAATCAAGTCCAGCGGGGGTGACGTGCGGTCATTACATATTCAGTCTATCTGGTGGCCGGATCATTATCTTCGACCTCCGCAGCTCTGGTGGTGCAGCGGGCATGAACGATGTGCCCCGGTCGCTGTGGACGTAGGCAGGGAAACCAAACAGTGATAAGATGCTGTGCAGTGCCTTTATTACGGTGGCTGAGGTCATGTTGGGGCAGGGGACGGTGAAGGGGAAGAGGGAGTACTCATTGTGAGAAAGTATATATTCTGGTTGGTGGAGGGAAGGGGCCCTTTGAAGTCAATGCTTAGGCGCTCAAAGAGGCTTTTACCAGGTGGGCCTTGTCTGGCCGGTAGAAGTGCGGTTTGCACTCCGCGCAGACTTGGCATTCCCTGGTCATGGCCTTGACCTCCTCGGTGGAGAAGGGCAGATTGCGGGCCTTAATGAAATGGGTAAGCCGGGTGACCCCCGGGTGGCAGAGGTCATTGTGGATAACCCGAAGTGTGTCATCTTGCGCGCTGGCGCATGTGCAGCTGTGGAACAGGGCATCTGGGGGCTTGTTGAGCTTCCCAGGAAGATACTTGATATCATAATTGTAGGTGGAGAGTTCGATCCTCCACCTCAAAATGTTATCATTTTTTATTTTTGCCCCATTGTGCGTTGTCAAACATGAAGGCTACCGATCGTTGGTCGGTGATGAGGGTGAACCTCCTACCAGCTAGGTAGTGCCTCCAGTGCCGCACGGCTTCCACTATGGCTTGTGCTTCCTTCTCGACCGAGGGGTGTCGAATTTCGGAAGCGTGGAGGGTCCTAGAGAAGAATGCTACTGGCCTGCCTGCCTTTTTGAGTATGGCAGCCAGTGCGACATCTGACGCGTTGCTCTCTACTTGAAAACGGATGGACTCATCCACCGCGTGCATTGCGGCCTTGGTTATTTTGGCCTTGATGCCGCTGAAGGCCGCGCGTGCCTCATTCGTCAAGGGAAAAGTGGTTGTTTGAATAAGTGGGCAGGCTTTGTCCGCATAGTTGGGGACCCACTGGGCGTAGTAGGAGTACAGCCCCAGGCACCGTTTTAGGGCCTTGACGCAGTACGGAGGGGAGAGGTCTGTAAGGGGCACATACGCTCGGTGTCGGGCCCTTGGACTCCGTTCTCTATGACATAGCCGAGGATGGCTAGTCGGGTAGTACGGAAGACGCATTTTTCTTTGTTGTATGTGAGGTTGAGGGATTGGGTGGCCTGGAGGTTGGCGTCATGGTCCTGCTGGTCATGGCCGCAGATGGTCACCTTGTCCAAGTACGGGTATCTAGCCTACAAACTGTACTGGTCCACCATTCAGTCCATTGTTCTCTGAAAGGCCGAGACCTCGTTAGTGACGCCAAAGGGGAATCTGAGGAAGTGGAAGAGCTGTAGTCCACAACCATCTGATTCTTTTTCCCGGTCCGGACGACCACCACTTGCGCTCTCCAGGGGCTGTTGCTGGCCTCGATGATCCCTTCACTCAACAGTCGCTGGACCTCCGACTGGATAAACGTCATGCCTAGCGAACTGTACCGCCTGCTCGTGGTGGCGATGGCCTTACAGTCAGTGATGAGATTTGCAAAGAGTGAAGGGGGGGGGAGACCTTGAAGGGTCATGAGGCTGCACACCGAACGGTAGGGTCAGGCTTTGGTGGATACATTGAAAGTCCAATCCGAGCAGAGGTGAGGGAGGACGTAGACCTTAAAACGAGCGTACTCGGCACCCTGCATCGCGAGATTGGCGATACAGTACTCCCGGATCTGAACCGAATGGGACCCGAAGGCAGGGGAAATTGTTTGGGAGGCTGGGTAGGTGTGGAGGGAGCAGCGCCATACCGCATTGGGGTGGACAAAGCTCTCTGTGCTCCCGGAGTCGAAAAGGCAGGGGGTCTCGTGCCCGTTGACCCTGCCGACCATCATGGAGTTCTTCAGCTGTTTTGGCTGCGACTGGTGGAAGGTGACTGTGCCCAGCTGCGAGTAGTCTGTGTGGTCAGTGGAGTCACCAGATGGTGGCCCCCATGTGTCGCACGTGTGGTCGATGCCGGGGCTGTCGGCCAAGATGGCGGCCTCCATGAGTCACACAGTGCTGATGACGCATCTGACGGAGGCGTTCCGGGTAGGTCTTAGGCCGGCCCAGACAGACCCCAGTGAAGTGCCCCTTTTTCCCATAATTGCTACACGTCGCTGTGCGGGCTGGGCAGCGCTGCCGGGGATGTTGACCCTGGCCGCAGAAGTAGCACTGTGGTTCCCCGGGCTGGGCTGGCATACGTACGGCACAGGCCTGCGACGTAGTCGGGTCCCCCGGGGGCCGCGATAAGGGTGTCCATGAGGGGTTCGCCAGGCCCGCGGGGAATGCGCCGAGGTTCTGGCAGGCCACCTCTAGCGAGGTCGCTAGCTTTACCGTGTCCCGCAGGTCAGAGGTCCCGTGTTCCAGCAGGCGCTGCCTGATATAATACGAGCAGACCCCCGCCACGTAGCTGTCCCGGATCTGTGAGTTCATGTGTTTTACATCTCGATAGCTGCAGTTCCTCGCGAGTAGGGTCAGGGTTTCGAGATACTTGTCCAGCGATTCTCCGATGTATTGACGGCGAGTAGTGAAGAGGTGTCTGGCGAACACCTAATTTAGGGGCTTCACGAAGTGTGCCTTGAGAGTTGCGACCGCCGCCTCGTACGTGGCCGCTTTTTCGATCATTACCGAGATTCAATGGCTCACCCGAGCATGGAAGAGTCGCAGCTTGAGAGTCTCTGAGGGAGGCATTGTGGAGGATTCGAGGTAGGCCTCGAAGCATCAGAGCCAATGTTCGAATATTTACTTGGCTTCGGAAGGGCGGGCGTCGAGTTCTAGCCTTTCTGGCTTTAGAGCGGCTTCCATTGTGCTGTCGATGACTATGGTGGAGTTGCAGATAGCGAGGAAAACTGTCAGAGAATACGGCAAAATATAGATAGATTGTTGAGTTGGACAGAGAAATGGCAGATGGGGTTCAATCCAGGCCAATGCAAGGTGATGCATTTTGGAAGATCTAATTCAAGAGCGGACTATATGGTCAATGGAAGTGTCCTGGGGAAAATTGATGTGTAGAGAGATCTGGGAGTTCAGGTCCATTGTACCCTGAAGGTAGCAACGCAGGTCGATAGAGTGGTTAAGAAGGCATACAGCATGCTTCTTGCCTTCATTGGATGGGGTATTGAGTACAAGTGTCAGCAGGTCATGTTACAGTTGTATCGGACTTTGGTTAGGTCACATTTGGAATACTGCGTCCAGTTCTGGTCGCGACATTACCAGAAGGGTGTGGATGCTTTAGAGAGGGTGCAGAGGAGGTTCACCAGGATGTTGCCTGGTATGGAGGGTGCTAGCTATGAAGAAAGGTTGAGTAGGTTAGGATTGTTTTTGTTGGAAAGACGGTGGCTGAGGGGGGACCTAGTTGAGGTCTACAAAATTATGAGAGGTATGGACAGGGTGGATAGCAACAAGCTTTTTCCAAGAGTGGGGGTGTCAATTACCAGGGGTCACGATTTCAAGGTGAGAGGGGGAAAGTTTAAGGGAGATGTGCGCAGAAAGTTTTTTTTACACAGATGGTGGTGGGTGCCTGGAACGCTTTGCCAGCGGAGCTGGTAGAGGCGGGCACGATAGCATCATTTAAGATGCATCTAGACAGACATATGAACGGGTGGGGAACAGAGGAAAGTAGTTCCTTGGAAAATAGGAGACAGGTTTAGATAAAGGATCTGGATCGGCGCAGGCTGGGAGGGCCAAAGGGCCTGTTCTTGTGCTGTAATTTTCTTTGTTCTTTGTTCTTTTTTGTTCAATAAATTTATACACCTTCAATTCACAGTGAGGCAGAGAGAGCGAGTGAACAGTAGGCTTTATTAGTCATGAACTTGCCTAGCCATAGTCAGTGGTACAGATGAATGCCGCCCACAGGAGGCAGGCCTATATATTTTTCCCATATCCCTTGATGTCATTAGTATCCAGAAATCCAGCGATTTCAGTCTTGAACATGCTCAACGATTGAGCTTCCACTACCCTCTGAGGTAGAGAATTCCAAAGATTCACCACCCTCTGAGTGAAGAAATTCCTCCTCATCTCAGTCTTAAGTGGCTTGCCCCTTCTTCTGAGACTGTGTCCCTGGTCGTCAACTTATCAGCCAGGGGAACACCTATATCCACTCGACACTGTCATGCCCTGTAAGAATTTTGTACATTCCATTGGGATCACCTCTAATTATTCAAAACTCTAGAGATTACAGACCTAGTTTGTTGAATCTCCCCTCATAAAACAATCTGCCATCCCAGAGATTAGTCTGGTGATCCTCTTGTTGCATCCCTCCAAGGCAAGTATATTCTTCCTTAGATAAGATCTAAACTATACACAATATTCCATGTGGTGTCTCACCAGGGTGCTGTACAATTACAGCAACACGTCTTTACCCCTGCACCCCTTGCAATGAAGGCTAACATGCCATTTGCCTTCCTAATTGCTTGCTGCAACTGCATACTAGATTTTTGTGACTCATGAACAAGAACACATGAATATTAGCACTTCCCAAAATCTTACCACTTCAGAAATACTCTGCCTTTGTTTTCTACCAAAGTTAATAACTTCACACTTAGTCACATTACATTCCAATGACCATGTTCTTTCCCATTCACTTGACCTGTCCAAATCCTCCTTGCATCATTCTCACAACTTACATTTCCACTTACTTGTGTGTCTTCAATACATTTGGAAATATTACATTTGGTCCCCGCATTCAAATTATCGATATAGATTGTGAACAACTGTGGCCCTAGTACTGATCATTGTGGTACCAATAATAACAACATAACCCATTTCTGTCTGTTAACCAATTCTCAATCCATACTAATATATTCCCCAATCCCATGTGCTCTAATTTTGTTCACTAACCCCCTTTGTGGGATGTAATCAAAGCCTTCTGAAAATCTAAGTACATCACATCCACTAGTTCTCCTTTATCCATGCTACAAGCAATATCCTCAAAAAAACAGGGGCATCTTTAATCGCCTGATCCTCCAAATGGTGTAACCCTGTCTTGTCAACCTTGTACCCCAGATAAGTTACTTGAGGTGCTAGAAAAACACATAATGAGGACGTTGTCCAGGTAAATGGTAACCTGTGATAGCACTTGTAATATATTCTCCATTGTCCTCTGGACTATCACACAAGCTGACGATACCCCAAAGGGTAATCTTGTATACTGATAAAGGCCCTTCAGGGTGTTTATCGTTGAGAATTTTTGCGACTCTTTGTCCAGCTTCAGCTGTAGATATGCATGGCTCGTATCCAGCTTTGAGAATAAGAGTCCTCCAGCCAGCTTTGCGTATAAATCCTCAATCTAGGGAATTGAGTATTTGTCCAGTTGTGAGTAACGATGAATCGGTTGTTTCAAATCTCCACAAAGGTGGACTGAGCCGTCTGGCTTAAGGATAGGCACCACGGGTGCTGCCCATTCTGCAAACTGGACCGGTTTTATTATTCCCTCACGCTCTAATCTTTTGATTTCCGTAACAACTTTCTGCCTTGACGCAAAAGGTCTGGTCGGGCCTTGTAGAATTTTGGGACTGCCTCTGGATCTACCTATCCAATTCAATTGCCCAATTAAACTTTGCTCCCTGAATTGTTCCAAGCCCTTCTCGGAAAACCTCTGGGTATCTGAACAGGAGTTCACACAGAAAATGTTTACCCAATCCAGCTGGATCTCTTTTAACCAGCTTCATCCCAATAATCTTGGTCCCGCACCTTTCACTACCATTAAAGGCAGCCGAACCAGTTGCTCTCCATAAGCCACAGGTACATGTGTTGTGCCCAACGCTCTCAGTGGTCCCCCTGTGTATGTCCTCAGTTTTGCCGAGATCCTGGTTAGGGATAAGGGTTGGAGTCCAGTGCAAATTTTATTAAATACTGTTTTTCCTATCACTGATACGGCTGCTCCAGTGTCAGCTTCCATTAGTGTGGGACGTCCATTCAACCTTATGGTTAATTTAATGGTTTTTTATTTAACCATCGTTAAATGTAATTATTTTCTTTGTTTCCCACACAAGAGGGCAACATTTACCATTGTTCCCCAAAAGGAAAATTATAATACCTCCTGCGCTTGAAACCCCATCACATAAATTTGCAGACGATGCATCATTATAAACTATGAGTTTCAAGTGCCTGAGGTCACCTAAAACTGAGAACCTCAAAAGACAGTGCTGCATTTTTAGTTTGACCAATGCTTTATTTGCTCTTATAATGTCTTCCACTTTGGGATCATTCATTTTTGTATTCAAATCTAAGACATCAAAACTCATGTCCGGCCTAGTCTGTCTACCTAGCCAATTCAGTTGCCCAATTAAACTTCGCAATTGCTCTTTTTCCATCTTTGAAACCATTGTGTCTTTTTGTGAAACCTGGCCATGAAGAATTGCTATTGGGCTGATGCTTTCCAAATAAGATTGTTGACGTAAAGTTGCCCCTAACTTAGTCTGTCCGATTTCCAATCCAATATATTTAAATGCGCCGGAAGCCTAACTTCCAATGCTGAATTATTTCCTCAAATCAGAGATTATAATAGCTTCGAAATTACTAGGCCCACCACACAAGAAATCATCGACATGCATCATAAAGCTGCCAGAAAGATTTCCTTCATAGTGCCAGTAAAACATTGCTGGATCTGCTTACAACTGGCAACAGCCTAACTTTAACAAAACTGACCTTACCAAAAAATACGAGACTCTAGACACATCATTTAATCCATATACACAATTGTTCAACTTCCAGAGTACCTCTTCTGTGTTAGCTGCTTCTTTAGGAGGACAGAGAAAAATGTATCTCTGGAGCTGATGCCCCTGCAAAAAGGCAGCTTTTATATCTATAGATTTGCAGTCCCATGCCTTTGTGGCTAACAGAGCCAAGAAGATCTTTAAAATAACCTTTCCTGCCGTAGGTGAATCTACCCTTGAATCCTGATCTTCTAAGTTTTCTTCAAATCCCCTTGCCACAAGCCTTGCCTTTGCCTTATAAGTTCCATCCGGAAGAACCTTTTCCATGCAAATCCATCTGTGGGGTAGAGCTCTTTATCCCCTATCTGGTACTTCCGTGCATACCCCAAATTCACTCCAACTATGCAGTTCTTGCTGTTTGGCATCTTTGATAACTTTTTCATCTAATTAATTGGAAGCCACCAAAATCTCACATGCATGTGGGCTTCAAACTCCTATTAGTATTCATAGTCATGTTCCGAGACCTTGGTAAACTACGTCCTCTCTCCCGCCTGTATCTCGTTCTGTACTGCTACTGCATGATCTTTCCCTTCTGCTGTGGGATGTCCTTTCAATAGTTCTTGACCTTTTCCTGCAGACCTGTTCACTATCCGATGTGCTTTCTCAACTGGCACTGCGTTTCTGTGCCCTCCATTTTTGAACTTCATGTTCCCAATCCATTGTCTTGACTCCCTCCCCTGTATGCTGTCCATTCAGCCAATGTTTATACTTTCCAGTGGCCTTCCCTGCTTTACTAATAACAGTTGCATCCTTCCATTGACTAGACCCTATGTCACTATTTACCAACTTTTGGCAGTTGTCCTTTCGGCAAAATGGCCTGTTCTAATTCATCAGAAGTGTTGTGTTCCTCTACAAAAACCCTGTCTATATCAGTTAACCGGTCCTCATAGTTCTGTAATATGTGCATACCAGATGACTCTGGTTCCTCGTCATGTCTGTCTGCTCTGTCTAAATTTGAAAATCTGTAATCTGTACCCATTATCCTTGATGAATGTACCCTAACAGTTTGATTGCCATGTGGCCAAATAATTGTTTTGCCATCTATGCCTATGATCTTCCCTGGGCCTTTCCATTCAATAGAATTGTCTCTCTTATAGTATACTATGTCTCCTTGATGAAAAATAGTATTTGATGGCCGTACATTGTGCCTTAAAGCTCTGCGAATTCTTTCAGAGACTTCTGCTTCTAAAAAAGCTTTTCTACTGTTATGTAATGCATTTAAATGCTGAGCAACGGCAGAGCTAATTGTAGTCCCTTCCCAAGCTGGAGGCTGGTCATCCAAAATGGACGGAATTTTAGGATTTCTACCAAACACTAAATGATGGGGACTGGTTGCTAAATCTACAAAATTCAAAATAAATATATTATTGGCTTTATCCCAGATCTTAAGGTCTATGGCCACAATGTTGTTAAAATCCCTGGCCAAAAGTAGGGTTACTATCGGTCATGCTTGTGTCCTTCTGTACTTCCTACACACTTCACAGCGATCACTAACGTGTTCTATCAGCTTAGTATAGTCTTCATCCCTTAGCCCTACATCCTTCAATAAATGTTTTAGCCTCCGAGGAGACGAATGCGCAAATTGCCAATGCAGTTTTATTACAAGCTTTTTATCAGCTAAAGTCCCATTTTCAACTACTGTTAACACATCCTTAGTAACTGTACTTGAAATATTATTTGTCAATAATGGAATACAAAAGTGTCCCGACTGTCTAAATTGTAAGTCCACCGTCTTTCCCACCGTTTATCCTGTTCCATTTCCAGTTTCATGTGTGCTTTCTTCATCGATGGTCTGCTGAGAAGCAAAGTTATCTTGATCACTTGATACAACATCTGTGCTCATGAAATTTTTCACTCCGGCAATATTTTAAGGGATCACCACTCTTTTCAGCGACTTCAAAGTATTATCATCCCCAAACCTGAAACTTGTGGAACTTTCAAATTCCTTAACCTTGTTACGATTTTCAGCATTCAAGGAGTCCAGATAACATTTTAACCAGTCAATTCCACACAGTAGATGTGCAGCCACTGTCCAATACAGCACAATTGAAGGATTCTGCAACCAACACCCTCATTACCGGTGTAAAACTGCTTGTTAATAGGACAATGCCTTCTTTCTGGCCACTATCTTTTTCCTTTTCTGACTCTTCCATGTCATGTGTCACTTCAAACACTTTATTATATCGTGTTGGACAGTTGAAAGCATAATGGTTTTGAGAATCACCTCGAAAACATTGATTTATCATGCCCTGGGCATTTCTGGGGTTCATCTTCCTACTATAGGTTCTAACTGGGTTTTTGTCTTCACATTTCCGGGTCCCGATCTCCTTCTATAGTCTTGGAACCTGTTTGTTGCCATTCGATTTCACTGTCCTGTTAGTAGTGTATCTTCCATATTCTGCTTTATGCAGACTGACCTATTTGGGTCACCAGAGCCATCGGAATCGAATGTTTCCCCAGAAACTTTTTTAAAGCTTCTGTCATCTGATCGAATAAGGTATCCTTATCCGTTAACTGAACTCCTGTCAAAACCAGGAGTCTATCCATGTTGCTCACTCTAGCGCAATCAAGTAACTTAAAGGCCAACACAGACTATGGAACTTCCAGGTTGGGTTTCTGCAGCGTTTTATATAGTCTGCTAAATTCCATTATATAGTCTTCAATGGAGAAATCCTCTATTTTCTGGAAGCTATCAAAATCCAACCATGCTTCACACGCACATAACAAATCATCCTTTCTATAAATCTTATCCATATAACGTCATAGAGTCTCCAGACCTTCTTCTGAGTCTAACTCTTCGAATTCCAGCTCAGAAAACACTTTGCTTTGGATTTTCATAAGGTAGAGAAAGAGCCAATGCCATACCTTGTTTTCTCTTTCCCAAGACAGTTACCTTAGTCCATATAACTACTGCACTTCTCCATTGATCGTGCAATCCCCTTTTAGAAATAAGGGGGGATAGTCATATCCGGCCATCTTTGTTTTCTTCTCACTCACTCCTTGGTTTGGTCTGGAAAAGTTGTGTCATTCAACCTTTCACATTTGCACAGCAACCATCCTCTGCTATCATTTGTTAGACATTTAGCTGCTGTTGTATAAAGAGTCAAAGGTTCTGCTCCTTTTCACAAACACCTTTATTTTACTTTAACAGACTCTGCACAAAACTCTATCATCACATCACCTGACACAAAGGCCACCTGAAGCCTCTTTGCATATCACTGTCAATTATTGGATACTTAACATAAATGAGACAACTAATTGGAATGTCTCTTAACCCGTTACTTAACACTTTTGTCCAACTTAAAATTCTTCTTGTGGATATTGACCATGATATCTGCACTCCAAAAATTCTCTTTGAATTTTGCAACCTTGCACTTCATGTTTCTCAGTATCTTTTTTTGCTTGGATACTGGTTGACCGAACTTGTCTCTCTGTAAATACTTGAACTGGACTTGAACGCTTTCTGCTGTGGCATGCCACTTTAAAATGGGCCTGTGTCCTGTAGGAATGGCACTCTATTTATGATCATAGAATTTACAGTGCAGAAGGAGGCCATTTGGCCCATCGATTTCACACTAGCCTTTGGAAAGAGCATCATACCTCAGCCCGCACCTCCATCCTATCCCCGTAACCAGTAACCCCACCGAACCTTTATTTTTGGACACTAAGTGCAATTTAGAATTGCCAATCCACCTAACCCGCTCATCTTTGGACTGTGGGAGGAAACCGGAGCACCGAGAGGAAACCCACACAGACACAGGAAGAATGTGCAGACTCCGCACAGACAATGACCCAAGCTGGGAATTGATCTCAAGTCCCTGGTGCTGCAAAGCAACAGTGCTAACCACTGTGTTACCGTGCAGTGGGACAGTCTTTGTGCCAATGGGGTTTTCTCATGCTACACTGCCACAACAGGAACATAGTAATTGCTCCCTCTTCATTTTGGTGTTTTAATGGGTGTCCTGCTACTATTAAGAATTGAAGAAAATTATGATTTAAAAAATGCAATTGGGATAAAATAAAATAAAGAAACGGGATAAAAGAGGATTGATAAGCGCAGTTTTCTGAAGGGGTGTTTTGATATGTGAATTAACATACCAGTGAGAAAAGAAAGTGCTTACTTATGCGGCTAGGGGAAAACAATGGGCTGCAGAAGAGGTGGAGTGATAAGGGGATTGGCACTTGTATGCTGAAAGCTGGGTCCACAGTGTGGGTAACATCAAAGGGAAAGAATGACATATGCACAGCAAGATAACTGGACACTAGTAGAAGCAGCTACCAACATAGATACACCCAGCTGTAGAAAGCAGGCTCCCCCGGAAACAAGTTATTGCTGAAAGGCTATTATTCCTTCACTGAAACTGAAAACGGCTTTTCCAAATGTGAACAATTAATCAGTAAGGGAATCAAGGATTATGGGAATAAGGTGGGAAAGTGGAGTTGAGGATTAGATCAGATCAGCCATGATCTCATTCAATGACAGAACAGGCTTAATGGGCTGAAATACATACTTCTGCTCCTCTGTCTTATGGTCCATGCTGTGGGTAGTAAATATCTGCAGGATTTAGCTCATAGAGTTACATAATATTGGATGTTGTTGGGGAAAAAAGGGCATTTTTCAGAGTTCAGAAAATATGGGTAGTTGGAACAAATGGATAACTCATGAGATATTGGCTGGAATTCTCAGGCTGCTCGCTGGTGGAGGGATTCGCTGGCCTTGCCGGCAGTGCATCCCGCCTGTAGGTTTCCCGATGGCGGCATGGGGTGGCTTCAGTGGGAATTCTCATTGACAGAGGCGGGAGCAGAGAATCCCGTCACCAGCAAATCATGCACCATCAAGAAATATGCGGTTGGAAGGCCGAGAATTACGCCCACTTTGTGTGTATTGCCATCAGTGTAGTTAAGTGTACTGTTGGTGTGTATTATAGTCCTTCTTATTGAGTGCTTTTTTTTTAAAGTTAACAAATATACTTTATTAATTTATCACAAAATGACTGAACTGTTCCTTCCTGGTTTGCATATCCTTTCTCACAGTATACTAAATTGGAAATACATACCACTGAGAATCAATGTTCTAAGTTATCGTTCTGGGTTTTGGGATACCCTCACATTTAACATCAGTCGGGTCTTAACAGTACCTATATTCATAGATCATAGAATTTACAGTGCAGAAGGAGGCCATTCGGCCCATCGAGTCTGCACCGGCTCTTGGAAAGAGCACCCTACCCAAGCCCACACTTCTACCCCATCCCCATAACCCAGCAACCCCACCCAACACTAAGGGCAATCATGGACACTAAGGGCAATCTAGCATGGCCAATCCACCTAACCTGCACATCTTTGGACTGTGGGAGGAAACCGGAGCACCTGGAGGAAACCCAAGCACACACGGGGAGAACGTGCAGACTCCGCACAGACAGTGACCCAAGCCAGGAATCGAATTGAACGGAGTCAGTGGTATGACTCTACAAAAATTCTCTATCACCCCGGATTAAAAATCGGCTCTGCTTCTGTAGCTCAGCTTGTCTCACCAATTATATTGTCTTGGCAATTTTAGCTCCTGTCTGGACTGCAAAAAATCAATAAGGCTTCATTAAACACTCCAACCACAATATGGTTTCGGACGAGGTCATCCTTTAGAGCCCCATATTCACAACTGTCAGACAAGCAATACAGGTCGTTAATGAACAGGCCAATACGTCCTCCAGATTTCTGAGTGTGCCTGTTATACCTCACGCAGTCTATAATAGTATTCCTCCAAAGACTGAATCACAGACCTTAATAACCTCTTTATAGATTGCTGTGCCCGCATTATCACCCTGTCTGTGGTATTTCTAAATGATAGTCTTACAGGTCACGAAGGTACAAACAAGAGTTTTATTGGAAAGGTATTTACACTACAGGCTGTTAGGATAGACTGCCCGTTTGCCCGCGCAAACAGCCAAATTCGTTGTCAATACGTCACATGATCACACTCTTAACGTGACCTTGTTCCAATTAGGGACAGACATGATATAATTTGAACAATTAATAAAAACAACAGTCAATAAGTTCCATGTTTCGGAAGACATTGATTTCTGTGTGGTTGACGGTAAACTTTATGTGTCTGCGTTTTTGTGTTGACTGCAACGACTAGTGTTTTTGGTGCTGTTTGGATATCGCTTGTAGTTATAGCGACCAAAGTTGATGTCATGTTTGCAGGTTGTGCAAAGATAATGGCAGGTATCCACATTTCATTGGTGATATCGTTCATTGCCAATACTTCCTGACCTTTCTTATTGGGCGGAGAATTGGACGTCAGCCGAAAATCAAGGCGCCCAGTGGAATGCCATGATCCAGCACCGCAACAGCGGATGTGGTCATGCAAAATGTACAGCAGCATGCAATAACATCTCATTTACGGGCCCAACACGGTAGTCTCCAGCCTCACGTGATGCCTTGCCCCTGACACGCAGAAGTGATGGTGGCGCGGTTCACTTGTGGTATTTAAAATCAGGATTAAAAGGCACCGTAGCTGTTGAGGGAGAAAGAGGAGGAAGGTAATGTCCCTAAAAGTACAAAGGCGGGCTGGCAGTTGTGCTGCTGGCCAGGGGCATCTGCCAAAGTCAGGGGGAATAGCAGGGGGTGACCAAGGGATGGGCCGTGAGGTTGGCGTGTCCCCCCAGGACCAGGGTGTTCGGGTATGGGCTGCCAGTGCCGCGCCTGCAAGGCAGCCATCTCAATGCGCTCCCCACTGACGCCCACTGTGGCCCGTAGATGTGCAGAATGCCACCAGCCGTTTGAGTGCCCACCCCCCAGGTGACCCCCCCTCCCCCCCGGAACCCACGGGCCCGAGCCAACCCATCATTGGTATGGGCTTGGTTCAGCACAGCCCATGGCCCACCAGGTGTTGGCACACCCCAGTGCACCCATCCGTGATGTTGCCCCACTGCAGGGGCAGCAGGGGAGCTGTGGAACCTGCCTCGAGGGTGGACGCATGCACCGTGGCCATCGGCACCCTGACACACTGCCCCTCTCAGGGCAGCATCCCGCTTGTGACACCATCATCTAGCCAATCCTGCAGGACTACTCCCTGTCACCAAGCCCTGCCTGCCCACTGCGCCCCTATCCCCATCCACATTTCCCCCAGACAAGTAGGCAAACCTGCACCTATGACAAACAGCATACCGCAGCTACAGTTTCAACAGGTGCCCAATCCCCTGGCCGAGCCCCATGCATGCCACCAAGGATGGCGCCGGTCAGTAGCGCCCTGTGCCACCCTCCCGGTGCCACCCTTCTGCCGGGGTATCACAAAGCCCACCTAAGGTGGACACCCGCAGTAGATCCCACGGGAGGGTGCAGACAGGGGACTGAGAAGTAACTGCTGGCATGGGTAGTGTTACATATGCTAGCAGAGATGTGTGGTGGGGTTAGATGCTCCCTAGTGTGAGGCACTGGCGATACCCGGGGTACGAAGCGAAGGGCAAAGTGTCGGGAAGAAGAGCCATGGGTAGGGGTAGAAACTTGAGGGGGGGGGGGGGAACCATGCAGGGACAGGGGCTGCAGTGCAAGCCAGGGCCACCATGCAGCCCGTTGGATCTGGTTGGGCCAGGACTACCCGAACAGGTGCTGGAATGTGGCGACTGGTGCTATTCACAGTAACTTCACTGAAGCCTTCTTGTGACAATAAGTGATTATTATTATTATTAATAAATGGATTCCGGTATCAGACCAGGGTGTTTGGCACCTGCCTTGCTACAGCCGTGGTGGACAGATTGAGGCTGAACAAGCTCAGGGAGGACCCTGCAGAACCGGAGCCTACCTCAGAGAGCAGGAGGCAGCCTGTGACAGTGGAGAGTCGGCCGTCCAACTGGCCGAGAAGAGTCGACAAAGACTCCAGCTGACCAAGGAGGTCGTACGGTATCTGTGCCACATCTTGGCGCATTTGGAATCATGGGAGTATGAGGGAAGACACCCGCTCCCGGTGACCTTCAAATTGATGGTTGCCCTGAACCTTATTGTAACGGGGTCCTTCCAGGCACTGAGTGGCGGGGACCTGTCTGGGATCTCCCAGATCTCTGTGCAGCTACACCATAATGAAGGCCCTGCATGCCCGGGTGGCACAATATATCCGTCTGAATATGGACCGAGCCCACCAAGTTTGCCTTTCAGTGGGATTCGTTGTCATCGCTGGGATGCCCCAGATCCAGGGGGTGATCGATGGGACACACGTCGCCAGCTATACCCTCCTCGGTCCACTCGCCAAGCACTCCACCCGCCCCCCATCCCCTGTACCTGCACGCCTCTCTGTGCTTTCCATCGACAGGGTGCTGGCCTTAAGTTAACAGTATCAGCACATTTGATCCATGGGATAAAGGATGATGACGACCTGCTCCGTGATGAGCTCTGGTGCTCCACATCATTTGACAAAGTCTGTCTCCTGTCCTCGGTAGCAGATTCCAGCGTCCACCCGGATGATCCCTGCATGCATACTGGCCATTCCATCTCACGGTCCCAACGAACCTATTGGGTGGCGGGGTTGAGGACATGATCTGGGGTGGGGATGTGGGAGCGGATAGCGGGGTGGTGTGCAGTGATGGATCAAACACCGGGAATGCCCTACCACATGTCACCCGCAGATATCTGGCCCCGTCCCCTGCTACCTCTGAGGCCGACCGCGGGGGTGGCCTCCAACCACCCTGGGGGCCCTGGTCCATGCCTGCACCCTGTACCCACATCCAACCTGGCACACCCTCTGATGTGTTAAGCACGTTGATTCAATGTGGACTGCACTTGATGCAGTGAAGCTAGAAACAGACCTCTAACACTGGAGAAGATCCAACACGGTTTATTCAACGATAGAACTGATATACATATTCAGCTGTGGGTCGACACTATACTGAACTGACTGGAGACCTTGTACTAGCCTGACCAGACTTACTAGCTACCGCATGGTGTTTGCACTGGCTAGCTCGTGGACTCTGACTGTCTGAGTGGCTGCGTCCTGAGAGAGTGGGAAACCTAGTGCCCTCTGGCTTTATAGTGGTAGTGTCCTGTCTGGTGATTGGCTCCACTGTGCTGTGTGCTTACTGGTCATCCTGCGTGTCAATCACTGCCTGTCTGCACTTCATTATATACATGAGTGGATATTATGACATCCTCTGCACCAGGCCCAAGTCAACCCCACAGATAAAGGACCTAGGCTGTTCGGAACGACAGTGAACAGGTGTTTATTGTGATATATACAAGTATTGTGCCCGATAATCTATTGCTAACCTATGTGCTTCACCCATGCTAACTGAATTGATATCCAAGTTTCTGACCTTACGTGACCAAATGCTCCTTCTAGTGGGTCCCCCAGGTGGGACATCAGAAGTGGAGGCGGCTAGCTGTGTATCTAGCCCTGCGACCTGGGTCCCCTTTGGTGGCAGTCATCTGGAGCGACCATGCCCGGACGGGTCTGGCGGTTTTCTGGGTGTCACGTGGTAGTACCCGGTTTTGCCCACTGCCTATCGGATTTACCAGGGATAGGTGAGGGTGGGGGGATTTGGAGGTGCTGCGGTGATGTAGTACCTCCCCTGTGGGAGTCACCGGCATGGGCCCCATCGCCTCCCCCTCCCTCGAGGTGCTCAATGGCCCCGTGTTACTCCTTGGGGAAGGGGTGCAGCCGGAGCGATCTCCGGGGGCTCCGCTGTCACCTGCTGTTGCCAGTCCTGGAGGCTCTCAATCCAATGAGGGTCTCCATTCTCACGACCATGGAGCCCAGGGACTGGCCACGTCCCTCTGGGACAGTGCCACATCACACAGTGACTGTACCAGTGCCTCAGGTCAGCCAGCACCAGACCAATGAGCCATTGTGACTGGGCCAAGCTCTGGAGCTTTGCTGCAGTGTCCATGGTGTCCTGGTACATGGCTCGACCTGTCCTGTTCCTTGGCCACTGCATGTACAAAGTGCCCCAGACCTTGGAATCTTGCCCCATGGTGTATATCTTTGCACCCAAGGCCTCCGCCCCGGATGCACCCATGCAATGTTGGCCTGGGTGGCACGCATAGTCGGCACAGCATCCTTGCCCTGCAGAAGCTTGGACTCCTTCAATTGCATCTGCAGGTGCTGGATGGTCGCAGACAGCCCCTCACGTAATCCCTGGCTCTGTGCCTGCATTGTATTGAGGGGACTGCCCTTTCCAGAAGGCTGAGACATGGCTGGATGGCAGCTCATCCCTTCAGGCTGGGCTGAGATACCCTCCATCCCCTTGGGGATTCCAACATCCATCTGATGTACCATTGCATGTGTGTGTTGCGCACTAGATAGTGACCCGGAGCCTCTTCACTAAGTGCCCAACCGAGGTGAGTCCCGAGCACGGTCGTGGTGCTCGATCCCCGATCCGCCCCCCCTAGGCCCCACACCTACCTGGCGCGCCATGTTCACGACAGCAGCGACCAGGTGTGGTTGCCGCCGTCGTGAACAGGTCGGGAACGGCAGGCCGCTCGGCCCATCCGGGTCGGAGAATCACGGCCTTAGTCTCTGAAACAGTGACCGTGTTCGGGAGGGGACTGGCCCGCGATCGGTGCCCACCGATCGTCGGGCCGGCGTCTCAAGGGGACGCACTCTTTCCCCTCTGCCGCCCCGCAAGCTCACGCCATCACGTCTTATGGGGCGGCTGAGGGGAAAGACGGCAACCGCGCATGCGCAGGTTTGAGCTGTGAACAATTTTTCTTTTCTTAGGTGGTTTCAGCACATCAAATACTGTGCACAACTGATGTTTAATCATGAATTATGCCGGAGAACTTTGGATTGTCGACTAAATTGTATTCCTGTATGTCATCAGGAATTGACTTAGTTGTTTAGTCAATGATCCTTGCTCACGAGTTATGTTCAATGAATACTTCATTCAGCCGTCCAATTTGTGGCAGGTTGGTGAGGAGTGGATTGGTTGTGTCAGATTCCATTCTCTTTCAGATAATTTGTGAATTCTTGAAAAATTAACTGTGACCCATTGTCACTAACAAGTTGTTCAGCGTAACTGAACCTTGCAAAAATTGCACCGTCTTTCTATTGATCTTTCCAAGGATGTTGGCATCATAATGGCAATTTCAGGCCAATTAGAGTGTGCAATAAAAAATATTCATCCTTCCAATAGGCTGGCAAAAACCACATGAACTCTTCATCAAGGACTTCTGGTCATTCCCATGTGTGTAATGGTATCAATGGTGGCAGGTTTCAAACCTTTGCACAAGTCAAAAATATGCCTGTCTTCTCCTCGATTTTGCTGTCAAGCCCTGGCCACAAAAAATAGAATCTGGCTATCTCCATCGTCCTTACTATCCCACAATGACCTTCATGAAGTTGTTGGACAGGTTTCTTTAACGATGACGGGTTGATGACCCTCATTCCTCAGGGGCAACAACCAGCCTGTACGGATAGTTCGAGTCTCCGGGTAACATATGGCTTCAACTCTGGGTTTGCTCTTGCCACAAAGTACCATGTCCATAACTTTTGACAGTGGTGGATTATTTCTGGTATACTTCTTAACTTGTCCTGCAGTTACAGGAGTGTTATCGACTTCTTCAAAATGGAAAATACTCAACCACTCAAACTATTCATTGACCCCTCCTTAGGTAAAGGTAATCAAGATAGTCCATCAGCGTGCCCATGGAGATTTGATTGACGATATTGGATTGTATATGTATGTGCTGACAACAGCAATGCTCATCTCTGCATCCAGCTCGCTGCTAGAGGTGGAACACTGTTGGAATATCCGAGTATCGTTGTCAGTGGTCGATGATCTGTTAGTAAAGCAAATTTCCATTATTGGTAAAAACATATGGGGCGGGATTCTTCGACCGCTTGCTGGGTTGGAGAATTGCCGGGGGCGGCGTGAATCCCGCCTCGCCGCCGCTGCCGAATTCTCTGCCGCCGGTTTTTTGGCGGGGGCGGGGATCACATCGCATCGGTCAGGGGCCGAGGGGCCATCTGTTTTTGGCCAATCCCGCAGGGTGAATTACACAAGTCTGTACCTGTGGGACCTGGCTCTGAGGGTGGCCTGCAGAGGGGGCGCGGGGGGATCCGGCCCTGGGGGGGGCCCCATGGTGGTCTGGCCCGCGATCGGGGCCCACCAATCTGCGGGCGGGCCTGTGCCATGGGGCACTCTTTCCCTCCACGTCAGCCCGTGTAAAGCTCCGCCATTGGTGGCGCGGAGATGAAACCCCCTGCGCATGCGTAGGGATCATGCCAGCGATTCTGGGAACATGCTGGCGCTCCTGCACATGTGCCAAGTCATGCCAGCCGGCGGAGGCCCTTTTGCGCCGGTTGGTGCGACGCCAACCACTCCAGCGCTGGCCTAGCCCCTGAAGGTGGGGAGGATTCTGCACCTTCCCGGCGGCCCGACGCCGGAGTGGTTCATGACACTCTTTGTCGCTGGTACGGCCCGCCCGCCGGATACCGGAGAATCCCGCCTTGATTCTGAAAATTATGCCTGGAGCTTCCTTCTCTATCTATGCATAGTTCATTTCTACTTTTTCAAGGATCTGGATACAAATACTATTGGCTTCTCATCACCATTGGGCATTATGTGAGAATCAACTGCTCACACCATATAAGGTGATGCATCACACACTAGTTCCAAGAGTAACATTGGATCAAAGTGTGTCAGGACTTCTGACTTTAGTAGAGCCTCTTTAGCTTGTACGAAGACCCTCTCACACTGATACAGCCATTTCCATTTCCTGTTTTGACACAATAAGTTGTGTAAAGGCTTGAGAAGAGTTGCTAGATTTGGGACAGACCTTCCATAATAGTTTAATAAGCCCAAAAAGGGCTGAAGTTCATTTAGGTTTTGAGGTGCGGATGTCAAAGTTGTGGGTTTTACTTTTAAAGGCCCCTTTGTTCAACAGAATATTGGAAAAATTCACATTTATCCTTCCATCTGTAGTCCGTAATCTTCTCTCTGGAGCGTAACATCTAAATTTTGAAGATGTTCTTTACTCTTTCCAGTAACTAAGATATCATCTAAGTAGCACTGGACTCCTTCTAGTTGGCTCAGAATTTGATCCATGGCACATGGAATAATGCAGGTGCGTACGTGATGCCAAATTGAAGTCTTTTATATCTGAATAGCCCTTTGCATCATGCTTATCAAATATTGTTGTGAATCTGGATCCACATTTATCTGGAGATAAGCTTGACTAAGGTCAACTGTACTGAAATGCTGACCTCTAGTCAAGCTAGCAAATGAATAATCAATTATTCATAAGGTTATTGCTCTGCACACAGCACCAGATTGATAGTGACTTTAAAATCACCGCAGATGCAAACCAAACCATCTGTCTTTATCACGGGTATTGTGTGGTTGGCCCAATCACCTACATTCACGGGTTCGAGGACCCCTGTCTTGACCATTCTCTCAAATTCTGCCTCGACCTTAGGAACTGATGGCATACAGCAATAACCTAGCCTTTGAGCATTTTGCTTTGTTTTTGTCCTTAATCTTTAGGTTGACTGAGATTTCTTTCAGCTTTCCAGCTAACCATTGATATATATGGCATTTTTCTTTAAAATCATCGGTCGACATGATTTGGACTCCGACATGAGATTCACCTCAGCCCAGTTTAGTTTGATTCTCTCCAGCCAAGTTCCCCCCATTAGGGCTGGATAGTTACCTTTAACGATGTACAGGGACAATTCTGCGGTCTGTCCATTTAGCAGCACAGTTACATTGATATTGCCCCTCAACGGCACTACTTCGCCAGTATATATTTTAAGTTTTATCTTTGAGGGTTTTAAGGCAATAAGTCGTAGATTCTCTTAATAAACAGTTTCTGGTACCAATGAAACAGCTGCATCTGTGTCTATTTCTATTTTCATCAGTGGTCCGTCCAGTAAAGGAATGACCCATAACGGTTCGTTGAACCAGCAACGGCCAATACATTCAATGACAGTCCGTCACCTACCTGTGATTCTGGTCCTTTTTTGTATCATGTGGATCTTTTTCCTCTCTTCAGTTTTCCATTTGATACAGTTGGAGCAGGATTCTCCGTTGCCCACACCGATGTCGTAATTGGTGATCAGGCGGAGAATCCCTGTTTACGACCCAATCGGGGGCGGTGCCTGTTTTCAGATGCTCCGCCCCCTCCAAAACAGCATCATCGATGAGTACGCCACACGTCGTTGGACGGCCGCAGGACGTTACCTGAAGGCCCTCCCCCCCAATGCTCCATCCCCGATGGGCGAAGTTCCCGATGGCGCTGGACACGCGTTCTCTCAGTTTTCATGAACCCAGCGTGGCAGCTGCAGACTGTGTCCTGCGGCACCACAGTCGGAGGGGAGCCATGTTGTTGGCTGGGGGTCTTCGGCCAGGGCTGGGGGGACTGGAGGGTGGCCCGGGGGCGGGGAGGGAGTGTGCAGGCGGGCACTATCTGACAAGTCGGATCTGCGCTTGGCCGGCGTCATGTTGTACGGCGCGACTGCTGCAGGTTGCAGCCATGTGCATGCGCGGCCACGGATCTGGCAATTCTCCAGGTGTTTATATCGGGAAGGCCGTGCGTTTTACGTGGCGCGGCTGCTAGCCGCTCACCAGTCGGAGGATCGGTGCTGGGGCCTCGCCGATTTTTTCGGTGTAAAACCAGACACTTCCTCCGGACATAGCCTCAAGATCAGAGAATCCAACCCATGGTTCTTGCTTTTTATAGTTCTTTTTTGGAATTTGTTTTTCTCCAACACGTACATCTATGTGCCCCTTTTTACCACAATTCCTGCATTTTGCTTCATTGCACCAGCTGGCTGTTGCTGTGTATCTAGTTTTTGCACATCAGTGGCCATTTCAAACCTGTTCTGAGCTGACATTTTATGGATATTAATGCTCATGCTTAATTGTTGGCTTCATTAATGAAAATGAAATTCGCTTATTGTCACGAGTAGGCTTTAATTAATTTACTATGAAAAGCCCCTAGTCGCCACATTCCGGCGCCTGTCCGGGGAGGATGGCACGGGAATCGAACCGTGCTGCTGGCCTGCTTGGTCTGCTTTAAAAGCCAGCAATTTAGCCGAGTGAACTAAACCAGGCCAGGGTGAGCTAAACCAGCCCCGAAGTGAGCTAAACCAGCCCCGTTAGCAGCTAATTCCATAAAGATCACAACTTCTAAAGCATTCTTTTGGTTTCAGTTGCTTTCTGTTCACAGCCTTTTCTGGATATCTTTACTTCTTAACCCACACATGATTCAGTCTCTAGTGGTGTCATTCAAGATATCTCCATATTTGCAGTATTCAGCTAATTTAGTCAAAATATCTACAAATTGTGATCATAGAATTTACAGTGCAGAAGGAGGCCATTCGGCCCATCGAGTCTGCACCGGCTCTTGGAAAGAGCACCCTACCCAAGGTCAACACCTCCACCCTATCCCCATGACCCAATAACCCCACCCAACACTAAGGGCAATTTTGGACACTAAGGGCAATTTATCATGGCCAATCCACCTAACCTGCACAACTTTGGACTGTGGGAGGAAACCGGAGCACCCGGAGGAAACCCACGCACGCACGGGGAGGATGTGCAGACTCCGCACAGACAGTGACCCAAGCCGGAATCGAACCTGGGACCCTGGAGCTTTGAAGCAATTGTGCGGTCCACAATGCTACCGTGCTACCGTAATTGATTCTTGTTGACTATATTTATGGAAGCTGAACCTCTCACTGATGACCAAGGGTTTAGGTGAGAAGGGGGCCTACAACATTTCTCATCATAGATCTTTCATAGAATCCATATAAGCGCAGAAGGCCATTCAGCCCATTGAGTTTGCACCCAGTAGTAAGACTACTACCTCTCCTCATCCCTCTAACCCTACCTAACCTGCACATCTTTGGACACTAAGGGACAATTTAGCATTGTCAATCCACCTAACCTGCACACCTTTGGACTGTGGGAGGAAACCGGAGTACCCAGAGGAAATCCATGCAGACATGAGGAGAATGTGAACACTCCACACAGTCACCCAAGGCACGAATTGAATCTTGGTCTCTGGTGCTTGAGGCAGCAGTGCTAACACTGTTCCACCGTGCTGCCCTATTCCCAAGCCTGGCTTTTCTGCCTGTACCAGTCTTCGCAGAAAGTTGAAGGTTTTTCCCTCCATTGCACTGAGGAAAGTTGGGACTATAATGTCTACAGTAGTTTTGTTCGCTTTGACAAAAGAATAGAATTTTTCAGCAGATGAACTGCACTGATCAGTGTTCTCATCGTACAGTCCCACTCGTGTCTGTGCGGAGTCTGCACATCCTCCCCCTGTGTGCGTGGGTTTCCTCCGGGTGCTCCGGCTTCCTCCCACAGTCCAAAGATGTGCGGGTTAGGTGGATTGGCCAGGCTAAATTGCCCTTAGTGTCCTAAAAAATAAGGTTAATGGGGGTTGTTGGGTTACTGGTATAGGGTGGATATGTGGGCTTGAGTAGGGTGATCATTGCTCGGCACAACATCGAGGGCCGAAGGGCCTGTTCTGTGCTGTACTGTTCTATGTGTCTATGTTATTTTTACTAAGGAAAGGCTTGCATAACCACAATGTGTCATTAAATCTTTTAGCACAAACTCGCTTCTTATTTCAAACAAGGTACCCTTGAGCTCAGCCCATTTCTTTCCGAATTATGAAATACGCCAGCTCTAAACTATCATTGTAGGGTATTTCCAATTTACAGTGCTCCTTCTACTGTTCCAAATCTTTAAGGGCACAGCAGTGGCAAGCTCTTTTTCAATGTTGTTTCCTCAATATTTAAATTTTGGTTCCTTTAATGGCTGCAACCAATATTTGGCACACCTCCATCTCTAGCTTTGGTGTGGCAAGTTTTTAGCTTCTTAATCCATTCCGGATGTCTGCGCACGGATTGACAATTTTTCTACATTACTTTTCTTCTGCAGCGTGGTTCAGACCTTCTCGTCGCCAGTTCACTTTATGATATTTTTAAAGGATAGGCTAACAGACCACGAAGGTACAAAGAAACAAGAGATTTATTGGAAAGGTGTTTACACAATGGACTCTTCGGAAAGCGTGCCCATTTGCCTGTGCAAACAGCCGATGACGTTATCAATACATCAAATGATTGGAATCTTAATCTTATTCCAACTAGGAACAAACATGAATACACAACACTGACTTATTAACATGTAACCAGCACTGCTGCCAATGGAATGAAGGAATATGCTGACCTGCTAATTATAAGGCTTCTGTGTTAACCCAGAAATAATCTCATATCTGTTCAACCTGTGATGCCATTTTTGCCAATGTGCTGATTAGTTGGCCATTCCACATGGTCAAATAATACAGGTATAGGTAGCTAACTCAACATGATTTTTACATTTAGTCGACTGCCTTGGATCTGTCCGTCTGATTCTCAGCCACAGTCATTTCCTTTCTGCCTTGTAATAAATGAATTTCACTTTGCTGCCATTGTTAGTTTCATCAAGGATCGGTGTTAATCAATGTGTTTACTGCTGCCATAATTAAGTACTGTTGCAAATGGTTCCAGGGTGTGTTTGACATAGACTCTTGAAAACAAGGCCTCCAGGAATTGTCAAACATTTTTTTAACTATACACAACTATACATACTATATAAGCAAGAGGCTCCTTCCAAAACATCTCTCGTTGAGCTCTGGTCACACATGATCTGACATCATGGATTGTTTCTGTTATTTATCAGCATAATAGCTCTTAATACTTTCTACTACATTCTCCACTGGACGCCTTCACCAGCCATGCTGTAATCACCGGGGTAGTACTGCGTAATAGAACTAAGAAGGGCAAAGGCACATCGAAGACAAGCGCCACGTGAAAATGCAAGAGTAATTAGTTGCTTTTGGTATATCCTATTGAAATATTTGGTTTATAAATATGGTTTGGAATTTGTACCCTGTGGGGGCTTAGATTTTTGTATTATGGTTGAGATAATCAGTAACAGAGGGAAGGTAAGCTACAGGACTGTTGGTGAATGGGGCTATGTTCACTGGTATCACAGTGAGATGATTTGATCGTGGTCAGTCCAACCAGACAGAGCTGCGCTGGCTACCTCCTCTTCCTTTTCCTCTTCCTCAGCTAATCATGATATGCACTATCCTGCCTACTGAAGGGCACTGGAGTGGCCAGACCTTGAAGTATTTATTAAGCTCCTTAGTGGTCTGTGCAGCACAGCATTGTAGACAAGTTGCCTACATATGCATGGGCTGTGAGTCAGAATCATAAGCCACCTGGTCAATGGATAGTCCTTATCAGCCAGAAGCCACCATCTGATTTGTTATAGTGGCTCACAGTAGCACAGTGGTTAGCAACTGTTGTTTCACATCACTAGGGACTCGGTTTCGATTCCCAGCTCGGGTCGCTATCTGTGCGGAGTCTGCACGTTCTCTCCGTGTCTGCATGAGTTTCCTCCGGGTGCTAGTTTCCTCCCACAAGTCCCAAAAGATGTGCTTGTTAGGTGAATTGGACATTCTGAATTCTCCCTCAGTGTACCCGATCAGGCGCCGTGGTGTGGTGGCTGGGGGATTTTCACAGTAACTTCATTGCAGCGTTAATGTAAGCCTACTTGTGGCACTAATAAAGATTATTATTATCAATGCAGATTATACCATGAACGTCTGCAGATTGAATGTCTCATGACTATCACCAGGATACTGGGCATTGGCCTGCAAGATGTACTGAGAATAGTCATAAGGCAGCTGGACATTGAGGCAGTGGTATTCCTGTGGTTGCAGTACATCACAGAATTGCCATGTGGCACCCACAAAGCAATGTTTGTGCAGTCAACAGCACCCTGTAGCATGGCCGAGCCTGAATCTTTGCAAAGCAACGTGCCTGTTCCATCTGCTACTCTCTAGTAAGCGAGAAAGAGATGCATTTTATTCTCCTTACATACAGAGCCTCAGTGCCACTGGAATGTTCATTTGGGAGATGTTGCAAATTTCACCTGCTCCAGCTTGGATAAAGGTTGGTGCATAAAAGTTAATGTCCACCATCACATCCAGACCCACTAGCAATACTGTCCTCGCCATGCACTGATACTACAGTTCAGACTAATAGGTGTTGGTTTCAGTGAGCATTTCCTTAGTGAAGCAGAAATGATGGATGCACAATTCCTCAATGAGATTGAAGTAAGCAATTGCTCGTTGAAGATCTTTCCTGAATGTGGTATCCTGTCGAGAGCCTTCCTTCCTCTTCTCCTCTCTTCTAGCAGCATGGCCTCGTCTATCATGCTGTCATACAAAAGTGATGAAAACTACCAAACTGATGTCGAGGAGCCATTGTTCCGTGAAGAACCCTTGAAGACAGGACCAAGTTCTTCAACGCTTGCCATACTGCTCCCTGTAAGCATTAACAATTTTAAGTTGCAGTACAATTCACGTAAAATATCTTCAATTTGGCAGCAACAGTAGAAATCAATCAAAAGCTAGCCTGAAAGTAGTTGATGATACTTTCAAATATCACTGATAGGGTTCCTTCCTGCCACTGAATACATGTTCTGCTGAGCATGTTTCAGAGATGGCATTAGTTGACGCATTGAACTCCAAAATGGCACAGCTGGCATCAAATCAATGTTACATATTGTTTGACTTCACAATCTGTCTCCCCTGCATAGAGGTAATGAAGAAATTTCAGAACAGCATAGAAAATGCATTTGGGTTTATTGCACATGAGGATGTTTCTTCCCTAACTGCCCTTATTCACAAATAACATCTACTGGTCAGTAATATTCTGTTTTTCTATATTTAATAATTTTATTCTACTTGACCTGATGAGAGTGAAAATAGCTACAATTATGTTCTCAAAGGTTGTCATCTACAAAGGAAAGAAGGATATACACTGCTTGAATATAATTTTGATGTGAAGACAATAGTACTATCATCATCCACTACTTCAGATAGGCATCTGCCATTCTATAGACCATAAAGATATCCACAATGATGTGTTTCTGTAACTATCCAATTTTGTTCTGAAAAGAGTAACTATGCAGCTGCTGGAAGTGAGGGGTCATTATATAAATGCTGACAATAAAGCTGAGGTGATGAAGATGTTACTTACTTCAGCACAGCAATAAAGACAAACCACCAAAAGTAAATCCAACAACATCTAATATACATTTTTCCAATTAAAATTAACATTACCCAACACGCGCATTGCTAAATACATGTTGCCAATGAACTGGAGCACAAATCCCCACATTATTCTCTGCTTGACCACACTCCACCATTTATCTCTTGCTGCAGAAATTCTCTCAATAGAAATTAACTCCCTGCACAAAGTGGAAATGCAATTTTAATCTTTTATTTTCCAAATAATGGTTGTTGTGTTGTCAGTGCAAATTGTATTCCCTCAGTTCTTCCCCTCTTTGACTTTGTGCTGTCATTGTATGCTACTAATTAATCCTGCGCTCTCAATGCCACCCGTGGAGAGAAGGGAATGACGAGACTGGCTATTGCATGTCACTTCCCAGAATGAAGTTGACTTTTTATCCCGTCCTATAAAGACATAAAATAACCTTGCAGCTGATAGCATCATATTTGATATTGGACTGGCTGCCTGTATCTGCTCTTTGTGGTTCTGCCTCAGTATTCTGTGATCAGGAGATAACTGCAGTTCTGAGGAAAGGTCACATGTTCACTCTGTTTCACTCTCGGCAGATATTGCCAGACCGGCTGAATGTTTCCACCATTTTCTATTATTATTGTTGCACTTGAAATGTTGCTTCACTGACAATCAACCATTGTTTTGTTAAAGTTGTTCCTGTCAAACTTTGGTTCCATTTTACCCTGACTCGATCTTCTCTCCTCGCATTGAAGTTAGCTCTTTTCCAGTGTAGAATTGTACTTTAGATTGATCCTTGTTCTTCTCCGTTGCTGTTCTAAACCTTATGATAAAATAATCACTATTAAACAAGTACTCTCCCACTTGGTCCACTTGACACACTGGGGGCGAAGTTCTCCGACCCCCAGCAGGGTCGGAGAATCGCCTGGGGCCGCCGAAAATCCCGCCCCCGCCGTGGCAGAGATTCTCCGCCACCCGGGAAGTGGCGGCGGCAGGAATCTCGCTACTCCGATCGGAGAGGCCCCTGCGGTGATTCTTCGGCCCGGATAGGCCGAAGTCCCGCCGCTGGGAGGCCTCTCCCGCCGCCGAGGTTTGAATCACCTCTGGAACGGCGGGATCAGCGGCGCGAGCGGGCCCCCAGGGTCCTGGGGGGGGCGGGGGGGCGATCGAACCCCGGGGGATGCCCCCACGGTGGCCTGGCCCGCGATCGGGGCCCCCCGCTCAGACTCCAGGCCAGTGCCCTGGCTGCACTATTTTCCTCCGCGGCCGCCACGGCCTCCGCCACGGCGGAAGCGGAAGAGAACCCCACATCGCGCATGCGCCGGCACTGACGTCAGCGGCCAGCTGCCGCTGATGTCACTGCCGGCGCATGCGCCGACCGGCGAAAGCCTTTTGGCCAGCCCCGCTGCCGGGGCGTGCCGTTTTTTTGCGCCAGTCTTCTGGTGCCAACCGTTCCGGCGCGGGGCTGGCCCCCAAAGGTGGGGAGAATTCCCCACCTTTGGGGAGGCCCGACCCCTGAGTGGTTGGCCCCACTCCCCTACTCCGGGACCCTCCGTCACGCCGGGTAGGGGAGAATGCCGCCCCTCATTCCTCAGCATTAGATCCTCCTTCCTGGTTGGGCTAAGAAGATATAGGTCAAGGAAGTTCTTTTGAACACTTTTCACAAACTTCTCCGTCTCGTTTCCCTTTACTTGCACATTATCCCAAACAACATTTGTATAATTCCTGACTTCCACAATATCACCATTCCATAGATTTTGCACATCACTGTGATTTTCCTGCAGATTTTTCTCCTCCATCTCTTTTAAGTTATTTGAAGGCATACAGAATACCCCAAGTACATGATCATACCCTTTTTGTTTCTCAACTCTGATCAAATGGATTCTGTCTTTGCTCCCTCAAGGACACCCTCTCTTTCTAACATGATAGTGCTTTCCCTAATCATTACTCCCATCCCAACTCCCTTTTTCCCTTCCTTCCCCATCATTTCTGAATACTTTAATTTGCATCTGTTAACATTAAGCACCCAGCCCTCACCATTTTTAAGACACACTTCCATCATTGCCAGATTTGTACTTGCAACTCACCAACTTTACTCACCACACTTTTTGTGTTTGCATATATGCATTTCAAACATGCCTCTATATTCCTCATAATCCGATTAGTCCTCTCCTATCTAATATGACACTTCTTCTCTCGTACTATCTGACACTATCAATCTTATTTATTGTACCTACTTCTCTATGTTGGTGCCTACCTCCTTGTTGATTAAGTCTAACAACACTCTAGTAAACCTCCCCGAGAAGACATTGATCTCAGTCCTGCTGAAATACAATCCAACTCTTTTGAATAGCTGCCTTCTGCCGCAGAGCTGGACACAATGAATCAAGAATCTGAAACCCTCTCTCCTGAATCATGCCTCAAGTCACGTATTGATCCTCCCTATATTCTTATTTCTACCCTTGCTGAATTGCAAAGCACTTCTACGAAAAAACTTTCATCTCAATGTGTGCCATTCCTTCATAGTCTTTTCACATCAATTACCAGTGAATATTCACCATAAATTGATTGCAAAAATTCAATTTCACTTTTGACTTCCTTCTCAGACCACCAACTAATGTGTTTGAAAAAAAAAAGACCAACATTTCTAAAGAGCATGTAGTTTCCTTTCATATATGACTGGACTGCACTGTGGTTCAGAATTTCCCCTGTGGGATGACCTGATGTTATTCACAGGGAAAAAAGAGATCAATAAAACCATCATTAGCAATCCTTTCTAAGTTGCTGAACCATTGCTGTTAGAGAAAAACAACAAGAAATTTCAAACAACCAGCCACGTTCATTCCCAGTTTTCTGCTTCACTGTTAAAACATGAAATATTGCAAACTAATTTACCTATATTAGTTTAATTAAGAGGCAATAAGATAAAACTTGGGTAAGATCTGAATGTGGGTGCAGAGACTGGGATGTATAATTAACCTGTGCTCATATTTCAGCACGCAGTTTCATGATATTTGCAACCGCAATCTTTGTGCTATCTGCAAATTTAAGTAACGGTAGTGTGCAGCCATGCACTAAACACTGTATTGAGTTGCTGCACACCTCAGCCAGAGGCCACAAGTTCAGGCAAGGCCACTACTTAAATGTTAGCCTGCTTAAAGTCAACGGTCCCCTCTTATAGAGGAAGCACTCAGCCTGTAGTAGATGTTGGGACTGGTTGCAGAAGACATTCTGAGCAGGAACAGCAGGGCAGGAAGCATACTCTAAGCTTCCTAGATGTAGTCTAGATAACTTGGTGCAAAAGGTAGACTGGAGCTCGGCAGAGATCTTCTACCAAAAGGAAGCCAGGAATTCAAAGGCACCAAAGGTAGTGAGAGGAGTTAGCTATTGTGGTCAATGGTAACAATTGGTAACAATGTAACCACGGAGAAATGAATGTAACACCAAGATGAATGTGGTTAATGGACATAAATACATCCTCAAATACTGTGTCATGAGAACACACACGGCTTCATTCACCTACCTCCTTTTACTCACCTGCCAATGTTCTCAATCACGGCATATTTAGCTCATCTCAATCTCTCTTATTTAGCACTGCTACAAGCCTCACCCCCACATCTCACAACCTGCACACAATGCTCCTCAATTATACAGACACATCACCTATTCACATAGCACCACACCCAAAGATACATTTTCCTCTCTCATGCAGAACAAAGTTGCACATATTCACAAGCAACAGCACCTAACCCCACTGGCGACAGGAATGGCTGCATATCCAGACCCTGATTGAGGAGATGGTGCTTGTAATCATTATGTAGGAGGCTTGAGGTGGCTGGACTGAAACCACTGAAGATGAAATAAGCCTATTTCTTTGACCCCATTTCTCCCTCATCCCACCGTAAAACCCTAGTGTTGATGTCAAGGAGCATGGTGGAGCTCAGCACCAATTTAGGATAGGTTTATGATAACACTTGTGGACTCAACCATGATACAGCAACTGATTACCAGGGCACGATTCTCCGCTCCCGCGCGGCATCGGGAAGGCCGTCGTGAACTCGGCCGAGTTTCATGACGGCGTCGGAGGCCGCTCCTCGCACCCTATACACCCCCCCCCCTCCCCAGGGGGCTAGAAGCGGCATTGTGAGAAACTCGGCCGCCGGGCCTTGACGCTTGCGTCAAAGCGGCGCGCCAAGAGTGACACGACGACGGCGCATAAGTGACGTCAGCCGCGCATGTGCAGGTTGGCCGGCTCCAACCCGCACATGCGCGGTTGCCGTCTTCCCCTCCGCTGCTCTGCAAGACGTGGAGGCTTGATCTTGCAGGGCGGCAGAGGGGAAAGAGTGCGTCTCTTGGAGATGCCGGCCCGACGATCGGTGGGCACCGATCGCGGGCCAGTCCCCTCCCGAGCACGGCCGTGGTGCTCAATCCCCTCTCCACCCCCCACAGGCCCCAAACTTGCCTTTCGTGTTATGTTCACGCCAGCAGCGACCAGGTGTGGTTGCCGCTGGCGTGAACAGGTCGGGAACGTCAGGCCGCACAGCCCATCCGTGCCGGAGAATCGCCGGTTGCTGTGAAAAACGGCGAACGGTGATTCCATGACATGCCATTTTGGGGGGGGGGGGGGGGGGGGGGGGGGGAATCGCGGGGGGTGCCAGGGCAGCATGTCATGATTTGTCCGGCCCTCCCGCGATTCTCCCACCCGGCGTGGGGAGCGGAGAATCGCGCCCCCAGTGTCTGAGCTCCCATTGAATCCAGACTCCAAAAGTCTGGTTCTTGCAATAGAAGCTCAGACTGAAGTTCTGAGATCTCTGCAGCTTTTGCCACACAGGCTCCAACTGCTACCATCATGGTTGTGGATAATGGTGCAAAACGTGGTAATAGGGACTTGAGGGTGTCACAGCAACCTAGCAATCAGATTACTAGAATTGATTGTATATTTATTTATATATTTGTGGCATAACTCCCACATCTTTTTAGTCCAGCCAGCTTGAGATGTGGGCTAATATTTGATGAGCATTTTTTGTACTTGTCGAACAGGTTTATGTACATGTGATTTCTGTATATTTGAGGCCCTAAATCTCTCTACTCCTCCACAGTTCCTGGGCGGGATTCTCAGATCCTGAGGCTAAGTGTTGACGCTGTCGTAAACACCGTTGCCTTTTACGACGACGTCCACAGGCCACCAGGAGCAGCGATCCTGAGCCCTACAGGGGCCAGCACGGCATTGGGGCGACTCACGCAGCTCCAGCTGCCGATACCAGCGTCGAACAGGCGCGCTGCGGTCGGCGCAAATTCACGCATGTGCGCTGCGGCCGGTACAAATTTGTGCATGCGCATGAGCTTCCTTATCCGCGCCGGCCCCGACGCAACATAGCAGAGAGCCACAGGGGCCGGCGCGGAGTAAAAGAAGCCCGGACCAGGAGAGACCGACCCGCAGATCGGTAGGCCCCGATCGCAGGCCAATCCACGGTGGAGGCCATCCCCAGGGTCGGATCCCTCTCCCTCCCTCCGGCCGGACTCGGGCTATCTTGGCGGCCATTTGGCCCATCCCGGCCAGAGAATTGGCCAGGGGTGGGCCGTCTAGAGTGGCCCCCAACCGGCACCGCACCGATGACCGGAGAATCGGCGGACCGGCGGTGGGGCATCGTCGCGTCGTCGCGTGAATCGTGACCGGCCCGGCGATTCTCCGACCTGGCCCCGGGGTCAGAAATTTCCGGCCCCTAGCTTCTGATCATTTAAAAAGTATTCTCAGTTAACTTTTTCAGCCCAAAATGTATTAACTTGCATTTTCCCCATGTTCAATTCCATTTTATTTAAGTTTACAAAAGTGAGTATCTATTAATTGTGACTTTATATTTAAGAATATTTTCGCTTTTGAAAGAGCTCAGTACAGTAAAAATAATTTTGCGTCCAATCATATCCCATTGTTCATGAAGACTAGCGAGCATACAGATTCCATGTTACCATACAGAAGCACCCAAACTTCTAATTCATTTTGTTCCATAACACTCTCTACACGTTGAGTAGAAAAAGTGAGGAATCATACTTGTTTGCTGAAAATCATGGGCGCAATTCATCGATTGCGGGACTAAGTTTCCGCGCCGTCATGAACGCAGTCGCGCTTCACAACGGTGCAAAACGGACGCAGGCAGTACGCGTTCTGGATTCTGGCGCTGGAGTGGTTCACGCCGCTACAGCCTTACATCCTGGCTCGGATAGGGAGCGGCGCCAACCCTCGCATGCGCAGCGGTGAAGCGCCAACCGACATATGCGCGGTAGACTCACGGAACGCTCCAGCCCTGACACAACACGGCGTGGGGGTTCTGGGGCCGGACGCGCAACAAAGTAGGCCCAGGGGCGCCATCGGGAATTCGGTTCATCAGGGACGGAGCATCAGGGGAGGGTCTTCAGATAACGTCCTGGGCCCATCCCAATGGCGTGCGATGTGCTCCTCGATGGTGCCACTTTGGAGGGGGCAGAGCATCTGAAAACAGGCGCCGTCCCCGATTCGTTCTTAAATGGGGATTCTCCACCTGATCGCCGATTATGATATCGGCGTTGGGGCAAATGGAGAATTCTGTGCTAAGCACTCATGCCAGTGAGGAATCGGGACTGTGTGTCACATGCGCTAGGAGTGTCACCAGGGTGTGATTTGGTGCAAAATATGCAGAGCATTGAACATGCCAGTTTCCCTGCAGCAACTGTGGTTGGGCGACCATTTTGCATGGTTGCCCCAATCCCAATATCCAGGTACAGGCTCCCCTCCCCCCGTTCCCACAATGAAAATGTTAACAATCCCCAACCCACCCTCTTACAAAGGGAACACCCCAAAACTCTCTTCAAGGAGGGAAACCTCTCCCCAACACGGGAATAATGGGTCACACCACACACGTATGAGGGTAAACCAACCCCCCCACCCAACATCCTCACAATCCCCCCAATCCCACCCTCAACCCCCAGTCCCCCCTTAGCACTCCAACTCCCTAAGCCCCCCACCTTGAGCCACCCCTAGAGCCCTCCTTCAATCCTCCCTTCAGCCCTCCCAGCCCCCATCAGCACCGCAGACCCACCCTCAGCCCGCTTTCCGTCACCCCCATTTCAGCCACCACTCCTTCGGCCACCCCCTTTATCCACCCCCCTTGCCACCCCTAAGCCCCTCTTTCCACCATCTCCTTTACGCTCTCCCCCTTTAGCCAACCCCCACGCCTCCCCTTCAGTCCCCTCCTCATCATGCGCAGCCCCCCCCTTATCAGTCTCCCTCAGCCCCCATTTGAGCCACGCCCTTTCAGCCACCACCCAGGCTCACCCTTCAGTCCCTCCTTCAGTTCCCACACCCTGGCATTATCAATGATGCACTATGCCCTGGAACCATGACACTGTCACCCTGGTAGTGACTCACTAGTCTAGCACGAAGGAACCTGAGTGGGCTTCATGTGCCCCTCAGCCACTCTCAGGCTGCAGAGGGAGGGTGGTGTCCGAATGGTCCAAGGGGCTGGTTGGGCTCAGTCTGTGGGTAAGGGGTAAGGAGCGGCACGGTGTTGCAGTGGTCAGCCCTGCTGCCTCACAGCACCAGGGACCCAGGTTCAATTCCCACCTTGGGTGACTGTCTGTGTGGAGACAGATGAGGTTACAAGGCGGGGGGCAAGGCCTGGGTAGGGTAGTCTTTCAAATGGTCAGTGCAGACTCGATGGGCCAAATGGCCTCTTTTTGTGCTGTAGTGATTCTATGCCCGGGAATCCTCCCCTGGGATGGGGGTCCCATGTCTGGGCTATTCCTTCCAGCCCAGGGCAACCTGATGATCACTCTTGGCATGGTGACCTCAGGCAGTCTCTGTTCAAGATCTTCATCCTGGTCTAATCTGTATAAACTCTGAAGTGGCCTTATCACTCTGAACTGCTCTGACTGACAATTGATGAGCAGAGCAGACAATTTAGTGAATAATCAAGCCAGGAACACTTTTCCTTTCCTCACATCTGCTCCTCAGCCCTCTGCATTTGAAACTCCTGCTTTTTGAAGTGCTAGAGTCTTCCTAGAGAGCCCACAACACTTGAAAGGCTTGAAATCTCCAGGATCCTTTGGAATCCTAAGAATCCATACAATTTCACAATGCAGTGCCTTTAACTTGCTTTTGATTGACAGCTTAATGATTTAAACACAGCTACCAGAAGGATTTGTTTGTTTATCTTTCCCTTCATGCTTGAATGTATTTGAAGTACCCTCCATTGATCCCAAGGCAGATGTCTATAAACATTCTTCCAATTATTCACAGCTGCTGACTACTTCAACAATGTGAAGTGATTTCTATATTTAGGAAAGAGGAAGTCAAACCACTTAGGTACTTTGGGAAGCCTGCTATTACGCCTGGGACGGGTGTGGTGACTGGAGACTGGCCTGCTGCTCGGCACCTATTCTATTTTTGGCTCAATGCAGGATTATCCATGACCAATTCCTGATCTCAGCTGCAAAGAACGGAGAATCATGCCCGTGCAGTCTAATATGCTTTCCCAGAAGGAAAGAACATTTTGGACCAATATTCTTATTTCCCCATTTTGCTGATGTTCCATTTTAAGGTGTAAAAGACCTGTTCAGACCAGTATTCTTATTTCCCCATTTTAACGTTATTTCCCTTCTAGGTTGGCAAACCTCAACCCCACCCCACCCACAATCTTTGATGTGCATTTTCAATCCCCCTTGACATGTATGTAATAAATGAACAGCCCTTAAGTTGAGCCCTGCTGCACAAAGTATTTGACTTGTTTAGTCATTTAGCATGTTGCCAACTGACCACATTTTTGCTAATGTCTCATTAGAGCCACTACATTAAAAACTGATGCACATTAGCTCAGCTAAGCTGGCTGATAAAAATACTTAGTGGCAATGTAGCTTAGCAGTGCTTCTTGTTATAAAACAATCAATAATACCACAGCATGACTGAGGGCAAGGTCAGCATCATAGACCTTCCCTTGGAGACTTTTCTTTATATCAGACTACAAACTAAAAAAAACAGGGTAAGGAGTGAGTTATTTAATGCACTTCTCTGTACTTAGGCATGTGATTTCAGTATTATTTGTATATATTGTGCAATAAACCTACCACAATCAGATATATCACAGCAGATCATATCAGGTAAATCAGATATACCATGATCAGAAAATATAGTGGAAAAAAAGTTCAGCAATACATGCCCTTAAGCACAAAACGAACCACAATACAACCTCCAGCAAATATGCTGAGAAATAACAGATATTGCTTGGTAAAAAATAAAAAAATCCAGTTTTGATAGAGTCATCCAGCCTCAAAACATTAGCTCCGTTCTCTCTCCACAGTCGCTGGCAGACCTGCTGAGATTTGTCCAGAATTTTCTGCTTTTGTTTCAGATTCCAGCATCTGCAGTGATTTGCTTTTATAAACTAATCCAGTGGTGCATTTTCAATATACAGGGCCAAAATGGATTCAAGATTCACTTCCATGTCCTTGGGGCTCTGTTAACTCAGCTGGCGTGGGAATCACGCCAATAACATTGGTTTGATTCTTTTTCCAACTGAGGTAAACGTAGGAGCTGCTTCCTCATCCTTTCCCTGAGAATGAGAGGCAATGACAAACCACCACTGACAAAAACTATCAAGAGAAATGAGTCAGGATGAAGCATCAGCAAACAATGAGCCAAGGACCTGTCTCCAGACAGAGGCAAATAAATAAATGAATGTGTAGAAAGGCTTCACGGAAAAGCATAATAAACAGCCATTTTTAATATTCTTGTCACAATTTGTATTCTAACGCTTAATCAATTTAACTTGACAATGGTTGAAGGATCTTAGTAAGTTTTGATTCCAATGGAGGTAACGCCTTGAATAATAGATTAGAAATAAAAGATGTTATTTTAATAATATTTGGAGAACTCATTTTAAATAGTTTTTCTTTGGCAAAATGCATTGGTGTTACAGATCAGGGGTAATACTGTTCTTCATGAATTGTTTTCATCAAAATGTTAAAAAGGTTTCAATGATTAAAAATTCTGCATCTGCAACAGTTGATTACTGTTTTTCAAACCCAATTCAATTTTTAATCAATTTCATATGCTCTCTTGATTTATTTGCTGAAATGTTATCATCATAATCCCAAAGGATTTCTTCAATTACCACCAGATCCTACATATTGTCCAAACAGAAAAGATATCTAATGATGTAATATGGTAATGTAAGACAATATAATTAACTATAGCCTGTAATTAATCTATCATGAAATTAATTCCTCTATGCACTTACCTGTTCTATTATTTTTAAACGTCCCAACTTCAGCTTACTTACATTAACAGTAAACAGGGGAACAAGGCAGCGTTCTTGCCCAGAAATGCAAAATGTTGTGGCAATTACTTAGCATTCGAAATCAGTCAAGATACTTTTGAGTTTTATGGAGAAGCTGTTGATTGCCAAGATCTTGATAATTTGAGGTCTGATGAAATCTTAGTTACCAAGGCAACACGTTAGAACCCATCAATCACACACTCCTGACATAAAGCTGAAGTAATGAGAGCTATTTAGCATGTGCACTCACCAAAAGAAAATAGATTTTTGTTATCCTTTTGCAGCAGAGATGCTCAATTTAGTTATGCTATTGGGTGGTGCCTACTTGAAAAAGGTTAGCATATTTAGGTATACTTAAAGGCTGTGCATATCTTCAATACCCATTTAATTCTGGAGAATTTTTTTTTAAAGCAGCAAATGAGAGTGACTAAGGCAGATAATCTACAATGAAGATTTACTGTGAAAACTGCATCTATTAGGCTTGCAGCAAAAAACAACTAAGTGCTGTAAAAGACCTCTGTATAAATTAAACAAATTAGAAGTTGACATTTCAGTGTCACACAAATTGAGTATTTTTCTTAAATTGAAACTAATAAACAATTAAGTAAATTGTAGGAAGCTACATTGTTGATTGTAAAGAATTAATTTCATTAGCAAAACAAAAACAGCAGCAACTGTACCAGGAAAAATAGATTCCTTTCGTAAAATCATTCAAAACTGAAAATAATCAGCAGATCAGGAAGCATCTGTGGAGACAGAAACCGATGTGACAGGTGCGGTTCAGTGACCTAGTCGTGCCCGACATGGTGTCGCGGTGAGGCCTCTGAGCCTCGCACGATTCAATGGAATCTCACGAGATGTCGCAATCTGGATCTCACCCTCACTGGGCATGATCCAAATCAGCTATTTAAATATGCATTTTCCAGATAGGCATGACACCCGGCACTCAACAGCCATGCGTGGGGGACTTTGCCAGGGCGCCATTTAGTACTGGTCCACATAAACATGGACCAGGCGTGCCTCCCAGGTCAGTGGAGATCTTTGGGTGGTCGGGGACTGGGCAGGAACCCTGATCCCTAATCGGGAACCCTGACTCTGCCCCTGGCATCTCCGCACTTTGGCACTTCCAGTGTGGCATCCTGGGTGAAAGGAATTGGACCCGGTGGGGGTCTTACCAGGTAGATGGACAGTAAGAAATCTTACAACACCAGGTTAAAGTCCAACAAGTTTGTTTCAAACATGAGCTTTCGGAGCACTGCTCCTTCCTCAGGTGAAGGAGCAGTGCTCCGAAAGCTAGTGTTTGAAACAAACCTGTTAGACTTTAACCTGGTGTTGTAAGACTTATTACTGTGCTCGCCCCAGTCCAATGCCGGTATCATAATATACACCAGTATATCATGGTGTAGACACATACTGATGGACATACACTAGGACCAATCAACATGCACAAACACCGCAGCCAATCACCAGTTAGAACACACACACTATAAAGGCAGAGGGCATCACTTTTCCCACTCATTCTGGATGCTGCCTCTCAGAAGCACAAGAGCTCATCAAGTTTCGTACAGACTCACACCACGTGCTGAGAGACTCAACTGGTTCGGACAGGCACAAGTCTCTAGTTAAACTAGCATTGTTTAAATCCACTGTTCTCGTATGTCTATTATTTTATAAGTAGTTAATAAAATAGAGTTGAACCTTCTTCAGTGTTGGTGGCATATGTTAGCTTCACAAGCCTACACTGCCCAACACTTCAGCCGGCATCTCCACATCACTGGTAGATGGAGGGTGAGGGGGTCCCAGGGAGCCTCCACAAGGTTGGAGGGTGTCAGAGAGGGGGGCCCGAATGGGAGGGTAAGAGTGGCGCAGCCAGACTAATTGGTGCCCCGATATGCAAGGAGCCTTTTTTGGAAGCCATAGAGAAATTCAAAGTTCCAAAGCAAAAGGAAATAGCAATGTGACAAATAGAGAAACAAAGCGTGGGTGCCGAGGAAGTGCTAGTGGGAACCGAAGCTGTTTTCCAAGTAACATGGGGCAAAGATTGTCATGTACAATGCCGTCCCCGAATTGGTCGTGAACTGTGATTCTCCGGCTGATCGCAGAATGCGATTTTGGTTTCGGCAACTGGAGAATCGAGCAGGATTCTCCGGTCGCTGATGCTAAAATCGTGTTCGGCCATCAGTCGGAGAACCCCCACTTGCGCCGACATCCCCATTTGCGCTGCATGCGCGGCTACAGACCTGGCAATTCTCCGGCAGTATCGGCAGCTAGAACTGGGTGCTCGACGCTGCCTGCCTGCTAGTCCCCAGCCAAACAGAGGATCGGTGGCTGTTTTGAGCCGAATGTTGGGTCGTGAAAGCCTACCGTTCCCACGCCGGCATCAGGACATAGCCTGAGAATCAGAGAATCTAACCCATGGACTTCCACGATAGAAAAACTGGTGCCACACCTGGACTGATTCTGCTGCTGTTGAGGGACTAGCACCAGCGGCACATGGAACACAATCGATTCTCATGGTAAATGGTGCCGGATTTGCCAGTTTCGCGATTCACACTCAAAGGCTGACAAGCTGCAGCCGCTTACACACACTTCACTCCCCACACACTCCACTCCAGCCAACACGATGGCAGCGAGGAGAGCAGCCCCGAGGTTCACATATGCTGAGCTGGAGACCCTCTTCGATGCGGTGGAGGACCGGCGGATGACCTTGCACCCAGGCTCGGGAAGGAGGCTACGAGCTGCCAGCTGCCAGCTGCCGCCATTCGCCGTGCCTGGGTGCAGGTGGCAGAGGCCATGAGCACTGTGGGCAACATCGTCCCAGCAGGCCAGCGGTGCCGGAAAGATCTGCACGCCCTGCTCAGGGCGGCCAGGCTGAGTAGGTAGTACTGTGACTCTGGCAGTAATCCACATGCCACATACCTGTAACCCCCCCCCCCGGCCCCCTACCCCCTTCCCCTTCCCTCCCCCCCCCCCAACCAGGAGGACAGCCGAACATCCACCCTGCCCCACACGCCGGTACCCATACCAGCTGCCATGGCCGGGTGCCCTGCCAGTAAGGCCACCAGCGACTTACACCTGGGCTGCATGAGTCGAAATGTCTAACACTGTAATTTTCTGGTCCCAACTCCCCTCTCCCCAGGAGAAGGCCATGCACAACTGCCGGGAGCGGGTGATCAGGAGAGGGATGCCAGGAAAGGGATGCCAGAGGTAGGGTGATCATTGCTCGGCACAACATTGAGGGCCGAAGGACCTGTTCTGTGCTGTACTGTTCTATGTACCTACATCTCCTGACCGTGGCCAAGCAGAAAGTCCTGGACGTGGTCGGCTGCCCGGAGGAACGGGAGGTCACCGAGGTGGAACTCGGCTGCAGGTGAGGAAGCGAGACCCTGCCCAACCCACCCCTGCAAAGACAAGATTGAATCATTTACAACTATCTTCAGCCTGAAGTGCCAAGTGGGTGATCCATCTTGCTCTCCTCCTGAGGTCTCCGGGATCACAGATGCCAGCCTTCAGCCAATTTGATTCATTCCATGTGATATCAAGAAATGGCTGAAGACACTGGAAACTGCAAAGTGACCCCGACAACCTTCCAGCTACTGGAATGAAGACTTGCACTCCAGAACTAACTACGCCCTTAGCCAAGTTGTTACTGTATATTTACAACACTGGCATCTAACCTGGCAACGTGGGGAACTGCCTAGACATGTTCTGTCCACTAAAAGCAGGACATATCCAACCCGGCCAATAACTGCTCCATCAGTCCACTCTTGATCATCAACAAAGTGATGGAAGGGGTTGTTGACAATGCTATAAAGTGGCACATCCTCATCAATAACCTGCTCATTGATGCTCAGATTGGGTTCCACCAGAGTCACCCAGCTCCTGACCTCATTACAGCCTTAGACCAAACATGGGCAAAAGAGCTGAGGTGAGAGTGACATCAGTGCATCATTTGACTGAGTGTGGCATCAAGAATCCAGAAAAAAACAGGTGTCAATGGGTAGGGAGGGAAACTCTCTACTGGTTGGAGTCATATCTGGCACAAACGAAAATAGTTGTGATGGTTGGAAATTAATCATCCCAGACATTATTCAAGAATTCCTCCTGGTAGTGCCCTAGACCCAACCAACTTCAGCTGATTCATCAGTGACCTTCTCAACATCGTAACGTCTGTCGGAGGGGTGTTCACAGATGATTGCACAATGTTTAGCACCATTTGAGATTCTTAGATACTTAATCAGTCCATGTCCAAATGCAACAAGACCTGGACAACATTCAGTCTTGGGCTGATAGGCGGAAAGTAACATTCTTGCAACATAAGTACTTGCCAATGATAATCTCCAACAAGAGAGAATCCAACAATCTCCCATTGGCATTCAGAGGGATTACCATCGCTGAATCCCATGCTATAAACATCCTGGGGATTATTATTAGTTGCTATTAATCAGAAACTGAACTGACCAACCAGATATTTACTGTGGTTACAAGAGCAGGTCAGAGGTTGGGAATTCTGTGGTGAGAACACACCTGCTGATTCCCCAATGTCTCTCCATAATCAACATGGCAAGAATGGGATGGAATACTCTACTTGGTTGAATGAGTGCAGCTCCAACAACACTCAAGAAACTTGACACCATCCAGGACAAAGCAACTGGCTTGGTTGGCAGCTCATCCACCACCTTCAACATTCACTCCCCTCAGCACTGACACACAGTGGCAGCAATGTGTACTGTCCACAAGATCTACAACCCACAAAGGCTCCTCCAACAGCACCTTCCAAAACGCAGCCTCAACCAATTGGAAGGATAAGGACAGAAGATCATGCCTACACCACCATCTGCAAGTTGTCCTCCAAACCACACAGCAACCTGACTTGGACCTATATCACCATTCCTTCACTGTCACTGGGTTAAAATCCAGAAACTCCCTCCCTGACCACATAGACTGCAGTAGTCTAAGCATACGGTTCACACCACCTTCCCAAGGGCAGTTAAGGATGAGCAATAATAACATAAGTACCTGCCAATAATTCTTAGCTAATGAGGCCCGCATCCCTGTAAGATTTTCATTTAAATTTAAGGCACAATGCCAAGTATATCAGCTGCAATGTTGTCAAAATGGAATTACAATTTACGGTATAAAGAAAAATGGAGTTGAGAAGCAGTAAGATTTCTGACATATACTAAATGGTTAAAAGCTTTGACTGCCTTTGAAAACAATGCATTTTCACCGAATAGTGAGAAGTATATCATCCAGGTTACAGACCAACACAGTAGAAGGGATAAGTTTCTTGATTGGCAAATTAATATAAGCCTTTGTTCTGTTGAAGCAAATAAAAGTAATTTAATTAATCACCACTTAAGCTGTTAGAATCCTGAGGTTGTCTGAACTGTGGTGACCGGAAAGGTATTAACGTGACTGATTAAGATGATTGACAGCAAAAGAGTGGAATCCTTGTGGCATATGAGGCTTCCAGATTAATATTCATCAGGATACATCATAGCAGTCAGTTAATGAGATAGTAGCATAGAAACATAGAAAATAGTGCAGGGGTAGGCCATTCAGCCCTTTGAGCCTGCACCACCATTCAATATGATCATGGCTGATTATGCAAATTCAGTATCCCACTCCCATTTCCTCTCCTTAAGCCATTTAGCCACAAGGGCCATGTCCAGCTCCCTCTTGAATTTATCCAACGAACTGGCCCCAGCAGCTTTCTGTGATAGAGAATTCCATGGCTTGGATTCTCCCTCCCTCCCTAAGTCCCCATGCAGGCGGGAAAACCAGCGGCAACGACTCCGGCGCCAACAGGCTCCCAAGGTGAGGAATTCTCATCTGTCTCTGGGGCTAGGTGGACGCCGGAGGGATTGGCGCTGCTCCAGCCAGCACTGAAGGGACGGCGCAAGTTCTCACATGCGGGAAAGGGCCAGCATGATCCATGCATGCGCAGACTGGATGGCATATTTTGGCGCATGTCTTCACTGCGCCGGACCCTGTAGGGCTCAGCCATGGCCGGCGCAGAAGGAAGAAGTGCCCCGATGAAACAGGCCCGCCCGCAGATCAGTGGGCCCCGATCGCAGGCCAGGCCACCGTGGGCCCCCCCCTCCGGTGTCAGATCCCCCCTGCCCCCCGAGGACCGCCCTCACCAACTTACCTGCCAGGTCCCGCCGGTGTCAGAGGTGAATCATTCATGCCAGTGGGACCTGCCAAAAATGGATGCTCGGCCCATTAGGGCCCGGAGAATTGCCTGGGATGGCCGCTACCAATGGCCTCCAACCGGCGTGGCGTGAATCACGCCCCCGCCCAAAAAACAGAGGTGGAGAATACGGCAGCTGGCGTCGGGGTGGCGATGCCGGATTGGCTCCACCCCCTCCCCAGAGATTCTCCGACCCGACGGGGAGTCGGAGAATCCTGCCCCACAAGTCAACAACTCTGAGAGAAGAAGTTCTTCCTCATCTTAGTCCTGAACGGCTTACCCCTTATTCTTTGCCTGTGGCCCCTAGTTCTGGACGTCCCCAACATTGGGTACATTCTTCTCGCATAGCCTGCCCAGTCCCATCAGGATTTTATATGTTTCTATGAGGTCCCCTCTTATTCTTCTAAACTCCAATGAGTACAAGCCCAGTCGATCCAGTCTTTCTTCATATGTCAGTCCTGCCATCCAGGGAATTAGTCTGGTGAACCTTCGCTGAACACCGTCAAAAGCAATAGTGTCCTTTCTCAAACTAGGAGACCAAAACTGCACACAATACTTAAGATGTGGCCTCACCAAGGTTCTGTATAATCAAAAGGTCGGAGCGACCAACATACATTGCTCCTTCACTGCAATATCTACATTAAACTAATTTGATCCTGATCTGCTGGCATAGTTTACACACTCCACAAATAGCTAATGATGTTTATGGTCTTTGGTGGTGATCCATAAAATGTAGCAAATATTATCAGGCAATAATTGATGATATTTCAAATATTCATAGAATAGAATCATAGAATCCCTACAGTGCAGAAGGTGGCCATTCGGGCCATCAAGTCTGCACCAACCATCTGAAAGGACCCTATGCAAGCACACTCCCCCACCTTATCGCCTGCAACCCTGTAACTCCCATCCTTGAACACTAAGGGGTAATTTAGCATGGCTCATCCACCTAACTTGCACATCTTTGGACTGTAGGAGGAAACTGGAACACCTGGACGAAACCACGCAAACTGCACAAGGTCAGAATTTAACCCGGGTCTCTGGCGCTGTGAAGCAGCAGGCCACACACTATGCCATCATGCCACCCCAAACTATGAAGTATAGTTCCTGTCAAAATGTTAAGTTAAGGGCAGCATGGCGGCGCAGTGGTTAGCATTGCTACCTCATGGCACCGAGTTCCCAGGTTCGATCTCAGCTCTGGGTCACTGTCCGAGTGGAGATTGCACAATCTTCCCGTGTTTGCGTCAGTTTCTCCCCCACAACCCAAAAGATGTGCAGGGCATGTGGATTGACCATGCTAAATTGGCCCATAATTGGAAAAAAAATGAGTCCCTTTACGAAAAATGTGTTTTATCAAATGGCTACGGTGATGTCATTGTATGGGTGGAGCTGGGATGTGATTCTGCTTTTTATTTTCGTTTTGAGCTGGAAGTTCTTTTTGGCTCTGTGTTTTCGTTTCTCTTTCAGCTGGAGAGCTGCATTCAAACCAAGCAGATGTACACCGGTCTCTCTCTGTATGTTAAACAATGTGTTCAGATCACTTGATAATTTAAAAGTGGTAACTGTTCTCTGTAGAAAATACAAACCTACTGTCCATGTTAAAAAGTGTTTTGGCCGATGGATGTTGTTGGGAAAGTTACCGGCATTATACCAAGTTCATCACATTCAGTAGTACTTTCTGCAAAATGTTTAAAAAAGCTAAATCTCTGAATTAGTTTTGTTACAAAGGATAAAGAATAATAAATATTCAACAATGAAATTAATGTGGGTTATTCAGTTTCACAGTGGAATTTGGATGTTTTTATGATGGGTAGGATTATGCATACCCTCCCCTTCAGCAAGATTGTTTGGGTGGGGGCATTTAATCAGGCAGGAAGATGACGGATGAGGACCTTGCTCCATGTCACCTTCCTGTTTTACCCTGATTAGGTTTGTGGTGTGAAGGCCTATTGACAGCCTTCTCTCCCCATGGCCAATTGAGACCCCTAAGTTCCCAATTTATATCCAATTAAAGGCTTCAGTCCACCACCACTGGTGTAAATCAAGCGACTGGTTGGGAGCTCGCCATATGGGGAGCAGGAGAAACAAACCATGTTAGCATTGCGTGCGGGTTCCCAGGGGTTTGGGCTGGTTTGGTCCCTCATTCAAATGCACATTTGCCACCCAACATCGGCAAGTGGTGGGGCACTGAGATCCATTCACCTGCTCTTGTTGCTGACCCCTTCAGCCCCCTACCCCTCCGTAGCCGTTATCCTTTGACCCTCCTTCTGCCTTCACTCATATCTGGCCTGGGATCCAGCAACAATTTCATAGGAACAAAGGAGCAGGAGTAGGCCATTCAGCTCTTCAAGCCTGTTCCACCATTCAATAAGGTGATAATCGATCTGATTGTGATCTCAACTCCACTTCCTGAATGCTCCCCCCATAAACCTTGGGCACCAGCACAGTGATTGGATGTGAGAAGGGTGCAAGGTGCTTGTTGGAGGGGCGGGGGAGGGGGGGTGGGGGGGGGGGGGGGTCGGAGGTCAGGGTGGCGGCAGGTAGAACTGATGCCAGGGAATTAGTGTTCACTTGCTCTTGTGGCTGCGGGGAGGTTGCTGGTCTTTTTCCTGCATTGTTACGCTACCCAAACTGAGAGCCTCTGGTACTACCTCCCAGGCGACATTGGTGGCCCTGCTGCTGGTCCTCCGAATCCCTCGGGGCAAGAGGGTGTCCCATCTCACCTCCACAGAGTCCAGACGCCTGGCCAGAATGGCATCCCTATAGCGTGGTGCATATCTGGGTGGTACCATGCTTGTGTGCTGCCTGTGAGATACTTCCTAATAGCGGGGAGCTGCCTGACGCGAGCCTGGAGAGTCAACTGGCAGGATGGCCAGTACTGGCATGAAGCTTGTGGGGCTTAATCTTAACACTAAGCGCCGTTAAATGTGGGCCGCGATCCCGCTGGCGCGGCCATCAGGAAATCGCGCCAAAATTACACTCGGAAACTTTAATGGATGAGCTGAAGCTAATTCAGAGTACATTGCACTCTGCGTGAATTGTAGGTTTGGGTGAAATAAGAGAGCTGAGATCTGTACTCGGTTGTTGCAACAGATGGAATGCCTGTCCTTACCAGCAAGCTCGGAAGCAGGTTCCTCAAACTCACTGAAGTTGAGTATCATTGCCATCCTTTCGTTGGCTTGGGCTTGCTCTAGCTCTCACTTGTTGTGCGCATGGTTCGCCTGTATGGAGACAAAAGACATGTGATCAGAGAGGAGGGATCAGAGGCTGGATGAAATCCGTGTCCCTTGTGTCTGGTGCTGCTTAACCAGAAGGGACAGCGAATGAAGTGTGAGAAACAAGTCAAATGGAATAGTAGTGCTGTGAAAGAATATTGTTGAGAGAAGAAGTGTTGATATATGTCCCCTGCGACTGAATGGTCGGAATCTTATGGCTGTTCCTGCCAGTGGGATATCCTGGCCCCACCAACGGAGAACCCCCACCATGGGCTCCCCAGCAGCATGGGGTGAATGCAGCGGGAAACTCTTGACAGTCATGGGACCAGAAGATCCTGCTGCTGGCCAATTGTGGACAGCCTCCGCCGCTGTGAAAAACGGTGGGGGGTGGGGGTGGGGGTGGGGGGGGGGGGGGGGGGGGGGGACATGGAAATTCCTGCCCACAATGTGTGCGACCCATAAAGAGAGTAGCCATTTGAGTACATGATGCCAATCTAAGAGTTTGGTAGTGGAGGGAGCTGATAGAGGACTTGCCCTGGCAGAGTGGATGAGATAACTCTTGCACTTCTTGCACTGGATGGCGCTTTTCAGATGGGTGGCAGCCGTGTTGATCTCAAGTGCTTGGGCAACACCGCCACCTCCCCCCCCCTCCCTCCCCCCCCCCCCCCCCCCCCCCCAAGCCATCCCTTGTGAAGAGGACGTGCCAGTTGGCCCGCACTGCCTGAATAAGGGCCTCAAGTGCCTTGGTGATGGAAGCTGGTACTGCCTCCTTCTTGAGGCTGCTAGCCTTTTCCCTCTGGGTTGCCGGAAACCTATATGATCTGGTGAAGGCAGAATCAACTGCCGACCTGCCAGGAGTTTCAGAGAGAAACGTGCTTGTGCCTGATTAATGACGTTCTAAGCACAGAATCTGGTGCGGGATCCCGCCATTCTAATCTGTGGGAAAGGCACTGCTGGAGCTGCCCACCCATGACGTGACGAGCCTTTCCAAAAAAGAAGCAGTTTATTCTTCCAATCAGCTTTCCAACTAGGAGCAAAAGCCTCCATCATCTCCACGGGACTCCACCCAACCTCTTTGGGACTGCTCCGTTGATCTGTTAGCTTGTAGCTAACTCATTTTCAGGTGTAATTATTCATACACACTCGGTAAAGAATTCTTATTATTACAGATATTCAACATTCCAGACACTTGCTCAGTGTTGCTCAATTAAAAGATTTGAACTGTGTGTGATCTCTCTGATTGGAACCCCACCAATTCTTTCTCAGTAAAATTTGATGCTTTTGAGCTTTGAACTACAGTGCAAACATTTTTCCATCTGGTGTTTTTCCATTTGTTCTTCCTCTTGGAGCAAAATTGAAGTTATGTATTCTCAACCATCCAAATTCTAAACAGAGTTTTTACTCAACTCTGAAATCTTTTGAGCTTCTTGTTCTTCAGATTAAATTAAGCATGTTGAGAAGTTGGTTAGTTTTGCCTCAATTCTCATAAAGGTTGCGTGATAGAGTTTGTAAAATCCTTTATTCATGGACTCTCGGGGTGATTCAGCCGCCAGTCTCTTGGCTTCTCCTTTGACGATCGTGTTGCTGTTGACACACTTGGAGGATTGGATGTAAACTGGTTTATGAATTTGCAACGCCAGTAGATTGAGGGAACCAACACCCAAGGAATGATAGCTTTGTCTTTTTTTCTTGGGATCATCCTTTTCTTGTCTATGAAGTGCTGGCCATTCTTATCATTTTGCTTTCACTTTGTGGTCGGGTTTTTTCCCCCCACAATTTGCTTCTGCTGTACTTCTTGCCTATCTGATTAATGAAACAAGCTGGTTGCATGTAGGAGTTGATTATCGGATTTAAAAGGCTGACATAAAAATTGGTCTCCTCAGACCTTAAACGATGTTATGACGTCAGTTTGGCATGAATTTTATTAGCACGGGTCCAAGCCAGAATGGAACAAAATAAGAAATGTGCTAATTGCTGTAAACATCTCTAAATATAAACCTAGAACATTGAATCTGAAAGGTGTTTGGCATAATGCACTGAAAATAGTGAACACTATCCAATGCGAGTCAGACAGCAATAAAGTTTAAAACATGAATAACATTATATTGTAAAGGGCTGGTCTTTTAGCTCAAAGTGAAAATCAAGGGAGTGGGGGTTTAAACGAGTGGTAAATAGTCCAGTTTCCCTGCAATGAAGCCTGGAAGAGCTTTTTCACCCCTGGAAGGGCTGGATTTTCAAAAGCCCATGAGGGCAAGGTCATGTGTTGGTGCAAATTGAAAATTGCAATCTGGGGTGGCATCATGAATCCCAGCGTTGTCATAAGAGGATTGATAAGGAAGAAGACATTGTCCACAACATCTATTGCACAAGCCACCTGCAAATAACAGTGTCACTTCCTGGGCAGTTTGTCTCATACGTGTGCACTCTCAATAGAGGGCTCATGCACTCAAAATCCTGAACCATAATGATCCACATATGCTGCATTGCTTCCTCCATAATGCCTCAGGGATCTCAATATTCAAAAATTCATCTTTCTTTGATGGTCCAGAAAACTCTCCTTGTGTGTGATGTTGTATCTTCACCCACCAGATCATGGCAGTTTCTGTCCGCTGTCCTCCAAACAGGATTGCCAGTGACTCTGCCTCACTCTTCTTCTCATCACTTGTGATGTGCTTTTCACCCGGTGCTCCCCATTCTAATCTGAACGAAGCACAACCAAGGTGAGTGCAAGCTGCGCTGGTGGAATGCTCTCGAAGGAACAATGTGATGGCGCTGCCTCAGGGACATTTCTCCACACCAGAGAATCGAGCAACGATTAGATTAGGACATTTAACTTCTCCTTTGCCAGTGGACCAGTGGAAAACACAAGAAGTTGGTCCACTTAGTAGATGTCTCTGTGCAAGCAGCCCAATAGATGATAGCTGTTGCATAGCCACAGCACACAATGGGGAGGAGTGAATAAAATTGTTGCAGACTAGTAGCTATGATGCTGGGAACTTCAGGAAGAGGCATAGCAACATAGAAAATAAGAGCGGGAGGAGGTATTTTACCCTCTGAGCCTGCTCCGGCATTCATTATGATCAAGGCTGATATCCAACTCTAAGGCCTAAAATATTAACTCTGTTCCTCTCTCCACACATTCTGCCAGACCTGCTGACATTTTCCAGCGTTTTCTGTTTTTCTTTTGGATTTCCGACATCTGCAGTATTTTGCTTCGAACATTTCTTGAGGTGTCCTTTTCAGTAAGGAGGAACAAGAATGCTCTTCTTAACACCACGCTTGCCTTCTTCCCTCTTGGTCCTCTCTCGACGATTATCCCTCACAGATATGTTAGCGCCCATTGTTAATTATATATTAATAGTGTTTAATTGTACACAGGTTGTGGGCACTAAATGGTAATTCACTTGAATTCCGACAGGCAGACGCAAACTAAAACTGTGGTTGTTGGGTTAGTTGGTGTGTACTTGTAATTTGTAACTCTAAAAAAGTGGCTTTCTGGGATCGAACACTCAGGACCATTCCCTCAGGATCATGGCAGCTTGGTTGTGCAAAATCCCACATCGGGCAGCCAGTAACTTCATTATTCCAATCTGTTTTGAGCAGAACTCCATCCTGAAAGGTGGCGATGAAGCCCAGGGGTTAAAATGTACGAAGAGACTGCACTCATGCCCCGGATTAAAATCAGGGCTTAAAATCAGTTTGAAAATCTGTAAAGGCATTCTTTACTCTATCTAGTGAAGATTGAATTTATTGGCCTTAGTACAATGATTAAGTTCAATTGAATTCAATCCAATTTATCAAGACTTCCCCGCATTGAATAATCACTATTGCTACCTTCATGGCTGCAAAGGATGCCTTTGCAATTATTACATTTTGAAGATTCAGATATGAAGCATAAAATAAAAATTAGTGACTGCATAACCACTCAATTAAGGTTTTGAGGAATTCAGATATACTTCATTTTTTCCAGAATACCTGAGATTGAAATCAATTTGCATATTTTATTCACTGCTGCACTCCTCTTGATTAAATCTTAAGCTTCTTATTGCTAATTCTACACCAACAGTTTAAAGCGTCCACAGCAGTCTAAATGTCAGCTCCTAATACCTTATTCTCAGCTGTAAGCACGAAGACCATCTGCAACATGCCTGCGGTCCAAGAGCTCTTGGGTCCTTGATCTGTCACTATCGACTATCAGCAGTAAGCTGTTCCAATATTGTGCTCAACTCCCAGCTCAAAGATCACAATTGCAATGCCACAAACTGAAAATTCATCCTGAATTCCAATACTATGGTCACTATTACTTTCTATTCCAACTATAGAACTGACATATGGCACCGTTACCTTCCTTTTATGGCTAGAAGCTGAATTCCAGCATGTATTGCTTAAAGGCCAAGAAACAAATCTTCCACATGTCAGTTCCACATGCACATTCATATTTCAAATTTGTAGTCAATTTTCACTTTAAATTTTTTTAATAGAAGTACAATACTTTCGCAAGACTATTACAGGATTATCACTTTAACATTTAAACTGCTAGCAGTTTCAGTGAATTCCATACACTCGACAGTTTTCTAACAATTCCAGCTGACTGTGAAGCAAATTTAAAATGAAAATAATAAAAACGTTGGAATGTTCCTTTTATGTTCGTCTCACTTAAATAAGCATTAATTGTAATTAAAGATTACCGTCAATCACGATACTCCTGTTCCCTTATTTGGGGGTCAGTTTAGCTCAGTTGGCTGGACAACTGGTTCATGATCCAGAGCGAGGCCAACAGTGTGGGTTTAATTCCCGTACCTTCTGAGGTTACTCCGAAACGCCCTGCCTACTCAACCTCGTCTGAGGTGTTGTGATCCTCAGATTAAATCACACCATTCACCTCTCTCCCTCAAAGGGGAAAGTAGCCCATGGTCATCTGGGACTATAGCAACTTTATTCCCTTATATTCCTTTATATTTTCTTCCACATTTTAAATTTAGTGTGTTAACTTCATTTTCATAGAATTTTTATTTATAAAATAAGTTATGAATACATTACTTATCTACTTTAAAGGCTAAATCTTTCACACCACACCAAGAGCAGGAAGGAAGTTGGGGGGGGGGGGGGGGGGGGGGAGGTGGTGGGTTGGGGGCTGCAGGTGGAGGTGGAAACTACAAAAAGCAATGGTGTCAATTTCAAGGCGCCAATCCCAGCATCAATAGGGGCTGTTTTAGCACAGTGGGTTAAACAGCTGGCTTGTGATGCAGAACAAAGCCAGCAGCGCGGGTTCAATTCCCATACCAACCTTCCCAAACAGGTGCCAGAATGTGACGACTAGGGGCTTTTCACAGTAACCTCATTGAAGCCTACTTGTGACAGTAAGCGGTTATTATTATTAATTCCTAGAGTGAGACAAGAATCCCACTCCTCCCAGTTGAGGCCAATTAAGGCTGTTGCAAAGTTCATTGTGAGTTTGTCAGAGTTTGAGATTTACATTTTCAAATGTGCTGAAAGGCTTTAGAAACAGACCATTTGACAGGAGGTAGCCTCGCCCTGAGTTAATGGCTGGGATTCTCCATTTCCTGCTGCTTAAATCAGGGGTTAGATTTTCCGCCACACGACGCTGAAATTGCATTCGGCGTGAGGCGGAGAATCCATTTTGGCGCCGAAATTGGGAGCTGCACTGTATTTTAGATTCTCCACTCCTGAAAAGTATCCGCCCCTTGAGGCCAAGTATCCATGACCTCAGGCCATTGCCTGAGGCCCGCCCTGCGATGCTCCATCCCTGACCAGCCGAGTTCCCGACGGCGTGGATTACGTGTGCTCACACCGCTCGGAAACCTCGCGTGGCAGCTGCGGATGCAGTCCAGCACCGCCACAATTGGGGGAGTGCCGATCCGGAGGCGGGGGGGGAGGGGGCTTCATTAGGGGCTGGGGGCACTGTGGGTGGGCGGTCTGGGGTGTGCAAGTGGCCAAAGAGGTCACTACTTTTGCGGTCCAGGTCCGTGGGCTGAGTCCGGCATTAAGCAAGGCGCGGTTGCTGCAGGCCGGCGCCATGTGCGTGCTCAGCCGCGGAACCGGAAATGCTCAGGGCCGCATTGGCAGCTAGGTGCGAATGGTGTTGCAACTATGCGCGGCGTGCGTCGCATTGACGCTATTTTTGAGGAGGCGGAGCATCACGATACGGTGTCAAACAGGCGCCTGCCATGATTTCGGCATCGGGAGCTATTCTCCACCCAATCGCACGCTCCAATTTTGGCGTCGGCGAATGGAGAATCCTGCCTATTATCTTTTCTTTCAGCTTGTAATAGTTTTCACTATAGGCGCACAGAAATAGCAGGCAGCCAGCATTTGAGAGAGAGAGAGAGAGACAGCTTATTATTTCAAGGTCTGGAAGAGTTGGGATACCGGACCAGACCCCAGCATTTGTTAGGATACTGGATAAGACCTCAAATAATTTTCTAAAATTTGTAAAGCTGTGAGGGAAGGATACTTCACCCCAGGAGTGATAACTCTGACCAATATGTGGCCTTTATGTTAAAATAAACTTTAATTTAAACACAGAATTAACTACAGTAACATCAAATAAATAGCTTTATAATTAGTGCGTTAAACAGTTCTTAAGCAAAAGGTAAAACTTGAACTTACGATCTACACCTGCTACTAACTCCAATTAAGCAACCCAATACAATTCAAATGCCACTTATAAATAAAGATAACAAACAGATTATTTGTTTAACTGTGTAGAAACGTTTGGAGAGACTTCCTTTCAAGAGCTGAACCAATACACTTCTGCTTAATCAGTTGGTAAAACTACTGTTCAACTTAAAATCCTTCTGTCTTGCCAGACTCAAATCCTATGCAAACTGCAAAACTGCAGACAGACCTGGCTCCTTGCATTAATTACATCATATGTATCCCACTAAGTGGTTACATGATCTGCTTAGCTAAGACTAAATACAACCCCTCATAAATTATCCACGCTCCAGGGAATTTCCAGCAGATATAATACTGTTCCATTAGCCCTCCATATGTGAACAAGTTAATGATTAGAAACCATGGTTACCATGGTGTAAAATAATGTTGAAAATAAAAGGATGAGTCTTTGTTTCAGAAGGACTTCCTCCAAATAGTTTCTTCTGCAGTCTTGGCTTTCAGATAGATGTCATCTTTTCCTTCAGCTTACAATAGTTTTCACTCTAGACTCACAGAAATAGCAGGCATAATTGGATTGGAATTGATTTGTTTATTGTCATGTGTACCGAGGTACAGTGAAAAGTATTTTTCTGTGAGTAGTTCAAACAGATCATTTAGTACATGAAAAGAAAAAAAGAAAAAAGAAAATGCATAATAGGACAGCACAAGGTCCACAATGTAAATACATAGACACCAGCTTCAGGTGAAGCATACAGGAATGTAGTATTAATCAGATCAATCCATAAGAGCGTCGTTTAGGAGTCTGGGGAAGAAGCTGTTTTTGACTCTGTGCATGTCCTCAGACTTTTATATCTCCTGCCCGATGGAAGAAGTTGGAAGGGTGAGTAAGCCGGGTGGGAGGGGTTTTTGATTATGCTGCCCGCTTCCTCAGGCAGCGGGAGGTGAAGACAGAATCAATGGATGGGAGGCAGGTTTGTGTGATGTACTGGGCTCTGTCCAGAGTGAGAGATGGCAGGTTGGATTCTCCGATTTTGAGGCTCTGTCTGGAGGTCGTGTCTGATTTTATGATGGAAAAGTTGGTGCCGCCCCCGCACCAATGCTCCAAAGTGAGGGACTAACAGCCACACCACGTGAAACTGCCATTCTCCATGAAATAAATGGCCAGAGAATTGTTGGGTCCGTGGCTGTGCATGTGCAATGTGACGACCTGCTAGATAGTGTCCCCCTGGACACCCCCTCGCCTCCCCTGGTCACCTCCCACCAGTCTCCTAGCCCTCGCCGAAGCCCCCCCGGCAAGCAGCACGGCTCTCTCCCCCCCCCCCCCCCCCCCCCCCCCCCCCCGACTCTGGCAGCACTGAACACAGTCTGCAGCCGCCACGCCGGATTACTGAAAACTGATAGCACAAGTCCCCTGCGCTGTTGGAAACTCGGCCCATCGGGGCGGGTGGGGGGGAGCGTCTTCAGGTAATGGCAGCTTACTCCTCGATGACGCCGATTCAGAAGGGGTGGAGCATCCTAAAACAGGTTCCGCCTCCGATTCAGTCGTAAACAGGGATTCTCCGCCCGATCGCCGATTATGATATCAGCATCGGGCAACGAAGAACCCTGCCCAGCTTCTTTTTCAGGGTCTAGAAACGTCTGCCGTCAGACAGTAGGCAGCAAAGCAGAGAGAGAGAGAGCTGCTTCCGCCTTGTAGGTCCAGAGGCCCATTTCGGGATCTTTCCACAAAGCCCCACTAGGCAGATACCTTTTCCCTGTTGGTTGACTGCAGAATACTGTCCCTGGCCAATCCATTGGCCACCCGCCAATCAATTGGAACAAACCCCTTCAATCTTTTGGCCACCATAAAGTCTGGGTTATTCTGCCTAAAATACAGAATTTTATAACACAGTGCTCTATTTTGACACTCTGAGTTCCTTACTTCCTCTGCTTGACTCAAAGGTATGTCTCCATTAATGATCAAAGGACCAAAAATGATAAAGGCAAAATAAAAGAAATAGGAACTAAGGGAATCAACAGGAAGGTCCCCTAAAATAGTACATAATTTCTTCCAAGAATTATGGGCTGGATTCTCCGTTCCTGAAACTAGGTTCAGGTGCGGGACAGGATTTGTGGACTTTCATGAATGCAAAATAGGTGACTGTGGAGGGGCTAGCTCTGGCATCACGTGGAACACAATCGATTTCAATGAAAAATGGTGCCAGGTCCGTGATTGAGACTTGGATGGCTGACAAGCTGCAGCTGCACATACACATTGCAATCCCCCCGCACACACTTATCCCAGCCAACAAGATGGCACTGGTTGTGCTGGAGCATGCCCATGCAACTGATGGATTGGCTGGGGCCAGAGGGCAACTTGGGGGGTGGCCTGGGGGGACACCTATACAACATGTGGCCCTAAGTTCACAGTGGGCTGTCAGCGTCGTGCGCAGGTGCATGGATGCCTTTCCAGCTATGGCAGCCCACTTCCAGCCAATCCCCTGCTACTCCCCCCAGCCCTGCAGAACCCCTGCAGCCAGCGGCACAACTCATCAGCAAACTATGGCGATGTTAAACACTTTCCGTACCCCCCTCTCTCCCTCAGCAGCCACGATAGCGGTTTCATATTTTTAAAAGTACAAGTGAAGTGTTCCATTGGGAACTCAGCCCATCGGAGGCAGAGAACTGCAGAGGCCCCAGAGAATAACGGGACAGGCCTGCTAATGATATGCAAACGGTGTTTACTGTACGTGCGTTCTGGACCGCATAGATGCTGCTGTCGAGATGATGGAGAATTGCGATTTGGCATCAAATCGGCGTGAGTTCGGCGTCGGAACCTATTCTCTGCCCAATTGTGTTTCCCGATTTCGGCGTCAGCCAATGGAGAATCCCACCCTATAAATTTGTACTAGTCCCCAGGTATGCCAATTTACCCCATGAAACTATCCCAAAATAATGTATTCCTGTAGTCATCAAGACGTTGCCAGTAAAAGTAAGGAATATTAATTTTGTTGAACTGCTCAGTAATGAGCCTTTTCCCTCCATATTAATTTTGTTCAGCAATGTCCTCCTCCCAGTCTCACTCAAAATTATTGCCAACTTGCTAAGGTAAAATTTCATCCCTACTAGTCACCCGCCTTTCCTGAGTGATTATTTTTCATGTGTGATTGCTGAGGGTAGATATCAGCAGGCAATTCAAATGCTTTGCCATCCAGTGCCAATTTGGCACCTGTAATGAAAATTGATCCTGATGTGTTTGCTCATAGTCTCATTCTGCGATACGTTCGCCTGCAGTGATTCACTACAACTTGTTCAGGAGAGGGAAGTAACAACTCTGCAGGACAAAGGCATCAATAAGGATAATTTTTTCTGGCATTCACCAGATCTTTGATGAAGAGCAGAAACTGAGCAGTGCAATCTCAGTGAAGGTTTTGTGATAAGAAGATGAATGCCTGTTTACAATGGAAGTAATTTATGCAGTTAGAGCTACCAGATGTGTCAGCTTCTCAATAAAAGTGGGATGTCATACTCTATCAAAGACTCTGGTAATATTGAGAGTCACTGGGTAATGAGAAAATCATTCCATTTCTCAATCCATGAACTGCAGAGTGTTACAGATTGACTAGTTTGCCCTGAAACCAGGTTGGTGATCAGATAGAAAGTGCATGATTGAAATGTAATAACGGCTTCTTGGCTCTAGGCTATTTTGGCTTAATAATGATGAATTCATATCACTGGTTTTAGAAGAAAAGGGATTGTGGCGTATACATTCATTTCAGCTGGTAGCACTAAAGGTGATGGAGAATAGGGCACAATGCAAAATAGGTTGCAGATTAATTGTCGCTCATTTCACACTGCTGACGAAGATAAATTGATACCCCAAGTTGTTACATCAACATATTCAAACACTATTTCCGAAACATGAAAGGAAAATCAGGACAGATTTGCAGTCTGAGGTGCTGATCACAACCAGAGGGATACTCATGTATGGATATCAAGTGACCAATCAGTGATTCTATTAGGGCAGCCAAGTAAGAGTTGCCAGAATAACTCCTGCACTTAAAAAGTTTCATTTGTTTAAAGCTGGAAACTGATAAATGCAAAGAAAAATCTTTATCCTTCAGAGTATACATCACTGCAAAAGGGCCAGGACTTAGTCACACAATTATTGAGCAATACAACAAAATTTACTGAGCGTTCATTTAAATAGCCCCAGTTTAATGCTCACTTTCCTCAGTAGGTTCGAGACATGCCAACTCTCATGATTTATCAAAATTGAGCGTGACCTGAACATTTGACATTTTTGACAGACATTGAAAGGTGTGTCTTTTTTGCCTGCTGATTCATGTGAGCACAAGAGTTGCTTTTCTCTTCAGGTTGGAGACATGGAAGAGAATTGCAGGCTCATGAGTATTGAAATTGGGACAAAGTTAACTGAGGAGGGCTAATTGAATGATCGGAAGTTGGAGAGAGCTAGCAGGGCTCTACCAGGTACCTCGTAATTAAAACTCTAGTGGCCTGCTACACACACAGGGCTGAATTTCCGCCGTCAAGTTGGGAATATAAAGTTGGGAAATTCCCGACTCTGCAAATCTGACTCGGGAGAAAGTGTCCCAGATGTTCTCATTTTTGTTCCTGGGGAGCATGGATGTTAACAGAGTTGGAACCGCTGACACCAGGAACAATGCAGAGCCAGCCACAAGGGGTGCCAGGTGGTAAGGAGGCTTGCGTTAAAGGCCTGCCTCAATGCTCTGGGACTTGAATGAAAAAGAATAAAACACAAACATTCCTCTAGCCCTCATCCTTCATACACCGTCACCCTTCCACACACTCACCATGCCTCCCCCCATGCAACTCATGCCAGCCCCTTCACCCAGTATACTCCTTATGCCAACATATTCCCCAACACTCTGGCTCCTCATACCTGCTATGCCAACCTATACTCCCATACCCATGACCCCTCATGCTCCTTCGCTAAACTCTGGCCTACCCACTCCAGTGGCTCTTTATAAACCTGATGCAAACTTAGTGCCAAGACGTGGAAACTCATGCCCCGCAGTTCATTCAAGTACTTTATGTGTGATAAAAACATGGATTTTATTCATAGACCACATCAAAAACTTTGTAACCAATTGAAACAGATAGACTGTGGTAATGATAGGTTGTGAAATCAGTCATGCAGCTCAAATCTAATAATAATAACCCTCAAGTTTATGTTAACAGATAGAGGGAAATAATAAATACCAATTAAATTTAACCTGTTTCTTTTAATTTAAAGTAAAGGAGATTTAAATGCCTCAAAGGCTTGACAGTTTCCATGCATTTTTCCACTTCTTATACACATTCATGTCTGCTTTTAACAATCCATAAGGGCACTTGATCTCTCCCAAATATGCTCATGGGCCTATCCATAAGGGTCCCTTTCCTCTTCAAAAAGACACCCTAACTTTCCAAAAATGTCTGGTGAGATTAGACTATCCCCTGCCAAATGTAATGCCCTGAGTCATGTGTCTGAAATCTTGGTGATGAAAATCGCACGTGCAGCTGCCTTTGCGAAGCATGGGTGTACAAGCTGGAACCCACACTTGATGTCCCCTGGCAAAAATGGTGGGTGGAATTTCTAGAATCGAGATTCTGGCGCCATTTCTGATAAGCTTGAGACACTCTCCGTCCCGGCGGAAATTCAGACCACAGTTTTGACACAAAATCTGAAAGAAGAATCGGAAATCATAGCTTTCTCTAGGGGGTACACCTGGGACACAATGGCAAAAACCAAATTAGGTTTGATTGAAAAAAAACTGAAGATAAAAGGAAAGAGTCAGTGATAAATGTATGTCACTGGGATAAATTTTTAAAAATTAAAAAATGTACTTAGCCCAGATATATTTTTTTTAAAAGATGGCAAATCTGACAATGCGCAAACCCAGGGAATTGTTTAAACTGGAGATAATTAGGTAAATAAACTTTACAGAATTACGTTCAAAACTGACAGAGAAACACACAAATGTACTGACAGGTAAACCCATTTTCTGTAGATTGCAGTGTATAAATTGACTTTTGAAGTTTAGAAGAATCCTTCTAAAAACAGGGGTTGACTTAAGCGCTGGATATAAAATGTGAGCTGTCATTGCTGGTGTAGATTGTTGCTATTTTAAAATCTGAAAAAATTCAGTTCATTGGTTGTTTTGTGCAGTCTGCTCAAAGTCCCCAACTAAATTGTGACCAAAACAACACACCATGAATTGTTAACGTTGGTTCCTGATTTCCATATTCTCATAATTGGGAGTTAATTTGAACTTGGGTCCAGAATGGCATCCAAGATGTAGCAGGCAATTTAGGGGTTTAAAAGACTGCTGGCCTCAGAGGGATATGCCCATAGCCTGAGTTACCTTGTCCCATTCAGACTTAACCTCATTAGAGGAATAGACAGGGTGTCCCGGTTCAGCCAGGATGATTCACTCAAGATCCATTGCCATTCGGGAAAACCTTGTTTGAACAGCCATTAGCCCACCACAGAGTCTGATGACTTACTTGTCCATCAATGGAAGGTTAGTTGCATATGAATGGCACAGCTCTGATACTTTGTAAAAAAGGGAGTTGGTAATCATCTAAGATAACGATAAGGGATTCAAGTCTGTCCACCACAGGGAAGAACCTTTGTTTGAGGGGGTGGACAGAGCTTAGAGAGAGAGTGAGAGAGAGAGGAAGGAATACTATTTTGAACAGTTACTGTAGAGGGCTGTGGAGGTTACCCAGAGAAGTCATGAAGGAAGAAACTACCGATACAGATTTCCTTACTACAGAGAATTGCTTCGTAAATGCAGGTATGGGCCAGGATTCTCCCCTAACCGGCCGGGTGGGCCGCACCAGCGCTGAGGAGTGGCGTGAAACACTCTGGCATCGGGCCACCCAGAAGGTGCGGAATCCTCCACACCTTCTGGGGCTAGGCCAGCATCCGGCGGGGTTGGTGCCATGCCAACCGGCGCCGAAGGGCCTCCGCCGGCCAGCGCAAGTTGGCGCACGTGCGGGAGCACCAGCATGTGCTGCTATGATCCCAGCATATGCACAGGGTGTTCTTCTCCGCGCCAGCCATGGCGGACCTTTACAGCGGCCGGCGCGGAGGGAAAGAGTGTCCCCACAGCTCAGGCCCGCCCGCAGATCGGTGGGTCCCAATTGCAGGCCAGGCAAATCCCCCCGCACCCCCCCTGAGGACTCTGCACGCGCCGCAGAGCCAGGTCCCGCTGGTAAGGACCTTGTTTGATATACGCCGACGGGACTGGCCAAAAACGGGCGGCCACCCGGCCCATCGCGGAGCGGAGAATCGCCGGGGGGGCATTGCCAACGGCAACCGACTGGCGCAACGCGATTCCCTCCCCCGCTGAAAAACCGGCGCTGGAGAATCCGGCAGCTGGCGTCGGGGCGGCAGGGTGGGATTCACGCCGTCCCCCAGTGATTCTCCAGCCCGGCGGGGATCTTTGCCTGTCTATGTAAGTGAAATGAGAGCTGTATGTTTATCAGATATATGAATTAATGGGAACTAATGTGTTAAGGTTAAGAAACTGCATGTAATCTGTTAATGCTAGAACTGAAGTATAATGTTTAAATATTGTTTTCTTTTCTTTTGTTTCAATAAAGTTTGTTTATAAAATAGCCAAACCCTACTTCTTATATTATCACTCCTGGAACAAATTGATCTTTCCGCACTGCATCACATTAAAACTTAAAAAACGTTACGCGTCTGGTTCAGTATCTTAGCCATTGTTCAGTGCTGACCAGGCATCCAGAACAATATTTATCTCAGAAACTGAACAACTGCCGAGGCTGGACTAAACATACTTTAAGTGGTTTTCTCCGCTTATGCAGGATACATATTTCAGTGAAATTCAGTATAATTCTGAACAGTCATTGCAGATTTCAAAAACTTAGCCATGCCACTAATTGCCACTTAAGGCCTCAATTGGCACAAGCAAAGGCGAGCCACCTAGCATCTTTCCACCTGCTTATTAAATCATGGTCAAGTCAGGGCCGGGGAGGTAGGTAGCACCAAGTCACCCATAGAATTTTACGGGCCTCCCCATCAGCATATTTTCCCACAGGAGGCCATAAAATTCCGCAAAACAATTTAAACTTGAAATGGAGCCAGCTTTAGGGTTAAGAATTAGTGCTACGAAAATAACCATCTTTAAATTTAGGGAAAAAAAATTTCTCCCTGTGACAGCTTACAGTCCAAGTGTAGCCATCTAAGATGGCCACCTTCAAAGGACCATGGGAATTATGGCCAACCCAGGACTCAGACAGATACAGAGCCTATGTGTATCTGAAACACAGGTAACCAGACCTGATCGAAACCCCTGCTCTTTTGCATTTGAATGCCCCATTTTTCCAGGACAATAAAACTCCAATCAAGCAACCGGTACAGCCACAGACTGACCAGAAAGCCCAACTGCCAAGGTCAATGACCGCTAAGGACCCGCCCAGCCACCAAGGCACCCGCCCCTTTATTGGCTGAAATCGAAGACAGTGATCAGTGCCCTGTCGAACTATTGAGTCCAAGGTTAAGGACTGCCCCAAAGAGTGCAAACTCCCAGAGGGATAAAAGAGGACACAGCCATGTGTTCTGTCTCTTTTGGACCCGGCCTGTGCCAACCCAATCACAGCAGGAACAGCCAGCTAAGTTCAAGACCAACGATCGCTACCTGACAGATGAGCCCAGCAGAGACAGAGCCACTTTCTTCGAACCAGCCAAGTGAAATCCAGATAAAGACCTTATCCATTTGCACAGTGCCGGTCGCCCTGAAGTTAAGTATAGGTTATTGTAGCCGATGGGTGTAGTTTAACTCGTAGTAGATATTGTGTTGCATGCCGCGATAACTCTTGTGTATGTAAATAAATCATCTTTTGAACTAACTAACTGGTTGTGTGGTCATTTGATCGAGATAAGGGAAGGCTTGTGGTTCAACAACATTATTATAGAGCAGCATTATTGGCGACCTCTGATGGGACTCGATCAGAAGTGTTGTCACTCTGAGAGAACCCACAAACTTTGAATCCAATTGCAAGAAAGAGAAAGAACCACAAGTACAAGTCCCATATCGACCAAATAACCGAATTTTGGAAGTGTGTACTAACCCGCATGCGTACCTAACAGGAAGAGTAAGGTAAATTTGTTAGAATTGTGTACAACTGGGCAGCACCGTGGGGCAGTGGGTTGCCTCACGGCGCCGAGGTCCCAAGTTTGATCCAGCTCTGGGTCACTGTCCATGTGGAGTTTGCACATTCTCCCCGTGTTTGCGTGGGTTGCACCCCCGCAACCCAAAGATGTGGTTTGGCCACGCTAAATTGCCCCTTAATTGGAAAAAATTAATTGCATACTCCAAATTTATAAAAAAAAAAATTGTGCACAACTATCAAGGGATTGTGGGTTGGAAAATAGCTTAGGCCATACCTGTTGTTCAAATCGCCGCCTTATTCCCCTGTCTCAAATTAAAAGTCGAGAAAGAGATAAGAGACGTAATGGCCACAAAAGCAATGGAAAGATTGATGAATACACAGGAACCTGAGGTCGCAGCAACCAACAGAGCAGAGCAATGTCACATATGGGAGGAAGAGTTAAGGAAATACTTAAAGGAGGAAGAATGGCCCCTTTGGTCGAATTCATGCACTAATGATAAATCAGGTCCAGGAAAGATAGGACAGACTTGGTGGGAGAACCTAAGCGAGGTCCACAAGAAAAATGTAGGGAAAGTCAGAAAGCCGATGGCAATAGTGTCGTGTTTGGCACAGTTGCGAGGCACAGAGGAGGTCGTGAAGACGCTCCTGAGGCAGTTAATTGAGAAGGAAGAAAAGAACGAGTGAAACAGTAACGAAAGCGAGAAGATAATTGAGCAACTCCGGGAACAGTTAGCAGCTAAGGATAAGGAAACAGCCAATGTAAAACATGCACATCAATCTTGTCTCGTTTACCTTAGTAGCTTCCAGACCCAGTACGATAAAGCCTACCAAGATACACAGCGCACAGTCCTGGTTAGAGTGGAAACAGTACACCAGTTCGCTCAGCTAACTAACAAATGCGCAGATTTAAAAGCAGCTTTGAGAGCAGTCCACAGCTCCACCAAGGAACAGAGGCAGAATACCATTGACCATGCTAAATGCCGACAGAAGATAGAAAAGTTACAGTCGCTACTCTCAGTGCAGAATGGCTTCAGGTACACTTTCGGGCAGGATTTAGATGAGGAAGATGCTCCCGATTGGCAAGTGTTAAACGAAAGCGCCCAAAGATACGTAGAGGACACGGGAAATCAAAATTGAACCCCCCACGCCCCAAAACGAAAAGCACCCGCAGCACCGACTGCACAGGCAGCGCACCCCCACTTACAATTCGACCCCCATGAATCCGTTTACCACACAACGCAGGTCATCGAATCAGGATGAGCCTGATATCGTTTACACCACCCCACTATCCATAACCCAATTAAGAGAAGCTTGCACGAAAATTAATCCATTCCAGCCCACCGCAGACCCGCATGGCTTCTTTGAAGAGGTGCACCAACAAAAAGTTATGTACGGCCTAGATGAGAGAGAGGAAGTAAAGCTAATAGCTATGAGCCTTAGCCAGTCCATAAGATCAGCTTTGCCAGAACCCCAAAATGTAACAGGAGGACCCCTACAGGAAATAAAAACAGCCATATTAGATTCCATCGGATAAACAAACGAGATCCAGTCGAGGGTCTAAATCACTGGAGGCAAAAGAAGGGAGAGCATCCGACCGCATTTGCTGGTCGTCTATGGATTCATTTCATGGCAGTCTACGGACAATTGAACCGCGCACACCTAAATGAGGAGGACACCACTAAATGGTCCCACACCTTAGTCTCGCATGCCACAGACGCAGGTCAAAAGACTTGTGTAAACTATGAACCCACAGACCACACACACAAAATGAGGTTTGGGTATTGAAACGACTTTCCAGAGCATGTGAATAAACCTTACACAGACAGACAGATCAGGATGATGTAGAAGCAAACATGCACCCAGTTAGGACTAGCAAGGACCCAGCATGGATAAACAAGGGTAGACACGAGGGACAGAACCCCTGAGCACAGGCACCACAAGGTTGTTACAACTGTGGGCAGTCAGGACGCTTTGCCCGAGATTGCAGGAGATCCCCACCACCAGCTACACTAGCCCCCAGATATGAAAGAGAACACCACCCATAGAAGCTACAAGGTCCCAGCTGCCCCATGCAAACTGTGAGCGCTTACCCGTCACTTCTCATGGCAGGGACACCTCAGCAATGCCACTTCATTTTTGTTTCCCTCCTCCTTCCTCTTCTTCGGTCACACGACACCGACTCCATATGCTAGTTACACCCCAGGCCAAATGTGATGGCAGCTAACAAATATAGAAAACTGGCCGTCCTGAAATTCGGCGGGTTAAGATAAGCCTCAACCACCACTGGTTGCAAGTAAAGAAAAGACTGGTCGAAGAAATTGTCCATCCACTCCCCGCAGCGATCACAAGCTGCGTGAGTCTCGGTACTTTAACAATTTGCATTTCTTGCCTCTCAAAATGGTATTTAAAAAAAAAAATGAGGGAGTCACACATCGTGACAATCATAACGGGTAATTGGAGTGAGGAGAGAAAGACTAATAAAACAAAATATTAACCAAAGACAATAACAGATACTATGCTTGCACCCCAAGGATAACCCGGAAAACTGAAAACACAGGATGAAGCAAGGACTGCTGACATGCGTTTGGATCATCACTGGACGTCTGCAACTGCGCGCGCAATGGACTGTTTTAACAAACCCCACACCAGCCCCGACCACTACCGCACAACAGGCCACCACCAGCCCGGACACTACACCACACATAAAGACAGACATCGAAACCCCCACTGGGTGCGAAAACGTTGCCAAATGGAACCCCCTTTCATTCATAGTAGAGGCTCTTCTAGTAATTGCCATAATCTGCAGTGTGATTCAGACACTCAGACTCCGTAAATTGGCGAGCAAAAGCTCCCGGCACCATGATATATACAGTAAGCTCCCCCTTCTTTGGAATTCAACAAAATTAAACTCATGTACCAATCGCTGCTAAAAATAAACCATGTTCCTCTTTAACTTTATTAGGATTAAGTAGAAATGTGATGCTGCTGTTTTAAATTTTGCACTGTACATAAGTTCTTTGATATCCACCAGCAGCATGAGAGTAGATTAGATAGTGTTAGCTAGAGATCAACTGTGCCGATAAATTAAGTGTTTTATAGTGACCATTAGAGATGAATTAATTTATGAATATATTAATGGAATATTAGATAAATCTCCCAAACCATAAGATGGAGTAGTGTAACCTTGCCTTGAGCAAGGGTGACCGGGCCACCAAGGATGAACAGGCATCACAATGTGATTCACCATGCATCGCGTTCAGGATCAAGAGGGCCACGTGCAAAGGACCATGGGAATTATGGCCAACCCAGGACTCAGGCAGATACAGAGCCTATGTGAAACGCAGGTAACCAGACCTGATTGAAACCCCCGCGCGTTTGCATTTTAATGGCACATTTTCCCAGGACAATAGAACTCCAATCAAGCAACCGGTACAGCCACAGACTGATCGGGGCCACTCCCCTTACACTGAAAGCCCAACTGCCAAGGTAAATGACCGCTAATGACCCGCCCAGCCACCAAGGCACCCGCCCCTTTATTGGCCAAAATCGAAGACAGTGATAAGAGCCCTATCAAACTATTGGGTCCAAGGTTAAGGATTGCCCCAAAGAGCACAAAATCCCAGAGGGGTAAAAGACGACACAGCCATGTGTTCTGTCTCTTTTGGATCAGGCCTTTGCCAACTCAATCATAGCAGGAACAGCCAGCCAAATTCAAGACCAACGATCGCTACCTGACGGATGAGCCCAGCAGAGACAGAGCCACTTTCTTCGAACCAGCCAAGTGAAATCCAGATGAAGGCCTTATCCATTTGCATAGTGCTGGTCGCCCTGAAGTTAAGTGTAGGTTATTGTAGCTGATAGGTGTAGTTTAAACTCGTAGTAGATATTGTGTTTGCATGTTGAGATAACTCTTGTGTATGTAAATAAACCGCGCGCGATTCTCCGATGTCACGCCGGTTGGGAGACTAGCGGGCCACGCCAGTTTTTCACGCCACGCCGGTCTGACGTGCTCCCACGATTCTCCGAAACGGCAAAATCGGTTCCGTCACGTTCCGTGCGCCAAAACCCGGAAAATCGCCCGAGGCACCCAAAATGGCGATTCTCCGGAACCCCCGCTATTCTCCGGCCCGGATGGGCCGAAGACCCGACGGCGTGACCCCAGTTCACGCCATCGCCGTCCACATCTTTTTAAAGTCGTCAGCCAATCCTGCTGGCTGACGCGAGCAGTGAGGAGGTGAGCGGACCGTCCCGGAGTCTTCGCAGACTGGGGAAGTCATCCCCGAGAATGCAGCGGCCAGTGAGGGGGGGGGGGGGAGAGAGCGAGTAGTGGGAGGGGGGGGGAGAGGGAGGAGGGAGCGAGTAGTGGGAGGGGGGGAGAGCGAGTAGTGGGGGGGAGGGAGCCATGGCCATTTATTCCCACTCTGTTTCCTGTCGATGAAACAATTCTTAATCCATGGCAATATATTTTCATTTCATTATATTGCCCCTAATCCCATATGCCTTGCTTTTGCACACTAATCTCTTATGTTGGCCTTTATCAGAAGCTGTCTGGACATGCAAATCAATTTGGAAACGTTTTATAAATAAATAAATTAATTAAAAACCATGTCATACACACTCCAGGAATTCACCTGCCACAGTATTATTGATAATTTGGTTTGCCCAATCTCGATGTAGATGCTACAGTGTCCTTGTTACCTGTATATCCAATTTCCTGCTTAATGTTGTCGCCTACCTTCCCAATACTGGACGGAATTCTCCGACCCCCTGCAGGGTCGGAGAATCGCCTGGGGCCAGCGTAAATCCCGCCCCCGCCGTGGCCGGAATTCTCCGCCACCCGGGAATTGGCGGGAGCGGGAATCACGCCGCACCGATCGCCGTGTCCCCAGCGGCAATTCTCCGGCCCGCGATGGGCCGAAGTCCCGCCGCTAACAGGCCTCTCCCGCCGGTGGCCTGGCCCGCGATTGTGGCCCACCGATCGGCCGGCGGGCCAGTGCCGTGAGGGCACCCTTTTTTTTCCGCCGCGGAGGCGGAAGAGACCCCCTCCTACTGCACATGCGACGGTGGTGACATCAGCGGCCGCTGACGCACCGGCACATGCGCGAACTGGCGAAGGCATTTCGGCCAGCCCCGACGCCGGGCGGCGGGCGTCAAAGGTCATTGGCGCCAGTTTTGGCACCAGTCGGCGTGGCGCCAAGCTGGCCTAGCCCCTTAAGGTGCGGAGAATTCTCCACTCTAAGGTGCTGGAGTGGTTGGCGTCACTCCGCTATGCCGGGACTTCCCGCCCCGCCGGGTAGGGGAGAATCCCGGCCACTGTTTGGAGGCCTACTGGTAACTCCCACTAATGTTTTCTACCCTTGTTGTTTTGAAGTTCCACCTAGACTGATTCTACATCTTAATTTTCTGAGCCATTGTCCTTTCTCATTCTTGCACTAATTTCATCCTTTATTAACAGCACCATCCCAACTCCTTTTCCTTTTTGCCCATCCTATTGATTCCCTGGATATTCAATTCCCAACTTCGGTCACCCTGAGGCCATTGTTGCTCGTTATGCTTTCCCTTAATTTGCTCTGTTTTCTTTACCTTTGCTCAAGAGTCGCCAGGTATCTTTCTGATACCACCACAAGGTTCAAAACCGAATACTGATCAATGACTCGATACACCAGTTAGTAAGTTTGAAATCAATGCACATTTATTTACACACACAGTCAATTATTACTCATGCACAAACTCTACTCACTAAACTACAACTACTACTAAAAGCCTATACTTAGCTTCGGGTGCCCACTCAGTCAGAGGAACAATGGCCGTTGTCCGGTTCTGATACTGCTGGCTTCGAATTGGTATAGAATAGTAGCTAGGAGCGCCTATCTCGTAGCGTGCGTTGATCTTAGACTTACTTGGCTGGTGCTTGGCGGGCCTCTCATCGCTGAGAGCCAAAGGCCAAGGTGAAGGTGAAGAAGAAGAGTAAGAGAGCAAACTGACCTTGGGGGCTCTTCTTTATAGTCCAAAAGGTTTTTTGCGCCCTTCTGGGCGGACCCTGGACCTGGTCCCAATTAATTGACCATGTCTCATATCGATTCTCTCCAATAACGGGGTCGTTCCCCAATCGCTGGGTGGGCCCTAGGTAACCGTTGGCCTACCTTTGTTTTAGTCTCCACTGGCGCCGGGGAGTCTGTCCTGGTACCGATTGTTTAAAAGTTTCTTTTTGTCCCCGGAGATAGCTCATTACTGTGCTAATGGCTTGTAGTTTCAGCTCTGTCTGGGCTCTGCAAGTTCCAATCCACAGGCAACCTTGTACCTGCTTGTTTTTCTAGTGCTGTCCATTTTTCCCTGCACTCTTTGCGAATGTCCATTTTGGAATCAGGATGTGGCCACCCCAGGCGGCTACACCATGTCTCCATAATTGCAATCATGTCATTCCCATTTAAATCTATTAGTACTGTCAATTTATCTACCCTATTGTGACTGCTCCATGCATCCAGATATGATGACTTCAGACATGTCTTTTCAACATTTTTGCACATCTTTTTTATACTAAGACCCTATTTGTTGCTTGTCCATGTTTCCTCTGCCTTCCAGTTTTGCTTTTCACTTTTTTACCTTTCATTTCTATCTTTGTCTCCCTGTTTTGCATCTCCCTGCTCTGGTCCCCTCCCCCCCCCCCCCTCCCCCCATTATCCAGTTTAAACCCTCCCCAACAGTGCTTGTGAATACCTAAAAGATGATATTGGTCCCTCTCATGCTGGGATGCAATCCGTCCAGTTGTACAGGTCCCATCTTCCCCAGAACCACTCCCAAAGCATCAAAAATTGAGATCACTCCCTCCTACACCATCCCTCAAGCCACACATTTATCTGCCTTATTCTCTTATTTCTACTACTGCTCACACCTAGCATTGGGAGTAATCTTGAGATTACAACCTATGATGCCTTGCATTTTGATTTAACCCATAACTCCCTAGATTCGACTTTCAGGCCCTCATCAATCTTTTTAGTTATATCATTGGTACTGATATGGAACATGTGGTTGTATGAATGTGAGCACTGCCATTGGTGCAGAGCATTAGTTTCCCATTGGCTCTGGCTGGTCACGTGCCTCTCGTCCGATTGGCTGGGACTAGTCATGTGACTGCTCACCAATTGGTCGAGAGGCAAGTAGACCCCACCTCCGAGGCGGGGTATAAGTACCCAGAGTTCCCGGCGGTCGGCCTTTCTCTGTAGTCGACCACCGGGCTAACAACTAGCTGATTAAAGCCACAGTTTGGATCTTCATCGTGTCTCGAGTCCAATTGATGGTACATCAATTTAATCAGCTAGAATTTTGGAATGGAGCTACGCATCAAGCCTGACTGCCTCTGCACCAGCCCGCATGCTTCAAATGCGTCTGCAATCTTTAAACACTGGCAGGCGTGTTTCAACAATTACCTGACAACTGCAGCCAGCAAGCCCACCAAGGAGCAGAAACTCCACATCCTCCACTCATGCGTGGGCACGGCGGTATATTCAATGATGAGGACGAAAGCGATTATGATGCGGCCATGGAGATTCTCAAAGGACATTTTCTCCGGCTGGTCAACGAAGTATACGCACGGAATCTCCTGACGACTAGACAACAGTTCCCTGGTGAGTCACCTGAGTCAGGGAGAATGTGCGCGTGTCTCCAAGTTTCGGCGACTGAGCACATGGAACTTTTAATTAGAGACGCTTATGTTGCTGGCATGCAATCCTCCTCTATCCACTAACGATTGCTGGAGAAGAACACCCTCAGCCTAGCTGAGGCACGGACCCTTGCAACCTCCCTGGAGGTTGCTGACCTGAACGCCCGCGCATACGCCCCCGGCCGTGCAGCAACCCCCTGGACTTCACGGTACGCACCACCCCCATCCTCCGTGGACCCCGCCCCCCCCCCCCCCCCCCCCCCCCCCCCAGGCCTGCGCTCCGGGTCGCTCCGACAAACTAGCGGGGCCCTGCTGCTATTTTTTTGGCCTCTCCAAGTACCCCCACCTGCGCTGCCCGGCCCGCTCCGCTCTGTGTAAGAGCTGCGGGAAGAAGGGCCACTACTCGGTGGTCTGCCAGACCAAGTCGGTCGCTGCTGTTCCGCGCAGCGACCGCGGATCCCACCCTCCAGGCCCCCCTAGGGCCCAGTGCCGTGCATCGACCTCTCAGGCCTGCCTCCCGGCCCCCGCAACGACCCCACGGTCCTCCCGACCCTCGCTCCCGGCTGCCCCGACCGGCCAGCAGGCGCCGGTGACACTGCCCCCAGCCGCCACGGGGTTCCCACGGGCGCCGCCATCTTGGGCCCCGGGCGCCATGTGCGGGCCATGGGCACCGCCATCTTGGGGCCCCGGCTCCATGTGCGGGTCCTGGGCGCCGTCATCTTGGGACCCCGATTCCACGTGCGGGTCCTGGGCGCCGCCACCTTGGGCCAAAACGGAAGGCCTTGCCAGTGATTACTCTGCCACCGAGCATCATCTGGAACTCTCGTCACGACTTGCTTCCATCACATTCGACCAGTCGCGACCACGCACGCTCGCCAAGACTGCGACAATCATCCAGCTCAACGGACACAAAATGAGATGCCTGCTGGACTCCGGGAGCACGGAAAGTTTCGTCCACCCCGACACGGTAAGACGCTGCGCACTCCCCATCCATCCAGTTAAGCATAAGATTGAATTGGCCTCGGGTTCGCACTCCGTCCAAATCCGTGCTGCATAGCGGACCTCACGGTCCAGGGGAGGATTTTCAAAAACTTCAAACTCCTCATTCTCCCCCGTCTATGCGCTCCGGCACTCTTGGGCCTGGATTTCCAGTGCAACCTGCGGAGCTTGACCTTCCAATTTGGCGGCCCTATTCCCCCCCTTACTGTTTGCAGTCTCGCGTCCCTCAATGTGGACCCCCCTTCCTTGTTTGCTAATCTCACCCCAGATTGTAAACCTGTCGCCACTCGGAGCAGACGATACAGTGCCCAGGACCGGACCTTCATCGGGTCCGAGGTCCAGTGGCTCATTAAGGAATGAGTTATCGAGGCCAGCAAGAGTCCCTGGTGAGCCCAACTGCTGGTAGTTCGGACTGGGGAGAAAAACCGGATGGTCATTGATTACAGTCAGGCCATCAACAGGTTTACGCAGCTGGACGCATATCCTCTCCCCTGTATTTCCGACCTGGTTAACAGGATCGCGAAATACGGTGGACCTTAAGTCCGCCTACCACCAGCTCCCCATCCGCGCGAGTGACCGAATGTACACCGCGTCTGAGGCAGATGGGCGCCTCTACCACTTCCTCAGGGTTCCATTCGGTGTCACAAATGGAGTCTCGGTCTTCCAAAGGGAAATGGACCGAATGGTCGACAAGCACGGTTTACGGGCCACCTTCCCGTATCTCAATAACGTCACCATCTGCGGCCATGACCAGCAGGACCACGACATCAACCTCCAACAATTCCTCCGAACCGCGAAACTCCTTAATTTAACCTACAATAAGGATAAGTGCATGTTTAGCACCGACCGTCTAGCCATCCTTGGCTACATAGTGCGTAACGGAGTGATAGGCCCCGATCCCGAACACATGCGCCCCCTGATGGAACTCCCTCTCCCCAACTCCCTCAAATCCCTCAAACGCTGCCTGGGCTTCTTCTCATATTACGCCCAGTGGGTCCCCAACTACGCCGACAAAGCCCACCCCCTCATCAAATCCACTTCCTTTCCCCTGTCGATGGAGGTCCGCCAGGCCCTTAGCCGCATCAAAGCGGATATCGCAAAGGCTACGATGCATACTATCGACGAGTCCCTCCCATTCCAGGTCGAGAGCGACGCGTCTGACGTAGCTCTGGCGACCACCCTGAACCAAGCGGGCAGACCCGTGGTCTTCTTCTCACGAACCCTCCACGCTTCCGAAATCCGCCATTCCTCAGTGGAAAAGGAGGCACAGGCCATAGTCGAAGCTGTGCGATATTGGAGGCACTGTCTGGCCAGCAGGAGGTTTACCCTCCTCACAGACCAACGGTCAGTAGCTTTCATGTTCGATAATGCACAGAAGGGCAAGATCAAGAACGACAAGATCTTGCGGTGGCGGATCGAGTTGTCCACGTACAACTACAATATCTTGTATCGTCCTGGGAAGCTCAACGAGCCTTCCGATGCCCTATCACGTGGTACCTGTGCCAGCGCGCAGATTGACCGCCTCCGCTCCCTCCACATGGACCTCTGCCATCCAGGGGTCACCCGTTTTTACCATTTTATTAAGACCCGCAACCTGCCCTACTCCTTTGAGAAGGTCAGGACCGTCACCAGGGACTGCCACGTCTGCGCCGAGTGCAAACCGCACTTCTACCGCCCCGAACGAGCACATCTGATCAAGGCATCCCGCCCCTTTGAACGTCTCAGTATAGACTTCAAGGGTCCCCTTCCCTCCAACAACCGTAACACATATTTCTTGAGTGTTATCGACGAATACTCCCGCTTCCCTTTCGCCATTCCTTGTCCCGACATGACCACAACAACCGTCATAAAGGCCCTCCTATCCATCTTCTCCCTGTTCGGTTACCCCGCGTACATCCACAGCGACCGGGGGTCCTCCTTTATGAGTGACGAACTGCGTCAATTCCTGCTCAGCAGGGGCATAGCCTCTAGCAGGACGACCAGTTATAACCCCCGGGGTAACGGTCAGGTCGAGCGGGAGAATGGCACCATTTGGAAGACCATCCTGCTGGCCCTATGGTCCAGAGATCTCCCTATCCCCCGTTGGCAAGAGGTCATCCCCGACGCCCTTCATTAAATCCGGTCTCTCCTCTGTACTACCACTAATCAAACACCTCATGAACGTCTTCTTGTTTTCCCTAGGAAGTCGTCCTCAGGATCCCCTCTCCCGACCTGGCTGGCCACTCCCGGGCCCATCTTACTCCAGAAGCATGTGCGAGTGCACAAGTCCGACCCGTTGGTTGAGCGAGTCCAGTTACTCCACGCCAACCCGCAATATGCGTACGTGGAGTATCCCAACGGTCAGCAGGATACGGTCTCGCTTCGGGACCTGGCACCCGCCGGCGTGCGGCCTTCTCCCCCTACATCAACACCTCCCCCCCAACCCCAATTCCCCCCAGCGTCCCCCGCGCCCTCACGATCCAGCGCACATGCCCCCTCTCCCCCGATTACAGCATCTCCACCACCGGCCCGGGGTACGGAGACACATCTGCGACCGATGCTCCCGGAGGCAAGGACGACCATCGGCCCGACATCACCGGCTCCACTGCGACGGTCCTCCAGAACACCACGGGCAACTGACAGGCTGATCGTGTCCATCTGATGCGACCATGGGACATTCTTTTGGACTTTGTTGTTATTCTGTTGCACCTTATGTTAGTAGTAGTAGTATTGTTTTTTTGCCATGAGCCAGTGGTTAGCCCACCTTTCTCAATTTTTGCTGCTCATACCACCAGTCCTCGGACCCCCCCCCCCCTCTCTCTCTTCCACTTACACCCCCCCGCCTTCTTTCTCCACAAGGGGTGAATGTGGTGGAGTATCCCACAGGGCCCCTGGCTAGTCACCTTCCCCCTTCAGAATCCTGCAGCAACTCAGTGGCACCCTTGACCTTAGCACTAGGGAGCCACAGATCATCCTGGTGTCATATCTACTGCTTCAGAAATGTGTAACTCTTTAATTTCCGGTAGAATCCCCAAAACTACAGCACTCCCACTCCCCCCCCCCCCCCCCACCCCATGTGCAGCTAAGCCACTCATGGTACCACAGACTTGGCTCTTGCAGCATTCCCCTCAGAAACCATCTGCTTAGCAGTATTCAAAATTGAAATTCTGTGAGAGAGGTAGATTGATCCAGGGGTCCTGCATTATCTGCCTTGTGCTTTTCCTCTCAGAAGATCTCAGCCTTGCAAATGCTACACAGTGATGCCAGCCTCAGCTACAGATCTGAAACATGAATTTTGAGTAGCTGCAACTGGTGACACCTCCTGAGCACATGGTTGCCTTGGACACTGGGTTATGTTCCTGACTTCCCACACCGCACAGGATGAGCATTCCACATGGCTGAGTTGGCCTGCCATGCCTTACCCTGAAATGACTCCCTTTAATTTTACTTTGTCTAGATTAAAGAATATTGAACATACACTTCACTTCTTATGCTTTAAACACTGGCATCATGGCACAAGGTGGCGGGAGCAAAACGGAATGAAGTGGTAGTAGGGTACATTATAGTGAGTGGGATTGATACTGTTCTTCACAGCAAAGGGTAAGAGTCCAGGAGGCTGTGCTGCCTGCCTGGTGTCAGGGTTATGGACATCTGCTCAGGACTAGAGAGGAACATGGGAGTGGGACGGGTAGGACCCAACCATTATGGCCCATTTAGGTACCAATGACATAGGAAGGAGAAGGAAAGTATTTCTTCATACTCAACTAGGGAACAAATTAAGAAGCAGAACCCAAAATGTAATGATCTCAGGTTTATTATCTGAGCCATATGCAAATTGTCAAAAGGCAAATGAAATCAGTTAATTGATGCGTGGTTCAAAGGCTGGTGTGGTAGAAGTGGGTTCTGGGTTGTAGGGCACTGGCACCAGTACTGGGGAAATTGGGTGCAGAGCCATTGGGATAGTCTACACCTGAACCATGCTGAGACCAATGTTCTAGTGAGCCGCATAACTAAGGAAGTAGTCAGGTTTTAAACCCAATATAGGGCAAGGGTTTAAATTTGACAAGATGTGGTAAATCAAAGAGTAGCGGCAAGATAAAAGCGAAATGGGAAATTAAAAATAGCCCGTGACAGGAATGGATAGAAATAACAAATTTAAGAGTAAATCAACAAATAAGGCTAGAAGTTAAAACAATATTAAAAGGACAAAACTAAAGGCTCCATACTGGATTCTCCAGTTCCCCAGCCGCATGCTTCCCAGTGGCGTGCTATACATTGCCTGTGGGATACTCATCATTTGTCAATGGGATATCCCATTGAAGCCATCCCACTCCGCTGAGAAGCCATGGGTTGGGGTGCACTGCCGTTAGTAAAATTGAATCGCAATGGCCGAAGAATTCCAGCCTCTGTATCTAAATGTACATAACATTCAAAACAAAACAGATGAACTGATAACAAAAATAGAAATAAATATCTACAATCTGATAGCTGTTATATTGCTGCAGAATGACATAGATTGGGACCTGAATATTGAAGAGTACATGAAATCTAGGAAGGGCAGGGAGCTCGGAAAAGGTGGAGTGGTGGCTCTGTTAATTAATCATGGTATTAGCACAATAGAGAGGGAAGACTTAAGTTCAGGAATTCAGGGTGCAGAAGTGGTTTGGATAAAGAGGAGAAATTATAAAGGCAAGCAAACACTTGTGAGAGTGGTGTTCTGCCCCCTAACAGCACCCACATGGTAGGCTGGAGTACAAAGGAAGAAATAATGAGAGCTTGTTGGAAAAATATTGTGATCACTATAGGGGATTGTAATCTACAATTAAACTGGAAAAATCAGATGGCCAAAGGTAGCCTAGATGAGAAATTCATAAAATCTTTTTGACTTAGTTTCTTACAACACCATGTTTTGGAGCCAATTAGATAAAATGCTATATTAGACCTGATATTTTGCAATGACATAGGATTAGTTAATGAATTTGTAGCGAAGGTACCGCTAGGTAGCAGTGATCAGAATATGATTGGATTTTGCATTGAGTTTGAGGAAAAGTGTGGATCTAAGACTAATAATTTAAACTTAAATAACGGTAATTATGAGGGCATGAAAGCGGAAATAGGTAAGTGAGATGGCAAATAGGTTAGGAGATAGTTCAATAGAGATGCATGATTCAGTGGCACACATTCAAGGGGATATTTCAGAAGACACAGATTAGAAACATTCCAACAAGAAAGAAAGACTTTGAGGATACAACCTGATGTACCATTGATTGTACGTGAGGCGAGTGATTTACCAAAGTCTGGCTTTAATTGACTAGAACACAGCTCTGCGATCGTCTACAGTGGAAAGGGACGATCGTCAGGCGTCTGAGCATTTATACCTCGTTAATAGAGGCGTGGTGAACTCAGCCTCTCAGCCAATCGGTCGAGAGGCACATGACCGACCAGGGCCAATGGTAAGCCGACGTTCTGGCCCAATGGCAGATGAGTATGCAGATCATATCACCACATTCACCCCTTACGGAGAAGGAAGGCGGGGGGGGGGGTGTGAACGAGACCCAGGGTGGGGTGGGGGGGGGGGGGGGAGAACTGGTGATATGAGTAGCCGTCGGGAGAATAATTTTCTCTCCGTACCCTTATCGAATTTGGGGGCTTCCCACTGGCCCAGACATAACGATATTTACAAAAAGAAAGTCCATGGGGCTGTAGAACTCTAGAAGGATTCGATCAGTCTTTTGGTGGTCCTTGACGTCCTGGCCGAGCGCCGCAGTGGAGGAGTTGTCGTCGGATCGGCTGATGGTCCTGCTGATGTCCTGGAGTCCGGGAGCGATAGACTTCGAGTAGTCTCCGTCACCTGAGCTGGCCGCGGAGACGCCATGGATGAGGGGTGGGGAAGCTGAATGGGGTGCTGGGGTGAAAAAGGGAAGGGGGGGTCTGTGGTGGGGGGGGGCCGCACGCCGGCGGGTGCCAGGTCCCGGAGGGAGACCGTGTCCTGCCGACCGTCGGGGTACTCCACATACGCGTACTGCGGGTTAGCGTGGAGTAACTGGACATGCTCCACCAACGGGTTGGACTTGTGCACCCGCACATGCTTCCGGAGCAAGATGGGCCCGGGGGTGACCAGCCACGTCGGGAGAGGGGATCCGGAGGACGACTTGCTGGCGAAAACAAGAAGACGCTCATGAGGTGTCTGATTTGTTGCAGTACAGAGGAGTGAGCGGATAGAGAGCAGGGCATCGGGGATCACCTCTTGCCATTGGGAAATAGCGAGATTTCTGGACCGGAGGGCCAGTAGTATGGTCTTCCAGATGGTACCATTCTCCCGCTCGACCTGTCTGTTACCCCGAGGGTTATAGCTGGTCGTCCTGCTAGAGGCGATGCCCCTGTCGAGCAGGAATTGACGCAGCTCGTCGCTCATAAATGAGGACCCCCGATCGCTGTGTATGTACGCGGGGTAGCTGAACAGTGAGAAGATGGAGAGTAGGGCCTTAATGACGGTCGATGTGGTCATGTCGGGACAGGGAATGGCGAAGGGGAAGCGGGAGTGTTCATCGATAACCGCCAGGAAGTAAATGTTGCGGTTGTTAGAGGGAAGGGGCCCCTTGAAGTCAATGCTAAGACGTTCGAAGGGGCGGGATGCTTTGATCAGGTGTGCGCGCTCGGGGCGGTAGAAGTGCGGTTTGCACTCGGCGCAGATGTGGCAGTCACGGGTTACTGACCTGACTTCCTCGATGGAGTAGGGCAGGTTGCGGGCCTTAATGAAATGGTGTAGACGGGTCACCCCTGGATGGCAGAGGTCTGCGTGGAGGGAGCGGAGGCGGTCTGTCTGCGCGCTGGCGCAGGTACCGCGGGACAGGGCATCAGGAGGCTCATTGAGCTTCCCAGGACGATACAAGATATCATAGTTGTACGTGGATAACTCGATCCGCCACCGTAAAATCTTGCCATTTGTGATCTTGCCCCTTTGTGCATTATCAAACATGAAGGCTACTGACCGTTGGTCTGTGAGGAGGGTAAACCTCCTGCCGGCCAAATAGTGCCTCCAATGTCGCACGGCTTCGACTATGGCCTGGGCTTCCTTTTCCACAGAGGGGTGGCGGAGTTCGGAAGCCTGGAGAGTTCTGGAGAAGAAGGCCACGGGTCTGCCCGCTTGGTTCAGGGTGGCCGCCAGAGCTACTTCTGATGCGTCGCTCTCGACCTGGAAGGGGAGGGCCTCGTCGATGGCGCGCATCGTGGCCTTTGCGATGTCCGCTTTGATGCGGCTAAAGGCCTGGCAGGCCTCTGTCGACGGCGGGAAGGTCATGGTTTGCATGAGGGTACGGGCCCTGTCAGCGTAATTGGGAACCCATTGGGCGTAGTATGCGAAGAACCCCAGGCAGCGTTTGAGGGATTTGGGGGTATTGGGGAGAGGGAGTTCCATCAGGGGGCGCATGCGTTCGGGGTCGGGGCCTATCACTCCGTTACACACTACGTAGCCGAGGATGGCTAGGCGGTCGGTGCTAAACACGCATTTATCCTTATTGTACGTGAGGTTAAGGAGTTTTGCGGTTTGGAGGAATTTCTGGAGGTTGGCGTCATGGTCCTGCTGGTCGTGGCCGCAGATGGTGACATTATCAAGATACGGGAAGGTAGCCTGTAATCCGTACTTGTCGACCATTCGGTCCATCTCCCGTTGGAAGACCGAGACCCCATTTGTGACACCAAACGGAACCCTAAGGAAGTGGTAGAGGCGCCCATCAGCCTCGAACGCGGTGTACAGTCGGTCACTCGCGCGGATCGGGAGCTGGTGGTAAGCGGACTTAAGGTCCACCGTGGAGAAGACCTTGTATGTCACGATCTCGTTTACCATGGTAGAAATACGGGGGAGAGGATACGCGTCCAGTTGCGTAAACCGATTGATGGTTTGGCTATAATCGATGACCATCCGGTTTTTCTCCCCCGTCCGGACCACCAGCACTTGGGCTCGCCAGGGGCTGTTGCTGGCCTCGATGACCCCTTCCGTCAGCAACCTCTGGACCTCAGACCTGATGAAGGATCGGTCCTGGGCGCTGTACCGTCGGCTCCGTGTGGCGACGGGTTTGCAATCGGGGGTGAGGTTAGCAAACAGGGAGGGAGGGTCCACTTTGAGGGACGCGAGGCTGCAGACATTGTGAGGGGGGGGTATAGGGCCGCCGAATTGAAAGGTCAAGCTCTGCAGGTTGCACTGAAAGTCCAGTACTAGGAGTGCCGGTGCGCAAAGGTCAGGGAGGACAAGGAATTTATAATTTTTAAAAACCTTCCCTTGGACCGTGAGGTCCGCGATGCAGCACCCGGTGATGTGGACGGAGTGCGAACCTGAGGCTAAACCGATTTTGCGTGTTACGGGATGGACAGGGAGCACGCAGCGTCTTACCGTGTCAGGGTGAACAAAGCTTTCCGTGCTCCTGGAGTCCAGCAGGCAGTCCGTCTCGTGACCGTTGAGGTGGATCAGCGTAGTCGTTTTGGCGAGCGTGCGTGGATGAGACTCGTCGAGTTGAACGGCCGCGAGCCGTGGAGAAAATCTGTCGTCGCCGTCCGAGTCGATGCTGGAGGGACGTTGCGTGGCAGACCTGGAAGTCGGTGGCCAGGATCCATATGTGAGGTCTGTTCCCAAAGATGGCGGCGCCCAGTATCCGCACGTGGGGTCGGGGCCCCAAGATGGCGGCGCCCAGGACCCGCACGTGGGGTCGGCGCCCCAAGATGGCGGCGCCCAGGAAGCCCTCGTTGCCGCTGGTGGCGGAGCTAGCGTTGCCGGCGCTGCGAGCTGATGAGGTGAGGCGCGCAGGCCGGCTCCAGGAGGTGAGTTACATGCATCAGGTGTGGGGACGCGCAGGCCGGCTCCAGGAGGTGAGTTACATGCATCAGCTGCGGGGACGCGCAGGCCGGCTCCAGGACGCCGGTTAGGTGCGTCAGCTGTGGGGACGCGCAGGCCGGCTCCAGGACGCCGGTTAGGTGCATCAGCTGTGGGGACGCGCAGGCCGGCTCCAGGAGGTGAGTTACATGCATCAGCTGTGGGGACGCGCAGGCCGGCTCCAGGACGTTGGTTAGGTGCATCAGCTGTGGGGACGCGCAGGCCGGCTCCAGGAGGTGAGTTAGGTGCATCAGCTGTGGGGACGTGCAGGCCGGCTCCAGGAGGTGAGTTAGGTGCATCAGCTGTGGGGACGCGCAGGCCGGGTGCGGGGGGCCGGGGGCGGGGAGAGCAGAGTCGCGCTGCGGGCAGGCAGGGACCGGGGGGGCTCGGAGAGGCGAGCCGGTCAGGCGCCGGGGCCCGGGGGCGGGGGCGAGAAACGTGCGGGGCAGGCCGGCAGAGGCCTGGAGGGGCCGGGGAGGTGCGCTTGTCGGCCCGCGGGGCGCGAGTCGGGAGCGGCTGGGGCGGCCCTGGGGGAGAGAGAGAGGCACACAAGCCATTCGCAGAGGCCTGGGGGCGGGGGGGAGAGTGCTGTGCAGCTTCCAGAAGTGCCGCAGCCAGCGTTTTGGCCTGGCAGACCGTGGAGTAGTGGCCCTTCTTCCCGCAGCTCTTACAGAGGGCGGAGCGGCCTGGGCAGCGCGAGCGAGGGTGTTTAGCGTACCCGCAAAAGTAGCAGCGGGGCCCCGCAGATTTATCGGGGCGCCCCGCGGCACAAGCCTGAGGGAGGCCGGGAGCGGCGGGTGGCGGGTGGGAAGCGTGCCAGGAGGCGGCCTGGCCAGGGTCATAGGTGCGAGCGCTTAGATCTGCGACCTCCAGGGAGGTGGAGAGAGTCAGCGTCTCAGTTAAACTGAGTTCGTCTCTTTCCCGCATCCGCTGGCGGATCACGGGAGACAGCATCCCAGCCACGTAAGCGTCTCTGATGAGTAGCTCCATGTGCTCTGTAGCGGACACCGCTACACAGGCGCAACCTCTCCCCAGGGCATAGAGGGCCCGGGCGTATTGGTCTAGAGACTCACCGGGGACCTGCTTTCTGGTGGCCAGTAGATGTCGAGCGAATACCCTGTTTGATGAATTGTCCTTTTAGCTTTTGTATAGCGTCATCATAATCCGTTTCCTCTTTGATTATTGCGTAAGCGTCAATACCCACGCTGGAGTGGAGGACGTGCAGCTTCTGTGCCCCGGTGGGGGGTGTGATTGTAGATGCTAGGAACCCTTCGAGGCAAGTCAGCCAGAGTTGGAAAAGTTCTGCAGAGTTCGGAGTTTGCGGGCTGATGCGGAGGCATTCGGGCTTGATGCGGAACTCCATCTTCAAAGTCGTAGTCAATTAAATTGATGTACCATCGATTGTACGCGAGGCGAGTGATTTACCAAAGTCTGGCTTTAATTGACTAGAACACAGCTCTGCGTTCGTCTACAGTGGAAAGGGACGATCGTCAGGCGTCTGAGCATTTATACCTCGTTAATAGAGGCGTGGTTAACTCAGCCTCTCGGCCAATCGGTCGAGAGGCACATGACTGACCAGGGCCAATGGTAAGCCGACGTTCTGGCCCAATGGCAGACGAGTATGCAGATCATATCACCACACAACCTCCATGGTTAACTAAAAAAAATCAAAGGTACAATCAAAATTAAAGAAAAAGCATAAGGATGAATGGTAGGTCAGAAGATTGGACAGAATATAAAAAACAGCAAAGAATGACAAAAAGATGAACAGGGTGGGAAAAATTAGAATAGGAAATAAAGCTAGCTAGAACTATAAAGACAGATGTTAAGAGTATCTGTTCATAATTAAATAAGAAAAGACTTAACAAAGTGAGTGCTGGTCCTATAGAAAGTGTGTCAGGGGAATTAATAATGGAAAATCAAAAGATGGTGGATAAATTAAACAGGTATTTTTCACTGATCTGTATTATAAAAGAGACAAGTAACATTCCAGAAATAGCTGTAAATCAGGAAATGGAAGGGAAGGAGGAACAAAATAAAATTATAATCACCAGAGAAGTGGTGCTGAACAAATTATTGCAGCTGTAAGTTGACAGGTCCCTGGGTCCAGATGGACTTCATCCTAGTTTCTTAAAGAAAGTGGCTGATGAGATAGATGATGCATGGTTTCAATTCTCCAAAGTGTCCTCAATTTGGGAACGTTCCATTAGATTGGAAAACTCTTTTATTCAATGTAGCTCTTTTATTCAAAAGGGAGGGAGACAGAATGCAGGAAACTGCAAGCCACTTAGTTCACATCCATCATAAAAAAAATGTTAGAAGCTATTATTAAACCCATTGTAGCAGGGTGCGTAGATACATTTAGGGTAATTAAGAGTCAATATGGTTTTAGAACATAAAACAGTACAGCACAGAACAGGCCCTTCGGCCCTCAATGTTGTGCCGAGCCATGATCACCCTACTCAAACCCACGTATCCACCCTATACCCGTAACCCAACAACCCCCCCCCCTCCCCCCCCCTTAACCTTACATTTTTTTATGACACTACGGGCAATTTAGCATGGCCAATCCACCTAACCCGCACATCTTTGGATTGTGGGAGGAAACCGGAGCACCCGGAGGAAACCCACCCACACACGGGGAGGACGTGCAGACTCCACACAGACAGTGACCCAGCTGGGAATCGAACCTGGGACCCTGGAGCTTTGAAGCATTTATGCTAACCACCATGCTACCGTGCTGCCCTGCCCTGCCCTGCTTTTGTCAGAGTGAAATCATGTTTCGCCAATTTATTGGAGTTCTTTGAAGAAGTAACATGTGCTGAGTGTTATGTATCTGGAAATACATTTTTCTGGTTATGTGTCACGTGATGTGTAATGATGTCAGCAGAATGTATGCCCCAGCTTTGCGCAGATCACCATCTTGATTGTATTGAGCATCTTCCTGAATAAACCTTTCATTGTGTTTCACAAGAATCCAGAATGTGGGCACCCCCATACCTTTTCTCTTTGCGGCAACTAAAAAATATAACAGAAGAGAAAACTGGCAATGAGGATTGATGCAGAAAAATCATTGGAAAGAAGATTTTTGTTGACTAACTGTGGGACTGCATGGGGAGCAATGATCGATTCTTGGGACCAGACTTAGCTACACTCAGACATTGTGTGAAACACCACCACCGAGGTGGAGGTTTAACAAAAGGTCTTGACAGCAATTGTGAGTAAGAAGACCGACAGTCGTGGAAGACGTGTTTGCTTTCAAGCGTACACATGGGACTGCAGACATGGCCAAGCTTCACAGGTTGAGGGAATGGAGATCTTGAAGTTTGCCAACTCTGCGTGGGTCATTACTCCGCAGGAAATGCAAAATACTCAGGCATAAATAGGAAAAGTGTGACTTTTTCCGTTCATCCGTAAATTCCCTTGATCATATTATCAACAAAGCTGGTTTAAACAAAGAGCCAAAAAATAATGTCAGCAATGTTGGAAGAACCATGTCTTCCAATTGTGACACAATTAAGGTTGTTCTTAGGACTGACCAATTTTTATGGTAAATTTGTGCCGAATTTAGCAACACGATTGAAGCCTTTACACATGTTGTTCTGTGTCACACAGGCATGGCACTGGTCAGAAGAATGTGAGAATGTATGCAATGAATTGAAAGAAGCTTTACTGAAGTCAGAGCTGTTGGTTCGTTATAATCCCAAAAAAGAATTGCAATTAGCTTGCGATGCCTCACCCTATAGAGGTTGTGCTGTCATCTCACACATTTATGTCTTCAGGAGAGGAATGACCTTTTGCTTCACAAACTCTTATTTGCACAGAAATAAATTAAGCTCAGCTAGAAAAAGAAAAATAAGCTCTGAGCATCATTTTCTGTGTGAGAAGGTTCCACCGTTATCTTTGTGGTCATCATTTGAACGAACGGCCCTTGACTACAATCTTTGGGCCATACCTTCTAAGGCAGCTAGTAGATTGCAAAGATGGTCATTGATATTGCCAGCATACACTTACGATATCCAGTATCGCAAGTCAGAGCAGCATGCAAATTCTGATGCTTTAGCATGATTGTTAAAAGTCAAGCATGAACCTGGAGAATATTTTGTCAATATTTTGTTTTTTTGCTCGTGGATAGTGCACCTGTGACTTCATCTCAAGTTCAAAGATATGCAAGATCTGATCCAGTGATGGGGAAGGTGATGGACTTGGTCCAAAAAGGAACGCTGCCAGATGTTCAGAGGTAAAATCCAGACCTCAAGACCTACATCACATGAAGAGTGGAGTTGACAATATAGAATGCAGTTCTACTGTGGGGAATCTGTGTGATTATTCCTCCATGCTTGTGGGGTAGAATCCTTGACCTGAAGGACATCCTGGTGTGATAAGGATGAAGGAATTGGCACATAGTTATTTTTGGTGGACAGGATTAGCGCTCAAATTGAAGAGAAAGTTGGTTAATGCCAATCATCTGAAAACTAAGGAACACTCCACCTCAGTGCCACAGTTGTTTGCACTGCTGCCTCACAGTGCAAGGGACCCGGGTTCGATTCCAACCTCAGATGACTGTCGTGCGGAGTTTCTCCCTGTGTCTGCGTGGGTTTCCTCGAGGTGCTCCGGTTTCTTCCCACAGTCCAAAGATGTGCAGGTTAGGTGGATTGGCCATGCTAAATTGCCCCTTAGCGTGGGGTTGCAGGAAAATGCTGGGGGATTGGGCTTAGGTAAGGTGGTCTTTTGAAGAGTCTGTGCAGATTCAATGGCCGAATGAATTCCTTCTGTACTGATTCTATGATTACAACCATTACATCCGTGGGAATGGAAGGCACAGTAATGACAGAGAATAGACATCAATTATGCTGGTGCACTGGGAGGGCCTTGGTGATTGTGAGCATTTGAATTGGCCAGACATCTCGATAATGAAGTCAACAACAACTGAACAGACCATTGAGAAATTAGACAAAGTATTCACAAGAACCTGAACACAAGAGCTGATTGTCAGTGATAATGGTACGTAGTTAGTTTTGAAAGTGTTTGAGGACTATTTGAAAGGGAATGGTGTACATCACATCAAGTCAGAACATCCAGCAAACAATGGATTGGCTGAACGTCCTGTGCAATCACTAAAGTATTCCATAAAAGCATTGAAGGACCAGGGAACATTTTCAAGTTGAGTAAACAAATTTCTAATGGACTGGATTTTCTGCTTCGTGACCCTGGAAGCGAGAATCTCGATCGGGCGGAGAATTGCACGAAATGGAAAAAAACATTTTGTACCTGCTGTTGATTCTGACGTCATGGTCTCTCGCTGGCTGTGATATTGAGGATTGTACTGACGGATCCGTGCAAATCTGTTATTTCCATGGGTTTTAATATTATTAGCGGCTTGGATACTTCATGCTCCACCTCTCTGTGATGCTTCACTCCTCTTAGGGGGAAGACCCACGGGTGTGAATAAGTGCAGGTATTTACAAGGAGGGCCTGGGCACCATGGCTGTGGAGGGGGAGCAGGAAACTTAAGAAACTCTGAAAAGGCCTCAAACATTGTCGGGTTTGCTGGGGGGGTGGCTGCCCGAGCCAGGGGCAGTAGCTGGGAATGACTTGGTGCCAAGTCCGTGGATTCAGGGGCCTGGAATCTCCGCTGTCGGGATGCTCCATTTTGCTGGCAGCCTGGGGGCTTCCCGACAGCGTGGTGCTGCCCCACAATGGGAAACGTATTGACCAGCCAGCATAATGGAGCATCCCGCTGGCAGGGTGAACCTTAAATGTGGTGCGGCGGGGCGGAAAATCCAGCCCAGCGTGAGTCGCTCAGGATTGGGTGGCCTCGTTCAGACCGCCATTGCTTCATTATGTGTTTTATATATGCCCCTCTGGTTCTATTTCCAGGGCTGTGGTTGCTCACAGTGTTGAGTGCAGCCAGTATCCTTTGAATGCTCGGAAAGCCTCTGGACATCTGTGAGTCCATCGAGGCGGCCCCTCATATCCCAGCTGTTACATCAAGGGGATGGGCTTGGCCAAACTCAATCAGGGAACCATCAGGTGTTGACAGTCCTCATAAGTGCTTCCCCATTGCAGAGGAAGCAGGGGATCAGCAGAGCTCACCCTAAACAAAGGACACCTGCATCGTATCCTTTGGAACCCTCCCTGGATCTCTGCCTCTCTCACGACAGAGGGCTCACCAGTGACCCCCATTAATCAGGATCACCTGCTGTCTCCTCGTGGTAAGGCTGGCAGCGCTGACTGCTTCTGCCACCACCTCCTAGGCAATGTTCAGAAGGGTGAGCTTGTGTCAGCGGCTCCTCACTGGCATGGAACAGTGGATCCACCTCAGACTTCTGAACTTGGTGGGCAGGTCTTCTGTGAGCCATCTTCATGGCTGCAGTGAGTGTGTGGTAAATGGAATGCGCAAAAACAGCTCCAGCTGGCAGGCTCTTTGACACTAATTCTGGTCCCAGTGGTTACAACACCCGCTGAGCTGAGAATCACTTTCAATTCACGCCGACAGAGTGCTGGCCCATCTGCATGTCCTGACTCGCTTACCGAATAGCGCCTCCAACGGAAACTTGAATCGCACTCTATTCAGTCCTTAAATGGAGAATTGCGTCCAATATCCTATTGGAATACTGTACATGCTGCCACGCACAGTTCACTGGCACTGCTTTGGTTCAAGAGGAAACTACAAACACAGTTTGTTAATTCCACCTGATACTTCAGAGATTGTCAAACGACAACGACAAAGGCAAATTGTAAGGAGTGAGAAAACCTCTAAAAGATGAGTATTCAACCAATGAGAGTGTTATCCAGGAGTGACACCACGAATGAGGAAGGCTTTATTCATACCAAAGACAGATCCAATATCATACACCATACAGAGAGAGAATGAAAGAGCCTGACGATGTTATGCTGATCAATTACTTGCTTCATGAAGTAAGTTTGAAAAAACTTCCCAAGTGGTTCTACCTTTAGAAGATCTGAAGAGGTACTTTGGATTGGAGACCAGAGACTGTAACAAGTTCAGATTCTGTTTCTGAAGACTTTTCAATGCCAATAGTGACAGATACAGAAATGACTACTCAAGAAATACCATCTGCAGAAAGAAATGAAGACACTTCAGCGGTCGTAAGTGAAGTGATGAATTGTACCAAAAAGGAATAGGCATCCACCACAGAGACTGTCTTATTGAATTGTGCATATGTATAAAAATACCGTATCAGGGGATCTGTGGTATAAATGTTAAATGTTGTTGTTGCACTAATGAAGTAAAAAGGGAGGGGTGATATGTATCTGGGAATACATTCTTGCTGCTTATGCGTCACGTGATGTGTAGTGATGTCAGCAGAGTGTGTGCGCAGGCTTTGAGCAGATCACCATCTTGATTGCATGAGCTACACCCTTAGTAAACCTCTCACTATGTTTTACAAGAATAAGAGTGTGGGCACCTCCATCTCTTTTCTCTTTGCGGCAACAAATAACATAACACTGAGCTTACATGGCAGCAGTCTGAGTTTACATGACAGCAGTCATGGGAACCAGATTAGGAAGTTAGAGGTCAGCAAAGAAGCAGCAACTAAAGCCAGTAAGGTACGAGATAATAAACTCCATGTGACTAAGAGGCAGAGTCAACAGGGAAGAGATGATGAACGCAAAGGGACAGGTGGTCTGTTGTGCATTTGTTTTAATGCGAGAAGTGTAGCAGATAAGGCAGATGAACTTAGGGCTTGGATCAGTACCGGGGAATATGATGTTATTGGTATTACTGAGACTTGGTTGAGGGAAGGGCAGGACTGGCAACTGAATATCCCAGGGTATAGATGCTTCAGGAGGGATAGAGAAGGAGGTAGAAGGGGTGGAGGAGTCGCATTACTCGTCAGAGATAATATCACAGCTGTGATTAAGGAGGGCACGATAGAGGATTTTAGCACTGAGGCAATATGGGTGGAGCTAAGAAATAGGAAGGGTGCAGTAACATTGTTGGGACTTTACTACAGGCCTCCCAAAAGTGAGCATGAAGTAGAGGTACAAATGTGCAGACAGATTATAGAAAAATGTAGGAGCAATAGGGTGGTTGTGATGGGAGATTTTAACTTCCCCAACATTGAATGGGATTCGTGTAGTGTTGGAGGCGTAGATGGAGCAGAGTTTGTAAGGAGCATCCAGGAGAGTTTTTTAGAGCAGTATGTAAATAGTCCAACTCAGGAAGGGGCCATACTGGACCTGGTATTGGGGAATGATTCCGGCCAGGTGGTTGATGTTTCAGTCGGTGATTACTTTGGGAATAGCGATCACAATTCCGTAAGTTTTAGAATACTCATGGACAAGGACAAGAGTGGTCCGAAAGGAAGAGTGCTAAATTGGGGAAAGGCAGAGTATAACAAAATTCGGCAGGAGCTAAGGAATGTGGATTGGGAGCAGCTGTTTAAGGGTAAATCCACATTTGAAATGTGGGAGTCTTTTAAGGAAAGGTTGATTAGAGTGCAGGACAGACATGTTCCTGTGAAAATGAGAGATAGAAATGGCAAGATTAGGGAACCATGGATGACGGGTGAAATTGTGAGACTAGCTAAGATGAAAAAGGAAGCATATGTAAGATCGAGGCGACTTAAAACTGATGAAGCTTTGGAGGAATATCGGGAAAGTAGGACGAATCTCAAACGCGCAATAAAAAGGGCTAAAAGTGGTCATGAAATATCTTTGGCTAACAGGGTTAAGGAAAATCCCAAAGCCTTTTATTCGTATAGAACATAGAACATAGAACAGTACAGCACAGAACAGGCCCTTCGGCCCTCGATGTTGTGCCGAGCAATGATCACCCCACTTAAACCCACGTAACCTGTATACCCATAACCCAACAATCCCCCCATTAACCTTACACTACGGGCAATTTAGCATGGCCAATCCACCTAACCCGCACATCTTTGGACTGTGGGAGGAAACCGGAGCACCCGGAGGAAACCCACGCACACACGGGGAGGACGTGCAGACTCCACACAGACAGTGACCCAGCCGGGAATCGAACCTGGGACCCTGGAGCTGTGAAGCATTGATGCTAACCACCATGCTATGTAAGGAGCAAGAGGGTAACTAGGGAAAGGATTGGCCCACTCAGAGACAAAGGAAGGAATTTATGCATGGACTCAGAGGAAATGGGTGAGATTCTTAATGAGTACTTTGAATCGGTATTCACAAAGGAGAGGGACAAGACGGATGTTAAGGCTAGGGATGGATATTTAAATACTCTAGGTCAAGTTGTCATATGGAAAGGGGAAGTTTTGGGTATTCTAAAAGACATTAAGGTGGACAAGTCCCCAGGACCGGATGGGATCTATCCCAGGATACTGAGGGAAGCGAGGGTGGAAATAGCTGGGGCCTTAACAGACATCTTTGCAGCATCCTTGAGCATGGGTGAGGTCCCGGAGGACTGGAGAATTGCTAATGTTGTCCCTTTGTTTAAGAAGGGTAGCAGGGAAAATCCAGGGAATTACAGACCTGTGAGCTTGACGTCAGTGGTAGGCAAACTGTTGGAGAAGATACTGCGAGATAGGATTTATTCACATCTGGAATAAAATAGACTTATCAGTGATAGGCAGCATGATTTTGTGCAAGGGAGGTCATGTCTTACAAACCTAATAGAATTCTTTGAGGAAGTGACAAAGTTAATTGATGAGGGAAGGGCTGTAGATGTCATATACATGGACTTTAGTAAGGCGTTTGATAAGGTTTCCCATGGCAGGTTCATGGCAAAAGTGAAATCGTATGGGGTTCAGGGTGTACTAGCTAGATGGATAAAGAACCGGCTGGGCAACAGGAAACAGAGAGTAGTGGTTGAAGGGAGTGTCTCAAAATGGAGAAGGGTGACTAGTGGTGTTCCACAGGGATCCGTGCTCGGACCACTGTTGTTTGTGATCTACATAAATGACTTGGAGGAAGGTATAGGTGGTCTGATTAGCAAGTTTGCAGATGATACTAAGATTGGTGGAGTTGCAGATAGCGAGGAGGACTGTCAGAGAATATAGATAAATTGGAGAGTTGGGCAGAGAAATGGCAGATGGAGTTCAATCCAGACAAATGTGAGGTGATGCATTTTGGAAGATCAAATTCAAGAGCGGACTATATGGTCAATGGAAGGGTCCTGGGGAAAATTGATGTACAGAGAGATCTGGGAGTTCAGGTCCATTGTACCCTGAAGGTGGCAACGCAGGTTGATAGAGTGGTCAAGAAGGCATACAGCATGCTTGCCTTCATCGGACGGGGTATTGAGTACAAGAGTAGGCAGGTCATGTTACAGTTGTATAGGACTTTGGTTAGGCCACATTTGGAATACTGCGTGCAGTTCTGGTCGCCACATTACCAGAAGGATGTGGATGCTTTGGAGAGGGTGCAGAGGAGGTTCACCAGGATGTTGCCTGGTATGGAGGGTGCTAGCTATGAAGAAAGGTTGAGTAGATTAGGATTGTTTTCATTGGAAAGACGGAGGTTGAGGGGGGACCTGATTGAGTTATACAAAATTATGAGAGGTATGGACAGGGTGGATAGCAACAAGCTTTTTTCATGAGTGGGGGTGTCAGTTACAAGGGGTCACGATTTCAAGGTGAAAGGGGGAAAGTTTAAGGGAGATGTGCGTGGAAAGTTTTTTACGCAGAGGGTGGTGGGTGCCTGGAACGCTTTACCAGCGGAGGTGGTAGAGGCGGGCACGATAGCATCATTTAAGAGGCATCTAGACAGGTGTATGAACGGGCGGCAACAGAGGGAAGTAGACCTTGGAAAATAGGAGACAGGTTTAGATAAAGGATCTGGATCGGCGCAGGCTGGGAGGGCCGAAGGGCCTGTTCCTGTGCTGTAATTTTCTTTGTTCTTTGTTCTTGTTCCGTCTGGGCTTTTTAAAAGTTAATTTACGGGATGTGGGCATCGCTGGTTAGGCCAGCATTTATTGTCCATCCCGAGTTGCCCTTCAGAAGGGGGTGGTGAGCTGCCTTCTTGAACCGCTGCAGTCTCTGAAGTGTAGATACGCCCATAGTGCTGGTAGGGAGGGAATTCCAGAATCTTGACCCAGTGACAGGGAAGAAACGGCAATATATTTGCAAGTCAGAATGGTGAGTGACTTGGAGGGGAACCTCGAGGTCATGGGGTTCCCAGGTACCTGCAGTAGTGGTTGTGGGTTTGGAAGGTGCTGTCTAAAGTACCTTGGTGAGTTCCTGCAGTGGATCTAGTAGATGCAAGTACACATGGCTGCCACTGTTTGTCGGTGATGGAGGGATTGAATGTTTGTGGAAGGGGTAACAATCAAGCGGACTGCTTTGTCTTGGATGGTGCTGTGCTTCTTGTGCGTTGTTAGAGCAGCACTCATCCAGGCAAGTGGGGGAGGGAGTATTCCATCACACTCCTGACTTGAGCCTTGTAGGTGGTGAAGAGGTTTTGGAGAGTCAGGAAGTGCGTTACCCACTGCAAGTTCCATCTTTCGACCTGCTCTGGTAGCCCCAGTTTTTATACGGCTAGTCCAGTTCAGTTTCTGATCAATGATAACCTCCAAGATGCTGATAGTTTACCTGAAAACAGTCGGAGTTTACATTACAACAGTCTGAATTTGCATGACAGTAGTTTTTGCGATAAAGGCAGCAATCCTAGCTTCCATTACAGCAATCTGTGTTAACATTACTCCAGTCTGAGTTTACATTACAGCAGTCTGATCTTACATTACAGTAATCTTAGCTTACATTATAGCAGTATGAGTTTACATTACAGAAATCTTAGTTTACATTACAGAAGTCTGAGCTTACGTTACAGTAGTTTGAGCTTGCATTACAGCAATCTGATTTTACATTACAGCAATCCGAGATTATATTAAAGCAGCCTGAGTTTATATTATAGCAGTCTGATTATATTACAACAATCTGAGATTACATTACAGCAATCTGAGATAACATTACAGCAATAAGAGTTAACATTACAGCAGTCTGAGTTTACATTACAGCAATCTGACTTTACATTCTCGCAGCCTGAGTTTACATTACAGAAATCTGAGATTACATTACAGTAGTCTAAAATTACATTGCCACCAACCACTCCGGCGTCGGGCCTCCCCAAAAGGTGTGGAATTCTCCACACCTTTAGGGCCTAGGCCCGCGCCGGAGTGGTTTCTGCCACGGCGACTTGCCCCAAAATCGGCGCCAACGGCCTTTGGCGCCCGCAGCCCGGCGCCGGGGCTGGCCGAAAGGCCTTCGCCGATCCGCGCATGCGCCGGTGCATCAGCGACCGCTGACGTCACCACCGGCGCATGCACGGTAGGGGTGTCTCTTCCTCCTCCGCCATGGTGGAGACCGTGGCGGCGGCGGAAGAAAAAGAGTGCCCCCACGGCACTGGCCCACCCGCTGATCAGTGAGCCCCGATCGCGGGCCAGGCCACCGTGGGGTCACCCTCCCGGGGTCCGATCGCCCTGCGCCCCCCCCAGGACCCCGGGGGCCAGCTTGCGCCGCCAATCCTGCCGGCACCAGAGGTGCTCCAATTCCCACCGGCGGGAGACACCTGGCAGCGGCGGGACTTCGGCCCATCGCGGGCTGGAGAATCGCCGCGGGGGCACGCTGATCGGCGGGGCGTGATTCCCGCTCCCGCCGATTCCCGGGTGGCAGACAATTCCGGCCACGGCAGGGGTGGGATTTACGCCAGCCCCGGTCGATTCCCCGCCCCTGCGGGGGGTCGGAGTATTCCGCCCACTGTTTGTCAATGTATCATTTGTCAACGTACCCCGTCGATTATTCTTTTATTGCCTACTATGTAGGCAGAAAAATACTTTTAATTGTACTTCGGCACCTGTGACAATAAATCAAATCAAAATCAAATCAATCGGAATTTACATTACAGCAGTCTGATCTTACATTGCAGCAATCTGAGATTATATTACAGCAGTCTGAGTTTACATTACAGCAGTCTGAGATTACTGCAGAACTCTGAGATTACATTACAGCCGTCTGAATTTACATTACAGCAGTCTGAGTTTATATTACAGAAGTCTGGGTTTACATTGCAGCATCTGAGATTAGATTACAGCAATTTGAGTATGCACTACAGCAGTCTGAGATTACATTACAGCAGCCTGAGTTTGCATGACAGCAATCTGAGTTTGCATTATAGCAATCTGATCTTGCATTATAGCAATCTGATTTTACATTACAGCAATATGAAACTACATTACAGAGTCTGAGTTTACATTTCACCAGTCTGAGTTTACATTATAGCAGTCTGAGTTTACATTACAGCAGTCTGAGATTACATTACAACAAACTGAGTTTAACATAGAACATAGAACAGTACAGCACAGAACTACATTGCAGCAAATTGAGTTAACATTACAGCAGTCTGAGATTACATTACAGCGATCTGAGTTTACATTGCAGCAGTCTGAGATTACATCACAGCAGTCTGAGTTCATATTAAAGCAGTCTGAGATTGCATTACAGCAGTTTGAGATTACATGACAGAAATCTGAGTTTACATAAAGCAATCTGAGACTATATCACAGCAGTTTGTGTGTAAATGACAGCGTTATGTGCAGCTACCCTGTAGCTGTCTAATTGAATCCAGTTCAAGACATTCAGGTCAGTACTGATTTTGGCAGCCATTGCAGCACCTGTCTCTCTGGTTCAGGAGGCAGCAAGTCTGTGACAGTCTGTCTGGCGTAGTTCATTCGTCCTCAGACATGCTCAAGAAGGTGATGCTTGACCTTAGCCTGCCTCAGCTGCTGTCTTCTGAGAAACACAGCTTTGGTTGAGGCTACTTACTTCTCCAAGAACTGCCTCATCCATAGCAATGTAGCCAAAGAGTTGTTAGGCCAAAGAAAAGTGTGCAAGTAGCAATCTGAAAGCTGGAAACTTTCCAGCAATCCAGGCAGCAAAAGATCCTTTGATCCTTTTACGTAATCTCAGGAGCTGTTAGGCAACTGTCCCACCAGATTACATGGATAGGATGGTTATAAAGGGATACGGCACTAGGAAGTGCTGAGGGTCTTGGCCAAGGGTGGTATCATGAGCGATACAGGCTTGGCGGGCCAAAGGGCCTGTTCCTGTGCTGTATTATTCTTACTTTTTTTGTTCTTTGATTTGACTGCTAAATCCAGGACTAGCCAAGGTTTCTACTATTTATGCATGAGGAGTGTACATGACATGGTCAGAGTGTGATTTTGAGACATTAATACCGTTCACCTGGGATGAAAGCCTCTTATAAATAGAAAAGAAATAGAGTTGAAATAGTGGCAGGCAGGTGGTCCAGGAAGTACCTAGAAATGTGAGGATTCGATAAGATAAGTCTGGTTCAGGCCTTGCCTCTCACAGGCCAGATCATTTGCAATAGTGTATTCTGTATGCTCACTTGTTAAATCTGTGTGAAAGCAGGAAACTGTTGCCATCTGTGGAACTATGCTGCAGGAAAGTGAAAAACTGGGTGTTAGAATCTCAAGGAATATCATGGGGATTCACAAATGTAGCCCCAAGGATGTAGAACACGTTGACATTATATCTTTATGTTCAGTCAGTATTACTTGGAAAATTATTTCAGCAAATAATGTGCTTTGATTAAATGACTATTTTAGCCTGAACTCGCAGTAACTGACTTATTTTAGCAAACATAGAAACTCAACTATTTGTACAAACTGACTTATTAAAAATGAACAGAAACTTGGGTGGGATTCTCCGAAAACCGGCGCGATGGCCCGGACCCGGCGGCAAAAATCCGAGGTTCCAGGAGCGCGACATCGAGGCGCTCCTGGACGCAGTGCAGGAGAGGAGGGAGGCCCTGTACCCTGGACATGGCCGCAGGGTCATCCCACGCCTCAGCCGGCGCCTGTGAGGGGAGGTGGCAGAGGCTGTCAATGCTGTGGCTGTGACACCAAGAACAGGCACCCAGTGCCACAAGAAGGTTAACAACCTCGTCAGGGCAGCCAGGGTGAGTCCACCCCCCCCCCCCCCCGATGTGCGGCACACCCCCAGGTGCAACCAGCCCTAACGCTAACCCAACCCTAACCCTTATGTGCTGCGACCTCTGCCAATATACGCGCAACCGCTGGCGTGCATTCATATACCTGCCCAGCACTGTTGCCCTTTACCCCTGCCACCCACCCGCCTGCCCCCCACAAGAGAAGCGCGCGCACAAGAACAGGGAGCGTGAGAGGACTTATGCGAGACCACTCACCGTTCATGAGGAAAGGGCCCTGGAACTGGCAGGCGGACCTGAGGACCGGGAGGTTGCCGATGTAGAGGTCGGGGGCCCACCAGCAAGTGAGCTACCCATGGCCTGTCCCCTATCCCCCTCCCCATATCCCCCCTCCCCCATATCACCCTCCACCATATCCCCCCCATATCCCCCCTCCCCCATATCCCCATATCCTCTCTCCCCATATCCCCTCTCCCCCATATCCCCCTCCCCATATCCCCTATCCCCCATATCCCCCTCCCCATATCCCCCCTCCCCCATATCCCCCATATCCCCCTCCTCCATATCCCCCTCCCCATATCCACCATATCCCCCTCCCCATATCCCCCATATCCCCTCTCCCCCATATCCACCTCCCCCATATCCCCCCTCCCCCATATCCCCATATTCCCCCTTCTCCATATCCCCCCTCCCCATATCCCCCATATCCCCCACTCCTGTATACCCCCCCATACCCCCTCCCCCATATTCCACATATCCCCAATCACTGCCCGCATTTCTAAACCATGTATGCTGTATTGTGTATTGCAGGACCAAACATTGAGGCACCCGTCCCCGCGGATGCCGACCGCCCGCAGGACGCCCCAGGGTGGCCACGAGAGAGGGATAGACCCAGCCCCTCTGGCATGCGATGCCCGCAGGATGCCCCAGGGCGGCCATGAGAGAGGGAGAGACCCGGAGCAACAGGGAAACGATGTCCCCGTCTCGTGCAGCTGTGGCGACACAGGCATGTGACACCCAACGACGAGGGGAGCAGCCACAGGCCCCCATCGCAGCCGAGCCAGGACACCACTACCCAGGACAGCACACCCAGGACACCACTACCCAGGACACCACTACCCAGGACAGCACTACCCAGGACAGCACTACCCAGGACACCACTACCCAGGACACCTCTACCCAGGACAGCCCTACCCAGGACACCCCTACCCAGGACAGCCCTACCCAGGACACCCCTACCCAGGACAGCCCTACCCAGGACAGCCCTACCCAGGACATCCCTACCCAGGACAGCCCTACCCAGGACAGCCCTACCCAGGACACCACTACCCAGGACACCACTACCCAGGACAGCCCTACCCAGGACACCCCTACCCAGGACAGCCCTACCCAGGACACCACTACCCAGGACACCACTACCCAGGACAGTCTCCCCCCCCCTCCTCGGCACTCTCCCCCCCCTCCTCGGCACTCTCCCCCCCCCCTCCCCGGCACTCAACCCCCTCCCCGGTACTCACCCCCCTCCCCGGCATTCACCGCCCCCCCTCCCCGGCACTCACCCTCCTCCCCGGTACTCACCCCCCTCCCCGGCACTCACCCCCCTCCCCGGTACTCACCCCCCTCCCCGGCATTCACTCCCCCCCCCTCCCCGGCACTCACTCCCCCTCCCCGGCATTCACCCTCCCTCTCTGGCTCTCGCACTTCCCCCCCCCCCTCCTCGGCACTCACTCCCCCTCCCCGACACTCACCCCCCCTCCCCTGCACTCGCCCCCCTCCCCAGCACTCACAGTCTCCCCCCCTCCCCGGCACTCACTCCCCCTCCCCGGCATTCACCCTCCCTCTCTGGCTCTCGCACTTCCCCCCCCCCCCCTCCTCGGCACTCACTCCCCCTCCCCGACACTCACCCCCCCTCCCCTGCACTCGCCCCCCTCCCCGGCACTCACAGTCTCCCCCCTCTCCTCGGCACTCACTCCCCCTCCCCGGCATTTACCCACACTCCCCGGCATTCACCCCCACTCCCCGGCCCTCGCCCCCACTCCCCGGCCCTCGGCCCCCCCCTCCCCGGCACTCGACCCCCCCCCTCCCCTGCACTCGCCCCCCCTCCCCGGCACTCACAGTCTCCCCCCTCTCCTCGGCACTCACTCCCCCTCCTCGGCATTCACCCCCACTCCCCGGTACTCGCCCCCCCCCCTCCCCGGCATTCACCCCCTCCCCAGCACTCACCCCCTCCCCGGTACTCACCTCCCTTCCCGGCACTCCCAGTCTCTCCCACTCCACGGCACTCACACACTCCCCCCCTCCCCGGCACTCACCACCCTCCCCGGCACTCACCTCCCTCCCCGGCACTCGAACTTCCCCCCCCCCCTCCTCGGCATTCACTCCCCCTCCCCGGCATTCACCCTCCCTCCCCAGCACTCACCCCCCTCCCCAGCACTCGCACACTCCCCCTCTCCACGGCACTCACTCCCCCTCCCCGGCATTCACCCTCCCTCCCCAGCACTCACCCCCCTCCCCAACATTCGCACACTCCCCCTCTCCCCGGCACTCACCCGCCTCCCCGGCGCTCACCCCCCCTCCCCGGCATTCACCCCCTCTCCCCGGCACTCACCCGCCTCCCCGGCACTCACCCCCCCTCCCCGGCATTCACCCCCCTCCCCGGCACTCACCTTCCTCCCTGGCACTCACCCCCCCTCCCCGGCATTCACCCCCCTCCCCGGCACTCACCTCCCTCCCCGGCACTCACCTCCCTCCCCAGCACTCACCCCCCCTCCCCGGCACTCACCCCCTCCCCGGTACTCACCACCCCTCCCCGGCATTCGCGCTCTCCCCTCCCTCCTCGGCACTCACTCACCCTCCTCGGCACTCACCCCCCCTCCCCGGCATTCACCCTCCTCCCCGGCGCTCACACTCTCCCGCCCCTCCCTGGCACTCGCGCCCTCCCCCCCTGCTCGGCACTCACTCCCCCTCCTCGGCACTCTCCCCCCTCCCCGGCACTCGGACTTTCCCCCCCCCCCCCTCGGCACTCACTCCCCCTCCCCGGCATTCACCCTCCCTCCCCAGCACTCACCCCCCTCCCCGGCACTCACCCCCCTCCCCGGCACTCACCTTCCTCCCCGGCACTCGCAGTCCTCCCCCCCTCCCCGGCACTCCCCCCCTCCCCGGCACTCACCCCCCTCCCCGGCACTCACCTCCCTCCCCGGCACTCGCAGTCTCCCCCCCCCCTTCCCAGCACTCACCCCCCCTCCCCGGCACTCACCCCCCCCTCCCCTGCACTCACCCCCCTCCCCGGCACTCACCCCCCCTCCCCTGCACTCACCCCCCTCCCCGGCACTCACCCCCCCTCCCCGGCACTCACCCCCCTCCCCGGCACTCACCCCCTCCCCGGCACTCACCCCCCTTCCCAGCACTCACACCCCCCCCTCCCCGGCACTCACCCCCCCCCTCCCCTGCACTCACCCCCCTCCCCGACACTCACCCCCCTCCCCGGCACTCACCCCTCCCCGGCACTCACCCCCCTCCCCGGCACTCACCCCTCCCCGGCACTCACCCCCCCTCCCCGGCACTCACCTTCCTCCCCGGCACTCGCAGTCTCCCCCCCTCCCCGGCACTCAACCCCCCCCCCCTCCCCGGCACTCACCCCCCCTCCCCGGTACTCGCTCTCATCCCCCCCTCCCTGGCACTTACCCCCAGCCTTCCCCCTCCCCACAGAGCCCCCCCCCCCCACAGGACCACCCCCTCCACACACCCCCCCCCCCCTCCTCCACAGACACAGACTGCAGCCACGCCGTCACTTCTCCTGCGGCCACCCCCCATGCACTCACCTACCTCCACGCTGTACGGCGTCAACCATCAGCACTGGTTGACGCTGTTATATAGGTGTTTTGATTTACGCCGACGTGGCCCATGACTTCGGCCCATCCAGCTGGGAGAATACAGGCAGCCCCGGGGTCCATAGAGTTGCGCCGGCCCCCGCCATTCTCCGAGACGGGCAGCAGGATTGACGCCTCGCCGACTTTTCAGCTTTCGGAGACTTGGCGAGACGGCGGGGGCGGGATTAAATGTATGGATCTATTGCAAATGTTGCGCACATGCTCTGGTCTACGCTTCTCAAAGTAAAATAACATTGCGTGATGTCCCACCAATGAGGTGTCACTACTGGCAGAAAAGGAAAAGAGCAGAGCAGGCAGTGCACACTGGGATATTTTTGAGCACTTGTTCAATACAGCTGAGGCATGACTTGCATTAATCAAACTACTAGTCATAACAGACCCAGCATATTTAGGTACGGTGGGAAACTAAAGCAGTTAAATAGATTTTCAAATCCATAAATTAAGAAAAGACCCATGGATACCCAATAAATTAACTGATAAAATCGTATACATTCCCCAAGCAAGACACCGTCCAGGAATTCAACAATACAAGGAGCCATGATGACATTTTGAAAGAACAATATATCCAATCACTTTAGGTTGCATACTAAATCAGACTAGCAATCCAAATACTTCTATCATGCAATACAACATAAAACACTTCAGTTTATAAACGCATTGTAGCATTTAGGGGTAAAGTAGCATATTGGTTATGTCACTCAATGAGTAATCGAGACATTTGAACTGGAGACATGAGTTCAAATCCCAACATGGGGAATAAAACCGAAACTAGAGGCTACTTTCAGCAGTTTTGACCATGAAACTACCAGATTGATGTAATAACCCATCTTCCATCCTCACTTGGCATGGGCCATAGGTGATTCAAGATCACAGCAATGTTGGGTGAAATTGTCGGTTTGGGAGACTCAGGGTCTGGATGCTCCGGTCTCCGAAATCAACTTCAGAGATCGGCCAGAGAATCAGAGTTCCCGACTAAATCAGGGGCGGTGCCGCTTTCGCGATGCTCCGTGTGGTCTCATCCATCGGGAACTCGGTGTGGCAGCTGTGGATTCAGTCCAGCGCCGTCAGTCAGGGGAGGGCCGATCCGTGGCAGGGGAGACATTATCAGCGGCTGGCGGCACTGCCGGGGGTGGGGGGTCCGGGGCACGCGAGCCAGCCAAAGGGGGGGCACTATTTTGTGGGCCGGGTCTGCGAGCAGCATCCGCTATGTAGAATGGCGCGGCCGCTGCAGGCAATTCTCCGGGGCGTATTGGCAGCTAGAGCCAGGTGTTCTATGCTGCCGGCATGCTAGCCCCCAACAAAATGGAGAATCGGTGGCCGTTTTACGCCATTTTGCCTGGCATAAAACACCACCATTCCCATGCTGCTGTGGGGACATAGCCTCAGAAACGGCGAATCCAGCCCTAAGGTGTGATTTCTCCGCCAGTGGGACTCTCCATTCTGATGGCAGCGCACCCGCCCCACAAGTTTTCCAGCGACGTGGGGTGGCTACAATTGGTCCCTGGAAAGACCCAGCGGAATGAAAGTTCAGGGCGATAGTCACCCTGACGGCCACTGAGAGTGGGTATCCACATTCATACCCCCACGGTGCCAGGTGCACACGGTCTCCTTGATTAGCCAAAGTCTTTGGCGACAAAAGCGGTTCAGCATCTCCTCAAAGAACAGGCGCTGACAATATACACATGGCCTGATGCAGCGCCTCCTTCGCACCTCCTGGGACATTTGTTCAGCTGGCACTGGAGCCCCACTGGCTGGCCACTGCTCTTCAGAGGCATACTCCCCTTATGCAGGGTCCTCCCAACCTTGCCGACCCCAATTTTGGTCAGGCACCTAATTCTCTTCCCGTTCGCAGTTCGCGTTTGCGGCGTCACAACGTGAAGAATTTAGCCCGCTGTTTTTTCTTAACTGCCCCCTGAAATGGCTCAGGAAGTCTCTCAAGTTGTATTCAATGGTGGCCCATCATTACCTTCTGAAGCAATTAGGGATCGTCAAAAAATGTTGCCCTGGCCAGTGATGTCCAAATTTCATGAATAAATAAAAATATATATATCATTCTCGGAGAATGCATGACAATGGTTTATTTAAATTTTTGCATTCCGATCCGTATTGCGTGTTTCTTTTTCACATTCGAAAATCTTTAAGTCTTAGACATAGCATCTTATAATCAGAAGAAGCCAAATAGTTTTTGTCTAGTTGAAAACTTCAAACTTTATCATAAATTCCATTTTACGCATACAGATTATTTTACTTTCCTCGAATGTATTCTTTTCCCCATCTGCACCTAAATAACTCGAGGTGGCTAAGTATATTTAATTAAATATATCCCCTTCATGCATAAAGGTGAAATAAGGCAAGTCTGAGCCCCTATTTTTAATTTAGATTCCAATATCAATTTAAACTTCTAAACTTATTTTTTGAATTGATGTGAGCACAGAAAATTAGCTTATTTTCTAAAAGAAGTGATGCATCTGAAATTCAGTCTGTATTGTGAAACACACCTATGGTAACGACTCATTATAGTGTTTAGAGATTCACATCACTAACAAAGGCCATCCACCTTCCACTTGTTCTCAAAAACGCTTATTAACATTTTGGTTCTGAATGGATAATTTTCCACATTTAGTTAATTAGTTTAATCACAGATAACAAACACACAGCCCAGCTTTTTTCACCTGCCCCTGCCAATTTTCTGGTGACCTGGGGTGGGCGCCAACAGAAAAATGTTCCATTGAACACCCAACAACATTTCTGTTTTTGTGTGGTCGCTGGATCCATGCAACCTAAACGTTACAGCTTATATGGGGGCGGGCACAGAAAAATTAAATAATGACGGGAGCATACAGCCTCTGTTACATTCCTCACTCTTTTCAGCCTGGGGATAGCGGTAAGGCCGTTTCCACCGTTTCAGCACGGCAGAGTCATCAGGACAGGGTTTGAGATAGGTTTTGAAAGAGTGGCCTCAACAATATACCTAGATCTAGGAAGCTGGGTTGGAACACATTTCAACTGAAAAGCTGTACATTATCTGGTCGGCAAAAAAGGTAGAGGAGCACAGGAAAAAGTGCAAAAACAAATGCACATGGATGAGGGAGCACCAATATCTGAAAAACTAAACAGAATGTGGTGCTTTTCTCCAGAAGCAGCTGAGCTGATAAGAGGGCCGGGATTCTCCCCTACCCGGCGGGGCAGGGGGTCCTGGCGTTGTGGAGTGGCGAGAACCACTCCGGCGTCGGGTCTCCCCAAAAGGTGCGGAATTCTCCGCACCTTTAGGGGCTAGGCCCGCGCTGGAGTGGCTCCCGCTCCGCCGGCCGGCGCAAACAGCCTTTGCTGCCCCGCCAGCCGGGGCTGAAATGCCTTCGCCGGCCAGCGGAAGTCCGTGCATGCGCCGGTGCGTCAGCGGCTGCTGACGTCAGACCGCCGCATGGGCAGAGGAAGGGGTCTCTTCCGCCCCTGTCATGGTGAAGGCCATGGCAGGGTGGAATAAAAAGAGTGCCCCCACGGCGCAGGCCCACCCGCCGGTGGGTGGGCCCCGATCACGGGCCAGGCCACTGTGGGGGCTCCCCCTGGGGCCAGATCGCCCCGCGCCCCCACCAGGACCCTGGCTCCTGCCCGCACCGCCAATCCCGCCGGCACCAGATGTGCTTTGATTCCCGCCGGCAGGATTGGCCTGTCAGCGGCGGGACTTCGGCCCATCGCGTGCCGGAGAATCGCCACGGGGGACCCGCCGACCGGCGCGGCGTGATTCCCGCCCCCATCGATTCCCGGGTGGCGGGGAATTCGGGACACAGTGGGGGCGGGATTGACACTGGCCCCGGGCGATTCTCCGACCCCCCGAGTGGTCGGAGAATTCCGCCCCTCATCTTTCAAGTTATGAAGGGGTTCAATGGGTTAAACATGGAGATATTTCTACTTGTAGATGAGTTAATGTAATAAAATGCCCCAATGCACTTCATGAAACCACATAAGGTGATATTTGGGCAGATGGTCAAAATCCTGGTCAAAGAGATGGGTTTTAGGAGTAGGGTCTCAGAGGAGTAAGGAGATGAGAAGCTAAAAGAAGGGGAGGGATAGGTGAAAATGGACGTGATGGGTTTGAGTCCTGAGTGGCAGCTAAAACTGGCGTGCAAATGAACATAGGGGAAACTCAAGTTACAATACATGTCAGTTATTAGGATACATGGAAACCTGATAGTATTGATAACTTCAATATGGAATACTGATGTTTATTGTTGGTGGGTGTAAAGTTGGGAGAAAATGTGAAAAAGGAGGAGAATAAAAATATTTTTAAAAAAACTTCAAGATGGAATTCAGGAGAAACCTATCCACACTTAGTGGTAAAAGTGTGGAACTTGCTGCTACGTGGAGTTTTGAGGTGAACAGCATCGATACACATGAGGAGAATCTACTCAGTGCATTTGCTTATCGCTGACAATATGACAGGCCATATAGCCGGTGTGACTCTCTGGCAAGGACCAGGAATCCGGGGCTGGATTCTCCGTTTGGGAGACTAAGTCCCCACGCCGTTTTGCTGGGGTCTAGCAGGGAGGCAGCGAAGAGCTCGCAGCTCCAGCTGCCGATACGGCCCTAAGCATTTCCGGTTCCATGGCCGCGCATGCACACGGCACACTGTCGGCAGTCGAGGTTCCCGGACAATGTGAGAACACGTAACCCACGCCGTCAGGAACTCGGCCGGTCGGGGACGGAGCATCGCGGGGACGGGCCTCAGGCAATGGCCTGAGGCCGTGGATACTTGGCGCGAGGAGTACGCTGCTTTTCAGGGGGCGGAGAATATGAAAACCGGTGCCACCCCCGATATTGCCGTCAAAGTGGATTATCCGCCCCGTCGCCGAACACGATTTCGCCGTCGGGGAGCGGAGAGTCTAGCCCCTGACGTTTGCAGAAAGGTGGTCGCAAGTTCCACTCTGGTGGCAATGAGTCCACATTTGAAAATGCAGTCTCAAAATCTTGATGCATTAGTGCCAGAATTTGTTGCAAACGCCTTTCTCAACAGTAAACACCAATGAGAAATATTCATTTGAATCTCACCCATCTCTTGTGGACCCGCACATTGATGACCTTGTGGATCCTTAAGCGGCCCTATATCTTCCTCATTACTCTTTTGCCTTTTATGTATTTGTCGAAGCTCTATGGATTCTCCTTTGCCTTATCTACTAAAGCAATCTCATGTCACCTTTTGCCCTCCTGATTTATCTCTTAACTCTACTCCGACAACCTCTATACCCTTCAAGGGACCCACTTCATCCCAGCTGCCCATGCATTTTGTATGCCTCCTTCTTCTTTTTAACCAGGACCTGAATATCCCGAGTATTCCAGTGTTCCCTACTTCTACCAGCCTTGCCCTTCACTCTAAAAGGAAGCTGCTTATCCTTAACCCTGGTTAACACACTTTTGAAAGCCTCCCACTTACCAGCCGTCCCATTACCAGTCAACAGACTCCCCCAGTCAACTCTTGAAAGTTCCTAGGCTGGATTCTCCACTCCCCGATGCCAAAATCGCATTCGGCGAGGGGGCGGAGAGCCCCAAATGATGCCAAAATCAGGGGCGGCGCTGCTTTCATCAAGCTCCCCCCCCCTGAAAAGCAGCATACTCCAGGAGTGCGCCGTGCTACATATCGACGGCCTCAGGCCTTTGCTTGAAGCCCACCCCACAATGCTCCATCCCCGATCGGCCAAGTACCCGACGGTGTGGGGCACGTGTGGTTTCACCCATCATGAACTTAGCATGGCAGCTGCGGACTCAATCCGCGTGGCCACAGTTGGGGGAGGGCCAATCCGCGGGCAGGAGGGGGCTTCATTCAGGGCTGGGGGCACTGTGGGCGGGCGGTCTGGGGCGTGCGAGCGGCCAAAAGCGGGTAGGGGGGTAATGACAGAGACGTCAGAGTGGGTTTGGGGTGGAGAATCAAAACGATAGGCGATTGGAAGTCTAATGGCAGCACTGACGTGTTCTGCAAAGTGATCACACAATCTGCATTTCGGTGTCACCAGTGCGGAGGAGACCACATCATGAACAGTCAATACAATATATTAAATTGAAAGAAATATGAGTAATTCCACTTGGGTGAAGTGTTTGGGATCTTGGAAAGTGGCAATTGAGGATGTGGAAAGGAATCTACTGTGCTTGCATGGGATGTGTTGTGGGAGGGGGAGTAAGTGTTGGGGAAATTGAGGAAAGGATCAGGCTGTCAGAAAGGGGATGGTGATTTTGTGATGGTGTTGGGGATAGAAAAGGATGGTGACAGAAATGGCAAAGGATGATCTGCTGAATGTGAAGGCTGGTCTGCGGGCTGAGTCTGCCATGAAGCACGGTACAGACACTGCAGGCCGACACCATGCGCATGTGCGGCCACGGACCTGGCAATGCTCTGGGCCATATCAGCAGCTAGAGCTGGGAGATCTACGCTGCCTCCCTGCTAGTCCCCAGCAAAATGGTGAATCGGTAACCATTTTGCACCATTTGTCTGGCGTAAAACACCACCGTTTTCACGCTGGAGTGGGGATTTAAGACTGCCAAATGGAGACTCCAACCCCCTGTCTAATACCATCAAAATTGGCCTTGCCCCATGATACACGATCAATCACTACTGAAGCGAGATTGCAGTCCAATTGAAGGCTTTAATGAACAAGTACTTAACCCAGCAGCTCCGGTACAGAATGACTGCTGTGGGTGAAACACAGACTCTTATGCTTCGCCTGCTGGGCGGAACCAGCAGGCAGGTTCTACCACTCATACTACAGTATAAGGTACATCCTACCTAGGTACCGCGATACCCCTAATATAGCCTACCACACCCCAATTTACAATTTTAACTTTTGGGCCAGACCTATCATTCTCCATAGCTATCTTAAAACTAATGGAATTATGGTCACTGGTCCAAAAGTAATCCCTCACTAACATGTCTGTCACCTGCCCTTCCGTATTTCCCAAGAGGAGGTTAGATTTTGCCCCCTCTCTAGTCGAGCCATTTACAGACTAAATGAGAAAGTCCTCCTGAATACACTCACAAATTTCTCTCCATCCAAGCCCCCAATGCTATGACTGTATAGTCAATGTTGGGAAAGTTAAAGTCCCCAACTATTACCACCCTATTTTTCTTGCAGCTATCTGTAATCTCCTTACATATTTGCTCCTCAATTTCCAGCTGACTATTTGGGGACCTGTAGTACAATCCTAACAAGTGATCTCTCCCTTCTTATTTTTCAGTTCTACCCAAATAGACTTAGTGAAGGTGAACCCTTGGATATATCCCCTCTCAGTACTGCCGTGATATTCTCCCGAATTAAAAACGCAACTCCCCCTCCTCTCTTACCTCCTGTTCCATCTTTCTTATAGCATGGAACATTGTGCTGACAATCCTGTCCCTCCCTTAGCCATGATTCAGTAATAGCTATAATATCCCAGTGCCATGTACCTATCCATGCCCTGAGTTCATCTGCCTTGCCTGTCAAGCCTCGTGCATTGAAATAAATGCAGTTTAATCTAGATCTTAGCCCTTAGTAGGAGGGAATTCCTGGCCAATCAGAGGTCAAGAACTCTATTTCCAGCAGTGCTACCTGGAGTGGCAGCCATTTCCGGCACAGTTCTTGGCCCTACCTTGAGGATCGTAGCTGGGTGCCCAAATAGTGGTGACTGTGCTTGAGATGGGAATCATGAGAAGTGCTTCCCTGGCAATGGAGAGAAGACGTTGGAGGCAACAGCAATGGGGTGGCTTTCAACTGCCCCCCCTCCCCCCACTTCCCATTCCTAGGTCCCTTGATCAGGCACCGTGTGTCTGTGAAGAGGCTCGCCCCCTATAGCAGGCCGCAGACAAACCCGACAAAGTTTTCTGGGTGGTTTTCCTGCATAGTGAGCCCCTTGCCCGCCACTGGTTGAATACCACCAATAGTAGGGCGAGGTCCTGGATGGCTCGAAGATCTGATCTGGAAGGCCACTCCCCCAACCTTGTGCCAAGAGCACGATCAGGGGAAGGTAGGAAGACGACAGGTTCCCCACCACACACCCTCCTGCCCAATCAGACACCTACCCCTCCTTCCCCAGCCTCCAAACTCACTTCATGTGGGGGAGCCATTAACAACCTTCCATTAACTCTGTTCTCTTAAACATTGACTGTCGTGACAAAATGGAGGCTGGAGGAATCCAGGTCGAGCTCGTCACCTAGGAGGGCGAGGTTGATTATGCAGACATTAAGGACTGTTAATGTTAGATATCTATGCCTAATTGAAGATATGATGTGGAGATGCCGGCGTTGGACTGGGGTGAGCACAGTAAGAAGTCTTACAACACCAGGTTAAAGTCCAACAGGTTTGTTTCAAACATGAGCTTTCGGAGCACGGCTCCTTCTTCGGGTGAATGCACCTGAAGAAGGAGCCGTGCTCCGAAAGCTCGTGTTTGAAACAAACCTGTTGGACTTTAACCTGGTGTTGTAAGACTTCTAATTGAAGATAGTCAGAGACCACAATGACACGAGGAAACCTGACATGAAGGCAGATGGAGTAAGGGATTTTCAGTGCAGTTTTGTGGAACAGTGACTATACTAAGGGATTGATTAACTGTCACTTTCTGCACCAACAGAAATCTGGGCTGAGATTGTGATGATTTACTGCTGCCTTAAAAAGCATATGAGGAGGGGGACAGATATCCCGGGGGTGTTATCCCAGTGATGCATACACTACATAAAGAATAAATCATTCTGTGTTTAATACCATAACTTTACACTGTGCAACAATAAATGATTGGAAACTTTTGTAACTGTTTTCTTATTTTTATTTTTGAGCACAGCAACATCAATATGTGTTCTTTTCATGATACATGCTTTGTTGGTCTTTATTTGCAAGAGTATCATTTAAGAATGATGGTGCTGATTCAAAGTAATGAATCTGCTGATTACGCACCCTCTAAGGAACAGGAATGAAATCATGTCTGTCTATAAAGTGGCCTTAGAGATTTTTTGATTTACAAATAACTTGTCTCGCAAATGTGATACTGACATATGAATTAATATTGAGGTTCTTTTCAATTAGACTCAAGGTATTGTTAGGTACTTATATTTGGGTATATTTTATGTAATTATTCATTATCCTAAAACTTGAATATTAGAAAGCAAACTTAAAATGAATATTCTCTCAAGCTTTTAAAAGATCTTATCGAATCTCCTTCCACAACTCTTTCATTTTTTTAATAAGCCTCTTTGTGAACGACATTCTCATAATTTCCCTTCTAATCCTTTTGGAGGGCTCCACTGTCGATGACAAAATGCTCCCCTCTGTCTTTTCCATTTCCTGCACTTCTCTCACCCCATCCCTTTCCTCTTCGAACCATAATTGTTTCCCTTTGACCTCATCTTCCAAGCCACCAGCCTTCACATTCAGCAGATCATCCTTCACCATTTCTGTCACCATCCCTTTCTATCCCCAACACCATCCCTAAATCACCATCCCCTTTCTGACAGCCTGATTCTTTCCTCAATCACCCCAACACTTACTCCCCCCTCCCACAACACCTTCCCATGCAAGCACAGGAGATTCCTTTCCACATCCTCAATTGCCACTTTCCAAGATCCCAAACACTTCACCCAAGTGGAATTACTCATATTTCTTTCAATTTAATATATTGTATTGACTGTTCATGATGTGGTCTCCTCCGCACTGGTGACACCGAAATGCAGATTGTGTGATTACTTTGCAGAACACATCAGTTCTGCCATTAGGCTTCCAATCGCCTATCGTTTTGATTCTCCACCCCAAACGCACTCTGACTTCTCTGTCATTAGCCATCTGCATTGTTCCAATGAAGAGAAACTTCAGCTTGAAGAAAAGCACACATCTTTCAGTTAGGCACTTTACACCCTCTGATCAAAATTCTGACTAACCCAGCATCGAATCTATTCAAAAACCAGCCTCCACTCCTTTCTGAGGGTAAGAATGCCAAAATAAAACCATCTTTTGAGAGAAAAAAAATGGCTCTTCATCTCTGTCTTAAATGGGAGACCCCTTGTTTTGGAACTATTGCCCCAAGTTATACATTCACCCACAAAGTGAAACATCCCACCATCTACACTGTCAAGTCCCCTCAGAATCTTATATGTTTCAATAAGATCATCTCTCATTCTTCTAAACTGTAATGCGTATGGAGTCAACATGTGCAATCATCCCTCATAAGACAATTGGTCAGCACGGTAGCATAGTGGTTATCACAGTTGCTTCACTGTTCCAGGGTCCCAGGTTCGATTCCCTGTCTGTGCGTAGTCTGCACGTTCTCCCCGGGCGGGATTCTCCGATCACCTGCCGGGTCGGAGAACCGCCAGGGGGCGGCGTGAACTGGGGATTTGGCGGGGGCGGGAATTGCAGCGTGCCGGTTGGTGGCTGCTGGCAGCGCCCCCCCCCCCCCCCCCCCCCCCCCGGTGATTCTCCGGCCCGCAATGAACCGAGTGGCCGCCCGTTTTCGGTGGATCCCGCCGGCGTAAATCACAACAGGTCCTTACCAGCAGGACCTGGCTCCACCGGCGCCTGCAGCGTCCTCGTGGTGGGGGGGGGGGGGGATCTGGCCCTGGGGGGTGCCCCCACGGTGGCCTGGCCAACGATCAGGCCCCACCGAACCGCGGGCGGGCCTGTGCTGTGGGGGCACTCTTTCCCTCCGCACCAGCCGCTGTCAACATCTGCCATGGCCGGTGTGGAGAAGAACCCCACTACGCATGCACTGGGATGAAGCCAGCACACACTGGCGCTCCCATGCATGTGCCAACTCATGCCGGCCGGCAGAGGCCGTCTGGCGCCGGTTGACATGGCACCAAGCCCTTCCGCGCCGGCTGGTACGGCGCCAAGCACTCTGGCGCCAGCCCAGCCCTGAAGGTGCGGAGGATTCCACACCTTCGGGACAGCCCGACGCCGGAGTAGTTCACGCAACCCCTTGGCACCGGAGTGGCCTGCCCCGCTGGTTCGTGGAGAATCCCCCCCCCCCCCCCCCCCCGTGTTTTTGTGGGTTTCCTCCCAGTGCTCCGGTTTCCTCCCATAGTCCAAAGATGTGCAGGTTAGGTGGATTGGCTATGCTAAATTGCCCTTAGTGTCCAAAAAGGTTAAGTGGGGTTACTGGGTTACGGGGATAGGCTGGAGGTGTGGGCTTGGCTAGGGCGCTCTTTCTGAGGGCCAGTGCAGACTCAATGGGCTGAATGGCTTCCTTCAGCACTGTAAATTCTATGAATTCTTTCTTCCCAAAAATAAGTCGTGGACATCCTCTGAACTACCTTTAATGCAATTGTATCCTTCCTTATGTGAGGAGACCAAAATTGCACACAATACCCCAGAGGCAGTCTCACTAAGACCACATACATCTGTAGCAACACTTCCCTACATCTATACTCTAGTTTCCTTTCAATAATGCCCCAAATTCAGCATGCCTTTCCATACAGTTTCTCTCCAATAAATAATACGCTACTTTTAAACTCTTGTGGACAAGCTCACATTTCTCCATGTTACACTCCATCTGCCCATCTTTGTCCACTCATGTAATCTATCTATATATTTACAGACTCTTTGGCCCAGATTTTCTCTCCCGAGGTAGATGTGCGGAGCCAGGAAATGTTCCACCTCAACGTACCTGTCGCGGCAAAAAGTGAGTGGATTGGCAAGATATTTGTTATGGAGCACCAGATGTATGCTAAGGTTGGATCCTCCTACTCCAAAAGCAGATGGGAGATAGCCACAGGGACTGCTAAGTGTCAAGACAGACTGGTTTAACTGTCCACCTCAGTTCTTTGGCTTGTTACAAGTTGTGCTGCTGAATATCTGACTCTCTATCCCTCACCCTTCACACCTTATTTTCCACCACATACTTCATCCATGCCAGCGCATGCCCCTCCACCTAACCTCATTGGCCTGTCATACACTCCATGCCAATCCAAACCTCTCTACCTACCCCAATGGCCCCTTATACCATGCATGCCAATCGATGACCCTCCAACCACTTCATGACCACTTATAGCCACTATACCAAGTCAATACCAAAATCATGCCTACCCTTCTCCCCAACCCCATGCTTTGACCTTTCACCCTCCAATCCAAATGGAGTTTACCATAGGCAGCCCTCAGGAGCCATGCTGGGATGAACTAAAATTGCAAACTTCGCCACATACAAAAACTTAGTGATAAAACACCATTCAAAGAAAAATAAATCCGCTCACGTACTTAATCTCAAATAAAAACAAACAATTGTGCTTGTAATTCCACACCAAAGATAACCAATCCTTTGATAATTGCTTGGAACTGTCAATAAAACTGAACCTACAGCAAACCACCATTGTGACAATAACAGGTTGTGTAAGCAGTCAGGTAGTAATAATGATATTATGATAGCATTTAGGGTTATGTCAGCAAATATCTATTGAAACTGCAAACACTTTTTAAAAAAACTCACAAACAAAGGTAAGATATTATTTTTTAATTTAAAGGACTGTCCATTTAAATAGCTTGACAATTTGACAGCTCCACAGCCCCTGATCTGCCTTTTGCGAACATTTACATGAAAAACAATTATACATTACGTACTGCATGATAAGGCTCTTGCTCAATTGAAAATTGGATTTGTTAGGTCTGCTGGGTTTAAGTTGCCCCCAACGTGTGAGTCAGATCCTGCCCAATTGCCCTACTGGTTTGCACACAAACCCGCTTTTGGGTTACTGAAGTCAGAAGTAGTAACAGTATGAGTGTAAAAATCAATGTGAAACAGTAGAAAGTCAAATATCATTTTGACAAGACTGCCAAACCATTGCTAGAGCTAAGGACTGGAGAGTAAGTGTGGGTGAAAACCTTCAATGCTCTCACTAGTTGTTTTTGCACTTCTCAGAGATTTGCCTCCATACTTGCTCTTTGATTTCCCTCTGACTGTTTGGGAGTCTATTGTATATCCCTAGTAGTGTTACTGTGATTTTGTTCTTTGGCTCAATCCCTTTGCTTTCAATGGATGATTCTTCTAACATACCATCGTTCTTCACAGCTGTAATTGCTTCTCTAACAAAATTTCCACACTTCCCTTTTTAACTCTCTCTATTTCACCTGAAAATCCTGTAATAATGTTGAGCTTGCATTCGTATCTGTCTTTAAGCTATGTTTCTGTAATAGCTATGATATTATACTGCTACATTTCTATTTCCCAGAAAGAAAAAAATGGTAAAACGGGGAAATAAGAATACTGGTTTAAACTGGACTTGTGCACTTTAAAATGGAACACCAGTAAAACAGGGAAATAAGAATACTGGTCCGAACTGTTTTTTCCTTCTGGTTTGTATCCTCAGCTGATCTACTTTATTTGTTAATTTCTTTGAAGTAAATACCCTTGAACACTGCCAACCTCTTTTTATCTGGGCGCGATCTACCCGAATGGGAATAGAGTCCCGTAATGCGCGTGATGAGCTGGGTGATATCTAACAGCCATTCAGGTAGATTGGGGACCTCAGCGGAGAACGCATGGCTCAGGCCACATTTAGTCCCCTTCCCTGCACTGAGGTGCTCCGCTCTCCGGAATTCCCCAGTGCAGGATGAGATTAGGTCGCCATTCTCGACCCCCGACGCAACTCCCGAACCCCCACAAGACCTAACTCACGCTTAAGAAGGTCCTCACCACCCCCACCCCCTCACCCGTGCAGGGCACCCCCTGGGCCCAATCCCCATCATGGGAAAACTGCCAGCCTGGAACCACCAGCCTGGAACACTGGCAATGCCACATGGTTAAGTTGGCAGTGCCAGGCTTGCACCCAGATGGCACTGTCAGGGTGCTACCAGTGGGCAAGCCCACCTGGGGGCCTCTGACCCCCTGGAAGACCTCCATGAGTACCATACCACCTGGTCTCCATTTGTGGAGGCCAACACTGAATAGCTAAGATCTCCTAGCTGAGGGGGTTAGATCTCGCACCTTGAGTAGATCGTGGGAATGCATATTAGAGTAAGACTGGCTGTCTCACTCTAATATGCAGATTTGCTTAAAAAGTTTTCCCACCTACAATGAGCAGGATTTACATTGCAACATCTTGCCAGATTGCGTTAGATCTAGCGAGGCATGATGTGCCGGGAAGATCCTGGAAGCAGAATCTCCCGGAATCTACTGGTCACGTAGCGCCACGCCACCCTGGCCATAGACCTCGGCCATTATCTTTTGTTTCCCTTTCCTTCCAGACTAACTCACTAATTTTCTGTCTTCCATTTCCATTTTTGACTTTGCCCCATCTGAGTCTACCCTCAGGTTCCCATCCTCCTGCCAAACTAATTTAAACCTTGCCCAATAGCACCAGCAAACCTATTTATTTGTGCAATATTGGTATCACTGACAAGACCAGTATTTATTGCCCCTCCCTAATTACCCTTGAGAAGGTGCTGCATTCCCTGTGGTGTAGGTACACCCACAGTACTGTGAGGGAGGGAGTTCCAGGATTTTAACCCAGTGACAGTGAAGGAACGTCAATATATTTCCAAGTCAGGATGTGGATGACTTCAAAGGGTAGTTGGTGGCGATCCTATGAGCCAGCTGTCCTTGTCGTTCTTGGTGGTAGCAGTCATGGTTCTGGAAGGTGTTGCCTTAGGTCCTTTGGCGAGTTACTGAAGTGCACCTTGTCGATGGTACACACTGCTGCCACTGTTCATCAGCGGTGGGTGGAGTGAATTGTTTTGGTGGCATGCTAATCAAGCAGGCTGCTTTTTTACCACGTGGTGTTGAGCTTCTTGAGTGTTGTTGGAGCTGCACTCATCCAGGCAAGTGAGGAGTAATCCATCACATTCATGGTTTGTGCCTTAGAAATAGTAGGCAGGGTATGGGGAGTCAGGAGGTGAGCTACCTGCCACAGGATTCCTACCCTCTGACCTGCTCTTGTAGCCCCAGTATTCATATGGTGAGTCCAGTTCAGTTTCTGGTCAATGGTAACCCCCTTGATGTTGATAGAGGGGGATTCAATATTATAATGCCTTTCATTGTCAAAGGACAATGGTTGGATTCTCTCTTGTTAAAGATGGTCATAATCTAGCACTTGTGTGGTGCAAATGTTACTTGCCACTTGTCAGCCCAAGCCTAGATATTGTCCAGGTTGTGCAATATTTGGACATGTACGGCTTCATTAGCAAACATCCCCACTCCTGATCTTATGATGGAAGGATAGCCAACATGGAGATTGATCCTGGCCTTATGGAGCTGCAAACCATCCATCTTGTATAGGTCCCACTACCCCAGAACTGTTCCCAATGTCCCAGGGATCCAAAGTCTGTATCACCTGCATCTGGGATCCCGTACCATCTCTCCATCAAAAATCTATCTTATTCAGCTGACCCAGCCTCCACTGCTGTTCATGGGAGTGAATGTCACAATTTACATAGATGAGCCTTTGCAAGTAACACAGGTGACAATATGCCCAGTAATAAAATGATTTACCAGGTTTGGGTGAATGGGGAGTTGGTAAAATGTGTCTGATTTGTACCACTCCAGTGTTTAAGCAGAGGTCTCGGAGTATCAGTTTGCAATGGTAATAGTTGGCACGGAATAAAAATATTCATTTTTTGATGGATTTGCATATCTGTAGTTACTTTATTTTTGTTGCATTGACTTTTCTTCTCACTGTTCAAATATAAAGACTAAACAAATTGAACTACTCCATCATTGTATTTTTATGACAATTAAGAAATCAATTCATGCCAGAATATTTAAAGCACAATGCAATGTGGAAAATGTCAAGAGGGAGTTATTGAGTAACTGGAAAACTGATGGTGACACCTTGTTAATGACTGAACTGTTCGGATAAGGCATCACTCCAAGAAATACAATATATATTGCCTTGAAAATATTTCACTTCCACCTATTAAATTAGATCTCTTTGCATCAGAGTGTGTATTCTTTTCTATTCTTAGATATGCCTGAGAAAGTTTCACAACACACTTAGTATTGTAAAATGTATGAGAAATCAATGGATTCTGCTTCCAGTCAGCCATTGCTGGAAGATCTTTGTAAATGCACTGGTAAAAGTCCAAGGTTACAGAGCAGCTGAACATTCTGAGAATGGAATCCCTTCTTGTTACAAAACATATTGGTTTCTAATGAGTAAAATGTAGGGGAACATGTGGACGGTGAATGAGACCTTGCACCAGGAGATATTCAGTGATCTGGGGAGATCCAAGGGGTACGATACTCCGAGCCCCGCGCCAGGCCGGAGAATCGCCGCAACCGCGCCACGACACCCCGACGCCGGCGCACGATTTTCCGAGATGCGGAGAATCAGCGCCATTTGGGCCGGGGCGTTTGGCATGGCGCCGGCCACTGGAATCGGCGGGGCTGCTGATTCTCCAGCCCGGATGGGCCGAGTGGCTGCGCCGATACGACAGAGTCCCGCTGGCACTGTTCACACCTGGTCGCTGCCAGCGGGAACTCTGTGCGAACGGTCGGGGGGCGGCCTGTGGGGAGGGGGGGGGGGCTCCTTCACCGGGGGTGGGGGGGGCTCCGATGGGGTCTCACCTGTGATCGGGCCCCACCAATCGGCAGGCTGGCCTCTCCCCCCCGGGCCTAATTTCCGGCTGGGCCGGCCCCTGAACACCGACGCCATGTTGAGTCGGGGCCAGCGCGCTAAAGAAGTCCCCCGTGCATGCGCAGGTTGACGTGGCCCAACTGCGCATGCACGGGTTGGTGCGCTGCCCATTTGGCGCCTGGAAAGGAGGGTGGAGTGGCGTGAACTGCTCCAGTGCCGTTGCGGCCCCCTGTGGGGGACAGAATAGGTTGTATCTGGGCCCGGTAGCGCAACGGCGTTCACGACGATGCGCACACTTGGGCTCCATTTGGGAGAATCGCCCTCAAGATCTCTCACTTCCTGATCAGCAGCCTGCATTGGGAAACCAATGCATTGCTGTCCATTTGCGAAGAGGACAACCAGCCTTTGCTTTTTGGTTTTTACAGTAGCAAACTGATGTTTCCCATGTCAGCTGAGGCAGCCTGGAATGACCTGCAACATAGACATTGAGAGGCATTGCAACCATCACAGTCACAAGCAAAGTTTTGTGCATCCTCGTATTAGACTCCAGTGCTGGCTGCAGCAGATCACATAGGCGAGGGACTGTCTGCTTGCAACATCCTGGTGCACTGCCCCCACTGCCATGTTGAGAAAAAGTTCTGGAGCACTCATGTAATGGAAAGCCTGCACCTTTTTTAGATTATTTGAGCCTCCACAGATTGGTGCTGCCATGTTTGCTGCAGCTCCTATTGCTGATGTTGCTACTTGTGGGACAATATCAAAGGTAATCTCAGCAACATTCCCATCCTTTCCCGTAAAGCATGCGACAAATGAAGTTAAACACAGGAGCCACAACCAAAATTAAGCTCTTCAACAACTTGGTTTGTATCAAAAATTGCCAAAACTCAGCCACAACAGCCAAAAAATTGAACCAAAAATCCACAGTAGCTAAGAATGACTATGCAGTAACTTGTCTGAATGTTGATTAAACTCCACTTAGATATTGTTGCTTCATCCTCCTTAAATATTTGCATCATGTTTTATTTTTAAAGGGCATGAAAATGAATTAATCAAATGCTTCCGGGCACCAATCTTTCTAAGGGGATAGGAACTATTTTAAAATATTTTAATGAGGACAGCATTCATTTCAGGCACTCACTTAATTTATCCAATGAGCATTTTAACCAATATGAAAGTTGTCAAATTTTGTGCACATTTCCTGTCCAATGAGGTAAGTTTTCAAGTGTTTATCAATTTCCTCAAGGACAGGAGTGTGGTTTGCCCTGATCTCTTCCCAATCTGTGTTAAAATCAAGGATGTACAAAGAACAGTTTGAGACAAAAATAAAAATGATTCTTTTCCATATTCTATACAATTCGTGAATTAATGGTATTGTTTTGGCTAAGTTACGTGATGTTGCTGAGGGGGATTAGTACAAGTGAGAGATTTCTGAGGCATATTTTCACGTTGAGTTTAGACATTGCAACTGGAGATACTAGCGCAAGCCAGAATTGGCAGATTGTGGAGATTGTGGAGGGGGGGGGGGGGCGGGGGGGGGGGGGGGGGGGGGGGGGGGGGGTGGTGGAAGGAACTAGTTTTCCACCTTCTCCTGATCACTAGCAAGTGATCCTGACATGAAAGTGTTGGGCCAGATTTGGCTTTGATTGTATCCAGCCAAAAACCTCACCAACAATTATTGATGAGTACATGAAGGAGGCAGAGATGGGCTGCTGCTCCGCATGGAAATGTTCTGTAGCATCAGCTATCAGCAGACAGGTAAGACATTTAAAAGAAGAAGCATATTGATACTTTCATTCTTCCTATAATTAAAGCAATCAAAAAGGATACTGAATTTTTCAACATACTTCACAACAGCAATTTTAATCAGCTCAATCTGGTACTATGACGTTACTTACAAAACTAACTTTGATGTACTAAATCCTAATACCAAAGATGACGCCAAGTATCAGCTCAGGAGTTGTTATCAGAGAAGATTCTGACTTACTGGTGAATAGAAAAATGTGCTTTAACCCAATTCAACTTTTTGGCTCATTTGCACTCACCTTGGTTATTATGTGCCAATGTGGAATTTGATTAACTTTAAAAAAAATTATAATCATAGAATTCACAGTGCAGAAGGCAGCCATTCAGCCCATTGAGTCTGTACCGGCACTTGGAAAGAGCACCCCACTTGAGCCCACACCTCCACCCTATCCCGGTGACACAGTAACGCCACCTAAACTTTTGAACACTCAGGAGCAATTTATCATGGCCAATTCACCTAAACTGCACATTTTTGGACTGTGGGAGGAAACCGGAGCACCCGGAGGAAACACATGTAGAAACAGGGAGAAAGTGCAAACTCCACACAGACAATCACCCGAGGCGTGAATTGAATCTGGGTCCTTGGATGTGTGAGGCAGCAGTTCTAACCACTGACCCACAATCCATAGACCCTGCCAAAAAAAACAAATGCGATCCTGAACTATGACAAGAAACATTGGGTGAAATTCAGCAGTCTCCTCGCCCCCGACTCAGTGTTGGGACAAGGGCGTTGAATCTCACAAGGGGCCTCTCACGAGATTTGCAACACTCAAAACATCTTGCAAAATTCAACAGAATCTTGTGAGGTGTCGAGGTTTGGTTCACGCTCTCGCAGGGAAAGATTCAGATGTACACATTTAAGTCAGCCATTAGGCGCAGGTAAATATGCGTTTGCCGGATTCACCCGGGGCTCGCGATTCACTAGCCTCCCCAGCGAAGCCTCAACCGGGCACCATTTAGTACTGGTTCACAAAGTCGTGAACCAGTCGTGAATCGTGATGGCACCTGGGGGGACTCACTGGGGAACTTAAGTCCCTGAATGGTCGCAGACAGGGCAGGGTGCCACCCTGACACATCCCTGGCACCTGGGTACCTTGGCACTTCTTCTGGGTTACATATAGGGTGGCACTACCAGGTGCCTGGGTCACACTGCCGGGAATGCCAGTACCAAGGTATCCAGGTGCCAGGTTGCCCATGCCAGTGGTCGGGCCTGATGGGGCATTGCTCATAAGAAGTGGGCTGTAGCCAGGAAGTACCCCAGGCGATGCACTGCAGACTCACTGGAAGTCCCCAAACAAGCACTGCATGGGAAGGTCAAACCTCCGATGCATAATTAGCCTGCATCTGTAACCATTGGATGCTCCGATTTAAAGCAGATTTCGGATGATTCTGAATCTCTTAATAGAATAGCTTCGCAGGAAAAGTTTGAAGAATTAAAGCCATGTATAATTCCATGGATAAACATAGTGCGGACCTCCCCAGCCCCCATCGACCCCCTGATTAACCCCCTACCCCACCCACCCCATCTACCCTTCACCACAATCCTGATTTCCTGACTACACCACACTTCCTGACTACCACTCCATTCCTTGACTACCCTCCCGACGTCTTGACCACCCTCCTCCTGATCAGCACACTATCCCCTACCCCTTGGCTACTCTCCCAACTTCCCAACTCGCCTGACTATTCCCCCCACCCCGAATACCCCCATCCCTCAAGTACCCCCCCCCCCCCCCCCCCCCCCCCCCCCTGGCAAACTACCTGACTCCCCTGATCCATTCTAGTCCTGGACCCATATTAACCCCTGCCCCCATTTACTCACTTACCATACATATTTACCTTTCCACTGGCTTTCAAAGTAGCTTGGGACTTTAAACTGACCGTTTTACTGCAGCTAGTGATGTAAAAAAGTGCATGGCTTCACTTCCCCCGACCCTGCTGCACTGCACTTAAGTGTCCATAAGACCATAAGACATAGGAGCAGAAGTAAGCCATTCAGCCCATCAAGTCTGCTCCACCATTCAATGAGATCATGAATGATCTGATATGATAATACTCAACTCCACTTTCCCCCTTGTTCCCATTGCCCTTAATTCCCTCACTGATGACAAACTGTCTATCTCAGCCTTGGGCATACTGAATGACCCAGCCTCTACACCCCTCTGTGGTTAAGATTTACACAGATTCACTATCCCCGGGAGAAGAAATTCTCATCTCAATCTTAAAAGGGCAAACCCTTACTCTGAGATTATGTCCTCTGGTCCGAGACCCTCCCACAAGGGGAAATTCTATACGTCTCAATAAGGTTGTATCTCAATCTTCTAAACTCAAATGAGTACGGGCCCAATCCAGTCAACCTCTCCTCATAAAAAAATCTCTCCTTACCCTGGGCAAGCTAGTGAACCTTCTCTGGACTGCCTCCAGTGTCAGTATATCTCTCCTTAAAACTGTTCAGAGAATTTCAACTGTGGTCTAGCTATTGCCCTGAATTGTTTTAGCAAGACTTCCCTATTTTTATACTAAATTCCATTTGAAATTAAGGCCAACAAATATTTGCTTTCCCGATTACCTGCTAAACTGGCATGCTAGCTTTTTGTGATTTATGCATGAGGAACCCCAAATCCCTCTCTGCTGCAGCTTTCTGCAGTCTTCCTCTATTTAAATAATATTCAGCTCCTTTATTCTTCCGACAAATTTTCCTGCTATATATTCCATCTGTCAAGTTCTTATCCACTCACTTAACCTGTCTATAGACCTGTAAAAACTCTGGTGTGGATTCTCTGGTTCTGAGGCTACGTCCGGAACATGTGTCCAGTCTTACGATGAAAAAGTCAGCGCCACCCCTGCACCGATGCTCTACCCGATGGGGGGATAGCAGCTGCGCTACGTGAAACCCTCGGCGTTCCCGACAGCAACGGCTGGAGAATTGCATGTGCATGGCAACGACCTGCAGCGGTCGCGCTGTTCAACACGGCACCAGCCACGCGCGGATTCAGCTTGCCAGAGAGTGCCCCACTGCAACCCCCCTTGCCACCCACAGACCATCCCCCACCAATCCCCCCAGCCCCCGCCGAGGCGCCCCGCCCCCCAACTGTGGCAGCGCTGGACACAGTCCGCAGCTGTCACGCGAGCTTGACGAAAACTCGGACCGCAAGTGGTCCACGCCTTCGGAAGTCAACCCTTCGGGGGCGGAGCATCGGGGGAGGGGCTTCCTGAGGCCGTCCCAATGGCTTGCGGCATACTCACCGAGGATGTCCTTTTGGAGGGAGCAGAGCATCTGAAAACAGGTGCCGCCCCTAATTTCAGTTTCAAAAGGGATTCTCCGCCCGATCGCCAAATGCGATTGCGGCATCGGCAAGTGGAGAATCCCGCCCTCTTTCTTTCATCCTCACCACTTGCCTTCACAGCTATTTTTGTGTCATTCGTTAACTTGGCAATAGTACACTCACTTCCCTTGTCCGAGTCATTAATACATATTGTAAATAATTTGGCCCCAGCACTAAGGCAAGTATAAAGGAATGGATGGCAATGTGATTGTGATTGCCACTTCTAAAAAGTTCTGGCCCATTGTAGTCACTGTTTCCCAATTGTTATCCTACTCTCAGTGCACCAACCTGCTCTGTTTATTTTCTTGAGCCAGATTAGGCAATATCCCCTTCCTTCTTAAGTAGCACACACTTCAATTGGTAAAGCATTGTTCAAAATAATTATCTTCTTCTTACAGATTTTTCTTCAAGTCTATTTTTGGATAACTAAAATCACCTGCAATTATTGCCTGCAAAGAAATATTTCCTTATTTTTCTATGAATGTTTTCCTCACTTCATTTCATCAGTTACATTATTTATTACATACTTGTTCTGGTGACAAATTCCTATCCGTTTATATTTATATACAGGAATATTTAGTAACCAGTCTTGACCCAGATGCAGCAATGTTTTCAATACTGTGGGTGTGTTTCAGCGGACGTGAAACAAAGTCCACTTTCGGGCACCTTTGGTGGGGTGTTTCTTTGGCTGGAGCGCCAAAATTCAGCCCGCTATTCACCGGCACTTTGCTGGGTTTTTGGGCTTCGGGGACTTTCACCCCGCAGAGGCCACACTTTAGTGGATTTGCTGAGCTCGGCAGCAGGACCGATTCCTCACAGATCAGCGCACCATTTTTACTGGTGGCCACGATCTCTGCACCACCTCCCCCCCATTCAGGCTGCTCCCTCCTGCTTTCTGGTTAGACCCTTCACCTTCCGAACTTCTAGTGGCTCCTGGAGCTCCCCCTCACCCCCTTCTAATGGCAAAGGCCTATCCCAAGCCCCAATCGCTGACAGTGCCAATCTGGTATCCGGGCATCTTGGCAGTTTCACCTGGGTCCTGCCAGGGTCCCTGGGTGGCTTGCCAGGATGCCAGGCTGGATGTCCTAAGGCACCTGGGTACAAGGGGGCATGCCCTACCCTGTCAGCGACCACATGGGGATCTTTGTTAGCCTGCAAGACCCCTCAAGGTGCTGTCACACCTGGTCCATATTTGTAGAAACCAGTGTTAAATGGTTCCTGGTCGAAGTCTCGCAGGTACGCTGTTGACTCCTGGGCATGGGTGAAAACGGCATCTGGGGATTCAAATTAAACTAATGGCTCATTTAAATATGCTGATCTGGATCACGTCCAGCGAGGGCGTGTCCAGATCACGCCGGGCGGAGTGAGTTGGGTGATTCGCGCTCGGCCTGTGGATGGCGTGGAGCCCAATTTGGGGCTCTCGCGGGATTAACCCTTTACACCCAGTTCCACGCACAATGCGGCGGGTGGCTGAATCATACCCTATATTTATCATTAATAAGTTTGAATTATTTTTTCTTGTTCCTTATCTTTTCTTTTGTCTTACCTTATGATCATTCATACATTGACTGCCTTACTTACTTTGTGCTTTTTAATATCATACCTGTTTAACCTCTTATAGGCTTCTTGCATCATTTCTGCTATGCCGAAAGCTTGCCTGCCCAATCTTGCTTTCTTGTCTTTCCTTTCCAGTTGCCATTGGCAGGATGTATTATGCTGCAAGGATACACGGGTAACATTTTTCTAGCCAAGGATGAGATGAATCAGAATAATCAACAAAATTTTGATACTTGTATATAGAATTGTCATGGAACATACAGTTGGCAGTTCAGATACTAAAAGGAACAGCAAACTGTCCAAGTACAGGAAAACACTGTTGGAAATCTGAAATAAAAACATACTGAGCAGATCAGCCAACATTTCTGGAGAAAGAAACCGTTACTATTTCAGGTTTATAATCTTTCAATGGAAGATAATTAATGTGTTACAACTTGTCCGGATCCTATTGCTAGGGACAATTGGTTACCCCATGTTCCTCTGGGAATATGAGCTTCCCCAATGAGGCGGGGAAGTGGGGGGGCGGGGGGGAGGGGAGGGCAATCATTAGCAGTGCAAATGTATAAATAGAGCTGGCCAGTGTGGTGCTGGCTAGAGAGGAAACCAGTAGTGAACTCCCGGCCCTGTGTACATATTGTTGTAAATAAAGTTACTTTCTGTTTGAGTTTACAAACTCGTGCTGGATTCTTTGTGTCCCTCACAAAATACTGGTACTGTGTTCTGTGCTTAGTGTGCTGCATGTTCACAACCTTTACTGCTAAGGAAACCTAAGCTGGTGACACAACATATCCATACCTATTAAGAGATCAGGGGATAATGAACTCAGAAACTGGCAAGTGAAAGCTCTGCCAGTAATTCTCAATATTGTTTTTTTGAGGTGAATAAATTGAGAAATGAAAGTAAAGCAAAGATGAATGAACTGTTGCGTTCCTTTGTCTTTTGAGATGTTTACAAGTTCATTAATTGACAAGACTATTAAGGGATTGAGAATGACGATTCACACAAATATTGCTATTGGGACGGATTTTTGGTGACCCACATCATATGTAGCAGTGGGAAAAAATATGGAATGGCAACAGTTACTCTCCAGAAATAACGGTGCCTGATCTAAAGAGAAAAGAAATGCTTTAAGAAAGGCAGGGGAATAGGAATGCATGTTCCCAAGGGTGATGCATTGGCCAGAATCTTGTCAATACAGTGGCGAATTGATGGGCTGAGAGACGAGAGGGGTGGGAAAATGGCAATAAGTAACATCAGGAGGGAAGCCTGGACTGTTTATGTTGTTCAGGGATATTCCTAAAGGAGGCCACTCTTGAAGGTGACAGAGAGACAATGAAGCCTGTTAAATAGGCAATTAATGGTGATTTTTACCAGCTTTTTTGATTTTACAAGTGGTGTTCTACAGCCTTACCAAACCTCTGAGATGAAAGGCTGGCTCTGCTGGCTGCCCTTGTTCGTGATCTGTGAGAGAGAAAAGAGTGCTGAGATCGTGATCAGTGTGGTGAATGTATTGCTGTAACAATTCACCATGTGCTTATCTGTATTACGCTGTTGCCCATGTGGGCTCCACCTATGGACCATTGTATGGTATTACTTACAATGTACCATGCTGGGGCCTGTGTGAGCTCCGCCCCTGACTCCACCCCTTGAGGGGAGGTATAAAGAGCAGTCGCCCTGTAGGCAGTTCCCATTAACAGACCAGTTGCAGGCAGGCACTGTTCTAGTTGATTAAAGCCACAGTTTACTTCAACTCCTGGTTTTGTGTGATTGATGGTCGCATCAATTTAATCAACTACAACGCCACTATGGAACTGGCCCTCAAACCTGACCGACTGGAACTCGATCTGCAGGCCGCGGAGGCGAAAGAGATTTTTTCGCACTGGCTCCGCTGTTTCAATGCCTACCTCGCCGCCTCCTCCTCGCCTTCCACCTCTGATGAACAGAAGCCGAGTCTCCTCCACGTATAGGTGAGCCATCGAAACTCTGTTCAACTCGAGGAAGCCTCCACCTACGCAGACGCCTCTACGTAAGGCCCGTGAATGAGGTATACGGGTGGCATCTCCTCACCACTTGCCGCCAGCATCCCGGGGAATCGCTGGAAGAGTATCTATGTGACCTCAAAGTCCTTGCACAATGCTGCAATTACCAGGCCGTTACAGCCACTCAACATATGGACCTCACCATCCGGGACACCTATGTGGCTGGAGTCAGGTCCAACTACGTGAGACAGCGCCTACTCGAAAAAGGTGGCCTAGACCTAGAAGAAATGGTAAAATTAGCCTCCTCTCTGGAAGTAGCGTTCCAAAGCCTTAACGCGTTCCCGTCCCATCACGCGACCCCCTCGTGGACCCCCAACCAAAGAATACCCCAGGCCTGTACCGCGCGGCAGTCAACCCACCATGGTGGCTACCCTGTTATTTCTGCTGCCAGCCTCAACACCCCAGGCAACGCTGCCCAGCCCGGAACGCAAACTGCAGTGACTGCGGGAGAAAAGGACTTTTTGCTAAAGTTTGGTCGTTAGGAACGGGAAAAAGAACCGGATGTTTGTAGATTACAGCCAAACCATAAACCGGTACACGCATCTCGATGCGTACCCACTTCCCCGGATCTCAGACATGGTTAGCCAGATCTCACACTACCGGGTGTTCTCCACGGTGGATCTGAAGTCTGCGTACCACCAGCTCCCAATCCGCCCAGAGGACCGCCTTTACATGGCTTTTAAGGCAGATGGCCGCCTCTTCCACTTCCTCCGGGTCCCCTTTGGTGTCACGAACGGGGTCTCGGTTTTCCAAAGAACGATGGACCGAATGGTGGACCATTACGGGCTGAGGGCCACATTTCCGTACTTGGACAACGTCACCATCTGCGGCCTTGATCAGCATGACCACGGCGCCAACCTCCAGAGATTTCTCCAAACTGCCCGAACCCTTAACCTCACTTATAACAAGGAGAAATGCGTTTTCCGCACGACCAGACTAGCCATTCTCGGCTACGTCGTGGAAAACGGGGTCCTCGGACCCAACCCCAACCGCATGCGCCCCCTCCTGCAACTCCCCCTTCCCCACTGCCCCAAGGCCCTGAAAAGGTGCCTCGGGCTCTTTTCATATTACGCCCAGTGGGTCTCCAACTATGCGAACAAAGCCCGCCCACTAATCAAGGCCACCATCTTCCTACTGGCGGCTGTGGCCCGCCAGGCCTTCAGCTGCATCAAGGCAGATATTGCCAAAGCTGCACGCGGTGGACGAGTCCGTCCCCTTCCAGGTGGAGAGTGACGCATCAGAGGTCGCCCTCGCCGCTATCCTCAATAAGGCAGGCAGGCCTGGAGCGTTTTTTTCACGAACCCTCACCACTTCCGAAATGCGCCACTCCTCAGTTGAAAAGGAGGCCCAAGCCATTGTGGAAGCCGTGCAGCACTGGAGGCACTACCTCGCTGGGAGGAGGTTTACCCTCATCACCGACCAATGATCGGTAGCTTTCATGTTCGATAATATGCAGCAGGGCAAAATCAAGAATGATAAGATCTTGAGGTGGAGGATCGAACTCTCCACCTATAATTATAATATAGTATATCGCCCTGGGAAGCTCAACGAGCCCCCAGATGCCCTGTCCCGCGGCACATGCACCAGCGCGCAAGATGACCGACTACGTGCTGTCCACTACGACCTCTGCCACCCGGGGGTCACCCGGCTTCTCCACTCCATCAAGGCCCGCAACCTGCCCTACTCTACTGAGGAGGTCAGGGCCATGACCAGGGACTGCCCGATCTGCGCGGAGTGCAAGCCGCACTTCTATCGACCAGATAAGACCCACCTGGTAAAGCATTCCCGGCCCTTTGAGCGCCTCAGTATCGATTTCAAAGGGTCCCTCCCCTCCAACAACCGCAACACCTATTTCCTCAACATCATCGATGAGTTCTCCCGCTTCCCCTTTGCAATCCCTTGCCCCGACATGACCTTGGCCACCGTCATTAAAGCCCTCCACAGTGTCTTCACCCTGTTTGGTTTCCCCACATACGTCCACAGTGACCGGGGCTCATCGTGCATGAGCGATGAACTGCGTCAGTACCTGCTCAGCAAAGACATCGCCTCGAGCAGGACAACCAGTTATAACCTCGGGGGAAATGGGCAGGTGGAGAGGGAGAACACGACGGTCTGGAAGACCGTCCTCCTGGCCCTACGGTCCAGGAATCTCCCAGTCTCCCACTGGCAGGAGGTCCTGCCCGACGCACTCCGCTCTATTAGGTCCCTACTTTGCACAGCCACAAAAGAGGCCCCTCATGACCACCTATTTGTTTTCCCCAGGAAATCCACCTCAGGGGCCTCGCTTCCGCCCTGGCTGAAGACACTGTGGTCCGCCCTGCTCCGCAAGCACGTCAGGAGCCATAAGTCCGACCCCCTGGTCGAGAGGAACCAGCTCCTACACTCCAACCCCTAGTACGCAAACATCGAACATCCCGACGGCCGTCAGGATACAGTCTCCCTGCGGGACCTGGCATCCGCAGGTTCCACTACATCCGCTACCCCATCTTACCCCGCCCAACCTACGCTGATCAGTGCCCCTGCCCCTACGTGGCACCCGCACCCCCTCCCACTCGCCATTCCTCCTTCACCGACCCACAGGAATGAAGCTCCAGAAGACACACTCTGAGTCCACGTCTGTACCCGCACCGGCGACTTCACTACCGATGCCAGCACAGATAAGTTCGATGCCCGGGCCAGCGGCCACACCAGAGCTTCGGTGTTCACAGCGCACAATCCGTGCACCGGACAGGCTGAACTTATGAACCCGTCACCCCCGCCGGACCTCATTTTTTTAACAGGGGAGAATGTGGTGAATGTATAGCTGTAACAATTCACCATGTGTTTATCTGTATTACACTGTTGCCTATGTGGGCTCCATCTATGGACCATTGTCTGGTATTACCTATAATGTAGTATGCTGGGGCCTGTGTGGGCTCCGCCCCTGACTCCACCCCTTGAGGGGTGGTATAAAGAGCAGTCGCCCTGTAGGCGGCTCCCATTAACAGACCAGTCACAGACAGGCACTGTTCTAGTTGATTAAAGCCACAGTTTACTTCTACTCCTGGTTTCGTGTGAATTGATGGTCGCATCACACAGTAAGAAGTCTGACAACACCAGGTTAAAGTCCAACAGGTTTGTTTCAAACACTAGCTTTCGGAGCACTGCTCCTTCCTGAGATGAAGGATGGAGCAGTGCACCCAATGCAAGTGTTTGAAACAAACCTGTTGGACTTTAACCTGGTGTTGTAAGACGTCTTACTGTGCTCACCCCAGTCCAATGCCGGCATCTCCACATTGAGATTGTGATGTGCATTCCAACATGTCTTTTAGACTACTCATCACCTCCAGTCCATGGGTGGGATTCTCCGAGCCTCTGCGCCAAAACTGCGCTCGGCGCGGGGGCGGAGAATGGGGCGTTGGACCCGCAATCGGGTCGGACGCCTTCCCGCAATTCTCCATGGACCGGAGAATCCCCGACAGTCGCGCAGGCATGGTTGGTGCACCGCCGTTCGGGGGCCATTGAAAGAGGTACCCGTGGTAATTCTCCGCCAGCAGCTGTCCAAGTTCCCGCCGGCGTGGTTCACTCATGGTTCCACCCGGCGGACACTTGGAGTGACAGCTGCGGACACAGTTTGCGGCCGCCCTGGTGGGGGGCGGGGATTTCCATTACCGGGGGCATCCTCCAGGATGGCCAGGCTCGCAATCGGGGGCCACCGATCGGCGCGCGTGTGCGATCTGGGGGAGGGGGGGTGGCCTATATTGTGGGGGCTGGCCCGCTGTGTGAGTCCGCCATGTTGTGCGGGGCCACCACCAGAGGCGGCCACCGCGCACATCCGTGGACCCGCGGCCGGAAGTGCAGGGCCCTGTTTCGGCAACCAAAGCTGTGTGGAGCACAGCGGGGCCCTCCAAGCCCCCTTCAAAATGGAGAATCACTCTGTGCTTTCTAGAAAAAAGTCCAGAGTGATTCGTGCCCATTTTCACGTGGGCATGGGGACATAGCCCCATTATCAGAGAATTCCGCCCCATGTGGCCAGTGTTAGACACATAAGCACTATATGGGTCTATTGTGCCCATCCATTGAGCCACTCACACTTCTGTGGCTCTCGGTAAGGTAACGGTAAAGTTGCCATTGTCACGGATGACCATTGGTTGCTTTCTCCTTTGAGGGGGAGAGCTGACCGGTGGTTATTTAAACTAAGGATTACCACACCTCAGACAAGGGACAAGGTTGAGAAAGCAAGGCCTTTATGAATACCCTCACCCCCATCAGGAATTGAACCTGTATGCTGCTGGCCTTGCTCTGGATCATGGACCAGCTGTCTAGCCAAGTGAGCTAAACCAGCCCCAGAAGATGAGTTAATGTTTGTTAGTAAATAAAAGAAAATTACTGCAGATGCTGGAATCTAAAACAAAAACAGAAAATACTGGACAATCTCAGCAGGTCTTGCCAACATCCCGTGAAAGAAGAAAGAAAAGAAATAACCATCTTCGATAACAAAGGGAAACTGACTAAGATGAGTTAAATTATAAGGTTAGTTCCCCAATGAGCACTAAATGGGCATCATGGTAGCACAGTGGGTAGCACTGTTGCTTCACAGATCCAGGGTCCCAGGTTTGATTTCCACTTGGATCACTGTCTATGCGGAGTCTGCACATACTCCCCGTGTCTGCGTGTGTTTCCTCCGAGTGCTTCAGTTTCCTCCCACGAGTTCTGAAAGACGTGCTGTTAGGTGAATTGGACATTCTAAATTCTCCCTCTGTGTACACGAGCAAGTGCCGGAGTGTGGCGACGAGGAGATTTTCACACTAACTTCATTGCAGTTTTAATGTAAGCCTATTTGTAACACTAATAAAGATTACTTATTTATTTAAAGCTAATGTTTCAAGTCTGGATGTCTCTTTTCCAAAATGGATAAGCTCACACTTATCCAAATTGAACATCATATGCCAAATTTTGGCCATTCTTCGAGCCTATCTTTATCCGTCTGTTAACTCTTTATCTCCTCTTCACTGCCTGCTTTCCCACCTATTTTAGTATCATCTGCAAATTTTGCTATGTTACACTCTGTCCCAGTTTGCAGATCACTTATATAGAATGCAAACAGTTGAGGTCCAAGGACTGACCTTTGCGGCACCCCACTAGTTATAGTTTGCCAGCCAGAGAAGCACGTATTTATCCCAACCCTCTGCTTTCTGTCAGTCAGCCAATCCTCAACCCAACCATCTCACCTTCTGGATCAGTCTTTTATGCGGCACCTTGTCAAATGCCTTCTGGAAGTCTAGATATACCACATCCACAGGTTCTCCATTATCTACCTTGCTGGTTGCGTCCTCTTGGAACTCAAGCAAGTTTGTTGAGCATGACGTACCCTTCTTAAAACCATGCTGACAATGGTGTTTTGAACTTGTATTTTTCCAAATGTTCAGTCATCTCCTCCTTAATTATTGATACCAGCAACTTGCCCACCACAGAGGTCCTTCCAACTGGTCTACAGTTTCCTACTTTTTGCCTCTCTCCCTTTTTGAATAGGAGCGTCACATTAGCATGTTTCTAATCCACCGCAACCTTTCCAGAATCCAAGGAATTTTTTAATATCATAACCAATGCATCCATTATCTCTGCTGCCACCTCCTTTAATACCACAGTGTGCAGGCTATCAAGTCCCGGAGATGTATCTGCCTTTAATCCCATTAGTTTATTCAATACCGTCTTCTTCATAATGTTTATTGCACCAAGTTCCTCTCCATTAACTGCAGTTTGGGGAAATTTGTAGTATCCTCTACTGTGAAGACAGAGACAAAATATTAGTTCAATGCCTCCGCCATCTCGGAGTTCCCCATTATTACCTCACCAGTATCGACCTCTAAAGAGCCAGCATTTACTTTAACTATTCCCTTTCTCTTTCTACACATATAGAAGCCTTTGGTATCAGTATTTATGTTTTCTGCTAGTTTCCTTTCTTAGTTCACCTTAGCTCTTTTGATTTTATTTTTTGTAGACTTTTGCTGAACCTTAAAGGTCTCCCAATTCTCCAGCTTACCACTAGTTTTTGAAGTAGGGTATGCCCTAGTTTTTGCCTTTTTGTCCTCTTTGACTTCTATGTTTAGCCATGGAACATTTTTCCCCCTGTACACTTCCTCTTCCACTCAGGAAAATACTTTAATTGAGAGGTATTTAATATCTCCCAGAACATCCGCGATCGTTCCTCAACTGTCCTACCCTCAATTATTTCTGCCCTGTCTACTTGGACAACTCTTTCCTCAGGCCTGTATGATTTAGTCTGCCCAATGCTAAAACTATAGTATGGCACTCTGTCTACTCTAGCTCAATCTGAATTTGAGATTCTCGCATTCTGTGATCACTCCTTCCAAGAGGATCCTTAACGACAATACTATTTATCAACCCTTCTTCATTGCATAATACTAAATCTAAAATAGGTTGCACCCTGGTCCATTATACGTATATAAAGAGCAAGAGGGTATCTAGGGAAAGGGTTGGCCCACTCAAGCTCAGACAAGAGAAGTCTGCACATTCTCCCTGTGTCTACGTGGGTTTCCTTCAGGTGCTCCAGTTTCCTCCCACAAGTCCCCAAAGACATGCTGTTAGGTGATTTGGACATTCTGAATTCTCCCTCCGTGTATCCGAACTGGTGCCGGAATGTGGCAACTAGGGATTTTCACAGTTAATTCATTGCAGTGTTAATGTAGCCTATTTGTGGCAATAAAAATTATTATTATTATTATTAATAACATATTGCTCTCGGAAACAATCCCCATACACTCTATGAAACCTCCCTTGAGACTATCCTTGCCAATTTGATTAATCCAGTTATAAATGCATGTTAAAATCATCCATGATTACTATTGTGCCCTTCTCACAAGCCCTCATTATTTCTTGGTTTACATTATGCCCCACTTTGGAAGTATTGCTCAGGAGCCTGTAAATTACTCCTACCAAGGAGTTTTTCCCCTTGCTTTTAATTTCTGCCTAGATCGATTAAACAGTTTGACCCTTCGTGTCAATACAATTTCTTAATATAGCCTTGATATCATCTTTAACCAATAAAACAGCTCCACCTCCTGATCCATCCTGTCTATTCTTTCAGAATACTGTGTACACTTGGACATTCAGAGCGGGATTCTCTGATCCTGAGGCTAAGTGTTGACGCCATCGTAAACGCCGTCGCGTTTCTCAACGGCATCAATAGGCCTCCAGGAGCAGTGATTCCGAGCCCTTCAGGAGGTCAGCATGGCACTGGAGCGACCCACGCCGCTCCACCTGCCGATACTGCCATCAAATGGGCGCCGCGAGTCTGCGCATGCGCAGTGGCACCGGCGCCAACACGCGCTTGAGCGGTGGCTTCCTTCTCTGCGCCGGCCCTGATGCAACATGGCATAGGGCTACAAGGGCCGGCGCGGAGCAAAAGAGGCCGCCAACCCGAGGGGCCGGCCAGCCAATCGGTAGGCCTCAATCGCTGGCCAGGCCACAGCTGAGGCCCTCCCCCGGGCTTGGACCCCCCCCCCCCCATCCCCACCAGGCCAGCCCCGAAAGGATGCACGCCGAGGTCCCACCGGGTAAAACCACATGTGGACGGCGCCAGTGGAATTCGGATTTTTTTTGCGGCCTCTAGGCCCATCCCAGGAGGTGAATCGCCGGAGGGCCGCGTAGAGCGTCCCCCGACCAGTGCCCCGCTGACCGCGCCATTGCCAATGGCACCGATTCTCCGCTCACAGGAGAATCGGCGGACCGGCGTCAGGGCGGCATCGTGCGACACGCGCCCGGCCCGGCGTGGACTGAGAGAATCCTGCCCTCAATCCCAGTCCCTGTCCGCCTGCTGCCATGTTTTAGTAATCCTCACCAAATCATACCCATTTGTCTTTATTTGTCCCACCAGCTCACAATGGGATCTATCAGCTCCCACATCATGCAGCTACAGCACAATGCCTGCCCAACCATTTCTACTTAGTTAATTAATTAATTAGTTTAGCAATTTTCTTTTCAAATTTAGCACATACTCCTTACCAGCCGATCCGGTCACAGCTTTCCTGTGATGTTAGTTTTTCTATTTCTATCAGCTTCACTGGATTCCTCGATACTCACTGCTCCGATGCTCTGACTCCAAGACTTCGACCCAGCGACTAGTCTGCGAATTCCTGAGGTAAGTTACTTTATATACTCACCACTCTGATGCTCCACCCTCCGAGACTGCTCTCTGGAGACTAGGCCGCCAATCCCCGAGATAAGTTACTTTACATACTCATCGCTCTGATGCTCTGCCCTTCGGGACTGCTCCCTGGAGATTAGGCCATGAATCCCCGATGTAAGCTACTTTATGTAGTCACCGATCCGATGCTCCACCCTCTAAAACAGCTCCCTGGAGACTAGGCCGTGAATCCCTGAGGCACGTTACTTTATATACTCACTGCTCCAATGTTCTGCCCTTCGAGACTGCTCCCTGTTCTGTTTTAATTTCAGATTTCCAGCATCTGAAGTATTTTATTTTAGTCTAAAATGTATAGACTTGATCCCCAAAATACTATGAGAATTTTAACCTTTTGTACATGTTTACATTTACTTTATTTCTGTTCTTTCTTGTTTACGCTGTATAATTTATGTAAAAGAGTTCTGATTTACTTGTCCATTGAAGGCGTACTAACCGCAGGGGTTTTCTCTGTAAATAGGAATATTAATGTCTTGGCTAAAATAGCTCTCTTTGATATTCTCATCAGGCTTTCTACCACAGGCCAATCCTGCTTGGAAACATTAAAAACTGACAATGCTTCAACAAATTACACTATTAAACTAAAATGACGTTTACTTGGTAAATTAATTTGAAAGGTGAAACTATTTGCGATTCCATACTTGACATTTCTCTGGAAGTTAAATACACAGCACAGAAAGGAAAATTAATTAAAACTATCTTTTTTGCCTCATTTAGACAGTTAACTTGCAGTCCGAATGAAGTTAGCAGAATAAACCTTGCTGAATTGACAGTACTGCCTTATATAGGTGTACAAAAGCACCATTAAAATGTCTTTTCCATACTGTCATAGGTTCAGGGCAAACGGCAATACAATCTCAGTATGGAATCCATCTATTAGAACAACTCTTTCAGTTGCCAATGTGCTTTCAAAATATCCTTTATTTTCAAATGTTCACGACATGCCTCGAGTGATAATAAAATGATGGTACTCCTGAGAAAATATAATTTATTTTCATTTTTAGGTAATCTAATCATTTTAAATGTAATACATTTCCTATGGGACAAAATGTTCCAACAGAGAATGGGTTTATACTGCTAATAATGCTATCACAGTATGAAATTATTTTGAATACCCAATAAACCAATTATTTTTTGCCAAGATATGGAAATAGTACTGTGAATATGTTGCTTTATTTCTGTTGCAGAACCTGTGCCTTGAATAGACAAGAATGACAACACGATTGGTCACAGAAGAACTCTCCTGAGCATTGTTGGATCAACAGATTAATTGCACAATATGTTAATGAGATGAAATAAATGCATTGAACCGATTACTCATAATGATTTAATTTCAAATTAATGGAAAATGATTCAGATGCTCAAGTGTCAACGCCCAGTCAAACTGCTGGTATGAACCATTCAGTTCATATGCATTTCACAGCAACAGTTGGCAGTTATCCTTAATGAAATGGTTTCATGTAAATTGTCAGTGTCAACTATGCCCAGGTCCACTAAACTGGTCATGTCGCTTGACACAGAAGCGCTTTGAAATGTATGTGTCTTTGAATAGATTGTAAAATTCTGGTCCAAGAGTGACAGATTGCCCAAAAAGCAGGCCATGCTCATATTGATTTTCAAGTTGTTTATTAAATAGATTATTAAGAAGCAATAGTTTAAAAATTATGTATAAGCTAAATAGACTGAAAATGCATATGACCCACTTAAGTTTGCTGGTCGCAAAGGATGAGTGGGTGCTGATCTCTGTCGCTGGTGGCTGCAGCATTCTGCTCTCTAGCCAAAGTGTTAAGAAGCTCTTTACCCGGTCTTCCTCCATCTGAAGTAGGTTGTACACATTAACTCTCTCAAGCATCCATTTATATACCTTGGGCGAGATCTTCCGGCTGTTCACACCAGCAGGATCATCCGGTCCTGCCAAAGGTGCAAACCACTGCGGTTTTCCCAGCATTGTGGGATGGATTCAATGGAAAATCCCATTAACAGCAGCAGGACAAGAAGATCCTTCCTCCGGCCAATGGAGGGTTGCCTCATGCCACCATGGTGATGCCAGACAATCTCGCTTGTTTCTAGGAGCTGGCACTTACCGTATATCAATCACTTGTTGATAATATTTCACCACGGGATTACCTCCTGTCGGACACTTCTATGGATAAGTCAGTTAATTTTATCAGCTCAGAAATATGTAAATGGTGGCCTTTACCAGCAGCCCAGGACATGCGATCCCTGAGAGCACCATGGCTATTATCTTTGTTTACCTTTGCACCTGCCAGTAAAAAACTTTTCCCAAAGAGGAAGAGAGGAAAGGAAAAAAGGCTTTCACAATTGTATATCTGCTGATTCTAGGATTCTTCAAGCCATCATAGAATACATGAACATTGGTGAGTAATGGTGCTTTTTTTGCATTTTGTTCACCAGAATATATATTTTAACAATGTTCTATCAATATAAAACTTGAATTTTGATAAAAAGATAATCTGAAAAAAGATGTACTGCCAACTACACAATTGAGCCATGTTGTGTATGAATTTCAGTGTCAATGTGATGCCAGGCTGCATGTCTCAATGATTGACTTATTGAAACAAAGAGCAAGTTCCTTTAGTTGACTGTAATATGCAGAGCACTGATCATATGCACCCAGCCCACACTCGCAAATCCCAAAACAAACTGTCTATAGTTAGACGTGATTGAGCAGCCCTCACTAAACAATGTTGAGTGCCCTCGTAGTTATGCCATAAACCAATTTAAGGGAATCAGTTGAGTTTGCAATATAGCTTGCTTGAAGTGATATAAATTCAAATACAGATGGCTGGATTTTCCGTTCCTGAGACAAAGGGCAGGTTTTGTGGACTTCCACGATAGCAAAACTGGCGCCGCACCTGGAACAATTCAACAACTGTTAAGGGGCTAGCACCAGGGCCACGTGGAATATAACCAATTACAATGAGAAGTAATGCGGGATTCTCTGTGTTCGCGATTGACACTCAGGAGGCTGACAAGTTGCAGCAGCATATACACACTTCACTCCCCACACAAACCATCCCAGCCAACAAGATGGCAGCAAGACGTGCAGCCCCACCCTTCAAAGATGCCGAGCTTAAGACCCTGCAGGATGCCACAGAGGAGAAGCAGGCCACACTGTACCTCTGGCCCGGGAAAGAGGCTGCAAGCTGCCACTATTTGATGTTCTTGGGCGCAGGTGGCAGAGGCGGTCAGTGCACAAACTCTTCAGGGCGGCCAAGGTGAGTAGGCAGCACTATGTCCCTGGCACCAACCCCCATCCCACACACCTGTAACCACTACACCCACCCGGAGGTGGCCGAACCCCCAACCTGCACCACATACCGGATGCCATGGTCGGGTACACAGGCCACTGAAGCCACCAGCAACCCACCCTGTGCTGCATGTGTTGGACTGTGCATTTCCTGTTTTTGCCCCCACAGACCCCCGCGATGAGGCCGTTCATAACCGGCAGGTTCGGGAGAAAACTGGAGGGGGAACGTCGGATCTGCGCCGGAGTCGCCGGAGTGGAGATCAGCCACGGGTGAGGAAGTGAGACCCCGCTTAATTGTGGTTCCTCATGCCAGGTGTGTCAACCCGCCCAACAACACCCCCACACACACATCACCCTCACCCACAGTCTCACCCCTACCCCCAACACTCTCCCCCCAGCCCGCAGCCTAATCATGCATCTTGTCTTGTCTCTTGCAGGAGCTACTGGTGATGGGGCAGGTCGTTCTGGTGATCCCGTCCCCAGCTATAGCCAGTGCCACAACCAGAACCACCCCCCCCTCCCCGTGTGCCAAGCACAACTACAACATCAACACAGAATTAACGCATATGCCTGAAACCCAGCACAGCCTGGAGTTCGATTCCGATGTTGACACAGATTTTCAACACACTCTCACCATCCCAGAGACACTCACCTCAGTCGGGTACCTCAGTGAAAAGGCTCCTGGGACACCCTCTGGTGCGCACCACACAGTTGCTCCGGTGCATCAGGTGGAGGTACAAACTCCCAAAGGAGCAGATGGTCGGAGGGCGTGCCATCTCCAGGGAGTAGCTGCCGTCCAGATAGGTTTTGGGTTTCTGGAACAGACAGTCGCATTGATTGTAGAGATGCAGTTGCAAAGACGGGGACTACATAAGGGTTTGTCGGCAAGCATCCAGCACTTGGAGGCAGAGGTGGGGGAATCCAACCGCATGCAGGAGCAGGAAATGGTGTTGACCATGGTGGCACCCAGGCCAACACCGCATGGCTGGTATCCACAGTGGAGGCCTTAGGGGTCAGGGTTTTGGCTATGGATCAACATGTACAAGGTTTGGCACTCTTTGCAGTCGCTGGGTGAGGCCCAGGACTGGGCTGCCCCCTCACAGGCTGCCATGTGTCAGAGCCACCTTGACATTGCAGCAGTGCTCCTGAGAGTGGCCCAGTCACAGCGGGCTATGTCTGAGAGCATCGGTGGCATTGCCCAGGCGCTTGCCAATGTGGCGCAGTCCCAGAGGGAGATGGCATAGTCACTGGCCAAGGAGGCACAGACCCAGAAGGTGATGGCACAATCATAGCGTAATGTGGCGCAGTCAAAGACGGAGGTGGTCCACTCCCTGTGCTCCATGATCACGAGCATGTAGACCCTGGCCGAGACCAGAGTGGGCCTCCATGACTGGCTGCGCCAAGTTGCGGGGTGCAACAGGGGATAGCTCTGCTTGCACTCCAGTCCCATGGAATAGGCCAAGAGCCACTAGGCACCCCAAGGGACGAGGAGATGATGGGGCCCAGGCCAGTGACTCGCACAGGGAAGGAGCCAGAACACTACAGAACCTCTGACTCCCCCCCCCCCTCTTATTCCTGGAGCATATGGTGGGCAGGGGGCAGAACAGGGCGGTGCCATACCACCCTGGTTGCCCCAGAAGATGTCCACCAATGGCTACCTTGGTCGTAGGGCGGGAATCGCAGCCACCTCCATTCCTGATATACTGTGTGGGTATCCACCTAGATATCACGTTCTGGAACGTAAGGTCAGAAAGTTAGGCAACAGATAAGTTAGCACGGGTGCAGGTCACCATTTAGTGATAGGGGCTAGGGCTCGTATATGTATATATTTGTTCACATTAAACACCGGTTAACACTGTTACAACTGCCTAGGTGCTTTGTCAGATGGATGTGAGGGGTGGGCTGGCCAGTGAGGGGCATGGAGGGGTATGTGGGGGATAATGGGTGGACGTCGTGGATGGACGGAGCTCCCCAAACCCCCCCCCCCCGCCCCCTCAACCATCCCCATCTCTGCCAACCCAGGGATTCGATGGGACTGTGTGATGGAATGGCCAGTTAGCATGCAGTGATCTCCCAGGTGGACGCTGGAAAGTGCTACCGTGGGCAGAAGTCAGATGTTGTCAAACGATGTGGAGCACCAGAGCACATCGCAGAGCGGGTTGTCATCATTCACCATCGCATGGACCAGACCCGTTGTTATTGCCAACACAGACCCCAGACTCCTGTGGACTGGTACAAAAACTAAAATAACAAGGGATTCGGAGTTGGCTGCCTAGATGAATACAGGAATGACTTGGTTATGGAAGACGGAGAGTAGCGATGGAAGGGTGTTTTTTAGAATGGAGATCAGCAACTAATGGTGTTCCGCAAGGATCAGTACTGGGACCTGCTGTTTGTTATATATATAAATGATCTGGAGGAAAATGTGGGTGATCTGATTAGTTAGTTTGTGAATGACACAAAGATTGGTGGAGTTCCTAATAGTGTTGAGCATTGCCAGAGCATACATGTAGATTTAGATAGATTGGTGACTTGGGCACACTTGGAGTCTAATCCAGATAAATGCAAGGTGATGCATTTTGGAGGATCAAATCTAGAAGTGAATTATACTGTATATGGCAGAACCCTTAGGAACATTAACATACAGAGGGATCAGGATGTGCAGGTCCACACACAGGCCACACAGGTGACAAAGGTGATTAAGAAGACATACGGAATGCTTGCATTCATCATCCAGGGTACTGAGTACAGGAGTTGGGAAATCATGTTGCAGCTATATAAACCCTTGGTTAGACCGCATTTGGAGTATTGCATGCAATTCTGATCGCCACATTATCAGAAGGATGTGGAAGGTTTGGAGAGAGTGCAAAGAAAGTTCACCAGGATGTTGCCTGGTCTCGAGGGTGTTGGCTATGAGGAAAGGTTGAATAAACTAGGCTTGTTTTCACTGGAAAGATGGAGGTTGAGGGGAGACCTGATAGAGGTCTACAAAATTATCAGAGACAGAGACAGGGTGGAGAGCCAGAGGCTTTTTCCAAGCGTGAAAGTGTCAATTACAAGGGGGCTCAATTTCAAGGTGAGAGGGGGAAAGCTTAAGGGAGATGTGCGGGGTTCGCTTTTCACATAGAGAGTGGTGGGTTTTTGGAATGCGCTGCCAGAGGATGTGGTGGAAGCAGGCACACCTGCAACATTTAAGAGGCATCTGGATGGGGCCATGAATAGTGAGTAAATAGAGGGATACAGACTGGGTAGGGGCAGAAAGTTTTTTTTTGGTTGTATATCATGATCAGCATCGGCTTGGAGGGTTGAAGGGCCTGTTCCTGTGCTTCACTTTTTTTGTTTGTTCTAATGCCGCAGGTATGTATCACAGGGGGGGGGCGGTTTGCATGTGTGGGGGTGGAATGCGGTGTTTGTGCCCTTGGCCAGTCCCACCTCCCCCCACCATATTGAACATGAGCTTTGTTAAGATGAGTGTGTTCTTTCAAGGCTGGGTTTGTTGCTAGCACCGTGCATACAGAGTGTTATTGAACGGGATTCTCCATCGGCGGGATCCTCCATTTCGGCGGCAGCGCACTCACGCCTGCAGATTTCCCGACGGCGTGGCGGTCGTCACAATGGGAAGCCCCATTGGCCGGCCATGGGAACGGAGGATCCCGCTGCAAACAGGTGGAGCGGGACGGAGAATTCCACCTCTCGTGGTTTACACAAGGTGGGCTTGAGGGGAATGGGGCTGGTTATGGTCCAGAAATCAGAAAATGCAGCCTTCTTAGATCATCTTTGAGTTTTAAATTAGGAAAGGGAAATAGTAAATTGGGCATAACTGTTTGAAATTGATGTCAGCTCTGGATTCCTGTTGCTTTGTTCAACCAGCCTGACTGGCATGACATTGTTAGATTTCTAAACATGCGCAAACCAGTGCATATGCGCATTTGGGGATCGGTGGCCATTTTGTGTGGCCATATTACATTGACAAGAAACACCACTGTGTTCTTTGAAAACAGGATGCTGCTTTGAAAAAGTGCTGGTTGCATCAAACAACTCCGATAGAATATTCAAGAGATGTCCTCAGAGACATTGGAACAAAGGTATTTTGGTCAGTTTCAGGAAAATACATCCTGTTCTCCCTACCTCTCACAGCTGGATGAATAAATAGCGCAGCTGTATAAATAAATAAATCCCTGCATTCAGTATGGCAGGCAAATTTTGCTGCCAATCACAAAAAAGCCTGTGATATATGCGTTGTATTTTGGAAGCTCTTCAGCTCATGTTTAAGCCCATGGGAATGCCCATGGCTTCAAGGCCCAGGCTTCTCCTGAAGGCATGTGCATCTAATGGAAAACACAACAAACATTTCAAATAAAACATATGCAATTGACTTGGCAAGTTTAATCATTTTATCTATATTTCGAGTAGTAAGTGCTTAACTTAGTGCAGAATAAAGGTGACAACTATAGAGCTTTCAAAAAAGTACTTGGAGTGATTTGATTTAGTTTCCCCTTTTATGGTAGAATTTTCTGACTTCTTGGGCGGGATTCTCTGAAAATGTCCCCACAATGGTGAGAAAACCGGCGCCAACAACTCCAGCATCGATGGCCCCCCAAGGTGAGGAATTCTCACCTTTAAGGGGCCTCACGGTAGCATGGTGGTTAGCATCAATGCTTCACAGCTCCAGGGTCCCAGGTTCGATTCCCGGCTGGGTCACTGTCTGTGCGGAGTCTGCACGTCCTCCCTGTGTGTGCGTGGGTTTCCTCCGGGTGCTCCGGTTTCCTCCCACAGTCCAAAGATGTGCGGGTTAGGTGGATTGGCCATGCTAAATTGCCCATAGTGTCCTAAAAAGTAAGGTTAAGGGGGGGGTTGTTGGGTTACGGGTATAGGGTGGATACGTGAGTTTGAGTGGGGTGATCATTGCTCGGCACAACATCGAGGGCCGAAGGGCCTGTTCTGTGCTGTACTGTTCTAAATTCTAAATTCTTGGGGGCTAGGTTGCCGCCGGAGTCGTCCCGCAGCTCTAGCCGGCGCCGAAGAGCCAGCGCGAGTTCGCGCATGCGCGGAACGGCCGACGTGATCTCGCGCATGCGCGGACCGGCCGGTGTATTTCCGTGCATGTCTGGGGATTCTCTTTGATGCACCAGCCCCCGGGCAATATGGTGGAGCCCTACAGGGCCCCAGCGCGGAGGAAAGAAGTCCCCCATGGAACAAGCCTGCCCGCAGATCGATAGGCCCCGATTGCGGGCCACGCCATGCCCCAGGGGTTGGATCCCCCCCGAGGACTGCCTCTGCACACTCACATGCCAGGTTCCGCTGTGCATGAGGTGAGCTCTCCAGAAGGAACCAGCTAACTTCCTCTCCAATAAACCTGTAGGTGTTGGATTCCTGAAGCTACAGGGCCAAAATACAGGCCACAAACTGAAAGCAAACTGAAAGCAAAGTTTGATGAAACAGGGACTCTGAATCTCTGAGAATTTTGAGTACAGGCTACAAAACAAAGACTGTGATTTACAAGCTTACTGTGAGGAAAGAATACAAAGGGCCACCATTTGAATCAAAGGCTATTATCTTTTGACCTTCATCCTGATTATTTTTACTCCTTTCCAGCCCTCTGTGTGTGCCTGTCTTGTGTGTGTGGGTCGAGGGTGGGACTTTTAAAAGGGGTTGAAGGTATTAGCTTGCTGTTAACCAGTTGTATTTACTGCATATTTCATCATTATAGTTGTTTTAGATAAACAGTAATTGTGTTTCAACCTGGTGACTGTAATTATTGGGCTGCCAGCTGCATGTTCCGGCAGTGGGATTCTCCGTTCCTGCCAATGGGATACCCCATTGTGGCCAGCCCTGGCCACCAGCAAACCTGCGGGCGTGGGTGGCTTACGGCGGAGCAGAAAATCACTCTCTCTCTCTCTCTCTCTCTCTCTCCCCCCCGCCCCCCCACAGGTATTTTCATAAGTATTATTGGTTAATTTCCTTGTGTTGTGACTCCTGAATGAGTGGGTCTGGAATTGACCACGTTCTTGCCCAGGGTGACATAACAGCGTGGAAATACCAGAAATACACAACAGTGACAATGCTTCAAAAGCACTTAAAGTAAAAAGTCTTTCCTTTCTTTTTTCAGGTCAAGTCAATAATCACTTGTAAGCGGTTCGCCTGTGCAACTCTATTGTCAAAAGCTTCCCAAATTCACTTGACAGCTTATCTTAAAATGGCTTGAAAAAATAAACTGATAAATATTGAGGAAAGAAAATAGCAGTAAATGAAGAATGGGAAGTTCTCGTGACCCCTCCCCTGATGGAAGACATTGAGGTTTAAACATACATAGAAACATAGAAAATAGAAGCAGGAGGAGGCCATTCAGCCCTTCGGGCCTGCTCCGCCATTCATTATGATCATGGCTGATTATCAAGTTCAATACCCTGATCCCGCCTTCCCCTGCATATCCCTTGACTCCTTTAGCCCCAAGAGCTATATCTAATTCCTTCTTGAAATTATATGTTTTAGCCTCAGCTACTTTCCATGGGAGTGAATCCCACAAATTTTACCATTCTCTGGGTGAAGAAATTTCTCCAACCCTCAGTCTAAAACGTTTATCCCTTATTCTCAAACTATGACCCCTAGTCCTGGACTCTCCCAACTTCAGGAACATTCTATAAGAATCTACCCTGTCTAATCCTGTTAGAATTTTATAAGTTTCAATGAGATCGCCTCTCACTCTTCTAAACTCAACCGACTCAAGTCTCTCCTCATATGACAGTCCTGCCATCCTGGAATCAGCCTTATCAACCTTCGCTGCACTTCCTCCATAGCAAGAACATCCTTCCTCAGATGATACCAAAATTGCACACAGTACTCCAGGTGAGGCCTTAGCTATGTCCTATACAATTTCAGTAAAGCATTTCTATTCCTACACTCAAATCCTCTCGCTATGAAGGCCAACATACCATTTGCCTTCTTTACTGCCTGCTGTACCTGCCCACTTACTTTTAGTGACTGATGCACAAGGGCACCAAGTTCCCGCTGAGTATCCACCTCTCTCAATTCACACCCATTCAAGTCATAATGTGCCTTTCTATTTTTGTTACCGAAGTGGATAGCCTCATATTTATCCATATTATACTGCATCTTCCATGCATATGTCCACTCACTCCAACTGTCCAAATCCCACTGGGGCATCTCTACATCCTCCTCACAGCTTACCCTCCCACACAGCTTTGTATAATCTGCAAATTTGGAGATAATACACTTAGTCTCTGCATCCAACTCATTATTATATAATGTGAACAGCTGGGATCCTAGCACTGATCCTTGTGGTACCCCATTAGTCACTGCCTGCCATTCGTAAAAAGGCCCATTTATTCCAACTCTTTGCTTCCTGTCTGTTGACCAACTTTCTCTCCATCTCAAGACACTATCCATAATTCCATGCGCTTTAACGTTACATAGTAATCTGCTTTGTGCGTCTTTTATAATCACATTCATTTCCTAACCATTGTCTTGTTCAGTTATTTAAGTTTCAGCTATTTAAAGATGGTACCAAATGTCAATTGCTCAACAGCAAATCAGCTTACGCTTTCCTGTGATGTCAGTCTTGAACCTTTTTCAAACTCAGCCCACTGCCTGAACAGCTCCCGAGCCTCGAAGGCCCTGGGCCTCGTGCTGTATTTATCCTCCTCCCTCACAGGTCCGGCGGCTCTCCACTCCTGAAGGTAAGTATGTTGTTCTCTGCCTTGCTCTATCCGGATGGCGTTGATGTGTAATGTTGATCAGAGAACACCAAGTCTTGTAAACCAACAAAATAATTTTATGAAACATTATTAACTGGATTTGGCACTTATCCCTAAGAAACAGTTGATTGATCACACATAAACTATACTCATTATCTTCAGTGCTTCTGATCTGCCATCTGCCATCTGCCCCCTGCCCCCTGCTCCAACTTTCTGTCCTACAAGACTCTGCATCATCCCTTATATACTTCTGAAACTAGCTCGCTCTAGTGGCTCTCTGTGTACATTTCATTAATCCTTACTTTACTGGCATGTAGAATAATACCACATTAAGTGAAGGCCCCGAGCCTCACGTTGTATTTATCCTCCTACTGGGCAAAGGCTGTCCCTCGCAGGTCCGGCTGCTCTCCACTCCTGAAGATAAGTGAAGGCCCTGAGCCTCATGCTGTATTTACCCTCCTCCCGGGCACAGGCTGCCCCTCGCAGGTCTGGCTGCTCTTGCGTTCCTTTTGAGGTAAGGAGAGGTATTGCTGTGCTTATTGTAACACAGCTGCACAACTGTATTCTGAGGCAAATAATAATTGTTACATAATTCTAATATATAAGCAATATACGCTCTAAATTATTCTTGGAGTTCTTTCCCCCCCTCCTATTTATCGCTCTGCTAGAATGCTTATAGTAATGGGCGCAATTTAATGGCTGTATTACTCTTGAGCAAGAATGCAATGCGGCCGTTAGATCGCGGAAGAAGCCAAAATCGAGAAACTCGATGGGTGCCAACCGGGAGCGACCCCCTATCTAACGGTCGGCCACAATCTAACCGCCTCCTCAGTTAGTGGTCACCCTGGCACCGATTAGTACACCTTTTTAAAAAACGTGAAGCTGACAGGATGGCTGCTTTGGGGAGGCCAGGAGGTGAGTAGTCACCTTCGCTCCCAGGCAATGAGCTCGGAAGCACTGGGGTTGGTGCCTGGTGTTATGGGGGTGGTGAGTCTGCGGGGGGCAGCCTCGGTTGGGGTGGTCTGCCATTGGTGAAGGGGGTGTCACCCATGGCCTGATTGTGTGTACCCGTTACCGACCCCACCCATAACTGCCACTGACTGGGAAGGCCTCTGGCACTCTGACAGGGAAGTCGCAGTTGTAGTTAAGTGAGGACATCACAGCTCCCAAGTGGATTCCCGTGAGTAGGCATGCCATATGGCATGTGGCAGTTATTGTCTAGCATCCCAATCAGACCGTGATGCCCAGACACTGTGCCTGAGCACTGCAGGAAGCAACCCCGTGGACACAGCGGCCAACACCCGAACACCCAGGAGTTGGGCCCCAGCGCCGGGGACATTTCTGTGACCAGAGGGTGGGTGTGTGCACCGGTGAGGGGACGAGATTCCAGTACATGTAACGTTACATGTGGGCGTCTGGGGTACTGGGTGTGGAGTCCAGTCACTAGGAGCCCCCAGATGGCCAGACTCAGGAGAAGGAGGTGGCAGCAGCATCGACAGAGGCTCGAGGGACCATCCCATGTACAGGGCCCCGCCCCACAGCCTACTAGGCCAGGGAGGAACCCAGAGGGGGAGGCCAGTGATGGCTCAAGGTGTACAGGTGTCACTGGTCTTTTGAGCAGATGACGGATGTGCCGCAGGAGGCTCGGCCTCAACAAAGGGGCAGTGCGGCACCTGTGCCATGTCCTTCGCGGATTTGGCACTATGTGGAGGAGGAAGATGTCTGCTCCCAGTGGCCATCACGGTCACCACAGCCCTGAACATCTATGCTACGAGTTAATTGCAGGGTTCAAGTGAGGACTTGTGCGGAATCTCACAAGCTACAGCCGACAAGTACATCCATGAGGTCATGGGTTCTCTGTTTGCCCGGACAGCTAACTGTAGAAGTTTTGACATGGACCAGACCCAACAAAAGCATGGGCTTCTCCACCATTGTTGGGATTCCCCAGGTTCAGAGGATAATAGGTGTCACACGTTTCACCTTGCGCTCACTGGGCGATCTGGGAGTGCCCAACATCAACAGAAAAGGGTTCCACTCCCTGAACATCCAACTCGTATGCGACCACCACATGAAGATCATGCACATGTGTGTACACATTTCCCAAGGAGTGTGCACGACAGCTATATCCTGGGGCAGTCGGACATCCCCTGCCTCTTCGTTGACCACCCCAGGATGGCCGGTTGGCTCTTGGAGGATAAGGGTTACCCGCTGAGGACCTGGCTAATGACAGCAGTGCAGAGGCTAGTGACCGATGCGGAGACCTGATACAATGCGACCAATGCGGCCACAGGGGCTGTCATTGAGCGGTGCATCGGCTCCTCGAAATGCGGTTCCGATGCCTCGACCACTCTGGTGGTGCACTGCAAGTGCACCTCCCAAAGGGTCACCTGCTTTGTGGTGGTCTGCTGTGCCCTCCACAACCTGGCACAGTAGTGGGGCGATGTGCTGGAGATGGAGGGGGAGGAATATGTGGCCACCTCCAAGGAGGAGGATGAGGAGTCGATGGACCTGGAGGGGCTGGAGGACGAGCCTGGGGTGGACTCGCAGCAAGGGGAGGAGGATGGAAGACAGTGGCAGCGGCGAGGTTCCGGCAAGCCCAGTGGGCCAGTTGGTCCTCATCTTTGCCCACTTCACATAGGACATGGCCTCATCTGTCATCCCATCCCCTCACCCTGACCCACCACTTCACTCCCTTCCTCCCCATCCCCTCCCCTTCCCCCCTCTCCCATCTCTCTCCCTTCTCCCCATTTCCCTGCATCCCCCCACCCATTCTTTTCCACCCTCCCAGGGTCTGTGTAACAGCACTCCAGAGTGATGGCACTGTGTTGGCACTGTCAGCGAGTCAGTGTTGAGGGCAGAGAGATGATGATCACCTGCTGAGAACTGGTGCTCCTCAATCTATGTCATAGTCTGACTCCTGCCTATCTGCTGAGTGCTCGCTGAAACATGGTGTGCTTGAGTGGGGCGGGGTGGTTGTAATGGGAAGTCATCCAGGACCTCTATGCCCAGGGGGCTTGGACAGGAGATTGGTGGTCGGCCCGCATTGCGGAAGAAAGTGTCAGAGGCGTCATATTTCTCGAATGCAAAGTTTTTTTAATGCTGTATATTTGTGTCCCTCAACTGTCCCCAGCCCCATTTTCCCCAACTCTCCCAATCCCTCCCCCACCCCTTCCGCACCTCATTGCACCCTCCCCCCCCTTACACCCCACCACCATCCCGCCCAGTGTCCTCTCAGTGATCCTCGACCTGCCTTCCATGCTCTACCACTGAGCCTAGGTGTGTCCCCAGGATACACATCAGAGGTGGAAGCAGTCTGCTGCCTACCATGTACTGAAATCTTCGATGCCCCTGGTGGGTGTCCTCTGGGGTCCCCAGGGCCAAGTGCTCAGCTCACTTGCCGGCGGCATCTGCCCTCCCATGCCACCCTGTTCCAGTGGTTGACTCCGAGGTGCGCCATTGTCAGGGGAGTGGTGAGTCTCGTGGGAGCTGGTGGCCACTGTAGGGTGGCTCTGGGTTGGCACCCACCACACCTTCTTCCTGGTTGCTGCCGATAGGACCCTGGGGTTCACCTCGGGACAGAGGGCAACTGGGTTGAGCCCCAGCTGACCTGTGCCACCTGGCTCTGCCAGCCCTGGCAGTTCTCCAATGTCTGCAGCATAGTGTCAAAGCCCTCGACGATAATCCTCAGTGACTGGGCGATGCTCTGGAGGGCCTCGGCAATGCCCACCTGAGACTGGAACATGCTCCGCAGCATCTCATCAAAGTGCATCTTGGCCTGGGTCACATGCCCCGGCTACTGGGACATGCTGTTGAGGTGTTCGACATTGCTGTCAATGACTGAGCAATGCCTTGGACACCACCACTCATGCTGCTAACGTCATGCAGCAGGCTCTTCACTGGAGTCGCCAACCTAACAGTATTAGCCTTAGTGTCACACATTGCCGGTGCTATCTCATGTGCCCATAGCCTATGGGACTCCTCCAATCAGCCACGTACCTACTCGAGTGTCGCTGACATCCCCCTCTGAATATAATGGCCACACCCCATCGACTGCATCAGCTTCAGGTAGACCTGGTCCAGAGTTTCAACATGTGACTGCAACCCAGCTGGGCCCTGCAATCCAGCAGACCTCTGAGTATGTCTTGCCTGGGTGTTCCTGCCTCCACCTGATGTACATCAGCAACTGAGAGGAACTCATCAGAATGTACCCCAGTGTCCTGTCCACTACTGTCGTCCACTGAGGTGTGTGTCTCTGCACTGGTGGAGGGTAGGGTTGACAGCTGTGTCGCGAATATGGGGTCTCCTCGGAGCTCTCCTTGGAAGTGTTCTCATGGGAGTCAAGGAGGGGGAAGAGAAGCCACCCCGAATGGGCCTGCACCATCAGATGGAGATCCTGCGGTAGAATGGCCATGTGGTCATGAGAGGGATGGGTCCTTCTGTATGGTATTAACAACTCACATGTGACAGTTCTTCTGTGTGGGACCTGGTGGATCCTCACCTCTGCCAACCTTAACATTAGTGACATATCTGCCCTCGGCCATCCCTGCGACCTCCAGGGCTCAATCCTCGTAGTGGGTGGGTGATACCACCCGCTTTCATCAATTGTGGGCTAACATATCCTGCAGGGACACAGATGGGACATTGTGAGCCACACGCGTCCTTCACCACTGGGGCGTGGAGAGCCGGGTGGGTGGATGAGGCATACATGGGGGTGTGAGGCATATGGGGGAAGATGAAGACAATGCAGGGGGGAGATAGGAGTATGGAAGGGATGGGGGGGTATGGAAGGGTGGTGGGGGGGATTGGGGAGAGGCCGGCATGGGCGGCACTGCTTGACATGTGTGGGCCGGGAACGGTTCGGTTCGGCTACTGGGCAGAGGCGGTGCAGGTTCATGCTTGTAGGGGTCTGATAGGTGGGGGTGGCACCAGGAGACTGGTGTCAGCCGACCGGTGTGGCCCAGTAGAGGTAATTGATCTTCTTATGGCACTGGGTGCCAGTCCTCCGAGTTGACAACCACTGCCACTGCCTGCCAGGCACTGGCTTCCTGTGGTTGTCTCCCCTCGCCCCTCGAGGGAACAGGACATCCCCTTTGATCTCAACCACATCCAAAAATCTGCCCAGGTGGGCATCCCCGAATCATGGGGCGAGTCTCCTCGGTGGCATGGCTGTGAGCTGTGTGAGGTTCGCTCTGCAGGATTGGTTTAAATGCTGCTCCCCTTTGTTAGCGGGGAACTGATGGGTGCGGCTCCAGTGAATCAGGCGACGGGACCATCGTTTGCGGTGTACAGCCCATGGGGCCTTATGAAGTGGTCCAATTAATATTTGATACCGGTGAAGGCTTCATCGGGTTGTGCGTTGGGAAGCTCGCTGTTGTTCACGCTCGCTGGCACACTTAGAAACCTTTCCATTAACTCATGCCTAATAAATTAAGTTGGAATACTTTTCATATTTATTCAAAAACTTCATGTTTCAGCTTGTTTTAAAATAATTTGGGGGCAACAAAGGTACTCAGGATATCCCATTATGTGAGGAAAGATAAACCTTCACTTTACTGTCTCTCACAGACTCTATCAGTAAGGAAGAATACCATCTGGAGTGTGACTTTCGGTGTGTCATCAACAAAGTACATGCTTATGTGAAACACATAAATACTAATGGGTTTCCTGAGGCATTACTCATTGTAATTTGGATGAATTGCAGTTATATGAGGGATGGAGTGCTATATCATGTAACGCAGACAGTACTATTCTGTTGGAAAGGTGGAACTATAGGAGTCTAATGGTTCGGTAATAAGACCCTCAAATAAATATGATTAATTGTTTTGTTTGAGAACTGTGACGTTAAATTTCTCTTCAGTCAGAGCCAAGGATTAAATGTGTGGATTTTCTTTCCCTATTTGCGATTGCTAATGTGATTTCATTTTTAAGAATAGTTACGGTCAGTTTGATTTCTGTGTTGGATATCTCCTGCTGTCAGGGAGTTGCTATTTACAGTCCAAGTAATGATTGACCATTTTTATTTCAAAAAGATTGTGGAGTGAAACTTGCATTTGAGTCCATCAGCTACAAAAAATCCGTTTAGAATAAAGGTACCTCGAATCAAATCTGACATTAAGGCCCAGATTCTGGCTCCTGGTCGGGACCAAGACCATTAAAAGTGGTCGCCTACAGTACTGATTTTCATTCGGGGTGGGGTGGGTAGACAAGTTGAATCAGAATTTGGGCCTGCTGTCCTGCAATGTGAGTGGAGGCAGGTCGGATGAAAGACTGGCCTCTGTGATGTGGCATTTTTTTGAATTTTCAAAAATTTCAACAAAAATCATCCCTCCAGCCCTTACCCCCTCACTTCTCCCATGCATTCCCGATGCAAATCTAGTCTACCTAATTACCTCACCCACTCTCTGGACCGTTATATCGTCTTTGCCAACCCATGTCCCATACCATCATCATCTCTCATATCCCCTGGGCGGAATTCTCAGTTTCTGCAGCTGAGTGCCGACGCCGGAGTGGGACCCGTGGTGTTTCACACTGGAAAATCGGCGTAACCCCTCACTGACTCTGGTACCGGTGAGGAGCTTGTACGGCGCTGTGTAAAACATCCACAGACCGCCCCAAATTCATCCGGAGAATGGCTGGGCCGCGCATGTCTGATGACCTGCACCGGTCGCAGAGTACACCAAGCCGCCAGCCGTGACCATAACCTAACCTGCAAATGGCAACCCCACGGCCCACCACCTGGCCATCCCCCAGCAGTCCCCACAGCCCTAGCAAACGCCCCCCCGGGCCAGTGCACAGATCCTGGCCGAGTGCGGTGGCACTGGGCACTGTTCACAGCTGGCATGCCGACTCAGACCACATGGGTCCCGCACTGTTGGGAACTCAGCCCACCGGGGGCAGAGCATTGCGGGTATGCCAGCCGATGAGGCACCAATGGCATTGCAACTGCGCATGGCGCACGTCACGATGACGCCAGTTTGGAAGGGGTGGAGAATCACAAACCGCCGTCAAACCACACCGGACCCGATTCCGGTGCCGGAACTGATTTTCCACCCGATTGCCGAACACGGGTCTGGATTCTCCATCCCGCTGCGCCAGATTTCTGGTTCAGCACACCGGCGGGATTCTCCGTTTCGTCAGCTGGTCAATGGGGTTTCCCATTGTGGGACAGCTCCACGCTGTCGGGAAATCCCCAGGCTGCCGGCAAAACGGAGCAGCCCGATGGCAGAAAGTCCAGCCCACAATTTCAGCATCGGGCAACAGAGAATACCGTCCCCCTATGCCTCCCACATCCCAGGCCCTTTATTGCTCCATGCCAATTTAGTGCAAACTCATGCTAACCCATTCCTCCCATCAATCACCCTTCACCCTTACCCACTCCATGCCACCTCACCTAGTATTCTTTGACAGTTCTTTGACAGCTTGACTATTACATGACAATATACATTAATGATCTGTAAGAAGTTTGCAGATGATGCAAAGATTGGTGGAGAGACAGGTAGTATTGAGGAAGCACGGGGGCTGCAGAAGGATTTGGACAAGCTAGGAGAGTGGGCAATGAAGTGGCAAATGAAATTCAATGTCGAAAAGTGTAAGGTTATGCACTTTGGAAAGAGTAATTTAGGCATAGACTATTTTCTAAATGGGGAAATTCTTAGAAAATCAGAAGCACAAAGGGACCTGGGAGTCCTTGTTCATGATTCTCTTAAGGTTAACGTGCAGGTCCAGTCGACAGTTAAGAAGGCAAATGCAATGTTAGCATTCATGTCAAGAGGGCTAGAATACAAGACCAAGAAGGTACTTCTGAGGCTGAATAAGGCTCTGGTCAGACCCCATTTGGAGTATTGTGATCAGTTTTAGGCCCTGTACCTAAGGAAGGATGTGCAGGCCTTGGAAAGGCTCCAGAGGAGGTTTACAAGAATGATCCCTGGAATGAAGAGCTTGTTGTATGAGGAACGATTAAGGACTCTGGGTCTGTACTCGTTGGAGTTTAGAAGGATGAGGGGGGATCTTATTGAAACATACAGGATACTGTGAGGCCTGGATAAAGTGGACGTGGAGAGGATGTTTCCACTTGTAGGAAAGACTAGAAGCAGAGGACACAATCTCAGACTAAAGAGACTATCCTTTAAAACAGCGATGAGGAGGAATTTGTTCAGCCAAAGGGTGGTGAATCTGTGGAACTCTTTGCCGCAGAAGGCTGTGGAGGCCAGATCACTGAGTGTCTTTAAGACAGAGATAGATAGGCTCTTGATTAATAAGGGGATCAGGGGTTACGGGACGAGGCAGGTGAACGGGGATGAGAAAAATATCAGCCATGATTGAATGGGGGGCCGACGCGATGGGCCGAGTGGCCTAATTCTGTTCCTATGTCTTAAGATCTTAAGGACTTATGATAGTTTTGTTTACAGTTTTGGCAGTTCCAATGAGTTTTTACTCACAATCTTGTTTATTTTTTAACAAACCCAAAGGGTGCCCTACCTATCTCTCCCAAGGGGTGTCTGACCTATTCTAAAGGGAGCCTGACCTCTCCAAAAGGTGGCCCAGGACTTCATCCAAACGGCACCTTACATTTCCAGAGGGGTACCCTGGATATCCAAATGAACCCACCAAGTTCAGACCAACCCTTACCTGGTCTAAATCTGTGTTTTGTATTCCTGGTTTATCAAAGTTTCATTATGGTGAAGGCAGCTGGTGATTTGAATGGGCAGCTGCCTCCATAAACCGCGCATGTGTGAACCCCGACCCACCAACAGTCCTGCTCCCATAAAAATGGGAAGTGCTGAGTTTGGGAGAGGGACTTAGGACATTTGGGCTCATTGCCTCTCCATCGTGGTGAAAATCTAGGCCTCAATGTGATGGAATAGAATGGAAAGACGCAGATATGTACGTACAGAAAACAGTTTTCTCAATTATGATTCTCAGATGATTCCATGCTTTACTGAAAGAACCACCCAGAATTCATTGCATCAACACCACAATCCCTCAACAAACAGATACAAAATTTGTCAATGTTTCTTCTTCGCTGAATAAAAAAAAAAGTTCCTGGACTTCATTATTTGTTGAGACACAGCAGCTAATTTCTCCCAAACAGGTCCTGGCAATAATCTTACGGCAAATCCATTTTTCTTCCTGTGGCAAATAACGTTTTGCTTGCGCTTCAGTAGGTTTGTGAGAGCGAAGGATAATAGGCAAAACAGTGTTGAGCAGTTATGCTGAGGGAATCTCAGAGGGAAGATGTAAAATAAAGGCAGATGGGAATTGATAAAAAGAGGATATTGTTTCACCACTGAATGTGAGAATACTAACTGTATCAAATTATTGCTGCTTTGCTCAAAGGCTCCAGAATACATTCCCTCAGTCTTCCTTAAAGGTTATTTGTTTGCAACTAACCTTATTTTCTTTTAACTGATTTGAGAAAAAATTGGCTCGAAATAGGTTGAACGGTTGTATCAATAACAGTGAAATCACAAGATAAGTTTGCAGTAATATCGCAAATGAAGCCTGCAGGACGTGGAAGCTTTCAGCTTTTTATTTTTATTGCTCGTAATTTGTTTGAGCATGGATGTTGTTATTGCACCAGACACATAAAATAAGCCCCCTGAAATTGTTCAGTTTAACAGAAATGGTTTCCATAGGCATTGTTCTATCAACATTAAACTCGTGTTCATTAACTATCAGCCAACTAGTCAGAAAAGGAATAAAGTTTGACTGCTCTCATTTCCAATTAATCGCTCCCATTATTGCTCTTCGTTAGATAGGCAATCATAAATCCTTATAAGACAAACTATTTTGGAAAGTTGTGTTTTTCGTTCACAGTCACTGCATGTTTTAACTGTTCACCCGAGAGTCTGATTTTGATTTACAGCAGCAATCTAAGCTGGAATTCAATTGCAGATGAAGCAGCTTGAGACAGAAAAAGAAATGGTGCAGCTTAAATAGAAAGATAGAGGAAAGCAAGAACTTGAACTTGAAAAAGAAAAAGAAAGAGTGAAAGAAATGGAAATTCGAAAGCTTGAGCTTGAATTTCAAAGGTAGAATGAAATCCGATGACGTAAACTGGCTGGAGAAAAGCTTAGGTCGCAGGGTGAAAGTAGTTGAGATGAAGTAATCACCATGTCTCACTCCGAGCTTTGATATAACAAAGAATCTTCGTGTGTGCCTAAATTCACTGAAGATGGGGTTGAGAGATATTTTATCTTGTTTGAAAAGGTGGTTAGAAAGGCTCACAGACTTTCCTTTTGCAAAGGGATTAGGTTGGGAGGGTTATAAATGCATATTCAAGTCTTTCAGAAGAACAAGCCTCCAATTATGAGGTAGTGATTATTATTAGTTGAAGCTACAGTGCTTCATGCATATGAGCTTGCCTCCAAAACATAACAGTTGCAATTACAGACATTAAAGAAAAGACCGAATGATACTTTTGTAGAGTTCTCTTGGGAGAAAGATGTTGTTTGATGGATGGTTTCAACCAATAAAATTAGAACAAACTTTTGAGAATGTGAGAGAGAGCTGATAATAATAATAATAATAATCTTTATTATTGTCACAAGCAGGCTCGCATTGACACTGCAATGAAGTTGCTGTGAAAATCCCTAACACTGGAAGAATCTTAAAACAGTATCACAAAGGCTGTTAGGTCACATCTGGAAAGCCTTTGGGTTTCTAAGGTAAGGAAAAGAGCAGTTCAGACAGATGGATATAATATAGAACCATAGAAAAGTTACGGTGCAGTAGGAGGCCATCATGTCTGTGCCAGCCAAAAAAGAGAATAAAGAGACTAGCCATTAATTTTAATCCCTCCTTCCAGCTCATGATCCGGAGCCTTGCTGGTTGCAGCGCTTCAGCTGCCGGTCCAAGTACCTTCAAATGAGTTGAGCATTTCAGCCTCAACCAACAACTTAGATGCCCACCACCTCCTGGGTGAAAATATTTCTCCTCATGTTTGCTCTAACCCTTCTACCAATCACCTTAAATCCATGCCTCCTGGTAACTGACCCATCAGCTAGGGAAATCAAGTCTTTCCTGTCTACCCTATCTAGATCCCTCAACATTTTGTACACCTTGTACCCCACAGCCTTCTCTGTTGAAGCAAAACAACCCTGACCTATCCAATTGACTGGCTGTTGCAGGTTCCAGGGTTTAGATATTTCAGTAAGCTCAGGGAAGGTGGCATTGTTAGTCAAGGACAGTATTACGGTGGCAGAAAGGACGTTTGATGACGACTCGTCTACTGAGGTAGTATGGGCTGAGGTTAGAAACAGGAAAAGAGAGGTCACCCTGTTGGGAGTTTTCTATAGGCCTCCAAAAAGTTCCAGAGATGTAGAGGAAAGGATTGCAAAGATGATTCTGGATAGGAGCGAAAGTAACAGGGTAGTTGTTATGGGGGACTTTAACTTTCCAAATATTGACTGGAAACGCTATAGTTCGAGTACTTTAGATGGGTCTGTTTTTGTCCAATGTGTGCAGGAGGGTTTCCTGACACAGTCTGCAGATCGGCCAACAGGAGGTGATGCCACATTGCATTTGGTACTGGGTAATGAACCAGGACAGGTGTTAGATTTGGAGGTAGGTGAGCACTTTGGTGATTGTGACCACAATTCGGTTACGTGTACTTTAGCGATCGAAAGGGATAGGTATATACTGCAGGGCAAGAGTTATAGCTGGGCGAAGGGCAATTTTGATGCGATGAGGCATGACTTAGGATGCATAGGATGGGGAAGGAAACTGCAGGGGATGGGCACAATTGAAATGTGGAGCTTGTTCAAGGAACAGCTACTGTGTGTCCTTGATAAGTATGTACCTGTCAAGCAGGGAGAAAGTGGTCGAATGAGGAAACCGTGATGTACTAAATCAGTTGAATCACTTGTCAAGAGGAAGAAGGAGGCTTATGTAAAGATGAGAGGTGAAGGTTCAGTTAGGGCGCTCGAGAGTTACAAGTTAGCTAGGAAGGACTTAAAGAGAGCTAAGAAGAGCCAGGAGGGGACATGAGAAGTCTTTGGCAGGTAGGATCAAGAATAACTTTGAAGCTTCCTATAGGTATGTCAGGAATAAAAGAATGACTAGGGTAAGAGTAGGGCCAGTCAAGGAAAGTAGTGGGAAGTTGTGCGTGGAGTCCGAGGAGATAGGAGAGGTGCTAAATGAATATTTTTCATCAGTGTTCACACAAGAAAAAGACAATGTTGTCGAGGAGAATACTGAGATACAGGCTACTAGACTAGAAGGGCTTGAGGTTCATGAGGAGGAGGTGTTAGCAATTCTGGAAAGTGTGAAAATAGATAAGTCCCCTGGGCCAGATGGGATTTATCCTAGGATTCTCTGGGAAGCTAGAGAGGAGGTTGCTGAGCCTTTGGCTTTGATCTTTATGTCATCATTGTCTACAGAAATAGTGCCAGAAGACTGGAGGATAGCAAATGTTGTCCCCTTGTTGAAGAAGGGGAGTAGAGACAACCCCGGTAACTATAGACCAGTGAGCCTTGCTTCTATTGTGGGCAAAGTCTTGGAAAGGTTTATAAGAGATAAGATTTATAATCATCTAGAAAGGAATAATTTGATTAGGGATAGTCAACACGGTTTTGGGAAGGGTAGGTTGTGCCTCACAAAACTTATTGAGTTCTTTGAGAAGGTGACCAAACAGTTGGACAAGGGTAAAGCAGTTGATGTGGTGTATATGGATTTCAGTAAAGCGTTTGATAAGGTTCCCCACGGTAGGCTATTGCAGAAAATACGGAGGCATGGGATTCAGGGTGATTTAGCAGTTTGGATCAGAAATTGGCTAGCTGTAAGAAGACAGAGGGTGGAGGTTGATGGGAAATGTTCAGCCTGGAGTTCAGTTACAATGGTGTACCACAAGGATCTGTTTTGGGCCACTGTTGTTTGTCATTTTTATAAATGACCTGGAGGAGGGCGTAGAAGGATGGGTAAGTAAATTTGCAGATGACACTAAAGTCGGTGGAGTTGTGGACAGTGCGAAAGGATATTGCAGGTTACAGAGGGACATATATAATCTGCAGGGCTGGGCTGAGAAGTGGCAAATGGAGTTTAATGCAGAAAAGTGTGAGGTCATTCATTTTGGAAGGATTAACAGGAATACAGAGTACTGGGCTAATGATAAGATTCTTGGTAGTGAGGATGAACAGAGAGATCTCGGTGTCCACGTACATAGATCCCTGAAAGTTGCCACCCAGGTTGATAAGGTTGGTAAGAAGGCGTATGGTGTGTTAGCTTTTATAGGTAGAGGGATTGAGTTTCGGAGCCTTGAGGTCATGTTGCAGCTGTATAAAGCTTTGGTGCGGCCGCATTTGGTGTATTGCATGCAGTTCTGGTCGCCGCATTATAGGAAGTATGTGGAAGCATTGGGAAGGGTGCAAGATGATTAGATAGGGATGACAGTGAGAGACTTTTTCCTCGGATGGTGATGGCTAGCACGAGGGGACATAGCTTTAAATTGAGGTGAGATGGATATAGGACAGATGTCAGAGATAGGTTCTTTACTCAGAGAGTAGTAAGGGTGTGGAATGCCCTGCCTGCAACAGTAGTGGACTCGCCAACATTAAGGGCATTTAAGTGGTCATTGGATAAACTTATGGATGGTAAGGGAATAGTGTAGATGGGCTTTAGATTGGTTTCACAGGGCGGCGCAACATCGACGGCCGAAGGGCCTGTACTGCGCTGTAATGTTCTATGTTCTAATCTGTCCTCATAGCTGCAACTTTCAAGCCATGGCAACATTCTTGTAAATCTCCTCTGCACTCGCTCCAGAACAATTTTGCACTTCCTGTAATGTGATGACCAGAACCATATGTAACATTCCAGCTGTGGCCAAACCAACATGTTGTACATTTCCATCATTACATGATTCAACACCTTTCCCAATAAAGGAAAGCATTCCATATGCTTTCTTGACCCCCCTCTTGTCCATCTGTCCCGCCACCTTTAATGACCTGTGGACATGAACTTCAAGGTCTCTCACTTCCTTCAATTCTCTCAATACCTTCCCATTTATTGAGCATTCCTGTTTTGTTTTTCCTCCTCAAATGCATTGCATCACACTTATCCAGATTAAATTCAATTCTCTGCTGACTCAACTTCTTCACAATCAATTTCACAGTCATTTTTTGTGTCATCTGTAAATTTACCAATCATGCCTCCCACATTTAAGCATAAATCATTAATGTATACAACAAGCAGAAATGGTCCCAACACTGAGCTGTGTAGAATACCAGTGGAAATTATTTTCCGTTTTGTTATAATCCACACAGGTTTTGCGGGTCCGGATGATTAACTACCCTGTGGATCTTGCAGAATACGAGTTCGCTCATTAAGCAGGGGATTCATAACAATGTTTGCTTTGTATAAATAGTACGGCCAGTAAGGCAGCTACCAAAGAAGACCCAATAGGGAACTATTGGAGCTGTACAATAGTAAATTGTAAAATGATTTAAGTTTTCATTTTCGAATAATTCAGTGTGGACTCCCAATTCCCCTGACAAAACATTTGCAAAAACATCCATCGACCATTTCCTGTGACTTCGCCAATTGCATAGCAAGGAATTTCACTTTTCTATCAAGTGGGACTTGTCAAATACCATAATCCATGTGAAGCAACAGTGGTTAGCACTGTTGCTTCACAGCACCAGGGACCCAGGTTCGATTCCCGGCTTGGGTCACTGTCTGTGTGGAGTATGCATGTTCTGCGTAGGTTTCCTCTGGGTGCTCCAGTTTCCTCCCACAAGTCCTGAAAGACGTGCTTGTTAGGTGAATTGGACATTCTGAATTCTCCCTCAGTGTACCCGAACAGGCGCCCGAGTGTGGCGATTAGGGGATTTTCACAGTTTCTTCATTGCAGTGTTAATGTAAGCCTACTTGTGACACTAATAAAGTTTATTATATTACTATGCAGACAACATTTGGCGGAGATGGTGGCACAGTGGTGCCATGGTACTGTCACTGGACTAGTAATCTGGAGACCTAGAGTAATCCTTTGAGGACCTGGTTTTGAATCCCACCATGGCATTTGATAAAATTTAAACTGAATTAAAACTCAAATGATGACCATGAAACCATTGTTGTAAAAACCCAGCTGGTTCACTAATGTCCTTTAGGGAAGTAAACTGTTGGTCGTTCTAAATTAGTGTGTTTAACACTCCTCCAATAGAGGCAGTGTGCTTAACACTCGTTTGGCTCTGTTTCTTATTTCTATGCTCTGGAGTCGCCAGGTGCCATAAGAGACACCGTCACAAGTGCTAAGGTCAAGTTCAAGTCAATAAAGTCATACACCGATAAGTAAGTCCAAAACAATTAGAGTTTATTATAACAATTATAATAAATACTCATGCACACGCTAAAAGACTAATACTTATCTAAGTAGGTACAAGCAAGGTCAGGGAACAAGGTCTGGTCTGCAACTTCTGTTCGCTAATAGTCGGCAAGAGTACAAGCAATGCCTGGGTCACGTAGCGATCGTTGTTTTGGCACTTACTTATAGATGGCTGCTGCTCAACGGCCGGTGATGAAAGACAGGAGTCTGGAGGCTGGAGTCGGAGGCCGGAGACAGGAGGCAACAGGAGACAGCAGGAGACAGCAGGCCGAACCATGTGCGGGACCTTCTTTTTATAGGTCCCCAGAGGTCCGTGCCCCTTGGGGCGGGCTCTCTCACCTGCTGGGGATCGATTGGGTCTTTCCCAATCGATATGATTCGAACCCCCCTATCCTAGGGTCGTTCCTTGATGGCTGGGGCGGTTCTTAGGGTTTATTGTCCTGGTTTCGTTGGCGCCATCCTGTCTGCTTCGCTATAGAAAAGTATCGATAGATACTTAAATGTATCTATTGTATCTGGGACTGTCCCGGTATCACCTCATTAGTATGCAGATCGTTTTCCCATTAACATCGCTGCCTGGACTCTGCAGCTGTGGGGAAACCGGTTTTTACGAGTTTAGAACATAGAACATAGAACATAGAACAGTACAGCACAGAACAGGCCCTTCGGCCCTCAATGTTGTGCCGAACAATGATCACCCTACTCAAACCCACGTAACCCGTATACCTGTAACCCAACAATCCCCCCCATTAACCTTACACTACGGGCAATTTAGCATGGCCAATCTACCTAACCCGCACATCTTTGGACTGTGGGAGGAAACCGGAGCACCCGGAGAAAACCCACGCACACACGGGGAGGACGTGCAGACTCCACACAGACAGTGACCCAGACGGGAATCGAACCTGGGACTCTAGAGCTGTGAAGCATTGATGCTAACCACCATGCTACCGTGAGTTTCTCACTGTTGAAAGCTTCTGCAAGCTGTTTGTCCTGGACTATGTCCGTTTTTCCCTGCAGTCTTTGCAGCTCTCCATTTTGTATACTGGTGTCCATTTTAGATGGCTACACTCCCCTGTTTGTCCTGGACTATGTCCATTTTTCCCTGCAGTCTTTGCAGTTCTCCATTTTGTATACTGGTGTCCATTTTAGATGGCTACAAAACCTGCTGTCTTACTTGGTCTGGCCGATATATGACTCCAGACCAACTGCAAAGTGGTTGACTCACACTCATGCATGTAAACCTCCTGCTGATTACCATGGACTATCCCCCCTCAGCTGACGAATCAGCACTATTCGATGTTGAACACCATTTGGTGGAAGCACTCAAGGTGGCAAGCCACAAAATATACTCTGGGTGAGGGTTCTATGTTGGTCATCAAGATTGGGCTCCAGAACCTGCCATACCACTCAACAAGCTGTTCCATACAGCTGCAATACTGACATCTACCCAGCAATGGGCAAAATTGCCCTGTACACAAGAAACAGGACAAAACCAACCCAGACATCCATGTCCCATCAGTCTACTCTCAATCATTAGCAAAGTGATGGAAGGGGTCATCAACAGTGCAATTAAGTGGCACTGACTGAGCAATAACCTACTCATTGTGGATTGTAGTTTTGGGGTACGGGAGATTGAGAGTATAGAGGTCAGGAGCACAGATTTGACTTCGCAGGAGGGTGCCAGTGTTCAGGTAGGTGGTTTGAAGTGTGTCTACTTCAATGCCAGGAGTATACGAAATAAGGTAGGGGAACTGGCAGCATGGGTTGGTACCTGGGACTTCGATGTTGTGGCCATTTCAGAGACATGGATAGAGCAGGGACAGGAATGGTTGTTGCAGGTTCCGGGGTTTAGGTGTTTTAGTAAGCTCAGAGAAGGGGGCAAAAGAGGGGGAGGTGTGGCGCTGCTAGTCAAGGACAGTATTACGGTGGCGGAAAGGATGCTAGATGGGGACTCTTCTTCCGAGGTAGTATGGGCTGAGGTTAGAAATAGGAAAGGAGAGGTCACCCTGTTGGGAGTTTTCTATAGGCCACCTAATAGTTCTAGGGATGTAGAGGAAAGGATGGCGAAGATGATTCTGGAAAAGAGCGAAAGTAACAGGGTAGTTGTTATGGGAGACTTTAACTTTCCAAATATTGACTGGAAAAGATATAGTTCGAGTACATTAGATGGGTCATTCTTTGTACAATGTGTGCAGGAGGGTTTCCTGACACAATATGTTGACAGGCCAACAAGAGGCGAGGCCACATTGGATTTGGTTTTGGGTAATGAACCAGGCCAGGTGTTAGATCTGGAGGTAGGTGAGCACTTTGGAAACAGTGACCACAATTCGGTGACCTTTACGTTAGTGATGGAAAGGGATAAGTATACCCCGCAGGGCAAGAGTTATAGCTGGGGGAAGGGCAATTATGATGCCATTAGACATGACTTAGGATGTGTTGGTTGGAGAAGTAGGCTGCAAGGGTTGGGCACACTGGATATGTGGAGCTTGTTCAAGGAACAGCTATTGCATGTTCTTGATAAGTACGTACCAGTCAGGCAGGGAGGAAGGGGTCGAGCGAGGGAACCGTGGTTTACCAAAGAAGTGGAATCTCTTGTTAAGAGGAAGAAGGAGGCCTATGTGAAGATGAGGCGTGAAGTTTCAGTTGGGGCGCTTGATAGTTACAAGGAAGCGAGGAAGGATCTAAAGAGAGAGCTGAGACGAGCAAGGAGGGGACATGAGAAGTCTTTGGCAGGTAGGATCAAGGAAAACCCAAAAGCTTTCTATAGGTATGTCAGGAATAAAAGAATGACTAGGGTAAGAGTAGGGCCAGTCAAGGACAGTGGTGGGAAGTTGTGTGTGGAGGCTGAGGAGATAAGCGAGATACTAAATGAATACTTTTCGTCAGTATTCACTCAGGAAAAAGATAATATTGTGGAGGAGAATGCTGAGACCCAGGCTATTAGAATAGATGGCATTGAGGTGCGTAGGGAAGAAGTGTTGGCAATTCTGGACAAGGTGAAAATAGATAAGTCCCCGGGGCCGGATGGGATTTATCCTAGGATTCTCTGGGAAGCCAGGGAAGAGATTGCTGAGCCTTTGGCTTTGATTTTTAGGTCATCGTTGGCTACAGGAATAGTGCCAGAGGACTGGAGGATAGCAAATGTGGTCCCTTTGTTCAAGAAGGGGAGTAGAGATAACCCCGGTAACTATAGGCCGGTGAGCCTAACGTCTGTGGTGGGTAAAGTCTTGGAGAGGATTATAAAAGATACGATTTATAATCACCTAGATAGGAATAATATGATTAGGGACAGTCAGCATGGTTTTGTGAAGGGTAGGTCATGCCTCACAAACCTTATCGAGTTCTTTGAGAAGGTGACTGAACAGGTTGACGAGGGTAGAGCAGTTGATGTGGTGTATATGGATTTCAGTAAAGCGTTTGATAAGGTTCCCCACGGTCGGCTATTGCAGAAAATACGGAGGCTGGGGATTGAGGGTGATTTAGAGATGTGGATCAGAAATTGGCTAGTTGAAAGAAGACAGAGAGTGGTAGTTGATGGGAAATGTTCAGAATGGAGTTCAGTTACGAGTGGCGTACCACAAGGATCTGTTCTTGGGCCGTTGCTGTTTGTCATTTTTATAAATGACCTAGAGGAGGGCGCGGAAGGATGGGTGAGTAAATTTGCTGATGACACTAAAGTCGGTGGAGTTGTAGACAGTGCGGAAGGATGTTGCAGGTTACAGAGGGACATAGATAAGCTGCAGAGCTGGGCTGAGAGGTGGCAAATGGAGTTTAATGTGGAGAAGTGTGAGGTGATTCACTTTGGAAAGAATAACAGAAATGCTGAATATTTGGCTAATGGTAAAATTCTTGGTAGTGTGGATGAGCAGAGGGATCTCGGTGTCCATGTACATAGAACCCTGAAAGTTGCCACCCAGGTTGATAGGGTTGTGAAGAAGGCCTATGGTGTGTTGGCCTTTATTGGTAGAGGGATTGAGTTCCGGAGCCATGAGGTCATGTTGCAGTTGTACAAAACTCTAGTACGGCCGCATTTGGAGTATTGCGTACAGTTCTGGTCGCCTCATTATAGGAAGGACGTGGAAGCTTTGGAACGGGTGCAGAGGAGATTTACCAGGATGTTGCCTGGTATGGAGGGAAAATCTTATGAGGAAAGGCTGATGGACTTGAGGTTGTTTTCGTTAGAGAGAAGAAGGTTAAGAGGTGACTTAATAGAGGCATACAAAATGATCAGAGGGTTAGATAGGGTGGACAGCGAGAGACTTCTCCCGCGGATGGAGGTGGCTAGCACGAGGGGACATAGCCTTAAATTGAGGGGTAATAGATATAGGACAGAGGTCAGAGGTGGGTTTTTTACGCAAAGAGTGGTGAGGCCGTGGAATGCCCTACCTGCAACAGTAGTGAACTCGCCAACATTGGGGGCATTTAAAAGTTTATTGGATAAGCATATGGATGATAAGGGCATAGTGTAGGTTAGATGGCCTTTAGATTTTTTCCATGTCGGTGCAACATCGAGGGCCGAAGGGCCTGTACTGCGCTGTATCGTTCTATGTTCTATGTTCTATGTTCTATGAATGCTCAGTTTGGGTTCCGCCAGGATCATTCAGTTTCTGACCTCATTTCAACTTTGGTTCAAACATGGACAAAAGAGCTAAATATCAGAGGTGAGGTGCGAGTGGCTGTCCTGCACATCAATGCAGCTTTTGACTGAGTATGGCATCAAGGAACGCTAGCATTCCTGGAGTCAATGGCAATCAGGGGGAAAACTCTCAGTTGGTTTGATTCATACCTGGTACAAAGAAAAATGGCTGTGATGGTTAGAGGCCAATCATCTCAGCTCCAGGACATCACTGCAGGTGATCCTCAGGGTAGTGTCCTCAGCCCAACCATCTTCAGTTCCTTCATCTATGACCTTTGTTCTATCATAAGGTCAGAGTGGGGATGTTCGCTGATGATTACACAATGTTCAGCACTATTCACAACTCCTCAGATACTGAAGCAATTAATGTCCAAAACCAGCAAGACCGGGACAATACCCAGGCTTGGGCTAACAACTGACAAGTAACATTCACACCACACAATAAGAGAGGATCTAACCATCTCCCTTGACATGTGCTGAATCCCCCATAATCAACGTCCTGGGGGTTACCATTGATCAGCAACTGAAATGGATTAGCCATATAAATACAGTGGCTACCAGAGCAGGTCAAAGGCTAGGAATCTTACATTGAGTAACTCACCAGCTGACTCCCTGTCCACCATCTACAAGGCACAAGTCAGTCGTGTAATGGAATGCTCTCCAGTTGCCTGGATGGGTGCTGCTCCAACAACACTCTAGATGTTTAACACCGTCCAAGACAAAGCAACCTGCTTGATTGCTACCCCTTCCACAAACATTCAATCCCTCCCTCACTAAGGAACAGTAGCAGCAGTGTGTACCATCTACAAGATGCACTGCTGGAACTCATCAGGTTCCTTAGACAACACCTTCCTAACCATGACAAGTGCCACCTAGAAGGACAAGAGCAACAGGTAGTTGGGAACACCACCATCTGGAGATTCCCCTCCAAGTCACTCACCACCACGACTTGGAAATACATTGCTGTTCCTTCATTATCGCTGGGTCAAAATCCTGGGATTCCCTATTCAAAAGTACTGTGGTTGTACGTACATCTCAGGGACTGCAGCAGTTCAAGAAGGTAGCTCAGCACAAGCTTCTGAAGGGCAACTAGTGATGGGCAATAATTGTTGACCAACTAATGATGCCTGCATTCCATAAAGTAAATAAAGAAAAAATTCTACTGCATTTCCCTCATCAATCCTCCTTGTTACTTCCTCAAAAAATCGTATTAATTTTGTAAGACATGTTCTTCCCCATGCTGACTGTTCTTGATCGATCTGTGCCTTTCTAAGTGACAGATCACCCTGTCTCTCAGAGTTGTTTTGAATAATTTTCTCACTACCAAAGTTAGACTGATGAGCCGAATTTTCTGGTCTATTGTTTGTGCCCTATTAAATGCCCTTGATACAATGTTCGGAGACCTTCAATCCTATGGGGCCTTGCCTATATTTAGTGAGAATTAGAAAATGATCCTCAGATAACCCATTATTTCACCCCTGGCTTCTTTCAACAGCCTGAGATACAATCCATCCAGCCCTGGGAATGTATCTACCTCAAGGATGGCAATTCCTCCAGCACTTTCCTCTCTCACTCTGTTTATTTTATCTAAGATTTCACACTCTTCCTCTTTATAGGGGCAGTAATCTCTATTGACCCCTGCATCATCCCTCTCCTGAGTGAAGACAGAAACAAAGTACTAATTAAGAACCCTGTCCACATCTTCTACATTAACCATGTTACCATGTGCATCTCTGATAGACTTTTTTGTTAATTATTCTCTTGGTCTTTATGCACTGGTAAACATATTTGGGTTTTCTTCGATGTTATCCACCAATATTTTTCCATATCCTCTCTTTGCTTTCCTAATTTCTATTTTCACTCCACCCCTATACTTTTAAATACATTATCATAGAAACATGGAAATTGTGGTGCAGAATGAAGCCATTCGGACCATCGAGTTTGCACCGGCCCTTGGAAAGAGCACCCTACCCAAACCACACCTCCACCCTGCTCCCGTAACCCAACAACCCCACCTAATCTTTTTGGACACCAGGGGAAATGTATTTATTTAGTTTTAATAAATTTTAGTGTACCCAATTCATTTTTTCCAATTAAGGGGCAATCCACCTACCCTGCACACCTTTGGGTCGTGTGGGCGAAACCCACACAAACACGGGGCGAATGTGCAAACTCCACACGGACAGTGACCCAGAGCCGGGATCGAACCTGGGACCCCGGCGCCATGAGGCAGCAATGCTAACCATTACACCACTATGCTGCCCTCCAAGGGCAATTTAGCATGACCAATCCACCTAACTTGCACATCTTTGGACTGTGGGAAGAAACCCGAGCACCCGGAGGAAACCCACGCAGACACGGGGAGATATCTGCCATAAGCCTCCCTTTTTCTCCTTATCCAATGCTGTATATGCCTTGATATCCAAGGTTCACTGGATTTGTTGGACTTACCCTTTCTCTTGATTAGAACATATTTGTAATAGCCCACACGGGGTCTACGGGGTGAGAACGATTATCTTCCCTGTGGCCCTTGCAGAATACGAGCTCTCCTGCAAGGGGCAGGAATCTCTATTGACCCCTGTATAAATGGTTGGCCAGTAAGACACTGACCAGAGAGGAAGCCGGAAGGGATCTTCCGGGCTGTATGTATGTTGTGCTGAAACTTTGGGCTGGATTCTCCAAATTTGCACTAAGTGCCGACGCCAATGGGAACTGTGGTATTATACGATGCCAAAATCGGCGTCGAACCCTCACCGATTCCGGATCCGGTGAGGGGCTAGCAGCAGCACTGGGTAAAACTCCTGACGTCTGCACACGGCGACAACCTGCTGCGGTCACGACTTACAATATGGCACTGGCCGTGCGCAGTCCTGACCTGCTAAATCCGTCCCCCCAGGACAACCCCTGGTCGCTCTCTGACCAGCCCCCACCAGTCCCCCCAGCCCATGTGGAAGCCCCCCAGCCAGCAGCACGTCGCCCGGCTTACTCTGGCGGCACTGGACACAGCCCGCGGCTGCCACGCCGGAGCCCTGACTGCTCAGACCACAAGTCAACCGCGCTGTCAGGAACTCGGCCCATCGGGGGCGGAGCAATGGGGAGGGCCTTCCGATGATGGCCAACACCATTCCAACGGCATGCGGCGCGTGATGCGATGATGCCAATTTTGAGGGGGCGGAGACTTTAAAAGCGGCGTCAAACTGACGCCACCCCTGATTTGGGCATCAGAACGGATTATCTGCCTGATTACGGTATCGGCATCAGGCAATGGCGAATCCCGCCCTTTGATTCTTTATTTTACTTGGTGTGGACGCCCTGTGTCCTTATTAAAATGTTGGCCCTGTACTCCCCCTATCTCCTTCTTATTTTAAAATAAATTTAGAGTACCCAATTAATTTTTTTCAATTAAGGGGCAATTTAGCATGGCCAATCCACCTAACCGGCACATCTTTGGGTTGTGGGGGCGCAACCCACGCAAACACGGGGCGAATATGCAAACACCACAGGAACAGTGACCCAGGGCCGGGATCGAACCTAGGACCTTGGCACCGTGAGGCAGCAATGCTAACCACTGCACCACTGTGCTGCTCTCCTATTTCCATCTTGAATGCATCCCACTGTTTTCTTTGGACCCGAAATGTTAGCTCTTTTCTCTCCCTACAGATGCTGCCAGAGCTACTGAGATTTTCCAGCATTCTCTTATTGGTTTTAGATTCCAGCAACTGCAGTAATTTGCTTTTATTTTTCTGTTTTAATTTGGCCTGTCCGCTTCTGGATAACCAGCGGGCTCTAGATTTGACAGCACCACCCATCTTCTTTTTGGGGGCATTTCTACATTGTGCCCAGAGAATTTTGCCTTTTAATGCTTCTCACTGATTTGACAGTTTTTCCTTCTAATGGTTCTATCCACTCCACTCTTGCCAGCTTACCCCTCAGCTTTGTAAAAATTTGGTTCACCCAATTTAGAACGTTTACTCCTGTCCTTTCTTCTTCCTTTTCCATAACAAAGCTAAATGTAACTGTATTATGTTCACTGTCACCAAAATAACCCCCCACTGCTTTTTCATCCACTTGTCCAGCTGAGTTTACTAAGAATTGTGCCCCCTTTTGTTGGCTTTATTACATACTGTCTAAAGAAATTGACTTGAATGCAGTTCATAAATTTTGTGCCATTTGTGCCTTTCGCACTGTTCATATACCAATGGTATTAGGATACTTGAGGTTCCCAATTATTACTGCCCAATTGTTTCTGCCCTCAGAAATTTACCTACATACTGTTATACTGCTTGTTTTCTTCCATAAAATAGGATAGAATCCATAAAATCTCTATAGCACAAAAGGAGACCATTCCATCCATCGAGTCTGCACCAACCCTACTAAGACAACTCAACCTAGTCCCACTCCCCAACCTGTCCGCATAACCTGACTTAACTGCACATATTTGGACACAAATGATCAATTTAGCATGGCCAATCCAGCAAACCTTCACATCTTTAGATTGTGGGAGGAAACCGAAGCACCAGGAGGAAACCCATGCAGACACGGGGCGAAAGTGCAAACTTCACACTGACAGTCACTCAAGGCCAGAATCGAACCCAGGTCCCTGGCACTGAGGCAGAAGTGCTAACCACTGTGCCACCATGCCACCATGTTCTTCTAACTCTTCCACTATTTTGGGAGTATAGTGCACTTCTAAAAGTGTGGCTGCCCTTTTCATTTTTGAGTTCAACCTTGAAGCTTCATTTAATATATTATTGATTGATGCTTAATTTAGTATATTATCCTCCTCACATTAATTAATCAGTAATGCTATACCCCCAACTATTTGATTCCTTTCCTTACCCTGCCTGAAAACTCTTATTCCAGGAATGTTGAACTGCCATTTTTGCTCATCTGTCAGACAAGTTTTTGTTATGGCGATGATAAAATGCTGCCATGTGTCGATATGTGACCTCAGCTCATCGGCATTATTTACTGTGCTCCTTGCATTACCTATATACCTTTTTAACACTGTCAATTTCCTGTGCTGTACACTTTCGAACCTGTGCTGCTTCTATGTTACATTGACAACTAGGGAACAGTAGATCTTCACTGCAAACCTGCAAGGAAGCTGGAGGAATAGAAAAGAGTCCAGAATTTGGGAATACCAAGAGTTTTTCAAGTCAAAAGAAGTTATAGTCGAAAGTATAAAAGAGATATAAAGAAACCAGTATGTTTTGTTATTGCTAGGGGGCAGGGCATCTCAAAGCCAAGTGTTGGAATCTGAATTGTAAGCTAATGGCAAGTACAGGAGTGCTTAAGGAGTCTTCAGAAGAAGCTGAAGCAAAAAAAGGAAATGGGTGTTAAAACAGTGACAGTGATGCAAGTGAAACATTTTACATCAGAACCTACTAAACTGGGAAAAGCAGCTGAGGATAATCAAACAGATTTTTTCTGCTAAAGTGAGTCAGGTTTCTGGTGATTATATAGATTTTGTCTCGAAGGGAGAAGTGCTCCTTTACTCCCACAACAAAACAAATAAACAGTAAATATTTTGAGAGACACTGGGGAAGATCAGTTATTGATGGTGGCTGATAATACAATTTTTGTTCCAGATGGCTTGTTGAAGGGAAAAGTATTAATATGGAGTATTCATGGGATTTATGAAACTGTTCCCTTGTGTTGAGTAAATGCATGAAGTGATTTAGTAAACAGAATTGTGATTACAGCAATTGTTTTTAGTTTATCCATGGAAGAAATCAATTTTATACTGGATAATGATTTGGCAGGTTTTAAATTCTTAGCATCTCTGAGAGTTTTGAGAAAGGGAGAGAAACAGAGATTTTTCTGGAGGAATGCCCTAGAAAGTTTTTTGATTGCACAGTAGCTGGAGACTAAGCACAGAAGGCTAGACCAGATGAAACAGAAAAAGCACTTGCCTAAGTCTAGGCAAAGTTAGTATCAGAAATGCAAAAATGTCAAAGGCTACTTTAGAAGTAAGGTTCTGTTGAAGGAAAACTGACCAATATAGAGAAACGCTTTCATGCATGAAAGATAGGTTTGCTCATGGTAAGCGAGAACTGGTGAGAACACTGTAGTGTTGGTCACAGGAAGTAGAATACTTGAATGGGGACTTCAGTTGCCTAAATGATAAACTTGTAAAAGCAAATTATATTGGGAAGGCTGTGCATTTTACGGGGCGTAGCTGCAAGCCCCTCACCAGTCGGAGGATTGGTGCTGGGGTCTTGCCGATTTCTCCTGCATAAACTGCCACAGATCCTCCGGATATAGCCCCCAAATCGGAGAATCCAGCTGTCTTTAAACTCAATAATCCCAAACCAAACAGGAATTATTCTTTTAATCCCGATAAAGTTGCTCAGATACTGGACAGAAATCCCAATATTTTAATTTATTTTGAAGAGTGTGGGGAAAGGATAACTCGCTCCAGGTGTAATTTCACACAAAATACAGATATGGTGTATTAAAATAAATACAGTGTTAAAATGCCTTTAACACCATACAAGAAAATAGCTTGCAATTACACCTTTAATAATGCTAATTAATACAGTGACACAATAAGCCATAACTGTTATCTTTATTTCCACTCAAACGACATAACCATCTTCGAACGCAATCCACTTGCAAGTACATTTAGCAGACTCAGGAATACTTACTGTACAGAGATGCCTTGGATACACCATTTTGAGAAAGAGAGATCTTTTGAGACTGCTTAAAAGACTGCACCCTGTCAGAATAATGCAGAATCTCTGGCTTTATTCTTTAGAAACTTTCTCAGCTCATCTTCTAGCCAAAAACTAACTCTGAAAACCTTAACACCTGGCAGCTTCAACCCCTGTCTCCTCCTATTAACTACATCATCTTACTAAGCTGAACACGAGGCTGCATTCTCCAATTTTGAAGCTATGTCTGGAGGATGTGTCTGGTTTTATTACAGAAACATTGGTGCCTGCCCCGCAACTGTCCTCCGACCGGTGAGGGACTGGCAGCCATGCGACATAAAATGCACGGCCTTCCCGAAATAAACGGCTGGAGAATTGCCGACTCTGTGGTTGCGCAGGCGTACAACATGGAGCCGGCCGCGCGCGGACCCGACCTGTCAGATAATGTCCTTCTGGACACACCCTTGCCACCCCACACCAGTCCGCCCAGCCCTTGCCGAAACCCCCCAGCCAGCAGCACGGCACCCGCCTGACTGTGGCGGCCCTGGACACAGTCCGCAGTTGCCATGCCAGGTTCATGAAAACTGAGAGCACATGTGCTCCGCGCAGTCGGGAAATCGGGCCATCGGAGGCGGAGTATTGGATGAGGGTCTTCAGGCAACATCCTGAGGCTGTCCCAACGGCTTGCGTCGTACCCCTCAAAGACGCCATTTTGGAGGGTCGGAGCATCCACAAACAGACGCCCTCCCCTGATTCGGTTGTAAACAGGGATTCTCCGCCTGATCGCCGATTCCGCTGTCTCGAATTATCTACTCCCTAGGGAAACCTCTTAATATAAATCAAAGTCCATTCGCCCAAATGTTAACGATGTTTTAATTGAACTTCTGGGCCAAAAAGCCTAACTGTCTTTCAAACCAGGATTTTCAAAACGTGACTGCAGTAGTCACATACTAACCCAGGCTTTTAAACCTCACTGCACCAAATATATATAACACCACAGGAGGGATTCACCGTTATCCGATGCCGATTTCATAATCGGCAATTGGGCGGAGATTCCCTTTTAGCAACTAAAATTGGGAGCGGTGCCTGTTTGATGCAGGTTTTGTATGCTCCGGGCCTTCTGTAATGGCATCATCACGTCGCGTGGCGCATGCCATTGGGACGGTATTAACGCGTCACCTGAAGGCTCTCCCCTGATGCTCCGCCCCGATGGGCCAAGTTCCCGACCACAGGGTTGATGTGTGGTCGGGAACCTGGCATGGCGCCTGCGGACCGTGTCCAGTGCCACCACAGCGGGCGGGAGCGTGCTGCTGACCAGGGGGGATTCCGCGAGGGGATGGCCAGGGGGACACCATCTGGCAGATGAGGTCCATGTGCGGTTGGCGCCATGTTGTACGCATGCGCAGCCATGGACCTGGCAATTCTCCATGTTTTACGGTGCGACCGCTGCAGATCGTCACCATGCGCATGAGCAGCCATGGATCCGGCCATTCTCCAGCCATTTTCATTGTGTGAGCCGGGAGTTTTATTTTAGAATTATAAAATTATAGAATTTACAGTGCAGAAGGAGGCCATTCGGCCCATCGAGTCTGCACCGGCTCCTGGAAAGAGCACCCTACCCAAGGTTAACACCTCCACCCTATCCCCATAACCCAGTAACCCCACCCAACACTAAGGGACACTAAGGGCAATTTAGCATGGCCAATCCACCTAACCTGCACATCTTTGGACTGTGGGAGGAAACCGGAGCACCCGGAGGAAACCCACGCACACACGGGGAGGATGTACAAACTCCGCACAGGCAGTGACCCAAGCCGGAATCGAACCTGGGACCCTGGAGCTGTGAAGCGATTGTGCTATCCACAATGCTACCGTGCTGCCATAATTTTTTAATCTTTTTTGTGAGCAGGGAGTTTTATGCAGCATGGCTAGCCTCTCTCCAGTCGCAGGATCGGTGAAGGGAAGGCGTTGATTTTTTGATGAAAAATGCCACAGATCCTCTGCACATAGCCTCAAAAATGGTGAATCCAGACCAAATGATCTGAAATCCCTACATCTATCACATACACCGATTGTGCTGTTAGGGAGGGAATCCAAGGATTTTAACCTGGCAACAATGAAGGAACAGCAAATATTTCCAAAGCAGGATGCAAACTGGCTTGGAGGGCAACCTCCAGCTGGTGGGGTTCCCCGGTATCTGCTGCTCTTGAATTTATAGGTGCTAGTCAATGTGGGCTTGGAAGATGCTGCCTAAGGAACTTTGATGAGTTCCTGCAGTGCCTCTTGTAACACCGCTACCAATGTTCATCAATGGTGGTAGGGAATGAATGTTTCTGGAAGGGGTAGCAATCAAGCGGGACGCTTTGTCCTGGATGGTGTTGAGCTTCATGGGTGTTGTTGGAGCTGCACCCATCCAGGCTAGTGGAGCGTATCGCAGTACACTCCTGACTTGTGCTTTTTAGATGGTGGATGGGTTTGAGGGTGCCGATTTATGCTGTCAGATTCCTTACCTCTGATCTGCTCTGGTAGCCACAGTATTTATATGGTGAGTCCAATTTAGTTTCTGGTCAATATTAATCCCTAAGGTATTGATTGTGGGTGATTCAGCGAAGGTAATACCTTTGAATTTCAAGGGGTTATAGTTAGATCCTCTCTTGTTGGAGATGGTCATTGCCTGACACTTTTGTGGTGCAAATATTACTTGCCACTTGTCAGCCCAAGCCTGGATATTGTCCAGATCTTGCTGCATTTGGACATGAACTGCTTCGGTATCTGCGGAGTCACGAATTGTGCTGAACGTTGTGCAATCATCTGAGAACATTCTGACCTTACGATGGAAAGAAGATAATTGATGAAGCAGCTGAAGATGGTTGAGCCTCGGACAGTATGCTGAGGAACTCCTGCAGTGATGGCCTGGAGCTGAGATGATTGACCTCCAACCACTACAACCATCTTCCTTTGTACCAGGTGTGACTCCAAACAGCAGAGAGGTTCCCCCCTGATTCCCGTTGACTCCAGCATTGCAAGGGCTCCTTGGTGCCAGTCAGTCAAAGGTTGCCTTGATGTTAAGGGCAGCCACTCTCACCTCACCTCTGTCATTCTAACCTTTTGACCATGGTGGAATCAAGACAGTAATGAGGTCAGGATCTGAGTGACCCTGGTGGAACACAAACTGAGCGTCCGTGAGCAGTTTATTGCTGAGTATATGCAGCTTGATAGCAGTGTTGCTGATGCTTTCTATCACTTTCCTGATGATTGAGAGTATACTAAATGGGCGGTAATTGGCTGGGTTAGATTTGTTCTGTTTCTTGAGCATAGGGCATACCTGGGCAATTTTCCTGATTGCCGGGTATTTGCCTAATCTTTAACTGTACAGGAACAGCTCGGCTAGGGACACGTCAAGTTCTGGAGCACAGGTTTTCATGTCTATTGCCGGAATATTGTCTATTGCAGTATATAGTGCCTTCAGCCATTTCATGATATCACGTGGAGTGAAGCAAAGAACAAAGAACAGTGCAGCACAGGAACTGGCCTCTCAGCCCTCCAGACCTGCACTAATCACGATCCCGATCTGAACTAAAATCATCTGCTCTTTAGGGGTTCATATCCCACTATTCCCATCCTATTCATGTATTTGACAAGCTGCCTTTTAAATGTCTCTATCGTACCTGCTTCTACCGCCTCCCAGGCAGCGAGTTCCAAGCACACACCACCCTCTGTGTAAAAAAACATGCCTCGTCCTTTAAACCTTGCCCCTTAAACCAATGCCCCCTAGTAATTGAATTTTCCACCCTGGGAAAACCTTCTGACTATCTACTCTGTCCATGCAACTCATACTTTTGAAAACTTCTATCAGGTCGCCACTCAATCTCCGTCATTCTAATGAAAACAAACCAAGTTTAATCAACCTCTCCTCATGGCTAATACCTTCCAGACAAGGAAACATCCTGGTAAACCTCTTCTGCACCCTCTCCAAAGGCTCCACATCCTTCTGATGGTGTGGTGACCAGAATTGTATGCAATATTCCAAGTGTGGATTGGATTGGTTTTGGTTATGGTCACGTGTGCCGAGGTACAGTGAAAAATAATTTTTCTGCGAGCAGCTCAAACAAATCATTTAGTACATGAAAAGTAAAAAAAATAATAACAGGGCGACACAAGGTACACAATGTAAATACGTAGACACTGGCATCAGGAGAAGCATACAAGAATGTAGAACTAATCAGGTCAGTCGCTAAGAGGGTCGTTTTGGAGTCTGGTAACAACGGGGAAGACGTTGTTTTTGAATCTGTTCGTGCGTGTTCTCAGACTTTTGTATCTCCTGCCCGATGGAAGAAATTGGAAGAGTGAGTAAGCTGCGTGGGAGGGGTCTTTGATTATGCTGCCTGCTTTACCAAGGCAATGGGAGGTACAGATGGTGTCAATAGATGCAGATTTGTGTGATGGACTGGGCTGTGCTCATGACTCTCTGAAGTTTCTTGCAGTCTTGGGCTGTGCAGTTTCCATACCAGGCTGTGATGCAGCCAGATAGGATACTTTCTATGGTGCATCTGTAAAAATTGGGAAGAGTCAATGTGGACATGCCGAATTTCCTTAGTTCCCTGAGGAGGTAAAGGCGCTGTCATGCTTTCTTGGTGGTAGCGTCAATATGGGTAGACCATCTCCACCACAGCTCCGTTGATGCAGACAGGGGTGTGTACAGTACTTAGCTTCCTGAAGTCAATGACCAGCTCTTTAGTTTTGCTGACATCGAGGGATAGATTGTTGTCGTTACACCACTCCACTAGGTGCTCTATTTCCCTCCTGTATTCTAACTCGTCGCTATTCGAGATCCGGCCCACTATGGTTATGTCATCAGCAAACATGTAGATGGAGTTGGAACCAAATTTTGCCAAGCAGTCGTGTCTGTATAGGAAGTATAGTAGGCAGATAAGTCCACAGCCTTGCGGGGCCCCGGTATTGAGGACTATCGTGGACGAGGTGTTGTTGTTTATTCTTATTGATTGTGGTCTGTGGGTCAGAAAGTCGAGGATCCAGTTGCAGAGTGAGGAGCCAAGTGCTAGGTTTTGGAGCTTTGATATGAGCTTGGCTGGGATTATGGCGGTGAAGGCGGAACAGTAGCCAATAAATAGGAGTCTGATGTTGGAGTCCTTGTTGTCGAGATGCTCCAGGGATGAGTAAAGAGCCAGGGAGATGGTGTCTCCTGTGGACCGGTTGCAAAGGTATGCAAATTGCAGTGGATCTAGGCATCCTGGAAGTATTGAGTTGATGTACTGCACGACGAACCTCTCAAAGCCAACCTCTCAAACTAAGGTTCTGTACGCATGTGCAGCTGCAGCATGTCTTGCCAATTTTTATACTCAATGCCCTGGCCAATGAAGGCAAGAATGCCATGTGCCTTCTTGACTAACTTAATAAGTGTTTTGAATCGCAAATGTTTTCCACTTTAAACATAAAGTTAGTGATCCCTAACCTGATTGTACCAAACATTAGGGGGTCTGGTCTCGGATCATAACATAATTTTCAACTATTATTCATCCACATACATTTCTCTCTCTAATCAAGCCCACGGCCCATCTGACATAAAAAAGCTAAAACAACCAAGCTTTAAAATTTACAGGTCTGAAATTTGGCATTTACAGATTTGTAATGTGGAATACTTCAGTCCTAAGTATTGCTTTAGACTTTACAGAGACAGTACAATATTTTACAGTGAAATTGTTTTCATGAGATACAAAGCTTTTGGTGCATTTTACAGCAAAGGTCCAACTGGGTATATTTTGCATTTATCAGGTGCTGAATAACCTTTCATTACCACTTAAAAAAGGGAACAGAGCTCATTCTAGTGGCACTGCAGTGAATTTAACCCTTATGTTATGCATTCATTTAAGATTGGTTTATAAGTTAATCAATCTTTCATTCTTCGAACTCTGATGATAGCCTTTTGTTTTAACATGTTGTAAGAATGAGAGTAATTTTTGCTCAATTGTTACCCAAAATTGTATTCCATTTGATCCCCAGTCGTTGAGACTCCTGTGCCACTGCAACTGGACCGACCCTCTGCCAATGACATGCAATGGCATTGAAAGATGTCCCGCACAAGACGTCTACCTGGACAAAACCAACACACCACCCAATAAACAAACCCTGCAGTGATCGGCGAGAGGTGACGAGGACAGGACTGTGAGACCTGGAGGTCCCTATCTTCAGACAAGCACAGAGGGGATGGAACTTGATTTAGTCATTTTGTTCTTGGAATAGGAACAGGTGAGCATTTCGGCATGTTTCTTCATGACTGAGCAGTCCTCTTCAGGATCTAATCTTCTCATCTTCCTCTATGGGGAAAGGACTATAAAAAGTGTCCTAAAAATAGACTCTACCATCTCCAACTTGGTTGGAAAACCACATCCAACAGGCTTATCTACCTGCAGTCAGAAAATCAAAGTTAAACTCAATTTCGGATCCTGGAATGTATGAATCCTCGTAAGGCGAAAGGCAGCTGAGGGAAGAAGGCAGTGGATAAACCTTCTTTTGGAGAGGAAAACCCAAGGACATGACCAAGACACATGGAATTGGATTTGCCATCAAGAACAAACTTGTCAGGGCGGTACAGTGGTGCAGTGGTTAGAACTGCTGCCTCACGGCGCCAAGGTCCCAAGTTCGATCGCTGCCCCAGGTCACTGTCCGTGTGGAGTTTGCACATTCTCCCCGTGTCTGCGTGGATCTCATCCCCACAATCCAAAGTTGTACAGATACATTGCCCCTTAATTGGTAAAAAAAGAATTGGGTACTCTAAATTTATTTTTAATAAGAACAAACTCGTCAACTGACTCTCGGAGCTCCCTGTCAGCTTCAACCAATACCTCATGACTCTTCGTCTACAACTTGACAAGAACCAACTGGCAGAAACCGTGAGTTCCTATACTCCAATCCAAGATGCCAATGATAAGCCCAAAGAAGGTTTCCACTCCATCCTGGACAACATACTCTCCAACATTTCGAAGGAAAATAAGATGATCCTCCTGGGGGGACTTCAACATCATGGTTGGAAAGGGCTCCGAACTCTGGAAAGGAACCATCGGAAAGGAAGGAGTTGGCAATCGCAACTCCAACAGAGTTCTCCGGCATACCAAATGCACAGAACACCAGATTGTCATCACTAACACACTGTTCTACCAGGAAGCCAAGTTCCAGACTTCCTGGAGACAACTATGATGAAAGTACTGGCACATGATCGAATACATTGTTGTCTAATCCCAAGACCAAAAGGATGCACTCACCACCAAAGTGATGATCAGTGCAGATGACTGCTGGACAGACCACCAGTTCATTCATTCCTTTATGTCCATCAAATGCCACCAAAAGCAACGGAATATGAAGAAACAGCACAGGAAAAAGATCAATGTTGAGCAGCTTCAAGACCAAAGCATACCAGCAAACTCCAAACAATGTCTTCTCCAAAATCTCCAAAGTGTTAATTCTAATAGAGTGTGGAAAACTGGAAAGAGCTGAAGACAGCTATCATCTCAAGCTGTGAAGAAACCATTGGCTACAAGACCAGGAAACATCAAGACTAGTTCAACAAAAATGGCCACATCATCCAAACTCTCATCGACCAGAAGAGAAAAGATCTCTACGTCTATCAAAATGACATCAACAGCAAGGCAAAGAGGAGAACTCATCAAACAGCAAAGGTGAAGATACAAGGAAGAACTAGGAAAATAGAGAATTGATGGTGCATTGAAAAGCTAAAAAGCTGCAACTCTTCATCAACAAGCATTTCACCTGGAACTTCTTCAGTGCCCCATAGGCAATATATGGACCCACTATTCTGTGCCTCAAACCAATGTGGAGTGAGGATTGGACCCTTTTGAGAGAAAGAGAAAACATCAGACATTAATGGAGAGAGCACTTCAAAGAACTCCTAAAGAGTGATGCAATCATAGATGAGGATGTGTTCAAGGAAATCCCGCAACTCCCCATTAAAGATGGTCTTGGGCTCTCACCAAGCATAGATGAAGTTGAAGCCGCAACACTTGAATAATGGAAAGGCCGCAGGAGTGGATGGAATTCCAGTGGATATTTTCTAATTTGAAGGAGAAGAGATCACCTGTCATCTCTATCAGCTGCTCCCTGAAAATCAAGGTAAGAGGAGGAATCCCTGTTAACCTCAGGGATGCAATCATAGCCATTATCTTCAAGATCCGAGAAGAAAATAAAACTGACATTGCTCTTCAGTATGCAAATGACAATGCCATCTCCACTCTCTCAGAAGAGAACTCCAAGCCATGCTCGACACCTTCATGGAAGAAAATTGAAGAATCAGTCTCAACCTCAAGGAAACACAAGTCCGTAACCAACCTGCTCCAAGGCAAGATCTGGTCTCTCCCTCCGTCAAGATCAACGAAGAAATCTCCCAAACATGGACCATTTTCCCTAACTGGGGTGCCACCTCTCATTTAAGGCTGACATTGATGCAGAGATCCAACATCGTATCCAAACCCCGAGTGCCTCCTTCGGATAAGCATCTTTGATGGCTGCGGCATCTGTCTGCCTTCTATGTGGCTCAGAAACTTTAACTGTGTACAGAAGCCACCTCAAGGCCCTGGAGAAGTACCATCAATGCTGTCTGAGACGGATTCTTTGCATTAGCTGGGAGGACAGGCATACCAATATCGGCACCCTTCAAGGAGCTAAGAGTACCAACACCATGATCATCCAAAACCAACTCCACTGGGACAACCACATGCTTTGGATGCCAGAGTCCCAATTGTCAAAGCAGCTCAATGAAGACTCCTGAACAAGAGCAAAAAAACAAATACTTTATAGGCATCCTGAACGCTTCCCTCAGGAATTGAACAGTGCCTGGGAGACCCTTGCTCAGAAGAGATGTACTTAGAGCAAACCTCTGATTGAAGGGCCACAATCCTTTCAGCAAGTGGAGGTCCAGAAAAGTAGCCTGACAAATGAATACCAGTAATTTAGAGTCTAAGGACCAATCCCACCTCCCGGATATATCTACCACGTGTATGGTCGGAGATGCAGTTTTTGAGTCATCAGCCATGCAAAGACCCACAGAACCCATGACCAGTGACATTTGAGTTTTTTAGGTTGTCAATCATACTTGTTAGCGAGTGATCGCAAAACAGAAGAATTCCATTTAATTATGCAGCAGGACACTGTTCATAGAATCATAGAACCACAGAATCCCTACAGTGCAGGAGGAGGCCATTCAGCCCATCAAGCTTGTATTAACCCGCCGAAAGAGCACCCTAACCTCGGCCCACTCCCCTGCCCTGTCCTCGTAACCCACAACCTAACCTTTGAACACTAAGGGGCAATTTAGCATCGCCAATCCACCTAACCTGCATATCCTTGGACTGTGGGTGGAAAGCGGAGCACCTGGAGGAAACCCACGCAGACACGGGGAGAAAGTACAAACTCCACACAGACAGTCACCCAAGGCCAGAATTGAACCCGGGTTCCTAGCGCTGTGAGGCAGCAGTGCTAACCAATGTGCCACCGTGCCGCTCAAGACTGGTCTTGCATTGGCCGGGAAATGGACCCGAGCCTCCCGTTGGCAGGCAAGAATTCTCCCACTGAACCACCACTGCGGCTCTGTTCCCTTGTGACTGTGCCTTTGTCTGTGAAGATGTAGCTGAATTCCTATCTGACAGGTGAAACTTTTCACATTCTCCAACCTACATGCAAAACTACGATTTGTGGTTCAATTACTGATTTATTGCTGTGAAGACAGTCAAGGATGAATAGTAGGTATCTGGAGCTGTGTCTGGACACAATTTCCCTAGCCTTTAAAACTTATCAACTGTACCTGATGCACATAGTTCAGAAGTGGAGTTAAGAGTGTCCCCTTTTGTGATAAAACAACTGTTAGAACCTTCAGCTTTGAAATCATCGAATCCCTACAGTGTGGAAGGAGGCCATTTGGCCTATCAAGTCTGCACCAATCCTCCAAAAGAGCACTTCACGCATGTCCACTGCCCCACCCACTAGACCCTTTCCCCATAACCTAACTAGTACATCCCTGGACACTAACAGGAAATGTACCATTGCCAATCCACCTAACCTGCAAATTTTTGGACTGTGGGAGGAAACCGGGGTACCCGGAAGAAACCAAAGCAGACACAGGGAGAAAGTACAAACTCCACACAGTCACCCAAGGCTAGATGTGAACCTGAGTCCCTGGAGCTGTGAGGTAGCAGTGCTAAATACTGTGCCACCATGTCAACCATGCCCCAAGTCCTGTGTTTTAAATTAGTTTAACTCTTTTAATTAGCTTGTTAAATACTCAGTAGTGCCTCAAAGAAAAGGTCACTTTCTTTCAAGGAGAAATTGCATAACCGCCTGTGGATCACTTTGGTTTTGTCAGCTTTCGCATTAAGTTTTATAATTAGTTTCACAGATATGTTTGGCAGAATTCTCCAACCGTTGCAGTTCACTTTTCCCACTGGCAGTGAACCCCTACAGTTTCCCGGCGGCGTGGGCTGATTACAATTGGAAATCATATTGACAAGCAGTGGGAAGATAGAATCCCGCCACCTGCAAGCGGCGCTCCGCCGAGAAACACCCGGCTGGGGGACTGGAGAATCCAGCCCGTTACCTTTTTCCTTTTCTTGTTGTGACTCAGGAGGACACCTTCAAAGAGTGCATTCTGCTGTATTTTGTAAGTTTGTAAGCATCTTGCAATCTCGTCTTTACACACTCATGTTTTTATGTGCTAGTTTCCGACATGCTTAAATTTTATGTATGAAGTAATTTTGTAACTTCTGTGTTTATCTTAGAATTACTCTGTGTCCATTTGTGAGTTTACTTTGGATGCTGCTCAGGGCCAAGTCGATTATTTCTATCTTTTTATTTTTCTCGGCCTCTCTGGGGACTTTCTCCCTGTCCACATTTCTGGACTACTGACCTGATGTTTCTTTACGTGTCTCAGTGTCATACTTGGTGAATAATGCTCCTGTAATGTGCCTTAGAGATATATAAATATATGCTGTTGATGTCTCTGCCCTTGCTGTTGCCCAGATATGTCACCTTTAACTTATCCTAACTGTATTGTGTGTGCATCTATACCACACACCCCGTAAATGAACTAGCGTAAATTTGGCCAGTGATTCGGGACAGGAGGGTGTGGCTCTGAGTGATGCAGGGAGAGGGAGTTCGGGTTGCAGGAGCCTCAGCCCTAGTCCTTGTTCAACAGGGTCGAGATTCTTACTCCCTGTGTGGATGAGGGCGGGGGCTGGGGGAGAATGAGCAAACTGACCACAGCACCAGGGTACAAGGAGCCATTCAAGTAGGGGAAGAGAAAAGAAACGTAGTCATAATTGGGGATTGTAAATTTAAGGGCGTAGACACTGTTCTCTGTGACCAGGATCAAGAGCCTCGAAGGTTGTGGTTGCCTACCTGCTGCTTGGGTTGGGGATGTCTCATCTGGGCTGCAGAGGAACCTGGAATGGGAGGGTCAAGATCCAATTGTTGTGGTTCCCGTAGGTACCAACGACATAGGCAGAGCAAGAATAGAGGTTTTGCTGAAGGAATATGAGCAGCTGGGGGCTATTTTAAAAAGCAGAATCAAAAAGGTAAAAATCTCCAGATTATTACCTGAGCTGGGATCTAATTGACACAGTAGCAATGACATTAAAACAGTAAATGCATGGCTCAAAGTTTGGTGTGGGAGAAATTGGTTTGAATTCAAGGGACATTGGCACCAGCACTGGGGAAGGAGGGACCTGTTCTAATGGATATATCTTTACCTGAATGATGCTGGGACAAGAGTCTTGGAAAATCACGTAATTAGGGCAAGAGATAGGGCTTTAAACTAAATAGTGGAGGGGGAAGGAAGGTTCAAAGTTAGAGGAGACGGTGGAGTGCAGGTTAATGATGAGGACTTTAAACACATTAAAGGGGGGGTGTTCACGAGAGGTTAGTAAAGTTTCCAAATCAAGTAATAGAACCGAGAGTATGGAGAGCGGCAGGAATCTAACTTCAGCACAGCAGAAAAGGGGACAACAATGAGAAGGGGGGCAGTCAATGCAGGACCGAGGATGTTATACCTAAATGCGCGCAGTGTATGAAACAAGATAAATGAACTTGTAGCGCCCATTGAAATTGGTGGATGAGGTGTTATGGGCATCACAGAGACTCGGCCGCAAGGGAATCAGAGCTGGTGTCTAAATGTCCAAGGATACAGGTGGTTGGTCTAGATTAGATGTGATCGGCATAGGCTTGGAGGGACAAAGAGCCTGTTCCTGTGCTGTATTGTTCTTTGTTCTTTGATATGTATCCTATCGAAAGGACAGGCAAATAGGCAGATGGTGTTGCCTTGTCAGTAAGAAATGAAATTAACTCAATAGCAATAATCGATTTAGTGTCGGAAGACGTAGAATCTGTATGGGTAGAGTTGAGGAATCGCAAAGGAAATACTCCTGATGGGAGTTCTGTACAGGCCCCGAGCAATAGGCAGGATGTGGGGCAGAAAATAAATCAGGAGATAGAAAAGGCATATAAAAAAGTCAATGTTACGATAATCATGGGGGACTTCAATATGCAGGTGCACTGGGAAAATGAGGCTGGTGGTGGATATCAAGAAAAGGAATTTGTGGAATATCTACAGGATGATTTTTTGGAGCAGCTTGTGGTAGAGCCCACAGGCAGCTTGTGGTAGAGCCCACAGGGAACAGGCAATTCTAGATTTGGTGACGTGCAATGAACCGACTTAATTAGGGAACTTAAGGTGAAGGAACACTCGAGGCAGTGACCATAACGTGGTAGAATTCACCCTGCAGTTTGAAAGGGAAAAGCTGGAATCAGATGTAACGGTATTACAATTGAATAAAGGTAACAACAAAGACATGAGGGAGGAGCTGGCCAGAGTTGATTGGAAGGGGAGCCTAGCAGGAAAGATTGTGGAACAGCAATGGCAGGAGTTTTGGGAGGTTATTCGGGAGACACAACAGAAATTTGACCCAAGGAGGTGGAAACATGCTTTGGGGAGGACGAGGCATCCATGGCTGATGAGGGAAGTCGAGGACAGCATTAAAACAAAAGAAAAAGCATATAATGTGGCAAGGATTAGTGGGAAGCCAGAGGATTGAGAAGCCTTTAAAAGCGAACAGAGGACAACTAAAAAATCAATAAAAAATCAAAATCATAAAATGAGGCTGGAGAAGTAGTAATGGGAAACAGAGAAATGGTAGAAGAACTGAATAGATACTTTGCGTCAGTCATCACGGTGGAAGACACCAGTGGCATACCAGAACTTCAAACGAGCCAGGGGCAGAGGTGAGCGTAGCGGCCATCAATAAGGAGAAGGTGCCAAAGAAACTGAAAGGTCAGAGGTGGATAAATCACCTGACCACCCCCCCCCCTCCCTCCCAGGTTCTGGGGGAGGTGGGACATGTACAAACTGGACGGGTTACACCTGGGCAGGACTGGAATTGATGTCCTAGGGGCGCTATTTGCTAAAGCGGTTGGGAAGGGTTTAAACTAATATGCCAGGGGACTGGGAACTACGCAAGGAGTCAGAGAAAGAGAGAGCAAGGACAAAAGCAAAAGGTAGAAAAGTGAATAAGAAAAGTGATAGGCAGAAAAACTAAGGACAAAATTCAAACAGGGCAGTGGAAAAAAATATTGGGAGCAAGAAGAGCATTGTGAAAAAGACAAACTTAAAGGCCCTATGCCTTAATGCACGGAGCATTTGCAATAAAGTGGATGAACTAATCACGCAGATAGATATAAATGGGTATGATATAATTGGGATGACGAAGACATGGCTGCAGGATGAACAGGAATGGGAATTGAATGTCCCAGGGTTCTCAGTATTTAGGAACGACAGGCATAAAACAAAAGGTGGTGGTGTGGCACTGTTGGTTAAAGAGGAAATTAACACAATAGTGAGAAAGGATATTAGCTCTGACAATGTGGAATCTGTATGGGTAGAGTTGAGAAATACCAAGGGACAAAAAACATTAGTGGGTGTCAGATATAGACCCCCAAACTGCACTGGTGATGTTGGGAATGGTATTAAACAAGAAATTAGAGATGCATGTAATAAGGGAATATCAGTGATCATGGGTGATTTTAATCTTCACATAGATTGGGCAAATCAAATTAGCCACAATGCCGTAGAGGAGGAATTCCTGGAGTGTTTACGGGATGGCTTTCTTGACCAATATGTGGAGGAACCAACTAGAGAGCAGGCCATCTTAGACTGGGTACTGTGTAATGAGAAGGGACTCATTGCCAATCTGGCTGTACGAGACCCCTTGGGGATGAGCGACCATAACATGTTAGAATTTTTTATCAAGATGGAGAGTGAAGTAGTTGATTTGGAGACTAGGGTGTTGAATCTTAATAAAGGTAACTATAAGGATATGAGGTGTGAGTTGGCCTTAATAGATTGGGGAGAGTTACTTAAAGGGATGACAGTGGATAGACAATGGCAAACATTTAAGGAACGCATGGAGGAACTACAGCAACTGTTCATTCCTGTCTGGCACAAAAGCAAAGGGGGTAAGAGGGCCAATCTATGGCTTACAAAGGAAATTAGAAATAGTATCCAATACAAGGAAGAAGCATACAGATTGGGCAAGAAAAATAATAGGCCTGAGGATTGGGAGGATTTAGAATTCAGCAAAGAAGGGCAAAGGGATTGATTAAGAAGGGGAAAGTAGAGTAAGAAAGGAAGCTTGCATGGGACATAAAGACTGACACTAAGAGTTTTGACAGATATGTGAAGAGAAAGAGATTGGTAAAGAGAAATTTAGGCCCGCTACAGACAGAAACAGGGGAATGCATAATAAGGGACAAAGAAATGGCTGAGCAATTGAATGCATACTTTGGTTCTGTCTTCACAAATGAGGACACAAATTAGATCCCAGAAATGTTGGAGAATGAAAGGTTTAGTGAGAGGGAAGATCTGAGGGAAATCAACATTAGTAGAGAAATGGTGCTGGGAAAACTGATGGAATTGAAATTGGTTAAATACCCAGTGCCTGAGAATCTGCATCTCAGAGTGCTTAAGGAGGTGTCTCTGGAAATAGTGGATGCATTGGTGGTCATCTTCCGGGATTCTATAGACTCTGGAACTGTCCCTGCATATTGGAGGGTAGCTCACGTCACTTCGATATACAAAAATGGAAGTAGAGAGAAAGTAGGGAAATATAGACCAGTAAGCCAAACATCAGAGTGGGGAAAATGCTTGAATCCATTATCAAGGACTTTATAGCGGAACATTTAGAAAGCAGTGGCAGGATCAGTCAGAGTCAGCATGGATTTACGAAGGGAAAATCATGCTTGACAAATCTGTTCAAATTCTTTGAAGAGGCAACCAGTACAGTCGACAAGGGGGAGCCAGGCGATGTGGTATATTTGGACTTTCAGAAGGCGTTTGACAAAGTCCCGCAAAAGGGATTATTGTGCAAAATTAAAGTGCATGGGATTGGGGAAAATGTGTTGAGGTGGATAGAAAACTGGTTGGCAGAGACGAAACAAAAAGTAGGGATTAATGGGTCCTTTTCACATTGGCAGTCAGTAACCAGTGGGTTACCACAGGGATCGGTGCTGGGACCCCAGCTTTTCACAATATATATTAATGATTTGGGTGAGGGAACAAAATGTAACATCTCAAAGTTTGCAGATGATACCAAATTAGGTGAGAGGGTGAATTGTGACGAGGATGCAGGGAACCTACAGCAAGATCTGGACAGGTTGGGCGAGTGTGCAAACCAATGGCAGATGCAGTACAATTTGGATAAGTGTGAGGTTATTCATTTTGGAAGCAAAAACAGGAAGGCAGATTATTTTCTAAATGGTTGTAAATTGGGAGAGGGGAGTGCGCAGCGGGACCTGGGTGTCCTTGTGCATCATTCGCTGAAGGTAAGCACGCAGGTACAGCAAGCGGTAAAGAAGGCTTAATGGTATGTTGGCCTTCATTGCGAGAGGTTTCGAGTATAGAAGTAAGGATGTGTTGCTGCAATTGTACAGGGCCTTGGTGAGGCCACACTTGGAGTATTGTGTGCAGTTTTGGTCTCCTTCTCTGAGGAAGGATGTTCTTGCTCTCAAAGGTTTACCAGACTGATTCCAGGGATGGCGGGACTGTCATATGAGGAGAGATTCACTACATTGGGTTTGTTCTCGTTGGAGTTCAGAAGAATGAGGGGGGATCTCATCGAGGCTTATAGAATTCAACAGGACTAGACAGGGTAGATGCAGGGAAGATGTTACCAATGATGGGTGTGTCCAGAACCAGGGGTCACAGCCTGAGGATTCAAGGTAAACCATTTCGGACAGAGATAAGGAGACATTTCTTCACACAAAGAGTGGTAAGCCCGTGGAATTCGTTACCACAGGAAGTAGTTGATGCTAAAACTTTGAATATATTCAAGAGAGATATACTTTGAGACTGTATAAGGCTCTGGTCAAGCCCCACTTGGAGTATTGTGAGCAGTTTTTGGCCTTGTATCTAAGGAAGGACATGTTGGCCTTGAAGTGGGTCCAGTGAAGGTTCACAAGAATGATCCCAGGAATGAAGGGCTTGTCATATGAGGAGCGGTTGAGTGCTCTGTATCTGTACTCAATGTCGTTTAGAAGGATGAGGGGGAATCTTATTGAAACTTACAGGATACTGAGAGGCCTAGATACAGCGGATGTGGAGAAGATGCTTCCATCAGTAGGTTCCTCTGAAACAGCCAGAGGGTGGTGAATCTTTGGAACGCATTGCCGCAAAAGATTGTGGAGGCCAAGTCACTGAGTGTCTTTAAGACAGAGATATATAAGATCTTGATTAATAAGGGTGCCAGGAGTTACGGGGAGAAGGCAGGAAAATAGGAATGAGAAACATATCTGCCATAATCAAAAATGGTCTAATTCTGCTCCTATATCTTCTGGTCTTATATAATGTAACTAGTCGTCAAATATTTTACTGATATTACATTTAAAAAAGTCCATATCATGTTCCCATTACCATGAAAAATAAAAGGTGTATTTGTATGATCTAGGATTGTTCATGCAGAGGTGTTTGTAACTTATTAACTTAAACACCTTTGACTTAACCTCTTTGTATTTTTACACAGGACAGATGAATCAAAATGATTGGAACTTCATGACAAATAATTTTTCATTACAGATGTATTTGAGTTCTGTTCAAATTTGAACAATGCACAAATACAGCTGCACTAAACTATACATGTTTTTCAACCATTCAGTTGATTCCCATATAAAGAACTTGGGCCGAATTTTCATCATGCATGAGCACATTGGGTGTCTGGAGTTTTCCTGACATCACAACACCCCTCTCTCTCCCGGTAGTCCCTTCCAGTGGGATTTTCACCTCGTAGAGGCGGGCACGGCATGAAGTCAAACCATGCTGTCAGAGGTGGAGACAGAAGTGAACTGATGCCAAAGTGGCCAGGTTAAATAGCATGCCTGCACTCGCTGAAACATTGGCCCAGTTTTGAAGATCATTGGAAAGCCTGGCTGATCATCACCCCCATTACCTCTTCCCCCTCACCCCCTTACCCTTTTTGCCCTCCATTACCCCTAACCTCTCTTCGCCTCCTCACTTTCCCATGCTGTCCTCTAGCCATACCCTCTTTACCCCTTAACACCCTTCACACACTTTTGTCCCCTCACCCAATTCCAATATAAGTAGAACTTAAGAGACATATAAAATCATTTGGAAGTCTTTGAAAATCTCATAAATCTCTCAAGATAAATAAGTTCACATTCCTCTTGATGCCTGTGCAAACAAAAATTGCAGAGAACCATACATTAGAATTTTTGGGGGACAGCCAAAATGTCAGACATCTGGCAAAGCTTTGAGCCAGACAAATAGCTGGTTGAACTATTCTTTAAAATTTTAGTGAAATCATGGTGAGAATATGAACAATTATCTCTAAACATGACATTAGGTAATGTTTTCCATATTGTGCATTACAATATAGCACTGCAACTAGTTGCTAATGTATTCTAATAAATCTGAAGACTTTTCCACTTTTACAATGCTGTTTTGTTTTTCACTTGGCAGCTTGCTGGTTGCCAGAAAAGACAGCCTGGCAACCACACTATTTAATGAACACTTACCTGTTCCAATAATGGCACTGCTGTAACGTACTTTAATAAACATGGATATAATTCAGGCTGCAGCATTTAGTGATAAACTGGGAAGGAGACAACATCATCTTTAGTTCCCCTTTTAGATTCTTCCCACCTTCAACCATGGTTCACATTTCCTCATACCTCCACTCAGAAAGGCTTCCAAAATGTGGGCGCTTTGCTGAAAATTGCAGTTCTGAAATGGGCACTTCCGGAATGGGGCTGACATATTCTAAAACAGCAACATCTGTAGTTTCCAACCAGTTCTTTCTTGCATCAATGAAAATCACCAGGGATTGAAATGGAGTCAGGATTTCGAGATTTGTGTCCTGGTCCCCATTTCATTCTCTCATCTAACAGTGTGGACCTGAATCTGGACTGTAAAATCGAGGCCCTTATTTCAGTTTAATTATAACCCTTAGAAGTCTGATCAGGGAAGGTAAAAAGTAATTTAGCTGCAAAAGTTGTCAATGAACTCTCAAGTGAGCAGAAACACATCACAGAAACAAGGAAGAGTCCATATTTGGCAACGCAATGGTGAAAATATCAGTGGCTATTCTTGCATCTAAAATTTAGCAATGCTCCCAGCCATACTGGCTAAACACTGGGTGGCTACCTGCGTATGGCAATTTGGGAGTTTCTTTTGCAATTTAGAATGGGTGAAATATAACATAGCTATAAACAATCTCAACATTGCCTTTGTTCCATTAACATTTATTCATATATCATGTAAGATTGGACCATTTTCAAGAGAGTGGAAATAAAATGAGGATTGTGCCCTGAGAAACATTCATCTGCATCCGGAATTTATTCTGCTCAAAATAAGATTGGGATGAAATTGGAATACACATTTGCTTTAAGGTTGAAATCTAATTGGTCCATGTATTAACATTTTTTAAATTTCAGTATAGCTTTCAAAAGACATATTCCTTTATTTGTGTCATTTGTAGAGGCAGTTATCTGACAGTAGGAGCATGATTGGAAATTACAGCCACTAACTGTATCCCTTCACAACATTACAAGACAACTCCAGTACAATTTTATACATATAAAAACATGAAACAACCTAAGAGCTGGATACATCTTTATACATATGTATGTAACTCGAAGTAAACTCCTTGTGCAACAAGGAGGAATGGTTGGACAAAATTTGCATGTGAATCTTGAAGTATGTTACCACCACAAGAGGGAGAATTCACCCCTGTGGGCGTGTGTGTAAATGGAGATGCCTGTAAAATTTCATGGATGCCTTTCCCGCCAACAATCTGTCTGCATGTAAACTGGCTGCGATTAAAAAGGTTGATTGAGAGGCCTTGGGTAGCCAACCTGTCCTTGTGCTAATTGGGATCCCTAAGTGGCCAATTAATGCCCAATGAAGGGTCGCTTCGCACTTGGCTTCAATTGATTAGCTGACAGAAGGAGACCAGCAACATTTGGGATACCTGCTCGGGCCTCAGCTGAGGAAAGGGGAGGATATGCCACCTTCACAGTCCCCTTTTCCTGATTATTGTTCACTCCAGGTAAATGGAGAAGCCAGCTTTTCCTCCCTATCCAGCAGGTGAGTGTTAATGCCTGAACATAGGGCTAGAGGAAACTTTCTTTATTTCAGTAGGATTACAAGACCTTTCTAAGGCCTCATGGAAGCTGCTTCTCTGAAGCTCTGTTTGGCTGAGACAAATGGTCAGTCTGTTGAAGCTGGAAACAAATGGGAATTACACAATCCTGGTTCTTTTGGTTGATGGCTCAGGTTAATAAAAGTGAAAGTGACTCCCCAGAGGAAGTCTTACAGCCTGAGAGTTTTGATTAAATGCACATGCCAGAAGATCCACACCAACTGGTAGTTTCAACACTACACCCTGGGAAGATAGCCGACTAAAACGACTTTGATATCAGAAAAAGGACATTTTATATCTCTTTCTTCCATTTTAATCCCTATAATATTTCCCCCTTCCCTCTCCCCTGTGTATGTCCATCTTGTACTTGTTTGGGTAGGGGTGTGATGATAAAAAGGGGGAGTATTGGATTGGCCCCGATATTCTAAGATAATCATTCCATGTCTTATCTCTATTGTTGTTTTAAATGAACAGTTTTTGTGTTTTACTTATAAATCTGGTGCCTGTAAGTCATTGGAGCAATCGAAGGCCAAAGATCTCAGAAACCTTATATGAATTATTGGTTCTTTTACTTATGTTGGGACACCAGGACTTGTGGGATTGGAATTGACCGCACATTAGCCCAGGGTGTTGTAACAATATATCAACACTTACAGAATGGTGGTCAATGTAATCGTCAAGTTTGCCTTTGGAGTTCAGAGTCCTATATTGAGACACTGTAGTAACCTAGCAAGGCCTAGATTTTGGCTCGATTTAAATTGGGTATTTTATATTAAATAATTCATCCGATTAAATTGGATATCCTGAATTAAAGAATTGGGCATTTTAAAATAATACTGCAGTCAACCTCAGGCAGGCTTTTGGAACTCAGGCTTGACCAAAGTCAAATACAAAACCAACAGACAAGCTGCCAGAACATGTCTGGGCCTGTCCCATCAATCATCCATCAAAGATCAGCGCACTCTATTGAGACCGAACAGGAGATCATCACACCCCATTGAAATGCACCGGCCTATTGTTAGAAGCCCAGATTGGGCCAGACTTTCTGTCACCTGCCGTTACCTTATATAGCAACATATGGAATCCTGCTGGGTATTCCCTCTTGAGACCTCATTGGCCGGAAGCCAGAGAGTTTTCTGGGAAGGTGGGGAGAGAGGGGGGTAAAGGCACCCCAACAGCAAAGACTCGGTGTGTGAGGTGACTTTGACAAGACCAGAAGGAAGGAAGGAAGCAAGGAAGAGACCTCCAGTGGGAACCACCTTTGTGAAGATGGGCCAGAGGAATTCCAGAGATCAGATCCACAGCCTACCAAGCCATCTTTGCGCGTAGTGCACTTGAATCTGGGGTATCCTGTTGTTTTATTTAGGTAATTTAAGGGTTAATAGTATTATTATTATTTTTTTAACAAACAATTTTATTGAGGTATTTTAGGCATAGAAAAAGTGACATTGTACAGTACATAAAAAAAGTCAAGACACAAATTATACATAGTGCAAACCACAGCTCTGTTCACGCACAGACCTGCCTCAATACCCCCCTACTCTACTGTACTCCACCCTAGCCCCACACCCCTTTCTGACGCTTACTGCTCTGCGAAAAAGTCAATAAATGGCTGCCACCTTCAGGCAAACCCTAATCGCGAACCTCTCAAGGCGAACTTGACTTTCTCTAGGCCAAGAAAGAATAGTATTATTATTAATAAACTTATTGAACCTTTACTCATGTTTGTCCTTTGTCCATCTTGCAAATAAGGGCACTTGGGTTAAACTTTGATTGATATACTGGTCGAAGTATCGGAGATTTAGCAGATACAACAACACTACATTAGAAGTACATATCCATTACAATATAGCATACACTAGTAATATTTGAGGAACATTAAGAATGTTTCAGACTGCAGAGCAGGCTTCTCCATGTGGTCATTAACTCTCCAGTGAGGAAGGTTTTTTTTTAGGTCTTTCAAAACCCACACCAGCACCTGAAAATGGTCTGGGGAAGGAAATATTAATGTCCTATTGTCCTCACAATGGTGACACCAACCTCAGAAGATATGTGTACAATGTTCAAATTTAAGAGATTCCCGATCTGTGAAAAGGTCATGGGATTGGGAAGACACTGCAAATTATGATTTGCTGCCAAAAATACACCCTTTCCAACTTCATTCTGACCCCCACCCAGAGACGAAAATCAGGCTTCACACTCGTAAAATTTAACGTTGAGTATTTCAGGAGTTTGTTGGCTACATTTAAGACTTATAACACCTTTAGAAATTCAATTACACATGAATGAACAAGCCCTGACTTTTCTGCTCTGTTTTAGCAGGTATCCAGTGAGTAAGTGCCACAGCTTCATGCCTTTCAAATGTTTGAATATTGAGTCTCTTGGTGAGAAGCCAGAATATTGCAGTTTCTGGACAAGCATGGCACATGAGAAGGCAGCATTCTTTTTGTTAAATTATTTCATGGAATGTGGGTGTTGCAGGCAAGCCCAACATTTGTTGCCCATCCCTAACTGCCCTCGAACGAAGTGGCATTTTTTTAAAAGAGTCAACCATATTTCTGTGGATCTAAGGGACATGAGAGAACCAGATGGATGTTTACGACAATCACAATCGACAATGGTTTCATGGTCATCGGTAGACGCTTAAGTCCAGATTTTTATTGAATTCAGATTTCACCATCAACCATGGTGGGATTCAAACCCAGGTCCCTATAACATTACTCTGGGTGTCTAGATTACTAGTTCAATGACAATACCACTTCACCACAACCTCTTAATTGCATGTGTGCTGGCAGCAGGAGTTGCTGACTAATTTACTTAATATCGATGAGTGTTGAGAACTTAATTGTTATTCGCAGTGTAAATTCTGGAGAGGTCTGGAATTTCCTTAACTAACATTAAATGAAAGTATGTCCAACATTTAAAGTTGTTGAGCCACACTGAAAATACATTTCAAAGCAGCAACCACTAGAAGAAACAAATGGCTATGGACAGGAAAATTGGAGAGGGCAGCTCTGAAATAAAGGTCCATAATCAATGAGGACCTTGAGGAACAGATAACAAAAGACCTCAGAGCAAGTAATCAGGACCTCAACCAAGAGGTAACAAAAACCTCAGAAAGAAATCAAAAGAATACCCCAGAAAGAGGGAAATGAAATACTCCAGAAGGAGGGCAACAAGACAAGTGCAGATTGGAAACAAGTCAACCCTTTATTGGAGACAGACCTGATCAACAGTGAAGCCAAAAGGGTTTGGCTGAAGTTAGGACAAGTAGAAATTAATGTCCCATTTGTGAAATGTATATGTCCAATCAGAACATGATGGATTCCACTTGGAAGAAACGCAGAAATTAAAGACTTCAAAAGAAACAAGCAATTTTTAAAAATAAAGCGGAATCAGCAAAAAGAATTCAAGCTCTAGAGAGGACATGGGAACAAGATGAAATGACTGACAGCAAAACGGAGAATAACTAAGTATTTAAAAAATTACTAGGGCAGCACGGTGGCCTAGTGGTTAGCACAACCGCCTCACGGCGCTGAGGTCCCAGGTTCGATCCCGGCTCTGGGTCACTGTCCGTGTGGAGTTTGCACATTCTCCTCGTGTCTGCGTGGGTTTCGCCCCCACAACCCAAAAATGTGCAGAGTAGGTGGATTGGCAACGCTAAATTGCCCCTTAATAGAAAAAATAATTGGGTAATCTAAATTTATTTTTAAAAAAATCTGCATAAAAGTATTAAAAAAATTACAACATGAAGTTAAGAAGAAGGAAAAATTAATGAGACAATGTAGAAAAAGCTGAACTTCATGAAAGAGCAACCAGAAAATAAGAACAAGTCCGATGTGATATATTATGTACTCTGGGATAACACAGGCTGCAACTGGATGCAGCTTTGACCAAAAGATACTCCAGGCCTTGAAGTTAGTTCAATCTGATTTATTGAACCAGTAGCACAGTTAGCACAGTTCTCTATGAGTTCGACTCTCTGCTCACGTAAGTGTGGTTACTCTGTCTGACTGGACCAGACTAGCTCTTAGCCACGTGCTGGAGGTGTGATACTGTACATACACCCTGACTCACTCTGTTGATGTTCATTAGTGGTAAGAGGCGGAGTGTGAGTGCCCCGTGCTTTTTGTAGTGAGATACCACCCCTGAGTGTTCTGCCTGCTCATTGGCCATGCCCTGTTCTCTGTATTCATTAGCTGCTTGTCTGTATATCATCATCTGCATGTTTGCAAATCATGACACGGTGAAGAATTGAATCGGGAGAATAAGATCTTGAAGAAGGGAAGTTCAGCTATGACTAACTAACTGAAGAGAAAAATATGAAATTTGGCAGCATAATCAACAATTCAGGCAGAGAAAGAAACTGATATTAAATGCCAGAAGAAGATTACTGAAATGGTCATACCAATAGAAAAGCGCAAGAACCAATAGGATAATGTGATTGGTGAAAAAATGCTGAATTAAAATACTGGAAAGAGGATAAACTTTATCACATGGCTTAAGTATGACAACTGTTCCTTCTCATGTGACAGACCAAATTTGTGAAAGAACTGTCAAGACTGAAGACTGTGTTATATTGTGATGATATATGTTTGCATAATGTAAGATGCTTGGCAGAGGAAAGATCAACGTGGGACTGGAGAGTGGCACTCCCCACAGAGTGATCTACACAGTCACATGGTCAGAGAACAATTTAGGACAGAACTCGGTGAGCAGGAAGCCTGCATGGAACAGCTCCATGCAAGACCATATTTCGAACCGTACAAAATTAAAGCCTACAAATAAAGTGTTTATGTTCAAACTCATATGCCGCAGATAACTCTGTCTCAGGTGTGTTGCTAAATGTTGCTAAGTGTGCTTTACACTTAATTTGCTCTGTTTAATCACCTTGCTGTAGAGTCGCCAGGTATCTTTATGATACCACCACGAGGTTCAAGTTCAAGTGCTGATCAATAACTCAATACACCAGTTAGTAAGGTTCAAATCAAAACACATTTATTATATACACAGTCAATCGCTACTCATGCATAAAATACTATTCACTAGGCTATTTCTAACACTAACAGGCCAATACTTAGCTTTGGAAAAGGGACCCACTAGGTCAGGGGAACAATTGGCCTCTCGTTCGATCCTGATTCTGAAGGCTTCCAGCTGGTATGGACTAATGGTTAGGAGTGCCTATCTCGTAGCGTGCATTGACTGGACACTTACTTGGTTGGTGCAGCTGCTAGGCAAGTCTCTCCGAGTTGAGAGTCACGGTTGAGTTCTTTGAGAGCTGCCAAGAAGAACAAATTGAACTTGGGGACTCTATTTTATAGTCCCCAGGGGTTTTGTGCCCTTGTGGGTGGACCCGTACCTGCTTCCAATTGATTGGGCTAAGTCCCGATCGCTTGGATCGATTTCTCCAATACTGGAGCTGCTCCCTGATCGCTGGCCAGTTCCTAAGGGTCCGTTGACCTTCCTTTGTCTTGGCTCCTGCTGGCGCCGAGGAGTCTGGTTTGGTCTTGATTACTTCAATGCATTTAATTGTTCCTGGGATTGCTCATTAATATGTAGATGGTTTTTGGTTTCGAGTCTGTCTGGGTTCTGCAAGTCCTAATATACAGGAAACTTTGTACCTGCTTGCTTTTCTGTCCTTGGCTGAATTTCCCTGCATTCTTAGAGAATCTCCATTTTAAAGTCAGGAAGTGGCCAACCCAGGTGGCTACAGGTGAAAGACAGTGCAGCACCTGTTCAATTCTTCATTCCACAGCTCATGCGGGCACCTGTGTGGCAATTCTCAATCTAAAGCCTACAGGTGCATCTGGGAGGTTACAAATGCTCTGTATGCCTGGGCTTCAGACTTTATCATCTTTGAGTTGGACCAGGCCCACCGAAATGCCCAGGCTGCAGGATTCTCTATCATCGCCGCGATGTCCCAAGTCCAGGGGGTTATTGATGGCATGTATGTTGTCCTGTACACACTGGGAATCAGGGAGTGTCCTTAATCAACAGAGAGGGGTTCCATTCCTGAATGCTCAGACAGTGTGCGATAACCATCCCAGGATCATGCACGTGTATGCCTGCTACCCTGGAATATGCATGACAGCTACATCCTGGGATACTCAATGTCTTTGAGGACCACCCCAGGATGTCAGGTTGCCTCGTGGGGGACAAAGGATATCCACTAAAGTCATGGCTGATGATGCCAGTACGGAGGCTTGAGACCTGTTATTATGATGCACACGTTGCCCATGTTGAGCAGTACATCGAACTGCTGAAAAAGCAGTTGCATGCCTGGACCGCTGTGGTAATACCCTGCAGTACACCCCCTCCAAATCCTGGAAAAGCAGCAGAGTGACATGTTGGAGAAGGAGGGACATGCGGCCATGCGGCCTTGTCGGAGGAGGATGAGGAGTAGGCAGACCAGATGGGGCTGGAGGACAAGCCTGAGGAGGAATCTAAAGATGAAGGACAGGCGGCGGCAAGGGACTGACATGCCCGGAACACCAGGGAGGCCCTCATTGTCTCCAGATTCTCGTAGGACAAGGCTGTGTCCATCAGCTCAATACCCACTCCATTAAATACCACCATCCCCTCTTCCCCCCCAATTGTCCCCTCCGCCTCCTCATTCCCTGCTCCCCATTATAACCTCTCTTCCCCGACCACATTCCATCCACCAAGGTGTAATGTCAATATATAAGACAGGAGAGTGATGATAACTCGCTGTGAGGAAAGTTCTGGTGCTCTTCAGTTTCTGTTAAAGTCTGACTCCTGTCTTTCTGCTGACAGCAGGTTCATACCTATCCTCTGGACAGGGTCTGCATTGGGGCTTTTGATCTTGGACCACTGTGTCTGGGGGGTGGGGGGAATGGAAGGCAACAGGGGGTGGGGGTTCAGGCAGGCTCACTGTTAAGATAAATATGACAGAGGCTTCATATGTATCAGGTGTTACATGTTTTAATAGTGAACCCTTCACTGTGACAGATTTCCATTCCTCAGAGCTACAGTTAGTGACCCTCCCTCTCCCCCCCCCCCCCCCCCCCCACCATCCCCGGTGTCCACTTGGTGATCCTTACTCTTCTTGATGTTACATAGTCTAGTGCTACGTCTCAGTATGACCCCAAGATGCACATCAGAGGTGGAGGCGGCCTGTTGCTTTCCATGCCCTGTGGAGAAATCTATAAAATAATGAGGAGCATACATAAGGTAGATATCGACATCTTTTCCCAAAGGTAGAGGAGTCTAGAACTAGAGGGCATAGGTTTAAGGTGAGAGGGGAGAGGTATAAAAGAGACCAGAGGGGAACATTTCTCACACAGAGGGTGTTGAGCATCTGGAATGAGCAGCCAAAGGCAGTGGTAGAGGCTGGTACAATTTTGTCCTTTGAAAAGCAGTTGTACAGTTACGTGGGCAGGGTGGATAGAGAGGGATATGGGCCAAATGCAGGCAAGTGAGACTAGCTTAGTGATAGAAACTGGACTGCTTGGACAAGCTGGGCTGAAGGACCTGTATCCATGCTGTAAACATCTATTTTTCTTTTCCTTTTTTAAATAAATTTAGAGTACCCAATTATTATTTTTCCAATTAAGGGGCAATTTAGCGTGGCCAACCCATCTACCCTGCACATTTTTGGGTTGTGGGGTGAAACCCATGCAGAGGTGGGGAGAATATGCAAACTCCACACGGACAGTGACCCAGGGCCGCGATTCGAACCTGTGTTCTCAGCGCCGTAGTCCCAGTGCTAACCACTGCACCGCATGCTGTCCACATGCTGTAAACATCTATGACTCTATGACTTTGATGCCCTTAGCAGACGTCCTCTGAGGCAGCTGGAGCCAGAGGGCACCGACCAGTGTCACAAGTGTTGCCGTGACACCCTGTTCTTCCCTCTGCCTTGGAGATGTGCGGTGTCAGGAGGAAGGGATTGGAACTAAATGGAAACCGCTGTCGTCTCCTTGATGGCAGGCCTCGGGTTTGCCTCCAGTGCCTCTTCCTCCCTGATGGTGCCTGTGGGGCCCAGAGGGACTCCATGGGACAGCTGGAGTGAGCCCCAGAGGCCTATGCGTCATCTGACTCTGCCAGTCTTGGCAGCTCCCCATTGTCTTCACCCTGGCGTGAACGCCCATAGGAATGGTCCGCAGTGGCTGGGCCATGCTCTGCAGTGCTCAGCCATGATGTCAAGGCCCTCATTTATGCTCGTCACAGACCATGCTGCGTCTTGAGCACCGCCACTCAAGACTCGGACGTCATGCTCCAGGCTTTCCACTGCAGCCGCCAGCCGAGCATTAGTCAGCACTATCTCTTCTGCCCGAAACATTTGGGACTCCTCCAAATGGCTGTGCAGTTGCGCGATTGTCATTGACATCTTCTCCTGAATGTCACAGCTGTGTCCTATCATCTGGATCAGCTCTGGGACAATCTTGTCCAGAGACTCGACATTGACTGGGTTGAGTCCCAGCTGAGTCCTCGGCTCCAGCAGACTTCCAACCGCTGTTGGATGTTCCTGCCTCCACCTCATGTGCTCCAACAACTGTGTTGTGGCTCTCCCAATTGTGCCCCAGAAGCCTGTCCACTAATGTTGCCCACCGAGGTGTGTGTCTCTGCGCTGGTAGAAAGTGGGGGTGATAGTTGTGATGCCTCAATAGTGGCCTCCTTGGAACTACCCTCTGATGTTGTGTTTTAGGTGGTGGCGGGAGAGCAACTCCGAATGGCCCAGCTTCATCAGATGGAGATGCTGCGAGACGGTGGACATGTGGTTGGTGAGAGGGAAGGATCATTTTTTGTCACATGAACAACTCATTTGAGACAGACCATCTGAGTGAAGGTGCAGTGGATCCTGACATCTGTGGCGCAGGCAAATCTCACTGTCAGTAACTGCTCTTTCCTCGGACAACCCCGTGATTTCCAGGGCCCGTACCTCAAAGCGAGTGAGGACTTAGATCACTAGCATCCTTCCGCCCGTCTTGGACCTTTCCCACTTATTATGGCTATCTTCTCCTGCAGGGACAAGAAGAGGGCAGTGTGAGCTTCACACTTGATGAATCAGGGGGGCTATAGCAGATGGCATGTGTGGGCACTGTACCTGGATATGAAGGGCTTGTGCTGGTAATTGTCGGGATGCTTAGGAGCAGGCATGAAAATCGGATGTGGGGAGGGTGTGCTGTGTCAGCCTGTGATTTGTAGGGGGGGGGGGGGTTGGAAATGATTGATGGCAGGTGGAACTGATGCCAGGAGAGAGGTGGTAAATTTGCAGCTCAGTGGAGGTTGTTGGTCTTCTTCCGACATTGGATACCGGTCCACTGACAGCTGCTGCTATTGCCTCCCAGACATCATTGCTGACCCTCTTGCTGGTCCTCTTACCCACTCATGGGAACAGGGTGGTCTGTCTCCCATCAACAGCATTGAGAAGCCTGGCCAGGTCGGCATTGCCAAAGTGAGGAGTAGGTCTGTGTGCTGCCATGCCTGTGTGTTGATTGGGAGTGAGTGGTGAGGGAGAAAGCAGCTGCCCCCTGTTCATGGGTCAGGTGAACCAAATGGCGAGAGAGCCAGTAATGGCATAAATCTTGCCAATGCGGCTGTCGAGCAACATCCCGCCAAGCACACTCAAAATGGCATTGAGAAATGTTTCCATTGAATCGTGCCCCTCGTCTCCTTAGATTTACATTTTAAACAGGGCACCCTTTTCATGATTGATTGATCTCAGCAATGTCTTTCCCAGATCTTCCAATTTTTCAGCACAATTCATCTTTGTCTGCTATTTAACAAATACATTCTAGTCATCTTTAACATTTGTTCACAGATGCAATTGACTCCTTTCACCTCTCAGTGATCCCACCCATTTTTTAACTCTCCTTTTCCTCTTGTGTTCATAAAGCCCTGTAAATTTCACTTAATGTTGCTTATCCGTTTCATTCCATCCTACCTTTATTCTTCCTAAATGTAGACAACAGACGTATTTTCTGTCTGTTATGCTCTACCAAGCGGACAGTAAAATGTCATCAAGAAACATTGTAAGATTAAACAAGATGTAAGCACACTTGCCTTGGCAACCTTTAAAAAGCAATATTCTCCCTCCTGGAATCAGTGCACAAGTCAAACAGCATTGATTGTTTCAGCCACTTCCAACCAGCCAGCCATTAATTGCTACTTCCTGGAGGAAATTCAAATGGACCATTCTTTTCTACAGAAGCTCCAAAGAGTCATTCTGCCTTGTCAACCTCCTCCAGCCATTTTTCTGCCTTGATAATGGAACAGCTTTAATGAGAACAAGCAGGGATGCTAAAACCAGATAACCTGCCCTCCCCCAGCCCAATAGAGTATGAATATATAAATGCAGCAAAATGCAATGATACTGATTTGACCATTTCAAAATGTGGAACATTTCAGATAAAATTGTGGAAATGAAACATAAAGGGCGAAATTCTCCCAAAACGGGAGAAATCGTCAAACTGCCGTAAAACCCGGGCGGGTTTTACGGCATCGCGCCCCTTCCCGACGGGGGACCGATTCTGGTCCCCCGTCGGGGCTAGCAGCCCGACGTCGGAGGCCCCGACAAGTCGGGCTTAACGAAAATCGTTAAGCCCGCTTGTCGGACTTAGCGCCGGCTGACGCGTCATATGACGTCAGCCGCGCATGCGCAGGTGGGAAGACGTGGCATGCGTCATCGCGTTTTTGCGCGAAACCCGCGCATGCGCGGTCCGGGTTGCCCCTCAGCCGCCCCGCGTATTGATACTGCGGGGCGGCGGAAGGACAAATAGTGCGCGGGCATCGGGCCCGCTGCCCGCGATCGGTGGGCACCGATCGCGGGCCCATGGCACCCTTGGCACGGCCGTGGTACTGCCGTGCCAATCGGTGCCATGGTTATTTTTTTCCAGGTGATCACGACGTTTTTACGAATGGCAGGACCAGGTGTGTTTGCCGTTCGTAAAAAGGTCGTAAAGGGCTGGGACTTCGGCCCTTCTAACAGCTGTGAATCGCTGCCGGCCGTAAAAAAACGGCGGCAGCGATTCGTGTCGGGATTTCGGCGGGGGGGGGGAGAATAGCGGGAGGGCGTCAAAAAAGTCGGGAAGGCCCTCCCGCTATTCTCCCACCCGTCGTGGGGGGGGGAGAATTTCGCCCAAAGTTCTGTTTGTTGGGAAATCAACTTTGTATCTATTTAACAGATAATTAACTTTTCAACCTCGGCACTATATCAAACAGCATCTGGCATGCCTGCACATCTTTGTCAGAATAAGGCAGCAATATTAAATTTGATACCGCAGTAATGTAAGATTATCTAATAAATTTGTGCGGAAGTGCTTTTGTTCATGTGTCAATCGTTACAGCTGAAGAATATGAAGTGAGTCCAGTGGATTATGTCGGGTTTTTTTGGGTGAAGCATCAATCAAGGCTTTCCAGCACAAATCAATGGCAGAAATCAACCAAAAAACGATGAAGGGGCGGATTAGATAGATAGATAGAGAAATACAGCACAGAACAGGCCCTTCGGCCCACGATGTTGTGCCGAACTTTTGTCCTAGATTAATCATAGAATTTTGGACACTAAGGGCAATTTATCATGGCCAATCCACGCAACCTGCACATCTTTGGACTGTGGGAGGAAACCGGAGCACCCGGAGGAAACCCACGCAGACACGGGGAGGATGTGCAGACTCCACACAGACAGTGACCCAAGTCGAAATCGAACTTGGGACCCTGGAGCTGTGAAGCAATTGTGCTATCCACAATGCTACCGTGCTGCCCTTTTTAAATCTTTCCACTAGAAATCTATTGGATTTTCCCCCTTAGCTTGAGACCTGCTCCCAGAGAATTGCCCGACACTGGTATCGGGATTCCCGATTGGGCGGAGAATGACACGTCACCTGAAAAACCGGTTTGCCGCTGTGTGTGAACCAGACTAAACCAGGTGCAGCAGGCCAGCAGCATGTTCGATACCCGGCGAAAACCCCGTCTTGGGGCACTCCTGCTAGTCTCCTAGCATAGCGGGATGTGTGTAGAATCGCCCCCAATACTATTTAAATGTGGTTAGAATGGTGGACCAGTTAAAAAATTTCTAATTACTTGGTCTCTGGGGACCGTGACTCAGTTAATTTTTATAATATCGAAATATGTTTTTTACTGGAATGGAAATTTGAAGCTGATTTAAACTGTCAACATGCCATTAACTTTATATATGGGAATAATTATTAATGATTCAATCTGGATTTAAAGTCAAGGGCTTGGGACAGATGGAGAACAACTTGATTAAAGTCCAATTTGCTGCATTTTAAGTGAAAATTTAGTGAATTATGTGTTTAAATTAAAAAATAAAAATACTAATTGTTGCAAAATTAATTAAATATTGAAAAGCCTTACAATTTAGAGATTGTGAGTGTACCTGGACTTCAGAGTCATCAATTTGGATACAGTTCTGTATGTTTCAATGAGTTCACATCACATTTTTCTTAAACCTAAGGAATATGGGCCCAATTACTGAGACCGAGACTTTGTGGCCGTGTTGCGCTCGTGCGAGGGCACAATGTGGCCGATAAATCCCGATAGAGTCCTCTTGCAAGCTTCACAGCAGCCTTCACACCTCGCGGGATCTACCCAAGTCCCATGAGGTGTCGGGATCTGAAGCACCCAAAAGGGGCATGACTAAATGGCACACATAAATAGGGTTTAAACTACAGTAGGTGAGTTCACCCATTATCCACTGGCCTCCCAGGATCTAAGGGCCTCCCCAGCGAGGCTGCAGCTGCACACCGTTCAGTGCAGGTCCACACAAACATGGACCAGACGTAATGGCACCTGGGGGGTCTCCGGGGCCATCGGAGACCACTGGGTGGTCAGGGATAGCGCTGGGAGGCTCTCTGGCCCTCCCCTGGAACACAGGCACATTGGCATAGACCTGCTGGCACTGTCAAACTGGCTGGAGCACTGTCCGGGTGCCATGGTGGAACTACCAAGGGTTAGGGCCCTTAGGGGCCATGCCCATGAAAGGAGGGTGTTGGGAGGAGGGTGGTTTAAGGGTATGAGGGCTGCATGGCAGGTAAATAGGGGCCTCTGGGAGGTTAGGGGGCTGACAGGCGAGGGTCCTGGAAGGGGGGAGCCTGTAAGGAAGCATGGGGTGGGGCCTGAAGAAGGGGACACACCCAGAGATCCCATAGGGGTAGTGCCCATGTGTGTGGGAGTGACACTGCCCATGAGTAGGGAGTGTAGAGGGCACACAAGCTTAATTAGAAATCTAGACACCTTTTCAAAATGGCGGCCTGATCTCTGAGTTCAGCTCCCTCGTGCTCAAAAAATATTTAAAGGTCATGATCCAACGGCCATGTTGCGCCTGAAAAGCAGCTCATCGCTGCGCAGCATGGCTGATAGAAGCCAGAAGACTCTGCTCCCTGGATCTACCCAGCTCGCAATGTCTCGCGGGATTTAAAGCAGTTTTGTTGTAAATTCTGCCCATTGTGTTCGGGCTCATTAGAGAGAGACAGCTAGCCTCATTTTAATATGCAGTTTTTCGAGGTACCCAAGGCATTGGGATCAACACTTGTACCTCGGAGACCATGGGCGAGTGCCATTCATCACTGGTATCCACAAACAGGGACCTGACAGAACGGCACTTGTGGGAGACTCCCAGGGAATTGGAGACCTCCAGGTGCAAGCCCTTTGGGCATGGAGATAGCCTGGCACTGCTGGTGCCAACCAGGCTCCTTGGCCCTGCCAGCCTGGCACCCTGGCAGTGCCACCTTGGTACTGCCAGAGTGCCAGGTTGACATTGCCAAGGTGCCAAGCTGCCATTTTTGTCCTTGGGCGAGAGGGCTAGAAGGCTAGAGCCTGCGTGGGTGTTGGGGGGCTGTGGGGGATGGGGGGGGGTGGCTCAGGGCCCTACCCACAGTTCATTGGAGCTTGGGGTGACGGTGCCACCCTGGCACTCTGGCAGTGCCCATGCCATCTGGAATTGCCACCTCAGCACACTGGCAGTGCCAAGGTGCCTAGGTGGCACTGCCAGGGTGCCCAGGTGGAACCAGCTGTGCCAGGGAACCACCATACCGAAAGGGCATGCAGCTGGGAGTCTCCGATTCCCCTGGGGACCCCATGAGTGCCATTCCGTATCCTGGCTTTCAATGGCCATGTTGCATCACGGAGAGTTGCTTTTCTGGCACAGCATGGCTGTTGGGTCACGTCCTCAGTGTAATTCAGTAGCAGTGAGGAACGCACCTGCAGAGCCGGCAAGAAAATGCCAGAAATACCCGCCACAAATGAACATCGAAATGTTTCCATTAAATTCTGCCTTCAATCTCTCCACATTGGATAATCTTTCCTTCCCACAAATCAATTTAGTGTTGTGCATTAACCCAAATAAGATTAACTATTGGAAAAATAAATACTTACATGATAAGTACTTACATGATCAGGGTGCTGTCTACCTCCCTGAATGCATCATCGATCATAGAATCATAGGTTCTAAATGAAACCATTTGGCTCATTGAATCTGCATCGGTCCTCCGGAAACCCACTCCCCGTCCTTTTATCTCCTAACACTACTCATTGATCTTGGCCAATCCACCTAAACTGCACCGGTATGAGTCTCCATTTCAGAAACTAAGAGTTGATGATGGCACTGCACCAGTGAACTTCTACGGCAACTAAATTGCACTGGTCCTTGATGCGTGATCAATAACTACTGAAACAAGGATGTAGTCCGAATTGAAGGCTTTAATCAACAAGATATTTCCCCAGCAGCTCGAGTACAGTAAGAAGGCTGGCTGCTGGGAAACACGGGTTCTTATACCCCGCCTCACTGGGCGGAGCTACCTGACATTCCGATCAATGAAAAGCAGACACTTAGGCTAATGAGCGGCGAGCCTGCTCCACCAATGGTAGCTCACACTCCCAGGTACCGTAGTACCTCTAGTCAGACTACCACATTCACCCCTTGTTGAGAAAAGAACCGGGAGGGGGGTGGGGTTGGGGAAGACTGCTTGGGCGTCCAGCCATGACTGGTAGTCCAGTGCGGGTGGGATAATTTACTGGTAATTTACTAAATGACTAGTGATGCGCCATGCCTTGTGTCTTGCAGGATCACCTGGTGTTGAGGCAGGCCCTTCTGATGTACATCCGCCCCAACCGAAAGCAGATTCCAGTGACGAGGCGGCAACGGACAGTGATGCAAACCCTCAAACCCCAGCCCGAGACACCCCGGAGCACCAGTCTGAACAGGCACGAACTTGTCGTCATAGCTGTCTCCAACACTCCACCATCCCAGAGACACTCACCTTGATTAGACCTATAGGTGAACAGGCTCCTGGGTTAACATCTGGTGCTCACCACACATGTGTTGTGGTACATCAGGTGGAGGTAGGAATCGCCGAGGGGGCAGACGGTTGGAGAGCGGCCCGACCTCAAGGAATTGCTGCCGTCCAGATGGGTCTTGGGCATCTGGAAAGGGGGATCTCACCGATAATGTAAATGTAGGTACAGAGCCAGAGACTACCTGAGGGGCTATCAACAACCATCCAGCACCTACAGGTGCATATGAAGGAGTCTAACTGCGTGCATTTGAACTGCATCTTCAGGATGTCAATGGACCGCTCATTCACGCCCCTGGTTGTTGTATAGGTGTCATTGTAGTAGGTCTCCACGTCGTTCTGTGACCTCCAAATAGACGGCATCAGCCACGACTGCAGCAAATAAATGCTGTCCTCCAGGAGTCAACCCCTCACCTTGGAGTGTGCCTCAAAGGTGTCAGGAACAAACAAGTATGCCAGGATGAAGACGGCGTGCACACTGCCTGGGTATCCGACACAGACGTGTATGATGCGCAGCTCATGGTCACACACCAGTGCACCCACGTCGAGTAGAAACCCTTTTGCTTTGTGAAGACCATCCTGTCATGGTCCGGTGCGCGTAGGGGGATATGCATCCCGTCGATCATCCCCTGGATCTGGGGCATCCCATCAATGGCGGCGATCTCCACAGCCAGGGCATCCTGTTGGGCTCGGTCACATAGAATTTGATATATTGTTCTGATTGGGGGGCATACAGGGCCTCCATGACTACACAACTGCACCTTTGCACCGATATCTGTGAGATCTCAGACAGGTCCCCACTCGGAGCCTGGCAGGATCCCGTGGCATATACGTTCAAGGCGACCGTTGTTATCACTGTTGTTATGCCAAGAGCAGTAAGCACAGAATCTGGCTGCCAACAGTCAGTGAGGGTGAGTGGCTGACCACTTGGTGATGGAAAATTTTCTGGTGCAGAGAGCTCTGTTCACAGAGACAAGGATAGTCAAAGCTGTCCCTTCAGTTTCTGTTCCAAGTAGATTCTGGAATACAGAGCCACATCACTGAAACTGCCCATATGAAAGTCACAAATGCCATCCTATGCAACTATGACCTTGGTACACTCCTCATCCATCTCAGCCTCTCCGCAGCCTTTGACATATTTGATCACAGTATTCCCCTCAAACACCTCAGCTTCATTATCCAACTGGCAGCCAGGACTGTGCTTGCATGGTTCCATGCTAAGCCAGAGAAGCATTGGCTTCTCTTCCTGCTCCCTCTGGAATTTGCAAAGGAACTGTCCTTGGCCCCCATCCATTTCTCATCTACATGATGCCCCGAGTGGCATCAGCTGAAACTACATCATATTCCATATGTACACCACAAAAATCCACCAGCTCTCTCGATTCCTCCACCAACTCGAGGTTGCTTATGTGACATGCAGCACTGGATAAACAGAAATTTCAACCAATTAAATATTGGGAAGACAAGAGCCATTTTCGTCAATCTTGCCACAAACTCCATTCTGTAGCCATTCATTCCATACCCCTCCCTGCCTACTGACTGAGGCCAAAACAGACTGTTTGCAACGTTGGCATCCCAAGCAGAACTTTCAATATTATATACACACTCCATCAGTAAAGTTACCTACTTCCCATTTTATTATGTCACCCATTGCAACCCCACGACCAGCCCATTTGCTGCTTTTGTTACCTCCACACTCAAACTATTCCAACGTTATACCAAAGAGAAAATGCTGTAAAATCTCAGCAGGTCTGGCCGCGTCTGTAGCGAGAGAAAAGAACTAATGTTTCAAGTCCAGATGACCCCTTGTCCAAGTATTCCAATATTATGTTCTCCAGCCTCCTGCAGTCCAACCTCTTTGAACTTCACTTCACCCAAACAACTGCTGCATGGATCCTAATGTGCTGTTCACTAATCACCCGCTTGCTCGTGAATTTACTTTAACTCCTGGTCCAGCAAAATCTCAAGATTATAACTCCTATCCTTGTGTTCAAATCTCTCCACATGTCTCCCTCCTCATGATCTGGTTTTTCTCCTCCAGCCCGGTAATTCTCTTCAGAATGCTGCATTGGCCCAATTCAGGTCTCTTGCTAACCCTGAGTTCCTTTTCCCTGCCATTGGCGACTGTGCCTTCAACTGTCTACACTATAAGCTTTGGAATTTCCTTCCTCAACCTTTTTTTAAGACAATCCATAAAACCTGCAGCTTTTGCAAAGCTTTTAGCCATCGGTCCTCACGTTTCCTGATGTAACCCAGTCTAAATTTTGCCTGTCAGTAGTCCTGTGAAGTGACCATGGGCATTTTACCATCTACCTATATGTCGGCATTGGACACTTGCTTCCGTGCACGATTCATTTCACTGCCTACACGTTATTGCTAATAATATAAAATTGAAATGAATTCAGAAACAAACTGGGATTGTGTTTCACTTCCTTGTTATAGGATGTAGGGGAATATTTCCCCAGAGCATTCATTTTTTGATAAATCGTATATGTATGTAAATAGCAGAGCAAAACCGGTAGACTTCACGCTTATTTGTAATGCTGTCCTCAGTTCTGTCTTCACAGGAATTCATGAAATTTTCTTTCTGTTACAGAGTAATCCTGAAAAACTTGTGCAGAAAAAGGTGGGGGAAGGGAAATATAAAATAACTTTATCCTAAATTCAAACTCAGAACTAAGCAAAGAACTTGATTAAAATGTTTTTTCTAAATTACCACTGTACTGAAACCACGAGTGTGATTCTCAGGCCTTGTTGCACTTTCGCCTGAGCGAAAAAAGGCCGGTGAATAGCGGGAGAGACCGAAAACAAGAACCACGCCAGACGCCAAACCATTTTCAATGCAACCGGCCCACTCCTGTAGGCTAAATCAGAATCTCGTTGTAGCATGGCAAGAAGCCAATTATCACCAGTAAGCCCTATTTTCGTACAATTAATGGGAGCGACCCCATATCCAACAACCTCCCATGATTTATTGGCCTCCCCTGCATGTTGTTACTCTGGAGCCGGTTACTACTCCTTTTGAAGGCCTCTGGCCATGTATTGAAGGCTATTGCTACTAGGGAATTGGCAATCGTAGTTACGTGAGCACTTCACACAATCCAAGTGCATTCCTGTGGGTTGGTGGGCCATGTAGAATGTGAGGCTTATTGCCAAGCATCCCAATCACACATTGATGTATGGACACTTTGTTACATACTGCAGGAGGCAACACCACACATGCAGCAGCCAACATCCAAAAACCCAGGGTATGGGACACAGCTCCGGGGACATGTCCATGGCCGGAGGGTGAATGAGTGCTACGGGGAGGGGGACATGCCTGGAGAGATGGACCAAGGGTGCAGAGGTCGGTCCACATTGTGGAAATACGTCACAGAGGCACCATACTACTTGTTGGCAAAGGTTCTTAATGCACAGGTGCCATACAATTCACCACTCCCGATGATGTCGCCCCACTCTCTCCACCACCCCCTCAGCACCCCCTTACCCCCTACCTACCCCCTCCGCCCTCTTTTCCCCCTCCCCCAGTGCCCTCAATGTTCCTCAACGTGCTTAACCTTCCATGCTCTACCGCTATGTCTCGGTGTGTCCCCAGGATGCACATCTGAGGTGGCGGCAGCCTGCTGCTTCCCACGTTCCGTGGCCTTTGATGCCCCCGCTGGGCCGCCTCTGGGGCCGGAGGGCCACAATGCACTTGTCGACGGCATATACACAACCCCGGGGTTCACCTCAGGATTGAGTGGCAGCTGGTTCGAGCCCCAGCTGCCCCTGCATCATCTGGCTCTGCCAGCCCTGGTAGCTCCCCGATTTCTGCACCATGGTGTCTACGGCCTCGGCGAAGCTCCTCATTGACTGGGACAAGCAATGTCCACCTACGACTGGGACAAGCTCCACAGTGCCTCTGCCATTCCCATCTGAGAGTGGTACATGCAGCTCCTCATCAAGGTCAGCCTGGTGCTGTCATGTCCCCCAGCGAGTCGGACATTCTGCTGAGATCCTCAGCCATGGCCGTCACCGATTGGGCGACGTCTTGGACACCTTTCATGCTGCCAATGTCGAGTACCGGGCTCTCCAAAGTGGCCGCCACCCTAGCAGTGTTGGCCTTGGGGCCATGCATTGCCGGCGCCATCGTCTGCGCCCATAGCGTCTGGGACTCCTCCATTTAGCTATGGACCTGCTGGAGTTTTGCTGACATCTCCCCCTGAATATGCCGACCGCACCCTAATATCTCCATCAGCTCCGGGTAACCCTGTACCAGAGGCTCAGCATCGGGCTGGGACCCAGCTGGGTCCTGGGATCCAGCTGACCTCCGACTGCTGTCTCGCCTGGGCGTTACTGCCTCCACCTGATGTGCATCAGCAGCAGTATGGTGCTCACCAGATTGTGCCCCCGAAGCCTATCCATGAACATTTCCCACTGAGGTGCATGTACCTGTGCAGGTGAAGGGTGGGGATGACAGCTGTGTGCGCCAATCATGACATCCTTGGAGCTCTCCTCTGAGGTGTTCTCTTGGGAGGCAGGAGAAGGGACCACCTAGGATAGGCCGGTGCCTTTGGCTGGAGGACATGCGGGAGAATGGACATGTGGTCAGTGGCAGGGATGGGTCAGTCAGTAAGGCAATAACAATTCATGCTGACAGGTCCTCCAGGTGGGTCCTCAGCTCTGCGGTGACCGCCAACCTCCGGATTGGTGCCCGATCTGTCCTCAGCCACCCCATCATCTCGATGGCCCCTTCCTCGAAGGTGGTGAGGATCCGTATGTCCGCCACCCCTCCACTAGTCTGGGCCCTCTTCCAGCGATTTTGGGAGAGTTTCCTCTGCAGGCACACAGCATGGGTATCGTTCGCCACACACATGGTTCACAGTGGTGGGAGGTGGGGAGGTGTGAAGGAAGGGGCTGGGGGGTTGAAGGGAGATGGGTTGATGGGAGGGTTGGAGGCCGCATGAAGGGTTGGGGGGGGGGGTGTGCATGCTCGTGTGGGGCTGGAAAGGTCGGGGGTGGGGGGGCGGTGGTATTGGTGTTAACTCAACCATGCTGCCTGGTATAGGATGTTGACCTTCTCACAACATTGGAGGCCAGTCCTCCTGGTCACACCCCCTGAGCTTACAGCCGCCACAGCTACCTTGTCTTAGGCGGCACTGGCTGCCCTGTGGCTTGCCCCTCTGGGATCCTCGGGGGAACATGACATCCCTCCTGCCCTCCAACACATCGAGTTGTCGGAGGCCAGGACAACAACTGACCTCACCCTCCCCCTTAAGGATCCTGAAGACATGATCCGAGACATCCCTGGCCTTGGCAGCCGGGAGGCAACATACCTTCCGGGAGTCTCGCTCCAGGTGCGCATCCCTGCATCTTCAGGCCAGTCTTCTCGGCGCCATGGTTGCAAGCTGAGTGGAGTTGGCTGTGCAAGTGATGTTTAACTGCTGTTTGACCTTGTTAGCGGGGGGAGCTGGCAAGTGCGGTCCCGGCGAATTGGCTGGCGAGCCTTCATTTGCGCCACGAAGTCCGTGGGGCCTCGATAAGAGGACCAACTAACGTTGAATAGCATTGTCGTCCTCCCTGGGAAATGTGCGGTAGTTCCCGCTCGCTACAGTTTGCACTGAGTGCTGAATTTGGGTGCATTTGAGTGCGATAGTGAGAGTTTGGTGACTGAGGGAGTTAGGTGAGGAGGGAGTAAGGTGCTTCTTTTCATTTCATTTCCTACATGTCCTCAAAGAGCGAGAAGGGAGCCGGGAGTTTACAGAGAGTACAGCTGACTGGGAGCAGAGTCGGAGGGCGGAGTTCCAGTTAAACATAGAACATAGAACAGTACAGCACAGAACAGGCCCTTCGACCCTCGATGTTGTGCCGAGCAATGATCACCCTACTCAAACCCACGTATCCACCCTGTATCCGTAACCCAACCTTAACCTTACTTTTTAGGACACTACGGGCAATTTAGCATGGCCAATCTACCTAACCCGCACATCTTTGGACTGTGGGAGGAAACCGGAGCACCCGGAGGAAACCCACGCACACACGGGGAGGACGTGCAGACTCCACACAGACAGTGACCCAGCCGGGAACTGAAACTGGGACCCTGGAGCTGTGAAGCATTTATGCTAACCACCATGCTACCGTGCTGCCCTGTTGGTCCACAGTGTAGCTGTATTCTGTAAGGTAAGAGGCGATGGAGGCTAGGGCAGTTGCATGCTCCACCTGTAGGATGTGGGTGGTGAGGGATACCACCGGTGTTCCCCTGACTATACCTGCGGGAAGTGCACCCAACTCCAGCTCCTCAGAGACCGTGTTAGGGAACTGGAACTGGAGCTGGATGAACTTCGGATCATCCGGGAGGCAGAGGGGGTAATAGAGAAGAGTTACAGGGAGGTAGCCACACCCAAGCTACAGGACAAGAGCAGCTGGGTTACTCTTGTGAAAATGAACGGGCAGACAGTGCAGGGATCCCTCGTGGCCGTTCCCCTTCAAAACAAGTATACCGTTTTGGATGCTTTTGGGGGGGGGGGGTGATATACTGGGGGAAGGCCCCAGCGGTCAGGTCTCTGGCACTGAGTCTGGCTCTGGGGCTCAGAAGGGAAGGGGCAGGGAGAATAGAAAAGCAATAGTGATAAGAGACTCAATGGTTAGGGGAATAGATAGGAGATTCTGTGGTTGCGAGCGAGACTCCCGGAAGGTATGTTGCCTCCCGGGTGCCAGGGCCAGGGATGTCTCGGATCATGTCTTCAGGATCCTTAAGGGGGAGGGTGAGCAGCCAAAAGTTGTGGTGCACATTGGTACCAACGACATAGGTAGGAAAAGGGGTGTGGATGTAATAAACAAGTTTAGGGAATTAGGCTGGAAGTTAAAAGCCAGGACAGACAGAGTTGTCATATCTGGCTTATTGCCGGTGCCACGTGATAGCGAGGCTAGGAATAGGGAGAGAATGCAGTTGAACATGTGGCTGCAGGAATGGTGTAGGAGGGAGGGCTTCAAGTATTTGGATAATTGGAGCGCATTCTGGGGAAGGTGGGACCTGTACAAGCAGGACGGGTTGCATCCGAACCAGAGGGGCATCAATATCCTGGGAGGGAGGTTTTCTAGTACTCTTCGGGAGGGTTTAAACTAATTTGACAAGGGAGTGGGAACCGGATTTGTAGTCCAGCAACTAAGGCAGTCGATGTTCAGGTCGTCAAAGTGTGTAGTGAGGCAGTGGGGAAGGTAACACTGACAAAGGAGAGTACTTGCAGGCACGGAGATGGCTTGAAGTGTGTATACTTCAATGCAAGAAGCATCAGGAATAAGGTGGGTGAACGTAAGGCATGGATCGGTACTTGGGACTACGATGTGGTGGCCATCACGGAAAATTGGATAGAAGAGAGGCAGAAATGGTTGTTGGACGTTCCTGGTTATAGATGTTTCAATAATATTAGTGAGGGTGGTAAAAGAGGTGGGGGGGGGGTTGCATTATTAATTAGAGATAGTACAACAGCTGCAGAAAGGCAGTTCGAGCAGGATCTGCTCACTGAGGTAGTATGAGTTGAAGTCAGAAATAGGAAAGGAGCAGTCACCTTGTTGGGAGTTTTCTATAGTCCCCCCAATAGCAGCAGAGATGTGGAGGAACAGATTGGGAAACAGATTTTGGAAAGGTGCAGAAGTCACAGGGTAGTAGTCAACCTCCCAAATATTGAGTGGAAACTCTTTAGATCAAATAGTTTGGATGGGGTGGTGTCTGTGCAGTGTGTCCAGGAAGCTTTTCTAACACAGTATGTAGATTGTCTGACCAGAGGGGAGGCCATATTGGATTTGGTACTTAGTAATGAACCAGGGCAAGTGATAGATTTGTTAGTGGGGGAGCATTTTGGAGACAGTGACCACAATTCTGTGACTTTCACTTTTGTAATGGAGAGGGATAGGTGCGTGCAACAGGGCAAGGTTTACAATTGGGGGAAGGGTAAATACGATGCTGTCAGGGGCAGCAGGGTAGCATGGTGGTTAGCATAAATGCTTCACAGCTCCAGGGTCCCAGGTTCGATTCCCGGCTGGGTCACTGTCTGTGTGGAGTCTGCACGTCCTCCCCCTGTGTGCGTGGGTTTCCTCCGGGTGCTCCGGTTTCCTCCCACAGTCCAAAGATGTGCGGGTTAGGTGGATTGGCCATGCTAAATTGCCCGTAGTGTGCTAATAAAAGTAAGGTTAAGGGGGGGTTGTTGGGTTACGGGTATAGGGTGGATACGTGGGTTTGAGTGGGGTGATCATGGCTCGGCACAACATTGAGGGCCGAAGGGCCTGTTCTGTGCTGTACTGTTCTATGTTCTAACTGAAGTGCATAAGTTGGGAACATAGGCTGTTAGGGAAGGTCACAATTGAAATGTGGAACTTGTTCAAGGAACAGATACTACTTGTCCTTGATATGTATGATATGTGGGCAGCATGGTAGCATAGTGGTTAGCACAAATGTTTCACAGCTCCAGGGTCCCAGGTTTGAATCCTTGCTTGGGTCACTGTCTGTGCGGAGTCTGCACGTTCTCCCCGTGTGTGCGTGGGTTTCCTCCGGGTGCTCCGGTTTCCTCCCACAGTCCAAAGATGTGCAGGTTAGGTGAATTGGCCAGGCTAAATTGCCCTCAGGGTCCAAATTGCCCTTAGTGTTAGGTGGGGTTACTGGGTTATGGGGATAGGGTGGAGGTATGGGCTTGGGTAGGGTGCTCTTTCCAAGAGCCGGTGCAGACTCGATGTGCCGAATGGCCTCCTTCTGCACTGTAAATTCTATGAAATTCTATGTCCTTGTCAGCAGGGAAGAGATGGTCGAGTGAGGGGACTATGGTTGACAAGAGAGGTTGAATGTCTTGTTAAGAGGAAGAAGGAGACTTATGTAAGGCTGAGGAAACAAGGTTCAGACAGGGCGCTTGAGGGGTACAAGATAGCCAGGAGAGAAGAAAGGGATGAGGAGAGCTAAGAGAGGGCCTGAAAAATCATTGGCGGGTAGGATCAAGGAAAACCCCAAGGTCTTTTACACATATGTGAGAAACATGAGAATGACTAGAGCGAGGGTAGGTCCGATCAAGGACAGTAGCGGGAGATTGTGTATTGAGTCGGAAGAGAAAGGTGAGGTCTTGAACGAGTACTTTTCTTCAGTATTTACGAATGAGAGGGGCCATATTGATGGAGAGGACAGTGTGAAACAGACTGGTAAGCTCTAGTAGATACTTGTTAGGAAGGAAGATGTGTTGGACATTTTGAAAAACCTGAGGATAGACAAGTCCCCCGGCCTGACGGGATATATCCAAGGATTCGATGGGAAGCAAGAGATGAAATTGCAGAGCCGTTGGCAATGATCTTTCCGTCCTCACTGTCAACAGGCATGCTACCAGGGGATTGGAGAGTGGTGAATGTCGTGCCCCTGTTCAAAAAAGGGAATAGGGATAACCCTGGGAATTACAGGCCAGTTAGTTTTACTTTGGTGGTAGGCAAAGTAATGGAAAGGGTACTGACGGATAGGATTTCTGAGCCTCTGGAAAGACACTGCTTGATTAGGGATAGTCAGGATTTGTGAGGGGTAGGCCTTGCCTCACAAGTCTTATTGAATTCCTTGAGGCGGTGACCAAGCACGTGGATGAAGGTAAAGCAGTGGATGTGGTGTACATGGATTTTAGTAAGGCATTTGATAAGGTTCCCCATGGTAGGCTTATGCAGAAAGTAAGGAGGCAGGGGATAGTTGGAAATTTGGCCTGTTGGATAACGAACTGGGTAACTGATAGAAGTCAGAGAGTGGTGGTGGATGGTAAATATTCAGCCTGGAGCCCAGTTACCAGTGGCGTACCGCAGGGATCAGTTCTGGGCCCTCTGCTGTTTGTGATTTTCATGAATGACTTGGATGAGGGAGATGAAGGGTGGGTCAGTAAATTTGCAGATGATGCAAAGATTGGTGGAGTTGTGGATAGTGAGGAGGGCTGTTGTCGGCTGCAAAGAGACATAGATAGGATGCAGAGCTGGGCTAAGCAGATGGAGTTTAACCCTGAAAAGTGTGAGGTTGTCCATTTTGGAAGGACAAATATGAATGCGGAATACAGGGTTAATGGTAGGGTTCTTGGCAATGTGGAGGAGCAGAGAGATCTTGGGGTCTATGTTCATAGATCTTTGAAAGTTGCCACTCAAGTGGATAGAGCTGTGAAGAAGGCCTATGGTATGCTTGCGTTCATTAGCAGAGGGATTGAATTTAAGAGCCGTGAGGTGATGATGCAGCTATACAAACCTTGGTAAGGCCACATTTGGAGTACTGTGTGCAGTTCTGGTCACCTCATTTTGGGAAGGCTGTGGAAGCTTTGGAAAAGGTACAAAGGAGATTTACCAGGATGTTGCCTGGAATGGAGAGTAGATCTTACGAGGAAAGGTTGAGGGTGCTCGGCCTTTTCTCATTAGAATGGAGAAGGATGAGGGGCGACTTGATAGAGGTTTATAAGATGATCAGGGGAATAGATAGAGTAGACAGTCAGAGACTTTTTCCCCGGGTGGAACAAACCATTACAAGGGGACATAAATTTAAGGTGAATGGTGGAAGATATAGGGGGGGATGTCAGAGGTAGGTTCTTTACCAGAGAGTAGTGGGGGCATGGAATGCACTGCCTGTGGAAGTAGTTGAGTCGGAAACATTAAGGATCTTCAAGCGGCTATTGGATAGGTATATGGATTACGGTAGAATGATGGGGTGTAGATTAATTTGTTCTTAATCTGGAACAAAAGTTCGGCACAACATAGTGGGCCGAAGGGCCTGTTCTGTGCTGTATCTTTCTATGTTCTATGTTCTACCACACTTAGAAATCTTGCTGGAGAATCGTGCCCTGTTTGTAAACATGGCAAATGGAATGTTAAACAGGGACTTCTTGTTTGGACAATTATTTTTGCTGAGAATTAACTTAACAAAGGGATTTTCAGCTTTTCAACACGTGTGCGCCTGTCAGTGTTATAGCCCATTGTTGCAGCCAGTATACAGGACAGCCTGAAAGTTCAGAGGGCATGGGGTTGACCACAGGTTGGTTCCAATACAAAAGCCAGCTGTACCAAAGGCAGCACACCATAGTTTCAATTAGGCCAGAAAAGCTGTGGTTTAGGCCGACAAAGGACAACTATAATGTCAGGAGCAGTGATCGCGACTGCCCTCAGATGCCACAAATTGCTTCAGCCCATGCGTTGCTTACTATCCACTTCTCCATAAATGAAGCGACTGTTTTGTCACACACTAGGCAAATCGTGATTCAGACAGTTTTACTAGATTGATACTTTCTCAAGGCGTGGGAATCAACAACAGCTTGCATTAATATAGCACCTTTATGCATTAAGGCATGTCAAGCTGGTGTACATGAGTCTCAACAAGCACAAATTGGCATCAACCCGCTTTTAAGAGATATAGGATAGGAATCAAGGAGATATATTTTAAAGAGCTTTTTAAATAAGAGGTAGAAAGACAGGGGGCTGGATTCTCTGTAGCCTCGTGCCAAAATCGCGCTCAGAGCGGGGGACCCGAGAATCGGCGTGGTCGCCGAGTACACCGCGCAACTGGGAGCCCATTGACAGAGGCCAGCCCAGAGATCCTCCGCTCCCAACCGGCCGAGTTCCCGACGGCGTGGAACTAACAGCCTATTGTCCATCGGAATGCCCGCAGCCGCCCTGGTGGGGGGTGAGGGGAACGGACACGGAGGGTGGCCTTATAGGCGGCAGGGGGCTAAATTTTTATGTCTGCCTCTGCGGTTCGAGTCCGCCTTGACCCTCGGCGCGGCCGCTGGAGGCCGCTGCTGTGCGCATGCACGGACTCAAAACCGGAAGTGCGGGGGGCCCGTATCCGCAGCCAAAGTTGCTTGAATTACTCCGGATCCCTGCTCCACACTGCAGAGAATTGAATTAGCTTTACTTTTTTCCAGAAATCTCCATAATAAAACCCCAGCATCTTTACGCTGGCGTGGTGACTCAGTCCCATTTTGAGAGAATCCAGCCCCGAGGGACTCAGGAAGGAATTTAAGGGCCAGGGGCCCAGACATCTGAGGGCAGGGATTGATGACAGAATCCTTCAATTGTTATGGTGCAAAATGAGACCATTTGGACCCTCGTGACAATGGGTCAACATTTAATTAGAGAAAATGTCTGCTCATCCAGTTTTCTGACAAATAACATGAGAAATCAGAAGCAGTGGTGAGGTTGAGCTGCATGCTGTCAGTGTATATGTGAAACGTGTTAGATGATGGTGCTGAGGGGTAGCATGTAGGTAAGATATAGGAGGGGGCAAGGATAGATCCGATGGGGAGTGCAGAGGTAATGGAGTAAGAGAGGATGTGAAACAAGTGACTCTCTGACGTTGACTAAATAGAAGAATAGAATCAGGCAAAAGGATTCCCACTCAGCTACTGATATTTGAAGACAGTGGAGGAGTAAAGAGAGGTGACGAGGTGCAGAAGAGCGGTGCAGCCAACCAGATTCAAAGCTGCAGTCCATAAGAACATAAGATCATAAGTCATTGGAGCAGAATTAGGCCACTCGACCCATCGAGTCTGCTCTGCCATTTAATCATGGCTGACATGTTTCTCATCCCCATTCACCTGCCTTCTCCCCATAACCCCTTATTAATCAATAACTCAATCAATCAACAACAAAGACACTCAGTGATTTGGCCTCCACAGCCTTCTGCGGCAAAGAGTTCCACAGATTTACCACCCTTTGGCTGAAGAAATTCCTCCTCATCGCTGTTTTGAAGGATCGTCCCTTTGTCTGAGATTGTGGCTCTGGTTCTAGTTTTTCCTACAAGTGGAAACATCTCGCCACATCCATTCTATCCAGGCCTCGCAGTATCCTGTAAGTTTCAATAAATCCCCCTTCATCCTTCTAAACTCCAATGAGTACAGACCCAGAATCCTCAACCATTCCTCATACGACAAGCTCTTCATTCCAGGGATCATTCTTGTGAACTTCCACTGGATCCTTGCCTAGGCCAACACATCCTTCCTTAAATATGGGGCCCAAAACTGCTCACAATGCACCAAATGGGATATGACCAGAGCTTTATACAGCCTCAAAGGCACATCCCTGTATTCAAGCCACCTCGGCATGAATGCTAACATTACATTTGCCTTCCTAACTGCCAACTGAACTTGCACGTTAACCTTAAGAGAATGTTGAACAAGGACTCCCAAGTCTCTTTGTGCTTCTGATTTCCTCAGCATTTCCCCATTTAGAAAATAGTCTATGCTTCCATTCCTCCTTCCAAAGTGCATAACCTCACACTTTTCCACATTGTAGTCCATCTGCCACTTTCTTGCCCACTCTCCTAGCCAGTCCAAGTTCTTCTGGAGCCCCCCGCTTTCTCAATACTACCTGTCCCTCAACAGATCTTTGTATCATCTGCAAATTTAGCAACAGTACCTTGAGTTCCTTCCTCCAGACCATTAATGCATATTGTGAAAATTTGTGGTCCCAGCACAGACCCCTGATGCACACCACTAGTCACCGGCTGCCATCCTGAAAAATACCCCTTTATCCCAATCTCTGCCTTCTGCCAGTCAGCCAATCCTGTATCCATGCCAGGATCTTACCCTGGACACATGGGCTCTTAAACTTATTTAACAGTCTCCTATGCAATATCTTATCAAAGGCCTTCTGTAAATCTGAATAAATTTAGATTTTATTATTTATTATGCACTTCTAAGTACTCCGCAATCTCTTCTTCAATAATGGACTCTAAAATCTTACCAATGACCGAAGTCAGGCTAACTGGCCTATAATTTCCAGTCTTCTGCCTCACTCCCTTCTTAAACAGTGGTGTTACATTAGCCACTTTCCAGTACTCTGGGACCCTTCCTGCCTCCAGCTATTCCTGAAAGATCACCACCAATGCCTTCACATTCTCCTCAACTATCTCTTTTAGCTATCTGTTGTCTTCCACCATGAAGACTGATCATAGAATTTACAGTGCATAAGGAGGCCATTAGGCCCATCGAGTCTGCACCGGCTCTTGGAAAGAGCAGCCTACCCAAGGTCAACACCTCCACTCTATCCCTATAACCCAGTAACCCCACCCAATACTAAGGGCAAGTTTTGGAAACTAAGGGCAATTTACCATAGCCAATCCACCTAACCTGCACATCTTTGAACTGTGGGAGGAAACCGGAGCACCCGGAGGAAACCCACGCACACACGGGGAGGATGTGCAGACTCCGCACAGACAGTGACCCAAGTCGGGATCGAACCAGGGACACTGGAGCTGTGAAGCAGTTGCGCTATCCACAATGCTACCGTGCTGCCCGTGCATGATAGCCTGATACAAAGTAACTATTCAGTTCCTCTGCCATTTCTTTGTTTCCTATTATTACTTCTTCAGCACATTTTCCAGTGGTCTAATGTCTATTTTTGCCTCTCCCTTACTTTTTATAGATTGAACAAAAACTCTTCCTAGCTAGCTAGCATTCACATTTCATCTTCTCCTCCCTTATTTATTTTTTTAGTTGTTCTCTGCTCGCTTCCAAATCCTCTGGCTTCACACTAATCTTCGCCACTTTGTATGATTTTTCTTTTGCTTTTATGCTGACCTTGATTTCCCTCATCAGCCATGATTGCCTTGTCCTCTCCTTAGCATGTTTCCTCCTCCTTGGGATGAATTAGGTCAAAGAGAAAAGGAGCGATATTTCCGAGGTTTTCAACCATGAAGGGAGATGAATGGAACAATGTCGGCAGCTCGGAGTGTGTGGAAACTGTCAATCACAGCCCAGTAAAATCAAAGAGAAATAAATGAATGGCTTGCAGATCAATGAGGTTTCGAGCCCAGTTCACTGGTTTTCTCTTTCGAGAAATTGACTGGTGTTCCTTCCTGTGTCTGAGCCAGCAGGTGTATTGCCCAGGTGAGTGTTAAAGCAGTAATGTTTTTCACTGCCTCTGTCTGGACTGCTTTCTATCTTCCAGACAGGGGTCTCTCTTCTAGGGGCTTCCTGACAGGGGTCTCTTTTCAGCAGGGGTTTCTGTCGGGGCCTCTTTCTTTTAGAGTCTCCAGGCCGTCTCCATATTTAGGCTGTTTCAGGGGGTCACTTTATTTAGGGGTCTTTGTGGGGGTCTCTTGTTTAGAGGGTCTCTGTGGGGAGCAGGTCGCCCCTGTACTGGGGAGGAAATAGGCAAACCCAGGAAATCTGGGGGTGGGGGCTGAATTGTGATGGGGAAGGTGGTGACCAGCCGTGCGACCGCACTTTCGTGCCCCCTGCTCAAAATGGCGTCCCGATAACGGGATTTCCTCGGAAAGGATTGGGAATCGCTTCCTCATTTGCGCTCCAAACAGGAGTGTTAATCATGCAATTCAGCTTCAATGGGAGAGCATAGGTCATGATACTCTGACCTCGCTGCACTCTCGTTCCAGCGAAACGAGGCCGGTGAATAATGAGAGAGGCAGAAAACGGGAGCTGCGTCAGGCGCCAAACAGTTTGCGATGCAACCAGCCTGCTCCCATAGACGCAGCGTGGCGAGAAAACAATTATCACCATTTACGCCCCATTTCCATACAACTAACGAGAGTCAACCCATATCCAACAGCCTCCGTCATCCCGCAGCCTCCCCAGCATGTGCTCTGGCTGGTGCTGATTACTGCACCTTTTGCAAAAAGTGTACCTCGCAAAAGAGCTTCTGTGGGAAGCTGAGGAGGTGAGTAGCCATCTTTGCGCACAGGCAAAGAGCCTGGGTATGCTGGGATTGCCACTCCAGTGCTCAGTGGGGGGTGGGAACTCTCTGCAGAGTTGGGCTGCCAGGAAGGGTGGGGGACAACTGGGGGGGGGCAACCGACGGGCAACTGCGCATGACACTCACCATGCCAAACCCTGGATAGATCGTGTATACCCATTCCTGGGGCATTATCTGTCCCACCAACTACCCATAACCCCCACCGACTGTCGAGGCCTCGAGACGTACGGCTGCAGGCTATCGCTAACAGGGAATTGGCAACTGAAAATCGCTTTATTGTCACGAGTAGGCTTCAATGAAGTTACTGTGAAAAGCAACTGTGGTTAGGGAGAACTTCACACAATTCAAGTGGATCCCCCTCGGTGGTGAGGCCATGTAGCATGAGGGAGTCATTGCCTAACATCCCAGTCACACCTTAATGCATGGACACTGTGCTTGAACACTGCGGGATGCAACACCACACACGCAGCAGGCAACATCCAAACACCCAGGGGATGGGAAACAGCTCCGGGACAAGTCCACGGCTCGAGGCTGGGCGAGTGCCATGGGGAGGGGGAGTTGCCGGGAAAGATGGGCCAAGAGTTCGGAGGTCAGCCCGCATAGCGGAAGAAGGTGACAGAGGCATCATACTTGCAGTGCACAAAGCTGTTTATTGTGTTTGACAATTCCCCAGCCTCCCAATGGTGCTGCCCCTCCCCCATCCCCCTCACTCCGAGCTGCCCCCCCCTCCCCCCTGTCCTGGTGCCCTTAGTGATGCTCGATATGCTTTGCCCTCCTAGCTCTACCACACACCTAAGTGTGTCCCCAAAATGCACATCTGAGGTGGAGGCAGCCAGCTGTTTATCATGTCCCGAAGACTGAATGCCCTGGTGGGTGTCCTTTGGAGAATCTGAAGGCCCCGGCTCACCTGTCGGCAGAACTTGAACAGCCGGGCCAGCCTGTGGCATGTGCTGGCTGTGAGACACGGCCTCACCAGATGGGTGGAACCTAATTGGGAGCTGATAGCCACCATCGCCACTCCATGGGACATCGGCTACCGCCCAACGCCCCCTCCTCCCGTTCGGTGTCCATAAGGCCTTGGGCTTCATTTTAGGACAGACGGGCAGCTGGTTCAAGCCCTGCCTGCCCCTGCATCATCTGGCTCTGCCAGGCCTAGTGGTTCCCATAGTCCGCACCATCGTGTTGATGCCCTCGGCGATGCTCCTCAGTGATTGGGCCGGCAATGCCTACCTGCAACTGGGACAAGCTCCATAGCGCCTCGGCCATGCCCCTCTGAGAGCAGGACATATCCCACAGAACCTCATCTAGGTCAGCCTGGTGCTGAGTGACATCTCCCAGCGAGATGGACATTCTGTCTAGACCCTCAGCCATAGCCGTCATAGACTGTATGACGCCTCGGACACCTTCACTAATGGTGCCGACTTCAAACGCCAGGCTCTCCACTGCGGTTGACACCCCTGCAGGGCTGGTCTTGTCCCAGGTGGCACTGGCTGCCCTATGGCTGACCCTCCCGGACCCTCGGGGGAACAGGACTTCCCTCCTGCCCTCCACAGTGTCTGGCAACCTGCCCATGTCAGTGCACCCGAATCTTGGGGCAGTTCTCCTTGGCGCCATTGTTGTGAGCTTGCTGGGGTTGGCTGAGCAAGTGCAGCTCAAGTGCTGCTCAACCTTGTTAGTGGGAGGCTGGTGAGTGCAGTGCCAGCGAATCAGCTGGTGAGTCACCATTTGCGGCGAGCAGCCTGTGAGGCCTTGTAAGTGGGCCTATTAACGTTGAATAGCATTGCTGGCCTAGCTAGGTTGAGCGCCGGGAAACACGTGGCAATTCCCGCTCGCTCCAACACTTGGAAATCTTTCCGGACAATCATGCCCATGGTGTCCCAAACGGAGAATTCCACCCAATGTAAGGTAACACATCTTCATGTTGCTTAACGTGGAGGTCAGAAGGGAGGCTCTTCAGAGATATGTGGCGGGATTCTCCATTTCTGTGACTAAGGGAGGATTTTCTGTTGCCCCATACCGATATCGTAATCGGCGATCGGGCAGAGAATCGACTCCAATGCCCAAATCGGGGCCAATGCCGGTTTGATGATGGTCAGCCATGCTTGTCCCCTCAGAAATGGCATAATCGCGCCAGGCGGCGTGCCATTGCAATGCCACTGGCATGTTGTTGGCGGGCCCTCCCGCAATGCTCCACCCCTGATGGGCCAAGTTCCTCGTGGTCCCAGTGGTTGGGAACCCAGCATGGTTGCTGCGGAATGTGTCCAACGTTGCCACAGTCGGCCAGGATCCATGCTACTGCCGAGGGGCTTCCGTGAGAGCTGGGGGGAGGACTGGTGGGGGGTGGCTGGGTGGTGACCAGGGGGTGGCCTGTGGGGTAGCGGATGGCGGAATCGGTCCGGGTGTGGCGCCAGTTTTGTTGTGAAAGTTTACAAATTCTGTGTTGGTGCCAATTGGATTCTCCGTTTCAAGGACTAAGTGCCGGCTCGAACAGAGAATTTGTCGGCTCGAACGGAGAATTTTCCGGCTCTTACGCAGAATTTGCCAGCTCGAACGGAGAATTTGCCGGCTCTAACGGAGAATTTGCCAGCTCGAATGGAGAATTTGGCAGCTTGAACGGAGAATTTGCGGGTTTTTTACGATCCACAAAATCGGTGCTGACCCGTCAGCGACTCCGGGACCGGTGGTGGGCTAGCAGCCGCGTTAGGTAAAACCTCTGGCTCCCGCGCCGAAAACAGATGGACAATGGCCGTGACCGTGGCCGCGTATGCGCACGACTCACGATTTGCAGTGGTAGTGCCGAACAACATGGCGACGGCCGTGCGCGAATCCGATCCACCATCTACACTGTGCCCATGGTACAAACCCCCATCCCACACACCCGTAACCCTACCCTCCCCCCAACATGGAGGGTGGCCAAATATCCACCCTGCACCAAATGCTGGCACCTATACCGGCCGCCATGGCCAGGTGCCCTGGCCACTGAGGTCACCAGCTACCTACCCCCTAGGCTACATGCGCCGGACTGTATAACACGGTCATTTTCTGATTCCCCCTTGGAGAAGGCTACGTTACAACCATCGGGAGGGGGAGAAGACAGGAGGGGGACCGTCGGACCTGCGGCCCCCCCACCTAGCTGGAGCTCGGCCACGAGCGAGGAAGTGAGACCCTACTGAGTTACAGTTCCCTGTGGCACGTGTGCCAACCTCCACTCCCAACACCATCCCCACACCACCTTCGCCCTCACACCATCACCCACACGCCCATCCCCCCCCCCCCCCCCCCCCCCCCCCACCAGCCCATGGTCTAATCTTTTGTCTTGTCTTGTGCCTGCTGGGGATGGAGCAAGTCTATCAGGCATCCCTCCGCTCCAGCCAGTGCCACAGCTGGAGCCACCCCCCCCCCCCCCCCCATGAGCCGAGAAGTGACGCTGAGTCCAGCTCAGACACTAGCCCTCCGCCCGAGGCCCGAGACTCAGAAGACTCTGGAGCACGGGTCGGAGAATGATACTGACTTCCGTCACAGCTGTCTCCAACACCCTCCACTATCCCAGAGACACTCACCTCCGTTGGGCATGTTCACAAAGAGACTCCTGGGACATTGTCGTTCAGCACACAGTTGACCTGGTACAGCAGGAGGAGGTAGGAGCACCTGAGGGGGCGGATGGTCGGAGGGCAGTCTGACCTGAGGAACTAGATGCGATCCAGACAGGTCTCGAGCTTCTTGAACAAACAGTCCCATCTATAGTGGCGATGCAGTCACTGAACCAGGGGCTTCATGGGGGTTGTTGGTGAGCATCCAGAACCTGCAGGTGCAGTTGGAGGTGTCCAACTGCGTGCAGTGGCAGTAGGTGGTGCCAACAGTGTATGCCACCAAGGCCAAGTCACACCAGTGGCGTCCGCAGTGGAGGCATTGGGAGCGACGGTTTTGGCTATGGATCAGCGTGTCCCAGGCCTGGGCAATTTTTGCAGGCCGTTTCACAGGTAGCCATGTGCCAAAGCCACCTGGAAATTGCAGCAGCGCTCCTGAGCGTTGCCCAGTCACAGTAGGCTATGGTTGGGAACATTGGCGGCATTGCCCAGGTGCTGGCTGATGTGGCACAGACACAGAGGGAGGTGGTTCAGTCCTAGAGGGAGATGGCGCAGTTACTGACTCACATCACACAAACTCAGAAGGTGTGTGATGTGGCGCAAGGTGATACCCTCCCTGTGCTCCATGGCCGTGAGTGTCAGACCTTGGGCCTCCAAGATGGCAGAGCCAGGTGGGGAGGGAGCCTCAGGGGAAATTTCCCCTCGCACCCCCGCACCATGGAGTAGCGGGGGCCCTTCGGGCACCCTGAGGGAACAGGAGGTGACTCCCGCAGGGGAGGTGCCAGAACACCGCAGCAACTCGGACTTCCCTCTCCTGTCCTTGGCACATCTGTTGGGCAGTGGGCAGAACGGGGGAGCACCACGCCACCCGGGACATCCGAGCAGCAGCCAGGCCCGGTCGTCCCAGAAGACGCTCGCCAACGGGGACCCAGGTCGCAGGGAAGGAATCACAACAGGCCGCCTCCACGCCTGCTGTCCCGTCTGGGAACCACTTAGATGTAGCTTTAGGACTTGTAAGCCCAGAAAGGACACTAGTTAAGTTGGCACGGGTGCAGGTCACAGATTAGTGGCTAAGGCACAAATCTGTACATAATCATTCACATTAAACACCTGTTGCCACCGTTACAACCTGTTTCAATATTCTGTCTGATGGGTGTGGGCAGGTCTGGGCTGGCCAGGGGGTGGGGGAGGGGGGGGGGGGGGGGGGGGGGGGGGGGGGGGGGGATGGGTGGATATAGGGGGGAATGGGCAGACCCTGTGGACGGTGGTAAGTGCTACTGTGGGCCAGAGGCAGGCATTGTCTTACGGCGTGGAGCACCAGAGCTCATCGCAGAGCTGGTTGTCATCATCCTCTATCCCATTGAGCAGACCCACTGGCACTGCCAACCCTGGGCCCCCAACCCGTAGTGCAGAAGGTATGTATCACGGAGGGAGTTGCAGGCAGGGTGTGGCTGGTGGGGCGAGTGAGGGAGTGTGAAAATGAAATGAAAATCGCTTATTGTCACAAGTAGGCTTCAATGAAGTTGCTACGAAAAGCCCCTCATCGCCACATTCCGGCGCCTGTTCGGGGAGGCTGGTACGGGAATTGAACCATGCTACTGGCCTGCCTTGGTGTGCTTTAAAAGCCAACTATTTAGCCCAGTGTGCTAAACCAGCCCCTACTGGCTGGGCGGGGGGTGGTGGGGGCCCTGACAGAGTGCTGGTTGGGGTGCGGAGTCCATGCCGCTGGCCAGACGCCCCCCCCCCCCCCTTCCATTCCCCGCAGTTGGTGAACCTGGAGGTGATCAGAGCATCCCATGTGCGTTGATCAAGGCACACACATCATGTGGCCTCCCATACCTGCCTGGGCATCATGGTCTGCCCACACTCACCTTCCACTGCATCCTCCTCATCGGAGGAGGCCTGGCATCCCTCCTCCTCCAACACATCGTATCTCTGCTGTGCGATGTTGTGGAAGTCGCAGCTGGCCACCATGATGTCGGTGACACGTCAGCATCATGCTGGATGGCCCCTCTAGAGCGGTCCAGGCTACATCCTCAGGAGGCCAAAGCACTGCTCGATCATGCTCCTGGTTGCTGCATGGGCTTCATTGTAGCGGATCTCTGTGTTGGTCTGTGGCCTCCTGATAGTTATCATCAGCTATGACCGCAGTGGATAGCCCCTGTCACCCAGGAGCCAGCCCCAGCCAGGGGGAAACCTTGAACATGTCAGGAATTGTCAAATGTGTCTGGATGAAGGTATTGGGCACGCTGCCCAGGTATCGGGCGCAGACTTGAATGATGCGCAGTGGATGGTCACATATCAGCTGTACGGTCATCGACTGGAACCCATTTCGATTGGTGTAGAGCAGCCTGTCATCTGCAGGTGCTCATATGGGAACATGCATCCCATCAATCGGTGAACCAGGGGCAAAGGTGGGTGGTCAGTGGGTGCACAGCAATACGCCCACCGTAATGGCGGTCCGTGCCCTGGCACCACCCCAATCGCGTTGTGGGCCACCCCGGCATCTCGGACTGTTACCCACGTCACCCCCCCACCCCCCCGCCCCGGAGAATACCAGGTTGGGCCCTCTAATAATATGCAAATGGTGTTTACTGTACGCGCGTTCTGGAACACATTGACAATTTGACATTTGGCGTCAAATCGGCACCTGCCGTGATTTTTGGCGTCGGAACCTATTCTCGACCCAATCGCTGTCAGCAAACAGAGAATAACGCCCGTGGGATATCCTGGACTGGAATTTACGATCCTGCGGCTATGTCCGCGGCTTTATCCGCAGGATCGGTCAGGTCTTACGACCAGAAAGTCGGCGCCCCCCCCACACCGATCGTCCGTCCAGTGGCAGGCTACCAGGCTTTACCTGCGGATACAGTCGGAGAATGGCTGAGTCCATGGCCGTGCATGCACATGGCCGTGGTAACCTGCGGCGGCCGCGCCGTGGAACATGGTGTCGGCCGTGCGCCGACCAGGCCTGCCAAACACTGCCCCCCTGTAGCCATCCTCGCCACCTTAGGGCGACCCCCCACCAGTGCCTCCAGCCCATGCTGAAGCCCCCCCCCCTGCCAATGGAACAGCTGCCCCCACCCACCGTGGCAGCGCTGGACTCAGTCCGCAGACCCCACACGAGGTACCCGAATGGTGTGAGCACAGGTAGCGACGTCTTCAGGGACTCGGCCCATCAGGGGTGGAGTACTGGGGAGGGCCTCAGGTGACGTCCTGAGGCCGTCCATGTGGCATGCGGCGTACTCCCTGAGTACACTGTTCTTGAGGAGGCGGAGCATCGCAAAAACAGCGCCGTCCCCGATTCCGACGTAAACTGGGATTCTCCGGCCAATCGCCGAACGCAATTTCGGTATCGACAATCGGAGAACGACTCCCCCTGTGTAAGCATGTAAACAACTAATGAAACCAGCCCCCATCACACAGCAGGGAGTAAACTCAATGAGGTAAATTGGTCAAATTAAACTTCAATGAAAAGCAATTTGGGTCAGTGAAGCAGAAATCCTGTCAGAAGATCTTTACATTATACTGTTGCGGCCAGCAGGACAAGGGTAGGGAGTTCTCATTGCCTACTTCTTCTCAGCTCTGCAATTAGCTACGTTTATATCTAATAGATATCTTTACAATCAAACAATGTTAATTGCATTCAATTATTTATTTTTTAGGCAGCACGGTGGCCTAGTGGTTAGCACAACCGCTTCACGGCGCTGAGGTCCCAAGTTCGATCCCGGCTCTGGTTCACTGTCCGTGTGGAGTTTGCACATTCTCCCCGTGTCTGCGTGGGTTTCGCCCCCACAACCCAAAAATGTGCAGAGTAGGTGGATTGGCCACGCTAAATTGCCCTTTAATTGGAAAAAATAATTGGCTAATCTAAATTTATTAAAACAAAAAAAATTATTTATTTTTTACATGTTTGCTAACAACAACATACATTTTTGGAGCACATTTAATGTAATAGAAAGTCCCAAATAGCTTCACAGGTGCAATAAGAAACAAAATTAAACATCAAGCCACACAAGGAGATATTAGAGCAGATAACCAAATTGCGGTCAAAGGAGTATGTTTTAAGGTGGGTCTTAAAGCGGGGGGCACTATTTTGCAGGCCGGGTCGGCGAGCAGCCTCCGCCATGTAGCATGCCGCCGTGCACATGCACGACCACCAAACCAGAATTCTCCGGGCCGTATCGGCAGCTAGAGCCAGGTGCTAGACCCCAACCAAACGGAGGATTGGTGGCCATTTACGCCACTTTTTCTGTCATAAAACGCCACCGCTCCCACGCCGGCATGGGGACATAGCCTCAGAAGCCTCAGAATCGGAGATTCCAGCCCAAGGACTCCTGCAGTGATCTCATGGAGCTCAGCTGATTGACCTCCAACCATCACAAACTTTGTTTGTGCCAACATAACTCCAAACAATAGAGAATTTTATCCTGATTCCCATTGACTCCAGTTTTGCTCAGGCTCCTTGATGCCATACCCAGTCAAATGTTGCATTGATGCCAAGGGCAGTCACTCTCACCTCATCTCTGGCATTCAGCTCCTTTGTCCATGTTTGAAGCAAGACTATAATAAAGTCAGAAGTTGAGTGACCCTAGTGGAACCTAAACTGAGTGCTGTGAACTGATTATCGCTGAGTAAGTGCCCCTTGATAGCATTGTTGATGACTCCCGTACCAGCCTCCCCGAACAGGCGCCGGAATGTGGCGACTAGGGGCTTTTCACAGTAACTTCATTGAAGCCTACTCGTGACAATAAGTGATTTTCATTTTCATTTCATTTCCTTTCATCACTTTGCTGATAATGGAGAGTAGACTGAGAGGGCGGTAATTGGCTGGGCTGTATTTGTCCTGTTTCTTGTCTACAGGACACAGCAGGGCAATTTTCCACATTGCTGGGTGGATGCCAGTGCTGTAGCTTGGCTAAGAGGGCGGCAAGTTCTGGAGCACAAGCCTTCAGGACTATTGTAGGAATATTTTCAGGGCCCATAGCCTTTGCAGCATCCAATGCTTTCAACCATTTCTGAAATCACGTGGAGTGAATCGCATTGGCTGAAAAACTCACACTTGTGATGCTGAACACCTATGGAGGAGACCGAGATGGATCATCCGCTTGGCAAATGCTTCAGCCTTCTCTTTTGTACTGATGTGCTGGGCCCCTTGATGATTGAGGATGGGGATATTTGTGGAGCCTCCTCTTCCAGTGAGTTGTTTGACTGTCCACCACCATTCACAGCTGAATGTGGCAGGACTGCAGAGTGTAGATTTGAACTTTTGGTTGTGGGATCACTTAGCTCTGTCTATCACTTGCTGCTTATGCTGGTTGGCACGCAAGTAATACTGTGATGTAGCTTCACCAGATTAATACCTCATTTTTAGGTATGCCTGGTGTTGCTCTTGGCATGCTCTCCTGCACTCTTCATTGAACCAGGGTTGATCCCCTGGCTTGGTGGTAATGGCAGAGTGGGATATGAGGTTGCAGATTGTGGTTGAATCCAATTCTGCTACTACTAATGGTCCACAGCACCTCATGGATGCCATTCTTGAGTAGCTGGATCTGTTGAAGTTTATCCCATTTAGCACAGCACGATGGAGGGTAGCTTCAATGTGCAGGTGGGACTTTGTCTCCACAAGGACCGTGTGGTGGTCACTTCTACCGATACTGTCATGGACATATGCATCTGCAGCAAGCAAGTTGGTGAGGATGAGGTCAAGTACGTTTTTTCCTCTTGTTGGTTTCCTTACCCTCGCTGCAGTCCCAGTCTAGCAGCTATGCCCTTTAGGACCCGGCCAGCTCAGTCTATGGTGGTACTGCTCAGCCACTCTTAGTGATGGATATTGAAGCCTTCCAGCCAGAGTGTATTCTGTGCCCATGCCACCCTCAGTGCTTCCTCCAAGTGGTGTTCAATATGGAGGTGTATTAATTCATCAGCTGATGGTGGCCGGTACCTGGAGAATCAGCAGGGGGTTTCCTTGCCCATGTTTATCTTGAAGCAATGAGACTTCATGGGGTCCAGATTTAATGTTGAGGACTCTCATTTCTACTCCCTCCCGAATCAATACCACTCTGCAACCATCTCTGCTGGATCTGTCCTGCCGGTGAGACAGAACATACCCAGTGGTGATAGTGCTGTCTGGGACATTGTCTTTAAGGTATGATTCTGTCGGTATGACTATGTCAAGCTGTTGCAGACTGGTATGTGAGACAGCTCTCACAACTTTGGCACAAGCCCCCAGATGTTAGTGAGGAAGACTTTGCAGGGTCGACAGGGCTAGGTTTGCCACTGTCATTTTCGGTGCCTGGTTCGATGCCAGGTGGTTTGTCCCTTTAATTCCTTTTTCTATTTATATAATGATTGAATACAACTGAGTGGCATGCTAGGCCATTTCAGAGGGTATTTAAGAGTCAACCACATTGCTGTAGGTCTGGATTCACATGTAGCACAGTGAGTAGCACTGCATTACACCCCCAGGGTCCTGCGTTCGATTCCCACTTTGGTCACTGTATGTACGGAGTCTGCACGTTCTGCCCGGGTTTCCCCTGAGTGCTCCGGTTTCCTCCCACAATTCCCAAAGGACGTGCTTGTTAGGTGAATTGGACATTCTGAATCCTCCCTCAGTGTATCCGAACAGGCACCGGAATGTGGCGACTCGGGGATTTCCACATTAACTCATTGCAGTGTTAATGGAAGCCTACTTGTGACACTAATAAAGATTATTATGTCGGTCAGAGCAGGAAAGAATGGCAGATTTCATGCCCTAAAAACCTTTACTGAACCAGATAGGTTTTTACAACAATCAACAATGGTTTCAGGGTCATCATTAGACTTTGATTACAGATGTTTTAAATTCCACCGTCTGCCATGGTGGGATTCGAACCTGGGTCCCTAGATTATTATCTTTGGTCTCTGGATTACTACTCCAGCAACAATACCACTTCGCCAAGATATGCAAGTTAGGTGGCGTGGCCATGAACAATGCATGGGGTTGCAAGGATAGTTTGGGGGAGTTGGTCCAGGTAGATTGCTCTTTCAGAGGGTGGGTTCAGACTCGATCAGCTGAATTATTTCTGTAGGGATTCTATGGAGACACTCAGTGACTTTGAGCCCACACCTTCCAGAATTAAGGAAGCAAATCTGACTGGGCTTTTCTGATTTCCCACATCATAATAAATAACACTGCAAAGAAGTTACTGTGAAAAGCATGATGACTCCTTTGCCCACCATTGGTTCAATACCAGTGGCAATGGAATGAAGCCTTTAAGAGGGTTTTAATAGCCCACTTAAGAGCCTTTAATTTGAGTCCAGTGGGAAGGCCATCCTCAAGACTTCCAACCCTGGACTTAATTGAGCAGAGGCAGTAAGGTGATGGTCCTCCAACCTCAGAAACTCCTGTCCAATTAAATGCCCCTCTGCCTCCAAACTCACTGCCACGTGATGGGTGATCAAGTTCTGCCTGATGTGTTCACAGGTTATGGTGCTTGTAGATGAAAATTTGAAGGCGGTCAAGGATTGACCCTTGCTGGGTGACGGTGTGGAAGAAGGAAGAGAAGCCATTGCATTGCCTGCCCCGGACAGGCGCCGGAATGTGGCGACTAGGGGCTTTTCACAGTAACTTCATCGAAGCCTACTCGTGACAATAAGCGATTTTCATTTTCATTTTCATGTGATATTCTGGCTGTAATTAAATAGATAAAGATGGAACCAGATAGGTGCACTCCAATGCAGATAGATGACAGTGGGGAGGCATTAGACAAGGATGGTGTGGTCAACCATGTCAACAGCTACAGACAGGGCAAGGGAATGAAGAAAAATAGTTCACCTTTGTTATCGTCAGAAAGGATGCCATTTGAATACATTAAGTTTTGCTTTACTATCAATAAACTGATCCTTTGTTTTCTGTCGAATAAGTGAATGACACTCCATGAGATATATTAAATATGAAATACTGGGCGGCACTGTGGCACAGTGGTTAGCATTGCTGCCTACGGCGCTGAGGACCCGGGTTCGAATCCCGGCCCTGGGTCACTGTCTGTGAGGAATTTGCACATTCTCCCCGTGTCTGCATGGGTTTCACCCCCACAACCCAAAGATGTGCAGGTTAGGTGGATTGGCCACATTAAATTGCCCCTTAATTGGAAAAAATGAATTGGATATTCTAAATTTATAAAAAAAAAATATGAAATACTGCATTGTATGAGTGCCTTTGTTGTCTACATCAATAGGTATTTAAACATTTTAGGCTGAAAATTACAGTTTGAAACTTTTGCTGTGCTCTACTCTTTAATAGTCCTTAATTGAAGAGATAGTAGTAGAGAATGATTGCCAACTGATGATTGAGATAGATAGCCCGCAAGCTCTCTTGGTAACTACCCCAGATCTCACTGTTTCAGTGACCCCAGGAAGGTGGCCGCTAAATGGCTCATTGCATTCAGAGCAACACCAGCAGGTCAGAAATGTTGCTGACATAATTTAGCTGCTCATATGCTTCTCCATACATACTATTGCTCGAGGTCAACTCCACATCTCTGTACTGGTTTAGCACAGTGGGCTAAATAACTGGTTTGTAAAGCAGACCAAGGCCAGCAGCATGGGTTCAGCATGGGAGCCATAATGTGGCGACTAGGGGCTTTTCACAGTAACTTCATTTGAAGCCTACTTGCGACAATAAGCGATATTCATTTCATTGCTCCCATACGTCAAGGAGCATTGAACCGCTAATGGTTCACTTCACTCTTTATGATTGTCTTTTGATGTTATCAAGCCAAGTCTAAAACAGCCATGAATGCTTAATTTTCACTACAGTGCGACAGGCAGAATGTTGTACCACTGCCATTTATCAGGCAACCCTGAATTCCAGCAAGCTAAATGGAGAGCGATTGTTGTGTTCATGGAGGGTGGGTGTCCCAGGCTGCAGCAACTCAGATTTTTGTGGAAAGGATCAGGAAGACTGATCTTCCAAGCTCCATTTGACACTTACCTTGGCTGAGCAGCTTTAACTCAATTGCCTGTGGATCTGGTTACCTATTGTCTGAGCTTCTGGTGCCCAGTGGCAGATCCCTATCACAATGTTACCAGTCGCTTGGTCTGTCCATCACCCTGAATAGGACAATAAGAACAATGACCCAATTTGAGCCTGTCATCACTTCTTTAATACAAGTGAGAATTGGCCCATTTGTACAAGGGTCAAGTTAAAATTTATAACCTTCCTACCAAATAACACAGGCTTAGAGAAAATATCATACTGTCTGCAGTCCACAAACATGGAGGATTCTGATAATTTATGGCCTTCAAAAGACAATGCTCCACTTTCTCACCAAATCATCTATCTCACGTAGAAACCATTGACAGCACTGCGAATATCACTTACAATACCTAAAGTTTAATTGTCACAGATGATAAATTTTATTTATTAGGCCATACAATTTATGAATATTTTCTCTGCGCATTTGAACTCCTTGTTTTTTCTAGCCCGTCAGAGATGAAGTACACTGAGGGTAGAATTTAGCATGTATATACATCTCAGTTATTACTCGGAACAAGTAAAGAATGAGACCAGACATCCGAACCTTCTTCAACTGGAGCACATAGGCAAAACTAGTGACTGAAAAATTCAAGAGGGTATTTTCCTTAATATTATTTTTTGAAATAAAAGTAGTACTATTAAGCCTATTTGTGGAATTAAATAACTGTCTATCAGAATGATGTCTACAACTTTGATGCAGGGGATTTTATATAATTCTAATTCAGTAGCAAAAACTTGAGAAAAATGCACATGTGATACTAGTTCTTTCTTTAGCAACTACATTACCATTGAACATGTATAACTACGACGTTTGGTAACCCGGCTATGGTGGGTTGCAAAACCTTCATACAATGGTTCCATAAAAACACAGGAATGGGCAATGTATGCAGAAGCCTTAGTATTGCCAAAAAGGAGGGCAGCACGGTGGCCTAGTGGTTAGCCAACCGCCTCACGGTGCTGAGGTCCCAGGTTCAATCCCAGCTCTGGGTCACTGTCCGTGTGAAGTTTGCACATTCTCCCCATGTCTGCGCGGGTTTCGCCCCCACAATCCAAAAATGTGCAGAGTAGGTGGATTGGCCACGCTAAATTGACCCCTTAATTGGAAAAAATAATTGGGTAATCTAAAAAAAAAAGTATTGCCAAAAAGGAAGTCTAAGTGTACAAACGATTACAAGCTTCCTTGTATTTTCGGCCACTGTGTTACTGTAACTTCTGATAAAGGCCTAGGGTGACTCATAATGAATCTGTCTAGCATTATCCATTTGCCTTCAATAATAACTTCTTAATCCTACCCTCGTTAACTCCTGTAATATATTCTGTAAAATTGAAGTCCTTTCGATTTATCAAATAGTAAGAAATTTTCACATCTTTTAGATCATCTATTGAACATTTTTTATTTCATGATCATCACACATACTTTGGGCGGGATTCTCCGACCCCCCCACCGGGTCGGAAAATCGCCGGGAGTCGGCGTCAATACCGCTCCCGCTGTCCTCCAAATTCTCCGGCCCCCCAAAATTCGCGCCGGCGTGAATCGCGCCACCCACCTCGGAGAATGGCGGGGACCGGTGCGACTCAATGGGCCCTGGGGGCCGCCCGAATTTTCCGAAGTCCCGCCCGTTTAACGAGGGTCCCGCTGGCATAAACCAAGGTTGGTCCCTACATGCGGGACCCAGCTCTGTGGGCGGCCTCCGGGGTTCTCGGGAGGCGCGGGGGGATCTGGCCCCAGGTGGTGCCCCCATGATGGCCCAGCCCACGATCGGGGCCCACCAATCCACGGGCGGGCCTGTGCAGTGGGGCACTCTATTCCTACGCATCGGCCGCTGTGGTCCTCCACCATGGCCGATGCAGAGACAAACCCTCCCGTGCATGTGCCGGGATGAAGCCAGCACACGCTGGCGCTCCCGCGCATCCGTCAACTCGCGTCGGCTGGCGGAGGCCCTTCAGCACCGGTTGGCGTGGTGCGAAGCCCCTTCCCCGCTGGCCGGCGCAGCGCAAACCACTCCGGGGCAGGACTAGCTCCTGAAGGCGTGGAGGATTCCACACCTTTTGGGCGGCCCGACGCCGGAGTGGTTCACGCCACTCCTCGGGGCCGGGACCTCCCCGCCCTGACGGGTAGGGGAGAATCCCGCCCGATTCTTCCAAACCCACTTTTACTTTACTCTTCTGAATTCCATTATCTCATTGTTTTTTTTGCGTTTGATTTACACTTCTTTACGCTTCTTTATTTTATTTATTTATTCTTTATTCTTTCACAGAATGTGGGTATCATTGGCAAGTATTGCATTTCTTGGCCATCGCTAATTTCCTTTGAACTGAGTGCTCAGCCATTGCAGACCCATCACAATTAAGAGTCAACTATATAATAGGCTTTGGGTCTGGAGTCATATGCATGCCAGACCAGGTAAGGATGGCAGATTTCCTTCCTCGAAAGGACACTAGTGAACCATGGGTTGGTGCAACATTTGTTGATTGTTATCATGGTCACCTTGACGAAGACTAGCTTCATATTCCATTAATTGATTATTTGAACCCATGTCCCAGAAAATTTGCCTGAACCACTGGATTTCCATTCCAGTGATATTACCATTGCACCACCATCTGTCTCTTCTGTTTATTCTATGTCACGTTAACCTCTGTCGAGTGTGTACTTTGAAATTTGATTTAAATCTTTGACTCAAAGTTGTTTGCCTGTCTTTTGTGCAGTTAGGTGGATTAGCCCTTAATGTCCAAAGATATACATGTTAGGTGGGGTTATGTGGATAGGACAGGTGAACGAGCCGAGATAGGGTGTTCTTGCAGAGAGTCAATGCAGGGTCGATCGGCCAAATGGCCTCCTTATGTACTGTAGGGATTCTATGAAAAAAGCGAATTACTGCGGATGCTGGAATCTGAAAACAAAAAAGAATATGCTGGAAAACCTCAGCAGGTCTGGTAGCATCTGTAGGAAGAGAAAAGAGCTAATGTTTCGAGTCCAGGTGACCCTTTGTCAAAGGTAGGGATTCTATGATTCTATTCACCCCCTGTGGTAGTCACCACTGAGGTATATATTGTATATATAGGATGTTGATATAGGTGCTTTACAGTAAGGTCCCTGTACTACAGGCACGGGGGTAGATCCCTGCCTGCTGGCTCCACCCAGTAGGCGGAGTATAAATATGTGTCCTCCCCGGACAGCAGCCATTTTGTCAGCTGCTGTAGGAGGCCACACATCTCAATGTAATAAAGCCTCAATTACATCCTACTCTCGTCTTTGCGTAATTGATAATGCATCACTCCCACAGCTTGGTTTTGAATCTGATGATTTGCCTTAAAATTTGACTTCTGTTTATTTTGCTCTTTTAATCCTCCTTACAACAGAAATGGTTCCTAATTTATTCTTCCATTCTTTCCTCTGTTGATAATCTGTGCTATTCAGGTGTTTTAGGACAATGAAGGTCCAGTAGTGAACTATTTCTTTAGGGTTAGTGTCTAATTTCCAATTTGAATAGGACGTAATGCAGCTAATTTCCACTATGTCAATTTGCTGCTGGTATGTTAAACTCACTTGTAAAATACACACAAATAGGCAAAGTGTGAAAAACGGTTTCCATTCATTTTTAAAGTTTCAAAGATGGAAAGTTTCAATCTAGAGTTATATATCCTCTCCTTAGTTTTATCGAACAGTTTGATTTTTATATTAGTCGGACTGATCATAATTTACTAAACAAAGGAATCTAATTGGTTGTAGCACAACAGTTTCCTCTTTGTGGTATCTGCTAATAACCAGGAAAGTACAAAGAGACAGCCCACCACTGGGGGAGGATTCAATTTATAGAATCCCCACCGTGTAAAGGAGGCCATTCAGCCCATCAACTCTACACTGTCCCGCCCAGCCCATTCTACCGCCCTATCCCTGCCACCTCACCTAAGATGCACATCTTTGGACTTTACATTAAATTTATATAGGCAATTCTCAGTATAAATATGGGGCTGGATTTACTGTTTTTGAGACTACATGCGGAGGAATTGCGGCGTTTTACGTCAAATACATCGCCGCTGATCCTGCGGCCGATGAGGGGCTAGTAGTCATGCTGCGTCAAACTCCACGATAAAAACCGCTGGAAAATGGCCAGGTCCCTGGCTGCACATGCGCACGGCGACCTGCAGCAGTCGCGCCGTAAAACATGGCGCCGGCCATGTGCAGACCCGACCTGCCAGATAGTGTCGCCCTGGTCACCCCCCCACCAGTCCCCCCAGCCCTCACGGAACCTCTCCCCAGCCAGCAGCACAGCACCCGGCCGACTGTGGCAGAGCTGGACACAGTCCCCAGCTGCCACGCCAGGTTCCCGACCGCTGAGCCCACACATCAACCGAGCGGTCAGGATCTCGGCCCATCGGGGGCGGAGCATCGGGGGAGGGCCTTCAGGTGACGCGCTGATGCTGCCCCAACCGCGGGTAGCACATGATGTGATGACGCCATTTTAGAGGGGGCTGAGGATACGAAACCTGGGTCAAACAGGCCCCGCCCCCGATTTCAGCATCAGACCGGATTCTCCGTCTGACTGCAAAATCAGTGTCAGGGAACGGTGAAGCATGCCGCCTGTATAACAAAGGAAGAATCCTGGGCTGGATTCTCCGTTTCTGAGTTTAAGGGCTGGATAATCCGATTCTCCAGTTATGTCCACAGGATCTGCCTGGTCTTATGACCAAAAAGTCGGCGCCACACCCGCACCGATCCTCCGCTCGGTGGGGGCTAGCAGCCATGCCGCGTAAAGCCTCCAGCTTTACCCGCGGATACGGTGGAGAATGGGCGGGTCCATGGCTGCGCGTGCACAAGGCGCCGGCCTGCGGCAGTCACACCGTACAACATGGTGACAGCCGCACGCGGACCAGGCCTGCCAAAAACTGCCCCCTGTAACCCCCCTCGCCACCACCAGACCACCCCCACCAGTCCCCCAGCCCCCGCCGAAATCCCCCAGCCAGCGGAATGGCTTCCCCCCCAACAGTTCGAGGACACGCGACCGACGCCATCGGGGAGTTGGTTCATGGAGGGCGGAGCATCGGGGGCGGCCTCAGGTGAAGTCCCGAGGCCGTCCCCACGGTGTGGGGTGTACTGCTTGAGTATGCCGTTTTTGAGGGGGCTGAACATCGGAAAAACGGCGACGCCCCCGATTCCGGCGTAAAAATGGATTCTCCGACGGATCGGCAAACGCGATTTTGGCGTAACCAATCGAAGAAACCTGCCATAAGTGTTGACGCCAATGGAGAATCCGTGGACTTTCACGTCAGAAAAATCGGCGCCACACATGCACCGATTCTGTTACCGGTGAGAGTGCCGCGCGGAACACCATCGAATCTCAGGAAAAACAGACTCGCAGGGCTGGCAAGCTACAGCCGCCCTTAAACAATACACTGCCCACACACACGCAGTGATCAGGGCCAAAAAGATGGGACAGGTTGTACTGGAACGCCCATACACCTGATGGGTTGGCTGGGGCCAGATGGCACCCAGGGGGGTGCCCACGGTGTCACCTATATGACCCAGGACACCAGGTTTAATGCAGGCTGTCCGCGGCATGCGTAGCTGCATGGCTGTGATAATGATGTTGCGTACCCGACCACCGCGACCCCACAGCCAACCTCTTGGGGCCACCCCCTTACTGCTCTTCCCAGCTCTGGCAGAAGCCTCCCGGCCAGCGGCATGATGTTCGGCGAGGTGTGGCTGTGCTGGACACTGTCTGTACGCCCTCTCTCTCCCTCAGCAGCTATCAGGCCAGGTTCACGATTGTTGAGAGCAGTGGATTGCGTCGCAGGAAACCAACCCATCGGAGGTGGAGAAAGGTGGGTGGGCCCACTAATGATATACGAATGGTGTGTTTCAACTACGCGCAGCGTGCACTGTATTAACGCTGTTTTTGAGGAGTTGGAGCATCGCAATTCGGCGTCAAACCAGCGCCTGCCATGATTCCGGTGCCGGGAGCTATTATCCGCCCAATCGTATGCCCCGATATCAGTGTCGGCTAACAGAGAATCCCGCCCCCAGTCTAATAGCCACTAACCTACCAGTTTGTAGAACCAAGCAAACTACAGGGGCTCACTTGTACTCTGCTGGATTTTGGAAGTGGTAAGTCACTACGGGTTCATCAGAAGAAATTTGTTACCAGCATTTTCTTAGTGAACCAAGGGAGAATCACCAAGTCTGCAATGTTTCCAACTTGTTTCTCAAAAGCCTGAATGATAGTGACTTTATGGACTTTTCAAAAACCTAACTGCATGCTCTCTCTTTTGTAATCACCTTTACTTGTGTGTGTAGGTGTTCTGTATGAGTGAATACAATCAGGTGTTGAGAAATAAACATTTAATGTTTTTTAATTTACAAGAAAATCTGTCTCATATCTGCGCTTGAGAGTCATAGCTCTCAAAGGGTTAAAACATTTCTTCCTTAAAAAAAATCTCCTTGTTGTGATCTATTGGGAGGTGCAAAAGTGGGGAACAATCCTACCCCTTGTCCATAACAGTGGGCCGAAAATGGATACAATTGCCACCAATTTAGTAGGAAAGAGGCCTGACCCCATCATGATGGGCATTGGCCCTCTACTAAATTACTGGGACCGTTATTAGGTGGTCATCAAGCTTACTGTCAATATTTAAGCGTGCAATCCAATTGATATTTGAGGGACTTCAACTACTTAACTAGCTACGCTTGAAGCAGAATCATGCAGATACTCAAAATAAGCACAAAATGTTGAATATGTTTGTATTTGTTAAGTTGAAGGGAACAGGAGAATTCTTCTGAATCCACATGGTCTTCAAAAAAATTAAAAATGGCTCCATTGGTAATTCGCTCTCCCTTTCAAATAGAACATTTTTTGGATCCTTTAGCCTATCTTTTAAGCATTCATCTGAGACCTTGTCCTTCTTAAAAAACTATTCAGTGTCATGAAGTATCAGTGAATATAGATCTGCAGATGCAGCAGAATTGTTATGAGCCTTGTGTGATTATTGTTATACAATCTGATGACACTTTCATGACTGCATCTGTTAACAGACCAAAATTTATTTCTCGCTGCAGTTCAACTACATGCACCTAATTGTGTAAATAAAATAAGTGGCTTACATTTTTAGCCAAATGCTCAGTTCTATGATTTTATGGGTGTAAAACACAATTAAAATGTTTAATTCAGATGCCAAATTGCTGAAACATTGGAAATGATGGCATGAGTAGGCTATTTGATCCCTTGAACCTGCTCCGCTATTCAATTAGATCATGTCTATTCTTCCACCCAACGCCGTTTTCCCACATTATCCCCATATCACTCGATACCTTTTCTTATCTTGAAATCTATTGACCACTGTCCTGAATATGCTCAATAACTGATCTCCACTGCCTTCTAGGGTAGCGAATTCCAAAGATATTTGAAAGGGAGAGGGAATTACCAATGAAGACATTTTGAATTTTTTTGAAGACCATGGGGATTCAGAAGAGTTCTACTGCTCCAACTTCTGCAGATGCACCAACTTCTAAATGAAAACGTACTCCTCATCACAGTTCTAAATGGCCGACCCTTTATTCTGAGACTGAATCCCCTAGATCTAGACCCTTGGTCCACAGTTCACTGAAAGGGGCAACACAGGTGGAGGAGATAGTCAAGAAGGTATACGGCATCCTTGCCTTCATTGGCCCGGGCATTGAGTATAAAAATTGGCAAGTCATGTTGTAGCTGTATAGAACATTAGTTAGGCAACACTTGGAGTGTAGTGTTCAATTCTAGTCGGCACACTGCCGGGTGCAGAAGAAATTTACCATGATGTTGCATGCTATGGAGGGCATTAGCTAGGAGGAGAGGGTGAATAAACTTGGTTTGTTCTCACCGGAACGAAGGAGGTTGAAGGGCGACCTGATAGATGCTGACAATATTATGAGTTGCAGAGACAGAGTGGACAGTCAGAGACTTTTTCCCAGGTTAGAGGGGTCAATTACTGCGGGGCATAGGTTTAAGGTGCAAGGGGCAAGGTTTAGAGGAGATGTACGAGGCAAGTTTTTTGACACAGGGTAGTGGGTGCCTGAAACCCGCTGCCGGAGGAGGTGCTAAAAGCAGGGACGATAGTGATGTTTAAGGGGCATCTTGACAAATACATGAATAGGATGGGAATAGAGGGACATGGACCCCGGAAGTGTAGAAGATTTTAGGTTAGACAGACAGCATGGTCGGCGCAGGCTTGGAGGGCCGAAGGGCCCGTTCTTGTGCTGTACTTTTCTTTGGTCTTTGTTCTTTGTCCTAGCTGGAGGAAGCATCCTTCCTTCATTACCCTGTTGAGCTCTGTAAAGATTTTGTGTGTTTCAATGTAGACACCTCTCATTCTTCTCATTTCTAGACAATATATACGCAGCCCACGATTCAGCGGCCGACTTGGTGTTGGGACAAAGCAGTTGAAGCTTGCAAGAGGCCTGCATCAAGGTTCACGACGCTCGAAATATTTCGCGAGATTGAATGGAATCTCATGGTGTTTCATGATCTGGATCTCGCTCTCGCTGGGCCAGATCCAGGCATGAATATTTGAATGAGCAATTAGGCTCATTTAAATCTGCACTCACTCAATTCGCCCGTGGCCCGGAATTCGCCAGCCTCACCAGCGAGGCCTCAAGCGGGTGCCATTAGGTCATGAACCAGCCGTGAACCAGTCATGGTGGCACGTCAGGTGGGTCTCGCTGGGGAGATGAGGCTCCCGGATGGTTGGGCACTGGGACCCCAGCACACCCCCTGGCCCCTGGGCACATTAGCATTGCCAGGTCGGCTGAGCTCACCAGAGCCGGAAATGAATTAAAGAGTGGCCTCAACAGAGAGTTCCTCGCTGAGGCGAAAACAAACAGTAAAGTGGCGTTGAACAGTGGAGTGTTTCTTGCAGCTGCAGGCACAGAGAAACACCCATTAAACGCAATGTTCAATGGATTTTAATTTGAATTTGCTGAATCATGACTCTAGTCTCCGCAATCTCTCCTTTTGGGCAATCCCTCCAGCCCAGGAAACAGTTTGGTGAACTTTCATTGCATTCCCTGTTTGGCAAATGCCTGAAGTAAGAAGACCAAAACTTTACACAATACTCCAGGTAAAGTCTCACCAAAGCTCTGTACAATTGCAGTAAGATGTTTACTCATGTTAGCCACAGGTTTTTTCCTGTTGGATTTTTGTGGGGAAAAATGACTATGGGCTGGATTCTCAGTTCCACAACACTGGAAGCGCGATTTGTGTTCGGGCGGAGAATCGCGCACAATGCAAAAATCGAGGTTTGCGCCTTCCGCCAATTCTGGTGCCATGCTCCGGTTCCCCCCTGGCGCCGAAATCAAGGTTTTGCACCGTGCACCAGTGGGTCCATGCAAAACCGTCATTTTCATGGATTCCAATGTCATTAGCAGTTTCGACACAGTATGGTCCGCCCTTCCGTGATGCCCTGACATCTTTCATTATGAAGTGCTTCGAAAGGTTGGTCATGAGACATGTCAACTCTAACCTTCCAGATTGCCTTGATCCACTGCAATTTGCCTAACGCCACAACCGGTCCACAGCAGACGCCATCTCCCTGGCCCTACACTCATCCCTGGAGCATCTCAACAGAGGCTCCTACATCAGACTCCTATTCATTGACTACAGATCCACCTTAAACACAATAATCCCAAACAAGCTCATATCCAAACTCCAAAACCTAGGACTTGGCTCTTCTCTCTTCAATGGATCCTTGACTTCCTGACCCACAGACTGCAACTGTAAGGATAAAAAACGACATTGCCTCCACGATAGTCTTCAATACCGCGGCCCCGCAAAGCCATGTAATTAACCCCCTACTATACTCCTTAAACGCACATGTTTGTGTGGCAAACTTCGGCTCCAACTCCATCTACAAGTTTGCTGATGACACGACTGTAGTGGGTCTGATTTCAAACAACGACGAGTCAAAAAACAGGAGGGAGACAGAGAACTTAATAGGATGGTGCAATGACAGCAATCGCTCCCTCAATGTCAGTAAAACTGAGGAGCTCGTAATAGACTTCAGGAAGCGAAGTGTCACCCACGCCCCTGTCTGTATCAATGATGCCGAGGTGGAAATGGCTGACAGTTTCAAATTCCTATGTGCGCACAGCACCACCAATCTGTCCTGGTTCACCCAAGTCGACGCTACGCTCAAGAAAGCGCCTAAACTTTCTCAGGAAACTAAGGAAATTCGGCATGGCCACAATGACTCTTACCAATTTCTATAGGTGTAACATAGAAAGCTTCCTATCTGGCTGCATCACAGCCATTTTCAGCAGCTGCTTGGCCCAAGATAGTAAGAAACTACAGAGTGTCGTAAACACAGCTCAGTCCATCACACGAACCTGCCTCCCATCCATTGACTCTGTCTACACCTCCCACTGTCTTGGGAAAGCGGGCAGCATAAACAAAGACCCCTCCCACCTGGGTTATTCTCTCTTCCAACCTCTTCCATCGGGCAGAAGATACACAAGTTTGAGAACTCGCACTAACAGATTTAAAAACACCTTCTACCCCGCTGTTACCAGGTTCCTGAGTGACCCTCTTACGGACGGAACTGATCTTATGGACAGAAGTGATCTTTCTACGCTTCTTCTCTATAGTTGTAGCACTATATACTTTATACTTCACCCGCTATCTATGTTTATGTATTTTCATTATGTAGCCTCATGTATTTATCATATGTTCTATGTTTCTTGTATGGAGCAATCCGCCTGGACTGTACGCAGAACAATACTTTTCAGTGTACCTCAGTGCAAGTGACAAAACATCTCAATCTAATCTAAAGCACAGCCCCTCTCAGGCTGAAATCACAAGGGTGCAAATTGGTGCAAGTATTTACAAACAGGGCCTGGATGTATGACTGCTGAGGGGGAGCGAGAAGGTAAGGAAACTTTGCAAAACTCTCCAAAATTGAGGGACTTGGTGGAGGCTGGCTGCCTGAGTTGGAACGGGGAATGAATTTGTGAGAGGTCCGTGGATTCTGGGTGTCCCGTTGGGATCAGGGTAACCTGGATCAGACTGCCATTGCTGCAGTATGCATCCTAAATGCACCGTTCTGGTACTACTTACAGGCCCCTGGCTGTTCATTCTGCTGGCACACATACTGGCCACCTAGTTCTGGGTCCTGACTGCGAGTCGCGGCATTGTCAGAGAGGTGTAATAATAATCTTTTTTGTCACAAGTAGGCTTTCGTTAACACTGTAATGAATTTTACTGTGAAAATCCCCGAGTCACCACGTTCCGGCGCCTGTTGGGTGCACTGAGGGAGAATTCAGAATGTCCAATTCACCTAACAGCACGTCTTTCGGGACTAGTGGGAGGAAACTGGAGCATCCGGGGGAAGCCCATGCAGACACAGGAAGAACATGCAGACTTCACACAGACAGTGACCCAAACTGGGAATCGAACATGGGATCCTGGTGCTGTGCAGCAACAGTGCTAACCACTGTGCTACCATGCCGTGGAACTCGGGGGAGGTGGTGGCTACCGTCCCACTCCATAGGATGGGTCCGAGTGGCAACCAGTGCCCCCTCCTCCCGGTCATAGAACATAGAACATAGAACAGTACAGCACAGAACAGGCCCTTCGGCCCTCAATGTTGTGCCGAGCCATGATCACCCTACTCAAACCCACGTATCCACCCTATACCCGTAACCCAACAACCCCCCCCCCCCCCCCCCCTTAACTTTACTTTTATTAGGACACTACGGGCAATTTAGCATGGCCAATCCACCTAACCCGCACATCTTTGGACTGTGGGAGGAAACCGGAGCACCCGGAGGAAACCCACGCACACAGGGGGAGGACGTGCAGACTCCACACAGTGACCCAGCCGGGAATCGAACCTGGGACCCTGGAGCTGTGAAGCATTTATGCTAACCACCATGCTACCCTGCTGCCCCTAAATGCCCCTATGGGTCGAGGCCCATAGGGCCCTGGAGTCGGGCAGAGGAGCAGTTGGTTCAAGCCCAGGCTGTCCCTGCATCATATGGCTCTGCCAGTCCTGGAAATGTCTGCAGCACAGTGCTGATGCCCTCGGCGATGTTCCTCAGTGATTGGGATATGCTCTGCAGCGCCTCGGCAATGTCCACCTGCGACTGGGACAAGCAATGTCCACCTGAGAGTGGGACATATCCCGCAGTACCTCAGCCTGGTACTGGGTCACGTCTCCTAGTCTGGGATATTCTGCTGAGACCCCAGCCATGGCCGTTACTGACTGAGTCACACCTTAGATACCTCCACTCATGCTGCTGACGTTGTGCACCAGGATCTCCACTGCGGTCGCCACCCTAGCAGTGTTGGCCTCGGTGCCATGCATTGCCGTCGCCACCTCCTGCTCCAGTCGCCTCTGGGACTCCTCCAAGTGGCTATGGACTTGGTGGAGGGTCGCTGACACCCCCTCTGAATATCATGGTCGCAGCTCATCGTCTGCATCAGCTCCGGGTAAACCTGGTCCAGAGGCTCAGCATCTGACTGGGACACAGTTGGGACATGGGATCCAGCAGACCTCCGATTGATGTCTTGCCTGGGGGTCCATGCCTCCACCTGATGTACATCAGTAACTGTATGGCACTCACCAGATTGTGCCCCAGATGCCTGACCACTAATGTGAGAGGGGGGTGTTTTTGGGACGGGGTGTTGTGGGCACCATGGGTGGTCCTTCCAGATTTTAGTCATCAGATAAGTTAGGGTTTTCAAGCCTTTTTGAGCTCCAGAACACCTTGTGACCTCCCAAGAGCATCGGGGACCCACAAACATTCTCATAATGTCGAATCCTTTTTTTGCCGGGCAAACAGGTGCAAACATGGAAATCAAATGGAAACAAGTCTTTCCGAGCTATATCTCTGCATACATTAGGAATTAGGAAGGGGCACTCCATCACAAATACATTTGTCCGAGACATGACACCCTCATATTAACCGCTGGCCAAGCCACCCTCCCGTGCTTCCTTAACACTTGGAAGCAGTACCCACTTTAGAGGTGGGTAAACTGGTAATAATTAAAAAGTCCTAATAAAAAAATACTTTGTCACTTTTAATAGCCGGAATGATGTCGGAATGATCATTCTCATTTTGGAGACATACACACCTCTCTCACACATACACACACACTCACCCCTCTCTCACACACACTTACTTCTCTCTCTCACACACACACTCACCCCTCTCTGACACACACTCATATCTCACATCTCTCTCTCACATCTCTGACCCTGCCTCTGGCACACATATTCATCCTCTCTCACACATACACTCACCCTTCTTTCTCACATATATATCTACCCCTCACTCTCACACACAAATCCACCCCTCACTCTCACACATACACACACACTCACCCCTCTTTCTGGCACACACACTCATCCCTCTCACACATACACACACACACACACACACTCACCCACTCTCTCTCACACTCACCTCTCTCTCCAACACACACTCACCCATTCTCTCTCACACGCACTCTTCCCTCTCTCTCACACACACACTCATCTCTTTTTCTCACGCACACTTCTCTCTCACACAGATTCACACCTCTCTCTCACACCTCTCTCTCACACACACTCACACCTCTCTCTCTCACACACACTCACTCACACCTCTCTCACAAACACTCACACCTCTCTCTCACACACCCACACTCATCCCTCTTTCTCACATACCTCTCTCACACACAGATTCACATCTCTCTCTCACACACACACACACATCTCTCTCTCATAGGCACACAAACCTCTTACACACATACAGTCTTCCTCACAGAAAGACATGTTCATCCCTGCACACACACTCACCTTTCTCTCAACTTCAAACGCCACCACTCCTTTCCTGAGGCCCCGCCACCCTTTGTAGCACATAATGCAGCCTCTTCTCACTGTTGCCGCTTCTCCTACTGCCACTGCCTCTGCCACTGCCTCCTCCCCTGCTGTTTCTGCCTCCCACTACTGCTGCCTCTCCTGCTGCTGCTGCCACCTCAAACTCTGAGCACGATTTTCCAGTCACGTAGCGCTCAGTGCCAATCCCACTGTGTTGGGTCAATGGCAGGAGAACCCAAAAATGGGATTCATAGAATTTACAGTGCAGAAGGAGGCCATTCGGCCCATCGAGTCTGCACCGGCTCCTTTTTTTGAAAGAGCACCCTACCCAAGCCCACACCTCCACCCTATCCCGATAACCCAGTAACCCGACCCAACACTAAGGGCAATTTTGGACACTGAGGGCAATTTATCATGGCCAATCCACCTAACCTGCACATCTTTGGACTGTGGGAGGAAACCGGAGCACTCCAAGGAAACCCAGGCACACACGGGGAGAACGTGCAGATTCCGCACAGACAGTGAACCAAGCCAGGAATCGAACCTGGGACCCTGGAGCTGTGAAGCAACTGTGCTAATCACTATGCTACTGTGCCAAACAGTTTACTATTCTCCAGGCCCGCTCACGGTGGCATAATCAGGATCAGGTCCAGAAGGGGCAAGAATCTTATCAAACCTCTTTTGCATTCATTTTAATCTCATTAGCAAAATTAAAGTTGAATGCACCTGCCTCCCGGGAGTCATCCCCCCCCCCCCCCCTCCGCCGCCGCCCCCCCCCCCCCCCCCCCCCCCCCCCGCCCACCCCAGCCCCCAGCGAGAGGTCATGTGGTTGCCAATAAGTACTCCTCTACAAAAGTGAGGACCAGGTGCCATGAACACTGAGGGGGACCGAATAGGTGAATAGACCTCTCCATTTACCTGAATGCAACTCAGGGACACCTAGCTGATGGCCCAGTGCAATGGGGGGAAGGGGTGTGAGTGAGGACCCTTCAGGGGATTTGGGGTTGTTCAATGGGCTGGAGGGGGTCAGGTTGGAGGTTGCTCCTAGACTGAGGGGTGGGGAGGGGCATGCATGTGCGAAACACTCAAGCCATTTTTAAATATTGTGGAGACCCATAACAGGGCCAACAACAACTGCAGCCTGTCCTACCAAACTCTCACAGGCCAAAGCCATGCTGCAGCTTGTCTTATGGCAATCTATTTCACCACCCTTTCCAATTGCTCTGTGGTTCCAATGTTACAGTCTGCCTTCTTTTCTACCTTTGTACTTAGATGTTTATATTCCCTTACACACCCCTTTGACTGTGAGCAGCCTCTAGCTTGACAGCTGAAGGCTATCTCAAAGGAGCGATTTGCCTTGTTAGTTGTGATAGCACTTGACCATCCCGAAACTCCCAAATGCGTCCTTGAAAGATTAGGTGGCCTATCTGAGAGGATAATTTGTGGCCTGGACGTCCTCCAACCTTTGATGCTTGAACAGTGTGTCTGTACTCTCGATGCCTTAGCAGCATAGAGGCAGCTGCCAACAATCAATTGCTTTATAGCAGCAGGTTCACCATTGAGGACGCTCTCGCAGCGAAAGAGTGACAGCTGAGCACAACCTCCCTTATGTTGTTGGGAGAGGTCTGGAGTCTAGGGACTCCTGATCTGGGCGGGAGTGAGTGTGCAAATCGAAGTTTGCCAGTGCAACTGGCACACTGGATGGCACTCTGAGAGAAGGTGGGGCAGTCATTACAAAGGTGGGGAGGGTTGGGGGATTTGAAGTGCACATGTTGGAAGCCTAACTGATTGTCGGTCACTCTCCTCCAATTTCTTCAGATACAAAGATGAATGTTGGTGTTGATTCTGCTGTGGATGCCGTTGGACTGATTGTCGCCACCGAGGTGGGACGATCTCGCCGAAAACATCAAGGCCAACGCAGACTGAAGCCTGCACCACATGTGCAGGGGCTACCTATCAGGCTGAGGAGGGGGGGCAAAAGGGGAGACCAATGATGAGTGAGGGTGTCCAAGACTCGTTGACAGCGAGACAGTGCAGCACCTGTGCCACGTCCTTGCGGACATGGCATCCCGCAGAGGAGGAGGACCCCCGACTACATCCAACTACATCACCTTCGACCAGCGGTGGTCCTCTGGAGGGCCTGGAGCCGGAGGCAGTGTCACAGGTGTCGCCATTCCACACTGTTCTGCCTGCTGCCCTTGAGATGCATTGGTGTCAGGAGGGAAGAATTCAAAAGAACTTGAGACTGCCTGAGTCTCCTTGGTGGAACATCCTGTGTTCGCCTCCAGCACTTCCTCCTCCCTGAGGGTGCTTGGGTGAATCCATGGGATGGAATGGCAGCTGGAGTGAGCTCCACAAGCCTGTGAGTCATCTGGTGCTGCCAGTCTGGATGCCCCCATTGTCTGCATCATTGTGTTGAAGTCCTCTGTGACTAGACCAAGCTCTGGAGTGCCTCAGTAATGTCCACATGTGCCTAGGGCATGTCCCTCAGTGATTGGGACATAGTATTGAGGCCCTGAGAAATTGTCGTCACAGGCTGAGTCATGCCTTGGGCACCACCACTCGTGGCTCAGGCACCGTGTGCCAAGATTTCCACTGCAGTTGTCATGCTATCACTGTTGGCCTAGGTGCCACACAATGCCAGCACCAGCCCCCATGACTGAAGCCTTTAAGACTCCTCCAATCAGCCTTACAGTCACAGGAATGTCACTGATACTCCCTTCTGAATCTCACAGCTCTGGCTTATCATCTCTAGCAGCTTGGGGAGAACCTTGTCCAAAGGCTCTGCATCTGAATGGGACCCAGCTGAGTCCTGAGATCCAGTAGATCACTGACCACTGTCTCCCTTAGATTTTCGTGCCTCCTCCTGATATGCATTAACAGCTGTGTCATGTTCACCAGATAGTGACCCAGAAGCTTGCTAATCTCATCCACCAAGGTGTGTGTCTCTGCGATGGTGGATGGTGCAGGTAATAGCTGTGCATTATCAGTGTTTTCCTCAGAGTTTTCCTCCGAAGTGGTGTCATGGCAGGACAGGCAGCTACTCTGAATGGTGCGGTCTCATCAGATGATGATCCTGCAAGATAATGGACATGGGTTCAGTGAAAGGGAAGGAAAATTGCCTGGGACATCAACAACTCAGTTGAGACAGGACATTTGGATGAAGGGGCAATGGATGCTCTCTTCTCTGGTGCAGGCCCACCTCGTTGCTGGTGCTGCTCGAGATCTCCAGGGCCCTTTCCTCATTGGGAGGTGAGGACTCACAACTCTGGGTTTCTGCCCCCATCTTCTGCCTTTCCCTTTTACTATTGCCTATCTTCTCCTGTGGGACAAAGAGAGGACATTGTGAGCCACACACTTGATGGGTCAGCAGGCCCATAGCAGGTGGTTATTTTTGGCATCGTGCTTACATGCTAAGGTGTTGTGATGGTGAGTGCCAGGGGGTTCTGAGGAATTAGCTTGGAAGTCAGCTATTGAGAGGGTGTAAGTTGTCAGCCAGTGGATTGGGTGGGGATGGGAGAGTTTTGGGAACTGAAGGGTGGCAGGAGGGACTGATGCCAGGATGAGAGGAGATAGCTTCCCCAGCAGCTCGTAGGAGATGTTCATCTTCTTCCTACATTGGACGGTGGTCTTTCTCGTCATGCTGCTTGCACTCACTGATGCTGCCACTGCTTCTCAGGAGGCATTTGTCACTGTGCTGTTTGCTCTCCTACCCCCCCCCCCCCCCCCACCCACCCTCCCCCCCCCCCCCCCCCCCCCCCCACCCCCATCCTCGAGGGTACAGGATGCCCCACCTCTCCTCCATGGCATCCAGAAGTCTTGCCAGTTCAGCATCCTCAAATCAAGGAGCACGCCTCGGTGCTGCCATCCTCCTGGCTTGACTGGGAGTGAGTGCTGAGGGACAGTTTAAATGATAACAGTGAACAGCTGCACCCCAAGTTGGGTGAATTAGATGCCTGGAGACTCGGGCATGGCGTGTTTCACATGGGGGCTGGATCTTTGCACTAAGTGAAGGTGAATAGCGATCTCAACCGCGCCATTACACCCAGTGCAAATCACCCCATGAATCACGCCCAAAATGACACCTCATCATTGTTTGGGTGAATCGTACCTTGTGACTCTCTTGCGCTTCTCGTCTCCTGCCGGATCACCTTCACGGTTGGCCGTGGGCTTTTCTGCCAAGGAACAGCATGATCAGGTAAATCAGGCCAATTAGAACAAGGCCACTCGAAGCAAACATGAGGCGTTGCTCTGATTGGACTACTGATTATTTGTAAATTTTGAGCATCGGAATGGGCTTTTTGCCAGCCACGTGGCAGCAGAGACACTTCACGAACCCCCTGGGGGTCCAGTGCCTGTACATCAGTTTCAAACCTAATATAAATTCCATCATATTGTGATCACATTTTTTTTAATTTCAGAGTTTTCTATTCTGAATGTTCTGCTTTCCCAGACACCTTGGAATTGATTGGATAAGAACCATGCTTCAAAATAATGTGCAAAGCTCGACAGAAAGCCTACTCCGAATAGCCTTGCCTTAATTAAATATCTTGAAGACAGAAAGTGCTTTTGCTGATCCCAAAGAGACTATGCTAGTCATAGCCGACATATAGATTGAACCATGGTAACTACCTTGCACTAATTATAATCTTGTTGATTAATGTGAATGGCATTTCTTGATAGAATCCGATTAGATTTGTTTGTAAGCCTTAAACCTGTTTGCTTAAGGTATTAAATTGGCAGCTTGTTTTAATTATTTGTTTTGCTTTTACTTGGAGGAAAGATATTTTGACAAACGTTCTTAGTGCTGAAAATCATAGAATCATAGTATTTACAGAGCTGAAGGAAGCCATTCGGCCCATCGAGTCTGCACCAGCCCTTGGAAAGAGCACCCTACTCAAGCCCACACCTCCTTCCTCCCCGTACTCCAGTAATCCCACCCAACCTTTTTTGAATACTAAGGGAAATTTATCATGGCCAATCCACCTAACCTGTACATCTTTGGACTGTGGGAAGAAACCGGAGCACCCGGAGGAAACCCACGCAGACATGGGGAGAACGTGCAGAATCCGGACAGACAGTGACCCAAGCCGGGAATTGAACCTGGGACTCTGTGAAACAACTGTGCTAACCACTATGCTACCATGCAGTGAAGACTCTTCCTCAATGTTTCTGGACATTTGTATTGCTTCCGTGGTGTTGCGTCTTCCAATTCCATAGTTTGCATTAACACTACTTCTTCAAACGATTTTTATTCACACAAACACACTCGAGAGGGTTGTCACCACTTATCTCTTCAATTTGTTCCATCAATCAAACTCTTCCAACAGTAGATTGGATCTTTGAATCTGTTTAAAAAACCTTGTCATGGATACATTTATGGGTGACATATTCTTCATCGTAGGTCCAACCCAGAGTACCGCAACCTCCATCATGAATGGGACAAGGAGGTAGGTCCCAAATTCATTCCCGTCGGAACGGGAATTGAACCCCAAGCTGTCGAGACCAATTAGATCCACACCAACCGACTGGCCACCCCAGGAGTCCAAATTGATACGGAAACATACACCTTTACATGCTTTAGTCAGAAGTTATGAATAATGATGGCAGAGGCTCCAATTTTCTTTCTATCACATGGCTGACCAAGAATCTCTCATGTGCTGACCATCACTCTTTTGGAAAGATTGGCAGATTGATACTTAGCCTGTTTGGCAGTGTTATGAATGCAAATTCCTTGGCCATCAAGGTCAGGGGTTGGCTCTCGACAGGTTCGCCTTCTCAATGCCTCATCTCAAGATCAGCCACTGAATGTCTTCAAAAGTCTATCCAGAGAACACAGGCCCAGTTTTCTCAATCATTCCTCATAAGAAAATCATTTAAGAAACACTCTGCGTTTCTATTTTTTCCATCGAAATGAATAACTTCACACTGATTCATGTTATATTGAGTCTGCCGTGATCCTTCCCATTCACTTAGCCTGTTCAAATCCCCTTGAAGCTTCTTTGCATCCTCTTTCTCACATTCTCACTTCGGTTTTTGTCATCAGAAAATTTAAAATTATTACATTTTGTCCCCACATTGAGATAATTTATACAGGTTGTGAAGTGCTGGGGTACAAGCACGGATCCTTCCGGTTCCCCGCTTGTAACAACCTGCCATCCTGAGAACGACCCATTTAGTTTCACCACCATGTCCTTATTCTCCACTTATATTCTTCCATCACCACGTGTAATTGACCCATCTTTCTCTTTGCTGCGCTATTCCTTTTTACATACCTAAAGAAGATTTACAGTCACTTTTATGTTTCTCACTACCTTGCATTCATATTTTCTTTTCCCCTTTCTTTAATAGTTTCTTGGTCATCCTTTGCTGGATCCTGAATTGCTTCCAATCCTCAGTCTCACCACTTTTCCTGGTAACCTTATAAAGCCACTTCCTTTGATCGGATGCAATCTTGAACTTCTTTTGATAGCCATGGTTGTTTCACCTTTCCTTTTAGGTTTGTGAGTCTGAGAGGAAAGTATATTTGTTGTAGACCATGTAAAAACCTCTTTAAGTACACCCATTGCCTGTATCCTGTCAAATCTTTTAATGTACATTCCCAACCCACCGCTGTCCCCCTCAGACATTTATAATTTCCCTTTTTAGATTTAGGATCCTAGGTTCAGAATTAATTAAATTACTTTCAAACTTAATGTAAATCTCTTCATTTGTGTTAATTGCCCATTTAAGGGCCTCAATTGGCAGCAAGCCTAGAAGGTCATCCATGGTCTTTCCCGCCTCAAACGTAATGGGGTGGAAGCGGGAAGGCTGTGGTTTCTCTGCATGCTCTCCTACCACCTTATCAAATGCCACTCATCACCAAATGCACCACTGGGCCAATGAATTCCACACAATGGCTGAGATTTCCTTCAATTGCTATGTTGATGAGAAACTCTATTGTTAGATCGTTATGTGCCGTGATCATCCAATGGTGAAGTTATGCAAACATTTGCTGGAAAACTGCCGAGAATATGCTACAGAATGTACAGTAGTGAATAAACAGTGGCACAGCCAATGGCCGATTAAAAGCTCATTGCACTACATGCAATGCTGTTCAGTTTCCTTATCCAACTCTACATATAAACAAAATGAGGTGGTAAGAATGTTGTTAATGCTAATAACGTAATCACAATAATGTTGGAACAGCATTGAGGTTGCAATGATAAGGTAAATGCATAGGGCTTATGGCAAGGTAAGACTTGATGTAAACCAAAATTACTCTATGGATAGAATTTTAAGGAAGGCGAGCGATAACTCGCAGCCACTGACCCTCGATCTCCAACTGACATTTAATGCTCATGTGAGTGTTGATTGGCAGTGAACAGAACTTCTGTCCGCTCTTGGAACAAAATCTCACCTGTGAGATCTGTCAGATTGACTAACAGCTCTTCAATGGGAAAGGCACAGCCCTGTCCTGGCCAAAAGCAGTACTGTAGCACTCTGCCTGGACTACGTCCCAGAGGTTCTGGGGATGGGCGGGTGATCGCAGCGCCGGAGGGTTGGCCAGGGTAGGAGGGGGAGTTCCAACCTCCCGGGGGTTGAGGGGAGACGGGAGGGGCCTTCAGAGTGAGGCATCAACCCCCATTCCCACTGGAGATGAGAGAAAGTTTAACTGTAATTTTTCCACCCTACCTGCGCCCACGAACCTAAAAACTGAGACTAGGCGGGATACGGCCACTTAATGGTTACTTAAGGGCTTTAACAGGTGAATGGGTAGGTTTCCCACCCAAGGCCCTTCCCACCCAAATATTAAATTGCAACTGGGTTTTCACAGACAGGTTTTCCCTATCCATTCAATTTTATGCTTCTCCTCTCCGCCTCAGAACTCGCCTTGGGGGTAAAATTCTGCTCTATATCCATGGGGTAATGACTTGGAGTGGGAGTGTAGTAGAAGAGTCATACAAGGTTAATGTGAGACTGAGTACAGTACCACCCACAGAGTATTGTAAGAAGGCACATGACCTAGGCCCGGAGTCAGTGTGCTGTTGAACACAGACACGATAAAACCTACGATGAAGATAGCTCCACACCTGTACCCTGTACAGTATAGTTGTATATAGTTGCAAATAGTTAACAAAAGACTACAAAGGCTTTTTTAACAAATATATTCTGCAACTTCAGTCATAATGAAGTGCTTTGAGAGGTTGGTCATAAAGAGCACCAACTCCATATTCCCAGAATGCCTAGATCCACTGCAATTCGCATACCGCCACAACCGGTCCACAGCGGATGCCATCTCCCTGGCCCTACACTCATCCCGAGAACATCTCGACAACAAGGACTCCTACATCAGACTCCTGTCACAGCTCAGCCTTCAACACCATAATCCCAGCCAAGCTCATCTCAAAGCTCCAAATCCTAGGACTTGGCTCCTCACTCTGCAACTGGATCCTTGACTTTCTGACCGTCAGACCACAATAAGTAAGAATAAACAACAACACCTCCTCCACAATAGTCCTCAATACCGGGGCCCCACAAGGCTGTGGGCTTAGCCCCCTACTATACTCTCTGAGCATAAAATTTGGTTCCAACTCCATCTACAAGTTTGCTGACGATACGGCCATAGTGGGTCGGAGCTCGAATAACGAGTCAGAATACAGGAGGGAGACAGAGAACCTAGTGGAGTGGTGCAGCGATATTAATCTATCCCTCAATGCCAGCAAAACTAAAGAGCTGGTCATTGACTTCAGGAAGCAAAGTACCTTACACACCCCTGTCAGCATCAACAGGGCTCAGGTGGAGATGGTTAGCAGCTTCAAATTCCTAGGGGTACACATCACCAAATATTTGGCCTGGTCCACCCACATCGATGCTACCACCAAGAAAGCACAACAGCGCCTAAACTTCCTCAGGAAACTAAGGAAATTCGGCAGGTCCACATTAACTCTTACCAACTTTTACAGATGCACCATAGAAAGTATCCTATCTGGCTACGTCACAGCCTGGTGTGGCAACTGCTCGGCTCAAGACTGCAAGAAACTTCAGAGAGTTGTGATCACAGCCCAGTCCATCACAGGAACCTGCCTCCCATCCATTGACTCCATCTACACCTCCCGCTGCCTGGAGAAAGCAGGCAGTATAATCAAAGACCCTTCCCACCCGTCTTACTCACTCTTCCAACTTCTTCCATCGGGCAGCAGATACAAAACACTGAGAACACGCACAAACAGACTCAAAAACAGCTTCTTCCCTGCTGTTACCAGACTCCTAAACGACCCTCTTATGGATTGACCTTATCAATACTACACCCCTGTATGCTTCACCCAATGCCGGTGTGTATGTAGTTACATCGTGTACTTTGTGTTGCCTTATTATGAAATTTCTTTTTCTTTTATTTTCATGTACTTAATGATCTGTTGAGCTGCTCGCTGAAAAATACTTCTCACTGTACCTCGGTACACGTGACAATAAACAATCCAATCCAATCCAACACCATTCCAACATGCTGTAATCCAGGTGCTGTTTCTGTGTTTCTTCTCATGTTTATGCATCTGCATTAATCATGTGAAAAGGAATCCTACCAGTACCTTTTATAATATTCAGAAGCATTACTCTCAAGTCTTTGAATTTGCTTATGAAGATTAAATGCTAAAGGGAGAATTGCGATTCTTTTCACATGAGATAACAATCGGGGTAAGAAACTGTGCTAAAGGTCTGATCGATTAGTTTAGAGATGCTGAACACATGGGTGCTATTAACTATTCAGGAAAACATCCATAGACTTTATTTATACTCAGGATATGTCTACTAGCAGAGGGTCCAAAATCACTATCTTCAAAATTTCAGGCCTGAATAACTCACTAGAGATTTCTCCAGCTTTTCAGAAGCTGAAAAAAATTATGCCACACTGTTCATATGCTGCCGTTTGTAATAAAATGTTAATAGGTGCATTCTAATCACTGACGGACACATTCACAAGGTGAAGGAAGAACCATCCAAATTCTAGATTAAAATATCTTACATTCTTTTTTTTTAAACTTTTTTTTTCTAGTAAATTTAGTGTACCCAATTAATTTTTTTCCAATTTGAGGGGCAATTTAGCGTGGCCAATCCACCTAGCCTGCACATCTTTGGGTTGTGGGGATGAAACCCACGCAAACACGGGGAGAATGTGCAAACTCCACACGGACAGTGACCCAGAGCCAGGATCGAACCTGGGACCTCGAAAATATCTTACATTCTGATGATAATTTAAAGGAATGAACTGACCACCCTCTCCCCACCCACGGTTCCACCACCTCACCCCCAACCTATTTACATACATGATTGGAAGATTCCTATTGCCTGATTTGCATATTACAACTATTATAGTGCTTCAACTGTGCCCAAAGTGGACACTGAATAATAAAAGCGATAAACATCAACTAACAGCAGGCAAACAAATGTTATTTCTTGGTTTAGATAGTAAATTAAGATCTTTGTGATGGCACCAAATTTACTGAGATTATTCTTCACTGATCTAAGTGGTAATAACAAACAAAGAGTATTCATTCAGAAAATCCACAAACACTAGTGGTTTTAAAGGGAAGGATTTATGAAAATTAACTATTCACAGCTTTACTGATGGAAACCTATTGCCACCTTGGCATCTGACACCTCTGTGGCATTCCTGCACCGAAGGTGAAAATAGATACAATGAGGTGTATCCTTCCACCAGATACGTTATTGAGCTTACCATAGAAATAATGAAGGAATTCTGATATCTTGTCAGGCCAGGACCATTCTACAGCCAAAGGTTTCTGATCTCCATGGTCTGTTGAATTCAACGTAACATCATATTACAATGCGACCTTCACATGGAATTGGTGTCCCAGCTTGGGTCACTGTCTGTGCGGAGTATGTATGTTCTCCCCGCGTCTGCGTGGGCTTCCTCCAGGTGCTCTGGTTTCTTCTCACAGTCCAAAGGTGTGCGGGTTAGGTAGATCGGCCATGCTAAATTGCCCTTAGTGGATTAAGTCCGTTTACTGGGTTACGAGGATAGGGTGGAGGCGTGGGCTTGAGTAGGGTGCTGTTTCCAAGGGCACGTGCAGACTCAATGGGCCGAATGGCCTCCTTCTGCACTGTAAATTCTATGATGCTATGATTCTGTCAGAATAAGAACATTAGTAGCTGCATGAATGATTTACATAGACATAGAACAGTACAGCACAGAACAGGCCCTTCGGCCCTCGATGTTGTGCCGAGCAATGATCACCCTACTGCCAATTGACAGAATCATTGCATTTGGCAGTGCAACATTGCTAGTGCACTAGTGTTCAAATATTTGCACTCCATGGGCGGAATTCTCCGAACCCCCACAGGGTCGGGGAATCGCCCGGGGCCAGCGTAAATCCCGCCCCCGACGTGGCCGGAATTCTCCGCCACCCGGGAATCGGCGGGAGCGGGAATCACGCCGCGCTGATCGGCGTGCCCACCACGGCGATTCTCCAGCCCGCGATGGGCCGAAGTCCCGCCGCTGCCAGGTCTCTCCCACCGGTGGGAATTGGAGCACCTCTGGTGCCAGCGGGATTGGCGGCACGAGCGGGCCCACGGGGTCCTGGGGGGGGCACGGGGCAATCGGACACCGGGGGGTGCCACACAGTGGCCTGGCCCTCGATCGGGGCCCACAGATCGGCGGGCGGGCCAGTGCCGTGGGGGCACTCTTTTTCTTTCGCCGCCACCACGGCCTCCACCATGGTGGGGCGGAAATGACCCCCCCTACCGCGTATGCGCCGGTGGTGACGTCAGCGGTCGCTGGCGCACCGGCGCATGCGTGAGCCGGCAAAGGCCTTTCAGCCAGCCCCGACGCCGGGCATCAAAGGCTGTTGGCGCCGGTTTTGGCACCAGTCGGCGTGGCGTCAACCACTCCGGCACGGGCCTAGGCCCTAAAGGTGCAGAGAATTCCACGTCTTTGGGGAGGCCCGACGCCGGAGTGGTTGGCGCAACTCCGCTACGCCATGACCCCCCGCCCAGCCTGGTGGGGGAGAATCCCGGCCCATATTACTGATGAATTGTAAAGAAAGCTGTCAGTTACATCACTCTGTAAACCTAAGCTGAAGTAATTTGTGGTAAACGTAAGAAAGTTAGTTATCATGGTGCAATTATAGAATACATCATAAGCGTGAGTTTCCGCTAAGTTGTGCTCTTTGGACAGTGTTGGGGGCAATGCCGGGGACAATGAGCAATGCCAAGGGGCAGCACTGGGCGGGCGGGGTGTTGGATGGAGAGGCATAGCATGAGGGGAGCGTGTGTAGGGGTGGTGTGAGTAGTGGGGGACTGCATCGTGGGGATGTGTGATGGGGGTGTGTGGCGGGAGGCTGCCTCGAGAGGATGTGTGGGGGGCAGTGAGGTGGGGAGGTATTCTGTTTTTACGTTTTTGTATTGGAGCAACCTTTAAAAAGGCTCCCCTGATCTTTGTAAATTGAAGTTGCTGACTGGGTGGGCTCAATCAAAGCTATCTTGGGAGCTGCCCCTTGGTTTTCTTTTCAGAGCACCTCACATTATAGGAGAGGAGGCTCTGCATTAAAATGCAAAATTCCACTGTTTAATGTTAACAAACTTTTGATATATTCAAGGAATATAGTTGACTATTGCTGAAAGGCTAAATGCATTAATCATTACTGCCTTCAAATTCCCTGAGGAGGCATATTTCAGAATAAATTCGCATAATCACATGCTGGAACTCTGCCAATATCCCAAAGTCATGGGGCGGGATTTTCTGTCCCCCCGTGGGAGGCGTTTTCCAGTGGCGGAGGCAGCTGGCCATTGGTGAGATTTTCCGGTCCCATCACTGTTTCCGGCATATTGTGCGGCTTGCCCGTCCCACCACTGGAAAACCTGCCACCGGGGTGGGGGGGTTGCCTCCGGCGGGACTGTGAAGATCACACTGGCGGAAAGAGCCAGAAAATCCACTCCATGAGGTCATGCAGAGGTCTTGAAATTTGAATAAACATTTGGGGAGGTACCCTGCCAATGAAATTGAAAGATTTTGGAAGTATCCCGGGAGGAAGGAGATAGCATAAAAAAATTATATCCTGGGAAATTATTGGGCCACACAAATGCAATGGACTGGACGTATATCTGATTCGAGATCATGCTGAGCCCTTCTACAGACCATCAGCATGGGATCCCAGAATGTGTGTGTTCTGCCGAATAAAAGTATAGGTACAACCTGTTAAATTTGCAAATTTCATTAATAGTTAAGATGCTTTATCAAAGGGTTCAAAAAGATCATAGCATAATTATGATAAAACAGTCACTGTCGATATTTAACAGAGGCTTCAGTCATAATTGCAGCTTTTTAAAATGTTCCTTTTTGCATGGGGAAAATGTCAGCAGTATTTTGGATAAAAAATTCAAACTATGAATTAAAAACTGTGATCAAGGTTTGAATCTTCCTCAGGGCTTTGGCAAACCCAACCTGTGCACTTCCACAGATGCAAGCTGCACACCAAACCATATGTGAATTGATATGTCATTTTTGTCTTTTCACATCAGGATCGCAGTGCAGGTTATGAGCTGTGAACCAATTTGGGGGGACTGTGGGTGCAGAAGGAGACTGATTCAGAGGTCTGCCTTGGTTCTCGAACAGAGTGTTCCAGCTTCCACCCATATTCCCTAATGTTCTCCATGTTCCCTCAAGTCATCCATGCTACCTCAGTGCCTTCACATATCCTCCATGCCCCTCCTATTCTTCCATGGTACCACTACACCCCTAAGTATCCTCCATTTCTCCCTCTCAGATCAACCATCAACCATACAACCTCTCTGTCACTCATGTATCCTCTATGGTATTACAATCCTAGTTCATGCTATAACTGGACTAGAAGATCCCAGAATGGAACCCAGGCTCCAAAGACTAACGTTTACTTTTTTATCATGAGACTTGGAGGAATAGTGTCACAGGACAGCAAATCAGTTTTAACAAGAAATAACCATTCATCAAGCATGAAAAAATTGAATTATGATAAAAAGCACCTTTACTATCCCCCTAGCTTAACAATTATACACAGATTTTAAGATTAACACAGGCTACAAAGAGCATCTCAAGCTACAATGATCTCATTGACACACAATTCCCCTTTTAAGTACACAAGATGAGTGTGGCCAATTACACTCTTCACTCTGAACCCCAAGTGAATGTTTGAGGATGTCTCCTCAGAATCCCCCACATGATTGCCAAGTGAGAGTTTCCAAACTACATTTGCAAAAGCACATTTTAAAATCTTCTCTCATAATTTTAATGCTCTCCCTTAGCACTTTGCATTACAAAACCAAGACCAGATTTCCCAAACAGCGCTTTTGAACAAAACTTCCTTTTCCACTTTTAACAGTAACTCCAGTCCAGGATTTTACACCAACCATTTTCTGATTTCTTTGTCTTCACTACTGTGGAAAATCCTCACAATTGTTTTATCATTCGGTTGTGCCCCCATAGTCTCTTCACAGAGCCAGGGACCGTGGGGCGGCACAGTGGCACAGTGAAAGCACAGCTGCCTCACAGGCACCCGGGTTCAATTCTGGCCTTAGGTGACTGTGTGGAGTTTGCACAATCTCCCCGTGTCTACGCAAGTTTCCTTCGGGTGTTCCGGTTTCTTCCCACAGTCCAAAGAAGTGCAGGTTAGGTGGATTGGTCATTCTAAATTGCCCCTCAGTGTACAAATGTTAGGTGGGGTTATGGGGATAGGATGAAGGAGTGGGCCTAGGTAGGGTGCTCTTTCAGAGGGTTGGTGCAGGCGTGATGGGCCAAATAGCCTCCTTCTGCACTGCAGGGATTCTATGTATTCTATGATTCAATTTAACTCTTGATTCCCAGACTGTATTAAAGTGGCATCAGATGTTTCATCTACCTATGAAGTCTGCTGTCCCATGCTAAGTCTAGTTAATGCAATTGTCTCTTTAACTCAGAACACTTTATTTACTCTTACTTGAATTCTTCTGAACAATACCTTGATCTCTGTTCTCTTAACTTCAGGTGCCTTAAACATTCTTTCTGTCCCAATTCCCTGGTTATCTGGATTGAATTATGTTCCTCAGGAAGTTTGCATTTTTGCAACTCCCTTGTCCAATCCAGCTTATCCTGGCAGAGTTGAGAGTTGTTCACTCCTCAGTGTCCTCTCTCCAACTGCCCACAATTCAGCTAAAACTATAACTTAAAAGCTTCTCTACCTTACAAGGCCCCAGATGCTAAGCAACACCCACATATCTTTTATCTATTTTTCACGCTGTAATCCTCTCTAAAATAGAAACACAGCTGGAACTTAACCAACCCCCACACATACAAGGACCTTTATCTGGTATGAATCTACCTATAGGTTTTACCATTTGAGGCACATAAACATTAAATTAAAATCACTTAAAACTATACCATATTTCTATGTTTCCAATATTACATATTTCTATTGTTTCATATTTCCAGTACAAAAATATAAATCCCTTAAAACTATCTTTCTTTTCCAGTCACCCAGTATGCACTACGTATAATCAAGTATTGATAATGGGCACAGCAATGCAAATGATAGACCAGTCTCATTTCAAATTCAAAACAGAGTGCCTGTCAATCGGGAAAGCAGATAGTTACATTTTTTCAAGGCCACAATTTTATGGTCCCGCCCATCTGGCAGGACGTTACAGTCTGGCAAAAGCAAACACCAATTTAAATAGCCCGCCACATCCGCTGATGGGAGACATGCCTTAAAATCCTGACCCAAGTGTCAAAACCAAGGAGAAGATTCTTTGGCCTCCGCGTGGTGTTGTTTCTCAGTGGCGGGGGACATCCCACTGCTGGCAATAGGATTTTGCATTGAGCGTACCTCACGCCACCGGGAGTCCCGTGGCGGGGATGCGCTGTTGGTAGGACTGGGAGATCCCGCCAGTGTAAACATTTGGAAGATTTTGCCCCAGTTTTTAAAAAAATCAACCAGAGCTGATAAGATCAGAACAGATGACAGCTCAGGCTGACAAAACATTTAGATACTGAATTATGGTGCTTATTACATTGGAAAAACATTGTATTACATATGAATAGCTGGTCAACTTTAGAGTCAACTTTACCTTTAGTAGACACATTACTATGAAGAATCACTGCATTAAAAACACATCTAAATTACATTCCAGCACACATTGGTGACATTTGAAGATGTGAATATACTTTATATTTTCCTTTCAGAATGGTCCAGGTTCTTCCGCATTTTCTTCTCAACTCTTTAATTCCAGAACGCCACAACACCAGTCTGGAATGTGTTGAAGAAAATCTGATTTTCATCCTCCTGTTTCAAATGGGATAAAGGACATCAGTGGGGATGTGTGTGCATTTTGCACACCAGGCACTCCCAACCCACAAAAAAACCAGAGGAAAATGGAATGGGGTCAGGAATGTAGAGGGAAATCATATTTCCTCCAAAAACTTAAGTGGCCAATTACACACTCAAACGCGCCTCTGCACCCTGATACAAATTCAGCCCCATATCTGTAGTACTTAATTCATATGCCAAAAATAATCTCTTGCCAAATACAACCAAGGCTACTCAAATTTATATCTACTGGGTGCTTGGCAAACTTGGGAAATGTTAATGATTATTTATAGATTCCATGGCCTGTAATAAGGAAGTACGAAAGACACACATGAGATGTGAGGTCTGGCGAAGAACTGAATATTTATGTTATTCAACAAGTCCCTGGTCAATTTCCAGCATTTTTGTGTTTCATAATTTTTTATGTTTAAGAAATGGTTTCAGACTGGAACCAGAGGCAAGTGGCAGTCTGATATCCATTTTTTTACTGGTCTCAACACAGTCAGGCATCATCCAGAAATTCAGTAGATTTATTGCAGCTCAGGTTTATTGTATCCTTCAAGATCATCAAATGAGCAATGAAGGACAGCAATTGAAGGTTATGGACCAAACAGAAACATTAGCACTTCAACACATAGAAAGAGGTTGTATGGGCCATTCTGTCTGTGTTGGTTTCATGTTTATGGTAATCTAAAGTTAATCCCATTCTATCCTTGGTTTGCGAAACCTTCCATGTTGAAGTCTCCTGGAGTGGGTTGGATCTCCAGGTCTTAGTTGGCACAAACCGATCAACAAATTAGTCTCTCAGATGTCTGTGCAGCACAGAAACAGACCTTGTGCAATATTTAGTTTATATAATTAAAGAAAATGATTTTCTGCCAAATGAAATGAAAATCGCTTATTGTCACAAGTAGGCTTCAAATAAAGTTACTGTGAAAAACCCCTAGTCTCCACATTCCGGCGCCTGTTTGGGGAGGTTGGTACAGGAATTGAACCCACGTTGTTGGCCTGCCTTGGTCTGCTTTAAAAGCCAGCTATTTAGCCCTGTGCTAAACCAGCCCCTGGTATCATACTCTATCTGTGGAAATCTGTGAAAATCAAGGCTTACTTCTCAGCGCACCTTCCTAAATATGTTCAGCAAACATGAATCACATCTGTTCTCAGTGCTCATCAGTGTGTCTGAAGTGTACTACTTCATACAAAGTGGCAAAAGCAGATAGTGAATGTAACACGCACAGAACATTGAGCCTTAAATTAGTTGTGAGACATCTCAGAAAAACAATCTTCTGATATGAATGATAGAAAAATATTTAGCCACACTGGGAAAAAGATGGAATTTCCCACCACCATAAGGTTTGCTCCACAGTGTAAGTGAAATTAAATAATTATGTATATTTCTCATTGGACAATAGGAGCTAGCATGTAAAATTGTGAGACTAACAATCTGGATACTGACAGTTGCTTTCCAACCTCTACACTGCCTATTAAACTTGCTGGATAAACTTTAGTAGATGGTGCTGTGCAGTCTTATGTGCAGAAATTATCTTTTATATTTTGCATCCAATTATAATCACCATTGTTACTCATTCAACCACATGCTAAAAAAAATATCTAATTTTCATGGGAGATATTACGGAAGACAAACGATATATAACTGAACTGGAACTCGATTCTTTTCCAAGATAGCTGTTGTAAATGGTAATTATGACATTTGTGGATGTAGCTTATAGTGTTGATTCCGTTTGTCATTTTTATCAGCCATTGTAATCTTTTTGGCATATGGCTGATTAATCCAGATAGCGAGCGTATTTAATTAAATGCCAGGCTACTAAAGGAATTGTTTGCCTGTAATAGGTTGCTTTTTTAATCAAATTTACAATAGGTCAGGATTCAGTGAACGTGAACGTACACATGTATATTTAATCACAAGACCTTATGCTCACCACAATTTCTAGCATATTAACGACCCTAAAGCTATTCGGACAAAATGCATTGACATACAGACCAGAAAAATGTGCCAGGTTCTTTGATCAATTTATATTTCAACTGGAATGTTTGGATTCAGCTGGGATGTCACTATGCCACCACATCCATGAGCTTGAGAGAAAAATAATTGTGGGCGTGTGTTTGTCTGGTATTACTGTGTGGTGGGTTAGCCACTGAGTCTCTATGATCAAATTTACCATCAAATGAGTTCATATTTTTAGATTCACACATGAGCACTAACTATTCCAGGAGAGAGAGATCCATGATAGACCCCAGGATCGATCTGTTTCCAATTGTAAAAATCTCTGTGCTGCATTTTTTAATAAGAATTTGGGTTAGAAACACTGTCACATAGCACCACTCAAAACGGAGCCCTGCTGCCTCTTCCACATAGATACGTCCCCCACGTGTACTGAAAGACGTTGGACGTAGTTTTTTCATTTTGAAGCTGTCATAACCCCAATAAGGACCACGGGAAAACCATTATTGATTTTCCTGTGGTACTCGTAGAATGCGAGCTTCCCAATTAGTGGACGGAGGCCACCCAGCTGGAGCACTTTAGACCTACATATAAAGCCAGCCCAAGCAGCAGTTGGTTGTCCCAACAGGGACTGGATTGGGAAAGAGTTACTGCCACGGTCAGGGTTTTGTACATAGTTGAATAAATCCTTTTTCTACTACCAATGGATTACTTTGATCTAAACTGGCGATGAGGACAAAGGAGACTCTGGACTCGCTTGTGGTGCCGCCCAGCCAACCCGGACAATTACTTTCTCAGAATGTGTGAACATAAAAGTCAAAGATGCTACTGTCCGGTGAGTTAAAAGCCTTCGATGCAGGCCTGGAAAACTGTAGCCAGTATACTGAACGCATAAGGTACTTCTTCCAGGCTAATGATATTTTGGGGGAAGACCGTCAGAAAGTCATCCTCCTGACCACCTGTGGGCCCCAACTTTTGAAATTATAAAGAGTCTGTCTTATCCGGCTACACCAGACTCCAAATCCTTTGACGAGCTGGTCGTGTTGGTAGCTGAAATTTTTAACTCTAAAGCTTCCGTTAACATGTAGCAATATGGGTTAACAGCATGGTGCAGTCTCCAGGTGAGTCGGTCATCGACTTTTTGACCTGCCTTAGGCGGCTGGCATTGTGAGTTCAGGCCGTCCCTCTCTGAAAAATTGAGGAATAGGTTGGTTTGTGGGATAAACAACACGGCTACTCAGAAGAATTGTTGGCAGAGCCCACCTTAAATTTAAAACGAGCCATCAAGCTGTCACTGTCCCATGAGCATGCAAAGAAAGGGGTGCAGGAGCTGCAGGGGTCCATGAACTTTGATGTCCATAATGTGTCCCACCCTCCAATTTGAACTCCCACTGCATCAGTTAGCAATGCTGGTAAGGCCGGATAACCTCCCAAAGGACAACCCCAGAGATAATTCCATAGGCGGGCCAAGATCCCGGGAGCCACTGCTGATCTGCGGGATACCTTCATTGAGGATGAAGGGGAGAGCCCACCCTGTTGACAAATATATTGTCAAAGGATATATGATGGCCAGTGCTGCCACATTCAGTGCAGGGAACGCCATTCTAGGCAGCCTCGGAAATCAGCGCAAGCCAGGTCCTTGCACATGGCTGGATGAGGAGGACTGTTTGATGTAGCAGAACTGCATCACTGCCCTGAAGGTAGAGCCAAACTGGGTCACGTTACAAGTAAATGGTTATCCTGTAGCGATGGAAATGGACACTGGAGCTGCCATATCCATAGTGAACCATCAGTGTTTAGATGATTTCACGCAGGGATTATGCCGCTGACATTGTACGACACCAAGGCGAGGTAGGCAACCTCTACTAGCAAGCCATTGAGCATCGTGGAGACCATTGTAAATCTGGTTACACATGTACAACAGTGAGTCCTTTTTCCCTTGTTTGTGGTATGAAGACCGGGGCCCAATTTGTTGGGACGAGACTGTTGCGGGTCCTCTGTTTCAACTGGTAAAAGGTTTTTCAGATATGCATCGGGAATCTGTACAACGTACTGAGCAAATGCCTCGCAGTCTTCCAGGAGGATCTGGACAGGATAAAACGGGCCAAAGCCCGTATCTATATGGATCCTGATTCTCAGACCCGGTACTATAGGATGAGACCTGTACCTTACACATTGCTTGCCAAGGCTGATGCGGAGCTACAGTGCTTGAAGGATCTGGGGATCATATGCCCTGTACAATTTGCAGAGTGGGCTGCATCCGTGGTGCCGATAATAAAACCCGACAAATCTGTCTGACTCTGTGGAGATTACAAGCTCACAGCAAACAGGGATCTACCGGCCGCATTCCATCCCAATTCCAGAGGACGCAACCAGTAAATTGCGCTCCTGACCCTTGTTGCGAAGGCTTCATGTGTCCCACAGCAAAGTCATGTCCAGATAAACCCGGGTGTGTGGCAGAAGGGGAGAAGGTGACCTCTGTACTCCCCAACCTCAGGCTCTGTGCTGATCCAACTCCATGACACAGGAGGGTCAAAGAACAAAGAACAAAGAAAAGTACAGCACAGGAACAGGTCTATCAGCCCTCCAAGCCTGTGCCGGCCATGCTGCCCGACTAACCTAAAATCTTCAACACTTCCTGGGTCCGTATCCCTCTATTCCCATCCTATTCATGTATTTGTTAAGATGCCCCTTAAATGTCACTATCGTCCCTGCTTCCACCACCACCTCCGGCAGCGGGTTCCAGGCACCCACTACCCACCGTGTAAAAACCTTGCCTCGTACATCTCCTCTAAACCTTGCCCCTCGCACCTTAAACCTATGCCCCCTAGTAATTGACCCCTCTACCCTGGGAAAAAGCCTCTGACTATCCACTCTGTCTATGCCCCTCATAATTTTGGAGACCTCTATCAGGTCAACCCTCAACCTCCGTCGTTCCAGTGAGAACAAACCGAGTTTGTTCAACTGCTCCTCATAGCTAATGCCCTCCATACCAGGCAACATCCTGGTAAATCTCCTCTGCACCAGCTCTAAAGCCTCCACATCCTTCTGGTAGTGTGGCGACCAGAATTGAACACTATACTCCAGGTGTGGCCTAACTAAGGTTCTATACAGCTGCCACATGACTTGTCAATTCTTATACTCAATGCCCGGCCAATGAAGGCAAGAATGCCGTATGCCTTCTTGACCACCTTCTCTACCTGTGTTGCCACTTTCAGTGACCTGTGGACCTGTACACCTAGATCTCTCGGGCTTTCAATACTCTTGAGGGTTCTACCATTCACTATATATTCCCGACCTGCATTAGACCTTCCAAAATGTATTACCTCATATTTGTCCGGATTAAACTCCATCTGCCATCTCTCTGCCCAAGTCTCCAAACGATCTAAATCCTGCTGTATCCTCTGACAGTCCTCATCGCTATCTGCAATTCCACCAACCTTTGTGTCGTCTGCAAACTTATTAATCAGACCAGATACTTTTTGCTCCAAATCATTTATATATACTATGAACAGCAAAGGTCCCAGCACTAATCCCTGCAGAACACCACTAGTCACAGCCCTTCAATTAGAAAAATACCCTTCCATTGCTACTCTCTATCTTCTATGACCTAGCCAGTTCTGTATCCATCTTGCCAGCTCATCCCTGATCCTGTGTGACTTCACCTTTTGTACCCGTCGACCATGAGGGACCTTGTCAAAGGCCTCACTGAAGTCCATATAGAGAACATCCACTGCCCTACCTGGATCAATCATCTTTGTGACCTCTTCGAAAAACTCTATCAAGTTAGTGAGACACGACCTCCCCTTCACAAAACCATGCTGCCTCTCGCTAATACGTCCATTTGCTTCCAAATGGGAGTAGATCCTGTCTCAAAGAGTTCTCTCCATTAATTTCCCTAACACTGATGTAAGGCTCACTGGCCTGTAGTTCCCTGGATTATCCTTGCGACCCTTCTTAAACAAAGGAACAACATTGTCTATTCTCCAGTCCTCCGGGACATCACCTGAAGACAGTGAGGATCCAAAGATTTCTGTCAAGGCCTCAGCAATTTCCTCTCTAGCCTCCTTCAGTATTCTGGGGTAGATCCCATCAGGCCCTGGGGACTTACCTACCTTAATATTTTTCAAGACGCCCAACACCTCATCTTTTTGGATCTCAATGTGACACACCCTTCTCCAGACTCAACATCCACCAATTCCTTCTCTTTGGTGAATACTGATGCAAAGTATTCATTTAGTACCGCGCCCATTTCCTCTGGCTCCACACATAGATTCTCTCCCCTGTCCTTCAGTGGGCCAACCCTTTCGCAGGCTACCTTCTTGCTTTTTAAGTACGGGTAGAAAGCCTTGGGATTTTCCTTAACCCTATTTGCCAATGACTTTTCGTGACCCCTTCTATCCCTCCTGACTCCTTCCTTCCTCCTTTCCTTATATTCCCCACAGGCTTCGTCTGTTGCCAATCTTCTAGCCCTGACAAATGCCTCCTTTTCTTTTTGACGAGGCCTACAATATCTCTCATTATCCAAGGTTCCCGAAATTTGCCGTATTTATCCATCTTCCTCACAGGAACATGCCGGTCCTGAATTCCTTTTAACTGACATTTTAAAGCCTCCCACAGGTCAGATGTTGATTTACCCTTAAACATCCGCCCCCAATCTAGGTTCTTCAGTTCCTGCCTAACATTGTTATAATTAGCCTTCCCCCAATTTAGCACATTCACCCTAGTACCACTCTTATCCTTGTCCACCAGCACTTTAAAACTTACTGAATTGTGGTCACTACTCCCGAAATGCTCCCTTACTGAAACTTCTACCACCTGGCCTGGCTCATTCCTCAATACCAAGTCCAGTACAGCCCCTTCTCTAGTTGGACTATCTACATATTGTTTTAAGAAGCCCTCCTGGATGCTCCTTACAAACTCTACCCCATCTAAACCCATAGCACGAAGTGAGTCCCAGTCAATACTGGGGAAGTTAAAGTCTCCCATCACAACAACCCTTTTGCTTTTACTCATTTCCAAAATCTGTCTACCTATCTGCTCCTCTACCTCCTGCTGGTTGTTGGAAGGCCTGTAGTAAACCACCAACATTGTGACTGCACCCTTCCTATTCCTTATCTCTACCCATATAGCCTCACTGCCCTCTGAGGCATCCTCCCATAGTACAGCTGTGATATTCTCCCAAACCAGTAGCGCAACTCCGCCACCCTTTTTACACAGGTCCAGCAGCATGGTGCTGTCCATAAAGACCAGCTCGACATGAAGATGGAGGGAAGGAACCAGTCTGCCCGGCAGAGTGGTATAGAGCGCATCAGGAGCAGCACAACACTGTGACAGAATGTTCTTGCACTCAATCTGAAGTGTCTGGAGAACTAAGGACCACCTTGTGTACGCTATTCTTTACCAATCGGGTTTCAAACCGACAGAATTTCACGCTGCGTGATGAAAGATCAAAAGGCCTGACATGATGCCAATGAGCAGCTGTTTTAATGAGCATTCATGAGATGCAAATGAATGTGGATGACATTCACACCAACAGCCAGCGGGTTGACTGACCCGCCTTTAACTGCCATTGGGAAGAGTATGTTATTTTACGCTGGCAGGTTTCCAACTTTTTGGCTTCCACTAGATTTTCCGTTCCTACATGTCACCAAACACTGGGCTGGATTCTCGATTTCCAGGCTATGTCCAGACAATCCGTGTTGTTTTACATGGGAAAAATCAGCATGCCCCAGCACCGATCCACCGACCGGTGAGGGACTAGCAGCCTCTCCACAGAAAACGCACGGCCTTCCCGATATAAACGACTGGAGAATTCACGGGTCCGTGGACGTGCATGTGCACGGCGACGACCTGCAGCGGACACACCGTACAACATGGCACCGGCCATGCGCGGACCCGACCTGCCAGGTAGTGCCCCCCCTGGACACACCCTTGCCACCCCCGGGCCACCCCTTACCAGTTCCCCCAGCCGTTGCTGAAGCCCCCCCACCTCCGGCCAGCAGCACGACTCCCCCCTAAAAGCCGGGTTCTCGAACGCTGAGACTACACATCCCCCGCACGTTCGGGAACCTGGCCCATCAGGGGCGGGGCACGGGGAGGGCAGATAACGTCCCAACTGTCCCTCGATAACGCCGTTTTGGAGGGGGCGGAGCATCCAAAAAAAGGCACCGACCCCGTTACATCGTAAAAAGGGATTCTCCGCCCGATCGCCGATTACAAAATCGGCATTGAGGAATGTTGAATCCCGTCCACTGTGACCAGGATAGGACAATTCTATCCTCTGAGTCACACCATGCTGCTTTGCATAGCCTGGCAGACTAACGTGATACCAGGATTCAAAGTTCAGTCCACACAAGTCCTATGTCTGTAATTAAATATCACTCTTCAAAGATTCAGCGTGAGACTGCAAGATGGGCCCTACACTCATGTTCCGTAAGGGGACAGGAATCCAGACTGGAAGTGAGATCACTTATCATAACTTTTTTCCACTGAACAGTGTCTGGAAGCACTCTGGAATGTTCTGCCCTGAGCTCCTAGATTTTCTGGAAAGTCTTGCTGCTTCTTACCAGGCTGGGCTGAGGAGTCAGTGCCCTGCCCAGACAAAAGCGGCAACAGATAGAGGTTTGGGGGCAGCGCTGCCTCATAGTCTGCTGGATGGCAAGGAAATGGAGCAAAGGCTGCGGAGAAGGCAAGCTCTGAGTAATAATCTTTCCCAAGGTGGCTCTCCATGTTCCTTAGCAGTGACAGGAGGCTGTCAGGCAGGCTAGTCAATGCACCAAACATCTGTGTGCGTATGTCGATTAGCTCTCCTCCACGCCACACAGTCACAGTCCTCATCTGAGTCTCCTGCTGCAGAATTTGTCTGCTACTCATGCTCTGGAGAGCTGGTGATCCAACCATCCTTTACACTTGCCATGCCTGATGACTCACCACGTGCTCCTCCTGACTCCATGATAACCTCCAGAGTAGGTGCAGTGCCAATATCTGATTTGGTGGTTGAGAGTGTCAGATCAAGAGATAGGGTCCGTTCATCAGGGCTGTGTTATCGCTATCTTTTTTCCTCTGTGGGCTGCTGCAGCTAGGTACCAGGCAGTTTTAAGGAGGAAATCTGAAAAGGAAAGTCAGGGCGAGTGGAAAGCAAGAGATCCATGGTCACACCATCTGCAGCTTGCTCATTATGACAAATAACAGCATGAAGGTATGCCAGAAGAAGCAAAAAGCAGGTATATAGATCTTCTTCCTTAATGTTCTCTGTTGTGCCAGACGTCAAGAGCTTTTTTGCAGCCAAAGCTCTGAAACTGAGAGCCAGCACCTTTGCCAAATCTGCTCTGCTCTTTTGTATTGTGGGCCACTTTGTCCTGCAAGAGAGAGGTAAGATTGTCACTGATTACATAGTGTTATTTTTGGATGATGTGCTTGCCATAACTGATTAGCTGGAGGTATGAGGCACATTAAGAGGTGGTAGAATTGGCATCTGAATATTAGATGTGAGTCCTGATTGCCAAGGAGTGCTGCTGGGTAAGTGACGGAAATATGTGGCGGGATTCTCCATTGTCCAACGGCGATATCGTAATCCAACCCCTCCGAAATGGCGTCATTGCGTCGCGCAGCGTGTGCCGTTGCAATGGCATTAGTGCGTCATCGGCAGGCCCTCCCATGTTGCTCTGCCCCCAATGGGCCGAGTTCCCGACCGCGTGGGACATGTGTGGTTTCAGGGTCGGGAACCGGAATGGCAGCGGTGGACTGTGTCCAGCGCTGCCACACTCAGCCGGGATTCGAGCTACTGGCCGAAGGGGGCTTCCGCGAGGGCTGGGGGGACTGGTGGAGGGTGACCTGCAGGGTCGCTATGGCGGGTCAGGTTCGTGCAGAGCCAGCTATATGTTGGACGGCGCGACCGCTACAGGTCGTCGCCCTGCGCATGCACGGCCTGGGACCTGGCCATTCTCCAGCCGTTTTCGACGCTAGAGCCGAGAGATTCACCCGGGCCGCTGCTAGCCCCTCACTGGTCCCGGAATTGGTGCCAATTCTTTCATCATAAAACGCCCGCAAATTCTCCGTTCGAGTCGGCACTTAGCCGCTGAAAGGGAGAAGCCAGCCCATGGTGTACTGAGTAGCATGAGAGGATGGTGGAGTGGCAGGTAAGAGATGCCATATGTACACTGAACATGACTACCCAATAGATTTCTTGTGGCACTACTGCTGGGTCCCCGAATCCAGACTTTGGAAGTTGACTTCTGTCTAGCTGTTCTTCCTCTATTCTGAGTGTGGTCCTTGAGGGCTTCCTCCAAGCCTACCTCTTGGACGAACAGCTCCAGTATTACATTCATTACTCTTGAAACCTCTCTTTGCCTTCCTGTTCTATTTTTGATGTTTTAAATTACAGTCATTTTCTTCAGCACAGTTTGCCTTTAGGAGGGACAACTTGCATGAAGGTGAGAAAACAGGCTGGCCTGCACTGTTTCCAAACCACCTAGCCTTCCCTTCCCCTACATAGTTGATGGCAATGAGTGCAAGAGGTATTTAGGCGACAAAAGCTGCATGAGTCCCACTTCACTCAACACCGAGAGCATTCAGGTGAGGTTGGGATGTCAAATTTACATGTTGCCCACCACAGTATCAATGGGCACAGGCAAGTCACCGATCATGGCTTCCAGATATTCACACATGTCCAAGAATGATCTCTCAGGGCAAAGCAGCAACAGCCAAATTTGTTGCACCTTGGTGGGCTCTGCTGCACAGAAGAAAAGTAATAAGTGTGGTAATGCATTAGTTACAGGGGATTCAATTATACTGGGAATAGCACAGTAAGACGTCTTACAACATCGGGTTAAAGTCCAACAGGTTTGTTTCAAATCACTACTAATTCACCTGAGGAAGGAGCAGTGCTCCGAAAGCTAGTGATTTGAAACAACCTGTTGGACTTTAACCTGGTGTTGAAAGACTTCTTACTGTGCTCACCACAGTCCAACACCGGCATCTCCACATACTGGGAATCAATAGGTGTTTCTGTGACTGCATATAATACTCCAGGATGGTATGTTGCCTCCCTGGTTCTAAGGTCAAGGATGTCTCAGATTGGCTACAGGACATTTTGAAGGGGGAGGGTGAACAGTCAAGGGGTCCTAAAAGCAGACTATAGAGAGTTAGGAAGTAAGTTGAAAAGTAGAACCTCAAAGGTAGTGATCTCAGGATTAGGACCAGTGCCACATGCTAGTGAGATCAGAAATAACAGAATATATCAGATGAACGCATGGCTGAAGGATTGGTGCGAGAGGGAAAGTTTCAGATTCCTGGGACATTGGGATCTGTTCCGGGGAAGGTGGGATAAGTACAAACTGGACTGGTTACATCTGGGCAGGACCAGAACTAACGTCCTAGGGGGAGTATTTTGCGAGAGTGGTTAGGGAAGGTTTAAACTAAAATAATAGTGGGATAGGAACATATGCAAGGAGTCAAAGGAGGGAAAAACACAGTGAAGAACCCAAGACAGAAAGTGGAATCAGAAAAGTGAGAGTCAGAGAAATCAAGGGCCAGAATCAACACAGCCACAGTGAAAAATAGTGGGAGCGGAACAAGAAATGTTAAAAAAACAAGCCTTATATCTTTGTTCCTTAATGGGCAGAGCATTCCCAATAAAATGGATGAATTAATCACAAATGGATGGAAACAGGTATGATATATTCAGGATTACAGAGACATGGTTGCAGGGTGACCAGGGATAGGAATTGAACATCCAGGCATATTCAGTATTTAGGAAGAGCAGACAAAAAGGAAAAGGTGGTGGAGTTGCATTGCTGGCTAAAGAGAAAATAAATGGAATAGTGTGGAAAGATATCAGCTCCGATGCCATGATATCTGTCTGGGCAGAGCTGCGAAATACCAAAGGGCATAAAATGTTAGTGGGGGATGAATATAGATCCCCAAATTGTAGTGGTGATGGTGGGAATGGCATTAAATAGGAAATTATGCATGCGATAAAGGAAGATCTGTAATTATGGATGACTTTAATCTGCATATAGATTGGACAAATAGAATTAATAACAATATCATAAAGGAAGAATTCCTAAAGTGTAAATGGTGTTTTTTCTGGTCCAATACGTTGAACAACCAACGAGAACAGGTCATCCTAGATTAAATATTGTGTAACGAGAAAGGAATAATCAGCGATCAAGTTGTGTAAGGCTCCTTGGGGATGAGTGACCATGATGTGAAAGAATTCTTCATCAAGATGGAGAGTGATGTAATTGATTCTGAGACTAGAGTCCTGAATCTAGAAGGAAACTACAATGGTATGAGGTGCAAGTTGGCGACAATGAATTAAAGGGATGATATTTGTTAGGCTATGGCAAACTTTCAAGGGGCGCATTAGTGAACTGCAACATTTGTTCATTCCTGTCTGGCACAACAATAACATGGGGAATGTTGTATCTTAAGATTAACAGTGCAAAAGAACCTTAGCTGGATTCTCCGCTTTTCAGGCTATGTCCAGAGGATCCGTGACACCAACCTGTGAGGGGCTAGCAGCCACGCAAGGTAAAATGCATGTGCCCACGACAAAAACGGCCGCAGAATTGTCGGGTACGTGGCTGCACATGCGCATGGCGACGACCTGCGGCAGTCGCGCCGTACAACATGGCGCCGGCGGTGCATGGACCCAATCTGTCAGATCATGCCCCCCTGGCCCCTCCCATGCCACTCCCTGACCACCCCCACCAGTCCGCCCAGCCTTCGCCGAAGCCCCCTTCAGCCACCAGCATGGCTCTCACCCGACTGTGGCGGCGCTGGACACAGTCCGCAGCTACCACGCCGGGTTCCCGCATGGCTGGGACCACACGTCGTCCATGCCGTCAGGAGCCCGGCCCGTAAGTTTGATGCAAATTAACAGGGGTTTATTGAATCGGTCTTCATTCTGAAAGAACAAGATCAAAGGACAAAGAAAATTACAGCACAGGAATAGGCCGTTCGGCCCTCCCAGCCTGCGCCGATCTAGATCCTTTATCTAAACCTGTCACCTATTTTCTAAGGATCTACTTCCCTCTGTTCCCCACCCGTTCATATATCTGTCCAGATGCATCTTAAATAAATCTATCGTGCCCGCCTCTACCACCTCCACTGGCAAAGCGTTCCAGGCACCCACCACCCTCTGCGTAAAAACCTTCCCACGCACATCTCCCTTAAACTTTCCCCCTCTCACCTTGAAATCGTGACCCCTTGTAATTGGCACCCCCACTCTTGGAAAAAGCTTGTTACTATTCACCCTGTCCATACCTCTCATAATTTCACAGACCTCAATCAGGTCCCCCCCTCAACCTCCTTTCTTTCCAACGAAAACAATCCTAATCTACTCAATCTTTCTTGATAGCTAGCACCCTCAATACCAGGCAACATCCTGGTGAACCTCCTCTGCACCCTCTCCAAAGCATCCACATCCTTCTGGTAATGTGGTGACCAGAACTGCACACAGTATTCCAAATGTGGCCTCACCAAAGTCCTATACAACTGTAACATGACCTACCGATTCTTGTACTCAATACCCCGTCCGATGAAGGCAAGCATGCTGTATGCCTTCTTAACCACTCTATCGACCTGCGTTGCCACCTTCAGGGTACAATGGACCTGAACTCCCAGATCTCTCTGCACATCAATTTCCCCCAGGACTCTTCCATTGACCGTATAGTCCGCTCTTGAATTGGATCTTCCAAAATTCATCACCTCGCATTTGCCTGGATTGAACTCGATCTGCCATTTCTCTGCCCAACTCTCCAATCTATCTATATTTTGCTGTATTCTCTGACAGTCCCCCTCGCTATCTGCAACTCCACCAATCTTATTATCATCTGCAAACTTGCTAATCAGACCACCTATACCTTCGTCCAGATCCCGGATCCCTGTGGAACAACACTAGTCGCCCTTCTCCATTTTGAGACACTCCCTTCCACCACTACTTTCTGTCTCCTGTTGCCCAGCCAGTTCTTTATCCATCTAGCTAGTACACCGTGAACCCCATGCGACTTCACTTTTTCCATCAACCTGCCATGGGAAACTTCATCAAACGCCTTACTGAAGTCCATGTATATGACATCTACAGCCCTTCCCTCATCAATTAACTTTATCACTTCCTCAAAGAATTCTATTAGGTTTGTAAGACATGACCTTCACTGCACAAAACCATGCTGCCCTTAAACAGCTGCCCCCAATCCACATTCCCTAGCTCCTGCCGAATTTTGTTGTACTTGGCCTTTCCCCAATTTAGCAGTCTTCCTTTAGGACCACTCTTGTCTTTGTCCATGAGTATGCTAAAACTTACGGAATTATGATTGCTATTCCCAAAGTAATCACCGACTGAAACTTCAACCACCTGGCCGGGATCATTCCCCAATACCAGGTCCAGTATGGCCCCTTCCTGAGTTGGACTATTTACACACTGTTCTAAAAAACTCTCCTGGATGCTCCTTACAAATTCTGCTCCATCTGCGCCTCCAACACTACATGAGTCCCATTTAATGTTGGGGAAGTTGAAATCTCCCATCACGACCACCCTATTGCTCCTTCATTTTTCTATAATCTGTCTACATATTTGTACTTTACTTCACACTCGCTTTTGGGAGGCCTGTATTAAAGTCCTAACAATGTTACTGCATCCTTCCTATTTCTGAGCTCTACTCATATTGCCTCTGTGCTCGAATCCTCCATAGTACCCTCTTTAATCACAGCTGTAATATCATCTCTGACCATTAATGCAACTCCTCCACCCCTTTTACCTCCGTCTCTATCCCTCCTGAAGCATCCGTACCCTGACATATTTAGTTGCCAATCTTGCCCTTCCCTCAACCAAGTCTCAGTAATACCAATAACATCATATTCCCGAACCCTAAGTTCATCTGCCTTACCTGCTACACTTCTCGCATTAAAACAAATGCACCTCAGACCACCTGTCCCTTTGCGTTCATCATCTCTTCCCTGTCTACTCTTCCCCTTAGTCACATTGAGTTTATTATCTAGTACCTTACTGACTTTAGTTGCAACCTCTTTACTGACCTCTAACTTCCTAATCTGGTTCCCATCCCCCTGCCACATTAGTTTAAAACCTCCCCAACAGTGTTAGCAAATGCACCCCCTAGGACATTGGTTCCAGTCCTGCCCAGGTATAGACCATCCGATTTGCAATTGTCCCACCGTTCACATCCTCCACTCCAGCATGGGCACGGCAGCCTATGCGATGATCAGGGAAGAAAAAGATTACGATGCGGCCATGCTTAAGGTGAATGGACAGTTTCTTAAACCAGTCAACAGCCCGACATCTGCTGGCCACCAGACAACAGCTCCCCGGTGAGTCATTAGACCAATTTTACCAGGCCCTCGCTGTCCTGGGGAGGAATTGCTCCTGCCTCCAAGTTTCAGCCACGGAGCACATGGAACTTCTGATCAGAGATGCTTAAGTGGGTGGGATGCAGTCTGCCGCTATCCGCCAGCGGATGCTGGAGAAAGACGACCTCAGCTTAACTGAGGCACGGACTCTCTCCACCTCGCTGGGGGTCGCCGATTTAAACGCCTATGTCCCCAGCCGCGCTGCACCACCCAGGGCCTCCTGGCATGCTCCCCCACCGCCATCCGCTGCTCCCGACCTCCCTCAGGCCTGCGCCGCGGGACGCCCCGACAAGTCCACGGGGCCCCGCTGCTATTTCTGTGGGTTCGAAAAACACCCTCGCCCGCACTGCCCAGCCCGCTCCGCCCTCTGTAAGAGCTGCGGGAAGAAGAGCCACTTCTCCTCCGTCTGCCAGGCCAAATCGGTCGCTGCTGTACCGCGCAGCGACTGGGGATCCCCCCCTCCGGGCCCTTGCTGGCCACTCCAATACGCCGCGCCGATCTCTCCCCCCCGCCCCCGGGCCCCTGCACCCGGCCTCCGCGCCCCCCCCTCTCCTCCGGGCCCTTCCAGGCCCCCAAAGCGCACCGCGCAACTCTCTCCTCGCCGCCCCCGGACCCCTGCGCCTGGCCTGCGCGCCTCTCTGCCCCCACTCTCAGCCACTCCGGTCGGCCCGCCGGCACCGCTAACTCCGCCCCCCTCAACCACGAGGGCCCCGCGGGCGCCGCCATCTTGGAGTGCCGACGCCACGTGCAGGTCCTGGGCGCCGCCATCTTGGGGCGACGACTCCACGTGCAGGTCCCGGGCGCCGCCATCTTGGGGCCCCGACTCCATGTGCGGGTCCTGGGCGGCGCCATCTTGGGATCCCGACTCCACGTGCGGATCCTGGGCACCACCTTCCGGGACTGGCACGCAAGGTCCTGCCAGCTACTACTCGGGCGACGACGACTGCGACGATGGTTCTTCTCCACGGCTCGCGGCAATTCAACTCGACCAGTAACGACTACGCATGTTCGCCAAAACAACAACGCTGATCCACCTCAACGGCCACGAGATGGGCTGCCTGCCGGAAGCACGGAAAGCTTCGTTCACCCTGCCACGGTAAGACGCTGCGCGCTCCCTGTCCATCCGGTAAAACACAAAATCGGGTTAGCCTCAGGTTCGTACTCCGTCCGCATCACTGGCTGCTGCATCTCGGACTTCACGGTACAAGGGAAGGTTTTTTATAATTACAAACTCCTTGTCCTCCCTGACCTTTGCGCACCGGCACTCCTAGGACTGGACTTCCAGTGTAACCTGCAGAGCTTGACCTTCCAATTCGGCGGTCCTATACCCCCCCCCCCCCCACTGTCTGCAGCCTCGTGTCCCTCAAAGTGGACCCCACCTCCTTGTTTGCTAATCTCACCCCCGATTGCAAACCCGTCGCGACACGGAGCAGACGGTACAGCGCCCAGGACCGGTCCTTCATCAGGTCTGAGGTCCAGAGGTTGCTGAAGGAAGGGGTCATTGAGGGCAGCAACAGTCCCTGGCGAGCCCAAGTGCTGGTGGTCCGGACTGGGGAGAAAAACCGGACGGTCATCGACTATAGCCAGACCATCAACCAGTTTACGCAACTGGACGCGTATCCTCTCCCCCGTATTTACGCCATGGTAAACGATATCGCAAAATACAAAGTCTTCTCCACGGTGGACCTTAAGTCCGCTTATCACTAGCTCCCCCTCCGTGCGAGTGACTGCAGGTACACCGCGTTTGAGGCAGATGGGCGCCTCTACCACTTCCTTAGGGTTCCATTTGGTGTCACAAATGGGGTCTCGGTCTTCCAACGGGAGACGGACCGAATGGTCGACAAGTACGGATTACGGGCTACCTTCCCGTATCTCGATAATGTCACCATCTGTGGCCACGACCAGCAGGACCATGACGCCAACCTCCAGAAATTCCTCCAAACCGCAAAACTCCTTAACCTCATATACAATAAGGATAAGTGCGTGTTTAGCACCGACCGTCTAGCCACCCTCAGCTACGTAGTGCGTAATGGAGTGATAGGTCCCGACCCCGAACGCATGCACCCCCTGATGGAACTCCCTCTCCCCAAAACCCTCAAATCCCTCAAACGCTGCCTGGGTTTCTTTGCTTACTACGCCCAATGGGTTCCCAATTACGCTGACAAGGCCCGTCCCCTCATTCAAACCACGACCTTCCCGCCATCGACAGAGGCCTGCCAGGCCTTTAGCCTCATCAAAGTGACATCACAAAGGCCACGATGCGCGCCATTGACAAGTCCCTCCCCTTCCAGGTCGAGAGCGACGCATCAGAAGTAGCTCTAGCGGCCAACCTGAAACAAGCGGGCAGACCCGTGGCCTTCTTCTCCAGAACCCTCCAGGCTTCCGAACTCCGCCACCCCTCTGTGGAAAAGGAAGCCCAGGCTATAGTCGAAGCTGTGCGACATTGGAGGCACTATTTGGCCGGCAGGAGGTTTACCCTCCTCACAGACCAACGGTCAGTAGCCTTCATGTTTGATAATGCACAAAGGGGCAAGATTAAGAATGACAAGATCTTACGGTGGCAGATCGAGTTGTCCACATACAACTATGAGATCTTGTATCGCCCTGGGAAGCTCAATGAGCCTCCTGATGCCCTGTCCCGTGGTACCTGCACCTGCGCGCAGATAGACCGCCTCCGCTCCCTCCACGCGGACCTCTGCCATCCAGGGGTGACCCGTTTCTACCATTTCATTAAGGCCTGCAACCTGCCTTTCTCCATCGCGGAAGTCAGGACAGTAACCCGTGACTGCCACATCTGCGCAGAGTGCAAGCCGCACTTCTACCGCCCCGAGCGCGCACATCTGATCAAAGCATCCCGCCCCTTCGAACGTCTCAGCATTGACTTCAAGGGGCTCCTTCCCTCTAACAACCGCAACATTTACTTCCTGGCGGTAATCGACGAGTACTCCCGCTTCCCCTTCGCCATTCCCTGCCCCGACATGACCACATCGACCGTCATTAAGGCCCTCCTCTCCATCTTCTCCCTGTTCGGCTACCCCGCGTACATACATAGCGATCGGGGGTCCTCATTTATGAGCGGCGAGCTGCGTCAATTCCTGCTCAACAGGGGTATTGCCTCTAGCAGGACGACCAACTATAACCCTTGGAGTAACGGGCAGGTCGAGCGGGAGAATGGTACCATCTGGAAGACCATACTACTGGCCCTCCAGTCCAGAGATCTCCCTATTTCCCAATGGCAAGAGGTTATCCCCGATGCCCTACATTCTATCCGCTCACTCCTCTGTACCGCAACAAATCAGACACCTCATGAACGTCTTCTTGTTTTCCCCAGGATGTCGTCCTCCGGATCCCCTCTCCCGATGTGGCTGGCCGCACCCGGACCCATCTTGCTCCGGAAGCATGTGCGGGTGCACAAGTCCGCCCTGTTGGTGGAACAAGTCCAGTTACTCCACGCTAACCCGCAGTATGCGTATGTGGAGTACCCCGACGGTCGGCAGGACACGGTCTCCCTCCGGGACCTGGCACCCGCCGGCGTGCCGCCTTCCCCCTTCACCAAAATACCCCCACCTGTTTTTTTTCCCCCAGCGCCCCACCCTGGCCACCCCTTCCCCATCCACGGCGTCTCCACCGCCAGCTCGGGTGACGGAGACTGTTCAAGGACCATCGCTCCCGGACTCCAGGACGTCAGCGGAACCACCACCAGCGGCTGAACCGACGTCACCTACTCCACTGCGGTGGTCTGCCAGAACGTCACGGGCCACGAAAAGACTGATCGGATCGATTTAATTTACAACAACTCCATGGACCTTGTTGGGACATTTTGTACTATTGTTAATTGTCTGGGCCAGTGGGAAGCAAAATTTTTTTTTCTCCCTTCTCTGGCTGCTACTCATACCACCAGTTCTCTACCCCCCCCCCCCCCCCCACGCCCCTCGGCTCTCGTTGATACCACACCCCCCCCGGCTTCTTTCTCCGCAAGGGGTGAATGTGGTGGTACAGTTTGCATAGCTGTCTGCCATTGGTGCAGAACACCGGCTTACCATTGGCCCTGGTCGGTCATGTGCCTCTCGACCGATTGGTTGAGACCAGTTATGTGACGGCTCTCCGATTGGTTCGAGAGGCTGAGTTAACCACGCCTCCAGATCGAGGTATAAATAGCCAGAACGCCCGGCAGTCGTCCATTTACTGTAGTCGACCGCAGGGCTAACTTCTAGCTTATTAAAGCCTAACTTTTGTACAGCAACTCGTCTCGCGTTCGATTGATTGTTCATCAATCATTCTGACTGTTCTTGAATTTCTACTCTGACTGTCTCGTGGCACTGGTAGCATTCCTGAGATTACTACCTTTGGGGTCCTACTTTTTAACTTATCTCCTAACTCTCTAAATTCTGATTGGAGGACCTCATCCCATTTTTTACCTATATCGTTGGTGCCTATATGCACCACAACTGGCTATTCACCCTCCCCCTTCAGCATGTCCTGCAGTCGATCTGAGACATCCCTGACCCGTGCACCCGGGAAGCAACATACCATTCGGGAGTCTTGTTTTCGACCACAGAAACACCTGTCTACTGCCCTTACAATTGAATCCCCTATGACTATAGCCCTGCCAGTCTTTTTCCCGCCCTTCTGTGCAGCAGAGCCAGCCATGGTGCCACGACAGGAGCTGCAGCTGGACACACTTCCCGCACGTAATGGAGTCGGAAGAAAGATTTGGCATTAGACTTCCCGAAAGCCCACAAAGTAGCTGATGATGTCACACAAGTCATGTGACTTGGTTTTCAAAGAAAAATTGCACACAATTACAATAACCACATATATAACAGGAAAGGTGGTCAACCATGGCTTCCGAGGAAAATTAGAGGTAGTATTAGATCCAAGGAAGAGGCATATAATTTTTCCAAAAAAGAACAGCAGACCTGAGGAACTGGGAGCAGTTTTGAATGCAGCAAAAGAGGACAAAGGAATTGATTAAGAAGGGGAAAATGGGGCAGCACGGTAATGCAGTGGTTAGCACTGCTGCCTCATGGCGCCGAGGACCCGGTTCTATCCCGGTCCTGGGTCACTTTCCATGTGGAGATTGCACATTCTCCCCGTGACTGCGTGGGTCTCATCTCCACAACCCAAAGATGTGCAGTGTAGGTGGATTGACCATGCTAAATTGCCCCTTAATTGGGAAAATTAAGAAAAAGAAGGGAAAAGTAGAATACGAGAATGAGCTTTATAGGGAACATAAAAACTGACTGTAAAAACCTCTACAGGTATATGAAGAGAAAAAGATTGGTGAAGTCAAATGTAGGCGCCTTACTGTCAGAAACAGAGAATTTTTTAATGGGGACCAAAGAAATGACTGGCCAACTAAGTACAAACTTTGGTTCTTGTCTTCACAAATAAGGACATAAACTGAGTACCAGAAATTGTAGGGAGGGAGCACCTGAAGGAAATCAGAGAAATTATGTTGGGGAAATTGATGGGATTGAAAGCCAATAAATTTCCAGGACCTGATAACCTACATCCCAGAGTATTTAAGGAATGACCCTAGAAATACTGGAATGCATTGGATAGACTCTGGAACAGTTCCTGCAGATTGGATGCAAGCTAATGTAACCCCACTATTTAAACAGGGAATTGTAGACTTGTCATCCTGACGTTGGTATTGGGGAAGATGCTAGAGTCCATCCTAAAAGATTTAATAGGAGAATACTTGTAAAACAGTGGCAGGATTGGACAGAGTCAGCATGGATTGACGAAATGGAGATTATGCTTGACAAATCTACTCAAATTCTTCAAGGATGTAACCAGTAACGTTGCCGAGGGTGAGACAGTGGGCGTGGCTTATTTGGACTTTCGGAAGACTTTTGACAAAGTTCCACATGAGAGATTAGCATGTAAAATTAAAGCACGTGGAATTGGGGTAGTACATTGAGAGGGATAGAGCGCTGTTGGCAGACATTAACACTGCAATGAAGTTACTGTGAAAATCCCCTAGTCACCACACTCCGGCGCCTGTTCGGGTACACTGAGGGAGAATTCAGAATGTCCAATTCGCCTCACAGCACACCTTTCTGGACTTATGGGGAGAGACCGGAGCACCCGGAGGAAACCCACGCAAATAGGGGAAGAACATGCAGACTCTGCACAGACAATGGTCGAAGCCAGGTCTGGAACCTGGGACCCTGGCATTGTGAAGCAACAGTGTTAACCACTGTGCTACCGTGCCACCCAAATAGTTGGAAGAAATGGCAGGCAGTGATGAGTGGGATACCACAAGGGGCAGTGCTGGGACCCAAACTATTCATAATATACGTTAATGATTTAGCTGATGAAATTAAATGTAATATCTCCAATTTTGCAAATGACACAAAGCTGGGTGGGAGTATGAGCTGTCAGGAGAATGTAAAGATGCTTCAGTGTGATCTGGATAAGTTGAGTGAGTAGGCAAATGCATGACAGATGCAGTACAATGTGAATAAAGTGAGGTTATCCACTTTGGTAGCAAAAACAGGAAGGCAGATATTAACTGAACGGTTATAAAATCCCTACAGTGTAGAAGGACTCCATTTGGCCCATTGTCATGGGAATGTCACTTTAAGAAATGTTTGTCTGTTCAAGTGGCTGCAGTGATGTCAGAGAGTGGGTGGAGCTGAGCTCTGGCTCGACTTTTTAGTTTTGCTTTGAGGAAAAGCTTGGGTGTGTCTGTGTTTTTTTAGTTTCGTTTTAGTGTTGGCGCTGCAGCCAGCCAAAGAAGGTGTAATTTTGATTGCTCTGCCATCTAAAGACTATCTCTAGATCATTTGGTGAATTCAGAGTTGTCATAATATACACCAGTATATCATGGTGCAGACACGTACTGATGGACATACACTAGGACCAATCAACATGCACAAACACCGCAGCCAATCACCAGTTAGAATACACACACTATAAAGGCAGAGGGCATCACTTTTCCCGCTCATTCTAGATGCTGCCTCTCAGAAGCACAAGAGCTCATCAAGTTTAGTACAGACTCACACCACATGCTGAGAGATTCAACTGGTTCGGACAGGCACAGGTCTCCAGTTAAACTAGCATCATTTAAACCCACAGTTCTCGTATGTCTATTACTTTACAAGTAGTTAATAAAATAGAGTTGAACCTTCATCAGTGTTGGTGGCATATGTTAGCTTTGCAAGTCTACACTGCCCAACACTGCAAGAGTGATAACTGCTTTCAATAAATAATTTAAACCTGATGTGCTTCTGTAAAAAGGGTTTTTGTCTTATGGATGTTAAAAGAAAAGTCTAAGGATTACTTAGAGTGTTGTATTCTTTGGGCGTTGCTAAGATGTTCACTGTATGTTTTAAAAAGGTTAACTGAGTTCATAGACTAAACCTTGTTTTGCTTGAAAAAATTACTTTTAGATTTCTGCTGCACCACACCTGTAGAGTAGGCCATGTGCTCCCCGTGCCACAATCTAGTAAAAGCCGTGGGTCAGGTGAACTCCATGATACACTTTGGAGTTCTCTAAACACTGGCCCATAACACCATCAAGTCTTCACGGCCCTTGGAAAGAGCATCCTACTTAAGTCCACACCTGCATCGTATCCCTATAACCCAGTAACCCCACCTTAACTTTTTGACACCAAGGGGCAATTTAGCATGGCCAGTCCACCTTACTTGCACATCTTTGGACTGTGGGAGTAAGCCAGAGCAGCCAGAGGAAAGCCATGCAGACAGTCAAATTCCACCCAGGCAGTCATCCAAGGCTGGAATTGAACCCGGGACTCTGAAGCTTTGAGGCAGCAGTGCTAACCACTGTGCCACCATGTCACCCATAAAGATTGAAAGAGGAATATGCAATAAGATCTGGGTATCCTTGTACACCAGTCACTGAAGGTAAGTATGCAGGTGCAGCAGGCACTAAAGAAAGTAAATAGCATTTGATGGCCGTCATAGCGAGAGTATTTGAGCACAGGAGCAGGAATGTCTTGCTGCAATTATACAAGACCTTGCTGAGACCACACCGGCAATGTTGTGTGCAGTTTTGGTCTCCTTATCTGAAAAAGGATGTTCTTGCTTTTGAGGGCGTGCAGCGAAGGTTCAACAAACTAATTCCTAGGATGGCAGGAATGACATATGAGGAGTGATCGAGTCAGTTAGGGTGTTGAGCGCTCAAGTTCAGAAGAATGAGGGGGGAATCTCATACAAATCTGTAAAGTTTTAGCAGGACTAGACAGGGTGGACACAAGAAGGATGTTCCTGATGGTGGGGCGTCCAGAACCAAAGGGTCAGTCTGAGGATACGAGGTAGACCATTTAGGACAGAGAAGAGGAGAAATTCCATTACCCAGAGGGTGGTGAGCCTGTGGAATTCATTATCACAGGAAGTAGTTGAGGCCAAAGCATTGTGGCCGTAATTCTCCGGCTGCTCGCTGGTGGCAGGATTCTCTGGTTCCGCCGGCAGCGCACCCCCATCCGCAGGTTTCCGGGTGGCGTGGGTGGTTACAATGGGAATTCTCATTGACAGCGGTGGGAGCAGGGTATCCCGCCACCAGGTAACAGTGGGCTGTCTCCCGCTGCCGAAAAACATGCGGTTGGGAGGCCAGGGTATCCCACCCTGTATGTTTTCAAGAAGGAGTTAAATACAGCTCTTGGAGCAAAAGGGATTAAAGGGTAGGGGCGGTGAAGGTGGGTACAGGTGATTGATCTAGATGATCAGCCATAATCATAATGAATGCAGAGCAGGCTCAATTGGCCAAATGGGTTACTCCTGCTTCCATTTTCTGTGTTTCTATGTCTCACTGTAATTTTACAGGACCTTGGTGAGACCACACCTGGACTATTGTGTGCAGTTTTGGTCTTCTTAGCTGAGGAAGGATATTCTTGCTGGAGAGGAAGTGCAGCAAATATTTACCAGATTGATTCCTGGGATGGCAAGACTGATATATGAGGAGAGATTTAGTTTGTTAAGATTATATTTGCTGGAGATTAGAAGAATGAGGGGGGATCTCATAGAAACCTGTATAATTCTCACTGGATTAGGCAGGGTAGATGCAGGAAGGATCTTCCTGATGGTGGGGGAGTCCAGGACCAGGAGTCACAGCCTCAGGATTTTTTTTTTCGGACTGAGGTTAGGAGAAATGTCTTCATCCAGAGTGGTGAGCCTATGGAATTTGCTATCACAGACAGCAGTTGAGGCCAAAACATTTTTGTTTTCAAGAAGGAGGTAGTTATAGCTTTTTGGGCTTAAAGGGATCAAAGGATAGGGGCAGGATGTGGGAACAGGTCACTGAGTTGGGTGATCAGCCATGGTCATAATGAATGGCAGAGCAGGTTAGACGGGCCAAATAGCATACTCGTTCTCCTATTTTTCTATGTTTCCATGTAATCAGGGCTGTCCAAATTCTACCTTAAGTGTAAGGCTGCCTTCTAGGAGAAATTTCTGTTGTCTTTGTGAAAGATAGAATATACAAAGGGCGAAATTCTCCGACCCCCACGACGGGTTGGAGAATAGCGGGAGGGCCTTCCCGACATTTTTCCCGCCCTCCCGCTATTCTCCCCCCCCCCCCGCCCAACTCCCGACACGAATCGCTGCCGCCGTTTTTTTACGGCCGGCAGCGATTCACAGCTGTTCGATGGGCCGAAGTCCCAGCCCTTTACGCTGTTTTTACGAACGGCAAACAGACCTGGTCTGGCCGTTCGTAAAAACGGCGGGAACAACTCGCTTTTTATAACCATGGCACCGATTGGCACGGCAGTACCACGGCCGTACCAAGGGTGCCATGGGCCCGCGATCGGTGGGCACCGATCGCGGGCAGCGGGCCCGATGCCCGTGCACTATTTGTCCTTCCTCCGCCCCGCAGTATCCATTCGCGGGGCGGCTGAGGGGCATCCCGGCCCGCGCATGCGCGGGTTTCGCGCAAATACGCGATGACGTCATCCACGCATGCGCGGGTTGGAGTCTTCCAATCCGCGCATGCGCGGCTGACATCATATGACGCGTCAGCCGGCGCTAACTCCGGCAAGCGGGCTTAACGAAATTCGTTAAGCCCGTGATGCCGGAGCTTGCGGCGTCGGGCTGCTAGCCCCGACCGGGGACCAGAATCGGTTCCCGGTCGGGAAGGGGCGCGCTGGCGCCAAACCCGCCCGGGTTTGACGCCAGCCTTACGATTTCTCCCGTTTTGGGAGAATCGCGCCCAAAGTGTTTGGTTTTCGTACTGAAGTGCTGGAGATATCCTCATTAGGTCCAGATTTGGTGGCCAAGCAATTCAGATTGTCATATGCTGACATGTGTAATTGTCACCGCAGGGGAGATACCATTATCTGTAAAGACTGAACCATCAAATATTTGTCAGCGAAGAGCAACAGTGTCCTTATTTGAATGTTTTGTTTCGAGCGGACACATACTGTTACTGCCAATCAAAATTATATGCAAGCTACCTCCTATAATTGTGCAATTCTGGCTTCTGACATTAGTTGTCTGAAACTTGGGATGTATAATGACAAGCTTTCTCAGATTTATTTTTATTTAACTTTACGCAATTTCAATCTGTTGAGTCACATTTGCTTTGGTACCATCTTGCATTTTAAATGTACATACCCGTACCAGCCTCCCCAGACAGGCGCCGGAATGTGGCGACTAGGGGCTTTTCCCAGTAACTTCATTGAAGCCTACTCGTGACAATAAGCGATTTTAATTTCATTTTTCATTTAATACTGGATTATTTTCAGCGTGTGCTACCTGTTCCACCAGCAACATTTTCCTGACAGAGATGAATTTTTGTTCGTTGAGCGGACGCACAGTGCATTATTGGAAGCAGGCGTGAAGCGCCATCGTGAAACATGCACTGGATAAGGATCGGTGCAGGCAGGGAGGGTGGACGCCCTAATAAGGGAGAGCAAGGGATTGCACTTCTAACGTGCTCCCGCAGGAAAGGACGGCCGCTGCGGTGCTGTCTCAGGGAGCTGCAGACCTGTAAAAGAAAAATTGAGCTAGAAAAACTATGCAAAAAGCGTCTAGGCACCACATTCAAACATGAACCTGAGGCAACTTATATCATTTTATTTCAGCCCGGACTGTTCATCCCTCCCTGGATCGAGGTTGCAGCCAACTGTGAAAGTGGACAGGCCACGTAAAGTTTTCCCCTTCATGGGTTAAGTCGCCCACTTGTTTGTCGGCGGGTGTGTGTCTGACACTCACATGCGCCAGGCAATCAAAATATTGCATGTGCACGATGACCTTGGGACGCATGATTTCACAGTCTTCCAGGTCGGGCATCTGTCCACCCTAGCAATGTAATATAATAAGTTGAGGACCATGAATATCCCTCTTCCACGGCTGGAGGTCTATTCTGGACAACAACAGCACCAAAGCTGTTGGACCTTTATTAAACCACTATACTCATGACAGTACTTAGATTCGTTGTATGCCGGAGTGAGTCTCAGTGGTCAATCCAATGATGAATCATCCATACATGACTTCTGAGTAACTGACCAAATCACTCTAACCCATTGAAACAAAGTTGTTTCTGTGGACTCTTCTTTTGTATTTTTTTTGCTCGAGCTCTGTGCCATTATAAGATAAAGACTACTTTTTGTCCACATAATTTGTTTTTTAATCGCTGTCTTTTCCATGTTTTCCCTGGATGACTCCGGGATAGGCCCCCTCTTCAAGCACACACCTGAGGTATCATAGTCACCTTGACTCCATTTCGTTATCTCCAACACCATTATCAATCTCCAGAACTGGGAGGTGAAGGCACATTTATTGTCCCTTAATAAGTCTCTGTCTGTTTATCGTCCCTGGTACATGCACTCCTCCAGGTTAAGGCACTTTGCAGAGCTTGCTGATTCTAGCATGGGTTTCACATGACAAAATTACCATCATATTTTGCGTTTCGAGCCCACATTGCAGTTCAGTAAGTTCTTCAGATATCTTCAATCTGGGTTCTTCTTTCACTTCAATGTTCCAAATGACCAACATGAGACAGACTCCACAAAGTGGGTTACACCACAACTGGTCTAAATTAATTAATATAAAAAAAGTTACACAGGCAAAATTGATGGTGTATTAAAAGGTAAATAATTGCTTACACAATGGGATATGTGTCATGATCTGTAAGGACATTGGGCTGAAGTTTACACGCCCCAGGAGCAGAAGTGGATTGAAAACAAAACACAGCGCTGCAGTGCAGGGCCCCGGCCAGTGGGGGGCCCAATACTGAGTGATGACTGCGGTGTGGGAGTACCAATCAACAATGAATTTGCTGATAGGTTTGAGCCTATTAGCATGTAATACAGAACAACATTGGGCTCTAATTGATGGACTTCCCTTTCGAGTGGGTGAACAGTTTGCCAGATGTTGAGAGGTGTTGGAGATGCAGAGGGATCTCCTGAATGGGTGTGAGATTGCTGAACTTTCATAGAATGAAGCTGCAGCCAGATTTCTGACATTTGGCCCAATGGGCAGCCTGAGGCAAAAGTGAAGTCGCCGACCTAACTTCGGGGTGCGAACCTGCAAAGCCTTCAGCAAGGTGGAGAGGAGGCACTGGCCAACGGCCATCGAGGGGAGCAGTGGGGTAACACTTAGCCTCCAGGCCAGGGCTGAGGGAGGGAGGGAGGAAGGCCACCAACCAAAGAACAGATGCCAGGCCGGACAAAGCTAGCAGCAGCCAGCTAGGAGCACATGCAGCTGTCAAGGCCTGAGGCCCGGTCACCTGAGTGAGAGGTAAGCAGTCGGGAGGTGCGAAGATCAGGCAAGTGCTGGCATCATGGTTTTTAGGGAGCAGCAGCCAGTGGTGCAACTCTACACCAAGAGGCCAAGGCTGAGAGTGAGAGGGCTGGGTGGCAACAGGAGCAAGCAGTGATGGCAAGGGAGCAGAAGCCAGGCCAGATAGCCAGCAGCAGGAGCCAGGCAGACAGCCAGGAGCACACGTAGTTATCGAGGCTCAGTGCTCGGTGTGAGCAGCAGGGAGGTGCAAGAGCCAGGCAGACACCAGACTTGTCGTTTTCGGGGAGTTGCAGGGCGAGTTGACCAGAGGCCAGGGCTGAGTGGCAACTGATTACGCTTTGGAATATCGACTTGGAATTCACTTATTCTTAATTCAACACAAGGTCCAGTTGTTATTGTTTGCAAAGCAATAGTGTCATCCTTGCTGTGAACCAACTCCTTGAATTCTCCTATTTGGGACTCTATAGGGAAAGATTTAATGGGGCATTCTACCTTGACACCTTAATAAAGACCTTGCAGCAAAGTGTAATGATTTCTCCGAGGAGTCGATCTGCAGTTCCATCTGCTGGGGGTTAACTACCCCAGGTTTCAAACTAAAACCAATGCTACAATTTTCTCATGAGCCATTTCTTCCAAGACCTTAGGATGAACTCCATCTGGACCAGGGATTTGTCAGCCTGCAAACCCAACAATTTGCTCAATACTACTTCCCGGTGACTGTAATTTTCCTAAATGACTCCCTCCCTTACACCTATTTTTGAGATGTTATTTGTGTCCTCTATAGTGAAAACAGATGCAAAATATCTGCTTAATTCATTGGCCATAACCCTACTTTCCATTATCAATGCCCCAGATGCACTTTGTTAACACTTTTCTTGTTTAAATATCTACAGAAACTCTTACTGTCCATTTTTATATTACTGGCTTGCATTCTCTCCTACTCTCATTTTTCCTCCTTATCAATCTTTTGTAATTCTTTGATACTCTTTATATTCTTTCTAATCTTCTGACCTGCCACTCATTTTTGTGAAAAGATATGTTTTTTCTTTAAGTTTAATACCGCCTTTAACTTTTTTAGTTAATATCCGATGATGGGGCTAAATTTGGAATTTTTATTTCTCATTGGAATGTGTTTAATTTGTTACTCTTTAATGAGCCTAATTTTCTTCCCTCTGCTGGTGTTCGGGATTCCTGCATTAGGTCCTTCGCTCCCCTAACTTCACTGGGGACAGTTTTCCAACATTGAAATTCGATGTGGTTAGTCTCACCCAATTCTCCCTGCTCGTGGATTCCACTAAATTAAACTTTATATTTGATTTTAAAGTTTTGTTTCGAAATGCTGCTAAAAATATACCTGGTACAATGTAATTATCATAAAGTGGCCTATTTCTCCTTTCCTAACTCACCTACTTACTGAGACATTCCATTTATTTTAGTTCCTTTCTAGACACCACAACGGAACACCTTTTATTTTTTCGAAGACAGTGGCTGATTAATAAGCTATAAGGATAGCGGATGGGGACAGTGAAGTTAAAAATTACAGAAGAACAGCAATATAGTATCATCAAGAAGGCCCAGCTTCACACACTAGTTCTGTTGAACAGTTCTGTGGACCAAATCCATGCTCACTGCTATATGAAGATATTGCATTCCACACCAGTTTGTATTCACACCTGTCAAGTGGTGTGTCTGGGCTACCAATGTATGTTAAAGGATTTCACACTCATTCCCAATCCTCCTTCCATCTAATGGGTTTGGGTATCTGGTTAAATTTACTCCTGTGCTTTGTCTATATAATAATGCAATGGTCAAGTCATGAGAATATAATTGATAGATCACAGATAAAGTAGAGGGAAACCTGAGGTCAATTACTGTAGTATTAACGTATTGACATCTTTTTTTGCCTTCTGACAGAACCTGCCCTTGGCCAAACTGCTGGCGAGCTAGAGTTCACCTTAATAGAATTTATAGGAGAATACACGACATAAATGATAAAAGTGCTCCATGTTGGGACAGATTGATGGATAGTTTTAGAAAAAGCTTTAATAGCCAAATGGTCTGATCAAATATATTAAATCCGGGGCTAATTTCTACTTGTTTTATATCAACAGGAGGCTCAGGAAGCGAGAGCTTTAGATTGTGTTCATAAATCGTTGAGAGGATTCCAACTGTGATAGTTAAAAGGAACATATGATAATATCAGTACATTGAAGGTGCTACCTGAAGTTAGAACCGAACAGCTGATAAATCAAGAAGCAACTGCAGAAGGCTCCCTGGAGACAAAATCCAAAGATCACAGAAACCGAACATGGCAGAAAAAGATGCATTTGTTTCCAAAGCAGCTCCCAACTAAAGGTATTTTTTATGGTAATATTGTTAAAAATACAGACAAGTAAGATGCGTCGGTAGGTCTGATTGCATTGTTGATATGCTATATTAATTTGAAACAAATAAAATGTTGATGTTGAAATTCTGAATTGAGTTAGGCTTGTCAACTCGTGTCATACATTGGTGAACTTATGAAGAGTTGGACATTTTTACTTTTTTGTGTCATCAATGAACACAAAACAAGTAGTGAACATAACTGAGGCTTTAATAAATTAAACAGAAAGCCTCTTGGCCTCTGATCCCGAACACGGTCAGCGGCGGAAACCAGCCACCTTTATACGGAGCCCGAGGGGAGGCGGAGCCATCAGGCAGTGGTTTACCACATTCCATGTAATACAGTGGCAGTTTACCACAATACACATATTATATACTACAGTGGTTCGGAGCCAGCAGGGACAAGCCCAGGCATGTAACAATACAACAGTACAATACAATACAATACAGTGGTTTACCACATTCATCCCCTGTTTTAAAGAAAAGAGTCCAACTTAAAGGTTGTGTCTGTCGGGGGCCTTGACCTTCCGCCGTGATCGCCTCAGTCCTGGCTGTGGTGTGGGCACCGGTGTCAAAACCGGCGCGTCCGGGAGCGCGTTGTCCTCTTCTTCACCAGTAGTTGAGTCGGTGGAGCAGGGAGCGGTGTGTGTGCGGGGGTGGTGGTGATGGTTGTCGGTGGGCCAGCGGGTGCAAGACCTTGAAGTAACTGGGTAGTGGTGGGGGGAGACGGTGTAGGGTAGGGGGTGGTGGTGATGGTCGCTGGGGAACCTGCAGGTGCCAAATCTCAGAGGGAGACTGTGTCCTGTCGCCCGTCATGATGCACCACGTAGGCATATTGTGGATTGGCATGGAGGAGCCAGACCTTCTCGAGAGGGGATTTGGTTTATGATTACTCACATGCTTCCGGAGGAGGACAGGCCCTGGGACTGTCAGCCAGGACGGGAGCGAGACCCCGGAGGTGGACTTCCTGGGGAAAGCAAACATACGTTCATGAGATCTCTCGTTGGTGGCAGTGCACAGGAGCGACCGGATGGAGTGGAGTGCATCGGAGAGGATCTCCTGCCAGTGGGAGACTGGGAGACCTCTAGACCGTAGGACCAGGAGTACGGTCTTCCAGACCATCGCATTCTCCACCTGTCCATTGCCCCGGGGGTCGTCTTGCTGGAGGTGAATGCCCTTGCCAAGCAGGAACTGACACAACACGTCGCTCATGAAGGAGCAAACCCGGTCGCTATGGATGTAGGTGGGGAACCCGAACAAGGTGAAAAGACTGTGCAGGGCCTTAATGACAGTGGCAGAGGTCATGTCAGGGCATGGGATGGCAAAGGGAAATCTTGAGTATTCGTCAATAACGTTGAGGAAGTACACGTTACAGTCAGTGGAGGGGAGGGGCCTTTGAAGCCGATGCTGAGGCACTCAAAGAGGCGAGAGGCCTTTACCAGGTGCGCTCTGTCTGACCAATAGAAGTGCGGTTTGCACACCGCGCAGACCTAGCAGTCCCTGGTCATGGTCCTGACTGCCTCGATGGAGTAAGGCAGGTTGCGAGCCTTGGTAAAGTGAAAAAAATGGGTGACCCCTGAGTGACAGAGGTCATTGTGGAGGACCCGAAGTCGGTCTACATGTGCGCTGGCACATGTACCGCGGAATAGGGCATTTGGGGGCCCATTGAGCTACCCAGGTCGATACAAGATATCGTAGTTGTAGGTGGAGAGCTCGATCCTCCACCTCAGAATCTTGTCGTTCTTGATTTTGCCCCGCTGTGTATTGTTAAACATGAAGGCAACCGACTGTTGGTCAGTGAAGAGAGTGAATCGCCTGCCGGCCAGGTAATGCCTCCAATGTCGCACAGCTTCTACAATGGCTTGGGCTTCCTTTTCGACAGAGGAGTGTCAAATTTTGGAGGAATTGACGTCACGGGAGAAGAAAGCCACGGGCCTGCCCGCCTGGTTGAGGGTAGCGGCCAGAGCAAAGTCCGACGCATCGCTCTCCACCTGGAACGGAATGGACTCGTCCACAGCATGCATCGCGGCTTTGGCAATATCTGCCTTGACGTGGTTGAAGGCCAGGCGGACCTCAGTCGTCAGGGAAAAATGGTGGATTTAATAAGTGGACGGGCCTTGTCCACATAATTGGGGACCCATTGGGCATAGTAAGAGAAGAACCCCAGGCATCTCTTCAGGACCTTGGGACAGTGGGGGAGAGGGAGTTCCAGAGAGGGAGTGCATGTGGTCGGGGTCGGGCCCTAGGACTCTGTTTTCCACAACAAAATCGAGGATGGCTAGGCGGGTTGTGCGGAAAATGCACTTTTCCTTATTGTGGGTGAGGTTCAGAAGTTTAGCGGTGTGGAGGAAGTGCCAGAGGTTTTCGTCATGGTCCTGCTGGTCATGGCCGCAGATGGTGACATTATCTATGTACGGAAACGTGGCCCGCAGCCCGTACCGGTCAACCCATCCGTCCATTTCTCATTGGAAGACCAAGATCCCATTAGTGACGCCGAAGGCAACCCTGAGGAAATGGTAGAGGCGGCCATCTGCCTCAAAGGCAGTGTATTGGCGGTCCTCCGTCGGAAAGGGAGCTGGTAGTACGCAGACTTTAAGTCAACTGTGGAGAAGACTCGATACTGCGCAATCTGGTTGACCATATCCGATATGCGGGGGAGGGGGTACGCATCGAACTCCATGCACCGTTTGATGGTTTGACTGTAGTCAATGACCATCTGCCGCTTCTCCCCAGTCTTGATAACCACCACTTGGGCTCTTCAGGGGCTGGTACTAGCCTCAATTATCCCCTCTCGTAGGAGTCGCTGGACCTCCGACCTGATAAAGGCCCTGTCCCAGGTACTGTATCATCTGCTCCTAGTAGCGACGAGCTTCCAGTCCGGGGTGAGGTTAGCGAAGAGCGAGGGTGGGGCGGCTTTAAGGGTCGCGAGGCTACAGATGGTGAGGGGGGGGGCAGGGGTCCACCGAACTTTAAAGTAAGGCTTTGGAGGTGGCACTGGAAGTCGAGCCCCAGTAATAGGGCAGGGCAGAGATGGGGAAGAGCGTAGAGCTTAAAGTTAGTATACTCTATGCCTTGTACAGTAAGGGTTGCGACACAGTACCCCCGGATTTCTACTGAATGTGATCCGGAAGCCAGGGAGATTTTCTGGGTCACGGGTAAAATTGGGAGCGGGCAGCGCCTTACCTTATCTGGGTGTATGAAGCTGTCTGTGCCCCCGGAGTCGAAAAGGCAGGCCATCTCGTGCCCGTTGATCCGGACGATCATCGGAGATTTTGTGAGGTGTTGAGGCCGGGACTGGTCGAGCATGATGGAGGCGAGTTTCAGAAGGTGATGGGTAGGCCGGTCGGAGGTGACGACGGCCAGCGTATGACCGGGTGAGCAGGGCAACCGGGATGCTCCGGAGTGGTCCCAAGGTGGCGGCCCCCATGGGTCGCGCGTGGCATCGGAGATGGCGTCAAAGATCACGGCCCCCATGAGTCACGCGTGGCGGGTGGAGTACAAGATGGTGTCAAAGATGGTGACCCCCATGGGTCGCGTGTGGCGGGCAAAATCAAAGATGGCACTGAAGATTGCGGCTCCCACGGGTCACACCTTGCGGGTGGCACGGCAGCTGGGGACAGCTGCGACAGGCAGCAGGCAGCGCTGCTGGGCCTAAGAGTTTTAGGAAGAGATCGGGCCTGGCAGGCTTTCGCAAAGTGGCCCTTGCTCCCACACCCGTTGCAAGTCGCGTTCCGTGCAGGGCATCGTTGTCTGCGATACTTACCCTGGCCGCGAAAGTAGCCTTCGGGTTTCCGGCGTTGGCGGGCTGCTGCGCGGCACAGGCTTGCGCCACCCTCGAGTTGCATGATGGCAGCACCCACGAGGTCCACGAGGGTGCCGCGTGGTTGGAGGTGCAGGCCTCCATGTTCTGGAAGGCCACCACCAGCGAGTTTGAGAGCTGAACTGTATCTGGGAGGCTGAGTGTACCCCCTTCTCACAATTGCTGGCGGATGTAGTTCGATTTCATGCCTGCGACATAGGCGTCCCTGACCAACAGCTCCGTGTGTTGGGTAGCCGATACCGTCTGGCAAGCACAATCCCGGCCGAGTACCCTCAAGGCACGCAGGAATACTGCTAGTGATTCCCCAGGGCGTTGTCACCTCGTGGCAAGAAGGTGCCGAGCAGACACCTCGTTTACAGACTTTACATATTGTCCCTCCAGCAGCATTATCACCTCCGTATACGAGGGGGCGTCCCTGATGAGAAGTGAAACTTGTGGGCTCACCCATGTGTTGAGGATCTGCTGCCTTTGGAAGTCGGTGAAGTCTTCTGTCGAGGTACCGAGGTACGCTTCGAAGCAGCTTAGCCAGTGCTCGAATGTTGCAGTGGCGTCGGCTGCCTATGGGCCCAGCTCCAGGCGATCAGGCTTGAGCAATGAATTCATCTTAGAAGTTTAGTTTATTAAATTGATGTGCCATCAATGAACACAAAACGAGTAGTGAATGTAACTGAGGCTTTAATAAATTAAACAGAAAGCCTCTTGGCCTCTGATCCTGAACTGGGTCAGTGGAGGAGACCAGCCACTTTATACGGAGCCCGAGGGGAGGCGGAGCCATCAGGCAGTGGTTTACCACATTCCATGTAATACAGTGGCAGTTTACCACAATAACATATTATATACTACAGTGGTTCGGAGACAGCAGGGTCAAGCCCAGGCATCTAACAACACAACAGTACAATACAATCCAATGCAATAAAGTGGTTTACCACAGAACTGCTGATAAATCAAGAAGCAACTGCAGAAGACTCCCTGGAGACAAAATCCAAAGGTCACAGAAACCGAACATGACAGAAAAAGATGCAGTTGTTTCCAAAGCTGCTCCCAACTAAAGGTGTTTTTTATGGTAATATTGTTAAAAATACAGACAAGTAAGATGAGTCGGAAGGTCTGATTGCATTGTTGATACGCTATATTAATTTGAAACAAATAAAATGTTGATGCAGAAATTCTGAATTGAGTTAGGCTTGTCAACTCGTGTCATACGTTGGTGAACTTATGAAGAGTTGGACATTTTTACTTTTTTAAAAAACAGCATGGAATATGAAGAATTTACTTTGAGCCGATATGGAGATTAGGGGGTCAGAAGACTTGTTATGATTTATGTACAGGCAGGAGCTAACACCTGTCTCTGGAAAGTCATTGAAATGTAAATATCCGTGCAGAGCAGTCTATTTCAAACATTTTTTCTCGGGACCACTTTGCCAACCAGCCGACCTTTGCGACCCATCCCGGCTGACCCTCACAACATACGCCACATTCTCTTACCTTTAATGCGAAATGAGAGCCTGCTTGGTCCTAACGATCTCACCTGAATCAGGTTCAAAGGCGCAGAGGGCAATGCGCCTATCAGGTGCAGACTTCAGCCAGTTCCTTTGTGCTGTCTTCATCTTTATGAAAAGAGAAAATCCAACCTCGCACATATAGGTTGTCATGCAACCCCAGAATGCTGACAGCCTCATGGGTTTTTGGCATGTTTTTTATGTGGTATCACAGGTCAGCTGCAGCAGTCTTTTAATTTGGAGTCAGCTGTAAGTTAATAACTAACTCTGTGATCTCAACGTCAAATGGAATTTTTCACCCATCACTTCTCTTTCAAAACTTCTCCTGTCATTTGCCAGTGGTTGCCCGCATATAACACTCATATACTTGCATCCTTATTTGCAATGTCACAATTGACAAACCCATACCAAGAAATCACCTTTTTACTGTTTTGTTCCCAAATTAAGTTTCTTCTTTTGTCGGCTGTTAACCAGAGGCCCTATAACCCTGGACAGAGATAACATGAGCACTGCTCTGTCCTGCCCTGGACTCTCTTGTGCAGCTCTCTGCAGCATATTCTGTTGTGAGATCGTGTCCAGGAGGTGCCTATTTGAGTCTCTGGCCACCTCTTATTTCTAAGAATATGATCCATCTTCATGGTCCTCTTGCCAGCAGCTAGAAAATAGAAGCAACTCAGCTCCATAATTTGGTGCCAGAGCACGTGCAAGGCGCTTGACATCAAGTATACATGTTTGGTGAATGACCTGCTTTCTGCTGCCACTTCTGGCCGTAAGACTCCACACAGCCTCATTTACTTACATGTAAAAGCCGGCAGCAACCACCATTGTCAATGTAAAGGCTGAAAGCAGCTGTTGGGTACTTCTCCTGCAATCGGGACCACTGCAGGAATGGCGTGACCTGTCACCCCATGAGCCTACCGCTAATCACCTGCGACCGGGCTTGTGGAATTTACAGCTCCTATTGTCTGGATATTCCTAGAAACTCAAATAAAATGGTCATCAGTGTCTGCAAACATGAAACCTAATAAAGAGAGGTGCTGAGAAACCTATTTATCACAAGCAGGTATGTGAAGGACAGCATTCATTCCCCATTGTGTGACAATGGCTTGCGGCATTGTTAAAGATTCTTTTAAGGTATGTCGGACTGAGATTTGATTCAATCTCACATCATTAAAGTTTCAGGTTTCTTTTTACTTATAGAATGTTGTGGTTATTGTAAGTCATTGATTTCCATCCCAGGATATTGCTGCAGGGATTCCTCAGAGTAGTACCCTAGGTTAAACCAACTTTAGCTGCTTGATCAATAACCTTCATCATAAGATCAGAAGTGGGGATGCTCACTGATGATTGCACAATGCTCAGCACCATTCATGACTCGTAGGATACTGAAGCAGACCAAGTGCATATGGAGCAAGAATTGGCCAATAATCAGCCTTTGGTGATACATGGCCATAGCATTTATGCCATTCAAATGCCAGACAATGACCACCTGCAACAAGGGAAAATCTACCCATCTTCCCCTGACATTCACTGGCATTTTCATTGCTGAATTCCTCACTCTCAACATCCTGTGTTTAACATTGACCAAAATCTGAACTGGATCAGCCATGTAAATACTGTGGCTATAACAGCAGGTAAGAAGCAGTGAATTCTGTGGGGAGTAACTCACCGCCTGACTCCCCAAAGTCTAGACAACATCTAAAAGGCACAAGTCAGGGTGTAATGGAATACTGTCCACTTGCCTGAATGAGTGCAACTCCAACAGCATTCTAGAACAAAGCACTTTATCCACCATTGTAAATATTCCCTCCTGCTGCCACCACACAGTGGTAACTGTGTGTACCATCTGCAAGATGCACTGTGAAAACTCACTAAGGCTCCTATGACAGCATATTCCACATCCGCCAACTCTGCCACCTAAAAGGACAAGGGCAGCAGATGCATGGGAACACTGCCACGAGGAGGCTCCCCTCCAAGCCACTCACCATCCTGACTTGGAAATATGTCGCTGTTTCTTCACTGTCGCTAGGTCAAAATCCTGGAATTCCCTGCCTAACAGCACTGTGGGTACATCTACAACACAGGGACTATCATGGTTCAAGACTATAGTGCTTCTCAGGAGCAATTAGGGATGGGCAATAAATGCTGGCCTAGCCAGTGACACCTACATCCCAAAAGCAAAATTGAAAAAAGATTGTGGATTTTTGTATTGTAGCCACACTTCTGAGATGGATAACAGTTGCTCATTCCAGGATATTCCATGGTAAACATACAGTTCCACCTGGGGAAATAAATTACAGTTGGAGTGTTCTGTTTCTTTTTACGTCCACTCTTTAAAGATATTCGGCTGGATTTTCAAAAGCTGCCTGGGATCCCATTGAAAATTGTATTCCTGGAAAATGTTACTGCATCCCAAAGCCTCTGGAATGCAATGCAATTTTCACTGCAATTTAATTTTCAAAGGGAGTGCAGTAGGGGCAACTGGGAACTAACCCATCTCCCAATTAAATGTTGTTGAGCTCATTGATAAGCCCATCAAAGGAGACATTTTACATTTTCAATTGGGAGACGTAAGGAACATGCAGTCTCTGAGACGTTTCAAGGTGCAGCTGGAACATGTTGGAGACACAAGAATCGAAGAATAATGCTTAACTGCTTGACCAGTGACACAGAGTTACGTCAGTTGTACCTAAGGGCCTTGTATTTGTGAATAATGATTGGCAATATTCGTAAGGGATGTGAGGCTGCTCGTTCAATTATTCTTTTATTTTTTAAAATAAATTTAGATTACCCAATTCATTTTTTCCAATTAAGGGGCAATTTAGCATGGGCAATCAAGGCAGCCCCGGGGTTGGTTGCTGGGCCTATGTCACCCGCCACACTCAGTGTGGTGGAGGATTCGGGCCCGAAGGCTGTCAGCCACCCAGTGTCGGGACCACAGGGTGCACATGAGACGCTCTGTAGCAGGGTGCAGGGCTCACTCATGCCTGACACTGTGTCGCCCCCTCACCCCCTCTGGGGGACTCCCAGAATCTGGCACATCATAATTGCAGGTTCTTTTATTTTTATGCCTACGAAGATAGTTCAGGCAGTGCCCCATTGGGCCCCCTCCACTAACACCCCGACTCCCTCTTTCCCCACCACCCCTTCCTTTCCGTTCTGTTGGTACAAGAGGCGAGGGTATCTGGTCTCTACAGTGCTTGTACCATTTTTTTTGTAGAAATGTGGTGTGAGCTGTTTTAATAATCAGAGTATCCACTGTAGCCATCTGGGATGGCCACTTACAACTAGGGACAGAGAAACTCGCAAAGCCTGGCGGGTAAAATGGACAAAGCCAGATTCAGGCAGGCTCAGGGCCTGAAATGTATATTTGCAAAGAAGAAGTCCAGACGGTATCGAAACGCCGACCAATTAGCATTTTGATAGGGCCGATTAGCATTTGATGGCCCATCTTCACCAAAACAAAGGACTGGTACTCGAGCGACCGCTACATTCCCAGACATTACGGCGCCATTCCCTGTTCAGGGGAAACGTAAACAATGGGGTCAGTGACCGCTTGGGACACACCAAGCCATCCAGATCCTTGACCACTTATTGGTGAGGAATCGAACAAAGTGATTAGATATCACCCAATTAGTGGGGCACAAACTGAAGGACCGCCCAAAGGAGCGTGAAAACCCCCAAGTATAAGAAGAAGAGTTCGCCATATGTTCTCTTGAACCTGGCACCCCGGCCACAACCATTTCCAAGTGCAGCAACTCCAGAAGCAAGCCCAAGTTCAGCGCTCGCTACCAGACGGACGAGCCTAGCTGAGCAGCAGTTACTTCTCCAGACTCGTTAGTTCCATAATCGGACAGCGGCCACTGTTCCTCTGACCTAAGCCTGGTGCCTTAAGTTAAGTACAGGTTGTCTTAGTCGATGGGTATAGTTAACTAGTAGTGGTTATGTTGCATGACTAATTGTGTGTAAATAAAGTACCCTCGACCTTGAACTAATTAACTGGTGTTTTGACTCTTTGATCGATAGCCGGTTGAACCTTGTGGTGGTATCATTTGATACCTGCCGACTCTAAGCATTAGAACATAGATATCAAAAGAAAGGAGGGCAAACTCACTGATTGCTATAATTGTAACAGAGGCATAAAAAGACAGAGGAAAAGAAAGCATAACACTGCGCCCTCCCTCCTCACTGTACATTGGTACCCTGTTTCTCCAACACAACATTAGTGTTTGTAGCGTTTGGCCTTTTATATATTTTTTACTGTTTTCATAAAAATATATGGCCAATCCACCTAGCTTGCACACCTTTGGGTTGTGGGGGCAAAACCCATGCAAACATGGGGAAAACGTGCAAACTCCACATGGACAGTGACCCAGAGCCGGGATCGAACCTAGGACCTCGGCACCATGAGACAGCAGTGCTACTGCTCGTTCAATAATAATAATCTTCATTAGTGTCACAAGTAAGCTTACATTAATACTCCAATAAAGTTACATTGAAAAGCCCCTAGTCGCTACATTCCTGCGCCTGCTCGGCTACACTAAGGGAGAATTCAGAATGTCCAATTCACCTAACAAGCATGTCTTTCGGGACTTGCATTTCTTTGGTCTTGGTCCCATACAATGAATGGAGAAATGTTTCAAACAACAAATCGGTCTGAATTTTCATCCCCAAGACGTAGTGCATGATTGGGATATTTCCTGAAATTGCAAACTCAATCCAGGAGAAAGTGTCCTGAAAGTTAAGATTTCAGTTGCTGGCATGCAGGGGTCTCTGGGAATCAGACCAGTTGACTCCAGAATGAGTGCTAAGGCTGCTGAGCATGGAGCTGGGCTGGGTAGAAGGCATGGCTTGCCACAGTGGCACGTTGTCAAAGATCCTTTTTAAAAAAGCATTAAAACAAAAACCAGCCCTCCTCCTTACCCCTCAAAACCCTTTCACCTCCCACGCCTCCTATGCCAATCTAAGTCCCTCTAACCACCCCATTACCCTTTACAGCCCCAAATTCAACTTACTATGAACCCAAGTTACCTACCATTTACCTTTACACATACCATGCCAACCTTGTAACCACCTTGGAAGACTTTATTAGTCATGCACAGATCAAATAAAATAAGGTTTCAAGGAAAGAGTGTTATGGCCCCTCCCGCTGGCCTGATCTTCCCGTCCCACTGAAGTCAATGAACCATTGAATGTTTGCCGAATTTTCTCGTCTCACCCTCTCATGGTGGGTCCATAAAAGTCAGCCTTAAGCATCTATTGCAGACTTTATATTTTAAAAAGTCATTCATAAAATACCATTCACTACATTTAGACTCCTTCAACTTCATAATTCCGTATAAGGACAATCACTTCCCTTTAGCCCCAAGAGCTATATCTAGTGGGCGGCACGGTAGCACAGTGGTTAGCACCATTGCTTCCCAGCTTCAGGGTACCAGTTTCCATTCCCGGCTTGGGTCACTGTCTGTGTGGAGTCTGCCTGTTCTCCCCGTGTCTAGGCAGGTTTCCTCTGGGTGCTCTGGTTTCTTCCCACAAGTCCCGAAAGACATGCTGTTAGGTCATTTTGGACATTCAGAATTCTCCCTCTGCGTACCCAAACAGGTGCCGGAATGTGGCGACTAGGGGCTTTTCACAGTAACTTCATTGCAGCGTTAATGTAAGCCTATTTCCTGGGGAGTGTGCATGACTGCTACATCCTGGGGCAGCCGGTCATCCCCAGCGTCTTCGAGGACCACCCCAGGATGGGCAGCTGACTATTTGGGGATAAGGGGTACCTCTGAGGACCTGGATAATGACGCCAGTATGGAGGCCGGAGAATGAAGTGGAGACCCGGTACAGCGAGACCCATGTGGCGACCTGAGCACATCAAACACTCGAGATGCGGTTCTGATGCCTCAACCTCTCCAGTGGTGCTCTGCAGTACACCGGCCGCAGGGTCGACGCTTTGTGGTAGTCTGCTGTGTCACCCACAACTTCACACAGCAGCGATCCAACAAGCTGGAAGTTGGTGAGGAAGAAGATGTGGCCACCTCTGAGGTGGAGGAGGAGGAGGATGAGGATAAGGATGATGAGACGTCACCAACCAGCAGGGGCTGGAGGACAAGCCCTTGGAGGAACCAGAAGACCAGCCGGAGGATGCAGGACAGGCGATAGCAGCGAGGTTCCAGCAAGCCTGGAGGGCCAGGGATGCTCTCATACTCACCCGATTTGCTTGGGACATGGCCTGGTCTGTCATCCCCACTCCCATTTTCCCACCCTCCCTGGGTCTGCGTCATATCACTCCAGGGTGCTGGGACTGTGTTGGTACTGTCAGCGGGTCACTGTCGAGCGCAGGGGTTGATGATAACCCGCAGAGAGCTGAGCACCAGTGCTCCTCAATCTATGCCATAGTCTGACTCCTGACTGTCTGCTGAATGCTCGCTCACACTCATCACCTGCACGCGGTATGCCCGGGGATGAGGGGATGCCTGGAGAGATGGGCTAAAAGGTCGGATGTCAGCCCATATTGAAGAGGAAAGTGACAGAGACATCATACTGGTTGTGTACAAGGGTGTTTATTGTGTTCACGCTGGGACGGACGGGCAGCTGCCCCTGCATCTTCTGGCTCTGCCAGCCCTGGCGGTTCCCCATGGTCTGCTGACACCCTCGTCGATGTTCCTCAGAGACTGGGACATGCTCTGCAGCACCTCGACAATGCCCATCTGTGAGTGGGACAAACTCCGCAGCGTCTTGGCCATTGCCATCTGTGATTGGGGCATGTCCCGCAGAAACACATCATGGTCACCCTGGTACTGATTGACGTTCTCCAGCGAGGCAGACCCACTGTCGAGACCATCAGCCATGGCCATCACGCACTGCACAATGCACCAGGCTCTCCACTGCGGTCGCCATCTTAGCAGTGTTGGTCTCAGTGAGACGCATTGCCGGTGACATCTTCTGCACCCATAGTCTCTGCGACTCTTCCAAACGGCCAATGATCTGCTGGACTGTCATTGACATCTCCCTCTGAATGTCCTGGTTGCACCCTCTGGTCTCCAACAGCTCTGGGAATACCTTTTCCAGTGGCCCAGCTGAGTCCTGGGATCCAGTAGACCTCTGACAGCTGCCTCGCCTGGGGGTTCCTGCCTCCACCTGATTTACTTCAGCAGCTTTGTGGTTCTCACCAGACTGTGTCCCAGAGGTCTGACCATGAACATTTCCCACCGAGGTGCGTGTATCTCCGCTGGTGGGGGGTTTGGTTGACAGCTATGACACCTCAATTGAACTACCTCAGATCTTGGCTCCGAGGTGTTCTCCTGGGAGGCTGAAGGACCTGCAGGAGAATGGACATGTGGTCAATGGGAGAGTTGGGTCAGTCGGTAAGACAACAACAAATCACATTGACAGGTCCTCCGGGTGGAGCCCGGTGGTTCCTCACCTCTGTGGTGTTCGCCAACCTCTGCATTGGTGACCACCCTGTCCTCAGTCCCCCCCCCCCCCTCCAGTAACCTCAAGGGCCTGCTCCTCGAAAGTGGTGAGGATTCTTATCTCCGACACCCCACTGCCAGTCTGGGCCCTCACCCAACGATTGGGGAAGAGTTTTTCCTGAGGGGATACAGAGAGGGCATCATTAGCCACACACGTGATTCACAGTGGTGGGGGATGGGGTGTGAATGAAGGATTGGGGGGGTTGAAGGTTGGAGGGTGTGGAGGAGTGTTGGGGGCCTCATGGATAGTTGGGGGGTAGATGCTTGCATGGAGGTGGAAAGGTCTCAGGGGGGGGCGGGGTTGGGGTTGTTGTCGACTCACTTGTGCTGCTCACTGTAGGTCATTGACCTTTTGACGGCAATGGAGGCTAGTCCTCCTGGCCACACTCCCAGCGCTCCCAGCTGCCGCCACCTCATCCCAGGCAGCACTGGCTATCATATGACTGACCCTCCAGGACCCTTGAGGGTACAGGACATCCTTCTGACTTCCACTGTGTCTAGGAGCCTGGCCAGATCTGCATCCCCAAATTTCTGGCACGGTTTCCTGGGTGCCACTGTTGCGAGCTGGCTGGGATTGGCTGTGCAAGATCTGTTTAAATACCACTCAACCATGCTAGCGGGGGACTACGGGTGCGGTGCCAGCAAATCAACTAGTGAGTCATCAAATGGGCAGAATAGCATGGTGGTTAGCACTGGTTCTTCACAGTGCCAGGGCCCCGGGTTTGATACCTGGCTTGCGTCACTGTCTGTGCAGAGTCTGCACGTTCTTTCCGTGTCTGCATGGGCTTTATTCCATCAGTCTCAAAAGACGTACTTGTTTGGTGAAATGGTTATTCAGTAAGTTCATTGCAGTGTTAATGTAAGCCTACTTGTGACATGAATAAAGATTATATTATATTATTATTATTTGCAGTGAGGAGCCCATGGGCCTCGTTATGTCAAACAATTAATATTGAATAGCATTGCCGGCTTTGCTAGGCTGAGCAGCGGATAGATCGCCGCAGTCCCTTTTCCTATCGCACTCAGAAACGCTTCGGGAGAGTTGGGCCCCAAATATATTGGGCGGGATTCTCCCATACCCAGCGGGGCAGGGGGTCCCGGCGGAATCCTCAGCTCCTTCAGGGGCTAGGCCAGTGCCAGAGTGGTTTGCGGCCCGCCGGCCGGCGTGGAAGGTCTTTGGCCGGCGTGGGTCCGCGCATGCGCGGGAGCGTCAGCGGCTGCTGGTTTCATCCCCGCGCATGTGCAAGGGGGGGGGGGTTCACCTTCGTGCCGGCCATCATGGAGGACCACACAGCCGGTGCGTAGGAAAAGAGTGCCCCCACGGCACAAGCCGCCTGCAGTTCAATGGGCACCGACCGCACCGAGCCAGGCCAGCGTGGGGGCACCCCCCGCGTCTCCACCCCCCCCCCCCCCCCCCCCCCCAGACCGTGAAGCCTAGTCTAATTTACGGCGGCGGGACTGGCAAAGAACGGGCAGGACTTCGGCCCATCGCGGGTCGGAGAATCACCGGGGGGGGGCGCTGTGAGCGGCCGCTGACCGGCGCGGTGCAATTCCCGCCCCTGCCGAATCTCCGGTGCCGGAAAATTCGGCGGCCGGTGGGGGCGGGATTCACGCCTCCCCCCGGCAATTCTCCGACCTGGCGGGGGGGGTTGGAGAAACCCTCCCATTATCTCCAAATTTAGCAGATGATATAAAGTTGTGTGGGAGAGTGATCTATGACGAGCATTTGGACAGGCTGAGTGAGTGGGCATATGCATAGCAGATGTAGCATAACGTGGATATATGTGAGGTTATTTGCAATTGTATAGGGCATTGGCACGTCCACACCTGGAGTATTGTGTGCAGTTTTGGTATCCTTATCTGAGGAAGGATGTTCTTGCTGTGGAGGGAGTGCAGTGAAGGTTTACCAGGCTGATTCCTGGGATGGCAGGACTGATCTATTAGGAGAGACTAAATCAGTTAGGATTATATTCATTGTAGTAAGAGAGAGAGGGAATCTCATAGAAACTCATAAAATTCCAGCAGGATTAGACAGGGACAGTTCAGAAAAAACGTTCCCGATGATGGGGCGGATATGGAGATATGACGGGATCGATGAGGAGATATAATAATAATACGAATAATAATCTTTATTGTCTCAAGTCGGCATACATTAACACTGCAATGAAGTTACTGTGTCAAGCCTCTAGTTGCCATATTCAGGCACCTGTTTGGGTACACGGAGGGAAATTCCAGAACGTCCAATTCACCGAACAGTAGGTCTTTCGGGACCTGTGGGAGGAAACTGGAGCACCCAGAGGAAACCCACGCAGACACAGGGAGAGCGTGCAGTCTCCACACAGAGTGACCCACGCCTAGAATCGAACCTGGAACCCTGGAGCTGTGAAGCTCAAGTACTACCTATGAGGGGAAGGCGGGATCCAGGTATTGAACTTGATGATCAGCATGATCATAATGAATGGCAGAGCAGGCTCAAAGGGCCGAATGGCCTCCTCCTGCTTCTATTTATGTTTCTATGTATGTTACTTTTACCTTCAAACGACCATGCTTAAGTTGGATTCCCACCAATGCTTCTCCCCGAACCATGCTTAACTTTGTAACATTGGCCAACATGACAATGCAATTCTGACAGATCAGTTTTATTTTGTGACAGTGTTTTTCTTGGTCTGAAATTGATTTTACTGCACTGTAGGACATTTATCTGCTGCTTCTAAGACTTCTCCTAATCTGTAAATTCTGCACCGCATAACCATATCTCACAGCTTTCACATGCTTCCAGCTATTCAATTGTGACAGATTCATCAGCCAAATACACTGCACCTCATGCATTGACAAAATTCCCTCTCTTACAGGACAAGACAGCCCATAATACGTAATAGCCAGTTGCAGACTCTATTGGCCACTTTGGGGCCAATTTTAGTTGTCTATGTGTTAAGTGGAAGATGACCCAAATGGAGTCATGATCAAGCCTGATGGCTTGATCTGAAGCCTGAGACCAACATGATAACTCCATGCCCAGCTTTTGCAAAGCCCACCATGAAAACTTCCCACAGTGCTGGAGTTCTGTCTTGCACTGGAAGAAGGTTCTGAGGGGAGTATCAGAATGAGGTATCAAGGCACTCCCTGGCAAGATCCAAGGTACAACCTCTTCGATTAAAAGTAACCCTTGCCTAGATATTCCAAACCTTAAAGGTTCTATAACCCCCTTTAAGACTATTGAACCATTCTTGGTCCACTAATGCTCCTTTAGTCTCCAGTTGGTGTTCTGCAGCCTTTTCAGTTTCTTTTGTCAAGTGGCTGCACCTGACATTTTGGGAGAACTATTTTACAGGATGCCTTGGAAACCTTGATCTGGCTTTTCAGTTCATATAGTGACATGAATCTGCCTAGAACCATCAGACAAACCATAGAGTGGAGGACAACTATGAGCTGATTCATAGACAAAGGGCGGTATTCTCCGTTCCCGGGACTAAGTGCCCACGGCGTCGTGAACGGCGTCGCGTTTCACGACGGCGCGAACAGGGCCCGGGCATGACCTATTCTGGCCCCCACAGGGGGCCAGCACAGCGCTGGAGCGGTTCACGCCACTCCAGCCTCCTTACACAGTGCCAAATGGATGCCACGCCAACCCGCGCATGCACAGTTGGGCCTTGCCATCCTGCGCATACGCGGGGAACGTCTTTCGCGCGCCGGCCCCTCACCAACATGGCGCCGGTGTTCTGGGGCCGGCCGCGGAAGGAGGTAGGCCAGGGGGGGAAGAGGCTGGCCCGCCGATTGGTGGGCCCTGATCTCGGGCCAGACCCCATCAGAGCCCCCCCCCCCCCCCCCCGGTGAAGGATCCCCTCTCAGCCCCCCCCCCCCCCACACACAGGCCTCCTCCCCCAGCGTTCCCGCATAGTTCCTGCCGGCAGCGACCAGGGGTGGACGACGCCGGCGGGAACCTGTCGTGTTGGAGCAGCTGCTCGGCCCATTCAGGCCGGAGAATTGGCACTCTCCGTTTGTGACGATTCTCCGAGTGGCCCGGTGCTATTCGCGTGGCGCTGGTTTCGGGTTGGTGGGAGAATCACGTGCAGGTGTCGGGGTGGCGTGGCGCGACTTGCGTGGCGTGGGGGGGGGGGGAGAATACCGCCCAAAAGTCCTTCTTTCGGCACAATTTTAAAGCGGAGAATTTTAGAAATTGGGAAGCTGCAAGAGGGGATAGTTCAGCCAGAGAAGGAGTGGTGGGAAGCTCTGGAGACACTGGAGAACAAGAGAAGCCAGTCAGATTGGGACCCCAGGAGCAAGGGCGGACAATTGGAGGGAATAAGTGTGCACCCCTTGCACGGGTGCAGAGTCACCATCAGGCGGCAGACGTGTTTTAAGATTTTGTGTGCACAGGGAGAGAATTGCCATGTGGACAGGATAGACTGGAAAAATATATTCAAATTCTATGAGATAAAGTCACAAGGCAATCCCTGGGATAAAGATATTTGTTGTCCAGAAGGGATATTGCAAGAAAAGGTTCTGGTCAGCAGCATTCATGGTGAAAGAAAATAAATTCCTTCAGTGAAAAACTAAACTTACAGAGTAGCTTGAACACAGGGGGAGTAGTGGTAGACATGGTAGAAACATTGCCCATTGCAGGCATTCAATTCATTCTAGGGAATGATATATCAGGATCCCAGGGGATAGTGATGCCCACTGTAGTAGAACAGGTGATAGAAAATCCACCCACCAAGAAACCATCAACAGACCACTTTGGATTGCATGGTGATGTGATCATAGGCTCATAAGTTAAGACAAAAGAAGGAGGATTTGTGAGCCCAGGGTGAGGCCGGTGAAATCAGGATATCTGACACCATTTTTAGCACGCTAAATGACAAGTACCCCCAGATCGGCACTGAATGTGCTCCGGAAGCAAGAGTGATTGTTTGGGATGCAGGGGAAATCGGGAGAGAACAGCGCCTTACCATGTCTGGATAGATGAAGCTCTCCATGATTGCGGCCAAGATGGCAGCCCCTATGAGTCGCACATGCCGGGTAGGGTTAAAGATTGCGGCCGCCACGGATAGGATGAGCGGATGACATGTCAGAGGGGGCGGTACCGGCAGGCACGCAGCCACGATGTGGGGTCTGCTGGCCTGTGAGTCTGTGATTCGGGCCTACGATTTTGAAACTTTGGGTCAGGCCAAACAGACTTTGGCAAAGTGGTCTTTCTTGCTGCAGTCGCTGCAAGTTGCATTCCGAGCCGGGCAACGCTGCCTGAGGTGCTGGTTCTGACTGCAAGACGGCCTCCCCCGGGTTGGGCGGGCAGCCGCACGGCACAGGCCTGGGACACCCTTGGATAGGGTGACCACGACGGAATCGCGTGGTCAGAGGGGAAAGCATTTAGGCTCTGGAAGGCTACGTCTAATGAGGTGGATAGTTTTACCATCTCTTCTCGGTTGAGGGCTCCCTTTTCGAGCAGGCGCTGTCTGACATAGTTGGACCAGACTCCAGCCACATAGGAGTCCCGGATGGCGAGTTCCATATGTTGCGAGGCCGTGATATCCTTGTAATTGCAGTTTCGAGCAAGTACCCTCAGGTCGTGTAGGTATTCCTCCAGTGATTCCCCGGGGCGTTGACGACGAGTGGTAAGGAAATGCCGCACGAACACTTCGTTCACCGGCCTCACATAATGTCTTTTCAGGATACCGACCGCGTCTACATACATGGTCGCTTCCTCGATTAGTACGGAGATTCTGAGGCTCACCCGGGCGTGGAGGAGACTCAGTTTCTGTGCCTCGGTAACGGCGGGCGAGGAGGAGGCGGCGAGATAGGCCTCAAAACAGCGGAGCCAGTGCAAAAAGATTCATTTGGCTTCTGCTGCCTGTGGGTCGAGTTCCAGACGATCAGTTTGAGGGCGGCTTCCATAGCGATATCTTAGCTTATTAAATTGATGCGACTATCAATTCACACGAGACGTTGAGTAGAAGTGAACAGTGGTTTTAATCAGCTAGATCTGTGCCTGCCTGCGACTGCTCTGTACTGAGTGCCGCCTACAGGCTACAGATCTATATACATCCCCCGAGAGGGCATCAAATAATACAATACAATGTAATGCAATACAATGGTGAATGGTAGCAGCAATACATTCACCACAGTCATCTCAGGAAGCGTGACCAGTAGATTGGCCTTCAGTGCCGTAAGAAAGTCGATGACCTAAACCGGGTGGCAGCACGGGTGAGTTGACACCAACGCTCCCCCCCCCCCACCCCCAAGACCTTTTTGCCCCCATGTGAGCATCCACACCCACAACCGTCCATGTGGCCCCAACATCCCTTCAGACTCGCCTCCCTTCGACTCCCCAACCCTTCCTTCACACCCACCGCCTCCGCCCCCCACCATCACCACTACTGTGGACCACATGTGCAGCTAATGATGCCATCTCTGTATCTCCGCAGGAGAAGCTCTCCCACAAATGTCGGGAGAGGGTCCAGACTGGCAGAGGCATGCCAGACTGTGAATCCACACCACCTTCGAGGAATGGGCCCTGGGGGAGGAAGAGTGGCCTAGGACACAGCGGTCACAAATGCAGAGATTGGTGGACGCCATAGAGGTGAGGATTCTTTTGGGCGCCACATGTGAGTTGTTATTGACACACTGACTGACCCATTCCTCCCACTGATCACATGTTCATTCTCCCACAGGTCCTTCAGCCGACAGCGCGGCCCATCCCAGGTTGCCCCTCCCCTGCTTCCCATGATTCTGAGGGGTGCGCATCTCCAAAAAATTTTCCTGGTCCACCCACGTCGACGCGACCACCAAGAAAGCTTAACAGCACCTATACTTCCTCAGGAAACTAAGGAAATTCGGCATGTCCACATCACAGCCTGGTATGGCAACGGCTCGGCCCAAGGCTGCAAGAAACTTCAGAGAGTCGTGAACACAGCCCAGTCCATCACACAAACCTGCCTCCCACCCATTGACACCATCTACACCTCCCACTGCCTTACGAAAGCAGGCAGCATAATCAAAAATCCCTTCCACCCGGCTTACTCACTCTTCCAACTTCTTCCTTCAGGCAGAAGATACAAAAGTCTGAGAACTCGCACAAACAGATTCTAAAACAGCTTCTTCCCCACTGTTACCAGACTCCTAAACGACCCTTTTATGGTTTGACCTCATTAACACTACACCCATATATGCTTCACCCGATACCGGTGTTTATGTCGTTACATTGTGTACCTTGTGTTGCCCTATTCTGTATTTTATTTTATTTCCCTTTTCTTCCCATGTACTTAATAATCTGTTGAACCGTACACAGAAAAATACTTTTCACTGTACCTTGGTACACGTGACAATAAACAAAATCCAAATGAGACCGTCTCAGAGGAAATGCTCCGAGGATGCCACGATCGGCGCGTCACAGCTGTCACCCCCACCCTCCATCAGTTCAGATACACACACATTGGTGATAAACGGCACTGGACAGGCTTCTGGGTCAAAATATAGTGAGTACCATATAGTTGGTGATGCACATCAGGTGGAGGCAGTAACGCCCAGGCAAGGCAGCAGTTGGAGGTCTGCTGGATCCCAGGACCCAGCTGGGTCCCAGCCTGATGCTGAGCATCTTGTGCAGGTTTACCCGGAGCTGATAGAGACAGTATGGTGTGACCGAGACATTCAGAGGGAGATGTCAGCAACACTCCAGCAGGTCCATAGACGATTGGAGGAGTCCCAGATGCTATGGGTGCAAGAGATGTCACCGGCAATGCTTGGCACCGAGACTAACACTGCTAGGGTGGCGACCACAGTGGAGAGCCTGGTACACGATGTCGGCAGCATGAGTGAAGGTGTCCAAGGTGTGGCGCAGTCGGTGACAGCCATAGCTGAGGGCCTTTTCAGAATGTCCGACTCGCTGGGAGATGTGATCCAGTACCAGGCTCACCTTGATGAGGTGCTGTGGGACATGTCCCACTCTCAGATGGGAATGGCTGAGGCACTGTGGAGCTTGTCCCAGTCGCAGGTGGGCATTGCCGAGGCGCTGCAGAGCATGGCCCAATCACTGAGGAGCATCACCGAGGGCATTGACACCTTGGTGCAGACATTTGGGAACCACCAGGGCTGACAGAGCCAGATGATGCAGCCGGGGCTCGAACCAGCTGCCGTTGATCCCAAGATGAACCCCAGGGCCCTATGGGCACTGACCGGGAGGATGGGGCATTGGTTGCCAATCTGGACCCGTCCAATGGAGTGGTGACGACAGCCACCATCTCCCCCAAGTTCCACCCCTCTGATGAGGCCGCGTCTGGAAGTCAGCACATAGGACAGGGTGTCATGGGTATGCATGTGCCGCCAACAAGTGCACCAGGGTCCTCTGGCCCCAGAGACCCCAGAGGCACCTGCCAAGGCCCGGTTACATCGCAAACTGTTTGTTGCCTGGCACGGTTCTCATTTTCGGCCCCCCGCTATTCACAAGCCTCGTTTCGTTCAAGCGAGAGCGTAAAAAGGCCAGAGAATCGCACTCAGTGACTTCCCTAGAATTCATTTGTACAATCAGGAAGTACGGAAAATTTTAAACCAGCGATTAACCTACCTCCCAGGTAGAGCCAGAGCGAACTGGCAGATGGAGGCTGAGAGGCGACCTGATAGAAATTTATAAAATTATGAGGGGTATAGACAGGGTGAACAGTTGAAGGCTTTTTCCCAGGGTGGAAATGGCAATTGTTATATTTTAAATAATGACTTCTCTAAAATATATATATATTACTCTTGAATCCACCAGGATGATAAAATGACTAATAGTCTTCTTGTTGAAAGATTAACTATTTAATGAGTAATAAAATAATAAACTGTGAGTCCTTTTACTCAATACTAAACTAACAATAACGAATTAAAGTACAGTACAGATAACTATATAACTATACAGTATTGCAACAAACTAGTTCTAACTTATCTCGCTCTGGCTATTCTATGTCTTGCTTGTTCACTGTTCTGAATCACATCATCATGATCATCTGACTTAGAAAAGGTAGGAAACCAGTTCTTATAGTTTCTGACTGTGAGGCATCCAGTGTTGAAATAACTGTACTACATTTCCATACATTGATCATGTATATTGATATCGGAATATTACTACAACAATTACAAGGGGACACACGTTCAAGGTGAGAGAGGATAGGTTTTGTGGAGATGTACGCGGGAAGTTTTTACACAGAGGGTGGTGGTGGCCTGGAATGCACTGCCAAGTGAGGTGGTTGAGGCAGATACGTTAGTGACCTTTAAGACTTATCTGGATAGACACATAAACAGATTGGGTATAGAAGGGTACAGGAATTTGATCTAGATAGGATATGTGATCGGCGCAGGCTTGGAGTACCGAAAGGCCTGTTCCTGTGCTATATTGTTCTTCGTTATTTCATTTCTACACTCCTATAAAAGTATTGGCAGGAATAAACTAGGCAGAACGGGGTTAGCGACGCATAACATTGATGTGGGGGCAATCCATTCCCATCAAACAACATCCATATAGTTTAAGTCCAACTAAATTAAATTGATGGCACAATCTAACCAAATTGCAACAGGGTCCAGTGTCGAGCACGTTTAGCCGGGTGTTTCCCGACGTTTGCAGCACCAAGAAAGACGACACTATCGAACGGGACTCAGTTGCACTCCTGGGCTTCAGCAGAGAACGCCCCCCTGAGGCTGCACTTAGTCCTGATTCCTGCACTGAGGAGCTCTTCTCGCCAAAACTCCTTGCTGCAGGAAATCAGGAAGCCATTTTTAAATGACCCTCCAACCAAAAACAACACCCAGAGCCCCCCAAAGCCCCAACTCACCTGTAAGTGGGGGGGTCCTTGGGAACCCGAATCCTGCCTGACACGGGCACGGCACCCTCTTGACAGTGCCAGGTTGGCATGCAGGTGGCAGTGCCAAGGTGCAAGGTGCACCCAGGAGGCACCCTGCCCAGAGGCCAATCACCCAAAGCCTCCAATGCCCTGGTACCCCCCGACCCTCCCAAGGACGGTTCCACCAGGTCCCTGTTTCTGGGGACCAGTGCTGAATGGCAGTGTAGGAAGATTTCCTTCACCTCTGCAGCCTGCGGGTCGAGTTCTAATCGATCAGGTTTGAGGGCTGATTCCATAGTAGTTTTCTTCAAGTTTTCTAAGACTATTAAATTGATGTGACCATCAATTCACTCGGAACACGATTGGAAGTAAATTGTGGTTTTAATAGTCTTAAAACTGAGCCTGCCTGCGACCAGAAGAACTGAGGGCAGGCTAACACGGCTGCAGCACTTTATACTTCCGGTAGTGGGAGGAGCCAAAGGTGGAGCCCTGTACAAGCTCTTCATCTCCCCCTATGGGCAGAGCCACGCAACGGCTCACAGACAGAGCCCACAAGGACATAATACTATACAATACAATACAGTGTGAATTACATTCACCACAGATCTGGAGGTTGCTTTAACTAGAAATCCTTCCCTTGACAGTTTCAGCACATGATCTCACCCATCCTCTCTTGTGGGGAACCCTAAAAGTGAAATGCTAATGCAATGGTTGAGCCTTGGCGAAGCCCATGTTGCAAATCTGTTACCTGCCCCAGCAACTGGCGCTGCACACCCCCTTCCTCCATCACCAATGTGTGTGGGTCAGTTTGGATGACCCTTCAATCTGTTTGGTTAAAAGGGACGTACAGTTGGAGAATCTGCTTGCCCAGGTCCCAGATCAGACTGTATTCACACCAGTGATCATTGTTGCGCAAAAGCCCACTATTATCTGTGGGCAGCTGTACGGTAATAAACCATTCATAGTTTTTGGGCATCACAGGCTAGGCTGTTATTTTTTTGTCCATCCCTGCTGCCTTTAAGGTGGTGGTGAATTGTCTTTTCGAACTACTGCAGTCCAGGCAGCGAAGCTCAGAGTGCTGTTCGGAAGGGAGTTCCAGAATTTTAACTTGAGATCAAAGGAACAGTGATATATTTCCAAATCAGTATGATGTGTGACTTGAAGGAGAACTTGTCGCTGATCAAAGAGTTTAGCTAATTATGCAGTAATTTCTATATGTTTAATGCAGAACAGTGCTCATGAAGTAATCAAATAGCCCCTCCCACTCAATTATTTGCTTCCTTGTTCATTAGCAAACAAAGCTTCCAGAACTTTGTGTATGAAACAAATAAGCCAAGTTGACAATCATCTTTAAATATCTTATAAACCCAAGTTGTGTCAGATCCAAATTATTGCCATGACGATTATAAGGTTTTCCTTTCAGGTTCAAGAATTCTCCTGTTTAAAAAAAATCAAAAGTTGCAATAAAGAAACAGCAGAAAATTAATTTGAATGGACGTGGCCGAGTGCTGCTTGAAGTAAAATAAATTAATTGCCATTTGTTACTCAAGATACCTGAAGTACATGGCCAAAAACCGCAGTTCTCACAAATCTTCAAAGTTTGAACAGTTTTAACCTCTTGTCCCTTCTAAGGGTTGATAAAGAAGTACAAAGTTTCAAATGGATCTCGCATTATATCTTTAATTAGTGTCTTGATTTAAAAAATAACTCCTTTGCTGTAAGGTATTCACCAGAGAGAATACTGTGAAGTAAAGTCAATATCAAAGCCCAGCAACAGACTGTTGAACTAGAAATCACAGAAAGCAGCATGCTCAACAAAAGGAGTTTAACTGACAGTGCTCCTTCATTTCAATTTACATAATCCTAGAGATCAATGTGATCTTGAGACACAGAGGTCCCGAAGGGCTGGCGACATGTCTATTTCAATAAAAGGCAGCATGTTAGTATTGATCTGAGCTACGGAATTTTCCATTGAAAGGAAAAGAAATAGACATTGTGATGCATCCCTTTTGACCCTCTTAAGACATGAGAAGATTAGAAATATTAAGGACAAACAACAGCGATCATTCCTGTTTCTAATCCTTTCTTTCATGGAACATAGTTAAATTCATCAATTTGCATGGCAAATCATATTATCAGCATGTGTATATGTTGTTAACTATTATGACTGCTCACCTTTCTATTGAATTCTCCAATTTGGTTAATTCTTCTGATATTATTCCAAATAGAACACATAGTGAGATTTCTATATGGTCAGTTTTCCTTTATTTATTTCTATTACTTCTGCATTCCTACAACACCAACTATGAACCAAGGGGCTAGTTTAGTCTGGACTTTTTTCTCCGATGTGGCATTATATTCACTGACAGGAGGTAAAAGCACAGCATGGTATGGTTAAGCATGACCTTTCCCTTCTCCTCTGAAGATGGGATAATCTTATAATAAGGGACCTTTACATTTTCCTGGTCAAAGAATGCTTCAAACACACAGACGAGTGTACTTCCCAAAGCATAAAACAATTTTAAGTACTACATAAATACAAAATGTCAACTTTTTCAAAATATTGACGATGTTTTGGAATATCATGATGTACAGTCCAATGGCCGAAGTTCAAAATAAAACAGAAAAGTCTGGAAAATCTCACCAGGTCTGGCAGCATCTGTGGAGAGAGAAGCAGTGTTAATGGGTGGGATTCTCCAGTTCCCCAGTCGGGTGTTTACCAGAGGCACGCCATTTACTGGCAACGGGATTCTATCTCCCCGCCACTTGTCAATAGGATTACCCATTGAAACCACCCCATGCCGCAGTGAAACCCATTGGCAAGGGGGCACTGCCAAGGAGAAAAAGGAATCTTGGTGACCAGAGAATTCTGACCAACCTTTCAAGTTGGTATGATTCTCTTCCAGAGCTAAAGAGAGGGAGAAATGTGATGGATTTTATACTGTTCGTTAATGTTTGATCATGCAATTGAATTTTGATTTCAATATAGGTTCAGATTCAAACATATTGCTTTCATTTTGTGTTCAAATGCGCCACCAGAACAGTGATCCAATGCTATGCCTTAAGCTTTAGCAAAAGAAATGGCCCAAATCTTCTGGTTAGCATCAGAACCACTGTGTTCGATGTTTTTCGTTTAGAAAATTGTGCACTTCATCTAATTATGTTTACAAGCATCCAACCTCTAATGCAGCAGCCAGAACAACTCACTCAATGCAGGAATCCATACAAAGACCTTCAGCAAGGACCAGCACAGAAGACACATCTTTTTACGGCACAATCTGGTTGTTACTCAATGGGTGAACGGATGAAGTGATTGGGTGAATGTGTGAGTGGATGGGTAGGGAGACATGTGGGTCCGGTGACAGGAGTGGTAGTCACGTTGGGGGTTAATCAGACCTGGTCAGGGGTAATTAGGTCAGCTCAGAATTCTGGTAAGGGGTCGGGCAGGTGGTCAGGGGTTAGCATAGTTTGGGGGGTTGGCAGTGCAATTTAGTTATTAGGAGGGTCAGTTGAGTAGTTACCCAAGGGTTAGACAAGTATTCTCTTGCCTAATAGGTCCTGGATAATGATAGAATCCCTACAGTGCAGAAGGAGGCCATAGGGGCTGGTTTAGCTCACTCAGCTAAATCGCTGGTTTTTAAAGCAGACCAAGCACGCCAGCAGCACGGTTCGATTCCCGTACCAGCCTCCCCGGACAGGCGCCGGAATGTGGCGACTAGGGGCTTTTCACAGTAACTTCATTGAAGCCTACTCGTGACAATAAAGCGATTTTCATTTCATTTTCATTTCACCCCATCAATTCTGCACCAACCATTCGAAAGACCTCCTTACACAGGCTCAATTCTTGCCCTTTTCCCTGTAACCCCACCTAACCTTTGAACACATAGGAGCAAATTAGCATAGCCAATTCATCTAACGTGCACATTTTTGGAATGTGAGAGGACACTGGAGCACCCGGAGGAAGCCTATGCAGACACAGAGAGATGTGCAAACTCCACACAGTCACCCGAGGTAGGAATTAAACCCGGGTCCCTGGTGCTGTGAGGCAGCAGTGCCAATCACTGTGCAGCCCCTATAACTGAGAAAATTCTCAATTGTTGAAGGATAATGCAAGATTAAATGAGAATAGAAGTATTGATATTGGTATAAGTATGACCATCCAGGTAATTGAGGATGGATATTCATTTCCCTTCTGTTACCTAAGCTCAAGTGAAGTCCAGAATGAGATGAACTCCTGTCACTGTGTCCTATGAAGGCTCTATAAGAAATTAATTTGGATAGTTCCAATTTTATCCCAGTGAAAATCGGAATAGGTCACTTTGTTGCCCCAGTGCAACTTACAATGAAGACCACAGAGTGAATAATGTAGGGTGCTGTAGTGATATATTCCTGATGTTAACACTGAGACACATTGGACACGATTTTTGAACTCCGTTTGCCATGGGCACAAATCCCAATAAGGACGCTAAGTCTTGCGAGAGGACCATACGGAATTTGCGCTTGGGAGATCCCAGCTTGAGATCTTTTCCGTCCCCACTGGTGTTATGATCAGGCTCACATCCACAAAGGGTGCAAACATGGTTACCATTAATTTGCATTGATTTAAATATTAGTAAACTGCTTTGCGCCTGGTGCACAGCCCCGTAGTGTCCTGCACCATGGAATGCTCCCAACACCCACCCGCGTGGCACTACACCGACGCAAATCTCTACTGTTTTTCATGAGCAAAAGCCAATTGTGATGACCACACCGGGGGTGCAGGGGTGCCTGAAGGCCCCAGGGTTGAGGCTGAGGCTGGGCACTGCCCTGTCACTCTGGAAAGTACCATGGCACCAGATCTTGTGTGGGGCTGGGGAGGGGAGGTTCATTTTTCTCGCAGATCTTTCATGTTGATAGCCCGATCTCTGTGTAGCTGGGCTTGCCAGCTCTATCAGGCCCTGGCCTGCTAGAGTGATGGTGCAAATTAAGCCCACTGATTTGTTTTTTGAGAGATCTGTTCAGAAAACCTGGCTGTGTTTCGGGACAGAAACACACCAGCTTTCAGTCAGAACCTGACACTTGGCCATTTTCTGCGGAAATCTCACCCATTGTTGAGTTGGGACAGATTACAGAGCAAGTTGCACTGTTTCTACGCAATCTAACCAAATAAAAACAGAATCTGTTCCGGGTGGGAAACGAGGCTTGTTCCCAGTGTTAAAAGTGGTGGGAACGACCCCGCTATCAAACTGCACTCTGGGTTTGTTTTGGTGGTGGTTTTTTTTTGGTAGGCCAGCAGGGAATGCCCCCCCCCCCCGAGGCAGCACTCAGTTGCATTTCCTGCAATTTGGATTTCCACTCTCCAGAACACCTGGCCATTTTAATTGGCACCACGATCACTCACCCCCCTGACACGATCCTGGAACTTTCCAACTGTCTTACAAGGGGCAGCAGGCCCCCTGCACCCCATAAAGGCAGGGCACCTCGGTCCCAATCTCTGGCATTGGAAAAATGCCAGCCTGGCACCCTGGCAGTGCCACCTGGGCACCTAGGTGGTGCTGCCAGGGTGCCAGAGTGGCACCAGCAGTGCCAGGGTGCCAACCTGCTCAGAGGCCAACCACCCAGGAACCTCTGATTCCTTGGTAGGCCTCCCCCAAGTGCCATTCCGTCTGGTCTGGCCCCCATTTGTGGGGACCAGTACTGACCAGTGCTTGCCTAAGGTCTCCATAGGCTAAGGGGTTAGATCCCAAAAGCCTCGGATGGATCAGGTGAACGCATTTAAGAGTGAGACTAGCTGCTCACTCTAATATCCAGATTTGCCAAATACTGATCCTGCCCATAATGGAGATCTCCAGATTGCATCTTTAGATTGGCCCTTTAAGTACTGAAGTTGAAATTGCGTCAAAGTAAGCCCCCTGCTATGCATTGGACAGTAAACAAGGAGATAAGAGGTTAATGCAATGGTTGATTTAAAAATTGATTGATGCACATGCTGAACATATCTCCGTGTTACCCACACAAAAGTTCGGCGCAACATCGTGGGCCGAAGGGCCTGTTCTGTGCTGTATTTCTCTATCTATCTATCTCTAATGTTAGAGCGTTCAGTCGCCCTGATTTGCAGTTCACTTCATAATTAATACTGAGGCCTTAGTATCAGGTGGTGGTGCATTGTTTTTGATTTACAAGTGGAAACCAAAGAGCACTGATCGAGTCATGGGACCTTCCCCACTGTTTGTAGTTTGTTTCACAATTGTCTTTTTATTTATAAGGCTTGATAACCGAGCTGAAGTGCAATTTACTGGCAATGATACGCACCGTTAGTTAATGGTCCGAACCATTATATCAATCCTTTTTTCTAATCGCCACATTGCTACCTTTTCCCTTAAGCTAATGGAATCCTTTCCTCACAAGATACTCTTCTCACTAACACCACTGACACTGTGTAGTCCCTGCCTCTCGCTTGTAGTTGTTTCTGGTACCACAGTGATCGTTTTATCTCTCTATTTTAAACTTACAGGCAAAATTTATTTTTTAAATCCCAAAACCTAAAGCAACATTTCCTAAGAAACTGCTAAAATAAAACTGTAGAAATCACCTCAATAAACTAATGAAGTTAATATGTTAAATAATATTAATCTCAACCAAACAAAATCCTTTCTTATGAATTGTAATTTATATATAACATACATAGCACGGTAGCATTGTGGATAGCACAAATGCTTCACAGCTCCAGGGTCCCAGGTTCGATTCCGGCTTGGGTCACTGTCTGTGCGGAGTTTGCACATCCTCCCCGTGTATGCGTGGGTTTCCTCCGGGTGCTCCGGTTTCATCCCACAGTCCAAAGATGTGCAGGTTAGGTGGATTGGCCATGATAAATTGCCCTTAGTGTCCAAAATTGCCCTTAGTATTGGGTGGGGTTACTGGGTTATGGGGATAGGGTGGAGGTGTTGACCTTGGGTAGGGTGCTCTTTCCAAGAGCCGGTGCAGACTCGATGGGCCGAATGGCCTCCTTCTGCACTGTAAATTCTATGACTCTATAAAAGTACGTGTCCAAATTAAGAATCCTCACATCCAAAGTTTGGAATCAATATATTTGCATATCCAACAACCATGCTTTGCTTGTCATAATGTTTTCAACTTTAATTTTTCATTTTTTACATATTATAATTCAAAGATCATGTTAGCACCAGGAAATAGAATACTGTAAACCGTAATAATCTACTAGGTTCAGTATAGGATGCAATTTATGCACGATGTCCTACTTGAAAAAGGGTGATCAACACCAGGAGAAGCCTCTTTTGGGATTAACCCGGCTCACCGTGCTTTGGAAGATCTAATGGTACTCGTGAGATGTCACGATCTGGAGAATCTCCATCATGAAAATCTCCACACAGACAAGGGGAGAATGTGCAAACTCCACAGGGTCAGTGACCCGGGGCCAGGATCGAACCTGGGACCTCAGCACCGTGAGGCAGCAGTGCTAACCACTACACTGCTGTGCAGCCGTGGGCACTCAGTCATGTTGACTCGATTTCAACAGCGAGTGAAATATGATCATCTTCATCATGATAACTGCAATATAATCTTACCTTGCCAAAGCAAATTCATGTACTTTATTTCCTTCACACATGCAGAGGTTACTGGAAGTGGTAGAAAAAGCTGCCTTTGTCAAGGTCAGAGGGGATTCATATGCTCAGATATTCACACTTCTATGGGACCACATGAGCACATAGTTGGACTTTTGCCAGATGACTCACTTCAGAAGTGAGCAAAGGCAGATGGTGAGGACAGAGACAGCCTTGGAGAGTCCACATCAGAGGGCAGTTGCCAAACTGTACTCAGTTGGACACTGATGCTGTACTCTGAGGGCTGTCGATGAAAAGGAGAATTATTGAACAGCAGCAGGCAATGTACAGTGCCCTGACAAGTCTTCCAAATACATTGCATACAGCCACGGAGAGAATGGAGGCGTTCACCTCAAGCATGATTGGGTTGATGTCATGGGGCATTGTGATAATATCCTCTTATCTGGATAGAATGGCCAACATCCAATGAACATGAAACATGGTTATTCAAAGTACTTCCACTGCCCATCTGTTGCCTCCCCCACCCTCTCAATCAGCCATGGGCTATTCATTCTCCTGATGTTCAAGGCTGCCTCTGCACAGGTATTAATGGGTTAGTCTTTGGCAGGAGTTTCACAAGCTCCAAAACCCAGGGAATGTAATCCCAGAACATCTCAGCTGTCATGACAGGGACATGAGTAGCCTGCCTTGATCTCTGCTGAAACTACAGGTGTTGCATCGTGCAGGAGTATCAGGGAAAGAATAGTAAGACTTTATAGTGGTGCGAAAGCAAGCACATCAATGTCTGAGAAAATGCTGTGTTGTTAAGTTTCCATTCTTTAGGTAAGACACATAAATGTTATTCTTTTGCACCATTTTCTCACCTTGTATATTCTTGGGTGCTGGGTGACAAGTTTTTTTTAAAAACTTGTTGAGGGAAGCAATGCAAGAGCATGTTAAAGAGGTTTCTGGATGTTTGCAGGGCTGCACTATTCGTATGGTCGTATGTGTCGGTGGCAATGAGTGGGGAGGCAAGAAAAGCATCCCTTGCATATATGCTTGTGGCATGTGTTAACATGGTACAACTGAACTGGATGTCTTTCGATACATGCGGGAGGAAACTGGAGCACCCAGAGTAGACCCATGCAAACAAGGGGAGAATGTGCAGACTCTGCACAGACAGTGATCCAAGCCGGGAATCGAATCCAGGTGCCTGACATTGTGATGCAACAGTGATAACCCATGTGCTACTGTGCCACCCAAAGAACTATGGAAATCATAATTGCTTTGTGGACTGTTTGGAAAAGACTTTTCAGAGGTTGCATCAACTGCAAAGGGAACAATTTAAATTTTCTTTTAAGTGATAGAGATTGCGGATTTGAAAGGTGCTGTTGAAGGATTTACTATGTTTAGGTCCCTTTGGCAATTGTGATGGAAATCCTATCCTAGCTGGTGGGGGCAGCCTGTCTCAGTTATGGGGCGAAATTCTCCGACCCCAATCGGCCGGCGGCGGCGTTATTCCCGCTCCCGCCAGGTTTTGAATTTTCCGAACGGCCATAAACTGCCGTTGTGCAAATCCCGCCGGCAGCCTCGGAGAACAGCTGGCGCCGGCGGGATGTCATTTAATTTTTACTGTCAAGAAATCTCCGGCCCGAATGGGCCGAAGTCCCGCCGACGTGGCCATGGGTCACGTCGGCGAAAATCACAGTAGGTTTATAACGGCGTCAACCATTGATGATGGTTGACGCCGTTCAGTTACCTACATCGAGTGTGGCGGGGGGGGCGTGGGGGGGGGGACGGGTGGAGAGTACCGGCATTTGTGTGGTGGTGGTGGGGGGGGGGGAGAGTACCGCCGTTTGTGGGGGGGGGGAGGAGGAGAGTACCGGCATTTGTGTGGTGTGTGGGGGGTGGGGGGGAGAGAGGAGAATACCGGCGTTTGTGTGGGGGGGGGGGGAAGGAGGAGAGTACCGGCGTTTGTGTGGTGGGGGTGGAGGGGAGAGGAGAGTACCGGCGTTTGTGTGTGGGTGTGCTGACCCTTTCGGGAACAGAGATTTACGGCTTAAAAGAAGGCCCCGACGCCGGAGTCAGCGGCGCCGCTTTTGCCCGCCGGTAATGGGCGTCACGCAGGTCTTCAGAGAATTTCGCCCATGGTGTCTATTTAGTGTAGTTGCAAGGTCATGTCACTGTCCTGATGGAGTTTGCACATTCTCCCCTACTGTCTCACGCCCAGAACCCAAAGATGTTTAAAACAGATGGATTGGCCATGCAAAATTTCTCCTTAATGGGATGAAAAAAGAATTGGGTACTTTAAATTCATTAAAAAAATTAGTTGCAAGGTCATTCCATCTAAGGGAAATAAGGTAAAATGTGGAGTACTCACAACTACTTTCTCTCCTAGTAGGAAAGGGAGTTTACTGATGTGTTGGGTACTCTGGATCTGTGGAGACTGCGTTTATCTTAGCAGTAACATAGACAGGCTACCAACACTTGTAATAGTACAACACTATTTTATTAAGCTAAGAATTGTTGAACATACTTGCACTGTGGGTCGACACTATATTAGATTAACTGAAGACCTGTGCCTATCCTGACCAGTCTAAACTGTTAGCACATGGTGAAGGTTTGTGCTACTACTGACGATACGACCATAGTGGGCCGGATCTCGAATAATGACGAGTCCGAATACAGGAGGGAGATAGAGAACCTAGTGGAGTGGTGCAGCGACAACAATCTCTCCCTCAATGCCAGCAAAACTAAAGAGCTGGTCATCGACTTCAGGAAGCAAAGTACTGTACACACCCCTGTCAGCATCAACGGAGCCGAGGTAGAGATGGTGAGCAGTTTCAAATTCCTAGGGGTGCACATCACCAAAAATCTATCCTGGTCCACTCACGTCGACGCTATCACCAAGAAAGCACAACAGCGCCTATACTTCCTCAGGAAACTAAGGAAATTCGGCATGTCCACATTAACCCTTACCAACTTTTATAGATGCACTATAGAGAGCATCCTATCGGGTTGCATCACAGCCTGGTATGGCAACTGCTCGGCCCAGGACCGCAAGGAACTTCAGAGAGTCGTGAATACCGCCCAGTCCATCACACGAACCTGCCTCCCATCCATTGATTCCATCTACACCTCCCGCTGCTGGGGGAAAGCAGGCAGCATAATCAAGGATCCCTCCCACCCGGCTTACTCACTTTTCCAACTTCTTCCATCGGGCAGGAGATTCAGAAGTCTGAGAACACGCACGAACAGACTCAAAAACAGCTTCTTCCCCACTGTCACCAGACTCCTAAATGACCCTCTTATGGACTGACCTCATTAACACTACACCCTGTATGTTTCAACCGATGCCAAAGCTTATGTAGTTACATTGTATATGTTGTGTTGCCCTATTATGTATTCTCATGTATTTTCTTGAATTCTGTTTAATTCCCTTTTCTTCCCATGTACTGAATGATCTGTTGAGCTGCTTGCAGAAAAATACTTTTCACTGTACCTCGGTACACGTGACAATAAACAAATCCAATCCAATCCAATACTAGCTGTGAGGTCTGTCCGTCTCAGAGGCTGCATCCCGATTGAGCGGGAAAACTAGTGCCCTCTGGCTTTATAGTGAGCATGCCCTAACTGGTGTTTGGCTGCTGTGTTGTGTGTGTTGATTGGTCTTGCAGTGTGTCAGTCAGTGTGTGTCTCTGCACCATTATATACTGATGTGTATATTATGACATTCACAATTGACAACATTTTTCTGAATATCCGCAAAGGCCAGTAGCGAGTGTGATAAGTGGCATTGAAGCCATTGGCACCAAAGGTGACTTTCTCTGCCATATCGCTCAGGACTTAGGCTCAACAACCTCAAGGGGCAGGCCCGTGAGGTAGCACTGGTGGGACAGGCTCTGATTGAGCCAACCCCACCAGAAAAATAGTTCCTCGAAGATCGGGCCACCATTTAGAGTGGCTGTCCAGTGCACAGTAAATCACCAACCACCACACACACCTACCCATGCATGTAACTCTCTTGGCACTGTGCAGGCACTTTCACCTGGCACTGTTCCCCAGTACTACACTGGCACTGCCCCCTAGGCAGTGCCAGGGCAGTGCCCAAGTGTGTCCCTCTTCCCCGTGACAGATGCACTCACCTGATCTCCTTTGGCTGGTCTGCTATGTAGGTGCACACCTTGGGAGTTCAATCGGGTTTTACACCACTCTTGGGGGGGTGGGGGGGCGGTGATAATTCAGGTACAGAGGTTGAGAATTATATGCTAATAAGTGAAAATGATCCATTCCATAATTGGCAAGGGGAGGGGACAATCATGCATACATAAATTGCCGTGAAATGCGATTTGGATTTCCTGTGTGATTTTCCACTCCCGCCACCAAACCCGCCCGAGAAAAACAAAAGCAGAAAATCCCTGCCAATTTTGATGAGTTTATTTTCTACATTTTGGAGGTTTGTTCTATCACATCAAGACGAGTGGCCTTAGATTTACCTCAGATGAAGAACAACATGACCAACCCGAGATCAGCCTGATGGTCACAGACCTGGAGCTGGAGAAGAAAGAGGACAGCAGCAGAGAGGCTTGCACCTGGAAGGAGGAGAAAAGCAAATAACTTAGATAATTTTCAAAAGGTTCAGAGCGGGAGGAATGTGGTGAGCGCAAGGCATGCCCAGTTGTTCAGACTGCTGCCTGGAATGTCCTTATTTATGCACCAATGCATGGGAGCACCAACACATGCAAGTTCTCCTCCAAACCACACACCATCCTGACATAGAAATGTATTGCTGTTCCTTCACTGTCACTGGGTCAAAACCCTGGAACTCCCTCCCTAACAGAACTGTGGATGCATTACACCACATGGACTGCGGTAGTTCAAAAAGGCAGTTCAGCTACTCAAGAAGGCACCACCACCCTCTCAAGGGCATTTAGGGATGGACAATAAATATGCTGGTCTTGCCAGGTACATGAACGAATAAAAATGGTTATGTCCCCTTTTTTCCACCTGGTTTATGCCATTATTGAGCCAGTAAAGTTCTGAGATCACTAATTCTAACTGAGTCAATAGCACAAATTTGACCCAGAAGCAGTACAGAAAAGAACATTTGTATTTTCTTTAAAATAATAATAATCTTTATTAGTGTCACAAGTAGGATTACATTAACACTGCAATTAAGTTACTGTGAAAATTCCCTCGTCACCACACTTCAGCACCTGTTTGGGTACACGGAGGGAGAATTCAGAATGCCCAATTCACCTAACGATAACGTCTTTCGATACTTGTGGGAGGAAACTGGAGCACCCGGAGGAAACCCATGCAAACAAGGGGAGAACGTGACCCAAGCCGGGAATCAAACCTGGGTGCCTGGCGTTGTGCCACCCAAAGAACTATGGAAATCATAATTGCTTTGTAGATAGACTGTTTGGAAAGGACTTTTAAGAGTTTGCATCAACTGTAAAGGGAACTATTCAAATTTTCTTGGATAATAAAAAGTACTGGTCTATGTGACCTAGCAACCTTTGACCTGGAAGAAGTAGCATCAGAAAATAAATTAAGACTGGAAGCCAAGTGGCGAGCAGATACAAAGGAGAACTACAAGTAAAGGAGCTGGAGGATGTATGTTTAGATGCAGTCACAAGATAAGGCAGGCAAAGAGAGTAGGAGAAACATAGATAATTCTTGAGAGGCGAAAAAGTAAGTCATTCCCAGGAGGAAGTCAGTTTTTTTGTTTGACAGAAAGGGGCACAGAAGCTCGTGGAAGTACTGTGTGAGCATGGTCTAAAACCTGGAAACTTGTCTGAATAGTTTGGAGATGCTAAAGAACTAAATTCTTTCCTACAAGTGGCCAAATAATGAACTAGGATGTTTTTGACTGAAAAGGAATTCAGGACCCATCAGAACTGTCATATGGCCCAAGGGAGAGAGTGTTTACAGAACTGTGCCTCATTGATGATAATCGTGCCCATAAAATTTAAGGGTCGAAGTTGTTGTCATATGATTCCTGACCTACCGTGCATGAATAAAGAACAGCATATTGTGGCACCATGTGTCTACATCATGCCACATTTGTGCAAGGAGTGATGTGAGTGCTTCTTGTTCTGTAAAACATAATTTTGTTGTATCGACAATTCAAAGTACAATTAGCTTTTATATTTGCAGAGTCATTTGACTGTTGATTCATGGATACTTTGTGTTGGTTCTGATTCTTGTCAATTTTACGGAGAAGTATGGGATCATTTCCCATTTCCCACCTCTCGAATGACATGACCAAGATGTAATTTTAAAGGAGAAGTGTTGCAACGCTTAAAATGCTGTGATTTTTACCAACAGGCACAAAACAGGCTTTCTTGTAAGCTTAAATTAAGAAAGGATAAACTTATTTTTTTACAACATTCAAAATGTAATCTTAACAAACATCCGCTCCTCTACACACAAGACACACACAGAAAAGATTTCTAAAGATGGACCACACACTTAGTTTCCTTAAAGAGCCAAAAAAGGGTTGCTTCCATTGTCAGTCCGCAAGGTCATGATTGCAAGGTTGTAGGTCTGAATGGATTTCCAGTTCGTAAGCCGAAACAATCCTTTTCTATCTGGGCATACCTTTGTCCAGTAGGTGTCATTGTTCTTGAAGCATAAGCAACTGGTGTGCACAAAGAATTGTCATCTCTTTGTAGAAGAACTGCTCCAATTCTACTTTGACTTGTGTCCATTGAGATTTTTGTTTCTCTGTTGGGGTCAAAGAAAGAAAGGATAGGTGCTGTCGTCAATTATGACTTCAGATTATTCCATTCTTTTTGATGAGTATCAGTCCATGACAATATGGTAGAATTTTTGATGAAATGTCGCAAAGCTCTTGTTCTGGGACGAGAGGTTAGGAATGAACTTCCCCAGAAAATTCACAACACCTAAGAATCTCAACACTGCTTTCTTATATTCTGGGACTATCATTTTCTGTATGGCAGCAACCTTGTTGTCGTCAGGTTGCACAGCATGTTCTGAAATTTGATCTCTAAAGGAACTTCAGAGATGAGATACCAAAATTACCTTTGGTTCTATTCAGTTTTAAACCAAATTTATGTACTCGTTGGAAGATTTGAAACAGCTTTGAATTGTGCTCTTCTCTTGTAGATGACCAGACAATGATATTATCCACGTAAATTTGTACACCTTTAATACCTTCAGTTATTTGTTCCATTACTCGATGAAGTATCTCCGATGTTGAAATAATACCAAACGGCATTCTGTTGAAAAAATAGCGACCAAAAAGTGTGTTGAACGGACACAACTTCTTGCTTGTGTCATCTAACTGTATTTGCCAAAATCCTCTGGAGGAATCCAGTTTGGAAAAAATTTCAGTATTCGCCATCTCGCTGGTGATTTTTTCATGCTTGGGTATTGGATAATGCTCTCGCTTAATATTTTTATTAAGATCTTTTGGATCGATGCATATCCTTTATTCCCCAGAAGGTTTCTTTACACACATCATTGAGCTGACCCAGTCAGCCGGTGCTGTTATTTTGGATATTATGCCAAGATTTTGCCTACATGCATGTTCTAGCTTTAATCTTTCACAAAACGGTGCAGGAACTCTTCTCGGAGGGTGTAGCACTGGTTTGGCATCTGGCATCAATTGAATTTTATAGTGATAGGGATGAGTACCCATGCCTTCAAAGATGTGAGGAAAGCGATCAAGAATTCCTTGTATGTCTTCCTGATCAGGTGGAAAAGCTGAACTTGCGTTATAAATTCTTTGAATTGGGTGAAGATTCTTACAATCTTGCACGCCTAAGAGAGAAGATCTGTTCGATTCAACAATCTCAAATCTTAGAGATATGGCAGCGTCATGATTTGTAACCGATAAATAGCATGATCCCAATGAAGTGATAGCATTGCCATTATAATCTCGCAATTGACAATCTGTTTTCTTGATTTTAGGAGTTTGCTTCAGTCGCAAAAGGTCATGTCTGTTGAGAATGTTTGCAGAAGCTCCTGTCACAAGTTTAAAAATGACTTCAGAACCATTTACTTGAATCATTGTGTTCCATTCAGATTCCGTGTTAATAGAATGAACTACGTTAAGAAGAGATGAAACATCTGTGGTATCATCACATTTTTCAATAATGCCTACAAAGAAGGAAACTTCTCAGCAGTAAGCACCAAGATCATTGGAAAAATTTTAATTCTGATAAGCTTCTTTTGTTGTGTCCACGCTTCTCACATTCATATGCAGCTTAGTTAAAATTCGCAGATTTCAATTGTGTCGCTTGAAGAGATGTTCGGCATTGCCCAGCAAAGTGGTTGAGTTTGCCCACATTGTGAGCAAGCTTTTCCTCTTGCTGGACATTTTTTGAGTGGGTGGGCGTGTCCAGTGTTCTCCTTGTGCTTCTCACCATACTTTTCCCAAAATTCCCTGAGAGACTGTCTTAAATACAGAGAATTAGTAATGCCCTCTAGTGTTCGATTTGCACAGAGATGTAATTATTAACCCTGCACTAACCTGACTATATAAATATCATCACAAGAGAAAGATTGGAGAGAGAGAGATTTCATAGAATTTACAGTGCAGAAGGAGGCCATTCGGCCCATTGAGTCTGCACCGGCTCTTGGAAAGAGCACCCTACCCTATCCCCATAATCCAGCAACCCCACCCAACACTAAGGGCAATTTTGGACACAAAGGGCAATTTATCATGGTCAATCCACCTAACCTGCACATCTTTGGACTGTGGGAGGAAACCGGAGCACCCGGAGGAAACCCACGCATACACGGGGAGAACGTGCAAACTCCGCACAGACAGTGACCCAAGCCGGAATCGAACCTGGGACCCTGGAGCTGTGAAGCTATTGTGCTAGCGACAATGCTACCATGCTGCCTCACATAAGAGAGAGATTGGAGAGGTTAGAGAGAAAGAGGGAGATATTGGAGAGAGAAATTGGAGAGGTGAGGGAGAGAGAGAGAGAGAGAGAGATTGGAGAGAAGCTGTCAGTCCTCCACGTTCTCTGGCAGCCAGCGCTCACTGTTGCCCTTACAACTTCATTGCTTGGCCGGCCTCAGCCAATTTCCTCACCCCTTCAAAGTTACCTGTGTCCTCCCATCTGGTTGTTTTCTCCCTTAATAGGTACATCACAGGGGGTTCTGATAGGCTGTTTCAATGGTCACCCATCCCGCATGAGCACGGTCAACTGGATGCCTGTGTTTGCATTGAAGACTATTGTTTCCGTTATGGCAGGCACTGGGTTCTGGCCATTAGATATATACCTACCCTCTTGATTTACTGCACCCACCCTTGAATCCTGGATCACAGAATCCCTATGTTGCAGAAGGAGGCCATTTGGCCCAGGGAGACCCAGAGTCTGCACCAACCCTTCAAAAGAGCACCCTACCTAAACCCAATCCCCCAATCCTATACCCATAACCCCACCAACCTTTGGACACTAAGGGGCAATTTAGCAAGGCTAATTCACCTAACCTGCACATCTTTGGGCTGTGGGAGGAAACCAGAGCACCCAGAAGAAACCCACGCAGATACTGGAGAATGTGCAAACTCCACACAGACAGTCACCAGAGGTTGGAATCGAACCCGGCCCCTGGTGCTGAGGCAGCAGTGCTACCCACTGTGCCACCATGCCAACCCAAGAGTTTGCACCCCTCTTCTTGACTTTGAGAAGGTGGGTAGCTGACATTGTTAAGGCTGAACTCATGATGGACAGTTAGTTTGCTGAACTTGAATCCTCTGGAATGTTAGAGGGCGCAATTACTCTCTGTAGCTGGAATAGGCAACACTAATTGGCATCTTTTATAATCCATGAAACCATAAGAGATAGGAGCAGAATTAGGCCACTCGGCCCATCGAGTTTGCTTCGTCATTCAATCATGGCTGATATTTTTCTTATCCCCACTCTCCTGCCTTCTCCCCCTAACCCCTGATCCCCTTATTAATCAAGAACCTATCTATCTCTGTCTTAAAGACACTCAGTGATTTGGCCTCCAGAGTCTACTGTGGAAAAGAGTTCCAGAGATTCACCACCTTCTGGTTGAAGAAATTCCTCTTCATCTCAGTTTTAAAGGATCATGCCAAGCTGTGATCAAGCTGTGTCGTCCTAAGATCCCAATACTGTCATGCCTTTTCCCTCCTGAGCAGCCACTGCATAATCTCGATGTGCTTGCCACCATGCATGCGACCCCCCCCACCCCATGGTTACCATCCTGCCTTCTCTTTCAGGATCTCATCCAATCAGCCTCTTAAACTGGCCGTCTTCAGTCTCATCACACCCTTGCACCACCTCATGAGCCTCGCACCTATAGGTGCCCCATTCCACTAACAGCTGTAAACTAAGCTCTCATTTTCACTTCCTCACCACACATGCATAAGTCTCATTCAGGGTTGTGCACAGTTTAGAGAACAGAAAGGCTCCAGAATCATTCAGGGCTGTGAACACTTTCTAAAACAGACAGGCTGCAGGCCTCAGTACATCACATATCAGCCACGACCCGCATCCCAGAGAAGGACGCTGACCAACCTCCCCTCTAACCCACAAACCCCCCCAACACTGTTAAATCAGACCCCCTTTACAACTGCCCAATAGATACTGTCCCCTCGTACACCCTGGTGCATGGTGGAGAGGGGGTCCTCATCTTTTTCCTCCTGGTCAGAGGTCATGGCATCGTGTTCCCATTTTTAAAAAGCAGTCGTGAGTCACGTCCGCATGACACCAAGCTGGTGGGCAGGAAGATTCAAAGAGGTCTAAAGATTCTACTGTAACCTCGCTAATGATACTGAAATGCATTCAGATTCATTAAATCAGGTTCTGGCCCTTCCTCAGTGTGAACATGATTGCGCCATTGGGGAGGGCCCGGGAACATCGCTTTCCAAAGTCTTGCTGGCACAAATCACGTTTTTGGCCACTCTCGACTTTTTGCAGCCATTACAAGATTTGCGCTCACAGCTACTGCACCTGTAGCATTGCGCGCTTTGTCATTTTTTTCAGAAAATTCTACTCAATGATTGTAAAAAGTTACTGTGGCTGTTCGCAGGTTAACATGTTTGAATTACTTTCCTGTCTCTCCTATTAAATGAAGGTCTTTAATTCACTTTCACTTTCAAGGAGATAACCCTGCCACGAAGGAGTTTAAATCACAATATCAAACATTTTTCCACATTTCTAACCTTCCATGGTTGATCCAGGGATCTTGGCCCAGCTCCCACTGGGTGGTACCACATGTGAAACACTCCGGCGGGACTCGGCGGAACTCAGCGGGAACTCGACCGGTCGACCACGGAGAATCACTGCGGGGGCCTTTTTCAACGGCCCCGACCAGCACCGTGTTGACTGTGCGCCGCGACTAGCGCCGATTCTCCGGTTGCCGGAGAATCGCGTCCCATTGTTAGAGCAGCGTGGCGGAATTTTTTCTAACCTTCCATGGGAGGAGGAACACAGAGGAAAATGCCTGGATTGAACATGAGGCAATAGTGGCCGGTAGTTAAGGGTGGCACAGTGGCACAGTCGTTAGTACAGCTGCCTCGAAGCACCAGGGACCTGGGTTCAATGCTGCTCTTGAATGACTATCTATATGGGGACGGAATTCTCCAAAATCCCGGCTAAGTGTTGATCCCGGAGAATCGGCGGCAGTCGCGTGCGCACAGTCGACGCTGCGCCGGTCGGGGGCCGTTGAAAGAGGCCCTGCGGCGATTCTCCATGGTCGACGGGTCGAGTTCCTGCTGAGTTCAGCCGAGTCCCACCGGCGTGTTTCACATGTGGTACCACCCAGTGGGAGCTGGGCCAAGAGCCCTGTTGACGCCGGCGTAAACACCGGAGTGTTTCATGCCGGCGTCAACAGGCCTCTTGGCCCAGCGACTCAGTGGCCCACAGGGGGCCAGCATGGCACGCAGTCGACACGGCGCCGGTCGGGGGCCATTGAAAGACGCCCCCGCAGCGATTCTCCGTTGTCAACCGGCCGAGTTCCCGCTGAGTTCCGCCGGCGTGGTTCACATATGGTACCACCTGGTGAGAGCTCGGACCCACCGCTGCGGTGGCCGTCCTGGTGAGGGGGGGGGAATCAAGCTCCAGGGGATCCTCCACAATGGTCAGGCCGCGATCAAGAGCTACCGATCGGCTCGCGCGCGGGATCTGGGGGTGGCCTACCTTATTCCTCGCGGGCCCACTGTGTCACTACACCCGCTGTGTTGCTACGCCATGTTCCGCGACACCAACGCGCAAACCTCCACCACACGCATGCACGGACCCGCACCGGCAGGGCAGGGCCATGTATAAGTTCCGGAGTTGTGTGGAGCACCCCGGCGCCATGCTGGCCCCCATGGGCTACTGAATCACTGGGCCAAAAGACCATTTGACGCCGGCGTGAAACATTTATGACGGTGTCAACAGGGGTCTTGGCCCAGCTCCCACTGGGTGGTACCACATGTGAAACACTCTGGCGGGACTCGGCGGAACTCAGCGGGAACTCGACCGGTCGACCACGGAGAATCACTGCGGGGGCCTTTTTCAACGGCCCCGACCAGCACCGAGTTGACTGTGCGCCGCGACTAGCGCCGATTCTCCAGCTGCCGGAGAATCGCGTCCCAGCGTTAGAGCAGCGTGGCGGAATTTGTGGCGTCAACAGCAATTCTCTCATCGTGTGGCTAAGTTTTGATGCCGGCGTAAAAACAAGAGTGTTCTACTCTGGCGTCAACAGGCCTTCCGGCGCCCGATTCTCCGGGCCACAAGGGACCAGCTCCAGCTGCTAACCCTGGCATCAACCGGGTGCCGCGGGGTCCGCGCCTGCACAGTGGCACCGGCGCCAATTCGTGCATACACAGTGGCTTTATTCTCTGCGTTGGCCCCTACGCCAAATGGTGCAGGGCTGCAGGAGGCGGCGCGGAAGAAAAGAGGCCCCCAGCCCGAGAGGCTGGCCTGCCGATCGGTGGGCCACGATTGTGGGCCAGGCCACAACAGTCCCTGGTGACGATCCTAACCTCCTCGATGGAGTAAGGCAGATTGATAAAGTGGAAGAACCGGGTGACCCCGGGTGATAGAGGTCATTGTGGACAGTCCGAAGTCGGTCTACTTGTCCGCTGGTACATGTACCACGGGACAGGGCATCTGGGGGCTCATTGCGCTTCCCAGGGCGATACAAGATTTCGTAGTTATAGGTGGAGAATACGATCCTCCACCTCAAGATCTTGTCGTTCTTAATCTTGCCCCGCTGTGTGTTACTAAACATGAAGTCAACCGACTGTTGGTCAGTGAGGAGAGTGAATCGCCTGCCGGCCAGGTAATGCTTCCAATGTCACACAGTTTCCACAATGGGTTGGGCTTCCTTTTCGACAGAGGAGTGCCGAATTTCAGAGGCATGGAGGGTACGGGAGAAGAAAGCCATGGGTCTGCCAGCCTGGTTGAGGGTGGCGGCCACAGCCACGTCCGATGCATCGCTCTCCACCTGAAATGGGAGAGACCCGTCGACTGCATGCATCGTGGCTTTGGTGATGTCCGCCTTGATGTGGTTGAAGCATTGAAGCTTGATGTGGCATGCCTCAGCCGTCAGGGGGAAAATGGTGGACTTGCTGAGTGGGCTGGCTTTGTCCGCATAATTAGGGACTCACTGGGCATAATGTGAGAAGAATCCCAGGCATCGCTCCAGAGCCTTGGGACACTGAGGGAGGGGGAGTTCCAGAAGGGGACGCATGCGGTCGGGATCGGGCCCTAGGACTCCATTTTCCACAAGCCAAGAATGGCTAGGCGGGTTGTGCGGAAAAAGCATTTCTCCTTATTATAGGTAAAGTTAAGGAGTTTAGCGGTATGGAGGAATTTCTGGAGATTCGCGTCGTGGTCCTGCTGGTCGTGGCTACAGATGGTGACGTTATCCAGATACGGGAATGTGGCCCGCAGCCCATGTTGGTCAACTATTCGGTCCATCTCTCGCTGGAAGACCGAGATCCCATTGGTGACGCCGAAGGGAACCGAATGGTAGAGGCTGACATCTGCTTCGAATGCAGTGTATTGGCGGTCCTCCGGGCGGATGGGGAGTTGGTGAAACGCGGATTTCAAGTCAACGGTGGAGAAGACTCAATACTGCGCAATCTGGTTGACCATGTTAGATATGCGGGGAAGCGGGTATGCATCGAGCTGCATGTACCGGTTGATCGTCTGGCTGTAGTCGATGACCATCCGGTGCTTCTCCCCGGTTTTAATGACCACCACTTGAGCCCTCCAGGGGCTGTTACTGGCCTCAATGACCCCCTCCTGCAGAAGTCATTGGACCTCCGACCTGATAAAGTCCTGTCCTGGTTACTCTACCATCTGCTCCTCGTGGCGACGGGCTTACAGTCCGGGTTGAGATTCGCAAAGAACGAGGGTGGATCGACCTTAAGTGTTGTGAGGCCACAGACGGCGAAGGGGGGTGGAGGTCCGCCAAACTTTAGGGTGAGGCTCTGGAGGTGGCACTGGAGTCCAGGCCCAGTAACAGGGCAGCGCAGAGATGGGGGAGGACGTAGAGTCTGAAGTTACTGTACTCTACACCCTGTACAGAGAGGGTTGCGATGCAGTACCCCAGATCTGTACGGAATGGGATCCGGAGGCCAGGGAGATTTGCTGGGTCACGGAGAGAACCGGGAGGGAGCAGCGCCTTACCGTAGTTGTATGAAACTCTCCATGCTCCCGAAATCGAAGAGGCAGGTCGTCTCATGCCCGTTGATCCGTACGGTCATTTTAGCGGTCGCGAGGTTGCGAGGCCAAAACTGGTCAAGGGTGATGGAGGCGAGCTGCAGAAGGTGGTGGGAGGTATCGGCGCCAGCGTACGGCCAGATGAGCAGACGTCCTGAGGTGCATTCCTAGATGGCGCCAAAGACGGCGGCATCCACGGGGTACACATGGCGGGCGACATCCAAGGTGGTGGCGCCCACGGGCCGCACGTGGCAGGCTGCGGCGAAGATGTCAACGCCCCGGATCGCACATGGGGGATGTTACGGCAGCGATGCTGGGCGTAGAAACGGCAGCGACCGATCGGGCCTGGCAAACGGTGGCCCTTGTTGCCACACCCATTGCAGGTCACGCTCCGTGCTGGGCAGCATTGTCTGGGGTGCTTTTTCTGGCCACAAAACTCGCATTTGGGGCCTCCGGAGTTAGCTGGCTGCCGTGCGGCACAGGTGTGCGGTGCACCCGGGTCGGATGATGGCGGGGCCCATGACGCCCACGAGGGTGCCACGCGGTCGGAGGTATAGGATTCCAGGTTACGGGAGGCCACTTCTAAGGAAATTGCGAGCTGTACTGTCTCTGTGAGGCCGAGTCTACCCCCTTCTAATAGGCACTGGCGGATGTAGTTGGACTTAATGCCCATGACATAGGCGTCCCTGATCAGCAGCTTCGTGTGTTGGACTGCCGACACCGCCTGGCAACTACAGTTTCTGCCAAGTAGCCGCAAGGCACGCAGGAAATCGTCCTGAGACTCCCCCGGGAGTTGCCGTCTCGTGGCCAGGAGGTGCCTGGAAAACACCTGATTTACAGTCCTGATATACTGTCCTTTCAGTAGTTCTATCGCCTCCGTGTAGGTGGTAGTGTCCCGAATGAGAAGGAAGACTTGTGGGCTCACCCGTGTGTGGAGTAGTTGGAGCTTTCATGGGTCTGAGATGACCTTGGTGGATGCTTCGATATATCCTTCAAAGCAGGCTAGCCAGTACTCGAAAGTTGCTGTGGCGTCGGCTACATGTGGGTTCAGCTTCAGGCGATCCGGCTTGAGTAAGACGTTCATCTTCAAAATTCTAGCACAATAAACTGAAGTACCATCAATGACCATGTGACGAATGGCGAACTATTGTGACTTTATTGTGCTAGATGTTAAGCCTCCTGCAGCTGGACCCAAGAATGGGGGGAGAGTGTACACTTTTATACAGAGCCTGCTGGCTGGAGCTAGCAGGCTGGGATTTACCATAATAATTGGAGTACAATGGCAGTGTACCATAATACATGTAATGTATGTTCAGTGGTTTACCACAGATACTCTAAATTTGTTATTTTGGTTATCTAACTTGGCTGGGGGATTGCCATTATATTTGTTGTTATTGTTGATTATCTGTTGTCAATTTTGTTAGAAATGTGAAAAAGGAGGAGAATAAAAATAATCATTAAAAAAATATTTGGAAAACTAACATTGTGTTAAAAAGATTAGAATTGATTTCACAAATTAATTATCAGCAGCGCCTCTTTTTCCTTAATTTACCAGAGAAGGATCCTGGTGGTTCAATGGGAACTTCAATATTTCATAGTCAACAAATAATGAACACACTATGATGTATAATTTAAATGCTTCCAACTAATATGAAACCATGTATTTCACAGATTCACGCTGAAAAATCTGACCAAATAAATCTAATAATTCAAAAATTTAAAAAGGCACTCTAAATGTTGTATTTGCTTCCGCAATTGTTATAAAGATTTAAAAATAACAATGCTGTGTATTGCACTGAGTGACGCCGGCACTTGCCATTATTGAACTAACTTTATTTATACCTCCCCAACAGAGAGGGAGCAGAGAGGGCAATATAACAAAATCCTCAGCTCTTGCAATATACTGCATTCCTTCCCCATTACAAAAATCAACAAGTATCTTAAAATATAAACTGGTACATGTATATAATTTCCCAAAACATAATATAATTAAATCAACATCAATAATATCTAAAATGTTAACAGTTAGGTTGCTTATTTGTTACCACTGTAATCATAACCAAAAGTTATATATAACAGGGCAGCATGGTGGTGCAGTAGGTTAACCCTGCTGCCTCGCAGCGCGAGGTCCCAGGTTCGATCCCGGCTCTGGGTCACTGTCCGTATGGAGTTTACACATTCTCCCCGTGTTTGCGTGGATTTCGCCCTCACAACCCAAAGATGTGCAGGCTAGGTGGATTGACCATGCTAAATTGCCCCTTAATTGGAAAAAATGAATTGGGTACTCTAAATTTTTTTAAAAAGTTATATATAACCAATGCTTCCAGAGTAATTTGCATGATCGGTAGTCCCAGCTGGAACTTATGTGGTGTACATCGCGTTGCAGCCAGTTCTTTTGTCTCAAAATAAAATCTACATTTGAATTACCTTCTCGAGCCTCCTGAAGCCTTTAAAGAGAGACTTGGCTGTGCCATTCTCACACTACCCAGGTTTGTAGCATTGGCTTTATGGGCAGGTTGCGGAGCATGGTTCCATGACATAATAGCGTGGGGGTTCTTTATGGGTGATCACAGTGATATTTAATGCAAGATAGTTATAACAATAGTGACTTTTCTTTTGCGCAGCACATGACCAGTGCTGTGACCCCGTGAGTTGGGTAGGAGTAAGGTCAATGTGAAGGTGTGTGGGCTGTGTTAAGGGGTGCTGAGGGAGACAGGAAGAGGTTGACTTACCCTGGCTGCACAAAGAAAGTCATTTATCTTCTTACAACATTGCAGCCCCATTCTCTTTTGGAACGAGATGGCACTGATAATCCTGGCCATAGTCTCCCAAATTGGGATTGGTCACTTTGCTGGCTGGACATCTGCCCAATTGTGGGTAGAGGGTTTCCCGCCTCTGCTCAACTCATCGAGAAGTTTGCTGAGATCTACTTCTGTAAACCAACGTGCTGTCTTCCTGGCAGCCACCCCCCCAACTGGACTTGGACCAAGTGCTGGGAGGCGTTTGAAAGAAGCACACCACTGATGACAGAGATTACGTTTTCCCAGGGTGAACATATCAGAGGCAAGTCACCAGGAGCGCGGCGTCAATCACGTGGAAAATAACATTTTGTTAAAGAGACTCAATATATTGTGAGTTTTCCCAAAGTCAGTGCCAACAGGACTCTCCCCAGTTTTCCGCCCAATGAAACACAGCAACTCACATTTAAGATATAGCATCAGGCTTAAGTTGCCTAAGTTACTCCTGCCTTACAATAATAAAAATTATATGATCAGACCTGTGGTGGAAATGGTGAGACCGAGGACTTGTTATGTAATTGTGGATTGATGCAAAATGTAAGTAAATTGCAAAACTGACAGATCCTGCAGGGCAGCACGGTAGCATAGTGGTTAGCACAATTGTTTCACAGTGCCAGGGTCCCAGGTTCAATTCCCGACTTAAATCACTGTCTGTGCGGAGTCTGCATGTTCCCCCCGTGTGTGTGTGGGTTTCCTCCGTGTGCTCTGGTTTCCTCCCATAGTTCAAAGATGTGCAGGTTAGGTGGATTGGCCATGCTAAATTGCCCTATGTGTCCAAAATTGCTCTTAGTGTTGGGTAGGGTTGCTGGGTTATGGGGATAGGGTAGGGTGCTCTTTCCAAGAGCCGGTGCACACTCGATGGGCCGAATGGCCTCCTTCTGCACTGTAAATTCTATGATTCTATGATCCTCTCTCCTCCACAAATCCTGACAACTCCTCAGCTCCACTCCATGTCCCATTAAACCAGTGGGATTTCATGACTTGAACACTTATTGATTTTGCTTATAACTTAGTCCCCCAAGGTGTGGCAGTCCTTCTCAGCTCTACTTCCAGCATGTTTTCCTTGTGCCCCCCTGCCATGAATAAACACAATGTGATTAGAACACAATGCAAATCCAGCATGAAGGTCTTCACGCCTCAGGCCTGGACTTTACTGATTCTGAAATCCAGCACAGCATGGCAGTTAGACTGGGGTGTTACACTGCACCCCCCCCAAAAATAAAATCAATAAAAGGAAAAAAGTATGTGAATAAAATGTTGGTGAGAGACAGACAGAAAGAATTGGCGGAACTGTTGGGATCTTTTGCAGGGTCCCTAAGATCCTTATTCGTGAAGAAAAATAATGCCACGGGCACATTTAAAAAATGTAACATTACAACAAGATAGAATCAATACAGAACTGCAGAAGCTCTGAAGAACTTAATGCACTGAAGAGAAAATTGCTCTTTGCTTTATTTCAACAGCAACACCAAGGCTCTCATAGACGGACATTCTTCTTTCCGTGTTCTGAAAATGTAGATATGTGTCCGTTATGAAATGATAAGACAAATGATAGATTGCAGCAATAGATTATTTGTACTCTGGCCAGTAAATACCAGCAAAAATTTGAAAGAGCACTGTGAATTTTTTAATGCCGTTTTTCAATCAATAAAGTATTGTGCAATTTTGAATGCACATGTAAATGTGTTTTAAAGATGGTCCACTCCCTCTGCTCCATGGCCGCTAGCGTACAGACCCTGGTCGAGGCCACAGCTGACCAGCAAGATTGGCAGCGCCAGGTGGTGGGTGAGTCTCAGAGGATAGTTCTGCTTGCACCCCCATCCCCTGGAGTAGCACAGGGACCATTGGGCAGCCCAAGGGAGGAGGAGGTGATGGGGCCCATGCCAGTGATTCCCGCAGGGGAGGTGCCGGAACCTTGCAGCACCTCAGACACCCCCCCCCCCCCCCGCCCCCTTGTCCCTGTTGCATCCGGTGGGCAGTGGGCATAACAGGGCAGCACCATGCCATCTGGGGCACCTGAGCAACAACAGGGCCCATTCAGGCCCGATTGCCCCAGAAGACGCCCGCCAACATGGACCCAAGTCACAGGGCAGGAATCACAGTAAGCCACCTCCACTCTTGATGTACTGTCGGAGGAGCCACTAAGCGTATCGTTAGGGCCCGTAGGCCAAAAAGCTAGCCACCAGTTGAGTTGGCATGGGTGCAGGAGGCAGTCTAGCTATAGAGGCTTGGGCACAAATCTATCTTTGTTCACATTAAACAACTGTTACAACTGTTACAACCTGCCTCAGTGCTCTGTTAGATAGATGTGAGGGGTGGGCTGGTCTGAACTGGCCAGTGGGGGAAAGGGGGGAATGGGCAGATGTTGGCGGATGGAATGGGCAAGCAGTGTGAGTGGCCTGGGCTCTACAACCCCCGGCCCCGACTGTCCTCACCACCATCACCCCAGGAATTCGATGGCACCATGTGATGGAATGGCCAGCTCGCATGCAGGGATCACCTAGGTGCACGGTGGAAAGTGCGACCATGGGCAGTAGTCAGACATTGCCAAATGATGTGGAGCACCAGAGCTCATCTCAGAGTGGTTTGTCATCACCCTCCATCCCATGGAGCAGACCCGCTGTTACTGCCAACCCAGGGCCCCTACCCCATAGTGTGACAGGTATGTATCATGGAGGGGTTGCAGACCGGGGGTGTCTATGCCTCTGGCCAGTCACCCCACTCCACAACACGCTCCCCCCCTCTACTAGAACCTGGAGGCGATCAGAGCATCATGTGCACGTTGGACCTGGTGCACATGTCATGCAGACTCCCGTGCTTGCTTGGACCTCATGTCCTACCCATCCTCGCTCTCCTCCACATCCTCCTCCCCAGACGAGGCCTGCTGTTCCTCCTCCTCCTTCTCCAGCAGATTGCTCCTCTACTGTGCAATGTTGTGGAAGACACAGCAGGCCGTGACAATGCAGGCGACCCTCTCAGCTTAATACTGGAGGGTCCCTCCAGAACCGTCCAGGCACCTGAACCACATCTTCCGGTGGCCGAAGCATCGCTCGATCACAGGCCTGGTCGCTATATGGGCGCTGTTGTAGTGGGTCTCTGCATCGGTCTGTGGCCTCCGGATAGGCGCCACCGGGAGAGGATGTCCTCCCCAATACCCATGCGGTTCCAGATGTGCCATCATCTGGCAGATGTGTCGCACTGTCCTCTCAGCCAGAAACTTTGACGGCATGCCCTGTCCGGCAGGTCCTGGAATGGCAGGTGGTTCCTGTATATGAGGCCTCATGCAGACCCTCCTTGGCACCTCCTCCTCGGCCTGTTGGGTGGCTCGTTTTCCATCTTGGGCAGCTGCCATCTGTCTCTCCGCGGCATGTTCTACTGCTGCATGCTCCGCTGCTGCATGCTCCACTGCTGCATGCTCCACTGCTGCACGCTTCCTCCTCCTCTTTTTTTTAAATAAATTTAGATTACCCAATTATTTTTTCCAATTAAGGGGCAATTTAGCATGGCCAATCCACCTACTCTGCACATTTTTGGATTGTGGGGGTGAAACCCACACAGACACGGGGAGAATGTGCAAACTCCACACGGACAGTGACCCAGAGCCGGGATTGAACCTGGGACGTCAGCGCCGTGAGGCAGTTGTGCTAACCACTAGGCCACCGTGCTGCCCTTCCTCCTCCTCTTTGAGCACCGTCCAATCGTACAGCCGCAGGGCATCGCCCAGCACTGCGGTGAAGAGGCAGGAAGGCCACCATTGCTGGTTGAATTCCAATATCTATTGTCTGCAGAGGGTGAAAGGCCGACATGTTAGCATGGTGCTTACCCCTGTGCCCAATCAGGTCCAATGGGCTATTTTGTGGCCACGGTTGGTACAGTGGGCTGTGCCCCACATGTCCCTCCCCCATTCTAATGTCAGGGGTACCTGCTGCCCGTCCCTAATGTCAGGGGTACCGTCGGATTGCACTGCTCCCGCCAGGGGTATGCACCCCGACTCCCCCGACAACTCTGGGTGTTGCCCTGGGTGAGCCGGCGGCGGGTGGTGGCCAGGGGAGCCTGGCGGAGGGTGGGTGCAGAGGATGCACCCATATGGCCGGTGTCACTCTACAGAAACAGGGGCCATGTTCAATGGTCAATGGATGTGCAGCAATGACCACGGTAATGGTGGTTTGTGCACGGGCACCGTCCCAGCTCCGAGGGGGTCACGCCAGCTGCTCGTCTGTTCTCAGGTCACCCCCCCCTTCCACGCCCCTGCCAGGCCCCCCCCCCCACAACCCCATCCAGCCAGCTCAGCCAGTGCCCGACCCAGCGGCTGGCAGTCACTCCTGGCAGTGTCCCACCGTGTCTCTCTCCATCAGCCACCACACCGGTTTCACAATTTTTTAAAGCACAAGTGGATCACGCTGCCGGGAACTCGGCCCATCGGAGATGTTGAATTGCGGAGGAGAATACTGGGTCAGTCCGCTTATGACATGCAAATGGTGGCTACTGTACTTGCGTTCCGGTGTGCTTTGTCCCACTGTCGAGTGGAGGGAGAATCGCCATTTGTCGTCAAACGGCGCACGCCGTGATTTTGGCATCGGAGCTTATTCTCCGCCCAATCACTTTTTGGCATTTCGCCGTTGCCCATCGGAGAATCATAAGACCATAAGACATAGGAGCAAAATTAGGACACTCAGCGCTTCGAGTCTGCTCCGCCATTCAATCATGGCTGATATTTTCTCATCCCCATTCTCCTGCCTTTCCCCATAACCCCTGATCCCCTTATTGATCAAAAACCTATCTATCTCTGTTTTCAGGATACTCAGTGTCCGCCCATTGTCGTTGACTTTTATTGGAGAGGACACTGGAGACAACAGAGAGAGTGAGAAAGTGAAGCCTCCTAAGCTTCATGTCAAATATAATCATTTCTTTAATTCCTCATCCATTCACTGTCACACTTTCTGGAATATGACAGTAGATTAAATTAAATGTTTAACTTTAGTTGTCATGCATATCAATTTACAGATCCACTCGGGTACACTGGTACTATAAAATGTATCAATAATAAACAAGGACAATAAGTACTTCTGGAAGTTAAAAGAAAGTAACACTGGAATGCAGGATGAACCAAATTCCTCTAAATAACTTTGATAATCAGCTACAAAATAAGATCATTCATTTTGCCAGTTTTTGCTGACTAGGCTGAAGATGACTTTAGTATATCAAGAAGGAGCCATCAAAGATTAAAGAATGATCCAGTCAGAGTGGTTGACTATTTCAAGAAAATTTAATTTGTTCCAGAAGTCAGAATGCTAAGAACATTCAAGGGTGGTTTTAACGTAATACTTTAGACACCAGGGTTGAAGATGGTCAACATGTGTTCGTCAGTTGCAATGTCAGTTTAATCCAGGTTTAGGGCAAGAGAATATGTTGTTCAGCAATTTGAAATGTATGCTTGGAATGACTGCTCAGAGAATTGTTGAGGGACTAATTGACTATTGAGTTGCCTGTGAGTGCTCATTAAAGAGGCTGCATGGCATTGTGTGGGTCATAATTCATTTAACAAACTTTCTTAATAGCAGCCAGATGGACAGGAGTCTGCACGTCTTTGAGTATTTCAAACTCTACTCAGAGCTTTGCACAGCTTTCAATGTTCACTTGTTGATTGGGATTGACTAACTACACTACACTGTAGTAATGGGAGTGGTTGCCCCTCCCTCCTGTCAATCAACAGCAGGCAATGGATGGGATTTTCTCCCCCCCCCCCCCCCCCCCCCCCCCCCCCCACCCGCCCCCCCCCCCCCCCCCCTTGCCGGGCTGGAGAATCGCCGGGGGGGCAGCGTGAATCCTGCCCCGCCCCCTGACGTCGGCTGCCGGGAATCGCGTTGCCAGTCCCACCGGCGTAAATCAAACAAAGTCCTTACCGGCGGGGCCTGGCTCTGCGGGCGGCCTTTCGGGGGGACATGGGGGATCTGTCTTCAACAATCTGAAGATGGTTTAATATTCTACAAGCTTGATTTCATGTACATGAGAGATAAGACGTGGAAAGCTGCCAAGGTCCTTCTACAGAACAAAGAAAATAACTCAGCACATATACAACATTCAAAAATCAATAGCCCACCGCAGTTAAATGTGATCTAATTCCTGAAGCTGCTATGTTTAAACTCACCCAATAGAATCGCAAGCAAGGTTTAAACTTCACCCAATAGAATCGCAAGCAATGTTTAAACTTCAACCAATAGAATTGCAAGCAACCATGATTGATGTCAGGATCCTCATCCTGACAGCTATGTACAATCAGAACATCCCGTGCTATTTGTCTGTGAGAAACAGAACAACAGAACCAGCACCCTGGATTGTTTCACTATTGATTACTTATTACTGCTATGTCCTAAAAATACACGTTTAATGGTTAATAATGATTACTCAGTACTCTTCCTATAATTCATAAAATAACTTATGTAAAACTGATCTCGTGGATGCTAACTATTTAGTTTTTAAAAGGTATCATCGCTGAACCCCTCCTTCAACTGTGTATCATTCCCCATCACCGGAAAAGACCAGAGGCAGAGGGCACAAGGATTTGATGGGATCATAGGAATCCCCATGGCCCAGGAAGCCATTTACTGCACAAGAGACCATGTAATCCTCTCACTTATATTCTGACATGTTCGGGGGCAAGGACTGAATCCACTCCCCTCATTCAGCTGCTTTTGTGGGGCTGCTGGCAGTTTTTCATGCTGGTAAATGTCTGTTATCCAGCGAGCTTCCTCGATATGTTTATAATTCAGCGGTCATTTAACCTAATGAGTATTGAACCCCAACACACTGTGCATGGCTAATGTCAAGGTCACAGAGAATGCCCCCAGATGCCACAGCTTATGACTAAGGTGAGAAAACCTCAGACGTGTGCTAATGTTGCGGGAAACAAAGCTCCTCACTGAGGCACACTAGGAGGTTGGACTGACGCTTAATATTCAGAAATCTAAAGCCCTCCATCAGCAAGTTCCAAATGCACACTCCCAGCCCCATTGATTAGAACTCATGGTGAGTGCCTGGAAATTATTCCATATCTTGGAAGCTATCTTTCACAGGAGTCTGGCATTGACAAGTCAATCCAGTGTTGCCAGAAATCTGTTGGTATGGTCTTTAGATCCCTGAGGAAGTGAGTGTTTGAAGATCGCAACATCAAAACTGAAACCAAGTACACAGTTTACCATGTGATCGCGATCCCTTCCTTACTGTACGGGCTGAAACATGGACAATGTACAGGCGACATCTCAAAGTACTCGAGTTATACATCAACACTGCCTGCAGAATATCTAACATCTTAAGTTCGAGGACAGACGCACTAATTTCAGTGTCCTCCACAAGCAAGGAACACAAATATTGAGGTTGTAATCATCCTCCATCAGCTTTGTTGGGGTGTCATATAGTTTGGATGTCAGGTACCAGGCTACCAAAGCAGGTCTTCTTTTCCCCTTCAGTGGGGGCGTGTGCATCAGAGAAGGTCAGACGAAGTGCTTCAAGGATGTGCTGAAAGCCAACATTAAAAATGAAACATTGATTTCAACTCCCAGGACCGAACAGGATTGTGGCAGAGTCTGTGGGACCCTACCTGCCATAAAGTCCGCCGATCCAGAATCAGCCCGTGAACCATCTTTGGCTTCATGGAAGAAAATCACCCTCGTTAGCAAGGGATATCCATTAATATCTTTCTCTGTCTGTCCCTCTGCCACACTCCCATCATTGCACACCCACTATCACATACCAGGGCTGGGATTCCCCACTACCCGGCGGGGCGGGGGGTCCCGGTGTGTTGGAGTGCCGTGAACCACTCCAGCTTCGGGCCGCCCCAAAAGTGCGGAAGTCTCCGCAACTTTAGGGGCCAAGCCCTCACATTGAGTGGTCCCCGCTCCGCCGGCTGGCGAGAACGGCTTTTGGCGCTACGCCAGCCGGGGCCGAAAGGACTTCGCCGGCCGGCGTAAGCCCGCACATGCGCCGGAGTGTCGGCGGCTGCTGATGTCATACTGGTGACGACCATGGCGAAGGCGGAAGAAAAAGAGTGCCCCCACGGCACAGGCCCACCCGCCAATAGGTGGGCCCCAATCGCGGGCCAGGCCACCGTGGGGGCACCTCCAGGATCAGATCGCCCCACACCCCCCCACCCAGGACCCCGGCGCCTGCCCACGCCGCCAATCCCGCCGGTCAGGTAGGTGTTTTAATCCACGCCAGTGGGAGAGGCTTGTCAGTGGCGGGACTTCGGCCCATTGCGGGCCGGAGAATCACCACGGGAGGCCCACCGACTGGCGGGGCGCGATTCCCGCCCCTGCCGAATCTCGGGTGGCGGAGAATTCGGGACAAGGCGGGAGCAGGATTGACGCCGGCACGGGCGATTCTCCGACCCACCGGGGGGTCGGAGAATCCCATCCCAGATCTTCAGTGGAAGTGGGTGAGTTCAGGCTACATATACCACTCCAGTTAAATGAGGGCTGCAGCATGTTAGTCATCAATTGGTTCAAAAATTGTTTGCACGCTGTATGGACGGCCTCAGGAAGTCACCTGAGGCCCTCCCCCATGCTCCGCCCCCGATGGGACGAGTTCCCGATGGCGTGGGTCACTCATGCTTTTTTTGTGTGAACCCAGCGTGGTGGCTGCGGACTCAGTCCAGTGCAGCCACAGTCGGTGGGTGGGGGGGGGGGGGGGGGGGGGGGGGAGAAGCCATTCTACGGGCAGAGGGGTATTTGTCAGGGGCTGGGGGCGCTGGTGGGGGGTGGCAAGGGGGTGGCGAGGGGAGTTACTGGGGAACAGTATGTGGCAGGCCAGGTCCGTGCACGGCCGGCACCATGTTGCCAGAATATTGTTTACAGTTAATAGACAAAAGCTAACTTGCAGGCTAACCTCAATCTGATCAAGGAAAACTGTAAATAACAAGAGAGAAACCAATATGTCAGCAAAGGTAAACCAAGATTTTCTGGTGCTTGCATCCCTCTGTGAGAGAAGCACATCTTTTCTGCAGGATAAAGCAAAGGAACACCAACCCTGCATGATCCGTTCTTGCAGTGAATAATAGTTAGAACTTTAGGGGGAGACATCTTCTATTTCCACTTTAACAACCAGTAGCCAAGTGTTGTATCTAGATCAGTCACAGTTCCATAAGGAATTGATCAAGTTTAGGTAATCAAACCATTTAAAAGGTTACACTCATCCATGAAATTTTCATTTATCTTATAGGACATAAATATTTTGCCAATGAAGAAGCACAGAGTTAATTAATTGATCCTTTCTGACATTGCGGAAACAAACAGATTCTTAATTTCTAACTTTTTCAACATGCCCTTCCTCCACTCTCACATTCCAGGACCTATTGATTCTTTGCTGTTGTACAACTGGATCTTTCTCTTGCAGTGCCACATTCAAGTAATATATTCATTCAATAATGTAAATTTTATCTCGAAAGGCTTCAGTAGTTCCAGTCCTTGAGTGAACACATCAATTTTACATAGTATTTGCAATGTAGATGGGTCTGAGCCAACAAGGAAAATAATTTACAAGGAGTGCTGAAGCTTCAAAGCAGAAGGATACATACTTTCATGCTATATGCTTCGTACCCTCTTTTCAGAAATTGGTTTTATCTTTATTTTTTTCTTGAAATAAAATCAAAGACAATTCTTAGAAGTTTTGGTGAAAGCAAGCTGTAGCCAACTAGACATAGGGGTCGATTTCCACCTGTCATTCTCTGCCTTTAATGGAGTGGTAACTACTTCGAATGGGGTCAGAAGCCTTTAACACCCGCAATGCAGACAACAAGACTTTTAGCAGCCATAAAAAATTTAATTCACAAACACTAATGCTCCAAAACACAACTTACTGTTGCAATGAGTCACAATCTAACAGTTAAGTTGTTTTTGCTCAGTATAAAAACTGAAAAGTATAGAATCCGACTGGAATTTTAACAAAACATTTACTCTTTCAATTCTTCAGCTAGATGACAATTTTTTTCAGGAATTTAGATATGTTAGGACATGAAGTCACAGAGCCAAAACTTCCATAACAGAATGGGTGTCAAATTAGGTGATGTAAAGGTGAACACCAGTACCAGTGACAGATTCTCAAATAATAACATCATCTGGGACAAAGTTAGTCTGGTACTCTTATGTTCCCAACTTAAATTCGAAAGACACATAGCACATGGGTACAGCAACACTGTGCTATCCATGAAGACCAGCTTGGCATGGAGATGAAGGGCAGGAACCGGTCAGCCCAGGCAGTGTGGTCTACAATGCATCAAGAGTAGGACAGCACCATCACAGACAGGTTTTGCTCCACTCACTCAAACTGAATGAAGACCTCCTTGTGTCACTCGTTAACAATCAGGATTTAGACCAATGTAATTTTATGCTGGCATGACACAAGATTAGAAGGCCTGACGGGATGCTTGCAGGCAGCTGTTTTAATGAGCATTCATGAGATGCAAATTATATTCATGCCACCAGCCAGCAGGAACCATTAACCTGCCACTGGGAGGATTGCAAAGCGATTTTATGCTAGCGGGTTTCTGACATTTTGGCTCTTGCAAGCAACTCCACTCTCGTCTGCCACCAAACCCGCCTAGACCAGGATGGGAAAATTCTGCCTGTAGAATGGGAGAGCCAGGGTAACAGTGACGATAACATAAAATGTGAAATGTTGGCTCAGCCAGCTGTTAAACATGCATCCCAATACTTGGTTCAGTTAAGCCAATTATTATTGTGCTATGGCTGGGATGGCAGCAGCACACCAAATAGTAATCTATACAACCATGTTGATTGCCTTGGATGATGTTGTTCAGGGAGCAGCATCATGGTACAAAGCAATTGGTAGAGAAACAGGTAAGCATGCTTGGGAAACAAATGATAGTGCAGGGAAAGGAGAAGCAAAATATTTAGCATCGAGGCTTCTCTTTGTACCAACCATCTTCAACCTCATGGAAGACAATCATCATCACTATCCAGGGATGTCCTTTAATAATAAAATCTCTCTCTCTCTCTCTTCTCTCTGCCACACTCCCACCATTGCACTCCCACTATCGTATTCACACTATCACATTCCAGGTCTTCAGTAGAAGTGGGTGAGTTCAGGTTACATATACCACTCCAAGAAAATGAATCAAGGCAACTCTTTGTACATGGGTGGCAAAGAGGAAGTGGGGGGAGGAAATTCATACTCTGTGGTACAAAAATAACTGATACTCACTCAGATGTGTAGATTAGGTTAAGAGGTTAAAGAGATAGGTTGGGGGAGTGAGCTTGGGTGGAGTACTCTTTCAGAGGGTCAGTGCAGACTCAATGGGCTGAATGGCCTTTTTATGTGCTGTAGGGATTCTAAATGGGCGAGATTCTCGGTCCCGCCGCACCAGTTTTCAGGTGAGGAAGGAGCTGCGCTCCAAAAGCTACTGATTCGAAACAAACCTGTTGGGCTTTAACCTGGTGTTGTAAGACTTCTTACTGTGCTCACCCCATTCCAACGCCGGCATCTCCACATCATAACATAGCCTTGACAGAGAAAGGTAAATTACTGAGCAGGAAGCTAATTTTCATCATATGATTACGTATTATCCTCATATTTCACACAACAGGAAAATGTTGTTTTGGGTGAATGAGGCATCAATGTGTTTTGCACCCTTTTTGTGGCACAGCTGTCAAAATTTAAAAGCTCAGCTTTTAATGCACTCATATGGAAGACATCTTTTAAAAGACTCATGTCTCCAAGGTTTTAGAAGAATTAAAATAATTGGAAGATTATTTCGAGCAACATGAACCATCCAAAAATATGTGTTGGAGTCGGGCAAAATGTAAAAGATATTGTGATCACAAACAAGACACCTACCCATTTGTAGTCCACCCACTTTTACCATCAGTGCAGTCTAATTGGTGGATGAGGGGTAGCCAACCATCTCCCAGGAGGTGGGTTTAATCTGGGCCAGCCTGTTTTCCCTAGCCTCAGGAAACCCGGCAGATGACATGGAGCTTGGGCAGCTTCGGGGGAAAGTGAAGTGCATTTACAACACTGGAATTGGCCCAAAAGGAGGTTTTCGTCAATCAATATGTGCCAATAGCTGTGCCGACTAGTTTGGCTGAGCCAAGATATTCTGGACTTAGCAACATAATGCATGATTGTGTCAAAAATCAACTGGAACAATCTAAAGACTGGATATGGTCTTGAATTCACACTGGAGTAACTGTCGTGGTTATTCTAAAATTAATAGCAAATTTTAATTTCAATCAATTTACAACTTTTATTATGGAAAGGTTGGGCAGTTACTCTATTTTAATCAAACTAGGTCGCCTCATTAGGAATAGAAGGTGACCCAGAGAAATATAAGGGATTGAAATTTAGTTCCAATTAAATTAAAGGATCTGTATGCTTTAATAAATAAAACAGTGCACAAACTGAAATAAAGACATGAAATTGTAGGAAACATCAATTCGGACATCACTATTGAAAAGGGAACAAGGAAGTTAATATTTCAGATCCAAATACATTGTTGACCCATTCCTTGGATTGCCACCTTGCCGTGGTGCCATTGATCCCCAGAGCAATGCCGTCGGGAGTCTTAAGCACATGACAGGTCGCTCATGGCGCTACCCTGCAAGAGACCCGAAGAGCAGGCGAAGGGAAGATGGCAGTGGTTACACCTTCTTCTGGAGAGAAAAACCCGAGGATCAGCCCAGGCCGCATGGAATTGGTTTCCCCATCAAGAACAAACTCGACTGCCAACTCTCGGAACTTCCTGTCACCGTCAACGAGCCCCTCATTACCCGCCATCTGCAACTTGCCAGGAACCAGCAGGGTTCTCCCCTGTGTATTTCTCACATTTAAAAAAAAATTGTTTCTAATTATATATTGAACTGGATTGAGAAACCTCCAGCATGATGAAATATGAATAAGAGATGTGCCTGATCAGATAACTTACTGGAGTAGTTTCAGTGTGGAAAAGACCCCACGTGCAAAAACAATTTGAACCATCCTGCTGCTTTTTGATGTTTTAAACTATTTGAAGAGATTAGCATCGCCTCATGACTCCAGTTGAACTCACAATAGACAGGCTGATAGTCAGGCTGGTCATAATCCTATCATTTCAACGTCACAAAATGGACCCTTTGCCATTAAATGACAAATCTTTATATCTATTCTGTTATTATTTATCCATCATGTCCAATAGCTTCTCAACAATTTAATCATTTTCACCACATGCGTCCCTGTTATCTGTTTTGAATTTTTCAATAAATGTTTGAATAAAAATAGATTTTACATACAACTGAATTACAACGAGTGCATGCTAATTCTATAATACAAGTGAAGCAGCTTTGAGCAGCAGCTGGGATGTGAAAGATTAGCAGGTCCATTCACAGAATTGAAAAGATACAGTTTCGGAGAATTCAAGTTTTCAATTAAAAATACAAACTCCTGTCACACATTACGACAACCATTCACACAAATTCCTGTCAAACTGCAAGATAATAGTCAAAGATTCAGTTACATCTTAGTTGCAGCTGTATTTTGAGGACACCAGGGCCCCAAAGTCTGACTTTGTAGCATCACGAACACTGGCATTATGGAAGGCCAAAAATTCAAAAATGTTGGAAGGGCTATTTCCACTGCAGACCATGCAGCATGCCCTGGCTGTAAGGGCACTGGTGCGGTCATGCCATGCATTTAACAGAAGCATGCAGAGTGGACAGTTTGTGAGGTGTAATGCTGATTTAGCAATTGGGTTGCTATTTTGGACTTTGCAAATGCAGTTCACTCTGCCTCAATCACATCCAACTAAACATATGTTTAGCCATAGTGGAGTCTCTCTGCTAAAGCTATTTTTTTTAAAAGAAATTTAGAGTACCCAATTCATTTTTTCCAATTAGGGGGCAATTTAGCATGGCCAATCCACCTATCCTGCACATCTTTGGGTTGTGGGGCCGAAACCCACGCAAACGCGGGGAGAATATGCAAACTCCACACAGACAGTGACCCAGAGCCGGGATTGAACCTGGGACCTTGGCACAGTGAGGCCGCAGTGCTAACCACTGTGCCACCGTGTCGCTCCCTGTGCTAAGGCCATTTTAAGTGCTCACCATTGGTCTTCCCTCAGTACTGCAGAGTGAGTGAAAGCACTATGTTGAGTATTTTTGGAGGGGTTTGCATTGCTAAATGAGCAGTGTTAGCAAGGAGATTAGATAGCCTGTCGGGAGAAAGCCTGCTTTCAGTAATGGAGTCTGTATCTATAGATCCTCATGGGCTGTGGCGTGACTTGGAGTTTGAGCAGAGGTTGCAGAGGGTGGAAATTGTGTGCAGAGGGAGGAGGAAGAAGACTCTCCATGAAAGGTTGTATCCACGTGGGGTCTGGAGAGAGAAGTTCTCCTCCACCTAAGCCACCTAAACCTGAAGTGTGTGCATTTCATCAGGGAAATGATGATTGGACTGTGCCACCTCTGCCAAGTGGATCTGCATAACGGGGTGAAGAAGACTCACTGTGGTCCTCAACTTCTGAGTCAGAGGGCTTTCAAAGCTGGAGCAGGAGAAATTTCTAACAATTTGGAGTTCACAGTCCATCATTAAATCACCGGTCCTCATACAAGAAGAGATTTCATCAGAGAGAAGTGACTTATAGTTTTGCCAGATCAGGGGGGATTTCCAATGACATAGGGAACTGCCAAATGCACACATGCGGTTCTTCAGGCATCAAGTATTAATGGAGAGATTTAAAGTATCCACTGAGGTTACTAATCCATTAATGTGCAGTTGGTTTGCAACCATGCGTCAGTGAATTCCCACCATCCTAACAGTAGCCATGATGCATTCATCCTGCACCAGTCAGCTACAATTATTGTGAATGCTTCAGCCTTGTCTTTTCACTGATGTGCTGGGCTCCTCCATCATTGATGATGGGGACATTTGTGGAACCTCCTCCTCCAGTAAGATGTTTAATTGTCTACCACCATTCCGACTGGATGTGACAGGACTGAAGAGCTTAGGTCTGATCTGTTGGCTGGGGGATCATGTCAATCTGTCTATCACTGGCTGCTAATGTTTTTGGAATACAAGTAGTCCTGTGTTGTACCTTTGCAAGGTGACACCTCATTTTTCGATATGCCTGATGCTGATCCTGGCATGCACTCCTGCACTCCTCATTGGATTGGATTGGATTTGTTTATTGTCACGTGTACCGAGGTACCGTGAAAAGTATTGTTCTGCGTATCGTACAGAAGATCATTCCATACATGAAAAGAAAATACATAGGGCAAATATAAAATAATCTTAATAATAATCTTTATTAGTGTCACAAGCAAGCTTACATTAACACTGCAATGAAGTGCTGTGAAAATCCCCTCGTTGCCACACTACAGTCACTGCTTGGGTATACTGAAGGAATGTTCAATTCACCTAACAAGCACGTCTTCCGGGACTTGTGGGAGGAAACCCACGCAGACACGGAAAGAACGTGCAGACTCCGCACAGACAGTGACCTAAGGCGGGAAACGAATCTGGGTTGTGAAGCAACAGTGCTAACCACGCCACAATGTAAATACGTAAACACAGGCATCGGGTGAAGCATACAGGAGTGTAGTACTATTCAGTAGAGAAATGTGTGAAGGGATCAGATCAGTCCTTAAGAGGGTGGTTTAGCAGTCTGGTAACAGTGGGAAAGAAGCTGTTTTTGAATATGTCAGTGCGTGTTCTCAGACCTTTGCTTTTCCTGCGTGATGGAAGAAGTTAGAAGAGTGAATAAGCTGGGGTCTTTGACTATGCTGCCCGCTTTCCCAAGGCAGCGGGAGGTTTAGACAGAGTCCATGGATGGGAGGCGGGTTTGTGTGATGGACTGTTCACGTCTCTTTGTAGTTTCTTACATTCTTTGGTTGAGCAGTTGCCATACGAGGCTGTGATGCAGCCAGATAGGATGCTTTCTATGGTGCATCTGTAAAAGTTGGTAAGAGTCAATGTGGACATGCTGAAATCCCTTAGTTTCCCAAGGAGGTATAGGCACTGTTGTGCTTTCTTGGTCATAGCATCGACATGCGTGAACCAGGACAGATTGTTGGTGATGTGCGCACCTAGGAATTTGAAGCTGTCAACCATTTCCACCCCTGCACCATTGATGCAGACAGGTGTGTGTACGATACTTTGCATCCTGAAGTCAATGACCAGGTTTTTAGTTTTGCTGATATTGAGGGAGAGATTGTTGTCATTACACCACTCCATTAGGTTCTTTGTCTCCCTCTTGTATTCTGACTCATTGTTGTTCGAGATCCGACCCACAACGGTCGTGTTGTCAGCAAACTTGTAGATGGAGTTGGAGCCAAATTTTGCCACGCAGTCGTGTGTACATAGGGAGTGTAATATGGGGCTAAGTGTTTCTCCTTAATGATTGTGGTCTATGGGTCAGAAAATCGAGGGTCCAGTTGCAGAGTGAGGAGCCAACACCTCGGTTTTGGAGCTTTGATATGAGCTTGGCTGGGATAATGGTGTTGAAGGCAGAGTTGTAATCAATAAATAGGAGTAGGATTCAGGAGTCTTTGTTGCTGATATGATCCAGGGATGAGTGTAGGGCCAGTGAGATGGCGTCAGCTGTGTACCGGTTGTGGCGGTACGCAAATTGCAGTGGATCTAGGCATTCTAAGAGCACGGAGTTGATGTGCCTCATGACCAACCTCTTGAAGCACCTCGTTACGATCGATGTCAAGGCCACCAGACGACAGTTGTTGAGGCACGTTGCCTGGTTCTTCTTCGGCACCGGTATGATTGTGGTCTTCTTGAAGCAGGTGGGGACTTTGGAACGGAATAGGGAGAGTTTGATGATATCCGCCAACACATCTGCCAGCTGGTCCATCTGGATCTGAGTACACGACAGGACCCGTCGCCTTCCAAGGGTTCACTTTCAAGAAGGCCGATCTGACTTCGGAATCTGTGACAGTGCATATGGGCGTTTCCGGGGCTGCTGGGTCAGTTGATAGTGGTTTGATGGTTTCCTGCTCGAACCGAGCATGGAATACATTGAGTTCATCAGGGAGGAGTGCGTTGCTGCCAGAGATTCTACTCGGATTTGTTTTGTAGCCCATTATGTTGTTAAGCCTTGCCACAACCGAAGAGAGTCCGTGACGTTAGTCTGTGACTCTAGCTTGGTCTGATATTGTCTCTTGCCATCCCTGATGACTTTGCGGAGGTTATACCTGGATTTCTTGTACACATCAGGGTTGTCTGACTTGAACGCCTCAGACCTGGCCTTCAGCAATGAGTCAATCCCCCAATTAAGCCATGGTTTCTGGTTGGGGAATGTATGTATTACTTTCTTTGGCACGCAGTCTTCCAGCTCACAGGAGTAAGCAATTCAACTTGGGAACCTACTGAGAGTTGAGGAGGCAAAAAAGGCCTGCACCTTTAAACAGAGAAATTGCTAACTTTATCATTCACCGTGCAAAATGTGGGTGGGCTTATGCTCAGATTTGATACAGTCCATGAGGACAAAAGGCTGGAAAAGGGTAATTAGCGAAAAGAAGAAATCTCATAGTGAAAAGTTTGGAGAAGTCAGAAGGTTTAGGACGTGAAGCTGGAAGCGGCCATGTTGTTGTGTAGGATGCTGGGATGAGAAAGCAAAGGAAAAGGAAAATAATTTACCAAGAGCTGTGAAACAGCTGTGGAGCAGGAGAATAGAGTTAGTGGAAACCAGGGGCGCTTCTATTTTTCTGTTTAAGTTACTGGTTAGGAATTTCAAGTGAAGCGCAGAGTCACAGACCTTGCAAGGCAAGTTTTAAGTTGTTCCCAAGAAAGAGGATATCCTTCAAGAGCCTGATAAATAGCCAAAGACTACCTGGGACAACCACAGTGGTTTAGTTGAGGATCTTAGTATATTTGTTTGTCCTTTTCAGGGTAAATTATAATTAGTTGCCTAAGACAGTGTATTTCCAGCTCCCTCTAGCTCTGCTGAAGGATCACCCAAACTCAAAATGTTAGCTCTCTTTCTCTCCCCACAGATGCTGTCAGACCTGTTGAGATTTTCCAGCGAAGAAGGTGTCATGGTTTGCCACTTCGGGGAAGTACTGGACGATGAAGGGTATTCTGTCGGTCATGTCCCGTATTCATTTTCCAAGGAGGTCGGTGCAGTTTTTCGCCGTGGCGAGTTGGAACAGTCAATCGATGTGTTGGACATCATATCCTGTTCTTACGAGGGCGTTTTTCAGTGTCTGTAGGTGTCTGGCGCATTCCTCCTCGTCCAAGCAGATCCTTAGCATACAGAGGGATTTTCCGTAGGAGATGGCTTCTTTAACGTATTTAGGGTGGAAGCTGGAGAAGTGGAATGCCGTGAAGTTATCCATGGGCTTGCGGTAGAGTGAAGTGCTAAGGTGTCTGTCCTTGATGGAGATCCGTGTGTCCAAAAATGCAACCGATTCTGGAGAATTGTTCATGGTGAGTAGTCCGCTTGACAAGGCACAAGTCTGGAGTGTGGTGGAATACTCCTCACTTGCCCTGATGAGTGCAGCTCCAACAACACTCAAGAAGTTCAACACCATTCAGAACAAAGCAGCCCACTTGATTGGCACCCCCTTCCACAAACATTCACTCCATCCACCGGCGATGCACAGTGGCAGCAGTGTGTACCATCAACAAGGTGCACTGCGGGAACTCACCAAGGTTCCTTCGGCAGCACCTTCCAAACCCACGACCACTACCTAGAAGGACAAGGGCAGCAGATACCATGGGAACACCACCATTTGGAAGTTCATCTTCAAGTCACTCATCATCCTGGCTTGGAAATATATCACCGTTCCTTCACTGTCATTGGGTCAGAATCCTGGAACTCCCTCCTTACTAGCACATTGGGTGTATCTGCACCACATGGACTACAGCGGTTCAAGAAGGCAGCTCACCACCACCTTTTCAAGGATGACTAGGGATGAGCAACAAATGCTGGCCAAGCCAGCGAAGCTCACATTGTAAACATGAATTTAAAAAACAAATCAAACTCACCACATGCACACCGCACAAACTTACCACTTATCTATTTAATCATTTCATCCATCTTATCCCCTGCACCCCCTTACCTACCTCATGCGCTTACACACCTTACCTGCTCACCAGTGACTAACATTTAAAGTGGACATTTAGGCTTACCATATGACAGCTGATGCAGTAAAATGAGGGTATGTCTTCTGTGCTGAAGGTCTCTGTGGATTCCTGCATTGAGCACCTTCCTCTGGCTGCTGCAGAAAGTCGGACACTTTTAAACATAACCAGTTAAGTGCACGTTTTCTGATTGGTCAGTGTGGGACACAGTATTTCCAATGCTGATCAGGTGATTTGGGCCAGTATACCTTTTAAGTTGAAATAATTTGCATTCCTTAATTCCTATATTGGTAAATAACTTTTAAACTAAAACTAAAATGAAGGGGCACTGCATTTAAATCGCTTCACAGCACTTACTCTCATTCAAACCAGGAGGATGGAAGCTTGGTAACCAGATCCTGGATTTACAGAGCCTTTTTTTGGATGCCATAGAGAAGAAACGAGCTACACTATTGTGGTGAACCAATTCTGAGGTGGAGGATCGAACTCTCCACCTACAATTATGACATCTTGTATCGTCCTGGGAAGCTCAATGAGCCCCCAGATGCCTTGTCCCGCGGTACATGTGCCAGCGCACAAGTAGACCGACTTCGGGCCCTTCACAATGACCTCTGTCACCCGGGGGTCATCAATCTTTTTCATTTTGTCAAGGCCCGCAACCTGCCTTACTCCATCGAGGCGGTCAGGACCATGATCAGGGACTGCCAGGTCTGCGAGGAGTGCAAATCGCACTTCTATCGGCAAGACAGAGCGCGCCTGGTGAAGTCTTCCCGACCCTTTGAGCGCCTCAGCATGGACTTCAAAGGGCCCCTCCCTTCCACTGACCGTAACGTGCACTTCCTCAACATCATTGATGAGTACTCACGTTTTCCCTTCGCCATCCCATGCCCTGACATGACCTCTGCCACTGTCATCAAGGCCCTGCACAGCCTCTTACCTTATTCGGTTTCCCCACCTGCATCCACAGTGATCAGGGCTTCTCGTTCATAAGTGATGAGGTGCGCCACTTCCTGCTCAGCAAGGGCATCGCCTCAAGCTGGACTAAAGGCTACCACCCCAGGGGAAACGAACAAGTGGAGAGGGAGAATGCGACGGTCTGGAAGGCCGTCCTCCTGGCCCTACGGTCTAGAAGTCTCCCAATCTCTCGCTGGTAGGAGGTCCTTCCCTATGCGCTCCATTCTATCCGGTCGTTTCTGTGTACTGCCACCAACAAGACTTCTCACGAACGTATGTTTCCATTCCCCAGGAAGTCCACCTCAAGGGTCTCGCTCCCGTCCTGGCTGACAGCCAGAGGGCCTGTCCTCCTCCGGAACGATGTGAGGAACCACAAAACTGATCCCCTGGTCGAGCGGGTTATGCTTCTCCACACTAACCCACAATATGCCGACGTGGCACATCAGGACTGGCGGCAGGACAGTCTCCCTCTGGGACCTGGCACCCGTTGGTTCCCCACCCGACCCTCCACTGTCTACCTCCATTGTCATCGCCCCCGCGCCTACACCGTCTCCCTCTCTGTCGACACTTTGGGAAGAAGAAGAGGACGACACGCTCCTGGAGTCGCAGGTCTCAACACCAGTGCCCACACCACAGCCGGGACTGAGGAGATCACAGCGGACGGTTAAAGCTCCTGATAGACATAATCTATAAGCTTGCAACACCCCCGCTGGACTTATTTTTTTAACAGGGGCTGAATGTGGTGAACCACTGTTATTGTATTTCCACTGTTGTTCCACTGTTACTTACAGCGCTGTACATATTCTCTGTTACTGTTTGTTCCATTGTTACTCACTGTGTTGTATATTGTTGTTCTCCCGTGGCTCCGCCCCACTGGGTGTTGTATATAGTTGACTGATCTGTAGCCCTATCTCCAGTCTGGGTTCAGCAGCAGACAGGCTACATCTTAGAGTATTAAAACCATTACTTCATTTTCTACAACTTGCTTCGTGTGTAATTGATGGTGCATCAACTATACCCTCGGGCTGGTAGGAAGCCCTCCAGCAAGATGATGAATCCTGTCTGGGAGACAGTGGCAGCACTGGTCAGTGCCAGCAGACTGACCATGAGGACGGGTGGGCGGTGTGGGAAAAAGATGAATGATCTCCTACAATCAGCAAGGGTAAGTGCTCCCGGTCTCTACTCTGCATTCCACCCTCCCGTCACTACCCGGAGAATCACTTGGATCAAGCATGGCGCCACCTCACAGTGACCCAGCAACCGACCTTCCACCAGCATTGTCAAAAGCCCATAGCACCGTCATCAGAGCTCCTCCCGATTTAGGCGCAGTGGCTATACATGTCTGGTGTTATTGACCTTTTTTTTTGTTTTAAAATAAATTTAGAGTACCCAATTAATTTTTTCCAATTAAGGGGCAATTTAGCGTGGCCAATCCACCTAGCTTGCACATTTTTGGGTTGTGGGGGCGAAACCCACGCAAACACGGGGAGAACGTGCAAACTCAACACGGACAGTGACCAAGAGCCGGGATCGAACCTGGGACCTCAGCACCGTTAGGCTGCAGTGCTAACCCACTGCGCCACCGTGCTGCCCATGTGTTATTGACCTTTAACTGGCCAGGTGCCCATCTCACATAATCCTCATTTGTGTTCCTGCAGAAGGAGATCGCAAACAACAGCAATGAGTGAGAGAAAGTGGGTGGCGGGATGCCCAAGCTGAGGATCTTGACTCCGTAACAGCAGAGAGCCATGGAGCTCACAGTGGAAGAGCAGGAGCAGGCCTGCGCTGACAACGAGGTTGGCCTGTGACAGAAAAGTGAGGAGCCACTGAACCTTCATTCAGACCAGTCTCAAGCGAGCTCTTTATAGTCCAAACATTTGACCAGGCCATACAGTAAAAACATGTCCCGTGCCTTGTAGGAACTTCAACTGAAGAGCCTGGCCCATCTACCAGCAATGTCATACCGCCCACCCTTGGCACCACAACAGATAAAACCTCGGAGGAGGACACGAATGAAGCACCACAGCTATCACCCACTCCATCCACCACTGCTGAGACACACACCTTGTTGGCGAACTTAGTAGGCAGGCTTCAGGGTCACTTTCTGGTGATGCCCGCACAGCTTCTGATGTACATCAGTTGGAGTCAGGAGCGTCTCAGGGATCGGAAAGTAGGAGGTCTGCGGGATCCCAGGACACAGCTGAGCAAGTGCCATGTCTCTGGACACATTCGTTCCTCAGCTCTGGAGATGCAAAGGAGGAACATAGAGGTTGGGATTCTCCCATCCCGCGGCAGAGTGTCCACGCCGTTGCGTTTTACGACGGCGTGAATGGGCCGCTGCCAGGAGTAATTCTGGTCCCTACAGGGGGCCAGCACAGCGATGGAGCGGTTCGTGCCGCTCCAGCTGCCGATCCCGGCGTGAACTGTGCACCACGGGATCCACGCATGTGCAGTGGCGCCAACGCGTGTATGTGTGGTGGCCTCCCTCAACGCGCAGGCCCCGATGCAACATGGCGCAGGAGTACAGGGGCCAGCGCGTAGGAAAAGAGGCCGGGGGACAGAGAGGCCGGCCCGCTGATCGGTGGGTCCCGATCCTGGGCCAGGCCGCATTGGAGGCACCCGCCCCCCCACCCCCAATGTCGGAGCCCCCCACCCACAGGCTGCCACCCGACCCTTGCACGCAGAGTTCCTGCCAGTTGTGAGCAGGTGTGGACGGCGCCGATAGGACACAACGTTTTAACTGCGGCTGCTCGGCCCATCCAGGCCGGAGAATCGGCGGACCGGCCACGTCGAGCAGCCCGCGACTGGTGCCGCACCAACCACGCCGGCGCCAATGGCGCCGATTCTCTGCTCTGTGGAGAATTGCATGCTGGCATGGCCCGGTCGTGGGGATTCTCCAACCCGGCCTTGGGCTGGGAGAATCCCGCCCAGAATACCAGGAGGGGCTGTCAGTGACACTTCTGCGACGTCAAGACTGAATGGAGAAGTCCCAAAGCTTTCTGTCACAAGGAGATGTTGCCGGCAATGCGTGGCACCCATGCCAACACTGCAAAATTCTCCCCATGGTGTTACTTAGAATGAGATAAGGTTTGGAAGTAGTTAATGCAAGAGCACAGTAAGAAGTCTTCCAACACCAGGTGAAAGCCCAACAGGTTTGTTTCTACTCACTAGCTCTCGGAGCACTGCTCCTTCCTCAGGTGAATGAAGAGGTGGGTTCCAGAAACATATATATAGACAAAGTCTAAGATGCAAGATGATATTTTGAATGTGAGTCTTTTCAGGTAATTAAGTCCACAGGTCCAGACGGAGTAACTGGAGAGAAGAATAATCACAGGTTAAAGAGGTGTGAATTGTCTCAAGCCAGGACAGTTGGTAGGATTTTGCATGTCCAGGCCAGATGGTGGGGGTTGAATGTCATACGACATGAATCCAAGGTCCCGGTTGAGGCCATACAAATGAGTGCGGAACTTGGCTATAAGTTTCTATTCGGCGATTCTGCGTTGTCGTGCGTCCTGAAGGCCGCCTTGGAGAACGCTTACCCGAAGATCAGAGGCTGAATGCTCTTTACTGCTGAAGTATTCCCCGACTGGAAGGGAACATTCCTGCCTGGTGATTGTTGCACGATGTCCGTTCATCTGTTGACGCAGCGTCTTCATGGCCTCGCCAATGTACCACGCTTTGGACATCCTTTCCTGCAGCATATGAGGTCGACAATGTTGGCCAAGTCACACGAGTATGTACCATGTACTTGGTGGGTGGTGTTCTCACATGTAATGGTGGTACCAATGTCGATGATCTGGCATGTCTTGCAGAGATTGCCATGGCAGGGTTGTGTGGTGTTGTGGTCACTGTTCTGAAGACTGGGTAGTTTGCTGCAAACAATGGTTTGTTTGAGGTTGCGCGGTTGTTTGAAGGCAAGTAGTGGGGGTGTGGGGATGACCTTGGCAAGATGTTCGTCTTCATCAATGACATCTTGGAGGCTGCGAAGAAGTAATTTCTCCACTCTGGGGAAGTACTGGACGACGGAGGGTACTCTGTCGGTTGTGTCCCGTGTTTGACTTCTGAGGAGCTCAGTGAGTTTTATTTGCTGTGGCGCGTTGGAACTGTTGATCGATCAGTTGAGCGCCATATCCCGTTCATACGAGAGCATCTTTCAGCATCTGCAGATGTCTGTTACACACCTCCTCGTCTGAGCAGATCTTGTGGATACGGAGGGCTTGTCCATAGGGGATGGCTTCCTTAATGTGTTTAGGATGGAAGCTGGAGAAGTGGAGCATCGTGAGGTTATCCGTGGGCTTGCAGTACAGCAAAATGCTGAGGTGACCGTCCTTGATGGAGATGAGCATGTCCAAGAATGCAACCGATTCTGGGGATTAGTCCATGTTGAGACTGATGGTGGGATGGAACTTACTGATGTAATCAAGTAGTCATTTCAGTGATTCTTCACCGTGGGTCCAAAGGAAACAAATGTCAGGTCAGTGGGTCGGTTAGCTCAGTTGGGAGGGCAGTGGGGCGTGGGGGTTAGGGACCCAGTTTGAGAGGCCAGGGTGGGGTGTGTAGAGTAAAGTAGGAAGTGTATTGTCTGGGGGAGGGTTCTCTCCAAGTTTCCATTATATGTTTATCTTTGACTCTTGTTATAAATAAACAGTGTGTTAATGTTTTACTTACAAATCTGGTGCCTGTAACTCATTGGAGCAGTCAAGGGTTAAAGATCAAAGAAAATACACAAATTATTGGTTAATTCACTTACTCCGGGGTCTGTGGGGTTGGAACTGACCACACTCTCGCCCAGGTTGTTGGAACATCTATTGCATTCTCCCAGCTTACCTGTCTCCATTACACCTGAATTTAAAATGGCATAATTCTTACCACTGCTTCTGATATGTTTTCCTTTATCAATCCCCACCCCCCTGTTGAAATGGTCCTTGAATGTGCTTGTTCTTTTTTCATTCATCTGCAGTCACAATTCCCTTTGGGCACGTGTAGCAGGGACTTTCTCAGCGCCGGGAATGACCCCGCTATGACGCGTCACTTAAATGGCCCGCCAAGGCCTCACTTACCTTGCAGCTCTGGTGGGGGGGTTGTGTTGTGGAATACCCGGTCTGTGATCCATCATTACTCACCGCCCCTCTCCCACATCCACCTTGCCCTGGACCTAAGCCCCGTTCCTGCCCTCCCCGGAAGGCCTGTGATTCCGTGCGATGGAATGGCTAGCACGCATGCAGGGATCATCCAGGCGGACAGTGGAAAGTGACAGTGGAGCGAGAGTCAAACAGTGTCAGACATTGCAGAACATCAGAGCTCATCATCCTCTATCCCATGGACCAGGCCCGCTGATGCTGGGGGATTGTAGGCACCCTTAAGGCCAGTGGCACTCTGTACATTCATGGGAGATGGTAGTCATTCAACTGAGTATGCAAGCAGATGGCTGCCTTGCCCACCATTGCGCCTATGGAAACCTTTCTTACCGTTTCTCACTCCCTCGGCAGCAATGCGCCCAGTCCCCATTTTTAAATCCCACAAGTGAACCTCGCCATCGTCACTTTACATGGCGGAGGCAGAACATTCTGTGAGGCCAGAGACTACCGAGCCTGGACCGTTAATGAGATGCTAATGGCTGTTACTGCACAATTTGCATGCCTACACCAGCGAGGGGTGTGGAATGCATTCCTGCTTCTATCGAGGCACTGGAGCATGCCGTTCTGCTGGGCGCATGGCGCAACCTCGATTTTTGGCTGACACCGTATTCTGCACCCGATCATGGTTCGCGATTCCGGCGTTGGCTAACGCCTTTTCCCTTTTGTTATTACTCTCCCAACCAGCCTTTTACCTGCCTTTTCACCATCTGAAATCCTGTTTCATCTCTACATTTTGCCATTTAACTCTGTCTCTCTTTCCACTGATGGTACTTGGTCTGCTATTTCTGACATAATTTGTTTCTACAAAAGCAGACGTTACAGGCCACTCATGAGTTAACTCACATTTCTGCTTGGTTAACCAGGAGATTCACTTAAATGTAACCCCTCTTATCTCTGCTTTAGTAGGTCAATCATCAACAAATGCACTCTGCTCCCAAAGCACTCAAAAAGTGTGTGTAATGCAGAGGGGGAAAAAAAATCACTGTTGCTTTTCTGCCACTCTGCTGCTGATTGCATTACATTGAAAGTGTCTGGATCATTTTTTTTGTCTACATGATATGACTAAAGGTACCACAGCACTATAGAGACTGGTTCTTTTTTTGATTTTCAATGCATTTTCAAGCAGTTCTGTTGCACTAAATATAATTAAATGTAGCCAGTAATAACCCACGTCAAAATTCTCCTTCAAAGTAGCATTCTCTTTTAACACAAAAGGTGCTACCACACATGAAAGGTGATAGGTGGACATTGCTAAGTTTTCTGACTTGGTGGAAAGTCCCATCTGACAGGCTATAAAGCTCAGGCTAAATATTTAAAAGAATCAAATTAAACAGCAGGCAATATACACCAACAAATGGGCAACCCGGCAGCACAGTGGCTAGCACAGTTGTTTCACCGCTCCAGGGTCCCAGGTTCGATTTCTGGCTTGGGTCACTGTCTGTGTGGAGTCTACACATTCTCCCTGTGTCTGCGTGGGTTTCCTCGCACAGTCCAAAGATGTGCAGGTTAGGTGGATTGGCCATGATAAATTGTCCTTAGGGTCCAAAAATGTTCAGTGGGGTTACTGGGTTACGGGGATAGGGTGGAGGCTTGGTCTTCAGTAGGGTGCTCTTTCCAAGGGCCGGTACAGACTCAATGGGCCAAATGGCTTCCTTCACTGTAAGTTCTATGAAATAAATCGGACTGTAAAACTTAACCTTGGATTTTCTAATGTAAAACATTAACGGTGGGATTTTCTCATTTTTAGGAAGAGTAGCGCAGCAGGAGAAAAAAGCTGCAGGTACCAAGGCAACTTCCTCCGTCATATTTTTAGGGTCTTGGAAACACAAAGTTTCCAATGTCACACTGGATCCAGCAGTAACTTAGATGGCGGAGAACGCCGGGGGCATTGCCACGGAGCTACGCCAGGAGCAGTGTCAGCTTACTAGTCGGGCATGTCCATTGCTGCACAGTGGTAGTGCAGGTTTGGTAAAGCCAAGCCCCCTTTGATTTTCCATCTTTGCAATGTTGCTTTGGGAATTCTCGGGTTCTTACCCCCCCCACGCACACACAAACGCCATAATTAGACAGTCTACGTTTTGGAAAAAGGCCTTGGGGATGAAGATCGGAATGGATTTAAACAGGAAGAGGAACCTTGGCAGTACGTTCATCTTGATCATCTGCACTCTCCCTGCCAGGGAGAGTGGGAGTGAGCCCCACCTTTTTTACTTCCTCCACCAGGTTGGTCAGGTTCCACTTATCGATCTGTGTCTAGTCTCCGGCTATCTGGATCCCCAGGAACGGAGTCTGTTCTGGGCTGTTTGAAACAGGAGCCCCTTCAGCTCTGTCCCTCCCCCTTTTGGGTTCACTGGGAATGGCTCACTTTTGCCCAGTTTAAGTTTGTAGCCCGAGAAGGCTCCAAACTCTTTCAGAATTTACAGTATTGCCTTCAGTCCCTCCTGTGGCTTTGAGACATAGAGGAGCAGGTCATCTGCATAGAGTGAAACTCTGTGCTCTCTGTCTCCTCTCCGGATTCCCTTACAGCATTTTTGAGTCCCGCAGGGCTACTGCCAGGGATTCGGTTGCTAGCACGAACAAGAGTGGGGACAGGAGGCAGCCCTGTCTTGTTCCTCTCTGTACCTGGAAGTATTCACAGCTGGTGGTGTTAGCTCGGACACTCGCTTTGGGAGCATTATACAGGAGCCTCACCCAGGTGGTGAATCCCACTTCGAGCCCAAACTGTTCCAGTACTTCGACGAGGTAGTTCCATTTGACTCTGGTGTTCTCTCCCTGTGTGTGCGTGTGTGTGTGTGTGGGGGGGGGGGGGGGGTTCATTATCACATTCAGAAGCCACCTGATGTTCACTGTGAGCCTTGTGTGGTAGTCACCACTGTTGTATTGTACAGTCATGAGCATCTGGAAGGGATGACAGAATCCCTCCTCAGACTATAAGACAAACTGGAGGAGTCCAATCACCTTCTGTCCAAGGTGATGGTGCCGCCACTCCAATGCAATGAGCCCAACACTGTGAGGGTGGCGTCTGAAGTGAGATCTTGGCATAGGAGCTTTCACTCCATGACGGGGTAAGTCACAGAATCACAGAATTTACAGTGCAGAAGGAGGCCATCCGGCCCATCGAGTCTGCACTGGCTCTTGGAAAGAGCACCCTACTCAAGCCCACACCTCCACCCAGCCCCCATAACCCAGTAACCCCACCCAACACTAAGGGCAATTTTGGACACTAAGGGCAAATGCGGGAATGGGTATTAAGGGCACTGGTTTTATCACTGCTTGATGTTTCCCTATCACTTGACATGTGTGACATGATTGACAAAATTTAACTACATCTTTATGTAGTCCAGGCCAATAAAAATGTTTTTTGGATTTTAGCTTGAATTTTCCTTATTCCCAAATGACCTCCCACTGGTAAATCATGTGCAACTCGCAAAACCTCCTTTCTATACCCTACTGGCAATACTACTTGATGAACTTCTGCCCACCTTTCATCCGCCTGCATATGTAAAGGTCTCCATTTTCTCATCAAGACATCACTTTTACCGCAATAACACTCTAGTATATACTCAGATTCCTCTTCCGTGTATGCTTTCTGATATATCCGTTTTATTTCTACATCTTTCTGTTGTAACTCCGCCAATTTTCCTGAACTAAAAATATCCGCCTCATCTTCCACCTGTTCTTGTTCTTTTTCAACTATCTGATCAAAAATTGTTTCTGATAATTGCACTTCAACTTCATCTTCACTCTTTGATTTCTCCTCTTGTCTTAACCTGTGACTTTGCGACCTTGTTACTACACAATCCGGAAAAATCCCAGGATATTTAGCCATGAACACTTCAGTCGTCTGATTTTCCACTGTCTTATCAACCACAGTAGGCATCACTCCCACCTGCGATCCAGCTATATCATTACCCAAGATAAACTGTATTGCTGGACAAGATAGATTTTTATTACTCCTACTACCACTTCACCACTCTTCACTGGACTTTCCAACCTTACCTTACATAATTGAACACTACTCGTCTCATCCTGAATTCCACATGTTACCACCTTTTCTGGCAACATTCTTCCCAAACTACATAATTCCTCATTTCTTACCATTAAAGATTGACTAGCTCCCATATCTCTTAAAATTGTGACTTCTTTACTTGATCCTCCTGATACACATGAGTAAACTTCACCCACAGAAGTAAATTCTTTAAAGAGATCTGGCGCCTTCTTATCAATCACCTCTTGATCAGGCTGTACAATCTTTTGCACCTCCTTCTCTTAAATTGGGCTTTCCTTTACCACTTTAACAAACCCTACTGACTTACCCTGTTTTACCACATCATCTTCCCAGTACTTTTCTTCAACCACAAACACTGTGACTTTACATGGCCTAGTTTACTTGAGTGAAAACTTTTGAAATTTTTCATTTCTTTTCCACCGTCCTGGATTTCTTTTTTAATCTGAGGTACAGTCTCCTTATTATCTCCCATCAGATCACCTTCACCTTTACCACTTGAGTATTTCTCTATCCCCAGTTTATATCCCTCACAGGCTGAAACTGATGTCGGAAACCAAGGGCGCGATTCTCTGCTCCCCACACCGGGTGGGAGAATCACGGGAGGGCCGCTCTGGCACCCCCCCGCGATTATCCCACCCCCCCAAAATGGCGTGTGGCATTTTGCTACACCCCGCTCGGAGAATCGCCGCTCGCCGATTTTCACGGCGACCAGCGATTCTCCGGCCCGAATGGGCCAAGCTGCCTGACGACCCCAACCAGTTCACACCGGCGGCAACCACACCTGGTCACTGCTGGCGTGAACATCGCGCGAAAGGTAAGTGTGGGGCCTGTGGGGGGGGGGGGGGGGGGGGGGGGGGGGGGGGGGGGCGGAGAGAGGATCGAGCAGCACGGGCGTGCTCGTGAGGTGACTGGCCTGCGATCGGTGTCCACCGATCGTCGGGCGGCGTTTCTAAGAGACGCACTCTTTTCCCTCCGCCGCCCTGCAAGATCAAGCCGCCATGTCTTGCGGGGCAGTGGAGGGGAAGACGGCAACCACGCATGCGCGGGTTGGAGCCGGCCAACCTGCGCATGCGCGGCTGACGTCACTTAGGTGCGGCCGGCCGCGTCATTCTCGGCTCACCGCTTTGACGCAAGCGTCAAGGCCCGGCGGCTGAGTTTCGCGCAACGCCGCCCCTAGCCCCCCGGTGGGGGGGGGGGGGAAGAGAGAATAGGGGGCTAGGAGCGTCCTCCGACGCCGGAGTGAAACACTCCGGGTTTCACTCCGGCGTTGGCCGTTGCGGAGAATCACGCCCCAAGCTTTGATTTATGAACTAATTCATAATCATCTGCCATTTCTGCTGCTAATCTCGCAGTTTTAACCCTCTGCTCTTCCACATGAGTTCTCACTACATCAGGAATTGAATTTTGAAACTCCTCCAAAAGTATAATTTCTCTGGGAGCATCATACATTGGGTCTATTTTCAAAGCCCTTATCCACCTATCAAAATTACTCTGTTTGATCCTTTCAAACTCCATGTATGCTTGACCAGGTTCTTTCTTTAAATTTCAAAACCTTTGTCTGTAGGCTTCAGGGACTAATTCATATGCACCTAAGATGGATTTTTTCACCTCCTCATATGTCACAGATACCTCCTCCGGTAGTGATGCAAACACATCACTAGCCCTACCTACCAGCTTAGTTTGAATCAGTAATACCCACATGTCCTGTGGCCATTTCATTTGTTCAGCCACCTTCTCAAATGAAATGTAAAAGGCTTCTACGTCCTTCTCATCAAACCTTGGAAATGCTTGGACATATTTCCCCACCAAACCTTTGAAGATGACGCTCTTTCTCAATATCCTAATCACTATCAACCAACTGTACGTTTCCCTTTCCGCCTGATAATTTTAACTGACTGTCATGTTTCATGGCCATTTTCTGAAGTTCAAACTCTCTCTCTTTATGTTTTTCCCTGATCTGTATCTCCCTTTCTCTTTCTTTTTGTTCTGTTCGGGCTATTCTTTCTGTTTTCCTTTCTTCTGTCTCTTTTTCCTCTCTCTCTCTTTCTTTTTCACTTTCTTCTTCCCCTCTCTCTCTCTTTCATATTCAAGCTGCTTTAATTCTTTCTCATGTTCCATTTGTTTAATTTGTAACTGAATTTTTGCCATTTCCAATGAGCCAAACTGTATCTCAGGCAACTTTGAATGCTTAGCCACCACCATAATTACCTCATCATTTCGCATTTTGTCAGGTAATGTTAACTGCAATGTTTTTGCCAAATCTAACAGTCTGCTTTTGGTCTCTGTCCGTATGGTACTGCGTCTGACTGTCTCCACCCCCAGAAACTTCAGAGCCTCTGAAAGAGCCATTGTCTACAACACACTCCCTACTTAAACTAAAATACCACACCTGAAAAGCACCCACAATATGCTCACCCCTCACTGTCTTTAAGTTCTCTAAGCCAATCCAATAGATAGACTTTTATCCCGGACGAGCCGCCAATTTGTTATGAGCCAGAGTTTAGAGAACCCCAAAGTGTATCATGGAGTTCACCTGACCCACAACATTTAATAGATTGTGGTATGGGGAGCACACGGCCCACTCTACAGGTGTGGTACAGCAGAAATGGAAAGCATTTTTAAAAATAAATTTAGAGTACCCAATTCATTTTTCCCAATTAAGGGGCAATTTAGCATGTTCAATCCACCTACCTTGCACATCTTTGGCTGCCGATAAATATTTAGTGAGGTGGTTAGTCCCGGCTGGAGGGCTCACTAATGATATGCTAATACATTTAAGTATGTTTCCTGACCTTCCATAGTGGGATACTCAATATGTCACCAGCGAGGGGCCTGGAAAATCGGAAAAAGGGATCTCATCAGCGACAATCGCATTTTCCAATTCTTGCTATATTTTGTGCCCGTGCCACTGTTCCTGCCAATGGCTGATGCAAGCTAAACACTGGCCACACAACGCTTCCAAATTCAATATTCAGACTGGAAAGCAACTCTTTAACCAAGGTAGACGAGTGCAACACCCAAGCTCAGTGCTCTGCCTGCAAACAAGATCCTGAAAATATAGTGGCAAAGATCCAACATGTTTCAAACCTTTTCTCTTGTTTTTCCCCACTGGGAAAGAAACGTTCCCCGAATGCAAAGCAGAGGAAAATCACCCTTTTATTTTAAAATCAATTGAAATTGCTGAGGTCCAGGAACACACAAGGGCAAATATTGCACCAATAACACATTTTAAGGCTTCTTGCATGTTTATCAGGGCCAAATTGACCAGCAATCAGTGAATTATCTGCTAATTCTTGCTTCAACTCAGTTAATAATTATTCATTGCTATTCTTGCACCCTTGGTCTTCTGCAGGCAGCAGCAAGTGAATAATTTGGGAAATTAAAATAATCTGTTCCTTTGCTGCCATTCAACTAAAAATTAGGACAAATATCTATTTCAGTTTTTAAGTTAAGATTTAAATGGGCGGCGTACTGGTACAGTGGTTAGCACTGCTACCTCACAGCTCCATGGGACCCGGGTTCGATTGCCCGTTTGGGTCACTGTTTGTACGGAGCCTGCACGTTCTTTCCATGTCAGAGTGGGTTTCCTCCGGGTGCTCCGGTTTCCTCCCACAAGTCCCGAAAGACGTGCTTGTTAGGTGAATTGGACTTTCTGAATTCTCCCTCAGTGTACCCGAACAGGCACCATAGTGTGGAGACTCAGGGATTTTCACAGTAACTTGTTTGCAGTGTTAATGTAATCCTACTTGAGACACTAATAAAGATTATAAATACATTTTACACAATTGTTAACCTTGTCTGGCATCTGGAGCAGTGAGAAGAGAAGTGGTAGTTCCAAATTAAGGAAAAGGACACCTAACTAATCCGTTACTGAGGCACAAAATAAATGCTGTGGGAAAGCAACAAAGTGGTGTAGCATCTGATCCTATTTAATACATGTGTAGGTGGACCTGACCTTGCATTGGGTGGGTTTGAGAAGGGAGAATGCCGCAATTCATATTCCTGGCAACTGCTGTATCCAGAGGTAATGCTGTTTGTTACCCACAGGAGCTGATGTCAGCACATTTCTCAGAATCATAGAATTAAGTCACATATCAGTCGACAGGAGCAGAAAATATCTCCATGTTGTCCGTTCTGTTTGGACTTAAGGAGTGTGAGCTGCAGCTGTTAAATTCCATATCCCACAATTTCATAATACAGATAGACATCTGTGGGTACATTAAATCACTGGGCTTCAGAAAATAAATGTATCCAGCTACATCCCAGATGAGAAGTCATATGTACATTTCACATAGGTTGCAAAACGTGTTTTCATCTCCATATTTCACCAGGAACATTGAAACACAGTGGATGTTAGATGAATGTGAAATGGATCCCATCAACCTTTGTTCTTAAAGGTGTTTGGCTGGATTCTCCGGTCGCCAACGCCAAAATCACGTTCGGCGAACAGCCGGAGAATCCAATTCTCCACCCAAATTGGGGGCGCCGCTGCTTTTGCGATGCTGCACCCCCCCCCCTTCAAAGCAGCGTACTCGGAGAGTACGCCGCGCCATGTATCGACGGCCTCAGGACATTGTCTGAGGCCCACCCCCGAAGCTCTGCCCCCGAGCGGCCAAGTTCCCGATGACGTGGGTGGCGTGTGGTCTCAGCCGTGAGGGAACGTGGCGTAGCGGCTGCGGACTCAGTCCAGCGTCGCCACTGTCAGGGAAGGGCCAATCCACGGGCAGGGGGGACATTATTGAGGGCTGGGGGTACTGTGGGGGGTGTACCGGGGTGCGCTAGCCAGCCAAAGGGAGGCACTATTTCACGGGCCGGGCCGCAGTCTATAGCCACTGCAGGCCGCATCCGCAGCCACAGACCCGGCAATTCTCCTGAGCATATCGGCAGCTAGAGCTGTGTGCTCTACACGGGGAATCGGTGGCTGTATTGCTCCAGTCTTTCTGCCGTAAACCATTCCTACACCGTTCCCACACCGGCGTGCGGTCATAGTGCCAGAATCAGAGAATCCAGCCCATTATATTTTGCTGCATCTCTCCCAACTACAGTTTACTATCTAACACATTTCTCCCTCTCTTTCGTTCTGATGAAGAGCCAAATGGATTCCAAACGTTCACCCTGTTTTTTCTCCCGACATATGCTGCCAGACCTGCTGAGTTTCTCCAGCATTCTCTTCTTACTTTAAAAAAAAACACCTCTCCCAGAGGTGAAAAGTATTCCTCACAGGCTGGCAATCTTAGGTTCATATCAGTGACACCCATGGGAAAGAATATTTAATCAACAAATTTAATTCCATTTTAGTTACTTGTTTGGTTAATGTACAGAAACTTAAAAGAAATAAGCAGAATTGGTAGATTGACTTGACTTATTGTTTTGTTTAATGTTCCATATTTCATTGCCCTGAAAATGAAATTTATTTTCCTTACTTTGTAAAAATAGAACTCCATCATTACCGATATACGTGACATTTCAGTCAACTTGCTGTATTAGACAGAAACAAATGTGAAATAATAGAACTGATTAAAGCACACTTTCTGCTTTTGCACCATGAATTTAAAGCAACAGCATAGCATGCTTTCAAAAATATATTGTAACAGTGTAAGTTGTTAAAAACTTTGGCATATCTATCTCTCAATTATTTGAGTTAGAAATACTGAAATTCATGAAATTGTTATTTTATTTTAAATGTTTAATCGAAATTAAGGGACAATTTAGCATGACAATCCATCTACCCTACACATCTTTGGGTTGTGGGGGTGAAATCCACGCAGACACAGGGAGAATGTGCAAACTCCACACAGATAGTGACCGAGGGCTGGGATCGAGCCCTGTTCCTCGGTGCCGTGAGGCAGCAGTGCTAACCACTGCGCCACCGCGCTGCCCCAATTGTAATTTTAAATGGACATATGTTGTCCAGCTCCTGAGAATTTAACTGTCACTGAACGGTAAGTGCATCTGAAATGTTAAAATGACATTGACTTCAATTCAAATTTGTAAATTATTCATAATTGTATTTGGCAGCAAGAAATGTAACCTTTAGGTGGACAGGTGCATGGACATGTTTGATATCTGCATATTTGTTCTTTTATTATGCCAAAGATTGTAATTCTAATGACCCAGGGGAATCACCTGAGCAATGCTAATGAGCACATTAATTTTAACAGATCACACTAAAGATGGTGCTCTCTTGCCTTGCCCTTGTAATGAATGTCTTATGAAATTAGACCTGATCTAGGCATGGAAGCTACACTTAACATTGTTCATTCAAAGTCACCTTGGTGCTTAAATGATTGCCAGCATGTATCCTCCAGCTACTTGCTGGGAGGCCTACCTGCCTTAGGAAATTCGGATAAGATATGCAGTTCAGTATGGACTTTGTTAGAGAAGCCTGATTAATCAATTTTAATGTTTGAAGGCGAAGAAGATCAAACAACTTGGCATTGTTGGACCACATGGCCTTTAGTTACACTGCATTAACAATACTATGAAAGGTTGTAATACTCCCCCAATGTCTATAGTCATAAAATTTCAGCTTGTCATATAATGTACGAAAACAAAATCGAGACACTGGCATCTATATTTATCACAGCATTTAAAAAAATAAAACCTCATTACTTGTGTAGATTTCAGTGCAAGAGGAATACAACCATCTCAACATTTTATAAATGCTTTCAGACTAACAGGAAGAAGCTGATTTACGTATCACAGCCTGTATTACAAGGCAATAATGACACTGATATAAACTTGAAATAACATTTATTGACATTAAGCAGGTTTACAGCAGGTCAAACTAAAACAACAATAATAGTGGATTAAAACTGGTAATTGAAATGAGAGGAATACTGTCCTCACATAATATATGTTTTAAACTTTAAATGAAGATGGGTGGACAAAGCCAAAATAGAGAGTACCACCAAGCTAGAGAGGATGAGACAAATCAGCAAGTTATGATTGTTTTTCATAAATTTAGAGTGCCCCAATTATTTTTTCCAATTAAGGGGCAATCTAGAGTGGCCAATCCACCTCTTTTTGGGTTGTGTGGGTGGGACCCACGCAGACATGGGGAGAATGTGCAAACTCCACATGGACAGTGACCGGGGGCAGGATCGAATCCGGATCCTCGGCGCTGTAAAGCGCAGTGCTAACCACTCTGCCACCATGCCGCCCCAGTTATGATTAGATGATGTTGAGTTTGGGTTATAAAAGCCAAACTTGTTTGGAGAGGGGAAGACTGTGGAAGGTTGTTGAGAATTTCTCTCTGCCACAGATATCTGATCAGGTACCAGTCACTCAGGTAAGCAATGTGATGATTGCCTGATCTTTTCAAAAAAGTTAATTCCCACTACTTGCATAACTAGTTCAGTAACAGAACATAAATGTTTAAAACTGAAACTCTCCTGTGATCAGGATCAAATCTGTATGAAATGTGTATAATCCTTTAATCTATCTTCATGGTTCCCAAATTAAAATTAGGCAAAGATTTTTTTGGCTTGCTTCATAACTCCTCAGTAGATGACCAAATATAGTGAAAGTCTCTTGGTGCAATTAGTTCAACTCATGTTTTTGTACCTTCGCAAAAATAAAGAACATGAGTTCACTGGCTCAGTTAGGGGTATTCTTACTAAATGTAGAAAAGTATATTTATTCTTTTGACATGTTCCTCAGACATGAAATAAATCATAAACCATGCAAATCCAACTTTATTATTTTTTGCTTATTTTAAAAATGAGAACTTTCATGAACCAAATAATGGTTGCCACATGTCACCTGATGCCTGACGTTGTAAGGTGACCGCAAAGGTATTATATGGATTGCATTGGAGACATGCCCTAATATATTGGTCATGGCATCTCACACTTGGAACTGTCAAGGTCCATTTCAAAAATTAACCATTGAAAATAAATGGATGTAGTTAGTATGTTTTTTCTCAGTTTACCCCTCAAGCAGAGTACAAGGGTCTACAAAGACATTAGCTACCTGGAACAGAGTCATCAATATGGATAATGACTCTTTCAGAGGCTAATGACTTGGACATTATAAGCCACAATACAAAAGTAAAATCCAGACACCTGATAAACATACTTTTATGCAGTCATTGTGGAGGAAGGAGGTCACCTGACGGAGAGACCATTTTAAAGTCTCTGTACAGTTGAGAACACAGAAGTAGGGCAGTCTGCAGATTTAACCCCAACTGTAAACGTCCAACAGCAGGAATTCAGTTGACCAAGCAGACTGCAACAAGCACTCCATGAGCCCTGTTTTATCTGGAAGCCACTGACCACTGTATGCCAAGCAGATCAATTCTATGTACATCAGTCTCACTGAGTCCCCATCAACTTTAAAAATAATAATATGCTTCTGTTTTCAGTCAGGAACCCAGCTGAACTGGATCTTCTCCGTGAAGGACCCCTCTAAGGATTTTGACTTTCTGGGCTCTGGCAATCATGTGAACTAATATCAATTTCTGTGGTTCTTTTCACTTTGACGTTATTAATAGTTGTAAAACAACAATTCTTTCCTATCTTCTTATTACATATGTGTGTATGTTTCTGTGTGTGTAAAGTTGCGATCATCCCCTGGGTTTGAATGTGTGAATAGACTAAACGTCTAATTTAATCAGAAGAGTGTTTGCTGTTAGTTGCTTCAAATTGACCACACAAACAAAAGGTTCTTGTCATAAGTGCCTATTTTTAAAACCAAAACACCACTGCTTTCAGACAGGCAATGAGAAAATAATAGAAAGCAAAATACTGCGGATGCTGGAAATTGTAAACAAAAACAGAAAATGCTGGATTAAAACAGCAGGTCTGGCAGCATCTGTGGAGAGAGAAACCAAGTTAACTATTTGAGTCCATATAGCTCTTCTTCAGAGCTAAAGAGAGTGAGAAAAATTATGGATTTTATACTGTAGAAGAGGGGTAGAGCAGGTGGAGAAAAGGAGAAGGTTAGTAAAAGATGTGAGATTGAAGAGATTGCACACAAATATTTAGGGCACAAGGCACAGGAAGTGTTAATAGCAGTGTTAAGGACTATTAAATAAATATACTAATAGAGGCATAAATTTAGATAGCAGAATGTGATAATAGGAGAACAAATGCCAGTGCTCTGTGAAAGCAAAACTAAAGAACAAGTGACAGATGGGCCTGCCGGGGGAAGCGGGTTGTGTCGAGACAAAGAAAAACATTTTTTGAATGAAAAAAAGACCTTAAGATGGAGGAGAAAGTTCACAGTCTATGGTCGTTGAACTCATTGTTGAGTTCAGGAGTCTGTAATGTGCCTAATCGGTGTTGTTCCTTGGGTTTGCGGTGGGTTTCACTGGAACATTGCAACAGGCCAAGGCCAGACACGTGGGCATGGGAGCAAGGAGAGCATTTTGACTCTCTCTGCTATCTATAACACCATCATCTCTCCTAATCACAGTGTAGGGACTATTTCCACATCAAAGTTTTTATTGCTGCACAAGTTCCAATTACTGACATTGGTTTTGAACCAACCATTGGTCGGTTCAGCTGCCGCCAATCAAATGATGCATTAGACCAGGATGCATCATCAACAGAAAATTCCATTGCTGGTGCCCTACATTCCAATTGCCTAACATGTCACTTTAAATTTACAACATTAACTGAGGAAGATCGTGCTGAAACATTTAAGGAGAATTGTTCAGTTTTATTGTGTCATTAGATAAAGCCCTACAATTATTTTGGAGTGGGCTTTCATCAAAAGTGATTTGCTCTTTATTTTGGAGACTTGTGACTTTATCTGGAAACCTTCCTCAAAGCTTCATTTGTTAGGGAAATCCCTCTAAAATAAACTGCAAAGGTTGAAGTAGGGAGTATCTTAATGAGCATGCTTGACTATCGGAGGAAGACCAAGGAAGGCCTAGGAAGGCCAAGCTTGTATTAAATACAGTGCATGAGATCCAGATTCTTCTACAGACTTCCAGCCACCTAAGTGTATGGACTCAAAATATATTATTTGATTATATATTTTGAGGCTGGGGTTCACTCTGGAAGAGCTTTGCATTCTCAGAATAGTGTTTGCTGGGGCAATGCTTAATTTTTTGTTGACTGGCTCATGCAAAAGTACAAGAGCCAATTTCAGGCATGTCAGTCAGTTTGCGATCCATTTTGCATGAGCAAGCTATTAATATTTTGTTTGCCCGAGCAGCTCAGTTCATTACATTTGTTAAAGATCAAGCAGTTGAGTGAACAGACCATTAATTTTCAACAGATAGCTGCATTTCCAGAAGTGATTAAAGATTTTTAAATTATGAGGACAGGATGCATAAGCTAGGCTTTTATTTCATTCAGACTAGAAAGTTGTGGAATGATCTAATTGAGTTGTCGAAAATTATTAACAAATTAGCACACAGTAGCTACTGCCTTTGGTGAAGAATCCAGAACAAAGAGACAGGGTATCAGAACAAACTCATCTTCCCAAATAAAGGAGGGTGGAAATCTGGGACTGCTTCCCCAAAAAGGTTGTGGATATGGTGCAAATGGAATTTTTGTGATTGATAGATGTGTTTTAAGCACTGATATCAAGAGATATGGGGAAAGAAAAATGTATAATTATAAATTAAGTACAGATCTAATTGAATGATGGAACAGGCATGAGTGGCAGAATGGCAAAAACCATGTACATATTTATTGAAATTATGTGAATGTTAAGTATATCCTGTCAATCCAATCAGGTTATGTCGGGCGCAATTCACCAAAAAAATTTCAGTGTAATTTTGAGCAAGTATGGTAGGATGTCCCTCAACGGCCATGTTGGCGAGATCGTGACCCTTACCTGACAGCACTTAGTGCAGGAAATGAGTCCCACAAGCTTCTCGCCATTACTGGCTGTCTCGCTGTCTGATTAGCCGCTAGATCGGCACCTCAGCTTCCTGCCACTATCAAGGCAGAGCTGCTTATAAACCCTCCATCACCACTCCCAGCCAACACAAGCTTAGCAGCGCGCAGACCTGGGGTGAAATTCTCCGACCCCCTGCAGTGTCAGGGAATCGCCCGGGGCCGGCGTAAATCCCGCCCCCGCCGTGGCTGGAATTCTCTGCCACCCGGGAATTGGCGGGAGCGGGAATCACGCCCCGCTGATCGGCGTGCCCCCCACGGCGATTCTCCGGCCCGCGATGGGCCAATGTCCCGCCGCTGACAGTACAATCCCACCGACATGGTTTAAACCACCGCTGTGCCGGCAGGATTGGCGGCGCAAGCGGGCCCCGGGGTCCTGGGGGGGGGGGGCGCGGGGCAATCGGACCCCGGGGGGTGCCCCCACGGTGGCCTGGCCCACGATCGGGGCCCACCGATCGGCAGGCGGCCCAGTGCCGTGGGGGCACTCTTTTTCTTCCGCCGCCGCCACGACCTCCACCTTTTGGCCAGCCCCAATGCCGGCCGGCGGGCGCCAAAGGCCATTGGTGCCAGTTTTGCCACCAGTCGGCGTAGCGGGAGCCACTCCGGCACGGGCCTAGCCCCTAAAGTTGCGGAGAATTCCGCACCTTTGGGGAGGCCCGACGCCGGAGTGGTTTGCGCCACTCTGCTACGCCGAGACCCCCCGCCCCGCCAGGTAGGGGAGAATTTCACCCCTGCTTCTCTCTTTAGGGATGCCGACCTGGTCAGGATTCTCAACATTGTGAATGAGAGGCAGGGCATCCTGTTACCCCAGAGGAGCTTGGAGGACCAGCAGCAGGGCCACTAATGCCACCTGGGAGGCAATGCCAGTGGCTGTCAGTGTGGGCAGTGTGATCAGGAAGACCGCCGGCCAACGTCAGAAGAAGACCAGAACCTCCATCGTGCTGCAAGGGTAAGCTATCATCTCTCTCCTGGCATCAGTTCCACCTGCCATCCCTCAAACCCCCAAACCACGTCCCCCCACAAATCACTGGCTGACGCCTCACATCCTTCCCACCCCAATCTTCGTGCTTGTTCCTCAGAAACCCCAGCCACCCACCAGTACAACCCCTTCATGTTCAGGTGCAGTGCCCACACATGCCACCTGCTATGAACTCCCCCTGGTCCATCAAGCGTGCAGCTTACAACTTTGTCCCCGCAGGAGAAGATAGCCCATAATAAGTGGGAAAGGACGAAGGCAGGGGGGGGGGGGGGCAGGGTACCAGAGATCCGAGTCCTTACAGGCCCCACCAACAGCAAAGTTGGCCTGTGCCACAGAGCTGAGAATCCACCGCCCCGTCGCCCAGATGACCTGTTTTAAGTGAGTAGTTCATGTCAGACAAAATGATCCTCCTTCACACTGACCGGAATGTCCATTGTCTTGTTGGGTCTCCCTCTGATGAGACCAGGCCATCTGGAGTTGTTCCCCCCCCCCCTGCCCCCATCTTGCCATCCAAGAGACCACCTCGGAGAAGAGCTCCAAGGAGACAGCCATCGAGGCATCACAGATATCACCCCCACCTTCCACCAGCAGAGACACATACCTTGATGGGCGTCATTAGTGGACAGGCTTCTGGGGCACAATATGGTGAGCACCAGAGTTGCTGATGCACATCAGGAGTGGAAGGAACACCCAAGGGAGTTAGTAGTCGGAGGTCTGCTGGATCCCAGTACTCAGCTGTGTCTTAGTCAGATATCTGGACAAAGTTCTACCTGAGTTGATGCAGATGATAGGCCAGAGCCGTGACATTCAAGAGGGTATGTTCGGTACATTCCAGCGACTGCATAGCCAATTGGAGAAGTCCTAAAGGCTTTGGGTGCTGGAGATGGTGCCGACAATGTGTGGCACCGAAACCAACACTGCTGGTGAGGCGACTGCAGTGGAAAGCCTGGAGCACAGTGGTAGTGCCCAAGGCATAGCTCAGTCTGTGACAACAGTTAGAGAGAGATAGAGAAATACAGCACAGAACAGGCCATTCGGCCCACGATGTTGTGCCGAACTTTTGTCCTAGGTTAATCATAGAATTTTGGACACTAAGGGCAATTTATCATGGCCAATCCACCCAACCTTTGGACCGTGGGAGGAAACCGGAGTACCCGGAGGAAATCCACGCACACACGGGGAGGATGTGCAGACTCCACACAGACAGTGACCCAAGTCGAAATCGAACCTGGGACCCTGGAGCTGTGAAGCAATTGTGCTATCCACAATGCTACCGTGCTGCCCTTAAGAAGAAATTAATCTACACTCCATTATTCTACCCTAATCCATGTACCTATCCAATAGCCGCTTGAAGGTCCCTAACGTTTCCAACTCAACTACTTCCACAGGCAGTGCATTCCATGCCCCCACTACTCTCTGGGTAAAGAACCTACCTCTGACATCCCCTCTATATCTTCCACCATTTACCTTAAATCTATGTCTTGTAATGGTTTGTTCCACCCGGGGAAAAAGTCTTTGACTGTCTACTCTATCTATTCCCCTGATCATCTTATAAACCTCTATCAAGTCGCCCCTCATCCTTCTCCGTTCTAATGAGAAAAGGCCTAGTACCCTCAACCTTTCCTCGTAAGACCTACTCTCCATTCCAGGCAACATCCTGGTAAATCTCCTTTGCACCTTATCGAAAGCTTCCACATCCTTCCTAAAATGAGGCGACCAGGACTGCACACAGTACTCCAAATGTGGCCTGACCAAGGTTTTGTACAGCTGCATCATCACCTCACAGCTCTTAAAAAACCGTTGCTGAGGGCCTCGGCATCATGCTCCAGTCGATGAGGGACAAGTCTAATATTCAGGTGGACATTGTCAAGGTACTGCACAGCATGGCCCAGTCACTGAGGACCATCGCTGAGAGCGTCAACACCATGCTGCAGACAATAGGAAGTCACCAGGACTGGCATAGCCAGATGACTCAAAGGCCTCTGGAGCTCACTTCAACAGCCCCTCAATCCCATGGAGTCCCCCAGGGCCCTAAGAGTACCATCAGGATGGAGGTAGCGCTGGAGGTCAACCCAGGGTCTACCATCAAGAAGACGATGGCAGTCTCCAGTTCTTTTGAATCCTTCCTCCTGACACCGGCGCATCTCAAGGGCAGCAGGCAGAACAGGGAGGCACAGCAACACTTGTGACACCGGTGAGTCGGCTGGGCCCCACTGGCTCCAGGCTCTTCAGAGGACGACCGCCAAGTGCATCAAAGGCCACAGGGCGCAGAAAGCTTCAGGCTGCCTCTACCTTTGGCACACCTCGTCGTAGCAGTCGACGACGAAAGATCAAGAAGATTGAGGAGCACTAAGTGGGCACGGGGGGAGATTCTCTATCTGTAGCTAATGCGAACGGAAATGTCAAATGTTCACTATTAACATATGTTACACCTGATGCATGTGAAGCCTTTGTCACATTAATCTTCACAGTGCATCTGCCTGCACCCACACCCCCGGTTGCCTACCGCTCCCAAACCCAAGATCAAAAGCCCCCGATGCACATGCCATTCAGTGGATGGGTGTGAGCGCACTGTTAGCAGAAAGACTGTCAGTCTTTTGCAGGAACTGAGGAGCACCAGAGCTTTTTTTTCTTTTTTTTTAAATTTAGAATACCCAATTCATTTTTTCCAATTAAGGGGCAATTTAGCATGGCCAATCCACCTAGCCTGCACATCTTTGGGTTGTGGGGGAAAATCCCATGCAAACACGGGGAGAATGTGCAAACTCTACACGGACAATGTCCCGGAGCTGGGATCAAACCTGGGACCTTGACGCCGTGAGGTAGCAGGGCTAATCCACCGCGTCACCGCGCTGCCCTGGAGAGCCAGAGCTAACCTCACAGAGTGTTATCATCACAATATTGTATATTGACCTGCTGACAGTGACGACACAGGCCCATCTCCCGAGAGTGATTTTACACAGACCCTTGGACAGTGGGGCAGGTGGTTGGGAGGGGGCGGGTGATGGGAAGATGGGGAATTTTGGGGGGGCGGGATTGGAGGTGGGGTTGGGGGGATAGAGTAAAATGTGGGGGAGGGGAGATTGGGGTAGGGATGAAAATTGGGGGGTTGAGCTGACAGACACAGCCTTTAACTCAGAGGATCTGGTGAGGATAAGGGCCTCCTTGGCCCTCTGGGCGAGTTGGATCCTTGCCGCCACCTATCCGCCATCCTCCGGCTCCTCCTCCAGTTCCTTCCCGGGCTAGTCATACAGGCTCCTCCTGGTCCGCCTACTCGACCTCCTCAGACAAGGCTGCATGTCTTTCCTCCTCCAAAATATCATCACGCTGCTGTTGCAGGTTGTGAACGGAACAGCAGACCATCACAAAGCAGGAGACCCTCTGGGGGTGTACTGCAGGGCACAACCAGAGTGGTCAAGGCATAAGAACTTAAATTTCAGCAGTCGAATGCACCGCTCAATGGCAGCCTGGCTGTCAGCATGGACCCCATTATAACGGGTCCCCACAACGGTCTCAGGCCTCTGCACCAGATTCATCAGTCTGGACCTCAACAGTTATCCCTTGTCCCCCAAAAGCCAATATGTCATCCTGGGGTGGTCGTAGATGATGCTGAGGATCTCCGAGTGCCCCAGGATGTAGTTGTCATGCACGCTCCTTGGGTGGTGGGCACACACGTGCATGACATGGAGGCAGTGGCCTCACACAATCTGAACATTCAGGCAGAAGGACCTCTTCCTGTTAATGAAGGGCTGATATGCACAGGTCGGCATGCGAGCCATCGATTGCCCTCTGGACCTGTGGCATCCCGGCGATGGCAGAGATCCTAAAGCCTGGGCATCCTGGTGGGCCTAGTCCAGCTCAAAGGTGATAAAGTTTGATGCCCTGGCATACAGGGCATCTATGTTCTCCAGCAATGTGACAGCCCCTGTGGGACTGACACCAACCAACCATTTTAGTATCTATAAGGAATTGGAGAAGGAGATAGGCTGACAATCAGTTAGCACATCTATCCCAGCACCCTCAAATCCCACAAGCCTCCCTCAACCTTACGCACTTACCTTCCAACGAGCCAATTGCTCTGGCAAACTTTTCTCTACATACTCATTCCCAGCCACATCAGGAGCCCCTTGACCCCAGACCTCTGGCAGGAACATTAGGGAGACCGTGCTCAGGTGCCCTCACCTGATCCACACACTTACCTTTGGTCACCAGACGATCCCCAGTTCTGAAGCCATGCTCCTTAGTGTTTGATTGTTGGCAGCTGCCTCAATGGTGCTGATAGTCCTCGAGTTCAGGCAAACTGTTCAGACATCAAAGGTTGCTTGAAATGCAATGCAGTAATCATCCTCTGAGAAATGGAACGTGTGCCCTCGAGAAGCCACTTCAAAGTTGAAAATATTTTGTTTATTAAAGGGTCAACAGTAACAAAGATTTGAAAATCAATTACGTAATGTAATTAGGGATGACATGGTGGCACAGTGGTTAGCACTGCTGCCTCACAGCACCAGGGACCCGGGTTCAGTTCTGGCCTCGGGTGATTGTGTGGAGTTTGCACTTTCTCCCCGTGTCTGTGTGGGTTTCCTCCGGGTGCTTCAGTTTACTCCACAGTCTAAAGATGTGCAGATTAGGTGGATTGGTCATGCTAAATTACCCCTTGGGGCAGGGAATTGGGCCTAGGTAGGGTGGTCTTTCGGAAGGTCAGTGTGGATTCCATGGGCTGAAAGGCCTCCTTCTGCACTTAGGGATTCTATGATTTTATTCAGCATATCACAATAACCATTAAACAACAAGGCAACATCCCCGTTCCATATTGGTACCAATACAAAGCTATATCAGCTCATTTTCACAAAAAACCAAACACACAGTATCGCTCCTCGTAGGTTCCTCAACAGAGAGGATAAGCCTGAGAACGTATTATCATCATGTCCAGAACTTTGCCATAGAATGTGCTACTTGTTCCACGTATCAGTGTCATTCTCTGTTTAGGAGCGCAGCTGTGCAGGCCCTCCCACACGGCCCAATCTCACCGGAACCAAATCTTGGCATCCACATATTCCACTGGCGCTCAATGTGCAGTTGAACTTCCTGGACTTCCAGCATGTTTGACACCCGGTAACTTGCCAGTTACATGCAGCACTCATTACATCAGCAACAAAGATCAGCAATCTGAGGAAGCATTTCTTCAACGGCCTTAGCAGGTGGCCCATTTGGAACAATGTCGCACACCAGGTACCGTAGTGTCTCCTTGCTTCAAACCAAATCACCTTCTGGACTCATGCATCCCCTTGAGCCCAGTGTTCCAGGACCCAGCTATCTTAGGAAAAATTGTCCTTCTTTCCGGCTACAGAACAGGAAGGAAACAGCAACAGCAGCCTCCAGGCATCTGCAACCACCAGGAGGAGCAAGCAGCAAACACAATCTGCAATATTTTGGTTTATTGACTGTATGGAAGATACAAAAGACAATACAGTGAGGACACCAATCACTTGGCACACAGATAATCACTCAGCATAAAATACAAATGGGCCATCGTACATAATGATAAAGCAAAATGCAGAACAAATAGTAAAAAAAGGAAGAAACACCCGCCAGCAATAACTGGCAAAACTATAACTTGCAGTAACATGCTATTTATCACACAATTCCTCCCCGGCATACATGGACCAAAGACTGTACAGAAGGAAAACAAGGAATACCAGTGACCCGCATGGCTCCCTGAATGGGAGCAGCAGATTGCTACTAAACGTAAAAAGTCGTTGGTAGTCCATGAAGGAGTCCTGATGCAACCTTTGGGTTGTACAGTCGAGCCAGGAACGCTGCCCCTCTTCTCCGCTGGGCCTCCCCTGACGGGAACACAGTTGTCGGTGCAATTGAGGGAGGGGGGTGGCGCCGCCAACTGTGGCTGCCTTGGAGGCTGTGGCAGCCACTGCGGTGGGACAGTTGTATCTAATGTGTCCCACTGCCTTACATGCATGGTACCGCATGCTGTCCGCAAACCGGCAGATTCTAAAAGGCTCCCCTTGATGGGGGAGTTTGAACCCTCTGTCCATCAAGCGATCACCCACCCCTGAAGTCTCAGCCATGTCAATATGTAGAGGAGGGGGTGCTGAAGTGTCAGACAATCCCCCCACGCCCCGGGAAAGGTGAGTAGAGGAGCGGGGTAATGGGAAAAGGGAGAGAGGAATTTAAAGGGAGCAGAAGGAGGGAGGAGCACATGAGGGTGGGACACAGTGAGTGGCTGTTCCACAGTGGAACAGAAACCCCTGCGTCGTTGAAGGGAGGGAGGCTAGAGAATCAAACTCTTCAGCCCGGGATCAGCACAGCAAATGCAGGCCAGTCCTCCAGGTCCCATTTTCACCCAGGCACACGCACATTGTTGGAAAGCAAAAACGGAAAGGAGCCTCCCGCCTTACTGAGAAGCAGTTGTGGGGCGGGAGGGGCCAAGCAGGGTCTTCAGCCCAGGAGCGGCCCAGAGAAATAAAGTCACCAACCTTCCTCTCCTCATGGTGTTGCTTAAGTACACGCCCTCCTGACTCATACTCTTTCCGCAGGCAGGGAAGCCTCCAGTCTGCGGGCCCTCTGCCTCTGTAGATTGTAATTGGTAGTCCCAGCCTCTCCCTTAGTATTGCAGTCAGCAGGCAGTTCTCAAATCCAGTCTCAGGCCAAGTCCAGTCCCCAGGCCTTACCTGCAGAATCGCCCCTCTCCTTCCCTTTTCCTTTTCCTCTCCTCGCCCCTCAGCATGAAAAGATGGGAATCAGCAGCAAGCAAACAAACTCTCAGCAACAGCAGCCTCCAGGCATTTGCAAGTCACCAACAGGAGCATGCAGCAAATACAACATGCAGTAGTACTCTCGCAACTAACAAAGCCAGTTCCTCATTTGCAGTAACCGTCAGCTGTGAACCTAGAGGTAGCTCACAGACGAAAGGGGTGAAATTGACTTTAGCATTGAAGCCATTGGAGGGCTCTCTCCGGGAAGTGTTTGGTAATACGGACAGGCTGCAGCTGTGGTTGCCCCTGTTATAGGTCTCCACAATATTTAAAGATGGCTTGAAGACTTAGAACATAGAACACAGAACAGTACAGCACAGAACAGGCCCCTCGGCCCTCAATGTTGTGCCGAGCCATGCACACCCTACTCAAACCCACGTATCCACCCTATACCCGTAACCCAACAACCTCCCGCTTAACCCTACTTTTTTTTATTAGGACACTACGGGCAATTTAGCATGGCCAATCCACCTAACCCGCACATCTTTGGACTGTGGGAGGAAACCGGAGCACCCGGAGGAAACCCACGCACACAGGGGGAGGACGTGCAGACTCCACACAGACAGTGACCCAGCCGGGAATCGAACCTGGGACCCTGGAGCTGTGAAGCATTTATGCTAACCGCCATGCTACCCTGCTGCCCCCTGCTACCCTGCTGCCCCATACCCTTACTGACGCAAAGCCCCTAACCCCCTGACCCAGTGGCGACCCCGGACTAGAAATGCTTCAACCCTCCCCGACCAAGCCTTACTCCGCCTGAGCACTGGGCCAGCAGTTCCGGTGCCCTTGAGCTGCATGCCAGAAAATGGAAGTGGCTGCTCACCTCCTCACTTCCCCTTGGAAGCCATTGCGTTCAGCTTCATGGGCAGTATTCTACGCCGGCTCCAAAAATCGTGGAGGCCGTCGTGAACTCGGCCGAGGTTCACGACGGCCTCGGGGCCCGCTCCCCGCACTTAATTCACCCCCACCCAGGGGGCTAGGAGTGAGCCTCCGTCGTTCCCGGCCGTGACCTCGGCCGCCGGAAATGATGCCCAAACGGCGCTTGGTGGATGTCATCCGCGCATGCGCAGGAACCCGCGCATGCACGGATGACATCAGCGCGCAGATGACATGAAACCCGCGCATGCGCGGTACCGTCTTTCTCCACCGCCGCCTGGAAAGACGTGGCGGCTTGATCTTGCCGGGTGGCAGAGGGGAAAGAGTGCGTCCATTTTGGATGCAGGCCCGACGATCCGGCCTGTCCCATCCGGAGCGCAGTCGTGGTGCTCCCATCCAAATTGGGCCCCTGGATGCCCCGAATGAGCATCCCGTGCCCGTTTCACGAATGCAGCGACCAGGTGTGGTTGCTGCCGTAATGAAACGGGCGTGAAGGGCCGGCTGCTCGGCCCATCGGGCTCGGAGAATTGCCGTTCGCCGTGGAAAATGGGGAGCAGCGATTTTTCCGAGGGGGGGGAGAATCGCGGGGCGCCAGGGGGGGCGTAAAAAATGTCGGGAGGCCCTCCCACGATTCTCCCACGCCACGTGGGGAGCGGAGAATTCCGCCCCATGTTTTTGAAAAGGGGTACTAAACGATGTCTGCGTGACTTTTCGCTGGGGAGTCGGGTAATTCCCTGCAAGCTGCTGCATTCGACTTCAATCTCGTGAATGAGATTCATATGAATGCAAAGTGGGTTAATGATATTCGCGCCATTTTGGGGCCCGATCCGGAATTCGTCATCGGGGCAGGCCGGGTGAATTGCAAATTGGTTCACACCCGGCGTAAATCTCAATTTTGGCCTTCCGCACTATTTACCCGGTGCGCACGGATCTACGCTGGGCGCAATGCAGTGGTTACATTGCACCCGTCATCTGAAAGGGATTTAAAAATTACAATGCTCTCCTGTCTCGCCTTCCATTTTCCACCATATATTAACTTCTGTTACATCAATAACTCTATTGCCCATATCGTAATTTGTGTCAAGCCCTATTCACCCAATACCCCTCTGTTTGCCGACCTACATTGGCTCTTGGTGTAACAATGCCTCAATTTTTTAATTCTCATTCTTGCATCCAAATCCCTTTCCATAGTCACATCCAGCCCTATAAGTCTTTTATTTGATAATCACTCTCGTAAACTGCCTTGGGATGTTTTCCTTTGTTAACCATCTTCTGTATTTGACCAGTTGCCATACATCTTAGATAACAAATTTATCTCAAAGCAATACAGAGATGGCTCTGGTTATAAATCCCAAGGTTTCTTTAGAGGACTTTAAAACATCGCCGAACTTACAGGATTTTGAAAACATATGCAGACCCTTTCTGGAACAATCCCTGCATTTTTTTAAATGTATTCATGGGATGTGGGCTTTGCTGGCTAGATCAGCATTCATTGCCCATCCCTCATTATCGATTTGGAAGGTACAGACTAAGGTGATGGTGTCAGTCCTGAATTCCCTAGCTCCACCCACAGGCTTACACAATTAAGCAATTATACAAGGGTCCGTCAACAAGAACATCATAGTTAAATGTAGATAAATCAAACCACTGCAAACTATCAAATGTTTTTGTTGCAATCTTTCATTTGATTATAATTCACAAATCATGTGTGGAGCAAGCTCTGCTGCAGTGAAATTAAAGGACGTTTGTGTAGTTAAGAGTTATTTTCAAGTGAAGTTCTAAGTGCTTCCCCAAATGTCTTGTTCATTTTTCCTTTTGTTATCATCAGCACTAACTAGAATGTGAGCTTGTCAATAGCATTTGAAAAGATAGGCATTGCAATAACATGAAGTGTTTGCTGTTTGGAGCATTTTTCCTCCCACGTATTTATGTTGTCATTTTCTACAACTGCCTAGGGGCATGCACAAAAGCTATACCTTCATTGTTTCTTGTCAAGTTTTAATTTTTTTCAACCTGTACGGTTTCATTGCTTTCAATGAACAGAAACATGACAGGATGAGAGTGAATTCTTCTTCTTCATGAAATGGTAGACAGGGATAGGCAAAATTAGAGAACACGCAATACTGAAATTTCTCTGTACAGTATTCAGATTTGAGAAGCACAGTCCTGAAATTTAAAATTATCCCAGAACTTCATTCCCCAGGAGGTTGTACCCTGAAGGTACCCGAGAAGATGTATAGAAGTCCCCAAACAGGGACTGCATGGGAATTGCCCGGGATGTTTAAACTTCAATTGGACAATTATCCTCCACCAGTATACTATCCAATACTCCAATTTAGTAGATTAGTAACTAAGGAAAGGCTAGCAGCATTAAAACTTCTAACACCTGAGTAACTAGATCACTGACCCCTGCTGACCCCCCCCCCCAATTGAAATACCCATCCCCACCTCCCGACTACTCTCCAGAGCTACCACTCCTCATGACCTCCTCCTGACCTGTAACCACCTGACTACCCTCTCAATCCCCCCATACTCTACATTTTGACTACTTTCCCAACACCCTACCTTGGAGCCTACCCTCCCCAACTCCCGAATAGCCCCCCATCCCTCCGATCAACCCACCCAACCGGGTATCCTCCCAGCCTGGGTATCTCCCAGCTATCTCCCAAATACTCCATGCCCTCCACTTCCTCCCCCGCCCTCACAACATTCCACCAAACCCCTCAACTCCCTACTACCCTCCCATCCACAACCATCCACCCACCACTTTAAATCTCACCAATTTACCACACCTTTACCATGAAAACGCGGTGCAGCTTAACTTCCCCTGGCGCTGCTGTCGCTGCACTGGACTCCAGACCTGTTGCAGTGCACATTCCTCACCAGGTCTGGGGTGGAAGGTTGGGCAAGAAATGTACAGCTCCCAACCTTGCTGAGCAAAACGTAGAGGAGTGATAATCGAATGGTGACTGACACTGCACAGATGTTCTGGTCCAAACATGTTTATTGCTGCCGATAAACATGCATCATCTGTATTTAGTGAAGTCCAGAATTTTCCTGAATCTGGTGCCCTGTGCTGCAGCATTATTTCAAAAAGCACAAAGCAATATTTCAACCTAGTATCTGATGAGTACATGAGATGCAATGGAAAACCTCTTAAGTAGGATTGTCAATGAATCGAACACTCACCACAGGACAATGCGACAAATTAAGCTCTTCCCATGATTTAATATTAAGAATACCTGGTTAGAGCATTTATAATCTCAACATCTTTGCACACAATGGATTTTTCTTCCCAAATTCATGCAGACCATCTGCATGCTGGTGTTCAGTAGTGATTTGCTTCTATCTATACATAAGATATCAATATCACAACTGTGTACCGGTCTTATTAAATGAAGAATATGAGCCTTTAATATTCATTCCTGCACTATAAATTCCCATTCCAGAGGGCAGGAGCAACATGGATGAGTCCTTGTTTTTGCATTATGGATCAGCAAGAAGTAAGCCATTAAACCATTATAACTCCAATGGAGGTCCCTGGACCAGGACCATACGATTTCCCATGATCTCTCTGGAATATGAACTTCCCCTTTAAGGGGGCTGGGCTTCTACTTAACAGGGAGAGCCCCAACTCTCATAAAAACCCCGGCCGGGGTGCAGGTCATGAAAGGAGACCCTTAGGACAGTGGAGAAATTTGGATCGTAATAAACCTTGCTCGTTAATTTCCACCTGTCGCCTATGCATCCTGCATACTGCAGATTCAACAAAGACTCTCTTAAAGTAAGAAGATTATCAACCAAGTAAAGAGATGTAACTAATTCACTGTGATATGTTACCATCGCCGGGATTCATTTTCAATTTTAAATCACATTACACTTCTTATTGACTGGTTATATTTTAAAAGTGCTTAATGACTATCATGAGCAGGCTGTGGAGATAATATGCAGAAATTGAAGTTACACTTGAAATGACTTTCAGTAACAATATAACAGTAAATTCAAAATCACCACTCCTTATTTATAATTTCCCTGCACAGCTTTAACTTTCAGCTGATCATTGCCTTGTTTCCTCCAAGACACTTCACGTAAGATATTAAAAAGAAGCCTTTAACACCTAAAACACAAATTACTGTAGCAAATGAAAACGGTAACTGATTTTGTAAAATTCTAATATATCCATAAATACAAACGTATACTAACTGCAAAAAGCAGTTTAGGAAAGTTATTCAAGTAAAGACTTCGTCAAGGCTTGTAATCTCCATAAGAAACTGTTCAATCCACTTAAAGGTAGCCAGCACACAACAGAATAAAAGGTACATTCTTCACGTTTTAAAATATCTCTTTATCAGATTTGGTACATTGGGTGCATGGTGCCTTTTTTCCAAAATTATGCAATTGCATTCTAGAATTTCATAGAAGGGATGTTCTGGATTTCCCCTTCATAAGCTGGAGTCTGGAAAATTCCACCACATGCCGCCATGCAGACTAATTGAATCTGCCGCTATTTGTTACCTCAACCACTCTGCCTTAAAAAAAGCGGCACAAATTGGCTGAAACCAACTGGAAAATGGAGTGAAGAACCGTCATGTCTTCACCGTTTAGTGTCCCATGCAATTTTCCAGCAGCATTTCCTTCTGCCACTCAATTTATGACAGACTCAGTGTGAGGTTTGAATGATGCATTAATAATACTCTTCAAACAACTTTCCAGTGATGCTGCTAGGCTTCTGCTGATTCATCCACTCACACACATAAACAAGGTGTCTAGGATTGTGAGCTGCCGACAGAAATGCTGTTAAAGAGTAACCCTAAAGACCACAAGGGGAAGTTGCACCTCATTCGGAATGTTAACTTTTCTCCCCCCCCCCCCTGTTATGACACCTATCTGACAACTGTTATATCACTATTATTGTTCCAGTCTCTGCAATTGTACTCGCTGGAGAGGGAAGATATGAAAACCAAAACAGACCTGGCAGCATCTCAGGCACTTTTCAACCACCAACTGGTACCCTTCCATCCACATTTACGTATCAAGGCACACTTACCCCATTATGTTCAAGTTACAGAGGGAAACTGTGCAGTAATTTGCAGCCAACTTCATCCAAGAGGTCAATGATGGTGAAAGTCACAACAGATTTTAATTTAATCTAAATTACCACTCACGAAATCAGTCCTTTAACAAACAAAAATTATACAGATATGAGCATCACTGGCAAGTCCAAAATTTATTGCCCTTGAGAAGGTGGTGAACTGTTGCGGTTCATGTCATAAATGTGCTCCCCAAATGCAGTACGGTAGAGAGTTCCAAGATTTTGATCCATCGATCGTGAAGGAGCAGCAATATCTTTCCAAGTCAGGATGGTGTGTGACTTGAAGGGGAACTTGTACATACTAATGTTCTCATGCACCTTCTGTCCATGTCCTTTTAGATCATGGAGGTTTTTCAGTATCGGCAGATGCTGTTGAAGGTGTCTTGGTAAATTATTGAAGGGAATCCTCCATCAGAAAACAGTGTATCCAGTACACACTGGTGATGGAGGGATGTTTAAAACAGTGAATTGGATGCTGAACCAGCAGACTATTTTGTCCTGGATGGTGTTGAGTACCTTGTTTTTGCAGCTGCACCCATTCCAGTAAGTGGAGAAATCCATTACACTCCAATAAGGGTGGCTTGTAGGTGGTAGAGTGGCTTTGAGGAGACCAGGGTGAGCCATTTGCCATCAGCTGCCCAGATGACAGCTGTTGAACTGCTCTAATAGCGATGGCATGAATGGGTGAAATTCTCCCAAACAATGGCAAAGTCAGGGTCTGACTGGCAACTCTACGTGCTTCTCTCCAGGAACACAGACATATTTTCAGACCAGGTTTTTTTCTGGTGCTCAGTACACAGAAAATCTGGGGCCGGAGTTTATGCCATCATTCTGGCAGGGTGGGGCCTGATAGAGCTCGGGGCACCAGCTTTAAAGGGCAGCCCAATCTGCATTTAAAATTGTGCAGGGCTGGTTTAGCTCAGTGAGTTAGACAGCTGGTTTGTGATGCAGAACAAGGCAAGCAGCATGGGTTCAATTCCCGTACCAGCTGAGAATTCTGAATTCTCCCTCTGTGTACCCGAACAGGCACCAGAATGTGGCAACTAGGGGCTTTCCACTGTTACTTATTACACTACGGGATACAAGTAAGCCTACTTGTGACAGTAAAGATTATTTATTTTAAAATGCATTCCTCTGACCCGCCCACGGACACGGAGGACCACCCCCGCAAGCTTCAGGATGACCATCCCCTCCCTTACAATGGAAGTATCGGGTGTGACTCTACCCCTCACATCTCCCCCACCACAGACGTATCGGGACGGCATTATCTCTCTTCCCCCCCCCCCCCCCCCCCCCCCACCCCACCACCCCACCTTCGGCCCCTGTGCTGCCATCAGGTCTCTCCTCCCAGCACTGTCGTCAGAGCTTTCTGTGACAACATGGTACTCCTCCATCACCCTGCCGGTGCCAACCTGGAAGTGCCAATCTGGCAGTGGCAACCTGCCGGATCCAGGTTGAAAATGCCAGGGCACTGTTTGGTCAGTCCCTCACCTCCCAGGGGCTATAATCACCTCTGCACGCCTGGAGTGGTCATTACGAAGGGTTCCCAATTTTGAAAACCAGTGTGATTTGCGCCAGTCTGACGTCATGCCGACTGGGTGAGAGGATATGGCGTGGGGCCGGATGTTATGGCACCACGCTCAGTAAGCATATGTTAAAATATTAAAATATATGGAAATAAGGTTTGTTCCATTTCTGGGCATGAACCTGATCACATCACCAGTGAGGTAAGAGGAAGATTTCAAGCTGAGATCTCACTTGCACAAGTCACGTTATGGCCCTCTCGTGGGATTTAATGACCATTACGGGATTTGTGCCCATGGTGAACAGGCTCGCTAAACCCCATGCAATGCGACTGATGTAGTTGAATTTCTGGCTAATCGAGGCCCTAAATATGTTATGGCTGGGGCTGGCAATGTGAGTACCATTTAATGAAATGAATGAAATGAAAATCGCTTATTGTCACGAGTAGGCTTCAATGAAGTTACTGTGAAAAGCCCCTAGTCGCCACATTCCGGCGCCTGTCCGGGGAGGCTGGTACGGGAATCGAACCGTGCTGCTGGCCTGCTTGGTCTGCTTTATAAGCCAGCGATTTAGCCAAGTGGTTAGACATTCCTTTGTCATGTGCTGGTTGTGCTTCCAGATTTCAATCCAAACCTTGATGTTGTGCAGGCCTTTGTTTTTGAAAACAGTCTGCAAGTACACCGTCGTGCAATATTTAATAGGATGAGTTTATATTGATGACCTTAAGCCACAGTAAACTGGAATACTTACAAACTACCCAACCCTTCAACTGCATTATGAAACACAGGCACATGACTGATGAAAATTGACTTATTGACCACCGGAGTGCTCGCAGCTTGGCTTCCCTAAGATCGATGAGGCCCAGACCATTATATGGAAAATAACTGAGGTAAACTTTCCTGGAATCAAAGAGTGCTATCCTTGCTGGAAATTAACATTAATCAAAACCATATTTGGAACATAAAGGGGCTGAATCTAATTACAATTCAGATCAACCCCTATAAATAAGGAATGAGCTATGTAGCCTCAAAAACACGATAAAAATCAAAGCACATTTTGGATTTTTGATAGTTGCTGAATTTGCTCCTGGAGAGGTAGTGGCATAGTGGTATTGTCGCTGGACTTATAATATAGAGACCCCGGGTGAAGCTTTGGGGACATAGGTTCAAATCCCACCATGGCAAATAGTGACTTTTGAGTCCAATAAAACTCTGAAAGTTGACTATGAAACTGTTGTCGTAAAGATCCATCTGGTTCGCTAATGTTCTTTAGGGAGGGAAATCTGTCAATTGTACCTGGTCTGGCCTCCATGTGACTCCTGATGCACATCAATGTGGTTGACTCTTAAATTAGAGATGTGCAATAAATTCTGGCTGGCCCAGCCAGTGATGCCCACATACCATGAATGAATCAGGAAAAAAAGCTCTCATGATAAAGGTATGGCTACTAAAGCTCAATGGAGAAAATTCTGTTTAACTTTGACAGAGTCACCTCGCCAACTTTGTGTACATAACTCAGGAAATTAAGGTAAATTCTACTTTAATAACTGATGGATAGTTTACTTAAAATATTTTGCTGTAGCAATAATTTAATAACTTTCTACACTACTAAAAATAAGATTGTCCTAGAACTTATTTAACATTGCTATTGACTTTTCTCACCTGACTTTGAATAGTATGTCAGATTCTTTAATAAACATCTACATAGTATAGAATGTGTACTGCCTCAAATAAACTCCTGTATCACTGACTTGTGAATCTGACTCCATACCCTCTTTGGTGGGGTGGTTAAATACATTACTGAAGAGTTACAGCCAGACTCTAATAATATCCAAGACATTACAATCTGGCTGGAACTTATTAAAGAGACCACCTGGGGGATAGTAATACTCGCAGTGGGCTCCTTTCCTTAAGGGAAAGAAGGATAGAGAAGATGTTTCAAGCTTTGCCCAAGTCGAGAAGACACAGCCGGAGTGAAGCACATCCAGAGTGGGAATTGCAACTTGGTAATTTGGTGCAGTGAGGTAATTTGGTGCAGAGTGTGAGGAGGTGCTTTTTCCCTACTGTTTTGTTCTCTCTCTTTCTTCCAGCCTGTAGCTTTAAATCTGCAGGGAGAGAACCAGAGAGCATCTGAGACCCTGGGGGAGTTCTCCCAGTGAGCCAGAGAAGACACAGCCAAAGTGAGGCACAACCAAGAGTGAGTTTGGGAATTCGAAGCTGGGTGGGGAGGAGATGCTTTTTAACCCTGGTAAGTGACTGGTAAGTAGTTTTTCTTTTCATTGTCTAATTTATTTATTTTTCTTTCGTTTTTTTGAAATTGTAGTTGTATACGTTTACTTAAGGTATAAGACATGGCAGGAGATCCCAGACCCGTGTCATGCTCCTCGTGTGCGATGTGGGAGCTCAGGGCGACGTCCCCTGTCCCTGGCTCTTTCACATGCAAGAAGTGTGTTCGGTTGCAGCTCCTGTTAGACGACTTCACAGCTCTGGAGCTGCGGATGGACTCACTTTGGAGTATCTGCGATGCTGAGGAGGTCGTGGATAGCACGTTTAGCGAGTTGGTCACACCGCAGGTGAAAGTTACTGAGGGAGATAGAAAATGGGTGACCAAAAGACAAAGCAAGAGTAGGAAGGCAGTGCAGGCGTCCCTTGCGGTCATCTCTCTGCAAAACAGATATACCGCTTTCGATACTGTTGAGGGAGATGGCTCACCAGGGGAAGGCAGCAGAGGCCAGGTTCATGGCACCGTCGCTGGCTCTGCTGCACAGCAGGGCAGGAAGAAAAATGGCAGGGCTATAGTGATAGGGGACTCGATTGTAAGGGGAATAGACAAGCGGTTCTGTGGACGCAATCGAGACTCCAGGATGGCATATCGCCTCCCTGGTGCAAGGGTCAAGGATGTCTTGGAGTGGCTGCAGGACATTCTGGGGAGGGGGAGGGTGAACAGCCAGCTGTCATGGTGCACATAGGCACCAACGATATAGGTAAAAAACGGGATGAGGTCCTACAAGCTGAATTCAGGGAGTTAGGAGTTAAACTAAAAAGTAGGACCTCAAAGGTAGTAATCTCAGGATTGCTACCTGTGCCACGAGCTAGTCAGAGTAGGAATGTCAGGATAGATAGGATGAATGCGTGGCTCGAAAGATGGTGCAAGAGGGAGGGATTCAAATTCCTGGGGCATTGGGACCGGTTCTGGGGGAAGTGGGACCAGTACAAACCGGACGGTCTGCACCTGGACAGGACTGGAACCGATGTCCTAGGGGGGTGTTTGCTAGAGCTGTTGGGGAGAGTTTAAACTAATGTGGCAGGGGGATGGAAACCGATGCAGGAAGTTGGAAGGTAGTAAAACAGGGACAGAAGCAAAAGGAAGTAAGGGGGAAAGTGCAAGACAGAGAAGACATAGTCAAAAATAAAAATGGGCGACAATACAAGGTACAGTGACTGAGGGGAGCTCAATGAATAGGCCCAGTAATACTAAAAGGAATAAAACTGGAGATGTTAAGATTCAAAACAGAGGTAAAAAAACCAACATAAGTGTACTTTACCTGAATGCTCGTAGTATTCGGAATAAAGTAAATAAATTGATGACGCAAATCATTGTGAATGACTATGATTTAGTGGCCATTACTGAAATATGGTTAAAGGATGGTCATGACTGGGAGTTAAAGATCCGAGAGTATCAAACTATTCGGAAGGACAGAGTGGATGTTAAGGGAGGTGGTGTAGCTCTGTTATTTAAGGATGACATCCGGGCAATAGTAAGGGATGACATCGGTGCTATGGAGGATAAGATTGAATCCATTTGGGTGGAAATCAGGAATAGTAAGGCACTGATAGGAGTAGTCTATCAGCCACCAAATAGTAATGTTATGGTGGGGCAGGCAATAAACAAAGAAATAACTGATGCATGTAGAAATGGTACAGCAGTTATCATGGGGTTTTTTAATCTACATGTCGATTGGTTTAACCAGGTCAGTCAAGGCAACGTTGAGGAGGAGTTTATAGAATGTATCCGCGATAGTTTCCTAGAGCAGTATGTAATGGAACCTACGAGGGAACAAGCGGTCCTAGATCTTGTCCTGTGTAATGAGACAGGATTGATTCATGATCAAATAGTTAGGGATCCTCTCGGAAGGAGCGATCACAATATGGTGGAATTTAAAATACAGATGGAGGGTGAGAAGGTAAAATCAAATACTAGTGTTTTGTGTTTAAACAAAGGAGATTACAATGGGATGAGAGAAGAACTAGTTAAGGTAGACTGGGAGCAAAGACTTTATGGTGGAACAGTTGAGGAACAATTGAGAACCTTCCAAGCGATTTTTCACAGTGCTCAGCAAAGGTTTATATCAACAAAAAGGAAGGACGGTAGAAAGAGGGAAAATCGACCGTGGATATCTAAAGAAATAAGGGAGAGTATCAAATTGAAGGAAAAAGCATACAAAGATGCAAAGATTGGTTGGAGACTAGAGGACTAGGAAATCTTTAGGGGGCAACAGAAAGCAACTAAAAAAACTATAAAAAAAGAGTAAGATAGATTGTGAGAGTAAACTTGCTCAGAATATAAAAACAGATAGTTAAAGTTTTTACAAATATATAAAACAAAAAAGAGTGTCTAAGGTAAATATTGGTCCTTTAGAGGATGAGAAGGGAGTTTTAATAATGGGAGATGAGGAAATGGCTGAGGAACTGAACAGGTTTTTTGGGTCGGTCTTCACAGTGGAAGACCCAAATAACATGCCAGTGACTGATAGAAATGAGGCTATGACAGGTGAGGACCTTGAGAGGATTGTTATTACTAAGGAGGTAGTGATGGGCAAGCTAATGGGGCTAAAGGTAGACAGTCTCCTGGCCCTGATGGAATGCATCCCAGAGTGCTAAAAGAGATGGCTAGGGAAATTGCAGATGCACTAGTGATGATTTACCAAATTTCACTAGACTCTGGGGTGGTCCCGTTGGATTGGAAATTAGCAAACGTAAAAAAGGAGGTAGGCAGAGAGCGGGAAATTATAGGCCAGTGAGCTTAACTTTGGTAGTAGGGAAGATGCTGGAATCTATCATCAAGGAAGAAATAGCGAGGCATCTGGATAGAAATTGTCCCATTGGGCAGACACAGCATGGGTTCATAAAGAGCAGGTCGTGCCTAACTAATTCAGTGGAATATTTTGAGGATAGATGCATGACATTAAGGGTAAAGTAGTCGCATGGACAGAGGATTGGTTAATTAATAGAAAGCAAAGAGTTGGGATTAATGTGTTGGGCCCACAATTGTTCACAATTTACATAGATGATTTGGAGTTGGGGACCAAGGGCAATGTGTCAAAGTTTGCAGATGATACTAAGATGAGTAGTGAAGTGAAAAGTGCAGAGGATACTGGATGTCTGCAGAGAGATTTGGATAGGTTAAGTGAATGGGCTAGGGTCTGGCAGATGGAATACAATGTTGACAAATGTGAGGTTATCCATTTTGTTAGAAATAACAGCAAATGGGATTATTATTTAAACACTAAAATATTAAAGCATGCTGCTGTGCAGAGGGACCTGGGTGTGCTAGTGCATGAGTCACAGAAAGTTGGTTTACAGGTGCAACAGGTGATTAAGAAGGCAAATGGAATTTTGTCCTTTGTTGCTAAAGGGATGGAGTTTAAGACTCGGGAGATTATGCCGCAATTCTATAAGGTGTTAGTGAGGCCACACCTGGAGTATTGTGTTCAGTTTTGGTCTCCTTACTTGAGAACGGACGTACTGGCACTGGAGGGTGTGCAGAGGAGATTCACTATGTTAATCCCAGAGTTGAAGGAGTTGGATTACGAGGAGCGGTTGAGTAGACTGGGACTGTACTCATTGGAATTTAGAAGGATGAGGGTGGATCTTATAGAAACATATAAAATTATGAAGGGAATAGATAGGATAGATGTGGGCACGTTGTTTCCACTGGTGGGTGAAAGCAGAACTAGGGGGCATAGCCTTAAAATAAGGGAAAGTAGATTTAGGACTGAGTTTAGGAGGAACGTCTTCACCCAAAGGGTTGTGAATCTATGGAATTCCTTGCCCAGTGAAGCAGTTGAGGCCCCTTCATTAAATGTTTATAAGGTAAAGATAGATAGTTTTCTGAAGAATGAAGGGATTAAGGGTTATGCTGTTCGGGCCGGAAAGTGGAGCTGAGTCCACAAAAGATCAGCCATGATCTCATTGAATGGTGGAGCAGGCTCGAGGGGCCAGATGGCCTGCTCCTGCTTCTAGTTCTTATGTTCTTATAAGTGGCAGAAGGTGTAGAGGGGGTGTGAGGCTGAACCGTTTTACACAGAGTGTAGTGAGAGTCTGGAATTCGCTACCTGAGTTGACATTGGAGCCAGAGGTGCTAAACTCTTTTAAAAAGTACCTGGATCTGCACCTTAGGTGCTCTAAGCTACAGGGCTATAGAGTAGATGCAGGAAGGTGGGAATAGAAAAGGCACCTGGATGTCTTTGGGCTGGTATGGGCAAGATGGGCCAAATGGCATCCTTCTGTGCTTTAATATTTCTATGACTCTATGTCTTCAGTTGTGGAGTGGAGCAGTCCAAAAATGAGGTCATAAATTGGGGGAACACAGTGGTTAGCACTGTTGCTTCACAGCTCCAGGGACCCTGATTTGATTCCTGGCTCGGATCACCTCTATTCAGAGTCTGCATGTTCTCCCCATGTCTGCATGGGTTTCCTTCACCTGGTCTGGTTTCCTCCCACAAGTACCAAAAGACGTGCTGGTTCGGTGAATTGGACATTCTGAATTCTTCTTCAGTGTACCCGAACAGGTGCTGGAGTGTGGCAACTAGAAGATTTTCACAGTAACTTTATTGCAGTGTAAATATGCGCCTACTTGTGACACTGATAAATATTATTATTATTAAATAGAAATATAAGATAATCAATAATTCCAGTGTGGAATTCAGCTCGCCCCTGACCTCAAAGATGATTTCCCACGAAGATACAGCACCCTCTGTGGTGGGGATTTCCTAATTCTTTGATGCCAGTTTGAATCTGTCCATGTCAAAGTAATCTGCTTGGGTCCAGCAACAATGATGGCAGTAAGGAGGCTAAGCACCTGACCACTTTGCAGTATTCACAGAGCCAGCAAACCAGAAAGTGTAATGTACTGATTATTCCCCATTTCTAATTGAATTTTTCAGAGTTAAATAAATTATTGGCAATTACGCTTGGGATTTAGCTAAAAGCAAAAACATCATGAACAAACTTGAATTTAAAAAAAAAAGACATGTGGAATTATTTGAGGTAATGGAGAATTTTGACAAATAGAAAATTAGTTTTCCGAGACTAGAGGCAGCTATTTCAGCAGTTATCATGAACTTAATACGCCGTTAAAAGCCCAGTTACATATCATTAACAAGATGTAACATTTTCAAGGATTTAACAGCAATACTAATAACATAAAATCCCAAGTTCTCATCAGTTCAGTGATTCATAATTGATTGCAGATTACGAGGTGACCTATGGAGAAGCATTGAATCATTGACAGCAACTTCTGAAATTTTGTGCTGAATTGCACATATGCAGATCTCAGATGTCGCTGTTACTTTCAAATGAGCAATGATAGCGAGGTGAGTGCTGACTGTTTCAGTGTCATTGCTAGTTTATAATTTGATCCAAGGAGTAACTATAACAAATGGCATTGATACATTTAAAGGTAAGCTAAGAATGGACATGAGGGTGAAAGGAATAGAAAGCTATGTTAATAGGGGGCTGGATTCTCTGTTTCAGTGACTAAGTATTGATGCCAACGGAGCATGTGTGGTCTTTTACGACCAAAAATTCTGCATGAAACCCTCACCAAATCTGGGACTGGTGAGGGGCTAGCAGCAGCGCCGGGTGTAACTCCCGGCCTGCGACTCGGCGCACGGCTGACGACCTGCAGCAGTCGTGCCGTACAACATAGCGACGGCAGTGCGCGGACCTGACTCGCCATCCGCGACCCCACAGGCCACCCCCTAGCCAGCCCCTGACCACACTCCACCCGTATCCCCAGCCATCGTGGAAGCTCCCTGGCCAGCAGCATGGACACAGTCTGCAGCCGCCACACCGGGTTCACACACAGTTGAGACCACACGTGTCCCGCGCTGTTGGGAACTCAGCCATCAAGGGTGGAGCATCGCGGGGGGGCCAGCTGATGATGCACCAATGCCATTGCAATGATGCGCAATGCGATGATGGTATTTCTGAGGTGGCAGAGCATATCTGACTGCTGTCAAACAAGCGCGGCCCCAATTTGAACGCGGAGTCAATTCTCCACCCGATCACTGATTACGATATTGCCAATTTGGATTTTCAGAAGATATTTAATAAGGTGCCACATTAAATATTTTTGTAAAATATAATCGCTCGTGCTATAGGGAATGACATATTAGACTTGATAGAAGATTGACTGGTTGGCAGAAAGCAGTAATGGATCTATGTCTGATTGGCAGAATGTGACAAGTAGAGTCCCGCAAGGCTCTGTGCTGGGACGTCAACTTATTATAATTTACATGAACTGCTGAGATGAGTGGAGCAAAAACATGTAGCTAAATTTACAGATGACACAAAAATAGGTAGAAAAATGTTTTTTGAAGAAAACATAACGTCCATGATTTTGCACCTGCTTTCAACTCGAATGTAAATGGTAAACGGGCGCACAATATCGCAATAGGGAAACAAGAATCATGCCAGCGAGATCTCGGGCGCGATTCTCCGCTCCCCAGGCCGGGTGGGAGAATAACGGGAGGGCCGCTCTGGCAACCCCCGAGATTCTCCCACCACCCCCCCCCCCCCCCCCCCCCAAATGGCGTGTAACGTTTTTCACGGCGACCCGCGATTCTCCAGCCCAGATGGGCCGAGCGGCCTGCCGTTCCCGACCTGTTCGCGCCGGCAGCAACCACACCTGGTCGCTGCCGGTGTGAACATAGTGCGAAAGGTAACTTTGGGGCCTGTGGGGGGTGGAGAGGGGATCAAGCACCACGGCCGTGCTCGGGAGGACGGCCACCACCACAAGGGCAATTAGGGAAGGACAATAAATGCTGGCCTAGCCAGCGACACCCACATTCCTTGAATCGATAAATAAAATCTTGGAGTTCTGTTTTAAAATTAGTGGTTGCTCTTATAGGACAGATTATTAAAAAATGTTTCTCTCAGAGGAACGTGTAACTTTGGAACTCTGCCTTGGAAGGTTGTGGAAGTGGGGCCACTGAATATTTTGAAGGCAGAGGTACATAGATCTTGTGAAGCAGAGGAACCAAAGGTTATCAGGTGTAGATGGGAATGCAGATCTGGAAACACAAACAGAACAGCCATGATCTTATTGAATGGTGGAGCAGGCTGGAGAGGCCACATGATCTAATCTGCTCCTATTTTATATATTTGTATGTAAAAGGAATCCAGATTTGCCTGAGGCTTCACTCTCCCTCCATTTAAATAATATTCTACTTTTTGATTCATGTTGCCAAAGTGGGCAATGTCACATTTTCCAAAATTATACACCATCTGCTAAATTTTTATCCATTCATTTAATCCAATTATATCACTTAGAAGACTCCATTCAAATCCACCTCAAAGATGACCTTCCTACCTATTCTTGTATTGTCAGCAATTCTTCCCTCCTTTTGGTAAACAGGGCAATTTTCCACTTTGTTGGATAGATGCAATTGTTGTAGCGGTACTGGGATGGATTGCCTATAGGCATACCTATTTCTATACTACAAGCCTTCAGCACTCCAGCCAGGATACTGTCTGGCCCACAGCCTTTGCCGTATCCCCTGCACTCGGTCATTTCCGGATAAAACGAATCAAATTAGCTGAACATTCTTGTCATGATCTCAGGTGGAGGCCGAGATGAATAATTAAAATGTGAGGTTATCCATTTTGGTAGGAATAACAAGAAAAGAGATTATTATCTAAATGATAAAATATTAAAACTTGCTGCTGTGCAGAGGGGCCTGGGTGTCCTCGTGCATGAGTTGCAAAAAGTTGGTTTACAGGTGCAACACGTGATTAAGAAGGCGAATGGAGTTTTGTCCTTCATTGCTAGAGGGATGGAGTTTAAGACTAGGGAGGTTATGCTGCAATTCTATAAGGTGTTAGTGAGGCCACACCTGGAGTATTGTGCTCAGTTTTAGTCTCCTTACCTGAGAAAGGAGGTACTGGCGCTGGAGGGTGTGCAGAGGAGATTCACTAAGTTAATCCCAGAGTTGAGGGGGTGGATTGCGAGGAGAGGTTGAGTAGACTGGGACTGTACTCTTTGGAATTTAGAAGGATGCGGGGAATCTTATACAAACATATAAAATTATGAAGGGAATGGATAGGATAGATGCGGGCAGGTTGTTTCCACTGGCGGGTGAAAGCAGAACTAGGGGGCATAGCCTTAAAATAACGGGAAGTAGATTTAGGACTGAGCTCAGGAGAAACTTCTTCACCCAAAGGATTGTGAATCTATGGAAATCCCTGCCCCATGAAGCAGTTCAGGCTCCTTCATCGAATGTTTTCAAGATAAACATAGATAGTTTTTTAAAGAATAAAGGGTCATGGTGTTCGGGCGGGAAAGTTGAGCTGAGTCCACATAAGATCAGCCATGATCTCATTGAATGGCGGAGCAGGCTCGAAGGGCCAGATGGCCTACTCCTGACGTTCTTATGTATTCACACAGCAATTTGAGCTGAAGATGGTCACAAACATTTCAGTCTGGTCTTTTGCATGCAAGTGGTGGTCACCTCCAACCTTGTTTAGCACAGTGGGCTAAACAGCTGGCTTGTAATACAGAACAAGGCAGCAGATCAGGTTCAATTCCCGTACTGGCCTCCCCAAACAGGCGCCGGAATGTGGCAACTAGGGGCTTGTCACAGTAACTTCACTGAAGCCTACTTGTGACAACAAGCGATTATAATAATAATAATTATTAAAATTTTGGGAATTTTAAAACACATTTTGGGAATAACATCATCACGAGGTTAACAGTGGTTAAAGGAGGTCTGCCACAAGCTGGTCAGGACAATTTAGTAATATAGGCAATCTTACTTGGATTATTACTCAGGTCTGTTCACTGCCTTCAGGGTGTTTTATGCAAAAGTTCAATAGTCAGGCAGCAGATTGTATAACATAAAGTAGGCATGCAGATTTATAGAGCATTCTGTAGCTTAGTGCACCAATTCACTGGTCTTATTCATTAGTTTGTACTTTTCAAACGATATACTGATTTAGGGTAGTGCAACTGCAAACCATAACCCAAATGGTAACGTAATGATAATTACATTCTGAAGAGCATGTATGCTAAATATAGAACTTTGTTAAATGTGTTCCTGTTCAGCCTCTGTCATGCTATGTATGTGTAAATTTGATTTTGATTATCTATCACAAATACAGAAAGCCTGCAATGACTAACATCCGTTTTGAATATGATTTTAGTTCTGAAATCAGTAAGTGCCCTGCACATCCTATACTATGAGCTTGGACTGATGCAGTGCCTGCAGAGAAAGCAGACAAACCTGCCAGAGAAAACCATCTCAAGCCCAGAGGAAAGAAATATCAAAACAAAATCTGAACTTCGGGGAGATACTAACCGGCAATCATCCCAGTACATCAAGATCTTTATCCTTTTATTTTGTTAATATTTTCTTGAGCTTTCCACCACCACCACCACCATTCCCCCTCGGACCACTGTTGTTTGTGATATACATAAATGATCTGGACAAAGGTATAAGTGGTCTGATGAGCAAGTTTGCAGATGATACTAAGATTGGTAGAGTTGCAGATAGCGAGGCGGTCTGTCAGCGAATACAGCAAAATACAGATGGATTGGAGAGTTGGGCAGAGAAATGGCAGATGGAGTTCAATCCAGGCAAATGCGAGGTGATGCATTTTGGAAGATCGAACGCAAGAGCAGACTATATGGTCAATGGAAGAGTCCTGGGGAAAATTGATGTACAGAGAGATCTGGGAGTTCAGGTCCATTGTACCCTGAAGGTGGCAACGCAGGTCGATAGAGTGGTTAAGAAGGCATACAGCATGCTTGCCTTCATCGGACGGGATATTGAGTACAAGAGTCGGCAGGTCATGTATCGGACTTTGGTGAGGCCACATTTGGAATACTGCGTGCAGTTCTGGTTGCCACATTACCAGAAGGATGTGGATGCTTTAGAGAGGGTGCAGAGGAGGCTCACCAGCATGTTGCCTGGTATGGAGGGTGCTAGCTATGAAGAAAGGTTGAGTAGATAAGGATTGTTTTCATTGGAAAGACGGAGGTTGAGGGGAGACCTGATTGAGGTCTACAAAATTATGAGAGGTATGGCCAGGGTGGATAGCAACAAGCTTTTTCCAAGAGTGGGGGTGTCAATTACAAGGGGTCACGATTTCAAGGTGAGAGGGGAAAAGTTTAAGGGAGATGTGCGTGGAAAGATTTTAACGCAGAGGGTGGTGGGTGCCTGGAATGCTTTGCCAGCGGAGGTGGTAGAGGCGGGCACGATAGCATCATTTAAGATGCATCTGGACAGATATATGAATGGGTGGGGAACAGAGAGAAGTAGACCTTGGAAAATAGGCAACAGGTTTAGATAAAAGATCTGGATCGGAGCAGGCTGGGAGGGCCGAAGGGCCTGTTCCTGTGCTGTAATTTTCTTTGTTTTTTGTTCTTTGTGTGTTGTTTGCCAGTATGTGTTCACAAAGGGGTGATTGGGGAATGTGCTGGGAAAAGGGGACTAGATAATCAATTACATTTTCTATCCATTTAATTATAATACAGTAAATAATAAAAGGTTGCTTGTGTTAAAGTTACAAACCTGGTGATTGTTGTTTATTGGACTTAGCAAGAACCTCATATATTTAAAATAAAATCTAACTTTATCTCTGTTGTGACTCTGGGTCAAGTGTGGCGGGAATTAACTGCGCACTAGCCCAGGGTTTTGTAACAATGCATTCTTACTGTCAGTTAGCTGGATTGCTGGTTCATGATGTGCAGCAATGCCAAAAGCGTGGGTTCAATTCCCGTACCGCCGGAGGTTATCCATGAAAGCTCCGCCTTCTCAACCTTGCCCCTCGCCTGAGGTGTGGTGACCCTCAAGTTAAATGACTACAAGTCTATTCTCTCTCTCTCGCAAAACGGAGAACAGCCTTTGATCCTCAGGGAGTATGGCGACTTTCATTACTTTTGAAGCTTTTGTCCATTCCTGTTAGACTCTGCTTATCTTTACCTGAACCATTCGATAGATGGATAGTTATAATGATTTGTAAGGACGCTTGTGCAACCCAGTTTAAATGAAGCATGTCCCAGTGGAACAACTAATTATTTCCCCAGTACAGGTTCTCGTACCTATGAATTAAAACACTGGGCTGTATTTTTGGGGGTCTGCGAGGGCAGGAATGGAAGTTGGGATCCCGAAAACAGCACCGCTGGGCAGTGTGTCAATTTCAAGGTGTCAGTCCCAGCGACGGCAATAATCATTACAGGACAGCAGAGGACAAGACAAGAATTATGCTCTCCTACACAGTGAGGTCAACTAAGGGCAGCACGGTAGCATGGTGGTTAGCATAAATGCTTCACAGCTCCAGGGTCCCAGGTTCAGTTCCCGGCTGGGTCACTGTCTGTGCGGAGTCTGCACATCCTCCCCGTGTGTGCGTGGGTTTCCTCCGGGTGCTCCGGTTTCCTCCCACAGTCCAAAGATGTGCGGGTTAGGTGGATTGGCCATGCTAAATTGCCCTTAGTGTCCTAAAAAGTAAGGTTAAGGGGGGTTGGGTTACAGGTATAGGGTGGATACATTGGCTTCAGTAGGGTGATCATTGCTCGGCACAACATCGAGGGCCGAAGGGTCTGTTCTGTGCTGTACTGTTCTATGTTCTATGTCTAACACTGTTCAAAAACCTGTTCATTCTTCACTCATTGACAAACGCCTAATTTTTAAAATGACAAACAGATTACCTGTGCCTTTGAAAATGAAGAGCAGAAGTGGGTGGTGGTCTTTGGAGACAGCCCAGGCTGCCCCAGGGCATCATGCCAGCCCCATAAGAGGGACAACAGGGCAAAGGGTGACTGGGCACTTGTTAAGCGGTGTTATTGGCACTGCACAGTTGGCAGGGAGTGTGTACACTCAAGAACTTGGCACTGAGCAGGGTTTCAAATCGGCATCGTGCAGACAGGAAAACAGCAAGTCTTTCCAAGATGATTGGGTGGTTGTCTGCCCAGAAGGAAGATTCGAGTTGGCAATGGGTGCTTGACTGTCAGAGTTTGGACCCAATGGTGATGAGGGGCAACAACATCTGCAGTGAGGACAGATTCCGAGGATTCAGAAGGCCACAGGTAAGAAAAGAAGGATAGGAAGGCAACGGAGACAAAACCCCCTCAACAGCACATCATTGAACCATGTTGTTGTTTCCTACGTGGACCACGATAACTGGATCCTCCACTCCAAGTTATCTTTCAACAACCAGGAGATTACTTTAACCCTTGCAATGGGTTAAACCTTCAGGATGCCCAGTTATGGCTGCAGAGAAGAGTAACTATCTCCCTGACTATACTGTGTCCTATCACTATCACATTCCTGCTTAATCACCTCACTTGAATGGCCTCCTGTACTACGGTGCCATGATCTGTTCGCTCATCCACCCTGCTGTCATTTCTTTCATCCACAAAGACAGCAAGAACTTCATAGTTGTTAGATAAGGCAAAGTCTGAGGTCCCTCCAGCACTGCACTCAGCGTCTCCTTCCCTGTCTGGAACAAACTCACACCCTACTGTGCACAAGCACGAACCAGACCTATGCCACTTCCGTACATAAACAGCATGGCTGCTTCATGAATCAAAGTGTCCAGCTAATTCTTTCTCTCCCTGATGTCCTGCAACATCTGCACCTCAGACTTCTACTCAACAACCCGGAACTGCTGTTCCTCAAGGTGCATGAGACTGTAAATGTGGTTGTCCGAGATTGCACCACAAACTCAAATGCTACAGTTGCAACACACCACTTGCACCAGCATACCTTTATAATTTAGTTCTATTTACTTTATTATAAGGCGATGCATTAATAAAATTAACATAGCTTCAATATTTTGACAAATAACTCTTATCGATTAAAATAAATGCTCATCTGTCATTGCTGAAAAAACAGACATGTCGAAGCTTTTTCCAGTTGTTGTTTGCAACAGGCAAGGCATAGACCGTATGCAATCAGTCTGTGCTTGCAAAACTCAAAACAGTGTCCAACATGAAATGCAATTCCACTAATTTTTCTCAATAATTCTCAGCGTGCTAAGAATTATGCTGAAAACCAATTTAAGATTGCCAGTCGGGTTTGCGGTATGGCAGAATTGTGCGCACTGAAAGCTACATATATTAACACACAGGGCACTGGTCTTTGCAGACAGAAAAAATATGTCCACACATTGCACTGGTTTAATCTAAACAAAATAAGTGACAACAATTTGCTGATTAATTCCCAAGGGCAATTAATTCCCTTGAACAATCAAGGCAAAGTTACCTGGTTTAAATTTCAAATAATGCTTGGCAGTTAACGGGTAGTCAGAATCACCTGGTGTATTCTCCATGGCAATGCCTTTATCAATCAGAGTCCATTTGCCAACCAGTTAGCACTCTCTTCTCAAACAGTGTAAATTATTTGCCCCTTACATCGGTATTCTTACAAAGTGTCCTGATGAGTGCAGGATGAAAAACATTGATGTGTCTGTTTTTCAGCAATGATCAAGTTGTACACTACCAAATGACTAGCAATCTGCAACATGAACCTCCACCAATACTCCCCCACAGAATTCCTACTTGTAGCACATTCCCACCTTTCAAACTTTGTTTGCAATCATAGAATTCCTACACGTGCAGAAGGAGACCACTTGGCCCTTTAAGTCTGCACCGACCCTCTGAATGTGCACCCTACCTAGGGTCAGGCCCTATCCCCGTAACTCCACCTAATCTTTTGGACACTGAGAGGCAATTTAGCATGGCCAATCCACCTAACCAGCACATCTTTGATCTGTGGGAGGAAACCGGAGCACCCAGAGAAAACCCACACCGACTCAGGGAGAACGTGCAAACTCCACACAGTCACCTTGAGGCCGGATTTTAATCCGGTCCCTGCCGCTGTGAGGCAGCAGTGCTAATCACTGTGCCAGCGTGCCTCCCTAATCTGTTCCAATTCCATACTGATTCACCAGAACACTAGTTCCAGACTGATTTACGTGGACCCTGGCCAATGGAGAAGTTTCCTCTTTTGCCAGTTGTGGTGCCAGTGCACCCTGAATTAAAACCTTCCCCCCACCATACTCTTTGAACAATGCTGTGAATCTCAACAGGAACACAAACCCCCTTTACACTTATAAATACGCTGTCCACTTGACATCCATTGAAGCTTTGATTGTGGAGCAGAAGGAAACCTAAGGATATTCACGTCCAATCAAATGATAATAAAGACATCATTTACATGTCATCCACACTTTGAATATTTGAAACTAGCAATACTACTCTTTGCAACTTTGGAATTAGCATTTCAGAGAAAGTAAAGCCTAGAAATGTATTTCCTTCAGCCTGTGATCCCTGCATTTGGTCTGAAGTATACCTGATATTGAGGCTCAGCTCTCATTTAAGCCAGAGCAGCAAGCTACAGAGATAAGCTGAGAATTGCCAAGCAATTTGCCAATGACCGGCTTCAATTTGCTCTTGTGTTGCATTAGTATTATGCTGCTAGCATTAAAATGAGCTGGCTCCCCATACTTCGCCATGGTCAACAACACAATTCACTGGCAATTGTAAATGCTGTCCTGCCAACATATTGAAGCACAGAGAAGCAAGTGGATTTTTTTATGCCTGGTTCTTTTTAATTAACAGGGAAAGATCAACATTCGGATTTTTCATCCACAGCGAGAAGAACTTTAATTATCAAGATAATTGCATTGCCTTCTCCATTTTATCTTGGCAGCATGTTTTCCACCCACTGACTTTTTTTCCTCCTAGATATTTCAACAAGCTTTTAAAAAGCTGGTTTTATAGTTTCTACATGAAAGCAGGGAATTTGGAGTCAAGGATTCTGCACATGTTATCAGTAACAGCAGATATTTAATTATGAAATTATTTTTTAAATGATTTAAAAGGTTGCCTCAAAATGTTCCCCTGACGTTTGGTTTTGACAATTTTTCAGCGAAGAAGCTAAAGGTTATCTTTGCATTCTAGGATGATGCTGGAGTTGGGAGCAGTTCTGACAGAGGGGAGCAGAGGCTTGTCATGTTTATTGTGGTCCAATCAGATCTGGCAAAGGACACTTGAACCATTCACCTATGAAAGAGTGTTGTTTCCTCAAATACTTCAACTATTTCCTCTTCAAGGTGCAATTCCTCCTAGAATGGATATTTATGAGGACGTTACCAATTAGAGTTTGGAATTGTTTCTTTGTGTTAATAGTTTGGAGGTGTGTCCTTATCTCTATAAATTTATGTACTCTCTAAGTATTCCATGGTTTATTTAATGGATTTCAAGAGTACATATTACAGGAATAGTTTATCATCATTGCTATTAAATAAGCCCTTTGCACGTCACAAGAATGTTCTTCAAAAAATATTTCTTACCGAATCTTTGGTAATTCAAATATCTGTTAAAAATATCCAAGATCATACCTTCAGAAATAGAAGGGGCAAGATCTTATAACTGAAAATTAAATCGATACATGATTTGTTTTGTAACGCCTTTTGGGGGAGGTAGGTGATTACGTCTGGAGAGAATAATTGGATGATGATAATTGTGTAATGATTATTTTTGTTGTCGAATGATTGAGTTCCTTTCTAGTAATTGCGTTTGTTATTGTGGCCAGTGATGCAGAGCTGATATTAAATGTCCTTCTTCAGTCTGATTTACATGGCTGGTGGCAGAAGGACTTGTATCTCTCAACATTCTCCCCTCTTTTGTGGCCCAATTCTAGCTTGAACAAAAAAGCCAGAGCATGGACACAGGAATAAACATTAGCAGTATTCTTTTAGTTTCAGGCATCATTGCACAACAGGTAGGGTACTGGCAAAATAACTGTCATTGCCAGAATTGTATTCCCTACGCATTTGATTTGGAGGATTAATAGTTTTGAACATAAAACATATGGGTGGGATTCTCCGTTGGCTGACGCTGAAATCGGGAAAAATGATTGGGCTGAGAATAGGCCAAATCGTAATTCTTCACCTTGACAGCGGTGGCAATGCAGCCCAAAGCGCACGTACAGTAAACACAGCTTGCATATCATTAGCGGGCCTGACCTGGTATTCTCTGGGGCCTTCACGATTCCCTGCCTCCAAAGGGCCGAGTTCCTAACACCGCAGTTCACTTGTGCCTTTAAAAATCGTGAAACCGAGGTCATGGCTGCTGAGGGAGAGAGAGAGGAAATGGAAAGGGTCCAACATCACCCTAGTTTGCTGACAGTTGGGCCTGTGGCGGGGGGACGTCTGCCAGGGCCAGGGGCAGTAGCGGGGGTGGCCAGGAGGTGGGCTGTGGGATCGGGGTGGACAGACACGGAACACCATTGCCACAAATGGAAAGGCAGTTATGCAGCTGCGCACACCGCTGACTACTCACTGTGAACTTAGGGCCATGGGTCATATCTGTGTCCTCCCAGGTCACCCGTTGACGTGCCCTCTGGCCCAGCCAACCCATCAGCTATATGGGCACACTCCGGCACACCCAGTGCCAGCTTGTTGGCTGGGATGAGTGTGTGTGGCGAGTGTAGTCTGTTTATGCAACTGCAGCCTGTCAGCCTCCTGAGTGTCAATCATGGACCTAGTGAATCCTGCACCATTTTTCTTTGGAATCGATACTGTTCCACGTGGTGTCAGTGCTAGCCCCTCTACAGTCGCTGAATCGGTCCAGGTTCGGCGCCAGTTTTGCTGTTGTGAAAGTCAATGCATAGGGCGGGATTCTCCGATTGCAGACGGCAAAATCACATTTGGCGATTGGGAAGAGAATACCTTTTGATGCCGAAATTGAGGTCGGCGCCTGCTTTCGGATGGTCCGCCCAGTCCAAAACGGCGTCATTGGTGACGGCCTTAGGACGTTATCTGAAGGCCGTCCCTGATGCTCTGCCCCCGATGGGCCAACTTCCTGATAGCGTGGATCACTTGTGGTCTGAGGTTTCTTCAACCTCGCGTGGTGCCTGCAGACTGTATCCTGCGCTGTCACAGTCTGGGGGGTGAGCCGCTCCGCCGGCTGGGGGGGGGGGGTTTCGGCGGGTGCTGGGGGGACTGATGGGGTGTGGACTGGGGGGTGGCGAGGGGGGTTACAGTGGGCACTATCTGGCAAGCCAGGCCTGCGCGCAGCCAACGCCATGTTGTAAGTCGTGAGCGTTGCAGGCACGGGGGCGCCGCCGACTTTTCGTCGTCAGACATGCTCCGGACATAGTCGCAAAATCGGGGAATCCAGCCCTTAGCCTCGGGAATTGGGAATCCAACCCATGATGTAATTCATGCAGCACTTTATCATGGGCTGGATTCTTCACTGTCTGGATTCTCCGCTGCACCGGCAGCACACCCATGCCCGGGGATTCCCGATGGCATGGGACTGCTCACAATGGGAATCCCCATTGGCTGGCTGGCAAGTCGGAGAATCCCGCGGCTGGCGAGGTCACGCCGCACCAGAAAATTGATACCTTTCCGAGTCACGTTTGTAAGAGTTTACATATCAGGAAGTACTTTGAAATGCAGTGATTGTAGTTAGATAGGGAATTACACCAGACATTGGATGCACAATTAAATCCCACAAATCCCATAAATCCCATAAATTCCCCTTATTACTCCACCGGAGTGCTAGCCTAGCTTAGCAATATTATAGCCTTGGTTAACTGACTGATACACTTTGCAATTATAGCGAGGAGCAGTGCATTTAATTTTAGTTATTCAAGTCTTTGATCGTGGCTTGAACACTTAACTTCCAGCTTAGAAATGTGAGTGAAACTAAATGAAGCAAGCTAAATAAATGTCTATAATTTCATAGAACCTCAACAGTGCAAAAGGAGGCCATTCAGCCCATCAACACCATACCAATCCTTCGAATGAGCACTCTACCCATTTACACTCCCTTATCCACGCCGGCCACCATGCCCTATCCCTGTAACGCCATAACCTCACCTGCTCATCCCTGGACACTAAGCTATAATTTAGCATGGCCAATCCACCTAACCCACACATCTTTGGACTGTGGGAGGAAACTGGAGCACCGGGAGGAAACTTACGCAGACATGGGGAGAAAGTATAAACTCCTCAGAGTCACCCAAGGCTGGAATTGAACCCGGGCCCCTGGTGCTGTGAGGCAGTAGTGCTATCCTCGGTGCCACCATGCTGGATTGAACATGGATTAAACATGAATTTTCTGCATGACTGTTTGCCAACATATGAAACCATTTGTTAATTATCAAGTTTAAAATGCAGGAGCTTGATCTCAATACTGTATCAGTTATTAACAAATAGTTATTATAGTTATTACTTAGTTATTATTCTTGTTAGATATTTATCATATTGTAAATCTTTTGTCTGCATTCATTTCCTAATTATCAAACTTTACTTTTTAGTTGCCACACATTTGTCACAGTTTTGTGAAAACACGTTGCCATTATAAATTGCTGTGTCCACGTGTATAATGTAAACTCAGCGCACTCTAATTACACTCTCACTCTTGGTGGCATGTCAACTAAAAATCTCCTTGTTTTCAGCCTGTTTTGCAGATTGACTCCTTTCTTCCAAATAATTTTCCTTCCCAATTGCAGTGAGCTTAATTATAAATAATAATATTGCATTAAAATATTATATAAAATGGGATCTAATATACAACCTTAAATGTGATCAATTAAGTTTTCACATTCTGATTCAAATATCCACCATTTTAGAACCTTGCTTGCCTCTAAGAATGCATATGGCCTTGATATTCCTGAATGCAATGTGATTAGTGATACATCTACACACATTCAATTTACATGCCTTTACTTTCTGTTGTCCTGTTTTGGTTATATGTTCACATTAATGCTAAAATTCCTATACCCACATTTAAAATGGAAATTGCCCATGTAAAGCCAGAGGGATAAAGGATGGGATTTTCTGGGGTTGCACCCGCCTCAAGATCAAAAATTGGATTGGATTGGATTTGTTTATTGTCACATGTACCGAGGTACAGTTAAAAGTATTTTTCGGCAAGCAGCTCAGACAGATCATTTAGTATGTAAATAGAGGATCTATTTGGGATAGCTCGCAGAGGGTCACCACACTATATTCAGCCAGTGAAATGTCCGCCCGAGGTCAATGGACAGGGCGGCACATCGGCACAGTGGTTAGCACTGCTACCTCACAGTGCCAGGGACCCGGGTTCAATTCCAACCCTGGTGACTGTCTGTGTGGAGTTTGCACATTCATCTGTGTCTATGTGCATTTCTTCTGGTTGCTCCTGTTTTCTTCCGCAGTCCAAAGCTGTGAAGGTTAGGTGATGTTACAGGGATGGAGCGAGGGGTGGGCCTAGATAGGGTGCTCTTTCAGTGAGTCAATGCAGACTGGACGGGCTGAATGGCCTTATTCTGCACTATCCTAATTCTATGGACCTTTAAATGATCCATTAAATTTTCCATCCCACCTGTGATGATTCCAATGGTGGGCGGGACTGGAAAATGTACCCCAAAGGTTCCCAGAGTGTGCTCAGGAAAATATTCTACAACAGTATGCTTCCAGTTCAATGCAAAGGTAGGCACTGCTAGACCTGGTTCTTGTGGATGTGTTTTGCCAAGTGGATCAATTATCCATAAGAGAACATTTAGGGGAATTGCATCATCAGATCAGAGCTCCCTGAACAATGAAAGGCAGAGGGGTTCTCCAGTCCGCCAACTGCATTTTCCTGCGTAGCGCACCCCCACCTGCAGCCAGATTCTCCGTTCCCCAGCAAGCCAATGGGGATTCCCATTGTGGCCACCCCTCACCGTTGGGAAATCTGCTGGCATGGGTGCACTGCGGACCAGATGATCCTGCCGACGGAGAATTCCACTGAGAGAGATTATGATGAAGAAGAAAAAGTATGTTCATGACAGATGTCAAGAGGATAATTACCAAAAAACAGGCTGAATGGAGAATGTTCAGAGGGGAAGTGAGAACGTAAACAAGAGAAGCAAAGACAGGATATGAAAACAGACTGGCAGCTAACATAAAAGTGAATCCCAAAGTCTTCTAAAGGATTCTATACATAAATAGAAAAGGCTGGTAAAAGGAGGAGTGGGACCAATTAGGGACTGATAAAGGGATTTTCACATGGAAGGAAGGAGTATAACTGAGGTATTAAATGAATATTTTGCATCCGTCTTTAACAAGGGAAAAGATACCGACTAGGTCATGATGAAAGAGGAGTCAATTCAGACACCTAAATCATTTAAAATTGTTTGTGAAGAAGACTGTTGCAGCAGTAAGGCTGAGCAAGTCTCCGGCTACAATTCAGGCTTTGATACATTACATAATGTAGAGCCACAGCAGAGAACACCTGTAATTTTTCACATGGTGTAAGCATGCAGTTCTGTGCAGTTTTGGTCTCCTTATCTCAGAAAGGATAAAGGTAATGTTGCCATATTCCCAAATGACCATAGGCTGCTTTCCCCTTTGAGGGGGAGAGCTGACAGGTGGTGATTTAACCTCAGGATCACCACACCTCAGACGAGGGGCAAGGTTGAGAGGGTGGAGCCTTCATGAATAACCTCACCCATGCTGCTAGCCTTGCTCACAAACCAGCTGTCTACCCAAGTGAGCTAAATTGACCTAAAAAGAAAGGATATACTTATCACAGAAGTAGTGCAGTGAAGGTTCATTCCTGGAATGGCAGTACTGGGGACAGACTGACATAGGGGAAAATACACACAAGCCAAAAACAGGAACTACCAAATAAAGCCCTGGCTGGAATCGACATTGGCCGTCTGCCAGAGCACTCGCGTCAACACAGAAACTCTTTACGCTGTATGGAACTTAGTGATTACTCATTTACAATAGTTATCATGTTTACACAAAAGGACAAAAGACCATGCTATGCATATCGAACTTTGAGATAATAGTGGTCAACTTTGCAGCAGGACGAAAGAGGGGCCAAATGGGGACCTGTATGGCCTGGCCACCGGAGGTTCCAATGTCCTGTCCAACCTCTTCATTTCTGCAAAACCCTGTCATGATATGCACAGACAGGCAGCTAATGAACACAGAGAACAGGACATGACCAATGAGCAGGCAGGACACTCAAGGGTGGTATCTCACTATAAAAGACACGAGGCACTCACACTGCCTCTTTCCACTGATGAACATCTACAGAGTGAGTAAGGGTGTATGTACAGTATCTCACCTCCAGCGCCTGGCTAAGAGCTAGTTTGGTTCAGTCAGACAGAGTAACCATGCTTAGGATAGCAGAGGTCGAACTCATAGAGAACTGTGCTAACTGTGCTACTGGTTCAATAAATCAGATTGAACTAACTTCAAGGTCTGGAGTATCTTTTGGTTAAAATTGCATCCAGTTGCAGTCTGTGTTATCCCAGAGTACATAACACATCACCCCCCACCCTTTCAAGTCGTCCACAGTCTCCCTGCTGAATCAAAGTTTTTGGCGGCACAGTTGGTCCGACAGCTCTTCGAAGGACAGCTGTTGACGGTATGCATGTGGCCTGATGCGGTGCCTCCTTCACAACTCCTTGAATGGCCAGCATTCGAGCCTCAATGGCTGGCCCCTGCTCTTCTGGGGCAAACTCCTCTTGAGTAGGGTCCTTCCTGAGCAGCGCGAAAGGGGTGCATTTAAAACACATACTGCAGCAACGGCGGCCTGAGCCAGGCCACCCCGATCCGGAGGGGGACACCCCGAATCCACGGACCTGTCACCAAATCGATTCTTGCTGCTCCCCCCAACTCAGGCAGCCACCCCTCAGCAAGCGTGACAATTTTGAGAGTTTTTAAAAGTTTCTTTACCTTCTCCCTCCCCTTTAGCAGCCATGGCACCGAGGCCCCATTTGTAAATACTTGCACTACTTTGCACCTGCGTGATTTCCACCTCAGAGGGGCGGTGCATTGCGCAAGGGCAGAGCGTGAAGTGTATAACACGCTAAGTAGATTAAATGTATGTAAATGGGGCAGCACGGTGGCCTAGTGGTTAGCACAACCTCCTCACGGCGCTGAGGTCCCAGGTTCGATCCCGGCTCTGGGTCACTGTCCGTGTGGAGTTTGCACATTCTCCCCATATCTGCGTGGGTTTCGCCCCCACAACCCAAAAATGTGCAGAGTAGGTGGATTGGCCACGCTAAATTGCCCCTTAATTGGAAAAAATAATTGGGTAATCTAAATTTATTTTTTAAAAAAAGAAAAATGTTTGTAAATGACGGTTTACACGGGCCTGCCTTAATTTCGCCTCCAGGAAGGTTGAACTCATTCTGACTTATTTTATCACCAGCCAAGTCAATGTTCAATGTAAGCACAGATGAATCAATGCCACAGCAGATAGTAGGAGATGGCACTGGAATTGCCGTGTCTGGTCTTTGCATTACGTGCTATTTTGCATCAAACCTCGATCTTTGCATTATGTGCTATTTTCTGCCTGATCGGCGTTAGGAGGAGAATCCAGCCCTGATGTTTCACAAATGCTTAACAGCTTTATGCCTGTTTTAGGGCAGCACGGTAGCATGGTGGTTAGCATAAATGCTTCACAGCTCCAGGGTCCCAGGTTCGATTCCCGGCTGGGTCACTGTCTGTGCGGAGTCTGCACGTCCTCCCCGTGTGTGTGTGGGTTTCCTCCGGGTGCTCCGGTTTCCTCCCACAGTCCAAAGATGTGCAGGTTAGGTGGATTGGCCATGCTAAATTGCCCGTAGTGTCCTAAAAAGTAAGGTTAATGGGGGGGGTTGTTGGGTTACGGGTCTAGAGTGGATACGTGGGTTTGAGTAGGGTGATCATGGCTCGGCAGAACATCAAGGGCCGAAGGGCCTGTTCTGTGCTGTACTGTTCTATGTTTTACAGTTGGGAAATTTCAATGTCTTTGATGTTAAATCGCTTGTTGTTTTTCTACCTACTTTACTCATTCTGACTTATTTTATCATCAGCCAAGTCAATGTTCAATGTAAGCGCAGATGAATCAATGCCACAGCAGATAGTGGGAGATGCCAGTTTGATTAATCCAGCCTATATGCATATTAAGATCACCCATGATTATTGTCCGCCATTTCTTACAAACCTCCAATATTTCCTGGTTTATTCTATGCCCCACAGTGGAACTATTCTTTGTACTATAGATTACTCCCACCAGGAACTGCTTTCCTATGGTACTACTTATTTCTACCCAGACTGATTCCATATCTTGATGTCAGTGCCTATAACATTTCCCACTACAGCCCTGTTACCTTCCCTTGCCAGCAAAGTTACACCACCTCCTTTTCCTTTCTGTCTATCACTGGTGCCGCCTGGAACACCTGCAGATCACGTGGAAAACGGGCTGAGAATCGTGGGCCCGTGCCGCGCATGTGCAGGGCTGATGACTTGCACCGGTCACGCTGGAACGCTAACCCACCCCGACCGCACAGCCCACCCCCTGGCCACTCCCCAGCCCGAGCAGAAGCCCCCCGCCCCCCGCCCCCCGCCCTCGCCCCCGACCCGGCCAGCGGCACGGATCCCGGACGTGCGCGGTGACGCTGGACACTGTCCCTAGCCACGTTCCCGACTGTTTGGACCGCACTTGGCCCGCGTCGTCAGGAACTCGGCCCATCGGGGTTGGAGCATCCCAGTTGGCCAGGCGATGATGTAACAAAGGCCTTGCGACTGCGCGAGGCCCGCGTCCCGATGACGTCGATTTGGAGGGGCTGGAAGATTGCGAACCGGCTTTCAGCACGCATGCTCATGCGTCGGAACCTCCGCACAGTCCTGACGTGCAAGTGTGAGATTAAATCTCCATATGTCAGTAGATTGTACGGACGTTATGGGATTATGCATTGCTGAACTTTTTTCGATATTTTTAGTTCAGTTTCTAGAATTAGTATTGGATGCTGTGTAGTAGGCATCCCATCTACCGAGAAATATCACATCAGGAATGCTACTAAAACAGTTTCGCATGGAAATTAAACAGCATATGTAACACATTGCTTCTAAGACTTAATTATTGTTTTCCCAGCTATTTGTACCATTAAAATATTGCTATGTTTTACTGCTTTGATGTAATTGTTTCATTTGAGAATAAATCTAACTAAAAGAGAATTTTAACCGCAGACTTGCTCATTGTGGCTAGATCGAGCTGGCAGGAGGACGAGAGCGGGTCAGAAGCCCCAGTAAATATATATATTTTTATTATGCTTCCCATGTGGGGCCAGGATTTGGGCAGCGGAGAGGTTAATTTGTGTTGTGTCAGAAGGAGCATATGTGACCTCACACAAATCATTTCAAAGCGTACCCATTCAAAGATTGCCAATTCAACCACACTATATTCAATACCAATAGGCGGAGCATGAGCAAAGCTTGGCCCACTAATTTCAATTCTGGTACTAAATGTCTGCTAAAACAGCCCCATTGCAACTGGTTATTTACGGGTATTTACCATTTCACCTATTGAAAATATTTTCTCTTAATGTCTTTTGATCCAAAAATTATGCTGGATATATTGGGCCATTATAATCAGTTGAAATTATATATAAACTATCTATTTTTGTTACTGCCGTTTTCAACTCCAATGGCATCATCAGACTTTTCTTCCCAACCACCTGCTTTGTACAATAACATTTTTGTTGCTCAAAGAAAATGTCCAGAGGAAGTGAGAGGTTGGTGTAGACCTCTCCCCACCATCACATTTAAAATCAGACCGAAAAGTGTAAAATCAGGCGACAAGGCTTCCTTCCAGAATTAAATTTCTCCAATCCTATCCCTCGCTCCACAAAGAACGGCACCTATTGGTTTCAAAAGAAAGAGAAAATGCTGGCAAATCTCAGCAGGTCGGGCAGCATCTGTAGGGAGAGAAAAGAGCTAACGTTTCGAGTCCGATGACTCTCTGTCAAAGCTAACAGACAAAATGGGAAATATTTATACTGTGGAGTGAGAATGAAAGATGAGTCATAGCTACAGAGACCCAGGGAAACCGGGTGCTAATGGCCACAGAAACCAAGGGGAAAGAGTGCTAATGGCAGTCCCCAGAGAGAACAAAAGGTGTGAAAGGCCAAACAGCCTTACAGATCTTATCCACCGTTCCTTCACCATTCTCTGATGTGGAGATGCCGGCGTTGGACTGGGGTGAGCACAGTAAGAAGTCTTACAACACCAGGTTAAAGTCCAACAGGTTTGTTTCAAACACAAGCTTTCGGAGCACTGCTGCTTCCTCAGGTGAATCTATATGCGCGATCCTCCTGGAGATCCTCTCCACTTTGAGCTGGTAGCTATATGTGTGATCTTCCTGGAGATCCTCTCCACTTTGAGCCTAAGGAAGGAGCAGTGCTCCGAAAGCTCGTGTTTGAAACAAACCTGTTGGACTTTAACCTGGTGTTGTAAGACTTCTTACTGTGTTCACCTTTCTCCTCTTTGCTTCCCCCTTCCCCTCCCCCCACATCTACAGTTCATCCTCCGATCTTAGTTTCCCTGCTGTTTGACCTTTCACATATTTTGTCCTCTCTGGGGCCTGCCATTAGCACTCTTTCCCCTTGGTTTCTGTGGCCATTAGCACCCGGTTTCCCTGGGTTTCTGTGGCTATGACTCATCTTTCATTCTCACTCCACAGTAAAAATATTTCCCACTTTCTCTGTCTGTTAGCTTTGACAAAGAGTCAACGGACTCGAAACGTTGGCTCTTTTCTCTCCCTACAGATGCTGAGAGACTTGCTTAGATTTTCCAGCATTTTCTCTTTTGTTTCAGATTCCAGCATCCGCAGTAATTTGCTTTTATCTATTGGTCTCATCCCAACCAACAACATATTCAGGCCATCAAGGAAAGGATGAGCCCTGGCCTCTTGTCCCATTTCTTCTCCATTTTCCCCTGTTAATGCCTGCGTCCATCTGGCAAAAGGAGGTTGTTCTCCCAGGGGTGTAAGAAGTAATGGCTGTAACATTGTAGAAGTGGAAGAACTGGTAATATGGCCCCATGTACTTGCTGTGGCCTACAAAACCTCAATTCATAGTCATCTTTTCAGCTCATAAAATCATAGAATTTACAGTGCAGAAGGAGGCCATTCGGCCCATCGAGTCTGCACCGGCCCTTGGAAAGAGCACCCTACTTAAGCCCTCCATCCTATCCCCATAACCCAGTAACCGCACCTAACCTTTTTGGTCATTAAGGGCAATTTAGCATGGCCAATCCACCTAACCTGCACATCTTTGGACTGTGGGAGGAAGCCGAAGCACCCGGAGGAAACCCACACAGTCACTGGGAGAACGTACAGACGCCGCACAGACAGTGACCCAAGACGGGAATTGAGACCTTGGAGCTGTGAAGCAACAATGTTAACCACTGTGATATTGTCTTTTTGGGATACCTAGTCACCTCTTTGCATACTGTGGTAGTGCTGTGGCTGTAGCCTCACAAAATGCCTTAACCTGCTCCCTCTCTGCAGTGAAAATCCAACTAAAAGCCTTCATAGATGGGCATTGATCCCTAACCCAAGGTGCTGCACTGAGCTGCAAAAGTACCAAGACAGAGGTCGGCATGAAAAAGCAAAATCCAGCCGTTGTATTTGAAAACACTAAAAATGTATGACCAAAGCATAATCCAAGGCAGTATGTTTAATTGACATGGTTGTATAAAATGTTGCTTTAATATGGCTTGCACAGCAGCCTATAGTTTAAATTCCACGTACTGAATAACAAACTGGAAAAATTGAATATAATATACAAAGTTTGACTCAATGGGAAAGAATCAGTCCATATAGACCCTTGCCTAAAATAGACTTAAAAATTACTTATAAGAGGTATGATGTCAATATGCATTAAACTAATGATTCAACAAAGTCTCATGCAATGCTTTAGTAATTCTATTATCCCTGGCTAGTTCCAAAGAACATATACTGCAGCTCATTAAATACAGCCATTGATGTAACTAATGAAAGATATGAGAGATACATAACAATTACAATAGCTATCAGGCTATGCCGAATTATGCATAACATTCCCATTAGAAATGGAGTCACTGATACTGAATCCCGGGAGCAACCTGCAGCATTCACTTGACAAGAAGTGCATGACAGATGTTGACATTCTTCGTTTTGAAATGTCATGTCTTGCACGTGCATGGGATTTGAGATTAGAATCAGATGCACACAAACCAACATTCAAACAAACCACTAAGCATTGAAACAGTTTTTTTGTTAACCCAATTTGGTAAAACATAGAAGCTTTAAAATAAATACAAACTAGTACCAGAAAACACACAAAGATGTGCAGGTTAGATGGTTTGGCCAAGATCAATGCATAGGGTTATTGGGGATATGGCGGGGCAGTTGACCGAGGCAATGATCTTTCGGAGGGTCGGTGCAGACTCGATGGGCCAAATGGCCTGCATCTGCACTTTAGGGATGCTGTGGATTCTGTTAAAGAATAATAGAAATTCCCAGGGTGCAGAAGGAGGCCATTGGACCAATCGAGTCTGCACCAACCTTCTGAAAGAGCAACCTATCTGGACACATCCCCATCCTATCCATGTAGCCCAGTAACCCTACCTAACATTTTTTTGGACATTAAGGGGCTATTTATCATAGCCAATCCACCTAAGCTGTACATCTTTGGACTGTGGGAGGAAACCGCAGCATCCTGAGGAATCTCACACAGACACGGGAAGAACGGTAGCACAGTGGCTAGCACTGTGACTTCACAGCACCAGGGTCCCAGGTTCGATTCCCCACAGGGTCACTGTCTGTGCAGGGTCTGCAAGGTCTCCCCATGACTACGTGGGTTTCCTCCGGGTGCTCCAGTTCCCTCCCTCAGTCCAAAGACGTGCAGGTCAGCGGGAATGGCCATGCTAAATTGGCCTTAGTGTCCAAAAAGGTTAGGAGGGGTTATTGGGTTACGGGGAAAGGGTGGAAGTTAGGGCTTAAGTGGGTCGGCGCAGACTCGATGGGCCAAATGGCCTCCTTCTGCACTGTATGTTCTATGTTCTAATATGCAAACTCCACCTAGGCAGTCACCCAAGGCTGGAATTTAACATGGGTCCCTGGTGCTGTGAGGCAGCAGTACTAATCACTGTGCCACTGTGCCGCCATAACTTAAACTATCTAATCAATCGCTCATCTGAAACCTCAATTGATTCACGACTGACAATCTTAATCATCTCTCTACACGACTAGTGAACATATTGTTTTGTTTTTTTTGTCCCTTTCTTTGGTGTGAAAAATAACTTCAATGCCACCCTCACCTCTTCCAAAGGACCTTCAAGATGGTTTAAGAGTATCTTGGGGCCTGTTTATTCCTTGAATCACCAACAATGCCAGGAAAATGATTTACAACCTCCTTTTAAGAGGTGTGTTTCCATCATAAATAGATTGGATCGGAAGGCCTGCCGGAAATTGCCCAGAAATTGCATGATCTTTCTGTTCCTGGTGTGATTAAATGGAAATCTACCTGTCAAATTTCAATGAAACTCGGGACTTAAAATACTCTGGGCCTGACAGTGAGGCCATTCAGTGTAATATGCCTCTGCTCAATGCCTGCTTCAAGTTAAAATCAGCTGTCTTATTTTGAAACACATGTGAATCATAATAGGAAGAAATAAACAAACATTGTTGGACATCGTAGATAAAAACTCTTTGCATTTTAATGGTTACAGTGTTACAGAAGCGTTGAAGGCAAAGATCTGTTACTTAATCATGACAACAGGAAGCTGGTTTAACAACAGAAACCTCAAGCAATTTAATGTTCTGGATGTATTTCCTTACATTTCTCACAATGTAACAGAAGCCCACTTTGCCCACGGTTGTGCCTCCGGCTGTTGCAGGGCTCGGTCGGGGGGGGGCGTGTAATGTGTCGGGGAATTATGTTTTTTGCAATGATTGACTGGGAGCACCATTCCCAACTGTTTCCTGGCGAGGCTATCATCCAAAAACGTGGATGCCTGAGTCTCCATGTCGGATCCTGAATCCTCCACTTCTCAGTGCGAGGGTCCCTAGTGGATGATGTCCCTCACTTCATCCCTCACCTCGCTGAGGAGATGCCAGCTGGGTGCCTTATAGCACTGGTCCCCACAATTGGGGACCAGGTGAAACAACACTTGGGAGTTCCTCCCAGGTGATTGGAGACCCCTCCCCCAGGTGTTTGGTATCTGGGAAGATTGTCACGCTGGCACTGCTGATGCTGCCTGGGTACCATGGCACTGCCATTCTGGCACCCCAGCAGTTCCAACTGGGCACCCTGGCCTTTCTACCTAGGCACCCTGGCAGTGCCACCTGGGCGCCACCCTGGCACTGCCTGGGTTCCCAGGTGGCACAACCAGGCTGGCTGGGGCACCACCAGGGTGTCCATCTGGCAGTGCCAAGGTGCCAAGCTGGCATTTTACCCACATCAGGGATGCCATGCCACCCATACAAGGTGGCGTGCGGTGAGGTTCGAGGACCATCTTTTAGATGAGTTGAGGCATTGGGATAGTCCAATGGTCACAAAGAACAAAGAAAATTACAGCACAGGAACAGGCCCTTCGGCCCTCCCAGCCAATCCAGATCCTTTATCTAAACCTGTCTCCTATTTTCCAAAAAGAACAAAGAAAATTACAGCACAGTCACATCAGGGGGTCATGAAATCAGGTACCATTTTTAAATGGCACCCTAATCTCTTCCTGCACTGAGGAGCAATGCTCGTCGGAACTCCTCAGTGCCGGAAATGAGACGATGTGAGGCCTCAGCGTGGCGTTCCCCACTGAGGCCCAAAAATAAAACAGAGTGCCGTTAGATTGCCAAGTTATTAGCACCAGGAACAACCTCACTAACCCCGCCCAGAATAGACTCTGTTTGTTTTTGGTTATATTGCACCGTCTGTTTCCATAGAATCCATAGAACCATAGAATCCCTACAGTGCAGAACAAGGCCATTCAGCCATCAAGTCTGCACCGACTCTCCGAAAGAGCCCCTAACTAGGCCAATCCTTGCCCACTCCGCGTAGCCCTACCTAACCTGCACATCCCTGGAAAATAAGGGGCAATATTAGTGTGGCCAATCCACCTAACCTGCACATCTTTGTACTGTGGGAAGAAACTGGAGCACCGGAGGAAATCCAGGCAGACAAGGAGAGAAAGTGCAAACTCCACACAGACAGTAACCCAAGGCTGGAATTCAACTGGGTCCCTGGCTCTGAGCCACACACCCGTTCACCACTGTCCTTGGAATCCACTGGGCTCCGTCTCTGAAGTTCCGGATGTCTATCGTGTCCCTCGGTTGGAAACCTCTGTCCTGTATCCGTCTGCTTTGGTACCGCCTCTGGAGATCATTTGTCTCCATTCCAATTTCTCGTTAATATCGTGGAACGTTAGACAGGCGCCGAAATGTGGCGACCAGAGGATTTTCACAGTAACTTCATTGCAGTGTTAATGTAAGCCTACTTGTGACAATAAACATTATTATAAAAAAAGCGGTGGATTCTGAGCCTCCGGCCCATCATCAGTTGCATTGGTGCCACTGAAGTCATAATGTGTGGCATGATACGATAGCTGAACAGAAAGCACGCCAGCCTCATCTCCACTGATCCCATGGCCTGTTTCCTCATGCCCTTCTTGAAAATCAGCCAGACCATTTGACGGACGGGGGCTGTCCTGTTGTGCTTCACCCCATTTGTCTTCATGAAGTGTGCAAACACTTTGCTTGTGAACGGGGACCGTTGTCCATGACTAATACCTCTGGGATGCCATGGGTACTGAATGAGATACAGCTTCTCAATGGTGCCCTATGAAGTGATGGATGGCATATGATGGATATCTAACCATTGGAATGGGCGTCCACTATCAGAAAGAACATTGAGCCCAGAAAAATCTGCATGCAGGCACACCCAAGGCCAGCCCAGCCAAGCATGTTGGCAATGGGAGCCGGCTCAGAGAGTCCTGTGAATTGCGTGCTTCTGCGAAACTCAAATACATACTCGTATGCTGGTAACAATAAGGCCCACATTGTATCAGGCCAGGTGCTATTGGCGGAATTATCTTGTCCTCTTCAAACAATCCGAGCCATGGCTTGTGGTCCATTATAATGGTGAAATGCCGCACATGCACGTACTGGTGAAATTTCTTGACTGCGAAATCAATGGCCAGCCCTTCTTTCTCAATCTGAACATAATTGGGCTCCGCAGGGGCCAAAGTCCATGATGCGTAGGCTATCAATCTCTCCATTCCGTCATCCATGCGGTGGGATAACACAAATTCCGTATGGGAAGTCATCCCAAGTGACCAAAAGGGGCTTTGAAGTTTCACAGTGGTTCAACAAACCTGACGATGACAGTCGCTGCTTCACCTTGGCGAACACTTCTTCTTGCAGCACTCTCCATGCCCATTGCTGTCCTTTTTCAATAGCGCATGCAGAGGTGCGAAGATACTCACTAGGTTAATGATACATTTTCCATAATAATTCACGAGTCCTCAGAGAGACCGTAATTCAGTCATGTTCTCAGGCATGGGGGCTTGTTTGATTGCTCACATCTTCTATTCTGCTGGGTGCAAACCATCTCGGTCGACACAATATCCTACGTGCATGAGGTCTTTGCCATACAAAACATATTTTCCTCTCTTAAGGCAGATGCGGAGGATCTCTCCAAGTTGCTCAGGTGCTCCTTTTTAGTGGCTTTGGTGACCAGGACATCATACAATTAAATCGCCACTCGGCGTAGTCCTTGGAGGATGTTCTCCATGACTCTCTGAAAAATAGGGCAAGCCAATGACACACGAATGGCAACTTTTTATATTCATAGAGGCCTTTGTGGGTATTAATAGTCACAAATATTTTTGAAAGCCACATATAGCTCCAATTGGAGATTTGCATGACTCATGTTGAGCTTAGAAAAAGAGCCGGAATTGAACCTGGGACCCTGGAGCTGTGATGTAGCAGTGCTAACCACTGTGCCACCATGCCGCCTCTTCCACACTTGCGTCAAAAGTGTCAAGTTGACTGAAGAGCAGCATTTCAAAAACAGTGGTGACCTTGCTCCTCTGGGTTGAGATGCAGTTGAGGTCTGAGTGTTCAGCAGCACCGCCTGTAGTTCTGTTTCATCCTCGTTGCCAATATTGTAGTCAATGAGGAGCTGTGAAAAGATAAGTCAAATGTAGTTTATTCTCTTCTCACAGTTAGGAAATACAGCAACTCAGCAACACTCCAAGTCCCAGCAGGGACCATCCTGAGATGCCACTCCCTCTTGGGCTGCCTTTTATTTTGGGGAATTAAGAAGCCCCACTTTTGGGCCACCGCCCCTCAGTGGGAGAGCTCGTATTCCACGAGCCACATAGGGAGATCGATCGAGTCGTCCCCATGGGTCTCGTTGGGATTATAACTATAATTCTTCTTTAATATCCTTCATCCGAAGCCCAGAAAGCGCAGCACTGATCCCAGGTGTACACCCCTGCTCCTGACTGTTCAGTTAGAACTACCACTATTAATAATTACTCTTCGGGGCAATTAGACACCCAATTAGAAACATGTTTCTTCATCCAAATATATTCACTTTAGCTGTAAGTCTTTTGGGGTTCTCTTTAAATGCCTTCTGCAATTCAGAATAAAATTTACACCACATTAGTATTATCTACCAATTTTGTTTGGACCTCAGAGAATTCAAAAAAATAGTTGTTAATCATGATCTGTATTTCATAACCCGAGAAGGCCTCGGATACTAGCTCCGGTGTAATTTATTCCAGTGGGTTTTCCCTTATGACAGATGTCAAGACAGCAGGCTTATACTTCCTGGGATAATGATCTGACTCTTTTTCTTTTGTTGAAAAATTGTAACGTTAGATATTTTGCAACAGTCAGGTGTTACCCATATATTTAATTAGCTGTCAAAAAGTTAAGCCATAGCTCACCTTTATTTCTATCCTCACAAGTTCTTGATTGGATTGTAGTTGTTGTCTTTTAATGTGAAAGCATTGTGAAGCCAGCATTCCTCTGGGTCTTGAAAAAGTGATGCCAAGCATGTTTTTCAATCATTTTAATGAGATGCTCTCTAAGTCACAAATGGATGCAACAAATCTGAGTGCTGACTATGATAATAGAGATATCTGAGCAGGAACAAAGGGCAGCATTTTCCCATCGACTCTCTAAGTGTGGTGGTGGGCAGGAAAATCGGCCTTTTTCCCACCAACCACAATTGCAGATTGTTATGCCACATTGTGCATTATCTGTGAAAATAACAGTGCACGTACAGGTAACACACTGGATCAGGGTTGGTGGCCTTTGATTCACCTGCCCCACTGTGAGCTCACAGGTTCCTCACTCTAGGTGCCATATTTAAAGAGCAGCCACGCACATCAATCTCACTGCATGCAACCCAGGACTACTCCACTGCCCAAAAGGCAAGAAGACGACAGCCCTAAAGTTCAATAACCCCCCCCCCCCCCCCCCCCCTCACCCCCGGGCTACCTACTGGATGCCGTGGAGAACACTGTAATGTCCTCTACTCCCACTCTGGCTGCAGGATGTCCATCAGCAGGAAGTGGCAGAGAAAGTTAGCGCCAACACTTCACAGAAGAGGGCCAGCGATCCAGTGCAGAAAGAGGGCTAATGATCTCCTCCGTTCCTCCAGCATAAGTTAATCAGGTCATTACTCTCAACTGACACACTCATAACCCAATCAGCCATTCGCAGGGTGAGAATCCAGAGATTGCACACACGGACAACTCAAGGAGCTTTACCACTCACTCGTCCTTAAGGTGACGTATACTTATGGAAGGGAGCTCATTCCCTCCCTTTGCTGGGTCATGGAATGTTAGAGATTGGCTGTCTAACGTTGAGGTTGAGATGTTCAGCCGTGCCAGCCTTTCCTTGATGTGCAAGGAAAGATGTTGGATTGCACCAAAAAGGTCCATATATTCTGGAATTCTATGTTCTCTCTGCCGTCTTGGAAGGGTTTTGATTCAAGGAGATGAAAATCACAGCCTGTGTGCACTTCTATCTGCCTTGGGAGTTGTCTGCTCTCCGAGTGTACATCTGATAAGCTCATCCATAAATGTGACCATATTCCCAGATCTATGTGCCAGAGCTCTGCTTCTTTCTGCCACACTATTGTAGTGGCGCTCAACATTACAGCCTTGAGTTTTTACCACCTTGTGCTGGTCTGCATAGTGCCCATAAGGCTATCATCACAATGTAGGAAAGCAATGCTGTGCCAGACATTGTGAGTTGCATCCCATCACCTATGCATCACTGAGGTCATTGATCAGAACTCTAAATAATTGTGTTGCATTCAGTCAAGCCTTTAAATATTCTCATGATTTGCATATGTCACCTTGATTGGAAAACAATGTTGAGGGCAGCAAATGTCGAGGAACCAGTGTGGTTGTATGATTTGCATAGCTGTCAGCCATTGGTGCAGAACACCGGCTTACCATTGGCCCTGGTCGGTCATGTGCCTCTCGACCGATTGGTTGAGACCAGTCATGTGACAGCTCTCCGACTGGTCAAGAGGCTGAGTTAACCACGCCTCCATACCGAGGTATAAATAGTCTGAACGCCTGGTGGTCATCCATTTATTGTAGTCGGCCGCAGGGCTAAGTTCTAGCTTTTGTACATCAACTCGTCTCACGTGCAATTAATGGCTCATCAATTTAATAAGCTAGATGTTTGAAGATGGAGTTCCGGATCAAGCCCGAATGCCTCCGCATCAGCCCGCAAACTCAGAACTCTGCAGAAATTTTTCAACATTGGCTGGCATGTCTCGAAGGATACCTGGAGTCTGCAACCAGCCCCCCCACCATGGCACAGAAGCTTCACATCCTCCACTCCAGCGTGGGCATAGCAGTCTACGCGATGATCAAGGAAGAGAAAGATTACGATGCCGCCTTGCTTAAGCTGAATGGACAATTTCTTAAACCAGTCAACAGAGTATTCACCCGCCATCTGCTGGCCACCAGACAACAGCTCCCCGGTGAGTCATTAGACCAATTTTTCCAGGCCCTTGCTATCCTGGGGAGGAATTGCTCCTGCCTCCCAGTTTCAGCTACGGAGCACATGGAACTGCTGATCAGAGATGTTTACGTGGCTGGGATGCAGTCCCCCGCTATCCGTCAGCGGATGCTGGAGAAAGACGACCTCAGCTTAACTGAGGCACGGACTCTCTCCACCTCCCCGGAGGTTGCTGATTTAAATGCCCGCGCTTATGTCCCCAGCCGCACTGCACCATCCTGGGCCTCCTGGCATGCTTCCCCACCGCCATCCGCCGCTCCCGACCTGCCTCAGGCCTGCGCCGCGGGACACACCGACAAGTCCACGGGGCCCCGCTGCTATTTTTGTGGGTTCACGAAACACCCTCGCCCGCACTGCCCAGCCCGCTCTGCCCTCTGTAAGAGCTGCGGGAAGAAGGGCCACTTCTCCACTGTCTGCCAGGCCAAAACGGACGCTGCTGTTCCGCGCAGCGACCAGGGATCCCCCCTCCAGGCCCTTGCTGGCCCCTCCTGGACGCCGCGCAACTCTCTCCCCCCCGCCCCCGGACCCTGCACCCGGCCTGCACACCTCTCTCTCCCCCGGGCCCTCCCGGTCCCCTCCTGGACGCCGCGCAACTCTCTCCCCCCGCCCCCGGGCCCCTGTGCCCAGCCTGCGCACCTCTCTCTCTCCTCCGGGCCCTCCTGGGCCCCTCCAGGACGCTGCGCTGATCTCTCCCCCCCCCCCCCCCCCCGCCCCCGGGCCCTGCACCCGGCCTGCGCACCTCTCTCTCCCCCGGACCCTCCCGGTCCCCTCCTGGACGCCGCGCAACTCTCTCCCCCCGCCCCCGGGCCCCTGCGCCCAGCCTGCGCGCCTCTCTCTCTCCTCCGGGCCCTCCCGGGCCCCTCCAGGATGCTGCGCCGATCTCTCCCCCCCCCCCCCCCCCCTCCGGGCCCCTGCACCCGGCCTGCGCGCGTCTCTCTCTCCTCCGGGCCCTTCCGGGCCCCTCCAACGCACCGTGCAACTCGCCACTCACCGCCCCCGGGCCCCTGCGCCTGGCCTGCGCGCCTCTCTGCCCCCACTCCCAGCCGCTCCGAACGGGCCGCCGGCACCGCTAACCCCGCCCCCAGCAACCACGAGGGACCCACGGGCGCCGCTATCTTGGAGCCCCGACTCCACGTGCGGGCCCTGGGCGCCGCCATTCTGGGATCCCAACTCCACGTGCGGATCCTGGGCACCGCCTTCCGGGACTGGCACGCAAGGTTCTTCCAGCATCTACTCGGACGACGACGACGAATATGGATTTTCTCCACGGCTCGCGGCCATTCAGCTCGCCCAGTCACGTCCACGCACGCTCGCCAAAACGACAACACTGATCTACCTCAACGGCCACGAGATGGGCTGCCTGCCGGACTCCGGAAGCATGGAAAGCTTCGTTCACCCTGCCACGGTATGACGCTGCGCGCTCCCTGTCCATCCTGTAAAACACAAAATCGGGTTAGCCTCAGGTTCGCACTCCGTCCGCATCACCGGCTGCTGCATCGCGGACTTCACGGTCCAAGGGAAGGTTTTTAAAAATGATAAACTCCTTGTCCTCGCTGACGTTTGCGCACCGGCACTCCTAGGACTGGACTTCCAGTGCAACCTGCAGAGCTTGACCTTCCAATTCGGCGGCCCTATACCCCCCCTCACTGTCTGCAGCCCCGCGTCCCTCAAAGTGGACCCCCCCTCCTTGTTTGCTAATCTCACCCCCGGTTGCAAACCCGTCGCGACACGGAGCAGATGGTACAGCGCCCAGGACCGGTCCTTAATCAGGTCCGAGGTCCAGAGGTTGCTGACGGAAGGGGTCATCGAGGGCAGCAACAGTCCCTGGCGAGCCCAAGTGCTGGTGGTCCGGACTGGGGAGACAAAACCGGATGGTCATCGACTATAGCTAGACCATCAACCGGTTTACGCAACTGGACACGTATCCTCTCCCCCGTATTTCTGCCATGGTAAACGATATCGCGAAATACAAGGTCTTCTCCACTGTGGACCTTAAGTCCGCTTACCACCAGCTCCCCCTCCGCGCGAGTGACCGCAAATACACTGCGTTTGAGGCAGATGGGCGCCTCTACCACTTCCTTAGGGTTCCATTTGGTGTCACAAATGGGGTCTCGGTCTTCCAACGGGAGATGGACCGAATGGTCGACAAGTACGGATTACAGGCTACCTTCCCGTATCTTGATAATGTCACCATCTGCGGCCACGATCAGCAGGACCATAACGCCAACCTCCAGAAATTACTCCAAACCGCAAAACTCCTTAACCTCACATACAATAAGGATAAGTGCGTGTTTAGCACTGACCGTCTAGCCATCCTCGGCTACGTAGTGAGTAAAGGAGTGATAGGCCCCGACCCCGAACACATGCGCCCCCTGATGGAACTCCCTCTCCCCAATACCCTCAAATCCCTCAAACGCTGCCTGGGTTTCTTCGCTTACTACGCCCAATGGGTTCCCAACTACGCTGACAAGGCCCGTCCCCTCATTCAAACCACGACCTTCCCGCCGTCGCCAGAGGACTGCCAGGCCTTTAGCCGCATCAAAGCGGACATCGCAAAGGCCACGATGCGCGGTATCGACGAGTCCCTCCCCTTCCAGGTTGAGAGCGATGCATCAGAAGTTGCTCTGGCGGCCACCCTGAACCAAGCGGGCAGACCCGTGGTCTTCTTCTCCAGAACCCTCCAGGCTTCCGAACTCCGCCACCCCTCTGTGGAAAAGAAAGCCCAGGCCATAGTCGAAGCGGTGCGACATTGGAGGCACTATTTGGCCGGCAGGAGGTTTAACCTCCTCACAGACCAACGGTCAGTAGCCTTCATGTTTGATAATGCACAAAGGGGCAAGATTAAGAACGACAAGATTTTACGGTGGCGGATCGAGTTGTCCACGTACAACTATGAGATCTTGTATCGTCCTGGGAAGCTCAATGAGCCTCCTGATGCCCTGTCCTGTGGTACCTGCGCCAGCGCGCAGATAACCGCCTCCGCTCGCTCCACGCGGACCTCTGCCATCCAGAGGTGACCCGTCTCTACCACTTCATTAAGGCCCGCAACCTGCCTTTCTCCATCGCGGAAGTCAGGACAGTAACCCGTGACTGCCACATCTGCGCAGAGTGCAAACTGCACTTCTACCGCCCCGAGCGAGCGCATCTGATCAAAGCATCCGGCCCCTTTTAACGTCTCAGCATTGACTTCAAGGGGCCCCTTCCCTCTAACAACCGCAACATTTACTTCCTGGCGGTAATCGACGAATTCTCCCGCTTCCCCTTCGCCATTCCCTGCCCCGACATGACCACATCGACCGTCATTAAGGCCCTCTCCATCTTCTCCCTGTTCGTCTACCCCACGTACATACACAGCGATCGGGGGTCCTCCTTTATGAGCGACGAGCTGCGTCAATTCCTGCTCAACCGGGGCATTGCCTCTAGCAGGACGACCAGCTGTAACCCCTGGGGTAACGGACAGGTCGAGCGGGAAAATGGTACCATCTGGAAGACCATACTACTGGCCCTCCGGTCCAGAGATCTCCCTAGTTCCCGATGGCAAGAGGTTATCCCCGATGCCCTGCTCTCTATCCGCTCACTCCTCTGTACTGCAACTAATCAGACACCTCACGAACGTCTTCCTGTCTTCCCAAAGAAGTCGTCCTCAGGATCCCCTCTCCCGACGTGGCTGGCCGCCCCCGGACCCATCTTGCTCCGGAAGCATGTGCGGGTGAACAAGTCCGACCCGTTGGTGGAACAAGTCCAGTTACTCCACGCTAACCCGCAGTATGTGTATGTGGAGTACCCCGACGGTCGGCAGCACACGGTCTCCCTCCGGGACCTGGCACCCGCCGGCGTGCAGCCCCCCCCCCCCCCCCCTCACCACAGATCCCCCCTTTTTTTTCCCCCAGCGCCCCAGGCCACCCCTTCCCCATCTATGGCGTCTCCACAGCCAGCTCGGGTGACGGAGACTGTTCAAGGACCATCGCTCCCGGACTCCAGGACGTCAGCGGAACCACCACCATCGGCTGAACCGACGTCACCTACTCCACTGCGGCGGTCTGCCAGAACGTCACGGGCCATGAAAAGACTGATCGAATCGATTTAAGTTACAACAGCTCCATGGATTTTGTTGGGACTTTGTATACTATTGCTAATTGTCTGGGCCAGTGGGAAGCCAAAAATGTAATAAAAGAAAAGAGAACATTTTTGTTCTCCCGGCTGCTACTCATACCACCAGTTCTCTCTCTCTCTCTCTCTCTCCCCCCCCCCCCCCCGCCCCCGGCTCTCGTTGATACCCTCCTCCCCCCCCCCCCCCGGCTTCTTTCTCCACAAGGGGTGAATGTGGTGGTATGATTTGCATAGCTGTCTGCCATTGGTGCAGAACACCGGCTTACCATTGGCCCTGGTCAGTCATGTGCCTCTCGACCGATTGGTTGAGACCAGTCATGTGACGGCTCTCCGACTGGTCGAGAGGCTGAGTTAACCACGCCTCCATATCGAGGTATAAATAGTCTGAACGCCCGGCGGTTGTCCATTTATTGTAGTCGACTGCAGGGCTAAGTTCTAGCTTATTAAAGCCTAACTTTTGTACAGCAACTCGTCTCACGTGCAATTGATGGCTCATCAACCCGGATGCAATAAGGCCAAGATGTAATGAGGCCGAACTGTGCTTTTAATGTGAACCAAGCCTCACATTCAGGCCTCCACAGTATTGTTGCTGAATCAAAGTTACAAGGGCCCAAGCTGGCCATTATGTGAGACTCTCTTCAAGCTAAAGCATTCTAATGTCTGGCTAACTAGTGTACGAACATGGTTATCCTCAGGTGATCAATCTGTCTGGAAAGGTAAGGCTTAATGTCAGCTCACAGAGTGCCAGGTGGCAATGTTACGACAAAGGTGAAAAACAAAACTGAGTCCTGTTAAAATGCATGAGGGATCCCATAACATACTCGGCTGCCTTGGCACTTGTGTTACCAGTCAGTATCTGCAAGAAGTTCCTTCATAAAGGGCTGTGCCATTGCTGAAGGGGCATCATCTTAAGGACCTGTGTCAGACTGAGGGCGTTCAGGTATGGGTGCACTGAGGATTGTAGAGCAGCTCCAGCCTTCATTAAGCTGCTTTGGTGAGTGGGATACTGGAAAATGCTTGAAGAGACAGCACCTTCTGACATCTGATGCCAAGATGGCCTCCTCCATTTAGGCTCTTATCCCACCAAGGACTCATTTTCCCACATCTCATCAAAGCATGAGGACAATGTGAGCCTGATATTTAACTGGTCTCTCTCAAATTGAATTGGGTAGTTGCATTGAGAGTGATACATATGCTGATATAAGTGTGGGCCCCTGATGGCGGACACTTGTCCAAGAGAATAATTACTCCTACTAAACCTCCTCCTCCGGGAATCTGGTGCATATAAGGACCTCGCGTGCATGCTTACCTTGCCTGGCCTGTGCATTCCTGTTTTCCCCTGGACTCGTGGTTTCCTCAACCTCATCACCCTCATTCCTGGAGGTGATGTACAGCTCTGCCATATCGTCATCTGGTAATTCCTCCCCGCTTTGCAGCGCGCAGCAAACAATAATGTTTTTGAGACCCTCTGCAAAGGATACTGCACAAAATCTGCCCAGGCATCGGAATCGCAATTGCTATGGTCTGCTCCACCAATATAAGGATGGCGATAAAAGCTTCATTGTACCTTCCCTCTGATGCATTTTGTGGTCGCCGCATGGGCGTTTATGAGGTGTGCAACTTCCTGGGTATTTGACGCATACCTGAAGGATTTGTGTAATAACCTGCATGGGGTGGTTGTTTCCCCGTGCTCACTGGAACTGTAAGCTCCCCTGCTGCCTGTATGAGATGATGCAGGTTGCAATAAGCCCATCCCTTGCCTCCCCCCGCACCCCTCCCCCCACACTTCCCTCACTGATATGACATCACTTTGGTCAGGCATTGGGGTGTGCAGCTTTCAGGCCTGTCGCAGAGAGCCTCATTCACTGCACTCACTAACTAGGCTCTTTAGAAAAGACAAATGTTGACTAGGAATATGCGGATTCTTTGATGGGGGGTTGAGGCCTCTTATCGGGTCAGCTGCCAACAATTGTACCAGGCAACATCCTGATAACCTCTTCCGTACCCTCTCCAAAGCCTTCACATCGTCTGGTAGTTTGACGACCAGAATTGTACGCAGTGTTCCAAGTGTGGCCTAACTAAGGTTCTGCATAGCTGCAGCACGACAAGCCAATTTTTATACTCAATGCTCCGACCGATGAAGGCAAACATGCCATATACCTTCTTGACTGCCTTACCCACCTGCGTTGCCACTTTCAGTGATCTGTGGACTTGTATGCCCAGATCTCTCTGCCTGTCAATGCTCCTAAGGGTTTTTCCATTTACTGCATAAGTCCCACCTGTATTAGACCTTCCAAAATGCATTACCTCACATCTTTTCAGACTAAACTCCATCTGCCATTTCTCCGCCCAAGTCTCGAACCAATCTATATTGTGTTGTATCCTCTGAAAATCCTCTTCACTATCTGCAACTCCACCAATCTTTGTGTCGTCTGCAAACTTACTAATCAGACTAGCTACATTTTCCTCCAAATCACTTATATATACTATGAAGAACAAAGGTCCCAGCACTGATCCCTGCAGAACACCACTAGTCACAGCCTTCCACCGCTACCCTCTGTCTCCTATGACCGAGTCAGTTCTGTATCCATCTTGCCACTCACCTCTGATCTTGTGTGACTTCATCTTTTGTACCAGACTTCCGTGAGGGACCTTGTCAAAGGCTTTACTGAAGTTCATGTCGACCATATCCACTGCCCTTCCTTCATCAATCATCTTCGTCACTTCCTCAAAAACCTTAATCAAGTTAGTGAGACACGACCTCCCCTTCACAAAACCACGCTGCCTATCGCTAATAGGTCAGTTTGTTTCCAAATGTGAGTAAATCCTGTCCCTAAGAATCTTCTCCAATAATTTCTCTACCGCTGACGTAAGGACCATCGGCCAATAGTTTTCTGGATCATCCTTCTTAAGCAAAGGAACAACATTGGCTATTATCCAGTCCTCTGGGACCTCACCTGTAGCCAATGAGGATACAAAGATTTCTGTCTAGGACCCAGCAATTTCCTTCATTGCTTCCCTCAGTATTCTGGGGTTGATCCCATCAGGCCCTAGAGACTTATCTACCTCAATGTTTTTTAAGAGGCCCAACACCTCCTTCTTTTTGATATTGACATGACCCAGACTATCTACCCACCCTTCCCTAGACTGATCATCCACCAAGTCCTTCCCTTTGGTGTATACTGATGCAAAGTATTCACTTAGTACCTCACCCAATTCCTCTGGAGTGGGTCAACCCTTTCCATGTCTACCGTCTTGCTCTTTATATACGTATAAAATGCCTTGGGATTCTCCTCAATTCTGTTTGCCAAGGATTTTTCATGACATCTTTGAGCCCTCCTGACTCCTTGCTTAAGTTCCTTCCTAGTTTCCTTATATTCTTCAAGGACTTCATCTGTTCTCAGCCTTCTAGGCTTTACAAATGCTTCCTTTTTCTTTTTTACACAGCTCACAATATCCCTCGTCATCCAAGGTTCCTGAAACTTGCCATACTTATTCTTCATCCTCACAGAACATGCCAGTCCTTAATTCTAATCAACTGACGTTTGAAAGACTCCCAAATGTCAGATGTTGATTTACCCTCAAACAGCCGCCCCCAATCTAAATTCTTCAGTTCCTGCTTAATATTGTTACAATTAGCCTTTACTCAATTTAGCAACTTCACCCGAGGACTATTCTTACCCTTATCCAAAGTACCTTAAAACTTACGGAATTATGGTCATTGTTTCCGAAATGATCCCCTACTGAAATTTGAACCACCTTGTCAGACTCATTCCCCAATACCAGGACCAGTACAGCCCCATCACTAGTTGGACTATTTACATATTATTTCAAGAAATCCTTTGGACGCTTCTTACAAATTCTTCCCCTTCTAAGCCTCTTAAGTCTTTTAGCCTCTTAAGGGGTTGTTGCAGCCATTTAGTAATAGGGGAGAGGAGGCCCCTCTGGGGTAGAGGGTTGGGGGTGTTGCCCATGTCAGCAGGGGGTCACAACGTCAGTTGGTGGGAGGTGCGGGGGTCTTCTAACTTACTTTGAGATATGGGCACCCTTTAAATAGGGTGTCCCGATCGCTGAGGAGTAGTCTTAGCAGTGTCTTTAGTTCCCCAGTCCAGGAAAAATTCTAAGGGCGCGATTCTCTGGACAAAATTCTAAGTGTGGTAGCGAGTGGGATTGCTGCGAGCTTCCCGGCGCTCAGGCCAGTGAGACGAGGCAATTCCACATTAATTGGTCCACTTAACGAGGCCTCACGGGCTTCTTTACGTAAATGAAGGCTCACCAGCTGATTCGCCGAGACCACGCTCGCCAGCCCCCCCACTAACAAGGTTGAGCAGCACTTAAGCTTCACTTGTTCAGCCAACCCCAGCCAGTTCGCAATTATGGCACCGAGGAGATCGGCCCCAAGGTTCAGGTGACAATGGGAGACTCCTAGATGCGATGGAGGCCAGATACTGGGTGATATCTCCCAGTGAATAGGACATTCTGCTGAGACCCTCAGCCATGGCTACTCAGCTCCCCAGCTCCCCACAGAAGCCTTCCGCCAGGTTCACGGCTTTCAAAAAGAATACTAATCAGCGCCAGCGTGACCACTTCAGCTGGGGAAATCACTGAATGACAGGAGGCCATTGGATATGGGGTCGCTCCCATGAATTGTATAGAAATAGGGCGTTAGTGGTGATAATTGGTTTCTCGCCATACTATGGTGAGATTCCGATTTCGCCTATGAGAGTGCATCGCTCACTGTTTGGCGCCTGGCTAGGTTCTTATTTTTGGCTTCTCCCGCAAAATCACCGGCCTTGTTTCCCTTGAGCCATTGTATTCCATCTGCCACTTCTTTGCCCACTTTCGTAGCCTGTCTAGGTCCTTCTGCAGTCCCTGCTTCCACAATACTACCTGTCCCTTTACGTATCTTTGTATCATCTGCACACTTAGCAACAGTCAACACAGAACATATAATATACAGTGCAGAAGGAGGCCGTTTGGCCCATTGAGTCTACACTGACCCACTTAAGCCCTCACTTCCACCCTATCCCCCTAACCCAATAACCCCTCATTACCTTTTTGGACACTAAGGGCAATTTAGCGTGGCCAATCCACCTAACCTGCACATCTTTGGACTGTGGGAGGAAACCGGGGCACCCGGAGGAAACCCACACAGACACGGGGAGAATGTGCAGACTCTGCAGACAGTGACCCAGCAGGGAATCGAATCTGGGACCCTGGCGCTGCAAAGCCACAGTGCTAACCATTATGCTACCATGCTGCCCTTAAATTCCTTCTTCCAGATCGTTAATGTATATTGTGAAAAGTTGTGGTCCCAGCACCCACCCCTGAGGCACACTACTAGTCACCGACTGCCATCCTGAAAAAGACACATTTATCCCTACTCTCTGCCTTCTGCCAGTCAGCCAATCCGCTATCATTCCAGTATCTTACCCTTAACACCATGGGCTTAACTTATTTAACAGTCTCCTATGAAGCACCTTGTCAAAGGCCCTCTCGAAATCTAAATAAATCACATCCACTGGTTCTCCTTTGTCTCACTAAAGGTACAGAATCATTCTGCTCGCCAGGTTTTGCACTACCCCTCCCTCACCACTGCCTTGCCCCACTCCCACCTCATCATTCACTCTCTCCCTCCCCATCATTCCTACCTTCTCTTCCCACTATATTTTAGAACAATGGCCAACCTGTGGTCACATGGCAGCCATCTGGGTACTGAGTGCAGCCCAAGAGACATTTTGTTGACCGTTGCCCAAGCGCAGGGATGCCACATTGCGCTGATTTTCATCTGCGTAGCCTGAAGTGATACGTCAAGCAAAGGCAAGTGAAGTGAAGTGACTGCACGTTACTCTGACAGTGAGAGCTCTGTATCCAAGGTGCAAATATTTCTTTTGATTATATCATTTGGAGTTGATGATAGTTCTATTGATATGTAAATGATTCATTGATATGTAAATGGGGCTGGTTTAGCTCACTCGGCTAAATCGCTGGCTTTTAAAACAGACCAAGCAGGCCAGCAGCACGGTTCAATTCCCGTACCAGCCTCCGGAATGTGGCGACTAGGGGCTTTTCACAATAACTTAATTGAAGCCTACTCGTGACAATAAGCGATTTTCATTTCATTTCATTAAGCATTTTCCATAACTCATCATCTATTCGCAGTGTATTAAATGTATTTAATCGCATTCCTGGGGTCATGGGTAATAAACAAGCCTCATTTTAATCTTGCGGCCCACTGAGATGAAGAAGGAGCACTCATGAGGTGGTGGTGAGGGAGGGGCCGCTCACTCACTCGCCTATGTTGCCCATCATTGTTCTCGAACCCAGCTCTAGGCTGGTTCAATGCTGGAGCTGAATGATATTTAGCAAGCTGTATTAGGACATCCATTTTATATCGGAAACTGGCTTTAATCAATGTTCTCCCCTGCACTTCTAAGTCAAATCCCGTACAGTTCATACTGAAACTCAATAAATCCCAAACTGATTACTAACCAGAGTAGTTTCATTGGTATTTAATCCTTGAGTGAACCTAATTATGATCAAAAACATTTTATTGCATTTTAGTTCTGAATAAATAGAATCTGATCTATATACGTAGAATTCTAATGCAGCACATCACCTGTATAAATTCATAATGCTTGCAAAACATTGAAATCCTGATTCTTAATCCAAGAAGATATTGCTAAATGTTCATGCCTTAAAGCTTGGGACAGCAATGATAATAAAGATTTGATGCATCATGAGTCTGAAAATGCATTTTAATTACAAGGTAGGATACACATGCCCAGGTTAATTTCTCAGTTTTTATTTAAATTGATATTTTTGCTTGCTCTCATATTATCCCTGTCACTCTGATAGAATGTTTAAAAGGTTTGGATGCAAATTGCACTAAGTTAAATCGACAGTTGCCCACTCACTTCTACCCTGCAAATGGCAAAGTCAAGTGTGTTTAAGCAGAAAATAACAGCATGTTGATATAGCTTGAAAGTGTACAATTGCTCTGAGACCAATTCCTCAATGATAAACAATGAAGTATGAATGAGCAACACAGTCCATGCTGTTTTAATTGTGTGCCCAATAGTACAGTGACAAAATTCTACATTGATTAATTATTTGTCCCCCTTCCTTAGAGAGGCTTGGCCTGAACTAAACATGGTGGAAACCTTGTATTCCTGAGTCCTATCCCAAAAATGTGTCTTCACTCATTTTAGTTGCGCCTGGAATCAGACTAAAACATTGCAATTGTTGCAAATTTTTTTTTTATTATTTAGAGTACCCAATTATTTTTTCCAATTAAGGGGCGATTTAGAGTGGCCAATCTACCTATCCTGCACATCTTTGGGTTGTGGGGGTGAAACCCATGTAGACACGGGGAAATTGTGCACTATATCAAGTCAGTTTAAGCATAACATAAATAAAACAGAGCCCCAGGCAGAATATCACAAGACCAGCATTCATACGCAGAAAGCCCAGCCAATGGAATGCAAATGGAATCAGTCACATGCACATCAACTCAACAGAGTCTCGAGGCTCAAACCTTGTATCCGTGCAACAACCGTCAGCACCTATGTGGAACATCGCTGTTGTACAGCCCGCCTTCCCAGCGGTCGCAGAACAGTCTCGCTGGTGGGCTCCACCATGCTGGCACCCAATGAAAGTTGCTGATGGAGACACACTTGACATCAACATTTCCCGGGAGAGCGCAGAGTCCAAGAGCTTCAGGGTATGGAAGTCCTGAGCCTCGGTCATTGGGCGACAGCCAGCAGGCTGTGATGGGACCCGAAGGATTCCAGCTTCCACAGGGCAAGGGCCTCTGCCATGGTGTGCCTGGGATCGACCGGGATAGTTCCCCCAAGCCATAATACCAAGATGGTGGCCTCAAGCAGCAGGCTGGGCACCGGGACTGGGACCCCAGGCAAGCCTGTGAAGATGCTGTTCCCCGCCAGGCCCCCAGGCTTTACCACCCCCTACAAGCCAGTCATACTATGTCAAAGACCAAGAGGATGCCGACCAACAACGTCATTGCATGATGGCTCCCAGAGTCGCATCCATCAGGATAGCGCTGCAAGTCAACGGGCACCCCATTGAAATGCAGCTCGACAATGGAATGGCAGTCTCAGTCATCAGTCGGCAGACGTTTGCCATGATCCAGTCCAGTCTCCACATATTGGCCCTCTGAGACACAGATGCCAGGTTGGCTACATATACGGGGGAGCCTCTGGCCATCGAAGGCACCACCCCAAGTACCCATGACATGTGGGGACCAGTTTTCATGCTTGCCCTTGGTAGTAGTCCAGGGTGGAGGGCCCAGTTTGTTGGGCCATGACTGGCTGCGCCACTTAAAGTGGACTGGCAGCAAATCTGCCAAATGTACCCCCATGGCCCGGATGGCATTCTGGCGAAGTTCACAGGTGTTTTTACTGACAGCCTTAGCACCATCAAGGAGCAATGGCTAAAATAAGCGTAGACGCACACGTGCAACACGCATGCTATTTCCATGCCCGGCCAGTACCATACTCACTGCGTCCCAAGGTCGACACAGATTGGATTACTTGGAGCACCTGGGCATCATCCGCCCTATCTACTTTGCTGACTGGGCTGCGTCAGTGGTCCCGGTACTGAAACCTGACAGATCCATGTGGTTGTGTGGAGGCTATAAAATGGTGGTGAACCGGGTTTCCCGTCTCAGCCGGTACCCGTTCACGTGCATCGAGGACTTGTACACCAAGCTCAGTGGCAGCAAGACGTTTACTAAACTCAACATGAGCCATGAATTCCTACAACTGGTTATGGATCCGGGCTCCCAGTGGTTCATCACCGCCAATACCTAAAGGGGCTGTACGAATACACCCGTTTGCATTCAGTATTACTTCGGCCTGCGCGATATTCCTGCGGGTTATTGAGAACATCCTGCAGGGTCTGTCCAGGGTGGCTGTATACCTGGATGGCATCCTCAATTACTGGGGCCTTGGACAAGGAACACTTGGACAACCAAGCTGAAGTCGTCCGGCGGTTTGAGCAGACCGCCATCCGCCTCTGGAAGGAGAATCGTGTTTTCATCACCCCAAGGTCACCTATTTAGGATATTGGGTGGACCGATATGGCATGCACCTGGTGGAAGACATGATGCAGGCATCCCACAAGGTCAAACCGGGCTGCGCTCTTTTTTAGGGCCCATCAATTATAAAGGAAATGTCATCCCCAACTTGGCCACACTGCTCTGCCTGCCCCACCAATTGTTGAAAAAGGGGCACCAGTGGGAATAAGGTCCCCCGCACCAGCAGGAAGTGAAGCAATAGTTGTCCTCCGAGGAGCTGCTCACGCACTTCGACCCTGCCAAGCCACTTCTCTTCATGTGCGATGCTTCCCTTTACGGCGTATGGGTCGTCCTCACACACCAAATGCCAACGGATTGGAATGGCCAATCACCTTCGCATCCCGCATGCTTGCTGAGGCAGAGCATAAGTACCCACAAATCGAAAGAGAGGGCCTGGCTGTCGTTTTCGGAGTTTGAAAATTCCACAAATATGTCTAAGGCCACACATTTACGGTTTATACAGACCACAAAGCCTTTCTCGGACTTTTCAAGGATGATTATGTGATTCCCCCCATCATATTCTCCAAGGTCCAGCAGTGGGCTTTACTCTTGGCCACTTACGAATATATGTTGGAACACCACCCAGTCATGAGGATCCCTCACGCTGATGCATTGAGCCGCATACCCCACTCCACAAGGCCGCCGGCACCCTCCTCGGCCACGGAAGTCATCACAGTGTCAGAGAATGACCAAGACAGACCCCTAGTTATCGCAGGTCTGACAAACGGTTGAGTACGGAGCCCAGCACCGGGCTTTGCAGGATGACTTGCAGGATCACACTCCAAAGTTCCCGGACCTTAATGTAGAAGACGGCGTCTTATTATGCGGGACTTTGGCATTCATTCCAGAAGGTGTCCACATTGATTTTGCCTGCCCATTCCAGGGGTATATGTTCTTCATCTGGTTTTGCACACTGGGCTAAATCGCTGGCTTTGAAAGCAGACCAAGGCAGGCCAGCAGCACGGTTCAATTCCCGTACCAGCCTCCCCGAACAGGTGCCGGAATGTGGCGACTAGGGGCTTTTCACAGTAACTTTATTGAAGCCGACTCGTGACAATAAGCGATTTTCATTTCATTTCATTTTCATCATGATGGACATCTACTCGAAGTGGCTCGAGGTCCGCAAGATGCAGGCCATAATCATGGATGTCACCGTGGTTGGGTTGTGGCACACTTTCAGCACATATGGCATCTCCGAAAAGTTTGTGCCCGACAACGGTGCGGCCTTCACCAGCAGGAAATTCGAGACATTTGTGGCCTCGAATGGCATCCTCCCCTATCACGCAGCCTTGAGAGGTTTAGGAGCGGGCAGTCTAGACATACAAACTTGACATGTCGAAGCTGACTGCCGGATCCTGGGAGACTCCTCAGGCCCGGTTCCTGTTCAGCTACCGGATGACTCCTCATGCCACCATGGGAATGGCATCGGTAGAGGTGCTGATGGGGCATCATCTCAGGACATGCCTCAGCTTGGTCAACCCAGTTATCAGTACGCGGGTCCGCCACAGGCAGGACCGCTCAGAGGCAGATGTTGGACCGAGCGCGTCGCTGTGTAAGTTCAAGCCCGAGAACTCTGTCTACGTCTCGAATTTTGGCACCGGTGCCATGTGAATCCCTGGCATGGTGTTTAGGCCGACTGGACTGGTCTCTTTTTCAGTCCAGGTGCAGGGGAAGGAAACCAGCCACAACTTGGACAACAACCCCAGCTGCATTGAGGACCCATTAGAGCCTGCTCAGAAAACAATGGTCCCGGGCCTGCTCTGTCAACACAAGAATGACGGCAGTTCCTCAAATGGACAAGAGGGCTTCCACCTTGACCAATGGATGTGGACGTCTTTCCAGATTTGGGGAGGGAGAGGTGTTAAAATCACTTTGGGGGCCATGGACTATGCTCCATCCGGTTCCCCATAATTACCTCTGAGTATGAACTCCCCCGGTAAAAAGGGGCGGTGTTTCCCCTTAACAAGGGGGAACCTAATTGTATAAAGACACTGACCTGGATTCAGGTCGGGGTTTGGGGGGAAGGGGTGTTCATTATTTTATTTGTGTAGACTTAAATAAACCTGAGTTCATTTTATCCGACCGTACGTTCCTGCGTCTCTTTCGTTGGATTCTACACAGCGCAAGCCTAAATGTTGACCAAGTCTTGCTACAGGTGAGCAAGGACTGCATTCCTATCTGATGAGTTATAAATGGTATGGAACACTGTGCAATTAGCAACATCCCTGTATCTAACGTTATGATGGAGAGAGGATCATTGATGAGGCAGCTGAAGATGATTGGGCCTCTGACGCTAGACTGAGGAACTCTGATAGTGATGTCCTGGAGCTGAGATGATTGACTTCAAATAACCACAACCATCTTCCTTTGTGCTAGGTATGATTGCAACTGTTTTCCCCTGATTCCCATTAGCTATAACTTTGCTGGGGCTTCTTAATGCCGCACTAGAACATCCAGCAGAGGGCAGCAGAGCAGAGCTACTGATCAGCTGTTCTGGGGAAATTTGCATACGTGCAGTGCGGTCAGCCTAAGTTGAAGGTGAACCTGCGAAGAAGACCCAAGGAGTTTGAGTAAAGGCAAGCAACCAGCAGAGGGCAGCAGAGCAGAGCTACTGATCAGCTGTTCTGGGGAAATTTGCATACGTGCAGTGCGGTCAGCCTAAGTTGAAGGTGAACCTGCGAAGAAGACCCAAGGAGTTTGAGTAAAGGCAAGCAACCAGCAGAGGGCAGCAGAGCAGAGCTACTGATCAGCTGTTCTGGGGAAATTTGCATACGTGCAGTGCGGTCAGCCTAAGTTGAAGGTGAACCTGCGAAGAAGACCCAAGGAGTTTGAGTAAAGGCAAGCAACCAGCAGAGGGCAGCAGAGCAGAGCTACTGATCAGCTGTTCTGGGGAAATTTGCATACGTGCAGTGCGGTCAGCCTAAGTTGAAGGTGAACCTGCGAAGAAGACCCAAGGAGTTTGAGTAAAGGCAAGCAACCAGCAGAGGGCAGCAGAGCAGAGCTACTGATCAGCTGTTCTGGGGAAATTTGCATACGTGCAGTGCGGTCAGCCTAAGTTGAAGGTGAACCTGCGAAGAAGACCCAAGGAGTTTGAGTAAAGGCAAGCAACCAGCAGAGGGCAGCAGAGCAGAGCTACTGATCAGCTGTTCTGGGGAAATTTGCATACGTGCAGTGCGGTCAGCCTAAGTTGAAGGTGAACCTGCGAAGAAGACCCAAGGAGTTTGAGTAAAGGCAAGCAACCAGCAGAGGGCAGCAGAGCAGAACTACTGATCAGCTGTTCTGGGGAAATTTGCATACGTGCAGTGCGGTCAGCCTAAGTTGAAGGTGAACCTGCGAAGAAGACCCAAGGAGTTTGAGTAAAGGCAAGCAACCAGCAGAGGGCAGCAGAGCAGAGCTACTGATCAGCTGTTCTGGGGAAATTTGCATACGTGCAGTGCGGTCAGCCTAAGTTGAAGGTGGTTTGTGGAGGGGCTGTCGGCAAGTGACAGTTAAACACGAAACACTTCGTGAGTGTTTCCCACCCTACCTTCTCCTCTAACCAACCCCCCCACCCCACGGTGGTTGGGAAGCGGGAGCAGGGGCCTGTCGTGAAGGTGAGTGAGTGCCTTTAAATTTGCTTACCTTTCAGCGGGATCAGGGTTTGAGGTAATATCAGGTAAGCTCTTCCTTTCTTTTTCTTTTTCTTGTTTTTTTTTTAATCTAGAGGGGATGTCAGGGAAGGCAGTACAATGCTCCTCCTGCAGAATGTTTGAGGTGAGGGACGCCGTCAGTGTCCCTGCTGATTTCATCTGTGGGAAGTGCACCCAACTCCAGCTCCTCAAAAACCGTGTTAGGGACCTGGAGCTTGAGCTGGATGAACTTCGGATCATTCGGGAGGCAGAGGGGGTCATAGATAGGAGCTTCAGGGAAGTAGTTACACCAAAGACTGGAGATAGATGGGTAACTGTAAGAGGGACTGGGAAGAAGCAGTCAGTGCAGGGACCCCCTGCGGTCGTTCCCCTGAGTAACAAGTATACCGTTTTGGATACTTGTGGGGGGGACGACTTACCAGGGGTAAGCCATGGGGTACGGGCCTCTGGCACGGAGTCTGTCCCTGTTGCTCAGAAGGGAAGGGGGGAAAGGAGTAGAACATTAGTAATTGGGGACTCAATAGTCAGGGGCACAGATAGGAGATTTTGTGGGAGCGAGAGAGACTCACGTTTGGTATGTTGCCTCCCAGGTGCAAGGGTACGTGATGTCTCGGATCGTGTTTTCCGGGTCCTTAAGGGGGAGGGGGAGCAGCCCCAAGTCGTAGTCCACATTGGCACTAACGACATAGGTAGGAAAGGGGACAAGGATGTCAGGCAGGCCTTTAGGGAGCTAGGATGGAAGCTCAGAGCGAGAACAAACAGAGTTGTTATCTCTGGGTTGTTGCCCGTGCCACGTGATAGTGAGATGAGGAATAGGGAGAGAGAGCAATTAAACACGTGGCTACAGGGATGGTGCAGGCGGGAGGGATTCAGATTTCTGGATAACTGGGGCTCTTTCTGGGGAAGGTGGGACCTCTATAGACAGGATGGTCTACATCTGAACCTGAGGGGCACCAATATCCTGGGGGGAAGATTTGTTAGTACTCTTTGGGGGGGTTTAAACTAATTCAGCAGGGGCATGGGAACCTGGATTGTAGTTTTGGGGTGCGAGAGATTGAGAGTAGAGAGGTCAGGAGCACAGTTTTGACTTCGCAGGAGGGCGGCAGTGTTCAGGTCTGTGGTTTGAAGTGTGTCTATTTCAATGCCAGGAGTATACGAAATAAGGTAGGGGAACTGGCAGCATGGGTTGGTACCTGGGACTTCGATGTTGTGGCCATTTCAGAGACATGGATAGAGCAGGGACAGGAATGGTTGTTGCAGGTTCCGGGGTTTAGGTGCTTTAGTAAGGTCAGAGAAGGGGGCAAAAGAGGGGGAGGTGTGGCGCTGCTAGTCAAGGACAGTATTACGGTGGTAGAAAGGATGCAAGATGGGGACTCTTCTTCCGAGGTAGTATGGGCTGAGGTTAGAAACAGGAAAGGAGAGGTCACCCTGTTGGGAGTTTTCTATAGGCCACCTAATAGTTCTAGAGATGTAGAGGAAAGGATGGCGAAGATGATTCTGGAAAAGAGCGAAAGTAACAGGGTAGTTGTTATGGGAGACTTTAACTTTCCTAATATTGACTGGAAAAGATATAATTCGAGTACATTGGATGGGTCGTTCTTTGTACAATGTGTGCAGGAGGGTTTTCTGACACAATATGTTGACAGGCCAACAAGAGGTGAGGCCACTTTGGATTTGGTTTTGGGTAATGAACCAGGCCAGGTGTTAGATCTGGAGGTAGGTGAACACTTTGGAGACAGTGACCACAATTCGGTGACCTTTACGTTAGTGATGGAAAGGGATAAGTATACCCCGCAGAGCAAGAGTTATAGCTGGGGGAAGGGCAATTATGATGCCATTAGACATGACTTAGGATGTGTTGGTTGGAGAAGTAGGCTGCAAGGGTTGGGCACACTGGATATGTGGAGCTTGTTCAAGGAACAGCTATTGCATGTTCTTGATAAGTACGTACCAGTCAGGCAGGGAGGAAGGGGTCGAGTGAGGGAACCGTGGTTTACCAAAGAAGTGGAATCTCTTGTTAAGAGGAAGAAGGAGGCCTATGTGAAGATGAGGCGTGAAGTTTCAGTTGGGGCGCTTGATAGTTACAAGGAAGCGAGGAAGGATCTAAAGAGAGAGCTGAGACGAGCAAGGAGGGGACATGAGAAGTCTTTGGCAGGTAGGATCAAGGAAAACCCAAAAGCTTTCTATAGGTATGTCAGGAATAAAAGAATGACTAGGGTAAGAGTAGGGCCAGTCAAGGACAGTGGTGGGAAGTTGTGTGTGGAGGCTGAGGAGATAAGCGAGATACTAAATGAATACTTTTCGTCAGTATTCACTCAAGAAAAAGATAATATTGAGGAGGAGAATGCTGAGACCCAGGCTATTAGAATAGATGGCATTGAGGTGTGTAGGGAAGAAGTGTTGGCAATTCTGGACAAGGTGAAAATAGATAAGTCCCCGGGGCCGGATGGGATTTATCCTAGGATTCTCTGGGAAGCCAGGGAAGAGATTGCTGAGCCTTTGGCTTTGATTTTTAGGTCATCATTGGCTACAGGAATAGTGCCAGAGGACTGGAGGATAGCAAATGTGGTCCCTTTGTTCAAGAAGGGGAGTAGAGATAACCCCGGTAACTATAGGCCGGTGAGCCTAACGTCTGTGGTGGGTAAAGTCTTGGAGAGGATTATAAAAGATACGATTTATAATCATCTAGATAGGAATAATATGATTAGGGATAGTCAGCATGGTTTTGTGAAGGGTAGGTCATGCCTCACAAACCTTATCGAGTTCTTTGAGAAGGTGACTGAACAGGTAGACGAGGGTAGAGCAGTTGATGTGGTGTATATGGATTTCAGTAAAGCGTTTGATAAGGTTCCCCACGGTCGGCTATTGCAGAAAATACGGAGGCTGGGGATTGAGGGTGATTTAGAGATGTGGATCAGAAATTGGCTAGTTGAAAGAAGACAGAGAGTGGTAGTTGATGGGAAATGTTCAGAATGGAGTTCAGTTACGAGTGGCGTACCACAAGGATCTGTTCTGGGGCCGTTGCTGTTTGTCATTTTTATAAATGACCTAGAGGAGGGCGCAGAAGGATGGGTGAGTAAATTTGCAGACGACACTAAAGTCGGTGGAGTTGTAGACAGTGCGGAAGGATGTTGCAGGTTACAGAGGGACATAGATAAGCTGCAGAGCTGGGCTGAGAGGTGGCAAATGGAGTTTAATGTGGAGAAGTGTGAGGTGATTCACTTTGGAAAGAATAACAGGAATGCGGAATATTTGGCTAATGGTAAAATTCTTGGTAGTGTGGATGAGCAGAGGGATCTCGGTGTCCATGTACATAGATCCCTGAAAGTTGCCACCCAGGTTGATAGGGTTGTGAAGAAGGCCTATGGTGTGTTGGCCTTTATTGGTAGAGGGATTGAGTTCCGGAGCCATGAGGTCATGATGCAGCTGTACCAAACTCTGGTACGGCCGCATTTGGAGTATTGCGTACAGTTCTGGTCGCCTCATTATAGGAAGGACGTGGAAGCTTTGGAACGGGTGCAGAGGAGATTTACCAGGATGTTGCCTGGTATGGAGGGAAAATCTTATGAGGAAAGGCTGATGGACTTGAGGTTGTTTTCGTTAGAGAGAAGAAGGTTAAGAGGTGACTTAATAGAGGCATACAAAATGATCAGAGGGTTAGATAGGGTGGACAGCGAGAGCCTTCTCCCGCGGATGGAGGTGGCTAGCACGAGGGGACATAGCCTTAAATTGAGGGGTAATAGATATAGGACAGAGGTCAGAGGTGGGTTTTTTACGCAAAGAGTGGTGAGGCCGTGGAATGCCCTACCTGCAACAGTAGTGAACTTGCCAACATTGAGGGCATTTAAAAATTTATTGGATAAGCATATGGATGATAAGGGCATAGTGTAGGTTAGATGGCCTTTAGTTTTTTTTTCCATGTCGGTGCAACATCGAGGGCCGAAGGGCCTGTACTGCGCTGTATCGTTCTATGTTCTATGTTCTATGCTCTTGGCAGAATCTAAACTGAGTGTCAGTGAGCTGGTTATTGCTGAGTGTGTGCCACTAGGTAGCATTGTCAATGACACCTTCCATCAATTTACCGATGATTGGAAGTAAACTAGCAGGGCAGTAATTGGTTAGATTGAATTTGTCTTGCTTGTTTTGTACAGAACATACCTGAGCAATTTCTAACTTTATTGACTAGATGTCAGTATCGTAGCTGTTCTTCAGCACTACTGCCGGGATGTTGCCAGGGCCTAGAACAGGGGTGGGCAAACTATGGCCTGCCGGCCGCATGCGGCCCGCCAAAGGTCTTTATGCGGCCCACCAAGATCAAGTCATAAAAAAAAAATTAAAACATTTTTTTTTTAAATAAGGTTAATTGGGGGGGGGGGGGGGGGGGGCTGTTGGGTTACTGGTATAGGGTGGATACGTTGACTTGAGTAGGGTGATCATTGCTCGGCACAACATCGAGGGCCGAAGGGCCTGTTCTGTGCTGTACTGTTCTATGTTGTATGTTCTATATGAGGCGCCCAGAATCATAACCGGGTGAAGCGCCATTTTTGAAAAGTAGAGAAAAAGAGGGCTAAAGGCAGGATGCCGCCGGGGGAAGCGCTGAGGTATATGCCGCACGCTAATTGGTTACAACCGAGACTATTAATTAATATACTATGCGGCCCTATAAAATTGTGATTTTCTGAATGTGGCCCTTGCACGGAAAGGTTTGCCCACCCCTGGCCTAGAACCTTTATTGTATCCCGTGCCTTCAGCCATTCCTTAGTACCATGTCTGATACCAAATTTATTAAACATTGAATTTAAATTCCTCACCTGCTGTAATGGGATTTAACTCATGTTTCTGGAGCATTCGTCTTGGTTACTAGTCCACTATGCTGTGGACATTTGAAAGTGACAAAACTTAATTAAGATACTTCCTTCAATGTTTAAAATGTATTATCTAATTATTAAATAATGAAAAAAACACATATGAGAATGTCTAGAATTTAATCCTTTTTTTAATCAGAATAAAATGTGTTGTTAAATTTGAGCTAATGGCTGAATGAAAATTGAATAATTAAATGCTGGAATCTCTGCACTATTCAAATGATCAGTCATGCTCGAGTACTACATCATGCATTGATTTCAGTCCCACGTACCACGTGGTTTATGTGCAGTGAATCTGCACATCAGAATCTATGAAAATAAGGGGGCATGTCATTTAAGTGGGGTTTGCATTTCAAGCGATCCTTCGGGTAATGTTGATTCAACCTGATTCATCAGAAAAGCAAGCATCATCCATCAACGCAGCATTTACTGCTGAAAACAATGTTTACAGCATTTCCTACAAACCTTTTTATTATGCTCAAGGCACCCATCATCTCTTGGAAACGTATTATATCGTTTACCACCTGTTTCTCAATGAACAATTTCAATGATACTTGCCTCATTATTGTGTCTTTTGCACTATCACATTTGCCCTTTAATGATTTAGTTACTCCAACACTCCACCCTAATTGTGATATTTTGTCTTTCTTCCTGCAAGCTCCCTCCTTTTCCCTGCTTCATCTTCTGATGAAAAGTCATACACCTAAAATGTTAATTATGTTTCTTTCTCCCTGGGTGCTGCCTGCCCTGCAGAGTGTCTAATATATTTCCTATTTGTAGAAAGGAAGACTTGGAAATCTCATTGTTCCCAAAAATGAGCACACAGTGGTTAATGCCCATGCTTGTTGAAGGAAGCAATGCATTTCAGTTACAATAAGTTATCAAATAAACTCAATAGTTCAGCATTCTTTATATCAATATCAATAAGGATTCCGCAAGTAAGGTTCTACATTTCTATTGATTCAGGTTTTGAGTTTATTATAAAAGTTCATATTTCTAAAACTGAATTGCAGTCATTAACCTTGCCTTAACTCTAGCCGAACTGAAAATGCCACATCTAAATAGTTGGTACACAAATAATGCTTAAATATTATAACCTGGAAGCACCACTTTCAAATGGTCTGTAAAGTGAAACCCACTGCAGTGTGTTCGTGGACTAAACAAACACAGACCACTCCAAAAGCTCAAGCTCTTAAATCGAGCAGGAGCAGGGGTGCCAGGCAGCAAGTTCCCATGATGCTGTCAGTGAAAGGTCCACTTTAACTCCCAGTATGAATTGACATTGAAGCAAGCTACCCTCCTCATTACCTGCAGAAGTGGGTATGTCATCACCCACATGGCCCAGGCTACTTTGGCTTAGTTCCTGACTGCACTTAAAGTGAGGTTAAATCCACTTCTTGCACTTTTAATGGAAATGACTGGATGATTTATAGAGATCAGGGCCACCCCACCCCAGCTCTTGCCGACTCTCATGGTGAAAATGAGGGTCAGGAGGGCGATAGTCTTAACCAGCAGCTCCTTCCCCATTGCTGCTTTCAGGGAGAGAAAGCTGACAGAGTCACTATCAGCGGTATCACCCTCAGAAAGAGGGTTTACTGTGGAACATGGATTGATTACCTCAACTCTTTCATACCTCTCCACATCATATACGAGCATTATCCTCTTTTCATATACAAACACAAACTACATCGATGCTTCCCGAACGTAATCTCATAAACACAACCCTCTACATTCATCACTTCCCCCACTATCATACTAAATTGCTGCTCCTGCACTTCCACCCACATGGACTCTGCACAAATTTCATACAGCTCCACTTGTCTTCTCAGCACATACTCACTAAATTTCATCATCCTTTTTACTGGTGAAGACTGCACACAATGCCAAGGAATTAGGTAGATGAGTCCTGTATATCGTGATCCTCATCCATGTTGGGCAAGTAGCCCTGGATATCATGAACCCCAACTCAGATAAGGAAAGACTGGTGGTGTGCCCAGCAGGGGAAGAATTTTCCTTATGGGATTCAGGATCTTGATACCAGGATCAAATAGGGGACAGAAGTCTGCTCTGTCTGGGGAAGAGTCATTCAGCTGATGATACAAATTAATGACGAAGGCTGGTTTAGCTCAGTGGGCTAGATAGCTGGTTTGTGATGCAGAACAAGGCCAGCAGCGTGGGTTCAATTCCCGTACCAGCTTCCTGAACAGGTGCCGGAATATGGCAACTCGGGGCTTTTCACAGTAACTCCATACTTGTGACAATAAAAGGTTATTATTATTATTAATACAAAGCTGGGTTAAATGTGAGCTCTGGGGAGGACACATAGGCTGCAAAGACAGATTAAGAGAGTGAACAACAAGATGGCAGAGGTGGACTTTTATATGGAGAAGTGTACAGTTATTCACTTTAGTCATACCAATAAAAAAGCTGGATATGTTTTACAAGATGTGAAACGTGTGAACGTTGATATTCAGAGACACTTGCGTGTGCTCCTACGAGGAACTCAGAATGCTGACACGCAGATGCAACAAGCAATCAGGAAGGCAAATGGCCTGTTCATATAATTGTAAGGATATTGGGGTGCAGCAATAAAGAAATGAACAGGGCTTTGGTGAGACCACATCTGGAATACTCTGTACAGTTTTGGTCTCCATATTTAGCAAAGGATATACTTGCATTGGAAGGATGCAGCAATGGTCTTTATTGGTCCCTGGGATGAGGAGATTGTCATTTAGTGAGAGGTTGAGTAAATTGAGTACAAATTCCCTGGAATTTAAAGAATGAGAGGCAATTTCATTGAAACATACAATATTCTGAAAAGGCTTGAAAGGGTTTTTTTTTCTTTATTCTTTTAAGGGGATATGGGTGTCGGGAGCAAGGCCAGCATTTGTTGTCCATCCCTAGATGCCACTGAATTGAGTAGCTTGCTACGTTATTTCAATGGGAAGTTAAGAGTCACCCACATCGCTGTGGGTCTAGAGTTACATGAAGGTCTGGGTAAAGATGGGAGATTTCCTACCCTGAAGGACATCAGTGAATCAAATGTGTTTTTAAAACAACCAACGATAACTTCATGGTCACCATTACCGAGAACAACTTTCAATTCCAAGTTTTATTAATTGTATTTAAATTACACCAGCTGCGGTGCTGGGATTTGAACCCTTGGCCTCAAAGCATTTGCCTTGGCCTCTGAGTCACTAGTCCAGTGACATTACCAAAACAGCACCGTCTCTTGCACAGATGATGAGAAAGTGTTTCCGCTGGTTGGGGAACCTAAATCTCAGGGACAAATTCTTGATCTCTCAGGGAATCAAAGCTTTTAGGGAGCAGGCGGGAAAGTGGAGTTGCAGCCCAAGATCGGCCATGATCGCATGGAATAATGGAGCAGCCTCGAGGAGCCAAATGCTCGTATTAATTGTGTCCTTGTGATTTTCCCTGAATTGGCCAAAGATAGCCATAAGGCAGACTTACTGTTCAATTAAGAACAGTGGCAGGTTTTGCCACAGGGGTAAGTGGGAACGGGGCGCAAAATCTCATAATAGGTCAAAAAAGAGAATTGCGTCAGTGAGATCACACAATGGCATCATCCCTGCTCCCTACTAGTGATATAATGGTGTTCTACAATGGCAGGAACCCCATTTAAATACATTTTAGTGTCATTATCAGTCTTCCCCGCTTTCAACTCAGACTTGCTCAGAAGGGGAGCACGGTAGCATGGTGGTTAGCATAAATGCTTCACAGCTCCAGGGTCCCAGGTTCGATTCCCAGCTGGGTCACTGTCTGTGTGGAGTCTGCACGTCCTCCCCGTGTGTGCGTGGGTTTCCTCCGGGTGCTCCGGTTTCCTCCCACAGTCCAAAGATGTGCGGGTTAGGTGGATTGGCCATGCTAAATTGCCCGTAGTGTCCTAAAAGTAAGGTTACGGGTTACGGGTATAGGGTGGATAGGGTATAGGGTTTGAGTAGGGAGATCATTGCTCGGCACAACATCGAGGGCCGAAGGGCCTGTTCTGTGCTGTACTGTTCTATGTTCTATGTTCCGGATCTCCTCTGTCGCAAACATGACGTTACGTCAACGAGGTTTACAGCAGATCTGGACCAGTGTGAACCAGACGAAGAGAACAGGGTGAGTGCACACAGGTATGTACGGACACTGGGGGGATAATACTGGGCAGTACCCTGGCAGTGCCCAGGCATTTCCCCTTGCCACTGCCCTTGACACTGTCCTCTAGTACTTGGGGGTCAGTGCCAGGGGACAGTGTCGGGGGGGGGGGGGGGGGTGGCTTCCTCTTGGAAGGTCTATGAGCGGTTCCCTGTGTCTCTGGAGGGGTGTTTCCTGCATCCATTTTAGCTGGACAGCTAGATCATGATGCAGAGCGAGGCCAACAGCACGGGTTCAGTTCCCATACTGGCTGAAGTTATTCAACCTTCTTAACCTGTGTGCATTCAGGGATGCCTCCGTGAAGGAGGAGGGGGATCTTTGTTTTTATTTTTTATTCTAAAGCGTGCCTGGATCTCTAAAAGACAGCTGATGCCTCCAGAGTGATAGCATGGGACACGCCTCCAGCATTTGTTTTCTTAAAGTGTTTGGAAATTTGGTGGGAAAAGCCAGCAGTGCAGCTGGCAGGCTATACAACGCTTTTCGAGCCTGAGTCAACACTTTGAATAAAAACCGGAGAATTTCACTCAGCTTTTGAAGCTGCATGTCAATTAGGATGAACTGTAGCACTGAAGAAGAAGTAGCTAAGTGAGAGAGAGGGCTTCTCCAAAGAGGAAAGTGTCCTAGAATCATAGAATCATACAATCCATACAGTGCAGAAGGAGGGCATTTTGCCCATCAAGCCTGCATCAATCCTTCAAAAGACCATCCTGTCTAGGCCCAATTCCCCACCCTATCCCCATAATTCCACCTAACCTTCAGACACTTCGGGGCAATTTAGTCTGGCCAATCCACCTAACCTGCACATCTCTGGACTGTGGGAGGAAATCGGAGCACCCGAAGGAAACACATGCAGACATGGGGAGAATGTGCAAATTACAACAGTCACCAGAGGGTGGAATCGAACCCGGGTATCTGGAGCTGTGAGGCAGCAGTGCTAACCACTGGGCAACTGTGCCATCCTGTGTCCGTGCTCTCTCCAACTCTTCTAAACTTCTCGATAAAAAATTCCCATTGAAGCCAGGCCACCACTCTGGAGGGGGAACTTCTGGAAAACCGGACAGCAACAGATCCTGGGAGCTTGGGAGCTATTGCTGCGAACCCTTTTATACTGCTTCGGGTCCAACCAGGCGTCATTCCCCCTCGGTTCGGTAGCGACCGAGACTGGGTATGGCATCAGGGCTTTGGAGGTTAAAGTAAAATCACCTTCATACCAGGTGACTAGAGGCTGCTTTCTTCTTTGAGGGAGAGAGCTTGCTGGTGAGAGCTACAGCCACAAGCTCCCAGGATCTGTTGCTGTCCGGTTTGCCCTCCTGTGACTGTTGGAATTTGTTCTCCCCTTTTCTGCATGAGTTTCCTCCAGGTGCTCAGCCGGTACGGCATTTGAACCTACGCTGTTGGCCTCGCTCTGCATCACGATCCAGCTGTCCAGCTAAACTTGACCCCATAAATGGCCCAGCGAAGTCCACATGTACCCATACCCAAGGCCTTCCTGGCCATTCCCATGGGTGTAGTGAGGCCAACCGTGGCAGCTTCTGATTCTCCTGACATCATGGAACTGTTTCACCAAACTTTCAATGCCAGAATCAAGCCCGGACAACCAGACATAGTTCCTTGTGAGCATCTTTGTCTTGGAGACACCTTTGTGTCTACTTTGGTGTTCCTTTAAGATTGGGCGCTGGCCAGGACGATGCCATCTTCCACACTCAATTTTTGCCGTTTAGATAGGAAGGGCTTCAGGTCCTCCGAAGGGTGTCCTTTGATTGGCCAATTAGGATCACATGGCGTAGCTTTGCAAGCGTGGGATCTTTTTGGGTCCATGTCTGGATCTGCCTGGCGGATACAGGCAGGGTGCCCATAAAGTTCAACGTCATGATGACTTCGTCCATTCTCATTTGGGGGTGGTGAGCTTGTGGGTAATGGTAGGCAACTCAGGGCATCAGCATTGGCTATGTGTGTTCAGCAGCAGTGCATGAAGGAGTTCCCAGGGCAGCATCTAAGCCAAGTCAATGGATGGGATCACCTTGTCCTCCATAAAAAGACCCAACAGGAGCTGATGGCCCATGATTATCGTAAAGTGTCTGCTGCGAGATGTATGGATGGAATTTCGTCACTCCGAATATCATGGCCAGACCCTCTTTTTTGATTTGTGCATAGCGTAAATCCGTATGTGCCAAGGTTTGCAATCGGTCCTTCTGCGCCATCGCCCCAATGTTGGGAGAGGGCTGTCCCTATTCTGTAGGAAGAGGCATTGCATGTTAGTACCAGTGGTCTTGTGGGATGATAGTGCGCCAACATATTGGATAACAGCAGCTGTTGATTCACTTTATTTGAATGCTTTGTCCTTTGACGTCTGCCACAACTCCTTCTGTATTTTTCTTGGGTAACACACATAGAGGTTCTAATAAGGTGGCTGTGCTGGGGATAGATTTCTCATAATAATTGATGAGACCTAGAAACAACTTCAATTCAGTCATGTTTCGCAGGGTGGTGCCCCTTTTTGGGGCCTTCACTTTGACGTCTACATGGAGCAGGCCATCCTTGTCGATGTGGTAATAGAGGTATGTCACCTTGGCCGTCTGAAACACACACCTTTCCCACTTGAGGTGGATGACTGCATCTGAGAATCACCACAGGACTCCCTCCAAGTATGCTAGCTGTTCTTTGTCAGTGGCTCCTGTCAATAACACATCATCTAGGTACTCTGCCACCCGAGGCAGCCCTTGAGGGATATTTAACATTACATGCTGAAACATGGTGCATGCTAATGAGACTCCAGTCAGCAGCCAGGTGTATTCATACAACTTCCTATGCTTGTTGATGGTGACAAACTTCCTGGATGCTGTATTGAGCTCTGGCTGGAGGTATGCATAGCTCATGTCCAGCTTGGTAAATGTATGGCCTCCAGCCAGCTTTACGTAGAGATCTGCTAAGGTGGGAGGCTCTGTTGACAGTCAGTTTATAGTCTCCGCAAAGGCAGACCTACTTGACAGGTTTTAGAACTGGAACCACTGGCGCAGCCCATTCCACAAACTGTTTCAGGTGTATTATGCCAAAGGGCTCCAGACGCCCAAGTTAGGCTTCCACCTTGTCGAACAAGGCATAGGGGATCGTCATGCCCTGAAATACTTAGGCATGGCCTTCAGGTCGGCATAGATCTTTGCTCTTGTTCCTTTGGTCTTGTCAAGGCCCTTTGAAACACCTTAGGATATTTCCTGATAACTTCATATGGGTCCCCCGGTTTGCACCATGAAGATCTGTTGCTAGTCCAGTTGGATCTTTTGCAGCCAGTCTCTGCCCAGAAAACTGGATCCTGGTCCGAGCACGACTATTAGGGGTAGTCGGATCATCCATGGGCAACCTGAGACACAGTGATTCCTATAATTCTTAGAGGCTCCCTGGTTGTTTTCACTGTATCGCAATGCTGTTTATCCCACACACAAACCAGTCCCGTTGTATCTCTGGCAAAGATAGCCCATACTCCTCAGTGCTCGGCCAGTTACCTGAGTCTGGACAGGAAATCCATTACAGGTTCCCCAGGGAGACTTCTGGCTGTATTGAACCTGTAGCACTGGCGAATAACTGATGATCTCGGTAAGAAGTCTTACAACAACAGGTTAAAGTCCAACAGGTTTGTTTCAAATCACTAGCTTTCGGAGCACTGCTCCTTCCTCAGATGATTCACCTGAGGAAGGTGCAGCCCTCCGAAAGCTAGTGATTTGAAACAAACCTGTTGGACTTTAACCTGATGTCATAAGACTTCTTACTGTGCTCACCCCCAGTCCAAAGCCGGCATCTCCACATCATGATGATCTCAGGTCATAGTAGTTTTCCTCTAAGTCCACCTGCTCAGTCAACGTTTTTGCGTCCGGTGCCTTTTGGTAAGTCTCTGAATGGTGCCGAATGTCTGGACTCCACAGGCAGTCAAAAGGATTGCCTTCTGTTGGTCATCACCCTCTATTCCATTCGCATGAAAGAAGTACTGCATTCTTTCGGTGTACTGAGGCCAATCTGCCACACCCCCATCATACAGCTTGAGTTTCCCAAGTAACGGCATTTCCAGTTTCCCTTCAGAAACTTCTTACTGGATACATTTTTCTTTTGAGCAAGGCTGTCCAGAATCACGTTGTTGCTCCTCGTTGGCAGTAAGATATTCCAGGAGACACAAAGATAAAAGTTAAATCAAAGGTATTTTAACTCAAAAGTAAAGCCGCATCTGTGGCATACAGCACGGGTGTCCCAGACCGGACTAACAGGGACCCCCAGTCCAGATCTGGGACGGTATTTAAAAGGCCTGAAAACGAGGCCTCTGCCCGTTATCATGGGAACTCGTACTCAACAAGCCCCACAGGGTGATCCTCATGTGGGTTATCACAGTTGATATCACAATTCCCAATATATAAGTCTTCTTAATACAATCAATATATTTGCATGTCTCTATGCAGCATTAAAATAAATAATGGCAGCACTTGTTAGGGCAGCACGGGAGCACAAGTGGATAGCACTGTGGCTTCACAGCGCCAGGGTCCCACATTCGATTCCCCGCTGGGTCACTGTCTGTGCGGAGTCTGCAAGTTCTCCCCGTGTCTGCGTGAGTTTCCTCCGAGTGCTCCGGTTTCCTCCCACAGTCCAAAGACATGCAGGTTAGGTGGATTGACTATGATAAGTTGCCCTTAGTGACCAAAAAGGTTAGGAGGGGTTATTTGGTTACGGGGATAGGATGGAAGTGAGGGCTTAAGTGGGTTGGTGCAGACTCGATGGGCCGAATGGCCTCCTTCTGCACTGTATGTTCTATATTCTATAGTGTTTAAGTTGCACAAAATGGGCAGAAAATGGACGATCAAGCCTCCTGAACAGTCAGATTCATATTTGATATAAATTGTAACAATGTTATCATTTTTCAAATGCCTGATTTATAAGGGTGAACAGTAGGATTTGCATTATTATGTTAGCTATAAAAACATTATTAGAGTAGCCATAAAATAACAATTATTCCTATTGCGCCTGATCTACAGCATAATAATCTTTTTAAGTTTTAAGTATCTTTATTGTCACAAATAGGCTTGCATTAACACTGCATTTAAGTTACTGTGAAAATCCCCCAGTCACCACATTCCGGCGTCTGTTCGGGTACACGGAGGGAGAGTTCAGAATGTTCAATCCACCTAACAAGCACATCTTTCGGGACTTGTGGGAGGAAACCGGAGCACCTGGAGGAAACCACGCAGACACAGGGAGACCCGAGTTGGAAATCGAAACTGGACCCTGGCGCTGTGGAGAAACAGTGCTAACCACTATGCTACTGTGCTGCCCTGTCTGAGGACAGGTTTCCTCATGGTTTATCATTTTAAATTAAACAGTAAATTTATCTCAAAATGTATTTGAGCCATCTGTGAGATGCTGTAAAGTCTCCAGTTCTTGCCTTAGCACAAAGGTATTTTAAGAAATGGCCTAAAAATTGGTGTAATATCAGAAAATGGCGCAAAATGGGAGTTGTGAAGGGAACATACACCCAAAAGCACTGGCCTGAGGATCGTTCGGGCCCCATCCACATGAAACCTAGAGCTGTGGATGACTCAGGGTTTCAGGAAACTTATCCAGTTCCACCAAAGTTAAGTCCTGGGGAGGTAGAATGAATTGGCGGGGTGCAAGTCATAGCCAGCAGAACCTAAATGCAAAACAGTGTTGAGGTTATCTTTTCATTGTGCAACAGAGTTCAGTTTGAGTTTTTAATTAAGGTGGAGAGCTGAGTGGACTGCAGCTGAAAATAAGGGTCCATGTTAACTAATCATGAAAATGTGGTAGTCAGACACAAAATAATTATTCGAATGGCTAATGGGATGTTCATCTTTATAATTGGAGAGATAAAATATAAAGGAGATGGAAATATTTTAAACCATGTTTGGAGTACTGTGCAGTGCTGGGCCCTGCACCTTTGAAACAATATATTGGCCTTGGAAAGAGGGCAGCACAGACTCATCAGAATGTTACCGAGGCTCCAAGCATTAGATTATGAGGAGAAATTACATAAATTAGGCATGTGTTCTCTGGAATCATGAAGGCTAAGGTATATTCTGATCAAGGTTTTTAGGATTTTGAAGGTTTTGATAGCGGGATGGATTCTCCAGTCCACAGCCACACACTTTCCAATCACTTCCCTTTACGCTTGAGTGGTTTTGAAGTGGTCAGCTGGTAAGTGACAGCACTTAAGTGACAGACTTAAGCATTGCTCAGCTGAGTTTTAAAGCAGTAAACCTTTTCACTGCCTCTACCTGCACTGCTCTCTAACTTCCAGACAGGGATTTCTCTTCTTGGGGGTTTCCAAACAGGGATTTCTCTTTTCGGGGCTGCCTGACAGAGGTCTCTTTTCTGGCGGGATTCTGGACAGGGGTCTCTCTTCTGGGGATCTCTTTATTTAGGAGATCTCTGGGGATCCCTTTATTTAGGGTGTCTCTATGGGGGGGCAGCGGTTGGGGGATCTGGTGGGAGGGTGGTAGGCAGGTATTGCATCGTTTTGGGAGGGGGGGGTTGATGGCCCTCAGATGGACTTTGGGGGCAACACCCTTAAAGAGTTATCCCATTGGCCGACCAAGTCGGGGCCACGCTTGGCAAGACCTGCAGTGATTCTTGCCCATGTGATTCTCCACCCATAGGACTGGGGAATAAAGCGGGACTGGAGAATATGATAACTGGCTCGCTAAGCGGATGCCGGGGGAGGTGGGGGGGAGGAGGGCGAACCTCGATCTTGCCGCCAGTGGGGGACTGGACCATTGGAAATGGATTGGCACCCGGCACCAATTCAGTTTTCTTCACTACTGCTGGATTCTCTGCCTCACTGTGAACTCGGCTGCTGCTGGAGAATTTTGTCAGTTATTAAGGCGGAGCGAGATAGATTATTGTTAGGCAAGGGAACGCAACACTGGGATTGTGGAACTCAACACAAATAGATCAGCTGTGATCTTATTGAATTGTGGAGCAGGTTTTTGGGCCTGTATGGCCTTTGTCACGAACCCCCTGGACTAGTTCACGGTCAATTTAAGCCCCACTCGACCAGGAGTCGCAACACAGGCGAAATTAGATGTTATTTTAAAATACCATGGCTGAGCCCAATAATCTGCAGTCATCAGGGATATTTACAGTAACTTCATTGCAGTGTTAATGTGAACCTACTTGTGAAACAAATAAAGATTTTTCTTATTATTATTATACCCTGACAATCTTTGGGTTGTGGGGGTGAGACCCACGCAGACACGGAAGGAATGGACAAATTCCACATGGACAGTGACCTGGGGCCGGGATCAAACCCAGGTCCTCGGCGTTGTGAACTTTCTTTGTTGATTCAAGATCATTTTAAATATATAGTACAGATGTGTCAGGTACTCACTAGTTTTAGAACAATAAAGCAGTCCTTTATTTCAGCAGAGAGAGTGTTCCTTCCTCATTCAAGGTCTAATCACTTCTGCCTAGCTCTCTCAGAAGCATCACGCAGGATCCAATCATTAACTGTTGTCAGGCAGAACATTGTCCCTGGCCAACCCACAGGTTTCTGGTCAGCCAATTAAACTGACTCACTCCAAAGCTGGTTCTTAAGATTCTCTCAGCATCCACAAATCTGGGGCGAAATTCACCGCAGACCGATGTGACGCCCATTTCCGGCGGGCAAAAGCGGCGCCGGTGACTCCGACGTCGCGGCCTGCTTTTAGGCCCTAAATCTCCGTTTCCGAAAGGGCCAGCAGCGGACTGACACTATATGCATCAGTTTCACCCGCTGCGGAAGTGTCGCGTCCCGGCGTTTGTGTGGGGGGGGGGGGGGGGAGAGTACCGGCGTTTGTGTGTGTGTGTGGGGGGGAGAGAGTACCGCCGTTTGTTGTCGGGTGGTGGTGGTGGCGGGGGGGAGAGAGTACTGGCGTTTGTGGGGTGGTGGTGGGGGGAGAGAGTACCGGCGTTTGTGGGGTGGTGGTGGTGGGGGGGGGGGAGAGAGTACCGGCGTTTGTGGGGTGGTGGTGGGGGGGGGGAGAGATTACCGGCGTTTGTGGGGTGGTGGTGGTGGGGGGGGGAGAGAGTACCGGCGTTTGTGGGGTGGGGGTGGTGGTAGTGGGGGGGGAGAGAGTACCGGCGTTTGTGGGGTGGTGGTGGGGGGGGGAGAGACTACCGCCGTTTGTGGGGTGGGGGTGGTGGTAGTGGGGGGGGAGAGAGTACCGGCGTTTGTGGGGTGGTGGTGGGGGGGGGAGAGACTACCGGCGTTTGTGGGGTGGGGGTGGTGGTAGTGGGGGGGGAGAGACTACCGGCGTTTGTGGGGTGGTGGTGGGGGGGAGAGAGGGGTAGGGGTAGGGGGTAGGGGTGGGGGGGGGTAGGGGTGGGTGGTAGGGGTGGGTGGGGGGGTGGGGGGGTAGGGGTGGGTGGTAGGGGTGGGTGGGGGAGAGGGAGGGTTCGGCATTCCTCAGGGGCACTGCATTGAACCATGCCCACCCCCCTCCCAAATCATCCATCTAACCTCATCCATCCCTCTTTTCCCCGCCCCCACACCTGGGGTAAACACAGAACCTAAACCGCACTGTAAATCTGTGCCAGTGCACAGGGGGATCAAATAGCTCTGGAACAAAGGGCAGGATGAAGAGAATGTGAGAGAGAGAGAGGAGAAAGGGGGAGGGAGGAGAAAGGGGGAGGGAGGAGAAAGGAGGAGAAAGAGGCCCAGTGGGTGGGGAGGCAGAATTAATCCAAATTCCTGCTTATTTCCTCAGGCTCTTCAAAAGGTTGTTTCTCCCCAGGATTAGAAAAGGTGCTTTGATAATTCACAGCACAGAACCCTTTCTGCGCTGTGAATTATAAAGGCAGAACCCAGAAACTTTGCCAAAAGTTTTTCCCTCTCTCGCGTTTTTCCTGTTGTTGTGAAACTGACCTGAAATCGCAGAGGCTGAAGCTGAAATAGACAAATCCAGACACACCTCCGACCCCTGGATCCCAGCATTTCCCTCTGCATTCTAACCAGGCAATATTCCTGGGTTTAGGCAGATTGCAATATACTCACCAAAGCCCTGCTCTCAGCCAGAAGACGGAACTCCCTGTCTCTGTCTCTCTCTCTCTGTCTGTCCCCACAATATCCCTGTCTCTCTCTCTTTCTCAAACAAAGACAAGGCAGCTGGGAGGAAGGGGAGCCTTGAGGAAGATCTGCTGATGCCCCCATCCAATGGATGCCCGGGTCCAACGCACCGTCGCCCCCCGCCCTGCACGCCGCTGCCCCCTACCCCATCCCCTACCCCTACCCCCCACCCCTATCCCCCACCCCTACCCACCCCTACACCCCCCCCACATCCCCTACCCCCCCACACCCCCCCCACCCCCCCCCACACCCCCAACCCCAACCCCTACCCCCCCCCACCACCACCCCACAAACGCCGGTACTCTCCCCCCACCACCACCCCACAAACGCTGGTACTCTCCCCCCACCACCACCCCACAAACGCCGGTACTCTCTTCCCCCCCCCCCCCCCCCACCACCACCCCACAAACGCCGGTACTCTCTCCCCCCCACCACCCCACAAACGGCGGTACTCTCTCCTCCCCCCCCACAAACGCCGGTACTCTCCTCCTCCCCCCCCCCGCACTCGATGTAGGTAACTGAACGGCGTCAACCATCATTAATGGTTGACGCCGTTATAAACCTACTGTGATTTTCGCCGACGTGACTCGTGGCCACATCGGCGGGACTTCGGCCCATCCGGGCCGGAGATTTGTTGACAGTAAAAATTAAATGACATCCCGCTGGTGCCAGCTGTTCTCAGAGGCTGCCAGCGGGATTTGCACAACGCCGGTTTTTGGCCGCTCGGAAAATTCAACACCCGGCGGGAGCAGGAATAACGCTGCTGCCGGCCGATTCTCCGACCCTGCGTGGGGTCGGAGAATTTCGCCCCTGTTTTCTCCTTTTCAAAACCAAACCCTGGAATACACTGTCCTGACTTGCAGGCTCCCCAGTCCACTGCTTAAAGGCACATTCCAATTATTAGAGTCAATGTGTACATACCGAATTTCCTTAGTTTCCTGAGAAAGCTGTTGTGCTCTGGTAATGAACATTCAAATACTACCCAAATTATGAAAATATGCAATCTGCTTGATTTCCCATCATTTATACATAGAAGCATTGGATGAAAGGAATGCCAGGTAGTCCATGACGTACAGTTTAACAATACAGAGCACAGTATCTCTTAGGGAGTTAAATGATTCAAACTATAGAAAACAATGATCTACTTTAATGAACAGAGCAGAAGCCCCTGACCATTGAATCATTCCTCACCCTCGCCTACATAGAAACCTAGAAAATAGGAACGGGACTAGTCCATTCGGCCCTTTGAGCCTGCTCTGCCATTCATTGTGATCATGGCTGATCTTTCAACTCAGCAACCTGTTCCCATTTTACCCCCATGTCCTTTGATGCCTTTCGCACCAAGAGCTGTATTTAACTCCTTCTTGAAAACATACATTTTTTGGCCTCAACTGTTTTCTGTGGGAAGGAATTCCACAGGCTCACCACTCTCTGGGTCAAGAAATTTCTCCTCAAATCAGTCCTAAATGGTTTACCCCGTATTCTTAGGCTGTGACCCTGTGGTTTTGGACTCCTATGCCGTCGGAAACATCCTTCCTGCATCCACTCTGTCTAGTCCAGTTCAAATTTTATCGGTTCCTGAGATCCCCTCTCATTCCTCTGAACTCCAGCGAATATAATCCAAACCTACTCGCTCTTTCTTCATACTTCAGTCCCGCCACCCCAGGAATCAGTCTGGTAAACCTTCGCTGCATTCCCCCAATTACAAGAACATCGATCCTCAGATAAGAAGAGCAAAATATTCCAGGTGTGGCATCACCAAGCCTCTGTATAATTGCAGCAAGATGTCTCTGTTCCTGTATTTGAATCCACTCGCTATGAAGGCCAACACACCATTTGCCTTCTTTACCACCTGCTGCACCAGCATGTTTACTTTCAGAAACTGATGTACAAGGCCACCCAGGATGTCGTATTATCATTACTATCAGCATTACAATGGTTAATGTAGTACCATGAATAGCCACTAGAGGGAGCTGCAGAGAGTACTATATAAAGCAGTGATGTAGTGGCTATTTACTAGAGGAACACTATGCAATCCATCCTAAATAAGCAACACAAAGACTACACAGGTCTCTCTCTTAATCTATAGCCATTCGGATAATAATCTGCTTTCCTGTTTTTGCTACCAAAGTGGATAACTTCATATTTATCCACATTATACTGCATCTGCCATGCATTTGCCCACTCACATAACTTGTCCAAATCACACTGAAGCATTTCTGCATCATCTTCAAAGTTCACCCTCCGACCTAGCTTTGTGTCATTTGCAAATTTGTAGATATTACATTTAGAGTCTTCATCTAAATCATTAATATATATTGTGAATATCTGTGGTTCTAGCACTGGTCCCTGCGGTAGCCCATTAGCATGGCCTGCCATTCGGAAAAAAGACCCGTTTATTCCTATTCATTGTTTCCTGTCTTTATCCAGTTTTCTATCCATCCCAATACACTACCCCTAATCCCATGCGCTTTAGTTTTACATGGTAATCTCTCATGTAGGACTTTGCCGAAAGCCTTTTGAAAGTCCAAATAAACTATATCCACTATCTCCCCTCATCAACTTTACTAGTTACATCTTCAAAAGATTCCAGTAGATTTGTGAAGCATGATTTCCCTTTCATAAATCCATGCTGACTGTCTGATGCTGACACTGTTTTCCAAGTGCACTTCTATTAAATCTTTTAGAATGAACTCTAGCAATCCCCCCTGCCCCATTCCCAGCCTCCCCCCCCCCCCCCCCCCCCCCAATCAGTTGCACCCTCCTCGACAGCCCTATTCCACCCTCCAAGGGTCTGTGTAACATCATTCAGGCTGACATGGGTCCATGTCAGCACTGTCAGCTGGTTACTACACAAGGCAGGAGAGCGATGATAACTCACTGAGAGGAACGCTCTGGTGTTCCTTAGTTTGTGCCAAAGTCTGACTCCTGTCGTTCTGCTCACAGCGCGCTCACATACAACCTCTGAATGTGATGTGCATTGGGATCCTTTGATCTTGGATCACTGTGCCTGGGTGGGATGGGGGTGGGGGAAGCAGAGAGCAACAGGAGGTGGGGGTGCAGGCAGGGTTGCTGTGAATATTAACGTGACAGAGGCTTCACATGTATCATGCGTTACATATTTTAACAGTGAACATTTCTATTCCCCCTAGCTATAGATAGTGAACCCCCCCCCCCCTCCCCCCCCACAGTGCCCACTCAGGGCTGCTCACTCTTTTTGATCTTTCATGGTCAAGTGCTACATCTAGGTTTGTCCCCAATATGCACATCAGAGGTGGAAGCAGCCTTCTGCTTTCCGCGCCCTGTCCCTTTGATGCCCTTGCCAAACATCTTCTGAACAACCTGGGAGCCTCCGGCCGACTTACCAATGCCACAGGTGTCGCCGTGCTAGCTTGTTCTGCCTGCTGCCCTTGGGATGCACCAGTGCTAGATGGGGGGATTCAAAGGAACTGGGCATCTCAGTTGTGTCCTTAGTGGCAGGGCCCAGGTTGGCCTCCTGTACTTCCTCCTTCTTGTTGGTGCTCATAGCGGCCTGGCCAACTCCATGGGATGGAGGGACAGGTAGAGTGAGCTCCAGAGACGTCTATATCATCTCATTCGGTGGTCCCCCAATGTCTGCTCCATGATGTCAATGTCTTTAGCGGTGGTCCTCAGTGACTGGGACATTCTCTGCAGTAGCTCAGCCATGTCCACCTGCATCTGGGACATGTCTCTCAGCAACTGGGACATGATGTCAAGGCCCTCAGCCATGGCCATCTTAGACTGAGTAATGCCTTGGACACCACCACTCAAGGTACGCATGTTGCGTCCCAGGCTTTCCACTGTGGTCACCACCCTAGCTGTGTTGGCCTCGGTAGCACACATTGTCAGCGTCATCCCATCGTTTGAAGCCTTTGGGACTCCTCCAATCAGTCTTGCATGGCGCCGGAACATTGCGACTCGGTGCTTTTCACAGTTACTTCATTTGAAGCCTACTTGTGACAATAAGCGATTTTCATTTTCATGTCACGGCTCAGGCCTATCATCTGCATCAACTCTGGGAGAACTTCGTCCAGAGGCTCGGCATCTGACTGGGACCCAGCTGAGTCCTGGGATCCAGCAAACCTCCGACGGCTGTCTCTCTTGGATGTTCCTACCTCCACCTGATGTGCATTAGCAACTGTGTGGTGCACACCACATTGTGCTCCAGGAGCCTGTCCACTCATGTCACCCACCAAGATGTGCATCTCTGTGCTGGTGGAAGTTGGAGGTGATGGCTGTGGTCTCCTTGGAGCTCTCCTCCGATGTAGTGTCTTGGATAGCGGGGAGGGGGAATTGCCTCCGGATGACCCTCCTCAGATGGAAATCCTGCGAGACAATGGATGTGTGTTCAGTGAGAGGGAAGGATCATTTTGTCTGATATGAACAACTCACGTGAGACAAGTCATTTGGGTGAAGGGAGAGTGTATCCGCACCTCGCTGTTGGTAACTGGTCTCTCTTTGAACAAGGCCACGATTTACAGGTCTCATTCCTCATGGGGAATGAGAACTCGGATCTCTGGCATCCCACCCCCAGTCTTAACCTTTTCCCATTATTATGGGCTATCCTCTCCTGTGGGGACAACGAGAGGGCATAGTGAGCCGCATGCTTGATGGTCCGGGGTGTCTACAGCAGATGGCATGTGTGGACACCGCATCTGGACATGAAGGTGTTGTGTTGGTGGATGCCAGGGAATGCTGAGGAACAAACATGAAGATAAAATGTGGGGAGAGTGTGAGGTTTCAGCCAGTGATTTGGGGAGGGGCAGGTTTGTGAGTTTGAGGGGTGGCAGGTGGAACTGATGTCTGGAGAGAAGTTGTAACTTACTCTTGCTGCTCGGTGGACTTTGTTGGTCTTCTTCCGACATAGGACAGCGGTCCTCCTTGTCATGCTGCCCGCACTGACAGCCGCTGCTACTGCTTCCCAAGCGGTATTGCTGACCCTGCGGCTGATCCTTTGACCCCCCCATCAGGGGAACAAGATGGCCTGTCTCTTATTGACGGCGTCGAGAAGCTTGGCCAGGTCAGCATTGCCAAAGTGAGGAGCAGGTCTCTGACTGCCATGCTTGTGTGTTGACTGGGAGTGAGTGGCAAGGGAGCTTTTAAAAGCAGTTCCCTCTTGTTCGCGGTGAGAAGCTGAGGCGCGAGTCTGACAAATCAGACGGCGATGGAGCCAGTAATCGCAAGAATCTCATGGGGGCTCATTTTTCAATGTGGGCCGTGATCTCACCAACACAGCCGTTGAGAAAACCCCCATGAAATGCGCCCAAAATGACACTTCGAGGCTTTTTGCACCCCACATCTAATATTAGACACCGAATTTGGAGTTTTGGAAGTACTGGCTAGTTGGGTATGGTCAGTACTTTGTCTGTTGTGAACAGCCAAAAGGACGTGCTGTTTGATATCATTTGCCAGTCATTGGGATGTATGCTCTGCATTATTCCGGCAACTGACATTACACTGGCCCTGAAATTCACATACACTCCTTATTTGTGCGACAGGAAGAATATCTTTTTGACTTGATGGCAGCGTCCTGTTAGCTGAATATATCACTCCTATTGTTACTACATCGTAGCAGCGTGAAATAGCTAGCTTCACCTGTTGCTCCAATTTGTGAAACAACGTACCCTTCCAGAGTAATTTGAGGTAGACCAGGCAATTTTCAGGTCTGAGACTGGGGTCCTCAGACACTTTAAATTGAAACAAATGCTTGGCAATTAAGTTGTCCCTTGTGCATTCTCTATGGAAACACTTCTCCCAATCAGAGTCCATTTGCCAAACAATCAGAACTCTCTTCTTGTGCAGTATAAATTGTTGTCACTTTACAGTTGTATTCTTGAAAATTCTGTCCTGATGTGTGCAAGACATAAACCTTCAAAGACATGTCACTTCTCAGAAATACTCTTTACTTTCTGGTTCTTTGTAACCATGCCCACAGGCTTGTCGAACGGCACAAAGCACATAGCAGTCAACAGGCACACATAATCAAAGACCGAGCAATTGAGCAATTAAATACAACACTACCCCACACTACCCTGCTGGCTGTCGGGACCACTAGAAAATACAAATAACCTTTAGAGCAACCAATCATCTTGAGCCCCACTGCATTATGTAACAGATAAATCCTACCTTATCATACTTTCAGTGGCATAATGGCAATGCAGAAGACTCAAGGTGTTACTTGTTGATGCTGGCAACAATTCCAATAATAATGCCAGTTCATACTATTTTTATGAACGTCATCATTTTTAAAATTTTAACATTTTAAACTGCATATTTTATGCTGTATAATTTTCTACTCACTAATTCATCAACAATAATGTCCAATGTTTGCATATTTGGTTCCACGATGTCAAGATCAAATTTCAAAGTATTGTGCATCTTCAAAATGTACAGAATTTGCTGACTCTAGGGTCGCGATTCTCCACTGCCCACGACGGGTCGGAGAATAGCGGGAGGGCCTTCCCAACATTTTTCCCAACCTCCCGCCATTCCCCCCCCCCCCCCCCCCCCACGGCCGCCCCACGACACGAATCGCTGCTCGCCGATTTTTTTACAGCGAACAGCGATTCTCCCCTAGCCGATGGGCCGAGTTCCCAGGCCTTTACGGCCGTTTTCACGAACGCAAGCACACCTGCTCTCACCATTCGTGAAAACGGCCGCAAAGTGCCGTTAACGACAACCATGGCACCGATTGGCACGGTAGCACCACGGCCGTGCCAAGGGTGGCATGGGCCCGCGATCGGTGCCCACCGATCGCGGGCAGTGGGTCCGAAACCCGCGCACTCTTTGTTCCTCCGCCGCCCCGCTGGATCAGTCTGCGGGGCGGCTGAGGGGCATGACAGCCCGCGCATGCGCGTGTTTGACGCATATGCGTGATGACGTCATCTGCGCATGCGCGGGTTGGAGCCATCCAATCCGCGCATGCGCGGCTGACGGCATCGTGCGCGTCAGCCGCCGTGACCCTTGGCGCGCGGGCTTAGCGACGGTCGCTAAGCCTGCGATGCCGTGCTTCGCGAGGCCGCGCTGCTAGCCCCGACCAGAGGGGAGAATCGGGTCCCGGGAGGGGGCGCGGAGGCAGCCGTGAAACACGACCAGTTTCACGGAAGCCTTTACGACTCTCCGCATTTGCGGAGAATCGCGCCCTAGGAGTTTGCGTGAAATGGAATATTGCTTTACCCCGGTTTCGGAAGTTTGCATCCTTCATATGTATCATTTTAGTCAGGTAATAACTTTTGAACGCAGAATTCTCAGTTGTGCGATGAAATTATATTGCAAAGTTATCAGGTATATATCCAGTCGCACTGTTAAATCAAAAATAGCCGTTTAACATTCAGATGCTGATTTTTTTGTAAAAAATCTGGCACAAAACATAGCACAGTAGAAGTGCAGAAATTGTAACTCGCAATATAGGGATTATCATTCTTCCCTGATACTGTCCAATGCAAATTGGGCATTTCACCCACAGGCGTGTTCATATGGCCAGGGGCACATTCTCAGCTTTTCCAGTGCTGACCTCCAGAACTTCATCCTTCATAAACTCCCACTCATGCAAACTTCTGTCAAGGGCCATTGTAACCATGTAACCATTTACCAGTAGCCAACAGAGAGTGTCCATCGAAAAAAATATTTGAAATTACCTGTAAAAGTTCAAACTCCTTCTGGCTGTCCTATAAAGATCTCGTGCGTGGCTTTCATTGTCTGCACCTAAATTTACCAGCTTTAAAAAAAACAGTCCTCAAAAGACCTGTTAATGCTCAGATTATTGATTCAAATAATAGAGCTCTGTGGATAAATGGAAAGATTAAAACTAAACTGGAACTTTAGTTTTCCACTAAGAAAGCATATGATAACAATTGACCGAATATACTAAACACTATAATGAAGTAGAGAATAAGGAGTTTAAAAGGCTTCGTCAAATTGACATGAAAAAATGGAAACGCAGCAGCTAGGAAAAGCAACATCGTATTCAGAAATGCAAAGAGGGAATATAAATAAAATAAATATTGATGCAAATCAAAGCAAATATCAAACGTTTTTTCAATTAATACATTTTGAGAGAGTGGTAAAGGAGAATGTACTTGGCCAATTAAAGACAGCTCCAGATGTAAATAAATAATAATATCATAGTCGCTTATTGTCACTAGTAGGCTTCAATGAAATTACTGTGAAAAGCCCCTAGTCGCTGGTACGGGAACCTATTGGACAATAACAAAATAGTTGACTTATTAAATGAATACTTCACAATGATGGAGAGAAACATACTGTGAAAGCCATTGCATAAATTATGGAAGAGGCCGAAAATCAGAAGCCCCCATCCCCGAACATGGCACCATTCATTTTCGTCGGTGCGGGAGCGAGCTTAGCTCAGGATGAGAGCATGCACATTTCATGGTGGCAGCTGCCCATATAAATCAGCAGCTGCCTCCACCTATGTCTAATTGGCCCAGGTGTGTGAATCACGATATACGCATGTTCGACCTGGAGGGCTGATTTTGTTTTATTGCTTTCGAAAAATCTTTTGGCACAGCAGTGGAGCACAGAGTCAGGCCTTCTGCCCAGCCCAATTCTGCATCCAGCAACCTCCACGTTCAGTCTGGGAGCAGTGGGCATGATGTCCAGAGAATCAAGCAACCTGGAACGAGAAATCTTTTCCCCAAGTTGGATTTGTGGGGCTGGGAGGTGTGCTGACTCTGTGCTCCCTACATGGGATGATGCTGAGTCTGTAGAGAAAATAGCCAACCTTACCTGAGGAGATCATAGGGCAGCATGGTAGCACAGTGGTTAGCACTTTTGTTTCACAGTGCTAGGGTCCCAGGTTCGATTCCCGCTTGGGTCACCCTCTGTGCAGAGTCTGCACGTTCTCCCCATGACTTTGTGGTTTTCCTTCCACAAGTCTCGTAAGACGTGCTTGTTAGGTGAATTGGACATTCTGAATTCTCCATCTGTGTACCCGAACAGGTGCAGGAATGTGGACTGGGGGCTTTTTGCAGTAACTTCATTGCAGTGTTAATGTAAGCCTACTTGTGACAATAATAAAGACATGGACTGGAAGTCATTCCTCTGATTCAAAGATCCCTTTTATTATTTTAATATTTGTGTGTGTGTGCGTATGTCTGTAAAAAAACTGGGACTGGGTTGGGAAAAGGGTAGTAGGCAGCCAGTTACATTTTCTGTCTGTTTAATTAAAGACACTGTTCATAATAAAAGGTTACTTGTGTTTAAAAGTTACACACCTGGTGATTGTAGATTATTGAAGTCAACAAAAGGCCTTGGGAATTTGAATAAATCTAATTCCATTGCCTTTGCAACTCCAGGTCAATTGGGGCTGGAACTGACTGTGCACTAGCCCAGGGTATGCGACCATAATTTGGGGGTTCATCCTGGATCTTTAGACCTGTTGACAGTGACAATTTGGGGTACAGTATATATTAAAGAGACACCAGGTTTGTAATAGAATAACAGGATGGCTCTGGAAGCTGCTCAAGGTTTTCTTCAAGTAGTGGTCTTACCTTTGGTTCCTTTTGCAAGGGCTTCAAAAAGACAAGCTCATTGAATTGGCAAGTGAATTAAAAGTAGAGGTGCCGGTTAAAGCTAATTCTGCAGAGATATATATATTAGTTACGTGATTGGGTCTGTTAGAAACACAGGAGAGCCCATGAGCATGTATTTCAGGTGGTGCAGCATCAGAAGCACTCTCTGGTGGGTAAAACGATCTGGAGAGAATTGGGCTGTTTAGCAGAGGGCTAAATCGCTGGCTTTGAAAGCAGACCAAGGCAGGCCAGCAGCACGGTTCAATTCCCGCGTCAGCCTCCCCGAACAGGCGCCGGAATGTGGCGACTAGGGGCTTTTCACAGTAACTTCATTTGAAGCCTACTCGTGACAATAAGCAATTTTCATTTTCATTTGGTTGGAGTTCGAGCATGAGAGGTAATTATAAAGAACAGACATGCTAAAAGAGAGTTGAAGATATGGTAAAAAGATTAGGAAAGAGCATTTGAAATGAGGAAGTTGGAATTGGAGGAAAAGGCAAAGGAGTGTTTAAAGCACTGGAAATTAAAGAGGAGCTGCCAAGAGCTAGAGGGGAGCCAAACCCGAGAACAGAATCCAGTGGGGATGTGCTTACGTTTATACAGGTCCTACCAAAATATGAGAAAATGTATGTAGAGGCATTCTTCATGATATTTGAGAAAATAGCACCTAAAATGGAGTGGCTGAAGGAACATGGACATTACCCATGCAAAGTAATCTTAGATCATCGTGGGCTGAAGGGCCTGTACTGTGCTGTACTGTTCTATGTTCTAAAGTAAGCTGATGGGGCGGGCTTCTCTGTCAGAAGTGGTATCTAAGGGTAATGATAAGGTAAAAAAATGACTATTCTGGGTGCATATGAATTAGCTCTGGAGGCACACAGGCAAAAGTTTTGGAATTTAAGGAAACAGCTGGGACAAAACTACGATGAATTTGAAAGGGTTAAGCAAAACAATCTTAATAAGTTTAAGATACACAGGTGCTACGCAAACTGTCTTACTTGAGAAGGAATGGGTTTTCCCACCAGAAGTTTCAATGAAAAATAAGATGTCAGTGAATAGGATAAGTGGAGTTTATATCCCAATTACCTTGTATAAAGTACAATTGGAGTGTGATTTATTATGAGATCTAGAAGATATCGGAGTGGTTAAGAAGTTGCCAGTAGATGGAGATGGAGTAGACTTACTTTTGGAGAATGGTTTGACAAGGGTAAAGGTTATAACTTCACTTATGATTACAGAGAGTCTGAAGGAAGATAAGGAGACAGAACAGTTACAGGAACAGTTTACAGATATTTTTAGATCATGTGTGGTGACCATGGCCATGGCAAAACAAGAGATTGAAGTTACTCCACCATTGGATGGTAGAATAGTCAAAACTATCCTTGAGGATGAGGATAATTCCAAGCAAGTGTTTGATAGGTCTTCATTAACTTAGGCCCAGGAGGCTGACTGAGAGTTACATAGTTTAGCACAGTCAACAGAGTCAGCTCTCTTAGAAATTGAGGCTGGAGGGGTTCCGGAGTGCTATTATGTTAAGAACGTAGTTCTGATGAGGAAGTGGAGACATCCTCATAGACTTGCGGACGAGGAATGGACGATTGTCCATCAAATAGTGGTACCGCCCAAATATCATAGAGAAATACTGCAGGTGGCACATGAGATGCCAATGGCAGGACATGTGGAAGTTTGGAAAACTCAGGCTCAGTCAACAGGTATTTTTCCTGACTAGGATTGCATAAGGATGTAGTGTAATTCTGGAGAACTTGCCATACCTTCAGGTAACAGTTAAATCATAACATGTGATCAGTCCCATAGCAATGTTTGAAGAACCGTCTGGTTGAGTATTGGTAGATTGTGCAGAGCCATTGCCTAAAATGAAGGCAGGGCATCAGTACATACTTACGGTCATAGATATGACCACCTGATTTCCAGAAGCCATAACTTTAAGAGTAATTGGGCGGCTCAATGGCGCAGTGGTTAGCACTGCTGCCAATGACACTGAGGACCTGGGTTCGATCCCGGCCCCGGGTCACTGTCTGTGTGGAGTTTGCACATTCTCCCCCATTCTGTGTGAGTTTCACGCCCACAACCCAAAGATCGGAAGGTTACGTGGATTGGCCACACTAAATTGCCTCTTAATTGGTAAACAAAATTGGATACTCGAAATTTTTTTAAAAATGTTTAGAGCAAAAATAGGTAGTAGTGGAGAGATATCACCAGACTCTCAAAATCATGATTAGAGGCTTTTAAGAAGCTTGTTGGTCTCCCCTTGCTTTATCAAACTGATCCACCGAAAGAGCACCATACCTTGGCCCAATCCCCACTCTATCCCCTGAATCCCACTGACACTAAATGGCAATTTAGCATGGCCAATCCACCTAACCTGCACATCTTTGGACTGTGGGAGGAAACCGGAGCACCTGGTAGAAACCTACGCAGGCAGGGGGAGAATGTGCAGACTCCCAAGATCAGAATCGAACACGAGTCGCTGATGCTGTGAGGCGGCAGTGCTAACCACTGTGCCAACCTAGCTCCCCACCTCTGTAAGTGAAGAGCAATGAAAAGATCTCGTATGGATACTGCAAAAGCATAAGATGATTTGTAGGGACTCACCAGGGCGCACTACATTAACTGAGCATAATGCAAATGTAGGTGACTTGCCCAGGGTGTTGTAACACAATTTCAAACGTTTTGATAACACTTGTGACAAGGATCACTAACTAATTGGGGGGTAGGAGGCAGACAGTCAGGATAACAATGCAAGAAGACAAGAAATAATAGCTGGATATGCCATACAGTCCCTCAAGAATGTTTCACCATTTAACAATGTCGTAGCTGAACTTCTACATCAACTATTATAGACTAAAAGCAAATTACTGCAGATGTTGGCATCTGAAACAAAAACAGAAGATGCTGGACAATCTCAGCAGGTCTGACAGCATCAGTGGAGAGAGAATGGTGCTAACGTTTTGAGTTTGATGACTCTTTGTCAAAGCGATCTAGAAATAGGATGTGATTGATATTATTGTGGGGATATGGGGGAGGCATTGGGCAGTGAGGCTGGATAGAGGGACAGCGATAAGTGAAGACTGACAAAGATGGCACCCCAATCTCTTCCTGCACTGATGAGCTCAGCATGTCAGTGCAGGAAGCGTGGTTAGTGCATCCTCAGTGGGGCATTCCTCACCGATGCCAAAACTGAGTCCCATTCGGTAGCCAGATCGTTCTCCACGCTGCAGGCGGAAACACCCCGCTAAACGTGCCCAACACTGGACTTTTTTTCCCCATTAAATCGGCCCCATCATTTCCCTTTCCAGCTAATTGCTGGAGCTGCAGTGCAGCGTTGTGTGACTTGTATACAAGGACACTGAAATCTCTCTGAATATAATATATTAGCCTTTTCAAAATAGTCTCCTTTTCCATTCTTCCTACCAAGGTAAATGGATTCATATTTCCAACAGTATACACCATCTGCCACTTTCTTGGTCAATCATATAATCAGTCTATATCTCTTTGAAGCCGTCTTGAATCTTCCTCAAAGCTTATATTCCCCTACCTGGGTCTGTATTTTTTTTCCCCCAATTAAGGGACAATTCAGTGTGGCCAATCCACTTAACCTGCACATCTTTGGGTTGTGGGGGTGAGATCCACGCAGACACAGGGAGGATGTGTAAACTCCACACGGACAGTGACCCAGGGCCGGGATTCGAACCCGGGTCCTCAGTGCCGCAGTCACAGTGCTATCCACTGCGCCACATGCTGCCCTTTGAGGTTTGTATTGTTAGCAATCAGGGACATATTACACACAATCCCCTTGTCTAAGATGTTGATACAGATTGTAAAGAATTCCCAAGCACCGATTCTTGAAGCAGGCCTCTAATTATATCTTGCCATCCCGAAATATCCTGTTTATTCCTACTCCCTGCTTTCCTGGTGTCAAGCAATCCTCTATCTATGCTAATACTTACCCAAAATCCCAGGAGTCATAAAGAATTTAGTTTCCAATTGGCGGGGTGGGCGAAATGTTGTTCCCAGGAATTTTTACTGTGCCTCAGCTTTTCATTATACATCCTAATGACCTGATTGAAAGAATTGAGAATTGTATATCAAGTTTGCAGATGGCAACTAAGTTAGGAGGCACAGCAAGCTGTGGGGATGGAAGCAAGAAGATTCAAAGGATCACAAATAGTAAATGAGTGGGCAAGTCTGTGGTAAACGGAGTTCAATAGTAAGTAATGTTAGGTCTGCAAAAGACAAAATGGAATATTTTTTCAATAGTTCAAGAGTAGGAGAGGTGGAGGAACAAGGAAGTAGCTCAGTAGTGTAAATCATTTTGGGATGTGATTTTTAACCCTTCCCTCTTGCTCCCCAGTCCCTCCACCCTCAAACACTAGATCCTCACTGATACCCCCAATCCTGAACTGAACTATGCTTTTCGATATGATTGGGCTGCCAGTAGTCCCAGCACCACTCCGGAACTTCCTCCTGAGGTAGAGGTTGATGCTTTGCCTGAAAGAAATTTAGCTTCCCCAGTGTTACATTTCTGAGGGACAGTCATGGGGGTCTTCGATGGGCTCCCCACTGACTATACAGATGGAGGGTGGAGACTGTGGCATCCCATAATATCCTGCCCATAGTAAACTTGCATTTTAGCATTCTGGGCTGCATTCACAGCTACACCTTAGAAGGCAATGAGGTTACTACTGTCATGATATGCAGACATGCAGATAATGATGTACAGACAGGCAGCTAATGAACACAGAGAACAGGACATGACCAATGAGCAGGCAGGACACTCAGGGGTGGTATATCACTACAAAAGGCACAAGGCACATACACTCCGCCTCTTTTCACTGATGAACATCTACAGAGTGAGTCAGGGTGTATGTACACTATCACACCTCCAGCACGTGGCTAAGAGCTAGTCTGGTTCAGTCAGACAGAGTAACCACACTTAGGTTAGCAGTGAGTCAAATTCACAGAGAACTGTGTGAACCGTGCTACTGGTTCAATAAATCAGATTGAACTAACTGCAAGGTCTGGAGTATCTTTTGGTTAAAGCTGCATCCAGTTGCAGCCTGTGTTATCCCAGAGTACATAACATATCATGCTACCAGGAGACTGCTTAATCTAGGTGGTTTACCTCTGTTCCGTGACGACCAGCAAATATATCCTGGCACCATGGAGAATATTCAAGCTCCTCACCAGCTCACGACCTCTAGCAATCTCAGTGCCAACTGGAGGACATTCAAGCAAAAGCTTCTGCTGTACATCGAAGCCTCAGACCTCGTGGGTGCGTCTGGTGCAAGGAAGATCGCGCTTCTCCTCTCAACAGCGGGTGATCAAGCCATCCAACTCTTCAACTCTTTTCACTTCACCGAAGGCCGGGACAAGACAAAGTTTCAGACCATCCTGGACAAATTTGACAGTCACTGTGAAGTGGACACCAATGAAATCTTCGAGCGCTACATATTCAAACAGCGTCTACAAGGTAAAGATGAATCTTTCAACTCCTTCTTAACTAACCTCCGCCTGCTAGCGCTGTCCTGCAACTTTGGTGATATTGCTGACTCCATGATCAGAGATCAAATCGTTTTTGGAGTTCACTCTGATCCTCTGAGCAAGCAGCTACTGAAAATCAAGCATATGACACTGCCAGTCACGACTGAAACATGCACAGTGCATGAGCACGCCAAAAATCTCTGCCCAGTACAAATTGGCTGAAAATGAGAAACTTGCCTCCCACGAGGCAGAGAGGGTGCAGGCCATCTCCCGGATGCAGCGCCTCAGCATTGATGAAAGCGGCCACTTCGCTTGCTTTTCCCAGGGCGCCACGCATGCGCGATGCGAACAGGATAACGAAGCGGCCGACACCCGCACGACACATGTGCGACGACGCGCCGAGCGCCAGGACGCCGACATCATGACTTGCTCGAACTGTGGCAACACCCACTTAAAGAAACACTGCCCTGCAAGAAGCAGGCAATGTTTAAACTGCAGGAAGCCTGGCCACTATGCAGCCTTGTGCAGGTCTGCACCACCAGTCAGGGGACAGCTCTCCCAATTCCGATGACGGCGCGTTCAGAGTGTGCAACAACGATTATAGGATTCTGATCCTGGCAGCACAACAGATCCAGAGGAAGACTGCCTGGATTCCGCCTACTGTGTGGGCATCATTACGAAATGTGAATATGCCACATCCAACTCATCACAAATTCAATCCATCCTCACTGTGGATTCTGTGGATGAATGGCGTGCGGTGATGCAGGTCAACCACTGCTCCATCCAGTTTAAGCTGGACACAGGTGCTTCTGCCAACCTCCTCTCATAGGCAGATTTCAAACGCATGAAGAAGCCCCTCACGGTCCTTCCAGCAGCCTGCAAGCTCCTGGACTACAACGGAAATGCCATCACGGCACTGGGTTCCTGCCATCTGCTCGTCTCCAACCGGAGCACCCATGCACGGTTATGTTTTGAAATTGTCAAGCCAGACAGGGCATCCCTACTTGGCGCACATGCCTGCAAGCAGCTGAACCTCGTGCAGCGGGTTTACACAACAACATCCTCCAATGTGGATCTTCAGTCCGGCATTGACGACATCCTCACTCAATATCCAGATGTGTTCGACGGGATGGGCATGCTGCCATATTGATACAAGATTCTGCTATGACCGGATGCCAAGCCAGCAGTCTACGCACCACCCCGGGTCCCGGCTGTGCTGAGGGAGTGCCTGAAGGCACAGCTGAAGGATCTTCAGCAACAGGGCATCATTTCCAAGGTAACCGAACCGACTGACTGGGTCAGCTCGATGTGTTAGATGTGTTAGAAAGCCTTTGGGAGACCTGCGCATTTGCCTTGATCCCAAGGATCTCAAAAAGAATATAATGCGTGAACACTACCCCATCCCGAAGCGGGAGGAACTCACCAGTGAGGTGGCACACGCATGTTTTTTTCACCAAGTTAGATGCGTCACATGGATTTTGGCAAATCAGCTGGATGAGTCCAGCAGAAGGCTCTGCACCTTCAACACACCGTTTGGCAGATACTGCTATAATCGCATGCCATTTGGCATTGTCTCGGCATCGGAGATCTTCCATCGCATCATGGAGCAGATGATGGAGGGCATTGAAGGGGTTCGTGTGTACGTGGATGACATCATCATATGGTCCATGACCCCTGAAGAGCATGTTTCCCGTCTCCAGCAGGTATTCTGGCATGTCCATGCCAATGGCCTGAAGCTGAACAGGTCCAAATGTTGCTTTGGCACGTCGACACTCAAGTTCCAAGGTGACCAGATCTCTCAGCAGGTCATGCACCCGGACACAGACAAGATCAAGGCCATCAAAGCCATGAAGGTCCATGAAGACAAGAAGGCGGTGTTGTGCTTCCTGGGCATGGTCAATTTTCTGGGCAAGTTCATCACAAACCTGGCCTCACACATCACTGCCCTACAAAACCTGGTGAGTGGAACCTTTGAGTGGAAGGCAGCATATCATGCAGAGTGGTTGGAGCTGAAAGCCAAGTTCACCACTGCACCCATCTTGGCATTTTTCGCCCCAGACAGGGAGACGAAGATCTTGACAGATGCGAGCCAGAATGGCATTGGTGTGGTGCTGCTTCAACGTGATGACACTTTATCCTGGGCACTGGTAGCCTACGTCTCGAGGGCCATGACACCCAACGAAAAAAGGTATGCGCAAATAGAGAAGGAATGCCTGAGTCTTCTCACTGGCATTCTCAAGTTTCACGGCGATGTCTACGGCCTGCCGACATTCACTGTCGATATGGATCATAGGCCTCTGGTCCACATTATCCACAAGGACCTGAACAACATGAAGCCTCGGTTCAGCGCATCCTCCTCAAACTCAGAAGGTATGACTTTGACTTAGTGTACACACCTGGCAAGGAGCTCATCATCGCTGATGCATTGTCCCGCTCCATCACATTGCCTTGTGAACCGCTGGAAATCATCCGGCAGATTGAATCACAGGTGGAGCTGTGGACTAGCACCCTCCCGGCATCTGATGAGAAGGTGGTTTGTATCTGCGAGGAGACAGCCAAAGACCCCCTCTTGCAGCGAGTCATGCACCACCTCGCCAATTGCTGGCAGAAAGGGCAGTGCCCTCAATTTTACAATGTAAAGGACGACATGACGGTGATTGATGAATCCTCCTCAAGCTGGACCGGATTTTCATTCCACTCAGTCTCCAGAGCTTGGTGCACTGCCAAATCCATGAGGGACACCTGGGCGTCAAGAAGTGCAGACGCAGAGCTAGGCAGGCTGTCTACTGGCCCGGTATTAGCCAGGGCATCTCGAACATGGTCCTCAACTGTGCAACCTGTCAATGCTTCCAGCCAGCGCAGAGCAAGGAGACGCTCCAGCAACATGAAATTGAGACCTCCCCATGATCCAAGGTTGGCATCGACCTCTTTTGTGCGAATAGTCGTGACTACGTGTTGATTATTGACTCATTCTGCAACTACCCTGAAGTCATGAAGCTCTCAGACCTCACATCTCGGACCGTCATCAAGACCTGTAAGGAGACGGTCTCCAGGCATGGTATCCTTCTCACTGTCATAAGTAACAATGGCCTGTGCTTCAACAGCCACGAGTGGTCTATGTTTGGCAAGTCATACCATTTCAAACATATCACTTCCAGCCCACACTATCCACAGTTCAATGGGAAGGTTGAAAAAAGGGTGCACATTGTGAAACAACTCATCTGCAAGGCCGCGGATTCTGCTTCTGACCTCTACCTTGCGCTGCTTGCGTACAGGGTGACCCCACTGTCCACTGGCATGTCATCGGCTCAACTCATGATGAACATGGACCTACGGACGACACTTCCAGCCATTCACTTGCCCAACCTGGATCACCTCCCGGTGCTGCAGAAGGTGCAGCAGCTCCGAAACCAGCAAAACTAGGGCTATGATGCTCATGCCACCGGTTTTCCCGTGTTATCCCCAGCAGACACTGTCAGGATCAAGATACTGGATGGTGGCTTGTCTGCTCCAGCTGTCGTTGTTCGACAGGCTGCGCCCCACTCATATGTTGTACGTAAGGCTGATGGTTCTGTTGTGCAATGAAACAGACGGCCACTGCGCAAAGATTCCTGCCCGCAACCACTTTCTTCTCCGTTTCCGTCCGTCCTTTTGCCACCTCCTGATACCTTAAACAACGAGGCCAACAGCCAGGCTTCCATCCCGCCTGTCAAAGTGCCGTCGTCCCCACCACCACCTCTCCGGCAGTCGACGCAGGATCAGATGCAAGCCTCAGAGACTGGACTTATGAACATTTGTTTTGTTTGCTATGTTCTGTTTTCTCACATTAGACAGCTGTCTTCACCTATAAATACATTGACATATGCCACCGCTTGTAAATATGTTGATATATGCCGCCACATGTAAGTACGTTCCCATATGCCAACAAAACATTAAAAAAAGGGGAGATGTCATGATATGCAGACATGCAGATAATAATATACAGACAGGCTATTGAACACATAGAACAGGACATGACCAATGAGCAGGCAGGGCACTCAGGGGTGGTATCTCACTATAAAAGGCACGAGGCACTCACACTCCGCCTCTTTCCACTGATGAACACCTACAGAGTGAGTCAGGGTGCATGCACAGTATCACACCTCCAGCACATGGCTAAGAGCTAGTCTGGTTCAGTCAGACAGAGTAACCGCACTTAGGTTAGCAGAGAGTCGAACTCGTAGAGAACTGTGCTAACTGTGCTACTGGTTTAATAAATCAGATTGAACTAACTTCAAGGTCTGGAGTATCTTTTGGTTAAAGCTGCATCCAGTTGCAGCCTGTGTTATCCCAGAGTACATAACACATTAACTACTGCATCGCCGAATCTTCTAGTAGCATGCCATTTCGAACAATTTGGAACAGAAAAATCAACAATAAGCTATGTTGCTACTGGACCTATTCATAATGCTTCTTGAGCACCTCTCTGTAATGTTGTGGCAATATGGTTCAACATTTTCACTTGCTTACACATAAAAAAGACAACCATACCTCTTTGCCACCACACTGTAAAAGCTAACTAGCCATATACTATCAGATTATACGTATGATGTCAACTGCTACAAAATATTTTATCAAAGTAAACAGGAACAATGAATTCTGACAGGTTTGTCATTGCATTTACTCTCCTGCTGCAACAGAGGACACATGGAAGTGAAAAGTATTTGAAGCAATGCAAATTATTGTCAATTAATTATTTAATGATATCAGGGAAAAATCTAAACAAACTTATGCATTGGTGGCTTTACAATACATTTTCTCAAATGTTATTGTTATCTTATTTTATAATAAAATTAATCTCCACTCAAATGTTTCGCAATTCATATATTAAAGATGGTCTCTGTATTTTATGCCTGGAAAACCTTATTTTCTTGTAATTGTATTTATATCAGACTTCACTTTCAGCACCTCCATTAAAAATTTCAGAATCCGCTTTTATAATGGCTGCTGCGTCCTGCAATCCTGACACACCGTAATTACATCCTCCTACACATACAAGGTATATTAACTCCTTAGTTTTGCATCTCTGAGCTCAACCTTCACTGCAGAGAAACAATTGTCCTTCAATCAACTCTATTCTTGTTTCCAAAAGCACTGCAATTTTTTGTTATTTCATGTTAAATGATATCAAATCAAAGTGCAGTATCAACACAAGGATAAAATGCATAGCTTTAAAATGGGTACTGAATTACATCTGTACTCCCTGATCCAATTATTCCATGCCCTATAAACCAGATTCCACTGAAGACTACACTTGATTTTATCTCTTTATGTAACACCACTGGAGTCTGACTAACAATTAATGAAAGCATTTAATTACAAAGAGGTCACAAACCCATTTTCTTAGCATCTATTTTCAAAACTAATACTATATTATTTTAATAGAGCTTGTTCCAGCTTGGGAACAGCTTTCTATTAGCATTGTCCATGCTCGAAGTATTGAGATTTCAGCTAACTGAAGCTCTATGTGATTGTATTGTGATTTAGTCATCATATAAGCGTGTGAAGTTCTTCCCCCAATTCTAAGCACCACAGTCATTTACTTGGTCACTGTCTCCCTGTGTATTTTCTCAAACATACATGTTGGATTTCATAACAAGAAAAGGAATGACAATAATTAAACTGTCAAGACATTATTGTGGTTAAATTAGATAACCTCCAAAATTCAGCATGAGAATTGTGATGTACCCATTCAATGTAACAGAACCAGCACACCGACTCTGTGCAGCCTGATCATTTGGGTGGTTGTTGGATGCAGCCAGAGTTAACTGGTCTTTGCATTGGCTATATATATCAGTCCAAAATCATAACTTCATAACGAGGATAAAAGCTAGACTGCGCTACATTGCAGCTGGGCAGGAAGTGAATTTAACATCGGAAGCTGTGAAGAATGGTAGAACATGCGAAAAAGAAGGCTGCAAGGTTTTTCCAATGCTACGCTGGAGACGTTGGTGGAGGAGATGGAAGATAGGAAAGATGTCCTGTGTCCAGCCCAAGAAGGCCACCAGACATACACTGAATTGGCAGTGGGAGCAGACAGTCAATGTGGAGGTCAATGCCTGGGATAGAGCCAGGTCCAGGCTAAAGTGCTGCAAGATGATCAATGCTCTCATGCAAACGGTCAAGGTCAGTGATTGTATCGGAAAGTGTTTTATTCTACCAACTGCACCACTCACCTTACCGACTACTCAAGGCACCACAACCCCATCACTCACCTGCCAATAACCTCGAACAGGTATAGTTCATTCTTCGCATTCATAAGAATACCTTCAACCTCACACATTTAGCACGACAGCAGGTCTCGTACTCACCTCTCACAGCTTATCTACACTGAGCTGTTCAATGGCAGGCACAACACCCAAACACATTGCACCATACTCACAGGCATGTTTTCCTCTCTCTTGTAGGACAATGTCAGTGGCAACAGAAGGTGAACATGGTATTAAAATCCTCATAAAGACTGAAACATTTTGAAAACAGAAATTTGATCTTCCAGTTAGTAGCTTAAAGAATGACAAAGCAATATTTCACATTTTAAGGTGTTTACTATAATAACATAATAAAAGCTCTCTTGACTAAACACCACCCTTGCAGGCAACTTATACTTTCAACCATCGAATTAAATTCTTAACACAACCAGAAAATTATATTTCAGGTATATATTATACTGTCCTTTAAGATTAGGAATCAGTTCAAAATGATTCTTAGTTCCCAAGGATTTATGCATTTTCTTTTCCTTTCTCAGTCTGATAAGTTCTAACCTCAGAATTGTCCTTCATGGTGAGAGTATTACTGAACGTGCTCTCACCAGCACAAGCTAGGCAAATCTTCCAGCCTCATTTTAACTGCTCACAAATTTGGTCTTTTCAATCTGAGTGTATGCTTCCACCCACAATCCAATGCAGTGAACCATAGATATTTTCAGTTTCTCACTCTCTCTCTCTCCCAGACCCTGGCAGACAAACCCATTAGTCTGTGACATTCATTGCAAATTTGGGAAAGCACAATGGCTTCCTCTGTGCCCTTTGCATCTTCAAGTCCATCACCATGGTAATGTGAATCACATGGGCTGGCTTTCTATCCTGGTAGAGATGCCAATTAGCTATCCTAGACAACCAGACCTCTCTCATAGTGGAACTAAATCGACAGTTTAAAGCGTAACTGTTTACAACCTGGCATTCTTAACACTTTTCTGAGAATTTGGAGATTCAGAGTCTATCCACAGTTAGCACACAAAGGCTGCTGCCGTAGTCTCCAATTGTAAATACCTTGCACTTTCTCCCCAGTAAAACAATTTGGGTCCCCTTCAATCTCTAAAAATTAAACTACCCAAGTTTTTTGTCAGGCAAAATTCAGAATAGGCAACATGATGACTTTTATTTTACCTTAAATTCAGGACATAATAATATTATGAGCCTTGTTATTGTAACAACATGTGTGCTGGATGTCCTTTTTTTTGAAGGTGATGGTGCTGGGTCATTATTGGAAAATTCATCGCTGAGACATCAGTGAGCAGCAGAGCGGAAACCATTAAAGACTACAATATACTCCTAACTAATCCTATTTCACATAGCACATCACCCTCCTCCCACAATCTCTTCTGATTTGCAAGCTGAAAAGGGAGCAACAATGCATCTGTCACTTCCCCTCCCTCCCTCTCTACATCACTACCATACCCTTGTGTCTTTTCCCTTTCAGAAACCTACTGGGTCCAACTTGGTCAAGCAGTGTATGGACACCAAGAAGATAGAGATGATGAAGACCCAGTATTTTCACTTGATTTCACATTCGCAACCACCAGCAATATTGTCATTCACTTATCTAGAGGATAGATTTGAGACCAGATCTGCACATTGTGAGGAGGGGACACTTTCTGGATGCCCCTAGCAAAGCTATAGGAATTGCTCCCTAAATACTCTGGGCAGATATGACCTCCTGCTGATATCCCTTCTCCCACTCCTCCTCCTCCCTCTTCTCGCAGCTTGCCCTGCTTTGAGTGGCCTCCTTTCATTCTCCATGGCACGCTGCATTTAAAGGGAAATGCTAACTAGTGCACCGATGGCTGGGAGCAGCTGAAATGTACAGAGTCTCTAAAGTCAGAAAAAACCTTCAGTACCTGCCATGCTGCGCCCTGTAGATCTTTTAAACGTTGAAGAACTTTAAAAGATATCAAACATTTATAGAATCTTAGCAACGGCCTGAGGAAATCAACCAACAATTAATCTGTAAGTAGTTGATGGTCTCTTTACATAGCGCAGGTGGGTCTTCCTTCCTGCTGCTGTCTGCATGTTTAGCTATAAGATTAAAAGTAGGTGGTAGCTGAAACATTGAACTTCAAAATCACACCACTGGGGTCAAATCAGTGCTGTAGGTTGAGTGACATCACATTCTGCCTGCACTGCATATTTCTGGCAGATATTCACTGCACTCATGTTAATGCCCTCAGCAGTATGACATCTGGCATAATTCGCCCCATAAGTGTGCACATGCTGCAGATGCAGTTCTAGAGCTCAAACAGCATTCATTGAACCCATAAATGGGTGCTATTGAGGTCAAGTTCTTGTTCTTTCTTTCAAGCTTAGCTTACACTGCAATTTGCTGATTTTCCAAGGTTTCTGTTTCTGCCTCAAACCATCATATAGCCCTTCCCTGCTATGACAACATTAGCCAAGAATAATACATTAGTCACTGTCAATGTTATTCTGGAATCTTTTATCAGTCTACAGCAGACAGGTATTTTTGCTCTTTCGCTGTATCTCTTTCTTTTTTGTTTCATGCCAGTGCAACAGAACATCCAAGCTTTCCAGCGTGGGATTTGGGTGGGGGGGGGGGGGGGGGGGGGGGGGTACCTCAAAGATGCACTGGTGGGAATCCTTCTCAGAACTTTGGTTTTGCACTCGGTTTGTATGACAATTGCCCTAAAGCCCAAACTTCCTCTGGACAAGTGTACTGAAAAGCAATGTAAATCGTTAACTTCAGATGGTTGTGATATGGTTATGCTAATAGTTATTCTAAAAATGTTAGAAGAATCAAAACCCCTTCAAATTTCTGTAACTTCCCCATGAGGTTTCCCCTCACCCCTGGCCCTCCAGGGCACTCCCCCACATTCCCAATTGCCACCTCATCAACAGCACCTCATCTTTCGATTAGGCATCTTACAGCCTTCTGAACTTAACCTTGAGTTCAATAACATCAGACTGTGAACTCTCTCCTCCACCTTTACTCCATTTTTATTTCTATCAATTTATTTACATTTCTTCCATCAATCCGTTTTCCCCTCACCATTGCCTCCCCTCCCCCCACCCTACCCCACTAGGGTCATCTATTCCCTGTTCCAATATGCCCTTTAACACACTGCATACCTTTGTTCTGCTATTACCACACCCTGATCTCTTAATGTGCCACTATCAGCACCCTTCATTATCACCACCATTTACATTGTCTTTCTGCCCATGACATCTTTGTCAATCTCCATCTAGCAACCCCGCTGCTTCACCCACCTTGCCCCCCCGCCCCGCCCCCCCACACACACACACAACGGTATAAATCTCATCCTACTTCCAATCCTCTCCAGCTTTGACAAAGAGTCATCCAGACTCGAAGCATAAACTTTGTTCTCTCTCCACAGATGCTGTCAGACCTATTGAGATTATCCAGCAATTTCTGTTTTTGTGTCAGATTCTAGCATCTGCAGTAATTTGCTTTTATCTGAAAAACTAGTGTTGGATTCTACTATCTTTTCTTCTTCGCGAAAGTGTTGCTCCAGCCTATCCCTTCCTCCAACTAACGCTCCATGTAAATGTTACTTTGTGATATATTTCCTTCAAATTGCTGCCCCTATCTCTTACTCTCTCTCACATTCCTCCCATTCCAACAGGGCTATGAGCCGGGTGGAGGAAGATGGGTGTCCTTGGGCTGGCATAGACAAGATGGGCTGAATGGTCTCCTTCTGGGCTGTAATTTTTCTATGATCCTATGAAAGGGGATTCTATGTCTAGGTGTATGATTCTCGCTTTTGGGCAGCACGGTGGCACAAGTGGATAGCACTGCGGCTTCACAGTGCCAGGGTCCCAGGTTCGATTCCCTGCTGGGTCACTGTCTGTGCGGAGCCTGCACGTCCTCCCCGTGTCTGCATGGGTTTCCTACGGGTGCTCCAGGTTCCTCTCACAGTCTAAAGACATGCAGGTTAGGTGGATTGGCCATGATAAATTGCCCTTAGTGACCAAAAAGGTTAGGAGCGGTTATTGGGTTGCAGGGACAGGGTGGAAGTGAGGGCATAAGTGGGTCGGCGCAGACTCGATGGGCCTAATGGCCTCCTTCTGCACTGTATGTTCTATGTTCTATGAAAGTGATGGTGCCGTCACCAATTTTACCTTCTCACAGCATGTTCCAGATTTCTCCTATTTCTCCCTCCTTCCACAGTACTGGTCCTAACTACCTGTATATTACGTACATTAATATCTTGTTACTCAATTTACTTATTTCCAGAACGGTCGGATGGTTGGTGTTCAGTAACACTCAAAGTCTTCAAATTAGGCAAACACTGTTTTTTGAGTAACGATTATAAATAATTATGAGTTTGTTCACTGTTCTACAACTATAACTGAAGATTAGATAAATAAGATTAAGTATATGTAATGTTTAACTACTCACTAAGCTATATCTCTAACACTCTGTTCACTAGTCACTCTTGATACGAAGAGGAGTGAACCCTCTCTGAGTTTAGCTTATATACATTTATCTGGTGCGGCCATCTAGTCGTTGTCTAGCAGTTACTTACAGATGTTAACATAAGAACATAACTTAAGAACTAGGAACAGGAGTAGGCAATGTGGCCCTTCGAGCCTGCTCTGCCATTCAATTAGATCTTTTGTGGACTCAGCTCCACTTTCCCGCCTGAACACCATAACCCTTTATTCCTTTATTCTTCAAAAAACTATCTATCTTTATCTTGAAAACATTTAATGAAGGAGCCTCAACTGTTTCACTGGACAGGGAATTCCATAGATTCACAACCCTTTGGGTGAAGAAATTCCTCCTAAACTCAGTCCTAAACCTAATTCCCCTTATTTTGAGGCTATGACCCCTAGTTCTGCTTTCACCCGCCAGTGGAAACAACCTCCCCGCATCCATCCTATCTATTCCCTTCATTATTTTATATGTTTCTATAAGATCCCCCCACATCAGCCAGACCCTATCCCATTCACTTAAACTATCCAAATCCCTCTGCAGACTTCCAGTATCCTCTGCATTTTTTGCTTTACCACTCATCTTAGTGTCATCTGCAAACTTGGACACATTGCCTTTGGTCCCCAACTCCAAATCATCTATGTAAATTGTGAACAATTGTGGGCCCAACACTGATCCCTGAGGGACACCACTAGCTACTGACTGCCAACCAGAGAAACACCCATTAATCCCCACTCTTTGCATTCTATTAATTAACCAATCCTCTATCCATGCTACTACTTCACCCTTAACGCCATGCATCATTATTTTATGCAGCAATCTTTTGTGTGGCACCTTGTCAAAGGCTTTCTGGAAATCCAGATATACCACATCCATTGGCTCCCCGTTATCTACTGCACTGGTAATGTCCTCAAAAAATTCCACTAAATTAGTTAGGCATGACCTGCCCTTTATGAACCCATGCTGCATCTGTCCAATGGGACGATTTCCATCCAGATGCCTCGCTATTTCTTCCTCGATGATAGATTGCAGCATCTTCCCTACTACCAAAGTTAAGCTAACTGGCCTATAATTACCCGCTTTCTGCCTATCTCCTTTTTTCATGTCACGTTTGCTAATTTCCAATCCGCCGGGACCACCCCAAAGTCTAATGAATTTTGGTAAATTATCACGAGTGCATTTGCAATTTTAATACCCTGGGATGCATTCCATCAGGGCCAGGAGACTTCTCTACCTTTAGCCCCATTAGCTTGCCCATCCCACCTTCTTTGTGATAACAATCATCTAAAGGCCCTCACCTGTCATAGCCTCATTTCCTGTTATTTGTGTCTTCCACTGTGAAGACCGACCCAAAAAACCTGTTCAGTTCCTCAGACATTTCCTCATCTCCCATTATTAAATCTCCCTCTTATCCTCTAAAGAACCAATATTTACCTTAGCCACTCTTTTTTGTTTTATATACTTGTAGAAACTTTTACTATCCGTTTTTATATTCTGAGCAAGTTTACTCTCATAATCTATTTTACTCTTCTTTAGAGTTTTTTTAGTAGCTTTCTGTTGCCCCCTAAAGCTTTCCCAATCCTCTAGTCTCCCACTAATCTTTGCCACTTTTTATGCTTTTTCCTTCCATTTGATACTCTCTCTTATTTCCTTAGATAGCCCTCTTTCTACCATCCTTCCTTTTTGTTGGTATAAACCTTTGCTGAGCACTGTGACAAATCGCTTGGAAGGTTCTCCACTATTCCTCAACTGTTTCACCATAAAGTCTTTGCTCCCAGTCTACCTTAGCCAGCAATCCTCTCATCCCATTGTAATCTCCTTTGTTTAAGCACAATACACTAGTGTTTGATTTTACCTTCTCACTCTCCATCTGTATTTTAAATACCACCATATTGTGATCGCTCCTTCTGAGAGGATCCCTAACTATGAGATTGTTAATCAATCCTGTCTCATTATACAGGACCAGATCTAGGATCGCATGCTCCCTCGTAGGTTCCACTACATACTGTTCTAGGAAACTATCGTGGATACATTCTATAAACTCCTCCTCAAGGCTGCCTTGACCGGCTGGTGAAACCAATTGACATGTAGATTAAAAACCTCCATGATAACTGGTGTACCATATCTACATGCATCAGTTATTTCTTTGTTTATTGCCCACCCCACTGTAACGCCACTATTTGGTAGCCTATAGGCTACTCCTATCAGTGACTTTTTCACCCTACTATTTCTAATTTCCACCCAAATGGATTCAACCTTATCCTCCATTGAAACGATGTCATCCCTCACGACTGCCCGGATGTCATCCTTAAATAACAGAGCTACACCATCTCCCTTACCATCCACTCTGTCCTTGTGAATAGTTTGAAACTCTTGGATATTTAACTCCCAGTCGTGACCATCCTTTAACCATTTTTCAGTAATGGCCACTAAATCATAGTCATTCACAATGATTTGCACCAACAACTCATTTACCTTATTCTGAATACTATGAGCATTCAGGTAAAGTATCCTTATGTTGGCTTTATACCTCCGTTTTAACCCCTTACATACCTGCAGATATACAGATTACTACACTACCCACCACTCTTTTCCATTGAAACATCTTCTTTCACAAATACTGCTTCCAGGATGTCCCTTCTTTTGCTTTTCTTTAACAAGGGTTCAGGTCTCTTTATTTCCAAAATCACCTTTCCACAACTCTGCCCAGACTTCTCTTAAAATGCTGTTTTCACAATTTCAAAATCACTATTCCCAGCTCCTCCCTTTCTCACCCCGCCCATAGGCTGCTTTCACCTTCTGCCTCCTCTGTCCCTCTCCCTAACACTGCTCCCTCACAAGATTTACACCAACTTCTCTTCCAACTCCCCTTCCCCCTGACATTGCTCCCAAGTTTCTCTGTTGGTGCTCCAGCTGGAAGTGATTGACACTGCTGCACAGTTTTGGTGGCAATTATTTTTAGATGAGAATTTCTACCTTATGTGGACAGTGGCGTCAATTCCTTGAAGCAGTAGTGACAGATTGGAAGGACTCAAAGAGGTAATTGTGTGAGGGGACGAGAGCACATTGATTTTTAGTTGAGAACACAAATACATGGGCAGCAAAATCTGATAAGATGTAAATATAGGTGCAGGATTGTCATGTGTGATGAACCTGTCATTCCCAAAGCAGGTAGCAGACAGCAAGCACACTTTGTGATGTCTTTTCATTTTAAAATGATTGCAGTATTCAGCCAGCAATTATGTTGTTGAGCTGCTGCATCCATGAACAAGGGGTGTAAAATTGTAAGCTGCAAGCCCCACTTAAATCTATTTATTTTTAATTTAGAGTACCCAATTCATTTTTTCCATTTAAGAGGCAATTTTTTAGTTTGGCCAATCAACCTACCCTGCACATTTTTGGGTTGTGGGGGTGAAACCCACACAAACACGGGGAGAATGTGCAAACTCCACACGGACAGTGACCCAGAGCCGGGATCGAACCTGGGACCTTGGCACTGTGAGGCAGCAGTGCTGATCACTGCGCCATGTTGCCCACAGCACCACTTAAATCAAACCTGCACTACATGAAGCCAGCCTGCACCTTAGAGAGCAAGGTGCATTTTGATTGGAGCAGGCGTTAGAAATGGTTGCAGAAAAGAGTATGGCCAAGGACAGTACTGAAATATAGCACAACATAGTAGAGAGAGGGCTCCAAGGTTTTCCATTGCAGCATTGGAAATATTGGTCAATGAGGTAATGAGGAGGAGACAAGTTATTTATCCAGAAGGGACAAAGTCTGTGAAGGTAGTGGGAGCAAGTAGCAATGGAGATTAATGCACGGTATCCAGCCCCAAGGACCTGGATACAATGCTGTGAGCAATTAAATTAATTCACAGGAATGGTCAAGGTCGGTGAAAGCATCTTAAAATGCGATATTCTTACAACTGTACCATAGGTTTGGCAGACTGTTCCATTCACCATACCACCATCTCACATCTACTTACAAAGTCGATCAATAAGAACTCATACTTCACATTCATAGCATCACCTAACCCACAGACATTTAGTACAGCTGGAATTGTAGTATTAGGGTTCGGCACATAAAGGGTTAACATATGGGGCCCGGGACAGGCCGAGCAGCCATACAAAAGAACCCGAGCCCCGCCGGCGCCGTGCTAACCTGGTCTTACCCGGCGGAACCTCAGCGTTAATGGATCCGGGGCGGCCTGTGGGGGCAGGGAGGGGGGTCCGATACTGGGGGGGGGGGCCTCTGCTGTGGCCTAACCCGCGATCAGGGCCTATCGATCGGTTGGCCGGCCTCTTGGGCTTGGGGCCTCCTTTGTTCCTTGCTGGCCCTGTAGCCCTACGCCATGTTGCGCCGGGGCCGGTGCGGAGAAGGGAGACGCCGCGCATGCGCGGAAATTGCGCCGGTCCCACTGCGCATACGCTGACCCGCAGCGCCCATCTGACGCAAGGATCGCCAGCTGGAGTGGCGTCGGTCGCTCCCCTGCCATGCTGGCCCACTGTAGGTGTCAAAATTGCTGCTCCTGAGGCCATGTTGACGCCGTCTGGAAACGCGACAGCATTTATGACGGCGTCAACTTTTGGCTTCAGGATCAGAAAATCCCTCCCAAGATCTGTACCTAGGAGTCGGTGTAGTATCTGACAGAGTCACGACGAGAAGAAAACATGGGGCGGGATTCTCTGAAAATTGGTCCCTACGTCGGCGGGAAAACCGCCACCAATGACTCCAACGTCAATGGCCCCCAAGGTGAGGAATTCGCTCCTTTCTAGGGGGCTAGGTTGCCATTGGAGCTGTTCCCACCGCTCCAGCCACCGCCGAAGGGTCAGCGCATGATCGCGTATACATGGAATGGCCAGCGTGATCTCGCACATGCGCAGACCGGCTAGCATATTTACGCACATGTGCGGGGGTTCCCTTCTCTGTCCCAGATCCGGGCAATATGGTGGAGCCCTACAGGGGCCCGCACGGAGGATTGAATGCCCCCCAAGGAACCAGCACGCCCGCAGATCGGTAGGCCCCGATCGCGGGCCAGGCCACCATGGGGGCCCCACCCCCCAGGGTCGGATTCCCCCGCTCTTCCCCCAGGTCCACCCCTGCACACTTACCTGCCAGGCTCCGTCGTGCGTGAGGTGAGTAATTAACGCCGGCAGGACTGGCCAAAAACGGACGGCCACTCGGCTCATCGGGGACCGGAGAATCGGCAGGGGGCCGCTGTCACAGCCCCCAACTGGAGTGGCGGGAATCCCACCGGCACCCTGAAATGGCGTCGGAGAATAGGGCAGCTGGCGTTGGGGCGGAGGGGCTGGATTCCCGCCTAACCCCCCCCCCCGGTGCTGGGTCGGATAATCCAGGTTCCGTAGTCAGCTCCTAGCAAAGGCAGATTTACAATGAAACACATCATGCCTAGGCACAGGGCCCGACCAATGAAGGGGGCTCTGTATCAGTCTGGTGCACTGAGCATCCAGTCGCAGGTTGATTACTGTGCATTTGCTGAAATGCTCATTTGTATTTGTTGAGTCTATCAGCAGCAAATGCAGAGCAAAATCAAAATCTGATTGATAAGTCTGAAAGAGCAGGGAAACTGGTAATGAACGGCACACACAGGTGAGAACATGACGCAAGGCGAGAGAAAGGTTGCTGAGGTTTGTGCATCAAGCCACGAGGAGCCAAGTAGATTTGTGCTGAGCATCAGCATTAACGCATGGCGGCCAGCACCGGACACATGTGCACAGAAGCTGGATCAAGCCACAAGGTGAGCCACTGAGGAGGTGAGCAGGTTTGTGCCAAGCGCTGGCACTAGCAGACCCAGGACAACAACAGCAATAGACACGTGAGGTGTGTTACCCCAAATCAATCATGAGGAGCCGTTGAGCAGAAAAGTGTACCCAGGCCTGAAAAAGGCGCCAAAGAATGCCCCAGCGTGAGGGAGATACACGGCAGTCATGAGAACGAGGCAGGCTGCCTCGAAGCCTCCGGCAAGCGGGGTGAGTGAAATTGTGAGAATGGGAGACTGTGAAGGAAATTGTGAGGGGGTGAACAAAGAACCAAAGAACAAAGAAAAGTACAGTGCAGGAACAGGCCCTTCAGCCCTCCACGCCTGTGCCGACCATGCTGCCCGTCTAAACTAAAACCTTCTACACTTCCAGGGTACGCATCCCTCTATTACTATCCTATTCATGTATTTGTCAAGATGCCCCTTAAATGTCACTATCGTCCCTGCTTCCACCACCTCCTCCGGCAGCGAGTTCCAGGCACCCACTACCCTCTGTGTAAAAAACTTGCCTCGTACATCTCCTCTAAACCTTGCCCCTCGCACCTTAAACTCATGCCCCCTTGTACTTGACCCCTCTACCCTGGGAAAAAGCCTCTGACTATTGACTCTGCCTATGCCCATCATAATTTTGTAGACCTCTATCAGGTCGCCCCTCAACCTCCATTGTTCCAGTGAGAACAAGCCGTGTTTATTCAACCTCTCCTCATAGCTAATGCCCTCCATACCAGGCAACATCCTGGTAAATCTCTTCTGCACCCTCTCTCAAGCCTCCATATCCTTCAGGTAGTGTGGCAACCAGAATTGAACACTATACTTCAAGGGTGGGGTGAAGAATGTGAGGGGCAGGGGAAGGAAAGTGTCTAAGTGCGTGAGGAGGCTGTGTGAAGACTTGCAGGGAGGGAGAGCTTAAGAAGACCGGGTTGCATTATGGAGGGAGAGAGAGTTTCTGATGGGGTTGGGGGTCCACAGGGAGGGAGAGTTTGCGAGTTTGGATTGGATTAGTTTATTGTCACTTGTACCGAGGTACAGTGAAAAGAGTTTTCCTGCGAGCATCTCAACATATCATTAAGTACATGAAAAGAAAAGAAAAAGAAAATACCTAATAGGGAAACAAAAGCTACACAATGTAACTACATAAACACTGGCATCGGGTGAAGCATACAGGGGTGGAGTGTTAATCAGGTCAGTCCATAAGAGGGTCGTTTAGGAGTCTGGTAATAGCGGGGAAGAAGCTGTTTTTGAGTCTGTTCGTGTGTGTTCTCAGACATTTGCATCTCCTGCCCGACGGAAGAAGTTGGAAGAGTGAGTAAGCTGAGTGGGAGGGGACTTTCTTTATGTTACCCGCTTTCCCCAGGCAGCGGGAAGTGTAAATGGAGTCAATGGATGGGAGGCATGACTGGGCTGTGATCACGACTCTCTGAACTGTCTTGCGGTCTTGGGCCGAGCAGTTACCATACCAGGCTGTGATGCAGCCAGATAGGATGCTATCTATGGTTCATCTTTAAAACTTGGTCAGAGTTAATGTGGACATGCCGAATTTTCTTAGTTTCCTGAGGAAGTATATGCGCTGTTGTGCTTCCTTGGTGGTAGCTGATGTGTTGGGTAAGCTGGATCTACGAGGACTGCGTTTACTGTAGTGGTGAGAGAAACAGGCGTCCAACACTTGAAGAAATGCAACTCTATTTTATTGAACACTTAACAATAATGCATGCTTTAACTATGACTTGACTGGAGTCCACCCCTGAGGCTAGCCTGACCAGACTAACTGACTACCACATGGTGTTTGTTCTAATTGCTGCTCACGAGCTCTGACTGCCTCAGAAGCTGGATCCCGAAAGAGTGGGAAAACTAGTGCTCTCTGGCTTTATAGTGGTCATAAGAACATAAGAACATAAGAACTAAGAGCAGGAGTAGGCCATCTGGCCCCTCGAGCCTGCTCCGCCATTCAATGAGATCATGGCTTATCTTTTGTGGACTCAGCTCCACTTTCCGGCCTGAACACCATAACCCTTAATCCCTTTATTCTTCAAAAAACTATCTATCTTTACCTTAAAATCATTTAATGAAGGAGCCTCAGCTGCTTCACTGGGCAAAGAATTCCATAGATTCACAACCCTTTGGGTGAAGAAGTTCCTCCTAAACTCAGTCCTAAATCTAGTTCCCCTTATTTTGAGGCTATGCCCCCTAGTTCTGCTTTCACACACCAGTGGAAACAACCTGCCCTACCCTTTCTATTCCCTTTTTAATTTTAAATGTTTCTATAAGATCCCCCCTCATCCTTCTAAATTCCTACTCAACCTCTCCTCATAATCCAACCCCTTCAGCTCTGGGATTAACCTAGTGAATCTCCTCTGCACACCCTCCAGTGCCAGTATGTCCTTTCTCAAGTAAGGAGACCAAAACTGAACACAATACTCCAGGTGTGGCCTCACTAACACCTTATACAAATGCAACATAACCTCCCTAGTCTTAAACTCCATCCCTCTAGCAATGAAGGACAAAATTCCATTTGCCTTCTTAATCACCTGTTGCACCTGTAAACCAACTTTCTGTGACTCATGCACTAGCACACCCAGGTCTCTCTGCACAGCGGCATGCTTTAATATTTTATCGTTTAAATAATAATCCCGTTTGCTGTTATTCCTACCAAAATGGATAACCTCACATTTGTCAACATTGTATTCCATCTGCCAGACCCTAGCCCATTCACTTAACCTATCCAAATCACTCTGCAGACTTCCAGTATCCTCTGCACTTTTCGCTTTACCACTCATCTTAATGTCATCTGAAAACTTGGACACATTGCCCTTGGTCCCCAACTCCAAATCTTCTATGTAAATTGTGAATAATTGTGGGCCCAACACGGATCCCTGAGGGACACCACTAGCTACGGATTGCCAACCAGAGAAACACCCCTTAATCCCCACTCTTTGCTTTCTATTAATTAACCAATCCTCTATCCATGCTACTACTTTATCCTTAATGCCATGCATCTTTATCTTATGCAGCAACCTTTTGTGTGGCACCTTGTCAAAGGCTTTCTGGAAATCCAGATATACCACCTCCATTGGCTCCCCATTGGTAATGTCCTCTGCACTGGTAATGTCCTCAAAGAATTCCACTAAATTAGTTAGGCACGACCTGCCCTTTGTGAACCATGCTGCGTCTGCCCAATGGGACAATTTCTATCCAGATGCCTCGCTATTTCTTCCTTGATAGATTCCAGCATATTCCCTACTACCGAAGGTAAGCTCACTGGCCTATAATTTCCTGCTCTCTGCCTACCTCCTTTTTTAAACAGTGGTGTCACATTTGCTAATTTCCAATCCACCGAGGCCACCCCAGAGTCTAGTGAATTTTTGTAAATCATCATTAGTGCATCTGCAATTTCCCTAGCCATCTCTTTTAGCACTCTGGGATGCATTCCATCAGGGCCAAGAGACTTGTCGATCTTTAGCCCCATTAGCTTGCCCATCACTACCTCCTTAGTGATAACAATCCTCTCAAGGTCCTCACCTGCCATAGCCTCATTTCTATCAGTCACTGGCATGTTATTTGTGTCTTCCACTGTGAAGACCGACCCAAAAAACCTGTTCAGTTCCTCAGACATTTCCTCATCTCCCATTATGAAATCTCCCTTCTTATCCTCTAAAGGACCAATATTTACCTTAGCCACTCTTTTTTGTTTTATATATTTGTAAAAACATTTACTGTCTGTTTTTATATTCTGAGCAAGTTTACTCTCATACTCTATCTTACTCTTCTTTATAGCTTTTTTAGTAGCTTTCTGTTGCCCCCTAAAGATTTCCCAGTCCTCTAGTCTCCCACCAATCTTTGCCACTTTATATGCTTTTTCCTTCAATTTGATACTCTCCCTTATTTCCTTAGATATCCACGGTCGATTTTCCCTCTTTCTACCGTCCTTCCTTTTTGTTGGTATAGACCTTTGCTGAGCACTGTGAAAAATCGCTTGGAAGGTTCTCCACTGTTCCTCAACTGTTCCACCATAAAGTATTTGCTTCCAGTCTACCTTAGCTAGTTCTTCTCTCATCCCATTGTAATCTCATTTGTTTAAATACAAAACACTAGTATTTGATTTAACTTTCTCACCCTCCATCTGTATTTTAAATTCCACCATGTTGTGATCGATCCTTCGTCGTGTCCTGTCTGGTGATTAGCTGCTATGTTCAGTGTGTTTACTGGTCATCCTGTGTGTCAATCACTGCCTGTCTGCACACCATCATATACCTGGATGTATATTATGACAGTAGCGTCGACATAGACGTGGACCAGGACAGATGTTTGCAGATGTGTACCCATAGGAAGTTGAAGCTGCCAAACATCTCCACCTTGGCCCACTTGATGCTGACAGAAGTGTGTACAGTACTTTGCTTCTAAAGAGTAGTGGTGGAAGGGCACTCTCAAAAGGAGAAAGGTGACTAGTGGTGTTCCACAGGGATCCGTGCTCGGACCACTGTTGTTTGTGATATACATAAATGATCTGGACGAAGGTATAAGTGGTCTGATGTGCATGTTTGCAGATGATACTAAGATTGGTGGAGTTGCAGATAGCAAGGAGGACTGTCAGAGAATACAGCAAAATATAGATAGATTGGAGAGTTGGGCAGAGAAATGGCAGATGGAGTTCAATCCAGGCAAATGCGAGGTGATGCATTTTGGAAGATCTAACTCAAGAGCAGACTATATGGTCAATGGAAGAGTCCTGGGGAATATTGATGTACAGAGAGATCTGGGAGTTCAGGTCCATTGTACCCTGAAGGTGGCAACGCAGGTCGATAGAGTGGTCAAGAAGGCATACAGCATGCTTGCCTTCATCGGACGGGGTATTGAGTACAAGAGTCGGCAGGTCATGTTACAGTTGTATCAGACTTTGGTTAAGTCACATTTGGAATACTGCGTGCAGTTCTGGTCGCCACATTACCAGAAGGATGTGGATGCTTTAGAGAGGGTGCAGAGGAGGTTCACCAGGATGTTGCTTGGTATGGAGGGTGCTAGCTATGAAGAAAGGTTGAGTAGATTATGATTGTTTTCATTGGAAAGACAGAGGTTGAGGGGAGACCTGATTGAGGTCTACAAAATTATGAGCGGTATGGGCAGGGTGGACAGCAACAAGCTTTTTCTAAGAGTGGGGGTGTCAATTACAAGGGGTCACGATTTCAAGGTGAGAGGGGAAAAGTTTAAGGGAAAGGTGCGTGGAAAGTTTTTTACGCAGAGGGTGGTGGGTGCCAGGAATGCTTTGCCTGCGGAAGTGGTAGAGGCGGGTACGATAGCATCATTTAAGATGCATCTGGACAGATATATGAACGGGTGGGGAACAGAGAGAAGTAGACCTTGGAAAATAGGCAACAGGTTTAGATAAAGGATCTGGATCGGTGCAGGCTGGGAGGGCCGAATGGCCTGTTCCTGTGCTGTAACTTTCTTTGTTCTTTGTTCAAAGTCCATGATCAACTCTTTAGTTTTGCTGGCATTGAGGGAGAGATTGTTGTTGCTGCACCACTCCACTAGGTTGTCTATCTCCCTCCTGTATTCTGACTCGTAGTTATTCAAGATTCAGCCCACTATGGTCGTATTGTCAGCAAACTTGTAGATGGAGTTGGTTGTGAGATGAATGGGCATGAGGAGAGTTGAGTGAGCATTGTTTGAAATCCATTATCAGAATCACAGCTTCAAAATTAACAGGTTCATTCAATTTTTTCAGAGCTTGAACCTGATAAAAATGTGAGATTGACTGTGCATATAAAATGACAGCTCTTTCAGACACTTTATTAGATGCCTAAAATCATTTTGTTTTGCAATGTGAAGCGACACCAACAATCTGACAGTCAAAAACGCAGAAAATTGATGGCGAGGCGAAAGGACGAAGGGAGGCAAAAAGACAGCTTGTCATTTTCCATTAAAAAGTGTGAAGTATTTAACAGTGCATAAACAGCACATTCATCGTCATTCAAAAGTATGGGCGAATTATTTGATGACTTAGACTTGCCAATTTCCAGAGATAGCACATGGCCTGAAAATGTTGAACAACAAGTGGACTCTGAACAATATGATATTGCTTATTCGATTCTGAACATTGCCCAAAATCTGTTGCAATGGGTATGATAGAATATTTCATATTAAATAAACCAGAAAACATAGGTAATATGGAAGCTCTGTCCTCTCTCCAATGGGCGGCACGATGTCACAGTGGTTAGCACTGTTGCCTCACAGCACTAGGAACTCGGGTTTGATTCCCAGTTTGGGTCACTGTCTATCTGGAGTCTACACGTTCTCCCCATGGCTGCATTGGTTTCCTCCCATATTCGAAAGATGTGCAGGTTAGGTGGATTGGCCATGATAAATTGCCCGTTGGTGTCCAAAAGGATAGGTGGAGACGTGGGCTTAAGTAGGGTGTTCTTTCCAAGGGCCAGTCCAGACTCGGTAGGCCGAATGGCACTGTAAATTGTATGATTCTATGATATGAGAAAGGTGTCTGAGGTTGGAGACCAAAAGCAGATTTCAAATCTTCATAAGCCCTATTTTCTGCAAGTGAAGAGAATAGAATGATGGGAATTAGATATTGGTTGATTTTGTTTTGGAAACCTCTAAGGCAGTCTTCTGCCATGTCTACAAATTATTTCCTGATCCTAATAAGGGGAAACAAGTATTTGTTGATGGATACTCCAACTGGAGAAATGTTGGAAGAGGAATTCTGATCTTGAAACTTCCAAAGATGGACGACACAATGGCAGAGTGGTTAGCACTGTTGCCTCACAGTACCAAGGACCCGGGTTCAATTCCAGCCTTGGGTGACAGTGTGCAGTTTACAAATTCTCCCCGTGTTTGTGTGGGTTTCCTCCGGGTGCTCCCACAGTCCAAACATTTGTAGGTTAGGTGGATTGGCCATGCTAAATTGCCCCATGGTGTCCAAAAGGTTAGGTGGGGTTCCATGGGATAGGATGGTGGAGTGAGCGTGGTAGGGCGCACTTTCAGAGGGCCGGTACAGACTTGTTGAGCTGAATTGTCGTCTTCTGCACTGTGGGGATTCTATGGTTCATATTAAAGCTACATGTGTGTTCGTTCAAAGATGTAAATTACCTGGAAGAATTGATTCTGCGGTATCGGCTCAGTTAGAAAAGGAGTGTTCTTGTTGGAGGAAGTTGCTGAGATGTGTTGTTGCCACAATCAAACTGTTGTCTTCTTTGGGACAACCTCTAAGAGGATACGATGAGCCACCATTGCCAACTCAAAGAGGTAACTTTTAACCCTGTTTGAATACCTCAGTGAATTTGATGAGCTTCTCAAAGAGCATTTGAAAAGTTATCAGTATTGAGGATCAGAGAAGACCAACATTTTAACACAAGAACCTACGATGGCTTCATTATTATACTGACAGAGCGGCTCAGAAAACTATTCATTAATTAAGTAAAAGAATCCAAATACCATTCCACAATAGTTGATTCAACACCGGGGCGAGATTCTCCGGTCTCTGACGCCATAATCGTTTTCAGCGATCGGCCAGAGAATGCCAGTTAGCTCCGATATCGGGTGCAGCGCCACTTTTCGAAAGCTCCGTCCCTTCCAAAACAGCATACTTGCCGAGTAAGCCGCACGCCATCGGGACGGCCTCAGGACATTACCTGAGGCCCTCCCCCCAACGCTCCTCCCCGATGGGCCGAGTTCCCAATGGCGTCGATCACGTGTGGTATTTTTTCAGGAACTCGCCGTGGCGGCTGCAAACTAAGTCCAGCGCCACCGCAGTCGGGGGGCAGGGGGGAAGCCAATCCACGGGCAGGAGGGCTTTGGCACTGCTGGGGGATGGTCCGGGGATGGCGAGCCTGGCCAAAGGGGGTCACTATTTGGCAGGCGGGGTCTGTGCGTGGCCGGCGCTATGTTGCAGGCCACCACCGTGCACATGTGTGGCCATGGATCCGGCAATTCTCCGGCCATATCCACAGCTAGAGCCGGAAGCTCTACGTTGTGTGCCTGCTAGCCCCCCACCAGTCGGAGGATCGGTGGCCATTTTGCACCATTTCTTCGGTCTTAAAAAGCCACCATTCCCATGCTGGCGTCAGCACTTAGTCTCAGAATCAGAGAATAGAGTCGCAGTTGTCAATCATGTGGACCAATTAACATTAAATTTTAAGATATGTGACTAGAGCTGGTGAAGTTGTAGAACAATTTAGTTGTCTTGTCCAGCTACAATCCTACACTTCCAAATCTCTTGAAACAACTGTTTTGGAAATCATTGCAAATTTAGGTTTGGACATCAGAAATTGTTGGAGGCAGAGCTTCGATAATATGGCAAATATGGCAGGAAATTATGCAGCTCCAAAGCAGTGTGCTTTATTTATCCCATGTTCCAGTCACTCCTTGAATTTGTCCTGCAATCCTGCAGCTGAATCCTGTGAGGAAGCTTAACATTTTTTGTTACTTTATTCAAAATGTGTATGCTTTTTTTCGGTTTCCACAAATCGCTGAGACCCTGAAATGAAAGAGTCCTGTTAGATAGCGGGGTCTTTCTTGACACTGTCAGCACTGGGAAATACCCGGCTAAACACACTTGACATGGGATTCTGTTTCATTTCTGATAAATCGCGCCCTCTGTTTCAGATGGATATCTTCCAGTTATGTTTTTTCAGTCTAGGCCCCCTGCAGGATGTCTTTGCATTCTGCAATGATTTTCACTGTAGACTCATGAAGGTCTCGAAACTTCTCTGCAGACTCAGAAACTTCTCTGCAGACTCAGAAACAACAGGCAAGAAATATTTTGGATAAAGAGAGAGAGAGAAAGAGAAACACACAGCTTCTCCTCTCAGCATTCAGGAGGTTTCTGCTGGGCCATCTCACAATCCCACTTGGCAGGACCCAATTGCTGTCTGTTGCCGGGCAGATACTCGCATTGGCCAATCCAGGCAAACAATCAAACCAAATCCTTCCAATCTCTTGGATGTCATATGGTCTGAGTTCTTCTGTTCAAAATGGAGTGTCTAGAGGCCAGGTAGTTCCAGGAGGGACTGGAGGTTGGGTAGGTCTGTGAGAAGTTGTAGCTGGGTCCATAGAATGAGCAGAGGGCCTGGTCACCACCCATTCCTCCTGGAGGAGTATCCAAACTTTGTAGGGAGCATTTGTATATGTGTGAGTGAGCCAGTCTGTATGTGAATGAGCCTGTATGTGCACATGCATGTGTGTGTGCGCATGTATGTATGTGTGCATGTATGTGTTGTATATGTATGTATGTGTGTGCATATGTATATGTGTGCGAATGAGAGAGCCTTTGTACATGAGAGAGTCTGTGTGTGCTTGTGTGGGTGTGTAATGCAATGGGCTAGAATCTCCGTTTGGGAGAAAAAGTTTTGCTGGGGGCTGGCAGGGAAGCAGCGAAGAGCTCCCAGCTCGATCTACCAATACGGCCCTGAGCATTTCCAGGTCTGTGGCCGTGCATGCGCGCTGTGCCGGCCAGCAGCGGCCGCGCCGTGCTTCATGGCGGACTCACCCGACAGACATGTGAAAACGTGCAAACTCCACTCAGACAGTGACCCAGGGCCAGGATCGAACCCGGGTCCTCGACGCCATAGGCAGCAGTGCTAAACCACCGCACCACCGTGCCGCGCCTCTCGCTCTGTTTTGAAGCAAAATGGCAAGAACTCTGCTGCTTGGCTCATTTTAATTAGCATATTAATTAATTACACTTTTTTGAAATTTAATTTGACGTTGATATTTTTGAAAACCATGATTAATTTTGCATGAAATCCTTATCTTACTAAATTCGATTATCAGCCGTTTGAGTGAGAACAAATTAAAATGCTGTCACTCCCCAATCCAAAAGGCTTGGTCAAATCTGTTTGAACCAGTCGATCCAGGCAGCCAATGTTGCAAAAATATAAGCACTGAGGTCACAAACGCCATTACCGTGGGACCCTGCCAAAATCAGCAAGCACAGGAAAACCCTTTGTGAAGAAATATATTGTGGAGCCATTTTTAGAATCCTCTAAAAGCTGAATCTGCATCATGAATCAGAAATCCACTCAGCCAGATTAATTTGGACTTACGTAAGGCCCAGATCAATCACAAAATCAGAAACTTTGGAGAAAGAGATTCCTTCAATAAATAATTGCTTCAGATTTGAATAAAGAGACTGAAATGAACAATTTAACTCACTGCTTTATTCAGTAGCCCGCTAGCTAACGATTTAATAGCTCGACAAGGAGTCAAAAATCATATGCAAAATCTGATGAAGTTTTGAAATCATGTGGCTCTTATTTTAATCTCTGAAGTAAAAAAAAATCTTGAAAGGGTTTGATGTAGGGTAATTGAAATAATTCGACATTAAATATTAATAACCAGCTTTAAAATAAGCTATTTGAGCCCTTTTTCTGCATGCTGGCATGGGGAAGTAACATGGGGAGGGACTGGAGGTTGGGTAAGAAGAAGGGTGGGTAAGAAGAAGGGTGATAAGAAGCACAGACTTCAACCTTCAGTTAAATCACTGCTGCAGCCTGTATAATTCTGCTAATTAGGATGTTAGAATGTAAGGATGGTAACTAAAATATATAGATATGTTACACAGCCTTTGTATTAGGCAGACATCCTCAGAGCAGATTGCGTCTCCCACGCATGCTTGTGAATAAAAGTTTCTGTTACTGCAATTTACAGGCTTGAGTGGTTCCAATCTTTTACCACAACAGGTTAAATTTAATAACCTTGTCCAGCAGCCAGGAGTCATTCATTAATGAGCTCTTCTGAATCGCTAAAGGCTGTAATTACGCCTTAAAAATCTGAGCTAATCAGGGATAAAATAATTTTGGAGTGGTGGACAATGCACTCTGTGACATGCTTCAAGCAAAGGTGGATCAATCCCTTGGGAAAGCCATTCAGGTTATCAAGCAATCTGAAATCCATTTGTAGCATAGATCCATATTAATGTGGGAAAGCAATCGGGCTGGTTTAGCACAGTGGGCTAAATAGCTGTCTTGCAATGCAGAACAATGCCAGCAGCGCGGGTTCAATTCCCGTACCAGTCCTCCGCGAACAGGTGTCGGAATGTGGCGACTAGGGGCTTTTCACACTAACTTCATTGAAGCCTACTTGTGACATGTGGTGAATGTATTCACCATAATGCATGCATAATACTGTAACTTATGACCTGGAAGTGGTGATATGAACTGCTTCCAGGTGCTGTACTGTAACCCTGGTCCGGCTCCGCCCACACCGGGACATATAGGTGGCGTGCATACTGTACTACTGACTCTGGCTAGGCAATTTCATGACTAATAAAGCCTACTGTTCACTTGCTCTGTCTGCCTCACGGTGAATTGAAGATGTATCATGACAATAAGTGATAATTATTATTATAAAGTAAACCCCACCTTGCAGTTAGTAAAACAACACCCTAACCAACCAGAACAGCAACCATGCCAGCACTGTGGAACAAAACACCACCACAGGAGTGATCAATTTCCAACAATTTCAGCCCAATGCTTTCAATGTAACTGAATAGGACACTTTGGGAAGCTATGCAAAGCCAAACTATCAAAACACATGGAAGATCCAAAGAGGATTCATGAGGTTCAGACAACACACCCGGTGGGAGACTCAATGTTGGGTGAGATCAAAATGAGGTTATCTCGGTTCATGGCAATCTCGTAAATTTAAGTTGGACATGGGAACCAGTGTTACTGTCCCATCAGACTAAGAAACATGGCTGAGAGACCTCTGGCAACAGACTCACTATTTCATAGGCTTGCAGGAATTTGACTTTCGGTCATAGACATCATTCTAGAACTATTAAAGTATGGAAGCATACATATCTTTGACCGGGTGTGCTTAATCCATAACCAGTCATTTTCGCTCTTGAGCTGTGTAGCCCTGAATCTCCTCAAAATGACAGAAGACATCAAGACAACAAATGTCATAAATTATACAGAACCGCAAGTTCCCAGGAACTCTAACAAGAAGGATTCTCTCGATTGCGACTTCTGCTCTGAATGATTTTCTCTCTGCACAGCAGGTTTGCCCACATTTGTTGCAGGTGCCATAAGTACCTCATTAGTCAAGCCAGCTAACCACTCAGTTGGTTACCATGACACCTCAAGTACATTATGCCAAGAGAGATGGCTGTAAAAAGGTGAACCTTGACCTTTGGCTCTGATGCCAGTTGGGGAGATAGACCCTGAGACCACAAGCAGATGCTGCAATCCCCAGCATGGTAGTGCCACAAATGATGCTGAAACCTAGTAGCAGCTACCATTGATAAGAGCACACCACACAGCAAATGTGAGCTTACTATCATGTCCGAGCCTCACAACAGGAAGAGCCATCTTCCAGCTAGCATGCATCACAGTGTATCGCACGAAGGAAGAAGAGTGGGGAAAAAAACAATTTAGAGACAATCCCAGAATTCATAGAAAGTGTGATAAACCTATCGCCATTTATTGCTATAATTGGGGAATCAGCAAAGAGCGATTCAATGCCAAAAATCAGAAAAGGTGAATGAAAAGACATCTAAAGGCCTTAACCAGCTCTGAATCAATAGATTTTACCTACAGTGACAGAGGCTACAACTCCTCTGGCAGTAGGGAAAACAGAATATGGAAGGGTTATAAGGCTGCCACACTGCCTGAACCTATGAACTCGGAGACTTGTGGGAGGAGATAGAGTAGTAGAAATTATGGCCGACATTTTATTGCCGCACATGACGGTGAGATCTCCCCATTCCACCGGCGGCACATCGCCACTGTGGTTCCCCGCAGCAAGGGGTGCATTCAGTGAGAAACCCCATTGACAACAGCGGAACCAAAAGATGTCATCACCGGCCAATGGCAGATCGCCTTGGCGAGTTGCGTGGAAAATCCCACCCTATGTAAATTATACATGGAGTAAACTGCGATAACTTTTAAACATATTTCGATAAAGACTTGGAGGGGGTGGGGAGGCACAGAGATGTAGTATAAGGGTCTGGGACATATAAGTTTTAATGTTGGGGGAGTTGTGGTGGTGGTAGTGGGAGATGTTGGGGGGGCGGGGGGGGGGGGGGGGGGGGGGGGGGACTGTTGGGGGCAGAAAATCCCAGCCAAAGATTCTAGAATAATTGAACATCTTTTCTGCCAACACAATAATATGCATGTTACCATGATTTACTGATGAAAACCATAGTTCAAATGAAATTCAAAGTAAAAAAACATATTTTTTGTTCATTAGATCATGCATGCTGAGCCTCCTACTTTAAATAAAGATGATTCACTAAGCGTTTGGCACAGGAAGAGAAGCAAAACAACATTAAGCATTTAGCTTAGTCTTGAATAGACCTTGGAAATAATTTTCAAAGCAGGGCATGGAACCCAAGACACGGATAATTTTTGGATCATTACCGTGCACTACAACTGCACCAGTCCATCGATACTATCTTGAAATGTAAGTGTCCTAATTGATCTGGACTAGAGCTAGGCTCTCAATTAGTGATGCTGCACATAACCAGGCGGCTGGAGCTGCCTGCAGCACCCAAGTAGCAAAGGCAGACAGAAGCCATGATGGAGCCTGCTGCTGCCTTGCAAAAGAGAGCAGGCAGTACCTTGAAGGGCCAAAAGGTTCAGCAAACATAAAAGTGGTCAAATGGCTGAAAGACAGGTGAAGTACAAGATCTGCTGTAAGATCCGCCAGCTCCCAAAAATGTTTAACATAAAAAGACTTTGGCCTGAACCTTGGCTATAGGGTCAGACCCCTGTTTACAACTCAAAACAGACAGAAAAGTACAGTTACCTTCCTCTGATTTTTCAGAGCAAGCTTCCAATGAATGAGCCTGCAGAACCAACTCAGTACAGGAATCCTCTGAGGGAGCAGCGGAGAAACAACATTCCTTTTTTTACAGCAGAGGCTGCCGTATTCTGTAAGGAAACAGTTTAAATGTCCCAAAGTTTCTTTGAAAAGCTATAGAGAGAAGGCAATTAAAAATTTGGGACCTCTACTCTGACACAGAAGGCCTGCGACAGTTCTGACATTGTAAAAACATACCAAAAGGCATTTGCCGATAGAACCAGAGGTATTTCAACAACATTATCAAGTCCCATTTAAGCGCAAGTATTTATTTCTACCTTACATAGTTAGATCTAAAGAAAAATAGCATATTTATGAAAGCTGACACTGTCAGCAACTTAAACTTAGATACGGGTTAATTACAATGGACAAGCTATTTGTATCAAATAACTTGTTAAGATTCACCCATATAGACTGCTCCTTGCCATCTATTCTTCACCAAAATAGAGGATATTATTTGGATTGGGATTGTCCTCTTGCATTATCAAATCAGTCAAGTTAGATGCCAGCTATTTCTTCCTTTCCACTCCAAGATGGCTCCATACAGCTCTTTCAAATAGTCAATGTAATGGGTCAGTTCAACCCAACCAATCAACTTTACTGGCAGTTTGAAGCTTGAACTCTTTTTTTAGAATAGAAATGCTTTGCTGCCCTACGAGACCAGCTGAGATATTGACTATTTAACAATTCAAGACCGATCATGCAGCACATACATGAAGATCAGGATACTTCCACATTCAGATCTCTGGATAATGAGTCAGCTAAAGTTGGGAAATAGGAGTAACAATTCATCCGTTGAAAGAAGAAAACCAGTGTGGACACAGTGAGGACAGAATGCAACGCGATTGTAGCGCACCCATGAAAAGATTGCCTGCCGATTATAGTAGCATAGGCTCAAAGATAAAAAATGAAGAATTGTGCAAAAGTAGCCAGCACACGTACAACTAGGTAGGTGGCAGCAACTTCAGGGGAAGAGAGGATAGAAAGAAAATGATTTAAACTGCAGTTAGCATTTCCTTTACCCAAAACAATACATTCATTTCTGCAAACATACATTTTAATCATGTACATCTCAATAGATTTGCTACTTTAAAAACTGAGAGCCCTATATATAAGGATATTCAAAATGATTTAATGACACTTTGGTCAAAGTTTAGAGAATAAGGTTTAACATCAAAATTCCCGCTCCTGCTGCTGCCATATCCCCACTATTGTTTCTAAAGTCTCTGAAGCAAGCTAAATTTACAACAGAATGCTGTATGCACTTAATGATGCTGCACCCGCGGCATTTCATACAGCAATTGGCTCTGTGACTTTACTCAGGGAAGGTTAGTTTCAAATTTCACCTCCTGATTGAGAGAACTTTTCCTCGCTTTCTTCAGGTTGTCCTGAAAGTAGTAAGGCTCCTCTGAATACTGTTTTGACAATCAGTTCTCGGGATGATTGCTCATTGCAAGCGGCAAGATTATAGAAAAGATGCGAATCAAATATTGTTTTTTTTCTCAGAAGATGTATTGCCCAGTCTAAAATATCGATTTCAAGGCAGAAACAATATTAAAGCAACACAAGCAACACTTTTTCATATTGATTTTTCTTCTGTATCATTTTTGTTCCGAGGCAACACCGACACACTGTAAATGTGGGGAGGGCTGGAAAGTTTTTTTTTTACAATCTACTCTGAATGGTAGTGATGAATCTGTTACCTTCAAACTTGAAACAAATCAGTCTAAATGTGAACAGCTATTCGTATTGGCAGCTTTAGGCAACCTAAAGATAAAGCCTTGAAAGCAAATAGATTTTCAGGGGAAGTAAAAGATTTTGTCAGTGATAGAAGGCAGCAGAGCTTTTCTCGGTGCGCGGTGCTTCAACTGTGCTTTCTCAGAGGACAGCGAGACAGTGAGAGATTTATAACAGTACTGGGTGCAATAAGGAGCAGGTGTAAAATGTAATCAATGATGTAGGGAAATGTTAATCGCAAGATTTTCTATCTCAAAGTGCCTTTGCTCATTTACTTTTAATTAATGTGTTTCTTTCAAAGAGAAAAAACACAGTGAGGCAGCCAGTGGAAATTACTTCAAAGGTAAGTGAGGAATCAGTCATTGATTTAAAGTTACAGTGTATTCTTAGTTGAGATGTGACCGTTCAGTAGACGGCACACAAATAGGCCATTCAGCCCGACTTGTCCGTGCCAATCCTTGTGCCCCGCTTACGCCTCCGCCCACCACACTTCACAAAAGCCCATCAGCATGAGCGTCTACTTTTTCTTCCTCACGCCTGTTGCCCCCTAATTACAGTCAGATTGGCTGAAAGATAACCACAGTGAAAACAGAACGATCGAACACAGGAAAACAGGAAAGGCCATTCAGTCCTCCGAAAATGTTCCACCAATCATTTAAATTGTGGCTGCTCTGCACCTCAACTCACCTAATCTGCCTTTGTTCCATATCCATGGATACCCCCTAGCCAGACAAACATCTATCAGCCTCAAAATAGGACATTTCACAGGAGCCTTTCCTACAGAAAATAAGTTTTAGATTTTCACTGTCTTTTGTGCGGAACTATGATTTCTCATTTTACTCCTAAGTATCCAAGCTCTGATTCTAGGATTATGCCTTTTTGTTCTGAACTCCCCACCACAAGAAATGATTGCTGTTCATTAATCATATCGAATGCCTTTCTTCTTTTAGCGAACCTGATTGGAATATCTGATCAAGGTACCAAAGAAGAACCAGGCAACATGCCTCAACGGCTACCGCCCAGTGGCCTTGACATCTATAATTATGAAGTGCTTCAAGAGGTTGGTCATCAGACACATAAACTCCATACTTCCAGAATGCATTGATCCACCGTAATTCACACACTGCCACATCCGGTCCACAGCAGGCGTCATCTCCCTGGCCCTACACTCATCCCTGGACCATCTTGACAGCAAGGATTCCTTCATCAGATTCCTATTCATTGACTAACATTCAAAACCATAATCCCAACGAAGTTTATATCAAAGCTCCAAAGCCTAGGACTTGGCTCCTCCCTCTCCTGATCCTCGATTTCCTGACCCATATACCACAATCAGTAAGGATAAACAACAACTCTTCCTCCGTGATAGTCCTCAATACTGGGGTCCCGCAAGGCTGCGTACTTAGCACCGTAAAATACTCCCGATACACACACGACTATGTGGCAAAATGTGTCTCCAACTCCATCTACAAATTTGCTGATGACACACTTGTAGTGGGTCAGATGTCGAACAACGAAGAGTCAGGGTAGAGGAGGGAGATAGAGAAATTAGAGGAGCGGTGTAACAACAACAATCTCTCCCTCAATATCAGCAAAAATAGCTGGTCATTAACTTCAGGAAGCAAAGTATCGTGCACACCCCTGTCTGCATTCAAATTCCTAGGTGTGCACATCACCATCATCTGTCCTGGTCCACCCACATCAGCGCTATGACCAAGAAAGCACAACAGCGGCTACACTTCCTCAGGAAGCTAAAGGAATTTGGCATGTCCACATTGACTCTTACTAATTTTCACTGATGCACAATAGAAAGCATCCTATCTGGGGATCATTTGGGTCAGGGGGAGTGGTGTCGGATCTGGGGAGAGCAGTGCTTGGTTGGAGGGGGATGTGTATGTGGAGGTCCTGAGGTGGTTCAGGGAGTTGGGTGGGTGAGTGTATCCCTTGTGGGGCTTGATCTGAATCTTTAAAATAATTACTCTGAAGTTAGAAGCCTCTTCCCCGCTGTTACCAGACTCCTAAATGACCCTCTTATGGACTGATCTTTACTCTTCTTACACCTTCTCTACTGGGTAATATGCTCCATATGCTTCACCCAATGCCTGTGCTTATGTATTTACATTGTGTATTTATGTATGTCTGATGTTTTCTTTATGTATGGAATGATCTCTCTGGACTGTATGCAGAACAGTACTTTTCACTGTACCTCGATACACATGACAATAAAACAATTCGAAATCCAAATACCCTTAACCTCCAAAATGCAAGACGGTGAAAAATAAGTTAACCCTTGGTCTCCCTGAGAAATGCAGTAACAATGTAAAATGGGATCAGGGTTTAAGTCAATACATGATGAATGAAGTTAAGAGCATCATTGGGAAGTGAGGTTTGTGGTTTGTCAGTTGGATAAAAGGTGAGTGTGTGGTTCAGAATAACACCAACAGCGTGTGTTTGAGTCTATTTCTACTGATGCAGAGTTAGGACCTGCCTCCTGGCCCTACCCAGGGTGGAAGGCAAGGGCAAAGCACCACTGAAAAAGGAAGGGAACAGCACAGGATCAAGCATCAGCAGACAATGAGCCAAAGTCCTGCCTTTGGAGAGAGCACACAAGGAATTCACAGCTAACGGTATAGAAAGAGGGGCTTATATACCAAGAGAAATATTGCAAACAAGGGGAGAGGACTTAACAGAGGGCACATCTCCAGCATATGTGCTAACTCAATGGGCCATAACTTTCTGGCTCCTCAGAGTCAGATTTGGGCGGTACCCCAAAGATGCCCCAAGAGGGATTTCCCCCACATAAGTGTTTACCTGGCAATTGTCCAGAGAGGCAAACTTCCCCTGAGCAATTGCGCTGGACTGTGAACCATCCAACAAAGTGATTTTAATTGTGAACTTTGGATGGTTCTGCCAGTTTTACACTCATAGTGACTCTGAAAGAGTTGGAAGGGAAAGAAAGCACTTCCAACTTCAGAGTAACTATTTTAAATATTCAGCAAGGGATACACACACCCACCCAAACCCCTGACCAACTTCAGACCTCCACATGCAGCACCCCCCCCCTCCCACCCCCCCCCCCAACCAAGCACTGTCTCCCCTAACCCGACACCACTCTTCCCAAACCAAATGATGCCCACTATATATGAAATGAAATGAAAATTGCTTATTGTCACGAGTAGGTTTCAATGAAGTTACTGAGAAAAGCCCCTAGTCGCCACATTCCGGCGCCTGTCCGGGGAGGCTGGTACGGGAATCGAACCGTGCTGCTGGCCTGCTTGGTCTGCTTTAAAAGCCAGCGATTTAGCCCAGTGAGCTAAACCACCACTCCCACTGGCCCAATACCATTCCCCCTAACCATGGGTGGGCCCAGCGCCCAACCACCCTCAATCTGACACCCGATGCACCCCTTTGCCGACCCGACAACCCCTACCAACCCCATATCTCCCTGCCAATGTCTGAACCCCGTCCCCAATTCCCATTCACTTACCATAGAAACCTAACTTCTCCCTTTCAAAATTAATTTGCTTTACAGCAGCTGGTGCTGTAAAAAGGGGGCATGTCCTCCCTCGCTGTACTCCTTTTACACTACACTGCGGAAGCCCATGAGCTATTTTAATCTCACCCGGCCTGAGTCAAGAAGGTCAGGCAAGACAGGGGCTTTGGATTTCAAGCGAAGGTAAGGTGCTATGGAGTGGCGATTGCCAGTAATTACCACATCGAGGAACTTTACGCACTGTTATTATTATCACATAGCTCTTCCTTGAGGAATTTCCCTACCTATTTGATGCTCAAACGACAAAGCTGAAAAAATATAAAAATTTCAGAGCTTCCATCTCACAGAGGAGGCTTCAGGTATACCCATATCCAACAACCTGCTCTGAAAGCCTGGCTCACATGTGACAACTATGAAAAACTGCGTATAGTAGCTGAGGCAATCCGCAACAGTAATCAACAATATTCTGAATAAAACTCACAACATTCTTTAAAAAAGTCAATTTGCCATATAGAATTCCTACAGCGCAGAAGGAGGACATTCAGCCCATCGAATCTGCACTGACCCTCTGAAAGAGCACCCTCCCTAGGCCCACTCCCCTGCACTATCCCCATAACTCCACCTAACCTGCACATCTCCGGATACAATAGGGCAATTTAGGATGACCAATCCACCTAACTTGCACAACTTTGGCCTCTCCCAACGTTAATAAATACTTAAAAAAGTTCCAGGATCCGCCAAAAACTAATCAGTTCTTTCCTGAGTCTTACCCTTTCTATGTAGGATTTTGTTGAAATTGATCAATTCATTATTGAGAGATATTGTTTACAGACAAACAAACAAACAAATGGGCAGAAACATTAACTGCACACACCCTCAGTGGCTGAGGTAAAATGTATTTTTTTTTTAATTGGTAAAAGATAAAAAACTGAAATTATGGGTGAAGTTCTCTGCCTCGCGATGCTGCAAACATGAACGGTGATCGGGCGGAGAAACAGGCGTCCGGCCAAAATCGAGGTCTGTGCCTGGCGCCGATTCGGGCGCCATGTTCCGCCATGTTGGTGGTGATAACGAGATTTAATGAGAAATGCTGGTTTTGCATGCTGCTATTCTCAAATTACCAGAGCTTGTCTATGCAAGCTCTGGTAATTTGAGAACAGCAGCATGCAAAAACGGCATTTGCATGTATTTAAATGTCAATAGCGTGTTTGCTCCGGGCCTCCATGATGTTCCGCCCTTCTCAGGCGAGAGTTACCCGGGTGCATTGCAGGTATTTAAAAATGGGAACTGGGTGCCATGGCTGCTGAGCGGCAGAGAGAAGGTAAGCAAAGTTTAAAAACTGTTAAAAATTGTACCGCTTGCTGGGGGGTGGCTGGCATGACCAGGGGAAGTGGTAGAGAGAGACTTGCTGACAGTTCCGTGGATTCAGGGTGTGACTCTAAAGTTACATTACCCCGGCTGCTCACTCTGCTGACTGTTCACTGTAAATGTTCACAGAGCCTCTGGTAATTTGGGAGCCCACCCAGGCAACCTCTCTGGAAACTCTCAGACCTCAGCTGACCCATCAACTGGATGGGCATAGGCAAGCTCAATCAGTGCTGGCTTTCCGCAGTGCACTCATCAGAAGTGCTGCCCCACTGCAGGGGAAGCAGGAGAAATGCAGAGCTGACCCGAAGCAAAGGACACCTGCACTATGGCCTTTGACACCCTCCCTGGCACATTGCTCCTCCCTGGGCAGTGTGGAAGGCAACAAATCAGGGGGGAATGACTGAGGGGTGGATGTGGGTTTGTGGGGAACATGTGCAGGGTGGAGTTGAAGTGCAACTCAAGCTCACCATGTAGGCTATTGGATTTCGATGGACAAGGGAATACTCATCTTGCTTACAAAAGTTTTCTCTTCTTCTCCCTGCAGTGAATGAATTTCAGAGTATAGCCAGGAATGCTCGCTATCTAGCTGGCTGCAGCTATTGTTGCGGATGCACAGAGGCTGGAGGCACATGGCCTGCACATGAGGAGCCTGCCCTAGAAGAGCAGGGGCTAACTAGTGAGGCTCTAGTGTCAGGCATTCCAACAGGCCATGGAGGGGGTGCAGAGGAGGCGCCACATCAGGACACATATACATTGCCAGCGCCTGTCCTTCGACAGATGCCGGACTGCCTTTCCACCAAAGACTTTGGCTAACCAAGGGGACCATACGGCTCCTCTGCCAGATGATGGTGCATCTTGCACCGTTGAGGTATGGAGGAGGACACTTGCTCCTGTGATCGCCAAGGTGGCGGTCGCCCTGAACATTTATGCCTCTGGGTCTTTTTAGGAACCGAGCAGGATCTATCTGGGATCTCTCAGACGTCGCACATAGGTGCATCCGGGTAGCAGGCAATATAAATTTTGGTCTGGACCATTTACACCAGGATGTCTATGTAGCAGCATTTGCCACTATCGCTGGAATGCCCCATGTCCAGGGGGTGATCAATGACACACAAATCCCCCTACGAGCACCGGCTCATTAATGGGTGCTCTTTTTCAATAGGAACGGGTTCCATTCGCTGAATATGCAGTTGGCGTGTGCCCACCAGCTGCACATCATGCTCGTCTGCACCCTATACTCAGGCAGTGTGCACGACTCATACATCCTGGCACTTGCCAGTTCCAGGCACCTTCTTGGTGCTCCCTTGAGTGAGGAGTTGGCTCTTTGGCAACAAGGGTTACCCATTGAAGTCTTGGCTAATGACAACTGTTCGAATTCCCCAGACCGACATGGAAAGCCATGCTAACGATGTCCATGCAGCAACCAGGAGGGTCATTGAGTGGAGAATTAGAGCCCTCAAGATGCGCTTCCAATTTCTGGCTACATGTGACTTGCTTCCCCTGTCCTGAGCCTCAGCCATTGACCGCACAGTGTGCCTAAAGTCTTGGATCTCTTGACACATGGCTGTGGCTTTTTGACCCAAAGCTTTCACCGTGGAAGCCACTGTTCAGTGTTGGCCTATGTTCCATGCCTTGTCGGGGAAATCTCCTGTGCCTGAAGGCACTAGAAAGTTTTTGACACCCTCCTGTATATCCTGGCTCTGCATCTGCATCTTCATCAGTGATGGGATCATACTTTTGAAAAGCGCGATACCTGTTTGGACTACAGATGGTTTCTGGGATCAGGCAACCCTCCGACTGCCTGCTCCTTTGGAAGTTCCTACCTCCACCTGATGAGCTGCAGCATGTGTGACGTGCATAGCAGAAGGTGACCCAGGAGCCTCTTCACTAAAATACCCCACCGAGGTGATAATCTCTGTGATGGTGGAGGGTGCAGGCGGCTGCAGTACCAAGTCAGTGTCATCCTTAAACTGGTACTCCAGGGTGTGCTGGGGCTCTGGCTGGGGGTGTGACAATTGGAATATTTTAGGAATATTAGCTTTTAAATATTGGGACAGGTGAAGAGTTAATCACCTGGGGGTATAGTGTGTGGCTGCAGTTGTCATGGTTTTAAAATAATGTTATTTTGCTTCTCGGGAATACCAGGTGAAATTGACAAAGGAATGTGTTTTCAGTCTAGGTTAATGGATGTGGTTTGACCAGGGAGGTCCTTTTTTTTAAATTTAGAGTACCCAATTCATTTTTTCCAATTAAGGGGGAATTTATTGTGGCCAATCCACCTACCCTGCACATCTTTGGGTTGTGGGGGCGAAACCCACACAAACACAGGGAGAATGTGCAAACTCCACACAGACAGTGACCAAGAGCCGGGATCAAACCTCGGACCTCGGCGCCGTGAGACTGCAGTGCTACCACTGTGCCACCGTGCAGCCCTTGTCCCCAGGGAGTTAATGTGCTTTTGTAACCAGCAGAGAAAATTTGTCTTTTTTTAGCTTGGAGAGATGAAGTCGTTCCTTGGTGGAGCCAAGGAATGCAGAGAGACCCATTGAGACGTTTTGGAGAGGGACATTTTTGAGAAGAGGTGGAGAGAGGCAGTTTTGGAGAAAGTTGTGGAGAGAGACAGGGAGCTGGATTCTCCCAAAAGGAGGCTAAGTGTTGACGCCGTCGTGAAACCGTGGAGTTTCACGATGGCGTCATCGGGGCCCAGATGAAACTATTCAATGGCCCACAATGGGCTAGCTCGGGCGCATCGTGCAACGCCCGACTGACCGGCCGCCGATTCCCGGTTCCGTCATTGATGCGACGCCGCGGCTGGAGTTAAATATTCTCCCCACACACACAGCGTCGCAGGAAAGATGGCGGCACAGAGAGCAGCGCCACGATTTAGGGACGGGGAAGTAGACACCTTCCTGGATGCCGTGGAGGAGAGGAGGCTGGTGTTGTACCCTGGGCCGGGACGCAGGACAGCAGGCGCCATCGTTCGCCGTGCCTGGGTTGAAATGGCCGAGGGGTGGTGGCCCGGACAGCAAACTAGTGCAGAAAGAAGCTGCATGACCTCCTCAGGTCAGCCAGGGTGAGTACCCAGCACTGTGCCCTTGGCACCAACCCCCCTACGCCCCACACACATGTGATCCAATCCCCCCTCCAACCCCAGGGGAATGATCCCACCCCTACCCTGATCCACGTGACTGCACCCACCCATGCCGGCTGCAATTGCCGGGTGCCTTGTGCACCAATGCCATCGGAGACCCAACCCCTGGGCTGCATGCGTGTGAACGCCGTTGCTGTTTATGTTTGCCCCTCCACCCACCCCCACCCTAGGACAAGACCGCTCATAACCGCCGGGTGCGGGAGAAGACAGGAAGGGGACTGCAAGACCTGTGTCCCCTCACCATGCCCGAGCAGAGGGCACTCAACATCGTCGGCGGGCCGGAGGAGAGGAAGGTTGTCGACGCAGAGGTCGGAGGCGTGCCATCAAGTGAGACGCCCAGCAAGCAGTACGATTTTTAACAGTTTTTAAACATGTGTCCACACCCCTCACCCCTCACCCCACACCCACTCACCCCACACCCCTCCCCCCTCACCCCACACCCCCACATACCACACCCCTTACCCCACACACCAATAGCCATCACCCCCGTCCGCCTGTCTAACCATACATGCTGTCTTGTGTCTTACAGGACCAGTCGGCAATGGGCCCGGCTCATCCGGGGGCCCCCACTCCCAGCCAGTGCCAGGACCAGTGCCCCTCAGGAACCCAAGCACTGACAGAGAGAGCAGCCGGAATACCAGCCCTCTGCCCGAGATGACCCAGGACACCATGACCCAGGACACAGATACACAGGACACCATGACCCAGGGGACAGAAACACAGGGGACAGACACACAAGGGACAGACACACAAGGGACAGACACACAGGACACCATGACCTAGGGGACAGAAACACAGGGGACAGACATGCAAGGGGCAGACACACAGCGGACAGACACACAGGATACCATGACCCAGGAGACCCCAGACTTCGGGTCCGATGAGGACATTGACTTTCCATCACTGCTGTCTCCTACACCATCCACCATCTCAGAGACTATCACCTCGATTGGGCATTTAGTGGAGAGGCTTCTGGTACACTCACTGGTGCCCACCACACAGCTATACCAGTACAAGAGGTGGAGGTAGGAGCAGCTGAGGGGCCAGATGGTCAGAGAGCAGCCCGGCCCCAGCAACCAGCTGCCACCCAGACAGGTCCCGGGTTCCTGGAAGATCCATTCCCACCCATAGGTCAGGTGCAGTGAGAGACCAAGGGACTAGAGGAGGGGGTGACAGCCAGCTTCCAGCACCTACAGACTCAGGTGGAGGAGTCCAATCACCTGCAGAAGTAGGGAGTAATGCCAATCATGCGTGCCACCCAGGCTAAAACTGCACGGATGGCGTCCGCGTTCGAGGCAATGGGGGCGACAGTGGCGGACATGGGTCAGGTTTTGCAAGGCTTGGGGCTATCTGTGCAAGCAGGGGCCATGGCCCAGGACAGGGCTGCCCTTTTAGAGGCAGCCATGTGCCAGAGCCAGCTGCAGATTGTAGCAGCACTCCTCAGCGTGGCCCAGTCACAGCAGACCATGGCTGAGAGCATCGGCACCATTTCCCAGGTGCTAACTGACATGGTACAGACCCAGAGGGAGATGGCCCAGTCCCAGATAGAGATGGCCCACTCCCAGTGCTCCATGGCAGCAGCATACAGATCCTTGTCGATACCAGAGCGGGCATCCATGACTGGCAGCGCCAGGTGTCGGGGGGGGGCCTCAGGGTTTGGCTCCGCTCGCACCCCCATTCCATGGAGAAGCCCGGGAACCATCGGGCACCCCAAGGGAGGAAGAGGTACTGGGGCCCATGCCGGTGACTCCTGCAGGGGAGGTGCCGGAACAACGCAGCACCTCGGACTCCACCCCCTCCTGTCCCTGGTGCATCAGATGGGCAGCGGGCAGAACAGGGCAGCACCATGCCACCTGGGACGTCCAAGGCGCAGCCTGGCCCATGCAGGCCGTTCCACCCAGGAAACGTGCGCCAACAGGGACCCTAGTCGCAGGGCAGAAGTCTCAGAAGTCCACCTTCACTCCTGCTGTTCTGTCTGGGGAACCACCTAGACATAGTTTTAGGGCCCGTAAGGCCAGAAAACTAGATACCAATTAGGTTGGCGTGGGTGCAGGGCACAGTTTAGTTATAGGGGCTTGGGCAGAGACTGTATGTACCTCTTCACATTAAACACATACTCACACAGTTGAATGCGCGCCTGTGCTCTGTCTGATAGGTGTGGGGGTGGGGCGTTCAGTGATGGCCATTGTGTGTGAGGAGTGGTGGACGAGTGAGGCCTAGTGGATGGGCCGTGCAGCCCCCCTCCCTCTCCCCGAATGTCTCCATCACGCCAGCTATCGTGGGTCCAGAGATTCCAAAATTGCCGCGGAACCGGCGTCAAACCCGATTTCGGCGTCGGAGCTGATTCTCCGGCCGATCGCATTTCACGGTTTCGCCGCAATGTCCCGGAGAATCCAGCTGAGGGATTTGGAGAAAAGGCTTTTGGAAGTGCAGTCTGACCATAGATAAAGGCAGTTTAGATAATCCCAGTAGGGGCAGCAGGGTAGCATGGTGGTTAGCATAAATGCTTCACAGCTCCAGGGTCCCAGGTTCGATTCCCGGCTGGGTCACTGTCTGTGTGGAGTCTGCACGTCCTCCCCCTGTGTGCGTGGGTTTCCTCCGGGTGCTCCGGTTTCCTCCCACAGTCCAAAGATGTGTGGGTTAGGTGGATTGGCCATGCTAAATTGCCCGTAGCGTCCTAATAGTAAGGTTAAGGGGGGGAGTTGTTGGGTTACGGGTATAGGGTGGATACGTGGGTTTGAGTAGGGTGATCATGGCTCGGCACAACATTGAGGGCCGAAGGGCCTGTTCTGTGCTGTACTGTTCTATGTTCTATAGGGGGAAAAGAGTAATCCTATTTTAAAAGCAAAGCATTTTTGACTGAAGACAAAGAAGAGGCTGAAACAACCGAGTTGAAGCAACGATTTGAAGACATTCAGCCAGAGTCTGACGGGGTCTAACAAGGGCCAGAATATGTTCTGTACCACAAGTATTGCTCTATGCCCTGCTAATTTTAAAGTGGATTAAGAGAATCATAAAATCATAGAATCTATGGCACAGAGACAGGCCCTTCAGCCCAAACTAGTCCATGCCAACCAAAAGGCCCATCTAAGCTCACCCCATTTGCCTGCATTTGGCCTATATCCCTCAAAACCTTTCATATCCATGTACCTGTCCAAACACTTTTTAAATGTTATTAATGCCCCTGCCTCAACCACTTCATCCAGTAGCTGATTCCACATTAGTACCACCCTCTGTGTAAAAATGTTGCTCCTCAGGTTCCCATTAATTCTTTTCCCTCTTAACCTAAACCTATATATACCCCCTAGTTCTCAATTCCCCAATCCTGGGAAAAAGACTGAGTCTATCCATGCCTCTCATGATCTTATTCGATCACCCCTTAGTCTCCCACGCTCCAAAGAAGAAGGTCCTGGCCTGTCCAATCTCTCCCTATAACTCAGTCCCTTGAGTCCTGGCAACATCCTTGTAAGCCTCTTCTACACACTCTCCAGCTTAATAACATCTTTCCTATAGCAAGGGGACCAAAAGTAAACACAATACTCCAGATGCAGCCTCACCAATGTCCTGTACAACTGCAACATAACTTCCCAACTTCTATACTCAATGCCCTGCCTGATGAAGCCAGCATGCCAAAAGCCTTCTTCACTGCCCTATCTACCTGTGACTTCACCTTTACAGTACAGTGCACCTGAATCCAAGGTCCCTCTGTTGCACGACACTCAATAAGGTCATCCCATTCACCGTGAAAGTCCTACCTTGATTTGACTTTCCAATATGGAACACCTCACAGTATGGAACCCTATTTGCCATTTCTCCATACACTTCCCCAGCCGATCAAGATCCTGCTTCAGTTTTTGATAACCTTCCTCACTGTCTACAATACCACCTATTTTAGTGTCATCTGCAAACTTACTGATCATGCCCTGGACATTCTCATCCAAATCGTTGATATAGATAACAAACAGCAATGGGCCCAACACTGACCCCTGAGTCACACCACTAGTCACAGGTCTCAAGCCCGATAAGTATCCTTCCACCATTATCGTCTGTTTCCTACCATCAAACCAATTGTATATCTAATTTGCCAGCTCTCCCTGGATTCCATGTGATCTAAACTTCCAGTGCAGCGTACTATGCGGAACTTTATCAAAGGCCTTACTGAAGTCCATATAGACTACGTCTACTGCCCTGCCCTCATCAACATTCCTGATCACTTCATCAAAGAACTCTAACAAATTTATAAGGCATGATCTCCCATGCGCAAAGCCGTGCTGACTAATCCTAATCAAACCCTGTCTTTCCAAATGCCTGTATATCTTATCCCTCAGAATCCTCTCTAGTAACTTACCCATCACCGATGTTAGGCTTACCGGTCTATAATTCCCATGTTTTTCTTTGCAGCCCTTCTTAAATAAGGGCACAACATTTGCTATCCTCCAGTCTACTGGTACCTCACCCGTGGATAATGATGATGCAAATATCTCAGCCAGGGCTTCCACAATTTCCTCTCTAGTTTCACATAGTGTTCTTGGACTCTTGGTCATACCTAGTCAGGGCCAGGAAATTTATCGATCTTCATACATTTTAATACGTCCATCACCTCCTCTACTGTAATTCAAACTGTCCCCAATATATCGCCACTGACCTTCCCATATTCCCACGCTCCATGTCTTTTTCCACAGTAAACACAAAGGACAAATATTCATTGAGGACCTCGCCCATCTCCTGCGGTTTCACATATATCTGTTCACTTTGGTCCTTGAGGGGGTCCTATTCTCTCTCTAGTTATTCTTTTTCTTTTAATATACTTAAAGAATTCCTTTGAATTCACCTTAATCCTCTCAACCAAAGCTACCTCATGCCCTTTTTGTGCCCTCCTAATTTCCTTCTTGAATATACTCCTGTATCTCCTGTACACCTTCAGGGAATCCCTTGGTTTCAGCTGCTTGTACCTGAGCCATGCCTCCTTCCTTTTCCTGGCCAAAACCTCAATATGTTTTGTCATCTAGGGTTCCCGACTCCTGCCAGCCTTGCCCTTCACCCTAACAGGAACATTTAGACCCTGAACTCTAGCTCTTTCACTTTTAAAGGCTGTCCACTTGCCGGAGGTCCATTTGCCCTCAAACAAGCTACTTCAATCAACCCTTGCAAGCTCTGTTTGATTCCATCAAAATTCACCTTACCCCAATTTAAAACTTGCAACTGTGGACCAGTTTTGTCCCTGAGCTTTATGTTTATTTTCTTGTTGTTGTTTAATGGGAAATTGTCTTGTTCGGGGTTCTTTTTTGGGTGTGGAGCTAAAAGTTTAATATTGCATGTATAATAAAGGTTTTGTTTTGGAAATACCAAAGCCAAAGGGGAGTGAAATGTCCAGAATTGCTCCAGAAATAGTGCCCCCAATGGGAACGCGAACCACATGCTGTTCAGTCCCAGCATCAACACTTTAGTCTCCCAATCTCGCCCGACATCTATACATGTATTTAATTCAAAATCCTGCCCTGGCGTGCAAAATGTTACAAGCACAGTGATGTGTGTATCTTAAATTTGTTTTCAGTTTCAGACGGTGACAGAGCAATCAAGAGGGATTCTTCTAAGGTGACCAACTGGAAAAAGACAGGTTTGGAATGATTATGTGGCAGGTGTGTGTGATGAGACAGAAATTGGAAGTCATTATTGTGCAAATGAAATTAGTGACAAGACAATGCCTACCCATGTGCCTTAGCGCAGAACTCATTAAAGTTTGAACGCAAGAGGAAGTACTGCCACTATCTTTGTAGTCATAATGCAATTTTTACTTGAGTAGCAGTAACAGCGGAACAGTGAGATTGGCGAAAACGCCTCAGAGTGAAAGAGAATCTGGAATTGTGCAAACTGGCAGAGTGGGTAGGCAGCTGGGTTAGCGATACATCAGTAGCAGAGCAGAAAAAAACCAGGGCAGTGAGACAGAAGCTTGTTTGCATCAAGTTACAAGACAAATTGTATGCAATTCTGATTTGCATATATTTAAGATGCATTCATACCATTTCTTTTGTATTATAATCAGGACATGACAACATCTTTCATACATTGCAGACTTTTATATATGCAGGTTGCTTTCAAGTGGGATTGAATGTAGTTAATATGCAATCTGTCACCCTTCTCTTCTCTGGAGCCACTACTGCATTTGACAGATGGCATTGTGTTTCCATGCATCAATGTTTGTTGATATCCAGAATGGAAGCTTGCTACCTGTCACAGACAAAGAAAGGATTAATGAGAAGTAGCTGTTATGATTATGCTTCATTAATTTCCATAATTTACATGTTTTTATTTTTATATCCTTTTATTATTGTAGAGTCAGTAAACTAACAAAATTATAGCGCTGTTAGCACAAGTGTATTGCAAAAACATTTAACAGTACCTAGTTTTATCGGAGGGAAAAAAACCCACTAACATAACTATCACAATGGCCTCAATTTTAACTTATAAAATAGATCAGGTGACTGACTTATTTGTTGATCACAATCAGTCTGACAGAAATTTTAATTTGCAGGCAGCAAGGACATTACTCCCTGCCATCCCCTGCACCACCCCTACAACCCCGACACCCGTGACTGGCGGGGTGCTCTTCAAATATGCAGGCAAAGTTTTAATTGCAAATTTGAAACTGAGTGGAATAACTCGCAAGTCATTCGTGGGGTGCGAACAATTAACTTCCCCGTGGACCTTGCAGAATATGAGCTCCCCCATTAAGGAGGCGGGACACCTCTAAACAACGTATAGTTGAAGGGTATATAAAGCCGGCCAGTTAGACACAGGGTAGGCAGATCCAGTTGGGATCTACCGTGTGATGTATATAATAGTGATTGTAAATAAACTAAATTTCTTTGAACTACTCAGTATGGGTGTGGTAGTCTGTGTAGAGGTATTACGGTACCTAGTAATGCTGGAACACCATTGGTAGATAATGTATGCTTTCCATTGGTCGAGCCTGGATGGTAGCTCCGCCCTGTAAGGCGGAGTATAAGAGCTGGTGCCGCCCCAGCAGCTTCCTTTCTGTACCTGAGCTGCTGGGGGGAACATCTAGCTTATTAAAGCATTCAGTTGTACTACAACCTGGCTTTAGTAGTCATTGATTGTGCATCAATTTAATAAGCTAGATTTAAAGAATGGAGCTCCGAATCAAGCCGGAGTGTCTGCAACTCAGCCCCCACACAGTAAACTCGGCGGTGACTTTCAAGCACTGGCTAGCGTGCTTCAACGGCTACCTCGGAACGGCAGAAAACACACCCACAAGAGAACAGAAACTGCCAATCCTGCACTCGAGGGTGAGCCCAGAAGTCTACACCCTCACCGAGGACGCGGACGACTTTGATGCCGTGATGGAGTTGCTGTAAGGACATTACATTCGCCCTGTGAATCAGGTAGGTCTACGCCCGACATCTACTAGCAACGAGGCGACAAATTCCCGGTGAGTCACTGGAAGAATTCTACCGTGCGCTCCTAGTGTTGGGGAGAAACTGCAGCTGCTCGCAGGTTTCAGCAAACGACCACACTGAACTGTTCATTCGGGACGCTTTTGTTGCGGGTAAGCTGTCCTCTCAAATCCGCCAGCGTTTGCTGGAGAAAGAAACTCTAGGCCTCAAGGAGGCACGGGCCCTTGCCGGCTCCCTGGATGTGGCCTCCCGACCGCGCGGCAGCACCGGGGGGGTCCCGCTGCTATTTTTGCGGGCAAGCCAAACACCCCCGACAGCGCTGCCAGCCCATTCGTCCACCTGAAAGGGTGCGGCAAAAAGGGCCATTTCATGGCGGTATGCCAGGCCCGGGCGGTCACTGCGGTCTCCGGAAGCGAATGCGGACCGTCACTACAACCCTCTCCACGGGCCCCGTGCGGCCAGCGAGCGCCGCCATCTTCCTCCTCCAGGGCCACGTGTGGCCTCTGGGCGCCGCCATATTGTTCCGCTGACGCCGCGTGCGATGGATGGGTGCCACCATTTTGTGCACCCACAGCCACGTGCGGCCAGTGGCCGCCACCATCTTGGATGGACTCACAGGACCTCAATGCAGATGACCGACGAGAACACCCAGCTGCTGCCACGATTAGCCTTGGTGACCCTGGACCAGTCTCGGCCTCGAACACTCTCAACTGCTATTACAAAGGTGCTAATCAACGGACACGAGACATCCTGCTTAATCGACTCTGGGAGCACGGAGAGCTTCATACACCCCGACACGGTAAGGCACTGTTCTCTCCCGTCCACCCCGTTAATCAAAAGAATCTCCCTGGCCTTTGGTTCCCACTCAGTAGAGATAAAGAGGTTCTGTGTAGCAAACCTCACGGTCCAGGGAAGGGAGTTCAAAAATTACCAGCTCTACGTCCTTCTCCACCTCTGCGCAGCCACACTCCTAAGGTTAGACTTCCAGTGCAACCTCCAAAGTCTAACTTTCAAATTCGGCGGCCCTGTACCCCCTCTCACTGTCTGCAACCTTGCGACCCTCAAGGTCGACCCGCCTTCCCTGATTGCGAATCTCACCCCGGATTGCACACCCATCGCCACCAGGAGCAGACGGTACAGTGTCCAGGACCGGATCTTTATTAGGTCAGAGGTCCAACGGCTACTGAGGGAAGGAGTCATTGAAGCTAGCAACAGTTCCTGGAGAGCTCAAGTAGTGGTGGTAAAGACCGGGGAGAAGAATAGGATGGTCATCGCCTACAGGCAGACCATCAACAGGTTTACGCAGCTGGACGCATACCTTCTCCCCCGCATATCCGACCTGGTAAACAGGATCGCACAATACAAGGTCTGCTCCACGGTGGACCTTAAGTCTGTCTACCACCAGCTCTCCATCCGCATGAGTGACCGCAAGTACACTGCCTTCGAGGCAGATGGGCGGCTCTACCACTTTTTAAGGGTTCCTTTCGGTGTCACTAACGGAGTCTCGGTGATGGACCGAATGGTTGACCAATACAGTTTACGGGCAACATTCCAGTATCTCGATAATGTCACCATCTGCTGCCATGACCAGCAGGACCACGAAACCAACCTCCGAAAATTCTTCCAAACCGCAAAACTCCTTAACCTCACTTACAATAAGGATAAGTGCGTGTTTAGCACTGACTGTCTAGCCATCCTCGGCTACGTAGTGCGTAACGGAGTGATAGGCCCCGACCCTGAACGCATGCGCCCCCTGATGGAACTCCCTCTCCCCAATACCCTCAAATCCCTCAAACGCTACCTGGGTTTCTTCGCTTACTACGCCCAATGGGTTCCCAATTACGCCGACAATGCCCGTCCCCTCATTCAGTCCACGACCTTCCCGCCATCGTCAGAGACCTGCCAGGCCTTTAGCCGCATCAAAGCAGACATCGCAAAGGCATAATGCGCGCCATCGACGAGTCCCTCCCCTTCCAGGTCGAGAGCGACACATCAGAAGTAGCTCTGGCAGCCACCCTGAACCAAGCGGGCAGACCCGTGGCCTTCTTCTCCAGAACCCTCCAGGCTTCCGAACTCCGCCACCCCTCTGTAGAAAAGGAAGCCCAGGCCATAGTCGAAGCTGTGCGACATTGGAGGCACTATTTGGCCGGCAGGAAGTTTACCCTCCTCACAAACCAACCGTCAGTGGCCTTCATGTGCGATAATGCACAGAGGGGCAAGATTAAGAACGACAAGATAATACGGTGGCGGATCGAGTTTTCCACGTACAACTATGATATCATGTATCGTCCTGGGAAGCTCAATGAGCCTCCTGATGCCCTGTCCCGCGGGACCTACGCCAGCGCGCAGATAGACCACCTCCGCTCCCTCCACGCGGACCTCTGCCATCCAGGGGTGACCCGTTTCTACCATTTCATAATGGCCCGCAACCTGCCCTTCTCCATCGACGAAGTCAGGACAGTAACCCGTGACTGCCACATCTGCGCAGAGTGCAAACCGCACTTCTACCTCCCCGAGCGTGCGCATCTGATCAAAGCATCCCGCCCCTTCGAACGTCTCAGCATTGACTTCAAGTGGCCCCTTCCCTCTAGCAAACGCAATATTTACTTCCTGACGGTAATCGATGAATACTCCAGCTTTCCCTTCGCCATTCCCTGCCCCGACATGACCACATCGACCGTCATTAAGGCCCTCCTCTCCATCTTCTCCCTGTTCGGCTACCCCGCGTACATACACAGCGATCGGGGGGTCCTCATTTATGAGCGACGAGCTGCGTCAATTCCTGCTCAACAGGGGCACTGCCTCTAGCAGGACGACCAGCTATAACCCTCGGGGTAACGGACAGGTCGAGCGGGAGAATGGTACCATCTGGAACACCATCCTATTTCCCGATGGCAAGAGGTTATCCCCGATGCCCTACATTCTATCCGCTCACTCCTCTGTACCACAACAAATCAGACACCTCATGAACGTCTTCTTGTTTTCGCCAGGAAGTCGTCCTCCGGATCCCCTCTCCCGACATGGCTGGCCTCCCCCGGACCCATCTTGCTCCGGAAGCATGTGCCTCAAGTGCACAAGTCCGACCCGTTGGTGGAACAAGTCCAGTTACTCCACGCTAACCCGCAGTATGCGTACATGGAGTACCCCGACGGTCGGCAGGACACGGTCTCCCTCCGGGACCTGGCACCCGCTGGCATGCGGCCCTCCCTCCCTTCACCACAGACCCCACCCAGGCCACCCCTCCCCCATCCATGGCGTCTCCACCACCAGCCCGGGTTACGGAGACAGTTGAAGGACCATCGCTCCCGGACTCCAGGACATCAGCGGAACCACAACCATCGGCTGAACCAGCGTCACCAACTCCACTGCGGCGGTCTGCCAGGATGTCACGGGCAACGAAAAGGCTGATCGAGTCCATTTAACTTTCAACACCACCATGGACCTTGTATGGACAGTATGTACTGTTGTTAAATGTCTGGGCCAGTGGAAAGCCAAGGCTTCTCTCACTACTGCTCATACCATCAGTTCTCCCCCCCCCCCCAGCTCTCGTTGACCCCCCCCCCCCCGGCTTCTTTCTCCACAAGGGGTGAATGTGGTGGCATGATTAGCATAGCTGCCTGCCATTGGTGCAGAACACCGGCTTACCATTGGCCCTGGTCGCTCATGTGCCTCTCGACCGATTGGTTGAGACCAGTCATGTGTCGGCTCCCCGATTGGTCGAGAGGCTGAGTTAACCCCGCCTCCAGGGCGGGGTATAAATACCCAGTACTCCCGGTGGTCGTCCATTTACTGTAATCGACCGCAGGGCTAACATCAAGCTGATTAAAGCCATACTTTTGTGCAGCAACTCGTCTCGCATTCAATTGATGGCACATTAGTGTTTGTGCATGTTGATTGGTCCTAATGTATGTCCATCAGTATGTGCCTGCACCATGATATACTGGTGTATTTTATGACAAGGACCCCAAGTAAATTCATCACCAAGTATTTGTCACAGCTGTGAAAGAGCTTTGCAAATATGGCACTGCCCTGCAGGAAATTCTGCAAGACCATTTAGCATGTGACGTTAATAATTCAACCATCCAAACTATTGGCTGAACCTTCCCAGAAACTACAACAAGCTGTACAAATTTTGCTGTCCTAGGGAACTGCAGAGCGAGGGATGCAGGAAATAAAAGGCATGGAAGTAAACATGGGACATGCCTCTTCCCGGTACGAAACCCCAGAAATGTCCCCAGAATCTGCTGAGGGCGAGCCGGGTCACTGCAGGCTGTGTGTGGTCGCCCTCCCAGGTAAGAGCACAGACTGCAGAGCAACCAGAGATCCAGGTGCCCTGGTAGGTGTCAGCTGAGAGCCCATACATTCCACTTGGGAGAACCTGTTGAAGCTGACTGCATCAAGAGGGTCTGACGGAGATCTATGCAGTGAAAAAAATGTCACCAGCACCTTTACGACTGCCATTTTACTATTATTACGGACCATAAGCCTTTACTCGGCCTTTTTAAGGAGGACAAGCAAACCCGCCCATTGTCTCCATGAGGATCCAGCGCTGGGCCCTTCTGTTGGCTGTCTACGAATATTCTTTTGAGCATCGGCTGGGGACCCACTGAGCCATTTGCCTTTGGCGACTAGTTCCACATCGCTCCCTCAGTGTGAACAAAGTCTAAACGTCATGGATTCTTTGCCTGTCACGATGCATCGGATCCATGAATGAACTCAGACAGATTCAGTTCTCACAAAGGTTCGACACATTATGTTATCTGGAGGTCAGAATTGACAGCTACCAGGCGAGTTACTACCATTTTTGTACAAACTGTCCACATTGAGTGTGGAGGATGATATACTGCTCTGGGGTACACGCATTGTCATTCCTGCCAAACGCCAGGAGTTGATATTGAAGGACCTCCACAATGGACATCCAGGGGTGTCCAAAATAAAAATGTTGGCGTGCAGCTACTTCTGGTGACTGGATCTAGATGCTGACATTGTGAAGATGGCCCAGCAGTGCTCCTTCTGTCAGAAACACCAGAAGTTCCCACCGGCTGCACCCCTTCACCCTTGGGAATGGCGAGGATGGCCGTGGGCACGATTGCATGCCGACTTTGCTGGTCTATTTCAGGGTTCAATGTTCCTCCTCTCAATTGACGTCCATTCAAAATGACTGGAGGTCCACAGGATGGTGGCGGCCACCTCCTGGGCAACCATCGAAAAGTTGCGATTGTTGTTTTGCATGCACTCCATTCCCTAAAGTGCTCGTTACAGGGAATGGGTAAATGCTGACAGGGCATAGACTTCGAACCCGTTTTAGTGTGATTTTCCCAGCCATCGGTGTTAAAACCCGCCACGACCAGGAGCTGCAAGGGCATTGCCCCGTTCAGCATCGACCACCTTGACGTTTTATACAAGGTAATTCGGTGTATATTCGAAACATTACAGACGGTGCCCAGTGGGTCTCCAGAACTTTCCTCCGCCAGACAGGGCAGGTTTCTTATCAAGTACAGGTCCAATGTCAGGTCATACGAAAGCTCCTTGATCATATTCAGTCAGGCGATCACTTCTTCGACAGCTTCCTTGTGAACGCAACATCGTCAGCCAGTCACTTCTGATGCCGAAGGAGCCCATAACAAGACCCCAAGGGTGTCAAGATTCCGAGATGGCTAAGGTTGTGGACACTGATTCAGAGATGGAAACTCAAGCATTGGATATCTCCTTTGGGGAATCAATAGTACATCAGCCACCGGCCAAGCAACCGCCACGACGTTCAAAGCAGAAGTGGTGTTCTCCTACCAGATTCATGCCGCATAATCCCCCACCTCCGATGCACAACGTCCAACCAGGCTTAAAGAGAGTCCGCCACTCTCCTTCCCCACAGACGTCAAAGGATACTTCAGAATTTGGGGGTCAGAGATATTATAACCCGCAAGTATCTTATGGGATGGGAACAATTAATTTCCCCATAATCCTTGCAGAATATGAGCTCCCTCATTAAGGATCTCGAAACAATGTATAGTTGTATGATAGATAAAGTTGTCTACTTAAGCACCGGCAAGGCAGACCTGGTTGGGACCTACCGTCTGATATATATAATAGTTTTTGTAATGTTTCTTTGAACTACATGGTGTGGACTCCTTCAAAAATTACAGCTTCTGTCTGTGTCAACTTGCTAGCGGGTGGATTCAAGGAGCTAGATGAGGCCCAGTAAGATCATTTTTCTTTGTGCTTCCATCTATACTCCTTCAGGCTTGACAAGGAAACCTTGGATCTGTCTTGCCCTGGATTTTCTTTACGGCCATCTCCAGATGCCAGTCCTTTCATCACTTACCCGACTACCTCCTGTTTCTCAAATTTCAGCCGATACTCTCCGCCCAGATAGTGATTCCTGCTGGGTTCAAGCGCAAGTTTGAGCGTTCATAGTTAAATGTGACCATGGTGTCAGAAACGCTGCGGTGGAGTTCTCCGTTCTCCCGCGACTAAGTGCAGATGCAGGGGCAGGATTCGTGGAGTTCCACGATAGCAAATCTGCCGCCGCACCTGGACCGATTCAGCGACTGTTCAGGGGCAAGAACCGGTGCCGCGTGGAACCCAATCGATTCCAATGAGAAACGGTGCCTGATTCACTGGATTTGCTGGATTCGCGATTGCCACTCAGGAGGCCGACAAGCTGCAGCCACACATATACACTGCACTCCCCACACACACCATCCCAGCCAACAAGATGGCACTGATTGTGCTGGAGCACGCCCATATGATTGAAGGGTCGGCTGGCGCCAGAGGGCACCTAGGAGGGTCTGGGGGGACACACACATAGGACACATAGGACACACACATAGGCCTTAAGTTCATAGTGGACAGTCAGCAGACTGCAGCAATGGTGCTCCGTGCCTGTCCACCCCGACTCCATAGCCCATCCCCTGGCCACCCCTTGCTACTACCCCTGGGACTGGCGGAAGAACCCACCGCCAGTGGCACAACTGTTAGCAAACTATGGTGATGTTGAACACTTTTCGTACCCCCTCTCTCTTCCTCAGCACGGCGTCTGTTTCACGATTTGTAAAAGCACAAGTGAACCTTACAGTTGGGAATTTGGGCTATTGGAGGCAGAGAATGGTGGAAGCCCTGGGGAATACCGGATCAGGCCCGCTAATGATATGCCAAGGGTGTTTACTGTGCATGCGTTCTGGAGCGCATTGACGCTGCTTTCAAGGTGACGGAGAATTGCGATTTGGTGTGAAATCGATGCCTGCTGCGAATTTCGCTTCGAAACTGATTCTCCGCCCAATCTCGTTTCCCGATTTCAGCGTCGGCTGACGGAGAATTCTGCCCCTGGGCTTTGGGCTGCAGGTGCCCATAAACCAACTGTCTTAAAATCAGCCCCAAGTGCTGCTGGAGATTTATTATTTGATGCCAGAAAGTTACCAACAGCATTCATTTTGCTGCATTTTTAGCCTTAAGTGATGAGACCATCAATTCACGCGACACGTGGTTAGAAGTGAACAGTGGTTTTAATCGTCTTACAACAGAGCCTGCCTGTGACAAGGTGAACTCCAGATGAACTGGCAGGCAGGCTCTCAGCATCAACCTTTATACTTCCGGTTAGGGGGGAGGAGCCATGGGTGGAGCCCAGTACAAACTCCCGTACACTCCCAGTGCATCTCCCCCTAGTGGCAGAGCAGCACAACTGCTCATGTGCCGAGCTTACAAAGACATAGTAGAACATGTGTAATACAATGTGAATTACGCTACTGCGATTCACCACATTCACCCCCTGTAAAAAAAAATCAAGTCCGGCGGGGGTGGTGGCTTACAGATTGAGCCTGTCCGGTGGCCGAGTTGTCCGCTGTGATAGGCGGAGCACCGGGGTTGCAGCCCCTTCTGGTGGCTGGATGAGCACCGTCGGTTGGGGTACAATGGCGGACTCCGGGGGCGATTCCGCCCGAGCTTCGTACCCGTCTGGTTCGACAGTGGACTGGGGGCGCTGGGAGCTAGCTGGCGTGGGCGCGCAAAAGAAATGTAGCGAACTGGTAGGTGCGGGGGCGTGGGGGGCGAGTTGGGTGGGATGTAGTGTGAGGGGTACCTCGGCAGTGGTAGTGGGGTGGTTGGATCCTGCAGGTGCTAGGTCCCGGAGGGATACAGTGTCCTGACGGCCGTCAGGGAACTCTATGAAGGCGTACTGTGGGTTTGAATACAGTAGGAGCACTTTCTCTACGAGTGGGTCAGTTTTGTGCGCCCTGACGTGCTTCCGGAGGAGTACTGGGCCCAGTGCCTTCAACCATGCCGGGAGCGAAACCCCCGTGGTAGTGCCCCTGGAAAAAATAAAGAGCCGCTCATGAGGGGTCTGGTTGGTAGCGTTATATAAGAGGGACCTAATAGAGTGGAGCGCGTCGGGGATGACTTCTTGCCAATGGGAGATCGGGAGATTCCTGGACCGGAGGGTCAGTAGGACGGTCTTCCAGACCGTTGCATTCTCCCTCTCCACCTGCCCATTCCCCCAGGGGTTATAGCTGGTAGTCCTGCTCGAGGCGATGACCTTGCCGAGCAGGTACTGACGCAGCTCGTCGCTCATAAAGGACGAACCCCGGTCGCTGTGTACGTAGCTGGGGAAACCAAACAGGGTGAAGATACTGTGCAGGGCCCTAATGACTGTGTGGGAGGTCATATCGGGGCACGGGATAGCAAAGAGAAAACGGGAGAACTCGTCTATGACGTTCAGGAAGTACACATTCCTGTTAGTCGAGGGGAGTGGCCCTTTGAAATCGATAGCGAAGGCGTTCAAAGGGCCTAGAAGCCTTGACCAGGTGGGCCCTGTCTGGTCTGTAGAAGTGCGGTTTGCACTCCGCGCAGATCGGGCAATCCCTGGTAACCGCTTTTACCTCCTCGGTGGAGAAAGGCAGGTTTCGGGCTTTAATGTAGTGGGCGAGCCGGGTGACCCCCGGGTGGCGGAGGTCATTGTGGATGGCTTTTAAGCAGTCGCTCTGTGCGTTGGCACACGTCCCGCGGGACAGGGCATCTGGGGGCTTGTTGAGCTTCCCCGGTCGATACATAATATCGTAATTGTAGGTGGAGAGTTCAATCCTCCCCCTCAGAATTTTGTCATATTTAATTTTGCCCCTTTGCGAGTTGTCAATCATGAAGGCAACCGATCTTTGGTCAGTGATGAGGGTGAACCTTCTACCTGTGAGGTAGTGCCTCCAGTGACGAATAGCCTCCACAATGGCTTGTGCTTCCTTTTCGACTGAGGAGTGTTGAAGTTCCGAAGCAGAGAGGGTTCGGGAGAAAAATGCAACGGGCCGCCCTGCCTGATTTAGTGTGACTGCAAGAGCTACCTCTGAGACATCGCTCTCAAACTGGAAAAGGACGGATTCATCCACCGCCCACATGGCAGCCTTGGCGATGTCCTCCTTGATGCAGTTGAAGGCCTGGCGAGCCTCAGCTGACAGGGGAAATCGTGTGGCCTTAAAGAGCGGGCGGGCTTTGTCCGCATATTGAGGGACCCACCGGCATAATACGAAAAAAATCCCAAGCACCGTTTGAGGGCCTTGGGACAATGAGGGGAGGGAGTTCTAAGAGGGGGCGCATACGGTCCGGATTGGGACCCAGGACTCCGTTTTCCACAACATAGCCGAGGATGGCTGGTCTGGTTGTGCGGAAAACGCATTTCTCCTTGTTGTATGTGAGGTTAAGCTTCTGGGCCGTCTGGAGAAATCGGTTGAGGTTGGCATTGTGGTCCTGCTGGTCATAGCCGCAGATGGTGCCGTTATCCAAGTACGGAAACGTGGCCCGCAGCCCGTACTGGTCCACCATTCGGTCCATTGCTCGTTGGAACACCGAAACCCCATTCGTGACGCCAAAGGGGACCTGGAGGAAGTGGAAGAGGCGGCCATCGGCCTCAAACACCGTGAAGTGGCGGTCCTCCGGGCGGATTGGGAGTTGGTGGTATGCAGACTTCAGATCCACCATGGAAAAAATTCGATACTGGGCGATCTGATTCACCATGTCTGCAATCCTGGGGAGGGGGTACGCGTCGAGGAGCGTAAACCGATTAATAGTCTGACTATAGTCTATGACCATGCGGAATTGTTCCCCGGTCTTGACGACCACCACCTGAGCTCTCCAGGGACTGTTACTGGCCTCTATGATCCCCTCACGTAAAAGCCTCCGGACCTCGGATCGAATGAACACCCTGTCCTGTAGGCTGTACCGCCTGCTGCGAGTGGCTACGGCTTTACAGTCCGGAGTGAGGATGGAAAAGAGAGGAGGGGTGGAGATTCGCAGCGTGGCTAGGCTGCAGATAGTGAGTGGGGGTAGGGGTCCGCCGAAGCTGAGGGTGAGACTCTTGAGATTGCATTGAAAGTCGAGTCCCAATAAGAGTGGGGCGCAGAGTTCGGGCAGGACGTATAGTTGGAAATTAGAGCGCCTTGGATTGTTAGAGTTGCGACGGTGCGCCCTTGGATATGGACAGAGTGGGAACCCGAAGCGAGGGAGATAGTTTGCCGTGCAGGGAAAACGGGGAGCGAACAACGTCTTACCAGATCTGGGTGTACGAAGCTCTCAGTGATCCCGAAGTCGAAAAGGCACAGTGTACTGTACCCGTTGATTTTGACCGTCGTCATCGAGTTGTGGAGATGCTGTGGGCACGATTGGTCCAGTGTGGCTGCTTTGAGTTGCGGGTAGTCGGCGACTAGGTCGGCTGCGCTGGGATGGCCCCGCGATGAGTGCCCGCTGAGGTCACAGTCTTCAATCGAGTTTTCTGAGTGTGGAGAGGATGGTGGCGGGCGGCGAGGAAGATGGCATCCAAGATGGCGGCCCCCATGAGTCGCCCATGGTGGACCGCGTGGTGGGGGTCTGCCAAGATGGCGGCCCCCATGGATCGCACATGGCGGGTGGGGGCGGAGTCGGGGCAAAGGCCGCTGCGTTCCGGGGCCTGCGGGCCTGCGAGTGCGGAGGGCGATTGCTTTATACCGCTGGAGGTTTAGGGGCTGGGGCCTTCCTTGCCAGGCACACTCTGAAGTAGTGGCCTTTTCGCCCGCTGCTGCTGCAGGTCGTGTTGCGGGCCGGGCAGTGCTGCCATGGGTGCTGGGGCTGGCCATAAAAGTGGCAGGCTGGGGCAGCATGGTGGCTGGGTGGCCGCGCGGCGCAGGCCTGGGGGAGTCGCTGGACGGGGGCCCATGACGGGGTCGCACAGTCGGCAGGAAACGAGGTGAGGCTATGAAATGAGACCTCCCTCGTTGTAGCGAGTTCAACAGTATCTTCTAAATTTAGGGCCCCCTTCCCCAGCAGTCGCTGGCGCCCGTAATTCGATCTAAGGCCTGCAACAAAGACATCGCGGACAGCAAGTTCTCTATGCTCTGTAGCAGTTACAGCCTGATAATTACAGTCCCGGGATAAGGCTTTTAAGTCGATGAGGAATTCTTCTAGCGATTCTGTAGGGTGCTGGTGGCGAGTAGTAAAAACGTGGCGCGCGTAGACCTCATTGATAGGCCTCACATACATTCTATCGAGTAGGGCCAGGGCCTCTATATATGAGCCGGTACTGTTTAACTGAGTAGGTATACAATGGCTCACCCTTGCGTGCAGTAGACTGAGTTTCTGCTCCTCCATCGTTTCTGGGGTGCTTACTTCAGCCAGGTAGGCCTTAAAACATCGGAGCCAATGCGAAAAGATTTATTTCGCCTCTGCATCCTGCGGGTCGAGTTCCAGTCGATTAGGCTTGAGGGTTGATTCCATGGTCATTCCTTACTGTTTCGTAAGATGATTAAATTGATGAGACCATCAATTCACGCGACACGTAGTTAGAAGTGAACAGTGGTTTTAATCGTCTTACAACAGAGCCTGCCTGTGACAAGGTGAACTCCAGATGAACTGGCAGGCAGGCTCTCAGCATCAATCTTTATACTTCCGGTTAGGGGGAGGAGCCGTGGGTGGAGCCAAGGGTGGAGCCCAGTACAAACTCCCAAACACTCCCAGTGCATCTCCCCCTAGTGGCAGAGCAGTGCAACTGCTCGTGTGCCGAGCTTACAGAGACATAGTACAACATGTGTAATACAGTGTGAATTACGCTACTGTGATTCACCACATTAAGTTAGCATTGTTAGTCTTCAATTATCTTTTAGGTCCTTGCAAAGATATATTTGATTTTCACATCTCTTCAATCTAGCACCTTTGAGACTTGACCTGTAATAATTAATTACTCAGAATATGAATTAATTGGCCACGTGACTAACAAGCAAAGGCGAACATCCTTTTTTGCACTTCATATTAAAATCAGTGCAGCTTATTATTTCCTTCAGTCTTCCCTTCCTCTTTCAAACAACAGGTCGTTAAAACCCAAGCTTGCTGTCACCTCATGTGGCTTCTTAATTTATCTCATCTTCTATCCTCCTAGTTTTAACATTGAAGGTATTGTCCATTAAGGGAATCGACCCTTTAATTAAGATTCTCAAAAATGCTCTGCGTGGATTTTTAAAGGAAAGGCTGACTAAAACCAAACGAGAAATGAATTCTAAAAACAGATGGTAGAGAGAAAGATAAAGGCAAATTAAACTTAGGTGCCAGAAAAAAGTTAAGATTCAAAAAGAGAAAAATGTAAATAGAATAAATTCGTAAAACAAAATTAATTCAGAAATAAAATTCCTGATGGAGCAGGTCTTGCTCTAACAGGAAAAGATGGGATCGATGAAGATAAACTGAAGGAGATTCAAAAACTAGGGGGCGTGGTCTAAAACTGATGACCAGACCGTTCAGGAGAGATGTTAGAAAGTCCTTCTTCAAGCAAAGGATGGTAGAGGTTTGGAACTCTCTTCCACAAACAGCAGTTGGATAGACAGAAATTTGAGATAGGTAGAGTTTTGTTAAGGAAAGGTTTTAGGGATATGGGCCAAGCCCATATGGGCCTAACATGGAGTTAGGCCACAGATCAACCTTGATCTCATTGAATGGTGGGACAGGATCATAGAGGGCTGAATGGCCTACTCCTGTTCCTATGTTCCCATGACCTATGTCCTATATACCACTGATGCACCTTGGCTGTAGTGTGTACCAACTACAACATGCACTGCAGCACCCTGACAATGCTTCCAAATCTGTGGCCTGTACCACCTTGAAGGACAAGTGCCACAGATGCTTAATAAACATCAGCACATGCAAGTGCCCTCTGTGGTGATATGCATCACTGTAAGTACACAAGGGGTTAATGTAAATACATGTAGACTAGATAGACACTAGAGGGAGCACCAGAATCATGACACACAGACAGTCAACCAATAGGTCAGTAAGATAGGACACGTCCAATGGGCATTCAAGACACACACAGAGGAGACACTACCACAGGGGGGCATTACACCAACTCATATATAAGGACACAGCACACATGATCTTCCTCTTTCCGGTGGAGATACTTAGTGAGTACACAGGGTTGATTTGAAACACATCACACCCACCACATGGATTGTAGCAGACTGGTTACATAGTCTGAGTAGCTATAGCTGGATTAACAGGAGAGTCGAATCCAAGTAGGAGAATTGTTAACAGTTTAATAAATGTGTTAAAGCTATCTCCAAGTCTGAACCTTCCTTTGTCAAAGTGCACATCAAGGAAGCAGCTTATACTACGTCAAGAGCATAACAAAACACCCTCCACCAAAACACCTTCCTGACTTGGAACTATATCGGTGTTCGTGCCTTCATTGTCACTAGATTATAAACCTGGAACTGTCACCTAACAGCACTGTGGATGTACCTACACCACAACGACTGCAGATATTCAAGAAGGCGGCTCACTCCCACCTTCACAAGGGCAATTAGGGGTGGGCAATAAATGCTGGCCTTGCCAACAACGCCCACATTCTATGCATGAATAAAAAAAATTCACAACCATTTTGAGAGTGAAAAATGAGAAATCAGTGCTCAGTCAGGAGTAAATTAATTACATTGAAATGTAGCAGCAAAGCGATAAAGTGAACTGAAGCCAGTGAGGGCATTTAGAGGTCTCATTGTCAGAATTTTATAGAAGTATTTAAAATATCTGCATGATATTTCGTCGTCAGATGTCTGCTTCTATCATGCCAATATCAAAATTAGTGTAGGAGAGGCCTGTTTCAAGGATTTAAGATAAGTTTTTTGTTAAGTTATCATAACTGCAGGTGGTAATAATGAAACGGTTAGGTACTGCTTTGTAGTGAATGTTGAAATGTTAATTTCAACATTTTGAAAAAAAAAGCCTTTATCATATAAAACACATTTTAGCCAGAGACCTGTACCAGCAAAAAGAAATAGAAATAGAAATAAACTTTCAAAAGTCCCTCCAAGACCTGCTGTAATGACACTCACATGGACCACGGGGGATCGCTGATTGACCTCCACGTGGGCTTCGTAGAATGCGAGTTCCCATCATGAGCTATTGGAGGCCCACTTAGCTGGAGCTTGTTAGCTGGACCTTTAAATGTAGCTTCCAGATCGGAACCAGCAGCTCCTCGTAGTCCTGGGCCAGGTCGTTTGTTTTGAGTGCCACAGTCATGGTTTTATTTTGGAGAACACCGGAGAAAGAGGCCTAAGAACTTGAAGGGGTGAGGGACAGTAGCATTCTCAGGTGGGGGGGGGGGGGGGGGGGGGGGGGGGGTGGGAAGGTGGAGTCAAGCAGGAGATCCAAAGAATGAACTACAACACCTAAAGATCCAAACAGGAAATTCCATCTACGTGCAGAACTTTGGAGATGGCCCCCAATGGATTCCAGAAGTCATGGAGGAAAAGACTGGTCCAATTTCTTACAAAGGCAACGTGCAAGGCAGGGCTGTGAGAAAACACCTGGGCCATCTGAGAAACAGTGAACCCACTCCAGCGGAGATGATTTCAGCAGAGACAATGTCCTTGATGCCCCATTGCAAATACCTCCAGCAAGGGCACTCAGTCTGAAATGGAGACTGAGGAGATTGATCCTGTCTCTGTGACCCTTTGCCGCTCAACAATGAAGCGACGATCCCTAGTCCACTTCATATCCTCCGATCCAGCTTGACCTGCCACTGACTCGAGGCCTTGTGCCAAGCGAAGAAAGAACATAGAACATAGAACAGTACAGCACAGAACAGGCCCTTCGGCCCTCAATGTTGTGCCGAGCCATGATCACCCTACTCAAACCCACGTATCCGCCCTATACCCGTAACCCAACAACCCCCCCTTAACCTTACTTTTATTAGGACACTACGGGCAATTTAGCATGGCCAATCCACCTAACCCGCACATCTTTGGACTGTGGGAGGAAACCGGAGCACCCGGAGGAAACCCACGCACACAGGGGGAGGACGTGCAGACTCCACACAGACAGTGACCCAGCCGGGAATCGAACCTGGGACCCTGGAGCTGTGAAGCATTTATGCTAACCACCACGCTACCCTGCTGCCCCTCATCGCTGCAGGAGTTAGGGGGATCATTCGGACTTGAGAGGGGAGTGGTGTGATAACCCTCACGAGGACCAGGGGAATCACTAATTAATCTCCCTGTGGGCTTCGTAGAATATGAGATCCCGTGGTAAGCGGGCGGAGGCCCACCCATCTGGAGCTCGTTAGCGGTACCTTTCAATGTACCACCCAGACCCTGGCCAGCAGTTGCTGTTAATTCTGGGCTGGATGTTTGTTTTGCTGCCACAGCGGCTTTATTTTCAGTTTAAAATAAACCAGTTTGGCCTTTCACTCTGTGCCTCCTACAATCATTACACCTCCATTCCTGTACCTCCCAAACTTAGAGCTCGAACATTAGACTTGTCTCAGACCAGAAACATAGAATTCCTATAGTACAGAAGGAGGCCTTTCAGCCCATCGAGCCTGCGCTGACACTCTGACAGAGCACCCTACGATGGCCCATCCAATCCCTATGTAACCTGCACATCTTTGGACACAAAGGGGAAATTTACCCATGGCCAATCCACCTAATGTCCACTTCTTTGGATATTGGGAGGAAATCGAAACACCCCAGGACATGGGGGGGGGGGGTAATGTGCAAACTCCACACAAACCGTCACCAAAGGCCGGAATTGAACCCAGATCCCTACCGCTTTGAGGCAACAGTGCTAACCACTGTGCCACCATATGATCCTGTGTTAAGATATCAGTAAATAAGGAGTGGAATTCTCTGATCCTGAGGCTAAGTGTTGACGCCATCGTAAACGCCGTCGCGTTTCTCCACGGCATCAAGGTGGCCTCGGGAGCAGCGGTTCTGACCCCTACAGGGGGCCAGAACGGCACGGCCCACGCCGCTGCAGCTGCCGGTCTCTGGCAACAAATGGGCATTGCAGGTCTGCGCAGTGGGACTGATGCCAATGCGCGCCTGTACAGTGGCTTCTCTGCACCGGCCCATATGCAATATGACGTAGGGCTACAGGGGCCGACACGGAACAAAAGAGGCCCCCAGCCCGAGAGGCCAGCCCGCCGATCGGTAGGCCCCGATTGCGGGCCAGGCCACAGTTGAGGGCCCCCGCCCCCGGGGTCGGACACCCCCCCACCCCCACCCCCCTTCACCAGGCCGCCCCCGGATGCATGCATGGCGAGGTCCCACCGGGTAAGACCAGGTGTGAACGACGCTGGCGGGACTCGGTTTTATTTGCGTGGTAGCTCAGCCCAACCCGGGCGGAGACTAGCCTGGGAGGGGGGGGGGGGGCATGTACAGCGCCCCAAACCAGCGCCGCGCCGACCGCGCCGGCACCAATGTCACTGATTCTTCGCTCTCCGGAGAATCGGCGGACCGGCCTTTAGCCGCATCAAAGCGGATATCGCAAAGGCCACGATGCGCGCCATCGACGAGTCCCTCCCCTTCCAGGTCGAGAGCGACGCATCAGAAGTTGCTCTGGCGGCCACCCTGAACCAAGCGGGCAGACCCGTGGCCTTCTTCTCCAGAACTCTCCAGGCTTCCGAACTCCGCCACCCCTCTGTGGAAAAGGAAGCCCAGGCCATAGTCGAAGCGGTGCGACATTGGAAGCACTATTTGGCCGCCAGGAGGTTTACCCTCCTCACAGACCAATGGTCAGTAGCCTTCATGTTTGATAATGCACAAAGGGGCAAGATCAAGAATGACAAGATCTTACGGTGGCGGATCGAGTTGTCCACGTACAACTATGAGATCTTGTATCATCCTGGGAAGCTCAATGAGCCTCCTGATGCCCTGTCCCGCGGTACCTGCGCCAGCGCGCAGATAGACCGCCTCCGCTCCCTCCACGCGGACCTCTGCCATCCAGGGGCGACCCATCTCTACCATTTCATTAAGGCCCGCAACCTGCCTTTCTCCATCACGGAAGTCAGGACAATAACCCGTGACTGCCGCATCTGCGCAGAGTGCAAACCGCACTTCTACCGCCCCGAGCACGCACACCTGATCAAAGCATCCCGCCCCTTCGAACGTCTCATCATTGACTTCAAGGAACCCCTTCCCTCTAACAACCGCAACATTTACTTCCTGGCAGTAATTGACGAATTCTCCCGCTTCCTCTTCGCCATTCCCTGCCCCGACATGACCACATCGACCGTCATTAAGGCCCTCCTCTCCATCTTCTCCCTGTTCGGCTACCCCGCGTACATACACAGCGATCGGGGGTCCTCCTTTATGAGCGACGAGCTGCGTCAATTCCTGCTCAACAGGGGCATTGCCTCTAGCAGGACGACCAGCTATAACCCCCGGGGTAACGGACAGGTCGAGCAGGAGAATGGTACCATCTGGAAGACCATACTACTGGCCCTCCGGTCCAGAGATCTCCCTATTTCCCGATGGCAAGAGGTTATTCCCGATGCCCTACATTCTATCCGCTCACTCCTCTGTACCACAACAAATCAGACACCTCATGAACGCCTTCTTGTTTTCCCCAGGAAGTCGTCCTCCGGATCCCCTCTCCCGACGTGGCTGGTCACCCCCGGACCCATCTTGCCCCGGAAGCAGGTGCGGGTGCATAAGTCCGACCCGTTGGTGGAACAAGTCCAGTTACTCCACACTAACCCGCAGTATGCGTACGTGGAGTACCCCGACGGTCGGCAGGACACGGTCTCCCTCCGGGACCTGGCACCCGCTGGCGTGCGGCCTTCCTCCCCTTCCCCACAGACCCCCCCCCTGTTTTTTTCCCCCCAGCGCCCCACTCAGGTCACCCCTTCCCCATCCATGGCGTCTCCACAGCCAGCTCGGGTGACGGAGACTATTCAAGGACCATCGCTCCCGGACTCCAGGACATCAGCGGAACCACCACCATCGGCTAAACCAACGTCACCTCCTCCACTGCGGCGGTCTGCCAGAACGTCACGGGCCACGAAAAGACTGATCGAATCGATCTAAATTTCAACAGCTCCATGGACTTTGTTGGGACTTTGTGAAATATTGCTTATTGTCTGGGCCAGTGGAAAGCCCCCAAATTTAATAAAAGAAAGGAGAGAACATTTTTGTCCTCCCGGCTGCTACTCATATCACCAGTTCTCCTCCCCTCCCCCCCCCCCCACCTAGCTCTCGTTGATATCCGCCCCCCCTCCCTCCCCCGGCTTCTTTCTCCGCAAGGGGTGAATGTGGTGATATGATTTGCATAGCTGTCTGCCATTGGTGCAGAACACCGGCTTACCATTGGCCCTGGTCGGTCATGTGCCTCCCAGCCAATTGGTTGAGACCAGTCATGTGACTGCTCTCCGATTGGTTGAGAGGCTGAGTTAACCACGCCTCCTTACCGAAGTCGAAGCGCCCGGCGGTCGTCCATTTTATTGTAGACAACCGCAGGGCTAAGTTCTAGCTTATTAAAGCCTAACTTTTGTAAAGCAACTCATCTCTCGTGCAATTGATGGCTCATCAGTCGTGAAACGCGACGGCGTTTCCGACGGCGTGAACACTCTGCCGCCGAATGGGAGAATCCTGCCCCAGGTTTTTGGGATAGAGAGAAGGTTTCCTATTCCACAAGATGTTTGCAGTTATGGCACTTGCAGATTGTCTGGACTCTTTCCACAGAAGAGCAGTATATATCTTTATACCATGCTCTTTGTCCACCCTTGGTCAAGAAACGTCTTTGGAGTTGCTTCTCAGAGTTTTTCCTTGAATTTTGCATGTAACATAGCTATTCTCAAAACATTAAAAGGCTGCTCTGTTAATTTTGATGCAGCATTATTCTACCAGGCGAACAAGTTAGCTATGTTGAAGTCCTTTGAAGACATTTCCTGTCTACTGTTCCCTCAGAAGTCAAAGGGTTTTTCACACCTTTTGAGACTTCATTGAACATCCCTGGAACAGTCTTTGCATTTATAATGAATTTTCGTAGTCAACTCTAGAGATATCAGTCTAAGGAGGTTTGAATAAACACCGGAAGGTGCCATGTTGCCTATCCACACCTCAATTTTGAAAAAGGCTTTTAAACTCAATGTAAAGGTTTGAAAAGCATAAATGTGTCTTTAAAACAGTTGTCCTTAAAACCTATAATATCATGACTACACAATCATGACAACCATGTTGACTGTTTCCTTCCAGATATATTGCAATGTGGATTTATTAGGAAGGTGCTGTGGAGCAGCACAAAGGACAACTCTCCTCGCAACCATCCCAGGTTGCAGCACTTCCACTCCAGTGGTTATTAGATAGGGAATAGTGTATTGGATTCCTCAGCTACTTACTTGTAGACTCCTGCTTGCATGCGGGATTCTGCTTTCTTCAATTTTTGGCTAATTAGCCTTCCCTCCCTTCAGCCATGGCAATGGCTACCGATCATGTCAGATCCCATCAGAGTCTTTCTGAAGGCTGGAAGGCTACTGCTCTTATCATTCTAATGAGGTTTGCACCAGTTATTAAGAATTTAAAACTGACTTAAATAAATGAGAAAGCAGGTAATAGAGGCTATCTGGGCAGTCGTTTGATTGCATTGAAATCTCCCGGCCATCGACCACATACATGATTAAGTTTTGATTTTCTATTCGGTATCAAAAGTACCTGGCAAAGATCCTGGATTATTCCTGGCTGTTTCAAGAGCACTTTTAATGTGATAGACTGCTTGGATGATGACACATTTCCTTCAATTTGAATAAAACATTTGCAAAGTAGCTTAGTGCTACATTGCTTCCGGCTGCACAAGATTTATAAAATAAGATGCTTGGTCTTAAATCATGCCAGGCAACCTATTTAAACCACGTTTGCCTAGATGGAAGCCACAAAAACAGAACCAAGACCACGGTACAGAAATGCTCAGCATTATAAAACTCTGCCCTTGGGTCTCTTCTGCACATCATTTCTATGCATCGGTCACTCCTAATTAACCTTAGAGAAACACTTGGCAATGCCATCCCTTTTGGGATAGCATTTTACCTTTTTTGGTTGCTCCCTCTTCTAGTCATTGCTTCACTTCCTGTCAGTAGCATTAATTTAATGAAAGGATGGCATTTCCATTCCTGTCCAATAAAACTGGAACAACTGACTCACTTACACCAATATTATTAACAAGGGAAATAAATTCAAAACTAAAACGGTTAGTTTCAAATAATTCTTATAAAGGCTTTCATGGAAAGCTTTATTGCCACAATTCAAAACTGATTCATATTACATGTTAGGTAAGATTTAACAAGAATATAATGTTAGCTAAATCAGTTGAATTATATTAATTTTATAGCATGTTTATTTTAATATAATGAAATATGCCTTGCAGATCTAAATTATTCTGGAAAGCTAATTTTAAATAAGACTACTACAGTCCAAACCTACACTACTGGAAGTTTACTTTTCTTACGTTGGAAATTCTATATTCCTCTGGGTTCTCTGGTTTCCTCCCACAAGTCCCGAAAGACGTGCTGTTAGGTAATTTGGACATTCTAAATTCTCACTCTGTGAACCCGAACAGGCGCTGGAATGTGGTGACTAGGGGCTTTTCACAGTAACTTAATTGCAGTGTTAATGTAAGCCTACTTTTTACAATAAAAAGATTATTATATGTATATTTAGCATATCTTCACACACACACTTTTTCCCTTCAGGAAATGATGAGGAGTGGTGGAAGGATTCCCAAGGTTCAGCCTGTTGAACTGTGTTATAAACATTCCTTCCATGACCAACAAGTCCTGATGTTGAACTTGAACCCAGAGCTTCTGTTCAAGAGGTCGGGACACCACCACTGTACCATGAGACCTTCTAAAAGTTATGTTGCTATTCTATAAATGATCTGAACAGCACAATCCTATTTCAATAGCAATGACTCTAAACTTGCATGAGTGCCTGGCAAAAGGAGGTAGGTACATTAAATAAATTTCCATTTGAACTGTTGCATATATGTTCAGCGGCCTGTTAGAACTTAACATTATGGCAATATCCAACCACACAAGATAACTGGCGAGATTCTCCGACACCGCGCCGGGTCAGAGAATCACCGGGAAGGTGGTGCGATTCACGCGACGCCGCTCTGACGCCGGTCCACGGATTCTCCGGCGCCCGGAGAATCGGCACCATTGGCGCCGGCGCGACTGGCGCAGAGCCGGTCGGGGGCCGTTGAAAGCGGTCCCCCGGCAATTCTCTCTGCGTGATGGGCCAAGTGCCTGCCGAGTTAGGTCGAGACTCACCGGCGCCGTTCCCGTATGGTCCTACCCGGCAGGACCTTGGTGTTCATGTGCGGGGGGTGGCCTGGTGGGGTGGAGGGGGGATCCGACCCGTGGGGGGAGGCCTCCACGGTGGCCTGGCCCCAATCACGGCCTCCCGATCGGCGGGTGGGCTTCTTCTCGTGGGGGCCTATGTTCCTCCGCGCCGGGCCCCTGTAGCTCTCCATCATGTTGCGTCAGGGCCGGCGTGGAGAAGGAAACACACGCGCATGTGCGAACTCGCACCGGCTATAGCGCATGCCCGAACGCGCGCCGGCCGTACCGCGCGTGTGCAGACACGCATCGCCCGTTCTGACGCCTGTTTCAGCAGCTGGAGCAGCGTGAGGCTCTCCAGTGCCAAGCTGGCACCCTGTGCGGCACAGGATTGCTGACCCTAGGGGCCTGTTGACGCCGTCGTAAAACGCTCCAGCTTTTAAGAAGGCGTCAACACTTAGCCCCAGGATCAAAGAAGCCCGCCCAACATTTCTCTTTTAATTTGAAACTACTGTAGCAAAGAAGTATCTCAAGTTTGTTCACGTTTTGGGTAACAAAATTGATAGGATCCTATGTGATTTATCTTTGTAAATATTCATAGAGAACATTGGAGCAGGGTAGACAGAGATTTTATTATCATGGACTGGAGATTCTAAAGAAGATAATTAACTTCAGGTAGTGTCTAATTATCGGAAACCAATAACCATGATGTTAACAAAGGTCACCAATAAATTCTTTACTGGAAAAACCACAACAGATAATTAACAAAAGTTTAAGACTTCATTAAAATGTTAAGTAATAAACTACATTGTGCCTGGAGCAGCAAATTCAGCGACAGGAGAAAACGAGAAAGTAAATGCTGAAGATTAGATCACAGTAGTAATAATTTTTAAGCAAGGGTAAAGAAAAATAATAGCTTTTAATAAAAGAGTTAGGGACAAACAGTATTGATCACCATAGAAACATGCCGCTAACTTTCCCCACATTTGTCACTTTGAGCAAATCTGGAGCAAGTCATGGGAATTAAAGTTGTTTTTATATTTTCATATTCATCCCTTGGAGAATACTGCAAAGTAGGAGAAGGGTTCACAGGCTAATTAGCAGGCTGGCAAGCTTTGATGCAAACCCTCCTTAAATGGCCATAGTCATCTGGGGCTGGTTTAGCACAGGGCTAAAGAGCTGGCTTTTAAAGCAGACCAAGGCAGGCCAGCAGCACAGTTCAATTCCCATACCAGCCTCCCCGAACAGGTGCCGGAATGTGGCGACAGGGGCTTTTCACTGTAACTTCATTTGAAGCCTACTTGTGACAATAAGCGATTTTCATTTCATTTCTTTAATCTTTTGTTTACAAATTCAGGGCCAATTTAGGTGGCGATTCCACCCCCCCTGCACTTCTTTGGGTTGTGGGGGTGAGACCCACGCAGGCAATGGGAGAATGTAAACAGAAAACAGTAACCCAGGGTTGAGATCGAACCCGGGACCTCGGCACCATGAGGCAACAGTGCTAACCACTGTACCACCGTACGCCCCTTTAACCATCTTTTTTACCAATCAACAGAGTGGCTAATCATATACAATGGGAGGGTTTTATCCATATGATATTGGGGAAGGGGTAGTGAGAGGAGCGGATAAATAGCCACAGCCGCAGAATGGAAGAGTTGGATGTCCAGAATGGTTGGATGTCAACTCAGAGTTCAGAGACAAATCCTGTCTCTACTAACCAGTGTTGTCTGGTGCAGAGTTTGAACCCAGCACTTGTGAGAAGTGCAAGTGTTGCTGTCAAGCCAAAGGCTTGCTTTGAGAATGGAAATTATTTTCCAAGAATGCTAAATGCAAATACATTCCTGATAATAATGATATACATACTTCCTGAGGTTGATTCAGAAATCTACCCTCCCAGAAGGAAAACAGTTCGGACCAGAATTTTTATTTTTCCCAATTACTGGTATTCCATTTTAAAGTATACAAGAGCAGCTAGATCAGTAGTCGTATTACTCCGTTTTACTGTATTTATTCACTTCTGGATACAACTTGTCACAATCAATTCATTCATAGTCTTGAAAGTTAATCTTTATTAGGACTTGAAACTATGTCCTCAGTAAACTGACCAAAAGAAAGTGGTGCAATTTTGAAAACAGAAGATTGCGTCATATTGGCTCAATTACCAAAACAGAAACTTTGATACTTTTGTCAATTGTATTCATTCTTGCATGAAAGTGGGTCTTTATTTTCACCAGCAGAAAGTTGGGAACAATTTTTTAAAATCACATCGGGGTGAGGTATTTACTTAACAACCTATTCAGGCTTGTCACATTCTGTAAACACCGATGATAATTTCCTCAATTATTATACTGATACAACTGAAAATTGAATATTTTTGCCCTCTACTGATCAAATTTGGATATTACTCTCTGTGTTAGAAGATTCGAACAACTGGGAGCAGCTTTTCTTTTCCTATCACATCCCTCACACTCTATTAATATTCAAAACATTTTAAAGTTATGTGCTGTAGGTCCCTGGTACAGTTGAATAAGCGTAAACTTAAGAAGTTTCTCAAATGCTCAAATTATCACAAAATATTTAATTAGAACAATGAATAATAATTCCAATTTGCAGGCCATCAGTGCTCACTTGATCTGTAAACAATAAACCATCTGATTCCAGGCTTAACTAAAAATGGTAGGCTGCAAATTTGGATAGGGCCTGAAAACAGGTGCTGGTATTGCAATGCATAATTCATCCACACCTGTTGCTTCCGATACAGGAGGCACACAAACTTCATACAACCTGCTGATTTCCATGGTAGCTACATGCAGCCAGCACTAAATGCTCTGCTAAATTGGTGCATACCTCAGCAGGGGACCCCTTCAATATCAGTATCACTTAAAGCTACACTCTGCATAACTTAAGGTCAGCCTGCACCTTTCAAAGGGATTGTACATTGGGCTGGAGCTGATGTTGGAACTGGTTGCAAAAGAGAATGTGAGCAACAAGGAAATTGAATTACCCTGCAATAGGGCAGATAGCTTACCCCAAGTTCTCTAATGCTGCAATTGATGCCTTGGTGGAGGAGATGGACAGGAGGAGAGATGGCCTCTATTCACATGGAATCAGGAGCCCGCCAGACAACTCTCAGAAGATAATAAGAGCAGATTGCCATAACAGTATGACTTTATCCCTGGGAAGTAGATGCAGTATGGCACAAAGTTCCGATGACCTTGCACGAATAATTGTCAATGAATTCATCTTCAAGTGCCACATCCTACCAGCTGCACCATTAGTCTTTCGCATCATAGCCCCATCAATACCTACCAATGATCTCTATCAGTCAGAACTCATACTTCACTTTCAGATTCACCTCATGCTCACATACCTAACCAAGTCTTAAGATCACATCATACAGCTAGTACACACTAGAAGCTCCTAAACCATGATTGGCACACAAGACAATGATAGGAGAGTTACGTCTCTCCTGCAGGAAGTGCATAACCAAAGGCAGTACCTAATAGGGAAGGGATAGGCATACCTGTGTATCCTAACTACGATGGAGAAGGCAGGGTTGAAACAGCCAAAGATACTGATATTCTGATACCTCATCCTTCTTTTCATATTTCACTTGCCTCTCATCCAATTTACAAGCTCCAGATAGTGCAGGCAATCACTTCAACACAATCAGAGTATCGCACCTTTCTCCTTTAGATGACTAGAACTGTTAGCTGGTCAGGCAGTAGTGGAAAAATAAGAACTGGAAGAATAGGAAGATATTGATGAACATGATGAACCATTACTAGCTCTCTTTCTCTCAAAGATCAGCTTACATTAGAGAGTAACATGGGGGTGGGTTCTGCAGATAGTGAGACACAATACACTAGTAATCGATAATCAGGGCAATTGACAAAGATAGCACATGTACCTGCACACCTTTGGAAAGGGTAGAATAAAAGTCCTTCTGCAGAGGATTCAGATGAGAACTATGACAGACAAAAGCTGATGGATGTGCACTATGAACTGCTTGGTGCATTGGCAGGCTTACCAAGAAGCCTGAAGTCAATGTCATGGAGCATATAGGAGTCCAACATCAAATTGGCACTGGGCTTTGCACAGAGCTTAGAACCCATCCTTCCCAATACCTAAGCGGTGGCCAACTACATTAAAATACTTGTGGGCACAGCCATAATGCAGCATCTGGTGACCAATGTCTCAGTTTCCATTGGAACTCAAACAGAAGCCATGGAAAGTCTGGCCCCTGCAATTCTGCAACTTCAATTTTCTGCCATGGAAGTTCAGACCTCTATCACCTTGGCTGCAGATACCAGTGTTCAAAGAGGCTGGCAGGGTCTCACAACAGTCCAGAAATCCATTCTCCAACTCATTAACCAGAATTGGTGAGGCACCGCCCCTGGGAATGACAGTGCCACCATGAAGGGAGAACATTCTGCTCTCTCTCAGTATGACAGCATTCAGCTTCTAATTACTGCCACTCTCCCAGTGTCCTGCATGCTCCCCGTCAGTTAAACAGGCAGACAGGATTGCTGCCTCCCATGACAGGGTGGTGCAGTGATGGGCCAGAGATGTTCAAGGTCATCTTCCAAGGCCATCTGAAGTCTTCCCCCCCCCCCCCCCCCCGCGCCTCTAACAGAACGTGAGCAGCCTTCCACAAGCCATGCTGCAGTATTGGGATAGCAGCATACAGCAGCGCTGGGATCGGACAAGGCACATTGAAGACAGGCACGAAGGGAATGCACAAGAATGATTTGTTGAGTTTTCTATGCAATGCGGCATGGATTGATTTCCAAATTTGATTTTGAATGTTTACTTCCTGGCAACTTTTATTTTGAATTATGGTCAAAAGAACACTGTGTTGGGCAGTGACACAGTGTGGAATTTTCAGTGACTAGGGATTTGGGATCTCATTTACTGGTATCAGACTCAGGTCTGTTGAACATGGATAAATCAGCCGGAATGGGGCTGTGCATTTTGCCTTTGTCCTTTAGTCTGCCTTTTCATCCTCCTCTGCTCTTAGTTTCACTGATGTCCGACTGTGCCCTCATGATGGTGAGGTTGCGCAACATGCAGCAAACCACCATGAATTTTACTCCTGCAGAGAAGCCCAATGCACAAGCATTGTTTCAGCATTCAAATGATCTACTCTCAAGTTATGTGATGGCATGACTTTCATTGTGCACATTCTTCCCATGACTGCATGAGTTGTACACCGGGGCGGGATTCTCCGACCACCCGCCGGGTCGGAGAATCGCCGGGGGCCAGCGTGAATCCCGCCCCCGCCGTCTCTCGAAGTCTCCGGCATCAGAGATTTGGCGAGGGCGGGAATCGCGCCGCACCTGTCGGCGCCCCCCCCCCGGCGATTCTCCGGCCCGCGATAGGCTGAAGTCCCGCTGCTGTCATGCCGGTCCCACCAGCGGGAATCAAACCGCAACGCGGTAGCATTGTGGATAGCACAATTGCTTCACAGCTCCAGGGTCCCAGGTTCGATTTTGGCTTGGTTCACTGTCTGTGTGGAGTCTGTACATCCTCCCCCATGTGTGCGTGGGTTTCCTCCGGGTGCTCCGGTTTCCTCCCACAGTCCAAAGATGTGCAGGTTAGGTGGATTGGCCATGATAAATTGCCCTTAGTATCCAAAATTGCCCTTAGTGTTGGGTGGGGTTACTGGGTTATGGGGATAGGGTGGAGGTGTTGACCTTGGGTAGGGTGCTCTTTCCAAGAGCCGGTGCAGACTCGATGGGCCGAATGGCCTCCTTCTGCACTGTAAATTCTATGATAATCTATGATAGCCAGCTACCTTACCGGTGAGACCAGGTGGCGTGGGCGGGCTCCGGGGTCCTGGGGGGGGGGGGGGGGGGGGGGGGGGGGGGGGGGCGCGGTGCGATCTGGCCCCGGGGTGTGTCCCCACGATGGCGTGGCCCGCGATTGGGGCCCACCGATTGGCGGGCAGGCCTGTGCTGTGGGGTCACTCTTTTCCTTCCGCGTTCACCACAGTCTTCATGATGGTGGACGCGGATGTGACCCCCCACCCGCGCATGTGCGGACTTCTGCCGGCCAGCGAAGTCCCTTCGGCCCTGGCTGGCGTGGCGCCAAAGGCCTTTCCCACCAGCCGGAGGGGCGCCAACCACTCCGGCACGGGCCTAGCCCCTCAAGGTTAGGGCTTGGCCCCTAAAGGTGCAGAGAAATCTGCACCTTTGGGGCGGCCCAACGCTGGAGTGGTTGACGCCACTCCATCCCACCGGGAACCCCCACCCCGCCGGGTAGGGGAGAATCCCGGCCCTGCCCGGCAGGGCGGGTGGTCCCGGCGGGATGGAGTGGCGTGAACCACTCTGGCAAACGGGCCGCACCAAAGGTGAGGATTTCTCCACACCTTTAGGGGCCAAGCCCTAACCTTGAGGGGCTAGGCCCGCGCTGGAGTGGTTGGCGCAACATGAGTGAAGTCAATGCACCCAGCAATCCTCGCAAAGTTACTTGTTTTCTCCACCTACTTCTCTTGAAATGCAGAGCCTCCATGTCTGCAACAGGGGATAGGAAACTATGAGATGCTGTAAATATTGCCTGTTCAAACCTAGATGGAACCAGAATTCATGGCTGTAACCACCATCACAGGCATCCACAATGCCAGCTTGTACCCTGTTCTGAAGCTAGGGTTGTGGCTGCAACAAGTGACCAATTTCAGTGAGGGTCTCTTTAGTGAAGTGGAGACGTGGTGTCCCTGCTGAGGGTCCGTTAACAGAATTGTTTCCTGAGTTCCTGAGGTAGATATGACCCCCTGCTGAGAGCCCTTCCTCAAACCCTGCCTCCCTCTTCCAGTAGTTTGCCCCCCTCTGTGTCACTCTGCTTATTCCCCCTGACATCCTGTCGCCAAAGGCCGATGCAAACGTACACACCCATGTCTTGGAGCTGTACATGTTTAAGGGAGATTGCTAACTCAATCCTTGAGTTCCAAAATGTCAGTGCTGACATCACACCGGGGTTACACTCTTATTGATGCTGCAATCTATCTACTCTGTGGACGTTTCCTCCGTGAGTGCTAATGACCTCACCAAAATGGAATCCACCCCAGCTAGCACCAGAAGTGCATGTGCACGCCATAAACACCATTTTGAGTGTAGACTGGCACCTGTAGAATCAACAAACCAGGCACCACAGAGCTGAATTATTCAGCCCTAATGTTCACTGAAAATCCCTGTTAAATGAAAAGTAAACTTTTATTCAATTAGTCAAATGAAACAATCCATTAAACTTGAAATATTTTGCACTTTATGTGTTGCTCTGAAGCAAATGGTTTTCTACCCTATCAATTTAATCTCAGCACCGTGATAGTAGCTTGTTACATTTTGCATTACAGTCAAGTGTTGCTTAGCACAGCAGTCACGTGGGACATGATTAAGAATGTAGCAAGGTGGCAAATGGGCAATAGATGTCATCTGGGCAAAATGCATTCAATTAATAGAATTTACAGACAAGTACTAAATTAATGGGAGCAAAAACAATGGGAGGTGATAGAAAATTAGTTTAGCTTTCCCAATTACTGTTTCTTATCAATAACATACTTTGGAACAATTAGTTGTGTTGAGCTTTTAACAGTGTGAAGATAGGGGAATGTTCTTCAGTTTTGACAAGCAATTAACCATGATTTATGGCTTTTGAAACCTCATATTCAAAACACTTCACACTACGTGTGCAAAAGCAAGTCTCACTGAATCTCAGTTATACACAACAGTCCCTGATGCCTTTGTAAGTATCTTCCAGTCCTTTCCTACATGTCCCATTCTGAGTAATGTTGTGATTCAGAAAATATGATCCCAATATTCCAGTTGCAGCTGAACTAAAAACAAGCTTCAACTTTTCTTTCCTGTTATTTCACTAGAACTAAGTTTCAACATTCAATGTCATTGTTAAAATTGAGTTTGATCCAAATGCTTCCTTGCTGAAAATTCGGAGGTTTGTTACAGACCCTTATTTCAAGTGGCTCATTTACTTTTCCATTTAAAATGAAAAAGTAGTTCAAATTGAAGTATTGCAGCTACCCTGGGACTGTAAATACATTACTTGCAGGATGAAAAAAGGTCTTAAGGGACCAACAGTGTCAGTTTGAAGTGATAGACTGGCACTAAGGCAGCTATTTTCCTAATAATTTTAACATGTTATGAAAGACAGGCAATGTTTATGAAGGCAAACTGATGGTCAGGCAGTTAAATGCAGCAAAATACCCTCTAGTCTGCTAACACTCAGTTCAGGGACAGCAAGTATATAGGTTTGGCTTCATGTAACTGCCTGTAGGTCAGACTGCTTTATAATGACAGAAAAGAATCAATACCAAGTTATTACAAAAGCAAATTACGCCAGTGCTGCAGGTGATATTCAAAACATGTTAACTTTTTGGGGGTTTTGTAAAAGACGATCCAACCAGCATGGATTTAATTACTCACAAGCACTTGGCGAATTAAGAAAAACATGGCTTTACATTGTGTAATCTCAATAACATTTAAATTACTCTTGTTCCCTTTAAATTGAGAAACCATAATGAAGGGCAAAAGCCAGTGGTGCAGAGCACAGTTTTATTGAAAAAGGAAGAACATCGAAGAACGACCACACACTTGGGCCCCACTATTGACAGGAGGCAGCTTGTATCAGCGGAGGGGGCAGTGTTTTGAATGGGATACCCAGAAGTGCAGGTTTCCATGCGTGCTGTGGTCACACCTTTTCCCTTTGTCAGGATCCCCACCCAGGAATTGGCCTGCTTGAAAAGCTTGACTTGCACCCAGATGAGGAGGTCTGATACCCCAACTTGACGTGTTCGAAGTTAATGGGGAGGCCCCAAATCCTGACTGCAAGGGGTGCTATAGTGGAGGTTGGTGGGGGATTCCATTCCAAGGAAAGAAGGTAAACATTGGTTGCTGGGGGCAGGCACTCCTTCACCTCCTGGACAAAGACACTGGGCTGATTTCTCCATTTCTGAGACTAAGTGTTGACGTCTGATATGCCATCAATAAACACACGACAAGTGATGAATGTAACTGAGGCTTTAATACATTAAAGAGCAAGCCTCCTGGCCTCTGGTCCCGAACTGGGTTGGAGGCGGAGACTAGCCACCTTTATACATGAGCCCGAGGGGAGGAGCCACAGGCAGAGCCAGTGGGACAAGCCCAGGCATGTACAACACAACACAATGCAATACAGTGGTTTACCACATTCACCCCCTGTTAAAAAAAAAAGAGTCCGGCGGGGGTGAAGTGATCTTAAAGGTCAAGTCTGTCGGGGGATCCTCCGTGATCGCCTCAGTCCCAGCTGTGGTGTGGGCACTGGTGTCGAGACCTGCACGTCTGGGAGCGTGTTGTTTTCTTCTTCACCCAGTTGTTGAGTCGGTGAAGGTGGGGGCGGTAAATGGGCAGAGGTGGTGGTGATGGTCGCCGGTGGGCCTGCGGGTGCTAGTTCATGAGGTAGGTGGGCAGGGGTGGGGAAAGACGGTGTAGGGTTGTGGGTGGTGGTGGTGATGGTTGCTGGGGAGCCTGCAGGTGCCAAACCGCGAAGGGAGACTGTGTCCTGTCGCCCGTCCTGATGTGCCATGTAGGCATATTGTGAATTTGCATGGAGGAGCAGAACCTTCTCGACGAGGGGGTCAGATTCATGGCTCCTCGCATGCTTCCGGAGGACGGGCACTGGGACTGCCAGCCAGGATGGGAGTGAGACTCTGGAGGTGGATTTCCTGGGGAAAGCAAACATACGCTCGTGAGGAGACTCGTTTGTGGCTCTACACAGGAGACTGGGAGACTTCTAGACCATAGGGCCAGGGGGATGGCCTTCCAGACCCTCGCATTCTCCCTCTCCACCTGTCCGTTTCCCCGGGGGTTGTAGCTGGTCGTCCTGCTGGAGGCGATGCACTTGCTGAGCAGGAACTGACGTAATTCGTTGCTCATGAAGGAGGATCCCCGATCATTATGGATGTAGGCGGGGAACCCGAACAGGGTGAAAAGACTGTGCAGGGCCTTGATGATGGTGGCAGAGGTCATGTCAGAGCACGAGATGGCGAAGGGGAATCTTTAGTACTCGTCAACAATGTTGAGGAAGTACACGTTATGGTCAGTGAAGGGGAAGGGCCCTTTGTAATCGATGCTGAGGTGCTCAAAGGGGCAAGAGGCCTTTACCAGGTGTACTCTGTCTGGCCAATAGAAGTGCGGCTTGCACTCCACGCAGACCTGGTAGTCCCTGGTCATGGACCTGACCTCCTCGATGGAGTAAGGCAGGTTGTGAGCCTTGATGAAGTGAAAAAAAAACGGGTGACCCCCCCCCCCCCGGGTGACAGAGGTCATTGTGGAGGACACAAAGTCGGTCTACTTGTGTGCTGGCACATGTACCGCGGGATAGAGCACCTGGGGGCTCATTGAGCTTCCCAAGTCAATACAAGATATTGTAGTTGTGGGTGGAGAGCTCGATCCTCCACCTCAGTATCTTGTCATTCTTGATCTTGCCCCGCTGTGTGTTATTGAACATGAAGGCAACCAACAGTTGATCAGTGAGGAGAGTGAATCGCCTGCCGGCCAGATAATGCCTCCAACGCCGCATAGCTTCTACGATGGCTTGGGTTTCCTTTTCGAAGGCACGGAGGGTATGGGAGAAGAAAGCCACGGGCCTGTCCGCTTGGTTCAGGGTAGCGGCTAGAGCAAAGTCCAACACATCGCTCTCCACCTGGAATGGGATGGATTCATCCACTGAGTGCATCGCGGCTTCAGAAATATCTGCCTTGATGCGATTGAAGGCCAGTAGGGCCTCAGTCGTCAGGGGAAAAATGATGGATTTGGTAAGTGGACGGGCCTTGACCGCATAATTGGAGACCCACTGGGCATAGTGCGAGAAGAACCCCAGGCATCTCTTCAGGGCCTTGGGGCAGTGGAGGAGGAATTCCGGGAGGGCGCGCATGCAGTCAGGGTCGGGCCCGTGTTCCATGACGTAGCCGAGGATGGCTAGACGGGTTGTGCGGAAAACATATTTTTCTTTATAATAGGTGAGGTTCAGGAGTTTAGCAGTGTGGAGGAAGTGCCGGAGGTTTTCGTTATTGTCCTGCTGGTCATTGCCGCAGATGGTGACATTGTGTAAGTACAGGAACGTGGCCCGCATCACGTACTGGTCAACCATTCGGTCCATTTCTCTTTGGAAGACCGAGACCCCATTGGTGACGTGGAAGGGGACCCTGAGGAAATGGTAGAGGCGGCCATCTACCTCGAAGGCAGTGTATTGGCGGTCCTCCAGGCGGACAGGGGGCTGGTGGTACACAGACTTAAAGTCAACTGTGGAGAAGACTCAATACTGCGCAATCTGGTTGACCATGTCAGATTTGCAGGGGAGGGGGTACGCATCGAGCTGCGTGTACCGGTTGATAGTCTGACTGTAATCGATGACCATTCGGTGCTGCTCCTCAGTCTTGACGACCACCACTTGGGCTCTCCAGGGGCTGGTACTAGCCTCAATGATCCCCTCTCGCAGTAGTCACCGGACCTCCTACCAGATAAAGGCCATGTCCCGGGCACTGTATCGTCTGCTCCCAGTAGCGACGGGCTTACAGTCCGGGGTGAGGTTTGCGAAGAGCAAGCGTGGGGCGACCTTAAGCATCACGAGGTTACAGATGGTGAGGGGGGGCAGGGGTCGATCGAACTTTAAAGTAAGGCTTTGGAGGTGGCAGTGGAAGTCGAGCCCCAGTAATAGGGCAGCGCAGAGGTGGGGGAGGATGTAGAGTTTGAAGTTAGCGTACTCTACACAAAGTACAGTAAGGCCCCCGGATTTCTACTACATGGGATCCGGAAGCCAGGGAGATTTTCTGGGTCGCGGGTAAGATTGGGAGGGAGCAGCACCTTACCGTATCTGGGTGAATGAAGCTGTCTATGCTCCCGGAGTCGAAAAGACAGGCCGTCTCGTGCCCGTTGATCCAGACAGTCATCGTAGACTTCGCGAGGTGGTCCAGCCAGGACTGTTCGAGCGTGATGAAAGTCAGCTTCGGAAGGTGGTTGGTCGGACGGTCGGAGGTAGCGGCAGCCAGTGTAAGGTCGGGTGAGCCAGGCTTCCGAGAGGCTGTGGAGGGGTCCCAACGTGGTGGCCCCTGTGGGTCGCATGTGGGAGTTGGAGAATGCGTTAAAGATGGCGGCCCCATGGGTTGCACATGGCAGCCGAAATTGAAGATGGCCGCGAAGATGGCGGTGCCCACGGGTCGCACATGGCGGGTGGCGCGGCAGTTGGGGGCGGGCCTGACAGGCAGCAGGCAGCGCTGTTGGGCCTAGAAGTTATAGGGGGAGATCGGGCCTGGCAGGCTTTTGCAAAGTGGCCCTTCTTCCCACACCCGTTGCAAGTTGCGTTCCATGCAGGGCAGTTTTGTCTGGGGTGATTACCCTGGCCGCAAAAGTAGCACCCCAGGCTCCGGCAATGGTGGCCCGCTGTGCGGCACAGGCTTGCCTCGCACCCAGGTCAGATGAAGGCGGCACCCACGAGGTCCACGAGGGTGCTGCGCGGTCAGACGTGTAGGCCTCCATGTTCTGGGAGTCCACCTCTCGCGAGTTGCCGGGTTGCACTGTCTCTGGCAGGCCCAGTGTGCCCCTTTCTAGTAATTGCTGGCGGATATAGTTTGATTTCATGCCTGCAACATGAGCATCCCTGATCAGCAGCTCCACGTGCTGGGTAGCCGAGATCCCCAGCAATCGCAGTTCTGGCACAGTACACGCAAAACATGCAGGAATTTTGCCAGTGATTCCCCAGGGCATTGCCATCTCATGGCATGGAGGTGCCTAGCATACACCTCGTAAACGGACTTCACATTTTGTCCCTTCGGCAGTATTATTGCCTCCGCATACGAGGGGGTGTTCCTGATGAGAAGAAAGACTCGTGGGCTCACCCGTGCGTGGAGGATCTGCTTCTTCTGGAGGTCTGTGAAGTCTTCGGTGAAGGGTCCGAGGTACGCTTCAAAGCAGCTCAGCCAGTGCTCAAATGTTTCTGTGGTGTCGGCTGCCTGTGGGTCCAGCTCCAGGCGATCAGGCTTGAGTGATGAGTTCATCTTAGAAGTTTAGTGTATTAAAATGCCATCAATAAACACATGATGAGTAATGAATGTAACTGAGGCTTTAATACACTAAACAGCAAGCCTCCTGGCCTCTGGTCCCGAACTGGGTCGGAGGCGGAGACTAGCCACCTATATACATGAGCCCAAGGGGTGGAGCCACAGGTGGACCCAGCCGGGACAAGCCCAGACGTGTACAACACAACACAATGCAATACAGTGGTTTACCACAACGTCAAAGCAGAATTCGTGGACTTACACAACAGCAAAATTTACACTGAACCTGGATTAATTCAGTGACTATGGATGGGCTAGTACTGACAGCATGAGGAATGCAATCAATTCCAATGAAACACGGGACAGGATTCGCCCCTGACCCTCGGGAGGATGACAAGCTGAAGCCACATATACACATTACAATCCCCACGCACACTCATTCCAGCCAACAAGATACTGCTGGTTGTGCTGGAGCACGCCCATACAACTGATGGGTCCAGAGGGCACCTAAGGAGGTGGCCTAGGGGGGGGTGGGGCGGATCTATATGACCCGTGGCACTAAGTTCACAGTGGGCTATTAGCAGCACGTGCAGCTGAATGGCTGCCTTGCCAGCTACGGCAATGGTGTTCCGTGCCCATCCACCCCGACCACACAGACTACCTCCTGACCACCCCCCGCTACTCCCTCCGGCCCTGGCAGAAGCCCCCCCCGGCCAGCGGCACAACTGTCAGAAAACTATGGCGATGTTGGCCACTTTCCGCATCCCCTCTCCCTCTGCAGCCATGACGCCAGTTTCACGACTTTTAAAAGCACAAGTGAACCGCGCCATTGGGAACTCGACCCATCGGGGGTCGAGCATCGCGGAGGCCCCGGAGAATGCCGGCTTGGGCCTGCTAATGACATGTAAATGGTATTTACTGTACGTGCATTCCAGACTGCATTGACGGCGATGTCGAGGTGGCAAAGAGTAGCGATTTGGCGTCAAATTGGTGCCCGCTGCAATTTTAACGTTGGAACCTATTCTCCCCCGAATTGCGTTTTGTGATTTTGGCGTCAGCCAACAGAGAATCGCCTCCCTTGAGCTGCCTGATCTTCTGAGAACTGTGAAACCAGGCAGTCAGGATTAAATTCGAAAGACAGCTTAAAAATGAAGCCTCCAGCCTCTTTAAAATATGTAAATTGTCAATCTGCTGCTCATCCATTGTCCTGCCTCCATTAATCTTGGAAGTGAGTGTATTTAAGTCAGGCTGGGATTGGGGTTAAAATATTTAAAGTTTTAACATCTTACCTGGCCTCAGCCAATTGAACTTTGGGTGATAAAATGTACCCCTTAGCTTTATTCAGTTTGTGTTTAAGGAAGCCATGCCATGATTTATTTGCCAGACCTTCTTCCTGTATAATAACGCCTGAGAGCAGAGTTGAGATTGGGAATCCTTGGTGGAGATCCAAACTTTTGAAGGTATGTATTGGTCTTGAGCGTCTTCTCACTCTCCTGACTTTATTTCTGCAATTCACATCTCTTTGTTCATTATCCCTTTCCTTTATGTCTCACCTTATCTCCTTCCCTCCTTTATTACAGTTCCTCCTCTTTGTCTTCTTTATTTAGCTCTTTGTCACTTATTTGGAAATCCTTAGTGCAACTTACAGCATTAGTGGTGGAAGCAGAGAATATGTATGTCAATTGTGACAAATTTGTTGAAGCAAAAACCTCTGATTTGATAGTATTGATTTTCTTGACTATTGATCCATCTGTACAGATCTATTGCAAGATTTTTTGTATTAATTTCTGTGCCATAGGAGTTGCTGGCAAGGCTAGTATTGATGTCCAACCCTCATTGAGCCATGTTGAGCCACTGCTGCAATTTGTGAATGTACATCCAAAATGCTGTTGGGTAGAGTGCTAGGGTTTTGATGCATGGTGATAAAGGACTGTTGATATATTTTCACATGAACATGACATGGCAACAAGGTGATTGGAGGGGAATTTGCAGGTGGTGCTGATCCTATGCATCTGCTGCCCTTGTTGTTCGATGTGGAAAAGGTCATGGAATTGAGGGCTGCTGTTTAAGAAGCCCTGGCAATTTTCTGAAGTGCATCTTCTGGATATTGTCACTGCAGCCATGGTTTCTGGTGGTGGAGAGAGTGAGAGTGGAGCTAAGGTGGTCAATGGTGTTGAGCTGTCTTAGATGGTATTGCGTTTCTTGAGTGTTGTTTGAATCACAATCAACCAGGCAAATGTAGAATATTCCATTGGTGGTGGAAAGGTCTTTTTTGTTTAAGGAGGTGAGTCACTTCCTACAGTATTCCCAGCCTCTGATATTTTCATCTGTTAACTGTTTCGGTCCCAACAGCATCGCCAATACTGTGGGTATTTCTATTTATCTTAGTGAACCACAAGCTTTCCCTTATATTGATCAAATGACCACACAACCAATTAGTTAGTTCAAAGGATGGTTTAGTTACATACACAAGAGTTATCTCAACATGCAAACACAACATCTACTACGAGTTTAAACTACACCTATCAGCTACAATAACCTATACTTAACTTCAGGGTGACCAGCACTGTGCAAATGGATAAGGCCTTTATCTGGATTTCACTTGGCTGGTTCAAAGAAAGTGGCTCTGTCTCGGCTGGGCTCATCCGTCAGGTAGCAATCACTGGTCTTGAACTTAGCTGGCTGTTCCTGCTGCAATTGGGTTGGCACAGGCCGGATCCAAAAGAGACAGAACACATGGCTGTGTTCTCTTTCATCCCTCTGCGATTTCGCGCTCTTTGGGGTGGTCCTTAACCATGGACCCAATAGTTTGACAGGGCTCTGATCACTGTCTTCGATTTCGGCCAATAAAGGGGAGGGTGCCTTGGTGGCTGGGCGGGTCCTTAGAGGTCATTGACCTTGGCAGTTGTGCTCTCTGAGTAAGGGGCGTGGCGCCAATTGGTCTGTGGCTGTACCTGTTGCTTGACTGGAGTTCTGTTGTCCTAGGAAAATGGGCCATTAAAATGCAAACGAGCGGGGGTTTCGGTCAGGTCTGGTTACCTGTGTTTTAGATACACATAGACTGTGTATCTGTCTGAGTTCTGGGTTGGCTATAATTCCCATGGTCCTTTGCAGATGGCCATCTTGGATGGCTACACTTCTTATGACAGTATTTGTATGGTTGGCAATTCAATTTTTGGCAGGGCTAGCATTTATTGCTCATCGCTGACGGCATTTAAGAGTTAGCCACGTTGAGTCACATATAAGCCAGACCTTCCTTAAAGGGACATTAGTGAACCAGATGGGTTTTTGCGACAATTATTCCATGGTCATTAGAATTTAATTTCCAGTTTTATTTATTTCAAATTTCACCATCTGCCATGGTGGGATTCAAAGCCGAGCTCCCAGAGCATTACCGGGGGTCTACGGATTACCAGTCCAGCAACAATACCACAACGCCACTACCTTCCCGATGATGTCAATGGTAACATGTTTGAATGTCCAGGGAAATGTTAAACCCGCTGTTAGGAGATAATCATAAGAGCACATAAAATAGTAGGCCTTTTGGCCTTTTAGGCCTGCTCCGCCATTCATTAAGATAACTTTTCTTCCTGCTTGATCCACACACCCCTCCCCCAACGTGCCACCCCCCCCCCCCCCCCCCCCCCCCCCCACATGCATCCATGACCCTTCGTTATCTTGTATATCAAGTATCGGCCTAACCTAGTCTGAAAATATCTTCAATGATCCAGCCTCCACTGCCCTCTGCTGAAGAGCTTTTCAGCGATTCCAAAGGTGGAGTATTTACCCACAGACTCCCTCAAAATGTTAACTCCGTTTCTCTCTCCACAAATTCTGCCAGAGCTGCTGAGTTTTCCCAGCATTTTCTGTTTCTATTCGTGACTCATTCGGAGAGCCTTGGTCACACTCCCAGAATGTGAGTTCACACTCTGAGCTTCTTGGTGATGCCAGGGAACCTTAACCTTCAGTCACACCAGGACAGAAATTCAGTCAATTCACAATGAAAAATAATAAACAACGCACTTGCTATTCCCTGGTATCTGTGGAACTTTTGTTCTGTCAGTTCAAGCATGTAAATTAATTCCAGTTTATTCATGGGTCCTGATAGTAAGGTTGCTTTTGGGAAAATGTTTCAATTGAGGTTTTTCTTCCAACATGCTTCTCGATGAGTGCTGCTGATTCTGATTATTTTAAGTGTTATGTTGTCTTTGGGTGATCTGTATGGTTTTCAGGATTGTTGATATTATATTAAAGTATGCTGGTTGATTGTGACTTCATTTTTCTTTCAGAAACAAATCTGGGACCAATATTTTAAATGATGGGAAATTTGTGTCCCTGTTATAATGGGTCCAGATCAGAGCCCCAATTTTGGTGAAGATCCAGGACTAGAATCCAATTATTTGTATTTGGTAAAACTGGGAGAAAATGTTATTGCACCACAGGAGTGATAACACTGACTAGCAGCTTTTATGCTAAGCAAACTTTAATTTGAACACAGAATTAAGCAGATTAGCAACAAAGAAATAGTTTTACAATTAACAGGTACAACATTTTAATGTGCTTCCTGAAACCTTGCCTCTACATTCCGAATAGATTAAATACCACTCATGTATAAAGTTAACAACCAAGTTTTACTTGCTTATCTTGGTGCAGAGTCCTTGGAGAGAGAAACTTTTTTTTAAGACCGAGCTGAAAACCTTCTGCTCAGCATAGAGCCCTGGAAGCCATTCCTTTGTTCAGACAGATATGCCCCCTCCTGTTAACTATACCAACTGCACTCAAAGCACATAGCATTCTTTTGTCTCTTGTTCCAAGATGTCCCTTGACTTGTTTAGCCATGCTCAAACTGTCACAAAATTACATTATCTAACTATCAGCAAAGAGGTAAAATTGCTTTTAATATTTATTCATTTTTAAATTTAGAGTAACCAATTATTTTTCTTTTCCAATTAAGGGGCAATTTAGTGTGGCCAATCCACCTACCTGGCACATCTTGAGGTTGTGGGGGTGAAAGCCACACAGACAATGGGAGAATGCCCACATGGACAGTGACCCAAGGCTGGGATTCAAACCCGGGTCCTCAGCGCCGCAGTCCTAGTGCTTTCCACTGCGTCACATGCCACCCGCTGCTTTGAATATTTATGAGCAGAACACTTCCCCTGCAAAAGTCACTGATTGCCTCACTTTTAATCACAGCTCTAGCATTTTAAACTAGGTTTTAATAATACTACTGATAGCTTTCAGTAACAAATCTAGGACAAATTTTGCTGATAGCAAAAATACAAACTATAAAGTTTGACAAATTCTTATATTCATCGCCCTGTGAATTGTAGAAACATGCAGCAAAATGTTCAGGGTCCGTTCGCTGTGGCGCAAATACCATTATGGCTGCTAACACTCATGAGTGGGCCATAACGGGGTTTGCGCCATTGAGATTTCTGAACGCGATGTTGGCAAGCTGTCCCCAATGATTTGATCAGAAAGGGTGTGAACCTAGTTTTAATAAATTAGAATGCATTCATATGTCATTAAATGGCTTGACGTCATATTTTTAGGCAATGTCAGATGTTTCCCCCCACGCCAGCAGAAATCACTCCTGGTTTCCATGCCAAGGGTGTGGAGGTGAGTATAACCCAGGTGTCAATCTGGGGGCAGTGCCAGGTGGACGGTACCAGGTTGCAGGGCCTCTGGGGAATTCCATTGTTGTTTCCCATTATGTAGTGGGGTTGTGATGGTGGAGAGGGGGATTGTGCCTGCATGGCATTAGGGGCAGACACATAGAATGGTGAGGTTCCCCGATGCAAGCGAGGATGTAGGGGGGTCACCTGGATGCTGCATGGTGTGGGGGGGGGGGGGAGGGGGGGGGTGAGGAGGAGACCCGATCATTGAGCAATGGGGGGGTGGTGGGATGTTGGCCCTCTGTGTTGATGGGTTAGGGATGTTTCCTTTATCTGTTGAGGGTCCCAATGTCCGGGGCGGCCTTTAACTTAAATTTGAAGGAGGCCGTTAATGTAAATTTGAGATCAGGGTGCCCTTTATGGCGAGTTTAATCCTCCCCCCTAAACATAAAAACATAAGAACTATAAAAATTGCAAAAGCACTGTTTTATCTGGCTAGAAAAGGCAGCTGGGAAACCAATGAGTTTCACACTGTTTTTCCCACCTTATTCAGCACTGTGTGCAATTTTGAGAAAATTCCACCCATGTACTTTTCTACACATCTGAGAATTGTATTTGACTATGTGCATTCAGGGAGGATTTTTGGCCTTTATTTTAGCTTGATCAGTAGAAAGCTGATTGCACTCCTAATTAACATACTACATGAATCAATCCATATAGAAGTAATGTTGGGCGGGATTCTCCATTTCTAAGACAACGTGTTGACGCCGGCGCAGGTTTCGTGGACTTTCACGACAGCAAAACTGGTGTTGAACCTGGATTGATTCAGCAACTGTGGAGGAGCTAGCATTGACGCCACGGGGAACACAATCGATTCCGATGAAAAACGGTGCGGAATTCGCCAGGTCCGTGATTGACACTCGGAAGGCTGACAAGCTACAACCACAAATACACAAATACAGTCATCCCAGCCAGCAAGATGGCGCTGGTTGTGCTGGAGCTTGCCTATACAGCTGATGGATGGCTGGGGCCAGAGGGCACATACGGGGGTGGCCCGGCGGAGACCTACATGACCCATGGCCCTAAATTCACAATGGGCTGTCAGTGGCTTGCGCAGCTGCACGGCTGACTTCCTTTTGCGCTAAAGGTGTACCGTGCCCTTCTACCCCAACCCCACAGCCCACCTCGTGGCCACCACCCGCTACTCTCCCTGGTCCTGCAGAGGCCCGCCGGCAAACGGCACAACTATGGTGATTTTGTAACTTTCTGTATCCCCTCTCTTTCCCTCAGCAGCCACGGTGCCTGTTTCATGAACAAGCAGAAAGAAAGATGATGGGGCTGGATTGTTGGATGGGGCTGCTCCCTTCATGGTTGAAACTCTGACCGAGGTGATGTCGGTGGAGTTTGCCAAACATTTGGAGGTGCTTCGGAGGGAGATCACGGCTTTGCTTAAAGAGTGGGTGGAGGAGGCGATTGCCCCTTTAAAGGTGGCAATGATGAAGAAGTCTGTCGAGGTGCGAGAGCAGGGAGTGAAGTTGAGGGGGCACTGTCACAGAACAGTGCCCAGTTCACCTCAGTGGGTGAAGAGCTGTGGAGGGTGGTAGAGGTCAGCAAAGGGCTCAGAGCCATGCTGGAGGACCTGGAGAGCAGGTCGAGGAGGCAAAATCTGAGGAGGTAGGGAGCCTGAGGTTGACCGAGTACTTTGCAAAGATGTTTGTTGAGTTGATGGGGGAGGAGGAAGAACCCTCCTGCTTCAGGCTGGACAGGGCAGGTTGGTCGCTCAGGCTGAAGCCTAAAATGAATGAGTCAACAAGAGCGGTCATAGTCTGCCTCCACAGCTACCATGTGAAAGAGAAGATTTTGAGCTGGGTGAAGTAGAGATGAAATGTGAAGTGGGAAGGCATTGGTATACGCATATACCAAGATCAGACGGTGGAGTTGGCGAGAAGGCAGGTGGCCTTTGGAAGGGTGAAGGCGGCACTATAAGGCAGCAGAGTGAAGTTTGGAGAGGTCTACCCAGTGAAGCTGAAAGTGACTCACAATTCGAAAGGCTTTTATTTTGAGACGGTAGAGGCTGCTCAGTGTTCGTTAAGGCTGAAGGACTGGAACTGAGATGAGAGTTTGGATTTGGACTTGGTTGGTGGGCATGGGGAATGTCTTTCGTCTTGAGTGTTTCGTACTTGGATTGGGGTTTTGTGTCTGTCTCTTAAATGGGAGGGGCCGTGGTTTTTGAGTATGATTTGCTTCCACCGTCTCCCTGTGGTCCCAGGGAAGTATTCAGTGAGTCCAGTGATGGTGGCCACATTGAAGGTCTGGAGGCTATTTCAGCAGCATTTTAGGTTGGATCAGGGGGGTGTGGGGATGCCGTTTAGGGGGAATCATGGGTTTGATCTGAGGAGGATGGATGCGAGGTTCTGGGAATGGGAAGAGAAGGGGATTAAGGAGATGAAGGGTTTGTTTCTGGGAGGGCGGTTTGTGAGCTTGGAGAAGCTGAATGAGAAGTTTGGGTTGGTGTAGGGCGCAAGTTTCAGGTATATGCTGGTGCGGCACTTTGCAAGGAACACCTTCGCAAACTTCCCAATAGTGCCTGCCTCCTCGCTGTTGGAGGCGATTCTCTCAGCGGGAGGATTGGAGTGGATGGTGGTCTCGGTGATTTATGGGAGGGTTAACCCAAAGTGATGGGAAGAGCTGGGGTGGCGCTGGAGGAGGGATTGTGGTATGAGATGTTGCGGAGAGTAAATGCCTCAACTTTGTGTGATTTAGCTGAAGGTCGCAACTTACAAAGTCTAGGATGAGCCGGCTATTCGAGGGAGTGGAGGAGGCCTGTGAGCGATGTGGGAGGGGCATGCAAACTATGTGCAAATGTTTTGGGCCTGCCTGAAGCTGGAAAGATTTTGAAAGGTGGTTTTCAGCACTATTTCAGAAGTTCTGCATGTGGATGTGGAGCCTGGTCCACTAGAAGCCATATTCGGGATGTTGGACTGGCTGGAGCTGCAGGCGGGTCTGGAGCAGATGTCTTAGTCTTCGCCTTTCTGGTTTTTCAGAGGCGGGTCTTGTTGGGATGGAGGTCAGCTTCTCCATCCTATGTCTCGGTGTGGAGGGGGGATCCTGCTTGAATTTCTAGCCCTGGAGATGGTGAAATTTGCTCTAAGGAAGGTGAGTGATGGGTTCTACAATAGTTGGTGTTTGTTCATTTGGAGAGTTGTTTACCGTTGACTATTGAGGGGGGTGCAAAGGGGAGGGTGAGGGGCCTTGGGAGCTTAAAGTGTTGAGGGGAGCTGTGTTTATTGCAAATTGTAAAAATTTTGCAAATGCTTTTTGAAAAAAAGAAATGCACTTTCATCTCATTAATGTGGTCAATGTTTTCAAGCTTTGGGGTTTTACCACGAAGGCCGCTGAGGGATTCACCCTATTCCTTGTAAGGGGTCCCTCTAATACAGGGGTCTCTGGGGATCCCTCTCATACAGGGGTCCTTGGGGATCCCCCTAATACAGGGATCCCTTGGGATCCCCCTGTTACAGGGATCCCTGGGGGTCTCCCTATTACTGGAGTCCCTTTGGGGGTGTCAGGCACCCAGGCAATCGAGGGGTTGGGGTCTACCTTGCGGTAGGGGGCCGATTTGTGATGCATGGGGCCGGGGCTGATTTGCCATGCCAGCTGCGGGATTCTGCTATCGGTCCGCCCACTCAATATTGAGGCCCGGTAGCAGGAATCCCTCGTATTCCACGCCATGCATAGATTTACATAGCTTGGATCACATGAATTGTACCCTGCTTTACAACCGCAAGGTAATTGTAAAACTTGTGCAACTCAGCTCCGGCAGGAGAACATAAGGCTGGATTCTCCGATCCTGCGGCTATGTCCGCAGGATCCGTCTGGTCTAATGACCAGAACGTCGGCACCGCCTCCGCATCGATTCTCACCCCGGTAGGGGCCGAGCAGCCACGCAGTGTTCAGCCCCCTACTTTACATGCAGATATGGCTGCAGAATGGCCGGGACCGTGGCCGCGCATACGCACGGCCTGTGGCCGCCGTGCCATACAACATGGCGCCGGCCATCCGCGGACACGGCCTGCCAAAACCTGCCCCCTACAACTGCCTTCCCCATCCCCGGACCACCCCCCACCAGTCTGCCCAGCCCCCGCCGAAGCCCCCCTGCCAGCGGAATGGCTCCCCCCCAACTGTGGCGGTGCTGGACTCAGTCCGCAGCCGCCACGGGAGGTCCCCGAATGGTGTGAGCACACGCGAGCGACGTCGTCGGGGACTCGGCCCATCGGAGGCGGAGCATCGCTGGAGGGCCTCAGGTGATGTCCTGAGGCTGGCCATACGGCATGCGGCATACTCCCCGAACACATCGTTTTTGAGGGGGTGGAGCATCGCAAAAACAGCACCGCCACCGATTCCAGCGTAAACATGGATTCTCCGGCCAATCACCGAACGCGATTTCAGCATCGACGATCGGAGAATCTAGCCCATAGTCTCCCAAACAGAGAATTTTCGCCCAGTATTTGCCGCCCAACATTAACTTGATAGGAGCTAAAAATGGACGGAATAATTACAAAAAAGGGTACTTCTGAGAACCAAGAATCACCAGGTAATTTTAGAGTGTTGTAGCATTGCTAACTCACCCCCACAAATGTGGAAATTGGGACAAAGGTGAGTAATGAGGTTCTTAAGTTTATGAAAACATGAAAGACATTTAACATGAGATAAAATCAAATTTAGCAGAGAACTGTATTATGTGAAATGACAAGTGTTCTGTTAAAGCTGCAAAACGGAGATCCCAATTTGTCTTGTTTGTAATAAGGTCTGACACAAAATACGCTCGGTTTAACACCAATGCATTTTCCCTTCCTATTTGGCAGTAATTTTATTTTTTGGAGCTGTAGTTTGTAAGCATGTAAGCAAGTCTTTAAATATAAATAACTGACAATAAGACAAAGAAAACCCTGCTTCCTTTCATGTCCACCTATAAATTGCTGCGTTGATAACTTTAAGAGAATACTAGCTTTGCATATTGCTTTTGTCAGGTTAGGCCTAGACGCTGACACTGATTAATAGGGGTGAACTTCCCAAATTACCTTGGCAGTCTTCAGAGAGGTTATGAGAAAGAGGATAATTAAATAACTCTTGTATACTCAGTGTCTGCTGGGAAGGCAGATGAGCCAGCCACAGATCATTGTACTTTTCATGCCATTATCCTTTCAAAATAAATTAGTGCTGTTTAGTAACAAACTGCTGAGAGAACCCCCAACAGATCAGTCTCTTCCATAAATTTTCTCATATTAGCTGCTGACAAGACAGTCGAGTTCTAATGCCTGTCAATATAAAACACTCATTTGAGGTCCTTTTGGGAAATGGATGTTGCTGATGTGCATTTCTTAATGGAAAACTAGGAAAGGGTTTTTTTTTTAATTAAATCTTTAAATGTTGCTCAAACAGGCACCTGTCAGTTATATATCTATCTTAAAATAATTCAAAATCAGATTTTCTCAGGTTTTCTCCTTATCTATGAAGATTTATCTGCAAGGTTCCCCAGCTCCATCATAAGCCCTCTATTCTGGTCCTCTACCATATGACATTATCATTGATTTGTTTCATCATTCTTTATGCCTTTAACTCCCTTGCTGCTATCCCAGGGCAACATTTATCTTTGTGTCCTTCTGTTTGATGGCTGTAAGCTCGAGTACAAAATGTCACACAACTGGTTTTATCATCACATATATATTAAAATACACTATCAAGGTTCACCTTTCCATATATTTCAGTTTTGAGTGTCACATACATCCAGCTTGTCACCTTTCAAAGACATCACAACCATGACATTACATCTTGGGTCCACAGGGGACAGATTTGTTTGCGCCAATTACCTCACTTTCCTGGGGCAGGTGGCACTACTATGTGTACAAATCTCTTCCTTGGTGGGTGGATCTACTCGCCCACTCCCAGAAACCACGTCAATGTGAAGCCCACATGCCCAGCCGACCCGGCCTGCAGGTATAAAGTGCTGCCAGGCAAACTAACGAGGGCTGAGTGGGATTTCACCCCTCATTGGGTGGAAATCCCACCCTCTGGAGCTGATGGCCAATCTGATTGGCCTGCCGATTCATCAGTCCCAGCAGCGCCAGGAAGGTGTCAGTGGCCGCTGCCGGGGCTGCAGAAGGAAAAGAAAATCTAGGCCCATGGATTCCCGAAGCAGGTAAGTCTGGGGTCTTGGGCCGGGAAGGTTTGCGTGGGTTAGGTCAGGGCTGGGGGGTGTTTAAGACAGGCAGCAGGTAGGAAGGAAGGGAAGGGAAGTGATGGTTAAATCTAAGCAGGGTCCGCCCTGCCATCAGTCTTCAAACATTAAAGTTTGGCATTAAGCCTTGCGCGGTGTATTATCAGTGTTAATTGCCGTAACAACAGGCCTGATTCACCCTTAATTGTTCATTTAAATATAGCAGGTGGGCAGCTGATTTTGCCTGCCGCTTGGTTTTATTCAGGCGAGCTAGGGGATGGGTAGGTAGGTAGTGGTGTAAGCTTTCCACTCCATTTTACATGCCTTCCCACAGTTTAGTCAGCTGCGAAACTAACAGGAAGCACTTAACTCTCTTTGATGTGGTCCAGGAGCTGTCAATCATAGCTTGATGTTTATAAACATTGCAGTTAATTTCGCAGCTGACTACTCAAAAGTCACTCAAGCATGAAGGGAGATGAATGAAACAATGCAGACATCTGGGTGTGTCTCTTTAATTAAAGGGTCTCTGATGGGGGCCTTGTTAATTAGGGGGTCTCTGATGGGGGGAGGGGGTGGGAGGGTCAGGTCTCCCTCATATTGTTGGGAGGGGAGTGGGGGGGGGGGGCGAAGGTGACACAGAAAATCCCAGTGAGGGGGGATCAAATACGTTGCGGGGGGGGGGGGGGGGGGGGGGAGGGTGTTGAATTATTTTGTGGGGGCACAGCCGCCAAACCTTGCTGTCCCTAAGAAATGCGTCGCAAGCCCCGCCATGCCAAAATTTTGTATTTGATTGGGAATCACCTCCTGATTTGCGCTCCCAGCAAGGTGGGTATTGAATGACACGCATATAGTGCCAGTCAGAATACCTGCTCATGTTCCTTCCACTAATGCCAAGTGGTTCCCAAATCATCTGCCCATTCCAAATAATTCTCGGTCAGACTTCTAAGTATTTCTTTACATGACTACTCTCTTATTGCTTTGTTCAATTTCTTTCAGCTTGCCTGCCTGCTCGCTCCACCGCAGTATTTTCTGAATCATCCAACTTTTCGTTCACCCCAAACACACTCATCCACTCCTGTATTTTTGGTGGATGAGCAAGCTGAACATCAACCTGCCTTCCATGAAGGTCTGACTGCCTACGTGCATTCCTAATTGTTCTTAGCTGTCCCAGATGAGTAATAAATGGCATTTAATGCAGACAAATTCCTGTAAATGAGGTTAGTGTGAGGAAATAAACAGTAAAAAGTAAGCTAACTAGATCTAGGATACAACACAGGGAGAGTGAAGGGGTAATAGTGGGTAACTTCTGAAACCGACAGGGCAGAATACTGGACTTTGGGATACATGGCGAGGTGGAGACAGTACAAATGCCAGGAGGTCATAAGACGTCTGTCCCCGGTACAGTATGATGAGACCAGGAGAATCATGTCCATTTTCGGTGTCTGTAGTGTATCAAAGATTGAAGGCGGTGCTTAAAACTGACAAATAATGGAAGGAATCTGAGCCACAGCCAAAGGCGGAAGCGAATGTTATTATTTATTCTAAAGACCCGGGGACACAAAAAATGAGCTATATCTTTAATTGGTTGGAAATTGAAACCTGATGATATGCTAAGATTTCCCAAAATTCTAAAGCCAAGCTTAGAAGAGGAAAGTTGTACTTATAAGATATAATTGCTTGATGCAGCAAAACACGGGCAGCACGGTAGCACCATGGTTATCACAGTTGCTTCACAGCTCCAGGGTCCCAGGTTCGATTCCCGGCTTGCGTCACTGTTTGTGCGGAGCCTGCACGTTCTCCCCGTGTCTGCGTGGGTTTCCTCCGGTTACTCCAGTTTCCTCCCACAGTCCAAACATGTGCAGGTTAGGTGGATTAGCCATGCTAAATTCCCCTTTGTGTCCAAAAAAGATTAGATGGGGTTTTGGGGTTAGGGTGAAGGTGTGGGCTTGGGTGGGGTGCACTTTCCAAGCGCCGGTGCAGACTCAATGGGCGGAATGGCCTCCTTCTGCACTGTAGATTCTATGATTAAAAAGCTCAATACGTGGAACAGACTGCACAGGGAGATGGTGGAAGCAAATCATACTCAAATATTGAAAGGCGAGTAGGATATTTTCAATAAAAATAATCTTTATTGTGACAAGTAGGCTTACATTAACACTGCAGTGAAGTTTACAGTGAAGCTTACATTAATCACTACTGTGAAAAGCCCCTAGTCGCACACTCCGCAACGTGTTCGGGCACACTGAGGGAGAATTCAGAATGTCCAATTCACCTAACAAGCATGCCTTTTGGGACTTGTGGGAGAAAACCGGGGCACCCGGGGAGAACGTGTAGACTCCGCACACAGTTTTGAGGAAGTGGATTTTTAAAAGTTTATTTGTGGGATATGGGCATTACCAGCAAAGACAGCGTTTGTTGTCCATCCCGAAGTACCTTGAGAGGGAGGTTGTGAAACACCTTCTTGCGCTGCAGTCCACTGCGTTGGGTACAGAGCAATTCTATTAAGAAGGGAGCTCCAGGTTTTTGACCCAGCGATAATGAAGGAATGGCGATATAGTTCCAAGTCCGGATGGTGTGTGACTTGGAGGGGAACTTTCATCTGCTGCCCTTGACCTTCTCAGAGGTTGCGGCTGAGGGTTTGGAAGGTACTGTTGAGGAGGTTTGATGAGTTGTTACAGTAAATCTTATTGGTAGTACGCACTGCTCCCACCGTGCATTTGTGGTGAAGAGAGTGAATGTTTAACGTGGTGGAGGGGGTTCTGCTCAAGTGGGCTGCTTGGTCCCGAATGGTGTTGAGTTTCTTGAGTGATGTTGGAGCTGCAATAATCCAGGCTTGTGGAGCCTATTTCATCACACTTCTCACTCGTGCCTTGTGGATGATGGACAAGCTTTGGGAAGTCAGGTGAGTTGATCGTCACAAAATCCTAAGCCTCTGACCTGCTCTTGTAGTCACTGTATTTAAATGACTGGTCCAGTTCAGTTTATGGTCAATGGTGACCCCCAGGTTTGATTTCAACCTTGAGTGAATGTCTGTGCTGAGCTTACACATTCTCTCCGTCACTGCGTGGGTTTCTTTCGGATGTTGCGGTTTCCTCCCAGTCCACAGATGGGCAGATTAGTTGGATTGGCCAGCTAAATTACCCTTTAGTATCCAAAGGATTAGGTGGTGTTACAGGGTTACAGGGATAGGGCAGGGGCTTGGGCCTAGGTAGGGTGTTCTTCCAGAGGGTCGTTGCAGACTCAATGGGCCGAACAGGAGGTGGTGGCACACTGCTGTTGTCACTTGACTAGAAACCCATTGGGGACCTGGTTTTAAATCCCACAAGGGCAGGTGGTGAAATCTGAATTCAATTTAAATAAATCAGGAATTAAAAGTCTAAAGCTGACCATGAACAATGTTTTGTAAAAAACAATTTTCTTCACTATTGAAGAAAACCTGCGTCCTTATCTGGTCTGACCTACATGTGACCCCAGATCCAAGGCAATGTAGTTGACACTTAAATGCCCTCTGAAATGGCTTAGCTACCCACACATTTCAAGGGAAATTAAGGTTGGGCAATAAATGCTGGCCTTGAATGAATAAATAAATTCATGCTACTGTGGGCAGCACAGTAGCACAGTGGTTAGCATAGTTGCTTCACAGCTCCAGAGTCCTAGGTTCGATTCCCAGCTTGGGTCACTGTGCGAAGTCTGCACGTTCTCCCCGTGTCTGCGTGGGTTTCCTCCGGGTGCTCTAATTTCCTCCCACAACCCAAAGATGTGCGGGTTAGGTGGATTGTCTATGCTAAATTGCCCTTGGTGTGCAAAAAGGTTAAGTGGGGTTACTGGGTTACGGGAATAGGGTGGAGGTATGGGCTTGGGTAGGGTGCTCTTTCCAATGGCTGGTGCAGACACGATGGGCCGAATGGCCTCCTTCAGCACTGTAAGTTCTATGATTCAGTGATGGTAATGACATTCAATGTCAATGGGTGATGCTTTGATTCTTTCTTCAGAGAAATCATAGCATCTTTACAGTGCAGAAGGAGACCTTTCGGCCCATTGAGCCTGGACCGACCTTCCTAAAGAGCACCCTACCTAGGCCCACGCTCTTGCCTTATCCCTATATCACCACCTAATCATTTGGATACTAAGGGCTAATTTAGCTGACCAATCCACCTGACCTGCACAACATTGGACTGGGAGGAACCCAGAATACCCAAAGAAAACCCACGTAATGACGGAGAGAAAGTCCAAGCTCTGCACAGACATTGACTCAAGGTTGGAATCGAACCTGAGTCCCTAGCCTCTGAGGCAGCAGTGCTAACCACTGTGCCAACGTGTTGCCCTTCTTGGAGATGGCCATTGCCTGGCAATGTAACTTGCCAATTATCAGAAGATCGAAAGTTTTACGACATGCAGGTGAGGATTGCTATAGTATCCCACAAGTCCTGATTGGTATTGGCAATCATCAGCCAGTATCCTCACTTCTGACTTAATGGAGAGAAGATAATTGATATTCCAATTGAAGATGGTTGGGCCTATGACACTGCCTTGAAGAACTCCTGTGACAATGCCTTGGAACTGAGATGTTTGGCACCCTACAACAACAACCATCTTCCTTTGTGTTAGGTATGACTCCAACCAGTGGAGAGTTTATACCTTAATTCCCATTAACATCAGTTTTTCCAGGGCTCCTTGATGTCACAATCATGATCAAATGCTGCCTGGACATCAAGTTCAGTTATTCACATCTGATAACTGCAATTCAGCTGTTTAGTCCATGTCTGGACCAAGGCTGTAATGCGATCTGGTGCAGAGTACCCATGGCGGAACCCAATTTGAGAAGCAGTGAGCAGTTTATTGCTGTGTAAGTGCATTTCAATATCACTGCCGATGACACTTTCCATTTCCAATGATCAAGAGTAACTCTCACCCGATCAGGTAAAAGAAATAATGTATTAATTTGTTGACAGGGAGCAAATTCTGTACGGTGATGCTGCCATGAATTTCAATGTGCACTTGCTGACTCCTCCCAAAAAGCAGAGAGTTGTGGATTTGTTTATTTGCATTTGGTTATTGTCATGTGTACCGAGGGACAGTGGAAAGTATTTTTCTGCGAGCAGCTCAAACAGATCATTTAGTACATGAAAAGAAAAGAAAATAAAAAGAAAATACATAATAGGACAACACAAGGTTCGCAATGTAAATAAATAGACACCGGCATCAGGTGAAGCATACAGGATTGTAGTATTAATCAGGTTGGTCCACAAGAGGGTCGTTCAAGAGTCTAGTAGCGGTGGGGAAGAAGCTGTTTTTGAATCTGTTTGTGTTTGTTCTCAGGCTTTTGTATCTCCTGCCCAATGGAAGAAGTTGGAAGAGTGAGTAAGCCAGGTGGGAGGGGCCTTTGGTTATGCTACCCACTTTCCCAAGGCAGCAGGAGGTGTAGATAGAGCCAATGGATGGGAGGCAGCTTCATTTGATGGACTGGGCTGTGTTCACGGCTCTCTGAAGTTTCTTGCGGTCTTGGGCCAAGCAGTTGCCGTACTAGGCTGTGATGCAGCCAGATAGGATACTTTCTATGGTGCATCTGTAAAAGTTGGTCAGAGTCAGTATGGACATGCCAAATATTCTTAGTTTCCTGAGGAAGTACAGGCGCTGTTGTGCTTTCTTGCTGTTAGCGTTTGTGGGGCCCCTTGTGGACTCTGTGGGTAACTGTGGGTAAATTTGCCACTCGTGAAGATTCTGTTGTGTGCTGCTAAGCCCGAAGGAGCAAGAGGGCAGTGCCATGAAACTGTTGGGGGGTAGACGTTTTTGGCAAAAGTGTCACACAGACACTCAATCCTCAGAAAAAAGGCAGCTTTAACTAGAAATGGCTACATCATTGGTGATGAACTGGCTCCTGTACATCATAGAACACAGAAGAATGGGTTCTTCTTCTGTACATTGCAGTATAGAACTGAAAAATTGCAAAGTATTAACTATTGCTTTATTTGGCAACCAACAAATTGGGAAACTACAGATTATCTTCACATTCACAGGCCATTGCTTTATGATTATCAAAGAACTACTGTTCCAAGGAACTTCCCCATCCCAGGGTCCAGAAATGTTTTAGAACATAGAAAAATACAGCACAGAACAGGCTCTTCGGCCCGCGATGTTGTTCCGATCTTTTGTCCTAGATTAAGAACAAATTAATCTACACCCCATCATTCTACCGTAATCCACGTACCTATCCAATAACCGCTTGAAGGTCCCTAATGTTTCCGACTCAACTACTTCCACAGGCAGTGCATTCCATGCCCCCACTACTCTCTGGGTAAAGAACCTACCTCTGACATCCCCCCTATATCTTCCACCATTCACCTTAAATTTATGTCCCCTTGTAATAGTTTGTTCCACCCGGGGAAAAAGTCTCTGACTGTCTACTCTATCTATTCCCCTGATCATCTGAGAAACCTCTATCAAGTCGCCCCTCATCCTTCTTCGTTCTAATGAGAAAAGGCCTAGCACCCTCAAACTTTCCCCGTAAGACCTACTCTCCATTCCAGGCAACATCCTGGTAAATCTCCTTTGCACCTTTTCCAAAGCTTCCACATCCTTCCTAAAATGAGGCAACCAGAACTGTACACAGTACTCCAAATGTGGCCTTACCAAGGTTTTGTACAGCTGCATCATCACCTCATGGCTCTTAAATTCAATCCCTCTGCTAATGAACGCTAGCATACCATAGACCTTCTTCACAGCTCTATCCACTTGAGTGGCAACTTTCAAAGATCTATGAACAGAGACCCCAAGATCTCTCTGCTCCTCCACATTGCCAAGAACCCTACCATTAACCCTGTATTCCGCATTCATATTTGTCCTTCCAAAATGGACAACCCCACACTTTTCAGGGTTAAACTCCATCTGCCACTTCTTAGCCCAGCTCTGCATCCTATCTATGTCTCTTTGCAGCCGACAACAGTCCTCACTATCCACAACTCCACCAATCTTTGTATCATCTGCAGATTTACTGACCCACCCTTCAACTCCCTCATCCAAGTCATCAATGAAAATCACAAACAGCAGAGGACCCAGAACTGATCCATGCGGTACGCCACTGGTAACTGGGCTCCAGGCTGAATATTTGCCAGCCACCACCACTCACTGACTTCTATTGGTTAGCCAGTTCGTTATCCAACAGGCCAAATTTCCCACTATCCCATACCTCCTTACTTTCTGCATAAGCCTACCATGGGGAACCTTATCAAATGCCTTACTAAAATCCATGTACACCACATCCACTGATTTACCTTCATCCACATGCTTGGTCACCTCCTCAAAGAATTTAATAAGACTTGTGAGGCAAGACCTACCCCTCACAAATCCATGCTGACACTCCCTAATCAAGCACCACCGTGCTGCTGGCCTGCCTTTGACTGCTTTAAAAGCCAGTGATTTAGCCCTGTGTGCTAAACCAGCCCTTGGTTAAAGTATCATAGAAAATACTTTCATTAAGTTGTAAGTCTGGAAATATTTTAGTGTGTAGCTTAATGCTTTGCAGTGTATGATGATTTCGTCGAAGTATGCTTCCGTCAGCTGTCTGAACTATGTAAGAACGTGGTGCTGCTTGTCTGATGACTCTTGCAGGAGCATACCAACCTCCATCAGATACCTTGATTCTGACGGTATCATCTGGAAGCAATGAGTCCAGAGTGGTTGCATGTTGATCATTGTACATTCTCTGTCGTTCACGCTGCTGTTTCCTTTTTCACATCACAGGCATATGATCTGGTTTTGGAAGAGATATAGATGGTATAAATTTTCTCAAATCCCTGTTCATTAACATCTGTGCAGGTGATATTCCAGTTTAAAGAGGAGTCACGCTCTATGATAGTAGCGCGAGATTAATATCTGACAAAGAAACAAAAGCCTTGTTTAGAAGCTGTTTGATGATTTGTACTCCTTTTTCTACTTTCCCGTTCAACTGGGACGCGCCGTGATATGAGCAAAGTTGTAGAGACGTGAAAACTCAGCCCATTCATTGCTGTCGAATCATGGTCCATTGTCAGACATGACAGTGATAGGTATTCCGTGTCTGCCGAAAGTTTCTTTACTTGCTTTGATGATAGATCTGGGTGTGAGATCTGGTAACTTTATGACTTCCAGATAATTCGAGTAGTAGTCGGTTATCAGAACATAATCACGGCGATTGCAGTGAAATAGATCTATAATATCTTTAGCTCATGGAGATGTTTCCAAAGCATGTTGCTGTAGTTTCTCCTTGTATTGCGCAGGTTGAAACTTTTGACACGTTTCACATCCAAGTATCATATTAATGATGTCCCGATTGACCTTCATGAATTTGGTTGAGAATCATGGGTCGGAGAGACAATGGTATCATAGGGTCAATTCAAAGCAACAATCTATCCACAATTGTCAAATCTTGAATATTTCTGTATTTAGAACAATGCCCTTTCGGCCACCCATTGTTGATATGGTGTCTGGCGTGTTGCAGGATTGCATCCTTCTTTGTGTCTTCATGGATGAGATTGATTTTCACAACCGAGGCAAGAAGACTTTCAGCACACAGTTGTACTTGAGATTCTACATGTGGTATGAATTCAAAAGATTCCCTTTCTGAAGTGATTGAGCGTGATAATGCATCCGCAATTATTAAGTATTTTCTCGGTGTATAGATGAGGTTGAAGTCGTGTCTTCTGAGCTTCATCAATATTCTCTGGAGTCTCGGAGTCACGTCGTTGAGGTCCTTTTGAATTATATGCACCAGCGGTTTGTGATCCGGTTCCAAATGAAAGTTTCCAAATGCTCAGGGTGCATGGAATTATAAATAAACAGGGGACCTCACAGCTCTTACATGAAACTGATAGGAGTCAACACTATTACCAGTCAGGTGCTTGAAAGTAACATCTAAGGAATGAGCTGTCACACTTTATTTATTTACTTAATTAATTTCCGGGATGTGGGCGTCACTGGTTAGGCCAGCATTTATTGTCCATCCCTAGTTGCCCTTCAGAAGGTGGTGGTGAGTTGCCTTCTTGAATCACTGCAGTACTTGAGGTGTAGATACATCCACAGTGCTGTTAGGGAGGGAGTTCCAGGATCTTGCTCCAGTGACAGTGAAGGAACGGCAATATATTTCCAAGTCAGGGTGGTGAGTGACTTGGAGGGGAACCTCCAGATGTTTTGTTCCCAGGTAAGTGTACCATGAAGAAGTTCAGTAGGGTAGTCAGGGAGGCTCCCGTAAAAGAGAGTCAAAAATGGTTTATTTCAACCTTTGGTAGAGGAAAATTTCAAGCAAAGGTTCAAGTCCCAGCTGGGATTATTCTGGCATACCGGTTCCTACCTGGGCTGAGCTTTATCCTGCGGAATTATTGAGCCCACTGAGGGGTCTATGCCCCTCAGTGGGGAGCTCCTACTCCACGAAGCTCACAAGGAGATTAATCGGGTCATCCCCATGGGTCTCATGGGGATATAACATCCACCCATGGCACACCCATCCCAGGCTGGACCCCTCAGGTTCACTCCCTTCCCACCAGCCTGAGTCCCTCTACCCACAGGTTACTGGGAAAAAAAACCTCTACACCCCAGAATACCTTGGTCCCCGTCAGAGTTCATGATGCGTGGTCCCCAGACATCTGACTGGGCTCGGTGGGGGAGGGGGTGTGTATCATAGGAAGCCTCATGCAGATGAGTAGTTAGCATGTTCCTGTCCCCTCTGAGCGAAAACCTAATTGGGTCCGGAGGAGCAGGCCGGGAGACCCGTGAGTTTGATGTCTGGCGGGGATCCCGTTTCGGCACTCACACAGCATTCACCAGGCCATCGGGATTCCCATCTAGGGCTAGCAGCCTCGGAGAATTGTCCATATATTTCAATAAGATCATCTCTCGTTCTTCTAGACTCCAATGGGTAGAGGGCCCAAGCTCTTAAACCCGTCTTTATAAGATAAGCCCTGGAATGAGTCAAGTGAACCATCTCTGACTGCTTCAAAATAAATTATATTTTTTTCTCAAGCATGCCGTTTTGGAGCAGGGAATTATGGGACCATTAGCGCAAGGTTGGAGATAAGGAGTCACAGCTGTTCATATCTGGCTGGGCCAGACATCTTATATGCTATTCCATTGAGTTGGCTTGGCAGGAATGTTTATGCATTGCAAAGAGTGTTACATTACAGGAGTTTGATGTGTTAGCATTTGCTCACTTTCAAACTCCTCAGAAACGCCCATGGACCAGCATATGAACAATTGCAGCCATTTTACCAGCCCAGCAATTGTCCATTTTGAAAAACAAAAAACTGAAATTTCTGAACTAGCCAAGCTGATGTCATATATATGTTGTTTTTCTTCATGTCCTCTGGTCAGGAGTCAACACACATTGAGGCTAAATCCTAGAAGAAATACAAAATTGACACAGCCTTTTTGAACCTGTTATGGCCCTACAAAAAAGGATTCATGCTGAAGTTCATCACCTGTCTCAAAGCACCACCCTTGCTATGGATGATGTTGAGCAATAGGTGAACACATTTGGGAAACAAAGTAATTTGCTCCAGTTCAAGAATGGTCTGCCACAGGCTCAATATTCTACTGATAATCTTCAATGCCTACATGAGCGACATGCCATCCATGCATAAATTATAGAATTCCTACAGCGCAGGAGGAGACAATTCGGCCCATCGAGACTATACCGACCCTCTGAAAGAGCACCCTATCTAGGCCCACTCCCCTGCCCTATTCCCATAACCCCACTTAACCTAAACATCCTTGGACACTAAGGGGCAATTTAGCACAGCGAATCCACTTAACCAGCACATCTTTGGACTATGTAGGTACGTAAATTTGCAGATGCAGATGACCTTATCCTGGCAGGATAAGTAGACACCTTCAGTAAAATCATGCCCAACTTGATGAAAGTGATACAGACTGGAATTAACAGTTTTTTATTTGTGTGTAATGACTTTATTTATAGACCATGTGTAGGGGTAACCTGCAAATGCCAATGACAATGCTTGCAATGTGTTAGCTTTTAAGAAGAATGGGATATTTTGAAAAATGCCTATGTGCATGGCTGCCTATTAGATGGTATGACTTTCCATAGTCATGTGACCAGAGAGCCATGTGATTAATATCTCAGTCCTTTGTAAGTAAAGGATTTGGGCAGAAATTATTTTAATGCATCACATTGAACAATCATCAGTCAATGAACCTGGGCAATAGGAGAAGCAAATGTTTTGATGTAACTAGGAAATAGTATTCCAACTCGATTGATCCAGGCAGAATCACGGTAGACTAAACATAGATATATTGGAAGAAAATCAATAACAATGCCTCAATATGTGATTAAGAGATCGTTAAGAAGATGACCTTTACAGTTTCGTGACAAATTTGCAAACTTCTTCCAGTCACAAAATCCTCAGTTTTTTTCAAAAAGCATTTCTAATGCTATCCAACCTATTATTAAAGCAGTATGACTTTGAAGTACTACGAGACAAGCAATCTTACCAATAACAATTATTTATATTTCATTCCACTCATAGAGGAAAATTCATTAAATTTGGCTGAAGAAATTAGAGCAACAAAGGAAGGTCCTCCCCTGGGACTACATAGCAGGACATAACAGTTTGGGTTAATTTAATTCAACAAAGAAAATGATTTAAAAACTTAAAATCATTACAAATAATTTAACTTTGATGCTGCCATTTCTTCAGTTTTGCCAATTCATTAATTAATATTAATAATTCATTCCGCATGCTCACAATGAAGAAAATTGAATTGAGAACCAGTCAATGGAACGATTTGACCACAGCATTGTTCCCAGCACAGATCTGGGCACCGATAAATAGCGGGAAAGGCCAAAATCTTGATTAGTGCCAGGCGTAAACCAGTTTACAGTTCACCTGACCCACTCCTGATGTCAAGATCCGGATCTTACCCAAAAATGGCGAGCATATCGTTAACTCTCATTTGAAAATGAAATGAAAATGAAATGAAATGAAAAATGAAATGAAAAATGAATGAAATGAAATGAAATGAAAATGAAATGAAAATCGCTTATTGTCACAAGTAGGCTTCAAATGAAGTTACTGTGAAAAGCCCCTCGTAGAATTTACAGTGCAGAAGGAGGCTATACGGCCCATTGAGTCTGCACTGGTCCCTGGAAAGAGCACCTTACTAGCCTATGCCTCCACCCTATCTTCGTAACCCAGTAACTCCACCTAATCTTTTTGACACTAAGGGGCAATTTAGCATGGCCAATCCACCTTAACCCGCAAATCCCACACTCCTCAGCTCTCAAGTGGTTTCTCAAGGGCACACATGCGCCTCAGAAGGTGATTAGTGCATAGCATTTCAATCAAAGTTTGATGCCCGAACAGTGTGCCTAAACTCAGCGAGCGTTAGCAACCTCGAGGCAGCTGCCAACAATCAAACACTAAAGAGCAGGGCTTCAGCATTGGGGATCTCCTTGCAACCAAAGGGTAAGAGTGTGATCAGGGGAGGAGAACACATGCTCCTGGTGGCTGTGAAGGTCACCGCAGCCCTGGACGTTAATGCAACCAGCTCATTCCAGTGCTTGAGCGGGAACTTGTGCGGCATTTCACAAGCTAGAACCTACAGGTGCATTCGGGAGGGCACAGATGCCCTGTATGCCCAGACATCCAACTACATCACCTCTGAGCTGGACCAATCCCACCAAGCTGCCTATGCTGCAGGATTCTCCGCCATTGACAGAATGCCCCAGGTACAGGGCAATCAATGGCACACATGTCACCTTGCCTGCACCGGGCATTTGGGAGTGCCCTTTATTAAAGGAAGGGGTTCCACTCCCTGAATGTTCTAGGATGTTGCTGACATCCCCTCCTGAATATTACTGGTTGTCCTATCACCTGCATCATCTCTGGGAGAACCTTGTCTAGAGGCTTGGAATCTTGATTGGGACCCAGCTGAGTCCTGGGATCCAGCAGACCTCCGGCTGCTGTCTCCCTTGGATGTTCCTACCTCCACCTGATATGCATTAGAAACTGTGTGGTACTCACCAGATCGTGCCCCTGAAGCCTGTCAACTACTGTCACCCATCAAGGTGCATTTCTCTGTGCTGATGGAAGGTGCGGGTGACTGCTCTGATTACTCGATGGTGGTCTTGAGGAAGACTCCAGATAGTCCTGCCCCATCAGATGGAGATCTTGTGAAACAATGGACATGTGGTCTGTGAGAGGGATGGATCATTTTGTCTGACATAATCTACTCACTTGTGACTGGCCTTATGGGTGAAGAGGCAGTGGATCCTCACCTCTCTGATGCAGGTCAAGCCCGCTGTTGGTTTCTGCTCTCTCCTCGGTGAACCCCGTGTTCAAGGCCCGTTCCTCATAGGGGGTGAGGACTCGGACCTCTGGCATCACACCCACACCATGGTCCTTTCCTGCTTATTATGAGCTATCTTCTCCTTTGGTGAAAAAAAGAGCATTGTGAGCTGCACACTTGATGGGTCAGGTGGGGTTTTATAGCAGGTGGCATGTGTGGGCACTGCACATGGACATGAAGGGATTGTGCTGCTAGGTGACAATGGGTTCTGAGGAACAAGCACGAAGATCGGATGTGGGAAGGTGAGAGGTGTCAGCCAGTGGTTGTTGATGATGGGGGTGTCTGGGAATTTGAGGGGTGGCAGGTGGAACTGATGCCAGGAGAGAGGTGGTAACTTACCCTTTCAGCTCGATGGAGGTCATTGGTCTTCTTCCGACGTTAGATGGTGGTTCTCCTTGTCATGCTGCCCGCACTGACAGTTGCTGCCACTGCGTCCCAGGCGGCATTGCTGACCCTGTTGTTAGTCCTCTGATCCCCTCGGTGGAACATGATGTCCCGTCTCACATCGACACTGTCAAGAAACCTGGCCTGGTCAGCATCTCCAATGTGAGGAGCAGATCTGCGCGCTGCCATGCTTGTGTGTTGACTGGGAGTGAGAATTTAAAAGCCCATGTTGACGGCAAGATGCTGAGTCTGGCGAATCAGGTGGTGAAACAGCCATTAATGGTGAGAAGCTCACGCTGGTTCATTTTCGGCTCTCAGTGTAATTAAGCGCCCGTTGAGGAACACACCGCCAATTGCACCCAAACTGACACTTGGAGCTATTTCCGTTAAATCTCACTTAGTATATCCATGGACCGCCCATTTTCAAATATACTGAGACTTGTAGTCTTCAATAACTCCACTGGCTAAGTGACAACAATCAATTTGTTAATGGAAATAGTACTAAAAGGATTAATGACAAACCCAGTATGAGGGTTGAACCTTTCACACCTTTCACAGTGTGCTAATATAATACTCTTGGCAATAGGAGATTATGATCTCAATGCCTTCAGTAATGTTTGGTTTACACTCAGTACCTAAAACTATTTGTCACGAGGCCCAAAATCCATAAATCTTTTAAATAGTTAACAGACAATGGTTCAAATCTAGAAGATAATACTTGTGATTGATAATTAGTTGTTATTTCTGATTGCCCTCCCAACTGATTCTATAGAATTGAAAGGGTTTGGCATTTTGACATCTTGACATTATGATGCATTCTTGCAGTACCAATTTTCACAAAGTGAAATAACAGTATTTAAGACAACAAAAGTCAGACTTTAATCTCCTTGGAAAATTTGGAATAGAACTGATAAACACAAAATTATTTTCTTTACACTGAATATTCTCATAAATATGCATGTCTATATTATATATATATGATTTCATCATATTTTTATATTACACTGAAACAAAATGGTGGGCTGAAAATCCATGAATGTTGCTACACTGTTTTGCACTTTCAGGAGCAGATCATTTCAACTAAATTTACTCTCCCTCCACCTCTATTTTGGTACGAAAACAACAGAAGAAATATATATTTTTATATTTTTGTTCAAAACGAATAGTCCAAGAACTGCCTAAAATCTCATCACACTTCAACCATGTATCAAGGAGATAATAATTATTTCTAACTAGGAGACAATACTTAAATTAACCTGACTTTGATGTCAATACGACATTTCATTGATCCTACTTGAGTAAAATTCATCAATTTTATTTAGTTGGCAACTAGCTGCAAGGGTCAGTGCTGGGGTCTCAACTATGTATGATCTATGTAAATAACGGGGACCAATTTGCAATTGCATTGTCGTAAATTTGCGGATGAAACACATAACGGTAGGAAAACAAGTTGTGAATCAGATTTTTAAAAAAGAGTCTGCAAATGGATGTAGATAAGATAAGTGATCGGGTAAAATTTAGACAGTTGAAGTATACTTTGGCTGGAAGAAGAAAAAAACAGAATGATCGTTCATGGGACGTGGCCATCATAGCCTGTGCCAATATTTATTGCCCCTCCCTAATTGCCCTTTGTAGGAGCGTCTAGCTATCCGGTTTTAAGGGTTCTTGGGCGAAATTCTCCGACCCCCCGCAGGAAATCCGACCAGCGAAAATCCCGCCCCCACCGTGGCTGGAATTCTCCGCCACCCGGGAATTGGCGGGGGCGGGAATCACGCCCCGCCGATCGGCGTGCCCTCCGCGCCGATTGCCGAGCCCCCTGCGGTGATTCTCTGGCCTGCGATGGGCCGAAGTCCCGCCGCTGAGAGGCCTCCCCTGCTGCCGTGGTTTGAACCACCTCTGGTGGCGGCGGGATCAGCGGCGCGAGCGGCCCCCCGGGGTCCTGGGGTCGGTCGCGGGGCGATCGGACCTCTCCACGGTGGCCAGGCCCGCAATCGGGGTCCACCAATCAGCGGGCGGGCCAGTGCCGTGGGGGAACTCTTTTTCTTCCGCCGCCTCACGGCCTCCACCATGGCGGAGGCGGAAGAGAACCCCCCCTACCGCGCATGCACCGGTGGTGACGTCAGTGCCAGCTGACGCACCGGGGCATGCGCGAACCGGCGAAGGCTTTTCGGCCAGCTCCGACGCCGGGGGGTAGGGGAGAACCCCGCCCCTTATCTCAGGAACCCCCCCCCACTTACCCTTGAGGGGGCAGTTAAGAGTCACCCACATTGCTGTGGATTTGGAGTCCGTTGGCGCCGGTTTTGGCGCCTGTCGGCGTGGCGCCAACCACTCCGGTGCGGGCCTAGCCCCCAAAGATGCGAAGAATTCCGCACCTTTGGGGAGGCCCGACGCCGGAGTGGTTGGCGTCACTCCACTAAGCCGGGACCCCCCGCCCCGCCGGGTAGGGGAGAATCCCGCCCCTTATCTCAGGAACCCCCCCCCACTTACCCTTGAGGGGGCAGTTAAGAGTCACCCACATTGCTGTGGATTTGGAGTCACATGTAGGCTAGACCAGGTAAGGATGGCAGATTTCCTTGCCTAAAGGACATTAGTGAACCAGATGGGTTCTTACAGCAATGGTTTCATAGTCATAATTAGCTTTTTTTATTAAATTCCAGATTTTTTTATTGAATTTAAATTTCATCATCTCCAGTGGTGGGATTTGAACCTGGGTCCCCAGAGCATCACTCTGGGTCTCTGGTTAATAGCCCATTGACAATAGCACTATGCCACCGCCTGCCAATTTAAATAGAGAGAGACTACAGAACACAGCAGTACGGAGGGATCTGCGTGTTCTTATACATGAATAGTAAAATGTTCACAGGAAGGTACAGCAAGTAATTAGAAAGGCAGTTGGAATCTTAGTCATTATTGCAGAGCAGAACTGTTCGGGGCACTGGTGAAATTTCTCCGAGGGCAGTGTGAAGATTTGGCCTTCATACTTAAGGAAGGATATGCTTGCATTGGAAGCTGGGCCAGGCAAAAAATCATGGGCCCTGATAAATTTCCAGTTTCCAGGCCGTTATTTCAACAACATCCTGCCCCCCCCCCCCTGCTCTCTCCCCCCCGCCCCCCCCCCGCCCCCCACCACCACCACCACCCTCAAACCATGCATGATATTTTTTCCACCTTTCAAGATTCACTAATTAATTCACGAAACAATAAAAGATCCAAGGAAAATGACAATGTCCACTGTTGGCATCTGTTCACAAATATTATCTGATATACATGCTGCATGGTTTATTAATATTAAGAGTAGCAACAAAATAATGTTGTGTTAGTTTGTGTGCACTCTATAAGTGATAGTACTGTGACCATTAAACACATCAGAGAGAATAAGTATTACTTTAACAGCATCATGCAATATTGTTACTTTCACAGGAAAATATCCCATTAGTTAGTTGTAACACTGTGCAGACAACGCTGGTTTTGGTGACTGCCTCAGCCCTCATTAATATGTCCTGCACATTGAACCATATGCACACGATGACAATAAATTCACATTTGAGAGAAAATTTCAATATTTGCAACCCAGATAAACTGCGAAAGGTACTTTTCATTCTGGCGAGAAATAAAAGAATTTTTCCTGCCTGAGTTCATGATTTAAATAAACATTATTATTTAATACAAGGGATGTAATTTGATTCTATTTTATTTGTAATCTCAGAGGGTAGAAAAATCAAATTACTAGTGAGCAACAAAGTGGAAAACATGTACAACATAAGTCTTCACTGTCAGTGAGAAGTGTTGGAGCTCTCAGGTGTCTCTGTGTAACACAACTTTTAAGTAATAAGAGGACGACTAAATGGTTCACAATTGTATTTCCGTTTTCTTGATTAGCAAGTGTAATGAATGTGCTGATTGCTGATTCTCACTACAAGATATTTTCAATTTCACTATGGAGAACAAATTTATCATGATCTTCCAATGCCTCAAAAAACTCCTAAGGTGGAACTTTACCATCATTTGTCAGAGTCAGGTTCTGACTGAAAACCAGCAAGACTGGCTCTACAGAAACTGGGGTGCCATCTTTAAAGGACTTCCTGATCAGCACTGTAATTAAACTCCCCCCACAACCCCCACAGACATAAAGGACCTCTCCAAAGGCATCAGGACAACTCTCAGCCTCATAACTACACAAGTATCTGGTGTCTCTTCACCCCCTCACTCCACAACCACAGAAGAATCGGAAGCTCTCGTCCCGCCTCGTACCCCACCACCACGGAGGCATCACGGGCACTGACCCATTCACAGCCATTGCCAACCTCACACCAATCGGCATCTCCCCGTTCACAGGCAAGCTCCCCCCTCCTTCACAGACATCAGCCCTTCCTACCTTCACAGGCAACTCCCTCCCCTCACAGGCATTGGTCCTTCCCCCACCGCACGTAAGGGGCAGCCCCCAATGCGGCTCCTCAGTGGAACCACCCCTGGTACTGGCCCCGGCACAGAACCATGCCAACCTGTGCTGAGACAGTACACCCCAGAGTGATCCCCTCGCCTGAATCCCGATCTTATAAAGCTGTAAACCTCTGGCTGGGCATCTGCCAACCCTCTTCCCTATCTGGGCTCCTCCATGGGATAGAAGGATAGCTGGAGTGAGATCCAGAAGTCCCGCTATCCTCTGGTGCAGACATTCATGGATTCACGCTAGTTCTTGCACATTGCAGTTGGAGACCTGCACCATGGAGCTCATGCCCTCAGCCATGGAAGTCATGAGCTGAACCATGGAGCAAACATGCCCCACTATGGAGTACACCTCCTGCACCAAGGTCTCCACAAGTGACACCATCCTCGCAGTGTTGGCCTCGTTGCATCAGAGTGGCAGCAACATCTCCTTGGCAAAGGCGGTGCGATTCCTCCAGTTGGCCTTGCAGTCTGAGAAGGGATGCTGACATCCCTTCCTGATAATTACAACTCTACTGTGGGAAACCACTGTAGTATATAATATGTGTATTGTGATAAACGGCTACTGTATGACATGTAATGTGGTAAACCACTGCCCGATAGCTCCGCCTCCCCTCGGGCTCGGTATAAAGGTGGCTGGTCTCCGCCTCTGACCCAGTTCGGGATCAGAGACCAGGAGGCTTTCTGTTTAGTCTATTAAAGCCTCAGTTATGTTCACTACTCGTTTTGTGTTCATTGATGGTATATCAATTTAATAGACTAAACTTCTAAGATGAATTCATCACTCAAGCCTGATCACCTGGAGCTGGACCCACAGGCAGCCGACACCACTGCAACATTCGAGCACTGGCTAAGCTGCTTCGAAGCGTACCTTGGTGCCTCCACCAAAGACTTCACCGACCTCCAAAAGCAGTAGATCCTCAACGCACGGGTGAGCTCGCAAGTTTTCCTTCTCATCAGGGACACCCCCTCGTATACGGAGGTGATAATGCTGCTGAAGGGACAATATGTAAAGTCTGTAAACGAGGTGTATGCTAGGCACCTTCTTGCCACGAGGTGACAACGCCCTGGTGAATCACTAGCCGAATTCCTGCGTGTCTTGTGGGTACTCGGCCGGAATTGTGCTTGCCAGACGGTATCGGCTATCCAACACACGGAGATGTTGATCAGGGACGCCTATGTCGCAGGCATGATCGAACATCCGCCAGCGATTGCTAGAAGTGGGTACACTCGGCCTCCCAGAGATAGTGCAGCTCTCACTGGACGTGACCTTTCAGAACATGGAGGCCTACAACTCTGACCACGCAGCACCCTCGGGGACCTCGTGCGTACCGCCATCATCTGACTCGAGTGTGGCGCAAGCCTGTGCCGCGCAGCAGCCCGCCAACGCCAGAAGCCCAAAGTGCTACTTATGTGACCAGGGAGAGCATCCCAGACAACGCTGCCCTGAACGGAACGTGACTTGTAACATGTATGGAAGGAAGGGCAGTTTGCAAAAGCCTGTCAGGCCCGTTCTCTCCCTAAATCTCCTAGGCCCAGCAGCGCTGCCTGCTGCCTGTCGGGGCCGCCCACAGCTGCCACGCCACCCACCATGTGCGACCCTTGGGCACTGCCATCTTCGCCGCCAACTTCGATTTCGCCCGCCACGCGCGACCCACGGGGGATGCCATCTCTGACGCCATCTCCGATGCCACCCTCCACGCACGACCCATGGGGGCCGCCATCTTGGAACTACCCCGCAGCCTCCCGAGAGCCCTGCTCACCCGGTAGTACGCTGGCCGCCGCCACCTCCGACCGGCCTACCCATCACCTTCTGAAGCTCGCCTCCATCACGCTCAACCAGTCCCGGCCTCATCACCTCACAAAATCTACGAAGACCGTCCGGATCAACGGGCACGAGATGGCCTGCCTTTTCGACTCCAGGAGCAATGACAGCTTCATACACCCAGATACGGTAAGGCGCTGCTCTCTCCCAATTTTACCTGCGACCCAGAAAATCTCCCTGGCTTCCGGATCACATTCAGTAGAAATCCGGGGATACTGTGTCGACACCCTTACTGTACAATGTGTAGAGTACACTAACTTTAAGCTCCACGTCCTTCCCCATCTCTGCACTGCCCTATTACTGGGATTCAACTTCCAGTGCCACCTCCAAAGCCTTACTTTAAAGTTCGGTGGACCCCTGACCCCCCTCACCATCTGTAGCCTCGCGGCCCTTAAGGTCGCCCCACCCTCACTCTTCGCTAATCTCACCCCGGACTGTTAGCCCGTTGCTACTAGGAGCAGACGATACAGTGCCCGGGACAGGGCCTTAATCAGGTCGGAGGTCCAGCGCCTCCAACAAGAGGGGATCATTGAGGCTAGCACCAGCCCCTGGAGAGCCCAAGTGGTGGTCGTCAAGACTGGGGAGAAGCACCGGATGGTCATCGACTACAGTCACACCATCAACCGGTACACGCAGCTCGATGCGTATCCACTCCCCCGCATATCTGACATGGTCAACCAGATTGCGCAGTATTGAGTCTTCTCCACAGTTGACTTGAAGTCCGCGTACCACCAGCTCCCTATCCGCCCGGAGGACCGCCAATACACTGCCTTCGAGGCAGATGGCCGCCTCTATTACTTCCTCAGGGTTCCCTTTGGCATCACCAATGGGGTCTTGGTCTTCTAACGAGAAATGGATCGAATGGTTGACCAGTACGGGTTGCGGGCCACGTTGTTTGTACTTACATAATCTGCGGCCATGACCAGCAGGACAATGACGGAAATCCCCAGCACTTCCTCCACACTGCTGAACTCCTGCACCTCACCGACAATAAGGAGAAATGCATTTTCCACACAACCCGCCTAGCCATCCTTGGCTACGTTGTGGAAAACGGAGTCCTCGGGCCCGACCCTGATCGCATGCTGCCCCTCCTGGAACTTCCCCTCCCCCACTGCCCCAAGGCCCTGAAGAGATGCGTGGGGTTCTTCTCTTACTATGCCAGTGGGTCCCCAATTATGTGGACAAGGCCCGTCCACATATTAAATCCACCATTTGTCCTCTGACGGCTGAGGCCCACCTGGCCTTCAACCACGTCAAGGCAGATATTGCCAAAGCCGCGATGCACCCTGTGGACGAGTCCATTCCATTCCAGATGGAGAGCGATGCGTCGGACTTTGCTCTGGCCGCTACCCTCAACCAGGCGGGCAGGCCCGTGGCTTTCTTCTCACGTACCCGCCATGCCTCCGAAGTGCGACATTCCTCCGTCGAAAAGGAAGCCCAAGCCATTGTAGAAGCGGTGCGACATTGGAGGCATTACCTGGCCGGCAGGCGATTCACTCTCCTCACTGACCAACGGTCGGTTGCCTACATGTTTAACAATACACATCAAGGCAAAATCAAGAACGACAAGATTCTGAGGTGGAGGATCGAGCTCTCCACCTACAACTACGATTTCTTGTATCAACTTGGGAAGGTCAATGAGCCCCCAGATGCCCTATCCTGTGGTACATGTGCCAGCGCACAAGTAGACCGACTTCGGGTCCTCCACAATGATGTCTGCCACACATGGGTCACCCGTTTTTTTCACTTTATCAAGGCTCACAACCAGCCTTACTCCCTCGAGGAGGTCAGGACCATGACCAGGGACTTCCAGGTCTGCGCGGAATGCAAACTGCACTTCTATTGGCCAGACAGGGCGTACCTGGTAAAGTCCTCTCGCCCCTTTGAGCGCCTGAGCATCGACTTCAAAGGGCCCCTCCCCTCCACTGACCGTAACGTGTACTTCCTCAACATTGTTGACGAATACTCAAGATTCCCCTTTGCCATCCCATGCCCTGACATGACCCCTGCCACCATCATCAAGGCCCTGCACAGTCTTTTCACCTTGATCGGGTTCCCCATCTACATCCATAGCGATCGGGGTTCCTCCTTCATGAGCGACGTGTTGCGTCAGCTCCTGCTTAGCAAGGGCATCGCCTCCAGCAGTACGGCCAGCTACAACGGACAGGTGGAGAGGGAGAACGCAATGGTCTGGAAGGTCGTCCTCCTGGACCTACGGTCTAGACATCTCCTAGTCTCCCTCTGGCAGGAGGTCCTCCCCGATGCGCTCCACTCCACCCGATCGCTCCTGTGCACTGCCACCAATGAGACCCCTCACGAACGTATGTTTGCCTTCCCCAGGAAGTCCACCTCCGGGGTCTCGCTCCCGTCCTGGCTGACAGTCCCAGGGCCCGTCCTCCTCCGGAAGCATGTGAGGAGTCATTAATCAGATTCCCATCGTCAAGAAGGTCCTGCTCCTCAATGCCAATCCATGATATGCCTACGTGGCACATCATGATGGGCGACAGGACACAGTCTCCCTCCACCCAGCTACTTCAAAATCTGGCACCCGCAGTCCCCTCGGCGATCATCACCACCACTCCCGCCCATACACCGCCCCTTCCTCCAGCGACTCAACTACTGGGTGAAGAAGAAGACAACATGCTCCCAGACACGCAGGTCTCGACACCGGTACCCACACCACAGCCCGACTGAGGCGATCATGGCGGAAGGTCGAGGCCCCCCGACAGACTTGATCTTTAAGTCCACTTCACCCCCGCTAGACTCTTTTTTTAACAGGGGGTGAATGTGGTAAACCACTGTTGTATATAATATGTGTATTGTGGTAAACGGCTATTGTATTACATGTAATGTGGTAAACCACTGCCCGATGGCTCTACCTCCCCTCGGGCTCCTTATAAAGGTGGCTGGTCTCCACCTCTGACCCAGTTCGGGATCAGAGACCAGGAGGCTTTCTGTTTAGTCTATTAAAGCCTCAGTTACGTTCACTATTTGTTTTGTGTTCATTGATGGTACATCATCTACATTAGTAGCAATGGGATGGCCAGACTCAGGCCAACATCAGACTGGGACTCAGCAGGGTACTGCAGGGGGATTCTCCCCTACCCGGTGGTGCGGGGGGTCCCGGTGCTGAGGAATGGCGTGAACCACTCCGGCGCTGGGCCGCCCCAAAGGTGAGGGATCCTCTGGACCTTCAGGGGCTAGGCCTGCCCCGGAGTGGTTTGCGGCCCGCCAACCAGCGCTGAAGGGCCTCCGCAGGCCGGTGGGAGTAGCACCAGCGTTTGCTGGCATCATCCCGGCGCATGCGCGGGAGGGTTTGTCTCCACATTGGCCATGGCGGAGGACCACAGGGGCCGATGCGAAGGAATAGAGTGCCCCCACGGCGCACAGGCACACCCACGGATCAATGGACTTCGATCGCACGCTAGGCCATCGTGGGGGCACCTCCTGGGCCAGATCCCCCACGCCCCCCTGAGAACCCCGGATGTCTCCCGCGCCGCCAGGTCTCGCCGGTAAGGACCTACTCTAATTTACGCCGGCGGGACTAGCAAAATAAATGGGTGGCCACTCGGCCCATCACGGGCCGGAGAATCGCCGGGGGGGGGGGGCGCTGCCAGAGGCCGCCGACAGGTGCAGCGCGATTCGGCGGCCGGCAAGGTCGGGATTCACGCCATCCCCTGCGATTCTCTGACCCGGCCGGGGGGGGGGGGGGGGGGGGGGGGGGGGGAGTCAGAGAATCCCGCCCCTGGTCTCCGACATCTCTCCAATTGTCTGATCCTTTGAATGTCCTTGCCTCCGCCTACTGTGGGTCATCAGCTGTGAGGTGCTCACCAGTGAGTGACCCAGAAACCCACCTACTACTTATTCCCACCGGGTGTGAGTACCTGCGCTGGCGGATGATGCGGGTGACAGGTGTGACTCTCTTCAATGCTGGTCTCTGAGACGTCTCCCTGAGAGCCTTTCTGATCTGTGGTGTCCAGAGGTTGCGAGGATGGCCCGGGTTCATCTGCTGATTGACTTCCAAGGGTAACAGGATGGCAGAAGTGCAGGACTGAGGAACATTGACAGAAAGATAACTGATGTGAGGCTGGCACCATGGCCAGTTGTGTGGAGGGTTCTCACTTACATCTCACCCACCTCCCCCTCTGCACTGGTACAGTCCTACTCCTCGCTCAAGTGTTTATTCCTCAAAGTGGGTAAGGGTCTTGAGCTCCGACATAACTCTCGCTGGCTGTGCCCGCTCAGGCCTTTGTGCTCATTTGCCCTGCAATGGGATAGATGGGAGAGTGTCAGAAGGATTAATGCTTGGTCAGATGGCAATTAATTCCTGCATGCATGGGAGGTGAGTGGGATCGGGGATATGAGGGGCACTGGAGCTGTGGGGGGGGGGGGGGGGGCGATTATGAGGAGGGGAGGCAGCGTGAAAAGTGTTGGAACCTGTGAAGTGGCTGGGAGGGAGATCACTGTCGAGGTGTGAGGGGTGTGTAAGGGTTGCTCTGGGAGACATGGGGAAGCTGTCTTACACTGGCTGCACAAAGAATGTCATTTATCCTCTTCCGGCATTCAAGCCTCATCCTCTTATGGAGTGAGCTGGCACTCACTATCGCGGCCATAAGCTCCCAGACGGGGTTGGTCACTTCGCAGACACAGCGTCCGCGTGATCGAGGGTAGAAGATCTCCCGCCTCAGCAGGTCTCCATCCAAGCAGCTGCTGAGAGTTCCCTCTGTATAATGTGGTGCAGTCTTTCTTGCCGCCCCCCTGCCCCCCCCCCCCCACTAGACTTGGAACAAGTGGTGGGGAGGTGTTTAAATGGTGCGCCCACCGATTGCAGCGGTTAAGGTGTAGCGGGGCAAGTGAATCAGAGGCAGGCTGCCACGGTCTTGGCTTAAAACACGTGGAAAACATTTTTTGAGTTAAAGGGGCTGAATATACAGAAACTTTTCTCGCCGATGACGGCGGTGGGATTCTCTCTGGTTTTCTCGCAAAGACCGACACTTTAAAGAATTATCTGAAAATTCTGCCCAATGGAGAAGTCTCTTGAGAATCAGGTGCAGTGCAAAACAAGTCACTGATTCACTCTGAACCAATTATGCACTCCTGTGCTGGCAATTTTACCCAACAAAGTCTGTTTACAGTAAAGGTTCATTAGCAAAAAAATAAATAGAACTCCCACTCTGATTCCACCCTCTGTTTGCAAAATAATTACGAATAATAAAGGCTGTCTAGCATAGCTCATTTCAACAATCCAAATGGGATATGAAAATGTGTATTAGAACATTCAATGTCTGGAATCTGCTCTATCTTTTAGAACATAGAACATTACAGTGCAGTACAGGCCCTTCGGCCCTTGATGCTGCGCCGTCCTGTGAAATCCTTCTAAAGTCCCTCTACACTATTCCCTTATCGTCCATATGCCTATCCAATGACCATTTGAATGCATTTAGTGTTGGCGAGTCCACTACTGTTGCAGGCAGGGCATTCCACACCCTTACTACTCTCTGAGTAAAGAACCTACCTCTGACATCTGTCCTGTATCTATCTCCCCTCAATTTAAAGCTATGTATCCTCGTGCTGGACATCACCATCCGAGGAAAAAGGCTCTCGATGTCCACCCTATCTAATCCTCTGATCATCTTGTATGCCTCAATGAAGTCACCTCTTAACCTTCTTCTCTCTAATGAAAACAGCCTCAAATCCTTCAGCCTTTCCTCATATGATCTTCCCTCCATACCAGGTAACTATAATGTGGCGACCAGAACTGTACACAATACTCCAAATGCGGCCGCACCAGAGTTTTGTACAACTGCAACATGACCTCATGGCTCCGAAACTCAATTCCTCTACCAATAAAAGCTAACACACCGTACGCCTTCTTAACATCCCTCTCAACCTGGGTGGCAACTTTCAGGGATCTATGGACATGGACACCGAGATCTCTCTGCTTGTCCACACTACCAAGAATCTTACCATTAGCCCAGTACTCTGTCTTCCTGTTATTCCTTCCAAAATGAATCACCTCACACTTTTCTGCATTAAACTCCATTTGCCACCTCTCAGCCCAGCTCTGCAGCTTATCTATGTCCCTCTGTAACTTGTAACATCCTTCTGCACTGTCCAGAACTCCACCGGCTTTAGTGTCATCTGCAAATTTACTCACCCATCCTTCTACGCCCTCCTCCAGGTCATTTATAAAAATGACAAACAGCAGCAGCCCCAAAACAGATCCTTGTGGCACACCACTAGTAACTGGACACCAGTCAGAGAATTTCCCATCAACCACTACCCTTTGTCTTCTATCAGCTAGCCAATTTCTGATCCAAACTGCTAAATCACCCTGAATCCCATGCCTCTGTATTTTCTGCAATAGCCTACCGTGGGGAACCTTATCAAACGCTTTACTGAAATCCATATACACCACGTCAACTGCTTTACCCTCATCCACCTGTTTGGTCACCTTCTCGAAGAACTCAATGAGGTTTGTGAGGCACGACCTACCCTTCACAAAACCATGTTGACTATCTCTGTTTGATAACATTGCCTACATTATATGAGTGACTATAACGCAAAAGTACTGAACTGGTTGTGAAGTGATTTGAGATTGTGAATGGTTCTGTGTTAATTTAGTTTTACCTTTCTTCCATTACATCTGTATGCAGTCGCCAAAGTTACTGTAGCAATGGTAAAATCAGAAGCCCAATGCTGATTCCTGAAGGATAATTAATCACAGAACAATCAACTGACATTAGGAAAGTAATTATAAAGAAACTACGACATTTACAAAAGAGTTCAGTTTTGGCGGATCAAATCTGGCAGACCGATGGCCAGCCAAGAATGGGTCCTTTTATTTTTGGACCCCTGGGCCCAACAGAGATTTCCCACTCAAGGAATTTTGCCGTTGGGTTTTTCCTCCCCTTCAGCCTTGTTCATGCCAGTCCCCCAACGGTGTCGTCCATTTCACTGGAACCTGCCAGCCTGCACTCTGCAAGATTCCAGACGTAACCTCACAATCCGGTTTTGACACAGCGCATTTCCCTCAGGATCTTGCTACAGGCCCAGCAGTGCCTATCGCTCTCAGTGGTGCTGATGTCACAAGAGAGCTGCCAGTCATTAGCTGATAGCTCTCGGAAATGGAACTTCCTCTCGAATGGCGGCAAAAGTCCCGCATCAAGTTAGTTAATGACCCAATAGCATTAAATAACTATGGATTGTGCAGAGATGGTGATATCATGGTAATGTCACTGGACTAAAATTCCAAGAGTTGGGGTAATGTTCTGGGAACATGGGTTCAAATCCCAGCACAGCAGCTTGTGAAATTTAAATTCAATTAATTAATAAAATCTGACGTTGAAAGCTAGTCTCAGTAATGGTGATCATGGAACTGTCATCAACTGTTGTAAACATCCATCTTGTTTCCCTCATTACCTTTAGGGAAGGAAATCTGCCATCTTTACCAGACCTGCCCGATATGACTCTAGATCCACAACGCTGCGCTTGATTCTTTTTTTTAATGTTTTTTTAATTTAGAGTACCCAATTAATTTTTTCCACTTAAGGGGAAATTTAGTGTGGCTAATCAACCTACCCTGCACATCTTTGGGTTGTGGGGCGAAACCCACACAAACACGGGGAGAATGTGCAAACTCCACACAGACAGTGACCCAGAGCCGGGATTGAACCTGGGACCTCGGCTCCACGAGGCAGCAAGGCAAATCCATTGCACCACTGTTCTGCCACATTGTGCTTGATTCTTAATTGTCCTCTGAAGTAGCACGCCACTCTGGTTGAGGGTAATTAGGGATGGATAACAAATGCTAGCCTTGCCAATGAGGTGCACATCCTTTAAAGAATAAAATAAAATCCCTTCAGCTTATTCAGTGAAGGGAGAGAGTAAGAGGAAAGCGGGGTACAAAGTAGTGCACAGAGTGTGAGACTTCACTTGGTGAATGAGCGAAAGAGTGAGAATGAAGAGAGATATAAAAGAGCACCAGTCGGAGCGAGGCTTCACTTAATGTGTGGAGGGAAAGAGTGACAACTTAGAAGGATATATAAGAGTGACACCAGTGGCCAATCATTGGATTCAGAGTCTATGTTCGGAAAGGAAAATCAAGGTGTGGCATCACAGGGAAACACGTAAGTGGTTGGCTGGTGAATATTTTCTATTGATATTTTCAAAATTGGGCATTTTCAATCGATTGCAGGATCATAGAATTGTTACAGTGCAGGAGGAGGACTTTCAGCCAACCATGTCTGCACCGGCTATCCAGATTGGCAATTCACTTAGTGCCTCCCACCTTATCCCCATAAGCCCTGCACATTCTTCCTTTTCAGATAACAGATCTAATTCCTTTTTTGCATAATTCAGTTGAACCTGCCTCCACCTCACTCTCGGGCTGTGCATTAAGTAGAACATTAATTGAAATAAAAGCAATATCAGTGCATGCAGGACTAGAGGCATTAATGAAAATTTAATTGAGAAAATAACGAATGATTTAATTAATTAAAATGCATAAAGGAGACTGGTAAGGTGATATGGTGCTGCTGCAATATGTGGGAGCCGATAAGATGTCCGCGTGACATACAGCAACCATATCCGGAGTAATTGTCTGTGGCTCAAGGAACCTTCCTGAGGGTGAATGAGCTGGAGGCCAAACTTCCGACAGAGCAATGCATTGGAGAGGGGGAAAATTACTATGGGACTTTGTTCCAGAAGGCAGTCACTCCCCATAAACTCAGGTATTTAGAACTGGTTCAGGGACAGGAGGGTGTGATTGTCAGTGATACAGATATGGGGACTGAGAAAGTAGATATAGAGGAACCTCAGCATCTTCAATTGTCCAACAGGTTTGTGCTTCTTGCAACCTGTGTGGACAAGAGCAGGACTGCAGGATTGATGAACAATCTGACCATGGCACCATGCTGCAGGTAGCTATTCAAGTTGGTGGAATACCTAGGTATATAGTGGGGGACAGCATAATCGGCGGAATAGACATATTTCTCTGCAGCCGAGAGTGTGACTCCAAAAGGCTGTCTTTCCTGCCCAGTGCAAGTGGATCAGGGCAGCTGTGCAAGGTTGGAAAAGAGGGTGCAGTGGGAGGGGTAATATCCAGTTGTTATGCTCCATGCAGGTACCAATGATGAAGATAAACCTAGGAAAGAGGTTCTGACAAGAGATTATGAGTAGCTAGGGGCTAAATTAAAAGGCAGAATCCCAGAGGTAATAATCTCTGGATTACTACCTGAGTGAAGCATTGGTAAACATGATTGGGAGTTGCATGCACGACACAAAGATTGATGTGGAAGAAATGGGTTTTGATTCATGTGGCACTGGCATGAGTACTGGGAGGGTAGGAGCTGTATTGTCGGGATGGTCTTTACCAGAACAATGCTGGGACCAGAGTATTGGTGAGTCATATAGTTCAAGAGGTAGACAGGGAAGATGTGGTAAATTAAAGGCATTAAAGGACATGAAATTAGAGCAGGGTAGCAACAGGAGTAATGGTAACAATAAACAGAATGTGCCAGGAAGGTATAGAGTATACAAATTTAAGACAACAGTGGGAGATAAGTGCAAAGTTTGCAGAATGGTAAAAAAACAAAATTAAAGGCTTTGTATCTGATTGTGCACAGCATTCGTAGCAAAATATGTGAATTAATATCACAAATAGAAATAAGTATGTATGACTGATAGCAATTTCAGAGATATGGTTGTAAGGTGACCAAGACTTGGACCAAAATATATAAGGCAACTTGGAATTTAGACAGGAGAAGAAGCTAGAAACAGGTGATGGGGTTGTCCTGTTAAATAAGGGTGATATTAATACAATAGTGAGAGATTAACTTAGTTCTAAAGATCAAGATGTTGAATCAGTTTGCGTAGGGTTAAGAAATAACAAAGTTAAGTCACTTGTGGGAATAATTTTTTTTAATTGAAAAAACAAATTTCAATTCAGGGGCAATTTTAGCTCCTATATCACCTACCCTGCACATCTTTGGGTTGTGAGGGTGAGACCCATGCAGAGATGGAGAGAATGTGCTGACTCCACATGGGCAGTAATCCAAAGCCGGGATCGAACTTGGGTCCTCAGTGCCATGAGGCAGCAGTGTTAACCACTGCCCCCCCCCCCATGCCACCCCATTGTGGGAGTAATTTGCAGGCCTCCTAACAATAGCTACACTGTAGATTAGAGGATGCAGTAATAAATAGGGGGCTTGTAAGAAAAGTACTACAATATTCATGGGTGATTTTAATCTTCCTATAGATTGAACAAAACAGATTGGCAAAGATTGCCTAGATGATAATTCATACAGTATATTTATGACAATTTCTTAGAGCAGCAGGGTCTTATTTCCAACCAGAAAACAGGCTATTTTAGAACTCATAATGTGCAATGAAACAGTATTAGTTAAATATCTCAAAGTAAAGGAGCCTCTCGGCAACAGTGATCATAACTTCATAGAATTTCACATTCAGTTTAAGGGTAAGAAATGTGGGTGTAAGATTAGTGTCTCAAATTTAAATGAAGGCAATTACAAAGGTATGAGAGCATAGTTGCTAAGGTGAAGTGGGAAAATAAGTTAAAAAGTAGGAAGGTAGAGAAACAGTGACAGATACTTAAATATATATATTATCATCTTCAGCAAAGATATATTCCTTTGAGAAATATGAGAAGGATGTGTCACCCATTGCTAACTAAGGAAATTAAGAGTAGTGTAAAATTGAAAGAAAATGTGTACAATAATGAAAAAATTAGCGATAGGTCAAGGCTCAGACAGATTTCAGAAATCAGTAAAGAATGAATTAAAAAACTATTAAGCAAGGAGAAATTAGACTATGTGAGCAAGCTAGCTGAACGCATAAAAACAGGTAGTAAGAATTTCTGTAAGTATTTTAAAAGGAAAAGAGTAATTAAAGTGACTTTGATCCCTTAGAGGGTGAGGCCAGGAAATTAATAATGAGAAACAAGGAAATGCCGAAAACGGTGAACAAATGTTTGGGCGGGATTTTTTGTGCAACAAAGGCAACCATTGGTCAGCAGCGGAACCTGCCAATCTGGTGTACTTAGATTTCCAAATGCGTTTTATAAAGTGTCACATCCAAGATTGCTGCACAAAATAAGAGTTCATGGCATGGGGGTAACATTTATCAAAAAAGCAGGGATACATATTGTTGGGAGGCATTTTCGGAAACTGGACTATGATATAAATTATAATTGGCTCTGTAACTACATTTTCGCTCCTATACTACTTTTGAATAGTTCTGTTGAGACAAAACGTACTCATTGGCTCAGATGAGTGTAGAAGAGGCAAATTGCAGGAATAGATAGTGAAGACACAATGCTTACTAATATCAGAAGGGACACAAAATGGCTGTTAGCTAAGATAGCAATACTAAAGACACAAAATGGCTGAACTAGCCACATTTCTGAACAATAAGTTACAAACTGTGTAAACTACCTCATGAGAACCAGGCGTGGGTATTTATAGGGAGTATTTCAACAGCCGCTGATAACGGCTTCACAGAACAAGGGGCACAATATATCATTAATAGCGCAAGGTCCCCAGCTGCAGACAGGACATATCCTTATGTTAGTCTTGAGTGACTTTTGCATGAAGTTAGGGGCGGGCAAGACAACACCCACGTTAACCATATATGTGATAACTGGGATGCTAAGAAAATTGATTGACTGCATGTAATGAATTGTGATGCAAATATGGTTGATTTATTGTATGTAAATGAGAATGCAACTAATTCCACCCATTGAACCTGTACATTAACCCCATGTAAACCTTAGCTCAAGTGAGAAAGAGTATTGCGAGGCTGCGGAGCGTCCAAATCTTTCACCCAGATCTGATATAATAAACTGCTTCTTTATTCACTCAAAAAGGCCTACGTGTGAATATTTTCATCTCTAACACATATAATATTTGGGATGACAGGCTGCAACTACTGGATTGTCAAAGAGATTAGTGCTGGGGTCTTAACTATTTACAATCTATATCAATGATTTAAAAGAAGGGACAGGATGTAGGTTAGTTAAATTTGCTGACAACACAAAGATAAGTTGTAAAGTAAGTTGTCGAGAGGACATGAACAGTGTACAAAAGGATTTAATTAGTTGAAATGAGTGGGCAAAAAAATGGCAGATAGAGAATAATGTGGGAAAATGTGAGCTTGTCTACTTTGACAAGAAGAATAGGAACGTAATATCTTATTTAAAATGGACAGAGACTATCTAAATCTGTGCTACAGAGAGACCTAGGTGCCCTGATACATGAATTACAAAAAAGTACAAATGCTGGAACAGTAATTGATTAAGAAGGCAAATGGATTACAGCCTGGTGTTTATTGTGAGGGGAATGGAATATAAAAGTAAGGAAGTGTTACTGAAAGTGTACTGAGCCTTGGTGAGACTGGATGTGAAGTACTGTGCACTGTTTTGGTCTCCTTACTTAAGGATATAATTGCATTAGAAGCTGTTCAGAGATAGTTCATTTGACTGATTCCAGGGATGAAAGGATTATCTTATGAAGAAAGGTTGAACAGATTGAGCCTATAGCCGTTGGAGGTTTAAAGAATGAGAGGTTATCTTACTGAAACATAGAAGATCCTAAGCGGAAGTGACAGTGTGGCTGCTGAAAGGATGTTTCCCCTTTTGGGGGACTCTAGAAAAAGAGAACACAGTTTAAAAATAAGGGGTCTCCCAGTTAAGACAAATGAGGAGAATTGCTTTCTCAGAGGGTCATTAGTCTGTGGCATTCTCTTCACCAAAGAACCATGGAGGTTGGGTCATTGAATATATTCAAGGCTGAGTGGGATATCTTCATGATCAACATGGAAGTCAAGGGCTCTGAGTCGGGGGTTGGGGGGAGTGTGGGGCGGGGGGGGAGGGGGGGGGGCGGAGAGGGTAGCAGACAGCTCGGTGGAGGTGAGACCACAATGAGAACAGCCATGATCTTATTGAATAGTGGAGCAAGCTCAAGGGGCTGAATTGCGTACTCTTGCTCTTAATTCCTGTGTTCTTGTGTTCAATTAGTTTGTGACTGACCTGCAACTTAGTTACAACTACCTACTGGAGGACATTGCAGATGAACCATATCTAATGAGGAACAGAACAATAAAAAATAGAGGGGAAAACTCAAAGTTACAGAATGACTTATGAAGCGCTTAAGTCAGTAAACAGGACATAGTTAAATGGCAGAAGTGATACAATCATGAGACAACTTGGAGCATTATAAGAGAAATCAAAAAAATTCAAGGGACAGGATTCTCTGTCCCGCCGCACCCATTTTTGGGTGCGGTGCGCCCCCTCTGGCAGTGGGATCTTCCGACCCAGCAGCCGGCCAATGGTGTTCCCCATTGTGAGCACCCCACGCTGTCGGGAAATCCAGGGGGGTGAGTGCACTGCCAGCGAAGCGGAGGATCCCGTTGATGGAGAGTCCAGCACAAGGCATTCAGGAGACGCAAAGAATGCGTGAAGAGGTGATGGATTTTGCAGATAAAAATAGAAGATAAATTGTGAAAATTAACCTGCCTCCAGCAGTCGTGCTGCTTTGTAGAAGATAAAGGAATCGTGACATCCAGGATACAGACCACACCCCAGCATCCTCGCTTCACCCCCCCCTAACGCCTCGCCCTTGCCCCTACCCTCCCCACAACAATTTATTTTGAGAAAGAGTTGGCATCACAATCACTAACCAGCCCTTTCTTGCAGATGCACCAATTGAACCATTTCACATTGCCAGAACTTCCTGCCAAAGAGAAATCTGAGCTATAGTTAAACCCGAAACACTTCGTCAGTGTTTCCCACCCTACCTCCTCCTCTCACCAAAAAAAAAATCCCCCCCCCCCCACACGGTCGTTGGGAGCGGGGCCTGTCGTGAAGGTGAGTGAGTGCCTTTAAATTTGCTTACCTTTCAGCGGGAGCAGGGTTTGAGGGAATATCAGGTGAGCTCTTCCTTTATTTTTATTTTTCTTGTTTTTTTTTAATCTAGAGGTGATGTCAGGGAAGGCAGTACAATGCTCCTCCTGCAGAATGTTTGAGGTGAGGGACACCGTCAGTGTCCCTGCTGATTTAATCTGTGGGAAGTGCACCCAACTCCAGCTCCTCAAAAACCGTGTTAGGGACCTGGAGCTTGAGCTGGATGAACTTCGGATCATTCGGGAGGCAGAGAGGGTCATAGATAGGAGCTTCAGGGAAGTAGTTACACCAAAGACTGGAGATAGATGGGTAACTGTAAGAGGGACTGGGAAGAAGCAGTCAGTGCAGGGACCCCCGCGGTCGTTCCCCTGAGTAACAAGTATACCGTTTTGGATACTTGTGGGGGGGACAACTTACCAGGGGTAAGCCATGGGGTACGGGCCTCTGGTACGGAGTCTGTCCCTGTTGCTCAGAAGGGAAGGGGGGAAAGGAGTAGAACATTAGTAATTGGGGACTCAATAGTCAGGGGCACAGATAGGAGATTTTGTGGGAGCGAGAGAGACTCACGTTTGGTATGTTGCCTCCCAGGTGCAAGGGTACGTGATGTCTCGGATTGTGTTTTCCGGGTCCTTAAGGGGGAGGGGGAGCAGCCCCAAGTCGTAGTCCACATTGGCACTAACGACATAGGTAGGAAAGGGGACAAGGATGTCAGGCAGGCCTTTAGGGAGCTAGGATGGAAGCTCAGAGCAAGAACAAACAGAGTTGTTATCTGTGGGTTGTTGCCCGTGCCACATGATAGTGAGATGAGGAATAGGGAGAGAGAGCAATTAAACACATGGCTACAGGGATGGTGCAGGCGGGAGGGATTCAGATTTCTGGATAACTGGGGCTCTTTCTGGGGAAGGTGGGACCTCTATAGACAGGATGGTCTACATCTGAACCTGAGGGGCACCAATATCCTGGGGGGGAGATTTGTTAGTGCTCTTTGGGGGGGTTTAAACTAATTCAGCAGGGGCACGGGAACCTGGATTGTAGTTTTGGGGTACGGGAGAATGAGAGTATAGAGGTCAGGAGCACAGATTTGACTTCGCAGGAGGGTGCCAGTGTTCAGGTAGGTGGTTTGAAGTGTGTCTACTTCAATGCCAGGAGTATACGAAATAAGGTAGGGGAACTGGCAGCATGGGTTGGTACCTGGGACTTCGATGTTGTGGCCATTTCAGAGACATGGATAGAGCAGGGACAGGAATGGTTGTTGCAGGTTCCGGGGTTTAGGCGTTTTAGTAAGCTCAGAGAAGGGGGCAAAAGAGGGGGAGGTGTGGCGCTGCTAGTCAAGGACAGTATTACGGTGGCGGAAAGGATGCTAGATGGGGACTCTTCTTCCGAGGTAGTATGGGCTGAGGTTAGAAACAGGAAAGGAGAGGTCACCCTGTTGGGAGTTTTCTATAGGCCACCTAATAGTTCTAGGGATGTAGAGGAAAGGATGGCGAAGATGATTCTGGAAAAGAGCGAAAGTAACAGGGTAGTTGTTATGGGAGACTTTAACTTTCCAAATATTGACTGGAAAAGATATAGTTCGAGAATATTAGATGGGTCGTTCTTTGTACAATGTGTGCAGGAGGGTTTCCTGACACAATATGTTGACAGGCCAACAAGAGGCGCGGTCACATTGGATTTGGTTTTGGGTAATGAACCAGGCCAGGTGTTAGATCTGGAGGTAGGTGAGCACTTTGGAAACAGTGACCACAATTCGGTGACCTTTACGTTAGTGATGGAAAGGGATCAGTATACCCCGCAGGGCAAGAGTTATAGCTGGGGGAAGGGCAATTATGATGCCATTAGACATGACTTAGGATGTGTAGGTTGGAGAAGTAGGCTGCAAGGGTTGGGCACACTGGATATGTGGAGCTTGTTCAAGGAACAGCTATTGCATGTTCTTGATAAGTACGTACCAGTCAGGCAGGGAGGAAGGGGTCGAGCGAGGGAACCGTGGTTTACCAAAGAAGTGGAATCTCTTGTTAAGATGAAGAAGGAGGCCTATGTGAAGATGAGGCGTGAAGTTTCAGTTGGGGCACTTGATAGTTACAAGGAAGCGAGGAAGGATCTAAAGAGAGAGCTAAGACGAGCAAGGAGGGGACATGAGAAGTCTTTGGCAGGTAGGATCAAGGAAAACCCAAAAGCTTTCTATAGGTATGTCAGGAATAAAAGAATGACTAGGGTAAGAGTAGGGCCAGTCAAGGACAGTGGTGGGAAGTTGTGTGCGGAGGCTGAGGAGATAAGCGAGATACTAAATGAATACTGTTCGTCAGTATTCACTCAGGAAAAAGATAATGTTGTGGAGGAGAATGCTGAGACCCAGGCTATTAGAATAGATGGCATTGAGGTGCGTAGGGAAGAAGTGTTGGCAATTCTGGACAAGGTGAAAATAGATAAGTCCCCGGGGCCTGATGGGATTTATCCTAGGATTCTCTGGGAAGCCAGGGAAGAGATTGCTGAGCCTTTGGCTTTGATTTTTATGTCATCATTGGCGACAGGAATAGTGCCAGAGGACTGGAGGATAGCAAATGTGGTCCCTTTGTTCAAGAAGGGGAGTAGAAATAACCCCGGTAACTATAGGCCGGTGAGCCTCACGTCTGTTGTGGGTAAAGTCTTGGAGAGGATTATAAGAGATACGATTTATAATCATCTAAATAGGAATAATATGATTAGGGATAGTCAGCATGGTTTTGTGAAGGGTAGGTCATGCCTCACAAACCTTATCGAGTTCTTTGAGAAGGTGACTGAACAGGTAGACGAGGGTAGAGCAGTTGATGTGGTGTATATGGATTTCAATAAAGCGTTTGATAAGGTTCCCCATGGTCGTCTATTGCAGAAAATACGGAGGCTGGGGATTGAGGGTGATTTAGAGATGTGGATCAGAAATTGGCTAGTTGAAAGAAGACAGAGGGTGGTGGTTGACGGCAAATGTTCAGAATGGAGTTCAGTTACGAGTGGCGTACCACAAGGATCTGTTCTGGGGCTGTTGCTGTTTGTCATTTTTATAAATGACCTAGAGGAGGGCACAGAAGGTTGGGTGAGTAAATTTGCAGACGACACTAAAGTCGGTGGAGTTGTAGACAGTGTGGAAGGATGTTGCAGGTTACAGAGGGACATAGATAAGCTGCAGAGCTGGGCTGAGAGATGGCAAATGGAGTTTAATGTAGAGAAGTGTGAGGTGATTCACTTTGGAAAGAATAACAGGAATGCAGAATATTTGGCTAATGGTAAAATTCTTAGCAGTGTGGATGAGCAGAGGGATCTTGGTGTCCATGTACATAGATCCCTGAAAGTTGCCACCCAGGTTGATAGGGTTGTGAAGAAGGCCTATGGCGTGTTGGCCTTTATTGGTAGAGGGATTGAGTTCCAGAGCCATGAGGTCATGTTGCAGCTGTACAAAACGCTGGTACGGCCGCATTTGGAGTATTGCGTACAGTTCTGGTCACCTCATTATAGGAAGGACGTGGAAGCTTTGGAACGGGTGCAGAGGAGATTTACCAGGATGTTGCCTGGTATGGAGGGAAAATCTTATGAGGAAAGGCTGATGGACTTGAGGTTGTTTTCGTTAGAGAAAAGAAGGTTAAGAGGTGACTTAATAGAGGCATACAAAATGATCAGAGGGTTAGATAGGGTGGACAGTGAGAGCCTTCTCCCGCAGATGGAGGTGGCTAGCACGAGGGGACATAGCCTTAAATTGAGGGGTAATAGATATAGGACAGACGTCAGAGGTAGGTTTTTTACGCAAAGAGTGGTGAGGCCGTGGAATGCCCTACCTGCAACAGTAGTGAACTCGCCAACATTGAGGGCATTTAAAAGTTTATTGGACAAGCATATGGATGATAATGGCATAGTGTAGATTAGATGGCCTTTAGTTTTTGACTTCCCATGTCGGTGCAACATCGTGGGCCGAAGGGCCTGTACTGCGCTGTATCGTTCTATGTTCTAGTTATGGTCTGAAGATGTCAAGGTCAGGGTGTTGTAAAATGTTTAATAGAAAGGAACAATGCTCTTTACCAATCTTGAGCTGAACTGAAAGTGTAGAAGGACAACAACGGTGAGGTCAGAATGGAAGAAGGATGCTGTCTAACAGTCTTAGTAAACAAGTAATGGTTAACTCGCCAATTGAAATGTATAAAAGCATGTAGTTCACTCTGAGGTGACTGAGCAGTAAGTCCTCTATCAAGTCTCAATGGGAGTAGCATAAGAACAGTGGGGGTGATTCTGAGCCCGCATTAGCAGTCAACAAGTATGAAGAGATGGGAGTAACATTCAGCAAGAATCGGAAATCACGAATCTCGCTGGTGAGATCGCGTTTTACAAATTTCCAGGCCCTTCGCCGGTGGCGTCATGAGAATGATGCCACCGAAGGCCAGGAACCTCATTTAAATACATGATTATAGCAACAGTATCGACATAAGGGGGGTTCGCTTGAATGTCTTAGCGGCCCTTCATGCCTGTGGCAGGACCCATTGATCTTCTGGGAGCAGGGCCAAAGGTGGCAGAGCCTCGGAAGAGATATTACCGGCTATGGGTGTTCCAGCGCAGGACTTCCTACCTCCAGATGTCAGAGGTCCAGTCCTGGAGGATGTGCATGGTAATGCAAGAGTTGGCATCACATAAACTGGGAGGTCACCTGAGCGTGACGCTGAAAGTCACTGCCGCTCTGAACGTCAAAGTTAGCCGGTCGTTTCAGGGTCGCATATGTGACCTGCGGGGCATCTCCCAGTCAGCAGTACACAAGTGTACAAGGGAGGTCACAGATGCGCAATTTTCAATAACCCACATGTACATCAACTTGGACCAGGACCAGGCAAACCAGGCCACCAGAGCTTCGGCCACATAGCAGGCATGCCCCAGATGCAGGATGTCATCGATTGCACCCACATGGCTCTGCACTCCCCATGGTGACATAGGGTGCCATTTGTATACCACCAAGGGATACTACGCCCTCAAAGTCCAGTTTATCCATGACGCATCATGAAGGTTTGTGCCCATTTCCCAGGTACCGTCCATGATAGTTACATTTTGCAACACTCACACATTCCAACTGTTTTTGAGAGAGATGAGCGCCTGGAGGGTTGGCTCCTTGGGGACAAAGGATATCCACTCAGAAGGTGGTTGATGATATCAGTGCAGAGGTCCCAAACATAGAAACAAAGAAACTAGGAGCAGGAGTGGACCATTCAACTCATCGAGCCTGCTCTGCCGTTCATTATGATCATCCAACTCAGTAACCTGTTCCCGCTTCCCCACTATATATTTTGATCTCTTTTGCCATAAGTGCTATATCTACCTGATTCTTGAAAACATACAGGGTGTGATCTACTTGAATGGGAATGGAGTCCCATAGCGAGGACGTTTAGTCAGATGTTTCCCAGCGAGCGGAGCGCTGAGAAACACCACGCTATTGAACTCTAATTCAGGTAGATATGGGGCCTAAGTGGGAACGGCCCATTGAGGCTGCCCTTCATCCCGTTTTCTGCACTGAGGAACTCCACTCACCAGAGCAATGGCATCCCGATCTCTCGACCCTCCAATGCATACCTGTACCCCCTGAGAGCCCCAACTCACCTATAAATGGGTCCCTAGGTGCCCCTGAAACCCCCACACCCATGTAGCACAACCCAGAGTCCAATCTGCAGCGCAGAATAAATGCTAGCTTGGCACCATAGCACTGACAGCTTGGCACCCTGGAAGTGCCCTGCCATCTGACAGTGCCATCTGGGAACATTATAAGTGGCAGACTGGCACTCAGCTGGCACTGCTAAGGCGCTAGGCTGGCAGTGCCAAGGTCCCCACATGGCACCAGCAGTGCCAGGGTGCCACTCTGTCAAGAGCATAAGCACCTGGGGGTCTAAAATCCCCACAAGTGCCGTTCCATCTGGTCACCATTTGTGGAGACCAGTTCTAAGCAGCGCTCACCTGAGATCTCCAAGGTGAGGGGGTTAGACCCCCCTAGCTGTCTCACTCTAAAATGCAGATTTGTCAAAAAGTGATCTGCCCACAATGGGCGGAATTCACATCGCTAAGAATTGTGAGATCGCGTTAGATCTCGTAAGGTGTGGCGAGCCAGGTAGATCCCAGAAGAGAGATCTCTCGGCATCTACTGCCATGCCGTGCTACCTTTTGGGTGTAACACAGTGGGAGGTTCATGCCCACAGTATTTTAGCCTCAATTGCTTTCTGTTGTAACGAATTTCACAGGCCGACCATTTTCTGGGTGAAGAGGTTTCTCTTCAACACAAACCTAAATGGTCCACTCCACATCCTCAGGTCATGACCCCGGTTCAGGACTCCCCCATCATCGGGAACATCTTCCTGCATCTACCCTGCCTAGTCCTGTCAGAATTTAATAGGATTCCATGAGACCTCCTCCTCATTCCATTAAACTCCAGCGAATGTAATCCTAACTGAACTCAACCTTTCATCATATGTCAGTCCCACCATTCCATGGATCAGTCTGGTAAACCTTCACTCCACTCCCTTTATTGCAAGACCATCCTTCCTCAAATAAGGAAATAAAACTACACACAAAATTCAAGGTGTGGTCTCAACAAGGCCTTGTATAATTGCACCAAGATATCCTGCTCAGTACTCAAATCCTCTCACTATGCAGGCCAACATATTATTTTTCTTCTTTCCGCCTACTTGCTTACCTTCAGCAACTGCTGTACGAGGACACCCAGGTCTCATTGCACATTCCCGTCTGCCTATTTAAAGCCATTCAGATAATAATCTGTCTTCCAGTTTTTGCTACCAAACTGAATAACCTCACATTTATCCACATTATATTGCATCTACTATCCATTTGCCCACTCACTCAGTTTGTCCAAATCGCTCTGAAGCATTTCTGCATCCTCCTCACAGATCACTCTCCCACCCAGCTTTGTGGCTCCGGGTCAAGCGACGTGATAACGTTTCTCACAAATCTGTTGTGGGGCACTGTACCAAACATCTTTTAAAAGCCTACGTACACCATATCAATAGCATTACCCTCATCAACCATTTCTGTTACCTCTTCAAAAATCTCCAGGACGTTAGTTAAAAACAATTTCCCCTTTAGAAATCCATGTTGGCTCTCCCTAATTTTTCCTTGTGATTATTGATTCTATCCCGAATAATTGTTTCTCGAAGTTCCCCCACCACTTAAGTTAAACTGACTGGTCTGCCTGCAATTGCTGGGCTTATATTTGCAACCTTTTTTGAACAAGAGCATCATTTGTTCAACCTTGAATATACTCAACCTGAACACACATGGGGTTGTTAATATATTTGACTTGTGTACTGATATTTCTCAAACATGTGTGAGAAGTGTTTCAACCATATTTCTGATTAAGTTATGGTAGCATAACTGGTACAGCTCAGAGGAAATTACTGGCCCCAGTCTTTCTATGCTCACCAGATTTAGAGACCTCCACCATCGTTACATTCAACTCTGGCTGTGTCTTGTCTCCATGCCTGCTGACATTGAAAACAACCCCAGAGGTTATTGTGATTATAAAAGAAACAGTCCTATTCTACGCTCACCACTTATTGACAAAAGCACTCCCTTAACAGCCAAGATGGAAAATGCTTCAAGTTGTCACGGTGAATGATTGCTATTGCAGCTGGAAAATATATCTAACAATATAATTATCAACTACGCAAAATTCCCACCAAGTGCAGCCAGCAGATTGTGGAAAAAGCGGATTGCAGGTAATTGTCTGAGTGATTGCGAAAAGATTTACTCACCATTGAACTGAGATTCGAGGGATAGGAATGGTGCACAGACATTTATTCCTTGCATCTGAATTGTCTCTTATAATGTCTTTAATACTTTGTATGTTCATAACTATTACAAAAGAGACTTCAATAAAGTAAGTAACCTTGGCCCAGAGCAGCAATCATGGTCAGGAGGGGCGGCGCGGTGGCACAGTGGTTAGCACTGCTGCCTCACAGTGCCAGGGACCTGGATTCAATTCCCACCTTGGGTACGTGTGTGTGAAGTTTGTACGTTCTCCCCATGTCTGCATGGGTTTCCTCCGGGTGCTCAAGTTTCCTCCCACAGTCCAAAAATGTGCAGGTTAGGTGGATTGGCCATGCTAAATTACCCCTTAGTATTGAAAAGGTTAGGTTGGGTTATTGGGTTATGGGGATAGGGTGGGTTGTGGGCCTGGGAGAGGCTCTTTGGGAGGGTCAGTGCAAACTCGATGGGCTGAATGGCCTCCTTCTGCACTGTAGTGATTCTATGATATCAGGTGAACAAGAATGAGTGGAAGTCCACTGCAAAACCCACGAGTGAATGACATGGAATACTAAAATCTGGTAAGGTTAGAAGACATGTGAGAAAAATGACAAAGAAAGAAACTGGATCTTGAGTGATGCAGAGTACAAAAATCCAGTCAGTTCACATGACGGTGTGCAAAATTTACAAGATAAAGCTGTACTTACATTATAGAATAAGTGGCAGTCCAAGGGCTCAGCATCCAGAGAGCTGAAAGAGAGTTGAAGAAGTCCACAGTGGCAATACATCACATGGTGGCCAGGCTGAAGTTCAAAAAAGAAGTCTAAAGTTTAAAAAAGAAAACTTAAGAGGTAAACAGAGGAACCTACAGAATAAATTTTAAAAGGAAGGACAAATCCCTGTGTTTAAGAGAAAGGGAATCCCATTTAGTTGGGTATCTGGTTTCTTATACAGAGGAACAAATTGTTGCTGTTTTAAACATTCCTGCAAGTTAAAAAAAAGAAATTTAAAAAGGCAGGCCGAGAAGAGGAAACGCTGCAGAGTAAAAAAGTATTTTTTAAAAACCTGTCATAATATCCACTCATGTATATCATGAGATGCAGACAGGCAGTGATTGACACACAGGATAACCAAAGAACACACACAACACAGAACAGCCAATCACCAGACAGGACACCACCACTATAAAGCCCACAGGGCATTCAGGCTCTCCCTCTCTCACAAGACACGGCTAGGGAGATAGTCACAGTGCACAGGCCAATGAACATCATCACCATGTGGTAGAGAGCTAGTCTGGTCAAGCCAGTAGGAGGTTATCAGTTGGGTTAATAGAGTGTCCACCCACAGCAGATTATGTACAGCAATCAACAGGTTCAATAAAACAGTGTTGGACCATCTCCTGTGTTGGAAGCCTGTTTCTCGTTTTACTGCATCCAGTTGCAGTCGATGTTAGACCAACACAGATAACACATCAAAACCCTCACAGCAAGAAGAGCAAACAGAAAGAAATGTTGTTGCTTTCAGTTTAAAAAACAATCACGTGTCTGCTGTAACTCCCAAAACATGGGACATTCAAGAAAAGGACCTGCATAGGTAAAATGAAATTAAGCGCCGAAATTCTCCACCTTGCGCCATTGGTAGCGGAGTTCTCAGTGAGGCAGAGAATCCAGCGTTGGGGAGGAAAGGTAGCAATGCTTTTCCGATGGTCCGGCACCCGCTGGCAGTGGGATTGAGGATCGCTCAACGTTAGCTTCATTCTCTCGCCACAGATTCTGTCAGACCTGCTGAGATTGTCCAGCATTTTTTGTTTTTGTTTCAGCTACCAGCATCGGCAGTCATTTACTTTGTTCGACAGGAAAGTGTTTGCACCAGAGCTGGACAGGAAGATTTGAAGCGCCAGATTGAAGTTGAGTACAGACCTTTGAAAACTACAATAAACTGAAGTCTTCAATGGACTAAGCTGTTCGAGATCTGAACGAACACATTTCAGAGAATACACAAAGGTGCTGTTGTGTATTCATTGTGTTTTTAGTGTTCCCTCACAAGCAGCCTTAGAGCTGAACAGGGGCACTTTAAGGGAATGGTTGCGTGCCGTCATCCGAGGTTACATCACCAGCCATATGCACGGACAAATGAGCAGTCTAACATCGCAGCCTGCAGTGCTAAGATCTTCAAAATAAAATTCTGTGTTTTGGTTAATCCTCCCAGGCATGCAAACTCAATCTTGAATCCACCACAGGAAATAACAACCCTCAACTCCACAGTTAGCAAATCAAAGCACAAGTCTGGAAAACTCAACTAGGTGCACAGCCAGCACAACAGCAGGCAGAAGATGCACACGGTGAATTTGTGACCCTGAAAAACTCCTTGAGGAACCAATATGCATTCGTGGAAAATCATGAGGAAGTTAAAAAGGATGTTGAATATTACTTCAGAGAAAATGGCATTGAAACTGTTGTATCAATGAAATGATGCATTGAAGCCCAGAGTGAGTTGGCAAGGCATCAACAAGAAAATAAACAGTTGAAAGAGCAGTTGATTATCCTTCAAATGTAAAATGAAGCATTCAGCAACATAGAACATAGAACAGTACAGCACAGAACAGGCCCCTCGGCTCTCGATGTTGTGCCGAGCCATGATCACCCCACTCAAACCCACGCATCCACCCTATACCCGTAACCCAACAACCCCCCCTTAACCTTACTTTTTAGGACACTACGGGCAATTTAGCATGGCCAATCCACCTAACCCGCACATCTTTGGACTGTGGGAGGAAACCGGAGCACCCGGAGGAAACCCACGCACACAGGGGGAGGACGTGCAGACTCCACACAGACAGTGACCCAGCCGGGAATCGAACCTGGGACCCTGGAGCTGTGAAGCATTGATGCTAACCACCATGCTACCCTGCTGCCCAGGGTAGCATGCAGCAGCAATGAAATAAACATGCAGCAATGAAATAAAATCAGAAAATGCTGGATAAATTCAGTAGGCCTGGCAGCATCTGTGGAGATGAACAGAGTTAACTTGTTGGATCTCAATGACCCTTCTACAGAATTAAAGTTTCAGATTTAAATGATTCTTCTACAGATTCAATCTGAAACGTTAACTCTTCTCTCCACAGGTGCTGCAAGATCTGCTGAGTTCATTCAGCATTTTCTGATATTATTTCAGATTTCCTTCCACATCTGCAGTATTTTGCTTTTATGAAGAACTGAAGGCAGTCTTAAACAGCAACATCGAAGAGCAGCAGAAGAAACTCAAGGAAACTCCAGTGAATAATAGGAAAGCTTAACATGAAGCAAGTAAGCTTCGCAAAGAAAAGGGGAACCTGCTGAAAGACCTTCATTTGCTACAAGAATTGTTGATTTTGTTCCTTTGGAAGATGATGAAGAGAAGCAAAATTAATTTAACACCACTCAAAACAAAGTGAAAATCCCATTGCCGAGGAAGACTCAGCTTTCTTCAATATTCCAAGAGAAAGCCCACAGCTTACAAGAAACAAACTAAAAGCTGAAGAAGCAGTTTCATGAATGAGAGGAGACGTTGAAAAGAAAAGCCGAAGAACTTTCCAAGATGCAAGCAACTAGGAAGCCAAGAGTAGCACAATTGCAAATTGCAGCAAGTTAAGACTTCACTGGAACCAGACCTGGCCAACAGCGAAACCAAAACAAAGGAGAAGGACAAAGCTCTGTTGCAGACAGAGTGAGAAACGAGAATGGAAAATGTAATTCTGATGCTGAAGCACAAGGAACGAGAAGAAAGAAGCAGCACTGGATATCTCGAATGTGCTGAGAACCTTTGAGTTGAATGGACAGATACATAAGTTTGCAAAATAATTTGAGAATAAAACAGCAAACAAATGTTTGACTGAAATTGTGAAGTAAATGGAAATGAAGATTCCATTTGTGAAATGTATGCATCCAGTAAAATCGTGCAGAACCACAGAAAAAGAACATTCAAGACCATTCTGGGAACGAATGGAGTGCATATTCCCTTCAGGAGAAATGGGTTAACTCACAGTGTTTGAAAAAGAGAAAAATGCAACACTAAGGAGCGTAAAAAGCATTTCAAATGAAGATAATCAATACATAGAATACGAATACCATTCCTCCAAATATGAGTGACCAAGATGTGGAAGGACTGGGGCAGAACATGGGGCATTTGGGGCAGAACATGGGCAGAACATTTGGGGCAGCACGGTAGCATTGTGGATAGCACAATCGCTTCACAGCTCCAGGGTCCCAGGTTCGATTCTGGCTTGGGTCATTGTCTGTGCGGAGTCTGCACATCCTCCCTGTGTGTGCGTGGGTTTCCTCCGGGTGCTCCGGTTTCCTCCCACAGACCAAAGATGTGCAGGTTAGGTGGATTGGCCATGATAAATTGCCCTTAGTGTCCAAAATTGCCCTTAGTGTTGGGTGGGGTTACTGGGTTATGGGAATGGGGTGGAGGTGTTGGCCTTGGGTGGGGTGCTCTTTCCAAGAGCCGGTGCAGACTCGATGGGCCGAATGGCCTCCTTCTGCACTGTAAAATCTATGACTCTCAAACCTCAACACCGGCTGAATGTATAAACATGCTTAAACATACAATTCTCATGATCTCATGTTTGGGACAACGCATTTAAACCCATCATGCAACATGGTGCTCAGTAGCGACACCATAATATAACATGATTGGCAGCAATGGTGACGCAATAATACACCAAGATGTAGTCAGGTTTTGTCGGGGGGATAGTTGGGCTGTTGGTGCATACAGGTTGGATTGAGTAGCTAGTTGTTAGGTCAGGGTGGGGGTTGGAGGAGTTACTGTGAGGAATTGAAGGGTCAATTCTGCAGTTACCCTTTAGACTAAAATTTCCCTATCTAATTAGGATATTAAGATAAGTCCACAGCACTATCTGCATTCTCCAAGTATAACACAGAATCAGAGACATTGACGGAAGAACCTGGGGAGCAGCAGAATTACACACCAGAAGTTCAAAGTTCCCAGACAATTCCCATGGAGGTCAGCAGGTCAGCAAGCCTGTGGGGTCCTGATGTGCACCGTGGGTCTGGTCTCCAATGATCTGGAGACCAGATAATCTGGGCCATTATAAAATTAGTAGCCACCCTCATGTTGCATTGTACATGAGAAGTCAATACTATATAGAGCCAGATTTTCCCATTGGAGGCAGGACCGATGCTGCGTTGTGGCATTGCCTCCCTCGCCAGTCTGCGGTGAAGTGCAATTTTCACAACATCAGGTTCGCATCGGGTTCTTAATGAAACCAGAGATGGGTCTGCTACCCAACTAAATGCCTGGTCAGCTGGGAATGGAGGTGCGACTCCAGGTAAGTGGGCCATGTTCTGCCCCTCTGCCAGCCATAACTGTCGTTTCCCTCTGTCTGTGATCTTAAAGATATGAGGGGCGCAATTCTCCCCCCCTCCCCAACACCGGGTGGGAAAATCGCAAGGGGAGCTGGGCGAGTCCCGCCAAACTGCCCCGGCACCCCCACGCGATTCTCCAACCACCCCTCAAAACGTCGCGCCGAGATTTACGACAGGCCGCTTGGAGAATCGCCGCTCACTGTTTGTAACGGGTGGGCGGCGATTCTCCGGATGGGCCGAGCGGCCTGCCCAATACGACGGGTTCACTCCGGCGCCGTCCACACTTGGTCGCTGCCGCCGTGAACAGCGCGTGAACGCTGCGTGGGCGACCTGTGGGGGGGGGGGGAGGATCGAGCACTGGGGGGGCGCTCAGAAGGGGTCTGGTCCACGATCGGTCCCCATCGATCGGCGGGCTTGCGTCTCTGAAGGACGCACTCTTTTACTGTGCCGCCCCGCAAGATCAATCCTCCATGTCTTGTGGGGCGCCAGTGGGGAGGGCGAAAACCGGCGCGCGTAAATGACGCGGCGCCACTCATAGCCCCCTGGGGATGGGAGAATAGGGGGCGAGGAGCGTCCTCCGATGCCGGAGTGAAACACTCCGGTTTTCACTGCGTTGTCGGCACTTAGTCTCCCGTTGGGAGAATCCCGACCGAGAGGTTTGTTATCTTCAAAGTGACATAAGGAGAGCTGGGAGTGATAGGGTAGGGAAGATTTGCTTTGCTGCTGTGTACCTTTTTTGACTGAACATAGACTTTTTTCCAATCCAATAAAACTGTTGCAGTGCTGCCATCCCTATTCCTGCCAGGCAGCCGCTGGTCAGCTTCAGAGACCTCCTAACAGCTGCCTGTCCCCATGAAAATCTCAGAAAGTGAAAAGGCGAGGTCTTAACAGGTTCCCGAATGACCTTGCTCCACCCTATTCCTGAAGCAGGCAACTTCACTTTTCCAACTGACTACTGGTCGGTCTCCCCTGCCCTTAGGAAAGCCATCAGAATTGGGAACTGAGGTGATAGACCAGCATACTGTCCGCCGGCACCATGTTTCTGCCATACCACCTCCTTTCCATCCCAATTCATGACAGGAAAATCTGACTGCAGGGATAGATTTCAGGTAAAATAGATGGAGGGTATGACCTCATTCAATCAGGGAGCATAACTGAAATTCAGTCCCTATGTTAAAATGGTGCATTATTTCTTTAATTGCTTCTTAGTCTGCATCATCATGAGGTCATTGACATAAACGGTGGCTGTATAGTTTCAGTGTTCCTTTGTGCAAGATGAGTAAGTTTGCGGATGATACAAAAATTGGTGGGGTGGTAAATAGTGAGGAGGATAGCCTTCGATTACAGAAGCATTGATGCCGCTGTTGAGGTGATGGAGAATTGCGATTTGGCATCAAATCAGCGCCTGCCACGATTTTGGCATCGGAACCGATTCTCCAGCCAGTTGCGTTTCCTGATTTCGGCATCAGTCTACGGAGAATCCCGCCCAATATCGTCAATCTTCCCAATATTTAATTGGATGGAATAACTGATTTTCCAGTACTGGATGTTGGACAAGCAGTCTGACAAGGGAAAGGTTCGAGAGAGGCACAGGTGGATCTGAGCTGGGTGTGGTGAAACATCCAGAAAGAAATTGATATCACACTTTCCTATGATGGCGCCAATAGATACCATGTTGATGAGAAACAGGGAAGGACAATGCGATATCCATGGCGGACAACAGAGATAACTGTGGAAAAACAGGAAAGGGAAGGTAAATTACAGATCTAAATTGTAATAGTATTTATTGAGCTGTTATTTTGTTTTAAACATGCACAGTCTTTGTACCCAATCCTTTTTACGTTACCAATAGTGATCAATATGCATGCGAGAATCAGATAGTAGAACAAGATGAACTTTAATGCTCAAGGTAATACTAAAGCACATCAATCATTTGGCGATGCACCTCTTTAAAAATCGTTACTGCCAATATATAATGCCTCGGAGAATCAGCTTTAATTTAGGAAGAAATACATTTTCTGATATGGTGTGATTATCTAATCCATTAACACAATGTAATCAAGCAAGGACGTTCAAGAAGTCGACTGTAAATTTAAATAATCATACGTCATCACTTATGTATTGCTCATTGAACATTTTTATTGTTTAAATGAAGGCAAGATACCTCATACCAATCCCAATTGCAAAGAGTTTACATTTTTATCATAATTATCTCACTAGAAATGATGTATGCCTCTTGTGCCTTGTGAAGAAAATTTGAATGTTAGAACTGGATAAGGCTCATATTATTTCCCCAAATTAAATACATCTATGGGTTTTGATTTGAATGATAATACAATTCAAGATATATTTTATAAGCTGTGCACTACACTATTCTATTTTCTATTACAAGCTAATGTCACAGTAACCTTGGATAAAATGCATTGATGTCAGTAATGCTAACCTCCAATAGAAATAATTGACACAATAAATATGCAAGCTGGTCTGTAAGTTCAGGAATTTGCTATAATCTTTGTACATATGTTTTAAACCCAGAAAATGAGAATCCATTTGCAGTGCATTAAAGGTTTCTCTACTGAAACTGAATCTGGTTCTGTTTTATACATTGGGCCACAATGGTAACCAAGGGGATGTCTCAAGAGCCAGCACGAAGTTAACATATCTGTCTCTAGTATATCACAAAATTGGATTTGGTTGTTGCTATTTCAGTCTTCCTCTTGTTCAGACCAACACTATTTTCTACATTCTGATGAGGAATTGGTCCAGTTCATCGATATCTCCAAAGATGTTAGCAACGATAATCCTTAACTTGCTGGACATCACATTTCAGTAGTACTGAAAGTGGTCCCATGTTTAGCCATTCTCTTTTTCTCACAGGATAGAATGCCCAATTGGTTCGCAATGAATCTTGAGGAACGTCATTGAGAGTGAAGATCAAACTCGTGTCTTTGAGTTGAGAATTTAGTCACTCTGCAATAGGACTATACTTCAACAGAAGTCACTTGGTAGTACAGAACTTGAGTATTGTTGAAAATCTTCAAAAGTACTTCACTGGGTATAAAGCGCTGTGGGAAACCCTGAGGGCATGAAAGGCACTACATGAGTGCGAGTCTTTCTTTTTTTCATATTGCACCTATTGAACTTCGCAGTTTCAGCACTGCTTGTAAATTTACTTAGATTCTCTGACTCAAAATCATAACATAAATTTTAAAGTGACAGCCTCAAATCAACAACATGAAAAACGTTCTAAAAGGAATATTGTATCTAATCTGTGCAAATCAGGTAATAACTCATGATTCTTGATTCAATCGCTCATTAATAAAAGATATTGGCCAGGATTTTTCGTTGCAAGTCTGCCCTGCTGCCGCTGCCAGCGAGGACGGAGAATATGGGGCTCAGCGCAATCTCCTGAAGCAGGACCGGAGAATCCCACTGCTGTGAACAGATGGAGAATCCTGCCCATAATACAAGGAAAACAAAGAACAAAGAAAATTACCACAGGGGAACAGGCCCTTCAACCCTCCAGGTCTGCATCAACCAAGCTGCCCATCCGAACTAAAAACCCCTACCCTTCTGGGGACCAAGGGCTGGATTCTCCAGACGCCAACGGCGAAATCGCATTCGGCGAACGGTTGGAGAATCCAAATTCTCAACGAAATCAGGGGCGGCGCCGCTTTTGCGATGCTCCATCCCCTCCAAAGTGGCATATTCGCAGAGTATGCCGTGCGCCATAGCGATGGCCTCAGGCCATTGCCTGAGGCGCGCTCCCTGATGCTCCGTCCCTAACTGGCCGAGTACTCGACGGCGCGGGACACGGCTCATCGGTCGGGAACTCGGCATGGTGGCTGTGGATTCAGCCCAATCGGGGGAGTGCCGATCTGCGGGCAGGCGAGGACACATTCAGGGCTGGGGGCACTGTGGTGGGGCTGTCTGGAGCGCACGACGAGGCTGAAGGAGAGGACTATTTCACGGCCGGGTCCTGCTAGCCCCCAGCAAAATGGGGAATCAGTGGCCGTTTTGCGCCAGTTTCTGCCACCGTCCCATGCTAACGTGGGGATATAACCCCAGAAGTGGAGTATCCAGCCCCACATCCCTCTATTCCCATCCTATTCACATATATGTTAAAACGCCCCTTAAAGGTCACTATCGTATCTGCTTCCATGACCAGTTCAACCTGTTTTCTTAATGTCACCTGAATTTCACATTATCAGTATACATTACTTTCATGAATAAACAACCTAATAGGGGATGTCTGCTGCTGGGTAACCCTGAGGTCATGAAAGGCACTACATGAGTGCGAGTCTTTCTTTTTTTCATATTGCACCTATTGAACTTCGCACAGTTTCAGCACTGCTTGTAAATTTACTTAGATTCTCTGACTCAAAATCATAACATAAATTTTAAAGTGACAGCCTCAAATCAACAACATAAAAAACGTTCTAAAAGGAATATTGTATCTAATCTGTGCAAATCAGGTAATAACGCATGATTCTTGATTCAATCGCTCATTAATAAAAGATATTGGCCAGGATTTTTCGTTGCAAGTCTGTCCTGCTGCCGCTGCCAGCGAGGACGGAGAATATGGGGCTCAGCGCAATCTCCTGAAGCAGGACCGGAGAATCCCACTATGAAAATATCGTAATACATTTTCGTTCCAATAATTTTGGCAAATGAACATTTGGCAGACCATCTGCTAACACAACCACCTGTTCCAAACTCTCTTGGTCAATCACCTATCCAATGGATAGGTCAATTAGAGAAGTAGTTATTCATGATGTGTTTCCCAACTCTTAATTAATAGGCGGAATTTCCCAAAATTTGGCTTATAAGCGTAAAAATCAATGCGAGTCCCGTCGGACATGGCAGCGCGATCCAGACCACAATTATTAGACAAAAAAATTACCACATCTGTGATGCGAACCATCTGATTTGCCCCTCCCCCCAGGAGTCATCCGAGCATTTCAATCAAGGAGGCGCGTTATTTAAACGGTTCCACAGCACTTGCAGTCAAGCAGCCAAGAAGCCAGCTTCTCAATTCATCAACGAGGCCCTCACAAGAATGTTGGATGCCGTGGAGGAGAGAGGGAAACTATCTACCCTCAGGCTGCAGGAGACCGTCCAGCAAGGTCACAAACCCCATTGGGAGATGATGATAGCACTGGTGAGGACCAGAAACTTCCACAAGAGGACGGGGTGCAATGGAAGACCTGCTCCAGTCTGGCATGGTAAATGCTTGTTGTCTCCTTTCACCGCTCCCCCTTTCAGTCCCCCCTATCTTTGCCACTTTTACCCCACATGCAATCACCTGGCAGGTGCCCATCACACAACCTCCCACATGCTTCCTCATACCCCCCGGTATTCCCATCCTCACAATTCATCCCTGCTCACATTCTGTGCCTACATGTCAGTTGTCATCGCCATCTCACCCGGCAACCAGCCTGCTAACATTATCACTACTTTCTCCCCTGTAGGATATGTTTGCTTACAAATGCCGCGTGCAAGAAAAAATGGGCAGTGGGATGGCAGAGCTGAGAATGCTGACTCCATTTGAGGAGCAAGCACTCTGGGCACACAGGAGAAGAGCTGGAGTGTGCCTGTGTGGAGGGTGGGGTAGGCCTGTGAGATAAAAGCAGTATTACTTGCATAATCTGACACCCCATTTCAGCGACCGGCACACCTCAGGCACATTACACTGTACACTAAAGAAGGCCGGGGTCCTCTAGGTCCTGGCCCTCTAGAGGACACCCGCCAAGGGCATATCAGGCAACTGGGAATGGAAGACAGCAGGCCACCTCCACCTCAGATGTGTATCCTGGACCTGAACATAGTGTGAGGGCACAAAGGTTTAAGGAATTGGAGGTTAACAGCATGGGATGGGTGACGTTAGGCTCTAATAGGTCGGGGACTTTGTCAATTATGCAATTTTGAAATAACACTGCATTAAATATAATTGCTACTCACCACCTTGACACCACCAGGAGCAGACGGTACAGCGCCCAGAACAGGACCTTCATCAGTCTGAAGTCCAGCGGCTGCTTCAGGAAGGTATCATCGAGGCCAGCAACAGCCCCTGGAGAGCCCAAGTGGTAGTGGTAAAAACTGGGGAGAAAAACATGATGGTCGTTGACTACAGTCAAACCGTCAATCGGTACACGCAGCTCGACGTGTACCCCCTCCCACGCATATCTGATATGGTTAATCAGATTGCATAGCACCGGGTCTTCTCGACAGTGGACCTGAAATCTGCCTACCACCAGCTCCGCATCCGTAAGTCGGACCACCCATACACGGCGATCAAAGCAGACGGCGGCCTTTACCACTTTCTTAGGGTTCCCTTCGGCGTCACCAACGGGGTCTCGGTCTTCCAACGGCAGATGGACCGAATGGTTGACCGGTACGGACTGCGGGCCACTTTCCCGTACCTGGACAATGTCACCATCTGCCATCTGCCCGCATTCTGTTCATCTCTCGTCCTGACTGACCTGGTGATTGTCAAAAATAATGTATTCCCCAGCCCCAGCATAAGTGCATCCATCACCTCACAGATGCACTTATGGGTGGATGCCTGCGAGATTCCACATGGGTCACCGCTGGAGCCCTGGAAGGCCCCTGAGCCAAAGTTTAGGGATGCTTTGACCTTGACTACCACATGGAGCAGGTGTCCTCCCGCACCAAGTGGCACCAGAACATGGCACAGGTGCCACACCACTTCCTTCGTCAACCAAAGCTTCCAGCGACCCATGGTGTCAGATAGCTTGATGAAGGATATATGAGTCCAGTGTACCTTGAGATGTCTCCAGTACCTTTGTGCTCCCTGCATGGCTGGTGAGATCTCCGACCCCGATCCTGGCCCACGACCCTCCGGCCTTGATCTGGAGGGTCTCTCTTGAATGTGATTGCATGTTGCTGCTGGATTCTGTTCCCCTCCAGCGCTGTGATTGCCAGCTGGACTGGCTCTGTTCCGATATCGATCGATCTACTGCGAGGTATAAGAACATAAGAACATAAGAACATAAGAACTAGGAGCAGGAGTAGGCCATCTGGCCCCTCGAGCCTGCTCCGCCATTCAATTAGATCATGGCTGATCTTTTGTGGACTCAGCTCCACTTTCCGGCCCGAACACCATAACCCTTAATCCCTTTATTCTTCAAAAAACTATCTATCTTTACCTTAAAAACATGTAATGAAGGAGCCTCAACTGCTTCACTGGGCAAGGAATTCCATAGATTCACAACCCTTTGGGTGAAGAAGTTCCTCCTAAACTCAGTCCTAAATCTACTTCCCCTTATTTTGAGGCTATGTCCCCTAGTTCTGCTGTCACCCGCCAGTGGAAACAACCTGCCCGCATCTATCCTATCTATTCCCTTCATAATTTTAAATGTTTCTATAAGATCCCACCTCATCCTTCTATATTCCAAAGAGTACAGTCCCAGTCTACTCAACCTATGAGAGAGAGGTTGGTGTTTCAGCTATTGATCATTGATATCCCCTGATCCATTGGCCATCCTGACCTGGGAACAGCCAGTCCAAGAGCATCAGTAGCAGCGATCGTGGGCTTACAGCTCTGGCACCCTCTACCTCCAGAAGAGGTCTGCCCCCTTCAATTGCTCTTGCCCACTGATACTCACATTGCACCTTTAGTCTGGGTTTCCCCTCCCTCAAACTTGAGTCCACTGAGGGTTCTTTCAGGTGGGAGATGTGTTCAGTAATCACGACTATCCTTGGATATTGCACATTGAGGTCTGCCTTTGAAAGGGAGGAGTGGAATGAAGGAGCTTTATGTGCAGGCATTGAGTGGCCTGGGAAGTTACCACCCCATTGCAACTTATTCTCAACTAGCCAAGCTGACAGGTCTGACACCTAAAGGTGAATCCCTTGATCAGATTCTCCGTCCCTCTGCACCTGTTTTCTGGTGCAGGGCGCCCCTGCCGGCAGCAGGATCCTCCGTCCCGGCAGCCGGCCAATGGAGTTTCCCATTGTGGGCACCCTCACGGCGTCGGGAAATTTGTGGCCGTGAATGCGCTGCCGGCGAAGCGGAAGACCCCTCCCGATGGAGAATCTAGCCCCTTGTCTCTGAAACTGTGGAGAGCTGATGGTTTAAGGATTAACTCCTGAGGGAATCTGGTGAAGCTCAGGATTCTAACTGGATATAGTTGGTTTCTCCTTCAAAGAGAAGCAGTGCTAACAGGCATCCTGCTTAGTCAGGCTGGAGGATTCAGAGAGGTCATAGGTGTCACACTTCCATATTTAGACTAGTGGATTGCTAATCCCTCATGTGGACTAACCCCCCTCCCCCCACCTAAACCCCCCCTCCCCCCACCTAAACCCCCCCTCCCCCCACCTAAACCCCCCCTCCCCCCACCTAAACCCCCCCTCCCCCAGGCCCCACACCCATGAGTGGGCACTGAGTTAGAGCCTCATCCACCCTGCCCATATGGCTTGGCTGCATTACATTCATCACATCCCACCTTTACCCTGTTTTCCCTGCACCTGGCCCATCGCCAGACACCTCCTCCCCAGTGCTCAGAGGAGACAGTGCAGCTCAGCTCCTTCCTCCCTCTCGAAGGTTATGGTTCCCGTTTTTAAACAGCAGTAGTAATTCGCCGCAGGTGTGACATCATGGGTGGGGAGATTCATTGAGGGCAGAAGAAACAACCTTCAGCCAATTAAGTATATGATAATGCATTCAAATATATGCACATCAGAATTGTGCTCATTGCATCATGGGAAGGGGGCTGGGAAGATCGTGATCTGCAATCTTGCTAGCCCAAATCCCATTTTTGGCCTCTAGCGAGATGTAGTGACCATTACGAGAATTGTGCCCATGACCAAAGGCGCCGCTAAATCCCGGCCAATGGATCTCCCAGCTTCCATCATCAATTACAGAAAATACCAATTGTGTGGTCTCTATAATGCTGGGAAAAGTTGTGAGGCTCGTAAGAACTTGCTAACTTTCCTTCACCATGTGGCAATGTAGTTTTCTTTATATCTATTTGTAAAATGATCCAAACACAAACTTTCCAGTTCAAAAAAAATTTCAATCGGCAGCAGATGTCAATGCATTTCCACTTCCCAATTGAAGCAGATTTAAATTTCAACATTTATTGATTATGATGTTGGAAATAAAACTCAATTTGGAATCTCTTGCTTTTTTTAATCATTGAGCAATTGGCTACCTTCATAGTTAGTTAGAAGAGCCACATAAAACATATGCTTTTAATACTTTAGGCCGTCATTATAATTGCCTCGCCAACATCAGACTTCTGCTCCATTCTCTCCAGTCCCTGCACTTCAACTCCTCAATTTGGGCACAGCGTGTGCAACTGTCAAAGTCAATTTTAAACTCTCTGGGATTCGAGCTGCTGCCACTGAGCACAGACACAGTTGAAAAGGACTTGTGGGGGTCTGGAACCAAATAGATCATAACAAAAGGAAGAGCAGGCCCAGGCCACGAGCTGTAAAATATTCTGCTGAAAGTGAGTTAGAATAACAACTGCTACAAAAGGTGATGCACAAGACAACCTTTAACTGCTCCCCCCACCCCCGCAAAAAAAAAAAAAAATTTGTCTACATATATGCATGTATATAAATTGATATTGTGGATAGACTAATTTTGAATTTGGGTGATGCGTTCCATGCACAAGATATACATGAAATCATCCATAAGAAAGAAAACTTTAATTGGTACTAATTCAATGCAATTCTTCGTGTACTGACATGCAACCAGTTGAATTAAGAATAGATCAAAACTGTTCACTACATGTGCCATTTAACACTTGCGTATATTATTGAAATCCAGGGCAGCCGTTGAATTTGCTGCAGAGCCTTTATGTAAGCAGACACCGTCATTAACATATCCTGGTTTTCTTTCGCTGCCCAGCTGTTAAGACATAGAATATTTTGTGAGAAGACAAATCAAATTTACGTTGATCTGGATCAGCTCAAACAATTCATGGGCTTTGTAACATTCTTGAAACCCCTTCAGGATTTCTTCTATTTCCTGCGCATCACTGCATCCACCTTAAATTGTTAGAATCAAATCCCTTCACCTCCAACAAAACGAGAAATATTTAGAGGCCATGGAAAATTGAAAATTGATTACATTTGAGTTCTTGTGTCAATGAGGTGAACCTTGGAAAAGAATAAGAGCGACACAATATACAATCGCATTTTAATTTTCACAAATATAGATTTAGGAATCAAGAAGTAAAATTCCATTGCAAAGCTGGTGAATGCTGGAAATGCAGATCGCTAGACTTAACATTACAGGATGGTAGTGAACAAATTTATAAAACAGGGTGAGTTTCGCCAAACCAGAAACCATGGGACCGTGTCCATTCAGGATTTTGGAACTTGTGGAAAAGGACTCTGAATTCCTTAATTCAGTGACTAGGGGTCACGCTAAAACAGATGATATGATTGCTAAGCACTTTAGGTTGATGGCCATGTCGTTTCTGCTACCAATTCACTTTTTCTGCATTGGGTTTATTCTTTCATGCCTCCTCCACTCACCTACATCAATTCACCCTGTCTAAAATAAGGAAAGATCAATCAAACTGACGTGCTGTTAAAACCAGTTGTAACTGAGGACCATGCGTTTTGTTTTATTCATGCAAGCTTGTACAGCACTATTTAATAACTCTCTTTGAGCTGACTTGGGCCAGCTGCAAGAAGTCAATCAATGTCCATGCCATTTAAAGGCTTCTGAGAATCAAGTTCTAGGGGGCAGCACGGTAGCATGGTGGTTAGCATAAATGCTTCACAGCTCCAGGGTCCCAGGTTCGATTCCCGGCTGGGTCACTGTCTGTGTGGAGTCTGCACGTCCTCCCTGTGTGTGCGTGGGTTTCCTCCGGGTGCTCCGGTTTCCTCCCACAGTCCAAAGATGTGCGGGTTAGGTGGATTGGCCATGATAAATTGCCCGTAGTGTCCTAAAAATGTAAGGTTAAGGGGGGGGGTTGTTGGGTTACGGGTATAGGGTGGATACGTGGGTTTGAGTAGGGTGATCATGGCTCGGCACAACATCGAGGGCCGAAGGGCCTGTTCTGTGCTGTACTGTTCTATGTTCTATGTTCTATGTTAATGTTTGACAGCATGGTGGCACAGTGGTAAGCACTGCTGCCTCATAGCACCAGGGACCCAGGTTCAGTTCCAGTCTTGGGTGACTGTCTATGTGGAGTTTGCACCTTCTCCCCGTGTCTGCAAGGGTTTCCTGCGGGTGCTCCGATTTTCTCCCACAGTCCAAAGATGCGCAGATAAGGTGGATTGGCCATCCTAAATTGCCCCCTAGTGTCCAAAGGTGGGTAGGTTAGGTGGTTTGGGCATGATAAATGCACAGGGTTATGGGACTAGGGCGGGTGAGGGAGTCGAGGTAGAGTGCTCTTTCAGAGGGTCGGTGCAGACTGGATGGGCCAAATAGCCTCTTTCTGCACCGTTGGGATGCTATGGATTCTAATGTGGACTTCTATTTAGCTCACGGTTACAATCCTCATGGAGGACACGGGGTGTGGACCATCATGTTCCCTATGACCTATACTGAATACAAACTTCTCTGGTAATGGGGCGGGGGTTCCCTTTCATGAGGAGAGCACGCATAGTATTAGAACCCCGACCTGCTGGAGACCCTTCGGGGAGTGGACTAGTCTTTGTCTGTACTTCCAATAAACCATTATTTTTCATCCTACCATTAATTATGCAAGATCTCTCTGTTCGGACTCTACACTGGCAACGAGGGTCAAGTGAAGCTGCCATCGGTAGTGCTAAGATCTCGGACCATTTTCATAAGCCTCAGGAGACCATTCATCAACCAGCAGAGATGCCTCACATGGGGAGATTGGAACTGTTTGACGCAGGTACCGATGATTGGGACAGCATATTGAACGAATGCAATATTCTTTCAGAACCAACGCGATGCTCAGTGATGAATGACAAATGGTAATCTTATTCACGGCTTGCAAAGCTGCCATGTCCAGTATAATTAAAAGTTTGACTTACCCAGATGCCCCGAATACAAAATCTTTCACTACCTTAGTGGCTTTAGTCGGGAAACATTTTAACCCCAAGCCACCGATAATTGTCCACCATTTTCATTTTCACCCCGAATATGACAGCCCGACCCTCCTTCTCAATCTGGTCCAAGTTTGTGCATACCAGTGCTAAATGGAATCCAGTTGGGGTCTCCGAGGCGAGGGCGTTAGGTCCCATGCCTTGGGTAATTTCGGCACAGACTAATTGAGAGCGGGATCCAGATCATGGCGACTCATGATATCCCATTGGATCTCACAAGGCATAACAGGTGTCATAAATCTAGTGAGAGGTCTCTTGTGAGATTTAACGGCCTCATCACGTTCCAAGTCTGGTGCGATGTGGCCGACAGATCGCGCCCCAAATCCCCCTCCAGTAGGCACATGTGTCCCTTAAAATTGTTATGGATTTGGCTATATAATTTCATGAAAATGGGGTAACCTTCCCCTTAGACAAAAATCCTGCACATCTCTCATCTACCTCATTCATCACACCTGCTCCAACAGCAGTGTTTACCTCAAGTCTCCTAAGTCCAGTTAAAGCTGCAGTCTGTCATGTCACATTCTTTATTTTAGCTCCCTTTTCAGAATCCTCCTTATGAAGCCCAAGAAGTACCTTCCTCACAACTTCCAACATGCTGAATGAATGTGTGCTCTTTAATGCACTGGTAATACCTAAACATTCAAGTCTCACCTCCACCTTCTTTCCTGGTCTGAGAAAAAGGTCACAGAGTATTCTCAGCTATCTTTTCCTTACCTGGGCTACCTGCTGTCATAATATACACACAAGTATATGATGGTGCACAGACAGGCATTGATTGACACACAGGATGACCAATGAACACACAGAACACAGCAGCCAATCACCAGACAGGACACGGCCACTATAAAGCCAGAGGGCACTAGTTTTCCCGCTCTCTTGGGATGCAGCCTCCGAGACAGCCAGAGCCTGTGAGCAACAACTAGAACATCCACCATGTGGTAGTAAGATAGTCTGGTCAGGTTAGCCTCAGGTCTCCAGTCAACTCAGCATAGTGTCAACCCACAGTTAAAGTATGTATAATAGTTAAGAGTTCAATAAAATAGAGTTGCATTTCTTCAAGCTTTGGAAGCCTGTCTCTCTCACTGCTACCGTAAACGCAGTCCTTGCAGACCCAGCTTACCCAACACATCACCTGCCTTCCTGATAATTTCCCACTTTCTATCCTTTTCAAAATTATGGGGGTGATGGAACAAAGGTTTAAATTTATGGATCAGCTCATAATCGTCAGCTATTATCAGTACTTGTCTAGTGGTCATAACCCTTTAATCTTCAACATGGGTTCTTATTACAGAGCCTCATTATTATTGTCAGAGCCTCAAACATAGTTTCAACTCCCAATGCTCAAATCCACCTATTAAAATTGTTTTGCTTAACCCTTTCAAATTCAACACAAGTCTGGCCTGGCTGTTGCCTTAAATTCCAAAACTTTTGCCAAAAGCCTTTAGAACAAATTCATATGCACTCAGAATTGCCTTTTTTGCCTTCTTGTAATCCTTAGACTGGGCCACAACCTGAATGCCTTTCTAAAAGACTTAGAGCCTTTTGGAAAAAGGGAAACTTAATTCACAGTTCAGTACTTTTAGTTTGAAAGCTGCTGGAAGAACGATGTGTTATATTGCTAGTTACATGTTGCCAGGCTCTGCTTCCTCATGTATAAAATTGGATGTGGAGGTCACTATGGGTGATTCACAGCGCTCCTGAATTTCCGGTGATTATTCCTAATTGAGCCTAATTATCTGATTACATCGATGTCAGCCTTGGAAACATTGAGCAACAGCTTCACTGCAATCGAAATTGTATCTGAGAAGAGAATAGCTCATGGCATCCCCTAATACAAGTCTTCTGACACATGAAGTTGTGACACATTGGGTGTGAAATATGACATAACAAGCTGTAACCAAATATTTGACGATTTTTAATGTCAGGAAAAGCCTTGAAGTACACCAAAACAAAATTTGCAGCAAAGGTGAATTTAGAAACTACTGAAGGGGGAATTAAGGAATTGTTTTCCAGGGAACTGATGGGTATATTCCCCTCAGATATTTTAATTATTAATACCTTCTTTTATTAATTTTCAGAATGTTATAATTCCGCCCATTCAACAACAACAAAGCCGCTTCTATTTATGTAATAGCTTTAACATAATACAATATCCCAATGTATTTCATACCAGTATTTTTGATTGAAACATTTTGGGTGGAATTTTGAGGCCACGTTAGCTCTCAGCGAAAATGGCAACGCAGGCGCAAAGTCACGCCAGAGTTGAGAAACTAGATTCTTGCCGTCGAGAATTCATTTCTCGATTTTCCACGTCCCTCGCCTGTGACATAACAAGGTTCGCACCTAGAAACATCAGTTACCTCATTTAAATACATTCACATCTAATTTTCAAACTCTCCTACTGGGACTTCGGCCCTCGCTGAATATTCATTCCGTGCCAGCGTGATGTCATCCCGTCACAATTTACAACAGCTGTACAAAATGTGAACCAGACAACCGCTGAAGGGGATATCAGAGGTGGGCGCGCAGGTCACTATTATCCACCACGGAGTCGAAAGGAGAGAGGACACCATTGAGGACCTGTGGGGAACCAGCAAAGTCATTCTTAGGTCTTAGGGCGGGATTGGGTTTCGGCATGAGGGCGCGTGGGGGTGGTGGAGGGAAGTGGTGGCTTTGCTGCTTGCAGGCCTTAGCAGGCCTTCATTATTGTGGACCTCTCGGCCCTGGTATGTAGTTCACGCTTCTCAGGCCCATCTTGCTAGGGTCGAAGTAATGATTCCTCAAAGGGATAGCCTTTCTGTTGTGACAGCTGTAAGTGGCAAATTTCAAAGGGTCTGCACAGGAGGTGACTGTGAGGTCCCAGGGTGGGGTCATGAGAAACAAAAGGCCGTGTGGATAGTCTGTTGGACTCTGACTTGGGACTGTGATTAGCTCCATGAGGGTAACAGTACTCTGACACGGAGGGGGCGAAGAAGCCAGTCACAGTTATCCCGCACCCTTATGCTGCAAAATGCAGCTTCAGGACATGACCTGTGTGGATGTGCAATCCCACACCCTGACCGTTCCTCAGTCAGTATTGTAATACATGATTCTACCACTGATTGGCACCCACTAATTAACCCTTTGGGAGCTGAGCAGCCATGCATTAAGCTCCATGTAGAGAGGTGCACAGATTTAACCACCAATACAAGGGACAAAGGTAACAGGGCTCAGTAGGCAGTCCTGACACTACAACTTTGGTGGCATTGTTTCAAACTCCCGGGAGGTGCGCAGGTCAAGTCAATGCACTGTTGTGTCCTGAGCCGTCACCGTTGGGGGGGTTTGCAGGTCACTATGGCTTTTCAAGGTTGATGCGCACCTGTCATGGGAGAGGCAAATGTGGGGACATGGCGATCGTGTGAGAAGAAGGAGTGAATCTCATTGGAAAGATGCTCATATAAGGGTCCACTGAGTTACCAGGTGTAGGGCCACACATGGAGGTAGCTCGGAGGTGGCACTTACAGGATGAGGGCATTCTGGAGAAGAGCATCATACCTTCAGATGCCAGAGGTCCAGTGCTGGAGACAACTGTGTCTGTCCCAGAGGATGGTGGAGCACCTGTACCAGGTGATGCAGGTGTTTGCGCATGGACTGGAGGTCACCTATTGTCTGTGGCCCTGAAAGTCACTCTGAACATTTATGCCAGTGGCTCATTTCAGGGCTGCACAGATGATCTGTGTGGCATCTCGAGGTCTGCTGCACCTAAGTATATAAGGGAGGTGTCAGATGTGCTACTTTCAAGGGCTCACCAGTACATCAACATGGACTGGGACACGGTGAACCAGGATGCCAGGGCTATGGGCTTCACTTACACGACTGGCCTGCACACTTGCAGGGTCTCATTGATACCATGCCCGTGGCTCTGTGTTTCCCATTGCAGCATGGGGCATACTTCATGAACCATAAGGTGTTCTACTCCCTCAATGTACAGATTGTCTGTGACAATGCCATGGACATAATACAGGTGTGTGCCCATTTCCCAGGGAAGCTCCACGAATGCTACATTCTCAGATGCTCACAAATTCTGGCTGTTTTTGAGAGAGAGCAGAGGCTGAAGGAATGGCTCCTCAGCATCAAAGGGTACACATTTAAGAGGTGGCTGATGACACCAATGCAGAGGCCTGATACAATGCTCATGCATCTACACATGTTCTGGTTGAGCAGGCGATAGACCTGCTCAAGATATCATAGATAGCATAGAATTTACAGTGCAGAAGGAGGCCATTTGGCCCATCGAGCCTGCACCAGCTCTTGGAAAGAGCACCCTACCCAAGGTCAACACCTCCACCCTATCCCCATAACCCAGTAACCCCACCCAACACTAAGGGCAATTTTGAACACTAAGGGCAATTTATCATGGCCAATCCACCTAACCTGCACATCCTTGGACTGTGGGAGGAAACCAGAGCACCCGGAGGAAACCCACGCACACACGGGGAGGATGTGCAGACTCCGCAGACAGTGACCCAAGCCGGAATCGAACCTGGGACCCTGGAGCTGTGAAGCCATTGTGCTAACCACTATGCTACCGTGCTGCCCATTATATGCAGTTCCAGTACCTGTACCCATCAGGGGGAACCCTAAAGTGCTACCCCAAATACGTGTCCCGCATCATTGTGGTGTGCTGTGCACTCAATGGGGCAAGGAGCTGGATGAGGAGGAGATGCAGGATGCCACATCTCCTCAGAAGAGGTGGGAGTCGAGGAGAGCGACAAAGAAAAACCCCCAAAGGATGGACCTTGCACGAGGATAGGAGGGGAGGTAGCCTTACCAGTATCACATTAGCATGGCTACATCGTCACAGTAGGAGGGTGATAACCATTGAACCGTCCTCCTCTCAGAGTCAAATGAAGGATGCATCAGTGTTGCGTGGGGGTTGGCTGAGCATGTCGCTATAAAATGAGAGCATGGAGGTACTTCATGGATGATGAACATAATGTTCATTACAATTTAATGATGGGAATACGAGTGATTAGTCGCTACTTCTGCCAAAGTTCACCTGTGTCCACTTTTCTTTGCCTTCCTCACCTGCCTGCCACATCCAGATGTCTCCACACGATCCACAGCTGGAGATAAGACATCCTGCTGACTTTCATGCCCTGTTGCCTGAGATGAACTTGGTGGGCGTGCCCGGGACCTTGAGTGTCCAGGCCTGCTTTTGAGGAGCACCGATGTTGTTGTGCCACCATCCTCAGTGGACGGGACTGGAGGTGTGTCAGTCACATGGAAGGAGGTGCCAGATGGGCTGGACACCCCCTGGATGGAAGGCCCTGTGCTTCGCTCCTTCTGATCCTCTTCGCTTGCGTGCCCATGGGCTCCTCCATGGGATAAAGAGACAGCTGTGTGAGATCCATTAGCTCCACTGTCCTCTGGTGCTGACATTTATCGATTCCCACTAGTGCCTGCACCATGTATTTGATGCCCTGCACCATGGAGCTCATGCCCTCTGAAATGGAGTGCATGACTGCACCTTGGCGTGGACATCTCCTGCCATGGAGTGTACACTTTGCGCCAAGGTCTCCACTGTGGATATCACACTCAATGTTGACCTTGTTGTCTCTGAGTGACGGCACCATTTCCTCAGACAGAATGCGATGGGACTCCTTTGGCAGCCTTGCAGTCATACACGGGACGCTGACATCCCTTCCTGATTTTCACAACGCTGCCTTTGTATCTCCAGCAGCTTTGGGACCTCCGAACCAAGGGCATATTATCTGAAGGGCTCAGCAGAGTCCTTCCAAGAGCTGGATCCCTGGGATGTTCCTGTTTCTGCCTGCTGTGGATCTTCAGCTGTGAGGTGGTCACCAATGAGTGATCCAGAAGTCTGCCTCCTAGTTAATCCCACCAAGGTGTGAGTATCTGTGCTGGTGGAGGGTGCAGGTGACAGATATGGCACCTCTTAGATGCTTGTCTCCAAGGTGCCTCCCTCAGAGCTGCTCGGGTCTGTGGCCTCTAGAGGGTGTGAGGATGGTTTGTGTTGGTCTCCTGATTAACCTACAACGAAAGCGAGATGACATTAGTGCATCACAGGGGCTGATTGATAGAAGAAAGTTAACTCATGTGAGGATAGCACCATGGCTGGAAGCATTGAGGATTTTCACTTGTGCCTCATGCCCCAGCATGCACTCTGCACAGGTATGGTCCTTTTCCACTTTGGCCAGCTCAAGCAATGTCTCCTCAAATGGTGTGAGTGTCTTCAACTTGGGAATCACACTGGCTGGCTGTGCGCACTCAAGTCAGTTGTGCTCGTGTTTGTCCTGCAATGAGGCTGATAGGAAGAGTGTCGGCTGGATTCATGTTGTCAGGCCAGATGGCCATGAAGTTTGGCATGTGTGGCAGATGAATGGGAGCACGGATGTGAGGAGGAGGAGGAGAGGAGCTACTTGGGGGCTAATGGGTAGAGTGGGAGGGACACAGGACAAGTGCTGGGACCCCGCAAGGAAGGTGGGAGTGGGATCACCATGGTGGTATGATGGATATGTTAATCGGTGCGGCTGGACGCATGGGAAGGCAAATTTGCCTTGGCTGCACGAAGAAGGTCATTCATTTTCTTCTCCATTTTATCCCCATCCCCTTATGGAGCGAGCTTATGCTTACTATCGTAGCCATCGCCTCCTGGTTAGCTGTTCGAGGGTACAGGATATCACCCTATCTAGAATCCCTCTGAGAAACGCTGGGCTGCTTTCCTGGTGGCCATCCCCCTGAATGGACCTGAACAGGTGCTGGGGGAGTGTTTAAAAGGGGCTGCCCGACTGATTGCTGAGATGAAGTAATTCTGGGCAAGTTAATCAGAGGCAGGCAACCACGAGCGTGGCGTGAAATGCGCACAAAATATTTTTCAAAGTAACTGAAGGAACCGGGGGCATGATTCTCCGAGCCCGCGACTGGAGAATCGGCGCCAATCGCGCCAGCACAATCGCCACGGCGCCAGTCAGGGGCCGTTGAAAGCGGCCCCCGCAGCGATTCTCCGTGCTCGACGGGCCCAGTGCCAGCCAAGTTCCACCAGCGTGGTTCACATGTAATCCTACCCGGCAGGACCTCAGTGTTCTGGCAGCGGGGGCCGTCCTGGTGGGGGTGCGGGGGGGAGCCGACTCCGGAGGAACCTCCACGGTGGCTAGGCCCGCGATCGGGGGGTAACCGATCAGCGGGCATGCTCTTTCCGGGGGGGGGGCTATGTTCCTCCGCGTCGGAACCCTGTAGGGCTCCGCCATGTTGCACGGGGCCGGCGCGGAGACGGCCGTGTAGGGCCGGCTTTCGGTGCCGGAGCAGCGCAGAGCACGTGCTAGCCCCCAGGAAGGGTAGAATTTCTGGGCCTGCAGGCCCATTGATGCCGGCCTCGCTTGCGGCGGTTTTGACACTGGTGTCACACTCGGACAGGATTTTGGAAAATCCCGGCCCATGATTTTTCCCATCGATGGCGCCAGCGGAATTTTCGCCAGTATTCTCACTGAAACCCGACACTTTAAAAAAGTATTGCAAAATTCCACCTATAAGACCCTGAGGGGTCCTGACAGGGTGGAGAAAATGCTTTCTCTTGTGGGAGAATCTAAAAGTAGTGTGGTAGTATGACTAGGGGTATTATGGTATCTGGGAGTGTGAGCTGCCATTGGTGCAGAGGACTCGCTGCCCATTGGCCCAGGTATGTCATGTGCCTCTCAGCCGATTGGCTGAGAGGAAGGTAGCTCTGCCTATGAGGCGGGGTATAAGAACCCGTTGCCCCCGGCAGTCAGCCATTCTTCTGTACGTCTGCTGCCAGGTCACTTCTTGCGTATTAAAGCCTATCTTTCGGACTTTATCTACGTTTCGTGTCCATTGATTGTGCATCAAGTAGGAGTCAATGTTTAAAAATAAATAAAAGCCATTTAAAATGGAGACAAGGCAAAAAAAATTCTCAGAGGGTTGTGAGTCTTTGGAACTCTCTTCCTGAAAAGGGTGTGGAAACACAATCTTTGAATATTTTTAAAGTCGAAGTGGATTGATTGTAAGCAAGGGGGTTTCAGGATATCGGGGGTAGGTGGGTGCAGACTTGAAGCTACTATGATATTAGCCATGATCTTATTAAATGGTAAGAAGTCTTACAACACCAGGTTAAAGTCCAACAGGTTTGTTTCAAACACGAGCTTTCGGAGCACGGCTCCTTCTTCAGGTGAATGGAAAGCCTTTCCATTCACCTGAAGAAGGAGCCGTGCTCCGAAAGCTCGTGTTTGAAACAAACCTGTTGGACTTTAACCTGGTGTTGTAAGACTTCTTACTGTGCTCACCCCAGTCCAACGCCGGCATCTCCACATCATTATTAAATGGTGGAACAGGCTCAAGGGGATGAATGGCCTACTCCTGTTTCTTGTTGGTATGTTTGTATATTGTCAAGTAAAATTTGATACACAGCCACATAATGTAATATCAAGACTTGGTCAAAGAGATACATTTGAAAGAGTGTCTTAATGGAGGAAAAAGTAGTAGTGAAGGGCATGGTGGCACAGTGGTTAGCACTGTTGCTTCACAGCGCCAGGGCCCCAGGTTGAATTTCCGGTTTGGATCACTGTCTGTGTGGAGTCTGCACGTTCTCCCTGTGTCTGCATGAGTTTCCTCCGGGTGCTCCGGTTTCCTCCCACAAGTCCTGAACGACGTGCTTGTTAGGTGAATTGGACATTCTAAATTCTCCCTCTGTGTACCCAAGCAGGTGTCGGAGTGTGGTGGCTCGCGGCTTTTCACAGTAACTTTGTTGCAGTGTTAATGTAAGCCCACTTTTGACAATAATAATAATTTACTTGAGAAAGGACATACTGGCGCTGGAGGGTGTGCAGAGGAGATTCACTAGGTTAATCCCAGAGCTGAAGGGGTTAGATTATGAGGAGAGGTTGAGTAGACTGGGACTGTACTCGTTGGAATTTAGAAGGATGAGGGGGGATCTTATAGAAACATTCAAAATTATGAAGGGAATAGATAGGATAGATGCGGGCAGGTTGTTTCCACTGGCGGGTGACAGCAGAACTAGGGGACATAGCCTCAAAATAAGGGGAAGTAGATTTAGGACTGAGTTTAGGAGGAACTTCTTCACCCAAAGGGTTGTGAATCTATGGAATTCCTTGCCCAGTGAAGCAGTTGAGGCTCCTTCATTACATGTTTTTAAGGTAAAGATAGATAGTTTTTTGAAGAATAAAGGGATTAAGGGTTATGGTGTTCGGGCCGGAAAGTGGAGCTGAGTCCACAAAAGATCAGCCATGATCTAGTTGAATGGCGGAGCAGGCTCGAGGGGCCAGATGGCCTACTCCTGTTCCTAGTTCTTATGTTCTTATGTTCTTATAAAGATTATTGGAAAGGGAAGTCCACAACTTAGGGTCAAGCAGCTGAAAGTACAACCAGCAATAGTGGAACCATTAAAATATGGGATGCTCAAGAAGCCAGAATTAGATAAGTGCAGATATCTCGGAGGGAGCGAAGAAGGAAATTACTGAGTTAAGAATAGAATTATTTGTTACAAGGATGAATATTTTAAAAGGAAGGCCTTTGTTAACGAGGAGTCAGTATAGATCAATGAGCACGGGGCAATGGGTGAACAGGACAAATTGGGGGTTAAGACACGGGCAGCAGAGTTTGGATGACCTGTGGTTCACGGAGGATATAATGTGCGTAATAAGCCAAGAGTTCAAATCAAAAATAGCTGCTCTCGGAAAGGTTAGAGATATTTTAAATGGGAAATAAAAAATATCGTTGTAGACTTAAGTGTAATGTAGATTGGAGCTAAATTATATAGGCAAACACTTTCTTGTTAAAATAACAGGTAGATATAAAACAGACAGGTTTGCACATTCTCCCCTTGTCTGCTTGGGTCTCACCCCTACAACCCAAATATATACAGGCTAGGTGGATTGGCCACGCTAAATTGCTCCTTAATTGTAAAAATAATAATTGAGTACTCTAAATTTATTTATTTTTAAAATATAAAACAGACATGCCTTAGCTTCATGATAGTTGGGCTTCCTAACAGTAATATCAATTCTGTTAGGTAGAGGTAAAAAAAAAATCCATTATTGGTAATAGAAACAAACGTTAACATGACAACAATTTTTTTAAAGTGGACAAAAATCCAGTTTTCAGGAATAGATATGGAAAATTGAACTTAGTATTGTCAAACAGGTTAGCCTTACCAGCAGGATCCGCTTCCTCTCTTTTTCTTTTCTGCTGCATAGTTGCCAAACATCGGGTTTTAAAAAGTGCCAATTTCTCTGGAAAGGTCAGAAAGTTCCCAGTCCTCCCGAGGTACAACAATGTGTGGCAGAAAGTTTCCAGTCCTCCAGAGGTACAACACCATAGATCATGTCACACTTGAGCATGTATCTGAACCATGTGAACTGGCACCTCACTTTCTGTTTCTTCTGCATGAACTCTCCATAAAAGGTACATCTTTCAAGATGATTTTTGTTCATTTTTCACTGTGTGATTAATCTAGTGCCACTGTGCCTCCATCAATGTTGCTGATGTTTGTCTCTGCTATAACATCAGCCTTGTGCACTATGTGTTGCCATTTGATATTTTGATATTAGAATGGCTGATGGAACCAGTTAATCTTGTTTTGCTGTACCTTTGGAAGCATATTGAAGATATCCAGTCATATACTAAATTAAGATATAAGCATAAGATACTGGAAATACACAACAGGTCAGGCAACAACTGTGGAGAAAAAAGCAAAGTGAACATTTCAAGTCGAAGGCCTTCCATCAGAATGAGAAAGAAATCCAAAATAAATTTAAAGTTGTTTATACTTGATAGATTTTAAGCTTTAGTTCAATTTTTATGCCTTCCTGGTTTAATATTTACTTGCAAAAATTCACAAAAGCTGCACTCAGTTTAATTCTATGTCCAGTAATGTTTTGGTTAATAATTTAATCAGTGGTAATGTCATTGGCAACACACTCAAATGCTTAAGCGCATTCAACTGGAATTGTTTAATGGGAACTCTGAGGGATAAATTACCTGGATTGGGACTGATTGATTAATAACCTTAGTTTTATTTTAGCTGATAGAGCCTGTGACAAGTTAGCAATGATGAGAAGCAACTCTTCCTCCCCATGTGCTTCAAGAATGCAATTTTTCCTCGAAAAGCTCAGAGGCTATCTTCTCTCCATCTCTGCAGTGTGCACAGTGTCAGCTAAGGTTGAACACTTTGGCAGTTATTCAAAAATAGATGCAAACCCTCTTGTTAGATCTCTCAGTGCATTCTCCACCATGACAGCAAAGAGACTGAATAATGTAGGTAACACACAGCTATGCTTGTCATTCTTTCAGCCAGGGAAGAGATAGACTATGACACAGCCAAAAGTCACTTTGCAAAACATGTCAACTGCACAGTGACAAATATATGTATGACCCTGCTCCAATTTAATTCATTTTAAATGTTTGTCAGACATTTTAGGGGTAATTTTAACTTTCATGTCTGGGCAAAAACAAATAAGAAGAAATTTGTACCCAATTTACATTTGTTCCGATCTTCAGAATTTGTATGAAGAGTCAGGTTATGGGATTATGGCTGATGACTGTCAGGTAGATTAGACGTTTACAACATCATATGTGGAAAATTACCATGGAATAAAGAACTGTAAACCTCATTCTACATGGGTCTCCTCATTCTTTGCTGTTGATGTAAAGGTTCTGCTTTATGACCAGCTGAAGAGGTCAAACTCCCCTTCTTTGCTCTCGCCATGTCTGACCACAATAGGCTTTTTTAGTTTGAAAGGAACATACTTGCCAATTTAGTGAATAATTCAAACATGTTTGTGATCAGGTCTGGAAAGTCCCCCTTTTATCCAGGGTCTCATTGTTAAAGTGATTAGTTTTGATGGCTTGTCTCAATCCAGTTGAGTATCTAGGTGTTTTGCTAATGGAATATGAAATATGTTACATTCACATTCCTCTAAGGACATTGGAGGCAAATTAACCACCGCATTACGCATGGCTCTGGACGTGCCCGTAAATAGCAGGAAAGGCCAAAATCGAGTTTCACACCAAGCAAGAATCAGTTTGCTGTCTACCCGGCCCCCTCCCGATGGCAAGTTCCGGATCAAGCCCAAATATAGCGAGCACATTATTAACCCTCATTTGCATTCATTTACATCTCATTAGCGAGATTTAACTCGATGCAACAGCCTCCCAGGAATTAACCAGTTCCCCAGCAAGAAATCACACAGCGTCGTTTGTACTCCTTTTCAAAAACGCGAAGCTGGCCCAGGAAACTGAGGAGGTGAGTAGCCATTTTCATTTTCCAACATGTAGCTCAAGGGCACTGGAGCTATTGCCCCAGTGCTTGGTGGTGTGGGGGTAGGGTAGGGGCTGTTTGTCTGTGAGACCTTCAAGCTATCTTTAAATATTGTGGATAGCCATATCAGGGGCAACCACAGCTGTTGCCTGTCTGGCCTATCAAACAATTCCAGGACAGAGCCCTGTTGTTGGTTATATGCTGAAGGTCACTTTAACTCCCTTTGACTGTGAGCAGCCTCTAGCTTCACAGCTGAAGGCTGTTGCTGATGAGGAATTGGCCTTGTTAGTTGTGAGAGCACTTCACAGCTACAGGTTGTGTTTGCTGCTTACTCCTGCTGGTGGCTGAAGATGCCTCGGGGCTGCCGTTGCTGTTTCCTTCCTTTTCTCTAGCCGGAATAAAGGACAATGTTTTTAAAGATACCTGGATCCTAGAACACTGGGTTCAGGGGGGACATAGGAGTCCAGAAGGCAATCCGATTTGAAGCAAGACAATGCTGCAGGACCTGCTGCACCACATTGTTTCAAATTTTCAGGTTGAAAAACAGGTACTAGTGGGGTTCCACAGGGGTCACTGCTCGAGATTCAACTATTTGAAATCTATATTAATGATTCAGATGTAAGGACTCAGTGTACTGTCGCCGAATCTGCTAACGATACAAAGGTAGGTTGGAAAGTAAGTTGTGAGGACACAAATCATCTGAAAAGGCGTAAAATGGATTAAATGAGTGGGTAAAATTTGACAGATGGAGAATAAGGTGGGAAAATGTGAGGTTGCCCAATTTAGTGGGAAGAATAAATAAAATATTACTTAAAATTAAGACTATAGATTTCTGCGGTACACAGGGATTTAGGTTTCCTTGTACATGGAACACAAAATGTTGACATGCAGCTACAGCAAGCAATTAGGAAGGCAAAGATAATGATGACCTTTATTTCTCGGAAGATAAAGTATAAAAGTAGTGAAGTCTTGCTGCAACTGTACAGGGAATTGCTAATACTACTCCTAGTTCACTGCTTTACAGTTTTGGTCTCCTTTTGTATCAAGGGACATGCGTTCATTGGAGGTGATCCAGAGAAGGTTCGCTACATTGTTAACTGGGAAGAAAGATTGCCCTATGAGGGAAGTTAAACAGGTTAGGCTTGTGGTCGGTGGAGTTTCGAGGAATGAATGATTGTCTTATTGATCTTATTAATGATCTGGAAGAAGGAACTGAAGGCACTGTTGCTAAGTTTGCAGCTGATACAAAGATCTGCAGAGGGACAGGTAGTATTGAGGAAGCAGGCGGGCTGCAGAAGGACTTGGATAGGCTAGGAGAGTGGGCAAGGAAGTGACAGATGGAATACAAGGTGGACAAGTGTGAGGTTATGCACTTTAGAAGGAGAAATGGAGACATAGACTATTTTCTAAATGGGGAAATGCTTAGGAAATCAGAAGCACAAAGGGACTTGGGAGTCCTTGTTCACGATTCACTTCAGGTTAACGTGCAGATTCAGTCGTCAATGAGGAAGGCAAATGCAATGTTAGCATTCATGTTGAGAGGGCTCGAATACAAGAAGAGGGATGTACTTCTGAGGCTGTAAAAGGCTCTGGTCAGACCCTATTTGGAGTATTGTGAGCAGTTTTGGGCCCTGTATCTAAGGAAGGATGTGCTGGCCTTGGAAAGGGTCCCAAGGAGGTTCACAAGAATGATCCCTGAAATCCCTGACGGAGTCCCTGGGCGAGCACTCAGACCTGCGCTGACTAGCTGGCGAGCATCTTCTCAGATTATCTTCAACACCTCAATTCTCTGCTCCAAGGTCCCCACCTGCTTCAAGAAGACCACCATAATACCAGTACCAAAGAAGAACAAGGTAGCCTGCCTCAACGACTACCGACCGGTGGCCCTGACGTCTGTTATCATGAAATGCTTCAAGTGGCTAGTCATGAGACGGAGCAACGCCAGCCTCCCAGATGGCCTCGATCCATTGCAGTTTGCCTACCGCGGCAACCGATCCACAGCAGATACTGTGGGCGCAATTCTCCCCCCCCCTCCCCCCCCCCCCCACGCCAGGTGGGAGAATCGCCAGGGCGCCATGCGAGTCCCGCCACGCCGCCCCGGCACCCGCATGCGATTCTCCCACCACCCCAAACCAGTGCGGCGAGAATCACGGCTGGCCGCTCGAAGAATCGCCGCTCGCCATTTGCAAAAGGCGAGTGGCGATTCTCCGGCCCGAATGGGCCGAGCGGCCGCCCCAACACGACAAGTTCCCGCCAGCACCGTCCACACCTGGTCGCTGCCGGCGAGAACTGCGTGGGAATGCTGGGGATGGGGGGGGGGGGGGGGGCGGGAGTTCCTGCATGTGGGGGGGGAGGCCTCCGATGGGGTCTGGCCCACAATCGGGGCCCACCGATCAGCGGACCAACCTCTCTAAAGGAGGACCTCCTTTCCTCCGCCGCCCCGCAAGATCCATCCGCCATCTTCTTGCGGGGCGGCCTCGGGGAGGACGGCAACCGCGGATGCGCGGGTGACTTCATTTATGCGACGCCGGCCGCGTCATTTACGCAGCGCAGCTTTTTACGCGGCGCCAAGGCTCACTGCGCGTAAAATACGCAACTCCGCTCCTAGCCCCCCCGGGGGGCAGGAGAATAGGGGGCTGGGAGCGCACTCCGACGCCGGAGTGAAACATTCCGGTTTTCACTCCGGCATTGGGACTGTGGGCGCGATTCTCCGCAAACGAGTCGTGAACGCTGCCGTGAAACTGGCCGTGTTTCACGGCAGCCTCCGCGCCCCCTCCCGGGACCCGATTCTGCTCCCTGGTTGGGGCTAGCAGCGGGGCCCCGTGAACCACGGCATCGCAGGCTTAGCGAACTTCGCCAAGGGTAACGGTGGCTGACGCGCACGATGACATCAGCCGCGCATGCGTGGATTGGACGGCTCCAACCCGCGCATGCGCGGATGATGTCATCACGCATATGCGTGAGACCCGTGCATGCGCGGGCCGTTATGCCCCTCAGCCGCCCCGCGGATGATCCAGCAGGGCGGCGGAGGAACAAAGAGTGCGCGGGGTTCGGACCCGCTGCCCGCAATCGGTGCCCACCGATCGCGGGCCCATGCCACCACGGCCGTGCCAATCGGTGCCATGGTTCTCGAGAACGGCACTTTGCGGCCGTTTTCGCGAACTGCGATAGCAGGTGTGTTTAAATTCATGAAAACGGCTGTAAAGGCCTGGGAAATCGGCCCATCGGATAGGGGAGAATCGCTGCTCGCCGTAAAAAAATGGCGAGCAGCGATTCGTGTCGTGGGGAGGCCGTGGAGGGGGGAGAATAGCGGGAGGTCGGGAAAAATGTCGGGAAGGCCCTCCCGCTATTCTCCGACCCGTCATGGGGGGCGGAGAATCGCACCCTTTGTCTCCATTTCGGAGAATCGCGCCCTATCTCTCTGGTCCTGCACTCAACATTCTAACATCTCGACAACAAGGGCACCTATGCCAGACTGCTGTTCATAGACTACTGCTCCGCCTTCAGCACCATCATCTCAACAAGACTAATAACCAAACTATGCAACCTTGGACGTGACTCTTCCCTGTGCAGCTAGGGCCTCGACTTCCTCACCAACAGACCACAATCTGTCAGGATAGGTAACAGCACCTCTTCCACAATAGTCCTCAACACCGGGGCCCCGCAACAATGTGTGCTCAGTCCTCTGTGATGAATCAGACTACAGAAGGGAGATAGATCACTTGGTTGCATGGTGTACCGAAAACAACCTCTCACTAAACATTGGAAAGACCACAGAACTGGTCATGGACTTCAGGAAGCGTAGAATGACTCTTCCCCCCCCCCCCCCTCTCCGTCTACATCCTGGCTCCGAAGTGGAGATGGCCAATAGCTTTAAGTTCCTGCGGGCCACCATCACCAACAGTCTGTCCTGGTCCACTCACATTGATGCAACAGTCAAGAAAGCCCAACAACATCTCTACTTCCTACAGAAGCTAAAGAAATTTGGCATGTCTGCATTGACTCTCACAAACGTCTGTAGATGTGCCATAGAGAGTATCAATTGCACAAAGACTTGAGTTGGATACAACTGAAGCTTTATTGCTCTAAGATGTGTGGCCTCCCACAGCAGCTGGCAAAATGGCTGATGCATGGAGGACACACATATTTATACTCGGGGACTACCAACGTACCTGTAGTAAAGATCTACCATACATCCTCTAATAGAGGTGCAACAGTGGTTTACTATGTGACAATAAATAAATCAATATCAATCAATGAAGAGCTTGTCATATGAGGAACAGTTGACGACTCTGTTGGGTCTGTACTCGTTGAAGTTTAGAAGGATGAAGGGGGATCTTTTGAAACTTACAGGATATTGTGAGGCCTGGATAGAGTGGATGTGGAGAGGATGTTTCCACTTGTAGAAAAAAACTAGAAGCAGAGGACACCATCTCAGATGAAAGGGACGATCCTTGAAAACAGAGATTTTTTTAAAATAATTTTTTAAAATAAATTTAGAGTACCCAATTCATTTTTTACAATTATGGGGCAATTTAGTGTGGCCAATCCACCAACCCTGCACATCTTTGGGTTGTGGGGGCAAAACCCACACAAACACGGAGAGAATATGCAAACTCCACACAGACAGTGACCCAGAGCCGTGATCGAACCTGGGACCTCAGCGCCGTGAGTCAGCAGGGCTAACCCTCTGCGCCATCGTGCTGCCCTTCTTTAAAACAGAGATAAGGAGGAATTTCTTCAGCCAGAGGGTGGTGAATCTGTGGAACTCTTTGCCACAGATGGCTGTGGAGGCCAAATCACTGAGTGTCTTTAAGATAGAGATAGGTTTTTATCAGTAAGGGAATCAGGGTTTACGGGGAGAAGGCAGGAGAATGGGGATGAGAAAAATATTTACCATGATTGAATGGCGGAGCAGACTCGATGGGCTGAGTGGCCTAATTCTGCTCCTATGTCTTTTGGTCTTATTGAAATATATTATGAAGGATCTTGATAAGGTAGATGCTGAAAGGTTGGGGGTATCTAGAACATGAGGGTATATTTTCAGAATACAGTGTAGCCCATTGAATATGGAATTTAGGAGGAATTTATTCATTCAGAGTACTCAGAATTATTAGAATTCTCCACCCAGAGAAATTAAGGCTGAATAATTCAACATATTCAAGGTCGAGATAGTCTAATGTTTGAATGACAAGTGTGCCAAAGGATATGCGTATCGTGCAAGAAAGTAGGGCTAAGGCCAGATCAGGCATTGCCTTATTGAACGGTAGATTGTATTTGAGAGTCCGTATGGCTCACTCCAGGTTCCATTTCGTATGCCACCAGATCCAGATTAGTCAATAAGATTAGTCAATCAAAGAAAGAAACAACTTACATTTACATGACCTCCGGATGCTCCAAAGCACCATACATCCAATCATGCACGGTGTTAACAGCAAGGACTTACAAACAGCAATTTGTCAATTACCAATCAGGACTCCATGGTGAATGCCTCTGATCTTTGAATTAGAAATACCTTTTAAATCGGCCTGAACGGGCAACAGGGATTCGGTTTAGGAAATTAGGCAGAATTTTCAACCCCATGTGGGGTAAGCACAGAGGCATGTGGTGTTCTGGTTTGCAGACATCAATCCAGCTTCTTGGTCATTTCCCGAGATTGGAAGTGGGTCAGAAGGGCTACAACACCGCAAGCTGTGCATAGCCAATTGAAGCCATTTAAAGGCCCAATAAAGCCTATTGTCAGAAGTTGACTGAAATTTTACAGTCAGTTTGCTGGTCCTCAGGTTCTGGGTACTTGGCCAGATGCCTGGAAGTAGTTTCCCAATGGCAGAACCCTAGACCCCAGGCCAGCTTTGAGGCCTTCCCCAGCTGCCTGAACATAGTTTTGGTCATAGGCCATTCTGTGAAGAGGTCTCCCAGCTGCTGAAACAATTGAAGGTGCCCTCTGCTTCTCACCCGAACTGTGGGCTGCAACGTCTTCCATTCTGAGCCTGATACTAGTCTCAGCCATTGAAGATCATAGATCATAGAATTTACAGTGCAGAAGGAGGCCATTTGGCCTATTGAGTTGGCCCCTGAAAAGAGCACTTCACTCAAGCCCACATATCCACCCTATCCCTATAGCCCAGCAATCGCAATCACTAAATGTGGTTCCTTGCAGGTCACGTTCTTCCCTGATCTGCTTAATGGTTAATTGTCCAACAGAAGTCCAAATTGAACTATTTTAAAAATGGTTAACAATAAAATCCATTGGTATTACAGGCCAACAACATCCTAAAAATTGTGAGTATTATCAAAATATTACAAATTTCAAGGGTTATCTTATTAGCTGTCATTTGCTTGAATATCAGACATGTATAAACAAAACAAGGTCAAAGGCACGTTTTCTAAAAACTGGTGTAAGTTCATCAATTTGAAACTTGGTCTGGGAGTCTCTGATCTGAGTTCCCAGCCACCGCTGCCAGTGAGGATGGACAATTTTGAGCTCAGCCAAACTTCCATTCACTGCAGGCGGACTGGAGAGTCCCACCAACGTGAATGGACAGAGAATTCTGGCCTTAAAGTAATTTTTTCTAAAAGCAGTGCAAGTATCAAACATCACTCACATATGACCTGTGCAAGTACATTCCTTATTAAGACCTCGCAGAGGACAGAGATGGCAATCAATTTACGATGGTTTACAGAGGCTAAGAATTCACACATTTAAAATAAAATTATAAGTACCTTTTTGTCTAACCTTACAACCTAACTCAGATCTTCCAAACTAATTGCATTGACTGGCATTTGATATTTTCAAGAAATGTTTAACATTTTGAAGAGAGTTCAGTAATCACCTGGGGAAGAGGACTCAGCTTCATTATCCATGATAGCAATAAGATATCGACTCAAAAAATGACAAATGAAAATGTAGCCTTTTCTTACAATGAAATAGTCTTTTCTGAGCTTTGGAAGAGAAAATTGTATACATAAGGATGCTGATTGGTCCACAGTTATATTTTCTGACGTAGTTACAAATTGTGCATATACTTGATACAAAATTCATGATCCTTTCACCTTCAAAAATAGATCCTCACAGTTCTCTGCTCAACACAGGGGATTAATTTTTCCACTTAGCTCTATTGATTCATACATTTATGGCATTTTAGCAACCAATACTGATTTCAAGGGCCATTTTCCTGTGACTGTTGTAGCACCATTCATTATATTTAAAAGATTAATATGATAGTTACAGCATTGAATTTTTCTAATCCATGGATAACCTTTATCACTAAAAATACATTTTGCGTTTACCAAACCTGCACCTCAAATTAAATTAAATGAGCTACCCGGGTAAGGTGATAAACAAAATAAAAATTGTCAAAGCATGTCAATATTACAGCATGATCACATTGTGTTCATTCATGTGTAATAGCTTTTACTTATAAAGTGAAATACTTCAGCAAATATTAACTCGGATTGTCTTGATTTATCAGTAATTTTGTAGTATGATCATACGAGTGACATTGGCATCAAAGTGTGAACCATGGCTTAATGGTAGCACTCAATTCTGAGACCAGTGTGCAGTTTCAAGTCCCACTCCCCAGATTTGAGAATATAATCTCGACGAACACTTTGATTCCCTACTGAGAAAGTGCTGCACTATCGGAGTTTCCACCTTTCAGATGCAGATGTTAAACCAAGCCACTGTCTGTGACCGCAAGGGATCTAAAAAAGATCCACAGTACTCCTTGATGTAGAGAATAGAAATTTTCAGTGTCTGGACCAACAATTACCCCACAAACAACATGGTGTGTCATTTATTGCTGTTTGTGGGCACTTACATGCATAAAGTGCCTGTGTCTTTCTGACATTACAACAAGGGTTATGTTTAAAAAATGTCCGAAGGCTGCCTCGGAACAAAGAAAAAGGAGAAGCAAGAGGAGATGTAATTTTTGTATGCTTATCTCTGGTTGATAGAAAATTCTGAATAGCTTTGAGTGCTGAAAGTATGACAAAGCAGGTCACAAATTTGTAAAGTTTAGAAACATCTCTTAACGGATGTAACTTTGAAAACTACATTCATTTCCTATCTATTGCATATAATAAATTGTGTTGATTAAACATTTCAAGCCCGGCCTGGTTAACCGACATGGCGAGCTTTCTCGGCCTGGAAAAGATCAGTTCGCCTTGAAAGGCTGGATGTCAGGGTTTGCCTTGAGGTGGCAACCATTCATTGACTTCTTCGTGGGGAATTAATCGACAGAGAGGGGAGGGGGGAGTGGGGTTAGGGGAGTATAGAGTAGGGGGTTAAATAGGCGGGCCTTGGAGGGACGGATGTCGGTGGTTGCTTTTTGATTACTGTTCTTTTGTACTATGGTTGTTTGTTATGCCAAAAATACCTCATTAAAAATTGTTTGTTTAAAAAAAAAAATTTCAAGCCCATATGTAAAAGGTATGTGTGCCCCCAAATGTGTGTATGCACCTGTACACATTTTTTCGCGTGGTGAATTTTTTTCAAAGTGCTTAAAGGTTGCTATTCTGATCCCGCTGCCGGGGATGGTGGGAATCACACTATTTTCACACCAGTAATGACACTTTGGGCACAATTCAGTGGCCTTGTTGTACCCAACTTGGTGCTGGGATGCATTTCCTGAGAGGCCTTCATAGAAAACTGCGATGCTTGATTCTGAGCTCACTAGTGCAGGGAATGATTTAAAGAGTGACCTCAATGGGAGTTCCTCGCCGAGGCCAAAATGTATGACGAAGTACAGTTGAATAACGGGGTCTTTCTCGACGCTACAGGTGCCAAGAAACACCCCGCTAAATGCGCCATTGAGCGCACTTTAACTTGTGTCACTGAATCACGGCTTTTTTTTTTTTTAATCGGGAATATTCCACCCTACTTTTAAAAAAAATAAATTTAGAGTACCCAATTATTTTTTTCCAATTAAGGGGCAATTTAGCGTGGCCAATCCACCTACCCTGCACATCTTTGGGTTGTGGGGCGGAACCCACGCAGCACGGGGAGAATGTGCAAATGCCACACGGACAGTGACCCAGGGCCGGGATCGAACCTGGGACCTCGGCGCCGTGAGACAGCAGGGCTAACCCACTACGCCATCGTGCTGCCCCCACCCTATGTTTTTAAACATAAATAAAGGCAATTCTGAGGCCATGAAAGCAGAGCTGGCGAAAGTGAATCGACAAATCAAGTTAAGAGATAGGTGAATAGGAATCCAGTCCCAAACATTTCAGGGGATATTTCAGAATGCACAGAATAGATACATTTCAATGAGTATGGAAGAGTCCAAGGGACAAATACACCATCCATGATTAACTAGAAAGGTTAAAGATAGTATTAAACTTAAAGAAGAAGCGCATAATTGTACAAAAGCGGGTTGAAGGTCTGAAGATTGGGCAGAATATAAGGACAACAAAGAATGACAAAAAAATTAAAAAGAGAGAAAAATTAGAGTATGAGGGAAAGCTATGCTGAAATATAAAAACAGATAGTAAGTTTTCACAAATAGTTTTTTGCAAGAAACAAGCTAACAAAGTGAGTCTGGGGAAAACAAGGAGATAGTAGATGAATTGAACAGATGTTTTGCATCAGTCCACACTAAGCAGATACAGATAACATCCTGGAAGCAGCTATAAAACACAAAATGGAAGGGAGGCAGGAACTCAGGAAAATTACAGTCACTCAAAGAAGTGTTACTGAGTAAATTGTTGGAGCTTGAGGCTGATAAGTGCCCAGGGCCTGGTGGACTTTACTCTCTGGTCTTAAATGAAGTGGCTAATGAGATAGTTGAAGCATTGGTTTTAATTTTCCAAAACCCTGTGGATTCAGGAAAGGTCCCATTAGATTGGAAGGTGGCAAATGTAACTTCATTATTCAAAAAAGGAGGGTGTCAGAAAGTGGGAAACTGAAGACCAATTAACTTAACACTTATCATAGGAAAAATGTTGGACGCTGCTAGTAAAGAAGTTATAACAGGGCATTTGGATAAATTCAAGGTAATCAGGTAGAATCAATATGGTTTTGTGAAGGGGAAATCATGTTCAACCAATATTTGTGTGGATAAGGGGGAATTGGTGGATGTACGATATTTCCAGATGGTATTTAATAAACAGTCACATCAAGGTAATTGCAGTAAATATTGGATAGAAGATTAGCTGGCTAAAAGAAAGCAGAGAAGCATAAATGAGCCTTTTTCAGGTTGGCAAGATGTAATAATTGGTATGCCACAGGGATCAGAACCGGGACCTCAATTGTTTCCAATTTATGGAGATGACTTGGATGAATGGCTGGATGGGATAGTTGTCAAATTTGTTGATGACACAAAGATAGATAGAACAGTAAGTTGTGAAGAGGATATAGGAGGTTACAAAGGGACTTAAATAGGTTAAATGAGTGGGTAAGTATCTGGCAAATTGAGTATAATGTGGGAAAATGTGAAATTGTCAATTTTGGCAGGAAGAATGAAAAAGCAGCTAATTACCTAAATGATGGGATATTGCTGAGCTCTGAGGTTCAGAGGGATCTGGGTGTCTTTGTTCATGAATCATAAAAGGCTAATATGCAGGTACAGCAAGTAATGAGAAAAGCCAGTCGAATACTATCATTTATTCTGAGGGGAATTGAACACAAAAGTAAGGAGGGTATGCTTCAATTATACAGAGAACTAGTGAGACCACTCCTGGAGTATTGCATAGAATATTTGTCACCTTTCTTAAGGTAGGGTGTCAATGCTTTGGAAGCAGTTCAGAGAAAGTTTACCAGACTAATTCCTGGAATGGATTATGAAGAAAGGTTGGACAGGCTGAGCTTGTATTTGCTAAAATTTAAAAGAGTAAGCAGTGACTTGATTAAAACATATAAGATCCTGAGGGATTTTGACAGGGGGAATGTGGAGGGGATGATTTCTCTTGTGGGAGAATCTAGAATTAGGGGTCACTGTTTTAAAATAAGGGATTCTCCATTTAAAAATGAGATGAGGTGAAATTTGTTCCCTCAGACATTCGACTTTGGAACTCTCTTCAGCAGAAAGCGATGGAAGTAAAGTCTTTGAATATTTTAAAAGTGGAGGTGGATTCTTGGTAAGCAAGGGCGTGATAGGTTATAAGGGGTAGGCACATTGGAGATTTCAGGTTACCATCACATCAGCCATGATGTTATTAAATCACGGAGGAGTCTCGAGGAGCCAAATGGCCTACTCCTGCTTCTTGGTTAGATGTTTGTCACATGGTCACACTGATGCGCACTGGTCACGTCCACCAATACTGTCATTGACAGATCTATCTGTGGCAGGCAAGTTGGTGAGGATGAGATGAAATACGTTTTTCCCTCTTTTTCCTTCCCTCATCACCTGCTGCAGACCCAGTCGAGCAAGTATGTCCTTTAGGACTCGATCAGCAGTGATGCCACCAAGCCACTCTTAGTGATGGGCATTGAAGTTCCCCACCCAGAGTACAATCTGCACCATTGACAAGTGCATCCTCCAATGGTGTTCACATTGAGGAATACTGATTCATCAGTTGAGGGAAGGGGGGGATGAGATACATGGTAATCAACAGGAGGTTTCCGTGCCCATATTTGACCTGATACCATGAGACTTCATGGGAGTGGAATTGATGTTGAGAACTCCCAGGGCAACGTCCTCCTTCCAGTGGGACAGGACATGCACAGGGATACTAATGGGGTGCCTGGGATATTATCTATAAGGTATGATTCCATGATTTTGACTATATCAGGCTGTGGCTTTCCCAATTTTGGCACAAGCTCCCAGGTATAAGTAAGACGTACAGGGTCATAGAATAGAATCATAGAATCACTACAGTGCAGAAGGAGGCCATTTGGCCCATCGAGTCTGCACCAGCACTTGGAAAGAGCAGCCTACTTAAATCCACGCCTCCACCCTATCCCCGCAACCCAATAACCCCAACTAACCTTTTGGCCACCAAGGGGCAATTTAGCATGGCCAATCCACCTAACAGGCACATCTTTGGGCTATGGGAGGAAATCGTAGCACCCTGAGGAAACCCACGCAGACACGGGAGAAAGTACAAAGTCCATCCAGACAGTCCCCCAAGGCCGGAATTAAACCAGGGTCCCTGGAGTTGTGAGGCAACGGTGCTAACCATTGTGCCACCGTGCCGACGCTCAATTTTGCCATTGCAAAATGGCTGAGTTTGCCATTGTCATTTCCAGTTCAGTTTCATTCCTTTGAGACTTTTTAGCAGTTTTATACAACATGTAAGAACCAGATGTAGGCCAGAAGATTTATTTCCCTAAAGGGACATTTGTGAACCAGATGGGGTTTTATGACAATCAATTCATGGTCTTCGTTAGACTTTTAATTCCAGATTTCTTTTTATTAGATTCAAGTTCCACAACCAGCTGTGGTGGGTTTCAAAACCCCAGAACCCAGAGCATTACCAAGAGGCTCTGGATTAATTGTCCAGTGACAAACCCAGCACACCATCATCTCCCCACATGGGCTAATATTGAGAGCTATGGAATGGGAAGAGGGCAGTGAGGGGTTGGCGGGGAGAGGGGGTGGTATGGAGGAAAGAGACAATCATGGAGAGATCTCAAATGACCACTAATATTTTTTTTTGTCAGCACTCTAGCTCCTCCTAGTTATTTCCTAAGCTGTTTCATAAGCAACCTCCAGTGCTCCTTTTGAGGACTATTAATTCAGCCACTCACTGTTGGGCACCAACGGGCAGAATGTGCATGCTCTTGCCACTTGCATTTCAAAATTCAAGCAGTGTTCAATGTCCTAATTTTCTGCTTCAGGCTGTCTTTTAAAGACCACAGGCAAAACACAGTACAGCAAGGAGCAATGGGTTGGGCGTGGAAGCGATATGCAAATTTTAGGGCTGTGATTCTCCAATTACCATCAGACAGACTGATTTGAAATCAGCTTATTGAACTCCTTAGACAAATAAAACAAGTAATTATTAATTCGTACAAAATTAAGATATACTATACCTAAATCCACTTGAAGTTAGATTAAGGGACTCTGGCTACTGCAATTAACATTTTTTGCAATGCTTTGCAATCATAATTAAAGAGCAGCTATAAATATTTATCGGCATAATTGGAATACCATTCTCATTCCTGAATACACTGGACTACCAGGTCGAGGGACATTTTAAATTAAACATGGAGGGATAGAAAAAAAAATGATGCCAAGCTGCTAGAATATGTTTTTACTTTACATTTCATGGATATTGAATATGATTGACAGCAAGTTTTATTGCTCCGATGGGAACTGTTTTTAGACATTTTGCACACACAGTGGCAGCCACTGTTATGAAGATAAAATACAATCAATGCTGCCTATGATGCTGGGGTTTCTTTTAATTAATAGAGTAATTGTTTGGAGGCAGCTGAATTAGTAATTTAAGTACTAAAGGTCTGAACCCACATACACATTCAGCGCAAACAGAACTAGCACACTGCCACTCAAGAAGAACCTGTACCATTTCACCTGCCCTTCAGTTCCATAGATCTTGTACGCCTGTATTCTTATACAGAGTCAAGCTGTCAGTGGATTAGTAAAAACTAAACTAGATGAGAAAGAGCAGCAGTAGTGTCCCTTGAATTATTAATGATTGTCGACACCGCCACATTATATGGACCGAGACAGGTACCTAATGACGTAGAAACAAACGCAAGCCAACAGCGGGAGAACTGAAATATGATGACAGGAGAGGAAGCCAAACAAACAATAGTTATCCACAAGACCATTGAAGAAACATGTTATGCCTCCATTTTATAAATGGGTCAAAGAGTCAACTTCAATAAATTACCATTCATGACAATTCTGTTGTACAGTGTGAGCTTGCTATTTTTTTCACTCTACAGGCAGATTAGTCAGATGAAATTGGGCAGTTACACAGATAATAATTCAGTAGGTTCAGCATATAGTTCTCTAGAAGTGAATTCCTAGTCCATTGCATTTCAAAAGTACTTTCATTTCCAGCATTCTGTCCCGTGCAGAAGACAGGAAGAATATACATCTATGTCAACATGGCTACTTTATAAATTTATTATTTTATTTTTAAAATGGACAAAGGTTTTCGCCTGACATGCCTGACTAACCATGACTCATACAGCAGAAGAATTTCTAATCTTCAGAAACCATTAAGGACCATGTTACTTTTAAAGAGGCCCTTCTGCCCCTGTGGCCACAGAAAATCAAATTCCAAAAGAATGCACCAACACCTTTTACATGTCTAAGGCAGAGCTCCAGTCAACAGGGATGGTGCATCTGCAAGGTCAAAATGGATACTGCCTCCTCTACTGAACACCTCCAGATTCCAGGCCTGGAAAAATACATCAATTGTCCAAAACCCAGGAAAAGAAAGTAACACAGAAACATAGAAAATAGGTGCAGGAGTAGGCCATTTAGCCCTTTGAGCCTGCACCACTATTCAATTGATCATGGCTGATCATGCAAATTCAGTATCCCACTCTTGCTTTCTCTCCAAACCCTTTCAGCCCTTTAGCTGCAAGGGCCATGTCCAACTCCCTCCTGAATATATGCAACAAACTGGCCCCAACAGTTTTCTGTGGTAGAGAATTCCACAAGTTCACAACTCTCTGAGAGATGAGGTTCTTCCTCATCTCAGTCCTGACTGGCTTACCCCTTATTCTAAGGCTGTGATCCTTGGTTCTGGACATCCCCAACATCGGGGACATTCTTTCTGCATCTATGTCGCATGATCTCCTTGACCCCGCACCCCCCCCCCCCCCCCCCCCCCCCCCAAGTTGCTAGATCCTCTAATACTGCCGTGTGCAACTGGACTCGATGGCCGGGATTCTCCGATCCCCTGCCGGGTGAGAGAAACGCCGGGGGTCAGCGTGAATCCCACCGTTCTCCCAATTCTCCCGCCCCCCCCCCCCAAAAACAAATGGCCCGGCGTGAGTCACACCGCCCACCTCGGAGAATGGCCCGGGTCCAGCGCGACTCAATGGGCGCTGGGGCTGCCTGAATTCTACGGCCCGCAAAGGGCCGAAGTCCGCCCGTCTGTAGCCGGTCTCGACGGCGTAAATCAGGTTAGGTCCCTTACCGGTGGGACCTGGCGGCGCGTGCGGGCTCCGGTGTTCCTGGGGGCTCGCGGTGTGATCTGGTCCCAGGAGGTGCCCGCACGGTGGCCTGGCCCGCAGTCGGGCCATGGTCCTCCGCCGTTCCCGGTGCAGAAGCGATTCCCTCTGCGCATGCGCAGGGATGACGCCAGCTCGCGCTGGCGCTCCCGCACATGCGCCAACTCGCGCCGGCTGGCGGAGGCCCTTCGGCACCAGTTGGCGTGGCGCCAAGCCCCAATTCCACTGGCTGGCGGGGTGCTAACCACTCTGGGGCGGGCCTAGCCCCTGAAGATGCAGAGGATTCCTCACCTTTAGGGCAGCCCAATGCCGGAGTGGTTCACGCCACTTCATCCCACCGGGATCCCCTGACCTGCCGGGTATGGGAGAATCCGGCCCCTTCTACCATTTTACACCCAACAGGTAGCAGCAGAAAGAGCCCTCTCCAGATAAATTGTGTGGCTCTCATCTGCATGTGTATATTGGAAACCCCAGAACCCTTGTATCAATGCCGATTAGACTAAATTATCTATGAGTGCTTTCTTCCATTGTAGAAGTCCTGACTTCTTGAAAGACTGATAACACTGCAACAGTTTCAGCTTGCTAAGGTCTGAAGGAACACGCCATTGAACTTTTAATTTTGGACTCACATGAGGCCATAACTCTTATTTTTATAGTTGTGTTTCCCTTTACCCCTTTCTTTTCCTTATCCTATTTATATTGTATGAATGCAAAAGGGACGGACATTGCAAAACACCTTCCCACATTTTATGCGTGGGCAAAATAAACCATTCTCTTGTTTTACCTCATCTCAAGTTTGCTGCGGGATTATTTATACAGGATTGGAACACTCCAAACTGAAGTGTTGGAGAAAATATGGCAACACTTATATAGCCCCACCATACCCCATTTTGATTACAGTGTTAGCATATCGGCAAAGAACGCCCAATAGAAGTATGCAGAACAATGTGGCAGCAATCAGCAAAATGCTAACTTGATGCGGCTGCCATTTTGGAGCTCAATATTTCAGATGATGCCAAATTTTTAAACATGCACAGCTGACAAGCTGACAGCTGAAGAATTCCCACCAGTGCTTGTTGGCGAGATCATAGAATTGTTGAGTGGTTACATCATGGAAGTATGTCAGTCGACCCATCGGGTCTGCCCTGGTTTCTTGTGAGACAAATGCAACTTGTTACAAAGTCCCATTCTTTCCTGTAGCCTTACCAAATGTGTATCCTTAGATACTTATAAAATTGCCTTATGAAAGCCACAGTTGTATTTGCCTCCACGACCCTCTCAGATTGTGTATTTCAGATCTTAACAGTTCACTGCAAAAATAAATTTTTAACAAGTCGGCATTGGTTATTTTATCAATCATGTTAAATCTGTGCCTTCCAGTTCTTGACCCCTCCACCAATGGAAACAGTAGTTTCTCTCTCTTCTAACTCGCTCTAGGCCCCTCATGATTTTGAAAACAGCTACCAAATTCCCTCTAAAGCGTCTCTGAGGATAACCACCCAGTTTCTCTAATATAGCCACATCACTGAAGTCTCTCATCCCTGGAGCCATTCTTGTAAATCTTTTCTGCACCCTTATAAAGTCTTCACGGGCTGGATTCTCTGCCTCGCAATGCCAGAAACCAGAGAATCGGGAGTCCGTCAAAAATCGGGGTTCGCACTCGGTGCCAAATCCGTGCCATGTCCCTCCCTCGCGGCGAAAATGAGGTTTACACCCCACGCCGGCGGCGGCATGCAAAACCAGCATCTGCCTGCATTTCAATCTATTTCGCGGGTTGGACGTAGTATACTCCATCCTTCCGCGAAACTCTGCCCCTCTCAAGTGGAAATAACGTGGGCGCAAATTGCTACAACTAATTACAATAGGATCCTGGGCACCATGGCTGCTGAGCATGAGAGAGAAAGTAAGAAAACTTTTGACAAGTGTTCAAAATTGTAGCACTTGCTGAGGGTTGGTTGCAAGGGCCTGTGAGTATCGGGAGCGACTTGGTGACAGGTCCATAGATTCGGGATGCTCCCTCAGGATCGGGTGCCCTGGCTCAGGCTGCCATTGCTGCGGTGTATGTTTTAAACGCACCCTATGGTGAAAGGTATAGGTCTCTCTGACTGTTTACTCTGCTGAATGTTCACTGCAGCCTGTAAATGTTCAGAGAGCCTCTGCTCATTTTAGAGCCCACCTAGGACACCCATCTGGAAACCCGCATACTCCAGCTGACCCATCAATGGGATGGGCATGGCCAAGCTCAATCAGTGGCACACCAGTTGCTGCCACTCCTCAGTGCACTCATCAGAAGCACATCCCAATGCAGGGGTAGCAGGGGAATAGCGGAGCTCACCCTAAACAAAGGACACATGTACCGTGTCCGTTAGCACCCTCCTTGGCACACTGCCTCTCTCAGGACAGAATCCTCACCAGTGACACTGCCAGCTAGCCCATTCCTCAGGATGACCAGCTATCAGCAAGCCATGCCTTCCCACCGCCCCTCTGCCCCCATTTATCCTGCCCCCGGACAGGTTGTCACAACTTCTGCGTCACACCCAGGGTCCAGCTAAGCTCCCAGCAGACGCACACTTCCCTTGCATACCCCACAGGACCAGTCCACACACAAGCCTCTCAGCATAGAAGCAATTGTTGGCACACTATGACCCTCTCCATCGCACAAACAGGTGCCACCCTGTTAACAGGAACACACTCCCCACACAATGAGGGCACCCACAGTAGACCCTACTGAGGATAAAGTACAGGGGCCACAGAGCCTATTGCTGAACGGAATGAGGCAGCCACCAGTACCTCTGTTGACAGAGACAGGTGCTGAGGATAGAGGCTGCCCACATCATCGGCCCGGCGCCACTCACTGATGGGAGCTGGGGTGCAGTGTGGAAGGCTGAGGAGTGAGGGTGGGTTTGGGGGGACATGTGGAGGGTGCAGCCGAAATGCAATTCAGGATCACCATGTAGCCTGTTGGATTTGGATAGGCAAGGGGATTCTCACCTTGCTAACATGTCTTCTCTTTTATCCCCCTGCAGAGAATGAATTTCAGTCTATAGCTGGGAATACTTGCTATCTACCTGGCCATAGCTGCCATTACGGAGACTGAAGCCACAGGGCCTGCTCGGGGAGGACCCTGCACAAAATGAGTCTGCCACAGAAGAGCAGGGGCCAGCCAGTGAGGCTGAAGACCCAGCCGTCCAACAGGTCGAGGAGGAGGTGCGAAGGATCGGCGCATCAGACCACTTGTATACGGTCGGCAGCAGTCCTTTCAGAAGATGCCAAACTATCTGTGCTGCCAAAAAAAGTTGGTTAACCAGGGAGATTGTGCACCACCTGCCAGATGATGGCACACCTGGCACTGCGGGGGAATGGAAGAGGATACCCTCAAGGTGACGGTTGCCCTAAACCTTTATGCCTCTGGGTCTTTCCAGGGGTCAAGCAGGGACCTGCTTGGGATCTCTCAGACATCTGCAAACAGGTGCACCCATGCTGTCATGGTTACCCTATGCACCCGGACAGCGGTCTATATAATCTTCAGTCGAGACCCGGCACACCAGGAGGCCATGGCAACAGGATTTGTTGCCATGGCTGGCATGCCCCAGGTCCAGGGGGTGATCGATGGCAGGTATGCCCCTCTACGAGTCCTGACGACAAGGATAACCCTCTGAGATCTTGGCTAATTTACCTGTCCAGAGTCCCAAACTGATGCGGAGAATGGATATCAAGACACATATACAGCAACCAGGAGCATCACTGAGTGGTGAATCGGCGTCCTCAAGTTGCGCTTCCGATGCCTGGACCGCTCCGGTGAGGCGCTGCAATATAGCCCCAGGAGGGTCTCTAACACTATGCTGGCCTGCTGCATCCTGCACATCACAGAGCAGAGTGAGAACATGCCGGAGGAGGAGGAAGAACGCCAGGCCTCATCTGACGAGGAGGGTGGCAGACCACCCAATGTGTGCACCAGGGCCACTGCACACAGGTCAACCTCATCTTCCCTGTCCCTCCTTCCTTCACTCCATCCCACCACCCGGCTCCTCCTCTCCACTCTGAGGGCCCTACAGGGCGTTGGCCCTGGGCAGGCATATCAGTGGGTCTTGTCCATGGGATAGAGAATGACGATGACTTATTGTGAGATAAACTCTGGTGCTCCTCATCATTAGACAAAGCTTGACTCCTTCCTTCAGGAGAACATTCCACTGTCCACCTGGGTGATCCCTGCATGTGAGTTGACCATTTAATTTGGGGTGGTGTGGGGGCAGATATACAGATGGTGAGCACTGGCAGGTCACTCACTGGGTAAGCTATCATACAAGGTGGCCTCATACTTCTGACTCCATTCCTTGCCACCTCCAAGGGTAACCCCAGACAGAACATTCACGCGTCCTGGGGGTCCCGCCCTGTGTCATCCTCCAACACCTACCATCACCCTCACACACCCTCCATCCGACACATCTCTACACCCAGCCCAGCCCATCCCTAATGCCCTTCAGATAGAGGATTGACGCGGTTCAGAATGTTGGTGAAAAGGTGTTCACTAGTGACCATACATTGTTATGCCCTGACCCCTATCTCTATCCTATGTAGCACTCATGCCAACTTAACTGGTGTCTAACTTTCTTATTTTACATGGCTTACTGCTCCTAGGTGTGACCCCAGACAGAGATCAGACGCAGAGATGGCCTACTGTATTTCTCGCCCTCTGGCCTGAGATGGCATTGGCAGTTGTGCACTGGAGTCCCTGCACTTGGATGGGCCCGGCCAACTTTTGGTGTCAGAGGTGATGATGCGCCACCCTTTTATGCCTGCTGTCCATCAAATGCGCCAGTGTCAGGTGGGGGAGATTCAGAAGCACTGAGGTGTCCCAGTGATTCTCCTGTGGGAAGCACCAGCACGGGCCCTTCACTTCCTCCTCCCCTGGGGTGCACAATGTCCCCCAGCCTACTCCATGGAATGGAGGTGAGGCCGACGTGAGCTTCAGAGGCTCCATTGTCATCTACCGCTGCCAGTCCTGGAGGCCCGCCCTCGTCTGAACCAGGGTCTCGATGCCCACAGCCATGGAAACTGGGACACATCCCTCAGCAAGTGAGTCCTGTCTTTCACTTCATCCGTCATGTCCCTCTTGGACCATACCATGCTTCTATGTGACTGGCCCAGGTCATCTAGCACGCTGCCAATGCTCTTGATACACTCAGCCATGACCATTTGTAAATGAGCCCATCTCTGGAATGTTATAGCAATGTCCATCTGGACCTAGTACATGTCTGTCTGTGAAGGGCTCCCCTGTCCTGAGCCTTAGCCATCGATTGCAGAGTGTTCTCAACCTTGGACGCCTTGACCCATGGCTCGGATGTCTTATCCCACCTTCCACGGCCCATGTCACTGATTCAGTGTTGGCCTCTATACCATGCATTTTAGGCATGGTCTCCTGCACCTGAAGATGGTTGGACTTCTCCAGTTGCACCTGCAGGTGCTGGAAAACTGCTGACACACCCCATGTATATCCTGGCTCTGTATCTGGATCTCCACCAGTGATGGGATCATACTTTCCAGAAGCGCGACTGCAACTGTTTCCTGGGATCGGACAGCCCTCCCACCACCCACTCCCAGACCGGCGGACCTGGTATGAGAGTGAACCTACGAGACAAAAGTTTAGAGACATGGTAGAATTTTGGGAAGGAGTGGTCTGTGGGAGAGGAATGACTCACTTACTATAGGAACATCATTTTGCTTCAGGGCTCACTTGACAGACGCATGCCGATCTCCGACTCAGAGACAGCCCTCTCCTGTACTTCACTGGTTAATTCCAGCGCCTTCTACTCCACAGGGGTTTGAGCCCCAATGTTCGGGACATCCCCTCCAGTCTTCTCCAACTCCCGTCAATTGTGAGTGGCCTTTTCCTAGGGGACATGGCGAGATGCATAAAGGACATGGTGAGATGCACGGAAGCGAGTTCTACAGGGGCACCTGTCACTGGTGGCATATGTGTGAAAAGCACCGGGCCAAAGAGGATAATACAGGTGTTGGCGTTTGGTGCAGTGTGGGATGCAAGGGAGATGCAGGCAGGTGGGTTTTGATTGGCCTCCAGGGGAGTGAGGGGTTACGTGAGGAGTGAGGGACAGGAGTGATACCAGGGATCACTGGCGGTGACTCACTAAAGTTGCCCGAAGATGATTCATCTTCTTCCGTCACTGCGTGCTGGTCCGCCTGGTCAGACTGTCAGCACTGACTGCCTCTGCCACCTCCTCCTAGGCCCGGTTATGATGGCAGGCGTGAGGCTCCTGCCCATCCTGGGGAAGAGGGTGTCCCGCCTCTCTTCCACTATATCCAGAATCCTATCAGAGTCCAGGAATCGTGGTGCAGGTCTCCTCAGTTCCGTCGTCTTGGCTGGAATTAGGGTGTGTGGGGAGTGGAGTGCTTTTCAGCAGCTTAAGTTTGTCAAGCTTTCCAGCACCAATTCTGGCCCCAGCGAATCAGACACCAGCGGTAATGGGAATTGCTCTAGATTTATGTGGGCAGAGTGCTGAGCTATTAGCATGTCCTGAATTGCTCCCCAAATAGCTCCCCGTATGGGAACGCAAACCGCAAGCAATTCAGTACTCGCACCAACACCTAGGGCATGATTCAACTAAAAGAGGACACAGCAGGCCACCACGATGTGGGAGACTCTCCTAACACTATACTAGAGGGCCCCTCTCGAGCAGTCCAAGCACCTGAAACGTATCTTCAGGATGCCGAAGCACCACTCGAAGCACCTGGTCGGGGCATGGGCGTCATTGTAGTGGGTCTCTGGGTCGGTCTGTGGCGTCATCAGCCACAGTCGCAATGGATAACACCTGTTGCCTAGGAGCCAACCCCTCACCCGGGGGTGCACCTCGTAGAGGTCAGAAACCGTTGAGTGTGCCAGGAATGGAGGCATCGTGCGTGCTGCCCGGGTATCGGATGCAGACGTGTATGATGTGCATCTTATGGTCACACACCAGCTGCATGTTCATCGTGTGGAACCACTTTTGGCTTGTGAATGCCAACCTGTCATGGGCCAGTGCGCAGAGGAGGGCCTGCCTCCTGTCGTTCAACCCCTGGACCTAGGGCACCTCGACGATGTCGGCGAACCCCGCTGCACAGGCATTCTGGTGGGCTCAGTCCACATTGAATTTGATGTATATTTTTTTATAAATTTAGAGTACCAATTGTTTTTTCCAATTAAGGGCAATTTAGCATGGCCAATCCACCTACCCTGTACATCTTTGGGTTGTGGGGATGAGACCCACGCAGGCATGGGGAGAATGTGCAAACTCTACACCAACAGTGACCCAGAGCCGGGATCGAACCCGGGTCCTCAGCGCTGTGAGGCAGCAGTGCTAACCACTGCGCCAGGCAACAGCTGCACTCTGGACAGGTATCCTGCTTCTGGAAAGTATGATCCTATCACTGGTGGAGATCCAGACACAGAGAAAGGATCTACCACTGCGCCACCGTGCCGCCTTTGAATTTGATATATTGTGCCAACCGGGCATATAAGGCCTCCGTGAATGTGCAAATGCACCTGTGCACCCACCGAGCCGAATGCCAGAAACCTGGCTGCTACTTTGCACCTTTACTCGCTGGAAGTTCAGAAACTGCACACCAATTGAGGAGGTCGGTTTCTGAACTGCTCTATGTCTCCAGGACCTCTCAAAGTCTGCTCCTGCTTTAAATTGAGGAGTCCCTCAATTCACAGACCAATGTTGTTCTGAATTGCCTGCTGACAGGCTCATTCACATTTCTTGAGCCTCGTTAAAGGGTTAGCAACGGCGCCACGTGGAACACGATCGATTCCAATGAAAAACGGTGTTGGATTCGCCAGGATCAGAATTGAGATTCCAGAGGCTGACAAGCTGCAGCTGCATAGAAGCACTCCACTCCCCACACACACTCATCCCAGCCAACAATGTGGCAGCACGAAGAGAGGCACTCCGGTTCCAGGATGCTGAACCCGAGACCTTACTGGACGCCGTGGAGGAGAGGCGGGCTACCCTGTACCTCGGAGTGGGAAGAAGGTTGCCACCCGCCGCCATACATTGGGCCAGAATGCAGGTGGCTGTGAGCGGCGAGGGTCACACCGCGCTGGCCAGCAGTACCGGGAAAACTGCACAACCTCCTCAGGGCGGCCAGCTAGAGTAGGCAGCACTGTGCCCTTGGCACCAACCCCTGTCCCACACACCCGTAATCACACTCCTACCCACCCACCCAGGGGTGACCGAATCCCTACTCTGCACCACATACCAGCACCCATACCAGCTGACACGGTCACAAAGGTCACCAACTACCCATCCCTGTGCTGCGTGCATCTGACTGTCCAACACTGCCTCCCCTTCAGAGGATAAGACAACTACAACCACCTGAAGAGGGATCGCTGGACCTGCGGCCCCTCACCGCAGCAGAGCAGCGGGCACTGGACCTGGTTGGTGGGTCTGGAGATAGGGCAGTCACCGGGGCGGAGGTCGGCATCAGGCAAGCAAATGAGACCCCACTGAGTTGCGGTTCCCAATGGCACGTGTGTCGCCACCACCACCCCCACACTCCCCCTCCAACAAAACCACGCCACCATCACCCCCCCCCCCCCCCCCCCCCCCCACACCCCCACCACCTCCACCCCTCCATCCCCCTCATGAGTTTCAGGATATTTGCAATGCCACCTGCTCATGCCTGAAAGGCTCTATCATAAAAATTCAGCGTCATGGTCTCATCGACAGCACTGGCAGCACCATCCGCATCCTGCTCTGAGAATATAGTCTTGGTCCCAAGAGATGGAAAGGTTCTGTGATCAGCTTCTTGCAGTGCAGCCTCCTGGCTTAGGTGCAAGTAGAAGTGCTGGCTGAATGCTCAAGTTGGGTAAACCCTCCTGCTAAAAGCCCTGGTCCTGTATCGGCAAGAAATCTGTCTTCTCTGCTGCTTCTGCCCCCACCTCCCCATGAGGCTTCAGCCCAGGAGGAACTGCAATTAAAGCCTTCATGACTTGGGAGCAAGTGGTGCACTCAAAGCCCGTCAGAAGCTCAGAACACCTTCACAATGTCCAGCACCACTCCCTGCTGACTTAATTAACTTTTCACAATTCCTCCAACAACACAATACTTCTACTAACTCTGTAATAGGAAGCAGAAAATCCAAGGCAACGCACCTGCATATTATTTGGCGATGCCTTTAAATCATCCTGCTGGGGTTAGCATTAGTGGGGGTAGCCTTGTGCAGCTGAGCAAATGTCCAGCAATGTGTTTTTAAAAAAGGTTGTTAGCTAGAGGGAAGAGGTCCAAAATGATAGATTGAGCATCAATCCCCCCCCCCCCCCCCCACCAATGCCATATCTCATTTCTATTCGTTCCAATAGAGTTGGGTGCTTAGCGTTGAATTTTGCACCCGGTGAATGTCAACATTTTAAAGAATGAGATCAAGTAGGCTCAAAGTCCTTTATCATCCAAACCCACTGTATGATCACCACAAAATTAAAATAAATAAAATGGGGATTCTTTCGGTACCAAATAATACAGCTCAATATAAGTACACTTAAAAAACTTGAGTTAAAAGTTACAATAAATTGTGTCTTCTATTTTCCTTCCTCATTTATGTCCAATTATCTTTCATTTCAGAAGTTTTGTCCGAAAGACATAGTGGAGGCAAGGTCCTTGGCTCTTCTGGCACCCTCACTTGGAAGTATTACAGACTCAGCTGAGACAGAGGTACACTAGGTTGTGTCCTTGCATTGGACAATTTCTTCTGGCTTATCTTGGAGAGAAACATCTGTCTTCTCTGAATAAAGTCACTAACTTCAACTGAGGCAGGGCTGGGACAAGATCCTCATCCTATGGCAGCTCCCCCATCCATGTTTCTAGATCTAGCACATCTTCAGAGGCTGTTACACTGCCCACCCCTCCTCTATGATGGTTGTAGATTCCACCTGGGTCATGACTAAAGCTGACTGTGAAAAACATAAGAGTCCCCTATAAAAGGGGTTGTTGAAGGCACATTTAACTTCTTTCTAGAATAGAATGATTTGGAAGCCACGCTAAATCCATTTTTGGTACTAAGATCACATTCTCCAACCCCATAATGCAGACACTGTTTTGTGCCGAGTGATTTGTGGACTTGTTACTAATGTCAGTAAATCCCTCCGACGGTGCCTATATAAAAGGTTACTGTTCACAGATCATAATATTTCCTATAATTCCAGAGTTCAGAAAATCTTGAAGTGGTGCAGGAGCTGTCAATCAAAGCTTGATGTTTATAAACACTGTGGTTAGATCACTTCAAAATCACTAAACCATGAAGATGAATGGAGCAATTCTGACAGCTGGGAATGTGTGGAAGTTGTCAATCACAGCCTAGGGAAATCAATATCAAAAGAAATTAATGAATGGCTTGCAGATCAAAGATCTGAGGGAGTTTAAACCCAGCTGACTGGTTTTCTCTTTTCAGGAAATGACAGATGCTGCTTCCTGTATCTGAGCCAGCAGCTGTATTGCACAGGTGAGTGTTACAGCAGTGATTTATTTCACTGTCTCTGTCTGGATTGCTTACAGATGGGGGGCTTCCTTCTGGGGGTCTTCCTGACGGGGGAGCTTCCTCGGGGGGGTCTCTGTAGGAATCGCTGGGAGTGCAAATCAAGTGAAATTCAGCCCCAGTCGGAGAAAGTAAGGCTGGATTCTCCGTTTCAGCAACTAAATGTTGATGCCAATGGAGCATGTGTGGTCTTTTATGACCACATTTCTGCATGTAACCTCACCGATTCACTGGTGAGAGGCTAGCAGCAGCGTTGGGTGAAATTCCTGGCTCCCGTGCCGAAAAAGGCCAGGTCCCTGGCCGTGCACGTGCACGGCTGACGACCAGCAGCCGTTGGGCTGTACAAAATGGAGCCAGCCGTGCGCAGACCCGACCAGCCATCCACGGCCCCACAGGCTACCCCCATCCCCTCGCGGAAGCCCCCCCGGCCAGCGGCACGAATCCCAGCCGAGTCTGGCGGCGCTGGACACAGTCTGTAGCCGCCATACCGGATTCCCGCACAGCTGAGACCACACGTGTCCCATACCATCGGGAACTCGGCCCATCGGAGGGTGGAGCATCGTAGGAGGGCCAGCCGATGACGCGCCAATGCCGTTGCAGTGGCGTGTGGCGCAATTATGCCATTTACAAGGGGGCGGAGCATGGCTGACCGGTGTCAAACAAGTGCCGGCCCCGATTTGGGTGTCGGAATCAATTCTCCGCCCAATTGCCGATTATGATATAGGTGTTGGGCTACGGAGAATCCAGCCCATAGTCTCCCAAACGGAGAATCTTGCCAATAATTCCTCAAACTGTTGTAAACAATGATTAGTCAACAACTCCTTTATTATTGTGTCATCCAAATACCAGAAAGGTAAAAGGTGAACTAGATGGATCATGGTGTATGTTTCTAACAATTCCTACACTCCTGTGCAACATAGACTGAATTACTCACATATAAAACACTTTCATATCACAATGCTCAAAGTTTCTTTGAGCAGCAACCCAATAATTCATTGCATTTCCAATTTAACTTGATTTTTAAAAGTGCATTTATTTTCTTCAATTTTAGCCCATTATTCACTTCTGTGGCAAAATTGCAATTATTCATAACTCATATCTTCAAATGAAATGTTGAAATGTTGCAAATTTCACAGGCTTCCAATAAATGGCTGAAAAATGGAATTCAAATATCTATTTATTCCCAAAAAACTCATATAACCACAGGATTATGGATAGTATTAGAGAAACTTGCAGAAAAATATCAGGGATTCATCTCCAGAGTCTTATGGGGAAAGAATTGTCATTCTGTCAAAGGTGACTGTCCAGCATGTTAGCAAATGAATGTATGGAATTTATTTTTACAAAGAGTGCTGTGGTGTTCATCCACTGGTTATAAAATTACAAAAATTAAAAAGCAGATGAAAGAGGCTCATATGGATGAGGGGGAAAACGGTATTGAAAGAACTAAGCCATACGAAAAGCGATGAGAGGGATTTTCCACACACTCCCTCACTGCAAGTTTAGCAGCGACCGAGGCGGCTCACATTGGCCACTATGGGATCTTCCGGACTCTCCAATGTCTACGTCATTTTGTGTGGCTTACCAGTCCTGCTGCCGGGGTGGGGGGCGCTTTCGGCAGGATCTTCCAATCCTGCCAGCAGGAAAGGTCGGAGAATCCTACCCTATGTCTACTGGAAGAGCACAGCAAGTCCACAAGGAGCTGTAAGGAGAAGACAGGTTAACGTTTGAAATGAAAGGAAGACAAGTGGTATGGTGTTTACTGGAAGGGGAATGGAAGACAAATGTTGGGATATTTTGCTACAGTTGTACAGGACAATGGCGAGACCACATCTAGAGTACTGTGTTCAATTTTGGTCTCTTTTTTAAGAAAGGATATAAATGCATCAGAATCAGTTCAAAGAAAGTTCATTTGACAGATACCTGGGATGCGGGGGCTGTTATCTTGCAAGGAAAGGTTGGACAGGCTGGAGTTTACAAGTTTGAGAGGCAATTTTATTAAATCATATAAAATTCTGAGGGGGCTGGACAAAGTTGATCTTGAAAGGGTATTTCCACTTGTGTGGGAAAGGCGAGAACTAGAGGACATGGTTTAAAAATAAGGGATCCCGCATTTGAGACAGGGATGTGAGACCAGCATGGCCTTTTGATCCATCGTGATTCTGATGAGCTGCCTTGATAATGAGCATTTGGATGTATTCAAATGGAATTCCCAAAATGCTCCAGTGGGAAAAGCGTGCCGCCACTGAGGGCTGGAGTGGACAATCACAACTAGTTTTTACACTGATGGGAAACAAACTTTATCATTCCTGTGATCATTTCCCCTCGTAACCACCATTAAGCCCACCACAGGCCACTGTTAAAAAACCCCTGGTCAAGAAAAGAAGGTAAATCAGGTTTTCAGAGATAAAGGAAGGGTGCATGTTCCTTTAAGGTTGTGCGGGACTGCTTCTTTAAGCAGCTTGTTTAATAAGATCATAAGAAATAGGAGTGGGCAATTGAGCCTGCTCTGCCATCCATTAAGATCTTGGCTGAGCAGTCAATGGCCTTAACTCCACTTTCCTGCCTGTCCACTGTCACTCTCAACTGTCTTGTCAATCAAAAATCTGTCTTCCTCGGCATTGAATATATTCAATGATCCAACATTCATGGCTCTCCAGAAAGAGAATTCCAAAGACTAATGATCATCCTCCTCTCAGTCTTAAATGGCTCTCCATTCTCAGCAGCTGCCTCTGTTCCTCTGGGGCATGCTCTGCTGCTGCAGCGTCCTCCTCCTCGAGCAGCTCCAGCTCACAACCGCAGGGCATCCCCCAGTGAGGAAGGCCACCATTTCTGTTTGTGTTCCAATATCCGTTGTCTGTAGGAAATGAAAGGCTGACATGTTAGCATGGTGCGTACCACCGTGCCGAATCAGGTCCAACGGGAACATGGTACCCCCGGTTGGCACTGCGAGCTTTGCCCCCATATGATCCACCCCCCCTCCGAACCCAGGCCCCGTCGGTGGCCCGTCCCTGCTGCCAGGAGAACCATCAGCTGGCGCTGACAATGCCAGCGGTAAGCTCAGCGGCACTCATCTGGTGCCACCCATCACGACTACAGTGGCCGTTGCTCTTGAGTGGGGTGCCTGATGCCCCACCAATGGGTGGCAGCCAGCTGGTGGGCTATGGTAGAGGGTGGGTGCGGGGGCTGGTGGGGTGGGAGTTGGGGGTGCAGGATGTGGCAGAGTGGGGGCTGGGATGCAGGGGTGGGGGCACCCATATGGCCGGTGTCACTCTGCAGAACCAGGGTCCGTGGTGGGTGGTCAGCAATATCGCTGCCTTGCAGGCTGTGACAATGGCGGTCCATGCCTGGACACCGCCCCAGTCCTGTAGGGGTCACCTTGCCCCACGGCCTGTTCTCCCATCATCACACACACGCACAGCCAGCTCGGCCTGTGTCCAGCCTGGCAGCCCATGGTCATGCCTTTCCGTGTTCTACCTCCTCTCTCTCTCTCCCTCATCAGCCTCAGTTTCATAATTTTTAAAAGTACAAGTGAACCTCGCTGTCTGGAATTTGCCCCGGAGACTCACGTAGGCCCTGGAGAATACCGGGTCAGGGCCACTATGATATGCCAAGGGCAATTATTGTATTTGCATTTTGGAACACGTTGATACCGCTGTCGAGGCAACATGGAATTGCGGTTTGGCGTGAAACCGATGCTCGTCACCATTTCAGCGGCGGAACCAATTCTACGCCCAATCATATTTGCCGTGGGCAGCACGGTCGCACACGTGGCTAGGACTGTGGCTTCACAGCTCCAGTGTCCCGGGTTCGATTCCCCGCAGTTTCCTCCTACAAGTCCTGAAAGGCGTGAAAGTTAGGTGGATTGGCCGTGCTAAATTGCCCTTAGTGTCCAAAAAGGTTAGGAGGGGTTATTGGGTTATGGGCATAGGGTGGAAGTGAGGGCTTAAGTGGGAAGTGAGTCGGTGCAGACTCGATGGGCCGAATGGCCTCCTCCTGCACTGTATGTTCTATGTATCTATGTATGTATTTCCCGATTTTGGTGTCGTCTGCCGGAGAATCCCACCTAGAATCTAGTCCAGCTTTAAGCTCTGCCAACTAATCTGCATTGCCCATATCATGGAAATTGAAGGAGCGTCTGGGACTCAATGATCATATTGTTCTGAAATTTTAAAAACATGCATCCATATTTGGAACAGCCAAGGAGAGAAAAAATAGAGCAGAACCTGTGGTTACAATGGGTTAGACAACCTGATGGGATATGAGATGCTCATTTTGTTGTCTGTAAAGGTCCTATACAAAATATGATCAGATGATTCCAATCTGCTTTTCACTTGAGCATACGTCCACAGTATAAAATTACCTTAGGCTGTACTACTTATTTCGCTCAGAAAAGGATTAATGCAGTATTGTAACATTAGTGTACCTCATCTGAAGTTGGGTTAGGGCACAGTCAAGCATGTTTTTCTATTTTAATCATGCTGGACCAGGTTTTGTGATGTTTAATATTCACATTGCATGCTCAGCATGGATAGCTGTTCATTTCTCAAAATGAAAAATTCTTAACTTGGTGTGTATAAAATTCACAAGTAACTTTTATTTATTAAAACTGGAGAGCGGACTGAGAAAATGTGAAGTGAATTTAAAATTCTTCAATAATGTATGGTAAATCAATAGTGGAAAAGTATACACAAAAGATTTGAAAGAACAACAATCAAAATTAATTATAATAAATCAGCAGGGGTGCAAGGCAACGGAGGTCAATTTTGGTACAGCAGGGTAAATTCATCGTTGCTCTACATTCAGCAGGACGCTACATTTAAACAAAGTTTGTTTTTTATTTACAGGACAGAAGGGGGCCGTTCGGCCCATCGTGTCTGCACCGGCTCCTGAAAGTGCAACCTAGCTGGTCCCATTCACAGCCAATCTCCGTAGCTCTCTGAGTAAAGAGAAAAGAAGTTTCTCCTGCATCTGACTCCTCACTCTCTTGCTGACCATCTTGAAATTGTGAAATTGTCACTGGCATACCAACTAGTGGAAACAGAATATCCTTCTTTACTTAGGAGGCGGCACAGTGGTTAGCACTGTTGCTCACCGCGCCATGAATCCGGGTTTGATTCCCGGCTTGGGTCACTGTCTGTGCGGAGTCTGCACATTCTCTCAGTGTCTGCGTGGGTTTCCTCCCGGTGCTCCGGTTTCCTCCCACAAGTCCAAAGATGTGCATGTTAGGTGAATTGATCACGCTAAATTGTCCCACAGTGTCCAGAAGTTAGGTGGCGTTGCTAAGTTACCGGGATTGGATGGAGGTGTTGGGTAATTTTTATGTTTGGTAATTTGGACATTCTGATTTCTCCCTCTGTGTACCCGAACAGGCGCCGGAATGTGGTGACTAGGAACTTTTCACATTGCAGTGTTAATGTAAACCTACTTGTGACAATAAAGATTATTATAAGATGTGGGCTTAGGTATGGTGCTCTTTCAGGGGTGGGTGTAGACTCGATGGGCCGAATGGCCTCCTTCTGCACTGTAAATTCTATGATGTCTACCCTGTCAAAATTGTTGAGAATTTTGAATACCTCAATAGGGTCACCTCTTAATCTTCTCAGTCCAATTTCTCCAATCTTTCCTTGTTTCTAAAATTCTTCATTCCTGGAATCATTCAAATAAATCTCCTCTGCACTCTCTCCAGCTTTCGCATCCTTCTTTAAATGAGGTGCCCAGAACTGAATGATGTACTGGCCTTGGAAAAGGTCCAGAGGAGGTTCACAAGAATGACCCCTGGAATAAGGAGCTTGTCATATGAGGAACGGTTGGGGACTCTGGGTCTGTACTCGTTGGAGTTTAGAAGGATGAGGAGGGATCTTATTGAAACTTGCAGGATACTGAGGGGCCTGGATAGAGTGAACGTGGAGATGATGGTTCAACTTGTAGGAAAAACAAGAACCAGAGGACACAATCTCAGACTAAAGGGACGCTCCTTTAAAACAGAGATGAGGAGGAATTTCTTCAGCCAGAGGATGATGAATCAGTGGAACTCTTTGCTGCAGAAGGCTGTGGAGACCAAATCACTGATTGTCTTTAAGACAGAGATAGATATGTTCTTGATTAATAAGGGGATCAGGGGTTATGGGGTGAAGGCAGGAGATAGAGGATGGGAAAAATATTTGCCATGATTGAATGGCGGAGAAGACTCGATGGGCTGAGTGGCCTCATTCTGCTCCTATGTCTTATGGTCTCATGATCTTATATAAATCAGAAAATGCATGGGTACCACTGAGCTCTGGGGAACATCACTTTCAACTCATCTCCAGTCTGAAAAATGCCCATGTATGTCTACTCTTTGTTTGCTATCTCTTAGCTGCTAAGGACCCATCAATCACAAACATTTTTAACTTGCTAACAACTGATCTGCCATGTGGCATTGTAATAAATGCTTTCTGAAAGTCCAAGCATACAACATCCATGGCACTACCTTCGTCCACTCTCTGTCACATCGCCAAAGAACTCAATTAAGTTTATCAGACATGACCTGCCCTTGCCAAAGCCATGTTGATTATCTAGTATTAACTTATTTTTCTCTATCCCGTATTATGGCCTCCATCAGTTTTCCCACTATTGATGTCAAGCTACAGGTCTGTAGTTTCCTGGGTTATCTTTTGCCCCTTTCTGAATCAATTGCATCACATTTGCAATCTTCCAGTCCCCTTGGACTAATCCAGTGTTCTGAGAAGCCTGTAAAATTTGCTCCCTTAGCAACCTAGGATGCATCCCACCCGGGCCTGGTGACTTCTCTACCTGGAGTGCTGCCAGCTTTTTTAGCACCTTTTCGTTATCTATCACTATACTGTTCAGTTGTTCAATGCACATTTTCAATTGGGCCATTGTCACCATCTTCTAATTTGGTAAAGACAGAGCAAAGTACTCATTTAATACCACTGCCATACCCTCCGCATCAGTGTGCAGTTTACCCTTTGTGGTGATATGATTTGCATAGCTGTCTGCCTTTGGGGAAGAACACCGGCTTACCATTGGCCCTGGTCGGTCATTGCCTCTCGACCGATGGGTTGAGACCAGTCATGTGACAACTCTCCGATTGGTCGAGAGGCTGAGTTAACCACGCCTCCTTGCTGAGGTATAAATAGTCAAACGCCCGGCGGTCGTCCATTTTATTGTAGACAACCGCAGGGCTAAGTTCTAGCTTATTAAAGCCTAACTTTTGTAAAGCAACTCGTCTCTCGTGCAATTGATGGCTTATGACCCTGCTTGTCCTTTATGGGCCCCACTCTATCCTTCACTAATCTTTTACCATTAATTTGCTTGAAGAATATTTTACTATTTGTTTTAGCACAGCCTGAAATCATTTCCTCATGCTTCATCTTAGCCTTCCTTATTCCAGCCTTAGCCTCTCTCTTGCTTTTGAGAAACCCTTCCTGATTTCTATTGTTATAATTATTCTGGCATGAATTATATGCCTCTTTTTTCTTCCTTATTTTATCATCAATATCCTTAGTCATCCAGGGTACTCTAGCTTGCATACCCTGTATTTATTTCTCATGGGCATGTACCTATCTTGCACCCTATTAATTTATCCTTTGAAAGTCTCCCAGCGAAATATGTTTCCAATCAACCTGCTCCAGTTCAACTTTTAGACCCCTGAAATTTGCTCTTTTCCAGTCTGGGATCTTAACCCGTGACTGATTTTTTTTCCTTTTCCAGCTTAATATTGAATTGTATTCTATTAATTGTCGCTACTCCCCAACACCTCCACCACTCTCATGTTTTCCATCTGCCCTGACTCATTTCCTAGGACCAGATCCAGCACAGCTTGCTCCCTGGTTGGATTGGAAATGTACTGTACAGAATGTACAGAATTTCTCCCCCTTTTGTGCCCCACAGTCTACCCATTTCCCAGTCTACCTTAGGGTAATTGAAATCTCCAACAATCACAACCCTACTTGCCCTGCAGGTTTCCATAATCTGTCTTCAAATACTCTCTTCCACTTCCTCCCCACTATTTGGAGTTCTATAGTAAAAACTAGGCAAGGTCACTTCTCCCTTCCTGTTTCTCACCTCCAACCATATAGATTCTAATTATGAAACAGCATCACGTTCAAGAGCTATGATACTATCCTTGACCAAGACTGCTGTACTTCTTCCCTTTTTACCCATCCTATTCCTACTAAAAACTTTATAACCCAGGGTGTTAAGTATCCAGTCCTGTTCTGGCTTGAGCCATGTTTCTGTCAATGCAACTATGTCATATGTCCCGAGAGCGATTTCTGCTCCAAGTTCCACAATTTTGTTCACTACACTCCGTGCATTTACATCCATCAATTGAACCCTGCCCTTGTCTCTTTCTTACCCTTTGAAGGCAACCATTTCTTTGTTCACTATCAAGACTCAAGCCTTCTCTCACTTCCTTTTCCCTATTCCCCATCACTGGTACTCCTAAAACTAGGCCGATTGGTTAACCCACCCCTGCCTTACAAGTTTAAATCCACCTCCACGACACTACACTACACTAATTACTCTCTTCACTATGAGTTGGGGAATTATGATCACTTCAAGTTGAAGGCCCCGTTTAATAAAAACTAAAGTGTTTCTCTAGAAAAAAGGCAGCTGCCTGTAAGGATTCTGCCAAGATGACCATCACCAGCTACAAACCAGAGGCTTTGAACAACCAGCATCCTGGGAGAAGAGCCTGCTGCAAAGAATTCATCATTGGAAGCATAGACCTTTAACTTTTGACCTTCACCCTTATTCCCCCCCCCTCCCCCTTCTGTATTTGTCTACCTTGTGTGTGTGGGTAGAGGGTAGGGCAGTTAAAATGGAGCGAGGTATAAGCTTGACATTAAGCAATTTGTGTTTACTGTGTATTGCATATTTCTTCTAGTTATAAATAAACAGTAATTATGTTCAATCCGGTGACCATAATTACTGGGCAGCCAAGGGCCAAAGATTTGAGGAATTTTTACAAGAATTATTGGTTAATTTACTTATGTTGTGACTCCAGGGCCTGTGGGGCTGGAAGTGACCACATTCTGGCCCACGGTGTCGGAACGCCACCCAACCTAGTAAAGACATCATTGTTTAATTTGGGCTTTGAGTGCTGTCTCAATATTTCTCGTAATTTTCATATCAAAACTGTAGGGTAACCTATCAAGGGTGGAAGCTTATGTCTTATATTCGATCCTGCACTTTGTGATCTTTATGCTCACGTCTCAGGGGAAAAGTATTTACCCACAACCTACTGATGCAGCGCGATGATGCTGCAAACTGAGCCACAACTGATACTGAAGATAATCCTGCATCTACAAATGTAAAAATGGCAAATGTCACCTCTTTAAACATTATTCTAAGAATACAGAAAGCAGGAAAGCAGAGAGTGAGAACAAAAGATAATTATTCAGAGTGAGAAAAGGTGGGAAATGGTATTCCATAAAGATCGGTGTTGGTTCCAACGCTTTTCAAATTTTACATCAATGATTTGGACTTTGGAATCAAAAACACAAAGATGAAATTTGCAGAAGGCACCAAAATGGAGGGAATAGGGAATGCTGAAGAGAACCACAACAAATTGCAGCAGGACATTAGTAAACTTGCACAGTGGGCAAATAATTGGCAAATTAAGTTCAGTACAGATAAATATACAGTAATACATTTTGATTAGAAGAATAGGGAGGTCACTTGTTACTTGGCAGATGCAACTCTAGGTGGGGTAGAAGAACAAAGAGATCTTGGAGTACAAATGCACTAATCACTAGAATCATTCAGAGGCACCACAGGTTAGCAAGCCATTTAAAAAAAAACAAGCCAGACCTGCTGGGTTTTATTTCTGGAGGGTTGGAATTGAAAAATAGGCAAATTAGACTGAACCTGTATCAAAACTTGGTTAGGATGTGGAGGCATTGGAGAGTGTGTAGAAAATCTACACGGATGCTACCAGAGATGCTTGAGTACACATATCAGGAAAGGATTAATAAGTTGGATCTCTCCTCCCTTGCAAAAATGAAGGCTGGGCTGTATCCGAGCAGTGGTCATTAAAATGATGGAGTAGATCCAGAGAAAATGTTTCCTCTTGTGAGGAAGAACATAACTAAAGGCCATCCATATAAGGTAGTCATCAAGAAACACTATATGGAACTCAGATGAAACCTCTTCACCCCAAGAGTGGGAAGGATGTTGAAATCGCTAGCACAAGGATTGGTTGAATTAAATAATAGATCCATTTAAGAGGAAGCTAGACAAGAATATGAGAGAGAAATAAACAGATGGCTAATATGATACACTTAGAACATCGAACATAGAACAGTACAGCACAGAACAGGCCCTTCGGCCCTCGATATTGTGCCGAGCAATGATCACCCTACTCAAGCCCACGTATCCACCCGATACCCGTAACCCAACAACTCCCCCTTAACCTTACTTTTTTTTTAGGACACTATGGGCAATTTAGCCTGGCCAATCCACCTAACCTGCACATCTTTGGACTGTGGGAGGAAACCGGAGCACCCAGAGGAAACCCACTCACACACGGGGAGGACGTGCAGACTCCGCACAGACAGTGACCCAGCCGGGAACCGAACCTGGGACCCTGGAGCTGTGAAGCATTTATGCTAACCACCATGCTACCGTGCTGCCATACTTAGTTGAGAAAAGATGGGAGGGGGTTCCAGTGACACATAAGCACCAGTACAGTCCGGTTGGCCAAATTGGATATCCAGCACAGAAACAGGCCAATTGAATCCTTTGTAATATTTACATTCTTTTTAAAATAAATTTAGAGTACCAAATTATTTTTTTCCAATTAAAGGGCAATTTAGCATGACCAATCCACCTAACCTACACATCTTTGGATTGTGGGGGTGAAACCCAGGCAGACATGGGGAGAATGTGCAAACTCCACACAGACATGACCCCAGGCCGAGATTGAATCGGGGTCCTCAGCGCCGTAAGCAGCAGTGCAAACCACTGCAATATTTACATTCTTAATGTCTGATTAATAATAATAATAGTCCACTGTGTCAATATTATTTTAGTCTGTTTATTTTAATTGTCTATTTTATTATGCAAGTTTTATTGGTTGCCATAGTGATAGTCAGAAATTCTGAGGGACCATGTTTGATCTGTATTTTGTGTCAGCTACAGAGTACAAAGATGTCTGGTGTCCCAGAAATCTCAATGGCAATTATAAGCCTGGCGTTGCTATGGCTACAGCTGACATTTTAATGCTGAGAGCAAGCCCATGTATTTTCACCCTTGCCTGTACTTTGCAAGTAAGTATCTCTCATCATGCTCTCACCTACAAAAATTATACGTCACGTTGGCTTAGCAATCATTTAATGCACTGCATTATTCCAAACTAGTCACAGAGGCAAGTAATGTGTCCAAAGTGCTGTATGTTTAAGCCATTCTTGCATGAGGGCTGCATAGATCTGTGTACAGGTATGCTGACCATACTGGATAAATCACAGTCACTTGCACCTATTCATGGCACTATGTGTGTCTCATAGTTATTCATTAATGCCAGGACAATATTGACCAGTAGTGAACGAATGTAGGTAATTTATTGTGTGCCAGGTACTTTCCCTGAATAGGGAGTTAGAGGTACAGGACAGGGAGCAAGGGGTTGCTGCACTGTGCTAGCTGGCAAGGGTATAAGGTTTGAATTATTAAAAAAACGTTTGAGATGGTCTCCCTCACTGTTGATTCTAAAGAAACTAAAACGCAGCTCTGGTTCTCCAACCACATTGTGAGGCAGGCACCCCATTTAAATGTAATTAGTTCACAGCTTGTGTGCCATGGCTCCAGTTACTCTTTGCACTTGCCATCCTCATTAGGGTGCACTATGATCCTCAGGGCCCTGCAATTGTATCATTGACCCCATATTGTTCTTTTAGATTTAGATTTATTGCCATGTGTACTGAGGTACAGGAAAAAGTATTGTTCTGCTTACAGTCCAGTCAGATCATACCATACATGAAAAACATAGGACATACGATAGATACACAATGCAAATATACAGATATAGACATCGGGTGAAGCATACAGAGTTTAGTGCTACACAGTAGAGCAGATGCGTGGAGAGATCAGTTCAGTCCATAAGAGGGCCATTCAAGAGTCTAGTAGCGGTGGGGCAGAAGCTGTTTTTGAATCTGTTACTGCGTGTTCTCAGACTTTTGTATCTTCTGCTTGATGGAAGAGGTTGGAAGAGAGAATACCCTAGATTGTGGTGGGGGGGGGGGGGGGGGGTCTTTGGGGGGCCTATTTTCCCGAGGCAGCAGGAGTTACAGACAGAGTCAATGGATGGGAGTCACTTTCGGGTGATGGACTGGGCTGTGTTCGTGATTCGCTGTAGTTTTTTACGGTCTTGGCCGAGTAGTTGCCATACAAAGCTGTCATGCAGCCAGATAGGATGCTTTCTATGCTGCATCTGTAAAAATTGGGAAGAGTCAATGTGAACATGCCGAATTTCCTTAGTTTCATGAGGAAGTATGGGTGTTGTTGTGCTTTCTTGGTCGTAGCGGTGACGTGGATGGACCAGGACAGATTGCTGGTGCACACCTAGGGATTTGAAGCTGTCAACTATCTCTCCCTCAGCACTATTGATGCAGACAGGGGTGTGTATGATACTTTGTTTCCTGAAGTCAATGACCAGCTCCTTTGTTTTGCTGGCATTGAGGGAGAGGTTGTTGACATTGCACCATGCCACTAGATCCTCTATCTCCCTCCTGTACTCTGATTCATCATTGTTTGAGATCAGATCCACTATGGTCATGTCATCAGCAAACTTGTAGATGGAATTAGAGCTGAATTTTGCCACACAGTTGTGTGTACAGAGAGTATAGTAGGGGGCTAAGCACGTCGCCTTGCGGGGCGCCGGTGTTGAAGACTATTGTGGAGGAGGTGCCATTGCTTATCCTTACTGATTGTGATCTTTCGGTGAGGAAGTTGAGGATCCAGTTGCAAAGGGAGGAGTAAAGTCCTAGGTTTTGGAGTTTGAATACGAGTTTGGTGGAATTATGGTATTCAAGGCAGAGCTGTAGTCAACGAAAAGGAATCTGATGTAAGCGTCATTGTTGTCGAGATGCTCCATTGATGAGTGTAGGGACAGGGAGATGGCGTCTGCTGTTGACCGATTGTGGCAGTTTGTGAATTGCAGTAGATCAAGGCATCCTGGAAGCATAGACTTGATGTGTCTCATGACCAACCTCTCGAAGCACTTCATCGCAATTAATGTCAAGGTCACCAGATGGTAGTTGTTGAGGGACATTGCCTGGTTCTTCTTTGGCACCGTTATGATCGTGGTCTTCTTGAAGCAGGAAGGAACCTCGGAACGGAGTAGGAAGAGGTTGAAGATGTCCGTGAACACACCCGCCAATTGGTCCGCACAGGATTTGATTGCACGATCAGGGTCTCCATCAGGACACGTTGTCCCCCCTCCCCCCACCCCCACCCACGCACCCCACCAAGACTGAAACCCCACCCTGGACTGAGAATCGCAAGGGCCAGGTCCAAAATGTCCGTATGGATTACCTCCCCGGAGTCTATAGAGGGATTGTCCAGGCATTGCGGGGCATGTGGCCAAAGAGCCGTAGGGAACATAAGGCACAGATCAGCCAGGAACACGGTGCCCCAGTCAAGGCAGGCAGCAACCAAGGGCTCGCACTTTCCACCTGGACCAGCCAGAGGAAGAGGGTATGCAGCTGAATTGCATTGTAGCAACCACTGTGCAACTTAATAGGCATCCATTAGACATGGAACTAGACACGGGAGCTGTGGTTTCAGTTATTGGAAAGCAGACCTTTGATAGGATAAAGACAGAGGTACAGCAGTTCGATCTGCAGGACCCCAAGGCTTGATTACCGATGTACAGCAGTGAACTGTTAGCCATTGTACGGACCACAATGACCCCATTAGTTTCCGGATAACAGTCAGTGAGAATTCCATTGATCATAGTCAAGGTCCACGGCCCCAGCTGCTAAGCCGCGATTGGCTAAAATGCCTACAATTGGACTGACTGCAATTTTTCCAAATTGGATCCAGAGGCCTATACGAAGTATGAGGAAAATACCCTGAGTTTTCCAATTTGGACTGGGGAAAATAAAAGGGGCTACGGCAAAAATTCAGGTCGACTTGGACGGACATTCAAGGTACTTTAGGCCGTCGAGTTATGCTTTGTTAGCAAAAGTTGAGGCCGTATTCAGCCAGTTTGAAGGCCTTGGGATTATTAGACCAGTGCGTTTTGCTGATTGCGTGTTGCCTGTGGTCCCGGTGCTCAAACCAGACAAGATGTTCAGACTGTGTGGGGACTATAAGTTGATGGTCGATTGGCCTGGATCATTACCGATGCCTCACATCGAGGACCTATGCACAAACCTGGCCGGTGGACACTCATTTATGAAGCTCAATATGAGCCATGAGCACTTGCAGTTAGAATTGTACCCTGCTTCACGTAAATACGTGACTATAAACACCCATAGAGACCTATACGAATATACCAGACTATCCTTTGGAGCATTAAGTTAAAATCTGGATTCACATGTCAATCAGTGATAATGTCCAAATAAAAGTGAAAACTAAAAGAAAAAAAGCCAGAACTTCTGTTGGCTTTCATATCCCTGGGATATACAAAGCATTTCATAGCCAATTAAGTATTTTTGAGATGCAGTCACTGTTGCAGGTAAACATGGCAGTCATATGGCGCACAGCAAGGTCTCTAAATTGCAATGGTATAAAGGAACGGATAATCTGTTTTAATTAACACTGGTCAATGTACAGAGAGAACGTGCATGCCCTTCTTCAAAGAGTGCAATGGGATAAGCAATTAAACCTTTATGACAAAGAATAAAATTGGTTCAGTTCTAACATTCAATGGCGATAATTGCAAATTGTTCACTGGAGAACAATTATAATTTCTCGGACATCTCCAGTAATTTTACATTTTGGGATTAAGTGGTCTACTTGTCCAGATTATTACTGACAAAGTGAAATTACTTTGAAGGTTGGTCCACATAAGTAAAATAGAGCATATTCTCAGAAAGGAAGATGCAGGGCCGGACTTTCCAGCCATTCCCGCCAGCGGGATCTTCCGGTCCCTCGGAAGGCGACCCCCCCCACCCCAACGTGGGCTTTTGTAGTGGCAGGACAGGTGAGCCATGTGAAAAGCCATAGACATCAACGGGACCAGACAATCCCATTGTAAACCACTTCCACCACTGGAAAACACCACGAGGAGGCGATGGTGAAAACTCCCACCCTTGCAATTTGTAAGTGCTTTTCGCAATCCCAGGGTGTCCTAATGTTGCTTTATAACCAATTAAGAACTTTCTAAAGTACAGTCACATTGTTGTAATCTAGGCTAAATAATAGACAGTACAAATCTTGTATGTAGAATAGAAAAAGGGGAAAAATACGCTTCCTGAAATTTTACTTTCAGTCTTCTATTACAGTTTATGTGAACTTTCTCTCACTTCCTGGTAAATAATATGCTGTTTTGAAGTAACAATTTGGGATGAGGCTCAGGATCTGAAATATTGGTCTCAAATGCGTACAGATCTTTAACCATCTACTCCAGAACTCAAAATTAGCAGGCAAATCCAAAAGACTTTTTTTTTACCTGAAGCTCCTTGGCAATGAAAATACTAAAATAAAATCATGCATTCATATCGCACTTTAAGCTGGAAAATATCAGAAAGGAAGAATGCAAAAATGGAGGCAGAGCCAAACTGAGTCATACAGAAAGCACTGTCAAAAAGGAGACTTCTAAAGGGACAAAGGGAGGTGGAGAGACAGAGATGTCTAAGGAAGGAAATCCAAAGTGAACATTTGTGACCGAAGCAATTTTAGTCAATTTGAATTGTTTTTTGGAGCAAGCAAGGATATGGATTAAAGGCTTGCCCTGTCCATGCTGTGCATTTCCTTTGTAACTCTGAGGAAGGAATAACATTTTTTTTTTAAGTTACTAATGGTGGAATCAAGGGTAGGGCTGGGGATGCAAAGAAGCAAAGTCAGAGGAATTGAGAGTTTAGTCAATTGTAGGCAATGAAAGAATTGAAGCTGATGGACAAAATTTTAAAATCTGAGGCATATGGGGATGCATCATTCGATTATGCTCCTGGTTGCTGAGTGTCGTTTTAATGGTTCTCCGCCTCAAACTGGGGCCTCCGCACAAGTTTCATCAGCCATGACCTCAGTGGTTAGGCCTTGTCGCCAACTAGCCAACCCCTTACCAGAGAGAGCACCTTAAAGGTGTCAGGAACCCTGAGTGTGCCAGGATGTAAGCGTCATGAATGTTGCGTCAGTAACATACGCTGATGTGCAGTTGGTGATCACAGTTGAGTTGGTGTTCTGAGGGTGACATACATACCATGAATAACCCTGGGGCATGTCAGCAATGACAGATAATCAAGTAGCTCAGGCACCCTGGTGTGCCCAGTCCTAGTTAATGTGGATATAAATATATGCACAGGACACCTGTTACATCTCAGATGCACCTGTGTGCATACCTTTGCAAAGTCCTGCACAGGTTCCTGCTCAAGCCCTGAAATGAGCCAGAGACATAGGAAGTTGAGAGCAACCATCAACCTGATGGCAACCGGGAGCGAGTCCTCCTCCTAAATCTTGTGGCGCCAGGTGCACAGTTGCTGCATGGTCTCCTTGGTGAGGCGGAGTTGACGCCAGCACTCACGGTCCCGCAGCTCCATGAAGACCAAGTGTCGACGATAGAAAGGTGGCCTGTGTGGCACCGCCTTTGTAACTCCTCCTCGACCTAGTGAATGGCTGGTACCTGAGCCTCAACAGCTGGTCCTTGCTGTTGTGAGGCTGACTCTTGTCATGCAGGGTCTCCTCTGGGCTGGCCCTGAAACTCTCACCACTGTGAATCCGCGACAGTAGCAGCAGCCAAGTAGATAGGTAGCATGGGAGGTTGAGTTCCAAATTCCCTTTCTATGCGGGTAGGGGGTGAGACAGATACTATCATCAAGGTGAGGTTTCCTTTCACCATCCAATCCCCCTAATTACTTTGTCATCCTCACCATTCCACCCCCTCCCCACCCCCCACAGTCCCTTCTATATCATGTACTTGAAACCGCAACCCTGTCCCATCAGTGACTTGCACTTGGCCATTGATGTGCAAAGCCTCTATCCTCACAACCAGGCCTTGCCAAATGGGGTACTGGTGGCTGTCACAACAGTTGTCAGCTCAGTGGCCCCTGTCCTGGCTCTCCCAGTGGGGTCTACTGTGGGTCCACTCTTATTCCCATTGAATAAGCCTTGTGCCACTCCATCAAAACAGTGGCAGCTGCTTGTGTGGTGGATGTTTTCATACTGTGCAGACATACGGCTCTATGCGAAGAGACTGGTGTGCGCATACATCCTAAGATGGGGGTCACTGAGGGATGTGCCTATGCTAGGAGCTTGGCTGCAGTGTGATGTGCAGTGGGTGTGACACAAATGTTGTGCCAGAGGGCGGTTCAGGTTTCCTGGGTGGGCGTGGGATCCAAAACTCACACTGTGTGATACCAATGGGGCAGGGTTGACCTGGAGCGATCATCTGATCCTTAGTAGTGGTTTAGCTGATGGTCTCACTAATGAGGATGTTACTCCTCCGTGGGAGGGGCTCTGTGCCGGGGAGGGTACCACTGGTGCATGTGGTCTTTGTGTGGGGTTAGCTCTGTTAATCCCCTGCTTCTCTGCTGTGGAACTGGGCATCTAAGGTGTGCAATAAGGAATCCCAATACCTGCCGATTGAGCATGGCTGCGCCCATCCCCTTGATTAGACTGCTGATACATAAGGGTTTCTAAATGGGTGGGGTAGATAGGACAGCGATGCTGCCCAGTGTCAATCTGATTTTGGCCCAACATGGGATTCTCTACGCAATCAAAATTCCCGATCTCAGCATCCGGGAAATGGGAATCCCGCCCATAATCTATCATATTGTTCGTAGATAAAAAATAGTTCATATATAATTTTAGCCCCAAATAATTTATATGTTGTTTGCTTTTCATATTAATTTAACAATACTTTTTTGTTTAGTTTGTAATACTCAGTTTGCTTTTGTCCATAAATATTTACTTGTGCTAATTTGCATTTATCTTGTCATTTTCAAACCTCGCTTTAATTTCTGGTGGAGATTTCCAATTTAGCTCTTTGTGAAGCCTGGCTAATGAAAATCTAGGGTGAAGGAAGGGAAGTTATTGGAGTCATTAAAACCAAACTTATAATTTGTTCTGGGCTGCTTTCTTTTAAGACTTTCTTAAAATATGCATTTTTAAGGGGCTTTTAATGATGAACTATCAATGCAGCTGCATTTTGATATTTTACTGGATTTGGATTTGGTAGAATTTTGTTTGTTAGAAGTATATGTATGGACAAAACCCATACAGATGTACTGTCATTTAATTTTAAACCTTAACAATGTAATATTCAGTGCTTCACTTTTCACTTAAGAAAAATTACTTCCACCACCTTCCATTTTATAGTGGCCATTAACTTTCTGTATGCATGCCTCAATTATTTGAATGTCAATATGGTTTATTGGATTTCCAGTCTTTCGAGCTACCCATTCAGTTTGATTTGGCTTCCTTCTTAATTTAACAATGCACAATCAACATTTGGATTTTTTTTTCATTCATCACAAGATTTGAAATGATTAGACATTCCATAATTCTCCCACTGCATCTTTCGTGAAAGACCAGCAGAACACCCCAGGTAACAGCAGAGAAACAGCTGTGCTAGATCATCAGTCCTTGGGTGTCCTACCTGCTGAACCTGGGCCATCTCTTATAGGGCAAATGCTTTTTTAATGGCAGGGAGGGAGCGACTCCTTACATTTTCCTACTCAGTGTCATAATATACACACAAGCATATGATGGTGCACAGACAGACATTGATTGACACACAGGATGACCAATTAACACACAGAACACAGCAGCCAATCACTCAGGTGGCACAGTCGGTGCTCGGCATTAGATACTTAATCTCTCAAGGAAATATTTTTTTTTTTCGGTTGGCCCTTTTACTTAAGAGGCAGAGAGGAACACAGTTGCAGTGAGATCAGCTGCCCCTCCCCCCCCCCCCCCCCCCCATCATTGGGGTGGGCACTGATGTTTCTGCTCCCACAGAGCTTGCGGTTGTTGGCTATGAAGCTATGTTTATATTTGTGGCTGCCCATGCTTTGCTAATTATGTGCTCGCAAAGTACAAAAGCCATACTTTCTCTTTGGTGGTATTCATGACCACCAGAAGTTTCAAAGTGCTTTACAGCCAATGAAATACTTTTGGAGAGTAGTCACTGTTGCAACTTGGAAAGCACAGCAGCTAAATTTCACACAGCAATCTGCTCGGATCATATAATCTGTTTTTGGAATGCTGACTGAAAGAATCATATTTACCAGGAGGCTGAGGAGAACTCCACAGCTCTTCTTGGAAATGTACCATGGGATCATCTATATTCAGACAAATGGACAGACTGGACCCCAGTTTAATATCTCACCTGAAAGCTGGTACCTCAAACAGTGCAGCACTTTCCCTGTACTGCATTGCAGATTTTTGTTCTCAAGCTTGGAGTGGAAATTGAAATCAAAATTGTGCGACTCTGAAGCAGGCGTATGACCAACAGAGCCATGATTAACATTAGCCTTACAAACTCTTACAGGACCAAAGCTAGAGGCATCAATGTGCTCCCTCATGTATTGATATATTTCTGTATCCTTGTCTCAAAGTGTCTCATTCTTCGCTTGTTACAATATCGGCATGGTGGCACAGGGATTAGCACTGCTGCCTCACAGCACCAGGGACACCAGTTCAACTCCAGCCTCAGGTGACTGTCTGTGTGGAGTTTGCACATTCTCCCTGTGTCTGCGTGGGTTACCTCCGGGTGCTCCAGTTTAGTCCCACAGTTCAAAGATGTGTAGTTTAGGTTGACTGGCCATGCTAAGTTGCCCCTTAGTGTGTCCAAAGGTTAGGTGGGGTACGATTTTAGGGTGGGGAGGGCCTAGGTAAGGTGCTCTTTTAGAAGGTCCGTGCAGACTCGATGGGCCAAATGGCCTCCTTCTGCACTCTGGGGTTCTAATAATAAAAAATAAATTTCAAAAAATATTGTGCTATGTGCAGCTAAGTATTATTTCATTAATAATTTGCTCTCATTTTCTTTGCATAAAGTCATTCGAGAATATAGACCATATTGTATATCATCGAGCTTCTAAATTCTAATTATGTATATATGCACAAGATCTCTCCATAAGGTAATGCTGAAGAATCAACTGCTTAGATTTATCTGTCTTGTTTTGCACACCTCCTCTTCATTCATCCTCGTCATCTTCAACTGCAGCACAATATGTAAAGTCTAGCATCGATTAGTTTATGTATTTTGACTGAGAACAAGCTCGATAGAAGGATTAAATGTCAGCAAGTCCCCATATGGTCAAACATGACAGATATTTTTTCCTGATCATTTATTTATATACATAATAAAAGAAGTGAAAATCACAACCTGCGGATTTTCAGTGCTGATATAACACATCAGCACTATGCCTTCATGGCATATTTCAGCATCTCACATACTTCAGAATAAAAATGCAGCAAATATGACAGCATATTAATGTGCATGTGCTGTTTTATACTGTATTTTTACTGTTATATTTCTCATAGATGTAACTCTTACAATGAGCATTCATTCTCGTGACAGAATAATCAAAAATTCAAGATTAGAACATCTCTCTGTTAAGTGCACAGCTAAAATGGTTATTCTTTCATCCAGTAACAAAATAATATTGAGAGGAAATTTCCTCAGATATATCTGCTGATTTAACTTCCTCTCATGTACAGGGAAATGTTGGGCATGATTTTCCCACCGTGTTGCACCCGGGACCGATCACGTTGCGCCGGGAGCATTGCGGGAGAGGCTCAAATCGGGCTTCGCACCAGGCGCAAAACCGCACGTGAGTCACCCACAGGTGATGCACGGCACGACCTGCATCATGTTCTCACTGGCTGTGATCCAGATGCAGTGTAGGAGGGTTCCTGTCACCTGTACTTCCCCCAACACCCACGCTGGGCAACCCCAGCCCGGTTGCGCGCTGGCAAAAAAATGCTTGGCACCTTGTCAGTGCCAATTTAGCAGATTGGAACTGCCCCTGCCAGATGACAGTGCCACCTGGATACCTTGGCAGTGCCAGGTTGGCACCCAGATGGCACTGACAGTACCAGGCTGGCATCACAAGGGTGCTCAAGTGGCACCAGCAGTTCCAGGGCACCACCCTGCCCAAAGGACATGCAGCTGGGGGCCTCCAATCCCATTGGAGACCCGACGAATACCATTCTGTCTGGTCCCCTTTTGTGGTGACTGGTGCTGAACGGCACTTGCCCAAGGTCTCTAAGGTAAAGGGGTTGAATCCCAAAGCCTCAGGAACCTCAGAATTCTGCACATTAGAGAAAGGCTTACTGCCTCACTCTGATATGCAGATTCGCTAAAAGGTGATTCCGCCCGTGATGCCTCGCAAGATTGCGGGGTCCCTCGGCTTTCAACGTCCACGCTGCACCACAGTGAGCCAATTTTCCAGCGCAGCATGACCGTTGGAGGGCGCCCTCATTTATTTTTTGGCGAGAATTGCGCCCCTAGGTAAAATTAAGATTAAGTTTCTTTCTACACACAAAGCCATTACAAACTGCTTCAAAAGATGGTGAAAGCAGATCTTATATTCACCTTCATAAGAAAATAAGACATACACTTAAAAAGAAGGAATTTCCAGGGTTATGGATAAAAGAGCAAAGGTGTGGAACTAATTTGAAAACTCCTTCAAAGAGATTACGCAGACATAATAAAGCACAAAAGGAGGCCAATCCCAATTACTGAAACAGGGCCCATTATCTGTCACACTTTTAATGGAATACCATGTCGAGCAAACACAGACTTCGGCGCTCTTATGACTGAGTGAACAAAATCTGACAATATTATGACTTCAGGATAATGGGAATAGTAATCAATCATTATTAAATCATTCTCTCTGAAATAGAACAGGTTCATCCCAACCTTTGACTATGGGTTTGTGACTACCTCACTTGTGTAGCCATTTAAGATGGCCGCCTGCAAAGGACCATGGGAATTATGGCCAACCCAAGACTCAGACAGATACAGAGCTTCTGTGTATTTGAAATGCAGTTAGCTCGACCTGATCGAAACCCCCGCTCATTTGCATTCTAATAGCCCATTTCCCCAGGACAATAGGACTGCACTCAAGAAACTAGTACAGCCACAGACTGATCGGCACCACTCCCATTACTCAGAGAACTCAACCGCCAAGATTAATGACTGCTAAGGACCTGCCCAGCCATCAAGGCATCCGCCCCTTTATTAGCCGAAATTGAAGGCAGTGATCGAAGCCCTGCCGAATTATTGGTTCCAAAATTAAGGACCGTCCCAAAGAGCGCGAAACCCTAGAGGGATAAAAGGGGACACAGCCTTGTGTCAGTCTTTTTTGGACCCGGCCTGTGCCAGCCTCCTTCGAATCAGGCCTGTGCCAACCAAACTGCAGCATAACGACTAGACAGCCAAGTTCAAGACCAACGATCAAAGATCAAAGACCAACAGAGACAGAGCCACTTCTTCAAACCAGCCACGTTAGATCAAGATAAAGGTCTTATCCACTTGCACAGTGCCGGTCGCCTGAAGTTAAGTATAGGTTATTGTAGTTGATAGGTGTAGTTTAACTTGTAGTACATTGTGCTTGCATGTTGAAGTAACCCCTGTGTATAACTAAACCATCTTTGAACTTGAACTAACTAACTGGTTGTGTGGTCATTTGACCGATATACGGGAAAGCCTTATGGTTCAGTAAGAGAAACAGAAACACCCACAGTATTGGCGACGCTGTTGGGACATAACATCATATCATAAAAAGAGCCTCAGTTTCATATTGGCGACGCTCGTGGGATAGTATTCCATTAAATTGGCAACACTTGCTACAAAGGCTTCTTTACACTGGGATGGTTGATGTGTTTGACAGACACTGCACTCTTGCACGTGGTTGCCAACATCGCTATTGACACTTGCCCAATATACTGACTACCTGGCACGTCTTCTGTATCCCTTGATGCCCATCATGTACCTTTTCTAGAATATTTATTGATAGGCAGGGTGGTTTAAAATTCTGTCTCCTTTCAACAGGAATCCATTTATAACAGTCAGGTCATCCTTAGTACTTTTAAAACTGCTGCAACTGCCATAAGGCCATCCTTCTCTTAGGTTTTTGATCACCCGTTGAAGTATTGTGTCTTTTTCAGTTTCATCCCGTATTAAAATTAGCTTTGCATCAGACGCAGGTAACATGTCTGTGACAAATGTGGCATGAGCTTGCACATTGAGTACTACATTCGATGCTTTCTCATCATTGGAACTCATAGATCTTGACAATGCATCTGCTGCTAGTGTCATTGAGATCTTTCTTTATGATATTGACCAGAGGACGATGATCTGTTTCCACAATGAAGTGTGGTAGGCCATACACATGGTAATGGAACTTGTTTACGTCCGTTAACAGACGTAGGCATTCTTTCGCTATCTGTGCATATCTCTGCTCCGTTGGAGTCATAGCACGAGATGCATACGCAACTGATTTCCATAGATGTTTTTCTGCTTTCTGTAACAAAACTGCACCAATGCCTTTCTGACTGCCATCCATTGATATTTTTGTTTCCTCAGTGGAATCAAAAAGTGCTAAGACCAGAGCTGTAGTTAGTGATGATTTCATGTCTTGCTACTCAGCTGCATGTTGAGGTGTCCATTGAAATTCCAGCTTCTTTTTAATCAGATTTTTTAAATCTCTTGGTCTACTGGACAGATTGGGAATAAACTTGCCCATAAAATTAACTACACCCAGCATCCGTAGAATTGCCTTCATATCCGTCGGTATTGGCATCTGACCACGGCATGGATCTTAGCTTGATCCTGGTTGTACACCTTTTGATATGACATCTCCTAGAGATTTTCGTTTCTGGATGCCAAATTGGCACTGTTCTCTGTTCAGCTTTACCCCATAGGTATTAACTCTTGTTAGGACTTTCAGAAGCCTTTTCCAGTGTTCTTCCAGAGTGTTGGACCATATTATCACATCATCTACATATACATGAACACCTGGTGTTCCTTCAATCATAGTCTCCGTCGCACGGTGAAAGATCTCTGAAGCTGACATTATGCCGAAAGGTAATCGGTTAAAACAATATTGGCCAAAGGGAGTGTTAAAGGTCCACAATTTTCTGCTCCCACTATCCAGACATAGTTACCAGAATCCCTTGGAAGCATCCAATTTTGTGAAATACTTGGCATGAGTCATTTCTGCTGTTATCTCTTCTCTTTTAGGCATGGGAAAGTGTTCTCTTCTTATGTTACTATTTAAATCTTTTGGATCGAACCATTTGGTTTATGCACACACACCATAGAACCTAACCAGTCTGTCGGCTCAGTCACCTTCAAAATGATATCACATTGTTGCATTCTATCTAACGCATCCTTGAGACGGTCTCTTAATGGCATTGGCACTCTTCTGGGCTAAGCATCATTTTTGAGTTTAATGCTGTACGTGAATGGTAAGGTGCCCATTCCACTAAAGACATGCTTGAAGTTGCTCAATATTTCCTCAATTCTATCATTGAGTGAGCCATTTAAATTTCTGGCTGCGTGTATTCTTTATACCAAATTCAACTCTATGCATGCATCTACCCCAATTAATGATGACTTTGTATCATCCACAATTTCAAATTCCAATGGCATACAGATATCATTATTCTTTAGAATGAGGCAGCAGGAATCTTCCATCACTATTGCGTTCCCGTTGTAGTCTGTCAACCTACAGTTTGATTTTTTAATTCTTGGAATCTTGTTCACTTGTTTTAGATCTGCCTCTGTGATTAAATTTGCATGTGCACCCATATCCAGCTTAAATGGAACATCAGAGCCATTAATATTAAGTGTTACAGTCCAATCTTTAATTAAATCTGAGAGTTGAAATATTGTTCTATCATCAGTGTCCAGTGTATAAACTCGATTCTCCTTTTAGCTGCAGCCTTTTTCTGAACATATTGCGCTTGTACATTTCATTCACTACATCAAATTTGTCCATGACACGTTCAAATTTTTTCTTATCTTCACTGTTAGTGAATTCAAAGGAATTTAATAATTCAAATGCCAGCAGTCCAGCCAAATTGAGGAGTAGCGTGATTTTTCGGTGAACAGGACCTGATTCTAATGCGGAGGCAGATAAAAAAATTTCGAATTGCTGTTTGAAATTTTTCCAATTTAGACTTAGTTTACCGGTCGTCCTGAAGTGTTCCTTCTTTTTCTGACCTTCCACCTTACAATCAGTAACTTGGTGCTGTCACCGAGATCTGTGGTTGTTCTTCTTTTCTTCTTAGAAGCTAAGCTCACTTTCTAAACTCACTATCATAATACACATACAGGTATATGATGGTGCACAGACAGGCAGTGATTGACACACAGGATGATCAATGAACACACAGAACACAGCAGCCAATCACCAGACAGGACACGGCCACTATAAAGCCAGAGGGCACTAGCTTTCCCGCTCTCTTGGGATGCAGCCTCTGAGACAGTCAGAGCAACAACTAGAACATCCACCATGTGGTAGTAAGATAGTCTGGTCAGGTTAGCCTCAGGTCTACAGTCAACTCAGCATAGTGTCAACCCACAGTTTAAGTATGTTTAATAGTTAAGAGTTCAATAAAATAGAGTTGCATTTCTTCAAGTGTTGGAAGCCTGTCTCTCTCACTGCTACAGTAAACGCAGTCCTCACAGACCCAACATACCCAACACATCACTCACTGCTTACTTGTAGGACCCCACGTCTGGTACCATGTGTGTTCTTGTGATTCTGTTATCAGGATGGATGTTGTAGTGTTCACAAAGACCACAGAAGCTAAGTTCATTAACAAAGCCAACTTTTATTTACACTACTTATTAAAGCTTGACCGCTTACTCCTGTAGTAAACAATAGCTGTAGATCCAACCTCCCTGTGCTGTAACCAATAGCAATTTCATAGCTCTAAGTTTGTTAGTGCTACTTAAAATTCAAAAGTCTATCATATGTGGTACGATGGGGCTGGTTTAGCACATTGGGCTAAATAGCTGGCTTGTAATGCAGAACAATTCCAGCAGCGCGGGTTCAATTCCTTTACTAGCCTCCCCGAACAGGCGCCAGAATGTGGCGACTAGGGGCTTTTCACAGTAACTTCATTGAAGTCTACTTGTGACAATAAGCGATCATTATATTATTATTATCTAATTTGTTCTCTTTTATATTTGCCACCAGTCATTTGCGTTTTGGTACTTGATATTAATTAGATATCAAAGAGTTCCTTGTATTACCGTGAGGAGAGGAAAAGATGGGCTGTCATAAGTTTATTTTATACATTGATCTCTACACAAAAACTTGCATTTAAAAATAATGCATTATTTATGAACCACCCTATACTGACATTTGCAAGCTTCTCCATCTTTTAATAGTACATATTTATCCAATTATGATTTTCATGCATAAAATATACAGTAAGTGGATAAGGTTATTTTTTCTGTAGTCTTTTAAAGTGAGATTGAAGCAACAATTGAAATAAAGAAATCTTTCTTGGTCATCCATAAATTCAAAGTGTTGAGTTACTTTGATCTTCGACACAGTTTACAGACTTTCAGTGTTCAAAAATTCAGCGAATTCACTGAAGCAACACATGGCACCACTGACACAGAGTGATGCATTTCAACTTCCATCACTGGGAAGAAAACTGGCTGCAGTGAATTAGCCAGCCAGTCTGCACCCTGCCCATTTGTTCCCCCAGTGACTTCAATGACCAATTTCCTAACTGCCAGTTGTGGCATTTAGTCATGACATTTTTGTTAAAAAAATGAAAACAAAGGCTAGTAGGGATTAGTAGATGCCACTCAGAAAATGTAACTTTTCTGATTTTCTCTAAATTTTGGATGGTCAAGATGAGTCCCACAGCTTCCTGCTGACCCATTCTCACCCCTCTGGCCTCCATCCACCTCCCAATGAGCCTTGCTGGCCAGTCAGCTCTGTGCAGAAGCCAGATACTCCAGTAAGTTGCACCAGAGCATTCTTTCAAAACTGCAGATAAAATTTTTAATGAAGTCCCAACCTGAATGTGCTGATGTTTCCTGGCTGTGGCTTTATACTGGGTGCATAGCCAATATAGTAGCCATTTGTGCCCAACCAACACTCGACGCCAATACATGTCTAAAAAATATCCAAATGTTCCACTTTACAAATAAAAATGTTTAACAATCTGGACTTCTTCTTCAACTAATTCACATGAGCTCAAGGAATGTTTGCTAACAAACCTCCTACCAACATTTCAAAGGGAGAATATAGTCCTCAATCTGAATTTTACTGCTGGGTGGATTACAAGCATTGATGAATTGACTGGCTGTTATTGAGCATCCAATTTCCCTTTCTATTAACTGTAAATAAACTCATTGGGGCATTTTGCTTTTAAAGAAGTTATATAATGCAAGTTGTTGTTCTAACATATTAAAGGCTGTCCATCTGCTGCTGCCAGCTTTCCACCTGGTGGCAAAAGTTAACATTTATCAGAAAGTTTTACACCACTTGCTTAAAAACAAAAGGAGCTAAGTGCTTTCTACTGTGAATAAGAGGAAGTGAAACCATTTAGCTCCTTTTTATATAGTGAGGAACTGTCAATCATAGAAAATGTTTATAAACATTGTGGTTAGCATTAAAGCAGGGTGCATGAGATGCATTCAAGCATGAAGCAAAAGATAAAGGGTGGAATTCTCCGCTCCCCACGTGGCGTGGGAGAATCGTGGGAGGGCCTCCCAACAATTTTTACACCCCCCTGGCGCCCCCAGCGATTCTCCCCCCCCCAAACTCGAAAAAATCGCCGCTTGCCGTTTTTCACAGCGAACGGCGATTCTCCGAGCCCGATGGGCCGAGCGGCCGGCCCTTCACACCCGTTTCACCACGGCAGCAACCACACCTGGTCGCTGCATTCGTGAAACGGGCACCAGATGCCCGTTTGGGGCATCTAGGGGCCCAATTGGCACGGGAGCACCACGACTGAGCTCGGGAGGGGCCAGCGTCCAAAACGGACACACTCTTTCCCCTCCGCCGCCCGGCAAGATCAAGCCGCCACGTCTTGCCGGGCGGCTGAGGAGAAAGACGGCCACCGCGCATGCACGGGTTCTTGCCGTCTGCGCGATGAAGTCATCCGCGCATGCGCGGGTTGGAACCGGCAACCCGCGCATGTGCGGATGACTTCACATTCTCGGCGTGACGAGGTCGCTGCCGAGAAAGACGGAGGCCCCCTCCTAGCCCCCCGGGTGGGGGTGAATTGGGTCCGGGGAGCGGGCTCCGAGGCCGTCGTGAACTTCGGCCCCCTGCGGAGAATTCCGCCCAAAGAATACACCAGGCAGCTGTCCGTAAACTAATAAAACTGTCAATCATTGGCTAGCGCATTGCAGCATAAAATTGAATGGAAGATTTGCATTTCAAAGGATATAAGAAGATTCGAAGCCCTTGGAAAGGTACATGGCTTTGGAGGAAGCCTCTGACACTTGTAGCAGCTGCTGCTTTAAACACATTTGGCTGACGCAGCAGATGTTAGAGAAGGGTAAGTGAAAAAGAAATGATCTTTAATTGTACTGCCTGGACTGCTCTACAGCTTTCAGAAAGTGGTGACTAAAGGGAGTCTCTGATGGTGATAGCTAATGGGGGTCTCTCATTGTGATGGCTGATAGGCATCTCTGATGGGGTCTCTGATTGGGATCACTGATGGGGGTGATTGATGGGGGTGACTGATTGGGTTGACAATTGGGGGTGACTGATGGGGGTGAGAATTGGGGGTGACTGATGGGGGTGATTGATGGGGGTGACTGATTGGGTTGACAATTGGGGGTGACTGATGGGGGTGAGAATTGGGGGTGACTGATGGGGGTGACTGATGTGGGGCTGAGGGGCTTGGCGAGGGAATCAGTGGAAAGGGGGCGGGTCACCCTCATGCATGTGCACTGTGGGGGGCTTTACCCGTTATTTGCATGGTGGGAGGGAGGAAGGCATCACAGTTGCACAGTGGTTAGCACTTCTGCCTACGGTGCTGGGGAACCTGGTTCGATCCCGACCGCAGGTCACTGTCTGTGTTAGTTTGCATATTGTACCCGTGTCTGCGTGGATCTCACCCTCACAAACTAAAGATCTGCAGGTTAGGTGGATTGACCACACTAAATTGCCCCTTAATTGGAAAACAATAATTGGGTATTCTACATTTATTTAAAAAATGGTGGGAGGAAGGATGCCCCTACTTCGCAGCAGAGTGAGGGGTGGGGGGGGGGGGGGAGAACAGGATTAGCGTTGAGGGGTGTGGTGATATGATCTGCATACCTGTCTGCCATTGGGCCAGAACGTCGGCTTACCATTGGCCCTGGTCGGTCATGTGCCTCTCGACCGATTGGCCGAGAGGCTGAGTTAACCACGCCTCTATTAACGAGGTATAAATGGTCAGACGCCTGACGATCGTCCTTTCCATTGTAGACGATCGCAGAGCTGTGTTCTCGTCAATTAAAGCCAGACTTTGGTAAATCACTCGCCTCGCGTACAATTGATGGTACATCAATTTAATTGACTATGACTTTGAAGATGGAGTTCCGCATCAAGCCCGAATGCCTCCGCATCAGCCCGCAAACTCCGAACTCTGCGGAACTTTACCAACTCTGGCTGACTTGCCTCAAAGGGTTCCTAGCATCTACAACCACCCCCCCCCCCCACCGGGGCACAGAAGCTGCACGTCCGCCACTCCAGCGTGGGTATCGACGCTTATGCAATAATCAAAGAGGAAACGGATTATGATGACGCTATACAAAAGCTAAAAGGACAATTCATCAAACCGGTCAACAGGGTATTCGCTCGACATCTGCTGGCCACCAGAAAGCAGGTCCCCGGTGAGTCTCTAAGCCAATATGCCCGGGCCCTCTATGCCCTGGGGAGAAGTTGCTCCTGTGTAGCGGTCTCGGCTACAGAGCACATGGAGCTACTGATCAGAGACGCTTACGTGGCTGGAATGCTGTCTCCCGTGATCCGCCAGCGGATGCTGGAAAGAAACGAACTCAGTTTAACTGAGACGCTGACTCTCTCCGCCTCTCTGGAGGTCGCAGATCAAAGCGCTCGCACCTGTGACCCTGGCCAGGCCTCCTGGCACGCTTCCCACCCGCCACCCGCCGCTCCCGACCTCCCTCAGGCTTGTGCCATGGGACGCCCCGATAAATCCGCGGGGCCCCGCTGCTACTTTTGCGGGTACGATAAACACCCTCACTCGCACTGCCCAGCCCGCTCCGCCCTCTATAAGAGCTGCGGGAAGAAGGGCCACTACTCCACAGTCTGCCAGGCCAAAACGCTGACTGCAGCACTTCTGGAAGCTGCACAGCACTCCCCCCCCCCCACCCCCAAGCCTCTGCGAACGGCCTGTGTGCCTCTCTCTCCCCCAGGGCCGCCCCAGCCGCTCCCGACTCGCGCCCCGCCGGCCCCTCCAGGTCTCTGCCGGACCGCCGCGCAAGTTTCTCCCCCCCGCCCCCGGGCTCCGGCGCCCAACCGGCTCGCCTCTCCGGGCCCCCCCGGTCCCTACCTACCCACCGCGCGTACCTCTCCCCCGCCCGCCCCCGGGCCCCGGCGCCCGACCGGCTCGCCTCTCCGGGCCCTCCCGGTCCCTACCTGCCCGCCGCGCGAATCTGCTCCCCCGCCCCCGGGCCCCGGGCTTCCTGGGTGCCGCCATCTTGGGGCGCCGACCCCACGTGCGGGTCCTGGGCGCCGCCATCTTGGGGCGCCGACCCCACGTGCGGGTCCTGGGCGCCGCCATCTTGGGACGCCGACCCCACGTGCGGGTCCTGGGCGCCGCCATCGTGGTGCGCAGACTTCACATATGGATCCTGGCCACCTACTTCCGGGACTGCCACGCAAGGTCCCTCCAGCATCGACTCGGACGGCGACGATGGATTTTCTCCACGGCTCGCGGCCGTTCAACTCGACCAGTCACGTCCACGCACGCTCGCCAAAACGACAACGCTGATCCACTTCAACGGCCACGTGACGGACTGCCTGCTGGACTCCGGGAGCATGGAAAGCTTCGTTCACCCTGACACGGTAAGACGCTGCGCGCTCCCCGCCCATCCCGTAACACACAAAATTGGTTAGCCTCAGGTTCGCACTCCGTCCACATCACCGGGTGCTGCATCGCGGACCTCACGGTCCAAGGGAAGGTTTTTTAAAATGATAAATTCCTTGTCCTCCCTCACCTTTGCGCACCGGCACTCCTAGGACTGGACTTCCAGTGCAACCTGCAGAGCTTGATCTTTCAATTCGGCGGCCCTATACCTGCCCTCACTGTCTGCAGCCTCGCGTCCCTCAAAGTGGACCACCCCTCCCTGTTTGCTAGTCTCACCCCCAATTGCAAACCCATCACGACACGGAGCAGACGATACAGCGCCCAGGACCGGTCCTTCATCAGGTCCGATGTCCAGAGGTTGCTGACGGAAGGGGTCATCGAGGCCAGCAACAGTCCCTGGCGAGCCCAAGTGCTGGTGGTCCGGACTGGGGAGAAAAACCGGATGGTCATCGATTATAGCCAAGCCATCAATCGGTTTACGCAACTGGACACGTATCCTCTCCCCCGTATTTCCACCATGGTAAATGAGATCGCGACATACAAGGTCTTCTCCACCGTGGACCTTAAGTCCGCTTACCACCAGCTCCCCATCCGCGCGAGTGACCGCCTGTACACCGCGTTCGAGGCTGATGGGCGCCTCTACCACTTCCTTAGGGTTCCGTTTGGTGTCACAAATGGGGTCTCGGTCTTCCAACGGGAGATGGACCGAATGGTCGACAAGTACGGATTACGGGCTACCTTCCCGTATGTTGATAATGTCACCATCTGCGGCCACGACCAGCAGGACCATGACACCAACCTCCAGAAATTCCTCCAAACCGCAAAACTCCTTAACCTCACGTACAATAAGGATAAATGCGTGTTTAGCACCGACCGCCTAGCCATCCTCGGCTACGTAGTGCGTAACGGAGTGATAGGCCTCGACCCCGAACGCATGTGCCCCCTGATGGAACTCCCTCTCCCCAATACCCCCAAATCCCTCAAACGCTGCCTGGGTTTCTTCGCATACTACGCCCAATGGGTTGCCAATTACGCTGACAGGGCCCGTCCCCTCATGCAAACCACGACCTTCCCGCCGTCGACGGAGGCCTGCCAGGCCTTTAGCCGCATCAAAGTGGACATCGCAAAGGCCACGATGCGCGCCATCGACGAGGCCCTCCCCTTCCAGGTCGAGAGCGACGCATCAGAAGTAGCTCTGGCGGCCACCCTGAACCAAGCGGGCAGACCCGTGGCCTTCTTCTCCAGAACTCTCCAGGCTTCCGAACTCCACCACCCCTCTGAGGAAAAGGAAGCCCAGGCCATAGTCGAAGCCGTGCGACATTGGAGGCACTATTTGGCCGGCAGGAGGTTTACCCTCCTCACAGACCAACGGTCAGTAGCCTTCATGTTTGATAATGCACAAAGGGGCAAGATCAAAAATGCAAACATTTTACGGTGGCGGATCGAGTTGTCCACGTACAACTATGATATCTTGTATTGTCCTGGGAAGCTCAATGAGCCTCCTGATGCCCTATCCCGTGGTACCTGCGCCAGCGCGCTGACAGACCGCCTCCGCTCCCTCCACGCAGACCTCTGCCATCCAGTGGTGACCCGCCTACACCATTTAATTAAGGCCCACAACCTGCCCTACTCCATCGAGGAAGTCAGGTCAGTAACCCGTGACTGCCACATCTGCGCCGAGTGGAAACCGCACTTCTACCGCGCCGAGCGCGCACACCTGATCAAAGCATCCCGCCCCTTCGAACGTCTTAGCATTGACTTCCCTCTAACAACCAAAACATTTACTTCCTGGTGGTTATCGACGAATACTCCCGCTTCCCCTTCGCCATTCCCTGTCCCGACATGACCACATCGACCGTCATTAAGGCCCTACTCTCCATCTTCTCACTGTTCGGCTACCCCGCGTACATACACAGCGATCGGGGGTCCTCATTTATGAGCGACGAGCTGCGTCAATTCCTGCTCGACAGGGGCACCGCCTCTAGCAGGACGACCAGCTATAACCCTCGGGGTAACGGACAGGTCGAGCGGGAGAATGATACCATCTGGAAGACAATACTACTGGGCCTCCGGTCCAGAAATCTCCCTATTTCCCGATGGCAAGAGGTGATCCCCGATGCCCTACACTCTATCCGCTCACTCCTCTGTACCGCAACTAATCAGACACCTCATGAATGTCTTCTTGTTTTCCCCAGGAAATCATCCTCCGGATCCCCTCTCCCGACTTGGCTGGTCACCCCCGGGCCCATCTTGCTCCGGAAGCATGTGCGGGTGCACAAGTCCGACCCGTTGATGGAGCATGTCCAGTTACTCCACGCTAACCCGCAGTACGCGTATGTGGAGTACCCCGACGGTCGGCAGGACACGGTCTCCCTCCGGGACCTGGCACCGGCCGGCGTGTGCCCCCCCCACCACAGACCCCCCCTCCCATTTTCCACCCCAGCACCCCACTCAGCTTCCCCATCCCTCATCCATGGCGTCTCCGCGGCCAGCTCAGGTGACGGAGACTACTCGAAGTCCATCGCTCCCGGACTCCAGGACATCAGCAGGACCATCGGCTGATCCGACGTCAACTCCTCCACTGCGGCGCTCTACCAGGACGTCAAGGACCACCAAAAGACTGATCGAATCCTTCTAGAGTTCTACAGCCCCATGGACTTTTTTTTTGTAAATATCGTTATGTCTGGGCCAGTGGGAAGCCCCCAAATTCGATAAGGGTAAGGAGAGAAAATTTATTCTCCCGACGGCTACTCATATCACCAGTTCTCCCCCCCCCCCCCCCACTCCACCCTGGGTCTCGTTCACACACACCCCCCCGTCTTCCTTCTCCGCAAGGGGTGAATGTGGTGATATGATCTGCATACCCGTCTGCCATTGGGCCAGAACGTCGGCTTACCATTTGCCCTGGTCGGTCATGTGAGTTAACCACGCCTCTATTAACGAGAGTTAACCACGCCTCTATTAATGAGGTATAAATGGTCAGACGCCTGACGATCGTCCTTTCCATTGTAGACGATCGCAGAGCTGTGTTCTAGTCAATTAAAGCCAGACTTTGGTAAATCACTCGCCTCGCGTACAATTGATGGTACATCAAGGGGGAAGGGAGGCCTGCCCTTGGAATCAGGATGCCCAGTCAGAATGGGCACCTGATACCAGGATGCCAATGGAATTCAGCGATCACTCTCTCATGCATATACTTGAATGGTTAAGGAGAAAGACCCAAACCTGGGCCATAGTGTCAGCGGGAACAATCCCTATTTCCCCACTAGCTGGAGCACTTAGTCTCCAGCACATAGAATCCAGGCTAATAATTTCCACTTCAGATGCGGTGGGGGAGGGAAGGCGGCGAAGGTTTCATTTTAAGTTGATCTCTAAAGAAACATATTCACAGACAGCAGAGATTAAGTAAGTCACCCTCTAACCAGAGCTAAACACGGAAAGGAATCAGGAAAAGTAATAACTTAAGCAGTTGTCAATTATTATACTGTTAAAGTTCAGTAACATAAGCTGAATATTTAAACACCACTTCAGGCTGTAGCCAGGCTTAGCTCTAGGCCTGCCTTTTTCTGTTTTTCCACGCCACATGTCCTAATCTTTTTCCATTTGTTTTTCATGTCACGTTTATCAAATCATGTCAGAAATCAAAAGCTGACCTCAATCAAAACACAGTAAATCCATGTTGTTATCTCTCTTTGCATATGTTTGGACAGGGAAACCACACAAAAGAGTCCAGTATATGAATTTCAATGCTGGTGCAAAGCCAGATATGTAGGCTGCACGTCCCAATGTCTGGTGGATTGTATAAAAAAGCGTGTCACTCTGGCAGTTCACATTAGGCAGGGTACTGACCACACACAACCAACCCATGCTTGCAAAGCTCAGAAAATGATGACTAATGTTAGGTATGTTAAAAATTACACAACCCAGTGAAATTCACATGTGGCTTACTTACGTTTGCTCGAATCTATGTATACTCATATGCTGGGACCGATCGTCTGCATTGCAAAAGGACCATGAAAAGGCATTGCATTTTTTTGAATGAAAAAAAAAGCATGGGGTCCATTAGTTTCCCTGGAGTTTTCTCCATGGCAATTCCCTGACCAATCAGAGTTGGCTTGCCAACCAATCAATACTCTGCAGTATTTGTTGCACCTTTTGAAATTTGCCATTCTTCTGACCATCCTGATGATTTCCAAATGAAACATTTTTGCAGCATGTCTCTGTTTAATCACGTTCCGTTACCAAGCGATTTTATGGTGACAGGTAGTAGCTTTCTAGCAACACAGTAAATAAAAGATTACATTCCAAGACCTTTCAAGAATATCTCAACATTAGGTAGTTCTACAATCATGGCAAAAATATAATAGCATCTTTTTTAAATTTAAAGTACCCAATTTATTTTTTTTCCAATTAAGGGACAATTTAGCGTGGCCAATCCCCCTACCCTACATGTCTTTGGGTTGTGGGGGTGAGACCTGTAGGAGAGTTTTCAGAGATTGAGTATTGAACTGCCTTTTACGTGGGGGAATCTCCCCTCTTAATTACGACTCAGCTAACACAAAGACCTGTGGAGACAGCAACTCTGGTTAAGACAGCTTTACTTTCCAAGCTTGGTCAACGTACGAGGGAGAGTGATTTGGATAAGCACCAAAACCACACTGCTTTACATTGCTTTAGGTACAACAGTTATACAATTTCTAAAAATCAGTAGCTCTACCTCAGCTGGACTCAGTCCAATCCTTGTAGCGTTCAGTTATACCCTGACCAATGAATTTTACTTTAGGCAGCATCGTAACTGTGTGATTAGCTCATGATGTAGTCATGTCCTGTCCACTGGCCATCTGTTTTTTTTCAAGACCGCCCCCCCCCCCCCACCCATCCGCTGCCCTTCACTCTCCCTCATTCCTATGTCCTCTTATCATAGTGTGGTTCCAAACTGTTCCATTGTCTATCTGAGTATGGGATGCCTGAAGTTGCTGATAAGAACTGCTTCTTCGGCATGTATTTCTGCTGACCACATTATTTCGGTATGCTTTTGTCTTCCTTAGGAATGTGGTCAAGTTAGCTAACCTAAATTCCATCATACATTGCAGCCACTACTATTAGCAAGAGTTTAAATGCTTGTTACTGCTATGTTCTGAGAATACATGTTTAATGGTTGATGATTACTGGATATATTTTGTATGGTTAGATTCAGTCCTAAATAAACTAACATGTAGAACTATTCTAGTGTTATCCTAACTATCTGGTTTTAAGGGGTCTCATCTCTGGACACCCCTCCCCTCTCCCACAAGTCCCAAACAGACATGGGGAGAATGTGCAAACTTCACATGGAGTGTGACCCAGGGCCAGGGTCGTACCTGCGTCCTCGGCGCCATTAGGCAGCAGTGCCATCCACTGTGCTGCCCTAATATTATCTTTAATGGGCGTAGGACAGCCAACCTTTTGTGGGACCAGGTTGTTCTGTTCCTTGTATCGTTCTCGAAGTTATAGTCTTGACAAAGAACATAAAGCTACATGTCTAAATCAAAACTAGTTTATTTTACACTACGTAAATTGGTTTGCACACTCTACTGAGTAACAGTTAACAAAATAATAGCATTGAATCGATGATACAGTAATTAATTATTTCTCTAATATATAACCTACACTCTATCCTTCTACATCAACTTCTCCAGCAGCTTCTCCCAGAATGCCAAGAGATGCAGCCTTTTATAAGACTACTCAATGATGCAATCTAGCATTGATATACATGAACATCATCTTGTTAACCCTTTACTCTCCTTAGATTATACATATCATTACACAGGTGACCATCAGGAATTACTTCAAGGAAGCCAGACTAGACTAAAGCAACTCTTACCAATGAACTCTTCTCCACGTTGCACATTGTAAATCATTACAATGTTATGAAATCAAAAACGATTTAACCAACAGTCATATCTATATACCTGTTGCACGGTATGCTGACTTTAAGGAATGCTATAGATCAATGAAGATTTTAGTGTGGTTGCTTTACCTCTTAGTGAAGCATTGCCTCAGTGCTGCACTGGCCAGCAAACTTAGATTTTATGCTGAAACCTTTGGAGTGGGACTTGAACCAAAACCATTTAAATCAAAGATAAGGTTTCTAAAAATTATTTCATGGTATATGGGTGTCGCTGCCATTTGTTGCCCATCCCTAATTGCCCTTGAACTGAATGCCTTGCTAGGCCATTTCAGAGGGGCAGTTAAGAGTCAACCGTATTGCTACGGTTTGGAGACACTGCTCCTACTGTGGAAGATGTTTGTGTCTCCGGTTCAGGAGCCTGGGATAATAACCTCCAAACATATCAGGGAGGCTTTTGTTATTTGGAGAGTGATCCAAATCGGGTAAGTACGGCCGAGTTCCTTCCCTAAAGGACAGTAGTGAGCCAGATCAGTTTTCACAACAATCAACAATGGTTTCATGGTCATAATTTGTCTTTTAATTCCAGATTTTTATTACATTCAAATTCCACCCTCTTCCAGTGTGGGAACTGAACACAGGTTCCCCAGAGTATTCCCGTTGGTCTCTGGGTTATTGTCCAGTGACAATATCATTCCTCCTCATGAGTCTGCATAAGTCATACGTGACACTTAACTATTGGCACAAACTAACCCAGTGAACCATCTTATGGTAAGATACTACAAAATTGAAATGTGAGGGATGGATCATAAGAAATTGGTGGAGTAAGCCACTTGGCTCAATAAGCCAACTCCATCATTTGATAAGATCAGGGCTGATCTTATCGTGGTCTTAACTCCAGTTTCAGCCTTCCCTTCCATATCCCTCGATTCCCCTGTACATCAAAAATCTATTTGACTCAGGCTATATACACCACAGCACTCTGGGGAAAAGAATTTAAAAGTCGAAAAGAAGAAATTTCTCTCCACCCATGTTTTATGTGGGAGACCCTAGTTTTTAAACAACACCCTCAGTTCTAGATTCTCCCATGAGGGAAACATCCTCTTAGCATCTACCTTGTCCAGCCCCCTCAGAATCATATATTTTTCGATAAGTTCACTGCTCATTCTTCTAAAGTCCAATTTTTACAGTAACTTCATTTCAGTGTTAATGTAAGCCTACTTGTGACACTAGTAAAGAGAATAAGCTAACCTTCAGATTATCCCATTATCTCAGGAATCATTCATATGAACTTTCTACAAACTGCTTCCAATGCGATGATATCCTTCTTTAAATAAGGAGACCAAATCTGTACACAGTACGCTAGATTCCTTGTAGACATAGCAAGACTTCCCTACTATTATGCACCCATATATGCCTGTTTCCTGGAGGCATGGGGTGGCTTCAATGAGAATTGACACTGATAGTATTGGGGCAGAGAATCTCGCCACTGAGAAACGTGCAGCTAGGAGGCCAGAGAATCCTGCCTTTTACTTCAACTGACAAATGTTTGCTCACTCACCTAACCTATCTATATCCCTTTGCAGAGTCTTTGTATCTTCCTCACAACTTACTTTCCGACCTATCTTTGTGTGATCAGCAAATTAGCCGCAATACAGTCAGTCCTTTCAAACAAGTTATTAATATAGATAACAAATAGTTGAGGGCCCAGCATTGATCCCTGTGGTACTCCACTAGTAATAGTTTGCCAAGTTGAAAATAACTCATTTATCCTGACCCCTTATTTCTTGTTAGTTCGTCAATCCTCCATCCACATTAATATATCACCCCCAACACCATGAGCTCTTGTACAGTAAACGTTAATGTGACATCTTATCGAATGCCTTTAGAAATCCAAATGTACTGTGGCTGGGATTTTCAGCAAAGGCAGAAGAATTGTATTATGCTTTTCTAAATGTCCAGCTACTACCTCCTTATTAATGGATTCCAACATTTTCCTAATGATCGATGTTAGGCTAACTGGCCTAGTTTCCTATGGTTTTACCATCTGCGGGGACCTTCACAGAATCTTGGAAATTTTGTAAGAGACTGCTTCAATGGCAAAGTTACAGTGGATATTTGCACAATTAATGGGATACATAAAATTTCCCATTACTGATAATTGTGTTATGATCCCCCTGGAGAGGAACAAAATAAACAAACCAAATTTACCCAATGTATCTATGAATAAAATATTGGAGAAAATTTCACTTCTTAAAGCTTTTACTTTAACAATCAAAAACAATCAATATCATTTAATCATGTTAACAGGCAAATTGTGGTCATTATAAATGATAAATAGTAGATACAACAAAGATGAATTTCACGATTCACTGGACAATCCCCTCAGCATATATGGCACAACATTCAGCCACAAAACTCTGGGCACGATTGTCTGTCCCTTCCTACCTGCAGGATCTGCCGGTTCCCACCAAGTCGACCCCTGCAAGGGTTCCCCTGCAGCAGGACGGGCGAGCCATTCAAAGGCCCATAAGCTTTGTATTTCATAGAATTTACAGTGCAGAAGGAGGCCATTCAGCCCATTGAGTCTGCACTGGCTCTTGGAAAGAGCATCCTACCCAAGCCCACATCTCCACCTTATCCCCATTAGCTAGTAACCACACCCAACATTAAGGGCAATTTTGGACACTAAGGACAATTTAGCATGACCAATCCACCCAACCTGCACACCTTTGGACTGTGGGAGGAAACAGGAGCACCCGGAGGAAACCCACGCACACACGGGGAGAACGTGTAGACTCCGCACAGACAGTGACCCAAGCCGGGAATCAAACCTGGTACCCTGGAGCTGTGAAGCAATTGTGCTATCCACAATGCTACCGTGCTGGCAGGATCAGAAGATCCTATCAGCGGATAATGGCTCGTCACAGCCAGTGGGGGCAAATTTCCCACGTGGGGGAGGGGCATAAGATCCAGGCCAGTCTTCCTCAGGTCGAGTTTTCATTCTTCGCTACTTCCTTTATCCACCCATTGTCCTCCGACAGCCTATCCTAACCAATACGAGTCTCACAGCTTTAGTCTTCACCAAATTAGCCAGCTCTGGTTAATCAAAAACTTTAAAATAACTGAAGCAACAACAGTAACTTATCCCTGCTTCTGTATTCACCCTTCAGGCATCCTTCTTTTCAAACTGTCCCATACACAACTCTCCACAACCTGGTCGCATTGAACTGCACTGGAGAGATCATTTCAATGCTCTGTCAACTGCCTGGTGTCCATTTCTCCAGCAACCTAAGTTAAGATATGCCTGTAAGCAATATTGTAGATAGCTGGTGGTGTGACCTCCAATCAGCAGATGGCAGTCATGTGGTCTCGAGACAGGGGTCATGTGACAAGGCACTCAGATATATGTGTGGGCAGATGTGGTGATCCTCAGATGGCTATAAGATGTACATGAGGATAGTCGTGCAAGGGGTAATTCCTGGGGAGTACAAAGAAACTCCATGATAACTTGCTCTGTATCAGATCATTATCTTACCACGTGTGGTTTAATAAAGATTCTGGTTTAGACAAGTTACAAGCTGTTCTGTGGATTCCTTGCTAGACATCGGACACTGAACACAACATGGTACCAGAGTGCTGAAGATTTGAAGATAACGGCGGCGCAGTCACAAATTTAAGAATTCAGTGGAAGGACCGACCTGGTGAACTACAACCATTGGCCACTTGGCAAAGTAGAAGGATGGAGCTAGAGGTAGACCGTATAAAGGGATGCCACCAGCTTTAGTTCATGGGTGATGTAGAAAAAAATTGCCGTGCTTTTAAGCAGAAATTTGGATTCTATATTGTAGCCCTAGACCTGCAGGCACGGCCTGACAACAGGGTTATTGGGTTGCTGCTCAAGGTAGCAGGTCCTCAAGCAGCAGAACATTTCTAATCCTTCGCCTTTGGCAGCAAAGAGCAGAACAAGAGCTACGATGAAGCGTTAAGTACTTTGATCGGTATTGCTTTATGAAAATAACAAAGCATGTGAATGCGATATCATTAGTAGGCGTGCACAAAAAGAAGGGCTTCAATCAAAAAGCCATATTTAGATATATCTTGTGAGTGAGATGGCTGCACAGCAAAACAGCGCACTCAGCTTGAAGAATTTTGGCACCAACTCAGAAGACGTCACCAGCACCATTAGTGCTGTAACGCACATCATGAAGAAATGTGGTCTCAATGCAGGCGGCCATTTTAAGTGGCCAACAGATGTCTCCATCCTGCACCAAAAGTGTGGCACTCGACATGGTGCAGCCGTATTGGGCATTTTGTGAAACAGTGTTTTGTGCATCCTACAATGGACCATATAAAATGAGTAAATGTGGTTGATGGGATACATACCGATGAACAGTACTTTATCGATTTATTTGCAACCAAGGACCAGGAGAGTCCGAACAAAAAAGGTAAAGGCACAATTTCAAAACAGAACAAAGCTCGTAAGAACTCGTTGCAAACCATCAAAACTAGATGGAAATCGATGGTGTTCCTAAATAACTCATTATTACGATGTGACTTTGACATTAAAACAAGGGCCAACCTCCTCAATCGGTCTGCTTTGCACAAGCTGAATGTACAGCCGAAAGCCGCTGATTGGCCGAGACTGCTGCTGTATTACAGAACAAAAAAGATGGAGACTTTCGGTGAATGTGAATTTAAGCTCTCCGTAGACGCCATGAGGTACATGTTACTATTTTATATTGTAGACATGGACATTGAGTCCATCATAGGAGTGGATGCATGTGAATCCATGAAATTAGTTGAGCGGCTGTGTGTCCCAGAAGATGGGTGGCCCGCTGAAAACTACAGATCCCTGCAAGGTATCAGAGAGTGCACGTGCAGATTCAGAAGAAATCCAGGCAGAGGATGACATATCAGACAAAGAGATGAAAGAGTTAGCGAGCATTCTGCAATTCTGGTTAACAGTCTTCAAAAACGTGCATGTTCTCAGTGGCATGATACAGGAGCACAACGAGCCCGAATTAAGGCATCTACAAGATGTGAATGCTAAATGGTCAGAGCATTCGAAGCCGTGGAGTTTAAGTTCGAGCCCAATGAGTATTTGACTAATGAGGTGATCATAAAAGTTTATCAGATGGATTTGCAGCCACTTAAATCATTCTTTGATGAACCAGAAATCATGGGTGCACAAGCTGTAAGTTTGGCTGGAGGGAGGGCAAAAATGTCACGTTAAAAATAATTAAAACTACATTGAAGCACAAAGGTCGAAGCACTCGTAGAAAAGTTATGAAAACTGTACAAAATGAATCGTTCTTTAATTTCTTCAGTCCACCTGACGTTCCACAGCGTGGAATGTTAAACCAAAATTCGGCAGCCAAACTCTGCTGACTTTGAACTTGGCAACCTCCTATGTGAACACATAATTCCGTGTGCAATGTTGAATTTTACAAGATATATCATTGCAGATGATGCTGAATCCAATGCTGAGTGCTACAAATATATATATGAAGACTTCAAAGAGGATGCGAAAAGTAATGGCATAGAAGGTGAAACAGAGAAAGACCAGTATTAGCTGGTCATAGATCATTCTTGCAGGAGCATGTACGGGCTTAATGAAAAGGCCCAAGGAGCACTACTCCAGTGGTTTGGAAGGTATGATAAGGTAGACACAAGGGACACCCAGACCACGCTGGATTCTGAGAAGAGTGAGAGCTCTGAGATCGCGCACTCCAAAATAACACCTGAAACCGAAGTTGCTGCTACCTCAGAAGACCGGCCACTGAACAAGCTAGAAACAGACGGTATTGTGCCAATCTTAGAGAAGCTTACTCCAGAGGTACTTGGTCAATCATTTCAGGCCTGTGAAATGATTCTGGTAGTTGACTCCATGATCTGCGGGGATACTGAGGATGAGTGGGAAGACAGTGATGATGAATACCACGATAGCAACTGTGATGTTGAAGAGATTGACAATTTTGAGAGTGAAACTGCGGAAGAGCTGATAACTATCTCGCTATGCAGCTCAACGGATCAATCAGATCTTGAACAAAACCATGGTGACCCAATGCCTGTATCGTCACAACCAGAGAGTGATAGCAATGTTATTTCCAGTAATGAGGAGCCAATGAGCATTGTTCCAGCGAGTGAAAGGGCAGCACCTGTTGACGTAGATCTAACCTCCACCCAGGCACCAGAAAGTGAGGTGCTTCAACATCCCGTTGAGGCCGCAGTAATGGACGTGGTCCCACAACCCAGTGATGACACGTCGGCGCCTCAGGATCCACCTGAGACTCCACAGACCTCCGAGCATAGGGTGCAGACCAGAGCTGGACCAGAGGCTGCCAAGCCTCAACATAAACACAAAAGAATCTGCAAACCAATTGTCAAAACAAGAAGGAGACAGAGGAGAAGATTGGGAGAGCTTGCTCATCCCACTGACAAAAAAAAACTAAGTGAGGTCATGACTGACAAACCAGATTCTAAAGAAACAGCAAACACACAGAGAAGCAGCAAATAGCATTGAGGCATAAAACTAAAATGAAGCTGCTGACGCATGTGTTACAATCACGGATGCATGCCTTCCAAAGGCACAAAGTAAAGAAAATGAAAGTGAAATGAAATGAAATGAAAATCGCTTATTGTCAGGAGTAGGCTTCAATGAAGTTACTGTGAAAAGCCCCTAGTCGCCACATTCCGGCGCCTGTCCGGGGAGGCTGGTACGGGAATCGAACCGTGCTGCTGGCCTGCTTGGTCTGCTTTAAAAGCCAGCGATTTAGCTCAGTGAGCTAAACCAGCCCCTGGTGAGCTAAAGTGAGCTAAAGAGAAGACAAAGCAAGAGGCCTGCACATAAACCAGTCTTTGATATGGCTGGCAATCGCCCAAGTGATTACAGGGGTGATCCCGTCAGGGAGGCACAATGACCTGTGCGAAAGAGATGGACATTAACCAGGCATACCATGTTTATGGACACCCTCATTAAACTTATTCACATTGTTTCAACATAACACCAATGCATAAAGTTAAAATAAAAATAATGGCTGTAAACAAGCATTAATGTTTTCTAAGGAAGAGGGTTGTGGTGATACGCTTGTAAGCAATATTATAGATAGCTGGTGGTGTGACCTCCAACCAGAAGGTGGCGGTACAGACCCACTGTGGGGTCCCGAGGCAGGGGCCATGTGACAAGGCACTCAGATATAAGTGCGGGCATATCCAGTGATCCCCAAATGATTATAAGACATATATGAGGATAGTCATGCATTGGGGTAGTTCGAGGTGGGTCCAAAGAAACTCCATGATGACTTGCTCTGTATCAGATCGTTGTCTTGCCATTTGTGATTTAATAAAGATCATAGTTTGGACAAGTCACAAGCTGTTCTGTGGATTCCTTGCTAGATAAGCTTTAGAAAGCTTTGACAAAGGGTCACCTAGACTCATAACGTGAGCTCTTTTCTCTCCCTTCAAATGCTGCCAGACCTGCTGAGATTTTCCAGCATTTTCTCCTTGGTTTCTCCAAGAACAGGCGCACCAAGCCAGGAAATTTCCTGATTCCTGCGACCCACATCCAGGAGGAAAATAAAGCCCTTAGTTTCTCTCTCAGTTATGTACTGGCATTAAACAAAAAAACAAGCTTTGAGACCATAGTTTAAAACATTCGACAAACCATTTGCATAGTGATGAGACCATCAATTCACTCGGAACACGATTTAAAGTAAACTGTGGTTTTTATAGTCTTACAACTGAGCATGCCTGCAACCAGAAGAACTGAGGGCAGGCTCACACGGCTGCAGCACTTTATACTTCCGGTAGTGGGAGGGGCCATGGGCGGAGCCAAAGGTGGAGCCCTGTGCAAGCTCCTCATCTCCCCCTATGGGCAGAGTCGCACAACGGCTCACAGACAGAGCCCACAAGGACATAATACTATGCAATACAATACAGTGTGAATTACATTCACCACACATAGCTCATGCACACACACGCACACACATACACAAACCCCCCTATACACACACACACACATACTGCCCCTGCAAATAACGGATTCCATCAAGAGATAATCTGTGATTGTTTTGGGTTTGGATAAAAACTTAAGTGTGCTGTAAATAAATTCCAGACTGCTGTTGACTATTTGCTGTCACTTCATATATGCAATTTACCAGATTTAAAATTTCACATCTGTGATGTGTAAATTCCCAAGAGCAGTGATGTGCCAATTTTGTTGCTGGAGTAAAAGCAATTAACACTGGCTTTTGACTATCTTCTGAAGGATAATCTTAGAGGCTCTCACCACTTATTGCAATATCTTATCTGACCTTACATTATTCAATACAGTCATTCAAATGGAAAAATGTGCTCCAACATCAATCGATCCGAAGATCCTAATACAAAACTTAGCAATTAAAATTAAAGAGTCCCTAAAAGTAAAATAGAATTGAGGAAGATGGATCATTATTCAAGTGCCTCACAGTTCAAACCATTCTAATTCAGGGCTGTGTCTAGCACAGTTAGATTGATAGATTGCTCGAGAAATGGCATGATATTTTATTACAGTTCTTCTGTAAGGGTGTGTTTCTAACTTCACCATTAAACACAAACACTTAATTCAAAGATGTTTGTGTTAAAATACATTTTCCAACTGTGACATGAATTAACATCTATGGGATATTCCACCACCTCATTGGTTTCTACCCAAGTATTTATGTGAACATCATTTCCACTTTTAGTTTCAAATTCATTACAAATATTCAAATAATTTAACCCATTTGTTGCACAGCTCCATGTGAAACTTCAAATAAAAGACCCCTGGTGTTAAGGACAACAGAATTTAAAACTCCCCAAGATGAAACATAAATATTGTTTTACTTAGGAATCATGTATCCACTTCGGGTGCAATTTAACCACCGCATTGTGCCCAGTGTGGATCTGGGTTCGCCGGGTAAATAGCAGGAAAGGACAAATATTGAGTATTGCGCCAGGCCCGCTCCCGATGGCGGTGATGCACTATCAATGACCACAAAGACGAGAGTAGTGGAATAATCGAGGCTTTATTGAGCAAAGATGTTGTGCCTCCTGTAGCTGCTACCAGAATGGCTGCAGCACCGGCGGGCACACACATTTATACACCGCCTACTGGGCGGAGCCAGAGGCAGGGATTTACCCATGTACCTCTAGTATATGTGTGTTACCGTAATACATATAATACTGCTAGTGGTGACTACCACAGGCGGGTTGCGAATCTCAGCCAAAAATGGCTAACAGATCATTAACCCTTACTTGCATTCATTTCAATCTCATTTAGAACATAGAACATAGAACAGTACAGCACAGAACAGGCCCTTCGGCCCTCGATGTTGTGCCGAGCAATGATCACCCTACTCAAACCCACGTATCCACCCTATACCCGTAACCCAACAACCCCCCCCCCCACCTTACTTTTTAGGACACTACGGCCAATTTAGCATGGCCAATCCACTTAACCCGCACATCTTTGGACTGTGGGAGGAAACCGGAGCACCCGGAGGAAACCCACGCACACACGGGGAGGACGTGCAGACTCCGCACAGACAGTGACCCAGCCGGGAATCGAACCTGGGACCCTGGAGCTGTGAAGCATTTATGCTAACCACTATGCTACCGTGCTGCCCCTTTGTGAGATTAAAGTTGAATGCAGAAGCCTCTTGGGAATTATCCCATTCCCCAGTGGGAAATCACTCGGACGTTGTTTAGTAATCCTTTTCAAAGACGTGAAGCTGGCGCAATGCCTAATGAGGGGAAGTGAGGTGAGTAGGCATTTTCATTTTCCGCATGCGGTTTAAGGGCACAGGAGCTGCTATCCCAGTGCTTGTGTTGCGGGGGGCCTCAGGAGGTTGGGCTTGGTCAGGAGACTGAAGCGTTCAAGGTCTGGGTGGCCCCTGTAACCGGGGGGGGGGGGGGGGGGGGCTTTGCATCTGTGAGGCCTTCAAGGCATCTTTAAATATTGTGGAGACCCATAGCAGGGACAACCACAGCTGCAGCCTATCTGTCCGACCAAACACTTCCAGGTCAGAGTCCAGCTGCAGCTTATCTCATAAAAGTCAATTTCACCCCCTTTGACAGTGAGCAGCCTCTATCTAGCTTCACAGTTGAATGCTGTTACTCATGATGAATTAGCCTTGCTCGCTGTGATAGCACTTCCCACTCCTCAACTCTCAATGCTTCCTCAAGGACACATGTGCCATTTCTCAGAGGATGATTAGTGCACTGTATGTCAAGCAAACTTTGACGCCTTAACAGTGTGCGTGAACTCAGGGAGCAGCAGCATCATAGATTATCATAGAATTTACAGTGCAGAAGGAGGCCATTCGGTCCATCAAGTCTGCACCGGCTCCTGGAAAGAGCACCCTACCCAAGGTCAACACCTCCGCCCTATCCCCATAACCCAGTCACCCCACCCAACACTCAGGGCAATTTTGGACACTCAGGGCAATTTAGCATGGCCAATCCACCTAACTTGCACATCTTTGGACTGTGGGAGGAAACAGTAGCACCCGGAGAAAACCTACGCACACACGGGGAGGATGTGCAGACTCCACACAGACAGTGACTCAAGCCGGAATTGAACCTGGGACCCTGGAGATGTGAAGCAACTGTGCTAACCTCTGTGCTACAGTGCTGCCCATCATAGAGGCAGCTGCCAAAATTCAAACACGAAAGAGCAGGCCTTCAGCATTAGGGATCCTCTCGCGTCCAAAGTGTAAGTGTGTGGATCATGGGAGAGAACGGTCTTTCTAATGTTCCAGCAGAGTATGGGGTCTAGGGTCTCAGGGCTCCTGTTGTGGTCGAGGGCGAGTGTGCAGAGCAAGGTTTGCTAACACAACTGGCTCACTGGATAGCACTCTGAGAGAAAAGTAATGGTGGGGGAGGCTTGGGCATTTGAAGGTCCCGAGATGGAAGCTCTAACTGATTGTCGGTCTCTCCCCTTCTCCAATTCCTTACAGATACCAAAATGGTTGCTGGAGTTGATCCCACAGCGGTTGGCCTCACGTTGCTGGTGGCAGCCGGAGTGGCCAGACGGCGGAGAAGGCAGGAGCAATGATGCAGGCTAGTGGCACCACCTCATGTGCAGGGAGCCGCTGCACACACTGAAGAATGGACCACCCATCCCTCAAATATTTTCGCCAGTCAGGTGCAATGCAGCAGCAATTGACATTAAAGAATAGTAGAGCCATAAAGATCAAAGAAGAACCCAGCTTTAAAGGGAAGATGATGGAATTGGAGAGAAGGAAAACCTCACCAAGCTGTGCTTCCCTCCATTAACAGAAAATTGGCATTTCTACCACAAGCCTACCTATCTCCAGAGCCAACAGTTCCAGGGATAAGCAGACAATTGGGAAATACATGACCATCGATCATCCTAGAATGCACATCCTAAAACTGGCTGATGCATTTACCCAGCAATTCTACAGCCTGCAGAACCAATTTACTGTGAGATGGTGGAGATAATTTCCCAAATTTTCCACATTGCCTTTAAGTATCCTTGTGGTATAACTACAAAATTTACAAGATTATTTTCGTAGAAACAGCAAAATGTCTAAAATTGAGGGTTATTGCTATGAATGGAACATTTCTGTCAAAAAATACCCACAAACACATAGGGCTTTCAACAGAGAATGAGTGCCTTATCACATGTCGCCGGAGGACTAAAGGTACTTATTTCAGGAACATTACAAGATGCTCAAGTACCAAAATATGAATTAACCTCCACCAAACAATTCCATGACAGAAATACTTCACTTTATGAAACTGAACCTGATGCCTCTGACCAGTGTTTTTATGAATTAACCTCCACCAAACAATTCCATGACAGAAATACTTCACTTTATGAAACTGAACCTGATGCCTCTGACCAGTGTTTTTATGGAGTCATTACTCAAACCTACACAATTATTTTTAAAATTAATTTACGGGATATGGGCTTCGCTTTCTAGACCAGCATTTATTGCCCACCCCTAGTTGCCCTCAAGGAGGCAATGGTGAGCTGCCTTCTTGAACCGCTGCAGTCCCTGAGGTGAAGGTACACCAACAGTGCTCTTAGGGAGAGAATGCCAGGATTTTGACCTAGCAACAGATAAGGAACAGCAATAAATTTCAAAGTCAGGATGGCGAGTGACTTGGAGGGGAACCTCCGGGTGGTCGGGTTCCCAGGTAACTGCTGGTCTTCTCCTAGGTGGTAATGGTTGAGGATTTTGAAGATGCTGCCGAAGGAACCTTGGTGAATCATTGCAGTGCATCTTGAAGATGATACACACGGCTGCCACTGTTCGGCGGTGGTGGAGGGATTGAATGTTTATGGAAGGGGTAGCAATCAAGGGGGCTGCTTTGTCCTGGATGGTGCCGAGCTTCTTCAGTGTTGTTGGAGCTGCACTCATTCAGGCAAGTGTAGAATATTCCATTACACTCATGACTTGTGCTTTGTAGATGATGGACAGGCTTTGGAGAGGTCAGGAAGTGATATACCCACCGCAGGATTCTGGCATTTGACCCTGCTGGTAACCGCAGTATGGCTAGTCCAGTCCAGTTTTGGTCAATGGTAACCCCATAGGATGTTCATAGTGAGGGATTCACGATAGTAATGACATTGAATGTGAAGGGGTGATGGTTAGATCCTCTCTTGATGGATGTGGTCATTGTGTGGCGTGAATGTTACTTGTACTTAACCTGCAAGCCTGGATATTGTCCAGTCTTGCTATATTTGGACTTGAACTGCTTCAGTATCAGAGGAGTCACGAATGGTGCTGAATATTGTGCGGTCATCTGCAAACGTCTCCACTTCTAACCTTATGATGGAAGCAAGGTTATTGATGAAGTAGCTGAAGAATCACCTCAGTCCCCAGACATTATTGCAACAGTTCGGTGGCACAGTCGCGCAGTGATTATCAGTGAACAGCTTGGCGAGGGGTGCAGCAAGTTCTGGAGCACATGTCATAGAATTCCTACAGTGCAAAAGGAGGCCATTCGGCCCATCTACACCGGCCCTTGGAGAGAGGACCCTATTTTAGCCCACGCATCCACCCTATCGCGTAACCCCACACTTAGATCTGATCCATTGGTTGTGGGATCACTACCAATGACACTACCCTGAGCAACTCCTGCAGTGATTTTAAAAAAAATGTTTTTTATTAAGGGGCAATTTAGCATGGCCAATCCACCTACCCTGCACATTCTTGGGTTGTGGGTGTGAGACCCATGCAGACAGTGGGAGAATGTGCAAACTCCACTTGGACAGGAACCCAGAGATGGGATCGAACCTGGATCCTCTGTACCGTGAGGCAGCAGTGCTAACCACTGCACCATTGTGACGCCGAACTGTTGCAGTAATGTCTTGGGACTGAGATGATGAACCTCCAACCATCACAATCATGTTCCTATGTGCCTGGGATGACTTCAACCAGTGGAGTGTTTTCCCCTGGTTCCCATTGACTCCAGTTTTGCTAGGGTGCCTTGATGCCATACTCAGTCAAATGCTGCCTTGATGGCAAGGACACTTACTCTCACTTCACCTCTGGCATTTAGCACCTTTGTCCATGTTTGAATCAAGGCTGCAATGAAGTCAGGAGCTGAGTGATCCTGGCAGAACCCAAACTGAGCATCCATGAGCAGGTTATGGTTGAGTAAGTGCCACTTGATAGCACTGTTGATGCCTCCTTCCATCACTTTCCTGATGATGGAGAGTAGACTGATAGGGCTGTAATTAGCTGGGTTGGATTTGTCTTGTCTCTTGTGTACAGGAACCTGGGGAAATTTCCACATTGCCAGGAAGATGTCAGTGTTTTAGCTGTACTGAAACAGCTTGGCGAGGAGTGCAGCAAGTTCTGGAGCACGTGTCATAGAATTCCTACAGTTCAGAAGGAGGCCATTCGGCACATTGAGTCTGCACTTGCCCTTGAAGAGAGGACCCTACCTTAGCCCATGCATCCACCCTATCGCATAATCCCTCACTTAGATCTAATCCATTGTTGGATCACTTAGGTCTGTCTATTACTTGCAGCTTATACTGTCTGGCACGTAAGTAGTCCTGTATTGTAGCTTCACCAAGTTGACACCTCACTTTTAAATATGTCTGGTGTTGCTTATGACTTGCTCTCCTGCACTGCAATCCTGCCACATCCAGCCGTGAATAGTGATGGACAATTAAACAACTCACTGGAGGAGGAGGCTCCACAAATATCCCCATCTTCAATGATGGAGGAGCCCAGCACATATGTGCAAAAGACAAGGCTGAGGCATTCACAACAATCTGCAGCCAGAAGTGCCGAGTGGATGATCCATCTCGGTCTCCTCCAGAGGTCCCCAGCGTCACAGATGACAGTCTTCAGCCAATACAATTCACTCCATGTGATATCAAGGAATGGCTGAAGGGACTGGGTACTGCAAAGGCTATAGGCCCTGACAATATTCCGATAAAGTATAAATTACGTGTGCTGCAGAACTTGTCGCACCCATAACCAAGCGGTTCCAGTTCAGCTATAATACTGGAATCTACCCAGCAATGTGGAGAATTGCCCAGGTGTGTCTTGTACACAAGAACAGGACAAATCCACCCAACCAATTACCGCCCTCTCTGTCTACTCTCCATGATCAGTAAAGTGATGGAAAGAGTTAACAACAGTGCTATCAAGCAGAATTTCCTCAGCAATAACCTGATCACAGACTCTCAATTTGGATTCCGCCAGCTCCTGACCTCATTACAGCCTTGGTTCAAACATGGACAAAAGAGTTGAATGCTAGATGTGTGCTAAAGATGACTGCCCTTGACATCAAGGCAGCATTTGGCCTAGTATGGCATCAAGGAGCCCTAGCTAAACTGGAGTCAATGGGAATCAGGGGAAAACCTCTCTGCTAGTTGGAGCCATATCTGGCACAGAGGAAAATGGTTGTGGTGGTTGGAGGTCAATCATCTCAACTCCAAGACATCACTGCAGGAGGTACTCAGGATAGTGTCCGAGGCCCAACCATCTTCAGCTTCTTCATCAATGACATCCCTTCCACCATAATGTCAGAAGTGGGGATGTTTGCGGATGACTACACAATATTCAGCACCATTCGTAGCTCCTCAGATAATGAAGCAGTCGATGTTCAATTGCAGGGAGACCAAAACAATATCCAGGCTTGGGCTGACAAGTGGCAAGTTACATTTGCGCCACACAAGTGCCAGGCAATGGTCATCTCCTACAAGAGAGGATCTAACCACCGCTCCTTGACATTCAATGGCATTACCATCGCTGAATCTCCAACAATCAACTTCCTGGAGGTTACCATTGATCACAAACTGAACTGGACTAGCCATATTAATACAGGTCAGAAGCTAGGAATCTTATGGCAAATAATTCACTTCCTGACTCCCAAAACCTGTCTGTCATCTACAAGGCACAATTCAGGAGTGTGATGGAATACTCTCCACTTACCAGGATGAGCGCAGCTCCAACAACACTCAAGAAACTCAACACCACCGGGAACTTCCGGTGACGGCGGGCGGGAGGCAGCCGCACGTTTGAGGGCTCCCGCTCGGGAATAGAATTTTTTGGGTTTTAATGCCCGGTCCCAGGGACAATGGATGATGAAAAAGTTGTGGGGGGACACAGGGAGGAGAAATGTCCAAGTTTCTGAAAAAAACGGCCGTGAAAAAGAAGGCTAATGAAAGTCTGCTGGTGAGTGGAAAAGTCGGCGTGGAAACTGTAAGGAAAGCAGAGGTGGGGCACCGGGGGAGGCCGCATTGCTCACGGCAGAAGGAATGACTAAGGTGATCGCCATGGAACTTGAAAAACAGTTCACAAAGCTCATGGAAGCGATGAAGAAGAAGATGGGGCAGTATTGAAAGTGCTGGTGGAGGAGGCGATTGCCCCGGTGAGGGCGACGGTATCGAGCGCAGTGGCGGAGGTACGGGAGCAAGGTGAAACACTGATGGAAGTGGAAGAGGCATGATCGCAGCACAGTGATCAACTCACCTCAATGGGGAAGGAGCTGCGGGGGTGATAGAGACCAGGAAGGGTCTGCGAGCCAAAACGGAAGACGTGGAAAACAGATCCCGGTGGCAGAATCTGAGGATCGTGGGTCTGCCCGAAGGGATGGAAGGCACGAGGCCGATGGAGTATTTTGTCACTATGTTGGCGGAGCTATTGGGGGAGGGGGACGATCCTTCTCGATGCAAACTGGATCGGGCTCATTGGTTGTTGAGGCCTATACCAAAGGCGAGTGAACCGCCAAGAGTAGTGACTGTTTGTTTCCGTAGGTACAGCGTGAAGTAGAAGGTCCTGTGCTGGGCAAAGCAGAAGCGGGTGGTGCAGTGGACTGGAGCTGGTATATGCATATACCAGGACTTTACAGTGGAGTTGGCGAGGAGGCAGGAGGCTTTCAGCTGGGTGAAGAAGGCACTGTACAACAGCAAGGTACAGTGCGGCATAGTGTATCCAGCTAAGTTGAGGATGACCTACAAACCAAGGACTTTTATTTTGGTACAGCGGAAGCGGTGGAGGGGTTTGCAAAGGCAGAAGGACTGTGGCAGAATTCAGACATGGGACTGAGAGTTGGTCTTGTACTGCTGTAGCCTCATGTAACTTTTGTTTTTCACTGCGTGTTGGTGTTTGTACAAAATGAGTCGATGCTGTATATTTGGACAAGGGAAGAGTTGAGACTTTCATTTGCATTGATGGTTCTTTGGGCCTTGGGTGTGTATGCTGGGGTTGTGTGTTAAAGGGGATTTCTATGTTTCCCTGGGAAGCGGGGAAGGAGACCCAGATGGGGGCCTCCACGCTGGCTGGTTTAAGCCGGCCAGTGAACGGGAGTGAGGTGGTGGGGAGGGGCTGCGGCCATCGGAGCCTGGTAGAACAGGTTTCGATAAGTCTCGCCAGGGTGAAAAATTGGGGGAAGGAACCGATGCTGGGGGAGAAGTTTACACGAGGAAGTGGAGGGGAGGAATCTGTGTGTGTGTGTGTGGGGGGGGGGGGGGGGGTCTACAATACATGGGTGTCATTCACAGTACACTTTCGGTGATTGGATAGCTTTGTATATTGGGGAGGGGGGGGTGGGGGGTTGTGGGGCTGGACTATATATGTTAATGGTTATTTCCTGATTCCTTTTTCTTTTTTCTTTTTTTTTCCTTGGGAGGTTTCTTTTTATTTAATGCTTATATTGTCATGTGGGCCGTTGTTTGGGGGTTGGTGGGAGGATGGGATTGTTGTTCTTAATAAGGGGATTAACATTGTATTCATTACCGTTTACTGTTTGTTGGTGGGGTGTAAATTTTGAAGAAAATGTGAAAAAGGAGAATAAAAATATTTTTTAAAAAACAAGCTCGACACCATCCAGGACAAAACCGCCTGCTTGATTGCTACCCCTTCCACAAACTTTCAATGCCTCCACCACCAACGAACAGTGGCAGTTGTGTGTGCCATCTACAAGATGCACTACAGTAACTCACCACGGTTCCTTAGACAACACCTGCACAACCCACGACCACTACCATCTAGAAGGACAAGAGCAGCACTCGAGAACCCCACCATCTGGAGTTTCCCCTCCAAGTCATTCACCATCCTGAGTTGAATTTTTATCGCCATTCCTTCGCTGTCGCTGGGTCAAAATGCTGGAACTCCCTCCCCAACAGCACAGTGGGTGCATTTACACCTCAAGGACTGTGGCGGTTCAAGAAAGCAACTCATCACCACCTTCTGTCATGGGAGCGTCCCTTTAAGAAATGTTTTTGTCTTATCACATGGATTCAGTGATGGCATCGTGTGGGTGAAGCTGGGCTGTGGCTTTGTGTTCTTTTACTTTCGCTTTGAGTTTTCGACTGGTTGAACTGCACAGGTGGAAAGAAGTGTCTCTCTATCTTCATTTTAAAAGCTGTTCCAGATACTTGGTAACTTAAGAGAGATAATTGTTTTCTGGAAGGAATTCAAATCTGTTGTTTGAGAAGAGGAACAGAGTATCAATACTAAGTCTTATACAAGTGATAATGCCGTGTGTTGGGCCATGCCTTTAAAAAGGAGTTTCTGGTTTTACTTGGATTTTGTAATTGAATTGGAACTGTTAAGAGGGAATTCATTTAGGGTTATACATAGATTACAATAGCTGTGTGGGGTCTTTATGTTTGTAGTTGATAACAATTCTTGCTGTGTATATTTATACAAATGTTAACTAAGTTCTTGGAATAAAGCTTGTTTTTTTTTAATAAAAGCGCCAAAGATGTCTGTTGAATAACACCTGAAAGGCAGGCTCTTCTGCTCATCCTAGCCAAATTCAACAAATGGTTGTAGGTCTGGTGGATTTCATAATATACTTTGGAGTTGTTAAAGCCTGGCCCACAACAAAATTGGGGGCTCGTGGGATAAACGTCTATCTTTGGTGATTGTGTTGGCTTAGTGACTTAAAGACAGTGAAGGGTGAACATATTTGTGTTTGCTTTTCAGGTGTTGTATTCAAGTTTAAATAGTGTACAATTTTGAAAGCGAAGGAGAGCAAAAGGAGGAGGTTTTAGTGATTCTAGCTCAAAATGAAGAACCAAATCCAGATGACTCTGAATTTGACGTTCCTCAAATGAAATTGGATTACAAGGATGTTCTTAAAAATTGGGATGAAGTATTGAGTTACCTTCCAGAGGAAAAGCAAACTGACCTGAAAGAGTTATTAATATCACATGGACAAATTTATGGAAATAGGTTGGGAAGTACTAAAATGGTTATACATGATGTTGATGTGGGAAATGCTGTTCCAATTAAACAACATCCATGTAGACTCAACACTGTAAAATTGGCACAGATTCAAAAGGAATTTGAAAATATGCTTAAAAATGGCATAATTGAAGTGGATTGCAGCCAATGGAGCTCACCCATAGTGATGGTACCAAAACCGGATGGTACCCAACGATTGTGTGTGGACTATAGAAAGGTTAATGCAGTTACAAGAACAGATCCAGGGTACTGTCAGTTATGGAGCCAGGAGAAACACTTCTGCATTAACTTAAATTAGCACTTCTCATATTTTCATTCGCACCTTACAGCAGTCCCTTTTATGACTGCTGATCCTACTGCAAGTGCAGAAAGACTGTATGCTGCATTCTCCACCCAGTTTATATCAAAATTTCGAAAGCAGGTTTTTGGTCCTCATGTCTCATTCTGACAGGTACCCTGTGCACTCTATTATAATTGCTGGACCTTACAATTGTGTTTTGAACCATCTCCATTAATTCAGAGTAAAATGGAATATTTGGATAGGGGATGTGACCACCCATGAAATCAACCCGGGGGCAAGCCCATATCATCGCATACTAAATTTACCCAAAGACTAGGCTGCCATGGGGACAGGGGTCACTTACCGAAAGTAAGATAAATATTTTCCACACTTGCACATAAAAGAGGGGGCAGCAATTACTGTTGTATGCCGACTCTCAGAGTCTCAAAAAGCGATTTTTGGAATAAGACCCACATCAGGTGCTGATGTGTCAGGTAGAATAAATAAACTGTTTTCCAGTTAACCTCTAAGCAAAGTGGTAATGAGGATGGACCCCTTTTCAAATCAAAGTTTTAAAGCATGAAATTGTGTTGTGCAGTTCTTTGCATTGGTCATATTTCTTTCTAAAAGTTTTTATTCTCTATAGGATCGCCAGTACTTAGACGAAGCACACTTTAAAGTGAGATCAGACACAACAGATCACACCGAGAAATTGATCCCTCTCATTAATTTATCGTCCAAAAAAGGGTGTGGCAGAGACCAATTTCTCCCCCTGTGTCTTCCACTTATCTCAGCAGTCCTCCTTCTTACTAAACCACCGTGTCACAAATTAGACCTTCAAAAAATTAACCGAAACCCATCTTGATATAAATACTAGTGCTGTATCTGTTGGCAGCATGGTAAATGTGTTACATTTTCCTGAGTAATTCTATTGAGGATTCATTTGGAAGTGTCTCACAGCTTTAGAATGATTTACATGCATTGCTTTTGATATTGCACTAATTTATATTGCAGTTCTTCAATCACATTAAACTTTACAGCAGAGAAGGATCTCTTGTTACTATTCATAGCCTGGAAATTACACGGTACACTATTAGTGTATGAATGCTTAATGCATTTGTATCAAATTCCTTTGTTCATTATTTTAATGGAGGTATTAAGCTGATTAAAAATTTTCATACTGTAATTTCCAGACTCATATTGTTTAAGGTTATAAGTCATGTAGTGACTTCAACTTCAATTAACTTTTTTTCAGTTGCTACGGGAATGAAGTGAAGTGAATAATATTCAGAATGTGTGCCTTGCCGACACTGTTATCAGATACCACGGATTAACACTTTGAATCCCATTTGCAAGCTCTAGAATTGCCTCTTTTGTCTTGGTCTTAACATTTACCAAAGAAAATTAATTCACAATAACACGTCTTGATCGCTGAAGAATATAAGTTTATATTGATTGTTTCTCAGTCTTGGCCCAGACAGATTTTTTTTATGTTTCACATAAAAGCTCCTAAGGAGATTCAAAGTCTTGGTGCAGGTTGACATAAGGTTATGGAAGGGTTTTTGATTCTCATTATTTGACGAATTGCTGGTCGATATACACCACTCTGTCGTTAGTCTCACCAAAACCAAAAAATGTAACCTCACCGCGACCCTCTCCATTGAGATTAATTGCATGTCATGAAATAGCTGGACTTGCACCAAAAATGCAAATTAATCACACCACTGCCTTTTAGTACTGTTAATTCATGTTGCAAAGATTCTGAGAGTGGCAATGATTTATGGTCCTGGCATGGAATTCACTAAGGGAATGAATAAAACTGTGAAATCTCATTCCAGGAGGTAGCGAACTGTTCCAAAAGTTCTTTTGTAAAACTTCTGTTTATTTATCTCAGGAGTAACTTGCCATTCACATCATTGTTTGTGTCCGAAAACAATACATTTCAGGATTGAAAGCTATTTTAAAACTCAGCAATACAAATTAGATAGCTTTCTTCCAAAAATAATTTTTTGGGTTACAGTATAAGAAATAAGAATGTTTGTACATCGACACTGCCATTTGCTAATTCTCAAGTACCAGCTCAATTCCCAAGAACCAGTGGGAAACAATGTTTTAAAAAAAAGGAAATTGCTGGATGTGGTGGCATGGACTCTTTAAGAGGACAGGCTCCATGGACCATGTGACTGGCTCTGGGCCATTCTCACAGGACCACATGAACCCCAGCCAATAAGGTGTTTGCGTGAGGCCCTGAGTACAGGACCCCAGGCAGTATAGACCAGGGTGTCAGAGTGTTATGACCTGCTATACAGTGGCTGTTACATTCAGCAGATCAGGCAGCATCTGTGAAGAGCAAAACAGAGTTAACGAGCAGGATTTACTGACTCACCCGCCGTGTGGTTTTCGGCGGCAGAGGCGGCCCGCCAGCGGGATGTACTGACCCCCACCATTGTCAATGAGATTTCCCAGTGACTGCATCCTTCAACGGCGGGACACCTGTGTGCCGGTACGGGACGGAATTTCCCGCCGGCATGAACAGCAGATAGATTGCATCCAACATTTCAGGTTTGTGGGGCGGATTTCTCCCATAGCCGGTGGGGCGGGCCGTTCCGGCGCTGAGGAGTGGCATGAACCACTCCAGCGTCGGGCTGCCCAGAAGGTGCGGAATCCTCCACACCTTCAGGGGCTAGGCCAGTGCTGGCGGGATTGAGGCTTAGCACCGAAGGACCTCCTCCAGCCGGCGCGGGTTGGCACATGCACGGAAGGGCCAGTGTGTCCTGGCATCATTCCTGCACATGTGCAGGGGGGTGCTTCTCCGTGCCGGCCAAGGTGGACCGTTACACTGGCCGGCGCGGAATGAAAGAGTGCCCCCATGGCACAGGCCCGCCCGCGGATTGGTGGGCCCCGATCGCAAGCCAGGCAACCGTACCCCCCCCCCCCCCCCCCGAGGCCAGATCCCCCCGCGCGCCCCCGAGAACTCCGCAGGCTGCCTGCAGAGCCAGGTCCCGCCGGTAAGGGCCTGGTCTAATTTACACCGGCGGGACCGGCCGAAAACGGGCAGCCACTCGGCCCATTGCGGGGCAGAAAATCGGCGGGGGGTTGCTGCCAAAGGCCCCCGGCTGGCGCCACGTGATTCCCGCCCCCGCCGAAAAACCAGGGCCGGAGATTCCGGCAGCCGGTGTCGGGGCGGGATTCACGCCGCTCCCCGGTGATTCTCCAGGCCGGCGGGGTCGGAGAATTCCGCCCGTGATCTTTCAAGGACTGACCTGAAACATTAAATCTGTTTTTCTCTTCACAGATATTGCTAGACCTGCCTTGTATAACCACAATTTTCTGGTTTTACTTGGATGGGCATGTCTTTGTTTTGTTTTAAAGGAATATTTTTATTTTCCCTTTATGTCTCTTTTTCCTCTGTCTTATTTTGTTTTCCTTCTCTTCCTCTAGATAGTGGGTTAGGGTCAGGTGGGATGTTAAAGTACCCATCTTGGTCTTTCCAGTTCCATCCTCCCTCCTTCTGTGTCTGCAGTCTCTAATCTTTACTCCGACACCCCAGACTTACAATGCATTTTCCCCTCCACCCCCAAATTCTGATGCCTCCCAACCACCACCCTGGAATGTGTGGACTGGCACCATTTCTGGCCTCCAATAAACCCCCACAACTCCCAACCTCCAATCTTATTCCTTCATCCTTAATCTTCAATCTTCCCCATCCTCAACCTCCATTCAACCCTGGCCTCCCTGTTATCATCCTCCAACCAATTCTTGGTTTCTGATCACCCCACTTTCTAACCCAGGAGGCAGGATTCTCCCATATCCGCGCGATGGCCCGACGCCAGCATAAAAAACGGCGCGAACCGCTCTGGCGTCAGGCCGACCAGAAGTTGCGGGACCGGAGAGGTTGGCGCCGTGCCAGACAGCGACAAAGGGACTGCATGTGTTAGCGCATGTGCCGAACCGCCTGAGTAGTTCAGCGCATGCGCAGACCAGCCAGCATATTCTGGCGCATGCGCAGGGGGTTGTCTTCTCCACACCGGCCATGGCAGAGCCCTAGAGAGGCCAGTGCGGAAGGAAGAAGTGTCCCCAAGGCACAGGCCTGCCCGCAGATCGGTGGGCCCGATCGTGGGCCAGGCCACCGTGCCCCCACCCCGCCTGGGGTCAAATTCTCTCTCCCCCCCCCCCCAAGAACCGCACCAGCCAATTCACAGAAACCGACAGCCGCTCGGCCCATCGGGGTCCCGAGATTTGCCGGGGGGGCCGCAGCCAAAGGCGCCCGACCGGCGTGGCGTGATTCCCACCCCCACCCGGAAACTGGCGCCAGAGAATACAGCAGCAGGCATCGGAGCGGGCGACCGGGCGGGATTCACGCCACCCCCCGAGGATTCTCTGATCCGGCGGGAGGTCGGCGAATCCGGCCCCTGATTTCCCGATTGCACCATCTTTTCCAAACTTCCCTCCCTGCTCTGTTTCTTGCCTGGTGCTGAGTGCTTATCTACCAGCCAGCATTTTTTCATGGTTGCTGGTATTATCCAATCTTTAATTCATTCATTCATGCGTGCTGTGCCCAAAGACGAGTCTTGGCTCATTGCCGTCTGATGTTGCATCCTTATCCATTTTTGCTTGACAGGTTTTTGTCAGTGGTGGTTTGTCAATGCCTTCCACTCTCAGAAGGTGGGGCAGAAGGCAGGTTCCAAGTCTACCTCAGCCAGAATGGGAATAATATCCATGCTGTTGGCACTATCCTGAACCATACGCTAGTCATCAACATGACCAAGCCAACATCCAATATTGAACTCATTATTTTAACTGTAATATATTATATAGCATATTCTTGTATATTTTGATGTATTCATTTCCTAATTATAAAAACGTTGATGTCTACATATTTATGGTTCTGTATCCTTGTAAAGTGCAATTTCTAATCAGAATTCTGTTGTAAATCTAAAGATAGTAGTTTAGCTTCTGCCTTAATGTTCCACTAATCCTGTCTAATCCAGGATTTACACATACGAAACATGTTCACAAATTAGGTTGCAAATAAAATGTGATACTTATGATTAATACGCTAATCAATATCTGAGGTTAAATATAATAAAATGTCAATGTTTTGAAATATGGTGAGATATTGGATGGGGGTTTGGAAAGGATGAAAATATTTTGTCTGATAAAATAACAGGTTAGTAGAAATGCCAGAAGATTAATAGAATTGAGAAGAGTCCACAGGGCATACCCAACATCAAGCCATGTGAAAATGGAAGAAACTAGATCCTGCTGATATAAAGGTTATGTAAGAAAGTTTGAGGTACATGAAATAAAATGACTGAGTCATGAATTATATCTCAGCTATCTTCTGTGATCAAGGGTATGTGGCCTGAAGCAACTGATTTGAGACAAGACTCAAAAGAAAATTACATTTTGCATTGGCTTTGCTGAGGAAGTATATCATACTACAGTTTCTGAACAGTTAGACACTGCCAAGTGTTCAAAATATGGACGAGGATACTGAAGAGTATCATGGAGGTGGAAGGAATTTCTGTGACAATGAAACCATGATGGCATAAGCTTGGTGTTTAGGACAAATATGACAATAATGTGTGGGACTGTGCGTCGGTGGGGGATCGGAGCATCAGAACAGAATCAGAACTGGATGCCGATCCATTTTTTCCATGATGCAGGATTCTCCGCCGTATCGGAACTCTGTTACTGGAGTAACAGACAGTGGAGAATCCAGCCGCAGATTTTCTGGAATTGTTTGTATACCGGCATTTTTAATGAGGTTTTGCAACCATTGAAGTTGAACAGGTGAGTTAAAAGGAATACATGTTTAATGGTTTTGAGAAAAAAAAACCAAATTAGAAAGAAATTATGCTGTTGCCTAGCAACAGGAGTACAGTGAGACATAAAGAGTGACAGAAAGAAATTCAGAGTATGTATGTCAGAGAATGAAGGGAGGGGTTCTATGCTCTCAGATAAGAAATACTACAAGACTACTGGGGGACTAAGAGGTTTTATGCCTCAGTGGGAAGCATCCCTCCATCTAAACCAAAAGCTCCGGGTTTGAGTCCCACCCCAGGATTTGAAGGCCAAGGAAGGTATGTTCATAACACAGCCAACAAATTCAGTATGAACATGCAAAATCCAACACAACAATGGCAGGCAGTAAGAGTGGGCAAAAATCATGGTTAGCCATACTTAGCGTGGAATGGACTTTCAAATTATCAGCATCTGGCAACAGGCTAGCAACCTGTAAAAGGTAAAACTTGCTATGGAAACAAATGAAAGTCTGCCTTGTGGTAACATAATAGCACAAGTGGATAGCACTGTGGCTTCACAGCGCCAGGGTCCCAGGTTTGATTCTCTGCTGGGTCACTGTCTGTGCAGAGTCTGCACGTTCTCCCCGTGTCTACGTGGGTTTCCTCCGGGTGCTCTGGTTTCCTCCCACAGTCCAAAGATGTGCAGGTTAGATGGTTTGGCCATGCTAAATTGCCCTTAGTGGCCAAAAAAGGATAGGAGGGGTTGTTGGATTATGGGGATAGGGTGGAAGTGAGGGTTTAAGTGGGTTGGTGTAGACTCGATGGGCCGAATGGCGTCCTTCTGCACTGTATGTTCTATGTTCTATGTTGTGCATCACTAGATACAGGAAAAGAAATGTCAACATTTGGGGTACTGAGTTTAGTGAACTCTTGTGTTTGCATTGCAGTTGAAGTAATAATGCTTTTAGAGTACAGTTTTGGTTATGTCAGGGAGAGATAGCAGTTGAGTAAAAAGAATTGCCTGAAAGTTCAAAAATTCAGATGGAAGAAAACTTTGCAACTGCTCCAACCTTGGGTGTCAAAATGGTGATAAATCTTCACCGGGAATTGTGCCTATAAGGGCATTACTAGGGTAAAGGAAAAGTGAATGGGAATCATCATCTTGTGTTCGTATTGAGATCTTTACAACTTTTCTTTGCCTAGTGTAATATAGTTACTTTTTTCCTTGTTTAATAAATGTTGTATTCTTTATGTTAAAACTTCAAGAGCAGACTCCTGGGAATTTGTTCAGTAACTTTCCTCCAAGTTTCCAAAAAGAAAGTTAGTATCTATCAAGCCAGGTTTCACCCTGAGATCTGTCTTGTCCAGTGTTAACATTAACTGGTATCGTAACAACGTACAAACAGGAATGTCAAATCTCAGTGGTATAGATTTTAAACAGTTAAGAAAATATGGGCCGGGATTTTCCCCTACCCGGTGGGGTGGGGGGTCCCAGCGGGACGGAGTGGCGTGAACCACTCCAGCGTCGGGCCTACGCACGGAATTCTACGCACCTTTAGGGGCCAAGCCCTCACATTGAGGGGCGAGACCCGCGCCGGAGTGGCTCCCGTTCCGCCGGGCGGCACGAACGGCCTTTGGCGCCCCGCCAGCCGGGGCCAAAGGCCTTCACCGGCCGGCGGAAGTCCGCGCATGCGCCGGTGCATGGTGGGTCGGAAGAAAAAGAGTGCCCCAACGCGCAGGCCCGCCCGCCAATCGGTGCGCCCCAATCGCGGGCCAGGCCACCGTGGGGGCACCCCCCCCCCCCCCCCCCGGGGTCAGATCACCCCGTGACCCCCCCCAGGACCCAGGAGCCCGCCTGCACCGCCAATCCCGCCGGTCAGGTAGGTGTTTTGATTCCCGCTGGCGGGAGAGGCCTGTGGGATAGCCGCGTGGGGCCCGCCGGCCGGCACGGAGGGCCCGCCAACTGGTGCAGCGCGATTCCCGCCCCTGCCGAATCTCGGGGGGGTGGAGAATTTGGGACATGGCTGGGGCGGGATTGACGTCGGCCCCGGGTGAGGGGGTCGGAGAATTCCGCCCAAGATTCTTCATTTACAATATCAGTGCTGTCTCTAGTTGATGTTCAACTCCAACATCTTGCTTCTTTTAGAAAAACTGAAGCAGCATAATCAAAATTAGTGAATTAAATATAACCACCTCTTCTTGGCTTTCAATCACATTGCCATCACTGAATCTCACACTATCAACATTTTGGGTTTGGGATATCACCATTGACCAAAACTATTTACTTCCCATACATTCAAGATGAATAATAAAGGTGTTGTATCCATGCAGCTGCAAGAATGCTTGTGCAGAGCTCAATTTCCTGGACAGCTAATTATTAGTGTCACAAAGATGTGCAGGAGAGTATTCCTTCTCTCCTAATTTAAAACAAAATTCAATACAAAGTTTCCCAATGACTTAGGGGTTCAGTATTACTGCCTGGCCACATTTTAAACACTTGCTGAAATCAGTGTGAAGCTTTTGTCATTCAGATGAATTTTAACTTCAATGCGGTGCAGTAGTCAGATTAGCTGTTTTGAATTACACAGCCACATTCACATGTGCCTAACAGAATCATAGAAATTACAGCATAAGAGGAAGCCATTCAATGCTCTGATCTCAACACAGTTATTCACTGTGACATTTTGATTCCAGAAAATAATTTGCATTCATGTGATTGTGGTTGGAATAGCAGCATAGAAAGGTCATCAATGTAAAAATGTTCTTCAGCCCACCAGAGCTCCTATAATTTAACTCTTCCAATGTTATCACACACAGGAAATGGAATTTTAACCGTGCTGAGCTGCTCCTGAAAGCAGAACAGCATTTATGCTCTTTTGTGTTTTGTTGGTCCCCACGTGATTGCATAAGACTTAGGGAGAGCATAAAGATGGCATGGGTGATTTCCAAGTTTAAATTTCATCGTAAGTATTACACATGACATTGCTTTCACTTTATTCACGTGTATCCTCATTTTTTGCTGAGACTAGTTTATCAGAGAACTAAAGGTGCTGGTATACCTCATGGTTGCCATGCATTGTTGGTTTCTGGGGAAAAAGGGACATTTATTTTCTTGTGAAAGAAACAATGTTGTGTTTTTTATGTTCAGCCTTCATTGAATGTTCATTTTAATGTCCAGTGATACACGCTCTTTTTTTTTAAAAATTACCTTTCTCAGAGTTACAGAGCTAAATGTGCAGGGTGGATAAGGCAAGCCCCAAATCATCCTCTTGCTTACTCCAAAAATCAATTCAAATTCAAATTTCATTCATTCATGGGCTCTGTGGTAGTGTCTCCTTTAACGGGGTAGGTTTTCGGAGAGTCTGTGAGCCGTAGGGCAATGAGGCCAGAACCTGCGAACCTTGGGGCTGAATGCAGGTTTTACTGTACGTTAGCCATTTGAAGCCGTGGAGTAGGGTAGCCCTTATCTCACTTTCTGTAAATAGTTATGTGCCTTAATAAACCGTTTATTTGTTAACCTACTTGGTGGTCGCCAGTCTTTCAAGACATTTGGCAACAAGGATCAATCAGAGTGTCTTCCTACTGTAAGATAAATCGAGAGAGCAGACCGATGGAAGCCTTTCCTTTGAAGCAAACCTGTTCCACAGTCTGTGAGTATCCCTTTTTTTAGTAAACTTGAGCCATTCAATCCTTACACAGAGTGGTGGGTGCTGTATGTCAAACGCCTGCACTATTTCTTTAAATTGAGGTGGGGGGGCGGGGGTGCGGGAAAGAGAGCAGTGGGAAATCCTGTTAAGAACCTGCAGGGCCCAGACTTATAACCTTATTAGTAATCTGACATCGCCAGATGCCCCCAACTCCAAAGTTTTTGAGGAGCTCGTGAAATTATTCAAGGGATATTATCACCCAAAGCCCATGGTGATAATGCAATGATACAAATTTAATTTAACAACAAGAGCACCAGGGGAGATGATAGCGGCAATTGCGGCATGCCTTAAACAAATGGCTGAACATTGTGAGTTTAGGACTGCACTCAATAACATGTTGAGAGACAGGCTAGTCTGTGGTGTTAGCGACATGTCCATACAAAATAAATTGTTAGCCTGGGCAGAGATTGCCTTAAAGAAGACACTAGAGGTTACCCAGCCTATGAAAAGTGCTGAAAGAGAGGGTGATGGAACTGCAGAGCGTGAAAGTAGGCAAGGTCTACCAGGTTTGATTGAAAGCTGCTGCCAGTCATGGCACTGGGGATGAAGGCACAGAAAGTAATGAGCAAAGAGGCTCGAAGCAAAAGAGAGTGCAGAGACGTACAAAATTTGTAAAAGAATGCGGTCAGTGAGGGACAGATCACCCCAGGAAAGATGTAAATTCAGGGAGGCTACATGTTATGCCTGCAATAGGAGGAGGAACATTAGGAGGAAGTACAAGGCTAGACAGAGCCGACAGAGGATCAACAAAAAAAAAATCTCAGACTCCAGTACACAGTGTTGGGAATAACCCTAAAATATGATCTGAAGTACATAGTTTAAACAACTTAAAGGTTTGCAAGACAGCCCCAAATATATTGTAAACAGTCAACCACTAGAGTGCAGGTGGACGCGAGTGCCTCCGCTACAGCTGTAGGTGAACAAACGTATCTTCATTTTTTAGGAGGGTCAGCCCTTGAAGTTAAGAAACATGATGGCCAGACTAGCCATGTATACTGGGGAAGCTTTAAGGATCCTGGGGAAACAAATACATTGCCCTTGAGCTACTGGCACCATTCAGCTCAACTGCCTTTAATAGTGGTGGTGGGGGGCCAAGGGCCAGGTCTGATGGGCCGAGATTGGCTTCACCAAATTCAATTGAGTTTACTAGAAATCTTCAAAATTCATAAAGGAGATTTTCATGACACTTTAAAAACATACCAGGAGGTTTTCTAAGACAAGTTAGGCAAGATACAGGGCCTGAAAACAAAGATTTACATAGATGGCAAGTTTTACAGGGCCTGACCCATCCCCTATGTCCTATATGAGAATGTTGAGTCTGAACTCAACTGGCTAGAAAAATTAGGCACCATTAAGTCTGTGCAGTTTGTGGAGTGGCAGCTCCCATCGTGCCAGTGGTTAAGTCAGATGGAACCATTTGGTTATGTGGGGACTACAAATTAACTATTAATCAGGCGGTGAAATTGGACCGATACTCCGTACCAAGGACTGAAGATTTATACTTTAAATTAGCAGGAGGTTTAACTTACACTAGACTTGATATGAGCCAGCAATTAGAATTAGACAAGCCTTCGAGAGAATTTGTTCCTATAAAAACCAACAAAAGCCGATACGTTTATACCTGGCTGCCTTTCGGAGTCTCACCAGGGTGTGCAATTTTCCAGCACATGATGGGAAGCTTACTACAGAACCTACCCAAGGTGGCTGTCTATCTAGATGATATACTGGTAACAGGAATGTCTGAAGAGGGCTCCCCAGAAAAATCTCAAAGACGTTTTAAAAAGATGTAAGAAGGCCGCAGTAAGTTGAAAAGAGAAAAATGTACATTCCAGGCTCAGGAAGTGATGCATTTAAGATTTAGGGTAGTTTCCAAAGGACTGCACCCTGTGGAGGATAAGATAAAAATAATTCACAGAATAATACAGTACAGAAGAGGCCCTTCAACTCATCGAGTCTGCACTGAAACATGAAAAACACCTGTCTTGCCTTCCTAATCCCATTTTACAGCATTTGGCCCATAGCCTTGAATGTTATGACATGCCTAGTGCTCATCAAGGTACTTTTTAAAGGATGTGAGGCAAGCCACCTCTACCATCCTCCCAGGCAGTGCATTCTAGACCATCACCACTCTCTGGGTAAAAATGTTTTTTGCTCACATCCCCTCTGAACCTCCTGCCCCTCACCACGACCCTTCAACTAAGGGCAACAGCTGCTCCCTATTCACCCTGTCCATGCCCCTCATAATCTTGTACACCTCGATCAGATCACTCCTCAGTGTTCTCTGCCCCAACAAAACCAATCCAAGCCTATCTAACCTCTCTTCATAATGAAAACGTTCCATCCCATGCAACATCCTGGTGAATGGCCTCTGCACCCCTCCCGGGCAATTAATAATAATAATCACTTATTGTCACAAGTAGGCTTCAATGAAGTTACTGTGAAAAGCCCCTAGTCGCCACATTCCGGCGCCTGTTCGGGGAGGCCGGTATGGGAAATGAACCCACGCTGCTGGTCTTGTTCTGCATTACAAGCCTGCTGTTTACCTTCCTATAATGTGGTGACCAGAATTGCACACAATACTCCAGCTGTGGCCTCACCAAAGTTCTATACAACTCCAACGTGACCTCCCTGCTTTTGAAATGAAATGAAAATCACTTATTGTCATAAGTAGGCTTCAAATGAAGTTACTGTAAAAAGCCCCTAGTCACCACATCCGGCGCCTGTTCGGGGAGGCTGGTACGGGATGTTTTATAATCTATGTCTCGACTGATAAAGCAAGTATCCCATATGCCTTTTTCACCACCTGATTAACCTGCCCTCCTGCCTTCAGAGATCTATGGACAAACACACCAAGTTTCCTTTGTTCCTCAAAATCTCCCAGTGCAATGTCATTCATTGAATACTCCCTTGTCAAATTTCTCTTTCCAAAGTGTTTCACTTCACACCTTTCAGGGTTCAATTCCATCTGCCACTTTTCTGCCCATTTGACCATCCCATCTATATCTTCCTGTAACCCAAGACACTCAACCTCTGTTTACCACCCGGCCTATCTTTGTGTCATCCACAGCTTACTGATCCTACCTCCCACATAGTGATCTATGTCATTTATAGAAATGCCGAATAATAGGGGACCCGACACAGATCCCTGTGGAACACCACAGAAGACTGGCTTCCAGTCACCAAAGCAGCTGCCTGACATCACCCTCTGACTCCTACAACTAAGCCAATTTTGAATCCACCTTATCAAATTACCCTGTATCCCATGTGCATTTGCCTTCTTTATAAGTCTCCCATGTGGGACCTTGTCAAAGGTTGTGCTGAAATTCATATAAACTACATCAAATTCACTACCCTCATCTACACATCTGGCTACCTCCTCAAAAATTCTATCAAATTTGTGAGGCTCTGACAAAGCCATGCTGACTATCACTGATCAAAACCTGCCTCTCCAAATGAAGATAGATTCTCTCCTTCAGAATTTTCTCCAATAGTTTCCCTGCCACTGACATGAGACTCACTGTTTTGTAGTTCCCTGACGTATCTCTACAACTTTCTTAAATAGTCTAGCTACATTAGCTGCTCCCCAGTCCTCTGACACCTCCTCCGTGGCCAGGGAGGAATAAAAAAATTGCATTAGAGCCCCTACAATCTCCTTCCTCGCCTCCCACAGCAGCCTGGGACACAGTTCATCCAGACCTGGAGATTTCTCCACTCTTAAGCCTGCCAACACCTCCAATACCTTGTCACTCCCTATGTCAATTTGCTCATTATTAAGTAAGCACAGCCCCCAAAAACACATCAGGATTGAAATTCTTTTCAGGAATGGTGAATTATTATAGCAGTTATTCCTAATCTTTCTACAACGTTTGCACCCCAAGACACGCTACTCAAGAAGCACCAGAGGTGGCATTGGAGAGAGCATCAGAAAGAAGCCTTTGAACAGGTCAAACTAGCTTTGCAGTCATCTCGTCTCTTCATTCATTTTAACCCCTCAAAAGAGATCATTCTTACCTTATGGAATCGGAGCTGTTTTAGTACTGAGGATGGAAGATGGTGCAGAAAGGCCTTTTGCTTATGCCTCAAAGAATCTGACTGATGCTAAACAAGCTTACTCGCAAATCAAAAAAGAGGAACTAGCAATAATCTTTGGAGTGAAAATGTTCCCTCAATATGTCTATGGACAACATCTCATAGTAATTACTGACTACACACCCCTGTTGGGCATATTTAGGAAGGATATTCCCCCCATAGCTTTAGCTGGGGTGCATCGCTGGGCTCTATTGTTGGCAGCCTATGAGTAAACGTTTCAACATAGGCCGGGCACATACATTTCAAATGTGGATGCTTTAAGCTACCTTCTCCTATCCAAAAGTGTCCCACCTCTGCCAGTATCGTAGGAAATCGTTCTTGCTTTAAGCTCTCTTGAAACATTGCGAGTGTCAGCATGCCAACTTTTAGACTCAAAAAGACCCCATTTTATCTCAATTCAAACATATCGAGAGGGATTCTCCGCCGGCTGACGCCAGAATCGGGAAATAGGATTGGATGGAGAATCAGTTTTGATGCTGAAATCGTGGCTGGTGCAAGTTTCACACCAAATCGAGATTCTCCAGGTGCCTCGACAGCGGCATTAATGCATTCCATTCCACACGTACAGCAAAACCCCTTGGCATACCATTAGTGGGCCTGACCTGGTATTCTCCAGGGCCTCCGCGATTCTTAGCCTCCCCCGATGCACATTCCCAACAGCGAGGTTCACTTGTGCTTCTAAAAATGGAGAAACAGGAGCCATGGCTGCTGAGGGAGAGAGAGGAGGTATGGGAAGTATTCAATATTGCCATAGTTTGTTGACAGTTGTGCCGCTGGCCTGGGGGCTTCTGCCAGGGCTGGGAGGAGTAACAAGGCCTGTCCAGTAGGTGGGCTGTGGGGTCAGGGCGGACCGGCACAGCACCATTGCTGCAGCCTGCTAGGCAGCCATGCAGCTGTGCACACCACTGACTGCCACTGTGAACTTAGGACCACAGGTCATATGGGTGCCAATCGGGCCAGCCCCCTAGGTATCCCCTGGCCCCAGTCGACCCATCAGTGGGATGGGCATGCTCCAGCCCAACCAGTGCAATCTTGTTGGCTGGGATGGTGTGTGTGGGGATTGTAATGTGTATATGCAATTGCAGCTTGTCATCCTCCCGAGTGTCAATCACGGACCCGGCGAATCCTGCACCATTTCTCATTGGAATTGATTGTGTTCCTGGTGGCACTAGTGCTAGCCCCTCAATGGTCACTGAATAGGTCCAGGTACGCTGCCAGTTTTGCTATTATGGAAGTCCGGGAATCTTGCCCCGGTGTCAACACTTAGTCTCAGAAACGGAGAATTCTGCTGATGATTCCTCCACAGCTGGGATCATGATAACAGGTCTGAGCAGTTACAACCCTTTCAGATAAGAAAAGTCTAATTAAATTGTGAAGACAGTGTATTATTACGAGGAGAAAGGGTGGTCATTCCACCCCCGCTAGACAGCTATTATTGAAAGAGCTACACTGTGCCAATCCTGGATGATAAAGATGGAAATGCTCACACGCAGTTATGTGTGAAGATGTGGGATGAATGTCGATGTAGACAATCTGATCAAACACTGTGAACAGTGTCAAATGCAGCAAAACTTGCAATCTGCGGTCTTAATGCACTCTTGCGAGTGGCCATGGGTGCAATTACACATCAATTTTGCAGGCCCATTATATGTTGTTGCTCATCATAGGTGCTCACTCCAGGTGTCTGGACATGCACAAAGTCCATGACCTCTTCAGCAATGATCAAAAAACTCCAACAGACATTCTCCATCCACGGGTTGCCAGAGGTGCTGGTCTCAGATAAAGAGACTGATTTTACTATTAAAGAATCCCAACAGTTCATGAGAACCAATGGTGTTCAACATATTCGAACTGCTCCCTACTGCCCTGCTTCAAATTGACTGACTGAGAGAGCCGTCCAAACATTCAAAGCCACCATGAAGAAACAGTCGTCAGCCTCTCTACAAATCACCTTGGTCCATTTCCTACCCGCCTAGTGAACAACACCTCATATCACCACAGATGTTACACCCACCAAGTTGCTAATGGGCTGATGCATTAGATCACGGTTGGACTTGATATTTGTGAATTTGACTGAGAGAGTGTAGGTAAAACAGAATGCAAAGAAGAGAACATTTGAGGTGAACGGCGTGGTATATGTAAAGAATTTTGGTGCTGGTCCAAATTGGATCCTGGAACAGTCGTGGACAGAAAAGGTCCAGTGTCATATAAGATACATGTCCAGGGAAACAGGGTGAAGAAAAACCTGGACCATTTGAGAAGGAGAGAATCGCACACCGAACCAGTGGGACAGCCTGGCAATGGTATGCCTGACAGTGATATTGTTATGGGTGGAAGTAATGCTGCAGCAATATGCCTGAGGAAGCGATCCGTAATGTTCAAAGGGGAACTGGGAACATTTGTGTACCTATGCACCTTCGGATGTTGAAAGTCAACCCATTGAGGTTCACATCGAAGTTATCTCTACAGTGTGAGCAGCCGGTGGTGAATTATGACATCCCCAAAGAATCAGGAAGTCCCCGAACTGACTTACCTTTTGAGGAACTGTGCTGAGATCCATTTGTTATATAATATTGTAAAAAGTTCAATTGTTGTTATAATGTGTTAAGGGGCAAGGGGGAGGGATGTGGTAGCATGTCCCTATAAGTGGACCAAGGTCTCGGAGGGTCATGTGACCCATAGGGCCAATTGGGCCAGAGCATGCAAATGTTGGGACTGACCACAGGTTTTATTGTTAGTTCAGAGTTTGGAGGTGTGGAGTACGGTAGCCTTTATCTCCCTCTGTTTAAATAGTTAGTTGCCTTAAAAAAACATTTATTCGTTTATCCACTTGGTGGTCACCAGTCTTTCAAGATACTACCGCCTCCACAAAAGAGACATCCTAAATTCAAGCTGACAAGAATATGCATTACACCTGATCTCATGCTTGATCTTGAGCCTAAAGGCTGTTGTGCTTAACTCGCCACTGACATATGAGGTATTCTGCCTCCCTCCCTTGTACCACACAGTTAAATGAGAAAAGACTGCTGACCTCAGGCACAACTGCATAAAGTAAACTGTTGCATGCAACCTTTCTATAAATGTGAACTGGGTTCTACAAGGTTCTTGTACCTCACTGACTTTATCATGAGGTTCGGACATAATTTCAAAGTATTTTAGTATATACTGAGTATTCTTAACAACCAGTGTCATGTATGAGTACCCTTTAAGAAATGGGTGTTTAAGAAATGTACCTTTACGAAAAGAAGCTGCTCATGGTTGTTAAGAATACTCAGTATATACTAAAATACTTTGAAATTATGTCCGAACCTCATGATAAAGTCAGTGAGGTACAAGAACCTTGGGGCCTCACGGTAGCATGGTGGTTAGCATCAATGCTTCACAGCTCCAGGGTCCCAGGTTCGATTCCCGGCTGGGTCACTGTCTGTGTGGAGTCTGCACGTCCTCCCCGTTTGTGCGTGGGTTTCCTCCGGGTGCTCCGGTTTCCTCCCACAGTCCAAAGATGTGCGGGTTAGGTGGATTGGCCATGCTAAATTGCCCGTAGTGTAAGGTTAATGGGGGGGATTGTTGGGTTACGGGTATACGGGTTACGTGGGTTTAAGTAGGGTGATCATTGCTCGGCACAACATCGAGGGCCGAAGGGCCTGTTCTGTGCTGTACTGTTCTATGTTCTATGTTCTATGTTACTGGAGTGATATCAGAGTGTGGGTGGAGCTGAACTCTACTTCTGCTTTTTTAGTTTCAGTTTGAGAAAGCTTAGGTGTCTGTCCTTTTCAGTGAGCTGAATCTGAAGTTAAAAGCGAGCTGCCATCAAAAGACTATCTATGGATCATTTGGTGAATTCAGAAGAAGTATAAATGTTTTCAGTCTTGAATGTAAACCCTAATGTGCTCCTGTTTGAAGGTTTGTTAAGTCTTTTGGATGTTAAAAGGCAGCATACAGATTACTTAGTGTTGTATTCTTTGGGGAGTGTATTTGAATTAATGGTTCTAAGATGTTAACTGTTTGTTTTAGAAAGGTTAACTTGAGTTCATAGAATAAACATTGTTTTGTTTTCAAAACCACTGTTCCATGTCTGCTGTACCATACCTGTAGAGTGAGCCATGTGCTCCCCATACCACAATCTATTAAAAGTTGTGGGTCAGGTGAACTCCATGATAAACTTTGGGATTCTCTAAATCCTGACCCATAACACCAGGGAACAGTTTGAGGCCTGACCTGCCACAAGTATGCCACTGAGCTAATCGGTAAATTTGAACCCACCATTGGGAAAGTGGAATTTCAGCTCCCATCTAATTGAGTCACCCCTCCCACCACATTTCCTACAGTTACAGAACAATGAAATCTTCCCACCCACCAAGCAGTCTCACTGCTATGCTTTTTGAGCAAAGATGTTACGTGAAATTACATACAAAGAAATTGAAATTCATAAACTAGGCATTTGGTCCAATTGGTCTTGGTCGATGTTAGGTTTCACACGAGCTTTCGTCACCAGGATAGAAATTGGTGTGTGTTATGCTGGATTAACGAGCGTAAAACCCATGCAAAGCAGACCAATCTGTATAGGTGTTGGTTCTTCTTTTAAATTTGTAGGTTTTAGATGCACTCCTAAAATAAGTCAATGGGGTAACCTAAATTAATTCAGGGCCCCTTCACAGAATTAGTCATTGCTGGTCAGCATTATAGTCCCAAAAGCCAGGCTGAAAACGATAGAACTGAAGTGGCCCTTTAACACGTGTTCCCAAGCTTTCATTCACAGTTACACAGTGCAAACAGTGCCTTCTATCCCAACAACCAGAGTTTCTGTCTGTTTCTTTTTATAGAAGCACAAATGTATCCCCAGTTAACTCTTACAACCTGCATACAATTAAACAAAATTAATATACAATTATCAATTGGGGCAGGCATCTGGCCCCTGGCGCATTCAGGATTCTTCAGCTGCCTCAGCGCCCACTAACAAATGCTAAGTGTAAATTTTTTTTAAAACAACTTCACATGTTTACCAGGAAGGGCAGGAACTTTCCCTCTAGTGTCCTAGGCCTAACCATCTTCAGCTGCTTCATCAATGGTTTTCTTTCCTATATAAGATCAAAACTGGGTATTTTTGTTGATGATTGCACAATGCTAAGCAAAATTCATCATTCCTCAGACACGGAAGCAGTTCATGTCCAAACTCTGCAAGACCTGGATAATATCCAAGCTTTGACTGACAAATTGCAAGTAACATTCATGCCACACAAGTGGCAGACATCTCCAAAAAGAGAGACTCTAACCATTGACATTCAATGGCATTATCAGCAGCACGGTAGCATGGTGGTTAGCATAAATGCTTCACAGCTCCAGGGTCCCAGGTTCGGTTCCCGGCTGGGTCACTGTCTGTGCGGAGTCTGCACGTCCTCCCCGTGTGTGCGTGGGTATCCTCCGGGTGCTCCGGTTTCCTCCCACAGTCCAAAGATGTGCGGGTTAGGTGGATTGGCCATGCTAAATTGCCCGTAGTGTCCTAAAAAGTAAGGTTAAGAGGGGGTTGTCGGGTTACGGGTATAGGGTGGATACGTGGGTTTGAGTAGGGTGATCATTGCTTGGCACAACATCGAGGGCCGAAGGGCCTGTTCTGTGCTGTACTGTTTTATGTTCTATGTTCTATCAACATCCTGGGGGTTACTGTTGACCAGAAACTGAACTGGACTAGTCATATAAACACTGTGGCTAGAAGAGAAGGTCAGAGGCCAGGAATCCCGCAGTGAATAACTCAACTTCTGACTCTCCCAAACTTGTCCACCATCTACAAAGCTAAGTCAGACGTGTGATGGAATATTCTTAACTTGCCTGGATGAGTGCAGCTCCAACAACACTCAAGAAGTTCAACACCATCCAGGACAAAGCAGCCTACATGCCTGGCAACCCATCCAAACATTCACTCCTTTCACAACCGACGCACAGTAGCTGCAGGGTGTACCATCTACACGATGCACTGCATTAACCACCAAATTTCCTTAGGCAGCACCTTCCAAATCCACAACCACTGTCATCTAGAAGGACACTTGGAAGCACCTGGATGTTCCCTTCCAAGTCACTCACCATCCTGACATAGAAATATATCACCGGTCTTTCACTGTCACTGGGTCAAAGTCCTGGAACTCACTCCTTAACAGCACTGAGTATACCTACACCACAGGGGCTGCAGCAGTTCAAGAAAACAAACTCACCACCATCTTCTCAAGGGAATTAATGGATGGGCAATTAATGCTGGCCAAGTGAGCAACACCCACAACCTATAAAAATATAGAATAAAAAAACTCACCAATACTCCTTCGACAGCTTCCAAACCCACAACTACAACTATTTAGAAGGACAAGGACAGCAAATACCTTAGAACATCATCACCTGGACTTCCCCCTCCATCTCACTCACCATCCTGACCTGGAAATATATTGCTTTCCCTTCACTGACGCTGGGTCAAAATCCTGGAACTCCTTCCCTAACACTGTGTGTGCACTGCTGTTTCATACTTGTTCTTTTGCTGACTGACCTGTTTTTTCCTGGTTCGTGGGATAATAGATTTGTTCTCTAAAGACGGTTTTGATCACATGATTACCACCTATGTCCATCCAGAATGATTAAAATCTAGAAGTCATTGATTTAAAGTTGGGAATGAAATGAAAATGAACAAAATGGATGGAGCATCTGTACACACACACACTTATAAGATGGCTTCTGCAGCCTTCTTTGCTAAGTTTTAAACTTGGAGACATGATGCTTGGAAGCCCATTGCTTTTGGAGTTTTGCATAAATTCCACAAATGGGTTCCATCTGAGTACCTCCATTTAGGGGAGAGGCCCTTACCAAGGTTATTCAATTGGGAATTTTCCAGAGACTTTATGCAGAAGTTTCAAAAGTCACCTGACTAACAGCAGTCATCTTGTTAGCATTCATTTTAAAATATGAAATGAAATGAAATGAAAATCGTTTATTGTCACGAGTAGGCTTCAATGAAGTTACTGTGAAAAGCCCCTAGTCGCCACATTCCGGCGCCTGTCCGGGGAGGCTGGTACGGGAATCGAACCGTGCTGCTGGCCTGCTTGGTCTGCTTTAAAAGCCAGCGATTTAGCTCAGTGAGCTAAACCAGCCCCTCCAAATTTCCAAAAAATTATATATTGAATGTGGTCCATGTAAACAAAAAACAATCTTTTATTGTCACAAGTAGTTTTACATTAACACTGCAATGAAGTTACTGTGAAAAGCCCCCGTCGCCACATTCCAGCGCCTGTTCGGGTGCACAGAGGGAGAATTCAGAATTCTCAGCTGGTACGGGAATTGAACCCGCACTGCCATGTTATGCATCACAAACCGGCTGTCTAGCCCACTGAGTTGAAACAGCTCTCCAATGTTAAACATTATAACTAGAACATGACTTTACTGGGAATGACAAACTGTTAAACGTAAGATAAATGGAAACATCTGATTGATCTGATAAACAATCCTATTATTGCTAATCAAACCTGTCTGTCAAATTCAATTGAAAGGTAACTGATGTTCATTCAATAAGGTCATTGGTGATAGCGAGAAACTTAAAGAATGGATAACCTATCTTTGGTAGAACAAGAAGTCTATACTTAACTCAATGAAGGATTACATTAGTCTCATAGGTGCCAAATGAAAATAACCTGGAGGCAGTTTGTAAATATGGAGGGTTCCTTAATAGGACCCAATGAGTCTGGAGAGTGGGCAATCATTCCCTTTAGTGACATAAGTTATTTATATGGGTTACATAAAGGAGTTGTGTTGAAGGTAAACATATAATTAGTTTACATTTCTATTTGGAACAATCCCAAAACGTGCCTTGTTGTCATGGAGATAGGTTTTGTGATGGTTGGAAGATTCCATTGTTTAATTTATTTGTGTTTTTCTCACAGAAGGAAGTTGCAACTTTGGTCCTTTGGCAGTGCCTTGGAACCTAACCTGTACATCCATGGACACTAAGGAGCAATGTAGCATGGCCAATCCACCCAATCTGCACATTTATTGACTGTAGGAAGAAACCAGAGCACCCGAAGGAAACCAGAGCTCCAGCAGATATGGGGAGAATGTACGAAGTCCACACAGATAGTCACAATGGGCCGGAATTGAACTCGGGTCCCTGGAGCTATGAGGCAGCAGAGCTAACCACAGTGCCACCGTACTGCCACTGTTTCCTCCAGATGATTCGGTTTTCTCCAATGGTCCAAAGATGTGGAGATAAGGTGGATTGGCCATGCTAAATTTCCCCTTAGTATTCAATGGTTAGGTAGAGTTATGAGGATAGGGCGGGGCTGTAGGCCTGTATAGGGTGCTCTTTCGGAGTGTCAGTACAGACTTGATGGGCTAAATGGCTTTTATCTGCACTGTCGTGATTCTATGAATACTAATCAAAAAACATCAGATTACTAGTAAAGTGACAGCAGAAAGCCCTGGGGCGCTTTTAAAATTTTATGACCATAATCTAAATTAAAACATAGAAACATTTTTAAGCATGCCACCTGTAAAATTACATAATAATATAGTGCAGATTTAAATCATTTCAGAGATGTAAAACAAATAATTAAAACTTATGTTCACTTATAAATAATCACCTTTAATCATAAAACAAGTAAAAACTACTTTAAAATAATTACTAACAATAGTAATGCCTGTTTAAAAGAAAGAGCAAAAAAAACTTAGTAAAATGCCGACATGCCTTTAAGCCACTTGTTAAAATAATTACTTGTTGTTTTCAATCTAAATATGCTGGTTAAATGCCTGCATCAATGGGCATTCCCAAGCTGGCCGCCTCATATGGAGGTGGGGCTGCACTCCTCTTTCGCTGCGCTGGATGCCCCAGGCTGCAGATGATAAAGTAAGGAGCATCATTGGAGCATAGGTAGGTGCATACATTTTTCTTTTAAAATCAGCGGCCCGTGGCTTCCCGCCACTAGCAGGAAGTTATGGGCCAAAGTGAATTCTGGATGGCTGCTCTATAAATCTGAGTTAGTCCCAGGAAAAGTAAAGGAACATTCAAGATTCTTGCAACATATAACCCTTTAAATTCCCATACTTTTGAAGTCAGCATGTGACCTTTTATATGGTATTTTATAAATTTGTTTTGAAAGTCAAGTTGTTTAATAATGCAGAATTTGACACAGGCGCTTCTTAAATAAGTCAAGTAGGTTGGCCAGGTGGAAGTTCGTTCTTCAAAAGCCACACTTATTGCTATTTATTGAGCTGTTGTAAGGATAATGAAGTAAGGGTAGTTTGTCACCCTTCTTGACTATGAATATCACCTTACTCTGTTGCAGACCGATTAGTTTCTCTCTAATATTCAATAACCCCCTCACAATGATAATCAGTATCTCATGGACCTTCCCCAATTTTTACACAGTGTCACTGTTTCATCTTAGATGTGCCCCAAAAACTATTCTTGCATAATCTTGGTTGTCTGGTGTTATAAAAAATCCTACTACTCTCATTTTCTTTTTCATTCTTTCGCTTTTCTCATGTTACAAAGGGTCACCACAATGTTTGTTGATCACTTTGATATGAAGCATTTTTTAATGATTTGGGATGGTGGTTTTACAGCAGTATACCCTTCCTGTCACTACCCTTCCCTATCTAGGACTGGGAACTGGAGAACAGCTGACCACGTGACATGGTGCCACAGTGGTTAGCACAGCAGTCTCACAGCGCCAGATCTTGGGTTCAATTCCGGCCTTGGGTGACTGTGTGGACTTTGAGCATTCTCCTCGTGTCTGCGTGGGTTTCCTACAAATGCTCTGGTTTCCTCCCACAGTCCAAAGATGTGCAGGTTAGGTGGATTGGCTATGCTAAATTTCCCCTTAGTGTCCAAAGATGTGTAGGTTATGTGTGGTTATGTAGATAGGGTGGGGGAGTGGGCCTGGGTAGGGTGCTCTTTCAGAGGATCAGGGCTGAATGGCCTCCTTCTGCACTGTAGAGATTCTATATATATATTTGGCAGCACGGTAGCACAAGTTGATAGCACTGTGGCTTCACAGCGCCAGGGTCCCAGGTTCGATTCCCCGCTGGGTCATTGTCTGTGCGGAGTCTGCACGTTCTCCCCATGTCTGCGTGGGTTTCCTCCGGGTGCACCAGTTTCCTCCCACAGTCCAAAGACATGCAAGTTAGGTGGATTGGCCATGCTAAATTGCCCTTAGTGACCAAAAAGGTTAGGAGGGGTTATTGGGTTACGGGGATAGGGTGGAAGTGAGGGCTTAAGTGGGTCGGTGCAGACTCGATGGGCTGAACGGCCTCCTTCTGCACTGTATGTTCTATGTTCATATAGGAGTCTCATCCACACTTACTGGCTATCCTAGGTATTTTAGAATGATTTGCATGCTGAACATCAACCTGTTTGGCCATGTTCTGAAGCACCTTTCTTGGAGTAGGACTAGGACCAGAGCTTCCAACTCAGAGATAGCCAGCAGGGCCTCCTAAATTGCTCAATCTCCAAGATACTCATAAATATTATTGTCCATATTTCGAAGTCTTGGCAGTGTCTAACTCTTCGGAAACTGCAGCGTTATGTACTTTCTCAGCAAAGAGACTGCAAAATATGATTATCTTTTGAGTCTTTGCTCACATCAGTTGCTTCAGGCCACACATCCTTGATCACCAAAAAATGGCTAAAATATAATTCATAACTTTATCATTTCATTTCATGTACCTCAAACTTTCTTTCATAACGTCTTCATGGTTGTGATAGCACTTGTTTATTCGCAAAGCTTTACCATCCACACAGTCCAGCTTCTTCCATCTAAACCTTTTCACATGGCTTGACATTAGGTATGCTCTGTGAGCTCTGGCCAAATCTGTTAATTTTCTTCTTGTTTATGTGCTGATCTGTTATATTGTCAGACAAAACTTCCCCCTCACCCATCCAGTAGTTGAATAATTGTACATATTGGGCGGAATTCTCCGACCCCCCGCAGGGTCGGAGAATGGCCCGGGGCCGGCGTAAACCCCGCCCCTGCTGTGGCCGGAATTCTCCGCCACCCGGGAATTGGCAGGAGCGGGAATCGTGCCGCGCCGGTCGACGGGCCCTCCCGCGGCGATTCTCCGTGATGGGCTGACAGGCCAATCCCGCCGACGTGGCTTAAACCACCTCTGGTGGCGGCGGGATTGGACCCCGGGGGGTGCCCCCACAGTGGCCTGGCCCGCGATCGGGGCCCACCGATCGGTGGGCGGGCCTATGCTGTGGGGGCACTCTTTTTCTTCCGCCGCCGCCATAGCCTCCACCATGGCGGAGGCGGAAGAGACCCCCCCTACCGCGCATGCGCCGGTGCGTCAGCGGCCTTTGAACTGGCAAAGGCCTTTCGGCCAGCCCCAATGCCAGCTGGCGGGCATCAAAGGCCATTGCCGCCGGTTTTGGCACCAGTCGGCGTGGCGCCAACCACTCCGGCGCGGGCCTCGCCCCTAAAGTTGCGGAGAATTCCGCACCTTTGGGGAGGCCCGCGCCGGAGTGGTTGGCGCCACTCCGCTACGCCGGGACCCCCCGTCCCGCCGGGTAGGGGAGAATCCCGGCCATTGTTTTGAGTTTCCAGTATTATTAGTAACCCTTAATCATATCACATTTTATGAGCAGCTTCTTTGTGAACATCCTTCGCCCATGTGAAGCCAGATTAGCCATGATTAGTGAAACATGTTTCAGCAATTAATCAGTTTTTTAGATTGCCCATGCTGTTCTGATTGGAAACTGCACTTTGCAAGAATGAAGAAGCTGTAAAAAAAAAGGTACAAGGTTTTATAATTGTAAAATGAATAAACCAAATTATGCGCATAATATGGGACAATCTTAACCTAACCAGCTGGGTGGCTTTACGAGCAGACTGCAATGCACTGATATTGTCAGAAAGCTGTCAGGAACCTGCCAACTTCTGCGTTTAATCTGAATATGATTTGCAGTGTTCAGAAAGCATGGGCAAGTGACGGGCAAGACATGTTTTGAACACTGAGATCTCACACTTGCTTCCTTGCCTAAGGGAAAGGTTTTTGCTCACAGGACTTGTTCGGAGAGTGTGCTTCCACTGTTTTTCAGGTGATGTCTACTCATTTGGCATTCATTTCTACTATCTTGGTGTCCACAACACTTCCCAGCAGTGATTCGTCATATTACCGTGGCATACCTTTGATCGTATCCTCACATGAGAGCTCTCCAGCATCACTCTCTTCAGGTTCATGCCCTTCCAGGTCTTCATCGTCCGAGGAGTTTTTAGCCTCCTCCATGTCTCCTTCTGGTATGTGATCTCCCCTTTGAAGTGCCAGGTTTTGCAGGATGCAGCAGACCACAGTGATGCAGCACACCCTCTCTGGAGGGTACTGCAGAACCCCACCTGTTCAGTCCATCTTCAGGATGTCAATGGTCTGCTGAATGACGGACCTTGCCAGACTATGCACCCCATTATATCTTTCCTCTGAGGTATTTGAGGACGATGCCCAGGTATCATGAGTCATTGTTTCATCAGCTACTCCTTATCACTCCTTTTCAGCCAGCCCTGTTAGTGTTGTGGCCCTTTAAATATCTGAGGTACCTTTTATTTTGTTTGTTCATGGGATGCGTGCATTGCTGGCTGGACCAGCATTTATTGCCCATCCCTGAAAGCATTTAAGAGTCAAGCACATATTGGTCAAACCAGGTAAGCACAACAAATTTCCTTCCCTAAAGGGCCTGAATGAACCAGATGGGTTTTTACAACAATCAGCAATGGTGTCATGATCATCACTAGACTTTTAACTCAATTGAATTAAATTTTAAACCTCTGCCATGGTGGGATTCAAACCTGGTCCCCAGAGCATTACCCTGGGTCTCTGGGTTATTCTCCAGTGACAACTATGACATTACCTTCCATTACAGTAATTTAACCCAGTTGCAGTAAAGGAAAGAGAATGGGCGGGATTCTCCGATCGCTGATGCCGAAATCTTGTTGGGCGATCGGCCGGAGAATCCCCATTTACGCTGGAATCGGTGGCGGCGCCGTTTTTGTGATGCTCTGCCCCCTTAAAAACTGCGTACAGAAGTCGCCTCATGTTGTATGGGCATCCTCAAAATGTCACCTGAGGCCCTCCCCCAATGGGCCGTGTCCCCGATGGCGTGGGACACGTGTGCTCACACCATTCGGGGACCTTGTGTGACGACTGCGGAATGAGTGCAGTCGGGGGGGAGGGGGGAGCCGTTCCACTGGCAGGCAGGCCTCCGTTGGGGGCTGGGGGGGACTGGTGGGCGGTCATCCGAGGATGGCGAGGCTGGTTACAGGGAGGCAGTTTTTGGCAGGCCGGGTCCGTGCGCTGCCGGCGCCGTGTTACACGGCACACCCGCTGCAGGCCGCCACAGACCTAGCCATTCTCCGGCCGTATCTGCAGGTAAAGCCGGGGCTTTATGTTGCGCGGCTGCTCGCCTCACCGAACGGAGGATCGGTGCGGGGGCAGCGCCGACTTTCTGGTTGCAAGACCAGACCAATCCAGCAGGATCGGAGCATCCAGTCCAATGTATTTCCAAGTCAGGGGGGTAACTTGCTGGTGGTCAAGTTCCCATGTCCTTCTAAGTGGTAAAGATTGGGTGCTGTCAAAGGAACCTTTCCAGTTGCTGCTGTGCATCTTGTAGGTGGTATGCACTGTACTACAATTCACTGATGCTGAAGGGAATTAATGTTTAATGTGCTTCATGAGGTGCCAAATATGTGGCTGCTTTGTCCTGGATAGTGTTGTATTTAGCCTTTGTATAAATGTGAAAATAATACCTTGTTTTCCCATTCAGGTGGATATAGAAGATCCCATGGATTTATTTTGAAGAAAGGTCAGGGTGGGGGACATTTATCCCCAGGATCCTGACCAATATTTATCCTTCAATGAACATCACAAAACACAGACAATCTGGTTACTAGCCCATTGCAGTTCATAGATGTTTACTGTGCACAAATTGAAATGAAATGAAATGAAAATCGCTTATTGTCACGAGTAGGCTTCAATGAAGTTACTGTGAAAAGCCCCTAGTCACCACATTCCAGCGCCTGTCCGGGGAGGCTGGTACGTTGGCTACTGTATTTCCCATTACAACTGTGACTACATTTTAAAAGGGCTTCATTAGTTGTAGAGTGGTTTGGAACATCCAAAGGTCCTGAAAGGGGCTAGATAAATGCAAGCCTTTTTAAAAAATTCTATTTCAATTCAATTTTCACTTTATTGGCCATATGGAAATTTATTTTGGGTACATTGCTCGTACTTTGAAACATTGTATATAAATGAAAAACAACAACAAAAGAAAGAAAATACCATATCACAGAGAATTAACTTTAAATAAAATATGTATGAAAAACTATCCAATGCATTAAAATCATCAGTCAGTCAGCCCCACCCTGAGTGCATATCCTCATCCATACATCAAACCCCTGATCGAAGATCTTACAGAGAAGAGCACTAATGAGTTCAGCAACTGATTTCTCCTGCCTCTGAGGGATTGTAGCCTTTTCCCTGAACCCAATCAGCAGTAATATAAAACAAGGGGTGATTTGCCTTGTTCCTGATGTTCTTTACTTTCATCAAAATTCTTCCAAGAGCAAATTTCATCAAGAAAGATCTGTTCATCAAATATTCTTCCTGCCAGATTCAATAATCTCTGTATGCTCAGAGCACATGCTTTCCTCGGACAACTACTAAACGGGACATCCAAAACGTACAGAACGCTCAACTACAGCCCGATAGAAGGGTGTTATGATGACAGGATCTGCTCAAAATGTTTTTTAATTTTCCAAGGTCGTATAATTGTGGATGTCCCATGGTTACCACTTCTCTGCATTGCTCCCTCCAATTCAACTTATCATCTGCATTGACACCAAGATAGATGTTGTTAGTAACTATTTCAATATCCACATTATTTTTTTAATGTTTTTATTGATTTTCATATTTAATGGTACATAGTTCCATCATCACCGACAGTCAGAGTTTGAATATTTAGATAGTTCCTTCTGGGGTGGGGATGCAGAGTGAGAGAATCTTCACAAGCACGATATCATTAACTGATTTTTTTCCCTAAAGTCTATAACGAGTTCTTTCATCTTGTTTTAGTTCAGTTTAAGAGAATTATCACAGAATTTTACAAAATTCTTCACTGGGTTAGAATTTTTAGAACAGTACAGCACAGAACAGGCCCTTCGGCCCTCGATGTTGTGCCGAGCAATGATCACCCTACTCAAACTCACGTATCCACCCTATACCCGTTCCTTTAGTTTACTTCATTATTCCTGATGAGACCAACAAATACCTTTCATCTGCATACTTCAGGATAGTTATGTTCTTGTATACTGTCATGTGAGAGTACCTTTAAGAAATGGGTGTTTATCGAATAGCTGTGGTGGGTGTACCTTTAAGAAATGGGTGTTTATCGAATAGCTGTAGTGGGTGTACCTTAATGAAATGGGTGTTTATTAGATAGTTGTTGTGATGTCAGAGAGTGGGTGGAGCTGGGCTGTCTGTCTGCTTTTACTTTCGCTTTGGGCTCTCTGCTACAGGGTGTGTTTAGTTTCATTTTAGATTTGGAGAAGCTGCAGCCACAGTAAGATGTGTATGAATCTCTGCAAGCTAAAGAATGTTCATTTGGTGATTTCAAAGTGGTAACTGCTCTCAGTAGTGAAGTTAAACCTAATGTCTTTCTGTACTTTTGTCTTATGGATGTTGCAAGGAAAGATTAAGAGTTACTTATAGAGTACTGTATTCTTTGGGGATTTATTGGTGTTGATAGTTGTTAAGATGTTTACTGTGGGTTTATAAAGTGTTAATTCGTTTCATAAATAAACTTTGTTTTAAGTTAAAAGTACTTTAACTCTCTCTGTTGCACTACACCTGTAAGGTAGGCCCATGTGCTCTCCATAACCACAACCTATTAAAAGTTGTGGGTCAGGTGAACTCCATGATACACTTTGGGGTTCTTTAAACCCTGGCCCATAACAATACTTCGATCAACAATCATTCTTATAGGGGATGAAAAGTAAAGGTGACAGTATACAGCTCACAGGAAATGTAGCAATCGCTAACGTGGGCTCTGAATAAATCATGAAAACTAATACCTATGATGTCCTGTTATGAAGGACTGATCCAAAGTAGGAGAGTGGTATTAACATCAAAGTTTTTCAGTAAGCTTGAATGGTTGCAATGGTATTAAAAGCTGAAGTGAAATCAAGAAAGGTGCCACGAGCATAGTTGCCTCATCTATCTGTGTGCTATTGAAGCAGGTGAACCAAGATCAGAACAGTGCCATCCACTGATTTATGAAGGTGAAAGGCAAACTGTAACTGATCATAATGTGGAACAAGAGGGTCTCTTAAACATGCTTTGTGACAACGTGCTTGAAACACTGACAGGAGCAACTGGATTGGATTGGATTGGATTGGATTTGTTTATTGTCACGTGTACCGAGGTACAGTGAAAAGTATTTTTCTGCAAGCAGCTCAACAGATCATTCAGTGCATGGAAGAAAAGGAAATTAAACAAAATTCAAGAAAAGACAAGAAAATACATGAGAATACATAATAGGGCAACACAAGATATTCAATGTAACTACATAAGCATTGGCATCGGTTGAAGCATACAGGGTGTAGTGTTAATGAGGTCAGTCAATAAGAGGGTCATTTAGGAGACTGGTGACAGTGGGGAAGAAGCTGTTTTTGAGTCTGTTCGTGCGTGTTCTCAGACTTCTGAATCTCCAGCCCGATGGAAGAAGTTGGAAAAGTGAGTAAGCCGGGTGGGAGGGATCCTTGATTATGCTGCCCGCTTTCCCCCGGCAGCGGGAAGTGTAGATGGAGTCCATGGATGGGAGGCAGGTTTGTGTGATGGACTGGGCGGTATTCACGACTCTCTGAAGTTCCTTGCGGTCCTGGGCCGAGCAGTTGCCATACCAGGCTGTGATGCAGCCCGATAGGATGCTTTCTATAGTGTATCTGTAAAAGTTGGTAAGGGTTAATGTGGACATGCCGAATTTCCTTAGTTTCCTGAGGAAGTATAGGCGCTGTTGTGCTTTCTTGGTGATAGCGTCGACGTGAGTGGACCAGGACAGATTTTTGGTGATGTGCATCCCTAGGAATTTGAAACTGCTAACCATCTCCACCTCGGCCCCGTTGATGCTGACAGGGGTGTTTACAGTACTTTGCTTCCTGAAGTCGATGACCAGCTCTTTAGTTTTGCTGGCATTGAGGGAGAGATTGTTGTCGTTACACCACTCCACTAGGTTCTCTATCTCCCTCCTGTATTCGGACTCGTCGTTATTCGAGATCCGGCCCACTATGGTTGTATTGTCAGCAAACTTGTAGATGGAGTTGGAACCAAGTTTTTCCACGCAGTCGTGTGTGTACAGGGAGTAGAGTAGGGGGCTAAGTACGCAGCCTTGCGGGGCACCGGTATTGAGGACTATTGTGGAGGAGGTGTTGGTGTTCATTCTTACTGATCAGTAATCGTTCAGCTCAGCAGGTTGATCAGGAAGGTATTGGAATAGACAAGCCTGGAAACAATGGATGAGGGCTTCAACAGCAAATACATTGTGGCAGGGGCAGAGGTGGAAGTAAGTGTCTGAGTGATGGAGAGAGTATATGGCTGGAAGCTCATCTCAACATCAAAATGCAGCACCAAGATTGCAAGTGGTCTGGTTCAGCTTTAGACCATTATCAGGGAAAGAGATGGAGTTGATATGGATATGGAGTTCAAGGTGAGCCAGGAGGCAATGGCTTTGGTCTACCCAATATTTAGTTGAAGGAAATGTTTGCTTATCCAGTGCTGGATATTGAATAAATAGTGCAGTAAATTAGTCAGCGAAGGGATAAGGGTCTCGTTGGCATACATGTGGAACCTGAGATTGTCTTTCAGATGTCACAAGGATAGCATGAGAAATAGGAGGGGATTAAGATAGACCCTTTGGAGAACTCTAGAGATAAAGAAGTCCAGAGAGAGCAGGAAGAGAAGACAAACATTACAAATCTTTTCTTGTATCTCATCGATTCACATATTCAGACTGCAACTCGATAGCTTTGTCACATATATATCTTCCAAAGGCTTCACACATCAAAGCATCGTAACACAACCTGTAACAGTCAAGATGGACTTCCCGTTCAGTATACTGCAGTCATTGATGACATCCTGTATTTTGGAAAATGGATCACTGCAGATACATTTCACCATTGCTTCATCCTATTCAATGTCTTGTTGATTAATCCATCAGTCACCTATATGATAAATATCTGAACAGCACATTAACTGATATCATGATGCATGCTAGGAATGAACCATGGGCAACTTGTATTTGTACACAATAAATCGCCCTAAGGCACTTGACGGAAGCTTTATCAAAAATGCTGGAAATACTCAGCAGGTCAGGCAACTCCTGTAAAGAGAAATAATGTTATTGGACAGAGTTTTACAACATTTTTTCAAGTGTCAGTTTCAGTGAAAAATCCCAGAGAGAATCCCATCGGCATTGGCGGCGGGAAAAATCATCGGATCTACATCCACTTTCAAAAACAAAGTTTTCAAGCGTCTCAGGCTGTGCTCAAGCCAACCTGCCTCTGATTTGCTCACCTTGGCTTCACATGATCTCAGCAATCAAGATGCACCTTTTAAAAGGGACAGCACGGTAGCATAGTGGTTAGCACAGTCGCTTCACAGCTCCAGGGTCCCAGGTTTGATTCCTGGCTTGGGTCACTGTGCGGAGTCTGCATAGTCTCCCTGTATCTGCGTGGATTTCCTCGGGTGCTCCAGTTTCCTTCCACAGTCCAAAGATGTGCGGGTTAGATGGATTGGCCATGCTAAAGTGCCCTTCGTGTCCAAAAAGGTTAAGTGGGAATTATTGGGTTACGGGGATAGGGTAGAGATGTGGGCTTGAGTAGGGTTCGCTTTGTAAGGGCCGGTGCAGACTCGATGGGCCGAATGGCCTCCTTCTGCATTGTAAATTCTATGATTAAACGCCTCCCCAACACTTGTTCCAAGCCCAATTGGGAGAATAAGAGCAAATTATTGTAGATGCTGGACTCTGAAACAGAAACAGAAAATGCAGAAAATACTGGATAATCTCAGCAGGTCTGACAGCATCTGTGGAGAGATAAGGGAGTTAACATTCCGAGTCTAGATGACTCTTTGACAATGAGTCAACCAGACTCCAAACATTAGCGCCCTTTTCTCTCCAAAGATGCTGTCAGACCAATCGGTGAATGGTAGCCAGGAAGACAGCCTCGCGATTATCTGAGGGGGCCTGCGCCGAGATGCTGGATGTGGTGGAGCAGAGGTGCAACATACTCCACCTTCACACGGGAAGACCGCCAACCAGAAAAGTTACCAACCCTGCATGGGAGCCGGTGACAGTGCCAGTGTGTATTAGGTCACTACATAATCGGAAAGAAACAGGGTTCCACCTACCCTGAGGGTGAGGTGGGGGCAAAAGACAAAATTGAGAGTACTTAAGACGTCCAGCCATGGCGTCATCCTCACATGAGTTAAGTATTTTCTATCCTTATGCCATTGTAATGCACCAATGACATCGCTTCCCCTTGCAAATCAATCATTCGACCAGCCCAGACCAACTCCTCATCCTCTGAGAGGAAGAATTCGAGCTGCTCTAAGGAAATATCTCCGTGACTTGCAACAAAGAAACATTACAGCTATCATTTTTACCCTCCACCAGTGCAGATACCCGCACCTTGATGAGACTAACTAGTAGGCAGACTTTGGAGTCACTCACTGGTGTGCGGCTCAAAGCTGATGATCCACAGCAGCCGGAGGCAGGGACATCCCAGGGATATGGCACTCACAGGAATTCTGGTGCACAAGACTCTGCTGAGACTTTGTCAAATGATATTCCCCTGGGTAAGATCACCCCAGATATGCTGGGGAGACAAAGGCAGATTCATGAATATCAGGAAGGGATGTTAGCATCCCTCCTCAGACTGCCATGTGCTTGGGAATTCTGTCTGGGAAGATGGTGCCGTCACTCCAAGGCATTCAGGCCAACACCGCAAAGGTGACGTTCACAGTGGAGACCTTGGTGCGGAATGTGCACTCACATGGCTTGAGCTCCATGTTGCAGGATATCATTTGCATGGTGTGTATCCAGAAGTGTCAGTGCCAGAGGATGATGGGGCTTCTGGATCTCACTGCAGCTGCCCCTCCTTCCCATGGAGCAGCCAAGGGGCACCCATGCACCCAAAGGCAAGAGGAATCTGGTACGCAGCCTGGGGCCGTTCACCCAGGAAACTCAGGCTGTGTCCAGCCTATCTGACTCCCCCCCACCCCACTTTCCCTGCGACCAACACAAGTCCAGCCCCACACACTGAGCAGAGTAGCACGGCAACATCTGTGCTACCCGAAAGTAGGTCCAGACCCTCAATGTCCCAGCCCTCCAGGGAATGTCCAGCAAGGTCAAATAAGGCCACAGAGCATGGTAGTCATCAGGCCACCTCATTCTCAGCTGTGGATCCTAGGGAGACACCAAGACGCAGCGTTAGGGTGAGGAAGGTTAAGAGGTTTTAGTCACAGTGTGGGCACCGGTGAGTTTAAGCACAAGTATAGATTAATCACTAATGTTAGCACTATTTAATGTATTAAATGTCATGTTATCCTCCCTAAATGCACATCCCCACTCTCATTTCACTGAAGCATGCACAACTAACCCCATATTTAGTCTGGAAGCTCAATGCTGACACATCTCAGTCTTCTCTCACAGAGGATGGCAGCTCTTTGGTTGTCCTCCTCCTCCTGCTGTAACGACGCAGTCATGATGATATAATCCTGGTTATGAACACCAACAAACCCCACCCCATAACCCGAATCCCTCCCCACCCTCAACTCCCCGTGAGCCAGGACAACACACAGGCCTTTCACCTGAAGAAGCATTCTTCCAGCATGAGGTAATCACCAGCTGAAAGCTTGCGAGAGTCTATCCACCTGCACAATAGGTGGAGACCCACACGGCACCCTAAACCACGGAGGAATAGAAACAGAGATCCACCATTCAGCATCTCATCGCAGTGGCAGGTTGCACTCATGGTTCTGTCCAGCAGGAGTCAGATATTCACAGGAGATTTGAGATTTGTTCCGCCCTCACTGCAAATCATAATCATTCTCCTGCTTTATTTGTTTATTAGGCTTTTGCACCCTGCCGTGAAAGCAGCGATCAACAAGACCACCTCCTGCTGGCGGCACACAAATAATAAGGTCACAGACCTCATGGGGGCAGCATGGTGGTGCAGTGGTTAGCACTGCTTCCTCACAGTGCTAAGGACCCTGGTTTGATTCCAGCCTTGGGCAACTCTGTGTGGAGTTTGCTCCTTCTCCCCTTGTCTGCGTGGGTTTCCTCCAGCAGTTCCGGTTTCCTCCCACAGTCCAAAGATATGCAGATTAGGTGGATTGGCCAAAGTAAATTTCACCTTAGTGTCCAAAAGATATGCAGGCTCAGTGAGGTTACAGAGATTGGGCAGGGAAGTGAGCCTATGTAGGGTGCGCTTTCAGAGGATCGGTGCAGACTCGATGGGCCAAATGGTCTCCTTCTGCATTGTAGGGGTTCTACGGTTCTACATTTGCCCACTGTAGTCCCGGTCCTCCACAAAGTGAAAGGCTATTACAGCATCCTGAGCCCTGCAGCCCTGGCAATTGCCTGGGGTCTTTCCTCTGCCCACTCCGGGGCTTGCCCCTTACCACCCTTCTCAACGTCCGCCTCATGCGAGATGTGACGCTCTTGCATCTCCTCCTCAGCCAACTCCTCATCCCATTACAATGGCAGGTTATATAGTGTGCAGCACACCGTGATGATGCAGGATGCCCCCAGGGGCTGTACAGGAGGGATTCCCCACTGACCCAGGCACTGGAACTGCATCTTCAGCAGGCTGGTCATGAGCTCGACTTGTGTTACAGCATGAGCCGCTTTTTAATGTGTCTCAGAGTGTGTTTTGGTGCCTTCACACTGGCGTTAACAGCCACCTCCTGAAGGGGTACCCTTTACCCCCATCCCTCCAGTTGCTGCTCTCCCTCAAAGACCGCCAGGATCTGAGAGCATCTGAGAATGTAGCTGTCATGGATGCTCCCTGGGAAATGGTCACACACATGTATAATGTGCATCGCATTTTGCAGACGATCTTCACATTGAGGCAGTGGAATTTTTTGTTCTTCATGATGGGTGTCCCATACCACCATAGGGAACACAGAGCCACATACGTGCAGTCAATGACGCCTGGACTTGGGGTAAGCAAGTTTTAAAATTTATTTACGGGATGTGGGCATCACTGGTTAATGAGGCATTTCATTACACTCCTGACTTGTGCCTTGTAGATGGTGGCCAGGCTTTGCGGGGGGGTCAGGAGGTGAGTTACTTGCCAGAGGATTCCTAGCCATTGTCCTGCCCTGGTAGGTTATACAGGTGGGCAGCACGGTAGCGCAAGTGGATAACACAGTTGCTTCACAGCGCCAGGGTTCCAAGTTCGATTCCCCGCTGGGTCACTGTCTGTGCGGAGTCTGCACGTTCTCCCCATTTCCTCCGGGTTCTCCGGTTTCCTCCCACAGTCCAAAGATGTGCAGGTTAGATGGATTGGCCATGATAAATTGCCCTTAGTGTCCAAAAAGTTTAGGAGGGGTTATTGGGTTACGGGAATAGGGTGGAAGTGAGGGCTTAAGTGAGTCGGTGCAGACTCGATAGGCCGAATGGCTTCCTTCTGTACTGTATGTTGAATGTTTAAAAAAAGGTGAAGCCCATAGCTCTAGCATCCTGGCTAGCCTGGTCGCAGTCAAGGTTGATGTAGTTGTGAGCCCTCACAAATAGTGCATTCATCAGCTCCCTATGCACTTGTGCGCTGCAGACCTGGGGATGCCACAAAGGTTTCCATGCAGCCCTAAAAAGAGACATTGACATAAGAGTTCAGCACAGATGAAACTTTAAGAGCTGCAGTCATTGGGTAACCTCCGACACCTGCATCACCTAGCACAGGTGGTCCACCATTCATCGGGGCAGACGCGGTCATCTCCCGCACTGGATCTCTGTCATCTGGAGGTATGTTGTTCTCCTCTGGTAGACTCGTGCCTGGAAGTGTCTCCTCCGAGCTACCTCAATGTGTGCCCCTGGTAACTTGGTAGGCCCTGCCACTCCCTCTGACGGTCCTGTCAACATGCAGCCACGTATTGAATTTGTCTTTCCTAGTCCACTGCAATCATAAGCACAGCCAAATCTACTGGCTCCATCATCCTCACACACCCAAGAACTGAAAGGGCGGAAACAGATCCATGGGCAATGGGGAGTTCTGTCAACGCCCTGACCCATTGCACTATCATTACACAGGACATCCACCCATGCACATTCCCCTAGATGAGCGCCTTTCCAATGAGTTTCACTCCCTTACTTTCTCACACAGTGGCCATGTCCCCACACAAACCTCTCCTAACTCGGTATGACAGATGGACATCTACCTTGAATAGCCTTAGTGGCGCCAGAACCCCCCAAGGATGAGAACTGAGGACATTGCATACATTGAATTGCACGGTGCGCTGACTTCCGAGGGGCAGAAAATCAGCCATAGCTCTTGTCGTGTCAGGGCTGTCTGCTGAGCTGTTCCCTTTGTCCCTTGTATTGGGGGATAAACCTGCGTCACCTTTCTCTTATCGAGAACTGAGTGCACGCCATGGAGTTCAGTGAGTGAGGGGCTCATCTCCCAAAGGGTTATCGAGTGAGCGCCAAGGAGAGGCAGAATCATGCATTATAATGTTGACTTAATCAGCATAATTGACTCATCAGCAAGGGTCAGGGATGTTATTAGAATAGGATATAATCACTACAGTGCAGAAGGAGGTCATGCGGCCCATCGAGTCTGCACCGACCATCTGAAAGATCACCCTGCCTAGCTCCATGCCCCCATCCTATCCCCATAACCCAATAAACCAACCTAACCTTTTGGGCAAGGGGCAATTTAGCATTAGGGAAGTGGCTTCCTCCTGCGGCAGGCAAGGTTCCCCTGATTTATTTCAAACCTTCAGATTACACTCAACTTGATCCTCAATTTTAAGCTTCATTTGCCCAACTATCATGTGTAATGGATCATACAAGTCTCCCATCTTGGACACCCAGCCACTCATGACAACATTCCTGATAGCCTGGACTCCAGGAGAATAGGCAGTGCCCTTCCACATTGCTCAACCATACAAATATCCTTTGCACCGAGGGTGGGCGGATAAATGTGACTGGCTTCTTTCTCAGCTCGATGTCAGGGTCATCTTGCCCTCATGGAACAGATAACCACCCCATGTCAGAGACCCCACATTGCCCATCCAACCTGTTAAATTTTATTTACTTTAATACATGTTTACTTTAATTTAAAATCATCACAATTGGCCAGAAATGTAATTTTCTGATTTCGCAAAACCTCATAATATTGATGAAGCAGGTTGGGCCTAGGATATGGGGCCTAGGATATTAGCATGAGGAAATTTAACAACATTAAGAACATAAGAACATCAGAACTAGGAGCAGGAGTAGGCCATCTGACCCCTCGGGCCTGCTCCGCCATTCAATGATATCATAGCTGATCTTTTGTGGACTCAGCTCCACATTCCGGCCCGAACGCCATAACCCTTTATTCTTCAAAAAACTATCTATCTCTATCTTAAAAACATTTAATGAAGGAGCCTCAACTGCTTCACAAGGCAAGGAATTCCATAGATTCACAACCCTTTGGATGAAGAAGTTCCTCCTAAACTCAGTCCTAAGTCTACTTCCCCTTATTTTGAGGCTATGCCCCCTAGTTCTGCTTTCACCCGCCAGTGGAAACAATCTGCCCGCATCTATCCTATCTATTCCCTTCATAATTTTATATGTTTCTATAAGATCCCGCCTCATCCTTCTAGGTTCCAACGAGTACAGTCCCATTCTACTCAACCTCTCCTCGTAGTCCAACCCCTTCAGCTCTGGGATTAACCTAGTGAATCTCCTCCGCACACCCTCCAGCGCCAGTACGTCCTTTCTCAGGTAAGGAGACCAAAACTGAACACAATACTCCAGGTGTGGCCTCACTAACACCTTATGGGTAGCACGGTAGCATAGTGGTTAGCACAATGGCTTCACAGCACCAGGGTCCCAGGTTTGATTCCTGGCTTGGGTCACTGTCTTTGCGGAGTCTGCACGTTCTCCCAGTGTCTGCGTGGGTTTCCTCCGGGTGCTCCGGTTTCCTCCCACAGACCAAAGATGTGCAGGGGTAGATGGATTGGCCATGATAAATTTCCCTTCGTATCCAAAAAAGGGAAGGTGGGGTTACGGGGATAAGGTGGAAGTGTGGGGACAGGGTGCTCTTTCCAAGGGCCGGCGCAAACTCGATGGGCCAAATGGCCTCCTTCTGCACTGTAAATTGTGTGCTTATACAATTGCAGCATAACCTCCCTAGTCCTAAACTGCATCCCTCTAGCAATGAAGGACAAAATTCCATTTGCCTTCTTAATCACCTGTTGCACCTGTAAACCAACTTTTTGCGACTCATGCATTAGCACACCCAGGTCTCTCTGCACAGCAGCATGTTTTAATATTTTATTATTTAAATAATAATCCCTTTTGCTGTTATTCCCACCAAAATTGATAACCTCACATTTGTCATGATGTGGAGATGCCGGCGTTGGACTGGGGTGAGCACAGTAAGAAGTCTTACAACACCAGGTTAAAGTCCAACAGGTTTGTTTCAAACACGAGCTTTCGGAGCACGGCTCCTTCTTCAGGTGAATGGAAAGGCTTGTTCCAGAAATGTTTATATAGACACAGTCAGAGATGCCCCGGAATGCGAGCACCTGCAGGCAATCAAATCATCAAAGATGCAGAGAGAGAGGTAACTCCAGGTTAAAGAGGTGTGAATTGTCCCAAGCCAGTTCAGTCGGTAGGCCTCTGCAAGTCCAGGCTTGTTGGTGGGGGCCGAATGTAATGCGACATGAATCCCAGATCCCGGTTGAGTCCGCATTCATGCGTGCGGAACTTAGCTATAAGTTTTTGCTCAGCAATTTTGCGTTGTCGCGTCTCCTGAAGGCCTCCTTGTAGAATGCTGACCCGGAGATCAGAGGCTGAATGTCCTTGACTGCTGAAGTGTTCCCCAACTGGAAGGGAACAGTCCTGCCTGTTGATAGTCGCACGATGCCCGTTTATTCGTTGTCGCAGTGTCTGCATGGTCTCGCCAATGTACCACGCTTCGGGACATCCTTTCCTGCAGCGTATGAGGTAGACTACATTGGTCGAGTCGCACGAGTATGCGCCGCGTACCTGGTGGGTGGTGTTTCCACGTGTAATGGTGGTGTCCATGTCGATGATCTGGCATGTCTTGCAGAGATTACCCTGGCAGGGTTTTGTGGTGTTGTGGTTGCTGTTCTGAAGGCTGGGTAATTTGCTGCAAACAATGGTTTGTTTGAGGTTGCGCGGTTGTTTGAAGGCCAGTAGTGGGGGTGTGGGGATGACCTTGGCAAGATGTCCATCCTCGCTGATGATGTGTTGGAGGCTGCGAAGAAGATGTCGTAGTTTCTCCGCCCCAGGAAAGTACTGGACGACGAAGGGTACTCTGTCAGTGGTGTCCCGTGTTTGTCTTCTGAGGAGGTCGGTGCGGTTTTTTGCTGTGGCGCGGTGGAACTGTCGATCAATGAGTCGAGCGCCATATCCCGTTCGTACGAGGGCATCTTTCAGCATCTGTAGGTGTCTGTTGCGCTCCTCCTTGTCTGAGCAGATCCTGTGTATACGGAGGGCTTGTCCATAGGGGATGGCTTCTTTAATGTGTTTCGGGTGAAAGCTGGAGGTCAATTTGTCAACATTGTATTCCATCTGCCAGACCCTAGCCCATTCACTTAACCTATCCAAATCCCTCTGCAGACTTCCGGCATCCTCTGCACTTTTTGCTTTACCACTCACCTTAGTGTCATCTGCAAACTTGGACACATTGCACTTGGTCCCCAACTCCAAATCATCTATGTAAATTGTGGGCCCAACACTGATCCCTGAGGGACACCACTAGCTACTGCTTGCCAACCAGAGAAACACCCATTAATCCCACTCTTTGCTTTCTATTAGTTAACCAATCCTCTATCCATGCTACTACTTTACCCTTAATGCCATGCATCTTTATCTATGCAGCAACCTTTTGTGTGGCACCTTGTCAAACACTTTCTGGAAATCCAGATATACCACATCCATTGGCTCCCCATTATCTACTGCACTGGTAATGTCCTCAAAAAATTCCACTAACTTAGTTAGGCACGACCTGCCCTTTATGAACCCATGCTGCGTCTGCCCAATGGGACAATTTCCATCCAGATGTCTCGCTATTTCTTCCTTGATGATAGATTTCAGCATCTTTCCTACTACCGAAGTTAAGCTCACTGGCCTATAATTACCCGCTTTCTGCCTACCTCCATTTTTAAACAGTGATGTCACGTTTGCCAATTTCCAATCCGCCGGGATTACCCCAGAGTCTAGTGAATTTTGGTAAATTATCACAAGTGCATTTGCAATTTCCCTAGCCATCTCTTTTAGCACTCTGCGATGCATTCCATCAGGGCCAGGAGACTTGTCTACCTTTAGCCCCATTAGCTTGCCCATCACTGCCTCCTCAGCGATAGCAATCATCTCAAGGTCCTCACCCGTCATAGCCTCATTTCTATCAATCGCTGGCATGTTATTTGTGTCTTCCACTGTGAGGACCGACCCAAAAAAATCTGTTCAGTTTCTCAGCCATTTCCTCATCTCCCATTATTAAATCTCTCTTCTCATCCTCTAAAGGACCAATATTTAACTTAGCCACTCTTTTTTTGTTTTATATATTTGTAGAAATGTTTACGATCTGTTTTTATATTCTGAGCAAGTTTACTCTCATAATCTATCTTACTCTTCTTTATAGCTTTTTTAGTAGCTTTCTGTTGCCCCCTAAAGATTTCCCAGCCCACTAGTCTCCCACTAATCTTTGCCACTTTTTGTGCTTTTTCCTTCAATTTGATACTTTCCCTCATTTCCTTAGATAACCACGGTCGATTTTCCCTCTTTCTACCGTCCTTCCTTTTTGTTGGTATAAACCTTTGCTGAGGACTGTGAAAAATCGCTTGGAAGGTTCCCCACTGTTCCTCAACTGTATCACCATTAAGTCTTTGCTCCCAGTCTACCTTAGCTAGCTCTTCTCTCATCCCATTGTAATCTCCTTTGTTTAAGCACAAAACACTAGTGTTTGATTTTACCTTCTCACCCTCCATCTCTATTTCATATTCCATCATATTGTGATCGCTCCTTCCGAGAGAATCCCTAACTATGAGATCATTAATCAATCCTGTCTCATTACACAGGACCAGATCTAGGATCGCTTGTTCCCTCATAGGTTCCATTACATACTGTTCTAGAAAACTATCGCGGATACATTCTATAAACTCCTCCTCAAGGCTACCTTGACTGACCTGGTTAAACCAATCGACATGTAGATTAAAATCCCCCATGATAACTGCTGTACCATTTCTACATGCATCAGTTATTTCTTTGTTTATTGCCTGCCCCACCACAATGTTACTATTTGGTGGCCTATAGACTACTCTTATCAGTGTCTTTTTCACCTTACTCTTCCTGATTTCCACCCAAATGGATTCAACCTTATCCTCCATAGCACCAATGTCATCCCTTACGATTGTCCAGATGTCATCCTTAAATAACAGAGCTACACCACACCTCCCTTACCATCCACTCTGTCCTTCCGAATAGTTTGATACCCTTGGATATTTAACTCCCAGTCTTGACCATCCTTCAACTATGTTTCAGTAATGGCCACTAAATCATAGTCATTCACGATGATTTGCGCCATCAACTCATTTATCTTATTCTGAATACTACGAGCATTCAGTTATTTCACTTATGGTACTTAAAATACACTTATGTTGGCTTTTATACCTCTGTTTTGAATCTTAACACCTCGATCAGTAACCTCTCCTAAGTTATATTTCCTCTTAACTTTTCTCCTCAATTTCCTTGTCGTTGAATCCATGTCTTCATGTAACAACCTACCGCATCGCTTACCATTTACATTTTTATTTCCCGTTTTATTCCTTTTAGTATTACTGGGCCTATTCATTGAGCTCCCCTCAGTCACTGTACCTTGTACTGTCACCCTTTTTGATTTTTGACTATGGCTTCTCTGTATTACACTTTCCCCCTGACTGCCTTTTGTTTCTGTCCCTATTTTACTATCTTCCGACTTCCTGCATTGGTTCCCATCCCCCTGCCACATTAGTTTAAACCCTCCTCAACAGCTGTAGCAAACCACTCCCCCATCCCAGGACATTAAAGTGAATTGACATTTGTCAATGTTAAATGAGGACTTACTGTAATTGGAGTTGTTATTAGTTACTGTAGAATTGCCTTTTAAGTATAGATAATTGATGGGAAAAATAAATAAAAGAACAAAATTAAAATAGAATGCAAAAGTTACACTGTAGGTAGAAAAAACGTTAAAGTCCGCTATTGGGCGCATTTAGTGGGGTGTTCCTTGGTGGCTGCAGCGCCGAGAATCAACCCACTATTCAGTCGTTTTTGGAAGCTTAGGGAATTTCTAACTGCCAAGGCCTCACTTGGAGAGATTTCCTGCTGGCAAGCAGATCTAGCCAGCAGGAACGGCTGGTCACAGAATGAGACGTCATTTTGAATGGCAGCCCCAATGTAACCCCTGCCTCTTTCAGGCCCCCCCCCCCCCCCCCCCCCGCTAAATCAACCCCCCCACCCCCACCCAAGTGGCAATGCTCCCTCGTGCCCTGACCCTTAGCAGTGCCAACCTGGCATTCAGCACCGTGACACTGCCACTTGGGAACCCTGGCAGTACCAGGGTAGCACTGCCAGTGAGTCTGGGTGGCAGTGCCAAGGTGCCCAGGTGCCACGGGGAGTAACAGGTTACCACCCTGCCCTGTTCCCGACCACCCGGGGGTCTCCCATGGTCTGTAAGAACCCCTGAGGTGCCATTATGACTAGTCCATGTTTGTGTGGACCAGTACTAAAAGGCACCCTGGCGAGGGCTCGGCGCGGCATTGGAGTCACGGGCATCAGGTGAATCCGGCAACCGGGTTTTGATATGAACCGTTCGGCTCATTTAAATATGCAGATCTGGATCTTGCCCTCGCTGGGTGGCAGGCGGAGCAAGTCAGGTGACTCGTGATCAGCCCAGCGCAGAACCCCATTTGGGGTTCTCGCACGATTCATCCATTGAACCCGGATCTGGGTCACCCTGAATCGAGCTGTGAATAAATTAATTGAAAGGTGAAAAAAGTACTAGTACATGTTCAATATTCAACCCTAATGCCAATTTTTTGCATCTGCCCCCAAGACACCTATATTGCCAGTGTGTGGAAGTGAAATATTACCCTTTGAATTTTAGTCTAGATTGCTTCACAATAATTGGGGCAAATGTTTCATTACCCAATTGGAAACTATAAAGACCTCTAATAAACATTAAACTTACAATTTTGAAAACAGTTAAAATTTTTGCCACATTACTGTAATTTGCCTAATTGTTAAGCTAATACGATACTGAATGTTAATGCTAAAACTAGATACACAAAGCCTTAAGTACATTATAATCCTTTCTGCAAATATATATAGTAATTTTGTTTACAGAAAATGGACTTTCAAAATGTGTGCAAAAAATACAGCACAAATTTATAACGTATCTTCATTAAATATTCATTACAGAAGTGCATTATTCAAAGTACAATTACAGGAGGCCCGAAATTCTATCTCCTATTTGAAATATCACACAGAAATAAGAATTTTCTGATTAAACACATCATTTCCAGCACCACCCGCGGAACAGGCCTTAATATGACAATTTAAACATTGTAACTGAAATTTATAATCGAGAACAGAAGCAAGGAGGCTACAGCCATGTATTTTCTAAAACCATTATCTCTGGAATCAAACTAACAATGAAATGATTTGTGAATATTCTTACTGAATACCATAAGTCACCAGTAATAAGGGTGTATGATTATGGAAAATTATATTTTAAATCACTGTTTCTCAATTCCACAAGACCTTTGTCGATCTTGAATCATTACTTTGAGCAAAACTCCACAGCTGTACGTACACATGGAAGATGCGCTAAATATACATGTTACACAAATGGCCTTGTGGAATCACAGATGTTTTACAAATGAAGTTCAGTGTTACTGTTAAAATTAGACTGCTAAAATAATCAATCATGTCAAATTCATGCTGGAAATTAGATTAACAAATTTAGCTTAGGAAAGCCATTCAAAGTTTAGAATTTTGTTTTGCCAATTTTTTATGCATATTAAGCTGAAAAATAGTCCACCACTTGCATTATGCATCAGCTTCAAGCATCTAGCGTAGAACATAGTTCATTTCACTCTATTCAACAATTTATCTTAACTCTAAGTTAAGTGAGAAAAGTTGGAAATGTTTTCAGCAAGGAGTGGATGCAAAGAGGGACAAAAGGAAAAACCTGTGATACAGTGGAGGACAGGAACGGTACCGTAGCACAGTGGTTAGCATTGTTGCTTCACTGCGCCAGGGTCCCAGGTTCGATTCCTGGCTTGGGTCACTGACCGTGCAGAGTCTGCAGGTGCTCCCTGTGTCTGCATGGGTTTCCTCCGGGTGCTCCGGTTTTCTCCCACAAGTCCCGAAAATGTGCTGTTAGGTAATTTGGACATTCTGAATTCTCCTTCCGTATCCGGACAGGCGCCGGAATGTGGCGACCAAGGACTTTACACAGTAACTTCATCACAGTGTTAATGTAAGCCTACTTGTGACAATAAAGATGAATAAAGGAATGATGAAATCCAGAAGAGTTAGTGGACTAGGCCAATCTGCTTTTCAATTATTGGGAAATCATGTTAAATTGTACATTTGCGCCCATTGTAAGGATCCTCCTGTTAATTCCTCTTTGTCCCTTGTTTTTTCCATTCTAATTTATGTTACTCTGCTATTTAAATTTTTGTCCATGGACAATTAATGTGCCTATGCCTTTAAAATGGACTTTACCTTTCATTCGAGTGGCTGGGAAACTGAGGGTTGACCCATGGCCCTACGACAAGGCAGGATATGTGATGTTGTGGTCCAACATCAGTGATAACACACCTTCATGGATTTGGCTGCTGGCCAATGAGCTGGCTCAAATTGCCAGGCCTTTGCTGATACTCGATGCTGATTTGTCTGCCCGTTCTGAAATATTCCGCACAGCCAAGAGGATTGATCTTCTCCCTTTCAGTTTGAAAAGTCAGCAGCAGAGCAGCACCCCTGTTGGAGCTCTCTCCAGGAAAACGTACCAAGCCAACTTTTCCTTTATACAACCCGTGAGTGTTTAATTCCTGAAAGCAGAGCTGCAGGGCACCCGTTGTTTTTTTCCCCATGAAATGTTAACAGATCTCTCTAAAATCTTGTGCAAGATTTTAGAGATGCCCTCTTCCAGACCCTTCCATCAGGCAGAAGATACAGAAGTCTGAAGACTCACACATCCAGACATAGGAACAGCTTCTTCCCCGCAGCTGCCAGACTCCTCAACGACTCGCCCTTGGACTGATCTGTTCCCTGTAAGAACACTATTCACGATGCCCTATGCTGCTCTTGTTTGGCCCTTGTTTCGCACTGTAACCAATCACTATTTATTGATGTACAGTGTCAATGTACTCTGTTGATTATTCTTTTGTGTACTATGTATATACTATGTACATTCCCTTGGTCGTAGAAAAATACTGTTCACTGTACTTTGGTACATGCAACAATAAATATCAATCAAGAGGTTTCTCTGATATTTGTTTTTTTCCTCAGTAAAGCTGGGGGACATTCTGGTGGGACTGCAAACCAGTTAAGTTTAAAACACAGGGTGGGGCAAAGTTGAGACCGAGAGTCTTAAAAATCAAACTGGTCTGAGGCTATTCTTTTGGGTGAAGGCCCAGGTAACAAAAGTTAAAGTGATTCCCCAGTGGAAACCTTACAGCCTGGAAGCACTGAATGAATGTTTCTACCAGAAGAACCTCGTTAACAATGCACCTGATGCTAAATTGCCCCTTAATTGGAAAAAATGAATTGGGTACTCTGAATTTTTTTTTTTTTAAACACATCTGATAGGAATCGACTGTGTCCTGATAGTTCTGATAGGTAAAATAAGGCTATTTAGTGTAAATATTAAGCCCCAGTTTTAATACCCATTTTAAATTCAGGATTTCAGCACTCATAATCTCAGATCATGATAAAACACATAGCTTCAACAGAGACACAAAAAGCCTGACACATGTATAAACTAATTGGAGATTAAAACAACATTTTTACTAAGCAAAGATGAAAAAGCTATTGTTCTAACAAACACATTTTCAAAGACAGTTTGACATTAAGACATGAGCTGTACCAGTAATCTGATCAAGGATGAAGCAGGCACCATAGCAACATGAAGGCACCATTGTTCATAATGTGGATAAAGCAAAGTCAGCAGAAAACCAGTAGAAACTAATCTTGATAATAACACAGAATTGCATTCCATTACATACACAAATATTCAAACATGAAACATTCAGAACATATGTTGCACATTAAGGATTGCCAGCTAACCGTCGAATCAAATACATTTGATTCTAACCCAAACCAATTTGGACGACATGGAGGTGTAGATAGATGGCTCAAGACAGATAAGATTTCCTATAAACGTGATGGTCCGTATGGCCATCTTTATTCCGGGATCATCCTATACTTTGACCTAACTATTCGCTATCTCTATTTTCATATTTTCACTTTTCCACTCGACTCCTGAAGTAAATGCAAGCTGTTTTGCCGTAAGCAAGAAACCACTTCTGTATTATTTTGAAAGTTAAATTGTGTACAAGTTACTTCTCTTGAAGTCCTTTTGCTAGCCGGGCTTTATTGGGAATAGATTTAAGTTTCCCCTAATTGTAATCAAATAGAGGCAATAAAGATTCTTGTTTGCATCCGAGAAGTTTAACTCAAATTTCTACTGAGTTTTAGTGTCGCAAGACCTCACTAATTCCACATGGTAGATCTCAACATCAGAAGCCAGGATACTCAACTCCCTTTTCATTTTAATCCTTATTATTTTACCCTTCCCTCTCCCTGTGTGTGCGTTTCGGTAGAGGGTGGAACGGTAAAAGGGGTAGTAGATTAGCTAGCCATTATTCTATTATAGTTACTGCATATTTCAACTTTGTTCTTCTTATAAATAAAGTTATTTTTGTACAACTTAACCTGGTGGCTATAACGTATTGAGCAGTCAAAGGGCCAAAGGATTCTGCGAATTGTATATGAATTATTGGTTAATTCACTTGTGTTGGGACTCTGGGGTGCATGAGGCTGGAATAAACCGCGTACTAGCCCAGGGTGCAGTAACGCTATTAAGAACTGGTTTAATACTAACAAAGGCGAGGACTTTCAAAGCCAGAAAGGTGTTTGGGGTAAATTTCCATGAACATACTTCTGCTTTCCTGCTGCAAGTTGACAGCCACAGAAACTCGATAAAAACTGATGCAAGTTGTTTTTTATGCCATTTTTCCAGTTGATGGTGCAATCATCAGATTTATATTTCTAATTTTCTCCTCTTCCTTGTTGGGAGGTACAGAAAGCCTCCAACCCACAGCAGCATTTTCTTTTAAAATCAGGATCTCAGTTTAGGAGAATAGGCATCTTCCATACACTAAGTCAGTAGGCAACAGATTCAGAGAATCCAACCCACAAAGAGGGAGCCACCAGCAACCCTGGATCCAAATGCTGCTGTACGATGGGTTCCCCTTTCAATTAGAGTAATCTGTCTTCTTGGCCCCTTGAAAACTATATTTTCTGATCACTTTTCATCTTTCCAAGCACACCTCCATTTTGAGGTGAACTACCTGCCTCAGCAGTACCGACCAAACATGAGAATATGAAAACATAAGAAATAACGGCAGGGCTTGATTAACTGAGCCTAATTCGACATTCAATGCGATTATGGCTGATCATTTTCCTGTCCACTCCCCATCCACTTTCATTTTCTGAGACCACAAATCTGCCCATTTTACTCTTAAATATATTCACTGATAGAGAATACGCAAACCTTCTGGGGTAGGGAATTCTTAAACTTTGAGTGAAGAATCTCCCCCTCATCTCAGCCCCAAATGGTCGGCCTTTTGAGGCTTTTGTGCCCCATGTTCTAGATTCCTCAGGAAAAACAACCTCGCAGTATCCACTCTATCAAGTCCCTTCAGAATCTTGAATGTTTCCACGAGACCAGCTAAAATTCTCTTAAATAGTGGAGACTACAGGGCCAATTTACTCGGCCTCTCATCATAGGACAACACTCTTGTCCCAGGAACTCATCTTGGAAAACTTTACTAGATTACCTCCAAGCAAGTATATCTTCCTAAAATGTGGAGACCAAAATTGCGCAAAGTATTCCAGGTGTATCCGTACTAAAGCCCTATACAATGTAACAAGACTTCCCTATTTTTATACTGCAATCCCCCTGCAATCACATATTATTTTTCCTCTTGATTGCTGTTGCATCTGTATGCTAACTTTCTGTGTTCCTGTGCACCCAAGTGCCTCTGATTATCAACATTTACAAGTCCTGCACCTTTAAAAATATATTCTGCTTTTCTGTTATAACTACCAAAGTGCATGAACTCACTCTACCCCACATGATAATTCATCTGTGACCTTGTTTCTCACTCACCTAACCTGTCTTTATCAAGTAGCGGCTTATTTGTGTCCTCTTCATACCTTACATTCCCAACTAGGTTTGTATTGTCAGCAAACACTCTATTGCACTCTTATCTCTTCATCTAATTAATTTACATAGATTGTAAATAACTGTGGTTACAGCACTAATACTTGTGGCACAAATGTGAAGACAGTGGTGTAGTGGTATTGTCATTGGACTTGCAATCCAGAGACCCAAGGCAAAGATCTGGGGACCAGGGTTTGAATCACACTGTGGCAGACGATGGTAATTGATTTCAATAACAATCTGGAATTAAAAGTCTAATGATGCCCATTGTCAAAAAACCCCATCTGATTCACTAATGCCCTTTACGGAAGGAAATCTGCTGTCCTTACCTCATCATTCAGTGGGGTGGGCCATAAATGATGGCCTAGCTAGCGACACTCATATCTTACTAATTTAATTAATTTTTTCAAACTACATTAGTCACAGCGTGCCAATTTAAAAGTGCCTCATTTATCCCTACTCTCTGTTTTCTATCTGTTAATCAACCCGCTATCCACACTAACTCCACAAGCCTTTATCTGCACATTTGCATTTTGCATAGAACCTTATCAAATACCTTCTGGAAATTGAAGAAGGTTCCTCTAACTGTCATCCTCAAAACCCTCTAATAAATTTAACAAACACATTTTTACTTTTGTGAAACCATGTTGATTTGTTCATGATTTTTGTTTTTTTTTTTTAATTTTTTTTTTTTGTTTTGTTTTTAAAATTTTAGATTACCCAATTATTTTTTCCAATTAAGGGGCAATTTAGCGTGGCCAATCCACCTACTCTGCACATTTTTGGGCTGTGGGGGCGAAACCCACGCAGACACGGGGAGAATGTGCAAACTCCACACGGACAGTGACCCAGAGCCGGGATCGAACCTGGGACCTCAGCGCCGTGAGGCGGTTGTGCTAACCACTAGGCCACCGTGCTGCCCTTGATTTGTTCATGATTAAGAAATGGTATAGTTTCTAAGTTCATTGTTTAGACTTCCTCGGTAACAGATACTTCCAGCACGTTTCTGGTGGCTGATGTCAGGCTAACAGTTCTGCAGTTCTCTGTCTTCTCTCTGCTTCCTTTCTTGTATAATGGTGTTACATTTGCTTACTTCAAATCCACGAGGACTGTTCTAGAATCTAGGGCATTTTGGAAAATCATAATCAGTTCATCCACTATGACCACGGCAACCTCTTTTAGAACCCTAGGAACTTGGGATTTTTCAAATTTCAGTATTTTATTTTCTCTAATGCTTTTTATCTGCTGGCATTACTTACCTCAAATTCTTCACTCTTTTAGCCCCTCTATTGCTGGAATGTAATTTGTGTCTTCTACCTTTCTCAGTGGGTTTGCTGAGGCTCTAGAGCTGCTAGCCCTGTGAATACGTTGGCAGCAATGGGTGAATGGATGTTTTTAATTGGACTCCATGCTCGGGGACAGTGAATTAGATGGTACCTGCAGGAAAATAGTTCCCCCTCCCAGTCTGGCTCTGTGTTTGGGACTCCTATTTGGACCAATGTCAGGGTCTAAAGCCCATGAGAGAATCCTGTCCATTATATGTAAATGGACCAAGACCTGGAAAAATGTATTGAAGGCTTGTCTTTGTCATGTGACCTGACACCACTGTTAAAATTTACTTTAAATTGCCATGTGCATATAATGTCACTTGCAATGGTACAAAGTAAATTTGTACATGTTGAAAACCTCCTCAAATCATTGACGTACTGATTGCCTAATGCCAACAATATTTCTGCTGATTTGAATTTTGCCTCATTTTAGAGTAAATTAAAAACTCGACATTTTAGCTAAGTTACTTTGAGTGGACACAATCCCTCTGCTCTGACTCAAGTGGATTCATAAACCTTCCCTTTATTATCATTTTGCCACACCGAAAATAGGAGAGGGAATATTTCTCCTTGAAGTAATGCATTAATTTCAGTGACAGAGCTATAAAATTTCAGCACTATTTATCATAATCATATCCTCAGGATCTGTCTCCGCAATAATATCACCAACCCCATGATGTGATTTGTCTTCTTTGTTCCTTCTCTTTCAATAACATAGAATAAATGTATGATTTCAATAAGTGAGTTTTAAAAGCTCACAATTTTCATAAATCCTCTTATTCCTTTGAGCATAAGAATTAAGAATTACACGCAGTGGTATATCATATTATGGGCTTCCTTTCCAAAAGTTATTAAAGTTTCAGTATAAGTTTTAAAACTGCCATTTGAGTTTCTCAGTTCAAAACATGAAAAGGGGAGAGAGAGAAAAATTCAGATGCCAAGTCAGCCCAGTTTTCTTTTGTGAGGGGCCCAATACATGGCTTAAATGATGCAATGGTAAGGGTTTGAGAAAAGATGGTCTACACTTCATCTCTGTCATAACTGGGACATGGTGTGGAGGCAGAGACATAAAGCAGCGAATGACATGGTAAAATCATTTACAAAGCAAAAGGGAAATATAAAAAGGACTGTGGGTACAGAGTAAAAAATGGAAGTTATTCTTATCCATCTGGCCATTTGGTGGTGCAAAATGTATCAAAATATAATAAATGCAACAACAATAACCAGGAGACCCATTCATAAAACAAATCTATTTGGGTTAAAGGTTCGTAAAGAATTCTTTTGTTGACATTTACTGATTGATATTTCATATCACAGAAGTGATGAAATTCCTATCAGACTGTACTCCTAGAGTCTGACAGGTCAGAATGATGCCATGTAGCCTTTTATGTCTGCACCAGCTCTTTGGGAGAGCCTAGCTTTCCCCCCATAATATTGCTGATTAGACCTATTAAAGTACATGTCCAATTGCCTTTTGAAAGTTCCTATGGAATTGGATTCTACCTTTTTTTCAGATAGCAAGTTCCAGATTTTTGCAAGCCTCTATGTGAAAATAGTTTTCATCTGTCCCTGGTTCCTTTGCCAATTTTTCAAAAATCTATGACCTCTAGCTACTGACCCACTTCGCTGAAGAAACAATTTCTCCCGACCTGTTCCATCAAAACCTGTCAGCATTTTGTATTTCTTGATTATTAATCCCCTTAAACTTCTTGGGCTGGATTCTCCGTAGCCGATGCCGAAATCGCGATCAGCGATCGATGGGGAATGGATTCCGACGCCAGAATCGGGGCAGGTGCCGTTTGACGGCGGTCTGCCATGCCCCGCCCCCCCAAACCGGCGTCATTGGGACGGCGCGCATTGGCCGGCCCACCCGTGATGCTCCACCCCCAATGGCCCGGAGTTCCCACGGCACCGGCCATGTGTGGTCCAAGTGGTTGGGAACCAGGTTGCCAGCTGCGGACAGTGCCCAGTAGCGCCACACTAATCTGTGATCTGTGCCGCTTGTCATGGGGTTGGGGGGATTGGGGTGCGGGGGGGGGGGGGGGGGCTTCTGCTAGGGCTGGGGGTCTGTTGTGTGGTGGCCAAGGGCGGGCTGTGAGGTCGCAGTTGGTGGGTTAGGGTTCAAGCATGGCCGTCGCCATGTTTTACAGCGCAAGTCTTATTGAATTCTTTGAGGAGGTGACCAAGCATGTGGATGAAGGTAAAGCAGTGGATGTGGTGTACATAGATTTTAGTAAGGCATTTGATAAAGTTCCCCATGGTAAGCTGATGCAGAAAGTAAGGAGGCATGGGATAGTGGGAAATTTGGCCAGTTGGGTAATGAACTGGCTAACCAATAGAAGTCAGAGAGTGGTGGTGGATGGCAAATATTCAGCCTGGAGCCCAGTTACCAGTGGCATACCGCATTTTGGGTCCTCTGTTGTTTGTGATTTTCATTAATGGCTTGGATGAGGGAGTTAAAGGGTGGGTCAGTAAATTTGCAGACGATACGAAGATTGGTGGAGTTGTGCATAGTGAATAGTGAGGAGGGCTATTGTCGGCTGCAAAGAGAAATAGATAGGATGCAGAGCTGGGCTGAGAAGTGGCAGATGGAGTTTAACCCTGAAAAGTGTGAGGTTGTCCATTTTGAAAAGATAAATATGAATGCGGAATACAGGGTTAACGGTAGGGTTCTTGGCAATGTGGAGGAGCAGAGAGATCTTGGGGTCTATGTTCATAGATCTTTGAAATTTGCCACTCAAGTGGATAGAGCTGTGAAGAAGGCCTATGTTGTGCTAGCGTTCATTAGCAGAGGGATTTAATTTGAGAGCCATGAGGTGATGATGCAGCTGTACAAAACCTTGGTAAGGCCACATTTGGAGTACTGTGTGCAGTTCTGGTTGCCTCATTTTAGGAAGGCTGTGGAAGCTTTGGAAAAGGTGCAAAGGAGATTTACCAGGATGTTGCCTAGAATGGAGAGTAGGTCTTACGAGTAAAGGTTGAGGGTGCTCGGCCTTTTCTCATTAGAACAGAGAAGGATGAGGGACGACTTGATAGAGGTTTATAAGATGATCAGGGGAATAGATAGAGTAGACAGTCAGAGACTTTTTCCCCGGGTGGAACAAACCATTACAAGGGGACATAAATTTAAGGTGAATGGTGGAAGATAGAGGGAGGATGTCAGAGGTAGGTTCTTTACCCAGAGAGTAGTGGGGGCACGGAATGCACTGCCTGTGGAAGTAGTTGAGTCGGAAACATTAGATACCTTCAAGCGGCTATTGGATAGGTGCATGGATTACAGTAGAATGATGGAGTGAATTTGTTCTTAAGGGCAGCACGGTAGCATTGTGGATAGCACAATTGCTTCACAGCTCCAGGGTCCCAGGTTCGATTCCGGCTTGGGCCACTGCCTGTGCGGAGTCTGCACATCCTCCCCGTGTGTGCGTGGGTTTCCTCCGGGTGCTCCGGTTTCCTCCCACAGTCCAAAGATGTGCAGGTTAGGTGGACTGGCCATGATAAATTGCCCTGAGTGTCCAAAATTGCCCTTAGTGTTGGGTGGGGTTACTGGGTTATGGGGATAGGGTGGAGGTGTTGACCTTGGGTAGGGTGCTCTTTCCAAGAGCCGGTGCAGACTCGATGGGCCGAATGGCCTCCTTCAGCACTGTAAATTCTATGATCTATTATGAGGGTGAAGCATCCAGATGTAGCAGTGGCCCACAAGAAGGCAATACTTGCATATTGCCTTGGAGCAAAGATCAGCAAATATTCAAGCAGCTCACAGATGTTTCATATGATGGTAAATGCTCTCAAAAATTATTTCAAGCCAAGGATAGTATGATGATCAAACAATATATGTTCCATCAAAGGTCTCGGAGAAATTGTGAGCCCAATGGTGAGATGGACTTTAAATGGCGCCGGAGCGAGGCAACTTCTTGCAAACTGTGCCCAGCTTCTATCTTTTACTCTCGTTCTATGCTTCTAAAACTTCATTCTAACTCTTCTTCTGCAGTCTCTCCTTCCTTCCCTATTTACGGTATGCATTATTTGTACAACATGCAAGAAACAATACTTTTCATGGTATAGTAATACATGTGACAATAATAAATCAAATCAAATCATATGGCATAATTGCAGCAATTGGCTTCCACGTGTAAAAAATAACACATTAGTGACTAATTGATTGCGAAAGCTTTAATTTCAAGAACTAGGGAATGTTTCTTTGTGGAGTATGATGATTTGACATGATTTGACAAATGTGCCATGTTAGATATGAAGAGGTTACAGAGAAAAGCACCCTGAGGCTCAGGGTTCCTTTTTGGTCACTAAGGGCAATTTAGCTTGCCGAATCAGCTCACATGCAAAGGTTATGGACAAAAAAATCACTGCACTTTCATCAACACGTGTCTGATCATGATCAGATACCCTCACAAATGTGCTCAAATTGTGACAGTTCTCATTGACTCACAACAACCTGTCTAGCTGAAGAGAAAACGTGTTACTGCTGCTTAAAGTGGGATCACTTCGCAAGGTGTGTAGAAGAGGACTTCATAGATTCGGCACATGAGGGTGAGGTATAAAACATAGAAGAGTACAGCACAGAACAGGCCCTTCGGCTCTCGATGTTGTGCCGAGCAATGATCACCCTACTCAAACCCACGTATCCACCCTATACCCGTAACCCAACAACCCCCCCCCCCTTAACCTTACTTTTTAGGACACTATGGGCAATTTAGCATGGCCAATCTACCTAACCCGTACATCTTTGGCCTGTGGGAGGAAACCGGAGCACCCGGAGGAAACCGGAGCACACACGGGGAGGACGTGCAGACTCCGCACAGACAGTGACCCAGCCGGGAACCGAACCTGGGACCCTGGAGCTGTGAAGCTCATATAGTATGTGTATACCTTCACACATAAATAATCTCAACTGGTACAGGAACTGAACGTGCACTGTTGGCCTCATTCTGCATGATGAACCAGCTGTTAAATTTTTAAACAATTTTGTTAAACCAGTCCCCGGTTGTGAGGTTCATGAAGGTCTGCCTTCTCAACCTTTCCCCTCGCCTGAGGTGTGGTGACCTTCCGGTTAAATCACCACCAGTCAGAGCTCTCTCAGTGCGAATAGCAGCCAATGGTCATTTGGGACTATGGCGACTTTACTTTACTTTTTATTTTACCTTTACACACGATAAAAGGACCAGGTTTTTTTAAGGAACATTTGATCGAGATTGCAGACCATAAATGCACAAAACAAACAGGAACTTTATTGGGAAGATATTTACACACAGGCTGCGAGAAAAGAATGATTGCTAGCCTGCCCAAACTGCCGATGACATCTTCAGTACTTCATGTGATCAAACTCTTAAAGTGACCTTGTTCTCGGAACAAACATGAATACACAATACCAAGCATTTCAGACAGACACTATACAAATTTGGTGATTTAATTGTTCCAGTTTTAGGATGATCTCAGTTCCACCGCACAACAAAACATCACCCTAGATAGAATCATGTTCTACATAGGCAAAGTCTTATGAAGATGAATGTTTTTAATAAACTCAAAGACCCCACCAGAGCATATATTCATGACTATGCACAACAGTATCCTTCCTTATTTACCAGATTTAGGGAGATTAATGAGTATTGTCATGCTCCTCATGTCAACCCATGAATGCTTCCAGTTTCATAGAGGTGGTTGCCATTTGCAATCCATGCCAGACTGTCACAAGAGCTTAAATAACTAGAGGTAGATGGTACCTTTGAGCCACTTGATTGACAACCATAGATATTGAATCCAGTCATTGCACAAAGCAAAAAGTTATGAACTTAGATTATGTGTCAATCGTAAAACAGACAACAAAGTAATAATTGCAGAAAGTATCCACTTACTATAATCCAAGGACTATCAGAATCATTTTATGACTCCAAATACTTCATGAAGCTATCTTAATGAAGTCACTCTGATATCTTACATCTGTTGTTACTCACAAAGGCATATTTCAGTACTGCAGAGTGCCCTATTGGTTAATTTCAGCATGCCAGCACATTCTAAAAGATCATGTCTTCGGTCTTGTCAGACATTAAGGGAACTTCTCAACCTACTCAATTATGTTATTGTCCATGGATGGACAAAGCAAAACAATATCTGCAGTTATCAGCCCCACTCACAACTTACAAACAAAATTTGATGCTTCACAAGAACAAATGTACATTCACGGCATCAGAGATTGACTTTCTAAATTACAGAGCAACAGCAGCTGGAGTAAAACCTACGCAGAACATCAAAGCCATTCAGATGCTTCAGAAGCAGTTGCTTACGTGTCACATGTATTGTCAGAAACTGAATGCAAATGTTCTACTGGAGAGCAGAAAGCACCAATCCGCATCTATGTTTGTGAACATTGGCACATGCACCTCTATGCTAGAATGTTCACTTTCCATACTGATCACAAAGCACTGACTACATTGTTCGCCAGGTCAGAGTCTGATCATTGGCCTCTTGAAAGTCCATATGTACATTCCTTCATTAATCCACTGTGTTACATCACCAAAGAACTCCCGACAGATGATACCTCATGTGACCGATGCCGTCGGGAACTCAGTCGGTCGGGGCCGGAGCATCGGGAAGTGGGCCTCAGGCAATGTCCTGAGGCCATCGGTACGACGCGCGATTTTGGAGTGAGTGGCACATCAGGAAAGCAGCACCGACCCCGATTTGGTCAGAAACGGGTATTCTCTAGCCAATCACCAAACGCGGTTTCGGCGTCAGCGACCGGAGAATCCCACCATCATGTTTCAGTGATTTGTCTCCATAATGTAAATAATAAACTAAAGTATAGTTGGAACATTCAAATTATTACATATTAGAGTCATAGGGGCCTACACAGCAGAAATGGTCCTTCGGCAATTCGCGTCTGTGCCAGTCAAAAACAACCACCAAACTATTCTAATCCTATTTTCCCATAATCTAGCCCATATTCTAATCTTTATACTAATTTAACAAGGCTCTCAGTTATAGAATGCAATATTTTGTTCAACTGAAAATAGTTCACTTCATAAGATAATCAATTAAGTATGGTGGACGATCTTTCTCACGAGTAGGGTATCTACTAACATCAGGTGTGGTCTCATTTACTATATGTTCTTCATCTGAAAAGTCAATGTTGGAACCAAGTTCAATGTTTATGAATGGTGTTTTCAGTGCTTTGAAGAATGACAATTTCTTCTTGTGTGATTTGCGAATCATACTTGACAGTGAACATAGAACGATACAGCGCAGTACAGGCCCTTCGGCCCTCGATGTTGCACCGACATGGAAAAAAACTAAAGGCCATCTAACCTACACTATGCCCTTATCATCCATATGCTTATCCAATAAACATTTAAATGCCCTCAATGTTGGCGTGTTCACTACTGTTGCAGGTAGGGCATTCCACGGCCTCACCACTCTTTGCGTAAAAAGCCCACCTCTGACCTCTGTCCTATATCTATTACCCCTCAATTTAAGGCTATGTCCCCTCGTGCTAGCCACCTCCATCCACCTCTAACCCTCTGATCATTTTGTATGCCTCTATTAAGTCACCTCTTAACCTTCTTCTCTCTAACGAAAACAACCTCAAGTCCATCAGCCTTTCCTCATAAGATTTTCCCTCCATACCAGGCAACATCCTGGTAAATCTCCTCTGCACCCGTTCCAAAGCTTCCACGTCCTTCCTATAATGAGGCGACCAGAACTGTACGCAATACTCCAAATACGGCCGTACTAGAGTTTTGTACAACTGCAACATGACCTCATGGCTCCGGAACTCAATCCCTCTACCAATAAAGGCCAACACACCATAGGCCTTCTTCACAACCCTATCAACCTGGGTGGCAACTTGCAGGGATCTATGTACATGGACACCGAGATCCCTCTGCTCATCCACACTACCAAGAATTTTACCATTAGCCAAATATTCCGCATTTCTGTTATTCTTTCCAAAGTGAATCACCTCACACTTCTCCACATTAAACTCCATTTGCCACCTCTCAGCCAGCTCTGCAGCTTATCTATGTCCCTCTGTAACCTGAAACATCCTTCCGCACTGTCTACAACTCCACCGACTTTAGTGTCGTCTGCAAATTTACTCACCCATCCTTCTGCGTCCTCCTCTAGGTCATTTATAAAAATGACAAACAGCAACGGCCCCAGAACAGATCCTTGTGGTACGCCACTCGTAACTGAACTCCATTCTGAACATTTCCCATCAACTACCACTCTCTGTCTTCTTTCAACTAGCCAATTTCTGATCCACATCTCTAAATCACCCTCAATCCCCAGCCTCCGTATTTTCTGCAATAGCCGACCGTGGGGAACCTTATCAAACGCTTTACTGAAATCCATATACACCACATCAACTGCTCTACCCTCGTCTACCTGTTCAGTCACCTTCTCAAAGAACTCGATAAGGTTTGTGAGGCATGACCTACCCTTCACAAAACCATGCTGACTGTCCCTAATCATATTATTCCGATCTAGATGATTATAAATCGTATCTTTTATAACCCTCTCCAAGACTTTTATGTTGATCACAACAAATGGTTGGATGTCATAAGGAGTTATTCACTTTCCAACATAACCATCATGCGTCACAAATATTTTACCTCCTGGCTTTAGTGGTGTTGGTCTGTATTTCACGGTTCACTCTACATTTACACTCATGTTGAGCTTGCCTCGCTGATGCTCAACATGGAACATGCACTCTTGTGATGTAAATATCCAATGCTCTATTTTAATCGGTGGTTTATGTGAATTTTTTGAATAAGTTTACTAGTGATCTATAATTGATTATGACTTTAAACTCGCTTCCTGTAAGTAAAGATGAAAGTGTAAGATACCCCGTGTGATTTAGAGCACTTCTCTCTCTCTGTTTGCAAATATCGCTGCTCCACGGGTGTTAGTGATCGGCTTGAAATTGCATTAATTGATGAGTTCCTGCATTGTCTTTTTGCATGAGAACCTGTAGTGAAACCAACTGGGCTTGCATCCACAACGAGCTGGGTGGTTTTCTCGGGGTCAAATAGGTATTTGTGCAATTTGCTGACAACCGTTGTTTGATCTGGGTGTGCAGACTGTTTGTGTGATCCAATCCATTCCTACTTGGTCCCTACTGTCAGATTATCTAGGAGGGAAGATAACATAGCAAGTCAGAAATGAAGCGCTACAGCATTTGAAGAATCTTTGGAGACTCTGAATTTCCTGAACGTTTGAGGAAATCCAGCATTTGCAATAGCTTCAACTTTCCATGGATCAGGTGATACCCCTTCACCTCTGAACTCCAAACTGAAAAATTTGATTCTACATTTATTGAACAAGCACTTGTCTTTATTCAAAATGAGTTTACATTCTCCAAGGTGTTGTAGACATGCAACTAGGCATGTCTCGAGGTCACTTTCAGTGCGACAATAGATGAGAGTGTCATCAATAATATTCAGCCTCTTCGACTTCTTGACATGCAGACTGAGTCATATTTTGAAATACCTCAGCTGCTGAAAAGACTCTAAAGTTGAGTCTTATGTATAAAAAAAGTCATATGTGCAGAATACTGAAATATGCCATGATTCTTCTGCAAGCTCAATTTGATGGTGTCTGCATGAGGTCAAGCTTAGCAAAGTTCTTAGTACCATGCACTTTCTCTATGATAACACCAGGTTAAAGTCCAACAGGTTTGTTTCAAATCACTAGCTTTCGGAGCACTGCTCCTTCCTCAGGTGAATGAAGAGGTATGTTCCAGAAACATATATATAGACAAAGTCAGAGATGCAAGACAATGCTTTGAATGCGAGCATTTGCAGGTAATTAAGTCTTTACAGATCCAGAGATAGGGCTAACCCCAGGTTAAAGAGGTGTGAATTGTCTCAAACCAGCACAGTTGGTAGGATTTCGCAAGTCCAGGCCAGATGGTGGGGGGTGAATGTAATGCAACATGAATCAAAGGTCCCGGTTGAGGCCGTACTCATGTGTGCGAAACTTGGCTATAAGTTTCTGCTCAGTGATTCTGCGTTGTTGCGCATCCTGAAGGCAGCCTTGGAGAACGCTTACCCGAAGGTCAGAGGCTGAATGCCCTTGACTGCTGACGTGTTGCCCGACTGGAAGGGAACATTCCTGGCTGCCGATTGTTACGCAATGTCCGTTCATCCTAGTGTTTTGAAAGCTAGTGATTTGAAACAAACCTGTTGGACTTTAACCTGGTGTAGCAAGACTTCCTACTGTGCTCACCCCAGTCCAACGCCGTCATCTCCACATCATTTCTCTATGATGTCATTGATAGTTGGAGTCAAGAATCTTCCTCATTGTCTGGCTTGTTTTGGTATTCACATATCAATTCAGATTCAAATCTGGTTCTTGCTCTTGGATTTCTTGATGCCTTGAGTAAGCGAGGCTTATCCCAACTTTCTTAATAATGTCAAGGTCAAGTGGACTGTAAAGTTCTTTCTTAGTCTGCTTCCTGAAATGAAATGGTACTGGCTGCCATTGCTGCAAAACTGGAGGAACACATTGGGATCTACATGCAACTTACAGGTAACACATTACAATTTGTCAAAACCAGTGAAGCATTCAATTCAAGAATGTTACTACTGCACATAGGAATCATGAATGTGGTAGCAATCATGTGCAGATCTGTTGCTGGGTGAAAACTGATGAGTGTCTCACATTCTCCAAATATGACATAAAATATAGCTTACATTCTGATGTTTTTGAATGAGAATGGCATTTCAAACATCCTGAAAGTTTTGGTGATTTTGTTGCTAGTTGCCTCGACCACACACAATACTGATCAATTACCACATTGGCTCATTGCTTCATGCATTTGAAGATGATTGTCTCATATTTTATATGCTTCTTGGGCAAAAGAGGACATTGGTGTCTTTGGGGCTGAATCTTAGTCATTTTGCTCAGGTGTAAGTGTTTCAAAAATATATTTTCATTCTTCTCCCCCACAGTGGAGAACAGGGGGCGCGATTCTCCGCTCCCCACGCGGCGTGGGAGAATCGCGGGAGGGCCCCCCGACAAAATTCACGCCCCCCCCTTGCGCCCCCCGTGATTCTTCCCCCGCTCAGAAGAATCGCCGATCACCATTTTTCATGCCGAACGGCGATTCTCTGACCCGGATGGGCCGGGTGGCCTGCCGTTCGCGGCCGTTTCACGACGGCGGCAAATACATCTGGTCACTGCCGTCGTGAAACGGGAGTGAGAAGCCCGTTTGGGGCTTGTAGGTGGCCTAGAAAGGAAAGAGCACCACGACTGTGCTCGGGAGGGGACAGGCCCGCGATCGGTGCCCACCGACCGTCGGGCCGGCGTCCAAATCGGACGCACTATTTCCCCTCCGCTGCCCTGCAAGATCAAGCCACCATGTCTTGCGGGGCGGCTGATGGGAAAGACGGCCACCGCGCTTGCACGGGTTCGTGCCGTCAGAGTCATGACGTCAGCCGTGCATGCGCGGGTTGGAGCCGACTAACCTGTGCATGCGCGGTTGATGTCATTAGGCGCGCCGGCCGCATCATTCTCGGCGCGACGCCCCCGCGGCCGAGATTTACGGAGCGCCGCTTCTAGTCCCGCCCAGAGGGAAGAATAGGGGGCGAGGAGCGGCCTCCGAGGCCGTCGTGAGACTCGGCCGAGTTCACGACGGCCCTCCCAATTTTTCCCGGGAGCGGAGAATTCCGCCCTTAAGGCTTTTCCTTTTGTCCTCTGATAATGAAACCTGCTATAGCACCTTCAAAATGTTACAGCCACTTTTGCCAACGAGAGAAGACATGATCGTTCCAGATACACAGCAGAAGATGATAGATTGGCTATTGGCAATGCCATTTACATCAACAATAGTGATGAAACTTGCCAAGAGCTTTCCTGCTAGCTTGATCTGAGCTTGTCTGTCTTTGAAACAGCAAGAGTTTCACAAATTTTGCAGCTTAAACTGCTGTCTGCAAATTTAAATGCTTACTCTGCAGAGAGTAGGAAAAGCTCTTCAAAAATATTCACAACTCCTTATTTTGCATTATCATTGTCAGTGTGAGGTTCTCAGGAATAGAAACAGCCAGAGAGAATCCAGAATTAGAGGTGCACAAGCAACATGGATTCTTTATAAAAACAGCTTCTTCAGACTCGCTGCTTCTGCTTGAAGACTCCCTCTGCTGGTATAATTGTATATGAATCTTCAAGTGAACAATATGTACACATTGCCATTTCAATACCTTATACACTACAATTCCCAAATCCAAAGAGAATCGGGAGGTTGTGATTAGAGCCTATTTTCGGTACCCCTGCTTTCTTATTTCACATCCTAGCTGGATAAAGTGGCTTGTTAACTGGTGAGCGATACCAACATATTTAGCACCTCCTTTCTGTCTTTATCCTTCCTAAAACCTCTACTACTTTCTTCCTGTGTTGCAACATTAACTTCACGCTTTTATTTTCTGAATAGAGACATGAAATATTAATTTAATACCCCATCTATGCCCTCGGTCTTTATAAGAATCCATTTTTTCCCTTTGCTCCCACATTTTTCCTTTAACTATCCTTTTACCACGAGTTCCTTTTTATATTATTTGCTAATATGTTATATACTCTTTCTTTGCCCTTTTCACACACTTCTTCCAATTTCCCCCTACCCAATTTTTTGATTTTGCACCGATTACACTGATTTTCTACTGTAATCTAGACATGACATATACGAACATATGAATTAGGAACAAGAGTAGGTCATTAGTCTCCCAAGCCTGCTCTGCTTTTCAATAAGATCATGGTTAAATGGCTTCAAGAAAGAGATAGATATATTTCTGATTTTAAAAAGCTGGATAAAGGATATGGGGAACAGGTAGGGAGGTGGATTTGAGACCAGGAAGAGATCAGCCATGATCTGATTGAATGGCGGAGCAGGCTGAAAGGGCGGAATTGCCTACTGCTCTTAATCCCTATGTTCTTATGGCTGATCCAAATTCTGCCACCTATTCCACACTAAACTTTGACTCCCTTGTTAGTCAAGAATCTATCTACCTCTCCTCAAAATATATTCATTGACCCGGACTCCAACCCACTCTGGGGAAGAGAGATCCAAAGATCCACAACTTCATCTTACCATCTCCATCTTAAATAGTAGACTATTAGTTTAATTCCAGTCTCTCCCACAAGGGGAAACAGCATTTCAGCATCCACCTTGTCAATTAACCTCAGGAACATATATGTTTCAATAAAATCACATCTCATATTTCTATCCAAATTTATCTCAGAAGATATCCCTCCATCCCAGCTATCAGTCGAGTCAACATTTGCTCAATTGTTTTGAGCGCATTTATATTGTTTCTCAAATAAGGAGACGAAAACTGTACACAGTATTCCAGATGTGGTCTTGCCAATGCTCTGTATAACAGTTGCAAAACATTGGGGTGGCTTGCTGGCATAGTGGTTAGCACTGCTGCCTCACAGCCCCAAGGTCCCTGGTTCAATTCCAGCCTCAGGTGACTGTTTGCACTTTCTCCCCTTGTCTGCGTGGAGTTTGTACTTTCTCCCCGTGTCCACGTGGGTTTCCACCGTGTGCTCCAGTTTCCTCCCACAGTCCAAAGCTGTGCAGGTTAGGTGGATTGGCCATGTTAAATTACCCCTCAGTGTCCAAAAGTTTAGGTGGGGTTACTGTATTACGGGGATAGGGTGGAGGCGTGGCTTCAATGGGGTGCTCTTTCCAAGGTCCGGTGCAGACTCGGTCGGCCAAATGGCCTGCTTCTGCACTGTAAATTCGATGATCTATTAATTCTATGATCCTTACTTTCATATTCCATCCCCCTTACATTAAAGGAGAACATTCCATTTGCTGCCTTAATCACTTACTGTACCTGCATACTAACATTTTGTGATTCATTTACCAGGATACCCAGGTCCCCCTATACCTCAGAATCTGCAATCTCTCTCCAATTAAATAGTATGCAGCTTTTCTATTCATACTGCCAAAATGGACAAATTCACATTTTTAAATATTATATTCCAACTGTCAAATTTTTTGCTCACTCACTTAACCTATCTATGTCCATTTTCAAACTCCACAGCTCACAACTTCCATGTTTTGTGCTAGTGTACGAAGATCCTATGGAGCAAGCGCGTGACGGAACTATTTGAAATTCCTGACGCATGGACATGCGCGCTGAAAGTGCGCCAAGTTCAACCTTCTGTTCCCATGGGCGAAATTCTCCGCCCCCCACGACGGGTGGGAGAATAGCGGGAGGGCCTTCCCGACATTTTTGCCGCCCTCCCGCTATTCTCCCCCCCCCCCCCCCCCCGCCGAAGTCCCGACCCGAATCGCTGCCGCCGTTTTTTTACGGCCGGCAGCGATTCTCAGCTGTTAGATGGGCCGAAGTCCCAGCCCTTTCCGCCGTTTTTACGAACGGCAAACACACCTGGTCTTGCCGTTCGTAAAACCGGCGTCACAAACTTGCTATTAATAACCATGGCACCGATTGGCACGGCCGTACCACGGCCGTGCCAAGGGTGCCATGGGCCCGCGATCGGTGGGCACCGATCGCGGGCAGCGGGCACGATGCCCACGCACTACTTGTCCTTCCGCCGCCCCGCAGTATCCATCCGCGGGGCGGCTGAGGGGCAACCCGGCCCGCGCATGCGCGGGTTTTGCGCAAAAAACGCGATGACGTCACCCGCGCATGCGCGGGTTGGAGTCTTCCAAACTGCGCATGCGTGGCTGACGTCATATGACGCGTCAGCCGGCGCTAACTCCGGCAAGCGGGCTTAACGATTTTCGTTAAGTCCGTCTTACCGGAGCCTACGGCGTCGGGCTGCTAGCCCCGACCGGGGACCAGAATCGGTCCCCCGTCGGGAAGGGGCGCGCTGCCGTAAAACCCGCCCGGGTTTTACGGCAGCTTTACGATTTCTCCCGTTTTGGGAGAATCTCGCCCCTTGTTTTTGAAGCCCTTTGCTACAAGCGCTGCGCTGAAGCAGCTGATTGTGAAATCGTGGCACAGCGCTAACTTGGTCTGCTTGCCCCGATGCTAGGTCGGTTTTTACGCTGGTTTATTTGCATATTTTTTTCCCCATCCAGAATCTGCAAGCAAAGGCAGGAGACATCGGAGAGCATTTTTTAGATGGGTTAATCTTTTATAAAAGTATTTATAAATTTGTTTAAAGTGCACATAAATTGAAAAACTGATACATTTCTTAAACTTTGGTTTGTCATGTCACGAGGCTGTTAATTCTATTAAAAAGTATTTTAATATATAAAGTTAGTTTGGAGTGACAGAAAGACAAAGAAAGATCTTTTCAAACCTTGATTTGTAATGAGGGTGTTAATTCCATGAAATTAACAATAATAGATAGAGTGGGTTTGTGTATGTAAAGAGCTTCAGCTAAAGCAGTTGATTTTGCCATGTGTTTTAAGATGTGTTGCTCTCCAATGTAGTGTTGACCATTACAATCCTCAGTGATTCCTTCAGTTGCTTATGGAAAGTTTAATGTCTTAGTTGATGGAAGACTGAGAGTCAAATATGCCTCCATGTTGGAAGCAGCTAATGCTGTCACTTACACTCTCCTCTTACACTTAAAGGTACCTCCAGGAAGAGGCCAAAGCCTGAGCAGGAGGCAGTATTAATATCAGTTCAGGAAGGGTGTCACAATCTGATCATCGGGCAGACATGCGTTGCAACAGGAGGAGGCAAGTTCAGCTGAGCTCCCTGGCTCTTGGAGAACTGCTGAGGATGAAGCATTTGTGAGAAGAGTCTGATGATGAGCCTTTGGAAACAACCTTCCACCTAATGGTGTAGAGTCAGGAAGAGTTGGGCAACATAAGCCAGAGCTTTTGGAAGCTTTGAACAGAGCGACATGCGAGTTGGAAGAGTCTGTCTGCCTGAAGTCTGATAAAGTGGTGCCTACATGGAGGTCTCCATGGAGAGGGTGACGGATGCCGCGGAAACCATGGTACAACAGAATGCCCATATTCTTCTGTAGATGCACATAGACCAGCGCTCCATCACCATTGCTATGGGGGAGCTCCTGCAGTGTCCCTGGAAGAATGCTCAAGGTAACGGCAAAGTTCCAGAAGAATGTTCGAAGTCACGACAAAGTCCCTGGAAGAATTCACGAGTCCACGGCAAAGTTCCTGGAAGAATGCACAACTTCACAGCAAAGTCCCTGGAAGAATGCCTGAGTTCACAACAAAGACCCTGGAAGAATGCTCATGGTCACTGCAAAGTCCGTGGAAGAATGCTCGCGGTCACAGCAAAGTCCCTGGAAGAATGCACAAGTTCACGGCAAAGGCCATGGAAGGATGCACGAGTTCACGGCAAAAGCCATGGAAGAATGCACGAGTTCATGGCAAAGGCCATGGAAGGATGCTCGCAGTCACTGCAGAGAACCTGGAAGAATGCTCGCGGTCCCTGCAAAGTCCCTGGAAGAATGCACGAGTTCACGGCAAAGTCCCTGGAAGAATGCACGAGTTCACGGCAAAGTCCCTGGAAGAATGCACGAGTTCACGGCAAAGTCCCTGGAAGAATGCTCAAGGTCACAGCAAAGTCTCTGGAAGAATGCACGAGTTCACGGCAAAGGATCGGAAAGAATGCACATGTTCACGGCAAAGTCCCTGGAAGAATGCTCACAGTCACTGCAAAGTCCCTGGAAGGATGCTTACGGTCACAGCAAAGTCCCTGGAAGAATGCACAAGTTCACGGCAAAGTCCCTGGAAGAATGCTCGCAGTCACTGCAAAGTCCGTGGAAGAATGCTCGCAGTCACTGCAAAGTCCCTGGAAGAATGCACAAGTTCACGGCAAAGTCCCTGGAAGAATGCTCGCAGTCACTGCAAAGTCCCTGGAAGAATGCTCAAGGTCACAGCAAAGTCCCTGGAAGAATGCACAAATTCATGGCAAAGTCCCTGGAAGAATGCACAAGGTAACGGCAAAGTCCCTGGAAGAATGCACAAATTCACGGCAAAGTCCCTGGAAGAATGCACAAGGTAACGGCAAAGACACTGGGCGGAGTTCTCCGCTCCCGCGCAGCATCGGGAAGGCCGTCGTGAACTCGACCGAGTTTCACGATGGCCTCGGAGGCCGCTCCTCGCACCCTATTCACCCCCACCCCCAGGGGGCTAGGAGCGGCACTCCGTAAATCTCGGCCGCCGGGCCTTGACGCTTGCATTAAGGCGGCGCGCCGAGAATGACGCGACGGCTGCCGGCTCCAAACCGCACATGCGCGGTGGCCGTCTTCCCCTCCGCTGTCCCGCAAGACAAGGCGGCTTGATCTTGCGGGGCGGCGGAGGGGAAAGAGAGCGTTGCTTGGAGACGCCGGCCCGACTATCGGTGGGCACCGATCGCGGGTAGTCCCCTCCCGAGCACGGCCGTGGTGCTCACTCCCCTCTCCACCCCCCACATCCACAAACGAAGATTTGGCACTATGTTCACAAGGGCAGGGTCCAGGTGTGGTTGCCGCCGGTGTGAACAGGTCGGGAACATCAGGCCGTTCGGCCCATCCGGGCCGGAGAATCGCCGGTCGGCGTGAAAAACAGCGAGCAACGATTCTGTGAGCGGGGGGTGGGGGGGGGGAGAATCACGAGGGGTGCCAGGGTGGCGTGTCGTGAGTTACCCGGCCCCCTACCGCGATTCTCCCACCGGGTGTGGGGAGCGGAGATTCGCGCCCCCTGTAAGAATACTCAAGATCACGGTAAAGTCCCTGTAAGAATGTACAAGTTCACAGCAAAGTACCTAGAAAAATGCACAAGTTCACGGCAAAGTCCCTGGAAGAAGGCTCGAGTTCACGGCAAAGTCCTTGGAAGAATGCACGAGTTCACGGCAAAGTCCCTGGAAGAGTGCTCAAGTTCACGGCAAAGTCCTTGGAAGAATGCTCAAGTTCACGGCAAAGTCCCTGGAAGAATGCTTAAGATCACGGCAAGTCTCTGGAATAATGCACGAGTTCACGGCAAATTCTCTGGAAGAATGCGCAAGCTCACGTCAAAGTCCCTGGAAGAATGCACAAGCTCATGGCAAATTCCCTGGAAGAATGCGCAAGCTCACGGCAAATTCCGTGGAAGAATGCGCAAGCTTACGGCAAAGTCCCTGGAAGAATGCGCAAGCTCACGGCAAATTCCCTGGAAGAATGCGCTAGCACACGGCAAATTCCCTGGAAGAATGCGCAAGCTTACGGCAAAGTCCCTGGAAGAATGAGCAAGCTTACGGCAAAATCCCTGGAAGAATGCACTAGCACATGGCAAGTCCCGGGAAGAATGCGCTAGCACACGGCAAAGTACCCCGAAGCATCAGTGTAACCCTTGGTGATCCGAGGCATCAGCGAAGTCGAACCTTCTGCATGGAGACCTCCTTACCTCCTTAAAACTGTCTTTTATATGGGCCATATGGATGAGGTTCACCCACCACACGATGCATATGCTCCCCCACGGTCCGGACCAATAGAGGCCTCCATCACTTCCTTCCTCTAGAATGTCCACGATCTGAGCAAGGCCTCAAAGATAAGTTTTGAATTTTGCACACCACGCTGGCTTAGACGTGTTTTGGACCAATATGTTTTCCCGCTGGCATAAAGGAGAATCAGGGTTCAGGGACAATTCCAGTCGGCCTTCATTGTCATCCCATTAACAGGATGCAAATGGGTTTCATGCCAGCCTGCTCAAGTGGTATTCCTGATGTACACGTGCAACCCATGCGAGCTTTGCTCATCTCCACTTCAAATACATGCTTTTGCACATAACCATTTTGATGATTTAAACCTTGCAGTCTGAGTATCTGTAGTTTAATTAAATAGTCACACACTCACATATAGACAGCCTCACAGCAATATTGGAAAAAATATATATTTTCTTCACAAAGGCAAACATCTGTTGTTGACAGAGATAGAAGGGCAGAAATATGATCAAAAAATGCAAATCCAACACTGAAGTGCATTGAAGTAGTGGAAGAAAAAGACTGAAAACTATTGAGCCGTATGACAAGATTCATAAGCATGAAAAACAATTTGCATATACAATAACAAACAAACGTTTGACTAAACTTGTGAGACAAGTGAAAATGAAGGTTCCAATAGTGGACACCACCGATAAAGAAAATTCAATTCCACTCTTGGAATGATGTTCTCCTCAGAAAGAACAGGACAAAAAAAAGCAAAAAAGTTAACAAAGAGAAATTAACTCAGAGTACAAAAAGCTAAACAAGTGGGAATATTCAAGTATCAGATACACAAAGTACTGCTTCCATTCTCCAAACGTGACAGACCCAGATTTGAAGAATTGTCAAGCCTCAAGACATTCTTATTTTTTTAAGTCAGAGACTTACGATGCGGGAGCAAGAGTAGCAAACAAAAATTGTATTGTAATAGTCCATAGATGGAAGGAAAGTTTTCTTTAGTGAAGAAAGGAAGATTTTATATTATGTGCCCCCATGCATTGTAATGTAAAGGTTTTTGGCATTGCAAAGGTTAACATGGGACTGGAGAGCGTCACCACCCACGTTATGATGCACAGAGTCACATGGTAATAGATTCTCAGAGAACACTCTAGAACAGAACTTGGCAAGCAGGCTACTTGCATGGATAAAACAGCTCCATACATGACCACACTTTGGGTCTGTAAATAATTAAAGGTTAACGGTAAGTGGTTTGTGTTTAAACATACAAGTCTCATGTCCTCCTTCTCAAGGCATCACCATGTCATATTAAAACACCCTTAACCTAATTTCCCAATTCACTTCAACCACCTCTATTTTCTGCCTTATCTAAGTCATGGACCCACTCCTCCCTCCCTCAAGCTGAATGTGAAATTCAATCACATTCCGATTACTGCTGGCCAGGAGCACCTTCACTCTGAAGCCATTAATTAATCAATCCTCTCCCACTACCTATCTGGTGCATCTTGCCTCTGGTTGGTGCCAGATTTTCTGCTCTAAGAAATTGTTTTGAAAACACTCCATTAACTCATCATCTAAGCTACCTTTTCCAATCTTACATGTAGATTAAAAGTATCCAAGAACATCACTTTACCTTTCTCACCAGCCCCCATTCTTTCTTCTTATATTTCCAATCCTACCTTGTGCTTATTGTTAGGGGCTGGTAAACCACTTCCACAGGTGATGTCTTACCTTTTCTATTTTCGTCTCCAACCAAACTGATTCTAGATCTTGAACAGAATAGAAATATATTGCGCTATTGTTCCAACGTCATTGTTAATTAGCAGAGCGACCCTTCCACTTTTTCCTAGCTTTCTGTCCTTCCTAAATGTCATGTATTCTTACAAAATCATGTCTCATGTTGTCATCCTGCAACCATGTCTCCATAATGGCTATTGGATCTTCCTATCTATCTCTATTTGCACTTTTAATTTATTTATTTTGTTCAATTACAGAGCTTGTCACCACAGCCTTATTTGCTGGTGGACTCTTAGATTCATGCATTCTGTCCCTTCCTGACACACTCTGATCATCATTTTCCTTATTGACAGTTTTATCTCTTGCCATGTCTTCACCATTGAGTTTATCACATCTTCCCAAACTCATACCCTATATTTAGTTCAGTTTTCTCTCTTGCATGTCTTCACCATTGAATTTATCACATCTTCCCAAACTCGTCCCCTATATTTAGTTCAGAGCCCTCTCTTCACCACCCTAGTTAAATGATGCACTGGAACTCTCAGCTCAGTGCAGTTCAGATGAAGACTGTTCAAATAGTATAGCTCCCGCTTCCCCCTGTCCTGTTGCCAGTGCCCCATGAATTGAAACCCACTTCTCCAATGCCAATCTTTGCACCGTATATTTAACTCAAATCTGATTGACCCAACGCCAATTTGCTTGTGGCTCGGGTAGTAATCCAGGGATTATTACTTTTGAGGTTCTGCTTTGTTAATGTGGCCCCTGGTTCCTCATACGGCCTCAGCAGCACCTCTTTCCTTCTTCAACCTATTTCTTTGGGCCTAGGTGGATCGCAAGCAACAGATCCTATCACTTCCGCTGCAAGTTCCTCTCCAACACAGAGCAGATGTCCTGAACCCTGGCACAAACCATCACCTACATGGTGGTTACAATCTCTGGGTCCATGTTTGACTCGCTCTCCTGTACAATCTTTATTTCAGTTTTATCATAAACATTATTTCTTTGCTATTTGGGTTTTTTCTAATTATTACTGCTTAGTTATTTTTATATTTTGCCAAAATGTGTCAACTGATTAGCTTCTCTGTTTCCTTCATTCTATTTGGGCATTCTTATCAGATAAACCCAGAAGTGCAACAGCTGCATGTTGCTGAATTCTAAGCAAATAGATCCAATCTTTGATCCGTGAAGCATATAGTTGCTCTTTAAAATTCTAATATTATCCCTGATCAATACTCAACAACTTTTCTTTAACTCCTTCCTATCTCTATTGAATGAGTTGAATTTCTTAAAATGAGGTTGATAAAATTATTATGTTTTGTGGCTAAGGAGATGATATCACCGAGGATTTAGTCTTCATTGCTGCCCATGCCATGTCAGGCTTTTGTAACAGTCATGTTCTCATTCCCCAATGTGGCAACCTGTGTCTGCAGTTCATTAACATTTACGTTCCAACACCATGCTCTTTGGCTGTGCTTTTTTAAAAAACCTATCTAATCTCTGTTCCTTCTGCAGCGAGTTCATAGCATTGCTACAGTGCAGAAGCAGACCTTTCACCCATCACGTCTGCACTGACCCTCTGAAAGATCACCCTACCTAGGCCCACGCCTGCAACCTATCCACATAACCCAGTAAGCCCACCTAAACTTTTGGACACTAAGGAGCCGTTTAGCATGGCCAATCCACCTAACTTACACACGTTTGGACTGTGGGAGGAAACCGGAGCACCCAGAGGAAACCCACGCAGCCACAGGGAGAATGTCCAAACTCCACACAGCCAGTCACCCAAAGCTAGAATTGAACCTGGGAACCTAGCTATATGAGGCAGCAGTGCTAACCAATGTGTCTTCAGGCCGTGCCAGATCATCACAACCAAGAAATACTGACTAGTTTAGCATACCTGTTTTTTAAATAAAAGACGAGTTTAAAATTAATTTTTAGTAAATATCTTCTCAGATTCTTGTTCCATTTCATGTCTTTAGTGCTTTAATAATTGACGAAACCAGATATTCCAAGTAAGATACAATACATATTTCAGGAAAATAAGATTTTCATTGTTATTATTGGTTATTATTATTTTCATTGTTATAATATTCCATATTATTATATGGAAACTTATAAGTTTATTTAGTAGCACAAATGTTGCATGAACAAAAAACTAGTTGGTCTGTTCTAAATGGTGTGCTTCCTATGTGATTATAACAATTATTCAACCCAATTCAATATGTTGACCCCAATTAAATACTTTGAACACTCATAATAATATTCAAGTTGTTTCCCTGTATTGTCGCAGAAGTAATCCAAGCCATTAGCTCAATACTAGTCTGCATGATATATGGGTTCACTCCTGTGTTTTATAAAAGCACCCCCAGAACAAGTTCCAAATTCTACTTTATATCATTAAATATATGTAGTATTCTTTTCGGTTTCATTTTACAGGATGTAGATGTCACTGGCTAGACCAAAATTTATTGCCCATTGTTAATTACCCTGGAGAAGGTGGTGGTAAACTGCCTTCTTCAACCATTGCAGTCTCTGTGGTGTAGGCACACCCACAATGCTGTTATAGTGAGTTCTGGGATTTTGACCCAACGTCAGTGAAGGAACTATGATATATTTCCAAGTCAGTATGGTGAGTGACTTGGAGGGGAACCTCCAGGTAGTGATGTTCCCAGGAATCTTCTGCTCTTGTCCTTCCAGATGATAGAGGTCATGGGTTTAGAAGGTGCTGCCAATGGAGACTTGGTGAGTTCCTGCAGTGCATCCTGTAGAAGGTACACACGGCAGACACTGTTCGTCTTTGGTGGAGGGATTGAATAGGTTCAGAAATTCAGAAGATATAGGAGCAGAATTAGGCCATTCAGCCCATCGAGTCTGCCCCTCCATTCGATCATGGCTGATATTTTCCTCGTCTGTTACCTACAATGCTACAGACCAAGAGCTGGATTGTGAAATCAGCCAGAGCATCTCCTCCCTAGAACAGATGAACTAGAAGCAGTAGTAGGCAATTTAGCCTCACGAGCCTAAACATCTTCAATGAGATCATGGCTGATCCCATCATGGTCTCAACACCACCATCCTGCCCGTTCTCCATAACTCTTCAACTGATTACCACATAAAAATCTGTTCAACTCCTCCTTAAATTTACTCACTGTCGCTGCATCTACCACACTCTGGGGTAGCAAATTCCACAGATTCACAGCCCCTTGGGAGAAGGTGTTTCTCCTCAAATCTGTTTTAACTTTGTTACCTCTTATTCTAAAGTTTTGACCTCTTGTTTTAGAATGCCCCACAAGATGAAGCATCTGCTCCACGTCTACTTTATCCATACATTTTAGCATCTTGTATACCTCAATTTGAGCTCCGCTCATTCCTCTAAACTCTAGAGAGTATAGGCCTAAACTCTTCAATCTCTCCTCATACGACAAACCCCTCATAGAATACATAGAACTTACAGAATACATAGAACTTACAGTGCAGAAGGAGGCCATTCGGCCCATCGAGTCTGCACTGGCTCCTGGAAAGGGCACCCTACGCAAGGTTAACACCTATCCCCATAACCCAGAAACCCCACCCAACACTAAGGGCAATTTTGGACACTAAGGGCAATTTATCATGGCCAATCCACCTAACCTGCACATTTTTGGACTGTGGGAGGAAACCGGAGCACCCGGAGGAAACCCACGCACACACGGGGAGGATGTGCAGAGTCCGCACAGACAGTGACCCAAGCCGGAATCGAACCTGGGACCCTGGAGCTGTGAAGCGATTGTGCTATCCGCAATGCTACCGTGCTGCCCTCTCTGGAATCAATCTAGTGAACCTCCTCTGAACTGCCTCCAATGCCATTATATCGTTCCTCAAATAAGAGGACCAAAACTGTACACAGTACTCAAGGTGCGGTCTCACCAATGCCTTGCGTAATTGAAACAACACTTCCTTACCTTTATACTCTATTCTCTTTGCTATAAATGTCGACATTCCATTTGCTTTCCTCAGTATCTGCTGCACCTGCATGCTCATTTTCTGTGATTCATGCACGAGGACATCCAGATCCCTCTGTATCGGAGCACCCCAAAGTCTCTCCCCATTTAGATAAATAAATTGTCTTCCCATTTTTTCGACCAATTGCATGATCTCCCACGGATCCATGTTAAACTCCATCTGCCACATGTTGGCCCCACTCTCCTAACCTGTCTATCCATTTGTAAGGTTCTTATTTCCTCATTGTAACTTACTGTCCCATCTGTCTTGTATCATCTACGAATTTGGCTATAGATCCTTCTATCCATGTATCCAAGTCGTTAATATAGATTTTAAATAGTTGGGGCCCCAAGGACCAAACCCTGTGGCACTCAATAGTTACATTTTGCCATCCAGAAAAAGACACATTTAGCACAACTCTCTGTCTCCTGTCTGTCAGCCAGTCTTCTATCCAAACTAATAAATTATCCCAATCTCATGTGATCTCACCTTGCGAATTAACCTTCTGTGCGGCACCATATCAAACGTCTTCTGTAAATCCAGATGTACCATATCTACAGGATCCCCATTATCCACTTTGCTTGTTACATCTTCAAAGAACTCTAGCAAATCAATCAAACATGATTTGCCCTTCATAAAACCATGTTGACTCTGATGGATAGTGTTTTGGCTTTCCAAATGTCCTGATATTATGTCATTAATAGCTGATGCTAACAATTTTCCAATAACAGATGTTAAGCTAACTGGTCTGTAATTCCCACATTCTGCCTCCCTCCCTTTTTGAATAAGGGCATTAGATTAGCACTTTTCCAATCCACTGGAACCGTTCCAGTCTCCAGTGAATTTTGGAATATTATAACATGTTTATAATATGTTTTTGGGAAGGGCACCAATCAAGCGGACAGCTTTATCCTAGATGGTGTTGAGATTCTTGAGTGTTGTTGGGGCTGCACTCATCCAGGCAAGTGGAAAATATTCCATCACACTCCTGACTTATTCCTTGTAGATAGTGGACAGGCTTTGGGAAGTCAGGAGGTGAGTAACTTGCTGCAGGATTGTTAGCCTTTGACCTGCTCTTGTAGCCACAGTATTAATATGGCAAGTCCAATTCAGTTTCTGATCATTAGTAACCTCCAGGATGTTGATAGTGAGATATTCAGCGATGGTAATGATTTAAAAACTTACCTTGCAGGAGAAGCGGCCTTCAGATTTTCGGCGGGAGCAGTAGCCAGGGATCTGTCGGGAAGGTAAGTTTTCCTTTTTAAAAACTTACCTTGCAGGAGAAGCGGCCTTCAGGTTTTCAGCGGTGTCTTGTTATGCTCTTGGCACAGCATAAGCTGCTTCCTTGATGTGCACTCTGACAAAGGAAGGTTCAGACGTGGAGATAACTTCAACACATTTATTGAACTATTTACAATTCTCCTACTCGGATTTGCCACTACTGTTAATCCTTCTATAGCTACTCAGACTGACAAACCAGCCTGCTGCAATCCACGTGGTGGGTGTGATGTTGAATCAACCCTGTGTCTATACTCACTGACTGTCTCCACTGGAAAGAGGAAGATCATGCGTGCTGTGTCCTTTATATATGGGTTGGTGTAATGCCCCCCTGTGGTAGTGTCACCTCTGTGTGTATCGTGAATGCCCATTGGTCATGTCCTATCTTGCTGACCTATTGGTTGAGTGTCTGTGTGTCATGTCTCTGGTACTCCCTCTAGTGTCTAGCTAGTCTACGTGTATTTACATTAACCCCTTGTGTATCTACAGTGATGCATATCACCACATCCCCCCTTTTTTCGTGTTACATATTTTCTGTACACTGTTAAAGAAAATTGAACAAAAAACAGGTAGATAAGCGATGCTCTGTACAAGTTATGGTAACAGTGACCGTTAAACAATAAATCCAACGCATATGTATGAGTCCAAAACCCATTAATTATCGTGGTCGAATGTCTTTCTTGTTGGGTTGGTGAGTTGGTTATTTTGATGGTGGCATGTCCTTGTGAACGCCATCAGTGTCCCTGTGCATAAGGAACCAAGAAGTGGTCAAATCACTTTGTTGTCTGATTTGGAGTATTTTTTTCTTCCAATGCTTGTGATAGCGATGTTAGATGGCATCTGTCCTGAAAGCCAGGTTGCCTGTTGGTAGTGCAGCACACGTGAATTGGGAAGATGCATCGTCCTGCCGTGGTATGTCATTGTACTGAGCTGAGCAGTAACAGTGTCCCTCCGGGGCAGAGTTGTACCATGTCGAATCAGTCGTAGTTCCATTGGTGTAGTCTTTGTCGTGTTTGCTGTCGACGATGTTGTCTTTGGTACGCGTCGTGTCGTTGTCTTTGACGTGGTTTGCATAGGTTGTGTTGTTGTGTTGGTTGGTTTTGTTGCCATGTTTGCTGCGCTCAAGGATCACACACTGTGGATAATACGAGTCCTTCACACAGTTACTTGTGTCAGTGTGCTTTGTGGCATCTGCTGTTACCTTGAGTTTGCCTTCACTGAGTTTGCGGCGCTCCCCGTCTGGAGTCATGTCCGGCTTACTTGAATCAGCTTTGGCGTTTGGTTGCTCCCCGTCTGGAGTCTGGTCTGTTTCACCTGAGTCAGTGTTGGTTTGTCGATGCTCCCCGTCTGGAGTCTGGTCTGTGTCACCTGAGTCAGTTGTGGTTTGTCGATGCTCCCTGTCCAGAGGCATAGCATGTTCACTGGAGTCAGCTGAGGTTTCTTGATGCTACCCGTCCGGAGTTATTTCAGGTTCACTTGAGTCAGCTGAGGTTTCTTGATGCTCCACGTCTGGCGTCAAAACATTCAGGAATGCATTTGCTAGTGGAGAGGCTCGAGCAAATGAGGTTTGAAGTAACATGGTGTCACCAGAGTCACCAGTGGTCTCACTGTGATCGCCAAGTGCCTCTGTACACACCAGCTGAGGTCTGTCACTTTGCATATCTTGTATGGGAAGTGGGATGCTGTAGTCACTTATCTCACATACAGTGGATAGAGCCTCAGTAGCTTCTTATTGTTCACTTGGGCTGGGTATACTGTCAGAGTCTTCTTCTGGTGGCTCAAACAATGTGGGTGGACTGTAATAGTCGCTTTGTTGTTCACATGAGCTGGGTAGACTGACAGAGTCTTCTTCTTGTTGTTCACTTGAGCGTGGCAGACTTGCATCGTCTGCTGCTGGTTGCTCAGAGGAGGTTGCTAGACCCTCACTTCTTGTTCATGCAAGGACTGCGGTGTGGAGTCTTACGTTTCTTCTATCGTGGAGTCTGTCCACGAGCTCGCTGTGGAGATGTGCAGTTGTCTCAGTGTTGAGTCTGTCATCGCTTCCTGTGTAGAGGCTGGGACCCTTTGTGGTGCGTGGACCACTCTCTGTGTGGAGTGGGGAACCCTTAATGGTGCGTGGACCACTCTCTGTATGGCAGCAGGCCGCTCTCTGTGGGCTTGTACCGCTTTCCGTGTCTTGACGTCAGGCCACAGCATAATCCTGCACTCACGAGTCGGGATGTCGTATATGCTGTGCTGAAGATCCTCAAATCCAAATAACTCGTCATCGGTGTCTTGAATGTACAACACGTCTAGTTGTGGTTCGGATTTGGTACTGGGGTAGTCTCCCAAGGTGAAAGGTTCATCTGAGTCGTAGTCTTCTAGGATCATATCATCACTGTTTGTGTTGTGATGTCCAAAGAAGAAATAAAGGTCGGAGTCGTAGTATTCAAGGACTGTATAATCTCTTTGGATGGTGCTAACTGCTTGTTGCAGGGTTCTGCGGAAGTTACTTTCAGCTACTGGTTGAATTTCAGGCATTGTGTTGTCATTCCAGGTGAAAGAATCTTGTTTTATGGCTTTAAGAATTTTTTTCGTGTTTTGGGACATTTCCCCTTTAAGTGGGCGTGGTCTGGGGTCTCTGACATCATGACGCGTGTGATGTTGGTCGTAGGAAGCGATTAGGCATGCTCAGATCGATGTTCCTTTACTTGGGGCCCTTTTCTCCACTGCGCAGGTGCAGCACCTTTACCAAGATGGCTGCAATTCAAAACTGCAGATTTCTGCTGCAAGCCTACCTCGTGGTGAGTTTTGGTGCTTCTTTTACCTTTTTTTTGTATTCTCCTAGCAGAATTCTTGGAATTTGTCCAGGACTGCCTGGAACATAGAACATAGAACATAGAACAGTACAGCACAGAACAGGCCCTTCAGCCCTCAATGTTGTGCCGAGCAATGATCACCCTACTTAAACCCACGTAACCCGTATACCCGTAACCCAACAATCCCCCCATTAACCTTACACTACGGGCAATTTAGCATGGCCAATCCACCTAACCCGCACATCTTTGGACTGTGGGAGGAAACCGGAGCACCCGGAGGAAACCCACGCACACACAGGGAGGACGTGCAGACTCCACACAGACAGTGACCCAGCCGGGAATCGAACCTGGGACCCTGGAGCTGTGAAGCATTGATGCTAACCACCATGCTACCGTGAGGCCCCTAAATCGCTCTTGTTTTGCCCATTTGGGTATTTGAAGGTCTGGAAGATTTCAGCTGCTTCTGGACCCGCAATGGTGAGTAGAAGCTTTATTTTCTCTGCATCCGCCACGCCATCTTGGTCGGACACCACCAGGTAGATCTCGAATCTCTGCCTGAACCAACGCCAGGTTTCACTGAGATTGCCTTGGTACCTGAGCTACTGCGGAACCGGAATCCCGAGCATCATCTTGCCTGGCTGTTGTTGCTGGTTGTCACTGTTTGCTGAGTTGTAACTATATGGATTAAAACAGCCACTCCTGTGTACCATGTCTTGTTATGCTCTTGGCGTAGCATAAGCAGCTTCCTTGATGTGCACTCTGACAAAGGAAGGTTCAGACGTGGAGATAACTTCAACATGTTTATTGAACTATTTACAATTCTCCTACTCAGATTCGCCACTACTGTTAATCCTTCTATAGCTACTCAGACTGACAAACCAGCCTGCTGCAATCCACATGGTGGGTGTGATGTTGAATCAACCCTGTGTCTGTACTCACTGAGTGTCTCCACTGGAAAGAGGAAGATCATGTGTGCTGTGTCCTTTATATATGGGTTGGTGTAATGCCCCCCTGTGGTAGTGTCACCTCTTGTGTGTATCGTGAATGCCCATTGGTCGTGTCCTATCTTTCTGACCTATTGGTTGAGTGTCTGTGTGTCATGTCTCTGGTGCTCCCTCTAGTGTCTAGCTGGTCTACGTGTATTTACATTAATCCTTTGTGTATCTACAGTGATGCATATCACCACAGGCGGGTGCAGTGGCCAGGGGTCTGTCAGGAAGGTAAGTTTCCCTATTTAAAAACTTACCTTGCAGGAGAAGCAGCCTTGTTAGTACCTGTATATAAGTTGGGTGGTTGCTAAACCCGAGACACTACACTTGTCGTGTCCCCCACCCTTCCATCTCCTCTAACCTAAGGGGTTGAGTGAATATCAGGTAAGCTCTTCCTTTCTTTCTCTTGTTTTATCTAGAGGGGATGGCAGGAAAGGAAGTACAATGTTCCTCCTGCAGAATGTTTGAGGTGAGGGACGCCATCAGTGTCCCTGCTGATTTCACCTGTGGGAAGTGCACCCATCTCCAGCTCCCCAGAAACCGTGTTAGGGAACTGGAGCTGGAGTTGGATGAACTTTGGATCATTCGGGAGGCAGAGATGGTCATAGATAGAAGCTTCAGGGATGTAGTTACTCCTAGGAATGAAGCTAGAAGAGTGACGGTGAGAGGGTCTGAGAGGAAGCAATCAGTACAGGGATCCCCTGTGGTCATTCCCCTGAGTAACAAGTATACCGCTTTTGATACTGGTGGGGGGGGGGGGGGGACTTACCAGGGGTCAGCCATGGGGTACAGGTCTCTGGCACAGAGCCTGTCCCTATTGCTCAGGAGGGAAGGGGGTAGAGGAGCAGAGCATTAGTCATTGGAGACTCCAGTGTTCGGGGGATAGATAGGGGATTCTGTGGGAACGAGAGAGACTCGTGGTTGGTGTGTTTCCTCCCAGGTGCCAGGGTCCACGATGTCTCGGATTGTGTATTCGGGATCCTTAAGGGGGACGGGGAGCAGCCCCAAGTCGTGGTCCACATAGGCACCAACGACATAGGTAGGAAAAGGGATGGGGATGTAAGGCAGGAATTCAGGGAGGTAGGGTGGAAATTTAGATCTAGAACAAACAGAGTTATTATCTCTGGGTTGTTACCCGTTCCACATGCTAGCGAGACGAGGAATAGGGCGAGAGAGCAGTTGAACACGTTGCTGCAGGAATGGTGCAGGATGGAGGGTTTCAGATTCCTGGATAATTGGGGCTCATTCTGGGTTAGGTGGGACCTCTACCAACAGGATGGTCTACATCTGGACCACAGGGGTGCCAATATCCTGGGGGGGGAATTTGCTAATGCTCTTCTGGAGGGTTTAAACTAATTCAGCAGGGGGTTGGGAACCTGAATTGTAGCTCCAGTATACAGGAGGTTGAGAGTAGTCAGGTCATGAGTAAGGTTTCAAGGTTGCAGGAGTGTATTGGCAGGCAGGAAGGTGGTTTAAAGTGTATCTACTTCAACGCCAGGAGCATCCGGAATAAGGTGGGTGAACTTGCAGCATGGATTGCTACCTGGGACTTCGATGTTGTGGCCATTTCGGAGACATGGATAGAGCAGGGACAGGAATGGTTGTTGCACGTTCCGGTGTTTAGTTTTTCAGTAAGCTCAGGGAAGGTGGTAAAAGAGGGGGAGGGGTGGCATTGTTAGTCAAGGACAGTATTACAGTGGCAGAAAGGATGTTTGATGAGGACTCGTCTACTGAGGTAGTATGGGCTGAGGTTAGAAACAGGAAAGCAGAGGTCACCCTGTTAGGGGTTTTCTATAGGCCTCCGAAAAGTCCCAGAGATGTAGAGGAAAGGATTGCAAAGATGATTCTGGATAGGAGTGAAAGAAACAGGATAGTTGTTATGGGGGACTTTAACTTTCTAAATATTGACTGGAAACACTATAGTTCGAGTACTTTAGATGGGTCTGTGTTTGTACAATATGGTTTCCTGACACAGTATGTAGATAGGCCAACAAGAGGTGAGGCCACATTGGATTTGGTACTGGGTAATGAACCAGGACAGGTGTTAGATTTGGAGGTAGGTGAGCACTTTGGTGATAGTGACCACAATTCGGTTACGTTTACTTTAGCGATGGAAAGGGGTAGGTATATACCGCAGGGCAAGAGTTATAGCTGGGGGAAAGGCAATTATGATGCAATGAGGCAAAACTTAGAATGCATAGGATGAGGGGGAAAACTGCAGGCGATGGGCACAATTGAAATGTGGAGCTTGTTCAAGGAACAGCTACTGTGTGTCCTTGATAAGTATGTACCTGTTAGGCAGGGAGGAAGTGGTCGGAAGTGAGGGAACCATGGTTTACTAAAGTAGTTGAATCACTTGTCAAGAGGAAGAAGGAGGCTTATGTAAAGATGAGACGTGAAGGTTCAGTTAGGGCGCTCGAGAGTTATAAGTTTGCTAGGAAGGACCTAAAGAGAGAGCTAAGAAGAGCCATGAGGGGACATGAGAAGTCTTTGACAGGTAGGATCAAGGATAACCCTAAAGGTTTCTATAGGTATGACATGAATAAAAGAATGACTAGGGTAAGGGTAGGGCCAGTCAAGGACAGTAGTGGGAAGTTGTGCGTGGAGTCCGAGGAGATAGGAGAGGTGCTAAATGAATATTTTTTGTCAGTATTCACACAGGAAAAAGACAATGTTGTCCAGGAGAATACTGAGATACAGGCTACTAGACGAGAAGCGCTTGAGGTTCATAAGGAGGAGGCGTTAGAAATTCAGCAAAGTGTGAAAATAGATAGGTCCCCTGGGCTGGATGTGATTTATCCTAGGATTCTCTGGGAACCTAGGGAAGAGATTGCTGAGCCTTTGGATTTGATCTTTATGTCATCATTGTCGACAGGAATAGTGCCAGAAGACTGAAGGATAGCAAATGTTGTCCCTTTGTTCAAGAAGGGGAGTAAAGATGACCCCGGTAACTATAGTCCAGTGAGCCTTACTTCTGTTGTGGGCAAAGTCTTGGAAAGGATTATAAGAGATAGGATTGACAATCATCTGGAAAGGAATAATTTGATTAGCGATAGTTAACAAGGTTTTGTGAAGGGTAGGTCATGCCTCACAAACCTTATTGAGTTCTTTGAGAAGGTGACCAAACAGGTGGACGAGGGTAAAGCAGTTGATGTGGTGTATATGGATTTCAGTAAAGCGTTTGAGAAGGTTCCCCATGGTAGGCTATTTCAGAAAATACGGAGACATGGGATTCAGGGTGATTTAGCAGTTTGGATCAGAAATTGGCTAGCTGGAAGAAGACAAAGGGTGGTGGTTGATGGGAAATGTTCAGCCTGGAGTTCAGTTACAATGGTGTACCACAAGGATCTGTTTTAGAGCCACTGCTGTTTGTCATTTTTATAAATGACCTGGAGGAGGGCATAGAAGGGTGGGTGAGTAAATTTGCAGATGACACTAAAGTCGGTGGATTGTGGACAGTGCGGAAGGATGTTGCAAGTTACAGAGGGACATAGATAAGCTGCAGAGCTGGACTGAGAGGTGGCAAATGGAGTTTAATGCAGAAAAGTGTGATCTGATTCATTTTGGAAGGAATAACAGGAAGACAGAGTACTGGGCTAATGGTAAGATTCTTGGTAGTGTGGATGAGCAGAGAGATCTCGGTGTCCATGGACATAGATCCCTGAAAGTTGCCACCCAGGTTGATAGGGTTGTTAAAAAGGCGTATGATGTGTTAGCTTTTATGGGTAGAGGGATTGAGTTTCGGAGCCATGAGGTCATGTTGCAGCTGTACAAATCTCTGGTGCAGCCGCATTTGGAGTATTGCATGCAGTTCTGGTCGCCGCATTATAGGAAGGATGTAGAAGCATTGGAAAGGGTGCAGAGGAGATTTACCAGGATGTTGCCTGGTATGGAGGGAAGATCTTATGAGGGAAGGCTGAGGGACTTGAGGCTGTTTTCGTTAGTGGGACAAAGGTTAAGAGGTGACTTAATTGAGGCATACAAGATGATCAGAGGATTAGATCGGTGGACAGTGAGAGCCTTTTTCCTTGGATGGTGATGTCTAGCACGGGGGGACATAGCTTTAAAATTGAGGGGAGATAGATATAGGACAGATGTCAGAGGTAGGTTCTTTACTCAGAGTAGTAAGGGCATGGAATGCCCTGCCTGCAACAGTCGTGGACTCATCAATATTAGGGGCATTTAAATGATCATTGGATAAACATATGGATGGTAAGGGAATAGTGTAGATGGGCTTTAGAGGGGTTACACAGGTCGGCGCAACATCAAGGGCCGAAGAGCCTGTACTGCGCTGTAATGTTCTATGTTCTATTGTATGTCATAAGATGATAGTTAGAACCTCTCTTACCCCGCCGGGTACGGGAGAATCCCTTGTCTCTGCTACTACATCCTTTCCACCTGACAAATTAAATTAAACCGTCCCTGTCAGCAGCAGTTCATCTCCCTGTGAGGACAGTGAGCCTGATTCCTAGACTTCTGAAACATTAGGCGCGATTCTCCGGAAAGTTTCTAAGTGTGGTAGCGAGTGAGAACTGCCTGCCGCCAGCACTATTCAATGTTATTTGGTCCACCTATCAAGGCCCCATACGCATCTCACCATAAACGAAGGCTTGCCAGCAAATTCTCCAGGACCGCGCCCACCGAACCCCCCCCCCCATTAACAAGGTCGAGCAGCACAAAAACAGTTCGCAGTCATTGTGCTGAGAAAGCCGGCCCCAAGATTCGACAATGCAGACCTGGCCAGGCTCCTAGATATGATAGAGACCAGTAGGGATGCTCTGTTCCCCCGAGGGTCCCAGGAGGTGAGCCACAGGGCAGCCAGTGCTGCCAGGGACGAGCTGGCAGCAGCTGTGGGAGCATGTCCTGGTGGACTGGCCTTCAGTGCCGTAAAAAAAGTCAACAACCTACACCGGGCAGCACGGTGAGTTGACACCAATGCCCCCCAGCACCCCACCCCCTCCCCTCCCCCAGACCTTCCACACCCAAGTGAGCATCCACCCCCCCAACTCGCCCTTCATCCCTCCTCTCCCTTCAACCCCCAACATTTCCTTCACACACCCCCCCTTTCCTTTCAAACCCCCCCCCCCCAACCCTTTCTTCTCATCCCCCTCCTACCACTGTGAACTACGTGTGCAGCTCATGATGTCCTCTCTAGATGTCTTCGCTAGAGAAGCTTTCCCACAATCATTGGGAAAGGGCCCAGACTGGCGGAGGCATGCCGGACTTAAACATCTCACTACCTTCGAGGAAGGTGCCCTGGAGGTGATGGGGGTGGCCGAGGACAGAGTGGTGACCAACACGGAGGTTGATGAAAGCTGCAGAGGCGAGGGTCCATCGGGTTCCACCCGGAAGACCTGTCACACGCGAGTTGTTATTGCCTTACTGACTGACCCATCCCTCCCACTGACCACATGTCCATTCTCCCACAGGTCCTCCAGCCAACAGTGTCAGCCCATCCTGGGTGGCCCCCTATCCAGCCTCCCAGGAGAACACCACGGAGGAGAGCTCCGAGGAAGACGTTCGCACCCTTGAGGGCACCAGGGGAGGGGAGTGATGGGGGGGTCACGGAATGGCTGTGAGGGGGGGGGGGGGGGCGGGGAGAGTGGAGTGGCACCATTGGGAGAGTGAGGAATTGTATTACACATGAAAAACCAACGTGCACAACCAGTATGATGCCTCTGTCACTTTTTTCCGCAATGTGGGCCGACCTCTGAACCCTTGGTCCATCTGTCCAGGCATCCCCCCCTCCCCTGGGCAACCGCGTGCAGGTGATGGGTGTGAGCGAGCACTCAGCAGACAGGCAGAGGTCAGACTATGGCATCGATTGAGGAGCTGAGCTCTCTACAGTTATTATCAGTGCACCACCGGAGCGGTCAAAACATCGGAACTGCACCTTGAGGAGTCAGATGCGCCGCTCAATTACAGCCCAGGTGGTCGCATCCTCTGTCTGTCAGCTATTCGAAAGACCAGCGATGCCAATACACCCTGGGCCATCGCAGGACTCTTCCTTTTCCCTCACCCCCTCCCTCCCCCATGGGTCTCACCCTGGCCTGATGGGAGGCCGGGTCTTCAGGGTGTGGGGCAGGGTCCGGCATATGGGCTGCCACCTCGAGCATCTGCAGACACTGCCGCTGCCACCGTCTCTGGAGTTTGGCCACCCGGCCTAGCATCAGCAGCATTAGGGCAAGTTCTGCGGGGTCTAAATTCCCTAGGATTCAATACCTGTGAGGGCATTAGACTAACAGGGTGTTAGACTGACAAACATCGGTGGCTCCCAGCCCAGAATCCTCCATTCCTGGGGTGACAAGCCCAGCGCCCCCGGGTTCTTGGCCTATGAGCAAAGGTAGCTACCCACCTCCTCTGCTCCCCGCAGAAGCCCTTCCGCCAGCTTCATGGTTTAAAAAGGGGTTCTAATCGGTACCCGCATGACCTGTTGCTGGGAGGCCGCTGAAGGACAGTAGGCCGTTGGATATGGGTGTCTCCTGTTAATTGTATGGAAATAGGGCTTAAGTGGTGATAAATGGTTTCTCGCCACAATACGGCGAGATCCCAATTTCGCCTACGGGAACGGGCTGGTTGCATAGCAAACTGTTTGGGGCCTGGTGAAGTTCCCGTTTTGAACCTCTCGCGCTATTCACCGGCCTCATTTTGCTTGAGCGAGAGTGTAACGAAGCCAGAGAATTGAGTCCATTATTACAATTCAAAAATGTTTCCCCTTCTAAATCCTTTAGTCATTCGATAAAAACAGTTCCAATCTTTTAGTGGGAAAAGCAGTTGTAGCCTATTTGTTACAATAAGCGATTATTATTATTATTATTATAGTTCACAGTGGTTTTGTAAATACCTGATAAGAGATCACTCTATCATCCAGCTGCCACATATATTGAATGATGTAATAACGTAGATCTACACTTTAATGCAAACAAAAGTTATATTTTCCTGTCAGCACTGGGACTGAAAAATTCCTGTATAATTGCCCATTAAATCAAAGCATGGCATACATTGCTCACCTTAGACATTCCTCTCTGATGGAATTGTTACTGAAAATATAACCTTTTGGATTGTAATGAATTAATAACTCATGTAGCAAAGGCTGGCTTTTGTCTTGTTTCAGGCAGGAGTCTGATTTTTATGAAACATTTGTTTGACCTTTTTAAAGAGCACCTCCTTTATGCAGAGACAATCCCGACCTTCTTTCATTCTTATTTTTATTGGTAGATTGGTCTATAAAGAACCACCTTGCTGCAATGATGGCCACCATGCCCTTTCTGCCAGGCTTTGATACCAATTATTGAGCACAGCACGGGACAGCAATGGCAGTGCTACTGATTCTCTGCTATTGCCAAGGAAAACATTCAATACATTGTGTAAAATGGAAAATAGGATCCATGGTTGTCACATATACTCCATGCAGCACGAAAACATTAGATGTAAAGAGAGATTTGATTTTTAAAATTATATATAGTTTCCAATTTTGAGATGATGCCAAATCATCGCAATCAAGAAATACTGACTAATTTAATATACCTATGGTTGTTGAATAAAATACTAATTTAAAATTCATCTTTGGTAAATATCTTCTCGGATTCTTATTCCAGTTTCATGCCTTTAGTGCTGCAACTTATTCAAGAAACCAGCGGCTGGATTCTCCGCAGCCATGCGCCAAAATCGTGTTTGACGCGGGGGCAGAGAATCGACGTTCCCGACCTGATCGCGCCCGGCGCCACTCCGGCGATTCTCCGGGCACCGGAGAATCGCTCGTCTGTCAATCACGTCACGTAGCTGGGGGCCATTGCCAGATGCCCTCCCAGCCATACTCCGCTCCTGACCGGCCGATTTCCCGATGGCATGGTTCTAACCACTGTTGCCTTTCTTTTCTACTTGGTCTTTTCTGTGGCTCTATTCCAATTAGGGCAATCAGTGAATTTGCCTTTCTTTCTATGCTATCTATGTTCGAATGCTTAGAGTCGCCAGGTATCGAATGAAACCACCACAAGTTTCAACCGGCTATCGATCAAAGAGCCAAACACCAGTTAGTTAGTTCAAGATCAAGGGTACTTTATTTACACACAATTAGTCATGCAACATAAACACTACTGGTTAACTACATCTATCAACTAAGACAACCTGTACTTAACTTCGGGCACCCGGCTTAGGTCAGAAAACAGTGGCCACTGTTCAATTCTGGATCTCTCGGGTTCGAAGGAGTAACTGCCGCTTAGTTGGGCTCATCCGTCTGGTAGCAGGCGTTGAACTTGGACTCGCTTCTGGTGTTGCAGCGATTGGCGATGGCCGTGACCGGGGTACCAAGACCAAAAGAGAGCGAACATATGGCAAACTCTTCTTCTTATACTCAGGGGGTTTTCGCGCTCTTTTGGGCGGTCCTTCGATTTGGGCCTTACTAATTGGATGATCCCTGATCACTCCGTTCGATTCCTTAACCAATAAGTGGGCGGGGATCTGGATGGCTGGGCGTGTCCCAAGTGGTCACTGACTCCGTTGTTTACATTTCCCCTGAACAGGGAGTGGCGCCGCAATGTCTGGTACTGTCCCGGTTGCTTGAGTACCAGTCCTTTGTTTTGGGGAACCTGGACCATCAAATGCTAATCGGCCTGATTAACATGCTAAAGGGACGGAGTTTCGATACCATCTGGACCTTTGCTGACAAATATGCATTTCAGGCTCTGAGCCTGCCTGATTCTTGGCTTGTCCATTTTACCCGCCCCAGGCTTTGCCTAGTTGGAAGTGGCCATCTTAGATAGCTATACCACGCATGGCCGGTCGGGATTTGGCCGCCCTGGTAAGGGGTGGGGTGGGGGGGGGTGCCTTATGGGTGGCCAGGACAGCAATCAGCCGGTCCGATGCAGGTGCACGGGGCCGATCAGGGGGACATTGTTTCTTCGTGATGGTCCACAGTCCGAATCCGCCATGGCGCTCGGCGCGGCCGCTACCATCGGACTCGGAACCGGATGTGTGGTGGCCACGTTTCCGCAGCCAAAGCTGCATGAAGCTCCCCAGGTCCCTGCTAGTCCCCACAAGGTAAGTGAATCCCTCTTTATTTTTTGCAGGATACCAGGGCGTGAAACGCCATCGTTTTTACGCCAGCATGGAGTTATAGCCCCATTTTTGGAGAATCTAGCCCCCGGTTTTCCAAGCAAGATACACGCGTGTTTCAGAAAAATAAGATTTCCATTGTTATTACTGGCATAGAAACTTACAAATCTTTTTAATAGCACAAATGTTGCATGAACAACCAACTAGTTGGTCTGTTCTAAATGGTGTGCTTCCTGGGTGATATAACCATTATTCAGGCTAGTTCAATATATTGACCCCAATTAAATAGTTTGGACTCCCTTAACCCTCACCATAAGATCCAAGTTGATCCCCTTTATTGTCACAGCAAAAGTAATTCAAGCAACTAGCAGGATTGGCATATAATAATAATCTTTAGTATTGTCACAAATAGGCTTACATTAACACTGCAATGAAGTTACTGTGAAAATTCCCTAGTCACCACATTCCGGCGCCTGTTCGGGTACACGGAGGGAGAAATCAGAATGTCCAATTCACCTAACAGCACATCTTTTGGGACTTGTGGGAGGAAACAGGAACATCCGAAGGAAACCCATGCAGACACGGGGAGAATGTGCAGATTGCTGAGTTTTATAAAAGCACCCCCAGAACTAGCTCCAATTTCTACTTGACATCATTGAATATATAATACAATAGCACTCATACTTCGCAACGCTAGATCCCATTCCTGTGATCGTTATGCTTCTTTTAATTTCTGTTTACAGAATTGGGCTGTGAGCACAAGGGACCAGAAATTCCCAGCTATCCTATGTTGCCAATTAATCCTACAAGTAATACAGAAGGCATGGTAAAGTGGTTCCTAACTAACATGAACTTATTGTCAGTGAATTTAAGACAAAAATATATGTTACACTCTTAAGCAGGTGAGGTTCCCCAAACGTTGTTGCTCCAGGGTAGACCCCCATGGTTGTCAATGTCCGACTGGGATACTCCCAAATTGTTACAAATGCAGGCGAGGAAGGATGACTGGCTTTATGTCTTTATTTAACCCACTCTCTGCTGATCACAATGTTTAACCTAACAAGCAGCCCTTTCCCTTCGATACTTTTCCACACCCAATAGTCACGTTGAGATAAAAGGAGCCAATACAACTGTGTTTCTTTAGGCAGAATAAGTTTATTAACTACTAAAAAGGTAAGGAAAAATTATAAAACACATGCATCTACATTTATACAAATTGGAAGCAAGAATCGAGTCCAATAATAAGTAAATATAAATGAAAAGTTACCACAAACTGAGTAGGTGATGAGGCATTGCTGCTGTTACAAATTGATTCTAGTATAACTGACCAATACAGGCAAATAGTTGATCCTTCAGTTCAGGTGTTTGATAGAGATATTTCAGTTCTTTTTCCCAGCTGTAATCCTTTTTTGCTGGTTGGTTGACTTCCACAGTCAGAGAGAGAGATGTTCCTGCAAAAGATGGTTATTTCCTTTGTGCAGGGGCACTGTTTCAGGGGCCTCATGGTAGCATGGTGGTTAGCATCAATGCTTCACAGCTCCAGGGTCCCAGGTTCGATTCCCGGCTGGGTCACTGTCTGTGTGGAGTCTGCACGTCCTCCCCGTGTGTGCGTGGGTTTCCTCCGGGTGCTCCGGTTTCCTCCCACAGTCCAAAGATGTGCGGGTTAGGTGGATTGGCCATGCTAAATTGCCCGTAGTGTAAGGTTAATGGGGGGATTGTTGGGTTACGGGTATACGGGTTACGTGGGTTTAAGTAGGGTGATCATTGCTCGGCACAACATTGAGGGCCGAAGGGCCTGTTCTGTGCTGTACTGTTCTATGTTTCCAATACTGTATCACACACCCTCAATATGGAAAACTTCCAGCTGCTTTTCCTCTCCGCATGAACATGCGTCCGCACACACGCACACACAAACAAACTGATGGATAGACACAGGCAGACAGGCAAGAAAGCACTGGGCAGCTCTCAGCTAGATTTTTAACCCCCTTCTTACGTATTCCAAGAGGAAACTCAAATACACTCAACAGTCTCAGCAATTACACCCAGGTGAGATGGCAATTATGTTCCTTTGTCTTTACTGGGGATGGCAATCAGTCTTTGGATGCTTTTGGAAGTACCTTGTCTGGAAACACAGTGAGGGGTTCCATTGTTGCCGAGAGAAGCACCCTGAAGCCATTCCTGTCAGAGGTTAACTGTACATTCTCAGCCACCTTCGGAGTTCACGTCCATTTTAAAATATAGAATTCAAGTAAAGTCTAGTATTTCTGTTATAATTCCATGCTTTTTCCTCCATCATCGTAACAATAACATATTCTGTAACTATTTCAACGGCTTCCCATTACCTACCTACCATAATAATGTTCAAGGATTTGGACAGATCCATTAGATTCAGCAAATGTTTTGAGCTCCTCTCACTGTAAAGGGAGAAAATGACTGGGGTGGGGGAGGGGTGGGGGGAGAGTTTTACATTTTGAGATTTCCTATTTTATCTCTGATGATGAGTGCATTTTAACTCCATAGCAGAGTGAAGCATGCCTCCGTTATGTTAGTGCAGGGATGGATCTGGAGCCAAGGTGTTACCATCCTATTATTTTATTTTTTTCTATGAAGCCAAACCTTCCTCTGTCCCAGAACATATTTCTGGAAGTACAAATGATTGATGAATGTGGAATATATTCCTAACAGGTTATCCATTAATTCTTTCTTTGAAAGAAAATGTTATGCTGTTACTTTAACCACACGAGTGCTGAAGATTTAAAAGCTTCTCTCAAACATTGAATGTGAGCTTTGTCCAATCCTATGAACCTTAAAATTTTGCTTTGGTGGTAAAGTTTTTTATTGTTTTTTTCAAACCCATTATTGCCAATGTTCTCTGCAATTCATCCAATAATGTTACTGGAGCTCTTTTTAACTTGCCCCTTAGATGAACCCGACAAGCAAAGTCCCGCAGCTGCCGAAAACCTAAAATCAAAAACAGAAAATGCTGCAAATAATAGGCAGATCAGGCAGAATCCACGGAGAGAGAAAAAGATTTATTCAGGCTGATAATCTTTTAACAGAACTGGGAAAAGTTCCTGCATTTTCAGTTTCTATTTCCCATCACAGTTGCTCAAAAACATTGAGTTATGTAAAAAAGATTTGATAGAAAAATAGGCTCTTCTATTTGGGACATATTTGTACCCTTTATTGTACAGTGTCAGAAAACTATCAAACACATGCAAAGATACTGCATGTCGCTACACGATGGGTGGCACAGTGGCGAGCACTGCAGCCTCACAGCACCAGAGACACAGGTTCAATTCTGGCCCTGGGTGACTATCTGTGTGGGGTTTGCACTTACTCCTCATGTCTGCACGGGTTTCCTCTGGGTGTTCTGGGTCCCTTCACAGTCCAAAGATGTACAGTAAGAAGTCTTACAACACCAGGTTAAAGTCCAACAGGTTTGTTTCAAACACGAGCTTTCGGAGCACAGCTCCTTCTTCAGGTGAATGGAAAGGCTTGTTCCAGAAATGTTTATATAGACACAGTCAGAGATGCCCCGGAATGCGAGCACCAAAGATGTGCAGGCTAGGTGGATTAGCCATGATAAATTTCCCCTTAGTGCCCAAAGATGTACAGGTTAGTTGGGGTTACAGTGGGATGGGGCAAGGGAGTGGGCCTAGGGGGGGTGCTCTTTCCAAGGGCTGGTGCAGACTCGATGGGTGTATATTCCTTCGACACAGTAGGAATTCTATGGTTCTAAGGCTCAGCAACTTTATCCTGTGATTAAGTGGAGCAGAAAATCTGAGATTCTATTCCTAATCCTGAAATCCCTGATATCAGTAAAACATAATGTTAGAATGTTGAATTGCCTTTATGTATGCTGTAAGATCCAACTTGTAAAAGATCAAAACCACTATCAACTGCCCCAGCAGCCCCGGACATACCCATACCCACCGTCACAAGTTCCAAAGTCAGATCGGCCTTCCTGAAAGTGAACCCTCAGAACCCTCAGGGTCTGGACGAGGTCCCTGATTGTGCACTCAGATGTTGCGCGGACCAGCTGGCAGATGTGTTCGCGGACATCTTCAACCTTTCCCTACTCCGGCTTCAAGAAGACCACCATCATACCAGTGCCAAAGAAGAACCAGGCAAGAGGACTCAATGACTACTGTCCGGTTGGCCCGACCATAATGAAGTGCTTCGAAAGGTTGGTCATGTAGCACATCAACTCCATCCGTCCAGAATGCCTAGATCCACTGCAATACGCATACCGCCGCAACCAGTCCACGCAGATGCCATCTCCCTGGCCCTAAACTCATCCCTGGAGCATCTCGACAACAAGGACTCCTACATCAGACTCCTATTTACTGACTACAGCTCCGCCTTCAACACCATAATCCCAGCCAAGCTCATATCAAAGCTCCAAAACCTAGGACTTGAGTCCTCACTCTGCAACTGGATCCTCAACTTTCTGACCAATAGACCACAATCAGTAAGAATAAACAACAACACCTCCTCCATAATAGTCCTCAATACCTGGGCCCCACAAGGCTGCATACTTTTAAAAAATAAATTTAGTGTACCCAATTCATTTTTTTCCAATTAAGGGGCAATTTAAAGTGTTCAATCCACCTAACCTGCACATCTTTGGGATGTGGGGCGAAACCCATGCAAACACGGGGAGAATGTGCAAACTCCACATGGACAGTGACCCAGAGCCAGGATCGAACCTGGGACCTCGGTGCCGTGTGGCAACAGAGCTAACCCACTGCGCCACTGTGCTGCCCTTAGGCTGCATACTTAGCCCCTTACTATACATCCTGTACACACATGACTGCGTGGCAAAATTTGGCTCCAACTCCAAGTTTGCTAACAACACGATTGTAGTGGATCGGATCGCGAACAATGAGGAATCGGATGACAGGAGGGAGATAGAGGACCTAGTGGAGTGGTGTAATGACAACAATCTCTCCCTCAATGCCAGCAAAACTAAAGAGCTGATCATTGACTTCAGGAAGCAAAGTACTGTACACACCCCTGTCTGCATCAACGGGGCTGAGGTGGAAATGGTTGGCAGCTTAAAATTCCTGTGTATGCATATCACCAGAAATCTATCCTGGTCCACCCATGTCGATGTTACAACCGGCAAAGTACAACAGTGCTTGTACGTCCTCAGGAAATTAAGGAAATTTGGCATGTTCACATTGACTCTTACCAACATTTACAGATGCACCATAGAAAGCATCCTATCTGGCTGCATCACAGCCTGGTATAGCGACTGCTCGGCCCAAGCACAGCAAGAAATTTCAGAGAGTCATGAACACCGCCCAGTCCATCACACAAATCTGCCTGCCATCCATTGACTCTATCTACACCTCCCGCTGCCTTGGGAAAGCGAGCAGCACAATCAAAGACCTGGCTTACTCACTCTTTCAACATCTTCCTTTGGGCAGGAGATACAAAAGTCTGAGAACACACATGAACAGATTCAAAAACAGCTTCTTCCCCGCTGTTGCCAGACTCCTAAATGATCCTCTTATGGACTGATCTGATTATTACTATATTCCTGTATGCTTCACCCGATGTCAATGCCCATGTATTTACATTGTGTACCTTGTGTTGCCCTATTACATATATTCTCTTCTAAATGATATGTTTGAGCTGCACACAAAAACATACTTTTCACTGTACCTTGGTACAAGTGACAATAAACAAATCCAATACAACCTCTGAGGCCATCTTGTACATTGGTTCTGACTGGCTTAGGAACAATTTTTATGATCCTAGACCAGACCTCCCAGGTTATTGGTAAGAGCCGATTAGTGACTGATATTATTTTGTTTAAACTAGACAACGTTTTAGATTTAAGACACTTGCTCAGTGAATAAAGCCACAAGATTTCACGGGCTTTGAACAAATAAAAGTATATTTTTCAACAAGGTCAGAAATATAAAACTATTTATAATATCTATCTTGTACTTCAACATTCAGTATAAGTATAAGCTACTTGTGAATTAACAAGCCAACTGTGGTCAAACATATCACACTACACAATAAATGACAGATGCAACCAAGGCTGAGTCCATGGATTTTGCAGCATCACACTCAGACATCAGTAACACTGAGATGATTTTTGATCTAATCAAAACTGTCTCTCTCATGAGGAATTCCATTCTTCACTTTGTTAGGATCCTGAATGAGAGCCCAACTATTTGCAATTTGTAAAATTGAGGAAATGTTACTGCACAGGAGTAATAACACCGAACCATAGTTATGTTTTATGTTAAAACAGAAAAAGTAGCCATATTAACAACAGAGAAATAGCTTTATAATTAACAATTGCAACAGTTCTTAAGTAAAAGGGAAACTTTAACTTATTTCCTGAATCTGCCTCTATATTGCAATTCAGCAAACCAATATAGTTCAAATAACATTAAGGAATAAAATTAACAACCCGCTTATACTTGCTTTTCTATGTGCAGAATCTTTGAGAGGGAACCTCCCAGAACCAAAACTGAAACACCTCCATTCAGATTGAAATCCTAGGAAGAACTAACTTTTCAGAAAGACCTGGCTCCTCCACTTAATTACATAATCTGTAACCAAAGCAGAAGGTATTTTCATCCCTGCCCACGAGTTGTCCCGTGACTTGCTTAGCCAGGACCAAACATAATGCCCCACATAAATCATCTATACCGCAGTTTTCCTTAAAACATAAATAATATCGCATTGGCAGAACACTTCACCTGTAAAATGACACCTTTATAACCGCTTAATCACAGTTTTAACAGATATACTGACTTTGTGCGTCTCAACCCAGGTTTGAATAACATTACTGCAAAAAATATAGAAAATATGACAATTTCTTACATTCAGCACAACCTTCAAAGAGCCTTGAGATTCTTTCCAAATGTCACTCCAACTCAGAAGGCACCAACAACAGCTCACCTTGCGGGGTTTCAATCTCATCTCCCAAGATACTGCTCCCCTGGATTCCCAAGAATACAGTCAAGCACCAAATCACAAGCATAATTTCTGATCTTCTGCCATGCAGAGTAGAAAATTGCTGCTGCAAAGATGTGTCTTTTCCCCAGTGGCCCACAACATGGAGTCGCCAAGCTTTGGCTGCCTACTTTGCTCTCCAGTGGTTCTTCTGAATTCTCTTTGATTACCAGTTTCCCTTGAGACTGAGTTTGCCCCCCGCAGAATATTGCCTTTTTTTTTCTTTGCTCTTCTGTTTTTTTAACTGATTTGGGACCTCTTCCTGTCCCTGCTCTCTACCCTTTGGACCTCTCGTTGTTCCATCTCCCTGTTCCCTGCCTGTCTCTTCTCAGTGGCATGCCACACCCAGTCACTTGACTTGGCTTTTCACGCATATATTTCTCTCTCTTTTTGCACAGGTGCATTGGGCCTGTCCAGGGCCTGAAGAAATTACAAATTCACAACTGTGTCTCGGTCTGCGTATGCACAAAAGTTTGGAGGTCCATTGAGAGTTTAAGTTCCTAACCTCCGCGCTCAATGAGATAAGTAGAATTTCCACACCATATTGCAGAGTCATAACTTTGTCTGAACAATAACTGGTTATTGGATGATTGTAACTATATACGGATATACAAGGCATTACTCAGTCTCAGCCATGAGTTTCTCTTTCTCAACTCTTAGTCACATGTGTCTTATGTTATCATCAGGACAGTACTGTTTCCCCAATCCCACACACTTATTCTTTCAACTCTGAACACCCTAATACTACAATATGCTGTAGTTCAGTCAAAGAGAAGCTACAAGCAATGTGCTTGAATTCAATGGTTGTAGAAATTAGTAGAATCAGAGGACCAGTTTCCCCATTGTCTTTCTTTTGTATGTCTAATTGTAATTTATGATATTTAACATTTAAAATATTGCTTTTTGACCAACCCCAGTCACAAAGCCATATTTTTAACATCATAACACCATGGTGTAACAATTGAGTTTGAGGAGACTGGCAAATCAGCAACTCCTAAAAAAAGAAATAGCCATAAAGGTAATTGAAGAATTGAAACCTGGACGCGTTCTTGATAATGGTGCCAATGTTGTTGTGCCTTCAGTGCACTGACCGATAGAACAAATACTCTTTGAAAAAAAAACAATTCTGTGATCATAGCGATGCTTCCAAAGATGATCAAGGAACAACAAATCTGAAGTTAATAAAACGTTGGTTTGAAATGAGAGATGCTGCTATATACTAGAACAGGGAATGGTTCTTTTTGAATTATTTTGTCATTTATATGACAAGTAGAGAAGAAAATCCTGCAGGCCATGGTTTTATGCAATGTCTTTGAGAGAACATGTCATGGAAATCTGCATGCATGCAGAACGCTATTTAAATCAACATTGTTTGTTCAATTTTTAACACGATGTCCCATAACAATAAATACTTAATTGTGAAAATTCTTGTCTATTTATTAAAACACTACATCACCTGCAGCACTTAAGGGTATGCTGTCAAAATTTAGATATAACCAACAATTATTAACAATTTATAACTAATGAAACCCTATTATGTGATTTCTAGAATTGAAATAGGACACTTGAGTAATGATTGAATATTTAATAATGTATTTTACATTATAAAGTCATAAATTCAGCATTGTTTTTCTCTGCATTCATGGGAGCTGCATATCATTTTCGCTATCTGTTATTGAAATAAATGACAGTCATCTGCCTTCAGTAATTAAGTTACTTTATGATTATTACAGAACAATGATAGGGTATCCCCCTTAAATTAACATGCTTTGAGCTGCTAAAGACTATACTGCAAAAACGAATGGCTGTTCCTAAAATAATGCAGTAACATTCAGAAAGGGACTGGCTTCCAGGAATACACAGAACACAGATTAGTGTACGATTGCAAAACAATAACTTCTATGGATTTTTTGTGCCTAAAACTGAAGCAAAGCAAAATTGCTCTTTGACCATTTCCTTTCTGCTAAATTTAAATACATCTTCTTCTGAATATCCAATCTGTGCTATAAAATCAGAATGGAAAGGTTTTCATGATAAAAAAATATTTAAGACAGCATTTAATATATCATTGTCTCTGTGGAAACAGATATCTTAAATAATGCATTTTCTGGCTGTGTTTAAATGGAACAGGAATAATTGGTGGCTGCAGCCTGATGGATGGTACTGGCAGCATTGTGCAGAATAGCAGAAGTGTTGGAGAGGGGGCTGGTGTTGTGCTTGAAAATGGAAGTAGAGGAGATCTTGGAAGGAAAGTAGCAGGAAGGGAAGGAACAGTGATTTGGCACTTCCGCAAGATATACTCAGAGGCAGAAATGGCTGTGTTATTGCATAATGTATCTATTGTACCAAGAAAGATAACTACAGCCATGGAAATAGTCATGGGAAGAGGACTTATATTAAACTGCAGTAAAAATATTTTCCTATTCTAGTTTCATTATCAATCTTGATTGCTGGTGTTATTTGTATTCTCCCAACTCTCCTTTCTCTGCAGATTGAACAAAATTCATCACATTAAGCAAGCTTACGCTTGTGCTAATTTAAATATCACCTAAGGTTTAGGACGTATACAGAGTATCAGGGTGGTGAAAGAATGGCTGGAGGTCATGTGAAGACCGGAGGTATGTAAGGTGGGTGCAATAATACAGGTTGAAATAGGAACTGCTGAGTTCCACCAGCCTACTTTTCTCCACATCTACCATGGAAAATGTGACCTGCAATGATCAGCTTTCTTAGCTACCGCATCCATAAGGAAAGGAAAATAAAAGCAGCAAAATACAGAGAGGGGCAAGAAATAAAACACGAATGAATAGGAGAAAAAAAGTAAGAGTGTGTAAAGACAAATACAAAAATTTTGGTGATACTGTAGATGTAAGTGATACTGTAGGTAATACTAATTTTTAAAAAATGACCTTTGGAATTCATTGGCTGGAAATGATTGATTTTTAAAAACCGAAGCCATGTTCTTGAAACTTCCGTTTCCAAGATGGCTGAAAATTTGCATACTTGTTACAATACCCAGACTAGACCCCAATTTATATTAGGTATCTGGACGAGAAACCCCAACAATTTTTCAATTTGTAAACCGTGAGGTATGGATATTTCAATCCAGGAGTAATTCCACTGACAACTAATAACAAATAAGCTTTATTATTAACACAGGATTAACCCCATTAACATCCAAGACAACAACAGCTTTTCCCTTAACAGTTAAACAGTTCTTTAAAAAAAAAAGTCTATGAGCTTACTTTCCCAGCTACTTATAAAATTTCAATAAGCAAAATCCACACACACAGGTCAAATGCCACTTATTGACAAAGTTAACGCTCAGTACCTTACAGATTTATTCACAAAGTCCTTGGCACAGAAGCTTTCAGAAGTCTGTCTGCGAAACACAGCTTTTTTCAGAATACAGAACAGAACTCTAAGAATGAAACTAAAAACAAGACACATGGCAGGGCTGAAAAATTAAATTAAAAACACACACAGCCCCTCCCATCACAGATTAACCCCTTAATCACAGCTTTAACAGATATATAATCTGGATACTTTAAGTTCTTTTAATAACAGTACTGCAAAGGACACATAATCCAGACATCCCCCTGATTTTTCTTGCCCCGCCACCCTAACCCCCCCCCCCCCCATCCCGGCTTTCCCCCCACCCTCCCGCTGGTCACACCACTAGTCCCCCCACCCCCTGCCTGATCCCCTCCCTCTAGCGGGGACTGACCACCCCCCTCCCGAGTGCAGACCTTAACCCCCAACCCGGCCTGAATACATCCCCCCCCAGCACCAGCCGACCCCCACACCTTCCCAGTTTGGAAGACCCAATCCACTCTTCATCCCCCCCCCCCCCACCCTCTCCTGGTCTGGTCTGACCCAACTCAATAACCCCCTTGTCCCAGCACAACTGGGCATGTCCCCATCCTGAGGCACAACCCGACTACACTCTTGCAACACCCCCTTCGGTCTGATGTAACCCGATATTTCCGCAATCCAACCTGACCTGATACCCCAATCCTACCAATCCCACTCTCTCCCTGCTTGTCTGAACCACTGACCACCCGACCCAATGCTCCTGGCCCTTCCCACCTGACCGCATCTGATCCTCACAAGCCCCCATTTCCAACTACCCTGCCAGTCTGGAAGACCCGATTCCCCTCTTCACCGCCCATCCCCTCCTGGTCAGGCCTGACTCAACCCAGCAACCTCCACTCCGCCCAATCCCAGCACAACTGGACATGCCCCCCCCCCCACTCTGAGGCCCAACACAACTACACCCTCCCAATCACCCCCCCCCCCCCAGTCCGACCTGACCTGATAACCCTCCAATCCAACCTGACCTGATCCGCCAATCCTCCCAACCCCCCCCCCACCCAACCTTCCCCCCACTCCAACCCCGCCCCCGCTTGTCTGAAGCACTGACCACCCCGGCCCAATGCTCCTGGCCCTCCCCACCTGATCCTCACAATCCCCCGTTTCCAAACACCCAATGTCCAATTCCCCAAGCCCCTCCGAAGTCTGATCCCCATGTCCAATTCCCCCACCACCCAATGCCTGACCCCTCCCCACTTCTGCTGTTTCAGCCTCCCAAAGCATTGTAAACAGCAGAGACAATCATCCCTGCTATATTTGAGAACTCATACAATACAGTTTTGAACACAACTAATCATTGTACTAACCTGTCAAATTCTTGTTTAGACAGGTTATTACAGATTTAGTTGTGGAAATTCGTGCATCAGCAAATTCAAACAGTTAACTTTCTATATGCCATTGGGTTCGACAGTATTTGGCCAATTTATTTTCTGTTTGATCTTGGTAAAATATTTACTTTTGTACATGCCACCCAGGGGTTCAAACTGATGAAAAGTAAATCACCATAATTTTTTAAAAATCTAAACAAAGTTATTATGGTTGAAATTATAACATAATTCAAAACATGCAAACAACTTGTAAAAACAATAGTAACTTGTAATACAGCGCCAAAGTTATTTCGTATAATTCTATAATTAGGGGGACAGATAGTATCCTATGCAAGCCGGATCGGGAGTCTCGCATGGTGTGTTGCCTGCCCGGTGCCAGGGTGCGGGACATCTCTGACCGGCTTGAAAGGATATTGGAGCGGGAGGGGGAGGATCCAGTTGTTGTGGTCCACGTTGGGACTAACAATATAGGTAAAGCTAGGGTGGAGGACCTGTTCGGGGACTATCAAGCACTAGGAAGAAAACTGAAATACAGGTCATCAAGGGTCATAATCTCCGGATTACTGCCCGAGCCACGTGCCAATTGGCATAGGGACAAGAAAATTAGGGAAGTAAACACGTGGCTAAGGGATTGGTGTGGGAAAGAGGGATTCCACTTCATGGGACATTGGCATCAGTTTTGGAACCAGGGGGATCTGTACCGTTGGGACGGTCTCCACCTGAACCGATCTGGAACCAGTGTTCTAGCGAAGAGGATAAATAGGGTGGTCAGTAGGACTTTAAACTTCTGAGTTGGGGGGAAGGGAAAGTGAAAGCGACAGGGAGCATAGAGTTAAATGTCAAGATACGCAGGAGGATAACATGTAGGCAGGTGGATTTAAGCTTGAGGCAGACTAGGAATTCAACAAAAAGGAAGGATAACTTTGGACATCTTAGGACTTCCAATATCTGTAATGATAAGAAAGTTAGCATTAAGGCACTTTACCTGAATGCTCGTAGCATTTGTAACAAAGTGGACGAACTAATGGCACAGATCATCGTGAATGATTATGATGTGGTAGGCATCACAGAGACTTGGCTGCAGGGGGTTCAGGACTGGCAGTTAAACATCTGGTTAGGCCCCATTTGGAGTACTGTGTCCAGTTTTGGGCCGGGCCCCACATCTCAGGAAGGACATACTGGCACTGGAGCGTGTCCAGCGGAGATTCACACGGATGATCCCTGGAATGGCGGGTCTAACCTATGATGAACGGCTGAGGATCCTGGGATTGTATTCATTGGAGTTTAGAAGGTTAAGGGGAGATCTAATAGAAACTTACAAGATAATACATGGCTTAGAAAGGGTGGACGCAAAGAAACTGTTTCCGTTAGGCGAGGAGACGAGGACCCGTGGGCACAGCCTTAGAATTAGAGGGGGTAAATTCAGAACAGAAATGCGGAGACATTTCTTCAGCCAGAGAGTGGTGGGCCTGTGGAATTCATTGCCGTGGAGTGCAGTTGAGGTCGGGACGCTAAATGGCTTCAAGGCAGAGATAGATAAATTCTTGATGTCGCGAGGAATTAAGGGCTACGGGGAGAATGCTGGTAGGTGGAGTTGAAATGCCCATCAGCCATGATTGAATGGCGGAGTGGACTTGATGGGCCGAATGGCCTTACTTCCACTCCTATGTCTTATGGTCTTATGGTCTTATGGTATACACTTGACAACTGCCCCATTATCGATAATTAACCCGATTAATCAAACACATTCAAACCAGCCTTATACAGATTGGTGATGCAGCACCATTTAAAGTGGGCAATGGTCCATAACTTCCTGGTTCTCCAGCGGTGCATTTAGAGGGTACCCCAATGATGTGCTCAGGAATTCTTCATGGAAGTTCCGTCATAAGTGTTTACCCGGCAATTGCCCGGAAGTGCTACCTTCCCCTGGACAATTGTGCTACCTTCGGCTGGTTCTGACAGTTTTAACTTGATACATATTCTGAAAGAGCTAGAAGGAAAGAAAATCATGTCCAACTCCAGAGTAACCATTTAAACACCCAGACCAAGCCTTGCACGGGACACCCCGCAAACCCAGTGGATCATCCATATCAACCCCCCCAAACCGACGCTCTTCCCCCTAGCCTGAACCGACCACCTTCCACCCCCCCCCCCCCCCACCCATCCCACCGCCACAGCACGACCTGACCCCCATCCTCCTCTGGAATGACCAAACGTCCCCACCCAACCCAACTGGACTGTCCCCCCACCCCCAGGCTTGACAGAACCCGACTTGCACCCCCCCCCCCCCCCCCGCCATCGCGGCCGCCGCTGGTCCGACAGCATTCCTATTGCAACCTGACCTGACCCCCCGATCCTCCCAATCCCCCCACCCTATCCTCCTAACATCCCATCCCACTTGTCTTATCTACTTACTTTCGAAACTTACTATCTTTCTCCCATTAAATCATCCCTTTAAAAATCTCCTTTACAACAGCCAGTACTGTAAAAAGGGTGTGTTCCTTTACTCCCGGCGCCCACTCTTCACCGTTACAGCTTTGGAACTTAAGCGTGGGCATGCCCATCCAGAATGTCAATCCGATGAGGTTTGCCACACTGAGGAAGTTATGGGCTGTCAACCAGGGGCTGGTTTAGCACACTGGGCTAAATCGCTGGCTTTTAAAGCAGATCAAGGCAGGCCAGCAGCACGGTTCAATTCCCGTACCAGCCTCCCCTAACAGGTGCCGGAATGTGGCGACTAGGGGCTTTTCACAGTAACTTCATTGAAGCCCAGTCGTGACAATAAGTGATTTACATTTTTGTTTCAACTCTAAGCGTTACTCTGCCTGTCTTTCCTGCACAAAGTTGCAAACATGAACATATTCAGATGACAAGACTCTTTCCCTCTAATCAGCACACTTCTGAAACTAAATGATTTGCATTGTTCACAGTATATGATTAGAATTTCTCATGACCATCAGTCTAGGTCAGTATTTGCACGGGTAGTACTCACGTGTTGTTGTGAAAAACAAACATCATTTCTAATTGAGTGCTATATTGCATCATTTAAATTCTTTATCAGTGACGAGTTTCTATTGCTGAGAAGTGTCGCCATCTGTCATGCTGCTAAGCTGTGTCTCCATAATAGAAGAGCCTTTAGTCATTTTTGACTGGTCGTGACATCATTTTCATTCCATTAACGGAACGGTAGGGAAATGGGCCGGCAGCAGCAGCAACTGGGGGGGGGGGGTTTGGTTCGGTGGGAGGGAGAACTGTGTACATGGGTTTGTGGGAGGTGACGGGTGTTATCTCTTTCCCTTTTGTTGTTTGGGTGTTTTTTTTGTTTTTTCTTTTGTTTGCAGTTGCTTTTGAAGTTGGGTCGGTGTTGTTCTTGGGTTTTTACCACGGTTGTTCTGTTAATATTGTTGTGATGTTTATATTTTGTAAAAATCTTAATAAAAATTATTTTAAAAAAAAAGAAATATCAGAACTCTAGACTTAATAGTTCAATGGCCAAAAGGGATCTTTGAATGCAAGTCATATGATAAATTTCATAATACCACAATAATACATTGTTTCTTCTGTCCAGTTCTTTGTGAATGTTGTACTCAGGAAAACACAGGGTGGCAGGATTAAGCAATAAAATGTTTTCCTAATTTAACATCAATTAAGGCATAACTCAGACCAGTTCCAATGCAGAGCTCACTCTCTGATTGTGTCTTTACTCAGTCTCAGAACAATGAATTCTATTGCAATTAATGTTTAAGGATTTAAATCAGGCACATGCTCTGGGCTAATGTCTACAGAGCACTGGATTACAACTTGCTAAATCAATAAAATGAATGTGACAATTAGTTTAATACAACTTAGTTTTGAACAACTAAATCATGGCCAATAGTCGATAACAAGTTTGATAGTAATATTATGAACCTGGTCGAGACCAGTGACTTATTTACAAAACAAAATCCAAAATCCAATTCAAGATTCCACGATTTAAAACAAAATCATTTTTTTACAAGAGTCAAACAAAGCAAATATTAAATACTGTTTTGGGTAACCACCCATACTCTAAAACCCAGAATCAACAGAAGTTAAATATGAACTAACAAGTAAATTATAGTTGATTGCAAACTACAAATTATACATAAAATGGTAGAAAAAACTCATAGATGTTATGAATTAGTTTGGCAGTCCACTCCGCCTTTTTGCCATCAATCTCAGTGACAAATTCCTCCAAACTCTGAGCTCTTCATAAGGAATTTTAGCTCCTTCTAGGATTTAGCCTGTTTCCCAGCTAACAGCAATCCCAACCAGATTGAGTTCCACGGGCACTGTCCTGACCAAAAATGGCACATATCTGCATAACTTCCCGACTCTGCTGACAAGGTCTGAATAGTTCAGATCCACCAATCATATCTTCCAGTCATAGAAATAGCTGCAGCAACTGTATATTTGCTTAGATTCTGGATCTTGGGCGCGATTTTCTGAGCCCCTCGCTGAGCTGGAGAATCGCCGAAACCGCGCCACCCCGATACCGGCGCCCGATTCTCCGAGATGTGGAGGATCAGCGCCATTTGTGCAGGCATGTTTGGCGTGGCGCCGGTCGCGGCCCGCTGCAAGAAGCCGGGCCGCCGATTCTCCGGCCCGGATGGTCCGAGCGGCTGCGCGGAAACGGCAGAGTCCCGCTGGTGCCATTCACCCCTGGTCACTGCCGGCGGGAACTCTGCGCAAAGGGTCAGGGGTTGGCCTGTGAGGCAGGGAAAAACACTCCTTCACTGGGGGGGGGGCCTCCGATGGGGTCTGGCCCATGATCGGGACTCACCGATTGGGGGGCCGGCCTCTCCCCCCCCCTACTTTCTTCCGCTTTCCGGCCCCAGAACTCCCGCGCCATGTTGTGTCGGGGCCGGAACGTTGAAGAAGTCCCCTGCGCATGCGCGGGTTGGCGCGGTGCCCATTTTGTGCCGGGGAGGCTGGAGCAGCGTGAACTGCGTGAACTGCTCCAGTGCCGTGCTGCCCCCTGTGGGGACAGAATTGGTCGTCCCCATGCCCGTTTTGCGCCATCATGAAACACAACGGCGTTCATTACGGCGCAAACACTGAGTCTCCATTTTGGAAAATCGCCCCCTCATCTTTGTCTTTTCCAGCCTGCCTACCGTACATGACTGGGATCAGAGAACCCCTAGAGAGTAGGAGGCCATTCGTCCCATCAAGTCCGGAATGGCTCTCTGAAAGAGCACCCCGCGGTGACTCACTCCCCCACCCTATCTCCAACCCACTGAACCTGCACATCTTTGGATTGTGGGAGGAAACCGGAGCACCCGGGGGAAACCTACACAGGCACGAGGTGAACATGTAAAATCCACATAGTCACCTAAAGCGGGAATTGAACCCAGGCCCCTGGTGCTGTAAGGCAGCAGTGCTAAGCACTGTGTCACCCTGACCTCAGAAGGCTGTGTGTCCTTATATATTTTTTAACCAGATTTGATTGCTTTGTAAGTTTTGGTTTCCCATCTCAGTTTTTGTCTTAGTTTCCTTAGAAACTAGAAGGGTTGGTCTCCCTTTTCAATTAGGATCTGCCTCATAAAGAACAAGTATTGAAACCACAGATTCTATCAGAGTAAGCATTCGTTCAATCATATCAACATAGTTCACTTTCATGGATTCGGTTACAGCTCCCAAATGTTATTTATTTAATGCTTTTCATTTTCTCAGAAGTTAAACTACAGACAATTTTAATTATCTTGTTCTTTGCTTCCAGAGACAGCAGGAAACAACTCCATGGTTCCCATGGAGATGGATGTATGCCCATTATTGTTACAGAATTCAGCTCATTCCAAGTTTGTTTGTTTTTAAACAAAGAAATAAGACTCTGTTTGAACTATGTTCAATCGCAGTTTTAAAATAGCTGCTCCCAAACTGAAAATGGTTAACAACTATATCAATTAATGTAAGGAGATGGCTGTTGCATTTAAGCCCACTTGACATTCTGATGACAACTTATAATCATCTCTGTTGCACCAATTGAGATTGTAGTTTCTGATTATGCCAATGTTAGAACATAGAACATAGAACAGTACAGCACAGAACAGGCCCTTCGGCCCTCGATGTTGTGCCGAGCAACGACCACCCCACTCAAACCCACGCATCCACCCTATACCCGTAACCCAACAACCCCCCCCCCTTACTTTTTTTTTTAGGACACTACGGGCAATTTAGCATGGCCAATCCACCTAACCCGCACATCTTTGGACTGTGGGAGGAAACCGGAGCACCCGGAGGAAACCCACGCACACACGGGGAGGACGTGCAGAGTCCGCACAGACAGTGACCCAGCCGGGAATCGAACCTGGGACCCTGGAGCTGTGAAGCATTTATGCTAACCACCATGCTACCGTGCTTGGACCCATCTATTAGCCAGCTTGGTGTATATTAGTGAAAGCATGGGGCAGAATTTTAGCAGAGCCAATCTAGTCACAGCTGGATGTTTAATTCAGCCATGGCATTAGAATCCTGCTTCACTGAGCAGTCACAGAGAATGGGTGTGAGGATGTCCTGCACCTGTCAAATGAAGAGTTTCTATTTAAAGGAACTCCAGCAAGGGTCAGAATGACTCCATTGGAGATTCATTAGTGGGGCTTCAGCAACCAGGAGATTGGCAGCACGACATGAGAAGGCTGCCCTGTGCTTCATTCCCCATGAATTGGGGGAATGGGCCAGTCTCATAACTCAAACAGATGTGGCTGGAAAGTGTGGCAAAGTGAGCAGAAGTATGCCCATCACACCTGTACTCAGTACCACTGGAAGTTCAGTGTTTCAGTGACCTAAGGGCAGAAAAGGTAATAAAAGCACCACACTGAATTCTCCAGCATTCTTTCGCGCAACACTCCTCAGACCAACACACAATGTGGTTTCACACTCACAAAATTCTACTTTGGCTCCTTGAAAGAGAAGAGAGCACAGGACTCCAAAGGAGAGACAGAGAACCAGAGGTGGCCTTGCAGTGATAGCCATCTTGACTGCTGCAGAGGAAGATCCCATGGAAATTGGAAGAGTACATGGCTATTGGTGACAGAGAGATGACAGTTTTGCAGATGCTTGGTGACAGAATTACATATCCTGCCACAGTCCAAAGATGTGCAGGTTAGGTGGATTGGCCATGCTAAATTGTCCCTTAGTGTCCAAACGTTAGGTAGGGTTTCTGAGTTACAGGGAATAGGGTGGAGGTGTGGGCTTGAGTAGGGTGCTCTTTCAGGGACCGGGATAGACCCTTTGGGCTGAATGACCTCCTTCTGCACTGTAAATTCTATGATTCTACGATATCGCACAGCCATTCGGTCCGGGAAAAAAATCACTCGTTGATTTGATGTCACCGCCAACTGAAATATGAATATCGACACAATGGTACCTTTCAACCCTTTCCACAAGTCAATTATAATCATGCCTGTCATCTTCCAAAGGATCTTCAAGCATCCTTCAAGGAGAAAAAGGAAATAGGATGTAGGAAAGGAAGACTTGCATTTAATTAGCACTTTCACAGCCACAGGACATCTCAAAGTGCCTTACAGAGGATGAAGTACTTTTGAAGTGTAGTCAGTGTTGTAATGTAGGAAACAAGGCAGCCAATATTTGCACAGCAAGATCACACAAATAGAAATCTGATAATGGTCAGATAATGCGTTTTTGTGAAGTTGATTGAAGGATAATTACTGGCTACAATATCAGGACTAACTCACCTCATGTCGTTCAAAATAGTGTCACGGGATCTTTTACATCTATCCAAACACGAGGGTTGGGCCTCGACTTATCGCCTCATCTGAAAGTCGGCACCGCCAACCATTCAACATTCCCTGAATCCTGCACTGGTTTGATTATTATGCTCAAGCGCTGAAGTGGGACTTTGTGGAACATTTTAGTTTCCTTGACAACACCTTCCAAACCAGTGACCTCCACCATCTAGAAGGACAAGGGTAGCAGACACGTGACAACAGCAACAGCCGCAAACTCCCCTCAAGCCAAAAACAAATTCTGACTTGGAACAATTGCAAGTTTTGGGTTCAGGAGTCATAGATAATCCAAAACTAATAGTCAAGAACTGAAGTAATTTTAAGGTAGCTGATTAAGAAGCAACACTTTTTTGATGTGATCCATAAGCTAAATAGATAGGAAAGCATTTGAGCTGTGACAAATGGGAGTGTGTGTCAATTCTGTAGTTTACAGCTGTAGCCACTGTAGCCACCTAAAATGGACACTGAACCAAACAAAATGGAGAATCGCTAAGACTGTAGGGAAAAACAGTTTAGCCAAGGCAACAGCCTGCAAACACTCATTAGCATTTTGCAAGCAGCAAAACCAGTTTCTGGCCAGGTGGAAGATCTCCAACCAAAGGTGATAATGGCAGAACGTTCTACATACTAATGAGGCAGTCCAGATCTAGGCACACACAATGGCAACATTTGGGTTTGAATAAGATACTTTAAGTGGATGTCCAGACAGAGCGGCACCAGAAGTATCCACTATAGAAACCGCCCCCACCATCGAGAAAGACCCTTACATTGGAGGAATTCAAAAGATATCGATTGGAAGCGATCCAATCGATACCTAAAGGTAAAGCCCGCCCAGGAAGAGGGAAGGACATTGGGGACCCCTATAAATATAGACCCCCACACATGGTCCTGTCTGTTGTTTTGTGCTCCGGCTTTGACCAAGACCTCCAACGTGTATCCTGACTCCAGCCGTTGAGCACCAGCCGCCGAACCGTAAGTGCCAATACGACGCTCGCTACGCGAACCAAGCCCGCTAGACCCCCAGTGACCAGCACGCTTTCTGAAGGTTGCAGACCAAGACCGGGACGAAGGCCTCGCTCCCTGACCTTGCCTGTTCCTGTGTAGTTAAGTATTCTGTTTGCTTAGTTTAGTCATAGCTTAGTCCCTTAGTGTGTGCATGCGTATTTATTATAATTGTATAATAAATATTGATCGTTTGGAACTTACTAATCGGTGTATCGTTTTATTACTTTGAACCTGACCTTGAGATATTTTGTGAGTTGTCTATACGGCAACTGGCGACTCCTGAGCTGAAAATACATAGACAGAGCCTAGTGGTGTTAAGCACACGGCCTTTAACAGGCAAGTTAATACACCCTAATAAACGCGTTTTACGCCCATAGCAAAAGGTGCAACACAGCAGCAACATTCTACTCAGTAACCAAAGTGTTAGAAAAATTTTACCCTGAATTTCTTCTCTCTCTTGGTCAACTTCCATCTGAAGAAGACAACAGCCAGATGAGGTCTGATTCCTGACGCTGAGCACCTGTTAATGTACTTTCTTTCCAAAGGCAGGTAGTTTACCCAGGGGCTGATAGTTTGCCCAGGGGCTGATATGTCAATCACTTGTTTGGACCTTTTTATACAATGAATACCGGACAAGTACCCAAGATATCAGGATAGTCACCTCACCGCTAGTCTATCACTTTAACTCAAGGTCATCTTTTGGTTTAAAAGATCATTTGCTGGCTCTTATTAGAATTATATAGATAAACTAGACTTATACAGACAGGATACACACTTGTATAGACGAGAGGGTACACAAAATACCAGAAGACGCTTGGCCCCAAGTTCAGCAATGTGTACATCTTTGTTTTGCTTCAGTCATGGCCGCAAAGAGTGTGTTTTTCGGACAAGAGAGATATGTAAAGCACATGACCTTCTGGTAAGTGTTCACCTCAGTGAGCTGTGGCTCACCTCCTTCTCAGGGCAATTAGGGATGGGCAACAAATGCTGACTTAGCCAGTGACACCCACAGAAAAATTGACAGAATTTTTAAAAAGAGGCAAGAGTGCCACGGTCTGAACCATAGGTGACGCCTCCTCAAAGCCTAATATTGTCTTAGCCACACAGCACCTCACTGAAGTGCAGCACAGTCCTCTCCAGCTCTTGGTTAGCAGGAAATGCAGCTGTGCTAGAAGAGAAGATGGAGAAAGTGGCACAAGAATTGGAGGAATCTGCTCAGGCACATCCATTTCACATATAGTACCATCCCCAATCCTACTCCACAAACCCTAGTCGGAGCCCCATATGTTGCTTCCTATCACAATGGCAGAGCCTGCCCAAGAAATCTTGGTCAGAGCCCTCATGGATCCCAAAGCCCAAGTGGGCACCTATCATGGGCAACTCTGCTGTCAGACGAACAGGAAGCCTATCTTCAGCTTGGCTGAAGCTACAATTAAGGATAGCATATAGAAGCAATAAGAATAAGAAAATAAAGTTTTTAGTTGCATTACAGAATTTACTTAGGTGACTAGAACAATGTATTTGAAAAAGTTAATGAATCATGCATTTCATTTCAAATCTCCATTGTCCAGTCCTTGGCCAGTCCTCGGGGTAATGTCTTAGGCCCAACCATCTTCAGCTACTTAGTCAATGACCTTCTTTCCATCATAAGGCCAGAAGTATGGATATTCGCTGATGACTGCACAATGTTCAGCACCATTTGAGACTGAAGCATTTCGGCGTCAAGACTGGTAAGCATATGTTCATTTATTAAAATTTAGGGATATCAGGTTCACGCTCATTTTAGAACATAGAACATAGAACAGTACAGCACAGAACAGGCCCTTCGGCCCTCAATGTTGTGCCGAGCCATGATCACCCTACTCAAACCCACGTATCCACCCTATACCGTAACCCAACAACCCCCCCCCCCCCCCTTAACCTTACTTTTATTAGGACACTACGGGCAATTTAGCATGGCCAATCCACCTTTGGGCATGAACCTGATCACCTTACCGGCGAGGGAGCAAAGAAGATCTCAAAATGAGATTTCAGCAGCGGAAATCTCATCTTTAGCCGCTTGCACGATTTAGCGGGCCATTACAGGATTTATGCCCGCGATAAACGGGGTTGCTAAATTGCGGCCATATTGTCAGTGGTATGTACCATCTGAAAGATGCTCTGCAGCAACAAGGCTCCTTTGACAGCACCTCCCAAACCTCTTGACCTCTGCTACCTGGAAGGACAAGGGCAGCAATTGTATGGGAACCTCACCACCTGCAAGTTCCCCTTCAAGCCACAGACGATCGTGACTTGGAACTACATCCCGTTCTTTCTCTGTCACAGGATCAAAATCATGGAAGTACCTTTCTGACAGACTGCAGCTGTACCTGCACCACCTGGACTGCAGCAGTTTAAGAATATGACTCGACACCACCTCCTCAAGGGCACATTAGAGATAGGCAATAAACATTGGGCTAGTCAGTGATGACCACATCCTATTAACAAATAAAAGAAAAGTTTCTGAAAGTGTTGTGCTTCATGAAATGCCAACCATTTGCACAATAGGCACCCTGTGCTTAATAAATCAAATGATGCATATTTATAGGGATTTTATGAGAACACATGTGCAATGTCCTTCAGAATTAATGGAATTTTTCTGTGAATTTCTCCTGGCAGGTACCCACATGATGTTATATTAATTCCATTGACTACAGGAGGAAATCAAAGCTGATCTAATTTTGTTCTCAACCTTATCCACATGTGGACTTCCAAAGGTTCCTGGTAGCAAATTAAAAGCAGAAAACCTGATGACTTCACCGTAACCAAATCAGAGACCAGGGGCCGGGATTCTCCCCTACCCGGCGGGGCGGGGGGTCCCGGCGTGCCGGAGTGGCGTGAACTACTGCGGCATCGGGCCGCCCCAAAGGTGCGGAATTCTCTATACCTTTAGGGGCCAAGCCCTCACATTGAGGCGCTAGGCCCGCGCCGGAGTGGTTCCCACTCCACCGGCTGGCGTGAACGGCCTTTGGCGCCACGCCAGCCGGGGCCGAAAGGACTTTGCCGGCCGGCGTAAGTCCGCGCATGCACCGGACCATCAGCGGCTGCTGACGTCATACCGCCGCATGCGCAGGGGAGGGGTGTCTCTTCCGCCTCCGCCATGGTGAAGGCCATGGCAGAAGTGGAAAAAAAGGAGTGCCCCCATGGCACAGGCCCGCCCGCCGATCGGTGGCCCCCGATCGCGGGCCAGGCCACCGTGGAGGCACCCCCCCCGGGGCCAGATCGCCCCCCCCCCCCCAGGACCCCGGAGCCCGCCCACGCCGCCAATCCCGCCGGTGAGGTAGGTGGTATAATCAATGCCGGCGGGAAAGGCCATCGCGGGCCGGAGAATCGGGACACGGCGGGGGCGGGATTGACGCCGGCCCCGGGCGATTCTCCAAACCCCCGGGGGGGTCGGAGAATCCCACCCCAGAATCCTCAGATATCTTCTTCCCTATTTCAAAATGAAAATTTTACACTGATTTGGCATTAATATCACAGATATATTTATTTGCTGATTCTGTGTGATTTTATCTATGAAATGCGATTTTACCTGTGAGCAAGAGTTTATCGATGCAATCACATGTAATTTTAGTCTCCTGGCTTGTTGGCTCATGGATAAAAAAAAATTTATGGCTGAGAGCAAGATTCCGTGGCCTCTAATTTTAAAAGAATAAGGTTAATAGAAAAAAAATGCACGAAATAAACGTTGATTCTTGAGAAGGGAAAAGCGAGTGACAGTGTATGTTCTCGTACAGACAGTGCTGGATGAGGAAGGGCCTTTCTTTGTTTCTTATTCATGTTTCCCGGACATTTTGAGGGATTTCCATGTTGTTAGAAAGTGACCTCTATCAATGCTACGACAGACACTCACTCATGCAATTAGGTTTTACATCAGTATTTGACTAGCCATACGGTGGTGTGAGAAAAGGAACAATTCCAGGCAAAGACTAGGCTCATGCAAAGCACAATGTTTCCCATCAAAACACAAGAGACAACAGTGTACTCATTTTAACAGAGTGAGAGAGGTCAGTTTGTGGTTGACTAGCTTTTTTCCCCAGCGCAATCTTGCGAGGTACTTTTCATTCCTTTTGTCTTTCCTGCCCTTGTATTCAAATTGAAGTTTCTATTGCAATGGGTTGTCGTGTATGGCAACATTAGCGCATACTGCCCTAGTCACCTCCAACCCCTACTGCTGCGCTAGCCTTTCCTGGAGCCAGACCTACAGCCTTCCTCTGTCACACTTGATAGAAAAGTGCATCCACAATGTTCTTGCTAAATTGGGCAGAGGAGAGTCACTCAGCACACATCAATGACATTTCTGAATTTTAAGTTCCACTGCCCAAACATTTATTTTTACTGAAATACAAAAGCCATGACATTACAACCATTTCTCACCCTCAACATAACAGGCTCCGAATCAGAAGCTTGGCCAAAGTTAGATTCTTATTGGAAAATGTGACAGGATAAATGCAATTCCCTTCTGGTGGGAACTGACTACGTCCCAATGGAAGGTTTCAGCTGTATCTGTGGCATGCAGTGGAGAATTATTTAGTTCAACCATTGCTCAAAAGGAAAAAAAAAAAAGTTTTTAGTTATCAATAAAATTCTACACAGTTTCCAGAATAACAATCCAAACTCTTTTGGAACAATTATGCACATCCAACTGAAGCACACAAAACATGAACGAGATGAAGAACTAAGAACTCAGAATGATATAGGATATAAGTAAAATTGAGTGAATTCTAATTTTATTACACAAACAGTTTTTTTGTCAGATTTGTTTCCGTTCCAGACAGAAAAGTATCAAAAACGTGATCAACATTCCCCAAAAGCAAATAAGATAATAGAGTAAGATTTTTTAAAAATATTTTTATTCTCCTCCTTTTTCACATTTTCTCCCAAATTTTCACCCAACAAAAATAAATGAGCAATAACGAATATAATGTCAATCCCCATATCAATAACAACGATCCCATCCTCCCACCAAACCCTCAAACATTAGCCCACATGTTAACATAAACAAATGACAAAACGGAATCAGGAATCACCCATAGTCACCATTAACACATAAAGTGCCCCTCCCCCCTCCAACTCTCCCAACCCCCCCCCCCCCAACTAATGTTCAATGTTATCCAGTTCTTGAAAGTGCATAATGAATAACGCCCATGAATTGTAGAACCCCTCCATCCTTCCCCTGTTCCCGTACCAGCCTCCCGAACAGGCGCCAGAATGTGACGATTAGGGGCTTTTCAAAGTAACTTCATTTGAAGCCTACTTGTGACAATAAGCGATTTTCATTTTTCATTTCCCCTCAGTTCCAACAGGTTCCCCCATCACGCCAGGGCACAGTGTGAAGAGGTTGCTCTCCATCCCATCAGCATCTGCCTTCGGGCAATCAACAAGGTGATGGCTACAACTTCTGCCTCCGCACCCGTTTCCAACACCGGCTGGTCCGACACCCCGAATATGGCCCCCCGAGGGCCCGGGTCCAGTTTCACGTGCACCACTTTAGAGATTGCCCTAAAATCCTCCTTCCATTAATCCTCCAGCTTTGGACAGGACCAAAACATACAAATGGCATCCTTCTGCACTGCAAATTCTATGATTCTATGAATCCCCTTCTCCTCCCATTTCAGAAATTTTCCGTCCCACTTCACTGGCTCAAATCTGTGGTTCTCCCGAATCGCCATTTCCCTTGACCCTGCCCCCAACCCGAAGTGTTGGCGAAACTGCCTCCAAATTCTCAATGAAGCTGTTATTACCGGACTCCCTGAGTATTTCCCTGGGGCGATCGAGAGTGTCGCTGTGGCTAGCGCCTTCAATCCTGACCCCCTGCACAAACTCTCCTCTATTCTGACACACTGGGAATTAGGGTTTTAGGAAATTCTCCCCTACCTGGCGGGGCGGGGGGGTCCCGGCGTAGCGGAGTGGCGCCAACCACTCCGGCGTCGGGCCTCCCCAAAGGTGCGGAATTCTCTGCACCTTTAGGGGCTAGGCTCGCGCCAGAGAGGCTCCCGCTCTGCCTACTGCCGCCAAAACTGGCGCCAAAGGCCTTTGGCGCTATGCCACCCGGCGTTGGGGCTGGCCAAAAGGCCTTCGCCGGTCCGCACATGCACCGGAGCGTCAGCGGCCGCTGACGTCACCACCGGCACATGCGCGGAGGTGGGGGTCTCTTCCGCCTCCACCATGGCGGTGGCCGTGGCGGCAGCGGAAGAAAAAGAGTGCCCCCACGGCACTGGCCCGCCCGCCGATTGGTGGGCCCCGATCATGGGCCAGGCCATCGTGGGGGCACCCCCCGGGGTCTGATCGCCCCTCGCCCCCCCCCCTCCCCCAGGACCCCGGGGGCCCGCTCACGCTGACAATCCCGCCGGCACAGAGGTGGTATAAACCACACCGGCGGGAAAGGCCTGACAGCACGGGACTTCGGCCATCGCGGGCCGGAGAATCGCCGTGGGGGGCACGCCAATTCCCGCTCCCGCCGATTCCCGGGTGGCGGAGAATTCCGGCCACGGCGGGGGCGGGATTTACGCCGGCCCCGGGCAATTCCCCGACCCTGCGGGGGTCGGAGAATTCCGCCCCAGGTTAGGAAGACCCAAACCCCCTGCCTGCCTTCCCCTCTGTCGCAGCACCTTTCTAACTCTGGCCACTTTTCCCCCCCAAATGAAAGAGGTAATCATTCCTTCAATCTCTCTGAAAAATGCCTTTGGCAGGAAATTCGGCAGGCATTGGAAAATAAACAGAAATCGTTCATTTTACCGCCTGTAGCCGACCCGCCAGTGACAGAGGGAGACCATCCCACCTTGCCAGATCGGCTTTCACTCTCCCCACCAAACTAGAAATACTGTACCTACGGTGCACCCCCCCCCCCCCCCACTCCTGGGCAACCTGCACCCCCAGGTATCTAAAGTGAGTCCTTACCCTACGGGGTGGCAGCCCCCCCACCCCTGCCCCCACCGAGACACCACAAAATATTCACTCTTGTCTAGGTTTAATTTGTACCCCGAGAAAGACCCAAATACCCGAAGCGGCTCCAGTCCCCTATTGACACACTCGGTTCGGACTCGTATAACAGCAAGTCATCGGCAAACAAGGACACCTATGCTCTATCCGCCCCCCCCCCCCCCCTCCACTATCCCTTTCCACACCCCAAAATTCTTAACGCGATGGCCAGTGGCTCAATCGCGAATGCTAACAGCAGGGGGGTCATATGACATCCCCGCCTAGTCCACGGTGGAGAAGAAAGTATCTTGAGCTGATGTTATTTGTGCGGACACTCACCCTCGGCTCCTTATATATTAGCTTTACCAAATCCACAAATCTTGGTCCAATCCCAAACCACTCCAGAACTGCCATCAAGTACCCCCATTCTACCCGGTCAAACGCCTTCTCGGCGGCCAATGCTACAACCACTTCCGTTTCCTTCCCCTCCAGCGGTACCATAACCATATCAATACCCTTCTAATGTTTGAAAAGAGCTGCCTCCCTTTCATGAACCCCGTCTGATCTTCACCTATCACCTTCGGGAGGCACTCATCCAGCCTACCTGCCAGTACCTTCGCCAATACTTTTGCGTCCACGTTTAAAAGTGACATGGGCCGATACAACACATACTCCGTCGGATCCTTATCATTTTTAAGCAACAGGGAAATCGATGCCAGCCCCAAAGTTTGTGGTAACACTCCCTTCCAGAGAATAAGTTTTTAAACCAACCTTCAACATCGATTTGCAAAATACTTAATACTTTTCTTCTTTTACTCAAGTTAAACAGCATCCCCCATCTCCCTCCCCCCCAATTATGTTAGCCTTATCCACATAGTTTTTTTAACCAGAACACACACCAGTGCCACCCTTGAGATGGCAGGTCAGAAATATCACCATGTCACACAAGACTAAAGTTCATTTAAGCTCTCCATCTGCCCAGCCCCCACCCCCACAATTGTTTTGCCTTCAAAACAACGTGCGAGGGCAGGGTAATAGAGGTTTAGAAACATGCCCTTTCTTCTTTGGCCTAGATATTGTCATGTGAGAGTACCTTTAAGGAATGGATGGTTAAGCAATGTACCTTTATGAAATGGAGAAGCTCATATTACTGAAGTGGTGTCAGAGTGCGGAGCTGAGCTGAGATCACTTCTGCTTTTTCTGATTTTAGTTTCAGTTTGAGAAAGCAGCTGAAAAGTGCCTGGCTGGTTTGCTGTGAGCTGTTTTGAAAAATGAAAGCCAGTTTTGAGAAAGCAGCAGAAAAGTGCCTGGCTGGTTTGCTGTGAGCTGTTTTGAAAAATGAAAGCCAGTTTTGAGAAAGCAGCAGAAAAGTGCCTGGCTGGTTTGCTGTGAGCTGTTTTGAAAAATGAAAGCCAGTTTTGAGAAAGCAGCAGAAAAGTGCCTGGCTGGTTTGCTGTGAGCTGTTTTGAAAAATGAAAGCCAGTTTTGAGAAAGCAGCAGAAAAGTGCCTGGCTGGTTTGCTGTGAGCTGTTTTGAAAGGAGAAAGCCAGTTTGAGAAAGCAGCAGAAAAGTGCCTGGCTGGTTTGCTGTGAGCTGTTTTGAAAGGAGAAAGTCAGTTTTGAGGAAAAGAGCTTGGGTGTGTCTGTGTTTGCAGTAAGCTGGATCTGCTGTGATCTTTGCCAGGAAAGACTATCTTTGAATAATTTGGGTGATTTAAACTCATAATATTAATGTCTTGAACCTGATGTGTTTCTGTTTAAAGGTGCTAAGTCTTTTGGAGGTTTGAAGGAACATTTTGAGGGATTATTTAGTGTTCTATTATTTTCGGGGTTATCTTTGAAGTAAGGGGTGTTAAGGGATCCAATGTTTATTTTAAAAGTTTAAGTTGAATTCATGGAATAAACATTGTTTTGTGTTTAAAAACCCACGTGCCCATAATTGTCACCACACCTGGGGAACAAGCCATCTGCTTCAAAAGCAACAATACATTAAAGGGAGAGGTTGGTTGAACTCCATGATACATTTTGGGGTTCTGAAACCACCGCTCCCATAACAATATTAACCCAACCCGAATTTGGCAATCTCACCCATTTGGAAAGCAGTTTCAGACAGTGGAAAGTTTACTTCTGTTCACTGGGAGTTCTGGGCCAATGGCATATTGTTGGGACAGAATAGGTTGGACTGGATGTACCTACGCTGATAATGCATAGTGAAAGTTGGAAAGTTCTCTCTTCCTGATTAATATCCCACACATTCAAGGACAGGATCATTCAGTTTTATGAACAAAAACTTACAAACATCAATACTTATTAGAGCATAACATTGTAAACATTTTTCCAAATACCTGGATTTAAATAACTTGGTGTGTGACTTGGCAAAAAATCTATATAGGATCTGTTTATTGCTTTCTTTCAACTGGATAAATTAGTAATTGTTCAATTGAGCTGATCTGTCTAAAATATTGAAAGACCAGTTCAATTAAGCTTGAAAAGGAAAGTGTCATGATAACATGTCCCAAATGTTTTGAAGATATTTCTGATGATGAGACAGGATTTTGTTACAAATTTTCTTGTTCAAAGAATTAATCACTACAAATAGGAGGTCAATTCACACAGATGAAGGCCCTTGATGGATAGAATTACGAGATTATATTATTAAGGTGAATTGAAGGAGCTGATACGGAATGTCTATAAAATGCCTCTGTTGAATGAAAAATAGAGAACCTTTAATAAGACAACAAATTATTTGCAGCAGGGCATTTCTTCGGCAAGGAGTTGGGACTGATACCAATATTTTCAGCATTATCAGACATCAGCAGTTCCTCAGAACCCACGAATATTCAGCGAACAAGTCAGAGTCCCTCAAAGCAAGAAGACATCAATAATCAATGTTGGCCAAGGTTGTTCTACTTTGATGTGTGGAACTGAGAGGCTAGGTTGAGCAGTGAGCAAATATCAGAACTGCATTCTAGTAATTGGGTTGTAGGGATTGTAAAACTACCCAGATAAATTGGGTGCATTCAAAAGTAAGCAGCAATCTGTTTTTCTCTCTTAAATTTGTAGCCATGGTCAAAATTTATAATAAATGATTAAGGGGTCAGTAACGGTCACACCATTTTTAGAACACACAATTCTAAAACCTGTCACTTCTCCACTGGGAATCAGGGTTACAGCTAGTTCAGAGTGAGAATGGAAGTCTCCTCTATGTCTCTTTGAAATAGCTCTTATGAGTCACAGGAGAGCTGAGCTCTGTCAATATTAATCCAATCACCGGTGGACATCGTTTTACAGCAGAGAACTGGCCCACATTCACCATTAACTCAGCAGGTGCAGGATTCAGAATCAAAGAAAACAGAGGTGTAGTAAATTGATAAGTCAGTTGGAAGAGGAGGAATTAACTCTTTATCTATCAAAAACCAAAGTACCCTGATGTTGCAGGCAGACACTTTAGGCAGGTCAGTACTAAAAGAGGAGAAACCGGCTTAAGGAAAGCACAGCAGCAGCTCACACCACACAGAGAATAGGAAAATAGATCTTTCTCCCCCAGATGTGGGATTATATTTTACCTTGATGAACGGAAACAATAATTTATTCCTTTTCTTATCTCAACCCGTTTCCCTAATGAAGTACAGACTAAACACTTGCAATTTTAGCAGATTGCAATTAAACACTTCTAAATAATTCACTCAGGCATTCTGGCCCAATAATACAAATCCAATTTTATATGTAAATTATCTGAGGACTTTTCTAAAGATCATAAAATGCAAATGAAGTCACAAAACTGATGGGGTTGCACCCTTTATTGCACTCTTTACATAGGAGCTGGCAATATGGCAAAGAATGATTAACAGCTGGTTGGATTTTTGAAAGTTTCAAGTTAAATATCAGTAACTATAAATATACACACATGAATTTCTAATTTTAATGCAAATTGACAGCCTTCAAATATCCAAGTTCTCTCCTGAATCTAAATACTCTCCTAAATAAAATCTCTTACTTTAAGGCTCTTGGCTTGAACATGTAACAAATGAATTTCAAAAAACCCATGTAATTTAGGGCTGAAAACTATTTAATCATATTTGTGATTTGAAAACCTTGCAAACTATCTGTAGATAAATTTTATATAACGAGCTTCATATTTTCTTTCCAGGATTCTAGATTCTACAAAAATAAACACCTGGTTCAATTTGGCTTCACTTGTTACAAGCGCAATGCCAATTCTGAAATAGCTTGAGCTCTGAGGCCACCTATTGGACATTCTGGACTATTACGCCCAACTGGTCTCACAAAGTATAAATTGTACAAATGCAAAGGATACTTGCGACATTGGTAACTGCAAAGTTTTCATTCTAGCACCAAGTTACATAAAGGATTAAACTGCCCCTTAAAGGGAAAGAAAGCTAATTAAGCATTTGCATTGACTCTTTTTCGGAGCATTTCACAGCAAATCCCCTCGCTATTTTTATAGAAGCATAGAAAATAGAAGCAGGAGGCCGCCATTCGGTCCTTTGAGTCTGCTCCACCATTCATTATGATCGATATCTACTTCTTGAAAACATGCAATGTCTTGGCATTAACTACTTCCTTGGTAACAAATTCCACAGGCTGACCACTCTCTGGGTGAAGAAATTTCTCCTCATCTCTGTCCTAAATGGGCTACCCCATATCCTCAGGTTGTGACCCCTGGTTCTGAACACCCACCATTGGGAACATCCTTTCTGCATCTGCCCTGCCTGGGCCTGTTAGAATTTTATAGGTTTATATGAGATTCCCCCCGCATTCTTCTGAACTCCCAACAAACACAGTCCTAACCGATTCAATTCCGCCATCCCAGGAATCAGTCTGGTAAACCTTCACTGCACTCCCTCTCGCAAGAACATCCTTCCTCAGATAAAGAGACCAAAACTGCACACAATATTCCAGGTGTGGCCTCACCAAGGGCATGTATAATTGCAGCAAGACATCCCTACCACTGTACTCGAATCCCCTCGCAATGAAGTCCAGCATACCATATTCCTTCTTTACCTCTGTAGCCATCTGAGATGGCCACCTGCAAAGGACCATGGGAATTATGGCCAACCCAGGACTCAGACAGGTACAGAGCTTCTGTGTGTCTGAAACGCAGGTAGCTAGACCTGATCAAAACCCCCGCTCAGTTGTATTTTAATGGCCCGTTCCCCAGAACAATAGGACTCCAATCAAGAAACCAGTACAGCCACAGACTGATCGGCACCAGTCTCTTTACTCAGAGAGCCCAACTGCCAAGGTCAATGACCGCTAACGACCCGCCAGCCACCAAGGCACCCGTCCCTTTATTGGGCAAAATCAAAGGCAGTGACCGAAGCCTGTCGAATTATTGGGTCCAAGATTAAGGACTGCCCCAAAGAGCGCAAAACCCTAGAGGGATAAAAGGCAACACAGCCATGTGTTCGGTCTCTTTTGGACCCCGCCTGTGCCGGCCCAACTGCAGCATAATGACCAGACAACCAAGTTCAAGACCAACAATCATGACATGGCGGATGAGCCCAGCAGAGATAGAGTCACTTCTTCAAACCAGCCACGTGAGATCAAGTTAAAGGCCTTATCAATCTGCACAGCGCCGGGTGCCCTGAAGTTAAGTATAGGTTATTGTAGCTGATGGGTGTAGATTAACTTGTAGTATATTGTGCTTGCATGTCAAAGTAACCCTTTTGTGTAAATAAACCATCTTTGAACTTGAACTGATTGTATGGTCATTTGACCGATATACGGGAAAGCCTTGTGGTTCGGTAAGAGAAATGGAAACACCCACAGTATTGGCTGTTGGGACATAACATCATATTGTACATAGAGCCTCATCACATAAAGAGCAACATTATTGGTGATGCTGGTGGGATAGTATTCCGATTGGCAAAACCACCTGCTGGGCCTGCATGCTAACCTTCAGTGACTGATGTATGAGGAGATCCAAGTCTCGTTGCACATTCCCCTCTCCTAATTTATGGCCATTTAGATGAAATGAAATGAAAATCGCCTATTGTCACAAGTAGGCTTCAATGACGTTACTGTGGAAAACCCCTAGTCCCCACAATCTGGCGCCTGTTCAGGGAGGCTGGTACGGGAATTGAACCGTGCTGCTGGCCTGCCTTGGTATGTTTTCAAAGCCAGCTATTCAGCCCAATGTGCTAAACAAGCCCCAGATAACATTCTGCCTTCTCATTTTTGCTACCAAAGTGGATAACCTGGTATTTATCCAAATTATACTGCATCTACCATTTGCCCACTCATTCAATTTGTCCAAATGACACTGAAGGATCTCAGCACCCTCCTCACAGCTCACCCTCCCACCCAACTTGGTGTCATCTGCAAATTTACATTTTGTTCTTATTGAACTCATTAATATATATTGTGAATGGCTGGGGTCCTAGAGGCACCTCACTAGTCATTGCCTACCAATTTGAAAAAGACCCGTTAATTCCTATGGCTTTACTTCTCTCTACTTCATTTTTATTAAATGACAAGAAACAGTCAAAAGAAATTATAATGTCTTTAAAATATCCGTGCAATCTGCAATTGTTCTGAGGAATTTTGAGAAGGATTTTTAAAGAGTTGGCATCAAAGGGATTAATGTAATTTTCTTGGACAATAAGGAATATTGGTTCAGGTGACCCAACAACCTTTGACCTGGAAGCAATACCAACAGGTCAGTTCCAATCATATCCAGGGATTGCAGATGGATTACACCTGCCAGTGAATGTGACTTGAGGGCCATATCGATTGAGTTGAAAAAGCTGTACACATTATGCCACAGTTGTGTGGGGAGCGATGCAGGTGCTTATTTTGTATAGACTATTTGAAGAAAAATTAACTTTTTATTTGGAGTAGCACTTGCCTGTTAATTCAGGTTTAGTTTGTGTTGGTTCGGATTTGCGTTCAAGTAAAACTTAGAAAAAACAAAATCTTGTTGGCATTTTTTTCATTTAGAGGTTGTTTGGTAAATTTGGTTATCATAGAATCCCTAGTGCAGGAAGCCGTTTGGCCCATCGGATCTGCACCAACAAAAGAGCACCCTGCCTAGGCTCACTCCCCCCACCATATCCCCTCCTATCCTGCACAGCTTTTAGACACTTAATGGGCAATTTATCATGGTCAATCCACCTAACCTGCGATCTTTGGACTGTGGGAGGAAACCAGAACACCAAGAGGAAACCCACACAGACACGGGGAGAACGTGCAAACTCTACACAATCACCCAAGACCATAATTGAACAGAGTCCCTGATGCTGTGAGTTAGCAGTGCTAACCACTGCATCTTATTTTGGTTTATGATTCCCCACAAGGATTGTAATACTACTCCCCTTAAAATGAGCAAAGATTGCAATGATCACTGCCTCAAATATTTCTTATATCAAAGCATTTCATGGTCTATCAATTCCTGTGTAAAGGAAGTCCTCTTAACTTTTCTTGCAATCCTCTTTAGTGCTTCTGCTGGTAGTTAGACATCGTAGATTAAACATTTCACATCTTCATCTAATCCATAATGTTTATCCTTAACCTTCTGCAATACAGAACATTTGGGTTTTGAACAGGTAAAATTTCAATCATAACACCACAACCATAACAGAAGCCTAATTATTAATCATTTTGTTTCAAATAGATAGCTTGATTCAAGAAAAGCATAGTACAGATTGAGGGAGTGCCTGTTACTTTACACTCACACATTTACATCCACCTCATCTTTTAATTTTTTTTACATTTTTTTTTAGAAATTTAAGAGGATCCAATTCTTTTTTTTCCCAATTAAGGGGCAATTTAGTGTGGCCAATTCATCTATCCTGCACATCTTTTTGGCTTGTGGGGGTGAGACCCACGCAAACACGGGGAGAATGTGCAAACTCCACATGGTCAGTGACCCGGGGCCGGGATTGAACTCGGATCTTCAGCGCCGTGAGGCAGCAGTGCTAACCACTGCACCATCGTGCCGCCCTTACATCCACTTCATCTTGTATTATCTTTCTGCCACTTTTTCATACTATCCTTTCTTTCTAAATCAGTGCCTCGCCCATACTGTGCATTTATTTACACTTTCCCATCTCTTCCTCTTTCAACTTGCCATGTGGTTACAATTGTAAAGACTTTGTTACTTAATGGTATCATTTAAAATTACCAGCAAATTCTATTGTTGATAACCTGCGTTTCATACTATTCACTACTAAAACCCCTATGACGGGTATTACAACTTGTGATGTATAGATGGCTAGCTAACTTAGCAGTTAATATTTCCAGATAATTACAGCTCAAAAGCTGAATTTTACTGGAACAGTATTGTAATTGGGTCACATCTTAATTCCACTGTTAACATATAACACAATTATTTTATTCTGACGGGTGTCCTTTATATCCAGGGGTAACTACAATGACACCTGAAATATTCAAAAGCTGCAATGAGCCAGTGTGTACAGCTATTGCTGTCTCTTCGCAGCTGTTAAACACATGGTTTACCTCATATCTCACTACGCTGTATTACACCTCGGGTACAAGCGAGTTGTTGGTGAGGTTACACCTCCACAGTGTGTTAATTGCAAATAAGACGTCTTCCATCTGTTCAATTCTAAATTCAGTTTTGGTGGGGGTTAAGGCGGGTGGTGGTGAGGGAGGTGCAAAGGAGTGGAGGGGGCCTTGACAGCTTCTCTGAAATTAGATCCTGGGGAGAAGTCATCACCTTTAAGAAACTGCTGAGAGTGTCAGTAGAAATAATGAAGAAGAGGAGGAAATACAAATCCTATCCTCCTTTCTGTAACTTTTAAATCCTGTACTGTGATATTAAAGGTGAACTGTAGTGTACAGTCATAGTGGTAGCAATATTAGCCATGCATTTGGTAAGTTTTCAGTAGAGGTTGTTGCTACTTGCACAGTATGCCCTTCAGTGGCATTAATAATGATGCAAAAACTGACAATTTACATGTTAAAATTAGCTGTAAAATTAAAAGTACAGCATTGCCTCCAGTAATGAAGTGGTTCTTATTGATACTTATGTAACTGCTATGTATCACTACCCAATGTAAATGTGGAATTTAATACACTTCTAACAATTAATTTTACACTAGTTGCTGAAATGTAGCACAATGTATACAATCATAATGAAGTGGATCTAACACTTTTTAAGGTTACCTTATTTTATGATTACCATAACTATCACAATAATTTGTATTTATATAACACCATAATATAGAAACGTCCAAGATATTTCAGTGACATAAACGTTGAAAAACAATTACAACACAAATTATCTATTTTAATCACAAATACTTAGTTATTAAAGACATCTAACCTAAAATAGTTCTTAGAAATAACTATCTAATGGAAACGTTGGCTGTTCAATATTTGAACTGTAGTGGTAATGTTGGGAATAGCATTAAACAGGAAATCAGAGATGCATATGATAAAATAATTATGGGTGACTTTAATCTACATACAGATTGGGTGAGTCCAATTAGTCACAGTAAATAGGGGAGGAATGTTTGGAGTGTATATGGGATGGTTTTCTGGACCAAGCGGTTTGAGGAACCAACAAGCAAACAGACCATCTTGGACTGGGTGTTGTGCAATGAGAAAGGATTAGTTGGCAATCTATTTTTGAGAGAACCCTTGGGGATGAGTGATCAAAATACAATATAATTCTTTATCAAGATGGTTAATTAGGTAGTTGATTCTGAAGCCAGGGTCCTGAATCTCAATAAATAACTATAATGGTTGAGGCATGAGTTAGAGATGATGGACTGAGAAACATTATTGAAAGGAAGGACAGGCAATGGCAGACATTCAAGGAATGAATAGGTGAACTTCAAAAGTTGTTTATTCCTACTTGGCGCAAGAGTAGAAAGGGAACGGTAGCCAAACCATGCGAAAAGCAGTTGAGACCAAAATGTTGTTTAATTTCAAGAAGGAATTAGATATAGCTCTTGAGGCTAAAGGGATCAAGGGATATACGGAGAAGGCAGGATCAGGGTATTGAGTTTAATAATCAGCCAATAAATGGTGGAGCAGGCTCGAAGGAGTGAATGGCCTACTCCTGCTTCTATTTTCTATCTATATTTCTATGCAATCCAATGGATAAGCTGTTCAAATGCAGCTGAAGACATTTTCAGGTTTACAATGCTGTTCTTTCATTTCCCCCCATCCCCTACCATCTGGCCTGGGCTTGCAAAATCCTACCAACTGTCCTGGCTTGAGACAATTCACACCTCTTTAACGTTTGATTATCCCTCGCTCCAGTTGCTCTGTCTGGACCTGTAAAGACTTAATTGCCTGCAAAGACTTGCATTCAAAGTATTGTCTTGCATCATTGACTTTGTCTATATATATGTTTCTGGAACCCACCTCTTCATTCACCCGAGGAGGGAGCTGTGCTCCAAAAGCTAGTGATTCGAAATAAAGCTGTTGGACTTTAACCTAGTGTTGCAAGACTTCTTACTGTGCTCACCCCAGTCCAACGCTGGCATCTCCACATCACATGCTTTCATTTGGCAGCTTTGGCATTTGTAATCACATTATTGAATGGATAATCACCTTTTCCAATCACAGCAGTGCCATTACTCACTTTTAGTAAAGACAGGTATAACTCAGGCTACAACATTTCATGAAGAATTGTAAAGAAGGCAATACAACTTTTATACTCTTCCCAAATGGCAGCACAGTAGCGTTGTGGATAGCACAATCGCTTCACAGCTCCAGGGTCCCAGGTTCGATTCCGGCTTGGGTCATTGTCTGTGCGGAGTCTGCAGATCCTCCCCGTGTGTTTTGTGGGTTTCCTCCGGGTGCTCTGGTTTCCTCCCACAGTCCAAAGATGTGCAGGTTAGGTGGATTGGCCATGATAAATTGTCCTTAGTGTCCAAAATTGCCCTTAGTGTCCAAAAGTGCCCTTAGTGTCCAAAATTGCCCTTAGTGTTGGGTGGGGTTACTGGGTTGTGGGGATAGGGTGGACGTGTTGACCTTGGGTGGGGTGCTCTTTCCAAGAGCCGGTGCAGACTCGATGGGCCGAATGGCCTCCTTCTGCACTGTAAATTCTATGATAACTCCAACCCATACTTCACACCTCTGCTCTGAAAGTGTAATTTAGGAAAATTTTCAAAATGTAGCCACCTCGCTCAAAACTGGAGAAGTTCTGGTCGTGGACACTTTCAGAATGATTACCCCAGCAACTTCAGTTTAACTTTGTGGTGGGGAAACATCTGGAAATAATAATGAGACAAAATTAATAGGCATATGGACACATGTGGATTAATTAAGGAAAATCAGCATGAGTTTGTTGAAGACAAATCATGTTGAACTAATTTGGAGTTTTGTGAAGAGGCAAGGCAGACAGTTGATGAGGACAATATTGTTGATGTTGTGTACTTGAACCTCCAAAAGGCATTTGGTAAAGTGCCATATAACAGACTTTTGAGAAAAGGTATAGTTCATGAAATAAATGGGACAGTAGCAACATGGATAGGAAATTGGCTGAGTGACAGGAAACAGAATCCCAGTTAATGCATGATTTTCAGACCAGGTGAAGGTTTGCTATGGAGGGGTCGGTGTTGGGACCCTTGCTTTACTTGATATATATTAATGGCCTAGACCTTAGTGAAAAGGGCATAATTGAATTTTTTTCAGATGGTATGAGTCTTGGGAGCATTGTGAACTGTGAGGAGGATAATAAAGAATTTCAAAAAGGCATAGTCAAGTTGATGGAATGAATGGACACGGATTGAAGGTAATTGGCAAAAGAAGCAATGGAGACATAAGGAGAAAGTTTTCACACAGCAAGTGGTTGAGGTTTGGAATGTTTTACCTGTGAATGTTCTGGAGGTCGGTTCAATCAAAGCATTCAAGAGATAATTGATTATATCTGAAAAGGAAGAGTGAACTGGGTTACGGGAGGGGGTGAGCACAGGGCAAGGGGAATGGCACTAGGTGGATCGCTTATTTGGAGAGCCAGTACTGACACGATTGGCCAAATGGCCTCTTTTTGTGCTGTAAAAATTCTGTGCGGTTCCATGGTTTGAAGCAAACAAAATATACTTTACCATATTGAAGTCAGATTCATAATTCTAACATTTAAAATTAACATGAGGTAAATATTAATTAGCAGGAAAATCGTGGTTTAGCACACCACACTGCCAATTTAATGGCAGATGCAACCAAGACAGAACACAGGCATTTGTCATCAACCAACCAAGATGTCACTGCCAGTCAAAAAATATTGCTGCAGCTGTCTCCCTTAGGGGGGATTTCAACTCTCCACTTTCAAAAGTCTAGCCTCAGAATTCCCTCAAAAGCCACTGGCTGTCTCAACTGCTCACCTTCCAATGATTCAATCTCTTCTCCTGAGACTAAGTTCCACGGGATTCACAAGGCTGCACACGCGCCTGTAATTACCAGCATAGTCCCAATTCTTTTGCAAAGCGTTAGCTTCACTAAGTTGACAGTACACCTGAATTTCTATGAACTCCAGTTTCCTGACCGCAATGATCTGTCAATGGCTCCCAAGGTTTCTTCGGAGCCCAAATCCTCTCCAGCACATAACCAGCAACCCTCCACCCGCTAGGGTTTAAATAAGTAAGAGGTGACTTGGTTGAAACATATAGATCCTGAGGGGTCTTGACAGGGTGGATATGGAACAGATGTTTCCTCTTATGGGAGAATCTAGAACTAGAGGCCACAATTGAAAAATAAGGAGATGTCCATTTAAGACAGAGGTGAGGGTTTTTTTTCTCTCAGAGGGTTGAGAGATTTCGGAATTCTCTTTCTGAAAGAGGTGATTGAACTGAGTCTTTGAATCTTTAAACAGGAATAAATAGATTCTTAATAAGCAAAGAGGTGAAAGATTATCTGGGATGGGCAGGAATGTGAAATTACATCAGCCATGATCTTATTGAATGGCAGTAAGAAGTCTTACAACACCAGGTTAAAGTCCAAATTTGTTTCAAATCACTAGCTTTTGGAGCACTGCTCCTTCCTCAGGTTAATGAAAAGGTAGGTTCCAGAAACATATATAGACAAAGTAAAAGATGCACGACAATGCTTTGAATGCGAGCATTTGCAGGTAATTAAGTTTTTACAGATCCAGAGATAGGGGTAACCCCAGGTTAAACAGGTGTGAATAGTCTCAAAACAGGACAGTTGGTAGGATTTTGCAAGCCCAGGCCAGATGGTGGAGGATGAAAGTGATGCGACATGAATGGCGGAACAGGCTTCCCGTGCCAGCCTCCCCGAATAGGCGCCGGAATGTGGCGACTAGGGGCTTTTCACAGTAACTTCATTGAAGCCTACTCGTGACAATAAGCGATTTTCATTTTTCATTTTCAGGGACAAATGGCTTCTTCCTGCTCCTAATTCATATATTCTTATGTTCTCAGCTCCCAGGACTTCACTAATCCACAACTGCCTGGAGACTGCTAACAGCTTTCAGGGCTTCTGTGAGCTATGAATAACACAAGGTCCAAACGGAAATGAACCATCACACCCAGCAAACACACAGATCAATTGAAAACAGATAACCTTCTTAAACTCCACCCATCCTCACACCACTGTAACCTTGCAGGGGTCACTGAATGCTTTTAAACTATTTACACTTTTCCAGACAGCATTTCTTTAAAAGCAGTGTAGACAATATGACCGTAAAGCTCCAATTGAGAGACCAAGCTTTGCCGCCGGGACTGAATAGTGTGTGATTCGTGTTCCCGTTGGGGGTGCTATTCGGTGAACAAGTCAGGACATAAAAATAGGCCAGCATTGTGCCAGCACGAATTCCCGGCTCAGCGGGCATTATAACCGCAGGGACCAGAGTTAGCGCCAAAGAGCCCGGCAGCTGGAGCTGTTTTTACGTGCTCCACTTACCACGCATAATTAGAAGATACAGTGCAGAAGGAGGCCATTTGGTCCATCGACTCTGCACCAACCCACTTAAATCCTCACTTCTACCCTATCCCCATAACCCAATAGCCCCTCCTAATCTTTTTGGATACTAAGGGCAATTTAGCATGGCCAATCCACCTAACCCGGAGCACCCAGAGGAAACCCACGCAGACACGGGGAGAATGTGCAGACTCTGCACAGACAGTGACCCAGCAGGGAATCAAACCTGGGACCCTGACGCTGTGAAGCCCCAGTGCTAGCCATGTGTGCTATTGTGCTGCCCGACATTCAATACAGCCACAAAGATGGCTCACAGAAGACCGGCAACCTCCCTTCTCTCGGGTTCAGGAGTCCGAATGGACCTACCTCTCCATGCCAGTGAGGAGAAGTGGGACACCCTCATCTCGAGAGTTGGCCGTAGACTCAAGCCTGCCCTCCCAAACAGCACATGGGAAGTGATGGCAGAGGCAGTCAGTGCTGCCAGCTTCACCATGAGACAACAGTTGCTGATCCTAAGGGTGGAGGTCACTGGTGAGTCCTCTGCCCTGAGAGGGGCAAAGAACCAGCGAGAGTTCCAAAGACCACGGTACAGGTGTCCTCTGGTGGGGGTGAGCTCTGCTAATCCACTGCTTCCTCTGCAGTGGGGCAGTGATCTCGAGGAGTGCTGACACCTAGTGGGCCCCTGATTGAGCTTGGCCACGTCCATCATCATGATGAAACAGCTGGGGTATGAAGTTGTTCAGAGGGGCGGCCTGGGTGGGCTCCCAGATGACCAGTGGCACTCTGAACATTTAAAGGACACAGGCAGCACTCAGCAGTGTGAGCAGCCAGAGGAGTGCATTTAAAACACACACTGCAGCAATGTCAGTCTGAGCCAGGTCCCCCTGATCCCGAAGGGATACCCCGGTCCATAGACTTGGAACCAAATTGTTCCCCGCCTGGGCAGCCCTCCCCCAAATTGTTCCCCGTCTGGGCAGCCCTCCCCGATTTTCTTTCTCGGCTTCCAGCGGTACGGTTTAATATTGCCCTTTGTCTTCATCAATCCTCAGTAAGTAAAATGTTTCAGGCTGATCATCTGCTACAGAACCCTGAATGCATTTTTGGAATTTCTCTTGCCATAGAAGGAAACGCAGAATCTTGCCCTGCTTAGAGTTAATGAATGCCACTTCATAAAGTTCTTGGGGGAAATTTGCTCGATCAAATAAGATGGTCGAAGCATTTCCTTGCTTTCTTGATTAAAGTTTTCCATTAATTGAATTTTGCACCCATACAGAATCCCACAGCAAAGCGCACATTCATTACGATCCTTTATTTAGATGCTACGGGCACGATTCTCAGGGCCCATTCGTCCCAGGCTCAAATCCCTTTATAACTGATAAATGTAAGGGCGGCACGTAGTGCAGTGGTTAGCACTGGGACTACGGCGCTGAGGACCTGGTTCGAATCCCGGCCCTGGGTCACTGTCCGTGTGGAGTTTGCACATTCTCCCCATGACTGCGTGGGTTTCAGCCCCACAACCCAAAGATGTGCAGGTTAGGTGGATTGGCCACACTAAATTGCCCCTCAATTGGAAAAAAAAATAACTGGTAAATGTTGTGTGAGGGCCATAACAGGATTTGCGCCGGCGAGATATCAGTTTGAGATCTTCCCGCTCTCCGCCTCACCCCACACCCTGTTGGCAATGTAATCAGGTTTACACCCTGATTACCATTAAATATTATTATATGGCTTAAATTTGTTGCTTCCAGCTGTGACGCCGGTGGGAATCACTACTGATTTCCAAAAGTGAAAAACAGTTGTGATGACCACACTGGGAGCATGGAAGTGAATGTAATCCCTGGGTGGTGAGGATCATGGCTGGGCACTGCCTGGGCCCTGATAGTGCCAACTCGGCAGTACCAGGTTTGCGGAACCCCATTGGAGGGGGGGGGGGGGGGGAAGAGGAGGGGGAGGGGGTCACCATGTTGGGTGGTGATGAGGGCGGGGGGGGGGGGGGGGGGGGGGGGGGGGGGGGGGTTTTGTTGTGTCTACATGGCAGACACAGATTTGGGTATCCCAAATGCCAGCGAAGATTGGGGAGCGGAGGGAAGGGGGTGGGTGGGTTGCATGATAGCTGGGTCACCCTGATGCTTGTGGTAATGTTGGGGTTGACCCCAGCCAAATACAAATGATGTTGCTGGGCAGTGAATAGCAGCTCTGTGTTCACCTTGCTGCCGAGTAGTCCCAATTGTCCTGGGGTGGGTGCTCCTGTGTTCACCTTGCTGCCAAGAGTCCCAATGTTACGGGGGGTGGTGCGTCGGTGTTCCCCTTTGCTGTCCGAGGGTCCCAATGTTCGGGGGTGGGTGCTGCGGTGTTCCCTTGCTGCCGAGGGTCCCAATGTCCGGGGGTGGGTGCTCGGTGTTCCCCTTGCTGCCGAGAGTCCCAATGTCCGGGGGTGGGTGCTGTGTTCCCCTTGCTGCCGAGAGTCCCAATGTCCGGGGGTGGGTGCTGTGTTCCCCTTGCTGCCGAGAGTCCCAATGTCCAGGGGTGGGTGCTGTGTTCCCCTTGCTGCCGAGAGTCCCAATGTCTGGGGGTGGGAGCTGTGTTCCCCTTGCTGCCGAGGGTCCCAATGTCCGGGGGTGGGAGCTGTGTTCCCCTTGCTGCCGAGTCCCAATGTCCGGGGGTGGGAGCTGTGTTCCCCTTGCTGCCGAGTCCCAATGTCCGGGGGTGGGTGCTGTGTTCCCCTTGCTGCCGAGAGTCCCAATGTCCAGGGGTGGGTGCTGTGTTCCCCTTGCTGCCGAGAGTCCCAATGTCCAGGGGTGGGTGCTGTGTTCCCCTTGCTGCCGAGTCCCAATGTCCAGGGGTGGGTGCTGTGTTCCCCTTGCTGCCGAGAGTCCCAATGTCCGGGGGTGGGTGCTCTGTGTTCCCCTTGCAGCCGAGAGTCCCAATGTCCGGGGGTGGGTGCTCGGTGTTCCCCTTGCTGCCGAGGGTCCCAATGTCCGGGGGTGGGTGCTCGGTGTTCCCCTTGCTGCCGAGGGTCCCAATGTCCGGGGGTGGGTGCTCGGTGTTCCCCTTGCTGCCGAGGGTCCCAATGTCCGGGGGTGGGTGCTGTGTTCCCCTTGCAGCCGAGAGTCCCAATGTCCGGGGGTGGGTGCTCGGTGTTCCCCTTGCTGCCGAGGGTCCCAATGTCCGGGGGTGGGTGCTGTGTTCCCCTTGCTGCCGAGAGTCCCAATGTCCGGGGGTGGGTGCTCTGTGTTCCCCTTGCAGCCGAGAGTCCCAATGTCCGGGGGTGGGTGCTCTGTGTTCCCCTTGCAGCCGAGAGTCCCAATGTCCGGGGGTGGGTGCTGTGTTCCCCTTGCTGCCGAGAGTCCCAATGTCCGGGGGTGGGTGCTGTGTTCCCCTTGCTGCCGAGGGTCCCAATGTCCGGGGGGTGGGTGCTCGGTGTTCCCCTTGCTGCCGAGAGTCCCAATGTCCGGGGGTGGGTGCTGTGTTCCCCTTGCTGCCGAGAGTCCCAATGTCCAGGGGTGGGTGCTGTGTTCCCCTTGCTGCCGAGAGTCCCAATGTCCAGGGGTGGGTGCTGTGTTCCCCTTGCTGCCGAGGGTCCCAATGTCCGGGGGTGGGTGCTGTGTTCCCCTTGCTGCCGAGGGTCCCAATGTCCGGGGTGGGTGCTCTGTGTTCCCCTTACTGCCGAGAGTCCCAATGTCCGGGGGTGGGTGCTCTGTGTTCCCCTTGCTGCCGAGTCCCAATGTCCGGGGGTGGGTGCTCTGTGTTCCCCTTGCTGCCGAGTCCCAATGTCCGGGGGTGGGTGCTCTGTGTTCCCCTTACTGCCGAGGGTCCCAATGTCCAGGGGTGGGTGCTGTGTTCCCCTTGCAGCCGAGAGTCCCAATGTCCGGGGGTGGGTGCTGTGTTCCCCTTGCTGCCGAGGGTCCCAATGTCCGGGGGTGGGTGCTGTGTTCCCCTTGCTGCCGAGTCCCAATGTCCGGGGGTGGGTGCTGTGTTCCCCTTGCTGCCGAGTCCCAATGTCCGGGGGTGGGTGCTGTAGTCCCCTTGCAGCCGAGAGTCCCAATGTCCGGGGGTGAGGGCCTTTAAATTCACTTTGAAATCAGAGTGCCAGATCTCTGAATCCCAGCTTTGCCGGCGGGTTTAGCCCCCTCACCCCAGCCAACCCAGTTGTATAATCTTCGCTATCACTATTAAATTACAGAGTGCCATTTGATCTGGGTAGAAAATGCAGCTGTGAAAGCAGCGAGTTTAACACTGCACTTCCCGCTCCATCCAGCACTCGGCAATTTTAGGAAAATTCTGCCTTTTGGATTTCTTGGAATTAAACTTAGCCCAATGACACAATAAGAGTTTATTTTAGTTTAATTAGTGCCTGGATCAAGAACCTTCTCATCAGACATTGTGAATCAGTGCATTTAATTTCATCAGAGTCTCAATGTGTATGTGCATACTTTTCACTCCAATTACACCCATCCAAAAGTGGCAGATTGCACCAAGTTTGTTTTGCATTCTCAATTCCCCACCCTAAACTGCAAAAAAACACATATGGTTCAGCTAACTAGTTCCTGCTTCACACACTTGGTAGATTTTGTTAACTTATATTTTTGTTACAGATTGGAAGAATATTGGGTTTGCATTTCATGATTATGGTCACAATTTTATGGAAATAGTAGATCAATGAGTCTTGATTAATATTAATACCGTTCTTAACCAAGTAACTAATTTTATATCTTTGTGTTTTTATGAAAAACAAAGTTCAGGATATAGTAAGTTATATCACAGCACCGTGAATTTAAATGAATAGCTACAGTAAGACTCTTTCAATGTACCAAATATTCACTTGCATGTGCAGTCTATTAATGTTTGTGGTCTGGTGTCATTCATTAGGTTATTATATGGTACAATAAATTACTTGGATTTCTAATAACCTGCCTAGTAACTTGAAATGCACATTGCTCAACATTTGAATGTGAAAATGTCTCCCTCTTCTGTCAAGAAGTGGCACAAATTTGATAGTTATAAAATACGAATTGAAACAAAACTGTAAGATTTTGCAGAGTTCACTATGCGTTCCACACTCCCTCTTAATATTGTTACTCTCATCTGATTAGCTTATTGTCTGGTATCCCCTTTAATATCGTTATTCTCATCTGATTAGCTTATTGTCTGGTATCCCACTTAATATCGTTATTCTCATCTGATTAGCTTATTGTCTGGTATCGGTTATCACGTCCCCATTGTGGTTAAACCTAAAGCTAAGAATACAGACAGCCTCAGTTGCTGCAGGATTATTTTGCAATATGCGGTTTCAACTGCTGAGGTTTGTGAAGTAAGCTTTAACCCCAAATTGACTGGATACAATGGTCCCAGCAAATTTTGCAATCAAGTGTTGTTCTTTTCTATATTTCCATATTGGGCACCAATTTCACGCTAAACTACAATTCTCCGCCACCCCGACAGGGGCGTGAATGCGTTCCACTCCGCACGTACAGTAAACGCCATTGGCATATCATTAGCGGACCTCACCTGGTATTCTCCAGGGCCTCCGCGATTCTCTGCCTCCACTGGGGGGTATTTCCGATGGCTTTATGCTTTTAAAATTCAGGAAACAGGTGTCGTGGCTGATGAGGGAGAGGAGGTAGGACACGGAGAGGCCCGTCCGTGGGCTGCCGGTCCTGACACTGGCTGGGCAGAGGGTCCCTGTCAGGGCTACCCCCGACGGGACTTGGGTGTTGTCCAGGCTGGACCTCCATTGCCACAGCCCGCAAGGCAGTCATCCTGCTGTGCACCCCACTGTTAACCCACCTTGGTACCTGGTTCTGCAGAGTATGATGGGCCGTATGGATCTGTGTCCGATACCGGACAGTATGCACGACGCCTTCGTCCTGGCACACTCGACGTTTCCTGGCCTCTTTGAGGTGCACCCCCGGCTGGGGGGTTGGCTCCTGGGCAACAGGGGCTTTTCACTGCAGTCCTGGCTGATGACGCATATCCCGAGGCCACAGACTGATGCAGAGACACTACACGACGACTCCCATGCCGCAACCAGGGGCATGATTGAGCAGTGCTTCGGCATCGTGAAGATGCGGTTAGGTGCCTGGACCACTCGGGAAGAGCTCTTCAGTTGTATTGGGCAGGTCGCCTGCTGCGTCCTCCACAACATCGCACAGCAGAGGGGCGATGTGCTGGAGGAGGATGATGCCAGCCTCGTCCGACGAGGAGGATGCGGGGGAGGACGAGGATGGACAGGACATGGAGTCTAGGATGGCACGCGAGGCGGCACGTTTGAGACAGAGCCAACACGAACGATTCTAATCACCTTTAGTTCACCGACTGAGGGGACTAGCCAGGGGCACGGACACCCCATCTCCCCCACCCCCCCCGCACCCCCCAACTCCAGCAGACCACCCGCCGTCTGCAACCCCTTCCGTGATACATACCTGCCACCCTACAGGGTGCGGGCTCTGTGTTAGCAGTAACAGTGGGTCTGGTCCATGGGATGAAGGTTCATGACAACCTGTGCTCTGGTGCTCTGCATTGTTTGACAACATCTGATTCCTGCCCAAAGTAGCACTTTCCACCGTTCACCTGGGTCATCCCTGCATGCGAGCTGGTTATTCCGTCACATGGTCCCATCGGTTCCTTGGGGTGGCGGAAGTGGAGACGAATGGGGAGTGGGGATGGGGTGAGACAACTGAATGGTGAGGGCTAGCTGAACTGCGGTCCCTGAGCCAAGTCCATCACAATGTCCAACCAGGGGCTGGTTTAGCACAGGGCTAAATCGCTGGCTTTTAAAGAAGACCAAGCCAGGCCTGCAGCACAGTTCAATTCCCATACCGGCCTCCCCGAACAGGCGCCAGAATGTGGCGACGAGGGGCTTTTCACAGTAACTTCATTTGAAGCATACTTGTGACAATAAGCGATTTTCATTTCATTTCATTTTTCATGTCCGTCAATTCACGGCACCCCCCCCCCCGACCCAATGTCCCTCTGTGGCCAAACCAGACCAGCCCACCCCTTACACTCTTCTGATAGAGCACCGAGGCAGGTTGTAAAATTGCGTACAGGTGTTTATTGTGGCATACATTTTATGCCACAATCACAAAATTGTGTCCTGCACCTGTGTCAACTTAACTGGTGTCCACTTTCCTTACGGGCCCTAATGCTACATGTAGGTGGATCCCCAGATGGTGCATCAGGAGTAGGGGAGGCCTGCTCGGATTCCCACCTTGCAGCCCTTTGGGGGGGTCGCCTTCTGGGACGACTAGGCCCAGCTGCTGCTTGCTTGTCCCAAGTGGCATGTTGCCACCCTGTTCTGCCTGCTGCCCACCAGATGCACCAAAGACAGGAGAGGTGGGGGTCAGAGGTAGTGTGTTCTGGCATCTCCCCTGCGGGAGTCACCAGCAGGGGCTCTATCACCTCTTCCTCCCTTGGGGTGCGTGCCCGATGGCCCCCCGGGCTACTCACAGTTGCAGAGCTAACCCCTGAGGCTCTCCCATCATCTGGCGCTGCCAGTCCTGGAGGCCCGCTGCCGTCTCGGCCAGGATATGCATGCTTGCAGCCATGGTGCACAGGGATTGGACCAACTCCCTCTGTGCCTGTGCCACGTCATCCAACACTTGGGCAATGCCACTGATGTTCTCAGCCATGGCCCAGTGACTGGGCCACGCTCAGGAGTGCCGCTACAATGTCCCAGGTGGCTCTGGCACATGGCTGCCTGTGAGGGGGTAGCCCTGTCCTGGGCCTCGACCGCCGCCTGCACAGATTGCTCCAAGCCTTGGCCATGACTGATCCATAGTTAAGAACCCTCACCCCCAAGACCTCCACTGCGGCACCGCCTGTGCATTGTTTGCCTGGGTGGCACACATGGCCAGCACCACCTCCTGCTCCTGAAGGAGGTTGACTCCTTCACCAGCAGGTGCTGGATGCTTGCCGACAACCACCTCATGTAGTCCCTGGCTCTGCGACTCCACAATCAATGGGACTGTCCATTCCAGAAGCCCGAAACCCGGCACTTGGACGGCAGCTCGTCCCTGGGGTCAGCCCATCCTCTGACCGACCGTCCCCTCTGGAGTTCCTACCTCCACCTGCTGCACCGGAGCATGTGTTTGGTGCACACCAGAAGTGTCCCAGGAGCCTCCTCACTGAAGTGCCCAACCGAGGAGTCTCTAGGATAGTGGAGGGTGTTGGGAGACAGCTGTGACGGGAAGTCAGTGTCATCCTCAAACTCAAGCTCTGGAGTGTCCCGAGTCTCAAGTCTATGGACCAGCCTTGTCGGTGTCTCTGTCGCTGTTCAGCACCTGGGGCTATGGCTGGGGGCGGGGGACACCAGAAGGGCCCACCCCATTACCAGCAGCTCCTGGAAGACACAAGACAAGATGCATGACTAGACCGCGGGCCGGGTGGGGAGTGGGTGTGGTATGAGGGCAAGGGTGAATGTGGGGGTGGTGTGGGTGTGATGGTGGTGGTGGGGGGGGGGGGGGGGGGGGGGGGACATACAGAATCGCAACTCATCAGCGTCTCACTTCCTTGCTCGTGCCGATCTCCACCCCAGCAACTGCTCTTTCCTCAGGCCCACAGACCACGTCCAGAGCCCGCTGCTCGGCTATGGTGCGGGGCCACAGGTCCAATGGTCCCTCTTCAGTCTTAACCCGCTCCCAGCGGTTATGGGCCGCCTTCTCCTGGTGGGGGTGTAACAGAAAACGACAGTGTTAGACAGTCCAGCTCATGCAGTCCAGGGGGTGGAGAGTGGTGGCTTCAGTGGCCAGGGCACCCAGCCACGGCGGCCGGTATGGGTGCCAGTATGTGGAGCAGGGTGGAGGATTGGCTGCCTGCCAGGTGGGGGTGGGGTTATGGGTGTGTGGAACAGGGGTTGGTGCCAGGGGCATGGCGTTGCCTTCTCATCCTGGCCACCCTGAGGTTGAGCTGTTTCTTCTGGCACTGCTGGCTGGTCCGGACAATGTTGCTAATGGGGCTTCCAGCTTTTGCCACGTGCCCAGGCACAGCGAGCGGCAGCGGCTGGGATACGGGGCGGCCCGCCTCTCCTCCAAGGCGTCCAGCATGGTCTCATGCTTGGCGTCCTTAAAACAGGGTGCCGTTCTCCTCACTATCTTGTTGGCATGAATGGAGTGTGTGGGGAGTGCAGTCTGTATATGTGGCTGCAGCTCGTCAGCCTCCTGTGAGTCGATCACAAATCCAGCAAATCCCACTGTTTCTCATTGGAATCGATTGTATTCCACGTGGCACTTGTGCTAGTTCCTCAACAGTGAGTTGAAACAGTCCAGGTTCGGCGCCAGTTTTACTGTCGTAGAAGTCCATGAATCCTTCGCCGGCGTTAACATTTAGTCTCAGAAACAGAGAATTCCGCTGCATGTCTTCAACTTTTCTGGGAAGCGATCGATAGATATCCTTCAAAGCAGTGCATTAAATCTTCCAAACCTTCCTGGAGTAAAGGTTTCTCATGAGATCAAAGCATTGTGGACCCAGGGTAAACTTTAGAAAAGGATTTTAAATGAGGGAGTTATGCCCCATGGGGTTAGCAGTGGTTAGCTCGAGGGAACAGTGGCTTAGTTAAGTTGGCATCTATATTATGGATGCCTCAAGAATCAATTTTCAAGAATAAGTTGGTTAGCAATATAAATTGTTTTTTGAACAACACTAAATTTTTATGGGACCACAGCTTCCTGGCTCCCCAGCATCGAATTGAGGGTAGCCCAAAGATGCGCGAGGGAATCCCTTTTGGAAGAACACTAATAAGGGTTTACCCAGCAATTGTCCAGAAGGCCCTACATCCTCTGGACGATTGCTCGAGGTTGTGAACCATCAGACAAAGCCAATTAAATCGCTAAATTCGTAAGGTTCTGCAAGTTTTACACTCATTGTTACTCTGAAAGATGAGGGGAAAAGAGCACATTTTTGATTGTAACTTCAGAGTAACTATTTGAAAAAAATGACTGAACGCCTCATGGTACACCCCCAGAGGGGACCCCCACAACCAAGTATTCCATGGTATTCCCAAACCCACAACACCCACCAGCGCGGGATTCTCAACCCCCACCTCAACCTGATTCCTTTGACCTGGCCGAGCCCGACCTCCCCATCTGAACAATACCCTGCAATCCCCAAACCAGCCACACTCCTGCACTCACCACCAATATCCAACTCCACCTGTTTGAACCCCCCCCACCCAGTCTCTCTCCCTCCCCGCCAATGTCTGAACTCCCACATCCCATTCACGCACCTCAGAACATTATCTTCCCCCTTTCAATGGAACCTTTAAACGTTCCTGCTTTATGGAAACTAGTCCTCCTTTGCTCTGCTCCTTTTGCACTTCGCCGCTGGAGCAGTGGACGCATTTCGCTTCTTTTGTCAGCCCCAGCCTGAGTCAGGAAGGTCAGGCAAGACAGGTGCTTTCCATTTTAAGCATTGGCGAGTCGCTACGAGTGACAATCCGCCGCCGTTAGCCACTCCAATGAAGTTATGGGTTATTAAGTTACATTCAGAAACTGAAAATTTGCGAAGGATGCCAAACCAAGAGCAGCATTTGCTATTCAACTTGTATTTTTCCTCCCACAATTTCTCAATCTTTATTCCTAAGATTTTTGATGCAGATTTATTGACTAATTTGACTGTCATGACCTTCATTTCTTTCTAAACAAAGGCTAGCTTTGACATTGGTGTTAGAACAGCAAAATTTGTAATTCAAATCAAACTACTTATTAAATGGACTTTTGTCAAAAGCAATTGGAATTTAAATTATACCATGAATGATGAAAATAAATCTTTAAGATAGAGTCACCTGCAGCGATAAGTCACCTGTAGCGATGAAGACTACAAATTGGGTGCGAAATGCAGGTTTTAACTGGGATAGTTACAAAAGGAAATGCACGTTTAGCTGAAAATCATTTCATTTGTAACACCATTCCAGAGCAGTGTATAAAGCAACCCTTCTTGGTCCCATATTTATAACAATTGACTCAATCACATCAACAGAAGTTAAATAGGTTAGCTGTCAGGGCACAAAATAGTTAATGATACCACTTTATTGCAATCCTGAAAGCTCAGTAATCACACAACATACACAATGTTGTCAACACCATAATGGTTTTCCATAAACTTTGATACGGGACAAAAACAACGAACACAGCCTTTCTATACTTTGGAACTACTTAAACCAGACAGCAGACTTCATTAACAGTTACCTAGATACCCTGTACACATTAAGAAAGCCATGATGTGGAGATGCCGGCGTTGGACTGGGGTGAGCACAGTAAGAAGTCTTACAACACCAGGTTAAAGTCCAACAGGTTTGTTTCAAACACAAGCTTTCGGAGCACGGCTCCTTCTTCAGGTGACATTAAGAAAGGACAGCATAAGGATTAGTTACATAATTTTACCATTGTATTACAAGATAGTGTCCTGATCTCCCAGACAAAAATTAAGTTTCCTAAAAGCTGCAAAACGAGGCTATCATATTCGGGACAACTTTTAATTATTGTACATCTGATGGAAAATCCCAAATTATCATAACAATGCTTTGCAGCTGCACTAGATTGTTCTGCATTCTGTTTATAAGTCAGAATTGAATCTGATTTTCTAAGATCTTTAGGTAGATGTGGCAACCATTTTTTGTCCTAAAGTGGCTTATTAAAACAAAACCACTGATGTAATCAGGTAGGTTCGCCATGATTACTCATTTTCTTACTCAATTACTAATTAGAACATGTCATGAAAACAAATTTGATAATAGTGATCAGGAATCAATTTCTGCTACTTAGAAATGCAGCTATGCAACAATTCAAACTCTGAGGTAGCTTTAATAATATTAACATCTCTACAAGTTACATTCAACAAACAGTGATTGTGAAAAATATAAGTATATGAATCGAGCCTGCGAAAGACAGGACTGGTGATATCTGTGACATGAGAAAACCAAAGTAAGAATGCTTTTGGTCTGAAATTATGGTAGATCAACACCACAGATTTTCCCCCCAACATTGCTGTGATGCAAAACGCAACAACTATGATTATAAAAAGCTTTTCAAAACATGACCGTAATTTATACATCCAAGATTCAGATCAAAGAGAAACTCGTGGCAAAAAGAATGTATCAACTTAGACCACAAAACATAGGAGCAGAATTAGTCTATTCGGCCCATCGAGTCCGCTCCGCCATTCAATCATTGCTAATACGTTTCTCATCTAGATTCTCCTACCTTCTCCTCATAATCCATGAACCCCGTATTAATCAAGAACCTATCTATCTCTGTCTTAAAGACACTCAGTGACTTGGCTGCATAGCCTTCTGTGGCAATGCGTTCCACAGATTCACCACCCTCTGGCTTAAGAAATTCCTCCTCATCTCTGTTTTAAAGGATCGTCCTTTCAGTGAGGCTGTGCCTTTGGGTTTTAGTTTCTCCTGCCAGTGGAAAGATCCTCTCCTCGTTCACTCTATCTAGACCTCTCAGTGTTCTGTAAGTTTCAATGAGATGCCCCTCATCCTCCTAAACTCCATTGAGTACAGCCCCAGAGTCCTCAACCGCTCCTCAGATGACAAGTCTTTCATTCCGAGGATCATTCTTGTGAACCTCCTCTGGACCCTTTCCAAGGTCTCCCCATCCTTCCTTGGATACAGGGCCCAAAAGTGCTCACAATATTCCAAATAGGGTCTGACCAGAGCCTTATACAGCCTCAGCAATACATCCCTGCTCGTGAATTCTAGCCCTCTCAAAATGAATGCTATCATTGCATTTGCCTTCCTAACTGCCAACTGAACCTGTATGTTAACCTGAACAGAATACTAAACTAGGACTCCCAAGTCCTTTTGTGCTTCCAATTTCCGAACCCTATTCCCATTTAGAAAATAGTCCATGCCTCTATTCTTCCTACAAAGTGCATAATCTTACATTTTTCTACATTGTATTCCATCTGCCACTTCTTTGCCCACTCTCCTAGCCTGTTCAGGTTCTTCTACAGCCTCTCTGCTTCCTCAACACAACCTGTCCCTCTACATATCTTTGTATTGTCTGCAAACTTAGCAACAATGGTCTCAGTTTGTTCCTTCAGGTTATTAATGTATATCATGAATAGCTGTGGTCACAACACTGACCCCACAGAACACCACTTGTCACCTGCTGCCATTCTGAAAGGGACCCCTTTATCCCCACTCTCTTGCTTTCTACCTCTCAGCCAATCCTCTATTCATGCCAGTACCTTGCCCCTAACATCGTAGCTCTCTTGTTATTTGGAAACCTCCTGTACGGCATCTTGTGAAAGGCCTCTGGAAATCCAAATACATCACGTCCACTGGTTCTCCTTTGTCTAACTTCCCCGTTAACCGAAGGAACTCTAACAAATTTGTCAGGCATGACCTCCCCTTGATGAATCTGTGCTGAGTCAGTCCTATTTTACCATGCACGTCTAAGAACCCCACAATCTCAGCCTTAATAATAAACTCTAATATCGTGCCAACTACAGAAGTCACACTAATCGGCCTATAATTTCTGGTCTTCTGCCACCCTCCCTTCTTACATTAGTCATTTTCCAATCCTCAGGACCCTCCCTGCCTCCAGTGATTCCTGAAAAATCATCACCAATGTCTCCACAATCTCCTCAGTTATCTCCATCTGAGCGCTGGGGTGTTGTCCATCCGGTCCAGGTGATTCATGCACCTTCAGACCATTCAGCTTCCCCAGCACCTTCTCCTCAGTGCTGGCGACTTTACTCACCTCTTCCCCCTGACTCTCTTGAAGTTCTGGTATGCCACTGGTGTCTTCCACTATGAAGACTGATGAAAAGTTCCTAATCAGTTCCTCTGCCATTTCTTGTTCCAATTACTATTCTCCGGCCTCATTTTCCAGTGGACCAATGTCCATTCTTGCCTCTCTCTTACCGTTTATATAATGAGAAAAAAAATCTTGCAATCTTCTTTTTACTAGCTAGCTTACACTCATAATTCATCTTTTCCCCCGTTATTGCTTTTTTAGTTGTCCTCTGATTGCTTTTAAACGCTTCCCAATAATCCTCATCACGTTGTATGCTTTTCTTTTGCTTTTATGCTGTTCTTGACTTCCCTTGTCAACCATGTTCCTGGTTCTCCACTAAGCATGTTTCCTCCTCCTTGGGCTGAATTTCTGCTGTGCCTCCCGAATAACCCTAAATACTCCTGCTATTGCTGTTCAACTGTCTTTCCTGCTAGGCTCCCCTTCCAATCAACTCTGGCCAGCTCCTCTCTCATGTCTTTGTCGTTACATTTATTCAATTGTAAAACCGTTACATCTGATTCCAGCTTCTCCCTCTCAAACTGCAGAGTGAATTCTATCATATTGTGGTTACTGTCCCCTGAGGGTTCCTTCACCTTAAGTTCCCTAATTAAGTCAGCCTCATTACATCTCCCCAAATCCAGAATTGCTTGTTCCCGAGTGGGCTCTACGACAAGCTGCTCCAAAAAAACCATCTCGTAGGCATTCCACATATTCCTTTCCTTGGGATCCACTACCAACCTGATTTTACCATTCCACCTGCATATTGAAGTCCCTCATGATTATTGTAAAATTGCCTTTCTTATATCCTTTTCTATCTCCTGATTTATTTTCTGACCCACATCCTGACTACTGCTCGAGGGCATTTACATTCACACCCTTAAGGGTCGTTTTTCCTTTGCGATTCCTCAACTCTACCCACACAAATTATATGTCTTCCGACCCTTCTTGCTATTTATTTATTTCTTACTAACAATGCAACTGTCTGTCTTTTCGATAGGACACATATACTTGGATATTTAGATCCCATCTCTGATCCCCTTACAGCCACGTCTCTGTGATGCCCACAACTTCCTGCCCACCAATTTAGCAACAAGCTCATGTAGGTACAACAGCCTCAGTCCTGCGTTGACTGCTCCCATCCCCTTCTCATAGTTGTCTCCTTTTTTGTGCTGTGCCTGAAGTTAAGATTCCTGCTGCTTTCTATACTCTCTGCTCTATTGTGTTCGGAAACCTTACTAACCTCTCCTGAGCCTTTGGCCCCTTTAACTCATTTAAAGTCCTCTAATCTGCACTCTCACCTTCTCTTTCAACTTTGATTTTCTAATTTTCCAGACAATTGAACCCTCCCCCCACTATTTAGTTTAAAGCCCTAGTTCTGCGATTCTCCAGGGCTCTGGTCCCAGCTTGATTCAGGTGAAGACCGTCCCATCGGAACAGCTTTCTCCTTCCCCAGTACTGGTGCCAATGCCCCATGAATTCAAATCCATTTCTCCCACACCAACCTTTGAGCCACGCAGTTACCTCTTTAATCTTATTGATCCTGGTTAGGCAACATAACTTTTGAAAGGAAAGGAGTATCTGTTTACATGACTACTTTTAAGTGGTAGCTATAATAAGCTTCATGTGTCAAACCTTAAATGTTTACTGGAGATGTGCAATAGTTACGACCGTTCACTTTCTAACATCTCATCAAAGTAGGCAGATCAGTACAATAGCAATTAATTTACATTCCACAATGTAAATTTATACTTTGGGTAAAAAAGTGTTGTGGAAAGATGTTATTTACAAATAAACTTATTAACGGGGTTTAATTTCTCTACTGCCAGGGAGGTTGTGGAAGCAGATATGTAAACGGAATTCAAAAGGCATCTCAACAAAACATGGATAGGCTGGGTATAGAGAGATACGGCACGAGGAAGTGCTGAGGGTTTTGGCCAAGGGTGGTATCATGACCAGTACAGGCTTGGAGGGCTGAAGGGCCTGTTCCTGTGCTGTATTGTTCTTTGTTCATTGGCTACAAAATGCTTTTGAGACATCCGGTTGTCATGAAAGCACCAGATACATACAAGTTTGTCTTTCTTTATTTCCTTTAAACATATGCTTCCACCTTGATTTTTGCTTAGAAAAGTGGAACGAATACTGTAAAAGCAAAATGTTAAACATGAAATACAAATACTTCTGTCCAAAATTTCCTCTAATCTTGTGCTCAAACAGCATTCGTAAAGCATAGTTTTGTTAGCACAAAGGATTGAGGAAATTTGCATGCCAGTGACTTAAACTAATTTTTAAAGAGATCCCCAAGTTTGCTTCAATTTCTTGTGCTGATCCAGCAAAAGCTTTGCTTACTGCTGCTCATAACATGATTCCACTACCATACAAAAGACCAGAGAAGGCAAACTTTCACATTAATACCAGAACTGGCCAGGCTGTAAATTAAGTTTTTAATAAATTTTAAGTACAGCAGAACATAAAGTCAGCTTAAACATGTTGTGTCTAATTTGCATTAACAATGGTTTGATGGCTACAAACTTTAATTATCATGCATAAAGAAGGACTAAAAGAAATATAACCACAGATACATGCTTTCCTTGAGACTTAACAGCTTGTGCTGAATCTGTTCGTTTACGATGGACTTTTTTTATGTTCCAAATATCATTCAGCACCATCAGCATAAAAAAGTGTAAATTTTGATTTAACCTACCAGTTACACCATTCATGGGAATTTCGGGCCTATTTATTAAAATTAAAACTTGTAGTGACAGAAATATGAAATATTCATGCAAATTCTAGACAATTTACAAGTTGTTTAAAAGTAGCAGTCGAGATGTGGGCTTTTGTGTATTTCTTATTTTGCAGTCTTGGGAGACTAAACACGACATTGTAGCATTTAATACCATGTAGAATAATTTAAAGTAAATTTCCTGAGTAGACAAGTTTGCACCACCAGTTTTAAGGACATTTTAGTGCAAACAATGTGGTAAAGTTATTTAAAAAGCAACAAACAAGTAACACTTACATATTTATCATCTGTAAATCTATTTTAATAAGCATCTGACATTGTTGACCTTCTTGTAGCCCTTCTTTCCAATATGTGAATCCTGTCGGTGCTCAATGGAATAAAAAAACATCAGCAATAACCCAAGCTAATGCTGGAGAGTCAGTATGGTAAAACACCATTCATTTTTTCTATCATATAACAAAGAGGCGTAGTCAAAAATGTAGGTGCAAACAACATTCATTTGAATTCACTGTCTGAAAAACATTATCAATTTGTACTAGATGGATCTAAACCTTTAATCTGCATAGGCTAATTATTCTGCCACTGTTTTTTTTTAATATTGATAATTAATGTTACAAATATTGCAAAGTTTTCACATTACACAGACAGGACCGGACTATTTAATAGCCCAAAAGTATTTTGTTTCCTACAACTGAGTCAGTTGTATCTCCCTTTAGCTGTCTCCTCCCCCCCATACCTTAGAAAACATCTAAACCGCATTATCTTTAACAATAACAAACTTAATACATTTGTGGTAGTATATACACAAAGACAAGTAACATTTCAAAATATCTGTAAACTACAAATTGCTAATGATCCCTTTAAAACCGTTATCAACAAAATTTAAGGTGTTTCTTGTCGTTATTGTAAAAATCTAATCGCTGTACAGCAGCCTTATGGTTTACATCCACAGGTCTCATAGCATCAGAGGTGAGGCAGTGCCATATTGATGACTTTCATCCACTGTGCTTTTACAAATGTGCTTTCCACATCTCTTGTGAAAGTTTGCTACGTGACTTGACAATTTTCAGTAAAGTTTTACCAGTTGGCTTTGACAGCTTTAATGTCAGTCACCAGATTCTGCGCCAGGCAAATTCCAAAAATCTGAAAGGAACAAATCAAATAAACACACAATTCATTACTATTCCAATTCCTGTAAGAAAACCAAACATTGAGATGATCACTTCATTAGGCTATGTAACTATATACTGATTCTGCCCATGCAAATAAAAATTAATTTATAAATGCAGTGTCCCCCTCCCCATCAAACATTAAGCTGTCTTTTTTTTTTAAGTTGGGTAACATGTTTAGTTTCATCTTTTTTATTTTTGAATTGTGTTTTTGTGTAAATTGCTTACTTGTAATAAAGCAATAGCAATGAAGATTCCAGCAACCACTATTAAGTTTTCCTGCAGCCACTTCTCAAACTGCCCAACACATCCTTTGGTATAAATATAATCTTGTTGATCTATTTCCTATAACAACAAAAAAAAGTACATGATTTGATTGTGACTCTTGCAATGTAACACAAATTCAATCTCAATTCATTGTAGTTGGCAACAGTTCACTTACCGGGTAATTAGAACAAGAGTTTAGTAGAATTAAATCGATAAATTACTGAATTCCTCAATTTCTAAAAAGTTAGACATTTCACTTTTTCCTATGGTTAAGATTTAGCTATCTGGCACTAAACAGGTCTGAAGGAACTATAAAACAGTGCATTATGCTTCAATAATATCCTTCCCTTTCTATCAACTAACACTAATGAGGCGATGATCTAATGGCCATGATGCTCAGCATCATAACAACAGCAAGAGAATTGATGGATGATCTGTGTTGGAATGTCAAAACATGTCTGAAACGTTTGATCAAATTATCAATTTTTTAAAAAATCAGTAAATTACGCAATAGAACATGTAAATAAGTAACAGTTGTCTGTTGCAAAGGATCCAAAATGAAAATGTCAATTTCTTCTTGCAATTCCACACACATCTTTGAGAGTGCGATTGAAGGAAAAGGGATGAAAACAGAAACGGATAAGCTGGATCACACAATCTTCTCTGCTGATTTTTGTCAGGCTTGTTTATTTAAAAATATATTATTTAGCTTAGTTCTGTGAATTCATTTTTTGTAATAACATTAAATGCAAGTATTGGTGTAACCTAATCATTACTGAGAAGTAAGGCTGTATACAAATGAAGGTTTTGTGGATTTAACCTAAAGTTAAGTGAGGAACTGTGTATTGGCACCTTCTAATAGCCATTGTGTATTTATGGATGTAAATTAAACTGTATTAAACTAATTCGACAGGCCTCCATCCTGTCCACACGAGTGATTTATTCTGCAAAGTTATTACAGTCTGGCGACAAGCATGAGATCATCGATTACTCAGCTGAAGAAAAAAGCCCACGTAAATTCCCGCGAGAGAAAATGGGTCTTGCTGACGAGATTTGTTTTTTCAGATTCTCCCTGTCGTTGAATGACAAGGTTCCTGCCCAGAAAAGTCAGGAACCTCATTTAAATAAATTAGAATGTCATTAAAGGATTTCCCCATCGTATCATCCCCCAGTACCCGAGGCAGTGCCGAGGGAAGTGGCAGGAGTGGGCCCTCTGGAGAGCTCCACTGGGGAGAGTTTCCCTTTATCTGTGGGGGTGAGTCCTTCATGTGTGTGGGGTGGTTGCGGCGTCGGCGTAGTTTCCCTTTTTTTAAAAATCTGATACCAGCTCAGATTCCTGCCGTTGTTGGTTTGTTTCAAGCCCACCCTGCCAGCATTTTGTTTTTTGCACAGAGTGCTGCACAATGTGGCAAAAAACCCAGCTGTGCAGCTAGCGCCAGACTGCCAGTTCTCATGCCTCATGCTGCAAAAAAGGGCAAAGTCCACCATCGGAGAAGTCCTTAACTAACCAACAAAGGGACTTCAGTGTTCTTTTGTTGAGGAGAGGCTTAAAAATCAGTTCTAAAGAAAAAAGGTGTGCGTAAACAGATATGGGACAGGTGTTCAAGTTGGCTGGATCAACAAGAATTATTTGGGTGACTTGAGGAACGCTGTCACGCTTAAGAGCTTTTCAGCGCACATGCAGAGTATTTAAGGTGTTTTTCACCGCTAATAATATCCTCCAAGATCCTGATAACCTAGCTGTCAACCAGACAATTTTGGAAAGCAAAAGAGCAATATTTTTCACTGAAGCAGACCCAGAAGCTGGTATTAAAAGTTTAATGATTTCATGAAACCATTGTTGTTTGTCATAAAAACCCATCTGGTTCACTAATGTCCTGTAGAGAACGAAATCTGCTGTCTTTACCTCGTCTGGCCTACATGTGACTCCAGATCCACAGCAATGTGGTTGTCTCTTAACTGCCTTCTGAAATGGGCTAGCAAGTCACCCAGTTCAAGGGCAATTAGGGACAGGCAACAAATGCTGGCCTAGCCAGCAACACCCTTATCCCAGAGAAGAATAAAAAAAATACAAGATGCTCAAGGATGCCCAATAGAAATTTGCAGGGCATCATGGTCCAAGTAGCATTGGATGGCGTGCGGTAGACATGGATCGACATAAGGATACATCAGTTAGTGTGATTTCTGATGTGATATGATGCACACATACCTTTAATGAATACATTTTAAACAATTGTTAATCATTACACACTTTGACAGAATATGATGCTTCCAAAGAATCAACTAACCAGCAAAACTCAAGATATTTTGTGCAGGTTGTTTGCTGCTTATGGGTTTCCAGAGGAACAGGCCTCAAGTTTGGTTCATGAGAGTTTATACAAATCATGAAAATGGGATAAAACACTCGAGAGTTCCACTGTGTCAGCCTGCTTCCAATGGTCTGCACGGTACAAATTCTTGAGCATGCCCTTGTGAAGCAAATTTGTTTATTATATTTGTATCCAACATGCGTTTCCGTTGTATCACACAGGCTGGCAAACTTCCTGTTTACCTATCGTAATAAGGGCGGCACAGTGGTTAGCACTGCTGCCTCCCAGCCCCAGGGACCCTAGATCATTTCCAGCCTTGGGTGACTGTGTGGAGTTTGCACATTCTCCCTGTACCTCTGTGGGTTTCCACCGGGTGCTCCGGTTTCCTCCCACAGTCCAAAGAGGTGAACGTTAGATGGACTGGCCATGCTAAACAGTCTCTTAGGTTAGGTGGGTTTACAGAGATGAGGAATGTCAGCCTAAGTCAGGTGCTCTTTGAGAGGGATGTTGCAGGCTTGATGTGCCGTAAGTCCTCTTACTGCACTGCAGAGGGTCTATGATTCTGTGTAATACCCCTTAAACAATTACCAACATAATGCTAGCTGCGTTGTTTCTTAGAATACAAAGAAGAATGAGGTTTTCACTGCTGAAAGTTACACTTAGTGCAGTCAGTAAAAGAGAAACAATTGAGACGAGAGTCCTGATAGGGGTAGGGTGAGAAAAAGAAGTCTGAAGTTGAATGAGAAGATTAAAGTGAAGAAGTATGATTACAAGTGATTGAAATGGGAACCAGGACGGGGCGTGGAAATGTGTGGTCCCCGGACATATATTTGATAGCAGAAAGGTTGGGTTTGTACATATAGATGATGTTTACCTTCAGAGGTTCACAAAAAAGAAGGAAGGTGGGAAGAATCAAATGAGTCCAATGAATCAGATAGTTAGGATCAAAGTCGAATACCAACAGTTACTCCGATGTCATGCTAGAACCTAGTGCAGATCCAAGTCAGAAACAATTAGACATGTCTGATGAAATGGAAGTGTCAAATGTAAGTCAAGGTCAACATCAGTCTTTGTTGGGGAAAAACTTCTCCTCAAAAATGGTCCAAAATGGAAAAAGATCCATCGAACAGTTCCAAAGTTTGGGTCAGGAAAGGAGGTAACCTTAAACTACCAGTTAGGAATAAGAAACCAATGGTTGGGTTTGATTTGTGAATAAATGAAACAAAGAAATATATAAAATCATGTGGAACTCAAACATACTGTAAATCTTTCATTAAGGAGGAGTTTAATGGTGCCGTCTTATGGCCCTTTGCTAATTAATGTTTATAAACTAAACTGGAAAAAAATAGTTTGTTTTCACGCTAGAATGCAATGCTGTCCGGACGAGCAATTTATTCTGCAAAGATATTACATTAGGATCACAGGCTTATACAATATTTAAGCCAGGTGTATTTTAATGTAATGTTCTATATGAACAATTTTTCTCAGTTTACGGTTCTTTTCTCCCATGTCACTACAGAAATTAAGCTATCATCTATAGGACAGGGATGATGTGAGAAACAGACAAGATATATTTTTAGTACACAAAAAATGTTCATGAGGAAGCACATCTTGTATTCAGCTATACATTATGGGACTTGGAAAACAATATTAATCGTGCTTTAACACAAATTGGACCAATTGCTTCCTTCAATTAATTCAAGCATGCCATCTAGTAAATAAGATAAATCAATTGAAGAAATATTCTCAAGCTGTTTGTGGGCTGTCCATAATCTTACACAAGTCAAGAAACTGGAAAGACAGTAACATAAATCATATAAAGGCAGATGATTAGCCAGACTAAAAGTAGCTGAAAGTCTTGAGCCTCAACCACAATGCAATACATTTGCCACAATATTGTGATTTGGATTTGTTTTAAACCTTAATATATGGCCGTGGAACTTCCGGTTGCGGCATGTAGGTGGAGGTCGCATGTTTGGTGGCTCCTGCCAGAGTTGTCTTTTTAGGCTGTTTACATCCAGTTTTGGGGAAAATTTTTATGTGAGAAGTTGTGGGAAAGTCGGAGGTATTTCAAGAATGTCAAAAAATGGAAAAAGTAACCCAGGGAGAAAGTGAACGAGCGAAAGTCCGCCATCAAATGTGGCAATACGTTTAGTGGGAGGAAAGATGGCGGAAGAGCTTGCCGGGTGGGGCCACCCCCATCACGGTGGAAAAGATGGCTTAAATGATGGCCGGTTAGTTTGACCGGCTGTTCTCAAAACATTTTGAAAGGCATCGGACGTAGATGATGTCCTCGCTTAAGGAGTGGGTGGGTGAGAACCTTGCCCAGATAAAAGAGGAGTTGGTGAAGACTTCAATGGCGGTGGGGGAACAAGGAGAGAAAATGATAGGGGTGGAGGAGGCATTGTTACGGCATAGCAAACAGTTCATCTTGATGAGTGAAGAGTTGTGGAAGGTGGCATAGATCAACACGGAACTGGGAGCCAAAGTAGAGGACCTCGAGAACAGGTCACAAAGGCAGAATTTGAGGATCATAGGTTGTGCCTGAGGGGGGGGCGGGCTGGAAGCTTACAGAGTACTTTGTCTAGATGCTGGTGAAATTGATTGGAGGAGGGTGATACTGGTCAGTAAATGGGTGAGGTTTCAGATGGAGAAGGCGATGGCGGGCCAGGGTGGGAAGGTACGTGATAGTGATTGATGCATTGGAAGGGAAGCTGGCGGTGTTAGTTAGCGTTTATGCCCCAAACTGCATTGACATCTGAGCAGTTATGTTTTCTTTTATTCCAATCTGTTACTGACATATTCAGCACCGCTACAATACAAATCAATTTCACCGTCTGCGAATACCATTAATAGGAACATGATCTGTTCTTTCATTGGAAATAGAATGATCTTGGGTTCTGTGAGCCAGTTGTGTCCAGCTAATAGATCTATGTTTCAATCACTTCATACTTGTAAAATTTGGAGGGGGTATAACTACTTCCAGTTCCTACTCATGGATTTTTAGAAAGGTTTCTGTTAAGACCTGGAATTTCCCCCCAAAAAGATAAAATTGGCTACTCATGCACCCTCAAACAACTTCACTACAACAGAGAAAGAAGGAGACCTTCACAGAAGGTTAAATCACATAGCACAAGGCATTAAAATGAAGAGAAAAATATTTTCAAAACTTTGGTAAAAATATAAACTGGAAAAAAAATTCTCTTCACTTGATTAGTTTTAGTTGTCAAGATATTTCATATGAACAAGAGAAAAGCCCCCACGATAACTCAATATTTATAGTGTAGTTATAATCGTCTCAGTTTAACGATTAGGGAAAAAAAAAAGCATTTATAGCATACTTTGCTCATTTAATTTATTAACTGTGAAGCTTTTGTTTTAAAATTGTATTCAGTCTAGGAGTGAAAAGTATCTCCAGGATCAGAGCTTGAGAAATAGAACCAGAGATGTTTATAGAACAGGGAACAGCCATTTAGACTGAAAAATCTCTTTGCTAGAACAATTGGTAGCCCCAGCCTCCTCTCTCTCTCACACCCCCCCCCCCCGGCCCCACCCCCTCGCCACTGTCCTGAAAAATCTGCTGCTTCAAATACTCATACAACTTCCCCTCGAAGGCTTCAATGTTCTTTGCCTCAACATACTTGTCAAAAGATACCAGACCCCCCTCCTTTTAATCTTTTAAACCTCTAGTTATTGGCTTCTCAACCAAAAGTAGTCTTTACATATTCAGCATCAAGATTTATGTTGTTTTAAAAACGTTATAATGTTCTTCTCTATTCTTGTCTCTTCTAATTTTAAACTTCCAGCTCTAGCATAATCCTGGAGAGATTGGCGTTAATTCCCTATGTTACCATCCTATCTGTAGTGAGATGTTCAAAACTGCAAATAATTATCTAACTGTTTCGGATAAATGTATTTCTTTATTCTCGTTTTCTTCTCTTTATTATTTCTTACACTGGCAACTCCAATGTTTGTTGCCATCCCTAATTGCCCTTGAACTGAATGGCTTGCTGGGATAGCTAAGAGTCAACCACAATGAGTGGCTTTGGAGTCACATGTCAGCCAGATCAGGTAAGGATGGCAGATTTCCTTTGCAGATGGACCCAGGTGGGTTTTTACAACAATCGAAGATTTGTTTCATGATCAGCATTAACATAGAACATAGAACGATACAGCGCAGTACAGGCCCTTCGGCCCTCAATGTTGCACCGACATGGAAAAAACTAAAGGCCATCTAACCTACACTATGCTCTTATCATCCATATGCTTATCCAATAAACTTTTAAATGCCCTCAATGTTGGCGAGTTCACTACTGTTGCAGGTAGGGCATTCCACGGCCTCACCACTCTTTGCGTAAAAAACCCACCTCTGACCTCTGTCCTATATCTATTACCCCTCAATTTAAGGCTATGTCCCCTCGTGCTCGCCACCTCCATCCGCGGGAGAAGGCTCTCGCTGTCCACCCTATCTAACCCTCTGATCATTTTGTATGCCTCTATTAGGTCACCTCTTAACCTTGTCTCTAACGAAAACAACCTCAAGTCTATCAGCCTTTCCTCATAAGATTTTCCCTCCATACCAGGCAACATCCTGGTAAATCTCCTCTGCACCCGTTCCAAAGCTTCCACGTCCTTCCTATAATGAGGCGACCAGAACTGTACGCAATACTCCAAATGCGGCCATACTAGAGTTTTGTACAACTGCAACATGACCTCATGGCTCCGGAACTCAATCCCTCTACCAATAAAGGCCATCACACCATAGGCCTTCCTCACAACCCTATCAACCTGGGTGGCAACTTTCAGGGATCTATGTACATGGACACCGAGATCCCTCTGCTCATCCACACTACCAAGAATTTTACCATTAGCCAAATATTCCTTATTCCTGTTATTCTTTCCAAAGTGAATCACCTCACACTTCTCCACATTAAACTCCATTTGCCACCTCTCAGCCCAGCTCTGCAGCTTATCTATGTCCCTCTGTAACCTGCAACATCCTTCCGCACTGTCTACAACTCCACCGGCTTTCGTGTCGTCTGCAAATTTACTTACCCATCCTTCTGCGCCCTCCTCTAGGTCATTTATAAAAATGACAAACAGCAACGGCCCCAGAACAGATCCTTGTGGTACGCCACTCATAACTGAACTCCATTCTGAACATTTCCCATCAACCACCACTCTCTGTCTTCTTTCAACTAGCCATTTTCTGATCCACATCTCTAAATCACCCTCAATCCCCAGCCTCCGTATTTTCTGCAATAGCCGACCGTGGGGAACCTTATCAAACGCTTTACTGAAATCCATATACACCACATCAACTGCTTTACCCTCGTCCACCTGTTCAGTCACCTTCTCAAAGAACTCGATAAGGTTTGTGAGGCATGACCTATCCTTCACAAAACCATGCTGACTATCCCTAATCATATTATTCCTATCTAGATGATTATAAATCGTATCTTTTATAATCCTCTCCAAGATTTTACCCACCACAGATGTTAGGCTCACCGGCCTATAGTTACCAGGGGTTATCTCTACTCCCCTTCTTGAACAAAGGGACCACATTTGCTATCCTCCAGTCCTCTGGCACTATTCCTGTAGCCAATGATGACATAAAAATCAAAGCCAAAGGCTCAGCAATCTCTTCCCTGGCTTCCCAGAGAATCCTAGGATAAATCCCATCAGGCCCCGGGGACTTATCTATTTTCACCTTGTCCAGAATTGCCAACACTTCTTCCCTACACACCTCAATGCCATCTATTCTAATAGCCTGGGTCTCAGCATTCTCCTCCACAATATTATCTTTTTCCTGAGTGAATACTGACGAAAAGTATTCATTTAGTATCTCGCTTATCTCCTCAGCCTCCACACACAACTTCCCACCACTGTCCTTGACTGGCCCTACTCTTACCCTAGTCATTCTTTTATTCCTGACATACCTATAGAAAGCTTTTGGGTTTTCCTTGATCCTACATGCCAAAGACTTCTCATGTCCCCTCCTTGCTCGTCTTAGCTCTCTCTTTAGATCCTTCCTCGCTTCCCTGTAACTATCAAGCGCCCCAACTGAGACTTCACGCCTCATCTTCACATAGGCCTCCTTTTTCCTCTTAACAAGAGATTCCACTTCTTTGGTAAACCACGGTTCCCTCGCTCTACCCTTTCCTCCCTGTCTGACTGGTATGTACTGATCAAGAACACGCAATAGCTGTTCCTTGAACAAGCTCCACATATCCAGTGTGCCCAACCCTTGCAGCCTACTTCTCCAACCTACACATCCTAAGTCATGTCTAATGGCATCATAATTGCCCTTCCCCCAGCTATAACTCTTGCCCTGCGGGGTATACTTATCCCTTTCCATCACTAATGTAAAGGTCACCGAATTGTGGTCACTGTCTCCAAAGTGTTCACCTACCTCCAGATCTAACACCTGGCCTGGTTCATTACCCAAATCCAAATCCAAAGTGGCCTCACCTCTTATTGGCCTGTCAACATATTGTGTCAGAAAACCCTCCTGCACACATTGTACAAAGAACGACCCATCCAATGTACTCAAACTATATCTTTTCCAGTCAATATTAGGAAAGTTAAAGTCTCCCATAACAACTACCCTGTTACTTTCGCTCAGTTACATTACTGCAACTAGCTTTCAATTCCAGATTTTATTTATTGAATTCAAATTCCCCAGCTGCTGTGGGGTTTGAACCCATGCTCAGAGCATTAGCCTAGGCCTCTGGATTACTAGTCCAGTGGCATTACCATTATGCCCCCATCTCCTCTATAAATTTATAGAATTCCAACTCCAGTTCAAACTTTTTTAAATTGTTTTAACTACTTGTGTTTGCACTTTCCTCCAGCTTCAAAAGACTGAAAAAAAAGATTGGTCAGTTCCTATCCAATTCTTTGTGTCATGCAGGCATAGCGGCACAGTGGTTAGCACTGTTGCCTATCCCGCTGAGGACCCGGGTTAAATCCTGGCCCCGGGTCACTGTCCCGTGTGGAGCTTGAACATTCTCCCCACGTCTGCGTGGGTCTCACCCCCACAACCCAAAGATATGCAGGGTAGGTGGATTGGCCATGCAAAATTACATCTTAATTGGAAAAAGTTTTTTTTTTAAAGTGGAACAAAATGTAAACAAAAATTAATTCAATTAATTTTGCTATTTTGTTGCAAACAAATTGCTTCTTGGAATTTTGTGGTTCACCAAACCGCAATGCCTATTTCTTTTCAAAAGATAGAAGTCTCTAGCTAATGTGATATTATCTTTCAACAATGCTATATATATAGCGGTAGATAGGATGAAACCTGAAACTGCTTTCAAGAGTATATGTACACACAATCTTCCTGTAAGACTAAGACAATGTAGGCATCTGTTTGCTAAATTAACAAAAAATATTGTTTATTTGACCTCAATAGTGAAAAAAAGAAAAATTATAACTTTTCACCCTTCGTTTAACAAGAAATGAATTGCAAACACTTACCATTTTCAATCTAACATCATACCCACACTGGGTATTAATGACATCCTCCTGCAGAAAATAAAATCATTAAGATGTTTCATTGCTCCATCAAAATATTTAGTAGATATAATTCAATAAAATACTTAGTTTGATACATCTGTTTAAGAACTAGGCAATAGGCTGTCACTGACAGAACTCTCAGGCAGCATTAGAGTACAAAATGAACAGTCAGCAGCAGTGGCTACCCTTCAATTTGCTGTCTACTCAGGGTCGAGAATTTCTACCAAGAGTCTTCATGTGACTGAGCAGGCCATTTCTTGGCCGATGGAACTGTGGGCAATGGGGCAGGATGACTACGAGATAGTGGGGTACAGAGTGAAGGATTTATTTTCCTTTCTTTCTTTCTCTGCCACCTCTGCCTTATTATTAAGACGTTGTGATTCAAAGCAAAATGCAGTTTGATGGACAAGTTATCACCATTTTAAATGACTAGTAGATAGCTCCTTCCAACTATTAAAGTAAATGCTGTATTTCAGGGCAGCACGGTGGCACAGTGGTCAGCATTGCTGCCTCACCCGCCGAGGATCCGGGTTCAATCCCAGCCCAGGGTCACTGGAATTTGCACGTTCTCCCTGTGTCTGCATGGGTCTCACCCCCACGACCCAAAAGATGCACAGGATAGGTAGGCTGACCACACTAAATTGCCCCTTAACTGGAAAAAAAAATAATTGCATACTCTAAATTTATAAAAAAAAGTCAATGCTGCATTTCAAGAAGTGCTGCATAGTGTCTCTGTTCGCCACATGAGAGCTAAGAAACCTGGATCTGGCAGAGAAGACATTTTATAGCCATCTGGACACCACGAGTCCATCAAATTTGATTCTGCAGGACAATGACCTGAATATGCTTGTGCTGCTGGCTTCGAAAAGAACACTAGCTTTTGTTCAATGGTCCTCCCATTGAATCCAAAGAATACACTTGTGATGGAATTTATTATGTGTCAGATATAGTCCCGGTCTCATTGCCGTACAGGAACGTGGTGACAAAAACTGAAGGCTAGGAGCTCTGCTGACTTAGGGATGTCTTTGTTGTCAAACACTTGGTGCCTTCATTGGCAGAAAATTGAGCTGGCACCAGTAGTGTAGAATCTCCTAGTCAATGGTGGACTTTTAAGGGAGGTGGCCGCCGAGCTATGGGAAGTGCTCAACATATACCAGAGTACCTCCTTCAACAGATAAGGAAGGTGGAATATTTGACTGACTTGGTGTGGGTTGACAATTTTGTTTTGGCAACTTTCAAGGGCAGACTGGATTTCTTATGTGTAGAATTGAAGAGATTGATAATGGATTGCAATCTTGTGCAGAGTGGACAACATTGTAGTCATCCGCAAAGTAGATTATATGTATGTCTCTTTTGGTCAGTTTAATTCTGGCAAGAGATGACGGAGACGAGGCATAATTGCATACCAACACCAAAGGGTATTTGATGAGGTAAATAGCCACTATTAGGTGGATTGCAAATCTTACGGGAGCTATCACACAGACTTGCTTTACTCCAGTCAGATTTTGATGGCATCTGGTTCAGATCTCCCACTCAAGACAGTTGCAAAATAGAATAAAGAGTATAGCAGTCCAGACCACACCACCCAAATGTGCTGTATGCAATCTGCCCAGAAAGGAGGTGAAGACATTTTTTAAAATGATTTTATGGGATGTGGGCGTCACTGGCTAGTGCAGCATTTATTGCCCAATGCTAATTAAAACGGTATTGGTCAGTTACCTTCTTGAACTGCTGCAGTCCTAAGTGGTGTGGGTACAGACAGTGCTGCAAGGAAAGGAGTTCTAGGATTTTCACCTAGTGACAGCAAAGGAACAGTGATATAGTTCTACGTCAGGATGGTGTGTGGCTTGGAGGAGAACTATCAGGGGGTAGTGTTCCCATCCATTTACTACCCTTATCCTTCTTGGTGGAGGTTAGAGTTTGGAAGGTGCTGCCGAAGGTGCAAGCTTGGTGAATTGCTGCAGTACATCTCATAGATTGTACACACTGCTGCCACTGTGAAATGGTTTAGCACACTGGGCTAAATCGCTGGCTTTTAAAGCAAACCAAGGCAGGCCAGCAGCACGGCTCAATTCCCCTACCAGCCTCCCCGAACAGGCGCTAGAATGTGGCGTCTAGGGGCTTTTCACAGTAACTTCATTTGAAGCTTACTTGTGACAATAAGCAATTTTCATTTCATTACCAACATCCCCAGCTCTGACCTTATGATGGAAGGCAGTCATTGATGAAACAGCTGAAGATGGTTAGGCCTAGGACACTGGATGTGAGCCTGAATTTGTTTTTAAATTACATAACCAGGAAGTCTTGCTGAAATTTACATCTATCCTCCTGTTCTTAAGTTATGCAAAGTTTTCCAATTTCACCAATATATTCTGGAACATCCAAAAGAAAGCAAAACTAGTGGAAATGAATGCAAACAATTACAGCCCCACAAAAGAGTTTTAATTAATAAAATGTGCACCATAAAATTGCTAATAAAATCCAGAAATATGATTGAGTTCTGATACATCTAAAACTTAAGGCTTAAATGTAGAGCCTTCTCAGAATTGCTGTATATTCAGGAAATTTGAATAAGATGCACTTTTCAACAGGGGTAGAAGAGAGCAAGGTTATGTCAATCGGCAACAGGAGGTTCTCAGCAAGGTTTTGCAGAATCAGCATAATAACAGAGTGAGAAGTTACAGGCAGTATTTGCACATGTCACAATTACTGCAAAAATTCCATATTTTGAGTAACAGTCACAAACACACCATACAATATTATTTGCTCAAAGGAAAAATATTGACCAACCTGAAAGCATGCTAGGAGTTAAATCGATGACAAATGCCTTGATTGGTTTGTAATTTTAGAAAATAGCCACTTTAGGCTTTACCATAATAAAGTCCACAATGCACCAACACAGGTGATGATTACAAAAAAATACACAATTCTATGAAGTACAGACTTCTATTTAAAATTAGATGATGAACACTGTGCATTAGTTAAATTTCATGCAATTTTCAAATTTCACTTCTTGTTCCTGATTACATTTTCAAACAAAAATGGTGTCAGAGTATCCGGTGAAGTAATTTCTGCGTCTTTTTAGTCTGCAGCAGTCATTTCTAACTCTTACGTCTGGCAGGATAGAATTATATTGGAACACTAAAAATTTAAATTACCTACAGCATCGTTAAATTGTATTCATTATTGCAGCATTTCTTTTTGTTTGAGCAAAACTTTTATGACATAAAAATACATACTAAGGATTCATAATTGACTGTCATGGTAGGAAGTTCAGAAACCTGGAACTTGTAAATGCTTTTAATCCCCAATTCATTTTCCCCTTCATGGATGCAATGTCTGTTCCACCAAGCTTAACTATAACCTACATACAGTACACTTCACCATATATTTATAAAATATTCATACCGCAGGGTCTTTGATACAGCAGGAAAATGGAACACCACAGCGCTCTCTGCTTGGGTTGAAATCTGTACAGTTAAAGTAAATATTGAGGTCCCAGTCGATGGGTCCCCGAGCACCACAGCACAACCACTAAAAATAAATGACAAAATAAAATTGAAAATCGCCATTAAAGTAAATGAGACTGCAATGTCATCCTTAAAATATGATTGCTCTAAAGCACACTATAGATGTAAAATAATTATGACTGTGTTAAAATCTGTCAAAGATAAAACCTGGTTCAGATAGAAGGTACTCCTGTTTGTAATTTATTTCCTGAGGGCTCTGGTATTAAAAAAATCAACTGCTTTCAATAATTTTTATTTTCTAATAGGAAAACAAGTCAGCAAAAATCTGATGCATATTATGCCAGCATTGCTAACGTAACAAATAGTTTCCACGAAAGAGCATGTGTCATATGTGAGACACCCTCACTGTCAGGGAAAACAAAAATTTCTTGAAGTTTCATAGAATTTACAGTGCAGGCCATTCGGCCCATCGAGTCTGCACCGGCTCCTGGAAAGAGCACCCTATCCAAGGTCAACACCTCCACCCTATTCCCATAACCCAGTAACCCCACCCAACACTAAGGGCAATTTTTGGACACTAAGGGCAATTTGTCATGGCCAATCCACCTAACCTGCACATCTTTGGACTGTGGGAGGAAACCAGAGCACCCGGAGCAAACCCACGCACACACGGGGAGGATGTGCAGACTCCGCACAGACAGTGACCCAAGCCGGAATCGAACTTGGGATCCTGGAGCTGTAAAGCAATTGTGCTATCGTATGGGAAACAATTTTCTTTTAAACCGGCCAATGGCTCAAACTCCAGACAGCACTTAAACCATTCCACTTCTCAACAAATCATTTCTGTTGCAGGTGGCAATTTCTTTTAAAAGCCTTCCATCTTTTATGGGTACTACCCCCAACCCATAAGGCGAGCAAGAGGATTTACGAAGAAAAACAAGGGAACCATGTATCCACAACTGAGGCCTTAAACCATAAGTTATAAATCATATTTGGACACCCTCTATGGTTAAAATTACTTAAATGGTTGAAGGGACACCTCAAATCTATTTAATTAATTTTTCATAATTGCAAAGCTGTAATTACACAGTATGTGGAAAATTAAGCTGCAAACAGCTTATTTTATTTCACAGTACATCGTATGTGACAGCAATACTCCTTCACCTCCCCATTACCAGGGTTGTTACAATTTACTAAACAAATAAAAGTACTATCTTTAAAAACTAGTCACAGACACTGTACAAGATAACATATCAACTCCAGTCTAATGTAATTAACTGTGCCAAGGCATTAGTACCTCCAACAGGAAATTTTATCAAGGCTATTGTCAGAAAAGGACAACAACAAAATAGGCTATGTGACTTTAGTTTTTTTTTTAAAAGAAACCAAAGATTAATCCAAGGACAAGCAATATCAGCAAATTTATAAAAACACTAATGTATACAGACAAGGCATTTTCCAACCCTCACTCTTTAACATTTTGTGTATATTTACTCAAAGTTTATTTGCATTATTCTAAATTCAGCTTACTTCGTTAGCAAATTAACTACCAATGTAGCCCACCTATTTGCCTTCAGACTGCTTCACTTTTTCTGAAGCATCTTTGTGAGGACCCCCCCCCCCCCCAAATATTTTAGATTCAAATCAAAAGAATATTTCTTTGTAATAAGCTCAAGTGTTGCTTCCCCAATCTGGTACATTCCTTATGTTACAAATATAAAGTATGTAAGATTGTAGCAATTTTCTACTGTTCACCATACAAAATGTAGGTGGGAGCTTGTACTTAAATTGAAGTGATCAGGTTGGTGAAGGTTTAAGTGTGGCTGGAACATTTGCCTAGCGTTGGCTAAATTTGCCCTTTGCCATGAATGTTAAATTTGCGATTAGGAGTTACCTAGCTGAGAAAGGAATAGAAAGAAACCAAGCCCTCAGGAACGAAGAATCACCTTGGGCTGGTTTCTGGAGAATGAAGTGTCAACTTAAGTAACAGAGTGAAGTACAATTAATCGAGGGGGGGTCTTCAGTTATTTGGAAAGCTTTCTGTAGTTTAGGGTACAAGTTCCCTGCTTAAAATAGTATTGAACCTATGCTGCTTTTAGCTTGCTTGTTTCAGTAAAAGTCTTAAAACTTGAAATCTTGATGCAAGGTCCTTATCCGTCACTGAAGTTCTGATTTTCTTTTAAAAAGTTATCAATCTGCTGGAATTGTAACACTTACAATTGACAGACATACTGTATCAAACATTAGCGCAACTAAAAAATTTTGATGTATTTCCACATATTGCTTGACAGATACACTTTACAGTTAGAGGTTTCTTAACGTGTATTATTCTTTATGTAGTATGCTACTCACTGTCAAATGCATAAATTTCCAATGACATTTGCACCACAATCTTTAAAGTTTGTATCATCACACATTTTGTATTTGGATGAACTTGTGAAATTCTTTCAGATGAAGGGCCAATTCTATTACTACTTTTTAAATTAAAAACATTGCATCAAGATTCCATTGCTTCAGAACAAAATCATTACAAGATTAAAAACTAAGACTAAGAAATTGTGTGCCTTGAATATGCCTTGGATGTGCATACGGCTACGAACCCTTTGAGGGCTTCAAAACATACAAAAAAAGAACAGCTGTTATTTCTAAATTTGCATTACTGAGTTATATTAAGACAAGTAAACTACAATACTGCATTTTCAAATGCAAAACTTGCAGTTTCACAAATTTAACACCCATCAGTGGAAGCTTCTCGGTAATAACTAGGACTCTTGTGATCTGAAGTCTTAGGTTTCAAGGTGTGCACCAAGTCTATTAATTGCGAAGAGTGAATGTTACAGCACAAGAGGAACCAAATTCTATTGAATGCATAGGTTAATTCTCAGCCTGATAACAGTCAGAAGAACTATGCATGTTCTCCCTTTTTCTTCCCTCTGTCTACTTCACTATGTACAGAATTTAAAATGGAGAAGCAGATGACAATTTCAACTCCCGACCTTAACCCCCTCGTTAAACGGCGAGTGAGCCAAAGCTAACAGATCATGGACCCTAAAAGTTTGAACAGGTAGTCTATCAGGATTTGCATTTTTCAAAAATTGGAAAATGTTTCCTCTTGTTAAACTCAGAGAAAAAAATGAAAGACCCATGATGTATTGTATATAACGTGACCAGAATGAAAATAAGAATAATCTTTTAATGGGGCCTATCAGAAAGCAGTGATAACAATCTTGAACAATAAAAAGCCTGAATATTGTAAAAGAAAGGAAAGAAAGAAGAATTGCACAGTTCATGGAGAGCACATTAAGGGAGGAACCTGATGAATATAGGTTTGAAACAATGATAAAGGGAGGATAAAGAGCTTGGAAATGGTTATTGGAAGTCTATAAATAAAAGGAAAATATAAGAACATTGATTACAGTAATAATGACAAAATAAAGACTACTGAGAGGTTGGAAGGTAAGAGCAAGACACAGACAAGCTTTGACTTGTACGTAGCCCAAGAGTGAGTGTGCGCGAGAAGGACATCTCAGATAGGAGAGCAGCATTCAAGTCTTGGACTTGAGCTTTAGAGAGAGTTACGAGTTGTTGCATAAAATGTAAATAATTGTGATGGAAACAGAAACTGAACTTCTTGGAGGTAACTTTAGCAATGGAGCAGGTATGGGAGATCAATAATAATAATAATCTTTATTATTGTCACAAGTAGTCTTACTGTAATGCATAGAGTCAGAATTTTGCAGCACAGAAAAAGAACCTTCAGCCATCATGTCTGTGCTGGCCATCAAGCACCCAGCACTTGGTCCATAGACTTGTATGCTATGGCAATTCAAGTGTTTATCCAAATGATTCTTAAATGTTGTGAGGGTTCTTGCTTCTCCCAATCTTTCAGGCAGAGAGTTCCAAATTCCCACCATCCTCTCGGTGAATTTTTTTTCCTCAAATCCCCTGCCTCTTACCTTAAAACTATGTCCCCTGGTTATTGTCCCCTCTACTAAGAAGAAAGGTTCCTTCCTATCTACTCTATCCATGTCACTCATAATTTTGTTCACCTCAATCAGGTCCCCCTCAGTCTTCTCTGCTCTAGAACTCCAATGCAACCAGCTTCTTTTCATAGCTGAAAGGCTCCCACCAGGCAACATCCCGATGAATTTTCTCTGTACACTCTAATGCAATGAAATCCTTCCAATAGTGTAGCAACAAGAACTGCACACAGTACTCCAGCTGTGGCCGAACAAACGTTTTGTAGAGCCCCATCATCACCTCCCTGCTCTTATATTCTATGCCTCGACTAATAAAGGCAAGTATCCCATATGCCTTCTAAACCACCTCAACTACCCATCCTGCTGCCTTCAGGGATCTAGGAACATGTACCCAAAAGGTCCCTCTGATCCTCCTACTGTCCTAACTGCTCATTGTGTATTCCCTTGTCTTGTTGGTCCTCCCAAAAAACATTGCCTCACACTTTTCAGAGTTAACTGCCCTTTGCCACTGTTCTGCACATCCAACCAGCCCGTCTATATTGTCTTACATGTAACTGAATGCTTTCCTCCTCACTATTTACCACACCAATGATTTTTGTGTCATCTGCTAACTTAATGATCATGCCTCCTACTTTTATGCCTAGATCAATACCATACACTAACATTTGACAATTTCAGATTAAAATTAAGACTTGCAATGGGGTTGGAGTATAAAATAGTGAAGTCTTGTTACAGCTGTACAGTGATATTGGTGAGACTATGGAGTACTATGTATAGTTTGGCCTCCATATTTAAAGAGAGGTATCCTTACAATGGAGGTAATTCAGAGAAGGCTCACTGGAGTGATTCCTGGGATGAAGAGGTTGTCTTGTGCAAAAAACGTTGAGCAGTTTGGGCCTATATTCATTGGTGTGCAGTCTTACTGAAGCATATGATCCTGACAACACTTTTCAGGATAGATGGTGAAAAGATGTTTCTCCTTGTGGGAGCATCTGGGCATAGTTTCAGAATAAGAAGTCACCCATTTAACATGGATTTGAGGAAGAATTTCTTCACTCAGAGGGTCATGAATCTTTGGAATTCCCTACTCCACAGAGCTCTGGATGCTGAGTCATTAAATAAGTTGGAGGTAAATAGGTTTGAACCATAGGGGAGTTTGGGTTATGGGAGAGTTGAGGCCAAGGTCTGCAGAGTAAATGCAATGGGTTGCATGGCCACCGCTTGCTTAGATTTCTCATGTCCTTAGGCACAGTGGTTAGCACTATCACTTCACAGCGCGAGGGTCCCAGGTTTGATTCCCAGCTAGGGTCACAGCCTGTGCAGAGTCTGCGCATTCTCCCAGTGCCTGTGCGGGTTTCCTCTGGAGGCTCCGGTTTCCTCCCATGAGTCCCGAAAGACGTGCTTGTTAGGTGATTTGGATATTCTGAATTCTCCCTCAGTGTACCCGAACAGGCGCCGGAGTGTGGCGGCTAGGGGATTTTCACAGTAACTTCATTGTGTTAATGTAAGCCTGTTTGTGACAATAATAAAGATTATTATATGAAAATCTCTTGATATACTAATGCTTAAAATAAACATAAACAAAGTAAAATGGAACAGAAAAAATGGAAGACTCTGCAGATTTGCAACTCGATATAAAGGGTTTCTGAAAAGAAGAACACAGTAACCATTTATTCCGTTGCAATATTCTTATCTTCATATCCCTTTGTCAGATTATTCTATTCACCATAACTGGATGTGGAATTGGAACATTCTACCTTGTATGGCTTTACACATTTTATACATAAAATATATATAAAATGTATTTGTACAGCCAGTATTATCATGCATTGCCAGATTATGAATAGCATGGTTGAAAAGCAAACAAAACTTCCTCTATGCTATTTCTACAACATACCTTAAACCAATCCCAAATGAGTGCCTTTCATGTACCTCGGTGCTTTATTTACTCATTTTCTATACAGAACATCTTAAAGCCTCAAGTTAAAATAAGAATATAAACTCACCACTGTACAGTTCTAAATCAGTGTTTTCCAATTTGCTCGCCACTTGCTACTTGTGGAGAATTGGTCACAGACATGTGGCAAATTGAGATTGTCAATTCTCAGACTCTCACAATAATAATAATAATATTTTATTGTCACGAGTATGAAGTTACTGTGAAAAGGCCAATCATGTTGAAGTTGCAGCAGCTAGACCACCATTTGTTGTCCTTCTATGAGCAAGGAAGAATCAGCCATGCTGTTGTTAAACTGGAATTATATTTACTACATATAGTTTAGGTGCCGGTTTTCCAGTGAACTGGAAACTGATGGACCACTTGCTCAATGAAACTGAAATAGTCCTCTTATTATCTTCTCTGTTCCTGCCTTCTCTGGGTGCCTCTATATAACGGTATATTTAGATCTGCACTAAAAAGGCTGGCATTCAGGAGGACAGGAGACCGGTTTACTCTCAAAACTTATGGGGAAATATAGAACTGCTAATTGAAGAATTTGATTATGCTTAGTTGGCAGTTTGTGGTTTTCACAAAACAGCTGAGGTGTGTGAGTGGTAGACAGCTGCCAATGAGGGCTGAAATGTGCAATTTTGGCAAACTGGGGCGATGCTGCAACATCCACATGTGTTCAGCCATAATCTTAATAGATCAGTTGAAATGGGCAATTGAATTGCCTTAAAATGAGATTACAGGAGGTTGGCCATGAGCCAACGGTCAATTAAATGTCCAGGTGCTGTGTTCAGAAATGGCACACAACAGAGCGAAGGCAAGAAACAGAATACAGAAGCCAGTATGTAGAAATGTTTCTATTTTCCCCCTCCCTGTGTCTCCTAATACATTAATTATGATTAAAACAAAGATAGTAGTGGAAATTTGATTTTAAAAATCTGGGACACACCATCACTTAATGGATTGCTACCACCCTTTTCAGAGTGCAGAATTGCTTTCCAGAACAATTGGATTGCAAAATCCTTTTGAAATGTTTTTCTGGCTCACATAATGTGTATATCGGTAATGATTGCTGAAGGTTTAAAACCTCATATTTCAAAAGACCGCGCATTTTTTTTTCTGTTAACATTGTATACATTTTGCAACAAATAACAATTATGGTGACCTGATCGCCACAAGTTTGGCGAGAATTTAAATATTACTAGACAACACTGCTCTAGGCTACCTGCAAGGAATTAGATTAAATCTATTACAGATCACTCACTGTACTCCCACAGCCAGTCAAATTTCACCGGTTTTGTCTGTAATCCATGAGTGAAATGCAACTGGAAGGTCAGTTGTACATAAGGACAACTACTTCTCTCTAACTAGACAAATATTATAAACACGAGGAAAGCTAATTAATAGGAAATTGAAGTTAGAGATAAAACTTTACTTGTTCAACTTCAACAATTATTTTCACGAGCCGAATCTAGAAGTGAGAAAAGGATGAGTAGTTGTCAAACGAATTTCAAAACAATTCCTACATTGTCAGCATTCATGCTATGAAGCACCAGATAAACTAAACTTCATTATGGTGAAATTACGGCCTCTTATATGTAACCATGTTATTTTAGGTGTCCATTTGTTTTTAAAAGTTTGTGAAATTATTTATCGGTTTTACCCTATTAATACACAGATGATTCAATTTACTTACATATTCTTGTGCAAAATCAATAAGGTTTTGAAGATCTATGTCATCCCTATAAGCTTGAACATTTTTGTTGATAAATAAATTGAGCTGGTCCTTGATCCAGTCCTTGAAGACAAATGCTAGTATCCCAGTCGTCAACTCCAAGAAGAAAATTAGACCCAAAAATACTGAAAACTGAAAAATAAAATTTTTAATAGAATTCACCTTACATAAAATATGACATCAAAACAAGTGTGGCATGTTTTATCAGTTGGCACAACATATTTCCACATCTAACTTTTCAAAACATCAGGACATCTGTATTTTCACATCAAATAAAAATAAATGGTTGGTTATAATATTATTAGCAGCGAAAATCAGCACATGGTGTAATTGCTCCCACAAATTAACCAAAATCCTCCTCACTTGCTTGCTGTTCCTTTCCCTCATTTCCCATGCTGGAGGCTGGTTTAGCTCAGTTGGCTGGACAGCTGGTTCGTGATGCAGAGCAAGGCCAAACGTTAAATTCCCATACTGGCTGAGGTTATTCATGAAGGCCTACCTTCTCAACCTCGCTCCTCGCCCGAGGTGTGATGATCTTCAGATTAAATCGCCACCGGTCAGCTCTCCCCCTCAAAGGGGAAAGCAGCCTTTGGTCATCTGGGACTATAATGACTTTACTTACTTTTGTTTCCCATAAGAATTTTGGAAATGGCCAAATTATCACAAATCCATTTCATAAAAATTATGAAAACATAATGTAAACTAAAAAAAGTCTTGAATTTATTTCAAAATTTGCACCTTTAATCTTTACATGCTTCTTTTAAAATTTATAAAGTTCTACTTATTTACCAAGTTGACATATTCACATGTCGAAAAGGTAACTATCCAATCGATAGAACTGAAAATAGTTTCATCCTCTGCATTAAAAAAACACCCTGCATATATTGTAACTCAATTTTGTTTTATAAATTTAGAGGGCCCAATTCATGTTTTTCAATTAAGGAGCAATTTAGTGTGGCCAATCCACCTAACCTGCACACCTTTGGGTTGTGGGGCGAAACCCACACAAACACAGGGAGAATGTGCAAAGTCCACACGGACAGAGACCCAGAGCCGGGATCAAACCTGGGATTTCAATGCCGTGAGGCAGCAGTGCTACCCACGGGAATTTTAAAAAATAACAATTTTTGAATAACTTTGTTGGCCACTAACAATTGTGACCAGTTTGAATTGCTGGAGTTGCAGTTTGGATATGTTACTGCTCAAAATAATGTGTGGCCTTTTAAATGCTAGTGAAACTTTTGGTCAATCTCATTGGTCAATTGGTTACATGGCATTTTGGTCTGCATCCCTTAACTAATTGTAATAACATACAACTGACCAGCTCATTCTATATTAGGTCAATAGGATTTTGGATAAAATTTAGAAGACGCAAAATAGTAGCTGAAAGGATACAAACAGCATGTTTCAGTTCATGTAACTATTCCCAGAATGGCAGCATAATGACAAGATGGCATTTTCCTTACCCTACAAAAATGTTCTCTTAAAAGAAAACTCACCTGGGGCACGGCAATGGTGTTACAAAAGATCTGCAGTACAAGGGAAGATTAGAATGCCAAAGAGGTTTCCACCTCTTGCTTTATCCTGCAATTCTACAATATATAGACATCCCATCCTATCTTAATTTTGTCCATTTTCTTCGACACCAATATTTCACCTTCCTAATTTTCCTCCTTCAGGTTTTTTTCCGGATTGAGTAGAATGGGTATCGTCATTACTGTTATTTCCTGAGCTCAAGTTCTTTTAATTACCTCGTTTGGTAAAAATGACTACCGCATCCCACCAAATTCACCTTGAAGGCTGGACAGTTAATTCTGAAATGAACTTAATCAATGAAACGTGATGCACTTATCAGAAAAATAGAAATATCAACTGCACTTCAGTAAAGAAAAAACTGGGATAGAAGAGCAAAGTGATCGATGGATACAGTCAAAAAAAATAATTAAAAGCAATACTGCAGGTCAGCAAAGCAACTAAAAGTTAATAAAGCACAGATTTATTTATAGACTATAGAATTCAAAAACTATGTTAAACCAGCACATGACCCTGATCAGGCTACTTATGGGAGATTGCGAAGCTCAGGGCAAAATATGCAAGATGGCGGTTTGTAAACAGGAAATAAAGAGCAATTCATTTACTCAGCACAGCGCAAATGTCCAGGGATACAGTATTAGGTCAGATGACCAAAGGTTTAGTCAAAGAGATAGATTTCAAGAAATGTCTCAAAGGAGAAAAGCCAAATAGAGAGGCAGAGGTACAGGGAGGAAATTCCAGATCTTGGGGTTAGTGTGCATAGGGGTTATAGGGGAATGGAATCTGCTGTGAATTAAGACGCAGACAGCAGAATTTTGGACGACTTCAAGTTTACGGAGGGTAGAATGTGAGAGACCAGCCAGAAGTATGTTGGAATGGTCGAGTCTAGAAGTAATAGTCATAGGTGACGATTTCAGCATATGAGCTGAAATAGGGGCCTAGTCAAATACACGAGAGAAAAAGGAATGCAAAAACATGCTTAAAACTGAGATGAGGGAAATAGAATGGGAGCAGACTATTGTGGAGCATGCACACCAGCACAAACTAGTTGAAGTGAATAGCCTGCTTCTCTTCTGTATATTCATGTAATATCATATCTCCATCTTGACAACCCTGAAGAATGTTCAAACCTTCTCATTCAAAATTAAAATCCATCAACTCTTACTTCCTTTCTGCTTCATTGTGAGGCCAAAGAGAGTATCTTCAGCATCCCATTTTTATTATTAGTTTTTCCAGTACTCCCCATTGCAAATCTGGGTTGCACGGAATTAAAATCATAAACTTATGGTAAACAAAGTCAATTAGTTAACTTTTATCCTGCAACTCTGCTAGTTATTTGGAATTGGGGGCGAGGAAAAATTATAATTTTGTACTGTCGAGCAGATTTTCCCTGTCCTGCAAATGGCAAGGTACCTGACTGACCATATCTATGTATCAGAAAATCACAACAGTGCACCTGCAATTTTTTCATTTAGACTTAAGACACATCACAAATGAAAACTCAGAATTCTACCGCTATAGATGTTATGTCATAGCTAGGTTGCCCACCATGTCTCATATATTGCTTACTGAAAACCCTCCTCAAACCACAGTAAATTAGTTCAATATGAGCCAGCCAAATTCTTTGCCTCGGTATAGAGTACAAATGTTGCTTTTCATCTTTGAATCTTCTATCTGTGATTCAATATAACTAGCATAATTCTGGCTAGCCAGAACATTTTGCACCTCACTTTTTTTCTCAGATTAAGTACAACTGTTGTTCTGCTGTCAGGGGCTGGTTTAGCTCACTCAGCTAAATCGCTGGCTTTTAAAGCAGACCAAGCAGGCCAGCAGCACAGTTCGATTCCCGTACCAGCCCCCCTGGACAGGTGCCAGAATGTGGCGACTAGGGGCTTTTCACAGTAACTTCATTGAAGCCTACTCATGGCAATAAGCGATTTTCATTTTTTCATTTCATTTCCTGCACAAATTCTGCCTTAACAGGCTGAAGTATCCAGAAATAACTTTATTGCTACTTGTAATTTCTACAAACCTGGATATTACCCTTGCCAATCAGAACCATACAAAAACAGATGCATCAATTCCACCTTGCTGTTCTTCTACAGCCCATTCTAAATCTCCTTAACAAAGCGTCTTTCAATCCTCCCACCCAACCTACTCCAATCTTGATGGTGCAGCTGACAATGCAGCGAAAGAGGAAAGTGCCATTATTTCCTCAAACTTAAATCTCCAAGGCAATAACAAAACTATTATCTGTCTAGTGTTCCTTCCATAGTCATTACAATTGGGAGTTTTATTTCACCATGTCCGATACACTTTGATCTCTGGTTCCAATGGTTTGTTTTTCATCGTTCTCAGGACATGTGCCCTACCTTGACACCTTTTTTTCCTAGTGCAACTTTTCTTTTTTTTATATAAATTTAGACTACCCAATTATTATTTTTCCAATCAAGGGGCAATTTAGCATGTCCAATTTAGGTTGTGGGGGTGAAACCCACGCAGATTTGGGGAGAATGTGCAAACTCCACACAGACAGTGGCCCAGGGCCGGGATTCGGGCCGTGATTCGAACCCGGGTCCTCAGCGCCACAGTCTCAGTGCTAACCACTGTGCCGCTGTACTTAGTACAACTTATCTGCACATCAGAAATTTGATTTTATCCATCCTGAGAATGTGATTCCTTACCCTTCTAACTACATCATACAGTCTTTATAGTTATTGTTATATCTCTGAAATTGCCACAAAGAGAAAAGATATGGGGATGCCAGACTCTTGGATTCATACAAACACGATGATAGGTTTTATAGGAGATGTTGTGCGTACAATTTAAGGTGGAGAACTGAAGCCCACTCAAACACTCTCTTCTGATGTCACTATAAATTGTGTGGCACTTCACAAGTTTCCTCTTTTCCTTCAGTTGGTGGTACTTCCTGGGAAGTTAGCCCTGTGTCCATCTCTATGGGTATTGGGAAGTCCTCAGAAACATAATCGGAACTCGTCTCTGTTCCGAAGTATTGCTGTCTAAATTTTTCTTCAGGTAATCTTCGAATGCCTTCAAAGTGAACGGAGTACCATTATAACTTGCAACCTGCTCTGGTGTACCAACTCTTGCGAATATTTCATCTAGCTTTTCAATGTTTTTTTCTGTCATTGTGGATTTCATGATCGATACTTCCAGTCATTTAGAGTGTGCATCCACTATCACCAGGAATATGTGTCCCTCAATTGGACCAGCATAGTCTATGTGTATTCGCGGTCATGGCTGTGTCAGTCATTCCCACAGATGTAATGGTTGCAGTAGTGGAGTATTTCTTAGTTATGCACAGGACAAACATTGCCCCATGTTCTCTTCAATTTGTGCATCTAATCCTGGCCACCAAAAATAACTGCGTTGCAGTTCCTTCATCCGCACCACACCAGGATGTCCCTCCTGCAGATGGTCAAGGACATTATTACGCAAGCATGGAGGAATAGTTATTGGGATTCCCCATAATAAAACTCCATTCTGGACTGTCAACTCAAGTCTTCAGTGATGGAGGGCTTGAGGTCTGGATTTTCAGATGAACATCTGATATCATTCCTTTTTGGACTATGTTCATCACTTTCCCCATCACTGGGTCAGTTGTTGTGTATCTCTAAACTTGAGTCACAGGTACGTTATCCACATGTGAGAAATACAAGATGTTGACTAAATGCTCTTCAGGTTCTTGCTTGACTTGTAACGGCAATTGTGACAAAGCATCAGCATGTGCACACTGCTTTGACTTAAGATATTAAATATCGTATGTGTGTGCTGATAATGTCAAAGACCATCTTTGTAACCTATTGGCTGCTAAAGAATGAATATTTTTATACGGCCCTAAGATTGTCATCAAGTGTCAATGATCTGTCATTTAGTTTCTGTGCTAGTAAGAGTTTGTGAAGCAAATGCTATTGGTCGTTCCTCGCCAGAAGGAATTACGTGTGAGACAACTGCATCAACCCCTTAGGGTGACACATTGCAAACAAGTTGTAACCTCAGCTTGTTTTGGAAATGCCCAGAAACAGTGTTGATCGCTCACACCGACAAGACGAGTTTTTCAGCTTCTGAAGTTCAATACATCGTCTACCGAGTGGTTTTGACCTTTATCTACCAACTTATAGACGTGTCTAGTCTGTTTAGATCCGATTTTTTTCTTGCACATCTTTGATGTTGGTGAAGTCTTCTGAGCCCAGTATGCCTTGGCAATATGGCCCCTTTTGCTACAGTTACCATACCTAGGCCCAATCCCCACTCGAGGCCTGCATCCCCACCTAACCTTTGGACCCCAAGGGACAATTTAGCATGGCCAATCCACCTAACCTGCATATCTTTGGACTGTGGGAGGAAACCAGAACACCCAGAGGAAACCCATGCAGATGCGGGGAGAAAGTGCAAACTCCACCCAAGGTCAAGTTCTTACACTTATTTTTTCCACACCATCATTCCCCCGCTAACTATGAGATACAATTGGATTCTTCTCTCATAAGAGTTCCAAATTTCTCAGTCTCCATCAAATGCGCCGATGGTGCCCATTATTCCCACCATTCCAGATACCGGCTCCTAGGGTCTCTACTAAAACCAACTTCCTCCCTTCCAATTCTTTGGATGTATGGCACAAGCAATCTCCTTATCCACAATGCAAATTAGAAATCCTCTGTTTGCTTAACTGTGGTTTGACTGTTTCCCAAGTAGTGATCTGTACCAAGTCGGAGGACTTCTGAATCCCCGTTCCCACAGCCCATTTAGCTTCCCATGTGCGCGGCTCCCTACAGTCCAGACTCTACCCACTTCCAGCAGTTTCCACAAGCAAGTTTCCAAACTGTAGATCTTCTTACTCACAGTTGTGTTGTTATTTTTCTTTGTTTAAAACTTTCAACATCGGTGGCTTGGTTCGCCCAATGTGAGAGAAAGAGTCCAGTCCAGAAATTATTTTTCCACTCTCAACGCCGTTTCCACTGTTTTGGTCGATGAATTTTTTAATAGCTATTTTGTTTCCTTGCCTCAATCCTTATTGCCAGTTTTCTCTTTTATTATATCTCTCGAGTTTTCACAAAGAGAAAAGGAAATGGGGGTGCCACACTCTTGGATTCTTCCAAACACGATGAGAGGTTTTATTAGATTTTTGCTCATACAATCTAAGATGGAGAACTGAAGCCCATGCAAACACACTTTACATATGTCACTACAGATCACGTGACACTTCACCAGTAGGGACGTATTCTTTGATGCACAACAGTTGTATTTTCTGAATCAGCAAATAATTCGAGATTTGCAGCATGACCAGTCCTCTGTTGATCAGATTTTCATCTCCTTCTTTTTCTCCTTCACAAAGTTCCTTTTATTGATCCTATTAATAAGTAATCTGTCTTTCATTTTTCAGTTCTGAAGCTATATATCTAAAATGCAGTGTCATCACTTCCCACGAATTCTCAATGACCCTCTGCACGTTGTTGGAAAAATAGAGCTGGGTTCTCTGGCCGTGCCCATCAAAGACCGGAGAATCCCGCCAGAGTCAATGGACTTTTCCATGATCCACATCCTGCCCGTGGATTAGTCCTTCCACCAGGTTCACAAAAGTCAAGGCATTAGCCAGATTGTCGAATGTCTTTACAGAATTGTTGGATATCACCCTCAGTGTGACAGGATAAAGCAGGGCAAAATTCACTCCAACAGGTGGAGTTGTTTTCTAAATTCATCGAAGCGTCTGCACTTCTGTTGCATCGCTGCCAATAAATCTTGGAAGAAAGAGATCTTCGCCCCTCATGGAGAAAGGGGCCCATTATGCCTCACCACTTCCAATAATCTTTGGCAATCTCTGAAGCTATGAAAATGAATAATTACAGGCCGGGGCTCTTGTTGTCCCTAGGCCTTAAAGACAGGATACGATGTGACCTTTCTAACTGAACGTGCCCAGCTTTCGTATCCAGCTTAAGAAAACGTGGTAGCCAGCTAATCGGAACTTGCCCTCCATTCTTTCTTCGCAAACTGATAACCTGGACACTTTTCCTCCAGGCTCGATTCTCCAGATCATCCAGGAATTCTGACATATCACAAAGATGATTTCCTGAGGATTGCATGCAGGCCTTAACTGAGGAAGTGACCTTTTCAACAGTAAGGATATTCTCTTCCTTTTCATTGAGCATCTTACTAGTATTCTGCAGTTCAGCTTCATGAGCAATGATATTCTACACTAATAAGCCACGTTTATCATCACAGACTTTAATAATATTAGCACTCTTCAGCTGTAATGCCTTTGAGAGTGCCGGACCGAGAGCCCATTCAAGGATCAAGAAGCGATGCTATGGAGTCTGCTCCACCTCAGTTGCTTCTGACTGCTCTCTTTTGTTGATCGTTTTCTTAGGATTCTTCGACATTTTGTCACCAACACTTAGCCACAAATCTTCCAGGGACATTTTAAAGTACTCACTCCCGGATTTGGTAAGTATGGGCCATGTTAGCGTAATAAATGAGAGGATTAAAGGATGAGTAGAACGACAACCCACAGAAACATTATTCCCTCACTTGCATCACCTCCCAGTCTTATTTGTAAATTATTTCTGCTATCGGTAACATACAAAGTAAACTGGCAATAAAGTACTGAGAATGTTGGAAGTCAAACCAAAATAGACAATGCTGAAAATATTTAGTCAGTCAGGCAGCATCAATGGAGAAAATAAAACTATTTCAGGTATAACCCTTTGTAAGAACAATAAACTAAAGTTTCCTTAAAAGCAAAGTTAGGTCCAATGCTTTTTTACATATATATTTTACTGGTTTAATTGCAGACAGCAGCCTGACACTAGCCACACAAAGTAAAACACAAAACCACAAGATCTATTTTGCTGAACTTCTGATAGCAACATAATTCTATCTCTTTTGCCTTCATTACCAGGGATGTTTGAAGTGCGAACACCGAGAAGTTAGTAAAGACTTTTCTAATCTTACTATTTTCTAGATTTTATCAGAATCTACTCGTGCATGTTCCAATTTCCCATGCCTTCAAATGATTGTGTTTGGCTTGAGAGTTTTCAGTAACACAGCCAGGAAATAAACAACAAACTGTATTCCGTAATCATGTAACCTTTAGGTGATGGATTTACCCTGTGCCTCTCCAAGCTGTCCAATTTTGAAAACAGTAAAACATCACACAAATAATAGTCACACAGTTACATATCTGCATGTTCTTCATCTAACTCAAGTGGACAAAATTACATAACTATTTGAACGGTCTTTCTTTCCTTGAAACTCTTACCAAATGACCAGTTCCTTCTAAACTACACTAGCTCCCAATTTAGACAAAATCAGTCCACGGTTAGTGCACAAAGGTATTATTGTGATTGCTGGATTTTGAATTACCCGCCAGTCAAATTTAAAAAGGAACGGTGTATTCATACATAATGAACCATCAAACAACAAAGAAGTAGTTTGGATGATTCACCTAACAAAACGTGCCACACTATCGAAATAAGCTTGATAGAAGAAATTGAACTGCAGTGATTTCGTAATGGTTTATGTGCTTTGAATAAGTATAAAGGAGCCATTAAATCAAAACTCCATTAAAACTTAATTTTCATCAGAAGCAGTTTAACTAGAAATAGTTAGCAGTGATTTTGACATCATATATAACCAAAGGTTACATTACTGAATGTCTCCTTGATGCATTGGATTGTAGTGTTCACAACCATACTGGTCAATTTATTTATACATATGTTGTCAAAAGCAGTTAGTAGCTAAGCAATGTCCAAAATGTATTTTTCTCCTTCAAAATCTGTTAATAATGTTCATGTGTACAATTACAACCATTTTCAAAAATATGCTCAAAGATGTGTGGGTCAAATTTCATGAAGCATTCAATAATTATTTGGAGGAATGCCAACAAGGACTATTTGGCTTGTTTTCAAACTTAAAACTATAAATTCCAATCATTGTTTAAAAGTGAGAAAATACTGAAAACACAATTGTTATTTCAAGAACTATTGAAGAACTTAATTATAACCGAATCCAAAATTCAAGCAACCACCTATTTTGTAATTTTCTAACATATTAACAGTAATGTAAACATACTTACAAACTTCAACAGGGATGTGTTCTCACGGAGTGCACCAATACAGCCAGCAAATCCAAGAATGAACATCACTCCACCTACTACAATGAACAACCACACTGGGTCAAATCCTCCCAGATCTGTAATAGAAGAAATATTGGAAAGTACACCCTGAAAGAGAAGATATTGCATCATTATCATTAGTCAAAGATACAGTAACATTCTTACTAGCTTTCAACCTTTTCAAACTGCAAAAAGAGGACATTTCAGGAAGTTGAGACACTAAGGGACGGTCAGGATAAAATCACAGGCAGCAATTACAAAACTACAGAAATACTAAAATATTATTTTGCTTCATATTACCACTGAGGCAGCAAAACCACAGAAATACTAAAACAATATTTTGCTCCGTATTTACCAGTGAGACAGAGCACATTGACATGATCCCAAAGAAGAGATGAAAAATTATACACCCAGATTTAAAGGAGAAATATTAAATTAATTAATTTAACTCAAGAGGATAAAACTCCTCGTCTAGACATAATGGGCTGGATTCTCCGCTTTGGTCCCCAAGGCGGCATGAAAATGGTGGTCTTTTACGCCAGGAAAGCTGGCGCAGAACGGCCGCTGATTCCCCGTTTTGCTGGGGGCTAGTACGGAGGCAGCGTAGAGTTCACAGCTCTAGCTGTCTATACGGCCCTGAACATTTCCGGTTCCGTGGCCACCCATTCGCACGGCGGCTGCGCCGTGCTCCATGGCAGACTGGGCCCGCGGACCCTGCCCACAGTGCCCCCAGCCCCAAATAAAGCCTCCCCTGACCGCCGATCAGCCCTCCCCCGACTTTGGCGGCGCCGAACTGAGTCCACAGCCGCCACGCTGAGTTCATGATGGGTGAGACCATGGGCACGATTCTCCGACCCCACGCCGGGCGGGAGAATTGCGGGAGTGCCGGGCGAATCACGCCACGCTGCCCTGGCACCCGAACGCAATTCTCCCACCCCACCCCCCAAAACAGCGTGTCGCGTTTTGCGACAGCCGCTCGGAGAATTGCTGCTCCGGTCGAGCGGCGATTCTCCGGCCCGGATGGGCCGAGTGGCCTGCCGAACCCGACCGGTTCACGCCGGCGCCAACCACACCTGGTCGCTGCCGGCGTGAACAGCACGCGACCGCTGCGTGTGGGGCCTGTGGGGGGGCGGAGGGAGAATCGAGCACCAGGGTGCTCAGGAGGGGTCTGGCCCGCGATCGGTGCCCACCGATCGTCGGGCCGGCATCTCTGAAAGACACACTCTTTTCCCTCCGCCGCCCCGCAAGATCAATCCTCCATGCGCGGGTGACGTCATTCAGGAGCTGCCGGCCTCATCATTCAGGCGGCGCCGCTTTGACGCAAGAGTCAAGGCCCGGTGCCCAAGATTGACGCTCCACCGCTCCTAGCCCCCTGGGTGGGGGGGGGGAAGAGAGAATAGGAGGTGAGGAGCGGCCTCCGGCGCCAGAGTGAAACACTCGAGTTTTCACTCCGGCGTCGGCACTTTGTCTCCCTTTGGGAGAATTTCGCCCCATGTGTCTCACGCCATCGAGAACTCGGCCGGTCGGGGACAGAGCATCGTGGGGAGGGCCTTAGGAAATGGCCTGAGGCCGTGGATACTCGGTGCAGCGAATACAAAAACCGGCGCCGCTCCCGATATTGGCATCAAAACAGATATTCCGCCCCGTCGCCGAACGCAATTTCGGCGTCAGGGAGCGCAGAATCCAACCCAATGTATCTGTGCATTTTAAAAGACTCTAAGGAAGTGATTGCAGGGGAAATATTACAATATTTAATAGTTAATTAGAAAAATATATAGTACCAGATGAGTAATGAAATGCCAACGTGATACCTTTATATGAAAAGGGAGATATGCTAAGTTCGCTGAATATGTTTGAAGTAGTAGGAAAGTTATATCCCTACCAGAAAATAGAAAAGTATCTAGAGACCAAAAATATAATGTTGGATTGTTAACATGAATTTCAAAAGTAAAAGTCCTTGCTTGACCAGAATAACTGAACTTTGAAGACATAACAGCGAATAGACAAAAGGAAAATAGTGGTTTAACATATTTGTATTTCCAAAAGGCTTTCGATGAATTCCTGCATGATATATTCTGACCCTATTCATTTTTCTGTGAAGTCAGGAAAGAAGCTGATTGAATAGCTAGCAGGCTGCAGGCAGAAAGCAGAGAGTAGTGCTAATGGAAATGTATTGATATTACCAATTGTTTTATTCATTCACGGGATGTGGACATCGCTGGCTGGCTGTCAGCTTTTATTTTCCCATCCCCAATTACCCTTGCTCGACCATTTCAGAAGGCAGTTAAGAGTTAATCACATTGCTGTGGATCGGAAGTCATATGTAGGCCAGACCAGGTAAGGATAGCCAATTTCCTTCCCTAAAGGACATTTGTGAACCAGATGCATTTTTGCGATAATTGACAATAGACTGTTAATTCCAGATTTTTATAGGATTCAAAGGTAGGATTCGAACTCTGGCATCCAGAGCATTACCTAGAGTCTTTGGATTATTAGTCCAGCGACAGTATCACTACATCACAGCCTCAAAAGGAAGTAGAATCCCACAGGAATCAGTGATGGGCCACCATTTTTCACAATTTATATTAAGTTAGACTTTGGAATTAAAATCAATATCAAATTAGAAGGGATATGAATGTTGCAGAGGACTTCAATAAATTACAAAACGTTAATAAACTTACAAAGTGACCTTTCTCCAGTTAACCTCTTCCTCACTCCAATCATTATCGTCATCATACTTAAGAGGTTTCTTTCATTTGAACATAATACCGTTACATTTTTTATATCCGTCTAAAAAATTCCTAATAAAGTTAGATGAGTATTCCAGTTAGTAATCTAATAATCTGACAACTGATTTGTGGACTATGGGAGAAACTGTTGTGTGTTGAATATTAGGATGATTGATAAAATGTGGTGGAACATGTTTATAAGTTTTTCTATTTTAGATGGTAGAAATACAAACACCACCAGAGTGATGCATTTTTATTTTTTCCCTGGGGGAGGTGTTGTGAAACCTTCTTATTCATAATTCATATACCCTAGGAGTATAACCTTTAGTTGGGGACTGAAGTTTTAAAATATAACTGAAAAGCCCTGGTGAGAGACTGGCAAACAGACCTAACATAATTACAATTCAAAGGATGGCCTGTGTTCATTTAATATGGTCATAGTTGGAAGTGGGAAATCATTAACCAATGGGTGACCCTTTTCTAAATGTCTTGCAGCCAAGATGTCTACTTGTCTTCATAAGGGACATTATTCATAAGGTTTCACAAAACAAAGGGAAGGTTCGGGAACAAGTGATAATGAGTTTGAATCTCCAACTGAGACATCCCAGGGGTGCCATGGTGTCATGGGGATAGATTGCAGTGAGACATTTTTTTTGTTTTGAGTTTATCTGTGTGATCTCTCACAGAAACAGGCACTTGGAGCGTGGCAGCAGCTATGAGGAGCAGAGAGAATTTGCCAGGAGCTGTAGACCAAAAACAAAGGATTATCAGAAACCAGGGGTGTTTCTGATTTTAGAGTAAGTGAGAAAGAATGCCAGCTTGAGGTTTGCCGGGCCAGATGCTAGTGGAAAGACCCCAAGAAATCTCAAACCTTAGCGAATAGCAGGAACACAGAGGAGAAGCAAAATGAATTCCTGAGAGTTAGAGCACACCCTGGTTTGGTCCCAGAAATGAAGGAACCCTCATGATCCTGTAAAGTATATGGTAACTCTTGGAAGGACATAAAAGTAGAATGGGGATTGTCCTTTTGAGATTTTGGACCTAAAAAATACATGTTTATGAAATATAACATTGAGCTAGGAGTACTTGCTTTGTTCAACACTTGCACAGTATTTTTAATTTAAAAGTGAAACTTTATGGTGTAATTCTTTAGTTCTAACTGGGAGTTCAAATCTCTTTAGAAGTCACTGGTCTCCACCAAGTTCATAACGTCTGTAATTAATTTTGACGTTGATATGTGTAGGGGCATTACATTTTGGTTATAAAATAAGGCGGCCAGATATAATTCAGAAATAGGTGGCCTAGAGAAAGGATTGGCCCACTCAAAGACAAAGGAAGGAATTTATGCGTGGAGTCAGAGAAAATGGGTGAGATTCTTAACGAGTACTTTGCATCGGTATTCAGAGGGGAGGGACATGACGGACGTTAAGGTTAGGGATAGATGTTTGATTACTCTAGGTCAAGTCGACATAAGGAGGGAGGATGTGTTGGGCATTCTAAAAGGCATTAAGGACAAGTCCCCAGGTCCGGATGGGATCTATCCCAGGTTGCAGAGGGAAGTGAGAGAGGAAATAGCTGGGACCTTAACAGATATCTTTGCAGGATCCTTGAACACGGGTGAGGTATCGGAGGACTGGAGAATTGATAATGTTCTCCCCTTGTTTAAGAAGGGTAGCAGGGATAATTCAGATAATTATAGACCGGTGAGCCTGACAGCAGTGGTAGGGAAGCTGCTGGAGAAGATACTGAGGGATAGGATCTATTCTCATTTGGAAGAAAATGGGCTTATCAATGATAGACAACATGGTTTTGTGCAGGGAAGGTAATGTCTTACCAACTTAATAGAATTCTTTGAGGAAGTGACAAAAGTTAATTGATGAGGGAAGGGCTGTGGATGTCATATACAGTAGATTAGCATTATTTTCGTAGGAAAGACAGAGGTACCATGAGAGGTATAGACAGGGTGGATAGCAAGAAGCTTTTTCCCTGGAGTGGGGGACTCAATTACTAGGGGTCACGTGTTCAAGGTGAGAGGGGAAATGTTTAAGGGAGATATGCGTGGAAAGTTCTTTACGCAGAGGGTGGTAGGTGCCTGGAACACATTGCCGGCGGAGGTGGTACAGGCGGGCATGATAGTGTCATTTAAGATGTATTTGGACAGATACATGAATGGGCAGGGAACAGAGGGATACAGATCCTTAGAAAATAGGTGACAGTTTTAGATAGAGGATCTGGATCGGCGCAGGCTTGGAGGGCTCAATGGCCTGTTTCTGTGCTGTAATTTTCCATTGTTCTTTATGTGCACATGTGATAAAGAGAGAAGTATGCGTAAGCATGAGAGGATTCTGCATATGACAGGGGTGCGTCTGAGAGTGAGGGAGATGTGCATGTGTGTACATTTGTGCTTGTTTTGTGTGTGTGACTGTTTCTATGCTTGCATGTCCAAAATGGGAATTCGGCTCTACTGCTGCATTAAATGAATTTGGGGGCAACAAAAAAAATCAGCATCACATTTCCCATGAAAATGACAAAAAGTCAGGTTTGATCCCAGCCTCTGCAGGGTAGGTGGATTGGCCGTGCTAAATTGGAAAAAAATGAATTGGGTACTTAAAATTTACCAAAGAAAACCCCAAAGAAAATGACAAAAAGATGAGATATGGCGGTATGGAGGTACTTGTTTAGTAAGAGAAGTTTTAATTACAATAAATGCTGTGATATAAGAAATAGAAAAAAAACTTTCTTAAATTTGTTTTTGTATGTTCATACCTGTTGCGCAATGATACTGATTTTATGTGGTTTAACTCTTTGATAAGAATATTTCTGCAGGGTTTCGTCAGTCTTCCTGGGAAGTCAATAGGGTGCCATAGCTCAAGTTTGGGGAAACCTGCACAACAGCAACTCTCGAGGTTTCTTCTGGTGCACCTCCCAAACCAGTGACCTCAACTCTCTAGAGGAACAGCAGGTGATGGGAACAGCACCATCTGGAAGTTCCCCTCCAAGTAACACACTGTCTTGACTTAGAAATATATCATCATTCTTTAATTATCACTGGATAAATATCCTGGAATTCCTTACCTAACAACGTAACAACTACAGCAGTTTGAGAAAACAGCTCACCACCACCTTCTCAAGGGCAATCAGGGATGGGAAATAAATGTTGGCTTTCCAATGATGTCCACATCCCATGAGCAAGCATCAAAAAAAGACTCAAGTGAAAATACTTGAACAGTAACGGAATCCAATTCATAGTACTACAAGTGATACTTCTCCCTTCAAATATTGCAATAGATCATGCATTTATTTTCAAAAGAATAGATTGCACACAAAAGTTATGTAAATTAGATTTAACCGCATCTTATACAAAGTCTACGCTTATGCAAAATACCTTTTCAGCCCATGCCCAGAGGCCTATTCCAAGAAATGCTGCTCCCAGCAACTGCAAGACAAAACAGCACAATAACACATTAGGTATGTGGAGCAGATGTTCCTATACATACGTTAACAAATAATGAGTTATCAACTTATGATACAGTTCGGAGTCTTTGGAGTCAGTGCTGCGTACATGTGGCAAATCACTGAGCTACATATGATTACATACTCCAAATTACAGAGCAAATAAGATTTCTATACTTTCAATTTGAAGCTATGTGTCAAAGACATAATGAACCTTACACTCCCCTCTCCGAACCATTTCTGTTTTTTAGGTATTACATTTCCATTTTCTGATAAAGGCTCAGTATACATGAACTGTTAATGGCATTTTCCAGTTTCTGTTGAAAACAAATTGCCATTTCTCGGTTAATCTCATGTTCTGCTATTTTTCTCCATCAGTCAATGGTGTGCACTACTGGTTTTCCCAGTCAATCGTTCACAATGGAAATTAGGAGGCTCAAACGCAGAAGGGTTTGAAATGGAATTTGCAAAAACTATTACAAGCTGAGTAGATCTTTTGCCTACATTTGCCCATATTACAACAGTGACTAGAAATTCACTAGTCTTGAAGGTATTTGGGACAACTGATGGCACAAAAGGTTCTACATGAATGCAAATTCATCTTCGTTCTTTCAATTCCTGTGTGGAACCTTAAGGTATGAGTGACAGAAAATACTAAAGATGTGATCCAATATGGCATAAATAACAGGCAAATTGCAAATACATTGTAAGTGCTTTACCTCCCCAGACCAATGGTCCACCACTTCTCCCAGATATGAGGGGAAAAGCATGGGTAAAAATAGACAGATACAAAAGGAATAGGAGACAAGAGTGAACATGACAGGAAGACAGGCATTTCATTAACTCACTATAAACAGCAACAAAAACATTTGATATAGCTGGCATGTGCAAGAAACATTCCCACACAGCTGCCACACGATAACCATCGCAAACAGGAGGAAGTCTACCCATCTCCCTTTGACACTCAACTACATTATCATCGTTAAGTTCCCTACCACCAACATCCTGAGGAGGTCAGAGGCTGGGAATTCTGCAGCGAGTGATTTGCCTCTGGACTCCCCACTACTTACAAAACACAAGTCAGGAGTGTAACTGAATACTTTCACCTGCCCGGATGAGTACAGTTCCAATGTTCAAGAAGGTCAGCACCATCCAAGACAAAACGGCCAAGTTAACTGGCAACACCACCCTCTCCATTGTGGCTGCCAAGAATACCATCTCCAATATACTGCAGCAAGTCACCAATACATCTAAAATAGCACTTCCTAAGCTGGTGACCACAACCGCCTGGAAGAACAAGGGTAGCAGGCATTTGGGGACATCAAATTCCCCAAGATACGCAGCCTCCTTAACTTACAAATATATCACCACATATCGTCCTCATTGGGTCAAAGATGGGCTTGAAGTTGCAGTTAGCTGTCATTGCTAGACATAATTACAATCCACCTGAATTACAACAAACTGCGTTTATATTAAACATTTGTCTCACTTTGACAATACATTAAAGTCACGCCATTAACGGGGTTACATTCCGCAAAACCTCACAAAAGCCAAATCGTGAATGATGGATGTTTTACAATACAAATCAAATAGATAGGTTCCAACAATGCAACGGTTGCATTGTTTTATGCAGTTACTGGAAAATTATGATATGTGATAGTCGGGGAAGCATCTGAGTGCAATATTGTAACAGAAGACTTATCTGCCGTGAATCTCAGACGAGCACCACCGGTGGAGAGTTTCCCATGCGACAGGAAAAAAATGGGTTTTGCACCAGTCTGATACGCTGGTTCCCCGCTAGCGGCAGCATCAGGGTCCATGCCCCGCACAAGCAGGAGGATGCAGATGGATCTATTAATGGGCCAGGTACCATATTCTCCAAACCCTCATGATTCTCTGGTCTTCTAGGCCTGGATTCACACAGGTGAGATGTGCTGCAGGTATGTACAATTACAGACACCTCTCCCCATTACAGACACCCTCCCCATTAGAGACCACTGCCTGGAAGCCACCCATAATAGAGACCCCTACCTAGGAGCCCTCCATAAGAGAGACCATTCCTTGGAAGCTAGAGAGCAGTCCAAACAGAGGCAGTAAATAAAAACTGTTTTAAAACTCACCTGTGCAATACACTCGCTGGCTGAGGCAGAGGAAGCAGCACCTGTAAAATCCTGGATACAGAAAACCAGTCAGCTAGATTTAAGCTCCCTCAGATCTTCGATCTGCAAGCCTTTAATTCATATCTCTGCGAGGTTGCTTTACTAGGCTGCAATTAATAGCTTCCACACACACCCAACTGTCTACATTATTTAATTCATCTCCCTTCAGACTTGAGGCTATGAATCTAGCCAGTTAATTTCTTTAAATGCTCTCACTTTCTATTTTCTCTCTGAAGAAAGCACTTAACTCTCTTTGGTGTTGTCCAGGAGCTATCAATCACATCTACATGTTTATAAACCTGCCATTAGGTTCGCAGCTGGGTCTCTGCAACTGGGGGAGGGGGGGGGGGGTCTCCGGTGGGGTCTCTATAATTGGGGAGGTTTCTGGTGGGGGGTGAGGTAAGTCGTACTGTGTTGGGAGGGGCGCGGTGACCCAGAAAATTCAGGGGGGTCCTGAATTGTGTTCCGGGGGGTCAGGCCCATCCACCAGACCTCGCTACGGGGCCTCACGCTCAAAATGGCAGCCCAACAGTGGGATTAGCTAGATAAATCCCTCACAACCCCTGCCATGCACAAATGTGCAGGGCAAAGGATTATGAATTGCTTCCCGAGTGGGCTCCTAGTGTGAGCACAAACCTGTTGCAATTCAGCTCTGACGGGACAACTTAGTCTCTCAAATGGAGAATTACGGCCCTGCTCTTTTAAAATCCAAGCCATGTATTTGAAAATTTTAGAAAGAGACAATCCTCAAAACATGAATCATCTCAAAACTGGCAGACAAACTTAAATCTTAACAGATAATTGCAAAATATTTTCAAAGTAACTTTCGCTTTGACTCTGGCTATTGTGCATTATCCTTCCTCTCACTCCCAAGGTTTACCAAATCAGATGCTGACGCATTTACAGATAAAGACAAATAGATCAGTAAACATTTCAAAATTGAACAGAGCAATTATTGCAACTCTAGACAGAGATTTAGGCATTTCCAGGCACACCTTCTCACCCCTGTTGGAAGGTGTTTAAAAGGAAATTACACAAGAAACAGGACAAATCCAAGGTGGCCAATTACCACCCCATCAGTCTAGTCTCGATCATCAGCAAAGTGATGGAAGGGGTCAAGTGCTACCAAGCAGCACTTACTCCGCGATAACCTGCTCATGGTTGCCCAGTTGGGGTTCGCCAGGGTCACTCAGTTACTGACCTCATTAGACCTTGGTTTAAACAAGGACAAAAGAGCTGAACTCCAGAGCCAAGGTGAAAGTGACTGTCCCTGATATCAAGGCAGCATTAAAATGAATATGGCATCAAGGAGCCCTAGAAAACTGAGTCAATTGGAATCAGCGGGAAAATTTTCCGCTGGTTAGAATCATGCCTGGCACAAAGGAAGATGGTTGTGGCTGTTGAAGGTCAACCATCTGAGCTCCAGGACACCACTGCAGAAATTCCTCAGGGGATGTCCTAGGCCCAACCATTTTCAGCTGCTTCATCAGTGACCTTCCTTCGATCATAAAGTCAGAAGTGGGGATGTTCGCAGATTACTGCACAATGTTCAGCACCATTCACAACTCCTCAGATACCAAAGCAGTTCATGTCCAAATACAGCAATATCCAAGCTCAGGCTAATGAGTAGCAACTAACATGTGTGCCATACAAGTGCCACTCAATGACCATTATTACCACACCCTTGGCAAGTGTGCAATCAATTCTAGCCGCACTCGTCCCAGAGTCATGACACAAGAGAATTAACCAAACATTGTTCGAAAAATACCCGAAGTATTTGGCCCTTGGCTGCCCAATAATAAGTCACCAGGTTTGTAAATATAAACACAATTACTGTTTACTTATAACAAGAACAACAATGAAATATGCAGCAGATACAGTTGGTTAACTATTAACTAATACCTAACTCCCGCTTTAACTTGCCCCCACCTCCTGTAACACATACACACGAGCAACAAACACAAGAGGGATAGACAGTGGTAAAAAATGTAAGTGGAAAAGAAAAAAAGTCTTTGTTTCAGATTATGGTTTTCAGCATACTTTATTCACAGTAGGATTGCAGTCTTGCAGCATGTACTGGTGTTCACTGTAGTTTAAAAATACCACACTGACAACTTTCCTGAAGAGGCAGAGTCTTTCTCATCAAGCTTCGCTTTCAGTTCTTGGTTAGTCTTCATGCTTCTATAGTTCCAGGAACACAGCACCCACAGGCTATTGGAGAGAGAGAGACAGCCCTTGCAGCAGGCTTTCTGGAGAGAGTTAGTTGGATCTTTCTGAAGAGAATTAGCTGGGTATCCGTGTTGCCAGAATCAAATCTGAAACCTTCAGGCCTCAGAGCCATTTCAGTGGGATAAGATCCAATCACCACCAGGCAGAGCACAACAGTTTTGGCCAACTCATTGCCAAATCAACCAAACCAAGTCCCATCCCATCTCTATCACTGGTGCTGGCCAGTCTGCAACGCCAGTTTAAACCAACACATGCTTCTGGATTCTTCTGCCTGAATTAAAGATACAGGCTGTTTGCCTTAAAGACACATGTCCATTAATCATCCATGGATCGAAAAGGTAACAGCAAAAAATAATAGGAGAAATAAGGAAATAAACAAGGCAACCCTTCACACCATTTCCAACAAGAGAAAATCAAACCTTTGCCCTTTGACATTCAATGGCCTTACCATCACCGAATTCCCCATGATCGCCATCTTAGGGGTTACCATTAACTTGAACTGGACTAGCCATAAATTCCTGTGGCTACAATAGCAGGTCAAAGGCCAGGAATCCTGCGGTGGGTATCTTGCCTCCTGACCCCCTAAAACCTGCCCACCATCAACAAGGCACAAGTCAGGAGTGTAGTGGAATAAATTCCACTTGCCTGGATGAGAGCAGCTGCAATAACACTCAAGATGATCGATGCCAGGAGAAAACAGCCCACTTGATTGCTATCCCTTCCACCACTGATGAAGTGGCAACCGTATGTACCATCTACAAGATGCACTGCAAGAACTCACCAAGGTTCCTTAGGTAGCACCTTCCAAACCCACGACCACTACCATCTAGAAGGACAAGAAAAACAGATACCTGGGAACACCATTACCTGGAGGTTCTCCTCCAAGTCACTCACCATCCAAACTTGGAGATATATTGCTATACCTTCACTGACATTGGGTCAAAAACTCTGGAATTCCCTCCCTCTCATAACTATAGGTGTACCTACTGAATCGGTTCAAGAAGGCAACTCCCACCACCTTCTGAAGGGCAACTAGGCTTAGCCAGCGATAACCACATTCCTAACGGAATAGAAAGAAATGTCCAGGGCCAGAACAAATGGAAGGAATCTGCTTCCAGAGACTTTGACAGCATTTCCCAGTTGGTGCCTGCCGAGACTTCGGCTTGGCACAACCGCAACCACATCCATCCAGAAAAGAATTAATAAAGTAGAATAAATTAATTTAGAATAAAAAGTGTCTTTAATGAGAGTGGAGAAATAAAACACGGATAAGCGAACAATTGTTCAAACAAAGACTTTAGCATGGGTAAGCGAATATCTGAACAAATGTTTCAAAAGGCAGGACAATAAGTGTATAATACTAAAACTCCCCCCCCCCCCCCCCAAATCAATGTACAACTGCGGCCAGACATAAAGTCAGCTCAGTAATATTGGGGGGGGGGGGGGTGAGCAATAAATGCTGCCCTTGCTAATGACACCCACAACCCAAGAATGAAAATAAACCTTGTAATTTTATGAGACTACAAGATTATTATTCTTTTAAAAGCAATACTGCGGATGCTAGAATCTGAAACAAAAATAGACAATACTGGACAAACTCAGCAGGTCTGACAGCATCTGTGGAGAGAAAAGGGAGCTAACTTTTCGAGTCTGGATGACTGTTTTAAAAATTCTGTTGACCTTTGATTGTCATGCAGACAGCAGCTGATGGTCAGCTCAACCACAGAATCATTACGGTGCAAGAGGCGGCGATTGGACGATCGTGTCTGCACCAGCTCTCCATACGAGCATTATGACTTAGTCACATTTTCCTGCCTTTTCCCCATAACGGCACATTACAAATAATCATCAATACAAGTCTGGAAGAAAATAGAGGCCTTTAAAATGTGTATGCCAAGATGTATGCTTAAAATTCCACATGCAGACTATATGACAAATGAAGAAGTGCTTAAAATTGAAAGAGCATAAGTAACTCTTGTCATGAAAGAGTACCTTTAAGAAATGGGTGTTTTTTTATAGAATAACTGTAGTGGGTGTACCTTTAAGAAATGGGTGTTTATTACTGCATAATTAGACTTGTAATTATCGTGTAACTAAATCTGCTGCTCTCCACTCTGCCTTCTAGTTTTTCAGCACTGTTCAAATGGCTGAAACATTGACATTTTATTTTCTAGATGTCACTTTTTAAAGAGTGTTATGGGTCAGGGTTTAGAGAGCCCCAAAGTGTATCATGGAGTTCACCTGACCCACAACTTTTAACAGAATGTGGTATGGGAAGCACCCGGTCCACTCTACAGGTGTGGTGCAGCAGAAATCGAAAAGCATTTTTTAAAGCAAAATAATTTTCATTCCATGAACTCAAGTTAACCTTTTTAAAAACATGCAGTGAACATCTTAGCAACCATTAATTCAAATACAACCCCCAAAGAATACAACACTAAGTAATCCTTAATAAATTCCCAAACAACATCCAGAAGACAAAAAGTTCCTTTTAACTGAGATCAGGCTTAAATTCTCTAATGAGAGCAGTTATCCCTTTGAAATCACCCAAATGAACACTCTTTAGCTCGCAGAGAGATCCACGCACATCTTCTGGCTTTCACTGCAACTCTTCTCTCTGAAAATGAAACTAAAAACTCACTCTATAGCAGCCTGCTCAAGAACAAAAGTAAAGCAGACAGACAGCCCAGCTCCACCCACTCTCTGACATCAATGCAGTAATAAACACCCATTTCTTAAAGGTACACTCACTACAGTTATTCTATAAAAAACACCATTTCTTAAAGGTACTCTCACATGACAAGAGTTACTTTTGCTCTTGCAATTTTAAGCACTTCTTCATTTGTCATATAGTCTGCATGTGGAATTTTAAGCATACATCTTGGCATCTACATTTTAAAGGCCTCTATTTTCTTCCACAGATTTTTATTTATTTTCTAGATTTCTGAGGCATGCAGGAAAGTGAGATTTTTCACTTGTTACAAGCCTGCGTTTTCTTGTTATTAACACATCCTTCATCATCACAAAATTATTTCTGGTTTCTTCTGACTTCAGCATCATTTCTACCATCTTCTGTTATCAATTGTCCTAAATAAACAAACTTATCCACTTGTTCCACTGTGAGACCATCTACTTCAATCTTCACTCTTGTTTCTTTTGAATCTATTCCTTCTGACTAGCATTGCTTTTGGCTTTTGGGTGCTCAAACTCAATCCATATTGTAAGCTTCTCCATTTTACTTGGTCTACAATATTTTGTAGGTCCTCTTTTAGTTCTGCAAGTAGCGCTGTGCTGTCGGCATACTGCAAGTTTGCTACATCCTTGCCTTCAATTTTAAACCCTGGAAGTACATTTGACTGAATATTTGCTCGGTGTACAGGCTGAATAATTTTGTTGACAGTACACAGACTTGTTTTAAGTGAAGTTACGAGTACAACATGGGTGATTGTCCCTCTTCTAGCCTGATACTCACTTTTTGGTCCTAATATAGATTCTGGATAAATTTCATCTTTACCGTCAATGTCACATTTCAGCAGCATATCTACTAACTTTTGGTAATAAACATGATCAAATGCTTTTCCACAGAAGCTTATATATGTTACTGTTTATTTCCAGATATGTATAAGAAATTGTGCTGCCTCTTGTTCCTACACCAAGTTGAAATCCAGACTGCATTTCACCAATTTCAACCTCAAATGTATTATTTCAATTATGATTTTCAAGGTCACTTTAATGAAATGAGTCATTTAAGCTTATAGATCTAAACTGTTGGCACTCGATAAGGTATCTTAACAAATAACGAATATCTCAAGTCACTGGAATGTATCCTTTGGTGTATTTAGAACATAGAAAAATACAACACAGAACAGGTCCTTCGGCCAACAATGTTTTGCCGAACTTTTGTCCTAGATTAAGAACAAATTAATCTATATCCCATCATTCTACCGTAATCCATGTACCTATCCAATAGCCGCTTGAAGGTTCCTAATGTTTCCGACTCAACTACTTCCACAGGCAGTGCATTCCATGCCCCCACTACTCTCTGGGTAAATAACCTACCTCTGACATCCCCCCTATATCTTCCACCATTCACCTTAAATTTATGTCCCCTTGTAATGGTTTGTTCCACCCAGTGAAAAAGTCTCCGACTGTCTACTCTATTCACCTGATCATCTGATAAACCTCTATCAAGTTGCCCCTCATCCTTCTCCGTTCTAATGAAAAAAGGCCTAGCACCCTCAACCTTTCCTCGCAAGACCTACTCTCCATTCCTGGTAAATCTCCGTTGCACCTTTTCCAAAGCTTCCACATCCTTCCTAAAATGAGGCCACCAGAACTGCACACAGTACTCCAAATGTGGCCTTACCAAGGTTTTATACAGCTGCATCATCACCTCATGGCTCTCAAATTAAATCCCTCTGCTAATGAACGCTAGCACACCATAGGCCTTCTTCACAGCTCTATCCACTTGAGTGGCAACTTTCAAAGATCTATGAACATAGACCCCAAGATCCCTCTGCTCCACATTGCCAAGAACCCTACCGTTAACCCTGTATTCCGTATTCATATTTGTCCTTCCAAGATGGACAACCTCACACTTTTCAGGGTTAAACTCCATCTGCCACTTCTCAACCCAGCTCTGCATCCTATCTATGTCTCTTTGCAGCCGACAACAGCCCTCCTCACTATCCACAACTCCACCAATCTTTGTATCGTCTGCAAATTTACTGACCCATCTTTCAACTCCCTCATCCAAGTCATTAATGAAAATCACAAACAGCAGAGGACCCAGAACTGATCCCTGTGGTATGCCACTGGTAACTGGGCTCCAGGCTAAATATTTGCCATTCACCACCACTCTCTGACTTCTATCGGTTAGCCAGTTCATTATCCAACTGGGCAAATTTCCCACTATCCCATGCCTCCTTACTTTCTGCAGAAGCCTACCATGGGGAACCTTATCAAATGCCTTACTAAAATCCATGTACACTACATCCACTGCTTTACCTTCATCCACGTGCTTGGTCACCTCCTCAAAGAATTCAATAAGACTTGTGAGGAAAGACCTAACCCTCACAAATCCATACTGACTATCCCTAATCAAGCAGTGTCTTTCCAGATGCTCAGAAATGCTATCCGTCAGTACCCTTTCCATTGCTTTGCCTACCACCGAAGTAAGACTAACTGGCCTATAATTCCCAGGGTTATCCCTAGTCCCTTTTTTGAACAGGGGCACAACATTCGCCACTCTCCAATCCCCTGGTACCACCCCTGTTGACAGTGAGGACGAAAAGATCATTGCCAACGGCTCTGCAATTTCATCTCTTGCTTCCCATAGAATCCTTGGATAGATCCCATCAGGCCCGGGGGACTTGTCTGAACTCATGTTTTTCAAAATTCCCAACACATCTTCCTTCCTAACAAGCATCTCCTCGAGCTTACCAGTCTGTTTCACACGGTCCTCTCCAACAATATGGCCCCTCTCATTCATAAATACTGAAGAAAAGTACTCGTGCAAGACCTCTCCCACCTCTTCAGACTCCATACATTATTTGATTATAAATTTCAGTCATCATTTCTATTTATATTCTCCGAGTTCCCTCAATTCCACTGGTAAATATGCCAGAATTCCCTGCTTAACAATACTGTGAGAACATGAATGGTTGGCACAGTAGAACTGGGTGGCACAGTGGTTAGCACTGTTGCTTCAGAGCGCCAGGGACCCGGGTTCGATTCCTGGCTTGGGTCGCTGTCTGTGCCGAGTCTGCACGTTTTACCCATGTCAGCGTGGGTTTTCTCTGGGCACACCGGTTTCCTCCCACAAGAACCCAAAGACGTGCTTGTTAGGTGAATTGGACATTCTGAATTTTCCCTCAGTGTACCCAAATAGGCGCCGGAGTGTGACAACTAGAGGATTTTCACAGTAACTTCATTGCAGTGTTAGTGTAAGCATACTTGTGACACTAATAAAGATTATTATTACCACAAGATAGCAATAGTTCAGGAAGGTGGCCACCACTACTTTATCACAGCAGCTAGCAATGGCCAATAAATTGAACCTTTCCACATTCAGAGATCAAATACTGAAAAAAACAAATTCAGTGTAGTTTTGCCAATCATCTAATTGACAATATGGAAAATTCTTCAGATACAACATATTCATAAAAACAGAAAAATCTAACCACAACAATTACAAACCTAGCAACCTGCTCCTAATAATCAAACAAGTAGATGTAGTCATCAATAATCACTTCTCGGACTTTTGGCTAAGCTGAGCTTGAGGTCAGATGCAATGCGTGGATCTGGTATGTCTCCCATGTGGAGACCATGAATTGGATTCAATCTAAATTGTTTTTTTAGAGCTGGCAAGGAGCTGGATTAGGGGTTTGCCCCTATCCACACTCTTGTAGAAGTGGATTTCATTTGGAACTTTGCTGATAGGGTTAATATAACAGTTCTGAAAAGCTCTGTGAAAGAGATGTCAACAGGTCAAGGGATGAAATAAAGGGAGTGTGTCTGACCGGCATCTGTGAAAGCAAAGATGTCAGAAGGTTATGGGATGGAATATAGGGAGTGTGACTTTGGTACTAATTAATGTTCTGACCCACATCTGTGAAAGCAGAGAGGTCAAAAAGTCAAAGAATGGAAACCGTTACTTTATTGCAGAGATAACGTAATTAAGCTCGTTTGACCAGTTGGAACAAATAAACATTGAAATGTAAAAGGAAGGGCCTTGGAATGAGATAAGCCAGATGGCCATGGGATACAAAAACCTTTGTATTAATATTGATAGTGACTTGTGCTAATGATTATGTCAAAAATAACCTCCCGACCTCGAAGAATAATTCCATATATGTACATGTTCTGGATCCTTGCCAAATCATAGGTGTATCTAGGAATTTAAGGGGACCACCCCTAAGCTGTAAGATGTATAAAGATACCGTCCTTATTCTGGGATTTTGGCACTTCTCGAAGGTGGTTACCCGACTGCTTAGAGATTTGTCCCGGCCGTAAATAAACGAATATTCGTTACTGACGTGTTCGAGTGTTTTACTTCTGGACTGACGATCAGATACGTGAAAGCGCAATTCACACTCTGAGATCTGGCTTTGTAACTCTGATAAAGTAATTTTTTTTTAAATTGTGCCATCAAGCAATGCCCATGTCAGTGATGCTTTGTTCAGATCCCACCAAAGTGACTTGGATCCTGATCTGATCACAGGCATGATGTGCACAATTCCAGTCTCCGTATCACACTGGGAGTCACTTCATACAATTCAGGGCTCATTATCATACTGGGAGTTACTGTGCACAATTCTGTTCTCCATATCAAGCATTGTCAAACTTGGGGGCGAGTCGCGGGCAGGTGTCGGGTGGGTCGCGGAGCCGTCCGTCACAGCGCTCCCGATCGCGCAAATCTGCGCGCAACAGCCGGCTGCAAGTGGCCTTCAAAATGGCCAAGAGCATGTAAAAAAGAATGCAGCTGCACTGCGCATGCATGTCAGATCATCGGTGCACATGCGGAAAACTATGCACATGTGCTCCGATGATGCGCAGTGCGGCCGCATTTTTTTTTTAAACGGTCGCAGCTTTTTGTTTTACAAGTTCGGAGGGGTTTTATTCATTTTGTTCATTTATGTTATTCATTTAATTTTTTCATTTATTTTATTCATTGTTTTTTTACAAGTTCGAGGGGGCTTTATTTGATAAAATTTTACAGGAAAAGAATGCAGAATTTTGGACAGTTGGAGACTCCATACTTTCTGACACTAGAAAGAGTGCAGAGGAGATTCACTCGGATGTTGCCTGGGCTGGAGTGTTTCAGCTATGTGGAGACCTGGTTAGGCTGGGGTTGTTCTCCTTAGAGCAGAGAAGGCTGAGGCGGTAAAACCCGATTGAGATGCATAAAATTATGAGGGACATAGATGGGAAGAAACTTCACTTAGCAGAGGAGCCAATAACCAGGGGGCATAGATTTAAAATAAGGGGCAGGAAATTTAGAGGGGATTGGAAGAAAAACATTTTCACACAGATGGTGGTGGGAATCTGGAACTCACTGCCTGAAAGGATGGTACAGGTAGGAACCCTCACAACATTTAAGCAGCATTTAGATGAGCACTTGAAACACCATAGCGTACAGGCTACAGACCAAGTGCAGTAAAACGGGATTAGTAGGTGCTTAATGGCCAGCACATCAGGATGGGCCGAAGGGCCATTTTTGTGCTATAAAACTCTAAGGCTATGGCTCTATAATGCAAGAACAGTATGCTGGGCCAGTTGTGAGTGTTTGCCTTCAATACAAAGATAGCACTAACCCAGCAATTCCCAGAAAAGGTCAAACTGAGGGCAATAGGAGTCAACAGGAAAACTCTTCAATGGCTAGAATGATATTTGGCAGAGAGGAAGATGATCGCAGTTGGAAGTCAAATATTGCAGCCCCTGGACACAGCTGTAAGAGTTCTCTGGGCAGCATAATTTTCTCAAAAACATTCTCAGCTTCAATGATTTCCATTCTGTCAAGCATTAAAAAAAAAGTATGTTTGTTGACAACTACACAACGTTTAGCTTCCTTCCAATAATGAAGCAGCTATTGCCAGCCTAAGGTAGCTGGGCAACATCCAGGCTTGTGATGACAAATGGCGTTCACAAGTGCTGAGCAATAATCATCGTTCCCTGATCTTCAAAGACACCGCTACTGCTGAGTCACCGATCAACATCATGGGAGTTACCATTAGGGCAGCACGGTGGCACAGTGGTAGCACTGCAGTCTCACGGCGGCGAGGTCCCAGGTTCGATCCCGGCTCTCGGTCGCTGTCCGTGTGGAGTTTGCACATTCTCCACGTGTTTGCGTGGGATTCGCCCCCACAACCCAAAGATGTGCAAGGTAGGTGGACTAAATACGCTAAATTGCCCCTTAATTGGAAAAAATGCCGGAAAAGGCAGGGAGTCCGTGGCTCGCCAGAGGTCAGTAACGTGGGTAAATAGTTTCAGGATCAGAATAAGCCTCTGAACTCCAAAGGCATGATGTTGTCATCTGGAATTGCAGCTGTAAGAAGCCTCCCCTCCCTCCTCAGCCTCGGTTCCATTCCTCCGCTCCAAACTGCTGACTTGAAGAAAGTGAAGCTTTTTTTAATCAGTCTTTAATTGTTGTTCAATAAACATCCCTGTTTCTGGCTGTTGCCTACTCTGCTGCTCAGTGATGTCATGGAGCAAAGCATTACAACTGTGCATGCACGGAATTGGCAGTAAATGCAGTCCTGTACATATCGTAGCTACACAAGCAGGGCTGAAACTACATAATCTTAAGAATGGTTTGGCTCCTCACCCAAGTTGGGCAATCAACAAACTAAGGGAGAGCTCTCTACAAGAATCAAGTTGGAAGCATGACTGAACACTTTCTTCCCACTTGGACGGGTACAGCCTCAAACAAAACTCCAGCAGTTAAACATAAACCAGCAGAGAGCAATGTAGTGTATTTGTTTAGTGTTCCTTCCATTGAATTCAACAAATCCTTCAGCTACTTACAGACAGACTGTGACTACCTAATGGACTATATATAGAATGCACCAAAACAATATCTCCCATTCCTATAAGCTCTACCATCGCAAAGGCAAAGAAGAATAATCGGCGGGATTCTCCATTCGTGAAAGAAAGGGCTGGATTCTCCGCCCTGCCGCGCCACATTTCTGTTTTACCCCGCCAGCGGGATGCTATGTCACACCGACTGGTCAATGGGGTTTCCCATTGTGGGGCAGCCCCACGCCGTCGGGAAACCCCCAGGCTGCCAACAGAACGGAGCATCCCACCAGCGGAAAATCCAGCCCCAAGTGCTGACGCTGGGGCAGGATTCATGGACTTCCATGACAGCAAAACTGGCGCCACACCTGGACCTATTCAGCACCGGTGCCATATGGTACACAAACGATTTCAATGGGAAACGGTGCCAGATTTGCTGGGTCCGTGATTGACACTCGGAAGGCTGACAAGCTGCATTTGCATATACAAATGCATCCATCCCGCTGGTGGGTCGGCTCGGCCCAGAGAACCCCAAGAGGGGTGCCAGCGGCCCTAAGTTCAGTGGGCAGTTAGCGGCGTGTGCAGCTGCGTGGCTGCCTTGCAGGCCGCGGCAATGGTGTTCCGTGCCCACCAACCCCGACCCCTCAGCTCACCTCCTAGCTAGCCCCGGCCCAAGCAGAAGCACCCCCACCCGCCAGTGGTACGACTGTCAACAAACTTTGGCAACGTTGAACACTTTCTGTGTCCGCTCTCTATCCCTCAGCAACCACGGCACCTGTTTCACAATTTTTAAAAGCACAAATGAACCTCGCCATTGTGAATCCGCCCTAGTAGAGGTGGAGGATCGCAGAGACCCCAGATAAACCAGGTCAGGCCCACTAACGATATGCCAATGGCATTTACTGTAGGTGTATTCTGGAACACATTGACACCGCTGTCGAGGCACAGGAGAATTGCGATTCGGCGTGAAGCCAGCGCCTGCCATCATTTAGGCGTCAAAACCGATTATCCACCCAATCACGTTTCCTGATTCCAGCGTCGACCGACGGAGAATCCCACCCAATGTCTTTGGAATACCAGCTCAAGGTCCCTTCAACTCAACTCCCTACCTTGACTGCTGTTCCTTAAGTTACAATTACCTACCAAACACCATAATGGGAGCACCATCATTACAAGAACTACAATGGCTCAAAGCAGCATTTCACCTATTTCAGAAGACAATAAGAAGCTGGTAATAACAAAGAACAAAGAGCACTACAGCACAGGAACAGTCCCTTTGGCTCTCCAAGCCTGCGCCGGTCACGTGTCCTATCTACACCAACCGCCTGCATCCTTCTACACCCCGTCTGATAATGTGCCTATCCAGATAAGTCTTAAAAGTCGCTAACGCATCTGCCTCAACCACCTTACTTGGCAGTGCATTCCAGGCCACCACACCCTCTGTGTAAAAAAACTTGCCCCGCACATCTCCACTGAACCTTTCGCCCCTCACCTTGAACTTGTGCCCCCTTGTAATTGTCATTTCCACCCTGGGAAAAGCCTCCAACTGTTCACCCTACCTATACCCCTAATAATTTTATAAACTTCTATCAGGTCGCCCCTCAGCCTCCGATTCTCTCGGGAGAACAATCCCAGTTTATTCAATCTCTCCTCATAGCTAATACCCTCCATATCAGGCAACATCCTGGTAAACCTTTTCTGTACTCTCTCCAAAGCCTCCACGTCCTTCTGGTAGTGCGGTGACCAGAATTGGGCACAGTATTCCAAATGTGGCCGAACCAATGTTCTATATATAAATGTAACATAATTTTTGAGCTTTTATACTCGATACCCCGTCCTATGAAGGCAAGCATGTCACATGCTTTCTTTACCTCCATTTCCATCTATGCTGCCACTTTTAAGGATCTGTGGACCTGCATGCCCAGATCTCTGTGCCTCTATGCTCCTGTTGGTTCTGCCATTTATTTTATAGCTCCCACCTGAATTGGATCTACCAAAATGCATCACCTCCCATTTGTTCGGGTTAAATTCCCTCTGCCATTTCTCTGACAGCCTTCATCACTATCCGCAACTCCTGCAATCTTAGTATCATCTGCAAACTTGCTACTCACACCCGCTACGTTTTCTTTCAAGTCATGCATATATATTACAAAGAACAGAAGTCCCAGAACTGATCCATGCGGAACACCACTAGTTACACACCTCCATTCAGAAAAACACCCTTCCTTACCCTGTGTTATATGGCCAAGCCAGTTCTGGATCCATCCATCTAGTTCACCGCTGACGCCATGTATTCTAATCTTTTCCACCAGCCTGCCATGAGGGATCTTATCAAATGCTTTACTAAAGTCCATGTAGACAACATCCACAGCCCATCCCTCGTCAATCATTTTTGTCACCTCCTCAGAAAATTCAATCAAATACCTACAATTCTAAGCCCATACCTCAAGTGAGAATAATTCCCTAAGAACCACTCAAACACTTCTGGAGAGCAGATTTTATCTTGCACGATACCTTTATTTAATTGCATGCTTTTGTTCCCATTCTGTTGTCCCAAAAGCCTGAAAACTCCTTCCAGGGAATGCAGCGATTTACTTACACTACATTATTTGCTGCTCACAACGCAGTCCTCTACATTGCGGAGATCAAACTCGGACTCGGTGATCACTTTGGGGAAAACCTTTGTGCAAATCACAATCGATTGTTATTCTAATGTTTCACCTCACTCCCACTCTAGCCTTGACCTCCTACACTAGTGAGAAACAGCACCTCATTTTGACTAGCCACTTTACGACCAACAGCTGATTATTATTCTGTTATTGCTATTTACACCTCCCCAGGACTCATCTTTTGTTTCATTACTTGTCTCAATGCCACCCCTTCTGCCTGGTACTATCATCCCTTTTGCCTTACACCCCATCACAGACTGTCCTTTTTGTTCTTTGGTTCCTTGCCTCAGTCCTTGCCTAAAACATGCTATATCTCTATATCTAGAGATATAGTTAGCTATATCTCTAACTTTTTCCATGAAAGGTCATCCAACTAATTCCCTACTGGCAAATGATGCTTGACTCACTGAATACTTCCAAAACTTTCTTAATGATAAAACTCAGGGAAGATGAAAGCAATACCATAAAAGGAGCAATATATTCTCCAATTTGCATTGTCAACTTTCCATTTTCACTTGCTCCAATAGAATGAGATACAAGTAATTTTGCAAAGTAAAGCATTTGAAATAAATTACTTGCACTGATCAAGAACAATTGCACAATTTTCACAGAATGGGCAAAAAGCTGGAATTCAATCCTCAAAACACTTATAAAAATCCAGAAATCTTATTTCAGTCTCCATGAGTTACTAGGCCTTCATGCACTGTTTATACGACATGCATTTCAATAAAAATTAACATTTCAGAATGAAAAATGTGATACTGTTTTGCTAGCATTCTAAAACTATCATTTTAATATGCAATTGCTAACACTAATGACTTCAGTGAGAAACAGCTCACTAATGTGATTTAATGTCCTGAAATTTCAAAATATTTTTTGCAAAGCATTACTCAAATTAATTTTTATTCCTAATTAAAATAAACCATTTAAGCATGATCCATGTGCTTAACATATTCCTTACTTAGATTGGTAAATCTGAATACGCAGATTCATCTACATTGCAATCACAGCTCCACTTTTTTTTTAAAGTGGTACAAGAAATTGGGGTAATTTCATTATGGCATACTGCCTGTGGACCATATTGCAACCATACCCAGTACAAAATACACAATTTCAACTGAAAGCAATTAAACCATCTATTACTAGAACCACACCCAGATTTAAACACAGTCTTCCTTGGTAAACCTTTTAATAAGTTGGTACAAGTGAGGCCAGCTTTTGGCCCATCTTGCTTCTACCCCCCTCAAAGTATTTTCCTTATTTCCCTCTCATGTAACAGAAGATATTATATGCTCTAAAGAGAAATAGATTATTTCTACAATCCCATTTTCTTTTATGAAGTCCCCTCCCAATCACCAAGTTTCAAGACTGAGAAGACCAAGTTCTTCCTCAAATTAGTCCTTAGTCCTCGTGAAAAGAAAGCAAAGCTTTGGTTCCAAATTATGGACTGACATCCAGCAGGATGCTCACATTCAATGCATATGGATGAACTCACCCCATCCAATCTCGTTGTCTGATGTCTCTAGACTAGAATATACTAACACTCCTGACTAGTCTCCCACCTTGCAGTAACCATAAAGTTGAAGCATCCATTGCCTTTGTTTCCTAAAGATTTGGCTATGGGGAGGCTGGCCTTCTATCTTCCACCCAACGTGAACTCCCAAATATCTACTGTCTGTAATCTAAAGAGCATCAAGTCCCATTCACCCATCACTCCTGTGACCATAGGAATAACTACCCTAACAGTTGGTATAAAGATAGTTGTAGCCATGGAAGGAGCTTTTCACATCAAGGTCTGTCAGCAGACTGTTAGTTAGTCTGTGAACCCTTCCACTACTTCACTCTGTTTTCTAAGGGACAAATGTTGTTTTGTATCTGCACAATCAGTCCTTTGACATTAGGGATAAGCGTCATGGCTCTCCTCCAGGGGCTGAATGTCTCCCTTGTTCCTCAAAAAGCCAACAATGAACAGTACTCATCATACAGGCTGAGCAGAATACTGCACAGATTTAGCATAATATTAAACACAGATGTTATCTGATTTGTACCTTATTCCCTATATAGTTCAATATTTTATTTGCTTAATTGCTGCTCCACAGTGCCTCAACATGCAAAACAGTGTATACTAATCCCACAGATCTGTCAGCTGCACCCTTAGATATTTCAGTTCCCCTTTATGATGTATGTATGGTGCCCATTTCTTTTATGCCAATCTGTTTCAATTTTTGAAAAACACAAGAGCATAGAAGTAGCTGATGGCATTTAATTGTCTGGACTTTTGAAAAGAAATACTTAAATTATTTCTGCAGTGCCTTTCATGACCTTTGGTTGTAAAGTTCTTTGGAACATCCTATGAAGTGGTGTAGTCATTGCTGTGATGTAGGAAATACATCAGCCAATTTCCATACATCAAGGTCCCAGATACAGCAAAATGATAAATTGTCTGTTTTAAGATGCTGACTGGGGTAAACATTGGTCAGGGCACCAGGGATATCGCTCGAGCTACTCTTCAAAATAGTGCCATGGGATCTTTTACTCACTGCAGTGGAGCCTAGATTTTTACACTCAAGTCTCTGGAGTGCAACTTGAATCCACAACTTTCTGACTCAGAGGCAAGAGTGCTGCCCACTGAGCCACATCTGACGCTGACTTTTGACTGAAATAGCAGGCCGTTCTGGTGTGGTATAGAATGCATTATAATTTAAGTGTAATAACGCACTTTTGAATAATACACTACGTAATATGAACACCTCAGTGGCACCATGTAATACCTTCTGCTGGAAAAGTCAATAAAGATATTGAAATGAGCAAACAATTGTCAGGCTAACTCTTATCAAATATACAGAGACAGCCATTACAATACATCTTCACAATCTAAACCCGGGAAGAACATTAGAACTTGAAATCAACCAATCCTGAACCGCAAAGACCTTCAGCCCACTGCAGATTCAGTATTACAATCTTAAATATCCCTATAACTTTTTATATTATTATTTCACGGGATGTCAGCATCACTGGCCAGGTCAGACTAAAATTTGTTGCCCATCCCCTTGAACAGAGTGGCTTGCTAGGTTATTCAAAGTGAACCCGATTTCTGTGAACCTTAAGACACTTGTAGACTAGACTGGGTTAGGACGGCAGATTTCCTTCCCTGAAGGATATTAATGAATGTTTTTTATGACATTCGATGATGTCTTATTTGTCACCATTACTGACACTAACTTTATATTTCAGATTTGTTTTTATGCACGACCCGAGAGAATCTTTCTCGCCCTCTGGCGTACTAGTCCAGTGACACTGCCATTGCGTTACCATCTCCACCTGATCAGGTTCAGTGGCCCAGTTTGAAATTATCACATAACTGGGCCCACATATCCTGGAAGTTTCAGAAATTATTTGTCTGTATTTTACTAAATACAATTGCACAATTTTAAACAACAAATATCTGAAAGAGTGGAGAATCCATATATCTTTATTAATAATTTAATGCAATTTTTAAACTGCATTTGTTTTCAATTGCAAAGTTCACAGTGTCTGTTGGTTCATGATAACTGTGCGATAATGGCATGACACCACAAGCTTTTCAGATCCAAATATTGATTCATGTTCATCTGTGACACCATGGATCAATGAGATGCCATAACTAATTTGACAGAAATTTGGCCTGCCAGTATGCTGTAATTTTTCTTAAGTCTACTGTATTCATTTTAAGTCCTATGAATCTTTTTTTTTTAAATCGGTATCTTTTAAAGCATTAGCTTGTACCCAAGTGCTTACAACTGCGCAGTAATACCTGGTCAGTTAACGAAAAGCATACTGTTATTTCCAAAGAAAATAGACTACCACTTCACAGCCTTACCATTTTAATCACCAAACAATTCCCTGTTTGTTTCCTCATCTGCTTAAAGCCACTTAAATATACTTTTCAAAGGACCTCATCAATTGTGGTCAGCATTAGCAGTGATGATACACTCCAAATTTCCAACCATAAAGATTAGCAAACATTGGCAAGTTGAACGGCAACAACTTGAGATACACAGATAATACTGCACTGACAAGAGAGTCAAAAGAGGAACTAAAGGAAATTGTAAACAAAGTGGAAGTGCAGAAGATGGATTAAGAATGAGTGTGAAGATCAGGAAAATGGTGATGGGCAGAGACCTAATGCTGGAAGTGAAAACTGAAGTCAATGGATCAGTCCTGGAACAAGTGAAAAAGTCCACATGCCTTGGGCAGATTATCACAGATGAAGAGCAAAGTGAATGTTAAATGCGAAGGTGAATCGAGATAGCCAAAATCAGCTTTGTCAAAAGTCAAAACCAAAGGCATGTCAACTGAAATTGAACCTGAACTTAGAATAAAAATGCCAAGCTGCTGCTACTGGTCATCTATATTATATGCCTCGGAGACAGAGTCTATTGACAAGACAAATTAATTTGCTGTAGACATGTAGAAGGATGTTCTGCATTTTCTGCACACAAGTAAGGACTAATGTAAAACCACTGGAAACGACTGAAGGAAACTAGTACAGATCAAAAAGAGGAAGATACTGGGTGCAATTTACCAGTCATGTCCTGCCAGAATCGGAGCCGGAATTGGCCAGTAGATCCCGGGAGAGGCTTGCCTTTCGATTCCCGATGACCATTATGCCTCGTAAGATCTAACCAGATCTCATGAGATGTCACAATCTGGATGCTACCCAGAATGGACAGGACCCAGTCTGCATGGTTAAGTGAGTTCAGAAACCTACTTAGCTGTGCCGACGCCAGATGGAACGCTCACCTGGCATTTATCGGCCTCGCCAAGCAGACCCCAGCTTGGGACAAGACTGAACAGCACTTGGTGGGCTCTCCCAGGTAGTTGGCCTCTGGGCATGGTGGCACCCTTGCATTATTGAAGCCACCTAGACACCTTAGTACTACCAGCCTGGCGGTGCTACCCTGGGACCACCACTTGGGTGCAAGCTTGGCACTGCCAGAGTGCCCAGGTAGCCGTCAGGCTGGCAGGGGCACGACCAGGGTGCCAGGCTGGCAATGCCAAATTGCCAGCCTGGCATGTTGCCCATGCAGGGATCAGGTCCAGGGGTGCCCTGCTCATGTGAGATGGGTGCCGGGGGGGAACAGGGAACCCTCATCATTGAGATGGGACATTGGGGGCGGGGCAGAAAGAGTCCAGGGGTCAAGTCAGGGATTCGAGAGATAAGGGCACCATTTAAAAATGGCATCCCGATCTCCTCCTGCACTGAGGAGCTCCGATGAGTTGATCTCCGATGAGGAGAGCTCCTCAGTGCAGGAAATTATGCTATAGTGCAACCAGGGGGAAGAAGGGGGTCATTCCCTGTGCTTAAATCACGTCCACAATATTTTGGTCACATAACTGAGCAAACAATAGACAAAGATAATTAAAAGTCGGAAAGATCAACAGAAAAACGTAGGAAAAGAAAATGGATAATGGGCATAATGGACTGGATACAGTTGATCTAAACGGAATGTGTAAGAACATCTAGAACAGGAGAAGCAGATGGAACCCCATGGCAGTCAAACTTCTGGAAGATGATGATACCAATGAAAAACCTAGCAAATTGGTTTTAAAAAATTCAAGATTAAAAGTAATACTAGAGATATAGATGTTTGCATGACCATTCTATGCTACAGAATAGTCAAACAAAAAAGGTGTATTTCCATTTACAAGTCGTTGCAAAAAGTAGTGGTAATACATTGCAAAAACACCTCAAAAGAATGTTATTTGTAATGCAACTATTTTTAATCTTCTATATTTAAAACGTTTACATCATATTAATCCAAATCTATGCAGTGCCTTATGTAAATGATCCAGCAGCACCACTTCTTGGCAATAAATTTTAATAAAAACAGGACACAAACACGCACCCTATTCACACCAAAGGCCACTTTGGTGGTGAATCTCTTATTAATCTTCAAATCTCATTCCTTACAGATTATTGCCTTTTCATTAGTCTGCACAATTTTTAAGTCTATGCCTTAAAAATTGTGAAAACACCAGTTCTACTTTTTAGATGTTATTTTATCAAACTTGTACCCAAGATCTTAAAATTGGACAATGCCTTATCCATATGCTATTAGGTGCATGCTGTCATTTCCAAAGTGAAGTGACACTTTGCTGTCCCTATTTCAATCACCGACCAGATTACTTTAAAATATAAAATTCGCATACAGAGAAATGGTGGTTGTCGTTAAACAAAAAAACGAATTATGCTCTGTCTGAACACTTGCCCTGTTGGATGAAATCAAACAAAAGGAGAAAGTCAACGGGCAAAACAGCTTCGAGTAGCTGATGAGCAAGAAAATAAACTCAAAACTAAAACACTGGCAATAGTGGGCTTCTGCCATCTCTCTCTAATAAATTTATTGGAAGCTACTGACTGCTCTTTCCGATTGTAAAATACTCCACAACCTATGAACTGTGGACTGTTCTCACAGATCAACCCGAAGGGTGGGGATTAGATTTATTTTTGTAGTTTGTTCTGATATGGTCCTGGAGACAAGGAAAAGCAGCCGAGGGCCAGAGTCAAACAAAAGGCTGCCGAATACCCAATCACTACAAACAACAGCCGGCGCCACTTACCCAAAACACTATGTTGAAGCCGAACAAAACGTACTTAACGCAGCAACTAACTTCTGGTCCTTTGAAATGTTTCCCGGACATGGTGAGCTGGGCGAGGTAAACAGTGAAACCGAGAGCCGCCCGCCCGCCTTCACTGGGACTTAGCAGAGAACATGGGGAAACCAGGCACCGAGGCTCGGCCACCGCATCAGGACACCGACCGGACAAACATCCGTCTTCGCTCGAGCCGGGGCGGGGCGGCGAGTAGAAAGGCGACACCGATCCTGCTCACAGCTCCATCCCGTTAGCCCCTGTGTTCGTCCCAGCTACCGGCCTCCAGCCGCGACGCCGCCGCCGCCATCGAGCAGATCACCACTAGTGCGCCTGCGCCTCCCAAGCGCGCGTGCCCCGCTCCAAGCTTGGCCCTGGATCACGGACGCGCGCCCAAAGTGTTGCTGCTGCTGCTGCTGCTGCTCCTGCCGTAAGGGCGAGTCACGGAGATTCCCAAAGCGGATTTCTGCAGAAGAGCTGTCGTTTGTTGTAACGTTACCCAAGCGCATCGGTCGTTCCCGTTTCTTTTCCTGGGATCGACACTGCGTATCACCCTCTATCCCTCCCAACTCAAATAGGCAGCAGTCAATCGGCACAGCAAGGTTCCACCAACAAGATAATCTCTACCCCTTCCTGCAATACTGCACTGGGAGGCATGGAGCAATTCCTTATGTACAATTAATTAATGAGTATGTTGCAAGCTTTGAGCAGGAGCTCCCCAAGCCCGAAATAAAAACAGAAAATGCTAGAAAAAAAAATATATGGAGAGAAATACAGCTAAGTTTCAAGTCTGTCTGACTCTTCAAAGTTCAAGAGAGGGAGACTCCCTTTAGCTCTAAAGAATCATGTGGACTTGAACAATTGTCTCTTCCACAGATGCTACTAGACCGACTGAGCTTCCAACATTTTCTATTTTTAAAGTTAAGATTTCCAGCAGTATTTTTGTTTTAAACATAGCTACCAAGGCATGTTTTTGTTTTAGTAAGGAAAATGGTGCAAGTCAGAAACAGCAGTGATAGTATTACTATAACTGGAGTCCTCCACAGTGTCAACAAATAAGTTTAAGTTAAACGTATTTCCAGCAACATCCCTGCTGTGACCATCAATTCACTCAGAACACGATTGGAAGTAAACTGTGGTTTTAATAGACTTACAACTGAGCCTGCCTGCGACCAGAAGAGCTGAGGGCAGGCTCGCACGGTTGCAGCACAGTATATACTTCCAGTAGTGGGAAGGGCCAGTGCCTGTAAAAGCACCTCATCTCCCCCTGTGGACAGAGCCCACAATACAGTGTGAATACAGAACCCACAAGTTCACAATTCAATAGTGTGAATTACATTCACCCCCTGTAAAAAAAAATATCAAGTCCGGCGGGGGTGACGGGTCTACAGGTTGAGCCGGTCTGGTGGACGAGTCGTCCTTTGGGATCGGCGGAACATTAGGGTTGCAGCCTCTTCACGTGGCTGGGTGGTGACGGTCGGTGTGGATATGGGGGTGGACTCCGGGGTTGTTTCGGTCCGAGCTCCATTCCTGACCGGTGTGACGGGCGCAGGAAACCTATAGGCATGGGGGCGTGGGTGGTGGTGGTGGTGGATCCTGCAGGCACCAGGTCCCGGAGGAAACGGTGTCCTGACAGCCATTGGGGTATTCAATAAAGGCGTAGTGGGGGTTCGAGTGAAGCAGTAGTACCCTCTCTACTGGTGGGTCCATTGTGTGTGTCCGGACGTGCTTCCGGAAGAGAACCGGGCCCGGTGTCCTCAACCAAGATGGGAGCGAAGCCCCCGTGGTAGTGCCCCTAGTGAAAACAAATATTCTTTCGTGAGGAGTCTGGTTAGTGGCAGTGCACAGGAGGGACCTAATTTGCATGGAGCGCGTCGGGGAGGACCTCCTGCCAGTGGGAGGTCAGGAGATTCCTGGACCGGAAGGTCAGTAGGACGGTCTTCCAGACCGTCGCTTTCTCCCTCTCTACCTGCCCGTTCCCCCTGGGGTTACAGCTGGTTGATGGAACCATCAATTCACTAGACATGTGCTTTAAGATATGAACAGTGGTTTTAATCTACTTACAACAGAGCCAGCCTGTTCCACGTTGAACTCTCGATGAATTGAACGACTAGCTCTGAGCATTGGTATTTATACAGCAGTCCAGGGGGAGGAGTCGTGGGCGGAGCCAAGGGTGGAGCCCTGTACAAACTCCTCAGCATTCCCAGCGCTACTTCCCCTAGTAGTCGGGCAACGCAACTGCGCTTATTAATGCATGGTCTCATGTATATACAGTGTGAATTACGGAGTTACATTCACCACACTGGTAGTCCTGCTCGAGGCGATGCCCTTGTCGAGCAAGTACTGACGCAGCTCGTCGCTCATGAAGGACGAACCCCTGTCGCGGTGTACGCAGCTGGGGAAACCGAACAGGGTGAAGAAACAGTGCAGGGCTCTGATGACTTGAGGGAGGTCATATCAGGCCACAGGATGGCAAAGGGGAAGCGGGAGAATTTGTCTATGACGTTGAGGAAGTACACATTTCGATTGGTCGAGGGGAGTGGCCCTTTGAAATCGATGCTCAGGCGTTCGAAGGGCCGGGAAGCCTTTACCAGGTGGGCCTTGTCTGGTCTATAGAAGTGCGGTTTGCACTCCACCTAATTATAGGTGGAGAGTTCGATCCTCCACCTCGAAGATTTTATCGTTTTTTATTTTGCCCCTTTGCGAGTTGTCGGACATGAAGGCAACCGATCATTGGTCGGTGATGAGGGTAAACCTCCTACCTGTGAGGTAGTGCCTCCAGTGCCGTACGGCTTCCACAATGGCTTGAGCTTTTTCGACTGAGGAGTGTCGAAGTTCTGAAGCAGAGAGGGTTTGGAAGAAGGCGGCGACTGGTCTACCTGCCTGATTCAGAGTGGCGGCGAGAGCGACCTCTGAGGAGTCGCTCTCCACCGGAAAGGGGACGGATTCATCCACCGCCTGCATGGCGGCTTTGGCCATGTCCTCCTTCATGCAGTTGAAGGCCTGGCAGGCCTCTGCATACAGTGGGAAGAGTGTGGTCTTAAATAGTGGGTGGGCTTTGTCCGCATACTGGGGGGCCCACTGGGCATAAGAGAAGAATCCCAGGCACCTCGAGGGCCCTGGGACAATGAGGGAGAGGAAGTCATACGGTCCGGGTCAGGGCCCAGGACTCTGTTTTCCACGACATAGCCGAGGATGGCTAATCTGGTAGTGCGGAAAACGCATTTCCCCTTATTGCAGGTGAGATGGAGTTTCTGGGCAGTTTGGAGAAATCAGTGGAGGTTGGCGTCGTGGTCCTGCTGATCATGGCCGCAGATGGTGACATTGTCCAAGTACGGAAATGTGGCCCGCACCCTGTACTGGTCCACCATTCGTTGGAACACAGAGACCCCATTCGTGACGCCAAAGGGGACCCGGAGGAAATGGAAGAGGCGGCCATCTGCCTCGAACGCCGTGTAGTGGCGGTCCTATGGGAGGATTGGGAGCTGGTGGTAAGCAGACTTCAGATCCATCGTGGAGAATATGCGATACTGTGCGATCTGGTTGGCCATGTCTGCAATTCTGGGAAGCGGGTACGCATCGAGGAGCGTGAACCGGTTAATGGTTTGGCTGTAATCAACCACCATCCGGAACTTTTCCCCGTTCTTGACGACCACCACCCGAGCTCTCCAAGGGCTGTTACTGGCCTCTATAACTCCCTCACGTAGGAGCCGCTGGACTTCGGCTCGGATGAATACTCTGTCCTGCAGGCTGTACCGCCTGCTGCGGGTGGCTACTGGTTTACAGTTAGTCATTAGGTTAGCGAAGAGTGGAGGGGGGTTGATCTTTAGAGTCGCTAAGCTGCATATAGTGAGAGGAGGTAGGGGTCCGCCGAAGCATAGTGTGAGGCTCTTGAGGTTGCATTGGAAATCGAGCCTGAGTAAGAGTGGGGCGCAGAGGTCGGGGAGTATGTACAGCTGGAAATTAGAGTAGCTGGCACCCTGAATCGTTAGGGTCACGACGATGCGCCCTTGTATTTGGACCGAGTGCGAGCCCAAGGCGAGGGAGATAGTTTGCCGTGCAGGGAAGATAGGGAGCAAACAGCATCTTACCAGGTCAGGATGTACGAATCTCTCGGTGCTCCCGGAGTCGAAGAGGCACGGTGTCTTGTATCCGTTGATTTGAACGGACATCATCGCGCTCTGGAGGTGCTTCGGACGTGACTGGTCCAACGTGACTGCGTTGAGTTGTGGATAGTTGGCGGCTCGATCAGCAGTGCTGGAGTGGCCCCATGATGACTGTCCGCTGAGGTCGTAGTCGTCGGGTGAACATCGGGCGATGGCCAAGATGGTGGCCCCGTTGATCGCACGTGGTGGGTGAAGAAGAAGATGGCATCCAAGATGGCCACCCCTGTGGATTGCACATGGCGGGCGGCGAGGAAGATGATATCCAAGATGGCGGCCCCCATGACTCGCACATGGCTGGCCGCGTGGGGAGGATTGCCAAGATGGCGGCCCCCATGAGTCGCACATGTCGGACAGAGGCGGAGTTGGCAGACACGCTGCAATGTTGCGGGGCCTGCAGATCGGGGGAGCGATTGTTCTGGACTGCGGGGGAGTTAGAGGGTTTCGATTTCAGCAGGCATAATGTCCTTTTCGACCGCAGCTGCTGCAGGTCGCGTTGCGGGCCGGGCAGTGCTGCCGTGGGTGTTGGGGCTAGCCACAAAAATGGCACACTGGCACTCCATAGCGAGTGGGTGGCCGTGTGGTGCCGGCCTGGAGCAGTCGCTGGTCGCAGGTCCGCGATGGGGTGGCTTGGTCTGCGGGGAATGAGTTTAGACTTCGGAACGCGACCTCCATAGTAGTTGCTAGCTCTACCATGTCCTCCAAGTTCTGGGCCCCTTTCTCGAATAATCGCTGGCGCACATAGTTAGACTGGAGCCCCGCAACCTACACATCATGGTCAGAGAGTTCCATATGCTGGGAGGCCGTTACAGCCTGAAAGTTGCAGTCCCGAGCAAGGGCTTTTAAGTTGCGCAGGAAGTCCTCTAGCGACTCTGCGGTGCGCTGCTCCGGCTAGTGAAAATGTGCCGCGCATAGACCTCGTTTACCGGCCGCACGTACAATCAGTCAAGCATAGCAAGGGCCTCAGTATAGGAGTCGGTACAATTGAGTTGCGTAGCGATGTGATGGCTCACCCGTGCGTGCAGTAGGCTGAGTTTCTGCTCCTCTGCAGTCTCGGAGGTGGTCGATGCAGCCAGGTAGGCCTTGAAACACCAAAGCCAGTGTAGAAAAATTTCCTTTGCCTCTGCAGCCTGCGGGTCGAGTTCTAGTCGATCAGATTTGAGGGCTGATTCCATAGTAGTTTTCTTAAGTCTATTAAATTGATCTCTCTCCTAGTTACTCAGAAACCCTTCAACCTGCTGGGAACACTTGATTTTTACAAGACCTTCACTTCAAATCATCAAACCCATTTGAGAGACCACAGACCTACCACATGGGAGACCATAAATCAGAGACTGAGAAAATCCTTTGAAGAGTATAACCTTTATCTGTGAGCATGGGTGCATTAGTGAGGCAGAGTGCATGTGATCCGGGGGGGGGGGGGAAGTGAGAAAAAAAATGTACACACAGAAGCTTGCTGCCGATGTATTTACTTGGAAGAGACACTACAACCACTTTCCTTACAAAAGATATTGCTCACGCAAGAGAACACAAATTCAGTCCATGACACAAGGCAGCAGCTAATTGGAATTCAAATTGGCAGCACCAATTCACGCTGCACATATATCAGTTCTGTCAGACAGATGTACCTTCAGCTTTTAGCAGTTCAGTGTAGTTGTCTTGCATATTAATTTGCCTTCTGAATTTTGAGTTTTGATTGCATACTCTGGAACTAATATTCCCAAGCCTGCTCTCTAATCTTGTTTTCCAATTAATGGTTGGCATACAGACTGCAAATACTGGTGAACTTCCTTCTACTTGTAATCTTCAAAATGCCCATCGTAGTAGAGGGCTGTCTGAATGGCCAACACTAAAAAGGCCATCAACATTGGATATCTATTCCTTTTCAAAATCCAGACAAGACTGAATTGGGAGAGAATTTCCTCCTCTATCCAACCCCCATCTCCTCAACCACTGGTTGAGGATTTGAAGACAAAGGGGCTGTTTAGCATAGGGCTAAATCCCTGGCTTTGAAAGCAGACCAAGGCAGGCCAGCAGCATGGTTCAATTCCCATATCAGCCTCCCCAAACAGGCGCTGGAATGTGGCGACTAGGGGCTTTTCACAGCAACTTCATTTGAAGCCTACTTGTGACAATAAGCGATTTTCATTTCATTTTCATCCTAGTCACAAGGTGGTAACATAGAAGAACAGATCATTTGCCCATCAAAAAGCTGGTAAATGTTTAATCCCTGTACTCAAGTTGTTTCTACATTTCTAATTTAGTTGTTAACCTTTTCACTTCCAGCTCAAGAGATGGAAGGAGAAGATGATATTCAAAACAGTCACATGCCATGAGAATAGCTCATGTTACTGCACATAGTATAGCTACAATTCAAAACCCTACAGTTGCAATCAAGAAGGTAGAGTCCAAATATTCAGGGATAATGCAATCCATTGGTCCTAATGGTTTTATTTTGTAGCAAGTAATGCTTTAATTTAAAGTTTAGAAATGGAATATAGCATTTAAACACTATACAATCAATTCAAGTTCCCACCCATACATTCAATTACAGCTGCATTCAAAATAGAATTCTAATTATTGGCAATGTTGCATTTGAACTACCAGAAATTGGAGGAGAAAGATTAAGTGCCTGTGATCCAGTGTCCATTATAAAATGGACTTCTAGGATTAATTTTAATCTTGCAGACAGTAATTTAAAATGTTTCATTTCTAGAGGTTACTCAGCTTGACGAACAATTCATTGATGTCAATTTGTCTCATTGTTGAAAATTGAAATCCCATGATTTAATAAATTGTTTTGGACAAGACAAACATTTGAGCCTCAAGATAATTGTAACAGATTAATTTTTAAATTGAAAAATGTAAGTGCAATATAAGTGCTGCACATGCGGTGTACACCGCTTTAAAGTTTGGCCCAATTCAAGAAACATGTTCAAACAACAAATTTATTTTTAATTCCCAATCCACTCTTTGTAGCTGTATCTGCGTGTGCTTGATAACCAATCACAATCTTCACGGGAAGACCAAGCCTTTCCTTGTAGGTTTTCCTAAAACAGAAAAATATGTGTTAAAAAGCTAGAATCTAAAGTTGAAGTGCATTCAGTGTAATTCCTTTTGTTCCAATTAATATTACTTCATGATGGAAACAGTATTTACTTAATTAATATTCATAAAAGTTGGAAGTCTTTGTGGCTCAGGTAGCACCCTACTTCTTGAGCTCAAGTCCTACTCCAAGACATGTTGACCATAGAAGAAGCGTTCACGATGTGGTCAAACAGGTTGATTATCAACCCTGTTTTCTTTCACACATCACAGATATCAGAGTCAGCTATGCCACATGCTATAACTACTCTATGGACACACAGAGAGAGAGAGAGAGAGAGAGAGAGAGAGAGAGACCCAGAGACAGACAGACACCCTCATGGATGATGGCTAATAATAAAAGGGCACATTAAAAAGCAACATGTCTAATTGGCTAACATTAAACACAATTCTGATAATATTCCCCTCAATTAAGAAATATTTACAATTTAAGTTGCTTGGCAATACTGTCCTGGACAATTAGTTTTGTAATTACCTCCACCACTCCAGATGAAATGTTTTGTCAAAACAATATCGTTCAAAAACTAATGGACAAATATCATTTAAATTTGGTAGAGAGAATCTGGCCCAAGAAGAGCAATTAATTTTTTGAAGGTGAAGATCTGAATTGTTTAACATTAGGAGATAGTGTGCAGCTGAGTTTTCACAATTTCAGCTCTGCTCATCTTTCAATCATTGTTTTTAATCATGATGCACATCTTATGTCTTTTACTATGTACCAAGGAGTTGTTAGTCAATGTTTCAGTACCTGGGTCAAAACAATGGTGGCTCAAGGGAGTTGGGGTGGGGCCTTGTCTTTGGTGATGAAGATTTCCTGCCCAGGTGATACAGTGCACACAGATGGGTGAAACCTGCTCACAATGAAGGTCTTGGCTCTATGGTGCAGGACGTCAATGCCCTTGCAAGGTGTCTTTCTGGGAGGCAGTGGTGGTGCAAAAGGAGGTTATTGAAGCAAAGCAAGCACATTCTTTGGTGGAAGTGCACCTCTGCATGGTTGTGTTCCTGTTGCATGGTCTTTTGTGCATCCCAAGGAATTTAGGTTGTCATGTGAGTGTACCTTTAAGAAATGGGTGTTTATTACTGCAGTGATGTCAGAGAGTGGGTGGAGCTGGGCTGTGTCAGCTTTTTACTTTCATTTTAGGCTGTTTGCTGCAGGGTGTGTTTTAGTTTCGTTTTCAGTGTTGGAACTGAAGCCAGACAAAGCAGCTGTACTGTTGTTCTCTCGGCCATGAAAAGACAATCTCTTGATCCTTGGGTGAATTCAGAATTATAAATGTTTTCAGTAGTGAATGTAAATTTGATGTGCTTCTGTTAAAAGGTGTTTCTTTTGTCTTCTGGGTGTTGTTTGGGAAGTTAATGATTACTTAGTGTTGTATTCTTTGGGGGTTGTATTTGAATTGATGGCTGCTAAGATGTTTACTGTATGTTTTAAAAAGGTTAACTGAAGTTCATAGAATAAACATTGTTTTGCTTTAAAAAAAACTTCTCCATTTCTGCTCTACCACACCGGTAGAGTGGGCTATGTGTGCCACATACCACAATCTAGTAAAAGTTGTGGGTCAGGTGAACTCCATGGGGTTCTGTAAACCCTGGCCGATAACAACTTGGAGGCTCATCCGGGATAAAAGTCTATCTATTGGATTGGCTTAGAGAACTTAAAGACTGTGAGGGGCAAGCATATTGTGGATGCTTTTCAGGTGGGGTATTTCAGTTTAAGTAGGGAGTGTATTGTGGACAATGGTTCTTTCAGATGCTCTGATTTTTTGGGGGTGGAGACGGTCACACACAGTACCTTACGGACAGAGACTAAAAGCAGACTTAGATTTTGCCGTTAGATTTGGCAAAAACATTGCAGTTAACATTACCTGACAAAATGCGAAAAGATGAGGTAATTATGGCAGTGGCTAAACATTTAAAGTTGCCTTGAGATACAGTTCAACTCATTGGAAATGGCAAAAATTCAGTTACAAATTAAACAAGTGGAACATGAGAAAGAATTAAAGCAGCTTGAATACAAGAGAGAGATGAAAAAGAGAAGAAAGGAAAACAGAAAGAATAGCCCTAGCAGAACAAAAAAAAAAGAAAGAGATACAGATCAGCGCAAAAGATAGAGAGTTTGAACTTCAGAAAATGGACATGAAACATGACAGTCAGTTAAAATTGGCAGATGTAAAAGGGAAACGTACAGTTGGTGGATAGTGATGAGGATCGTGAGAAAGAGCATCAAAGTCGAAGGCTTGGAGGGGGACCTATTAAATATGTCCAAGCATTGCCAAGGTTTGACGAGAAGCTGGTGAAAGCCTTTTTCATTTCATTTGAGAAGGTGGCTAAACAAATGAAATAGCCACAGGACATGTGGGTATTACTGATTCAAACAAAGCTGGTAGGTAGGGCTAGTGAAGTGTTTGCATCACTACCAGGGGAGGTATCTGGGACATATGAGGTGGTGAAAAAATCCATCTTAGGTGCATATGAACTAGTGCCTGAAGCCTACAGATAAAGATTTAGAATTTTAAGGAAAGAATTTGGTCAAACATACATTAAGGCTCAAACAGAGTAATTTTGATAGGTGGACAAGGGCTTTGAAAATAGACCAAATGTATGAAGCTCTGAGAAATTATAATTGGGAGGAGTTTAAAAATTCAATTCCTGAAATATTGAGAACTGGAAGAGCAGAGGGTTGAAACTAAGAGGTTAGCAGCAGAAGTGGCAGATGATTATCAATTAGTTCATAAATCAAAGCTTAGTTTCCAACATCAGTTTCAGCCTGTGAGGGATAGAAACTGGGGACATGAAAGTGGTAAAGGTAAAGGTGATCTGATGGGAGATAATAAAGAGAGCGTACGTCAGGTTAAAAAAGAAATCCAGGAGGGTGGAAAAGAAATGAAAAGTTTCAAATTAGGCCATGTAAAGTCAGTGTTGATGGTTGAAGAAAAGCACTGGGAAGGCTGCTGTGGTAAAACAGGATAAGATAGTGGGGTTTGATAGAGGGGTAAAGGAAAGCCCAACTGAAGTGAAGGAGGTGCAAAAGATTGTACAGCCTGATCAAAAGGTGATTGTTAAGAAGGCGCCAGATCTCAAGGAATTTACTTGTGTGGGTAAAGTTTACTCATGTGTATCAGGAGAGCAGGTAAAGAAGTCACAGTTTTGAGAGATACGGGAGCTAGTCAATCTTTAATGGTAAGAGATGAGGAGTTGTGTGGCTTGGGAAGAACGTTGCAAGAAAAGGTGGTAATGTGGAATTCAGGGTGAGAGGAGTAGTGTTTCATTATATAAGGTAAGGTTGGAAAGTCCAGTGAAGAGTGGTGAAGTTGTAGTAGGAGTAATAGAGAAACCATCTTGTCCAGGAATACAGTTTATCTTGGGTAATGATATAGCTGGATCGCAGGTGGGAGTGATGCCTACTGTGGTGGATAAGCCAGTAGAGAATCAGACAATTGAAGTGTTGAAGGACGAATATCCTGGGTTTTTTCTGGATTATGTAGTAACAAGGTTGCAAAGTCACAGGTTAAGACAAGAGGATAAATCAAAGAGTAAATCAGAAATGATTTTTGATCAGGTGGTTGAAAAAGAACAAGAACAGGTGGAGGATGATAGATAGAGAAATACAGCACAGAACAGGCCCTTCGGTCCACGATGTTGTGCCAAACTTTTGTCCTAGGTTAATCATAGAATTTTGGACAATTTTTCATGGCCAATGCACCCAACCTGCACATCTTTGGACTGTGGGAGGAAACCGGAGTACCCGGAGGAAACCCATGCAGTCACGGGGAGGATGTGCAGACTCCACACAGACAGTGACCCAAGTCGAAATCGAACTTGGGACCCTGGAGCTGTGAAGCAATTGTGCTATCCACAATGCTACCGTGCTGCCCTTAAGAAGTTAACCTACACTCCATTATTCTACCCTAATCCATGTACCTATCCAATAGCCGCTTGAAGGTCCCTAACGTTTCCGACTCAACTACTTCCACAGGCAGTGCATTCCATGCCCCCACTACTCTCTGGGTAAAGAACCTACCTCGGCGGATATTTTTAGCTCAGGAAAATTGGCGGAGTTACAACAAAAAGATAGAGAAATAAAACGGATGTATCAGAAAGCATACACAGAAGAGGAATCTTGTGTATACCAGAGAGTGTTATTACGGTAAAAGTGATGTCTTGATGAGAAAATGGAGACCTTTACATGTGCAGGCGGATGAAAAGTGGGCAGGAGTTCATGAAGTAATATTGCCGGTAGGGTATAGAAAGGAGGTGTTACGCGTTGAACACGAGGTACCAGTGGGAGGTCATTTGGGAATAAGGAAAACTCTAAGCTAAAATCCAGAAACATTTTTATTGGCCTGGACTACATAAAGATGTTGTTAAATTTTGTCAATCATGTCACACATGTCAAGTGATAGGGAAACCTCAAGCAGTGATAAAACCAGCACCCTTAACACCCATTCCAGCATTTGAGGAACCTTTTACAAGGGTCCTAATTGATTGCGTAGGACCACTTCTGAAAACAAAAAGTGGGAATCAATATCTTGCAACTATAATGGATATGTCTACTAGGTTTCCAGAAGCCATTCCAGTACTTATTACAGCTAAAAAGATTGTGGAGGAGTTACTTAAATTCTTTACTAGATATGGACTACCCACAGAAATACAATCTGATCAAGGATCGAATTTTATCTCAAGATTATTCAGAGAAGTTATGGATAGCTTAGGAATAAAACAATTTAAATCAATTGCGTACCATCCAGAATCGCAGGGTGCGTTAGAAAAGGTGGCATCAGACATTAAAGACAATGTTGAGGGCTTGGCACAATTATCCAGAGGATTGGGATAAAGGAATTCCATTCGTACTGTTTGCAATTAGTGATGCACCTAATAAATCAACCAAATTCAGTCCTTTTGAACTAATTTTAGGTATGAGGTAAGAGGACCACTTAAATTGATTAAGGAAAAATTGGTGAGTGATCGGAAATTACATTATTGGATTAAGTGTCAAATTTTAGGGAATTATTAAATAGAGCAGGTGAATTGGCGAGACAACATTTAAACGTTGCACAAAATGTGATGAAATAGGTAGCGGACAAGAAATTTTGGTGGACAGTGGAGTTTCACAGGCATTTGACTGCCTGAAAGCTGTGATAACCAATGCTCCTGTGTTGGAGAATTACAAGGGACTCGGTGATCCGATTGAACTAAAGTATCTGACTTTGAAGAGAAATGCCGAAGCGTAGAGAAATGGATGGATTGTGCAATGACCTTCTTGTTCAAAGAGACCATCAAGAAGGATTTCATTTGGAGGAAGAACAAACAAAAATGGACTATATTATTATACCTGTTCGTGTGTGTTGTTTTTTTTAAAAATAAAAGTATATTTGCTGTGTGCATTTCTTAAAGGATCGTGAAAAGGTGAAAAGGTGAAAATGAAAACATCATGAAGTTGATGGTTTTTTTCCCTTGGGGGAGGTGTCATGTGAGTGTACCTTTAAGAAATGGGTGTTTATTACTACAGTGATGCTAGAGTGTGAGCGGTGTCAGCTTTTAACTTTCATTTTAGGCTGTTTGCTGCAGGGTATGTTTTAGTTTTGTTTTCAATGTTCGAGCTGAAGTCAGACAAAGCAGGTGTACTGCTGTTCTCACTGCCATGAAAAGACAATCTCTTGATCATTTGGTGAATTCAGAATTATGTTTTTAGTGGTGAATGTAAACCTGATGTGCTTCTGTTAAAAGGTGTTTCTTTTGTCCTCTGGATTTGTTTGGGAATTTATTAATGATTACTTAGTGTTGTATTCTTTGGGGGTTGGATTTGAATTGATGGTTGCCGAGATGTTCACTGTATGTTGTAAAAAGAAGGTTAACTGGAGTTCATAGAATAAACATTGCTTTGCTTTAAAAAAAATACTTCTCCATTTCTGCTCTGCCACACCTGTAGAGTGGGCCGTGTGCTCCCCATACCACAATCTATTAAAAGTTGTGGGTCAGGTGAACTCTATGATACACTTTGGGGTTCTCTAAACCCTGGCCGATGATTCAGGGAGCACAGTTAATCCTGTCCCCAAACCCTGGGGTTGGGTTGGCCTGATCATGTTCCTGTTGTCAATATGGAGGGGTCGCCCGAGTCAGCCATTTGGAGCCTAGATAGTCGACTGCCTGGGCTCGATTGAGTCGACATGTTTGAATTAATGCGATTAGTGCTCCATTCATTGGAATCCTTGGAAGATCCTGAAGAGTGCTCTCAGTTTCAGATCCTGTTTTATCCTTAATGTCTGTCTTCATGCGCCTGTGAAGTGGTCTTCATCCTGATGACTACCTCATTCCTCAGTTCTCATCCTCAATTACTCCCTGATAATCTTGCCGTTGGTTAATGTTGTTAATTTGTGTATTTGCAAGGAAATTGTGTGATTGCTAGGAAATAAATATTTGGCTGCACCTTCTTTCTTCTCCAGGCCCTGGTAGATTGTGTATGAGCAATGTTGGGGACTGGGCAAGTCATTTCTTCTTATGTGTCGCCCTGACTTTTCTAACCACTGTCAGAGTTAGTGAGTGAGGCCAGTCTGAATATCCTTTAGCTGGTGTTTTGTATAGTGGGCTGGTCTTCTTCTGTTGGGGTGCTGGTCCTGTTGTTGGTCTGTATATTGGATGGTTTGGAGGGGTGGGTAGTAAAGGAGCAAGTGTGTGTCCTGTATCAGACCAAACTAGTTTGGCTTCAGAGGGGTGCAAGGATTGGGTGTCATGGGAGCCCTTGGAGCCAGTTCCCAGACCTTTTTGTGGGGATACATCCACACCTGGAGTGAAGTGGTGGCAATTGAGGAAGAGTGCGTCAAATAATTATCCTCACCATCTGGGGAACTGGAAGGTGCCCACCTGGGTGGTTGGTTGGTTTTTGTCTGATCGTAATATCTTAGACAGTTTGTGCATCCAAGGGGCTAGTTCTGACAGTTATTGGGCAGAATTCTCTGATAATGGGGCTATGTCCCCATGCCCATGGACTTTGTTGGAGAAAGTCCAGAATGATTCTCCATTTTGCAGGGAGCTAGCGTGCTCCTTGCAGCTCTGCTGCCGATACGGGACCCTACAATTCCAGCCGCGGATCCACCCCCCCCCCCCCCCGAGATTGCTTGCGTCTGCCAATCGGTGGCCCCGATCATGAACCTGGCTGTCCTGGAGACTCCCCCACTGACAGATCTCCCCCCTCTTTTCTCCCCCCCCCCCCCCCCACAACTCCCCACCAAGGCAGTCGCGGATTGAGTCCGCAGCCACCACTCAAGAGCTCCCGCCAGGTGGAACCATGAGTGAACCACGCCGGTGGGAACTCGGCCAGTTATCGGTGGAGAATCGCTACGGGGGCCTCTCTCTATGGCCCCCCAACCAGCGCTGCGTCGACTGCACGCGTGATTGGCATAGATTCTCAGTCCCTGGTTTTTGGCGGGGGGGGGGGGGGGGGGGGGGGGAGGAGAAAGAGAGAGAAGGGGGGGGGGGGAGAAAGAGAGAGAAAGAGAAGAGGAGAAAATCAGCCTTCCCTCACAACCAGGCACACCTCAGAGTGGGGTCTGCGCCGAGGGCCCAACTGTCCTGAAGTGGGTTTTCCGATTGGGGCCAATTTATATTCCTTTTGATTCTTGGCCCCACAATATCTTGTTGTCCCTTTGGGGGCAGTAATAGAACATAACAGTGTAGAAGGAGGCCATTCGGCCCATCGAGTCTGCACCGACCCACTTAAGCCCTTACTTCCACCCTATCCCCATAATCCCATAACCCCTCCTAACCTTTTTGGTCACCGAGGACAATTTATCATGGCCAGTCCACCTAACCTGCACATGTTTGGACTGTGGGAGGAAACCAGAGCACCCGAAGGAAACCCACGCAGACACAGGGAGAACGTGCAGCCTCCACACAGACAGTGACCCAGCAGGAAATCAAAGCTGGGACCCTGGCGCTGTGAAGCCACAGTGCTAGTCACTTGTGCTACTGTGCTACCCACAAATGATGCTGGAGGTCCGGTGATCTGTTTTACCTATTGATCGGGAGGCAGTGGCATAGTGATATTGTCACCGGACTCGTAAACCAGAGCCCCAGTGAATGCTCTGGGGACCCAGGTTCAAATCCTGCCACTGTAAATGGTGAAATTTGAATTCAGTAAAAATCTGGAATTAAAAGTCTAATGATGACTGTGAAATCATTGTCGATTGCATTAAAAACCCATTTGGTTTATTAATGTCCTTTAGGGAAGGAAATCTGCCATCCTTACCTGGTCTGACCTACATGTGACTCCAGACCCACAACAATGTGGTTGGCTCTTAACCGCCTCCTAGAGGGCAATTAGGGATGGACAATAAATGCTCTCAGTCTGCAACGCCCACATCCCACAAATGAATAAATAAACAAAACTGGGGCTGGGACAGGAAGTTCAGATTCTTGCTCATGGGAGTCCCTAGACTGAGCAGTAAGGTTTGGTTGCCCCCAGTCCTCTGTCATTGCTTTTGCCATTTTGATGGCCGCCTGTTTCAGTCTGGTTCTGGAGAGCATTTAAATTGCGCTGCAAGAGTCGATTTCCCTTAGTACTGGTATTCTCGGGTATTATTTTTTTCTGTCATTTTTTTGTAGCTATGGATGAGATGCAAGTCTATAAATGTTGCCTGTATCCTGTTGCATACAGACAGGTCATTTATCCATGGAAAGAACATGTTGGGGATTGTGTCCCAATTACGTAATGACTGTTGTTTTGTGCTTTACCTATAGCTATCTTTCTGCTCATTTGTTTGATGCAAAAATTGAAAAGCCAATAAAGTCTTCTTTTTTTTTTTAATTGGAGAGTGGTGTATATTGTCTCAGCTAACCCATGGTATAACAAGTCATTACCATGTGCAATTAGTCACTCCTGTCAAAATGTGACCAGACTTTTCAGAACAGATTGTTGCATGTGGATTTTAGTTACAGTGTCAACTAGGCACAGAAAAGCCTCGAAATAGCTGCATTATTGTAATTACATGAGTTAACAGAGTGGAGGTGGCATGTTCTCTACTGCGTGCCTTCTTCAATTATCATTCTTCTATGTCATAGCCAAGTTGTTCAACTAAGCATTACTTCACAATTTTCCTGTTCTTTTCCCCCCTATCACTTCTATTCCCCACCACCTCCTCCTCTCTCTTGCCCCCCCCCCCCCCCCCCCCTCCTCCTCCTCCTCCTCTCCCTCCCCCCCACCACCACCAAAAACACGATGCTTCCACGCCCTCCCTCCAACAGGACAGAACTGCCCTCCACAGTTCCAATTTCACATTTGTAGCCATTTCGGGGAAAAAACAAGGTCTCTCTTCCCACTCACATGGTTATCGCAGGTCAAGAACATTCCTCCTTGGTGGCATCATCCTCAGGTGCCAATGTGTGTTGTCTGCATACAACTCCACCTCACCCAATATTGGAAAGACTGAAGCCACTGTATTTAGTATCCATCTCACACAGTCAGAACATTCACTATTTGGGGGTCATGTGTGTCCACATGATGGAGCTCCTAACTGTACCTCACGTTTCTTTTACACTAGTTTATTCCAATGCTCTGCTGGTTGATCTTGCATCTTCCATCCTTTTAAAAACTCTGCTGCCTGTATATTACCTCAATTCTTATCCTAGTTCCGAAATTCCTCCCCACCCGATTAATAAAGCTTCAAGATCTGTACTCAACACCGGCATCACCCATTCAAAAAAAAAACACTCCACTATAAATCACTTGTCACCTGTCTGGATCCCAAGCTCTGGAATTTCCTCCCAACTCTCTCCCTCTCATCTTGGAAACATTCCTTAAATCTACCTCGCACTCATCCCTATATATCCCAGTGACTATCAAATTTTGATCTTAACGCTGTGTCATTTGCGGCTAGATCTTCAACCTATTTATGCCAGCAGGATCTTCCAGTCCCACCAATAGCACACTCTTGCGTTGGTTTCAGATGTGGGCTTTGCTCACTCAGCCAGTATTTGTTACCCATCCCCAATTGCCCTTGAGAAGGTGGTGATAAGCTGCCTTCGTGAATGACTGTACTCCAAGTGGTGCAGGTACACCCACTGTGCTATTAGGGATGGAGTTCCAGGATTTTGACCCACAACAGTGAAGGAATGGCGATATTTCAAAGTCAGGATGGTGAATGACATGGAGGGGAATTTATCAGGTGGTAGTGTTCCCTTGCATCTGCTGCCCCCGTCTTCTAGATAGTAGTGGCTGTGGGTTTGGGAGGTGCTGCCTAAGGAGCCTTAGTGAGTTCCTACACTGCATTTTGTAGATGGTACACAACTGTATGTTGGTAGTGAAGGGAGTGAATACTTGTGGAAGGTGCGCCAATCAAGTGGACTGCTTGGTCCTGGATGATGTCAAGCTTATAGAGTGTTTTTAGAGCTGCATTAATCCAGCTAAGTGGTGAGTATTCCATCGCACTCCTGATTAGTGCCTTTTTAGATGGTAGATAGACTTTGGGGAGTCAATTTGCCACAGAATTTCTAGCTTCTGACCTGCTCTTGTAGCACAGTATTTATAGTTGGAGCCCAGATCAGTCTCTGGTCTATGCTAACCCCCAGAATGTTGACAGTGGGATTTCAGTGATGGTAATGCTACTGAATGTCAAGGGGTAATTGTTTGATTCTCTCTGGTCATTGCTTGGTACTTGGGTTACTTGTTGAATGTTACTTGCCACTGGTCAGCCCAAGTCTGAATATTGTCTAGGTCTTTCTGCATTTGCACATGGAATGCTTCAGAGTTGGAGGAGTCACAAATGGTGCTGAACTCAGCAAACATCCCCACATATGACTGGGACAAGATCCTACTGCTGGCCAACAGCAGGTCACCTCCAAGGCTATTTTGTGCTGTTAAAAAGTGCAAGTTGGGTTCTCTAAATCTTTACAAAAGTTCCAAGTATCAAAACTATAGTTATGCACTATTACAAAGCAAGAACGATCACAAAATGGCAGTGAGAATTATGGGTCATGCACCAAATTTAATATAGCTGGCCAACAACAGTTTTGTTTCCGAGCAAATATCAAAATTGCAAAAGTAAAAATTTAACAATACAATTTGGGGGAGGGGAGGGAAGGTAAATTAAATCAAAGAGTTTTAAGCTAAATGAGGGTTGGGGAAGTTCTGGCAATAGAAAATTTCTACAGTTAACAAGGGAATGTTCCAAAAGAGATCAGACAGATACAACGAAGAAAAAACATTAACTTACCCTATATGCAAAACCGCTTCTTGGTTTTCAGTGTCACGGGTCCATATTGCTATTTTATCTCCTTTTGCTCGGACATTAATTACTGCACCGCATATTTCATTACTATAATCATCAAAAGCTTCTCCAATAAGGCATAGCAGCTTGCAAAAAGATAATAAATGCAAATATCAATAAAATGTCGTTAATTTACTTAGATTCCGAATGCTTAGTTGTTCTATTGGCAACTACTGCATATATCTCTTTTCAAGTAGAACTTTGAGATCTGGGTTTTTATAAACTTAAAAGTTCAATCTAACTTCAACACCCAAATAAAAAAAAATAAAAAAAAGAGTAAAACAAATTACAGTTCATCCCAAAATGCTTCACAACTAATAGAGGTGCAGTCACTGTTGTAATTAGGAGACGACAGCCAATTTATTTGGACCTAGCAAGCAAGCTCCCACAAACAGGAATATCCGACAAGTCAATTAACATGATTTGATGATTTTAATTGTTGTATAGATGCCGTCCAGGAAGCTGGAATGAAATCCATTGCCCCAGCACACACTAGCATTATAGGACGTAAGAGGGTAAATCAGGCCTCTGTTTAACATCTCATCTGAAACAGAGCACCTCGGTTCTGCATTCCCTCAAAAATGCACTGGAATATTAGTCTAGATTGTTGTGATCAAGTCTCTGCAGTGGAATTGGAATCAACAATTTGCGATTCAGAAGAGAGAGAGAGAGCGCGAGCATTACTGGCTGATAAAAGGTGTCCCTTCATAATCACAAGTGCTGTAAATCAAAGACTCAAATCTCTACTTTGACATAAGCAAATTTTAGCCACATGACATTTAAAATATGACAGGTGGAACATCTCATGCCAATAATCAACAGAACATTGAACGGTCACCTAGAAGAGTCGCAAGTTTGCAATAGAGGAAAAAAAATAAGCATTTTGAAATTGCCCACGATTAACATTACAACTCACTGTTTCTAGCCAGAATTGATCAAGTTCTAGCATCCTTTGCTGCTTGGACAATGTGATTAACCATCTTCCACCACATTTATTTCTGTTGTCCTCCCACATCGGCTCAATACCATCCTATGTAACAATGCAAATTTTTTTAATTTTACACGACTTAAAGGGAGTTTCACATCGGAAATAAAAAACTTCATTTTACAAAAGAAAAAAATATCACCATTTTCTTTTACTAGTCAGCAAATGGTGATGAATCTGCTTAGTTCACATTCAGACAGTGTAGTTAAATTTGAATTATTTTACATCTTAAAAAAATTGTTGCTGCAATTTAAAAATTTTATGAAGATCATTCCTGCTACAAGTTCCAAATAACGAGATTTGATGAGAGGGTTGGCACGGGTCATCTAAATCATTAAGGAAATTTACAAAACAAAGTTTAAATCGCATTGAGGGCAATTCCTGCAGCTTGCTCTGCAATGAGGTGTTCCTCTTCCAGTCAGTGTCAGTTTAAACAAGAATGGCAGTTGGGCTAAAAACCTTTCATTTGGAAAATTCCGTTGCCACCAACAGGAGAATGCATTTGCACAGATCATAGTGTCTGTGATACTATTGTGCAAAATTATTATTTCAACAAATGAAATATTAGGCAAAAGGCATTTTTTTTCTGCACAGCCAGGAGGCTAGTGAACATTTATTACTAAAAATCTTCACTTTTGCTACACTTCCTCATGGGGGCGCTGTAAACAAGGCAAATTCACATTCAGCAGCATTCATCTTAGAGAGGCCTTCAAGGTTGTGACAAAGTTAGATTGCAATTCAACACTCCCAAGTTCTTCTGGATCAAACAATTAATAACTTTGTCTAAACTCAGCAAAACTACAAACCTTAAAGAGAGAGTAATCACAGCCCGACATCAGCCTACTGGCATGTTGAATGTGATTATATAATCTATTGAAGCAAAAGAAAAATAAAGTTTCAGTTAGAGAGAGAAAAAACATTTGATACAATTTTAAAACTGCAACAGTTTCGCTCAGCATTAACGAGAGATTGGTCTCAGTAAGCAAGTAGTTGCATCTATACGTGACTGAAAGCAGTCAAAGAGTCAGGTTTTGGAGTAACCTACGGTAATCTAGTGACCCATGGCCAGCCACTCAGCACACTGAACAGAGATAAGGACCAGTGCAGGACAAAAACTATAAAAGGAGGAGAAATGCTGGAAAGATGGTACAGGAAGCATATCAGAGCCAAACAATTGGCATGAGAAATTGATGACATGATCTTGTGGATGAGATCAAGAGCTTAAAATATACTGATCTCTACAGCTACAATTACGGTTTCCATTTGGCATATTAAACAATAGCCTTATTAGACTGGTCAGTTCAATAGATAGGCATTTCATTTTTATTCTAGAATAACCATGTGAAACAACATGGAATATCTGCAAGCAATTCCAGAAGAAACGTAATCAGTCCAGATTCCTTTGTTTATTTCTGCAACAGACAGTGCAAGATTTCCCAACAAATTACAATACTTTCACAGAAAATGTAAGGTTTCTTTTTTTAAAAAGGTAACTCATCTCTACATCAATTAATTCTTATATGTTCCTTAAGTCAAGACATCACATCCCCACAAGCAAGCAGGGGAAAGAAAGAACCTTGGATGATTTTCTTGCATGCCATGGATCAAAGTGTATCTTAAAAGCAGGAAAAACCTTGGATAGAACATAACTGGCATATCGCAGAAGAAACTTTCTGTAAGAGGCATGGTATGAAATACAAATTCCTATTGCAGTCCTCCTTTATGCTTCTCATCCACAGGTATAGTGATCAAAATTTCAATCTGGTCAAACTATGCTGCAAACCCACTCATTAGAGCACAAAGCAACAAAGTAAAAAAAAAAGATAAAAGTAGAACATGGTGGACTGAAGAGCAAAATCCATAAATGCAACACTCTTGTAGGCAAGTTCATTTTAATAGAAGAGCTTTAGAAGTAGCACTGTTTTGGGCTCATTTGTCTCAGGGCAGGTGCTCTAGCAGTATCCAACAAGATCAGCTGTTGTTGCAACAGGGGGAGGCAGTGGCATTATGGTATTGTCATTTTGATGACCATGAAACCACTGTCTATTTTGGTAGAAACCCATCTGGTTTACTAATGTCCTTTAAGGAAGGAAATTGGTCATCCTTACCTGATCTGGGCAGCACAGTGGTTAGCACTGCTGCCTTACAGCGCCAGGCACCAAGCTTAGATTCCGACCTCAGGTCACTGTCTGTTTGCAGTTTGCACATTCTGCCAGTTTCTGTGTGGGTTTTCTCCAAGTGCTCCGGTTTCCTCCCACAGTCCAAAGATGTGCAGGTTGGGTAGGGTTAAAGGGCAAGGGCGCCGAGAATCAGTGCAAACCCGATGGGCAGAACTGCAGCATAGTTTCACCAGATTTAAATTTTGATCACTATACCCATGGATGAGAAGAATAAAGGAGGACCGAGGACAGCATTATAGGAATTTTATACATGTAACTCCAGACCAACACTTGATTTTTAACAGGGCGGCCCATGAATTAATTTCAATATATATTTTCACGACAGAGAATATTTTATCCTAGAGCTGAAGAAATGTATTCCTCTAAATTTTGAAAAGAATTGTAATTCAAAGCTGAACCCATGACTTCAACAGTTTCTAAACTGGCTCAGAAAACCTACGCTCAGCCCCAGGATTTGCACGTTCCGACCAGATTGGATGAATGAGTCACATGACCCTCACATGACATGAGCAGGGAAACTGTCACATTCCTCAGAGTTCCTAATTAGTTCCATGTTTTTGAAATGTGTTATTTACAATATTATAAAACAAATGGATCTCAGTTTGTTATGCATGGTCCAGGACTTCCTGATCTTGCAAGTGTTGTAATTCACCAGTAGGTGCTTCAGTAGTGGAGGAAACTTCGGTTTAAACCTCAATGGGCTGTCTTTGCGAAGGTGTGTTAGTGTAGATAATGTCTCCAGTTCCCACTGTACCATTACTTGGCTCTTCGAGTTGCAGCATTATTTTCACCCTGATGTGACCATCAATTCATTAGAGACACAATTGGAAGTAAACTGTGGTTTTAATAGTCTTACAACTGAGCCTGCCTGCGACCAGAGGAACTGAGAGCAGGCTCATGGCTGCAGCACATTATACTTCCAGTCATGGGAGGGACCATGGGCGGAGCCCTGTACAAGCTCCTCATCTCCCCCTATGGGCAGAGCAAAAAGGAAATTTGTCGCTAGTGCTGCTAAGTTACAGAACTAGTCCTTTATAGTCAGGATTGTCGCCTCCCAGATGCTCATGGGAAGGAATATTCATACAACTTTGCCTGTCATAATTTCAAACATGGATGAGCAGTTAACCCATGAAAGAAAGAATGAAGCAACAGCAATGCAAGCAAAAAACATACTATGACAGGCATGCAAAAGAATTACCGCCACTAAAAGGTGTTGTCAGAATACATAATCCAAAGGGTGGTTGTTCAGACGTTGCCAACGGTGTTAAATGAGGTTGCACCATGATCATGTGGTACAAACTGAGGCTGGACTGATGTTCCGTAGAAACAGAAGAGCATTATTAAAAGTAAAGAATTTGCTGCAGTTTCTAGAGATAACAATAACAAACCCAGACAGCATGTTTTGCAACACTGACGGCCACACAGACGAGACAATTCCAATGACACTGCCAGTGCATTGAGAAGGTCAAGAAAACCACCAAATAGACCAAATTTGTAAAGCACCAAGTACTGTAACTCCAATTATGATATAAGCATTCTCAACAATGTATGAATAAAAAGTATTACAAAGTTTCAAACATTATCAAGGAAAAGGGGCTGTGTCATTGTGGGAAATGTTTAGAATACAAAGCGTTGTCATAAAATTAACCACCAGATGGAGCTAGATGCAGAACTATATAAAGCACTGACTCAAACTTCTGGGAGAAGGCTGGAGAAGAGAGCATTGGAGTAGTGAGAGAGATCAGTGTACAGTTATAGATGGACAGTGTAGAGATTAGTGTTCATGTAGATTGTAGATTACTAGACTATTAACTATAGCCAAGTGATAGAGCTTTAATTAGTGTAAATAAATGTTAGCTAATCAACTTAGCTTTGTGAACACTACAACATCCACCCCAAGAAGAATCACAAAAGAATATCACAGGCAGGGCTTGCTTCATTTGTCTGAAGGCTTCAGTTTGCAGAGTCTTCCAGTACCATCACTGGTGTTTTAAAAAAAAAATAATGCATGTAGGAGGTGCCAATAGCGCAGACAAATTAAATTGGAAATAAAGGGCAGCATGGTAGCACAAGTGGATAGCACTGTGGCTTCACAGCGCCAGGGTCCCAGGTTCAATTCCCCCTGGGTCACTGTCTGTGCGGAGTCTGCACGTTCTCCCCGTGTCTGTGTGGGTTTTCTCCGGGTTCCTCCCAAGTCCAAAGATGTGCAAGTTAGATAGATTGGCCATGCTAAATTGCCCTTAGTGCCCAAAAAGGTTAGGAGGGGTTATTGGATAGTGTGGAAGCGAGGGCTTAAATGGGTCGGTGCAGACTCAATGGGCCAAATGGCCTCCTTCTGCATTGTATGGTCTATGCGATCTATGTAAAATCCTTCCATAGTAGTTTACCATTCCAAGAAAAGATTTCAACTCCAACACTTCTTTGGCTGGGACTTCTATAATGGCCCTATTTTTTTTTTGGGGGGGGGGAAGAGAAGGAAACTCGAGCATCTGCTCTAAACCCTAAATAAGTCACTGTGCTGTCCTTGAAAGGTACATTTATCTCTTTAATCTTGCTCCAGCTTTCTGGAACATATTTAAAAACCTCCTCTAGGTTGGTTCGGTATCTGTTTTCTATGGCTCCAGCGTAGCGCATCATCCAAGTAAACAACTACCTCAGGTAAATTTTGTTATAGGCTCTCCATTATGGTGTTGAAAGATTGCACAAGCTGAAGATACTCCAAACGGCAATCTGGTGTAAGCCTGTGTGTGTGTTGATAGTGACAATCTCTCTGGATACCTCATCCAGCTCCAGTTGCTGGTATGCATGATTCATGTCTAACTTAGTAACTTAGCCAATAGGTCATCTACTTTAGGTATTGCTAACTTGGCATATTTGGTAGTCTATTTTAGTTATGGGATAACCGTCATTCAGGTAGACTATTTTAGGTATGGGATACCAGTCCAATTTTGCCATTTGATTGACTGTTAATTATAATCTCCACATACTCCTACAGTCTTCTCTGGCTTAAGTATTGGCACAACGGGAGCTGCCCATACCAGAAAACTGCATGGGTTTGATAATGCCCAAATCTTCCAAGTTCAGTTTACTGCTGCCTGTATCTGTTCCAAAACCTGTATAGCATCCCCTGTATATGTCACCAGCCTGGATGCAGTGTTTTTTAAATCTCAGTGGCTGAACCCCTCCCTGTAGACATTGAAGTGTTTGTTCTCTCACTACTGAGGCAGAGGCTCCTGTGTCGGCCTCCATTTTGTGCAGATGACCATTAACCATCAATACAACCGTGACAAAACCCACTTTCCCCACCATTATTTAACCTGTATACATCCGAACCTTCTATGAATTCTACACTGCGCAATGGAGCTGGGATTTTTTTTCTCCAGCACCAGGAAGCTCCAGGTTAGCCTTGAAAACCTACTTTATTAAAGGTTTTAAAAGGTTTAAGGAAAGAAATGATTAAGGTGACATTATATTATTGAAAATCATATATATATTAGCCATTACAGCTTAAAATGCTGAGAGCATGGGGAAACATCTGATAAGAAAGTCAGAGTTCAGACTGACTATAGACTCATTGTTGTCATTACTGGGCAAACATCCCAGTTCTGGAGAACATGGTGGGAAACAGGTGATTTGAAACATAAAAGTTCTCCCATGCCATATTATCTCTTAAAACTTGATAGACAAACATTTCAAAGCATTAAATGAATTATAAATATTTTAACCCAATCGTAGTTAGAAAAGGGATAGAACCTTAACGATTATGTTTTACTTATGAGATAGGGAGAGAACTCTCTCTCTCCAAATTCAGCTCTCATTTCTCTCTCTCTGAATCCATCTTTAACCTAACAGTTGAAACCTATTTCTACTTTGAAAACAGTTGTTTACTTTAATTTTTGTATTGTGCATTTTGATCTGAAGAAATTACCCCGAACTGAATTGTATCTTGAATTCAACTCAATCATCTGCATTGGACAGACAACAATTCTGTCTGCGTATAAAATTTGACTTGATCAATAGACTTTGAAAATCAACATAAATAAAAATACTTCACTCAAGAAACTCAGTCTCGAGTTCTGTATGATTGATATATCAGTGCAGCTACACGCGAATATATTAACAAATACAGATCCATCACCTTGGCACTTACTCCCTATATGCCCCTTGCTGGCACACGTATAACACGCAGCATCTGTAAACCTACGCTTCTCCAGGGGTAGCATCTGTAAACCTACGCTTCTCCAACACAGACAGCATTCTTCATTGTTCTTGGTTTATAGAGATGCCCGGAAAAGTCAAGCTCCTTACCAACTTATACGTTTGGTCACTGCAGGCCGTTAACAATATTGCCCTATTTCTCCTCCCCCTGTATTTTGTTTGCTTTGAAGAATTTTCACAACCATTCAACACATTGAACCCAATCCTCTGAATCAGGGTTGAATGGCTCAAGCTTCCCAGATGAAGGTATTATGTCAACTCAGTAACTGCTGAATAGACGTGCTTCCATCAACTTGGACACAACGTCTTCTCTGCCGTTCTGCGTAGCTAATGACAAACGCTCCGTTGATCCAAGTAATAACTTGGAAGCAGCAGAGACCGCCAAGCAAAGGATCTATAGAACCATTTAACGGTGTACAGAGAATGATAATAATGCCACCAATGACTTAGACTCCAATTTCTAGACTAGCTGGGAAAAACCTACATTCAACCCCAGGATTCACGCACACTAGACAATTGTCCACATGAGACACATGCCCTTCCAAGAACCCACCCCTTAGAGGCATGCTACCACACACCCGTCTAGAAACCATTCATCATATTCCTGTTCCATTTAAAATACTTACGCCCAAAAATCCTCCACAGTGTCAAATTTAGTAACAAGACGAAGATTTGCCTGCCAGGGTTTACTTTTGTCATTTTTGAAAAACCAGAGGGTCCACCTATATTTGAAGAACATAATAAACAATTTAAATATTACAGCCAAGTTAGAACCATTTTTACTGTTTCAAAGCCATGATTAGTCAACCAGTGATACTTATACAGTAATACTGTCAATGCAATCACCATTCTAAATATAGAATATTCAATTACTGAAAATGTTTCTTTAAAAGTAGGCACAAAAATCTGTCATTCACAAAAAAAAGTAAAATTACAAGGATATTAACATAATAGAAGCCATACACTCCAGATGTGAAATTCAGCTTATTCAGTTCTTTTTGGAAGACAATTTCTACAAACGTACCAATGGCTCAGAAAAAAAGCACCCACCACTGTCACAGGTAGTCATATTTCTGGTCAACTAAATTGCAAACTAGAAATACAATTCTTGCCATCTGTAAGGTCTTCAGTTTGGCTGCATCGAGAATGCAGTTCAGTTTTGATCCCTTGCATGGCAAGGCAGGGATCTCTGGATAAGATCCAGAGGTGTGGGACGGGATTCTCCGACCCTCCGCACCGGATTCTCACCCGGCATGAGGGTGGAGAATAGCCTTTCATGCCGGAAATCTGGTGCAACAGTGCTTCTGCAATTCTCCGCGGACCTGCAGTCGCACGGTCGACGCAGCGCCGGTTGGGGGCCATTGGGACAGGCCCCTGCGGTGATTCTCCACGGTCAACCGCCCAAACTCTCGCCGGAGTGGTTTACATCTGATACCACCCAGCGGGAGGTCGGACCCACGGCACTGGTCATCCTGCTAGCCCCCGGGAAAACAGGGAATCACCCTGGACTTGAGGAAAAAGCCAGAGCGATTCTCGCCCATTTTCCAGCAGGCGTGGGGACTTTGTCCCCAAAACAGGAGAATCCCAGGTATGCTATTCAATGGATTCTTTGCTCCAGGACCCTGTGTGTGTACTGACACCACGTGGACTGCAGCAGTTGAAAAAAAGTGCCACAGCACTACCTTCAAGGTTTGGGCAATAAAAAGCAGGGCAGGCCAGAAGATATATAATTTGCCTGCAGAAATGCTACCTCTGGAACATGCTGGCAGTATCTGCAGCAAGTATATACTGACTAGGGAACACAAGGAAGTGGTGGAGGTAGTGCTGAACTTACGGAATGCTCAGGAATTCAGTTACAGAAGATGGGTAAGATAATTTAAACTGGTGGCAATTACCCTGCTTACTTGGAAATTCCTAAATCCTTCAAGGGCAAGAGATCAATTTAAATAGAAGGCTATGTGTGAGGAAAAAAATGGCTGATGGTACATTTAGCTTCTACCATGATGGAAGGAGCATTAGTTTGTACCATGATGCAAGTAGATGTACTAATCTTTTCTCATTAGGTGCGTAACTATGGATCCTTTTTCAATTTAGCACACAAACATAGGAGTTAGCTTATGTGCCATAATTGCTATATTTTTCAACGGTAAAACAATTGCAGCAACCAATTTCAGCCAACTGATTTGGAGTACTCAATGCTACATTTGGAGGTTCCCTACTTCCCGCCAACTGAAACTGCATGAAATTTATGCAGACATATCTACATTTTCTATTTTTAATTATAATTGCAGTACCACAGTACTGATAAAATACAGAAAAAATTGTTTGCCCGACTGCCAAAACAACCAAATCAGATTTGACCATATTTGAGAAGATCAATAGATTCCTCCAATCTGCACCGCAGCAAATCTACAAGCATCACCTCATCATTGGTGACAATCAATTCTCAACAGTTTTTATTTTATCCCTAAACTACTCTCTACTCCATTAAGATTGTTCAACCATACCATGGACCAAACTGAAGTCAATATCTCAGACATGGTTCACAGTCAAATTTTATTTAATAACGTTATCTGAAGTGTTTTATGACAAGAAAAGATGCCGTGTAAATGCACACTAGCTGTTGATCAGTTGGCCACTGGTGGCAAATTCAGTCACAGACCAAAGTCAACATGGTCAGAAGAGTTCATCCACATGGTGTACTACAAGATTTGCTGATCAAACAGGCACAAAGTCTATCCAATTCTACATCAAAAACATCAGATGACAGCAGCAGGAGAAACAGAATGCTAAGTGAACTTGATCACAACCAGTTGACCCATGCTGGAAAATTCACACATGTCTGGAAATGCTAATATTGTGTTGATATGCGATGACCAACAAAATGAGCAGCATATTAGCACTCATTAGCTATGTTTTGTTTTGGAAGACACCATTTGGCTTGCATCCATTAAATTATGCCTATTAAAAGTTCATTCTTTGAGAGAAACAGCAACATATTTTTACTTTTAGGTGGCTAATAGCAAAACAACAGTTTTCTCATTGAAACATTTAACCAAGCAGAAAACAATAGTGCAGCACAAGGAGGATGATACCTGTTCTGCAAAGGATGTTTCATACATGGTTGGATAGTAAGATGCTCCTTCTTGGAGGATGTCATTTCTTCAGACTGTTCAAAAACTGTCAGGTAAACCTTAAAATGTCAATACAGAAAAATAAGCTACCATTTTTAGAATATGAACTATACAAATATCAAAAACAGAAATGTTTCCTCTTTGATTAATCATCAAAGCCAAAATCCTGGAATGCCCTACCAAATACCACTTGATTGTGTACCTTCAGGAAGAACTGTTTTCAAGACGACCCACCACCACCCCATTCTCAGGCCAATGTGGAAAATGTTGCTTTACTAACAGTTCCACATCAGATAACAATAACAAAGTTATTCAGGCAGTAAATAGGAAAGGTAAAATGTGGGCAGAGCAGCCCTATGGGGTGGGGGGAAGGGACAGATAATATTGTACATTGCACCATAGCCCTGAAATTGATGCAACAAAAATGACTTCTGTACCAAGTTGGGCTTTTAAATGAAAAAAAAGGTGGGAACAGACTCCAAAAACAAATCTGGGACATATTATTCAATCTGGAAAAAACATCAAATTATATCAGTATACACTTCTGGACAAGATACTAAAGGCTAAAACCAGGAAAGCACATATGAAAGATCAGATGAAGTAGGTTTATGGATATACTCATTAAATGGGATTGTTCAACCATACCCAATTTAGTTTACCACCCCTTTTCTTTTAATCCGTGACATAGATTTTCATCCAGAAACATGCAGATTTCAGCAAGCTTTCAATCTTTTCACTGTCTGATAAATTCCTCCTTCAGTTCAGTAAAACTTTAGATAAGGTGATATTAAGCTATCAGCAGTTCTTTCTCCACCCAACAACGATGTTAAAACGAATTCCTTTTAGTGATAGTGCTGCATACCTTTCAAATACAGGGATGCTTGGCACTTGTCTCCAGAAAAACATTGAACAAAAACAACCACTTCTCAATTGGTTTCACAGTAAACATACAAACCCCCAAATAGATTGGAGTTACACCTGGAATGAGTTAAATCTAGTTGACCACATTCAATGCAATGAAACAGAATATACATGTGATTTGTGTCTTGTTATTGACAACAGGAAATAATTAAAATCTGTGTTAAAGTTGAGTTTATTTTAACATGCCCATTTAAAATTAGACACTTCTCTGGTCTCTTTGCCTGTTCGACTCCACCCAAGGCTTGCTTTAGGTAATCGGAAAGGAAAGGAGAATGCGACCAGGCGGACAATTAAAAATGCTGGTGTGAAATGACATTCGCCGAACACCTGATAAAATTACATTCTCTTAACACACTATAATGCATTGGTTCCCATGGGCAACGAAACTTCGATGTCATTAAAACGTAGCGCCGAAAAAATATCATCCAGCAAATTAAATGAGAAGGGACAACTCGCACGTGTGTCCCCGCCCCCGCCGAAAGTTTGACGCTAATTCACAACTGACCGAACTCTACCAAAACTCACTCACCGGCTTTGCTTCCGCCATACTAAAATGTAAAACCTCCAAATTACCTGACCAATCCCACATTTATAGGGTTAATTGGTCACTTATTGAAGGCATTCTATTCCAACTGATTTGGGACCGGTAATAGATCCCTAATAACGTTTTCGTTAATCCCTTTCTAGGTTAACCGTATTATGCACGAATAATCAATCTTATATAGAGTCTGGTACATCTCCCTCCTCATTTGTGAAGTTTGCTAAAGAAGCAAAAATGAATAGGAGAAAGCTGCTGAAAAGTGTGGGAACCAAAGGAATGGCATAAAATTCTTTCAACGTATAAACAATAGCATTGTATAGGCTGCTTAAGTATTTTAATATCGTTTGGGTAACATAAAATTCTAGCAAATCACAACTGGATGGCATAATACACGTGGATTCAAGAAACCAGACCGGAGAATCTCAGCGACCGGCGGGAATCGCGCTATGCCGCCCTAACACCGGGACACAATTCTCCACAGAGCGGAAAATCGGGGTCAATGGTGCCGGCCGGGGGCCGTTCTACTCCCCCCCCCCCCCCCCCCGCCCCGGCGATCGGCGCCTACCGATCGGCGGGCCGGCCTCTCTGGCTGGGGGCCTCCTTTCTTCCGCGCCGGCCCCTGTAGCCCTGCGCCCATGCGTCGGGACCGGCACGGAGAAGGGAGACACCGCGCATGCGCGGGTTCGCACTGGCCCCACTGCGCATGTGCAGACCCCGAGGTGCCCAGTTTACACCAGGATCAACAGCTGGAGAGCCGTGGGCCACGCCAGTGTCATGCTGGCTCCCTGTAGGGGCCAGAATTGCTGATCCTGAGGCAGTGTTGACGCCGTCGAGAAACGCGACGGCGTTTCTGACAGCGTCAACACTTACCCTCAGGATCAGAGAATCCCGCCCCAAGTGTTTTTCTAATTGTTGGAGCTGTACAGTTTTACAATTCCAATTAAATGACTGGGAAAAGAAGAGTTGGTTGATATAACTCAGTGGGCTAGACAACTGGTTTGTGATGCAGACAAGGCCATTAGCACAGGTTCAATTCCCGTATCAGCTGAGAATTCTGAATTCTCCCTCTGTGTACCTGAACAGGCACTGGAATGTGGCGACTAGGGACTTTTCAGAGTAACTTCATTGCAGTGTTAATGTGAGCCTACTTGTGATAATAAAGATTATTTATTTATTACTTATCATAGAATCATAGAATTTACAGTGCAGAAGGAGGCCATTCAGCCCTTTGAGTCTACACCAGCACTTCAAAAGAGCACCCTACCCAAGCCCACACCTCCACCCTACCCCACCTAACCTTTTTTGGACACTAAGGCCAATTTAGAAAGGTCAATCCAGCTAACCTGCACATCTTTGGACTGTGGGAGGAAACCAGAGCTCCCGGAGGAAACCCACGCAGACACGGGGAGAACATGCAGACTCCACACAGACAGTGACCCAAGCGGGAATCAAACATGGGACCCTGGTGCTGTTAAGCAAGAGTGCTAACCACTATGCTACCATGCTGGGCAAGCACTCAATAGGATGGCTTTGGAGCATGCATTTGGATGAAGGAGCTGGAAAAAGAGTACTTTGGAGTGAAACTACCTATTACTGCCACTGACACCGCTGACCCTTTTAATTCATGACAGGTGTGGGCATCCTTCAGGCAGACTACACATGCTTTGCATCTTTTGTCAACTGATAATAAGCCCATGTAGACATTTTTGTATCATGATTGCTAAATGGGAGGAAAACAACACTGTTTCTGGTGAAGCCACTATTACAATCCTGGACCAGACCCCAACAGTGGCCAGGATACTGGTCCGAAACCCCAGTATTTTATATTAATTTTGTAAGACTGTGAAGAAAGGATACTCCAGGAGTGAATGTATGAAGAAATAGGGATATGGTATTTTAAAACAAAATTTTATTACCAACGCAGTATTAAAATCATTAATATCACACCCATAAATAGCATGCAATTACCCAAATACTAATGATGTGGAGATGCCGGCGTTGGACTGGGGTGAGCACAGTAAGAAGTCTTACAACACCAGGTTAAAGTCCAGGTTAAAGCAAAAACTTATAGCTAAGTTCCGCACGCATGAATGCGGACTCAACCGGGATCTGGGATTCATGTCGCATTACATTCGGCCCCCACCAACAAGCCTGGACTTGCAGAGGCCTACCGACTGAACTGGCTTGGGACACTTCACACCTCTTTAACCTGGAGTTACCTCTCTCTCTGCATCTTTGATGATTTGATTGCCTGTAGGTGCTCGCATTCCGGGGCATCTCTGACTGTGTCTATATAAACATTTCTGGAACAAGCCTTTCCATTCACCCGAAGAAGGAGCCGTGCTCCGAAAGCTCGGGTTTGAAACAAACCTGTTGGACTTTAACCTGGTGTTGTAAGACTTCTTACCAAATACTAATGGCACAGAAGAATATGTTGCATGTTTAAATGTAATATGATATGCATCTTGTAGAGTGTAAGTTTTGTTTAAACACATTTCCTATCTTCAAACATTTCAGTATTCTCATACTGCAAAGTCATGATAAAGCATCAGCAATCATGTGGGAAATTGGATGGAAGATTTGTATTTCAACGGTTGTTAAGAGCCTTTGAAGAGTACTTGGCTTTTGAGGAAGCCTCTGACACTTGTAACAGCTGTTGCTTTAAACACCTTTGTCTGAGGCAGCAGATGTTAGGGAAGGGTAAGTGAAAATACAGTGAATTTTCACTCAATTGTCAGGTCGTCTTTTCAGTTTTCAGGCAGGGGTGACTGATGAAGTCTCTGATGGGGGAGTCTAATGAAGGTCTCTGATGGGGGGTCTGATGATGGGGATGGGGGATCAGTGGGGGGGGGCTGGTTGGGGGAGGGTGTTGGATCACCCTCATGCATTCGTACTGTGGAGGGGAATGACTTGTTATTCCCGTGGTGGAGGGAGGATAGCCCTAGTTGTCCGCGAGGGAGAACCAGGATTTGTATTGTGGGAGGAGGATCTGATGGACTTTAGGGGGCACTTTAGTTATGCCCCTTGTTGCACCTCAGGATCCACTGCATCATGACCAAGTTTGGCAAACTTGCAACAAGGCCCCCCCGGTGGATGTTCCACTGTGGGGATCAGAACATATCAGAGGGTGGAGACTTGGGCTTTGAGCCAGTAAAGGCATTAATATTGATTCAAAAGCTTGCTTTGCATCCTCCCACCAGCGCTCGGCAGGTGGCTCGCTGAGGCCACTGGCGGGGATCAGAGTATTGCAATGGGTGCCAAACACATTTTTCCCTTCATGCTCCATTCTCCACCCAAATAAAATGTTAACAGAGGCATATAGACAGGTTAGGTGAGTGATCAAAAACCTGGCAGATCGAATATAATGTAGGAAATTGTGAAGTTATGGTCTTTGGTGAGAAGAATAAAGGAGTTGAATGTTTTTTAAATGGAGAAAGACTGCTGAAAACCGCAGCACAGAGGGATTTGTGGATCATAAGAACATAAGAACTAGGAGCAGGAGTAGGCCATCTGGCTCCTCGAGCCTGCTCCGCCATTCAATGAGATCATGGCTTATCTTTGGTTGACACAGCTCCACTTTCCGGCCCGAACACCATAACCCTTAATCCCTTTATTCTTCAAAAAACTATCTATCTTTATCTTAAAAACAGTTAATGAAGGAGCCTCAATTGCTTCATTGGGCAAGGAATTCCATAGATTCACAACCCTTTGGGTGAAGAAGTTCCTCCTAAACTCAGTCCTAAATCTACTTCCCCTTATTTTGAGGCTATGCTCCCTAGTTCTGCTTTCACCCACTAGTGGAAACAACCTGCCCGCATCTATCCTATCTATTCCCTTCATAATTTAATATCTTTCTATAAGATCCCCTCCCCCACATCCTTCTAAATTCCAACGAGTACATCCAACCCGTTCAGCTCTGGAATTAACCTAGTGAATCACTTCTGCACACCCTCCAGTGCCAGTACATCCTTTCTCAGGTAAGGAGACCAAAACTGAACACAATACTCCAGGTGTGGCCTCACTAACACCTTATACAATTGCAGCATAACCTCCCTAGTCTTAAACTCCATCCCTCTAGCAATGAAGGACAAAGCTCCATTTGCCTTCTTAATCACCTGTTGCACCTGTAAAGCAACCTTTTGCAACTCGTGCATCAATCATAAAAAGCTAGCATGCAAGTTCACAAGGTAATTGGGAAGTCAAATTAAATGTTGACCTTTATTCTAGAGGCAGTGGAGTATAAAAATGAGTAAGTCCTGCTAAATCTATACAAGGCATTAGTTAGACCATGGCTGGAATGCTATGAACAGTTTTGGTCCCCTTATCTAAAGAAACATATACTGGCATTCAGAGGTTCACAAAGTTGATTTTCTCATGAGAGGTTGAGTAGTTAGGCCTGTACTCATTGGAGTTTGGAAGATTGAGAGGTGACTTTATTGAGACATATAGGATTCTTAGGGGGCTTGATATGGTAGGAGCTGGAAGGATATTTCCTCTTGTGGGAGAGGCTAGGACCAGAGGGCATAATCAAAGAGTAAGGGGTCGCCCATTTAAGATCGAGATGAGGAGGAATTTCTTCTCTCAGAGGGTAGTGAATCTGTGGAATTCTTTACTACAGAGAGCTGTAGCGGCTTAGATAGACAGATTTTTAATCAGTAAGGGAATCAGGGGTTATGGGGATAAGGCGGGAAAGTGGAGCTGATCATTACATCAGATCAGCCATGATCTCATTGATTGACGGAGCAAATTCAATGGGCTGAGTGGCCTAGTTCTGTTCCTATGTCTTATGGTCTTATTCGTATGTTTTCATTTAGAATATGGCAATTCAATATTTAGTAGTGAAGAAGAGAAGTCAGAACGAAAGATGAGTTTGATACCTTATTGAATGAGGTGGCATGGCAGCACAGTGGTTAGCACAGCACTAGGTACGGGGGTTAAATTCCAGCCTTGGTTGACTGTGTTGAGTTTGCACGTTCTCTTTGTGTCTGTGTGGGTTTCCTCCAGGTGCTCTGGCTTCCTCCCACAGCCCAAAGCTGTGCATATGGGTGGATTGACCATAGTCAATGCCAGGGTTTACTGGGATGGGGCAGGGTATTTGGCCTAGGTAGAGTGTTGGTGAGTCTTTTGGAGAGTTGATGCAGACTTGATGGGCTAAATGGCCTCCTTCTACACTGCAGGGATTCTATGGACCTCATTAATATGTTTGAACAGAGGCACATTAATATTCTAGGGCGTGGGAAATCTAAACCTCCAAGAAAATCTCAATCTGTGCTTGTAAGCGGATTATCGCAGTTCTCACAGCCTTCAGTGATGTGCCCAGGACAGCGGATCGTGCCGGAAGAAACTTAATGATTTAATACATTCAGCTGAGTATGCATATATCTTAATACATAAAGTAATTAAAACCTAAAACCTAGATTCTGACTGTAAAGGTCAAAAAAGGAAATAATGGTTATTCTGCCGGCTATGTTTTTGATGTATTAAATATAATCTTAATAAGAGCCAACAGTGTCTCCTTGTTAACCTTCTGAAGTGTCAAAAATGCAGTAACATTGGGTACGCTATGAAGTAGCCCCATCCAAACTTGATAAGACATAATGATATCTCCTTGCTAACTTTCTGAGTTGTCACAAAATGCTGTTACCTTGGAGATGATTATGACTTTGTCATAAGTGTTATAATGGAAAAAGTCCCCTGGGACACAAGCTTTCAGCTGTCTCTATGTGTGTCAGGAGATGATAGCAAGACTTTTAAAAACACATTTTCATTTCTTTCTCCAGGCGAAGCAGGCCCATAATGCCTGGGAGTGCTCAATGACTGGAGGGGGGCTGGCGGACATAAAGGAACGGACTGAACAGAAGGAGTGTGCTTGGCGACTGTTGGGTCTCTCAACCCCTATAATAAGCAGTGGTGTTGCAGATCGGGGGGCTGAGTCGAGGTAAAAAGAAAAGCTAATTGATCATATCATCAAGATGACAGTGAATTTGATGCAAAATTAATTTAGTTTTTTACAGCTTTCACACATCCCAGGGTCACAACAGAACAGAAAGTATATGAGTCTCATGCAGCAGCAGAGGTTTGATGGAGGCAAGTACATTGCAACAGTTTAGCTGCAGCAGAGGTGGGGTATGCCTTGCAGCAGGCTGATATTTCAGATTTTAAAGGGAATGCTGAAGAAGGTGCAGCACCAATAGGGATGCAGGAGGTTACGTCAGGTGGACGGGGAAGGATCTGGAGCGATGTGGAAGGAATGAGACTCCCTTTCCTCTCCCTCCAACACTGTCCATGGTACCCATTATTCCCGCCATTTTGGATCCTGGCTCCTCGGGTCCACACTTACACCCTTTCAATTGTGTTGGAAAGTACGACACAAACAATCCCTTGAACAAACAACTAGGAAATCTTTCCCATTTTTGCCTGGGTATTGTGAATTTTCGCCTAAGTGGTGGCCACGCAGAATCAGCAGACTTCAAAACTCCCCGTTCCCCGCAGCCCAGACCCCACTCACTTCAACACTAGCAAGTTTTCCCAACTGTCGGCCTTCTTACTCACGGTTTCCATTGAACAATGTTGTTAAACATTCACATCAACGGCAGTGCTTCGCCCAAAATCTATGTGTGTGTAAGTCCTTTCCCTAAAATCTTCTGTTGCTCCCGACACTGCCCCGCAGCTAGTCGGCGAAAATGTTTCCAGCGATTTAAACCTCTACACTTGTCTCCAGGTTTCTCTCCTGTTATATTTCTTTGATGCCACTAAGAGAAAAGGTATGGAGATGCTCACACTCTGGATTCTTGTAAAACATGGTGAGAGGTTTATTAAAGGTGTTGCTCACGCAATCAAGATGGTGAATTGCTCAAAGCCTGCACAAACATTCTGCTGACGTCACTACACATCATGTGATGCAGGACAAGCAGGAATGTATTCCCATATACATAACACCCCTCCTACAACATAATGCCTTCCTTCAACTTAGTTTGTGAAAGCTAGCAGAGCATTTGTGAGGATCCTTATGCAGCAGCACTAGCTATTTCTCTGTAAGTCCTTGCTCATGCAAAGTAAGAGCCCTCAGCTGCTGCTTGGTGTCCTGACCTTAAATACCCTGACAGTATAAAGCCCTCATTATTTTCCGAAGGAGGAGGTGACTTTTGTCAGAAGAAAGGCCAATGCCATCAACCCACAGCTGAGTGAACAGAGGCAAAAATTAAAAGAATACACCAGTTTGCAGCTGGCAACATGGTGAAAGGTCAGTTCAGCAAAAGATAAATAAAATACTGTGAGCTTCGCTTGTAACTTGTAAACAGGCTGTCTGATTACTGAAGGGTATACGGAATTGTCTTCCCATGGGACAGCCCACTACAAGGTCCAAACATGTGAGAAGACACAGGATGAACCAAGGATTTGAATTACAGTAAGCAGAAAGCTTCACTCAAAATGTTAACAAAGTCCTTTCTCCTGAGAGAAGGGAACATTTGGTAGAGAGGTCTGGGCAGATTAGATGAGCAGAAATTATTCCCATTGGTCAATGTGTCGAGAACCAGAGGACAGAGATTTAAGGTGAACGATAAAAGAACAGAAAGTGACACAACAGATAACCTTTTTACGCAGTGAGTGGTTAGGATGCAGAATGCACTGTCTGAGACTGTGGAGGAAGCAAATTCTAACATGGCTTTCAAAAGAGATTTGGATAATTATCTGTGGAAAAAGGATCAGGTGCAGGATTCTCGGTTGCCCATCACCGAAATTGGGGCCAGCGCCAGTTTGACGCCGGTCAACCATGCTCCGCCCCCTCTGAAATGGCACCATCACACCGCGCTCTGCACGCCGTGGCAATGCCGTTGGCACATCATTGGTCAGCCCTCCTACGATGCTCCGTCCCCGATGGGCTGAGTTCCCGACGGCGCAGGACACGGTTAGTCTCAGCTGTGCGGGAATCCGGCATGGCAGCTGCGGACTGTGACCAGCGCCGCCACACTTGATCAGGCTGTTAGGATGGATTGCCAATTTGCCCATGCAAGAGGTCGATGATGTCATCAACATATCATGAGAACGAACTCTTAAAGTCGCCTTATTCCAATTCGGAACAAACATGAATACACAACACTTTTCTCCCCTTTACATTAGAGGTTCCTGCCATGAAATACAGTATAATGTTACCAATCAAAATTTATAATATGAACAATTAATAAATACAACAATAAGTTAGGCGATTCGTTTGACGATGATTTCTGTCAGGCACCTGCATTTTCATGTTGACTGCAACCTCTGGTGTTTTTGGTTTTGTTTGAGCATCATCCATAGTTATCTCAACTGGAGTTGACATTGTGTTCACAGGCTGACTTGTGTTGAATTGTTCTCAATTGGGGTACTGTCTTGCACAGTTGTTTCTGGTATCGTCAGGTTCTCAGGAGAATATCTAGGTCTTCACTTGGCATGGCTTGTTGCGGACTATCAGATTGACTCTGTCTCTGACAAACTAGTTGTAGTTGCTAATAAAAGCTGATCAACATGTCTGCTCCACACCATATCGTCCTGAGTTTAATGTGTAGGAGACAGGTCATGTCTATGCTAAGGCAATAGCAGCTATTCATTTCTCATGGTGGTATAGTCCCTTGCAACACTTCTTGACCTTCTAAAAAATATGACATTTTTCCCTGTTCCCATGTTTCAAAACCTGACCTTGCTGTTTTCTCTCAATAATTTCTCTTGTCTTAGGCAGCTTCAACAAATCAAATGCTGTGCACAACTGATGTCTTACCATGAGTAATGCCAGAGAACTTTGGATTATCGAATATGTTGTATTCCTGTATGTCATCAGGAATTGGCTTAGTTATTTACTCAATGGTCCTTCCTCATGAGTTACCCTCAATGAATGCTCAATGAATGAACTCTTGCAAAATGAACTGTGGTCCATTGTCACTAACAAGTTGTTCATGGTAGCCAAATCTTGCAAAAAATCTCACCAAGTCTTTCTATTGACCTCTCTGAAGATGTAGGGCGCGGTTCTCCGCTCCCCACGCCGGGTGGGAGAATCGCGGGAGTGCCGGGCGAATAACGCCACGCCGCCCTGGAACCCCCCGCGATTCTCCCATCTCCCGGCGACCGGCGATTCTCCGGCCCGGATGGGCTGAGCGGCCTGACGACCCCGACGGGTTCACGCCGGCGGCAACCACACTTGGTCGCTGCAGCCGTGAACATCGCGCAACAGGTAAGTGTGGGGCCTGTGGGGGGCGGAGAGAGGATCGAACGCCACTGGCGTGCTCGTGAGGTGACTGGCCCGCGATCGGTGCCCACCGATCGTCGGGCCGACGTCTCTAAGAGACCCACTCTTTACCCTCCGCCGCCCCGCAAGATCAAGCCGCCATGTCTTGCGGGGCAGCGGAGGGGAAGATGTCAACCGCGCATGCACGGGTTGGAGCTGGCCAGCCTGCGCATGCGCGGCTGACGTCACTTAGGCGCCGCCGGCCGTGTCATTCTCGGCGCGCTGCTTTGACGCAAGCGTGAAGGCCCGGCGGCCACGTTTCTCGCAACGCTTCTCCTAGCCCCTCCGGGGGGGAGAGAATAGGGGGCAAGGAGCGGCCTCCGACGCCGGAGTGAAACACTCTGCGTTTCACTCCGGCGTCGGCACTCAGTCTCCCTTTGGGAGAATTGCGCCCATAGTCTTCTAAATGGAAAACTCAGGCCATTTTGAAAGGGCATCTCCCACAATAAAAAACATTCATTCTTCGAATGGTTCAGTGTAATCTCTACAAACTCTTTGCCATGGCCATTCTGGCCATTCCCATGTGAACAGTGGTGCTAGTGGAAAAAGGTTTCAAACGTTCATAAAAGCCGAACACATGTCCTCCTTCTCCTCGATTGCTCTATTGGGTCCTCTCCACCAAAAATATTTCCTTCATCCTTACTATCCCACAATGACCTTCATTGATTTAGGACATGTTTCCTTAACAATGGCGGATTGACAACACCCATTCCCCAGAGGAGACATACAGCCTGTATGGATAGTTTGAGTCTACGGGTAACATATGCCTTCAACTCTTGGTTGGCTCCCGCGGCCTTGCCACAAAGTACCATGTCCATAACTTCTGACAGTAGTGGATTATTTCTGGTATACATCTTAACTGGTCCTGCGGTTACAGGAGTATTGTCAACTTCTTTGAGACAGAAAGTATTCCCACTCGAACTACTCATTGGTAACTCATTAAATAAAGGTAAACGGGCAGCACGGTAGCATGGTGGTTAGCATAAATGCTTCACAGCTCCAGGGTCCCAGGTTCGATTCCCGGCTGGGTCACTGTCTGTGCGCAGTCTGCACGTCCTCCCCGTGTGTGCGTGGGTTTCCTCCGGGTGCTCCGGTTTCCTCCCACAGTCCAAAGATGTGCGGGTTAGGTGGATTGGCCATGCTAAATTGCCCGTAGTGTCCTAAAAAGTAAGGTTAAGAGGGGGGGTTGTTGGGTTACGGGTATAGGGTGGATACGTGAGTTTGAGTAGGGTGATCATTGCTCGGCACAACATCGAGGGCCGAAGGGCCTGTTCTGTGCTGTACTGTTCTATGTTCTATGTTCTATGGAGCAGTGGTCTGCACACATTGGTGGTCCACAGGGGGATACTGCAGGGGATCGGTGGAACAAAATGCATATACGTGTACCTTATATGTATCATAATCAATGGGTACATTATTATTTGCAATGTAATTTGCTTCAAAAACATCCGTATGTAATATAATCCATGATTATTCTTGATATTAAATAGTGTGGTGCTTTTGCATGATGTCAATGTGAACCAATGCTCCCCTCTGCATATATGTTGTTAAGAAACATTAGCCTGGCAAAGTCAAAAATGGATTGATGGCTTTCATCTGCCATGCTTAAGAGAAAAGAGACAGGTAATCAAAGAGACAGTGAGGCACCAACAACTGAAACCTAGTGCAATAAACGTCAGCGAAGAGTGCAGAAAAAATACAGCAGTAAATACTTAGGACTTGGATTTACTTACACAGATGCTGAAAATGAACCATTGCCATTATGTATCACGTGTTATGAAGCTCTGTCAAATGAAAGCTTAAAGCCTGCTAATCTTCGCTGTCATCTTGAGACTAAACATGGGGAATTCGTATCCAAACCAATCGAATTTTTCAAAACAAGCTCAAAGAATTTCAGAGTGGCAAGAAAATTAGGAATGTGCATTGTAAGAACCCTTCCTGATGATTCCCTTATTTCCCCTTTCTTTATTTTTTCCATTATCATTTTGATTCAAGGATGCTTAATGGATATGTCGTTTTAAGTCAAGCAGCAGAGAGAAGTTACAGCATAGTATAATGTGCTGCTAGCTTTGGACAGCAGAAGCCAGACTTATGGCACCCGGGAGATGGAGTGGGAGTCAGTTCGATCGGTTGGCTGGTGGCCAATGGAAAGGCCATATTCTGCCCAGTAACAAATAGTGATTGGATCCTGCCTGAGTGCGATGATTTCCAGAGACCTAACGAAATCGGAGTTGAGACCGGAAATCACAGGGACAAGGAGCTGTTCCCTTACTTCGCTCTCTCTCTCTCCAGAAAGGCTGTGCGTTGATGTATTTCTAAACCTACAAAGAATGAATCTATCTGCAGGGAAACTATTAACCTGGATCTGAAAGCTTACTTTGAAGGATGGTACATTTACATCTGCAGACAACATCTGCAGGCAGTGATAATGCTAAGGAGGAGGAGGCCTCATGTTGGGTAGCTTAGCTGATAGCAAGAACAAGGAAGCCATACACAATCAGGGACAGTTGATATTGCCAGAGGATAAGGAGATGGTATTATGCTGGGAGACAGAGCCTGCAAGCAAATTAACATGATTTCATTGCCGGATAGCACAGTCCAGTGCAGAATCGATGAGACGGCTTAAAATTGTTTCAGAATACCCAGAACTGTCCGACAAGGTAGTAACATTTCTTCTGATGCCTTTTCCTACCATCTACCTTTGCGAAACTGGATTGTCAGGGCTTGTCGCATTGAAGACAAAATTTTATAATTGACATGTATGTGGGACCAGATCTCCGATTGAGACTGTCATCCCAGCAACCAGCATTTGATATCTGCAAAACACAGTCAGCCTTCTCATTACTTCAGTGTTATCTATTTCCATTGGTAGGCCTACTGCAGGTAAAAGTGCTGTGATGAGTGCAATATATTTGCGAGTGTGCATCATAAACTATTAGAAATAGCTGCGTTTTAAATACCCTTCGATATATAAGTTTGACTCCTGTCAGCCAAAGGCTATGTAAAATATTATGCTTGAAACAGCTTGCGTTCGTTGTCGTCTTTGATGACGATCTATGGTCCACATAAAGCAAAAGGTTAGGAACCGCTGATCTGGAAAGTCTATCAGTGTTCCCATGGAGATTTAATTGACAATATTTTATTGTGTATGTATGTGCTGACAACAGCATCCGGCTAGCTGCTAGAGATGGAATACCTGTGTGTGGCTCAAGTATCATTGTCACTGGGCAATGATCCATTATAAAGTAAATTTCCTTCCATATAGGCATTGGTAAAAAGAGTTTGATTCCGAAATGATATCTGGAGCTTCATTTTCTATTGGTGCATAGTTAATTTCTGCTTTGTTCAAGTGTCTTGATGCAAAAGCTATTGGCTTCTCTTCACCATTGGCAATATGTGAGAAACCACTGCTCTCAACCCATAAGGCGATGCATCACAAGCAGGTTGCATGGGTAACTTCGGATCAAAGTGTGTCAGGACTTTAGTAGTGCCTCTCTGGTTTGTACACAGGCCTTCTCGCACTTATCCACCCATTTCCATTTCCTGTTTTGATACAATAAGTTGTGTAGAGGCTTGAGAATACTTGAGATTATGGACAAACCTTCCATAATAGTTTAATAAACCCAAAAATGACTGAAGTTGATTTACATTTTGAGATGCAGGTGTCTCAGTTTAACTTTTACTTTTGAAGACAATATGTGCAGTGACTTAGTTCAATAGAAGATTTGAAGAATTCACATTTATCCTTCCGTCCTCGTAATCCGTAATCTTCTACTCTCTCAGTCGTAGCATCTAAATTTTGAAGATGTCCTTCTTCACTCTTTTCAGTAACTAAGACATTGTCTAAGTAGCACTGGACTTCTTCTAGTCCGCTTAGAATTTGATCTATGTCATGTTGGAACAATGCATGTGCGGATGTGATGCCAAATGAAAGTCTTTATATCGGAATAGCTCTTTGTATCAATTAATATTCGATTTTGTCAAATATTATTGTGTATCTGGAGCCACATTTATCTGGAGTTAAGCTTGACTAAGCTTGACTCCAGCTAACCAGCAACTAAATCATCAATTAAATGCAGAGGGTACTGCTCTGCACATATTAACGGACTGACCGTGAGTTTGAAATCATCTCATATGTGTGTTGAGTCATCTTTCTTCATTCCGGGCACTATTGGCAAGGCCCAATCACTTGCATTAACAGGTTTGAGGACCCCTGCCATGACCAGCCTCTAGTTCTGCCTCGACCTGAGGCCTGATGGCATATGGCATTGGCCTAACCTTTAAACAAATTGCTTAGCTTTCATCCTTAATCTTTAGCTTGACTGATATCTCTTTCATGCTTCGCAGCTCTCCATTAAAGACAATGGTATGTTTCTTTAAAATCTTCGGTAGACATGCGTCGGACACCGACATGAGATTCACCTCGGCCCAGTTCAACTTGATTCTCTCCAGCCAGGTTCTTCCCATTAGGGCTGGGATAGTTACCTTTAACGACATACAGGGACAAGTCTACAGTTTGTCCCTTTAACTGCACATTTACATCAATACGGTCCCTCAACAGAACCTCTTCCCCAGCATAGGTTTTCAGTATTTGAGGGTTTGGCAATATGTTTTTAGTTTCTCTTGATGAACAGCTTCTGGTGCCAACGAAACCGCTGCTCCAGTGTCCACCTCCATTTTCACCAGTTGTCAGTCCTGTAAAGGAGTGACCCACTAACGGTTTCTTGCGCCTGCAATGGCCAGTATATTCAGGCCATGTTGTCATCTGACTGTAATTTTGGACCTTTTTTGTGAAATGGATCCTTTTCCCTCTCTTCAGTTTTCCATTTAAAACACTTGGTTCTCACTTTTTAGAACTCTTGTTTGGAACTTGTTGTTTCTTTCCTCAAGATGCACATTCATTGTGCCCCTTTTTACCACAATTTCTGCATTTTGCATCTTTGCACCAGAAGTCTTCAAGTGCAAACTTGATGTGCCAAATGGCCTCCTTTTCCCCAGTGGTGATTCTAAGGCATCTCCAAATTCATAGTATTCGGCTAATTTCTTCAAAGTAGCTATGAACTTTGTGATTGATTCACTTTCTTGTTTGTTACGTTTGTGGAACCTGAACCTCTCGGCGATCATCAAATGTTGAGGTGAGAAGTGGCCCTTGAATTGATGTCTCCTTGATTTCGTTATAGATTTTCAAACCTGTTTTTTCTGGCTGCATCAGACTTCACAGGCGGTTGAATGTTTTACCCCCATTGCAATCAGGAAAGTTGGGACTACATTATCTGCCGTAACTTCATTTGTTTGGACAAAATAATCAAATCTTTCAGTGTATGAGCGCCACCACTTGGTGTCCTCATCATACAGTCCCACGGTGCCAACCATTCCTGCCATTTTTACTATGGAAAGGGCCTGCGTAAGCACGATGCGCCATAACATTTTTAGCAAATATCTTGCTTCTTTTTTCAAACAAGGCACCCTGAACTCAGCCTGCTTCCGTCCGAGATTTAGAAGCCCCCCCCCCAGCTCTAAACTATTGTTGCAGGTTAATTACTACTCTCAGTGCTCCTGTACGATTCCAGATCTTTCCAGGCAGAGCACGTGGCGAGCTTATTTTTGATGTTGTTTCCTCTGAAATCTATGCTTAAATATTGATTCCTTTGATGGCTGCTACCATTATTTGGCACTCCTCCATCACCAGCTTTGGTGTAGCAAAGTGTTTAGTTTCTCAATCCCTTTTGGATGTCTATGCATGGATCAATGATTTTTCTATAATTACTTTGTTTCTCCAGGAATTTGCCAGTGTGGTTCCGACCTCGTCGCCAGTTTTCTTTAAGGGATAGACTTGCAGACCACGAAGGTACAAAGAAAAAAGTGCTTTATTGGAAAGTTGTTTACTCCATAGGCTGTGAGGATAAACTACCTGTTTCCCTGCGCAAAGGTCGATGATGTCATCAATACATCATGTGATCGGACTCTTAAAATAATCTTGTTCCAACTTGGAACAAACATGAATACATGACAGAACCTTACTCCTGAATGTTAGAAAATGTATTAAAATTGCCAATTAGGCATAATAGCAGGAAGTGGGCATCATTACCCAAATTTTTAATTTTGGAAAAGAAAGTAGAATTTTGTAATTTTTATCTCCATTAATTGATCATCAAGTGTGTGGTAGTCACCACTGTTGTATTGTATATATCACATATGAGGTGTATTACGGTAAGGCTCCTGTAGTACAGGTACAGGGGTTGATCCCTGCCTGCTGGCTCTGCCCAGTAGGCGGAGTATAAATGTGTGGGCTCTCCGAGCTGCAGCCATTTCGCAGCAGCTGTGGGAGGCTCCACATCTCTGCGTAATAAAGCCTCGATTACACTCTACTCTCGTCTCGTCGTAATTGATAGTACATCAATTTATTACGCAGAGATTTTTCAACGATGGTTCTCGTATCACGCCTGATCGCCTGCAGCTGCACCCTCAAGCAGACAACGCCAAGTCGGCCTTCGCACATTGGCTAGCTTGCTTTGAAGCCTACATCGGATCTGCGACAGAACCACCCTCAGAGGCACAGAAGCTCCAGATCCTGTACACGCGGCTGAGCTCTGATATCTTTCCCCTCATCCGGGACACGCCGGCCTACGCTGAGGCCATGGCGCTACTGAAGGAGAACTACACTCAGCAAACCAACAAAATTTACGCCAGGCACCTCCTGTCCACGTGGCATCAACTCCCCGGTGAGTCTGTGGAAGATTTCTGGCATGCCCTGCACGCCCTGGCAAGGGACTGCGATTGCCAGGCCATTTCGGCCGTTGAACATTCTGAACTTCTAATTTGGGACGCTTTTGTTACGGGCATAGGATCAGCTTACATGCGCCAGCGCCTCTTAGAAGGGGCAACCCTCGACCTCGCCATGACCAAGAAACTTGCAATCACACTCGCAGTTGCCTCCTGCAGTGTACAGGCGTACGCCCTGGAAAGCACGGCCCACCCCTCCTGGGCATCATGGACCCCGCCAGCGAACACTCCATCATGGACCCCACCAGCGACAGCCCCCAGCCAACCCTAGGCCTGCGCCACGTGGCAGCCAACCAACCCCGGGGGACCCAAGTGCTACTTCTGTGGACAGAGAAAACACCCCCAGCAGCGCTGCCCGGCATAGAGCGCACACTTCAAGGCCTGCGGGAAGGAAGGGCATTTTGCTGCTGTGTACAGAAATAGAACTCCAAGAGAAAATGCTGGAAAATCTCAGCAGCTCTGACAGCATCTGTAGGGAGAGAAAACACTTAACGTTTCAAGTCCAGATGACCCTTTGTTGAGAGTGTTAAATGGACCAGTTGAAAAGTTCCCAGGTGTTTGCCCACCTGAAAAGTTTGAAGCCTAATGTGGTTTTTCTACAAGATACACATTGAGAATTGAAATGAAATGAAATGAAAATCGCTTATTGTCATCAGTAGGCTTCAATGAAGTTACTGTGAAAAGCCCCTAGTCGCCACGGTCCCTCTGTGTCTTAACATCAAAATTGTGATCAAAAGAGTGAAACGCTTTCCCCACCCTTCCTCGCCGCAGTGTTGTTCGATCTCTAATTCCCCCATTATGTGAATCGTTTGTTGGAGCCAGTCTGCTCCCTGCGATCCCTGTGGAGGTTGGACATGATGCCGTTTACTGATAAGGGTTTTTGCGAGCGGGTATCCTCCACTATTAAGGAGTATGTGGAGTTCAATAAGAACAAGGCGGTCTTGCCCTCCACATGCTGGGAAGCATTGAAAGCGGTCATTAGAACATAGAACAGTACAGCACAGAACAGGCCCTTCGGCCCTCAATGTTGTGCCGAGCCATGATCACCCTACTCAAACCCACGTATCCACCCTATACCCGTAACCCAACAACCCCCCCTTAACCTTACTTTTATTAGGACACTACGGGCAATTTAGCATGGCCAATCCACCTAACCCGCACATCTTTGGACTGTGGGAGGAAACCGGAGCACCCGGAGGAAACCCACGCACACAGGGGGAGGACGTGCAGACTCCACACAGACAGTGACCCAGCCGGGAATCGAACCTGGGACCCTGGAGCTGTGAAGCATTTATGCTAACCACCTGCTGCCCCAAAATTCCATTAGTTGCCATGGTGGGATTTGAACCCTTGTCCCCAGAGCATTAGCCTGGGCCTCTGGATTACTAGCCCAGTGATATTAGCACTACATCCCCATCTCCCCAAACACTTACTGTTAAGGGGGAAGGTAATTTCATATAAGGCACACAGGGATAAATCTGAGAGGGTGGAGAGACAGAGGCTGGTGGATTCCATTCTTGAAGGTGGACTGCCAATGCTCGATTTCCCCAACGCCAGAGCTTTTGGCAGAGAAAAATAAATTATTGATGGTTTTCGAGTTGTTGTCAATGGGGAATGCAGTGAGCCAATTTTGTCGCTCGAATGGGATGTTTTATGAGTATGAGGAGAAGGCCAGCTGTCTGTTAACTCACCAGCTGAGGTGACAGACTGGCTCCTGGAAGATAGTTCAGGTTAGGGACTCGGGTGGCAGGTTGGTTTCTGTCCCAGAGAAGGTCAGTGAGATGTTTGAGACTTTTTACCGTGAGCGATATAAGTGTGAGCCTCCAGAGGAAGATTTGACAATGTTACAATTTTTGAATGGGTTAACCTTCCCAGAAGTGGAACAGAAAAGAAAGCAGAAGAGTTGGAGGAGCTGATTGAACGGGAGGAGATCATGAACTCTATTAGGTTAATGCAGATGGGTAAAGCACTGGGTCCGGATAGATTCCCAATAAATTTTATAAACAGTTTGCTGGTCTACTGGTTCTACTTCTATAGGATATGTTCAATGATTCTCTGTCCCGGGGCGTGTTGCACCACCACTCAAGACGCTGACGTTGTGCTCCAGGCTTTCCATTGCAGTCCCCACCCTAGCAATGTTGGCCTCAGTTTCACACATTGGCGGCATCATCTACTGCACCTGGGCCTTTGGGACTCCTCTAATGGACTAATCACTCGCTGGAATTTCACTGCCATTCGCTCCTGAATGTCACGGCTCTGTCCTATCATCTGCATCAGCTCTGGGAGGTCCTTGTCCAGAGGTTCAGCATCTGAATGGGACTAAGCTGAGTCCTGGGTTCCAGCAGACATCCGACTGTTGACTTCCTTGGATGTTCCTGCCTCCACTTGATGTGCATCAGCAACTGTATGGTTCTCACTAGATTGTGCCACAGAAGCCTGTCCACAAATGACACCCATCGAAGTGTGTGTCTCTGTCCTGGTTGAAGGTGGGAGTTAAAGCTGTGACGCATTGATGGTGGTCTCCTCGGAGCTCTCTTCCAAGGTGGTCCCTTGGGTGGTAGAGGGGGAAAGACTCCAGATGTCCCAGCTCCATCAGATGGAGATGCTGCGAGACAATGGACATGTGGTCTGTGAGAGGGAAGGATAATTTTGTCTCACATGAACAACTCAGTTGAGACAGGTCACCTTGGTGAACGGGCAATGGATCCTCACCTCTGCGGCGCAGGCCAACGTCATTGTCGGTGACTGCTCTCTCCTCAGTCAACCCTGTGATTTCCAGAGACTACTCGTCATAGGGGGTGAGGACTCAGATCTGTGGTACTCCACCCTCCATCTTGGTCCTTTCTCACTTATTATGGGCTTCCTTCTGCTCCGGGGGCAAAGAGAGGCCAGTGTGAGCCGCATGCTTGATGAGTCGAGGGATGGGGTCAAAAGCAGGTGGTGTGTGTGGGTACCGTACATGGACTTGAAGAGGTTGTGATGGTGGGTGCCTGTAGGTTCTGAGGAACAAACACAAAGATCGAATGTGGAGAGGGTGCGAGGTGTCAGCCAGATTTGGGAAGGGGGTGTTGAGAATTTGAGGGGTGGCAGGTGGAACCAAGAGAGAGGTGGTAACTTACTCTTGCAAGTCAGTGGAGATCGTTGATCTTTGTCCTACATTGGATGGTGGCCTACTTTGTCATGCTGCCCGCACTGACAGCTGCTGTCACTGCCTCCCAGATGGTATTGCTGATGCTTCTATTGATGCTCCGAACCCCTTGGGGGAACTGGATGTCCCGTCTCCCATCCACTGAGTCCAGAATCCAGGCTAGGTCGGCATCCCCAAAGTGAGGAGCAGGTCTGCCCGCTGCCATGCTGGTGTGCTTAACGGAGTGAGTGAGTAGTGAGGGAGTGTTTAAAAACAGATCCCCCTTGTTGGTGGCGCGATGCTGGTGGATCAGACAGTGAGAAAGCCAACAATGGTGAGAAGCTTACGGGAGCTCATTTCTGGCACTAAGTGTTGTTAAATACGAACCACGGTCTCATGTGGGTGTCGAGAAACATACTGCCGATCACACCCAAAATGACCCTGAGAAGCATAGAAAATAGAAGCACGATGGGCCATTCGGCCTTTCAAGCATGTTCCGCCAGTCATTATGATCATGGCTGATTATACAATTGTGGTATTATGACTAGAGGTACGACGGTACCTGGGAGTGCTGAGCCACCATTGGTGGAGAAGGCTCGCTGCTCATTGGCCCAATGGTTTGTAACCCATTGTAGCGCATCAATTTAATCGACAAGATTTTAAAGAATGGAGCTCCGCATCAAGCCGGACTGTCCACAGATAAGCCCCCACGCGGCTAACGCAGCAACAGCCTTTAAGCACTGGTTAGCATGTTTTAACGGCTACCTCGGCACGGCAGAAAGCACACCTATGAGGGAGCAGAAACTACAGGTATTGCATTCGTGAGTTGTCTCGGACGTCTACACGTTCATCAAGGAGGCTACGGACTACGATTCCGCAATGGAACTACTCAAAGGACATTATATCCGCCCAGTAAACCAAGTCTATGCTCAGCATCTACTGGCAACAAGGCGGCAGACCCTGGTGAGTCATTAGACAAATTTTATTGTGCGCTACTCGTACTGGGGAGGAACTGCGGCTGCCCGCACGTTTCGGCCAACACACAGAACTGTTGATCCGTGACGTTTATGTTGCAGGTATGTAGTCCCAATAAATCCACCAGAGACTTCTGGAAAAAGAAACTTTGAGCCTCACGGAGGCACGGGCCCTCGCAAACTCACTGGACGTTGCCTCCCGAAACGCCCGCGCCTACGCCCCCGACCGCGCGGCGGCCCCCTGGGCAGCGTGGAATTCTCCCCCCACAGACTCTGAACCGCCTCAGGCCTGCACTGCGAGACACCCTGGAAACCCCACTGGACCCCGTTGCTATTTTTGTGGACAGGCAAAACACCCCCGACAGCATTGCCCAGCCCAATCGGCAACGTGTAAGGGGTATGGCAAGAAGGGCCATTTCATGGTGGTCTGCCAAGCCAGGGCGGTCACTGCGGTCCGGGGCAGCGAATGCGGGTCGCCACTCTGACTCTCTCCACGGGCGCCTTGCGGTCCATGAAATGCGCCGTCTTCCTCCCCCAGCGCCACGTGTGGCCTCCGGGCATTGCCACCTTTCTCTGCTGACGCCACGTGTGGGGGATGGACGCCGCCATTTTGTCCACCCTCAGCCACGTGCGACCAGTGGGCGCCGCCATCTTGGACCGGCTCCAAGGACCACGCACCGCCTGATGATGACCCCGAAGTTCTGCCGCAATTGGCATCGGTAACTTTGGACCAGTCTCGACCCTGCACTCTCTCCACAACAACGACGAAAGTACTGATCAAAAGGCACGAGACATCCTGTCTGCTCGACTCTGGGAGCACGAAGAGTTTTATACACCCCGACACGGTAAGACGCTGTTCTCTTCCTGTCCATCCTGTCAATCCAAAGATCTCCCTGGCCTCTGGCTCCCATTCGGTTGAGATAAAGGGGTATTCTGAAGCGAATCTCACTGTCCAGGGGAGGGACTTCAAAAATTATAGGCTCTACGTCCTCCCCCATCGCACGCGGCCACACTCCTGGGGTTAGACTTTCAATGTAATCTTCAGAGTCTGACGTTTAAATTCGGCAGCCCTATACCCCCTCTCACTGTCTGCAACCTCGCGACCCTCAAGGTCAATCCCCCCTCCCTGTTTGCAAACCTCACCCCGGATTGCAAACCCATCACCACCAGGAGCAGACGATACAGTGCCCAGGACCGGACCTTCATCAGGTCCGAGGTCCAGCAGCTCTTGAGGGAAGGGGTCATCGCGGCTAGAAACAGCCCCTGGCGAGCACAAGTTTTGGCGGTGAAGACCGCGGACACGAATAGGATGGTCATAGACTACAGTCAGACCATCAACAGGTTTACACAACTAGATGCGTACCCTCTTCCCCATATATCCGACCTGGTCACCAGGATCACGCAGTACAATGTCTTCTCCACGGTAGACCTAAAGTCTGCCTACTACCAGCTCCCCATCTACGCGAGCGATCGCAAGTACACTGCGTTCAAGGCGGATGGGCGACTCTACCATTTCTTAAGGGTTCCCTTCGGTGTCACAAACGGGGTCTCGGTCTTCCAGCGAGAGATGGACCGAATGGTCGACCGATACGGTTTACGGGCAACATTTCCGTATCTCGATAATGTCACCATCTGCGGCCACGACCAGCAGAACCACGACACCAACCTCCGCAAATTCCTCCAGACCGCAAAACTCCTGAACCTGACCTACAATAAGGATAAATGCGTGTTAAGCACCGACCGCCTAGCCATCCTCGGCTACGTAGTGCGAAATGGAGTGATAGGCCCCGACCCCGAACGCATGCACCCCCTTATGGAGCGCCCCCTCCCTCACTGCTCCAAGGCCCTGAAGCGCTGCCTCGGGTTCTTCTCCTATTATGCTCAGTGGGTCCCCAATTACGCCGACAAAGCCCGACAAACTACCACATTCCCCCTGTCGACGGAGGCCTGGCAAGCCTTCAGCCGCATCAAAGCGGATATCGCAAAGGCCACGATGCGCGCCATCGACGAGACCCTCCCTCCCCTTCCAGGTCGAGAGTGACATGTCTAACATAGCTCTGGCAGCCACCCTCAACCAAGCGGGCAGGCCCGTGTCCTTCTTCTCATGCACCCTCCATGCTTCCGAAATCCGCCACTCCTCGGTCGAGAAGGAAGCACAGGCCACAGTCGAAGCTGTGCGACATTGGAGGCATTACCTGGCCGGCAGGAGGTTTACCCTCCTCATGGACCAACGGTTGGTAGCTTTCATGTTTGACAATGCACAGCAGGGCAAGATAAAGAACGATAAGATCTTGAGGTGGAGGATCGAATTATCCACCTACAACTACGAGATCCTATATCGTCCTGGGAAGCTAAACAAGCCTCCTGATGCCCTATCCCGCGGCACATGTGCCAACGCACAAGTGGACCGCCTCCGAGCCCTGCACGAGGACCTCTGCCACCCGGGGGTTACTCGTTTCTTCCATTTCGTGAAGACCCACATCCTGCCCTACTCCATGGAGGAGGTCAGGACAGTCACTAGAAACTGCCACATCTGCGCAGAGTGCAAGCCGCACTTCTACCGCCCAGAGAAAGCACATCTGATAAAGGCTTCCCGTCCCTTTGAACGCCTCAGCATGGACTTCGAAGGTCCCCTCTCCTCCACCAACCGCAACACGTACTTCCTGAATGTGATTGACGAGTACTCCCGCTTCCCGTTCGCCATCCCCTGCGCCGACATGACCCCAATGACCATCATCAAAGCCCTCCACAGCATTTTTTCCCTATTCGGATTCCCCGCCTACATACACAGTGATAGGGGGTCCTCCTTCATGAGCGACGAACTGTGTCAATTCCTGCTTCGCAAGCGCATTGCCTCAAGCAGGACAACCATTTATAACCGCCGGGGTAACGGACAGATCGAGAGGGAGAACGGTACGGTCTGGAAGACCATCCTACTGGCCCTGCGGTCCAGAAATCTCCCAGTCTCCCGCTGGCAGGAGGTCCTCCCAGACGCCCTCCACTCCATCCGGTCACTGCTCTGCACTGCAACTAACCAAAAACCTCACAAACGTCTCCTTGTCTTCCCCAGGAAGTCTTCCTCAGGGACCCCGCTCCCGACCTGGCTGGCAGCCTCTGGGCCCATCCTGCTCCGGAAACATGTGCGTAGCACAAATCGGACCCGTTGGTCTAGAGGGTCCAGCTGCTCCATGCTAACCCGCAATATGCGTATGTGGAGTACCCCGACGGCTGACAAGACACGGTCTCTCTACGGGACCTGCCGCCTGCCGGATCCCCTCCATCGCCCTCGCCACCAGCCCCACCCTCCCCCCCCCCACCGGCACCTCTCACCATAGCCCCCTTCCCTGGACAACCGTTTTTCCCGCAGGCTATGCCTGGACCCCCCCCCCCCCGCCCACAACTGCACTCTACAGACGGTCCCCTCCCTGGTCCACCAACCACCTCACCTGCGCCACCTAGAGGATTAGAGGCCCCCTCACCAGTCCGACCATCCTCACCAGCGCCATCTAGGGGTGTTGAAACCGCCACGGGGACCGGATCCATGCTCCCGGAGTCACAGACGCCTGCACCTCCATTGACGTCTCCGCCGAAGCTCCGTTGATCGTTAAGGACAACCAGAATTCCCGACCGTCTGATCGAGTCACTATGAACTATTGATAGACTCTTTTGAATGTGAAATATACACAACCTATTGCCAGAATTATAGAACTGTAGATGTCGCTGTAAATGGTTACGGGCCAGTGGACAGCCTCCATACGAGAGGGGTGCAGTGCCCTATCACTAGTCATACTACCAGTTATGGTATTCCACCCGCATGGACCGCCAGTTATGGCTGGACGATCAAGCAGCCCCCCCCCCGGTTCCTTTTTCAACAGGGGGTGAATGTGGTAGTATGATAATAGTTACTACGGTACCTAGGGCTGCTGAGCATTGGTGGAGAAGGCGCGTTGCTCATTGGCCCAATGGTTTGTAACCCATTGGTCACAATGTAAGGTAGCTCCGCCCATTGAGGCGGGGTATAAGAACCCGTGTTTCCCCTGCAGCTTCCTTTCCTGTACTTGAGCTGCTGGGGAAACATCTTGTCGATTAAAGCCTTCAATTCGGGCTACATCCTCGTTTCTGTGGTCATTGATAGTGCATCACCAACTCATTAGCTTAATCCTGCTTTCCCCCCATATTTTTTGAAACCCCTTCACCCTAAGAGCTCTATCTAACTGTTTTTTGAACAGATACAGGGCCGGATTCTCTGCAGGCGGGATTCTCCATGGCACCGGCAGCGCATCCACGCCCGAGGATTTCCCGAGAGTGTGGGACTGTCCACAATGGGAAACCCCATTGACTGGCTGGCGGGGGTGCGCCACACTAGAAAACTGGTGCAATGGGACAGAGAATCCCGCCTTCAATGTTTTGGCCTTAATTATTTTCTGTGATCACATGTTCCACAGGCTCACGATGCTCTGGGTGAAGAAATTTCTCCTCAGCTCTGTCCGAAATGTCAGAATGTGACCTCTGGGCTGGGATTCTCCCCTACCCGGCGGGGAGGGCCGTACCGGCGCCGAGGAGTGGTGTGAACCACTCCGGCGGCGGGCTGCCCGGAAGGTGCGGAATCCTCCGCACCTTCAGGGTCTAGGCTAGCGCCGGTGGGGTTGGCGCCGCGTCAGCTAGCAGCGAAGGGATTGGCACGCGCCAACCGGCGACGAAGGGCCTCCACTGGCCGGCGCGAGTTGCCGCATGCACGGGAACGCCAGCGTGTGCTGCCATGATCCCAAAGCATGCGCAGGGGAGCTCTTCCCCCGCCGGCAATGGCAGATGTTTACAGCAACTAGCGCGGGGTGAAACAGTGCCCCCATGGCACAGGCCCGACCGCAGATCGGTGGGCCCCGATCGTGGGCCAGGCCACTGTGGGGACACCCTCCGGGGCCAGATCACCCCACGTCCCCTCGAGGACTACGCAGGCCGCCTACAGAGACAGGTCCCGCCGGTAAGGACCTTGTTTGATTTACGCCGGCGGGACTGGCCGAAAATGGGCAGCCACTCGGTCCATCACAGAGTGTAGGATCGCCCGGGGGGGGGGGGGGGGCACTGCCAACTGCCCCAGACTGGCGCGGTGTGATTCCTGCCCCCGCCGAAGAACCGGCGCCGCAGAATCCGGCAGCCGGCATCAGGGCGGCGGGGCAGGATTCACGGTGCCCCCTCCCCCCAGCGATTTTCCAGCCCGGCGGGGCGGTCGGAGAATCCCGCCCCTGGTTCTGGACCCATCCACCATCGATAACATTCTTCCAGCATCTACCCAGTGTAGTCCTCTTGGAATATTATAGGTTTCTATGAGATCCCCCCTGTCTTCTGAACTTCAGTGAATCCAATCCTGACCGATTCAATCTCTCCTCATACCTCACTTAGAAATGTTTGCATTAGATCATGCCACATGTCTGTAATAGCTTTCACATCACGCTAATTTATTCCCGTTTGTGCTATCAATTCCCCCACCTTGTTACAAATGTGGCCTGCATTCAGATAAAGTGTTTTTGTATTTAATTGGGTAATTTTACCATTTCCATTTACACTATTTAACTTTATTTCCTGGTGCACTTATGTTTGGAGATTCTGACCCTTCCTCCCACACTTTGGTTAACATTACCCTCTGGAGGGCAACATGGTGGCGCAAGTGGTTAGCACGGCTCCCTCACGGTGCTGAGGTCCCAGGTTTGTTCCCGGCTCTGGGTCACTGTCCGTGTGGAGTTTACACGTTCTCCCCGTGTTTGCGTGGGTTTCGCCCCCACAACCCAAAGATGTGCAGGATAGGTGGATTGGTGATGCTAAATTGCCCTTAATTGGAAAAAAAATGAATTGGATACTGTGGTAGTCACCACTGTTTGTATAATACGTGTATTAGAGGTAATACGGTAAGGCTCCTGTACTACAGATACGGGGTTAGATCCCTGTCTGCTGGGTCCGCCGGTATAATGTGTAGGAGTATAAATGTGTGTGCTCACCGAGCTGCTAACATTTCTAGTAGCAGCTGCAGGCGGCAACCCATCTCTTTTTTTTTTTAAATAATTTTTATTGGAATTTTTTACAGAAAATATAACAAAAAGTATAGCAAAAAGCAGTAATATGCAACTAACAGCCCCATAACACCCACAATTCCCCCCATACCGTAACATCACATGTATCACTTTCCCCCCCCCTCCCCCAAACAAGAGAACTTAACCATAAATTAAAATTAGATAACTCAAATTTAAATAAAATAAGCTAACATAATCAACGTCCCCACCCACCCCCCCCGGGTTGCTGCTGCTACTGTCCCAGTACCCTATCGTTGAGCCAGAAAGTCGAGGAAAGGTTGCCACCGTTTAAAGAACCCTTGCACCGATCCTCTCAGGGCGAATTTAAGGCAACCCATCTCTGCTTAATAAAGCCTCGATTACTCTCTACTCTCGTCTCATCGTAATTGATAGTGCATCAATTTATTAAGCAGAGATATTACAGTGATGGAACTACGCATCAAGCCAGATTGCCTGCAGCTGCACCTTTAAGCAGACCACGCCGCGTCGGCCTTCGACCACTGGCTACCTCAGATCAGCGACTGAACAGCCCTCGGACGCACAGGAGCTTCAGATCCTGTACTCACGGGTGAGCCCCGAGATTTTTCCCCTTTTCCGGGATGCGGCCACTTATCCTGAAGCTATGGAGCTTCTGAAAGGACACTATATCCAGCCGGTTAACAAACTCTACGCCAGGCACCTCCTATCCACGAGGCAACAACTCCCCGGTGAGTCATTAGACAATTTCTGGCGTGCCCTGCACATCCTGGCAAGGAACTGCGATTGCCAGGCAGTTTCGGCCGCGGAACGTACAGAACTCTTAATCAGGGACGCTTTTGTTACGGGCATGCAGTCGGCATACATCCTCCAGCGCCTATTAGAAGGGGGTACGCTCGTCCTCGCAGTGACCAGGCAACCCGCAAATTCTCTAACGGTAGCCTCCCGCAACATACAGTCGTACGCCCCCGACCGCACGGCATACACCCCCGACCGCACAGCGCCCTCATGGACATCGTGGGCCTCACCAGCAGCCGCCACCAGCCAACCACAAGCCTGCGTCGCGCAGCAGCTAGCCAACCCCGGGTGGCCCAAGTGCTATTTCTGCGGGCAGACAAAGCACACCCGACAATGCTGCCCGGCACGGAGCGCAACCTGCAAGGCCTGCGGAAAGAAGGGTGCCGTGTGCCAGGCCCGGTCGATCGCCGCTGTATCCGGGCCCATTATTCTTGCAACCCCCACGTGCTACCCGTGGGCGCCGTCATTTTCGTTCACACAAACCACGTGGGGCCCGTGAGCGCCGCTATCTTCCTCCCAGCAGAACACGTGCGGCCCGTGGGTGCCGCCATCTTTAACCATGCCTGCCATGTGCGCACCTTGGGCGCCGCCATCTTCGGCGCCATTTTGGACGACGTCTCAGGACCCCTGCTTGTCGGGTCTTCATCGGGCCGTTCATCACCTGCCACCGCCGCCGACCAGCCTGGGGCCTACCAACACCAACCGCAACTCGCGTCCATTACGCTCGACCAGTCCCGGCCTCACAACCACGACAACGATGGTAAAGGTTGATGGGCACAAGACAGCTTGCCTTCTTGACTCCGGGAGCACGGAAAGCTTCATCCACCCCTCCACAGTAAGGCGCTTCTCCCTCGTGGTGCACCCCGTTACCCAGAGAATCTCCCTGGCCTCCGGATCCCATTCCGTGGAAATCCGGGGGTACTGCATCGTCACCCTCACCGTCCAGGGTGTAGAGTTCAACAACTTCTGTCTCTACGTCCTCCCCAACCTCTGCGCTGCCCTGTTACTCGGCCTGGACTTCCAGTGCAACCTCCAAAGACTAACTCTAAAATTCGAGGGACCCCTACCACCCCTCACTGTCTGTGGCCTCACGACCCTTAAGGTCGACCCACCTTCCCTGTTTGCAAACCTCACCCCGGATTGCAAACCCGTCGTCACCAGGAGCAGACGGTACAGTGCTCAGGACAGGACCTTCATCAGGTCGGAGGTCCAGCGGCTTCTACGGGAAGACGTTATTGAGGTCAGCAATAGCCCCTGGAGAGCCCGAGTGGTAGTGGTAAAGACTGGGGAGAAACAGAGGATGGTCATTGACTACAGTCAGACCATCAATTGGTACACGCAGCTCGACGCGTACCCCCTCCCACGCATATCTGAAATGCTCAATTAGATTGCACAGTACCGGGTCTTTTTGACAGTGGACCTGAAATCTGCTTACCACCAGCTCCCCATCCGCAAGTCGGACCGCCAGTACACTGCGTTCGAAGCAGACGGCCGCCTTTACCACTTCCTTAGGGTCCCCTTCGGCGTCACTAACAGGGTCTCGGTCTTTCAACGTGAGATGGACCGAATGGTTGACTGGTACGGGCTGCAGGCCACCTTCCCGTACCTAGATAACATCACCATCTGTGGCCAAGACCAGCAGGACCACGATGCTAACCTTTTCAAATTTCTCCAAACCGCCAAATTTCTGAACCTCACGTATAACAAGGAGAAGTGCGTGTTCAGCACCAACCGCTTAGCCATCCTTGGCTACGTGGTGCAAAATGGAGTTCTAGGGCCCGCTCCCGACCGCATGCACCCCCTCATGGAACTCTCACTCCCCCACTGCCCCAAGGCCCTGAACCGATGCCTGGGGTTTTTCTCCTATTATGCCCAGTGGGTCCCGAACTATGCGGACAAGGCCCTCCCACTCATCCACTCCACAGTTTTCCCCCTGACGGCTGAGGCCCGTGAAACCTTCAACCGCATCAAGGCCGACATCGCCAAGGCCACGATGCACGCGGTCGACGAGACCCTCCCCTTTCAGGTCGAGAGTGATGCATCAGACGTCACTCTCGCCGCCACCCTCAACCAGGCAGGCAGACCCGTGGCATTCCTTTCCCGCACGCTCCATGCCTCCGAAATTTGGCACGCCTCTGTCGAAAAGGAGGCCCAAGCCATCATAGAAGCTGTGCGGCATTGGAGGCATTGCCTGGCCGGCAAGAGATTCACTCTCCTCACTGACCAACGGTCAGTTGCCTTCATGTTTAATAACACACAGCGGGGCAAGATCAAAAATGATAAAATCTTAAGGTGGCGGATCGAGCTCTCCACCTACAATTACGAGATTTTGTCTCGCCCCGGTAAGCTCAACGAGCCACACGATGCACTATCCTGAGGTACATGTGCCAGCGCACAAGTGGATTTACTCTGGGCTCTACACGATGGCCTCGGTCACCCAGGGGTCACCCGGTTCTTTCACTTCATAAAGGCCCACAACCTGACCTACTTCATTGCGGAGGTCAGGGCTGTCACCAGAGACTGCCAGGTCTGCGCTGAGTGCAAGCCGCACTTCTACTAGCCAGACCGAGCGCACCTGCTGAAGACCTCCCGCCCCTTTGAACACCTCAGCATGGACTTCAAGGGACCCCTTCCCTCCACCGACCGAAACATGTACTTCCTGAATGTGGTCGATGAATACTCCAGATTCCCGTTCACCATCCCATGCCCCGATATGACGTCTGCAATGTCATCAAAGCACTCAACACCATCATCGCCCTGTTTGGTTTCTCCGCTTACATCCACAGCATCTGGGGATCCTCCTTTATGAGTGATGAGCTGCGTCAGTTCCTACTCAGCAAGGGCATTGCCTCGAGCAGGACGACCAGCTACAACCCCTGTGGAAACGGGCAGGTGGAGAGGGAGAATGGGACGGTCTGCAAGGCCGTCCTGCTGGCCCTGTGGTCTAAAAATCTCCTGGTCACCCGCTGGCAGGAGGTCCTCCCCGATTCGCTCCACTCCATCCGATCGCTACTTTGAAATGCAACTAATGAAATGCCCCATGAACGTCTCCTTGCCTTCCCTAGGAGGTCCACCTCCGGGGTTTCGCTTCCAACGTGGCTGGCAGCTCCAGGACCCGTTCTCTTCCACAAACACGTGCGACTCCACAACGCGGACCCGTTGGTCAAGCGAGTACAGCTGCTGCATGCAAACCCGCAGTACGCCTACGTGGCGTACCCCAACGGCTGCCAGGACACAGTCTCCCTCAGGAACCTGGCACCAGCTAGATCCCCACCCACGACCCCACACCACTCGGCACCCCCTCCCTCCGATTGCCCCGGCACCACCCACCCTCCCCCCAGCGCACCTCACTACAGCCCCTACCCCAGGACGATCCGTCCTTCCACTGGTTCCACCCAGGGATGAAGCCAAGGACAACACGTTCCCGGAGTCACAGGCGACCAAGCCGGCGCCTGCATCACCACCGGGACTGCGGCACTCTCAGCGGAGGATCAAGGCACCTGACCGGCTAAACTTGTGAATTTTTCAAAATACTGCAAACTTCAAATTCTCGCATACTTGCACATAGTTTTTTTTCCACCACTGCTGCTGGACTCTTTTTTTAACAGGGGGTGAATGTGGTAGTCACCACTGTTTGTATAATACGTGTATTAGAGGTAATACGGTAAGGCTCCTGTCCTACAGGTACGGGGGTAGATCCCTGCCTGCTGGATCCTCCCAGTAGGCGGAGTATAAATGTGTGTGCACACCGAGCTGCTCCCATTCTAGTAGCAGCTGCAGAAGGCAACACATCTCTGCTTAATTAAGCCTCGATTACTCTCTACTCTCACCTCGTTGTAATTGATAGTGCATCAGATACTCTAAATTTAAAAAAAACGTACCCTATGGTGAACCTGCTCTTTCACATTGCCCTTTCTTTTACTTTCCCAAACCCCCCCCCCCCCCCCCCCCACTTATTAGTCTGCAGTTTTGTAATTTGTTGGAAACTTTACTGACCAGATTAAAGCGCTCCAAAGTGGAAACATTCCGGGGCATCGACCGAGCTATGGAGGTAGTACTGACATAACATCCTTTACATTACAGAATTTGATGGAGCAGGGTGTGCTGTTGTGTGCCTAAATCGTCTCTGCTAATATAGGAGGGGGGGGGGGTACAACGGCTGAAATATGTTGGTTAAAAGAAAGGGCGATTTCGCCCTCCCACCGTGAAACTGGAAAAAAAACCCTCCTGCTATATTGAAAGGAGAGACATCGGAGTGGCACAAAAGACACAGCGATCACTGGTGAAAATAATGTGACTTGTCTTCGGGGAGTTACAATGCACTGGGGGTGGTGGGGGGGATGTGCCAGTGTCCGTGTGTGATTGCACGACACTTTGATGAAATCACACGCTCTTTCTGGAGAGCAATAGATACAGGAGGAGTAGGAGGGGATAGAGCCTCGGAGGGACAGCACTCCAGACAGCACGACAGTAGCTTCACGCTGACAGGTCAGTGAATCGGTGGCAACATCACATCCGAACTGGATGATCTCCATCCCCCTTTAATCTGAAAGCACCCCCCCCACCCACCCTCCCCACATGATGTTTTGATCAAATCTCTTCACTCCATTCGAATCCTGCTTGGCAAAGGTCAGTGACGATGCTTGTATCATTTTCAGTCGGTGCCTGTTATCTCCTTCGCTGATGTTTGACTCTGAAGAGGGTGAATCAGTCAGATTTAGTAGATGCTTGTTCCACAGTGTTCCACTGATCGAGGACCAAAATGGATATTTTCATGAAAGGACTGTCCAAAGCGAAGGAAGGAGTGGCCGCTGCAGCTGAGAAAACCAAACAGGGTGTAGCAGAAGCGGCAGAGAAGACCAAAGAGGGAGTGCTCTATGTCGGTACGTACACATTTTAAAGCCAGCGAACGTATACATGGAAGGTCGTGTCGCCCCTTCCAGCTGCACAATGAAAAACCTTCCTGCCGCCAAGTGTCTGGGACGGGTGACTTCCCCAGTCCCGGCATTGCACTGGGCTGAAGCGGTCTTTTGTCAATTGAATATTAGAAATACAAAGTTAGCTGCACGGGCTGTCAAATAAATAAATGAACGGGAAAAAAAAGGTTTAATCTCGAGGGATGGACCCATTCTTCATCCCCGGGCTGCTCTCGTTGTTGGCTCGAGTCTTATTTCCGCTAAGCAGATTGACCAGCCATATGGTACAGTCCTCCAACCCAGGGGAAAAGATCCTCTTTCCAACACATTCAGATCGCCCGCCTCCCATCAAAGAAAGAAGCAATAGTAATCGTGACATTTGTTACATTTGCAAAACCTTTTGCAAAATGGTGAATTCCGATATTTGCCCAGGGATAACCGTGTTTGTGATCAATCTTTATCCTCAGGGTCCAAAACCAAAGAGGGTGTTTCAAGTGTCGTTTCCGGTAAGTTTCACCCGAATGTTTCCACTTATTGAAATGTGCAACGATGCAATTGCTGGTACTCGCTTTCATCAATGTGCCGAAATCAAAGGATTTTTTTTCTCTCTCTCTGTGTTGACTATCGAGGAGCTGGTGTAAGATGTTGGTTCTGCATTTGTGGACAGAAAGCGATCAGACCATTAACAACAGTAATCTTTCCAGTTCAACATAGCGTGACGTAAAACTCCAGAGGATTAATCGGAAGTGTAGCTTGCCCTTACAGTTTACCTGTAGCTGAATAAGTAACTTGGCATCCCGTACATCCGTCAACTACAACCATGTGTTGCAAATGGTGAAGTTAAATGCACGAATAATTTTCACTGTAATAAGGTGAAACGTTTCTCAGAGAAGTTGCCTTATTACTGTGTCAACCTGGCTTTTACAATGAAGTTGCAAACACATATAAAAGTTTAGAATTGCCGTGTGCGATGTTAATGTATGAATGCTTAATATCTTGAGTATTGTTGAAAAAGACATATTGTCCAAGCTTTTGGGTTTGCACTCATCTGCAGAATCACAAGAATACCAACCAACCTCAGGGGAGACAACAACTGTATACTGTATGAGAAGAAACTGCAGATTGGTTGGCAAGTATTCTTGCCATTGACCTGATGAGTGCCGGGCAAAAAGCTTTGACAAAATGTCTTTTTCAGCAATACTCAAGATCAGTACTTATTTATTCTATGGGAAGGATTGCCCATTTAAAATAAACAGGTTACAAAGTCACTTTGTTCTCAAACAAATAGACAAAGTAGTGTCATATTAATTTTGACTGCCCGTTTGCTAGTATTGCATCCAGTAAGTTCTGGGCTGTCAAGTTCAAAATGATTTTGATTCATGTAAGATTACCAAGTAATTAACAATTACTGTTAATAATTCAAAACTGCAGTTATACTCCACATGATGGTCTGGAAACATTGTGTGCTCAAATGGATGTAGGTACCATCGATAATTCAAAACTGCAGTTATACTGCACATTCTGGTCTGGAAACATTGTGTGCTCAAATAGTTGTAGGTATTGTCATTATATACTGATACATTTCCACTTAGGGACCTCTGTGGTGGAGAAGGATGCTGCTGAAGTGGAATTCTGGCCAATTCAGTGTGCAGACCTGCGAGCATACAATGCACATAAGTTTGATTATGGACATATGTGCAAATCACACCAAAAGCAATTGAAATATAAAATTTGGAACAATTTATTGTTCATAATAAATAAATGTTTCTAATATGCTTCATTGCTAAGTTACAGTTTTAGGCTGCAAATTTCCATATGTCATGAGACCATAGTTACAATGCCTCTTGTGAATGGAAAAGTGAGTTTGAGTTATACAACCACCAGGAATTTTATTTCTCCTACTTTCATGCACCACAGAATTAGATTGGACTCCATGACTTTGCTGCCACAGAATCATAAAAATGCCAGTATGACTGCAACGGAAGAAGACTGTTTAGAAATTTCATTCACATATTCTCTTTAATATTGCAAAAAAGACCCAAATTGATCAATCTATTTACATTACTAATGAGCCAAACATCCTGAATTGTACCTTTCAAGGGATATGAGTTTTCTTTCAGCCACATCCTTATTTAAAAAAAATAAACACAACGATCTGTTCCATTTCTCCTGTTTTCCATTTGACCAGGGCGTAGGGTTTGTGGTCAGAGTTAGCAAAAGAAAGGGGAAAGAGAAAACAAAGTGGTGTGATTAAATAGTTTGTGGTTTTCTTGGAAGGAAGAGGACATGATATTTTTGGATAATTGTGGGACAACAAACACACTCAGTTAACTGACCAGCTGATGTAAATAAGCACCTTTTCCTGAAATTCTAGATACAAAATTGCTTTACTCAAACCTCAATTGAATGATTAGGATGATGACCATCTCGATGTAATAATAATTACATCCACAGCATTCTTGAAAAGTTTGAAAAGCTATATTGATCACATTAAAGTGTTCAAGCTGTTGTCCATGTCATTCTAAAATTGATACAGGTAAGCACGTCGTTCACAATTCTATCTTTTGCGTATCCATGCTGCATGGTGTTCAAGGGTAGAACTTTGTATCTTGCCAGCTAGAAATAATAGCACTTAACAATAGAAGGTCAGGCAACTTAGAATCGAAGAATCACTACAGCGCAGAAGCAGGCCATTCGGCCCATCAAGTCTGCACCGACCCTTGGAAAGAGCACCTTACCTAGGCTCACACCCCCACCCTATCCCCATATCCCAGTAAACCCACCTAATCTTTTGGACACTAAGGGGCAATTTAGCATGGCTAATCCACCTCACTTGCACATCTTTGGGTTGTGAGAGGGAACCGGAGCACCCGGAGGAAACCCAAGCAGACATAGGGAGGAAATGCAAACTCCACAGAGACAGTCACCCGAGGCCAGAATTGAATGCAGATCCCTGGCACTGTGAGGCAGCAATGCTAACCACTGTGCCACTGTGTCGCCCTTTGTTTAAACTATTCCTGTATTCATACGTCAATTCTATTTTTCTCTACACCAAAGTTAATTTACATTAAAATGAAACACTTCTCAGTGAATCCAGGATTGCAATGAAGAAATGGTTAAAATGGTTACTAATAAAAGTAAGGTTAAGGGGGGGGGTTGTTGGGTTATGGGTAGAGGGTGGATATGTGGGTTTGAGTAGGGTGATCATGGCTCGGCACAACATTGAGGGCCGAAGGGCCTGTTCTGTGCTGTACTGTTCTATGTTCTATGTTCTAAATGGTTAGGGGATTATTTATTTTTAAATCCAAGGAAGATATCAGTTCAGTTTAAGCAATTAATTTTACATTGATTTGAAAAGTGGCTCGGAAAAGAAGGAATTGGAATAAGTAAACCTTCCTTTGAATAGAATCAGAGTATATTAATACTTCCTTTTCAGTCGCTGAGAAGACAAAGGAGCAGGCCTCTTTGGTGGGAGGTGCTGTTATCACTGGGGTCTCAGCCGTGGCTCAGAAGACGGTGGATGGAGCTGGGAACATTGCGGCAGCCACCGGTCTGGTGAAAAAGGAAGATTTCCCATCCGAAGTAAAGGTAGGCCTTCATCAAGCATGCCACACCCCATTCTCTGCAGCTGTAATCATACATCAAACCATTCAGATTGAGCTAATGCTGTACACTTTTTTAAAAAGCATGTAAATGTCCAGCATACAATGAGTACACAAGACATGACTGAAGTCTCAATTTTATTTAGATTTGAATATCTACAAGCTCTTTTAAATGATTTGAGATTTACTCTCCTTAATGATTTTCATTATAGACAGAAATTTAGATAGAGGTTCAATGGGGGCTAAATTTTGCTGTTAAGTACCTTTTTTTCAAGCACAATGAGGTCACCTAATGCTCAAAGATAGGGTCCAAAATGTACGCATTGACCTCTAATGTGAAATGTGCAGGATGCATGAGTGGTTGGGGTCTGGGATGCACTGCTTGGAAGTGTGGCAGAGGTTCAGTTGAGGCATTCAAGAAGGCATTAGATGATTACTTGAATAAAAATAATGTGCAGGGGTGTTGGGAAAATACAGGGGGATGGCAACAAATCACGATGCTTGTTTGGAAAGCAGGTGAAACTGGAAAATGTGACAAGCCATTAAAAAGTCCATTGACTTGAGTGGGAGTGGAAAATACCACTGGCGAAAAATTCCACCCAATGTGTCGAATGGCCTCCTTCTGCACAGTACCAATTCTGTGATTCTGTAATGCCATCTTGTTAAAAGGGATTTGTGTGCACACTTCTAGTGATCATTCGTAGCATGCAGAGCTGGCAAATTAGATATCAATTTTTGTGCAATCCTGATTTGACACCATCATTGTCATTTTCAAACTTCACATTCTAGCCAATACACTACCTTAACCTGGCACAGCAGAATGGACTGAAGGTTCCCCCTTCCTCTGCCACTTCTCTCAAACCCATTTAATAGAATACAGGTGCTGTATATCCTTTGTCCTGGTACTCATGAAAAATGTTTGCTGCCCCAGTGTCTGCAGGATAGCTAGTGGAAAGTTGTTCAGGCTTCACTTAAGGAGCCGGCAGAGGATGACCTCAAGCTACCCTGTGCCAAGAGGGCCCAACTTCAGACTGTATTATCTCAGCCTGGGCGCCAGACGTCAGGTCTGGCTGGCTGCTGGGGAACAGCAAGGGCACTGGCAGATTGGCAGGGGTAGGAACACAAATACTGAAATCCTGCAAATGGATAATAGGTATGCTCTATCAAGCTACTGCCACTCTTTTCAGGAGCTGCCTTCAAATCCTGTTGATTGATTGGTGGACAGGTTAATGAACTGCAATGACATCCTGACAAACTCGTTGGATGGAGGTATTCAGAGTCACAATGGCAGCAGTCTCAGCTTGCAAGGTAACATTCTTAATTTTCCAGTGCAGCATTTAGACCACTGATGCTGGCTGTTTGTGCTGCATTGGACACTGTGTGGCAATCCAAACTTTGGAATCAACCATCAGACTCTGAATCATGGTGAGTTCCACAGTAGTGATAGAGCTGACCACTCAGTCATGTGGAAAGGATCGGTTTCATTTTTTGATCAACCTTGTGCAAAGTTGATTCTGAACTCCTCTATTCTCCTTGACATTGAGTGCTGGCTTTCTAGTGCAACGAGCATTTGGTTGTGCATATTCATCAACATTCTTCAGTAACCAAACACATCAAAGTCCACATCTGTCTCTTCTGCAGTGAACTAATCATGGTCTTGCATCTGCACTATTCTTTCTCTTGTCCTCGCTCTGATCGACTTGTGCCTGGTGTCAAACCACATGCAGATTCCTATTCAATACTGGCCTCTAAAGTACACATAGTGTCAGTACCTGGTGATTTTATGTGTAATATAAGGAGACAGTGTCTCATCATCTTCACTCTGTTCATCATCTCCTTCCTCTGACTGGGATGGTGCCAGTTCTTGGTGTCTAAAAAGGAACATGGGCTGGGTTTAAATGAGGAAAGAACAGAAAATAAAAACTGAGTGCTTGCATCATCTGCAGTTTATAAATCTGAAAATGTTATGTGATGAGGGAAAGGTGGGACAAGAGAGAGATTAAGTATGCAGATGCCCTCATCATCAGTCCTGTCCAGCTGCACTAGTCCCAACAGTCTCTTTCCAAGATGGCAAACAGTCTCCTTTAGGGATGACACGCTTGTTCTCCCATTCTTCTTTCCTGCTGCCTCATGTTACACACTACTTTCTCCAGCAAGAAAGGGGGAAGTGTGTCATTAATGTTTCTGCGATTGGTTTATTTGATGTGGCTATCATTGTTGAATAGCTGCCAGTGGATGAGAACTGTGTGTTGTGGATACGAGCATGCAACAGTGTGTGTGTGTGAAGTATTACGATTGAGATGTTATTAGGTGGGTTATGAGAGTGTAGAGAATTGAGCAGTGGAAGAGGCTAGTTTTGGAGTTGTTAAGATATGCCATTTGAAGATGAACTCATTCACCTTAACAACTTGTTTCAGATTGTTAAACTCCTTGTTGCAATACACCCATGGTCTTGGAGCAACACTCCTCGGATTAATGTCTGCCACTAAATCATCCCAATACCTCCTGAATATATGGCTGGTGTACCTCCTGTCACACAAAGATTTTTCTCTCCCTTTCCACATCTTACACTATGACCACCAGTATGCCATCCAAAAACCTTGGTGCTCGCTCACTGCCATGTTCAGCCAAGTATCAAAGCCCAGATTTACTTTGGGAAGAAAATCACATTACTTCTTGCAGTCATGGTGTATCTTCATTTAAAGTCACTGCTTTTAAATATTGCTGGCCAGTCATGCTGATGCATGAAGCCAATGTAGTGCTGGCTGACTGCAGCTATCATTTTAAAACGCAAGCAGCACCATTGCAACTTGGTCCAACAATGCAACGAACCAACGTGTGTTAATCTCCTTGCCCATTTCCGAGTGTTATTTAATATACCCTCCAAATAATTTTATTAATTCCTTCTTAAAATTCTTATTTGTAAAATCTTATTTTCCATCCAAGAAGATCTTAGTGAGTTTAAAATTTATAGAAAAATATTGAGTCTTCTTCAAATTGTGAACTTGGAGGTCTGTCTGCTGCACACCACAGTGGTATTTAATATGATACACCACAGAGTAACAGGATGTAAGGTTTTGGACCTGAGGATTTACAATGTGGATTCTCAGTCTTGGTTAGGCTGTCTGGAGATGGGATGGTTCACACTTTCTAATAGCCACTCTATACTGAATGTGCTTTCTCAGCGACAAAATGGTGAAAAGAGGAATATATTCAAGAGGTGGCTGGATATAGCACTTGAGGAGAATGGGATCAAAGGCTATGGGGAGAAAGCAGGATTAGGCTATTCAGTTGGATGATCAGCCATGATCGTGATGAATGATGGAGCAGGCTCGAAGGGCCAAAAGGCTTCCTCCTGCTCCTATCTTCTATGTATCCATGTATCTATGTAAAAGAGGATAGAATTAATAACTTTTTAAAAATTAAAACTCGGTTAAAGTGTGCATTGTTACAATTAAAGGACAAGATGGAATGCACCGCACCTTGCTAGTTCATTGGCAAATCATACAGGAAAGAAGACTTTTAAAGAATCGGTATTTGTGGAACAGCCCTGATCAACTAAGTGACCTAAGACAACATTTTATTTAGATGAAAATAGAATAAATTCCCTTTATTCATCTTCATTCATAATCTATAAGTGAAATAGCATATGAAATGGAAAACATAATATTGAAATATATGACTTCAGAAATGCCAGTCATGTGTCACCTGTAATAAGGTCCTTAATACTTCTCAAATTGGTCAGAAGTCATTTAACCAGTTTAAGTAATGAATGGAAAGTTTGGTGAGCAAGTAGTGTCTGAAATAACAGGCTCTTTTAAACAAATGAGAGTGATTAAGGGTTATTAGAAACATGTGTATAGGTGGTTAGGTTACCAAAAGTTCAGAGGTTTTGAATATTCCCATTAAATTAATAGGTCTACAATGAGTTCAGGTAAAGAAACTTATATTAGTTGCATTCTAGAGACAGAGCTGTGCAATACAAAACACATAAAATATATTTCTGATTCCTATTTTTAATTTAAATATTGGTCAGAATATTACTCCGTTCATGGAGCTGGTCCTATCTCTTCCCACATCCATCAAGCTACAACATGGAAGTTAGCTATTTGTTGTTTATGAACACTAAATCCACCCTTTGGAATGGACCCGCAATATCTGGCAAGATTTTTGAGTTATGTTAAAAAGTCTGACATATCTTCTGAATGCTACATAACAGCGGGCATCTGAAGTGCACCTTCACTACGTCACAGTTGTGCAATGGAGTAGAATGACATGTCTAATTATTCTGGACTTTTGGATCGAGAGGTGTGGTCTACAATCTGGATTCCCAACCAAAATTCACAGTCTTCCACTGACCATCCTTACAATTTGTGTCAGTTTCAAACCTCCTACAAAGAAAAGGCTGAGGCAGAACAAATTATTTGTGACAGGAGTCAAGATAAATCAGCAACAAACATCGACAATAGTTTCTAACCTACTGCACTGAGGGCCTTAGGAACATTATGACTATTACGAATAGCTCACAAAGTTTGTTTTTGTTGTCATGAATCACAGGAAAAAGAAGTCATGATTTGTAGAGAATAAAGCATCCTGACAATTATGTCATGAGGCTATGGAAACAATTAGTGGTCCAGAAACTAAATGCAGTTTTTATCTTCATCATTACTAGAATAATTGTGCTGTCTAAAGTAGAAGCCGTTCGACATTGGAGCCTTTGGTGATGTTGAGCCTTCACTGTTTACAAGGGTATGGAAAATAATTCTACATAATGATCAAGAAACTATATATATGCAATAGAAACAGATAATGCTAGAATAACTCAGCAGGACTGGTAGCATCTATGGAGAAAGAAACAGATTTTCTGTCTGTATGACTCTCCTTCAGAGCCAGAGTTAAATGTTAACTCTGGCGACGTGATTGTATAACGGGTAGTACTTTGCGTTGTGGCCGCAGCAACCTCAGCTTGAATCCGAGTTACAACAGCCGTTATTTTAATGAGCGGCACGGTAGCACAGTGGTTAGCACTGCTGCTTCACAGCTCCTGGGTCACGGGTTCGATTCCCGGCTTGGGTCACTGTCTGTGTGGAGTCTGCACGTTCTGCCTCTGTTTGCATGGGTTTCCTCCGGGTGCTCCGGTTTCCTCCCACAAGTCAGGAAAGACGTGCTGTTAGGTAATTTGGACATTTTGAATTCTCCCTCTATCTACGCGAACAGGCGCCGGAATGTATCGACTAGGGGCTTTTCACAGTAACTTCATTCCAGTGTTACAATAAAGATTATTATTATTATTAACTCTGTTTCTCTGTACAGATACTGCCAGACCTGCTGAGTTTTTCCAGCAATTTCTGCTTTTATTTCAGATTTCCAGCATCCACAGTATTTTGCTTTTATATTACAAGGTATAGGCAGTTGCAATTGCAAATGCTAATATACAGTTCTGGCCATAGGCCTTATCCAATTGCTGAAGAAACAGCACGACTGCTTTCAGAAGAGAAAACTACCCAATAAACACTGTACTACTCCCCCAAGAGTTGTATTGCTATCACATTTGTTTTATAGCTCACAAATATATGAATTGTGGTACTGTAATGGAATGGGATCATTTGACATTTGTCTTCAATTTTAACCATTAAATAAATCAACCATTGATTGTAAATCATTGTCAGTCTGAAAGAAAAGGCATTTTCAAATGCAAGAAAAAGTGAAAATCTAGCTGGCAGGGAGCGTTATAAATAGCAATAAAGGGGTACAAGGAAAGTAATGGGGTGCAAAAAGAAAATTTGCAGAAAAGTACTTGCAAAGAATATAAGATCAAACAGCATTTCTTCTAAATATATTAAAAGAATAAAGGAAAATATGGTCTCATTTAAGGTAGATGTAGGAGAGACAATAATGGACAATAAGGAAATGGTAGACTTGTTAAATGAGTACTTGTGGCACAAAGGAACCTAAAAATAAGTCAAGGAGAAGAGCTTCGTAAATTTAATGTAAGTAATATGATAATAGGGAGAATAATGGGTCTCAGGACAAACTTGTTCGATGTGATGCCTCCCACTCCAAAGGATTAAGAAAAACACACAGGTGACAAAATTGCAGGTGAGTTAGTCATAATTTTCTAAAGCTCTCTAGATTCAAAATTTTTATTGTTGGTTAGTAAAATTGCAAGTGTCACTTCATTATTTAAGGTGAGAGCAAGGGTGGGGGGGGGGATTTTATTAGGCCTAGTATTTACCAAACATATCATGAAAATGAAATGAAAATTGCTTTATTGTCACGAGTAGGCTTCAATGAAGTTACTGTGAAAAGCCCCTAGTCGCCACATTCTGGCGCCTGTCCGGGTGGCTGGTACAGGAATCATGAAGTCATATATTCCTCCTTTGGGAAACTATCCAAATATCGAGCTGTAACAATGTTCCAGATTCAATAATAAGAGGGGTATAGGTGGACTTGAATTAATTTGATGAATAATGTCTGCAGAAAATCAGGAATTTAAAACATTGTTCTTCCAAGTCATTTAACAAATGTACTTTCAATTTCTTCACCAGATTTTTTTATCTTGGGGAGTGTAAACCATCAACAGATATTTTATAAATTTTGTTTTTCACAATCGCAAAGAGGGGAGGAATGATTTGTCCTGTGGAATTATTCTCCAGCCACTTGTTTCATGGAGTTTGACATTTTCTGCTCAATACAGTTCAAGATCCAACAAGGAAGTAATTATGTCCATTGGTATGAGCAGTACTTCAAGCTTTATAATTGATCAGTTGCTACTTTGAGCATTTGGATGAAGCAGAGAATATCCTCATTTCAAATTGTTCAATCTCTATCACAGGTTGTTTAGATGGCTGACCTGTGAGATTGTCTTCCAACAGTTGAGGTTCAAGTTGAACACTGTTTCATAAAGCACTTTTCGTACTCTACAAACTCAAGTATTTGCTTGAGGTGTGGACATCATTGGCAAGGCCAGCATTTGTTGTCTGTCCCTAATTGACCTTTGAGAAGGTGGCGGAGACCTGCCTTCTTGAACCACTGCAGTCCATCTGGTGTAGGTATACCAAGCTAGGTTTTAGGAAACAAAAATAGACTCTGATAATATCACAATTTCTTTTAAATTTGAAAAGGTGAGAGCGTGACGATACAAATATTGGGGCTGGTTTAGCTCACTGGGCTAAATCGCTGGATTTTAAAGCAGACTAAGCAGGCCAGCAGCACGGTTTGATTCCCGTACCAGCCTACCCGGACAGGCGCCGGAATGTGGCGACTAGGGGCTTTTCACAGTAACTTCATTGAAGCCTACTCGTGACAATAAGCGATTTTCATTTCATTTCATTTCATATTGCTATTTTGATGCAGTCAACTGCAGAGCGATGTTCTGCCACTTATGCTTTCTCTGCACAAACCTTTTGGTCTCAGCACACCTTCAGCACTGAGGCTGAAAAATGACAGCAGGCGTATTTCCACATAAGTTGTTCTTATATTGATACTTGTTTGGGTCAGACTTTGCAAGACCTGGATCGACTACTCAGCTGCCAGGATAAGGAAACTGGATTTAATATAAATACAAGGGACCAGTTTTGACACTTCCCTGTCAGTGGGTTTGAAGGTTCAGGGTGGGTGCGTGGCATGTAAAATCCAGCAGCAGGTAACCTGCCCACTATCTACCCACCCTCCCCGACGTGTCTTATGGGGCATGGGGAAGGTGTCAAACCCTCAAGCCTCTGCCCTTGAGCCTATTAAGGCTTATTGCTAGTTGTACATGATTTTCTTAATTTGAGAAGTATGCCATTTTGATACTGCACTGCAACTAGCAAAAATGATGCCTGGTATATTTGTGCTTCGTTAGAATTTCTAGCCATTTAACAAACATACTTCGGAGACCTGCCATCATGCCACTTCTTTTCATCCTGCATATTAATCTTGTTTTACATTAAGTTAATTAAGTATACTTTACGTAAACAGCTAAACTGGGTTGCATTGACTTTTAAATTATGCTTCTGAGAATATAATACCTGTTAAATGCGACAGTCTGTTGTGGATGAAAAATATATTTCAGCAACTGTTTAATCATTAAATGGAAATGTGTTTTAATCATATTGCAAGTGATCTCATCTAAGCTTTTTTTTAATAGATGAATAATAGTCAAATAATTTCAGTAAAAAAAGTCAATCATTATTTTAAGATTATGGATAAGACATAAATAGTAGAACTTGGTGTAACAGAAAATGCTGGAATATTCAAAGGCGTCAGGCAGCATCAATGGTGAGAAAAACTAGGTTAATGTGTCATGTCTGATTAAATGTAATCAACCGAAACACTGGCCTGGATTCCGACAGGCCACTGGTTGGATAACTAACTGGGAAGCCTTATCAGTTTCTGTGGGGTGAGGCCTGACTGAATCAAGTTTCTTTCAGGCACTTAAGTGGTGACTGCGGGGCCTTCCCTGCGATTGAGGTCCCCAGCAACTAATTATCGGCACCAAGAGCTGCTATCCAATCAGAGGCCATAAGTTCCTCAAAATACCAAGAGGTGGCAGCTGGTATTATTGCACCCACCAGAGGTTCAGGATCATCATGAGACCCCAGACCAAAGATAGTGTGGGCAGGAAACGGGTCACAGGCTGGGGGTCATGGGGAGAGGAAGCAGCGGGATCAGATGTAAGGGCAGGAATGGAACTTTCAGAAACACCTTTTCCTGAAACTGGGTCCATTGATCAGGCACAGAGTACATAGATACATAAAAGATAGGAGCAGGAGGAGGCCTTTTGGCCCTTCGAGCCTGCTCTGCCATTCATCAAGATCATGGCTGATCATCCAACTCAATAGCCTAATCCTGCTTTCTCCCCATATCCTTTGATCCCAAGTGCCATATCTAGCCGCCTTTTATTCAAAGTTTTATCATCAACTACTTCCTGTGGTAATGAATTCCACAGGCTCACCACTCTTTGTGTGAAGAAATGTCTCCTTAGCTCTGTCTGAAATGGTTTACCCTAAATCCTCAGGCTGTGACCCCTGGTTCTGGACACACCCATCATTAGTAACATCTTTCCTGCATCTATCCTGTCTAGTCTTCTATGAAATTCCCCCCTCATTCTTCTGAACTCCAGCGAGAACAATCCCAATCTGGGTCAATCTCTTCTCATATGACAGTCCTGCCATCCCTGGGATCAGTCTGGTAAACTTTCGCTGCACTCCCTCGAGAGCAAGAACATCGTTCCTCAGAGAAGGAGAGCAAAACTGCACACAATACTCCAAGTGTGGCCTCACCAAGGCCCTGTACAATTGCGGCAACACATCTCTGCTTCTTGTAATCTGCCTTCTCGTTTTTGCTTCCAAAATGAATAACTTCACACTTATCCAAATTATACTGCATCTGCCATTGGTTTGCCAACTCACCCAACCTCTCCAGATCTATACTTGACGGAGTTTGCTGAACTGTCGTTGGAATGAGTGGGAGAGCCACGCAGCCTCCATTTAATCTCTCAGCCACCACTAAATTGCAGGAGGTTCAGGGATAATGGATGTCAGTTGGCTCATTAATGAGCTTAATTGCCATCCCATTGCTGGCAGTAGGGAATCCTGTGTCATCCCTTCTGCCTTTGGTCATGGAGGAGGCCTGGTAACTGGCCAGTTCAACCGGAATTATACAGGGCTACAGCAGTCAGATATGGATTTTTTTTAAATGCAGTTCACCTTTGACAACAACACCTAGCTTCTTCTCTGTCATACCCCACTGCAAGTAAGACTGCAGCACTGAGGGGAGGGAGGGGAGGGACAGTTCTTCCTTCAGGATTCTTGGTTATCAGGCGACCTCAGTGCATCACCATTGTCAGTAGTATCACCACCTCGAGTATACCATCAATTTTGTGGGCTCCCCATCTCTAATAGACTTCAGTCTCTTGAGATGGCACTTATTGTAGTTAATGAGGTGCCCCGATAAGGTAAGCCAAAAGTAGTTTATTTCCTACTCACAGTTAGGAAACAGCAACAAAGCAACAGTCCAAGACTCAGCCAGTTCCATCCTGAGATGCCGGCTCCCTCTTGGGCCAGCTTTTATCTTGGGGAATTAACAAGCTCTGCTGTTGGGCCTCCGTGCCTCAGCACGGGAGTTTGTATTCCACGAGAGATCGATTTGGTTGTCCCTGTGGGTCTCGTGGGGTGATAACAGCCCCTCAGATATCATTACTTCGGTACATCGCCACTTCGATACACCACATGTCGCTGCTTAAAGGAGAAATCACTTAGCACAACACTCTCTGATACATCACATCCTTTCCTACAATATACAATGGCACAGTAGTTAGCACTGCTGCCTCACAGTGTCAGAGGCCCATGTTCAATTCTGGCCTCGGGTGACTGTGTGGAGTTTGCACTTTCTCCCCTTGTCTGCGTGGGTTTATTCTGGGTGCCCCGGTTTCCTCCCACAGTTCATAGATGTGCGGGCTAGTTGGATTGGCCATGTTAAATTGCCCCTTGGAGTCCAAAATGATTAGTTGGGGTTACAGGGATGGGGTGAGGGCATGGACCTAGGTGGTGTGCAATTTCAGAGGGCTGGTGCAGTCTTAATGTGCTGAGTGCCCTACGTCTGCACTGTAGGGATTCTGTGATTCTATGATGATGAATTGAGTCAGCATCAACTGTTTTTTTGGAGTGTCTTCAACACTTCTACCGTCCTTTCAATGAAGAATTGTCACCAGACTTCACCCCGGGTCATGAATTTGAGCACCATATTGGCGCTTTTTTCTTTGACATAAAGTTTTAAAAGGACTTGACACGGTAGATGCTGAGAGAATGCTTCTCCTTGAAGGGAAATCTTATACTGGGGTGGGGGGGGGCACAATGACAAAATAATGGGTCTACTGTTTAAGACAGGGACAAGGAGAAATTTCTTCTCTCAGAAAGTTGTTCACCTGTGGAATTCACTATCCCAGAGAGTGGGTCTTTGAATATTCAAAAATGAGTTAGATGGAATTTTGAGCTACGAAGGACTCCAGGGTTAGCGGTGGCCCGGGGGGGGGGGGGGGGGGGGGGGGGGGGGAGGGCAGTCAGGAAAGTGAAGTTAAAGCCACAATATGATAAGCCATGATCTTATTGAATAGCAGAGCAGGCTCAAGGGCTAATCCGCTAATCCTTCTCCTAGCTGTTCCAAACTTCTCTCAACTTGGGAACCATTTCTTTCGATTGGAAAAATGTGCATGCCACTCTGCTATTTCAGGAAGCTGAAAGGTGGAAGCCAGGGAATTAGAGACCAATTAGTTTAGCATCTGTTGTCAGAAAATTACTCGAGTCTATAATAAGGATAGGGTGACTGAACACTTTGAATGTGTTCACCTGATCAGAGAAAACAAGCTTGGATTTGTAAAGGGTAAAATGCGTCTGAAAAATCTGATTGTTTTTTTCGAAGAAATGTCTAAAGTGATGGACGGGGGAATGTCTATGAATGTTATTTATATGAACTTCCAGGATGTATTTAATAAGGCCCTCATAAGAGACTGTTAGCTGAAGTTGAAGTACTTGGAATTGAAGACAAATGATTGATCTGGTTAGGAAATTGTTGGAGTGGCGGACTACAGGGAATAAGGATAATGGAAAGGTACTCTAAATTTCAAGATGTGATTAATGGTGTCCAGAGTTGCCAACCCTCCAGTGGAGGCACCAGGAATTGAAGATCAATCTGCAAGACACTGTTCAGCCCTGGAGAAAAAAAATCAAAGGGAGATTTCAAAATATATCTTCAAACATTTTCTTTGAAAATTTCTCTTTACAAGATATAAAATACTGAAAATAAGGGTCGAAAAGACTAAGGCGGAATTTACCGACTATTCATGCCTGCGGGATATTCCGGTCCCACCGACAGCGCATGAGTTTCCTGTCGATGATGCGTGCAGTTAACAGGCAATTCCACTCCTCCAAAGTCCATAAGTTCCTCTGAATAGGGAATGTAGGAGATCATCTTCTCATCTTTGCCCGGGGCTGCACCTTCTGTGGCTGCGGTGCAGGATGGGGGCTGCTTGTAGCATGTTGGGGATCGTTGTTTTCACGAAGAGTGTCTGGGGGTGCCGCTGGCATCTAAACCCTGTCAAGGTCGCTGTCCGAAACCTCGGATGCCTGAGTCTCCGAGTCCGAGTCCACCATCTCTCACATCTTGATGTCGGGTCCCCCAGGGGCCGACACCCCCAGGCTCCCATGTGCCCGGCTGACGTGGCAGGAAAACAATTCTTCTGATGGGGATGTCCTAACACTGGCTCCATATCCCTGAGGTGATCAAGGTGCTTCACCGCCTGTTCACGAGTCTTTACTTGGTACGAGACTGGAATCCAATGGGCTCCGTCCCCAAGGTTTCAGACGTACACTGCGTTCCCCAGTTGAAAACTCCTGGTCAGTGTCCGCCTGCCTCGACCTTGAGGCAGGCGGACACTGAGATCCTGACTGCGGTGCACTCTCCTACCAATATCGGGGAACACGGAGCTAAGGTGAGTTCTGAGCCTTCGGCCCATTAGTAGCTCAGCTGGTGCTACGCTGGCTATTTAGTCCGGCAACTAAATAAAAATATGCTACTCTTGTTTCCACGGATCCCACGATCTGTTTCTTCACCCTCTCTTGAAGGTCTGCACTGCTTGCCCGTTCGAGGAAGAGTGGTATGGGACCGTCCCGATGTGTCCCACCCAGTTTGCCTTCATAAAGTGTGCAAACTCATCACTGAGTTTGGGGTACGGGGTACAATTGTCCATAACTAGCATCTCTGGAATGCCGTGGGTACTGAAGGAGACCGTAACTTCTCCACGGTCACCTTCGATGTGGTGGATATCATCCGATGGACTCCCAGCCACGAGGAGTGGGCATCTACCATGAGTAAAAATACAGAACCTTGGAAAAACCTGACAGAGCTGGCATTCAGGTGTACCCAAAGCCAGCCCAGCCATTCCCATGGGTGCAGCGGTGTGGCTGGCGGAAGCATCTCATATTCCTGGCATGTGGTACACTGTTGGGCCAGTCATTCAATCATGCCATCCAGGCCTGGCCACCACACATAGCTTCTGACCAACATCTTCATTTTCAACACCCCTGGTGTTGTGCAGGTCCTGGAGTATGGCCTGTCTGCCCTGGCTTGGGATCATGATGTGCGCCCCCCACAGGACAATGCCATCTTCGACACTGAGCTCCCGTGTCTTGGTGTCAAAGGCCTGTAGTTCTTTGGGTAGCTTCCCTTGCTGGCCTTCATGCAAGACGATGTGGTGTATTTTCGCCAATTCTGAGTTCTTTTACATCCAATCGCTTATCTGCGCAGAAGCCGTTGGTGACTGGCAAAGTGTCCATAAAGTTCAGCGTTGAAATTACCTCGTCAGCTGGGAGCCAGCTCAGTGTGTCTGCATTTCGTGATCTGTGTGTGGGGGCAATTCTCAAATATGTACTCGTATGCAGCTAGCAAAGGACTCATTGTTGCATCCGGGTAGACGCTATTGGTAGGTTAGCCTTGTCTTGTTTACAAAGCCCTAGCAATGGCTTGTGGTCCATCACAATGGTGGTGAATCGACTGCCATATACATATTGAGGAAATTTCTTCACTGCAAAGATGATGGACAGCTTTTCTTTTTCGATTTGAGCCTAATTGCGTTCCTCCGCTGCCAAAGTCTGTGATGCCTATGATATTAGCCTCTCCCATCCTTCCTCCATGTGGTGGAACAATACTGTCCTGATGCTGTGAGTTGAGGCATCGCACATCACCAAACGGGGCTTGGTAGGATCGTAATGGGTCAACACCCCACGATGTTAACTGCAGCTTTACCTTGGCAAAGCCTTCCTCCTGAGATGCTCGTTACGCCCATTCTTGATGCTTCTTCAGCAATGCATGTAGCGGTGTGAGGGTCGGCACCAGGTTAGGAATAAATTTCCCATAGTTGCTTATGAGACCTTAGAACGATTGCAACTCTGTTGCATTTTCCGGAAAGGGAGTTTGTCTTATCGCTCGCACCTTCTCTCCACTGAGTATAGGTTGTGACGACCAACTTGATAGCCCAAGCATGTGACTTCCTTGGCGTGGAAAACGCACTTTTCCCTCTTGAGGCGCATATTGATCTCAGAAAACCAGCACAGGACTTTCTCCAGGTTAGTCAGGTGCTCCCTTTCCGTTTGCTCCAGTGACTAGACTGCCACACGCGGCAGCCCTCTGAGGACATTCTCCATGAAGCACTGGACAATTGCGCAAGCTGATGACACTCCAAAAGGCAACCTCGTATATTCATAGAGGCCCCTGTGGGTATTGCTAGTCATGCAATGTCTGGAATCGACGTCCAACACCAAATGGAGACAGACGTGACTCATATATCAAGCTTGGAAAAGGAATGCCCCCCTTCCCCCACAGCTAGTTTTGCGTAAACGTCTTCTATCCTAATCTGGCATCGGGTACCTGTCCAGATGAGAGGCCATGTTTATGGTCAATTTATAATCCCCACACAGGCCCACGGCTTTGTCAGGTTTTAGTACAGGGACTACCGGCCGGATGATACCAAGGCCTTCCAATCAGCTGAGCTTGCCCTCGACTTTCACCAGCAGTGCATTGGGAACCGGGCGGGCACTGAATTATTTCGGCTGGGCCTCAGGGTCTACGTGTAATTTTGCCCAGGCTTGCCTGGAAGGCATCGGGGTACGTCCCCAAGACGTTGTAAAGAACTCCGGTGCCCATCCAGAAGATCCATTGCCAGTCCAGACAGATGTTGTGGCCAATTGCGGCCCAGCAGACTCAGTCCGGGGCTCAACACTATTATTAATAGAAGTCTAGTGGATTGCTGTCCATAGGTGACTGGGGTCATAGTCTGCTATGGCTAGGGGTACCATATAGGTTGAAAGTTTTGACTTGGCGTCCTGCAAATCCAGCTTTTGAATCACCATCCTAATTTTCTTGAATGTCTCTCCCTATTACTAAAACCATGGCCCCCTGTCCAGCTCCATATCCAACTGGTGTCTTTTTACCCAGACAGTTATTCTGATAGTGGCAACCCATGGTGCTGCAATGCAATTTAATTTTAGCACTTACCTTCAGCAGGCTGCTCCAGATGGAGGGTCCTGGCTGTGGGCTGGCGTCTCCCTTCTCCCTTGGTGAGGGCTGTGGGGTTTGCTGGCTGAAATGTGGGGCGGGATTCTCCGACACCCTACTGGAGATTCGGCGGGGGCGGGAATCGTGCCGCGGCGGTCGGTGGCTGTTCGCAGCGGCCCTCGCGGCGATTCTCCGGCCCGTGATGGGCCGAAGTCCCGCCCGTTCTATGCAGGTCCCGACGGCGTAAATTAGACTAGGTCCCTCACGGCCGGACCTCGCGGCGCGGTCGGGCTCCAGGGTCCTGGAGGGGGGGGCACAGGGCGATCTGGCCCCGGGGGGTGCCCCCACGGTGACCTGGCCCGCGATCAGGGCCCACCGATCCACAGGCGGGCCTGTGCTGGTGGGGCACTCTTTTCCTATGTGCCGGCTGTGTGGTCCTCCGCGATGGCCAACACGAAGGTGAACCCCCCCTGCGCATGCGCGGGGATGACATCAGCAATCGCTGATGCTCCCGTGCATGAGTGGACCCGTGCCGGCCGGCAGAGTTCCTTCGGCGCTGGCTGGCGCAGTGCCAAAGTCCTTCCACGCCGGCCGGCGGGGCGCAAACCACTCTACCGCCGGCCTAGTCCCTGAAGATGCGGAGGATTCCGCACCTTTGGGGTGGGCCGACGCCGGAGTGGTTCACGCCACTCCGTCCTGCCGGGACCCCCTACCCTGCTTGGTACGGGGGAATCCCGCCCGTGGTTTCCTATTTCTGCGGTATCACCGGCCACAAGTGTTGGACCACCATGCATCCTCCATTGAGTCCATGGAGGTGTCCTGCCTGGCTACAGTGGTCCTTGGCTAACAGGCCTGGTCCCGATGGTGTTCAGGCCAGAGTGGGCTTCCAGGGGTCTCACCCCTAGATGACGCTGTGTGTTCGAATTGGGGGGTGGCCTGAAACTGTTTGCTTGCATCCTTGGGAGTTCCTGGACTCTCTTCTCTGTGCTTTCCCGTGAGAAGGAAATTTCTGCAGATTGTTTTAGGTCTAGCACCAATTCGGCCAGCAATTTCTGCTGGGTTGCCACATTATTCAACCTGCAAACAAGACGGTCCACAGCATTTTGGGTAGGGATGGCCCATAGTGGCATTACTCAGTCAGTTGCACAATTCTGGCGCCAGAAATTCGGTAACAGACTTCCCTGGGGTTCTGTTGACCGTGTTAAATTGGTCTTGTTGCATAATGACCAATGACTAGGGCTTGTAGTAGTTAGTCACAAGCTTCACTTGCTCTTCGAACTTGAAGTCTGGGGCTATGGGGTATGTTAGGCTCTTTATGACACTGAAGGTGGGGGCCCTATAGGCAGTCAAAAGAATTATCTTCTGGCAATCATTCTCAAAGATAGCTTTCAAATTTTATAAAAGTGCAAACTGAGCCCAGTCCTCTCCCCCCGCATTGAGTTTGCCAAAGAGCGGCATTTTCAAAATGGTGCAGAATGTTGCCCTGTACTCCAAATGGTTAGCAACGCCAAATGAGGTTCTGCTTTATCCTCGTCACCAATATGGTAGTCAAGGACGAGTCTAGAAAAGAGAGTCAGAAAAGGTTTATTTTCAATCCTTAGTTTAGGAAAAGTGTATACAAGCTTTAGTCTAAGTCTCAGCCGGGGCTCTTCTGGAACCCCGGCACCTACCTGGGTCGGGTTTTATCCTGTGGAATTTATAAGCCCACTGATGGGCCTCTGCCCCTTAGTGGGGGAGCTTGTACTTCACGAGGCTCACGGGGAGATTGATTGGGTCATCCCCGTGGGTCCTGTGTGGGTTATAACACTGGACGTCAAGGTTTAAAATTCTGAGAAGTGATTACACAAACTAAAGTTGTATTCCCTAGAATTTAGAAGGTTTTGGAGTGATTGGACAAAGGTTTTTAAGATATTTAGATAGAAAGGAGGGGCTGAGTTTTTAATCAGCAGCCAGAAACTAGAAATTGTATTGGATTGGATTTGTTTATTGTCACGTGTACCGAGATACAGTGAAGAGTATTTTTCTGCGAGTAACTCAAACAGATCATTGAGTACTTGATACGAAAAGAAATTAAAAAGAAAATACATAATAGGGAAACGCAAAGTACACAATGTAAATACATAGACACCGGCATCGGGTGAAGCATACAGGGGTGTAGTATTAATCAGGCCAGTCCATAAGAGGGTCGTTTAGGAGTCTGAGAACAGCGGGGAAGATGCTGCTTTTGAATCTGTTTGTGCGTGTTCTCAGACTTTTGTATCTCCTGCCTGATGGTAGAAGTTGGAAGAGTCAGTAAGCTGGATGTGAGGGGTCTTTGATTATGCTGCCTGCTTTCCCCAGGCAGTCAATAGATGGAGGCAGGTTTGTGTGATGGACTGGGCTGTGTTCACGACTCTCTGAAGTTTCTTGCGGTCTTGGGCCGAGCAGTTGCCATACCAGGCTGTGATGCAACCAGATAGGATGCTTTCTATGGTTCATCTGTAAAAGTTGATCAGAGTTAATGTGGACATGCCGAATTTCCTTAATTTCCTGAGGAAGTATTAGTGGCAGTTCTGTTTTCTTGGTGGTAGCGTCGACGTGGGTGGACCAGGACGGATTTTTAGTGATGTCCACCCTAGGAATTGAAGCTGTTAACTGTAGTAATCCACGGGAGGCAGGAGTTCCATCACCACACCAATATTTATTTACAATAACGATATTACAGGAGCATCTACAAACAGTGCTGCTAGCAGTCCAGTCAACTTAAGACTGGCTCACAAAGCCTACACAGGTGATTATATGGGCCCCCTCAATGAGCTATCATTGAGGGAGCTCATACTCCAATTGGCCAACCAATAAAGCCAATTGGAGTTCATTACACCCCTCCCCTCCAAGGTCCGAGGAATTCCTGCCAGCTGGCATTCCTCTGAGCTTCTTCCTGCTACTCATGTCTGGGTCTGTCACCTCTGTGTCGTCCGCCGGGTCGTTCTCCGAAGTGGGCGGGGTATACCTTATAGGTGCCCGTCTTTTCCTTGACAACCGCCTTGGAAGTTGTTCTTCCTCCTCCTTGGGGAGAAGTGTCGCGGCGGCCTCGTCGAGCGTGTCCATCTCCGACTCTGATGACTGGATGACGGGGTCTGGTGAAATTGCTCGGGGCTGGGGTGTGGGTATCCTTTCCGTCTGGGCTATCCCACCTTGAGGCGGTCCTGCTTCGCCTGCCTCCAGGTGTGGTTCCGCTGCCCTTATTTGGTCTAGCTGTTTCTTCAGCACCTTACCTCCTATTGAAACCTCATAGGATATGGGCCCTATTTGGGACTCTACCGTGCCTTTGACCCACGTTGGTCCATTCCCATAATTTTTGACCCAAACCGGTGTCCCTACCTGGAAATGTCTCTGCTGCCCCCTGCGTTGGGCCTCCTGTTGTTTCTCCACTTTCCCCGTTAAATTTAGGAAAAGGAGACTCAGCCTCGTTCGCAGCCGCCTTCCCATTAAGAGTTCAGCTGGCGGTATGCCCGTTGTGGAATGCGGTGTGGTCCTGTAATCAAACAGCCAGCGGGAGAGCTTTGTGTCCATTGATGCTGCCAGCTGCTTCTTGAGTCCCGCTTTAAGTGTCTGGACCGCTCTCTCTGCTAGGCCGTTGGTCGCTGGATGGTAAGGGGCCGTTTTGATCTGACGGACTCCATTTTCCTTCAGGAATTTTCCAAATTCCCCACTTGTGAATGCCGTTCCGTTGTCCGACACCAATACCTCCGGAAGTCCATGTGTTGCAAACGAGGCCCTGAGCTTTTCAATTGTCGATGCTGTGCTTGCCGTGTTTACCCGGTGGACGTCCAACCATTTGGAGTGGGCGTCCACTATCACCAAAAACATTGAGCCCATGAAAGGGCCGGCGTGGTCAATGTGCAGGCGGGTCCACGGTCTGCCTGGCCATTCCCACGGGTGCAATGGCGCCGCTGGTGGAACTCTTTGCCCCTGTTGGCACTCCTGGCACCGACGTACCAAGGCTGCTATGTCTGTGTCCAAACCTGGCCACCAAACGTAGCTTCGAGCTAGCATCTTCATTTTAGACACCCCTGGGTGTCCGTGATGTAACTCGGTTAAGATTGCCTTACGGCCCTGAGCTGGGACGATTACCCGGGCTCCCCATAATAGGATACTATCTTCTACGGTTATTTGGTCCCTTCTGCTCCAGTATGGGTGCATCTGGGGCTCCACTGGTCTTTCCAGTTCTCCTGTTAGCAGTAAATGCTTCATCTTGGCTAAAACTGGGTCTTTTTGCGTCCACAACCGAATATGTTGCGTGTCTACTGGTAGGGTGTCCAAAAAATTTAGAGTCATTACTGTCTCCTCTACTTTTGGTATTTGCGGCGGAGTGTCTGCTCAAAGCATCTGCATTTGCTACTGGCGTTCCCGGTCTGTGCTCCAGAACGTATCTATACGCCGCCAGTAGCAACGCCCAGCATTGGATTCTAGCTGATGCAATCGGGGGTATTGACTTGTCTTCTTTTAATAACCCTAATAACGGCTTATGGTCCGTCACTATGGTGAATTTCCGCCTGTACAGATACTGGTGAAATTTTTTTACTGCGAATATCACCGCCAGTCCTTCCTTCTCGATTTGGGCGTACTTCCTCTCAGCCATCGGCAAGGTCCTCGAAGCATAGGCTATTGGCCGTTTTAATTACATACATATTTACAGTGCAGAAGGAGGCCATTTTGCCCATCGAGTCTGCACCGGCTCCTGGAAAGAGCACCCTACCCAAGGTTAACACCTCCACCCTATGCCCATAACCCAGTAACCCCAGCCAACACTAAGGGCAATTTTGGACACTAAGGGCAATTTAGCATGGCCAATCCACCTAACCGGCACACCTTTGGACTGTGGGAGGAAACCGGAGCACCCGGAGGAAACCCACGCACACATGGGGAGGATGTGCAGACTCCGCACAGACAGTGACCCAAGCCGGAATCGAACCTGGGACCCTGGAGCTGTGAAGCGATTGTGCTATCCACAATGCTACCGTGCTGCCGTGCTTCCCCATTCCTTCCTCTATGGGCTAAGACGGCTCCTACCCCATAGGGGGATTCATCACAAGTGACCACCAACTCCTTCCTTGGGTCATAATGCTCTAGGACATTTTCGGATGACAGCTGTTCCTTAATGTCCCTAAATGCTCGGTTTTGGCGGGTGGACCATTTCCATTCTTGTCGGCCGCCCGTTCACCCATGGGGTAATCCTAATGGGTTCTGCTTTCTTCGTTGCAATATTATATAATTGTTCCCCTTCGGAGGAGGATGGGGCGTCTAGGTTGTGTACTTCCCTGCGTCCCCACCTGCTATTCCTCTTTTGCCACCTCCTTCTAGGGTTTCTGTCGTTGTTACCCCACTCTGTCTGGTGCCAGAAACGGTCCTTCTCTGTTGGGGGAGCCTCAGCCGGTACTCCCCTCTGTCTCCAGTTAGTCCTGGCACACTTGGGGGCAGTTCTGGGGTTTTCCTTTTTCCCTCTATTCCTCAGGTTGTTCCTGAGGGTGGCTATCTAGTAGCAGGACCCGTTGTGGTAGTCCCTCTCACAGGTATCTACCTCCATTGGCGTGCCCTGTAGTTCCTGCGCCCCACTTGCTGCCTTTTCTAGGGACAGTGCGAGCTGTAACGCCTGCCTGCAGTCTAGCTCCGTTTCCGCCAACAGGCGTTTCTGTATTGTGAGGTCGTTTATAGCACACACTAACCGGTCCCGAAGCATTTCATTTAGCGTCGGGCCGAACTCCCATTTTTCCCCCAGCCTTCTCAGGCGGGTCAAGAAATTTGTGACTGACTCCCTGTCTTCCCGCTTCGCTGTGTAGAATCTGTACCTACGCAAAATGAGGGGTGGTTTTGGGTCGTAGTGCTCTTTCACCAATTCCGTTACTTCTTGGAAAGTTTTCATGTCCGGCGCATCGGGATAAGTCAGACTACGTATAATTGCGAAAGCTGAGGGTCCGCATGCTGACAGCAGGATAAGCCATCTCCTTTCGTCCGTCAGTATATCATTTGCCCGGAAGAAGTAACACATTCTCTCCACATACTGGGACCAGTCCTCAATAGCCGGGTCGAATAACCTTCCAAAAAACGGCATTTTTAAAATGGCAAGGCTTACCCTCCGAGTGCGGCAGCTAGTCTCCGCAAAATTCTTAGTTTACCTCGTCGCCACTGTCGTAATCCACGGGAGGCAGGAGTTCCGTCACCACACCAATATTTATTTACAATAACGATATTACAGGAGCAGCTACAAACAGTGCTGCTAGCAGTCCAGTCAACTTAAGACAGGCTCACAAAGCCTACACAGGTGATTATATGGGCCCCCTCAATGAGCTATCATTGAGGGAGCTCATACTCCAATTGGCCAACCAATAAAGCCAATTGGAGTTCATTGCATTAACCATCTCCATTTCGGCCCCGTTGATGCTGATAGGGGTGTGTACAATACTTTACTTCCTGAAGTCAATGACCAGCTCTTTAGTTTTGCTGGCATTGAGGGATAGATTGTTGTTGTTGTTGCACCACTCCACAAGGTTCTCTATCTCCCTCCTGTATTCTGACTCACCGTTATTCGAGATCCGGCCCACTATGGTCATCAGCAAACTTTTAGATGGAGTTGGAACCAAATTTTGTTACGCAGTCGTGTGTGTACAGGGAGTGTACAGGGGGCTAAGTACTTAGCTAAGTACGTGCCCCGGTATTGAGGACTATTGTGGAGGAGGTGTTGTTGTTTATTCTTACTAATTGTGGTCTGTGGGTCAGAAAGTCGAGGATCCAGTTGCAGAGTGAAGATCCAAGTTCAAGGCTTTGGAGCTTTGATATGAGCTTGGTTGGGATTATGGAGCTGTAGTCAATAAATAGGAGTCTGATGTAGGAGTCCTTGTTGTTGAGATGCTCTAGGGATGAGTGTAGGGCCAAGGAGATGGCGTCTGCTGTGGACTGGTTGCGGAAGTACGCGAATTGCAGTGGATCAAGGCGTTCTGGGAGTATGGAGTTGATGTGCTTCATGACCAACCTCTCGAAGCGCTTCATTATGACTGAAGTCTGGGCCACCGGACAGTTTTCATTGAGGCAGGTTGCCTGGTTTTTCTTTGGCAACGGTATAATGGTGGTCTTCTTGAAACAGGTGAGGACCTCGGAGTGGAGTAGGGACAGGTTAAAGATATCCGCAAACATATCTGTCAGCTGGTCCTTGCAGGCTCTGCATGCACAACCAGGGACCCCGTCCGGACCCGTCGCCTTCCGAGGGTTCACTTTCAGGAAATGGGAGCTCACCCATCAGAATTTTACATCTTGAGCCCATGAAAGGCCAGGGAGTGGGATTGCTCTTCCATCAGAGATATCAGAAGGGCACCTGACATTAGGGGGTCAAAATGATGCAACCAAACATTCAGTGATCTTCAGTCTCTGATGTGGAAATATCCTGAGGGCCTTCTGGAAATCTATATAAACACCATCTATAGACATTGCCCTGTCTATTAATTTCTCAATAAATTCAATGATGTTTGTTAGCAATTGCATATCCATACTGGGGACTCTAATCAGCTTACATCATTTGGCTCTATAGCTTAGTAGTTTGAGCCCTGGCCTTGTAAATCAGTGGTCACGTGTTCAATTCTAGGGGGCGGCATAGTGGTACAGGTTAGCACTGCTGCCTCACAAAACCAGGAAGCCACGTTCAATTCCGGCCTTGGGTGACTGTCTGTATGGAGTTTGCACATTGTCCCTGTGTCTGCATGGATTTTCTCCAGGTACTCGGGTTTCCTCCCACAGTCCAAAGATGTGCAGGTTAGGTGATTGGCAATGATAAAATTGCCCCTTCGTGTCCAGGGATGTGCAGATTAAGGTGGGGTTATGGGAATATGGCGACAGGGGTTCAGGTGGGCTGCTCCTTCAGAGGATCAGCGCAGACTCGATGGGCCGAATGGCCTCCTTCTGCTGTGTAGGGATTCTATGATACATTTCTCCTTAAATACAAAGTCATTCTGTCTTTAATTATAGATTCCAATAGCTTCCCTGGAACAAATGTTAGACTATCAAGGCTCTAATTTCCTTGTTTCTTTCTCACGCCTTTCTTAAATAATGGGGTTACATATGTAATTTTCCAATTTAAAGTGTTAACTCTTAAATCAATGGAGCTTTCGAAAATTTTTGATGAAGCATTTGGAATTATCTCAGCTACAGCTTTCACATCCCTGGGATAGAAACCATCAGTGTTTCATAACATTGTGGGTGGAACTTTCCTGACTATGTGATGACCAGCTTGGAAGATGGAAAATTGGGAAAATAGGTGGAGTCATGCTCGGACAGCTCCCTGGCACATTGCTGCTGCCAGGGAACTTTCCCATGGGTCAGCTGGAAAAGTTCCAGAGGTGCGAGCAGTGAATTAAGTTGGTTAAGGAGCCAGTTTGGGGCAATTTTTCAGCTTCTACAGCATTTTACCTCCTGTGGAGTGACTCCTCGCTGAGTGTGGATGCAGTCAGCTCAATTGTGATGGGCTCTCTATAGCAGGCATGGTGGCCATCAGAGTAGGAGACTTCATATCCTTTTGAAGGGTTCACGGGAATGAAAGGCCACAATCTTGGCCGAGTCCACTCCAGCAGAAGGGCTTCCTCTCCATCTCAGTGTAAATCTTGTATGTACTTTCACTGCTTTGCAGCCCAGAGGGGCACCTCCATTTTGAGGCACCCTTTTGATCCCCAGGTGCCTTCACTTGTGGGGCTACCATTGCTCCAGAGCCTACAGCCCTCCAATTGGGCCTGCAGCATTGAGAGTCCACCTGCCATCTATAATAGGATGATGAGCTCAGAAGCGGCCAATTAGGAGACCGTCTCATGGAAGATTGCTGATCCGATCTTGCTGTTGGCAAGATTCAACACTTTCAGCACCTCATCTGTGAGATGAGCTCAACTTTTTTTAATTTTATAAATTTTCGAGTACCCAAGTCATTTTTTCCAATTAAGGGGCAATTTAGCATGGCCAATCCACCTGCCCTGCACATCTTTGGGTTGCGGGGGCAAATCCCATGCAAACACAGGAAGAATGTGCAAACTCCACACAGACAGTGACCCAGAGCCGAGATCGAACCTGGGACCACGGCGTGTTGTGGCAGCAGTGCTAACCACTGCGCCACAGTGCTGCCCTGAGAAGGGATAAACTTGAGGGTCTTAAGTCAATAAAGAAGAATTTAAAGAGATAGGGAAAGTTGGTGTAATGGTAATGTTGGTGGGCAGTTTCCAGAGGTGTGGACTAATGTTCTGGGACATTGATGCAAATCATGGCAGTGAAGAAATCTGGAATATAAAGGCAGTCTCAGTAATGGTTACTATGAAACAATATCATGAAATGTGGTGAAAACCCACCTGTTCCACTTCCCTTTAGAGAAGAAAATGTACCATCTTTACTTGGTCTGTCTTATAATCTGGCTCCAGATGCACAACAAGATTAACTCTTAACTGCCTCTGGAGCCATTCAGTTCAAGCACAATTAGGGATGAGCAACAAATGCTGACCTTTCCTGCGTCGGCCATGTCCCACGACAGAATAGAGGAAGCACCACTTTAAAGTAAGGATTTCACTTGCTCCCCAACCCAACCTCACCCCAGTGGCTTTTACAGACTCCAACCTGGGACCTCAGTGGCTGGCTCCTAGCTTCCAGAATAGTCAAATTAGAGGAATTTGTGTTGACAAATAGTTGCATGAATGGACGGATAATCAGCAATAACTTGCTGATTGTGCCCCCTGGTCACAATTTAATGCTGCTTCAGGAAGAATTAAAATAATTCAGCATATAGATCAATATGAGAGAAAATGGGGAAGTCAATTTTATTAGCTAGACATCATCAATACCCTCACATTCACAACTAACCACATTGCATCATGAAGCTTTCGTATTAACTTATCCAGTTATTAGCTACATTTATGATATAAAATGACTTTATTCAAATACAAAATGGCAAATGCAAAATTGTAATGAGCAGTCAAAGAATCTGTTAAAAAAAAGTCACATGAAGCTGCTTCTCCATTATTTATTTTGAAAATGGTCGTCAGGGTGGCAACAGCAAAAATTGTGAAAAATCATCCATAACAAAGCATCTGAAGAGGGGATAATGTTCATTATTACATTACACCTATTCTCAAATCCCCCACGTTAATGTAACAAATTGGATGTATGCTGGTGTCGGCCCTCTCAGTATGGCGTGATTGCACCTCGGCCGGGGGGTGGGGGTGGGGGGGGGGGGGGGGGGGGGTAATCTTACCGAATATTAGAGCCCCCCCCTTGTGGCCAAGGACAGGGCAGGGTAGTAACCTGGCACTCCTCTGGCACCTGGGCCTGGCACTACCACCTAGTAACCCTGGCAGTTCTGACTTGTGCCAGGGACACTGTCAGTGTGCTGGGCTGGCAATACCAAGGCACCCAGGTGTCAGATTAGCACTGCCAAGGGTCAGGGCCCAGCGGCCATGCCCATGAAAGTGAGGGTGAGGCGGGGTTTAAATGCACCAATTAAAGGTTGGGGGTGGGGGAGTGAAGGGTCCTGAAAGCGGAGGGGTAGGGCGGGAGGGGGGGGGGTGTGGGGGAGGGGGCGGTAGAGATCAGGTGGCTTTTCAAAATTGTGCCCCAATCTGCTAGGAGCTAGTCCTGCTGGGAGCTCAGTTTCATATTGCAGGAAATTGTCCCGTGATCCCCACAGTGAAAGCTCCGCGAGGCCCAGAAAAACATGTTGAGTAGCGGTGTCAATCTCAGCACTGCAGCCGGACTTGGAATCGCGCCCAGTTTTTTTTCCCAAATGGAAAATAGTAAATCTGGAAAATAAATAGCCAATAAAGTAATACTGGAATGACAATTAATACATACCATTCAGATGAAGGGATAGTTCATTTAAATACTTTACAGGGTAGGAAGTCTGCCCTGATTACAGTAATAATTCCAAATCAGGAAAACAATTGGGGTCAGAGTTGTACTTGTAGTTGGAAATCCTTGTCTGATGACCTTCCAGTTGAAGTAATGACACAAGTCAAGACTGCAGTGCTTCAAATCACCAAGCGGTTCTCATCACCTCAAACTGACAATGCCTGGGGTTTACAAGTCTAAACCCCAGTACACTCCTTTTGTACACTCCGTAGGGTAGGTTTTCATCTCCAATCGTATTGCCTGCCCAATATACAACCTGCTTAATTTATATTACATTGAGATTTTGGATCCATAATAAGTAGGTGATCCACTCCATCAGCTTATCACCCAAATGGAGAAATCAGAACATCACTCCTGAATTTAACTGCACCACGTCAGTCCAAACTGAACCAGTCTTATTGGCCTTTTTCTTTTTCACAGTACCTCGTTATTCACAGATCGATGGTGTTGCAACAAAATAAACAAGCATATTTGCTCCAGGGATCAATAGCCATTTGTCAGCATTGAAATTGACATGCTCCATTGAGAGATATTAATCTATGTTGAGGCAATTAAAGACTAACAAATCAAAGCTTGGCCGTAGAGAAACATTTACAGCATTGGCAAGAATCAGAGACTAAAAACCACAAATCATGCTTGTGAATGAAGTTTGGCTTAAGTGCATTAAAGGTATTGCTGATTAATTGAGAAAACAAGATGCTATAAGAGAAGAGTTCTCAGTAATTAATAACTTGTTAACCTACTGGGATAGTTATCCCTGTCACATCAAAGAGTGATATTGTTGTCTTAATACAGAGAATGATAGGAAAGTTATAACACAGAAGGAGGCCTGTTGTGCCCATGTCAGCTCTTTGCAAGAGCAACTCACCTAGTTCCACTCCCTGGCCCTTACTTCACAGTTCTGCAAATGTTTTCTCTTCAGATAATTGTCCAATTCTCTCTTGAAAACCGTCAATTGAAGCTGCCTTCACCAGCCTCTCAGGCAATGCATTCCAACCATCTACCACTAAAAAGGACTCCCCCAATGCTGCTGGTATCTTGCCAGCCAATTACCTCAAAATGACGTCTGCCAATCCTTGATTCCTCAACCAATAGGAGTAGCTTCTCCCGATCCACTCTCCATTGAGACACCTCATGATGCTGAACGCCTCCACCAAATCTCCCCTTACATCTCCCCTCTTTAAGGAGAACATCCACAATATCTCTGGTCCACCCTCACAACCTAATCTTGCCATCCCTGAAACCACTCCCATGATCCTCCTCTGCACCCAACATAACACGTCCACATCCTTCCTAAAGTGCGGTGCCAGGAACTGGTCGCAACACTCAGCTGAGGCCAATCCAGTGTCCTATACGCATATGTCATAACTTCACTGCTCCTGCATACCTTGTCCCTATCCATGAAGCCCAAGGTCCCATATGCCTCACCAATTGCTCTCACAACCTGTCCCATCTCCTTCAATGACCTGAAAACGTACACTTCCAGGTCTTTTTCTCTGCTCCTGCACCACCCCCCACCATTCTACATGGGCTTTCCTGGTTCCCCTTCAAAATGAATCAATCCACACCTCCCTGTATTAAGTTTCATTTGCCACCTATCTTCCCACTCCATAAGATTGTCTATGTCCTCTTGAATTTCACCTCTACCCTTCTCACAGTTCTCTACAACTCAAAGTTTTTTGTCATCTCCAAACCCTGAAATTATGCCCTGTGCACCTGTAATGAACTCCAATTGGCTTTATTGGTTGGCCAATTGGAGTATGAGCTCCCTCAATGATAGCTCAAATATTGGTGTGGTGACGGAACTCCTGCCTCCCGTGGATTACTACAGCACCCAAAGCCAGAACATTAACATCTGTTAAGAAAATCAGAGATTCCAACACTAGTCCCTGGGCAGCCCCATGAGGCATCTTCCTCCATCATGGAAAACAAGTGTTCACCAGTACTCTGCCGCTCAGCCGATTTTGTGTCCCTGCTGCTACCGTTCCCACGTCCCTCTCCACAAGTTCCAACCTCCCTATCAAGCTTGTCATGTGGCATCTTATGAAATGGCCTCTGGAAGTCCCTGTACACCGCATCAACCACATCACCCTCATCAGCTTTCTATGTTACCCATCAAAAAACACATGCACGTCCATCAAACATGATCTGCTGCTAACAAATCCATGGTGGCCCTCCTAAACCAATTCACATTTGTCCAAATGACTGTTTATTTTTACCAAATCATCATTTCTATAGACCTTTACCACAACTGAGGTCAAACTGACTGGCTCACTGTGGCGGATGCTATCTACATATCGCCCACGCCCCCTTCCTCCCTCCAAACAAGGGCATAACACTTGCAACTCTCCAGCCCCCGGCCAACACCCCCCGAAAGACCATGATCAGAGCCTCTGCCACTCCGCCCCAACCCTCCTCGGCATCTCTACTTGATCATCTGTTTATCATGATGTGCCAGGCCCAAGTATCAAAGAGAAATTTAAGCTTTTCCACAGTAACAAGTCACAAGATTGTAACAGAAACCTTAGCAGAAGGTTGCCGGAGTCAAAGGTGTTGTGCTATTATTGACTATTATGCCAGATTATTTAAATTCAGTCATCTGGCAGCTATAAGCAGCCATCGCACCGTGCCGCGGTCAGGTAAAAGCACCTCCATTAATTCTAAAAAACAGATAAAAGCTATAATACATAACATAAGAGATAAATCTGAAGTAAATATGTCCAAGATGAAAAATGACAACAAAATAAAATAATTTGAATCATTTTACTGTAAATGCATGCAGCATTACTTTAATCAGCAATGCTTAGTTAGAGTTCTACAGTTCTATTCGACTGGACTACAGGGAAAAGACAGGGGAGCGGGACCAGCATAATTGCTCTCACAGAGTGCTGACATGGGCACAATTGGCTGAAAGGGATGCTTCCGTGCTGTCACCATTCTATGATTCTTGTACTTCAAGTACTAGAATCTAATGATAAAGTAAGTGTTAGATTGGTAAATAAAAAAGATGGGGAAATTCTGTAATAAGGAAAGTAAAGAAAGGATTCCTAGATTTCTCAGTGTGCAGACAGCAAATGGTGATTGTCACAGCAAGTAGAGGCATTTCCAACTCATTCCAAGTCAAAGGATAATTGATCAGATTGGGACTTGCGGTCTATAAATGGTACGCTGCCACCAGATGAACTGGACGTGAATATTCTGCCGTCCAGTTATTATCTGCTAATCAAGATAGAAGTGATACTGCTTACAGAACAACCGAGAAAACATGGAAAGCTTATGAAGATGAGAACATAAGAAAAAGAGCAGGAGTAAATCATATGGCCTGCCAAGCCTGCTCTGACATTCAATACCACCATGACTGATCTTCAGCTTCATTTCCTGCCTATTCCCTATTTTCCTTGATTATGGCAAAGACCAAAAATCTGTCTATCCCAGTCTTAAATATATTCAAAGGTGGAAGATCCACAGTCCTTTGAGATAGAGAATTCCAAAGATTCACATCCCTTTGAGTGAAATAATTTATTTTCACCTTAGTCTTAAATGATCAGCCCTTTATACTGAGACTGTGAATGAGAGATTGTATCAAAAGTTGAAAGTGAATTGGGAGATAGGCAAGTGATAACTAACTAAAGGTGCATCTAAAAGGTAATAATTTCTGGGACGATAAAAAGCCCCAAATACACAAAATCACAGCTCCCACCATTTGTACTGAAGGAAGGTGTACATACTGACAATGGGACATTTATTTCAGTTGGGTATTGGGAGGGATGTTTCTTCCTCTGAGAGATCTGGGGCGGGATTCTCCGCCGGCGTGATTCTCCGTTTTGCCGGCGCCCGGGAGTGTCCCGATGGCGTGGGGCTGTCGCACAATGGGAAACCCCATTGACCGGCCGGCGCAACGGAGAATCCCGCTGGCGGGTCAGGGCAGAAAAGTGGCACAGCGGGACAGAGAATCCAGCCCCAGATTTCTGACAGTTTAGGTGGAATTCTCCCATGTCCCCGCCACAGGTTCAATGGTGGGTGAGGGAGAAATCGATGGGAGGTTCAAAAATAGGTTTCACACTAGCGTGAATTTCCTGCGGGATCTTCTACTGGTGACCCCATGGTGGATTGGTAAATCGGCTGGAGGGTGGCATTAAAAACTGATTTGCATCCTGCTAATGGGATGCGGATGAAGACCCAATGGGAATCTTCTTTCCACGCTGGATTCTCCACCATGCCAGTGGGAAAACAGCTAGTGCAAAACACGTCTGGAGCAATGTGGCGTGCAGATTTCAGAACTTACCTAAACAATGCCTGGGGCTGCCTCCAGGGTCAGAATGTAGGCTGTCAGCATCTCTGAACCCCAGAACAGAACAGCAGTGGATGGGTGGAGCATCTGCAGGTGGACCTTCCAACTTAAGTGTCATCGAGAAGGTCCATCTTCCAGCCTCAGATTGTTCCTCGAGGTCCATCTTTATTTTCAGAAAGTCCATTGTCTTTCTTCAACAGTGGTCACTGATGTTAGGCACTTTTTCAATATGTCACCCAGATAAGATGGCAGAACGTGCATCATCAGGCCTGCCACACCATGGGTTATGGTGCAAAACACCTGGTTGCATAAATCATGAGGTTAGGGTCAGAAAATATGGCGTGCTTTCCCACTGGCCTCCACAGTGGGAAACATTCTACTTTCACGTCCCTGCCATGGGACTTAGTCCCCAGACGGGAGAATTCCGTCCTTTTCTGCATCTTGAATCATACTAAGGGCGGGATTCTGTGAGCCTGAGGCTAAGTATTGATGCTGTCCGAAACGCCGTCGCGTTTCTCGACGGCGTAAGCACGGCCTTAGGATCAGCAATTCTGGCCCCTACAGGCGGCCAGCACGGCACTGGAGCGGTTCACGCCGCTCCAGCTGCTGATTTTGCCGTCAAATGGGCACCGCTGGATCGGCGCATGCGCAGTGGCACCTGCGCCAACGCACGGATGTGCAGTGGCTTCCTTAAACGCGCCGGCCCCGACGCAACATGGCAGGACTACAGTGGCCGGCATGGAAGAAAGGAGGCTGACAGCCAGAGAGGCCGGCCCGCCGATCGGTGGGACCCGATCATGGGCCAGGCCACATCGGAGGCCCCCTCCGGGGCCGGACTCCCCCCCCCCCCCCCCCCCCCACACAGGCCGCAGACTCCCCCCCCCCCCCACACAGGCCGCAGACTCCCCCCCCCCCCCCACAGGCCACGCTCCCCACCTTTCCACGCCGAGTTCCCGCTGGCTGAGAGCAGGTGTGGATGGCGCCAGCGGGACTCGGGTTTTTCATGATGTCCACTCGGCCCATCCCGGGCCGAGAATCGGCGGGCCGGCCGTGTAGAGCGGCCCCCGACCGGCGCCGCGCCAATGCCGCCGATTCTCCACTCTGCAGAGAATCGCGTGCCGCCATCGGGGCAGCATGGCACAATTCGCGCCGGTCGCAGGGATTCTCCGGCCAGGCCCCGGGATGAGAGAATCCCGCCCCATAATTCTGCATTGAGAAATAAAAATATTTTATCCTGAAAAGCTTGAAGCATTTTAAATAGGCAAATAAAAGAGGTTGAATGGATGTTAATCCAAAAGAAATTTAACTCGGAACAGCTTTCAGTTCTGTCTTTCTAGCTGATCTGATTGGTTCATATTGACAATGTCCCAGCTCAATGTCGGTAATCTTACACCTGAATTTAAATGCTATCACCTTTATAACTTTAATTTGGTTGCTCGAGTGGCATTAGTTACTAGAATTTTGTAATATCTGGGAAATGATTTTAACTTATCAACCATTGGTTTGAGAAGTTATATTCTCTATATAGTCTATTATCTAGCCCAGTGTTTTTCAAACTTTCTTTCCTGGGACCCACTGACGGCAACCGGCCAACGTTCAGGATCCAGGCCGGCCACCTTTGTGACACATGCCATGTGAGCGAACCTTTTAATGCGAAAGGGGAACCTGCTTCGTCCTCATGGTGTCACTTGAATCCGGTTCAAAGGAGCAGATGGTAATGAACCTATCAGGTGCAGACTTCAGCCAGTTCCTTTGTGCTGTCTTCATCTGTATGAAAATGGAATGTCCAACTTTACACATGTAAGGTTGTCATGAAGGGCAATAGCAACAAAGTGCATGTTTTACTCAGCACTGAATATTCATGTGAGATGCTGCACCAGAATGTTGACAGCCTTGAGGGCTTTTGACACATTTTTAATGTGACAGCTCAGGTTAGCTGCAGCAGCGTAGTCTTTGAATTTGGAGTCAGCTCTAAGTTAATAACTGACTCTGCGGTCGCAACCTGAAAATAAATTTTTAACACACCACTTCTCTTTCAAATTCTGAAACTTCTCTCATTTGCCAGTGCTTCCCTGCATATAACGCACATGGGCATTGCCTCCTTATTTGCATTGTTACAACTGACAAAACCATACCTCAAGAAATCATCTTTATAATTTTTTGTCCCATATTAAATTTCTTTTTCAAGGCCGTTAACCAGAGACCCTGGAGCTCTAACACTACCACTGCTCTGTCCTGCCCTGTACTCTCCTGAGCAATTATCTCCAGCAGATTTTGTTGTGAGATCCTGTACAATGGGTAAAATGCCTATTTGAGTCTCTGGCCAAATCTTACTTTTTAATAAACCATTGATCGTCACAGCTCACTTGCCTTGCTTGCCAGCAACTGCAAAATCGAAGCATCTCTGCTCCCTGCTTTGGCGCAAAAACGCAGGTACCTGGACTGTGCTTCACGTCAATTCTACGTGCAGGGTGCATGGACCTCGGACAGGATTCTCCCATAATCGGCGCGATCGCCGGAACCCGGTGCCAAATATGGTGCGGATCACTCTGGCATCGGGTCCCCCCAAATGGCGCAAATTCTCCGGCCCGGAATGGGCCAGTAGTGGCGTGACGCCATTCGCGACTCGTCACCTGCCGCGGATGCATGACGTAACAGCACAAAAGATGTCGCCCCCCCCCCCCGGAGAGCCGACAAGGTGGCAGCCCGCTGCGCAGCTCTGAGGTTCCAGGAGCGCGACAAAGAGGCGCTCCTGGACACAGTAGAGCAGAGGAGTACGCCTGTACCCTGGACAGAGCTGCAGTGTTGCCACACGCCTCAGCCGGTACCTGTGGAGGGAGGTGGCAGAGGCCGTGAGCGCTGTGGCTGTAACACCAAGGAGAGGCGCTCAGTGTCACAAGAAGGTGAATGACCTTGTTAGGGCAGCCAGGGTGAGTACCCCCCTCTCCCCGAGCCCGCTGACCGGCTGGTAACGGTGGGCAGCCTCGTCCTGCTGCTCCTCCACTTCCCCCTCCTCTGCCTAGCGGCACATTGTCCCTCTGCTGGGAATGTTTTGCAGGACGCAGCACACCATAACGATGCGGCCGGCCCTATCTGGTGGGTACGGGAGGGCCCCTCCAGAGTGGTCTAGGCACCTGAAACGCATTTTTAGCAGCCCAAAGCACCTCTCTATCATACCCCTGGTGGCTGCATGGGCATCGTTGTAGCCGTTCTCCACGTCAGTCTGTGGCCTCCGTATAGGCGTCATCAGCCACAACCACAATGGGTAACCCCTGTCGCCCAGCAACCAGCCCCTCAGCCGGAGGGTTGGGGGGGGGGGGGGGGGCGTCCCTCAAACATGCCGGGGATGTAAGACTGCTCCAATACGTATGAGTCATGTACACTGCCCGGGTACCGGGCGCAGATGTGCAGGATCATCATGTGGTGGTCGCAGACTACCTGAATGTTCATGGAATAGGTCCCCTTCCTATTGGTGAACACGGCTCTGTTATCTGCAGATGGCCGCACGGCGACGTGTATCCCATCGATCGTGCCCTGGACCATGGGTAACCTGGCCACGGCAGCGAAGCACTGCCCGGGCATCTTGGCTGGCCTGGTCCACAGGGAACTGGATGTAGCGGTCTGCAATGGATTATAGGGCATCTGTCACTGCCCAGATGCACCAGTGCACTGATGTCTGCGCGATGCCGGACAGGTCCCCACTCGGTGCCTGGAATGACCCCGTGGCATAAGCGTTCAGGGCCACTGTAACCTTGACGGACACGGAGAGTGGGTGTCCTTTCCCAGTGCCACGTGGTGCCAGGTGTGCCATCAGGTGGCAGATGTGTGCCACGGTTTCCCGGCTCATCCGGAGTCTCCTCCTGCATGCCCGGTCCATGGTACAGGTCTGGTATGACGAGCGGGGCCTTTATACACGGGGCCTCCTCGGGCGTCTCCGTGGCGCCACAACCTCCTCCTCCTGCTCCTCGTGCTCCTCCTCCTCGTGCACCTCCTCGTCCTGTCGGGCGGGCAGCTCTCCAGCCTGGGTGGCTGCCACCTGCCCCTCTGCGGCAGCCTCCGCCACCTCCCTGGCATGCTCCTCCTCCTCCTCCCCAAGGGCAGCATGTAGAAGTGTACATGCGCCCAACATCACTGGCTGATCAGGAAACATAACGGCCTGCAGGGGGTGGGGGGGGGGGGGGGGGGGGGAAACGACAACATGTCAACATTGCCCGTTCCCCCCCCCCCCCCCCACCCCCACCCCCCCACCCCTTCCCGGAGCCAGGTGCCATGGGCTGCATTGTAGCGTCTGTTGGAAGCTGGCACCTGGCCAGGCAGACGGCCTCCCTCGTCCTCTCCCCTCTCCCCGGCACTCGCCTCCTCTCCCCAGCACTCGGCCTCTCCCCCCTCCCCGGCAATCGCCCTCTCCCCCCCTCCCCGCCACTCGCCCTCTCGCCCCTCCCCGGCACTCGCCCTCTCCCCAGCACCCGCCACCTCACCCCGGCACTCACCCTCTCCCCCCTCCCCGCCACTCGCCCTCTCCCCTCCTCCACCCCCCCCATCATACACCCCCCAACCCCCTTCACAGCACCCACCATTCCCCCACCACACACCCCCAACCACCCCCACCACACACACACACACACACCCCCTGCACACCGATTGCGGCCATGCCGTCACTTCTCCTGCGGCCACCCCATGCCATGACCTACCTCCACGCTGTCCTGCGTCAACCATCAGCACTGGTTGACGCCGTTATATAAGTGGTTCAATTTACCTGCGGTCACGTCGGCTGGACTTCGGCCCATCCGGCCGGGAGAATTTGTGCAGCCCCGGGGTCCATAGCGTTGCGCCGGTCTCCACCATTCTCCAAGGCGGGCGGTGCGATTCACACCTCGGCGATCTTTGGGGGGGGGGGTGGTCGGAGAATTCGGAGGCCAGCGGGGGTGGGTTCACGCCGACCCTCAGCGAATCTCCGACTCGAGGACAATCTGTTGGACAATCCCGCCCATCTCTGCGGCTACTTCTGGCCAGAAGACTCCATACAGCCTCATCTGGACCTCCATTTAAAAGGCGGCAGCGGTCGCAATTCTTGATATAAAAGCCGGTAATGGCTGTTGGACGCTCCTCCAGCAATTGGGAACCACTGAGGGAATGGCGGGGGAATCGCTCTGTCAACCTCCCGGCACCCACCCGTGACCCGAACCCTGGGGACTTTGAAAAACCTTGACCTAGCCAATCAATAAATGATGTGCTGTAATGTAAAATGAAAACTTCTACGCCACTAAGTTATATTGAAAGCACGCTTGAATTTAATGCATGGAAGCAACTATTCAGGCCTTCGGCGCTCTTGGTGCCCTGGGGAATAATTTCATCTGGTTCATTGGGGATGGTCGACAGAAAATACAGATCACTAATTGTTCAGCTGAACACGAAGTGCTTCTTGCAATAGACTAATAATTATTTTTAACGAGCCAGAGGCTGCAAAAAGAAGATTTTGCATCCTTAATATTATTCACTAATTGATTCTGTTGCCTTGTCTGGATTTGAGTTCACCATTCTGTGGAAAACAAGGATGACTTAAATAAGTGTCTCAAATGATTAGCGCCATCTGCTCACATTAATTACTTCAAATTGTTTCTACGTCACGTCGACCTCAATTCCATAGAAACAAAGCCATGTTAACCCTTTAAGTATTGAGTATCTGTGAATTCTTTCCAACACAGTGTTCTACCAAGCGGCTTCAATCACTATTCAGAGAGTGAGATAGGGATAAAGAGCAGAATTTAAAAAAATATTTAACATTATATCATACTAACATTCTATTAAAATACAACATATTTCTAGAGTGCCATAAAATTTTGCTAACGTTGAAATAATCCAATAGAAAATAAATCAACTTCAAGCATATCATTTTATCTTGGAGTTCTAACTGAACTCTCATTTGTACGTTAAATAAAATTTTGACATATGTTGCTCGATGCAACGGAAGAAAAGAACTGATATTCAAAAATCACCCCTCATGTTTGTTGGTAACATGGAAAACCTTAATCAACAAACACTACTTTTGGGATTTATACTGAAATATATAGCGTGCGATTTAACAAGAGGGAAAAAAAAGTCCCATTTTGGTTGGGTATAGTGGGGTGTATCTCGGCACCTGCAATGCCGAGGAAGACCCTGCTATCTAATGGGACACTTTTTTTGGCCTTTGCGGAGACGCTCTGCCGAGTCCACACTCCCCAGTGCAAGAAGAGACTGGGATGCTATCTTTAAATGCCACCCCCGATCTCTCAAACCCCCTCTGATATCCTACAATGGCCTCCAGGCCCCAGCCACACACCCCCCCCCCTCCCCCCACTGCTCCTACTTATCTCTTAGGGGGTTTTTTCGAGCACCCCTTCACCCCACCTTTTAAGGGCAGGGTACCCTGGGACCGTTCCCTGGCACTGGAAAGCTGGCTCCTGGACACCTTGGCACTGCCAACCTGCTACCCTGGCATTGCCCCTGCCAGCATGGTAGTGCTACCCAGTTACCCTAGAGTGCCAGGGTAACACAGCCTGGGTGCCCGGGTGGCAGTGTCAAGGTGCCAGACTGTAAGTGCCATGGTGCCCAGGGGCAGCAGGATTGCTAGGGTACCACCATGCCCAGAACCAACCACCTGGGAGTCTACTATGGCTGGGAGTCCGCCCCAGGGGCCATTATGCCTGGTCCACGTTTATGTGGACTAGTGCTAAAAGGCAAATGGCGAGATCTCCCAGGCAAAGCAGTTAGTTTCCGGACCTTGGGAGAATACAGCATAGACATATTTAAATTAGCTTAATGGCTGACGCTGGGTGAGATCCAGATCAGGATGTCTCCCGAGACCCATTCCTGCGGATGCTGGAATCTGAAACCAAAATGAAAATGCTGGAAATTCTCAACAGGTCTAGCAGCATCTGTAGGGAGAGAAAAGAGCTAGGGCGGAATTCTCCCGCAATCGGCGGGGTGGCCTGACACCGGCTCCACGAACGGCGTGAACCATTCCAGCGTCGGGCCAATCGGAACTTCAGGAAACCTCCGACCCGGAAGGGGTGAGCAGCAGCGTGACGCCAATTGCGACGGCATCACCCGTCACAGACTCGCGTGCCGTCAGTGCCACAAGAAGGTCAATGACCTAATCAGGGCAGTCAGGGTGTGTACCCCCCCCCCTCCCCATTCCCCTCCCACTCACCCCAAATCCCCCCTCCGAGGATGGGCGGCACAGCCCTAGCTGAAACCGACGGCTGCACCCACCCAGGCCGGCTGCGTTGGCAGTATGGGCTGTGAACCTATGCCAACATACACACAACCGCTGGTCTGCAAGTATATGTCCGCCTAACACTGTTGCCCTTTATCTCTGTCACCCCCCCACAGGAGAAGCGCGCTCATAACAACCGGGATTGTGAGAAGACCGGAGGGACTCCACCTGAATTGCGCCCCCTCATCATTCATGAAGAGAGGGCCCTGGAACATGCAGGCGGATCCAAGGACCGGGAGGTTGCGGATGCAGAGGTCGGGGGCGCAGTACCAAGTGAGACCCCCACTACCTGCCCCCTTCCCCTTTCCCCCCTCCCCCTTCCCCCCTTTCTCCCCCCATCCCCCTTCCCCATCCCCATTCCCCCATCCCCGTCTGCGAGTCCAACCATACATGCTGTATTGTGTATTGCAGGACCAAACGTCGACCCACCCGTTCCTGCGGATGCCGACCGCCCCCAGGACGTTCCAAGGCACCCACAAGACAGTAATAGACCTGGGTCATCAGGCATACGACGCCCCCATTCAGTGCCAGGGCGTCCACGAGCCAGGGATAGACCCAGACCGTCAGGCATACGCCGCCCCATCTAGTGCCAGTGCGGCGACGCTGGAGAGCCACACCCAGCAACGAGTAGGGCAGCCACACTAACAGGCCCCCGTCCCAGTCACCCCAGGACACTGACACACAGGACACAACCACCCAGGACACCCATATATAGGACACACCCACACAGGACACAACCACCCAGGACACCCATATATAGGACACACCCACCCAGGACACTGACACATTGGACACAAACACCCAGGACACAACCACCCAGGACACAACCACCCAGGACACTGACACATTGGACACAAACACCCAGGACACAACCACCCAGGACACAACCACCCAGGACACCCACACACAGGACACAACCACCCAGGACACCCATATATAGGACACACCCACCCAGGACACTGACACCCAGGACACAACCACCCAGGACACCCATATATAGGACACACCCACCCAGGACACTGACACCCAGGACACAACCACCCAGGACACCCACACACAGGGGATGGACAAACTGGAAACACCACCCCAGGGGACCCCAGACTTCGGGTCTGATGAGGACCTCGACATTACGCCACTGCTATCTCCTATACCCTCCATCATCACCTTAGTTGGGTGCTTTAGCGATGAGGCTTCTCGTACACTAACTGCCGCGCACCACACAGCCATCCCGGTACAGCAGGTGGAGCTAGGAGCAGCCGAGCGGCCGGACGGTTGAAGGGCAGCCCGGCCCCAACAACCATCGGCCGCCCAGGCGGGTCCCGGGTTCCTGAAGTTACCACCCCCACCCATGGACCCGATGCAGTCAGAGACCCAGGGACAATCGAAGGAGGTGACGGCCGGCTTGCAGCAGCTGCAGACGCAGGTGGAAGAGTCCACCCACGTGCAGGAGCAGGGAGTGGTGCCGGTCATACGTGCCACCCAGGCCGAAACCGCACGGGCAGCGTCCGCGGTGGAGGCAATGGGGGTGATGGTGTCAGACATGGGGAGCAGTATGCAAGGCCTGGAGCTTTCCGTCCAGGCGGTGTCTGTGGCCCAGACCATGGCTGCCCTCTCACAGGCAGCCATGAGCCAGAGCCAGCTGCAGATCGTAGAGGCACTCAGCGCTGTGGCCCGGTCTCAACAGGCCATGGCGCAGTCCCAGGAGGCCATGTCCCAGTCTCAACAGGCCATGGCGCAGTCTTAGCAGGGCATCGGCGCCATTGCCCAGGTGCTGGCCAGCGTCGCCCAGACACAGACAGGGATGACCAACTCCCTGAGCTCCATGGCGGCAAGCTTGCAGACCCTTGTTGACACCAGGGCCGGGATTCTCCCCTACCCGGCGGGGCAGGGGGTCCAGGCGTGTCGGAGTGGCGTGAACCACTCCGGCGTTGGGCCGCCCAAAAGGTGCAGAATTCTCCGCACCTTTAGGGGCCAAGCCCTCACATTGAGGGGCTAGACCTGCGCCGGAGCATGAACGGCCTTTGGCGCCATGCCAGCCGGGGTTGAAAGGACTTCGCCGGCCAGCGTAAGTCCGCGCATGCGCCAGTGGGTCGGGGCGGAAGAAAAAGAGTGCCCCCACGGCACAGGCCTGCCCGCGGATCGGTGGGCCCCGATCGCGGGCCAGGCCACCGTAGGGGCACCCTCAGGGGTCAGATCGCTCTGCGCCCCCCCCCCCCCCCAGTATCCCAGAGCCCGCCTGTACCGCCAATCCCGCTGGTAAGAGAGGTGGTTTAAACCACGCCAGCGGGAAAGGCCTGTCAGCCGCGGGACTTCAGCCCATCGCGGGCCGGAGAATCGCCACGGGGAGCCCGCTGACCGGTGCGGCGCAATTCCCGCCCCCGCCGAATCTCGGGGGGCAGAGAATTTGGGACACGGCGGGGGAGGGATTTACGCCGGCCCCGGGCGATTCTCCAACCCCCCGGGGGTGTCGGACAATTCCGCCCCAGGTTGGGCCTCCAGGACTGGCAGCGCCAGGTGCTGGAGGTGCCTTGGGTGCTGGATCCATTCACACCCCAGACCCATAGAGAGGCCCGGGGGCCATTGGGCACTCCGAGGGAGGAGGAAGTGCTGGGGTACACTTCTACTGGCGACCGTGTTAGCCCTGGCCATTGTGCTGCAGGTGGATGTGCAAGGAGAGGTGGTGTGCATGCGGGTGATGCAGTGGTGGGTGGGGTCAGGGTGGTTGGTGGTGGGCGGGGTGAGGGTGGTTGGTGGTGGGTGGGGTGAGGGTGGTTGGTGGTGGGTGCGGTGAGGGTGGTGGGCTGGTGCCGTACTGTGCTGTCCGTACCCATACTCGCCGATTCCCACAAGCCCCTAGTTTGTGAACCGTGTGGCTATCATCACGTCCCGTGCCCGCTGGCCCAGCCGGTAATGGTGGGCAGCCTCCCGTCCATGTCCAGCCCGTCTGTCCTGTACATTGCCCCCATCCTCCACATCTGGGAGGCCTTCCCTTCGTCGTGTTGCTCCCCCTCCCCCTTCTCTGCCTCCAGCACACCGCCCCTCTGCTGGGCTATGTTGTGCAGGACGCAGCAGACCACAACGATGCGGCCGACCTTCTCCGACAGGTACTGGAGGGCCACTCCAGAGCGGTCCAGGCACCTGAAGTCCATCTTCAGCAGCCCAAAGCACCTCTCGACCACACCCCTGGTCACTGTATGGGCCTCATTGTATCGGGTCTCCGCGTCAGTCTGTGGCCTCTGTATAGGCATCATCAGCCACGACCGCAAGGGGTGACCCTTGTCACCCAGCAACCAGGCCCTCAGCCGGGGAGGGGGGGTTCCCTCGAACATGGCGGGGATGAATGATTGTGCAAATATGAAGGAGTCATGCACACTAACCGGGTACCGGGCGCAAACGTGCAGGATCTTCATCCGGTGGTCACAGACCACCTGCACGTTCATGGAGTAGGTCCCCTTCATGAACACAGCCCTGTTATCCTCTGGTGGCCGCATGGCGACGTGCATCCCATCGATCGCCCCCTGGACCACAGGGATCCTGGCCATGGCAGTGAAGCCCGCTGTTCGGGCACCCAGTGGGCGCGGTTCACAGGGAACTGAATATAGTGGTCCGCGATGTCGTACAGGGCGTCCGTCACTGCACGGATGCACGGTGCACCGATGCCTGGAAAATGCCAGACAGGTTCCCACTCGGCGACTGGAATGGTCCCGTCACGTAGAAGTTCAGGGCCACCGTAACTTTGACGACCACGGGGAGAGGGTGTCCTCCCCCAGTGTCACGTGGTGCCAGGTGTGCCATGAGATGGCAGATATGGGCAATGGTTTCCCTGATCATCCTGAGTCTCCTCCTGCATGTGAGCTCCCAGCATGCGGCGGGGAGCCCGCTATGGCCAACGGGACAGGGCCAGAGACTGGGGGTGGGCCTGGTGCCAATCACATTTTGCCCCGATGCAGGATTTGCGGCCCGATCGGGATTCCCAGTCTTAGGGACAGAGAAAGGGAATCCCTGCCCTTTGTCTTAAAATTAGCTGCTTCATTACATCAGGATATGGATTATTTTAAAATGTTGAAAGCAAGTTTTAATGTTTTGATACAAAAGAGTGTAAGACAGTATTTACTGCTTTAAAGTCACGAATACAGTTTTCCAACAGGTTGTAAATTAAAGAAAATAAACAGATTTTCAACTAATTTAGATATCGTAACTAGCATCACTGTGGTGCACCACTCGTCACCTCCTGCAATTAGAATAATTACCCATTATCCCTGCTCTCTGTTGCCTGCCACTCAACCAATTTCAAACCATGTCAATAATTTGCCCTTGACTCTGTGGTCTTCCACCTTAGTTATCAGTCTCTTATGTGAGACTTTATCAAATACCAACTGGAAATCCATATAAATAATATCCATTGACATTCTCCTGTTCCACTACCTTAGCCACCTCTTCAAAAAACTCATTAATATTAGTCAGGCATGACCTTCCCTTGACAAATCCATGCTGTTACTATTGGACAAGTCAGATCCCAGGATGGAACCTGGCTTAATAGATACTAACTTTTATTTTTTGTTTAGATACATGGAACAGTTACAGGGGTCAGCTGAAGAACTTTTAACAAAAATAATAAAACATTTATTAAACAAGAAAAGATGAATTGTAAGACAGTACTCCTTTACCCCAACTTACCTTAACAAATTTATATTAATTTACAAGGCTAACACAGGTAACAAATTCCACCTTATGCGCTAATGTTTTCAGTAAGTAAACAATCCACATAAACCAATCGCCGAAATGTGGCCAGATATCCCACACTCTGAAACCAAGTGGTAGGTACCACCCAAAACAACTCCAATGGATTTCTCATCAATTCCTCCCAGATACGTGTCACACTATGAGCCAGTTGGTCTTATTGGAACTCTGTCTTCCACACAAGGGTTTCCAATTTCCATTGCTCTCAAGAACACACCTTGGAATCTTCTCCCAAACGATGCTTTCTCTCGCATGTCTTCACCAAGAAATCCCCGCCAGGGTTTCAACCTCTCCATTCAAGCTTTGCATCCCACGCAATCTCTCAAATACCCAGCTGTGCCAACAGAACGCGCTGCTTCACAGGCCCATAGTAAAGAGTCACCAACCATTGGGTCTTCTTCGATCTCTGGCCTCTCGCATGCCCATTGGACTTTCCAGTTGCTTTTTGCAGTTTTGCCTTTTTGGAGTCTCTCTCTGCTCCTCACTCTTAACTTTACTGAACAGAAACTTTTCCCTATATTCCTGTTCTTTTTTTACTTTGACTAGAAGCTCCTCTTGGAACTTAATCCTGTTCCTCTCCCTGGTTTCGGGCACCTTCTGTAGTTTCTGGGACTTGCTTTCTCCTTCCTTCGTATTGTCCTGCCTGTTCTGGCAGTTCCTGTGGAATGCTGCTTCCTTCTTGGTCACCTTGTTCCAACTGAATTCAAATTGCCTTTGCTGCCTCTTGGGCCCCTTGTTTTCGAGTTGTAAAAGCCTCATTAAAGTGCAAGCATCTAAACAAACCCAGAGACGTACAGGCAATCTTTTTCTTAACACATAACTGCAGAAATATAAATTAAGCTTAAACTTAAAGCCATATTTTACTCCTAACACCCACAATACAAATATAGATTACTTTATATTATATATAGTTCCTTACACAATTTACAGGACATTATGTGCACTGTTCCTTATAATTGTGCTGTAGTGCCGGCGCAAATTTTACTGTGACAGAGTCTGTTTTAGGACCGGGGGAGGGATTCTCCCAGCCCCGCGCCGGGCCGGAGAATCCCCACGAATGGGCCACGCCCCCCCCGCCCCCCCCCCCCAAAAGCCGGCACGCGATTCTCTGCAGAGCGGAGAATTTGTGCCATTGGCGCCAGCGTGGTTGGCGCACCACTGGTTGCGGCCGCTCTACGCGGCCGGCCCACCAATTCTCCGGCCCAAATGGGTCGAGCGGCTGTAAGAAAAGAGTTGAGCCCCACCGGCGCCATTCTAACCTGCTCTGGGCCAACGGGACATCAGCGTGTAAGGGTCCGGTGGCGGCCGTTGGGAGGGGGAGGGGGGGTCCGACACTTGGGGGGGGCCTCCGATGTGGCCTGGCCCACGATCGGGGCCCACCAATCGGCGGGCCGGCTTCTGTGGCTGGGGGCCTCCTTTCCTACGGGCCGGCCCCTGTAGTCCTGCGCCATGTTGCGTTGGGGCCGGCACTACTGCGCATGTCCTCGTTGGCGCCTGCGCAACTGCGTATGCGCGGATCCCGCGCGCTGAGTTCATGCCGGGATCTGCAGCTGGAGCAGCATAAATCGCTCCAGCACCATGCTGGCCCCCTGTAGGGGCCAGAATTAGTCGTGGGAGTGGCCCATTCACGCCGTCGTAAAACGCGATGGCGTTTACGACGGCGTGGACACTCTGCCTCGGGATTGGAGAATCCCGCCCCATTTATGAGGTCACAGTTTGGAAAAGATTAAAGCAGCACCTTGCTTCATATAATTAACAGGAACTCTGAAAAACATTGATCTATGCTTATTAAGGTTATAATAATATAATATAATAATATAATCTTTATTATTGTCACAAGTAGGTTTACATTAACACCGCAATGAAGTTACTGTGAAAATCCCCTAATCGTGAATACATAGCATTTATTTCAACATTAAACTGCAGTGTGATCAAACTGTTCAAACTTCCATTTTTATAATTCCATGATTAGAATTGCAAAACTAATAAAATTCAATAGTTTAACACAAAATGAATAACCTGCTTGCTACCTGAATGAGGAACCACAGTGGATCTAAAACAAACCCTGCAGAATTTCTTTCATAACAGTTCCCCAAATAGAGATTTTAGCCATTTACTAATACCTTTTTATCCCAATTGTTTTTAAATTTAGCTCGCTCATGGTAAATAATCACATCAAAATAATTTATTTCAAAGTCCTGCATGTGGATATTTATGAGGTACAAATTAAACCTTATCTTCTGAATATTCCTCATCAGTTAGTTTTATAGCTACTGAATGAATTCTCGCAGACTAGGAACACATTACATCCGATAATGCTTCTAAAATCACATTAATTACACCCGACAGATTCCTTACTCCTTAGATAGTATTGACAATTTTTTTAATGTTTCTTCTTTTATGGGATGTAGGCATTGCTGGCAAGGCCAGACTTTGTTGCCCATTCCTAATGGCCCTGAAAATATGGTAGTGAGCCACTTCCTTGAACTGTACAACCCAAGTGGTGCTAGGATCCCACAGTGCTATTAGATAGGGAGTTTCAGGATTTTGACCAAGTGGTGATGAAGGAAGAGTGATATCGTTCAAAATCAAGATGGTATGTGACTTGGAGGGTGACTATTTCAAACTTACTATGAAACAAGAATTAAGATGTAAACACACGCAATGCTGCTTTAAGCCTGGCCTCCCAATCCAGAGCAACATTTATAGAAGAACATTGGCTCAATTCAACTTCAACTTCAGCCGTTGAATAATACTCTAGAATATCGAACAATACCTTGCAAAATTAGTTTTTCCTTTGGTAAATATTTGGAAGTCACTGCAGCCTTGATTTAAAATCACAAAGGAAGCAGGTTAGGTGGGAGCTGAGGTAGAATGGGAAACCATTTTAAACATGGCAGCGAGAGATATACACATCTAAGCATTATTTGCATAGACTCAGTCAGTCCAATGTGCCACATCAGTGAGAACTGAAAGCTGGCTGGTGACACAAAGGGGTGATTGCTTCAGGTTGTCCGTGGAGTGGGAGGGGTCAGGTGGAAGAGCAGGTAAGCTAGGGCAGAGGAGATCTAACCTTGTGGGGCTTAGAGGACCATTCCTACTCCTTCAACTTGGAAAGTTTATAACATGCGTAAAAGAACAGCTTAACTGTTTAAGCCTCTCCTCAGTGAACTCCTCTTTCTGCTGGGGAAAAACAAAATCACAAAATAATGTTCTTGGCTGGTCTCTGTTAAAATAATAGTTGGGCCCCCATGCCGCTGGTGAAGACTCAATTGCATATTTATAGAGGGACGCTGATAGCTTCCAGCAGGTTCCTTTCTAGATGCTCAGAAAAGCTAGTTACAATAAGTGAGATCAGTGTAGCTGTCCCATTGCCACTTTTACTGCCTGCCCACCCTCTATGATCCAGGTAGGTAGCTTTGAATTCACCCCAATGACTATAATTATATCTTCAACTGATGTCAACTGTGTAGATTTGTGAGTATACATTTATTTTCTTCTCTATTGATAGCCTGAAGAAGTTGGGGAAGAAGCTGTTGAAATCATAGGGGAAAGTACAATGGAATCAGAAGGCGAAGTTGAACCTGAAACTTACGAAGAGGCTCCACAGGTAAGATAGTCACAGGCTTCATTGTCAGTGACTCATGTAAATATGTTTGTGAAGTTGCTCGACTGGAACCATGAGCATTGAAACCCAAGGGTATCTTTTCATTTAAACATGGTCCAATTTAAAACTGCAATACAAATTTCAGCTTTCCGGTGTATCTTCAGTCACAGCCCATAATAAATGATGGAATAGACTATAGGTATTTTGTGAAGATTTATAAACACTATTTGTAGCTCTGATAATTGAGCAAAACTGATAAAGTGACAATTGATTTAGTAAATATGCTTCATACTGGAAATAATGGGAAAAAAATCTCCAAAAGTAGTTTTGTATTCTACACACAAAAATATAATTATAATATAAATAATAATTGTATTGTTATTCAAATGAATGAAAGTATGAATCATTGAAGGCATTTAAACAGCTTTGTAATTATACAATCATATTAAAATATAAGACTAGTTATATTGATACCATAAAACAACTATCTCTATTTTATCCTAAAATACTTAAAATTGAACCATGTGTTTGGTGTAACATGTGATCAATTATTTCTAATCGATCATCACTAACTCTGGAAGCAGTATAATTGGGGCTGGGTTAGCTCAGTTGGCCGGACAGATAGTTTGTGATGCAGAACGACTCCAACAGCATGTGTTCAATTCCTGTACCAGCTGAGGTTATTCATGAAGGTCCTGCCTTCTCAATCTTGCCCCTCACATGAGGTGTGGTGATCCTCAGGTTACATCACCACCGAGGTGATTAACCTGATTTAACAAGGCTCTCCTCCAAAGGGGAAAGAAGCCAATGGTGCTGTGGGACTATGGCGACTCCACTTACTTTCACTTTATAATTGGTAACATATGGACTGTAATTTTACACCACATGGGGCAGGCTGTCTAGGCCAAGGGAATTAAATTATAAGGGAATGTACAATGGAATCATGACAGGGAGCACCATGTCCATGGTGTGTTTGCCTCCACTGGTATTTTACCAGTGGTGGGGGAAGGTGCCAGATGGCCTGCTCGCCATTGGGCCAATTAAGGTCCTTAAATCTCCAATTAATGGCTTGATTTTACCAGTGGTTGAAGGGACCTTACTACATGGCAGGGTTACCAGGTGAAGCCTGGTAGTTCTGTTGTGGCTGGTGGTGAGGCCCCTATTTTTCAAGCAACCTGTGTCCAATGGAGGACACCCATTGTACCCATCCCCAGCACTCTATGGCCCCACTCGTTCCCCCCCTGGTCTTACAAATGGTGGACCTCAACCCCACCCTACCACCATTCCCCCCCCCCCCCCCCCCACCCATCCCTACCCCCATCAGAGCCTACTTGACTAACACTGGTGAATTCTCCCGCACCACCCCACAACGCAACTTTATATCCAGATCCCTCAGTACTCTTGGTTGGGGACTGGTGGCTGAAGATCTGGTGGTCACTTTATTGGGGTGGAAATCATGCCCTGAGTCAATTAACGGCCCAATATCCATAACATCAGGTTCAAGCTTCCCAGTCAGTCATTCTGCCTTTTCGCCAGGGCTCTGCTCAAATTTCCAGTCATAATCTTCAATCAGGTGCACCATTCTCATTACTAACTATAGAATGATACTACCTTTAGTGATTCTCTGCACAAATACAGAATAAAATTGCTAGTTTGGACTGGTCATATATCCATATTGAATAGACAAGTTGCATTTATTTGATTCTGATCAAAGGAAGATTTTACTGTATAAGTACATGTTGCACAGTGTGAGTTAACCTCACACCTTGAACACATTGAAATCAAATGTGGAAGTTGGCAAGTTGGAAGTAGCTTCCTGATACACTAACAATTTTGTAAATGTTAGCACTCCCACCTGCTCCCAAAGTGCTAATATTAAACATCCACATAATATGTTGTCATATTTCATATGCTCTGCTGTGAGTTGAATTAGAGACACAAGAGCAATCTTTGAGACCCATTATACGAAAGTTAAGTGAGAACCAAAATTAACAAGTAGTCGGCAGAATTTGTTTTCAGTGACAATAATGGATCTGAGAAATGCTTTGAGTTTACCGAGGGTTGTACAAAACAGTCTTCTGAACAAGAATACTACATTTCATGTCAAAACATTTTAAGATTAGAAATGAAGATAATCCTGATTCCGACATTAAGGATTTGGTAGGATTTGCACAACAAAATCTGAACATAAATCTTGTCAGATTTTAAACACAGACCGACAATGAATATAACATTTTTCATTGAAGAGGCAGTTTCTGCCTTCAGGAATCTGTTAGATTCCCCAATGTGTTGCATGCTTACATAAATTTGCATAATATGTTACGAACGCCAGACTGGTTCCCACCAGTGGCTAAGATACTGGACAGAGCCGCAGTGTATTTAAAACATTTTAAGACTGTGCAGAAAGATCAATTCACTCCAGGAGTGATTGCATAATAAATAGGGCTTGGTTATTTTTACAGACAAAACTTTATTAACAAAAAAAGTTTCAACTTTTAACCTTCAAACCTAACAAGAACCGCTTACATGTATCTTTTAACCCTACCACATGGTTTCCCATGAAGTAGCAATGCAAAATGAACGTATAGCTTTCAGCTTAACCCAGGCAGGCAAGCAGGCAACAATGCTACTTATATTTGCAGAATATATTCCTGCTGGTAGTGAAGCTCTTTCAGACCCCTTTCCGAAAGCTTGCCTCGGTGGCAGCTTTTTGTGACCTCTCTCACTTGCTTTCCAAATCCTTCTCTCTCCAACTGTTCGAACATGGGGCGGGATTCTCTGCTCCTGAGGCTAAGTGTTGACATTTTACGGCGATGTCAACAGGCCCCCAGGAGCAATGATTCTGCGCCCTAGAGTGGGCCAGCACGGCACTGGAGTGACTGCGCGTGTGCGCTACAGCCGGTGCAAATTTGCGCATGCACGTTACAATCGGCACAAACTCACGCTAGTTTCCTTCTCCGCGCTGACCCTGACGCATCATAGCGGAGAGCGACAGGGGCCTGGCGCGGAGGAACGTAGGCCCCCACCAGGAGAAGCTGGCCCACCGATCGGTAGGCCCCGATCATGGGCCAGGCCACGGTGGAGGCCCCCCCCCCCCCCCCGCCCCAGGGTCGGATCTCCCCCCCCCCCCCCAACCAGGCCACCCCCTGCAGGATGAACGGTGAGGTCCCGCTGGACAGGACCACACGTGAAAGGCGCCGGCGGGACTCAGCCTATCTCGATGTCCACTCGGCCCATCACGCGCGGAGAGTCGGCGGGGAGGGGTGGGGCACGTAGAGCGGTCCCCAATCGGCGCAGCGCCGGCACAAATGGCGCCGATTCTCTGGTCACCAGAGAATCGGCGGACCGGCGTCGGAGCGGCATCACGTGAATCGCGCCCCCCCCCCCAGCAATTCTTCGACCCATCCCGGGGTCAGAGAATCCCACCCAGGATTCTGATCTCTCCCCGAGCTCTGCCCAGTCCCTCCATAAATGGTTCAGTCCTGGGGTGTCCAGACATGAACTCATCATTGCTGTCCGGGCTTTCGGTTGCACTCTCCTGTTAATCCAATAGAATAGGCCATGCTATGAATATGCAATTAACTTCTAATTTATGGACAATAGAGGCCATCAGACTCTGTAATGAGGATTGAAATACTTCAGTTTACTAAAACATGACTAACCAGTGAAGCTTGGAAAAGTGTGTTGGGAGCGCTCATCTTTGTGTGAACAAGTAATGGATAATTTGCAAAAACTGGAGGCCGACTACCAGAATCTTTCAGAAATCAAATCTCAAGATAAAGTCGGGATTAGGATTTTGATGACAATGGAGAGGCACAAGAAAGTGGAGTTAATAATAATAATAATAATCTTTATTAGTGCCACAAGTAGGCTTACATTAACACCGCAATGAAGTGACTGTGAAAATTCCCAAGTCGCCACACGCCTGTTTGGGTACACAGAGGGAGAATTCAGAATGCCCAATTCACCTAACAAAGCCGGGAAGCGAACCTGGGTCCCTGGTGCTGTGAAGCAACAGTGCTAACCACCGTGCTACCGTGCTGCCCTTAGAAAGAGAAAGTTCATGGGGAAGGTGCCTTGGCAGTAAGTTAACATTTTCAGCCAACTTCAGCTGACAACCAAGAGTGCTGGTTGGTCTTCTGTGCATCCTCCATGTGGCCATGCTTCATGCTTTAGCCTGGACAGAGGGTATGAACAGCTTTCAACATTTGCATTGTAGCAGGCTCATCCTGTCCTCAGCTCTAGTCCATTAAATTGCATTGTCCTAGAATAATCTTCAGGAGCCTTGACAAAATCTTCTGAAAAATTAATTCCCAGCGAGTGGACTTAGCTGGCGATGGTGGGAAATTAAAGTAATAGCTTTGTCCACATCAAGGTATTCCATACAAAATAACTGGAGTTGCATCTCAATGGTTATACCTCAACTTGAGAATTGTCAAGTCCAGAATTGAACAAACTATCTGGAAACTTGGAGACATAGGACGGTCTGGATTTTAAAAAAATAATTTAAAGGATGTGGGAGTTGCTGGTTATGTCAGCATTTATTGCCCATCCCTAGTTGCCCTTCAGAAGCTGGTGGTAATTTGCCTTCTTGAACCACTGCAGTCCTGGAGGTGTAGGTACACCCATTGTGCTGTTAGGGAGGGTGTTCCAGGGTGTTGCCCCAGCGACAGCGAAGGAACGGCGATATATTTCCAAGTCAGGGTGGTGAGTAATTTGGAGGTGAACCTTCAGCTGGTGGAGTTCCCAGGTGTCTGCTGCTCTTGTCCTTCTAGATGGTAGTAGTTGTGAGCTTGGAAGGTGCTGACTAAGGAACCTTGGTGAATTATTGCAGTGCATCTTGTAGATGGTACACATGGTTGCCACTGTTCTTTAGTGGTGGAGGGTTTGAATGTTTGTAGAAGGAGGAGCAATCAAGCGGGCTGCTTTGTCCTGGATGGTGTCAAGTCTCTTGAGTGTTGTTGGAGCTGCACTCATCTGGCAAGTTAAAAGTATTCCATTACACTCCTGACTTGTGCCTTGTAGATGGCGGGCAGGCTTTGGGGGTCAGGAGGTGAGTTACTCTCCGTAGGATTCCTCGCCTTTGACCTGCCCTGGTAGCCACAAGCCTGGATATAGTCCAGGTCTTGAGTTTGCTGCATTTGGACATGGACTGCTTCATTATCTGAGGAGTTGTGAATGGTGCGGAACATTGTGCAGTCATCCGCAAACATCCCCACTTGAAGCAGCTGAAGATGGTTGGGCCTGGGACACTACTGTAAGGATCTCCTGCAGTGATGTCCTGGAGCTGAGATGATTGACATCAAACCACCTCAACTATCTTCCTTTGTGCCAAGTATGACTTCAACGAGTGGAGAATTTTCCCCCTGATTCCCATTGACTCCAGTTTAGCTGGGGCTCCTTGATGTCATACTCGGTCAAATGCTGCCTTGATGTTCTCACCTCACCTCTGGCATTCAGCTCTTTTGTCCATGTTTGAACCAAGGTTGTAATGAGGTCAGGAGCTCAGTGACCCTGGCGGAACCTAAATTGAGTGTCCATGAGCAGGTTATTGCCAAGTAAGTGTCGCTTAATAGCACTGTTGATGGCTCCTTCCATTACTTTTCTGATGATGGAGAGGAGACTGATAAGGTGGTAACTTGCTGGGTTGGATTTGTCCTGTTTCTTGTGTACGGGACACACCTGGGCAATTTTCCATATTGCCTGGTAGATGCCAGTGTTGTAGCTGCACTGGAACAGCTTGGCTAGAGGTGCGGCAAGTTCTGGAGCCCAAGTCTTCAGTACTATTGCCGGAATATTATTAGGATCCATAGCCTTTGCAGTATTTTTTCACCTTCAGAGTTGGGAAGCTTAAGTGGAGATTTGAGAGGGGTGCTCAAAGTTGTTTGTTTGTGATAACCCCCACGGGGGATCACTGATAGATCTCCCAGTGTGGCTCGTGGAGAACGGATTTCCCTGGTAGCATGCAGAGCCCCATCCGGCAGGGACTTGTTATCTGAGCCCTATAAATACCGGCCCCAACCTGGACCGACAGTGCTGGTAGACCCCAGTTGGAACTCTATTGCTGTAAGCCACAGTAGTGGCTTTACTTTTGCATTGCAAATGAACTACATTAGTCTTCCTGCTCATGTTTCCTGGATTATTCGGCAAGAAGGTTGGAAACCAGTGAACACAAATTTAAGATAATTGTCTAACTATCCAGGGTATAATTGAGAGAATGCTTTTTCTGCAGCATGTTATGATCTGAAATACAGGGTGAAAATGGAGTCAACATTAACCTTCAGAGGGTAATTAAATATATACTTGAAGATGAGGATTTTGCTGGATTACAGGGCAAGAGCAGGGGATGTGACTTACTGGATAATTCTGTCAAAGAGCTGGCACAGTTATGATGGGCTGAATTAAACACGGTTATTTATGACTCTGTGATTAAAGCTGTTGGAAATTCTGCCCTTAAAGCAAGAGAGAAAACTTGAGCAATTGACTTGCAGGTTTACATTGATGGAAAAGACATAGATCTAGAGCTGAGAGACATAAGTCAATGTGCGGAGACTGATGCGTCACTTGTGTATGTTATGGCCAGGGGAGGAAACATAAAGGAGGAAGAGAATGGAATGGAGAAAGGAGCTATGGCATCTCTTCTTTCTGAAGGTGGCCTTAGAGGCAGAGGAGGCAAAGCAATTAGGTGCTTTTTGTCTTTGTTTTTCCAGATACAACAAAGCCAAAAGAAAGCATTGCAATGAAAATTGATAGAGGGACTCCATGAACACAGTGAAATAATGCATATTAAAGATAATATTCTTTTGGGGAAAAAACTACCATCCATTCCCAGCCTGACCTGGATTTTACTTGAGCGCCACACTAATGGTTGATTCTCAACTGCCTTCTGAAGCAACATAAGAAGCGATTCCGTTATGTCAAATCTTGGAAGAAGGACCCCTCTGTCTTTCTCAAGGCCAATTGTTGATGAGCAATAAATGTTGGATGCGATGTAATGGCCATGTTGCACCCAACTTGGTGACGCAGTGAGGCAGTTAAATCTCGTAAGAGACCTCTCGCAAGATTTGCCAAGCTCGGGGCGCCTCGTGAGATCTAACGGAATCTCGTGAGTCGTCATGATATGGATCTCCCCCTTGCAGGGACTGGGCCCCTCCCGAGGCCCGGGAACTAACGGCCATGCCTGGGAGACCTCGCCATGGCACTGTTTAGCCATGGTCCATACAAACGTTGACCAGGCGGAATGGCACCATGGGAGGGGGGCCTCCCTGACCAACAGAGGGCGGTCGGGCTCTAGGCATGGTGGCACCCTGATACACCGCTGGCACCTGGGCAGCTTGGCACTGCCAGCCTGACACCTTGGCATCGTCACTCGGGTGCCCTGGCATTACGGTGTCTGGGTGGCGCTGCCAGGCTGGCCTGGGCACTGATAGGGCACCAGGCTGGCAGTAAAAGGGAGCCCAGTTGCCCATGTCAGGGATCGGGCCCAAGGGTGCCTTTCCCTGAAGGGTGAGGTGGGGTGAGGGGGGGGGGGGGGGGGGGGGGCTCAAGGACCCCTAAGTGATAAGTTGGGGCAGTCAGGGGGGATGGGGGGAAGGGGGGTCCGGAGACCACGGTGAGAATTCCGAGGGGGTCGAAAGATTAGGGCAACATTTAAAAATGACACCCTGATCTCTTCCTGCACAGGGTCATTCTAGGTGCTGCAGGCACCGAGAAAGACTCTTTTTTGCGCTTTAAATCACGTCCGTTGATTTTGCTAGCTGTGTTCACTTGCTGAGAAGGAATTTTTAAGGACAATTTGTCAGGACTCTTGAGCACTTACTGGGCGAACTCTGAAGGGCAGTGGAATTAGATGGGCTACAGCTGAGGACAGGATTAGACTTCTATAATGCAAATGTTGAAAGTTGTAAATATTCAGGGCAGGATTCTCCAACCCTCCACGCCAAAATTGCACTCGGCTTATGGGCGGAGAATTACCCAAAATAGGCTCCCACACGGCACGCGATTCTCCGGTGACCGGAGAATTGCCACCAGTCGCGCGTATGCGATCGACACGGCGCCGGTCGGGGGCCGTTGAAAGCAGCCCCCATGGCGATTCTCCGTGCTTGACGGGCCAAGTGCCACACTTATTCATCCTACATCCACAGCTGGATGGATGGTGATAGGGGTTAACCTGTCCGGACTTGGCTGATGACAGCCATCAGGAACCCTCGCAGTAAGGCTGAGAGATACAATTCCAGTCATGGCTTCACAAGAGCCAGAATAAACCCTCAGTCTTTTGAAGATGTGTTTCTGTTACCATGACGGGTCCAGGAAGTTCTGCAGTCTGAACCAACAACGTTCTCACATATTGGGCGGGATTCTCGCTGCCTGAAAGTGTGGGAGTCCTCACAACATTTAAGAAGCACTGAGATGAGCACTTGAAATGCCTTAGCATACAACATTATAGATCAAGTACTGGAAAATAGGTTGATGACTGTGAAGGGTGTTCTCTGATAGCCCCAGGTCTGTAGGGCACTGGGAAACTAAGGGTCTCCTTCACAATTGTAGATGCTTCCTCTGTGGCTGTTGCCACTGGAGGAGTTTGGGTCACAGGCTGAAAGCCTGAGGAGCTACTGTCAACACTTTAAGCTGTAGCTTCTCCACCTCTCCATGCAATATGGCAGTTTCCTGTTTTATGTGGATGGATGTGCACCTGGAAGCTTATCCAGATGTACCCTTCATCTTTTAATTGGCTATTCCTGAAGTAAGCTCATGGAGGTAGCAATGGTCTGCAGGCTTGCACTAACACCTGGCATCAACTGAGTGTTCTCTTAGGTCTGCCTATCCATGGCTTTCTTTAACCTCTCCAAGAATGAAACAATGCACTTACCCACTTGAGACATAGAAGATGTCATTACCTGGATAGACTCCTTCATCTTCCATTCACATCTGCTCAAAGCCTCAGGCAGCGCAACCAGATTCCTCCCCTCATTCATTTCTGTGGCTCCAGCGTCAGAGCATGGCTGTCATCAGAGGCTCATCATTGGCTTGGGCACCAAGAGCCTTCTCGCTGCCAGTGGCCTCAGCTACCACAACCTCTGGCATCAACATCTGCTTTCCTGTGAGCTACTGACCAGAGTGTGACCCCCCCCCCCCTCAGCCAAACCACCAATGTCTACCCACTGGAGTGATTGTATCAGTGCTGGTGCTTGGAACAGGGGGAATGATGTGATGCTACACACTCTGAGACATCAACACTTTCCTCCTCAGAGGAAGTCTGAGGGTCCTCACTAGCGGCTTCCTCATGGCTCTCTGCTGCAATCACACCTGACCAGAGGAGGTCCTTACTGTAATGGGCTCAGGCTCATTACTACTCGGCTTTGCTGTGACCATATTCTGGGAACATGCATTGTGTTGTTCAGTGATTGGAGGAGGTCAGTGGCATCCCTTCAGTTATATGCTGCACAGCTGACTGTAACCTTTCCTCTCTCTCTCTCTCTGGGGTATCCTATTCCTCAATGTTATGTCATTGTAATTGGATGCTGGAGTCTTCTGGTTTGAGCTGCTCCTCTCCCTAGCTCTGCAGCTTTCAGGGATGTGTTCCAGGAGTTTTGAAATCTAGAGGCAGAGCTGACTGCCATTTAAATACAGTGCCAACTCCTGCACTAGAATCTCCTGATGCTGGTTTCCTCCACTGGCCCCCATCCTGCAATTATATTGGTTCTGCATGTCACTTCTGTTCCTTGGCCGATTTTATCGCCCAAATGAAAAATGAAAATGAAAATCACTTATTGTCACAAGTAGGCTTCAAATGAAGTTACTGTGAAAAGCCCCTAGGCGCCACATTCCGGCGCCTGTTCGGGGAGGCTGGTACGGGAAGGCCTACAGGATTGGATCAATCGGTCTCCACATGAGTTTCACCAAATACAAGCTCCCCCACAAAGGGGGCAGGGAGCCCTAAATCATCCATGATTAAACTCTGTATAAAGTCAGCCAGGCACGGTCCCAACATCACAGACCTGGCTGGGATCTGATGTATATTGTAAATACGAGCGTGTTCTAATGAACAATGTTTTCTTTAACCTTCTTGGGTCAGACTTATTTGGGGTCTACAAAAGACAGCTGCCATTTTATCACAGTTGGCCATATGCTGCAGACCCGTTCCAGATTCCCACCAACCGCCAGTGGGATCCGCAACGCAACACCTAAAATACACCCAATTACTTTTTTAAAAACTTACAACCTTCCTGAGGAAATAATTAATATTCTCTGTAAGGAAAAAAGAGTAGAGTTCCTCAGGATTTGTTGAAAGACAACATAAAACTGTGTTAACAGGTGCTCGGGGATTTACATCATGACAGTAAGATTAATGTAACAAATTACTCATACTTGCTCTAATGCGATGCTCCAGGTCCCGAACATTCCTTTCAGAGAATGTTGCTGTGTTGCAACTGGTGATAATAGAATTATTCTCGCATTTTACTTCCTTTCGAGTTAAAGCCATAATATTAATTTCCAAAGAGATATTTGTAGACTGCACAAATTCAAATTTGATCCAATAGTTGTTTTCTTTCATTTTTGTATCTCTGTTTATCAGAAAATCACTATTTGGTTTGAATAGATGACCATTGCCAATTTGCAAAACAGCGAGCTACCACAAACAATAGAATAACTTATGAGGGCCAGGATTCTCCCTTCCCCGCCTCTAATCCCGATTGAGTGGAGAATCCCACTGGAGGGCAAAATCGGAATTCCCCCCAGGCAGAAAACCAGTCGAAATTCATCATTTTATTTTGTTGGGCAGCACGGTTGCACAGTGGCTAGCACTGTGGCTTCACAGCGCCAGGGTGCACTGTGGCTTCACAGCACCAGGGTCACAGGGTCGATTCCCTGCTGAGTCACTATCTGTGAGGAGTCTGGACATTCTCCCTGTGTTTGCGTGGGTTTCCTTCCAGTGTTCCGGTTTCCTCTCACACTCCAAAGATGTGCAGGTTAGGTGGATTGGTCATGCTAAATTGTTCTTAGTGTCCAGAAAAAAAAAGAGGGGTTATTGGGATAGCGTGGAAATGAGGGCTTAAGTGGGTCGGTGCAGACTTGATCGACCGAATGGCTTCCTTCTGCACTGTATGTTCTATGTTCTATACCTGCCCCACCGGTCATAGTAGGATTCCTGCCGTCCCAGCCAGGCCTCCCGCCTGGAGGCTCGTTGACGCCAGTGCTACTCGCGCCGGTTTTGACGCCGGCGTCAACACTTGGCCGAGATTTCGGAGAATCCCGGCCACCATTCTTGTAGTTCTCCGAGGCTATTGGTGGGGGGAGGGGAGGGAGAAGCAGGGGCTAAACTGCCGCAATACTCTCGACATTGTTTGACCAGCAATCTATATGATGTCCAAAAGGTGTTCTTTAATATATATTCTAGAGTTCTATTAACATAACCCAACATCTATTTGCTTCAGCTACAGCTTCCCGATATTAGGCCTGAACCTTTGGTGAATTGTGCACAAGGCCGCCATAATATTTTTTCTCTCTTGGTCTCTCCTAATATAGTTCCTAGGAAGTTATATGAGTATTCTATGTTGACCTGACCAACATGCAGGACATAACATTTACCCAAATGAAATGCTATTCACCAATAAATGGCCCACTTTGCGAATGCATCTAAATGTTTTTGGACATATCTTGTCAAAATGTTCAGAAAGTCTCGGAGGTCAAAGACCACCAAATCCCCCTCAGTCACTTTCCTAGTAACGTCTGAAAAATCAATTCCAGATTAATTAGGCATAACCTATGTTTTAGGAGCCATGTTGTTACTTTCTAATTGTCCCTCCCTTTCCCTGTGATCAGAGAAGATATTTCTTATGATTCCTCCCAGCATCTTCCTAATAATGGGTATCAGACTGTTAAGCCTGCAGATTCCGAGCACTGATTTGATTTCAGATGCTTCTATTTTCTTTCTCTCAGGTCGGTTTGTTCCCATGTTTATCTTATCCCCTCACTATGTGTCTTTCTCTTTACAGCTCACTATCTCACCCACTATATTTTTTTAGCTTATTCATTATTTATTTTGCTGTCCCTCTGAAATTTCTCTTTACCACTTTGAGTGCTTTTGTTTCTCCCAGTGTGTATGCTTCTGCTTTTTTCTCTTTGTATGATTATCATGATTTCCTCGTCAAGGTTGTTGAATGTGTTGTTGTCTCCCAAATGGGTTCCCATCTTTCCTGGAACTCCATTTTGAATTCCTAAAATCGGGTTTCCATCCCTGCCACATACACCAACTGCTCTTGCCAAAATTACAAATGAAATCTTATATAACTGTGACAAAGATAAACATTCCCTCCTTATCCTTGATGATCTGTCTGCAGCATGTGGGTGGCATGGTGGCACCGCCTCACAGCGCCAGGGACCCAAGTTCGGTTCCGGACTTGTGTGACTAGAGTTTGCACGTTCTACCTGTGTTAGCGTGGGTTTCCTCCAAGTGCTCCGGTTTCCTCCTACAGTCCAATTATATGCAAATTAGGTGGATTGTCCATGCTAAATTGCGCCTTAGTGTCAAATGATGAGTAGGTTGGGTGAGGTTACGGAGATAGGGCGGGATGTGGGCCTTGGGTGGGGTGCTCTTTCGGAGTGTCGGTGCAGACCCGATGGGCTGAATGGTCTCCTTCTGCACTGTATGGATTCTATGATAACCTTTCTATCAGATTTGACATGGCTAACCACACCATTCTCCTCCACTGCATCTCCACTATCGTCCAGCCAAGTGGGACTGCTTTCATGTGGTGCTATACCTACCTATTTAATCATAGTCAAAGAATCATTTGCAGTGGCTTTTCTTCCTGTACCTGCATTCTCAATTGTAATTGCTCCAACATTGGTGGCCAGGCCTTCAGTTGCCTGGACTCCAATCTCTGAAATTCCCTTTCTTTACCTCTCAGCCACTCAATCTTGCTTTTCTCCTTAAGCTGCTTCTTAAAACCTACCTCACAGACAAAGTTTTTGGTCGTCAGACTTAATATATCCTTATGTGGCTCAGTGTCATACTTCATTTTATAATGCTCCTCTGAAGCACCTTGGGATGTTTCATTATGTCAAAGGCACTACATCAGTATAACTTGTTGATGATAAACCTTATTTTAAGTAGCAATCCACCCAGACTCTGCCAAAGCATCCAAGATAACATGCAGAAAAGATTGAAAAATAAACAAAGGCTACGGGAGCACTGCTGCCTCATACCAGGGACCCAGGTTCAATTCCAGCCCTGGGCGACTGTGTGGAGTTTGCACATTCTCCCCGCGTCTGTGTGGGTTTCCTCCGAGTGCTCCGGTTTCCTCTTAAAGTCCAAAGATGTGCAGGTTAGGTGGATTGTCCATGCTAAATTGTGCCTTAGTGACCAAAAAAGGCTAGATGGGATTACTGGGGTGGGGGCGTGGGCCTAGGTGAGGTGCTCTTTCGGAGGGTTGGTGCAGATTCCATGGGCTGGGTGGTCTCCTGCAATGTAGGGATTCTATGATTCTACCAAATACTTGCACGACATACGTAATGTAAATATGATGCAGATTATCAACCAATCTATTTATTGAATGATACAATTCATAAAACTGTCATATAACAAAGTATTATTTTGGAACTTTATATATTCCATCATAAATACAGGTCTGCTGAACAGCTTCAAGTGGGAGACTGAGCCATTTAACCAAACGTCTAATATTCATAGATATGTAACTGACATGATTTTTCAAAAGCATCTTACAGATGTACAAAGCTTTCCTGTAGCATTTGAAGCGTTTTTTTTTGCCAGTTATGTCATCATCCAGTTTTAATATCTGCTTGTTTAAGCCTCGTGCGGTTATATTCTTTTAGCACAGCAACAGTGATATGACAAAAAAGAAACACCAATTAGATAGAAAATAATATTTTAGTTCGTATTCATCTTCAGAGGCCTCCACAGGCAACATGGGTGGGATTCTCCACCCCGCTGCATCCGTTTTCAGGTGCAGCATGCCCCCGCCGGAAGTGGGATCTTCTGACTCGGCAGCTGGCCATTGGAAATCTGCGGGCGTGAGTGCGCTGCCTGCGAAATGGAGGATCCTGCTGACGGAGAATCCAGCCCCATGTTTTTTACTCGCTGGATAACATGTTTGAGAAACTTGCTTGATGTTACTATGCAAATCTGGTATTCTGAATACATAGTATTTGTATTCCAAGCAAAACAACATTGCAAGTAATATAGAGGAAGGACATAATAGGCTGATGAATTAGGAGCGATTTTCTGAGAATTAATTAAATTGAGGATTAGTTTGTATGACACTCAAATACTTGAAACTATTGTTGGACGGAATGGTGGAAATGTTTTATTCTCTAGAATTGCCGTTGTCTGCATTATATGCACATGAACTTAACATGCTATTTCTAAATGGAATACTAATCTATATGTGCAACTGATGGAAATTAAACCAAGGCATACATTTTCCCTAGAACAGGCATTGGTATTTTAAACATTTAAAGAATGCTGCGTCTAATGATCTTAGTTGGAGCTAGATAATGGTGCAATAAAACAACATCTGCAGCAGTACTTCCTGTTCCTCAGGGCAGCACAATTACATATTGCAGCATTAAATGCCAAGGCTATTAAACAAGCACTGACAGCCAATAATCTTCCTTCTGAATGTCATCCTCTTTGCACCGCTAAACATATTTTCAAGTATCAATAATGATGGTGTGCGAGATCTTTAAATTATAGTGTGCACCATGCTTTTCAGTATTGTGGGGATTAACCATATTCCGATTAAAGGCGCTGGTTTAAGAAAAACTGAGAAGTGCAGCCCTTCCCCTACTGAATTTGAGCTGACCTACTTTCTGAAAAACAATTGCATACATATATTTTGATCATAAAATGCTATTCAGTGTTTGTTATGGAAAATACGGTGAAGCTACAGTTCAAGATAAAGCTGTTTGGTTTTAGACGTGTTACTTATTGAGAGATAATTATTTGTAACAACGCATTGAGAAAGCAGAGATTCTGCAAAATGTTCTGCATGTTTCAATCACCAAAGGATAACATGCAACAAAAGAAATTGTGTATTTGTCTCATTTTCATATTGTTAATTGAAGATCTGTTCTTATGAGTCAAAGGGGAATATAAAAAATTCTCCCACCCTTCCTCGCTCCACATATACTTAATTCAGTGCACCTGTGTAAATGATATGTTATTACTGATGAGCCATCAATTGCACGAGAGACGAGTTGCTTTACAAAAGTTAGGCTTTAATAAACTAGAACGTAGCCCTGCGGTTGTCTACAATAAAATGGACGACCACCGGGCGTTTGACTATTTATACCTCGGCGAGGAGGCGTGGTTAACTCAGCCTCTCGACCAATCGGAGAGCTGTCACATGATTGGTCTCAACCAATCGGTCGAGAGGCACATGACCGACCAGCGCCAATGGTAAGCCGGTGTTCTGCCCCAATGGCAGACAGCTATGCAAATCATATCACCACAATTACTACCATTTAAATTGATTTTCATCATTCTTTGAAGATTGGTTGATTTTTTTGCGAATTAAAAAAAAACTTTTGGTAACCCCAACAGAGCGATAAATACTATCAGTTGATAAGAAAGCTAGAGAACAAACATTTGCAAACCTGCACTTGATATTGCTTTTGTTTGCCAAACCCGAATGTCTGAATTGAACTGCCCATCCGATGAAGCAATTTCATAATGGAATAACCACTGGAGTCACACTGACTCTGAACACTTTGATGGAACAATTGGTGTGAAGCGAGGGTGTGTCATGGCCCTTTTGCTTTTCGGTATATTCTTCGCTGCCTTGCTTTCTGGGGTATTTGATGGAATATCCATCCAATTCATAGCAGATGGCAATCTCTTCAACCTGACTTGACTGAAATTCTCAATTAATGTATGATATATGATGATATGGGAATTATTGTTTGGCAATTATTGTGCCCTTGTAACAAACTGTGACCACGGTCTTCAATTGACCATGGACTGGTTTTCAAAAGTGCGTGATGACTATGGGCTAATGGTCCATCATCTCAAGAAAGACAGAGATGCTCCAACAACCACCAGTAATTTCTGGTTTTCCCCCATGACTGTAACAATCAATTGCATGATTTTGGAGGCTGTAGATAACGCGACCTATCTCAGAAATCTCCAGGAGTGTCTGCATTGACAGTGAGGTGGCAAATAGAATTGTCAAAGCAAGCTCAGTTTTACATGAGAAACTGTGGAGGAAATGAGTTATCAAGCAACAATAAAACTTGTTGTGTACGAAGCTATGAAAATAATACACTCTCCTATATTCCTGTGAGGCATGGATTGGCGTGGGGCCCGGTTTAGCTCAGTTGGTTAGACAGCTGGTTTGTGATGCAGAGCGAAGCCAGCAGCGTGGGTTCATTTCCTGTAATGGCTGAAGTTATTCATGAAGGCCTGTCTTCTCAACCTTGCCCCTCACCTGAGGTTTTGTGATCTTCAGGTTAAATCACCACCAGTCAGCTCTCCCCCTCAAAGGGGAAAGCAGCCTATGATCATCTGGGTCTGTGGTGACTTTACCTTACCTATACTCCAGACATAATAAATAGTTGCACAGGCTCCACATGAGATGCATTTGGAACATGATGAGCATGAAATCGGAGGACAAAGTCAAAGAGCAGAAATGTCTGGAATTGAAACATTCCTTATCAGAGCTCAGTTCAGATTGAGTGAATATGTACTAGATGCAACTGATAATAAAATCCCTAAAACAGTCATGTATTCACAACTTAAACTTGGACACCACCTGAGGGGTAGGCTGAGATTAAGATTCAAGGATTTCCTGGAGGCAAACATCAGGAAATGTGATCTATTCACCACAGACAAGGAGAAAAGTACGCAAGAAAGAAATACCTGGGGAGCAATCTCAAGTAGTGACTTTGTTTCCTTCGAACAGCAAAGAATAGAGGGAACTAAGGACAAAAGGTAGGCCGAAGACATTGTAGTCCCAACAAAATCAGTTCATCCTTGCCCATGTTGTAGAAAACCATGCAGGTTTGCAATCGGACTTCACAGTCACACAAGTACACACAATAGAGGACGCCACGCACACAAGAAACATCCATGTTCAATAATGAAAAAAAACCAACATGACATATGCAATTTTACATGTAAATCAAAACATACTCCTAAGGAGATAAAGAAATTCCAAGGCTATACAAGAAAATTAATGTCATTGAAACCTATTGTTCCAGCTATATAAGAAATTAATGTAATTGAAACCTATTGTTCCAGTGCCCACATTTTTCTCTTATAGAAACCCAGCTGTATTCTGAACCCTAAAATATTTCTCACTCCTCAGAACATTCTAAACCCTGCCATTCTAAATACATCAGGCAGGATGCTCCATCAGCCAAGGCCAAAATCATGACAGGTAATTGAGCGGGGAATCGGTTTTGATGGCAAAATCGTGACGGCGCCAGATTCACACCAAATCACAATTCTTCGGTGCGTCGACAGCAGCGTCAATGCGTCCCATCCACAGATACAGTAAAAACCGTTTGCGTATCATTAGTGGGCCTGACCCTGTATTCTCCGGGGCCACCGCGATTTTCCGGCCCCCACTGGGGGGAATTCCCATCGGCGAGGTTCACTTGTCCTTTCAAAAATCATGATACAGGCGCCGTGGCTGATGAGGGTGAGAGAGAGGATATGGAAAGTGTCCATTATCGCCAAAGTGTGCTGACAGTTGTGCCGCTAGCTGGGGGTGCCTTTGCCAGTGCGTGGGGGAGTAGCGGGAGTGGCCAGGAGTTGGGCTGTGGGGTCGAGGTGGACTGGCATGGAACACTGTTGCCACAGCCGACAAGGCAGCCATGCAGCTGCGCATGCCATTGACTGCCCACTGTGAACTTAGTGCCACAGGTCGTATGGGTGCCCTCCAGGCCATCCTGCTAGAGCCCCAGCTGGTCCCATCAACAGGATGGACGGCCTTCCATGCAACCAATGCAATCTTGTTTACTAGAATGAGTGTGTGGGGTGTGGAATGATATCATGCAGCTGCAGCTTGTCAACTCTCGAGTCTCAATCCCGACCCCGGTGAATCTGACACTGTTTTACTTAGAATTTACAATGCAGAAGGAAGCCATTTGGCCCATCGAGTCTGCACCAGCTCTTGCAAAGAGCACTCTTAAGCCCACACCTCCATCCTATCCCCGTAACCCAGCAACCCCAGCTAACCTTTTTTGGCACTAAGGGCAATTTATCATGGCCAATCCACCTAACCTGCACATCTTTGGACTGTGGGAGGAAACCGGAGCTCCCGGAGGAAACCCACGCACACACGGGGAGGATGTGCATACTCACGCAGACAGTGACTCAAGCCGAGAATTGAACCTGGGACCCTGGAGCTGTGAAGCAACTATGCTAACCACTGTGCTACCGTGCTGTCCATTGGAATCAATCATTGGAATCAATCATATTCCACGTGGCGCCAGTGCTAGCTCCACAACGGTCGCTGAATCGGTCCAGATGAGGCACCTGTTTTGCTGACGTAGAACTCGATGAATCCTGCCCCGGCATCAACATTTAGTCTCAGGAATGGAGAATCTGGCCAATCATTCTTTTAAGAAATAAACTCACGTTATTTTCCTTTCCTTGGCTTAACCACACCCGAGTTTCATTTTTTTACCTCTTAACCGATGTGCTTCAGCCTTGGCTCAGTGTAGAACTCTTGCGTCCAAATCAGAAGATCACAGGTTCTATTCCCATTCCAGGACCTGAATACATTGGGAGTAGTTTTCGCAGAACCCCCTTTTCCATCTTTACCCAGACTAACTTGCAAGTGGATGGGGTCTCTCTGTGCAACTATCGGGAAGACATTTAAATATTATAATAAGCAATTAAGTTTAGTTTTATGAGTAAGCCAGATGGGAGGGGTCTTTGATTATGCTGCCCTCTTATCCCAGGCAGCGGGAGGTGTAGATGGAGTCAGTGGATGGGAGGCAGGTTCGTGTGATGGACTGGGCTGTGTTCACGACTCTCCGAAGATTCTTATGGTCTTGGGCCGAGCAGTTGCCATACAGGCTGTGATGCAGCCAGATAGGATGCTTTCTATGGTACATCTGTAAAAGTTGGTAAGGGTTAATGTGGACATGCCGAATTTCCTTAGTTTCCTGAGGAAGTATAGATGCTGTTGTGCTTTTATGGTGGTAGCATCGACGTGAGTGGACCAGGACAGATTTTTGGTGCTGTGCACCCCTAGAAATTTGAAGCTGTTAACCATCTCCACCTCGGCCCCGTTGATGCTGACAGGGGTGTGCACAGTACTTTGCTTCCTGACGTCAATGACCAGCTCTTTAGTTTTGCTGGCATTGAGGGATAGATTGTTGTCATTGCACCATTCCACTGGGTTCTCTGTCTCCCTCCTATATTCTAACTCATCATCATTTGAAATCCGGCTCACAATGGTTGTGTCAGCAAACTTGTAGATGAAATCAAAATTTTCCACACAATCGTGTGTACAGGGAGTATAGTAGGGGGTTACGTACGCAGCCTTGCAGACAATTAATGCTCCTCAGCGTATTAAATGACTGTGGGGCTGCTGTATGCAACGGGCGCATTTCCCACTATGGGGACCTTTGACATACATAGAATCATGCGTGCCATTATAGGGCAAAATAGGTTAGAGTGTGTATTCTTCTGCCCAGCAGAAGCATCCCAAAAATCTAAGTTTTATATATATTTTTGTCCAAGGCCATTATTGCCTTTGACTTCCTCTCACCTAACTTGCTGCCATCTGGCTCTGGACTGCCTGATATTGCATTAGCCTGAATCCAGAAAGTCACTTCTCTATTCTATTTTAATGTGGTCCCAGCCTCACAATGGCTTTGGCCCATTTCTGCTGAAATTGGAATGGTTAATGTGCTCCACCAGTTGGTCGCACACTCTCTTCCTCATCCACAACCTTTGGGAGGGTTGGAGAAAACTCATAACAGGTTACCTGTCCATTTGCTGAGTCAAAAGAGGGTTATAATGAATTTGTATTAAAATTAGTGTGGAATACAACCTTTTAAAATTAGCAACTAACCAAAGCAGCAATACATCACTTTGGAGAGGCAATTTTACACTGTGAATGATTACAAGTGACGGTCCCTGAAACATCCTGTCACGGGGTTAGGAAAACACCGACACAACTGAAAGGTTGACTGATTCAAAAGAACAAACTCAAAAAGAAATAAATACAAAAAGTCGGGATTGAGAGGATTATTTGAAATAAACATAGAATGATTGGTGATTGATCTGCAATGGAATTAAAACATCTAAGCTACAGTGTACAGATTATTGGCTGAGGATTTTTGTTACATTTTAGGTTTCAAAGCATGGACACAATCCCTAACTCTCTGTTCCTCCGCACAATTTTTTGATGAAACAATATTTGAAGTAACATCATTCATTCTTTAAGCTGTTACATTACATTTTAATGGCTCAGATATAAACAATTTACCACACCTCGCAATGTTTCAACGACCACTTTTAATACCCAAAGTTTTTTTTATTTCTTTATGGGATGTGAGCATCACTGACATTAATTGCCCAGCATTTATTACCCATCCTTAATTGCCCTTGAGAAGAGCAACTTCTAGATGATGTACGGGTACCCAATTCATGAAATTCAGAACTAATGGGATTTTGTGGGATTGGTTCAAATTTTCTACAATCCCTTGAATTTTAAATATTGGAACGACCCAAAATAAAGTAAAAAATGAGGGGCAAGATCTACCAGTGGGTTGCGCCCAAAAGGCAGCGCAGTGCGGCCAGTAGGTGCTGGGAGATCCCTCTTCTAGGATCTACCTGGCTCGCCAAGCCTCACAAGATCTAATGCAATCTCGTGTGGCCGTCGCGATGTGAATTCAGCTAGTCTCACTCTAATATGATTTCCCGAGATCTAACCAAGTCATCCGATCGAACACTTTCGCCTTGGAGACCTCAGGCAAGTGCCGCTCAGGGCTGGTCTCCGCAAATGGAAACCAGGTGAAATGGCACCAGTGGGGGTCTCCTGGGTGATTGAAGGTACCCAGCTGCTTGCCCCCTGGGCAGGGTAACATCTGGCGGTGCCATCCAGGCACTGCCAAGGTGCCCAGGTGGCACTGCTAACTGGAAGGGGCACTGCCAGAATGACAGGTAGCACTGATAAGGTGCCAAACTGGTGTTTTTGTGGGACGGGGATTGGGCCTAGGGGTGCCCTGCATGGATGTGGGGGTGGCCAAGGACCCCCTTATAGGGGGTTTGAGGGTTGTGTTGGGAGGGGGAGGAGGAGGGGGGGGGGCGGGGTGGTCAGGAGATAAATGGCATCCCAATATCTCCCTGAAGTGTCGAGTTCCGGCGAGCGGACCTCCTTCGTGCAGAATATGGGACTAAGTGCAGCCTCGGCTGCCCATTCCCTGCTGTGGCTATCAATCTACCTGAATGGTTATTCAATAACATGGTGTTTCTCGCCGGTCCGAGTGTCAGGATACACCCAGCTAATCGTGCGCAATGTGACTCTGTTCCCACTTGGGTAGATCACACCGTGATCCTTTCTGTGACGATGGTTTATTATCCCTTGTCTCTGCACCTTTTGACACCATCAAAATGCTTTCATTCCAAATCAGTGGGATTGCAGTTATGTATTTCTGCTTTTATATATCTGATCGCTGTGAAAATGCCTCCAGTAATTGCTTTTCTTCCTAACCCACATTGTTCCCCCTGCTCACATCCAACGAGTCCAAGAATCTATCCTTGGCCTCTACCTCTTTACTTACATCATCCAAAGAAATGTACAGGGTGGGATTCATGCAGCCCATGCCAGGCCGGAGAATCGTCGGGCCAGCACGAATCGCGCAACGATGCCAGACGACGGCGATTCTCCGCCCGGGATGGGCTGAGAGGCCGCAAAAGAAATCCGAGTCCCTCGATCGCTGTCCACATGTAGCCTTACCCGGCGGGACCTCGGCATGCATCAATCCGGGGGTGGTCAGGTGGGGGGTCTGACCCCGGGGGGGGGGGGGGGGGGGGCTCCACTGTGACCTGGCCCACGATCAGGGCCTACCGATCGGCGGGCCGGCCTTTCAGGCTGCGGACCTCTTTTGTTCCGCGTCAGCCCCTGTAGCCCTGTGGCATGTTGCGTCGGGGACAGTGCACAGAAGGGAGCCACTGCACATGTGCGCATTTGTGCCAGCTGCAGCGCGCATGCGCAGACCCACAGCGCCAATTTGATGCCGGTATCTACAGCTGGAGTGGCGTGGGTCGCTCCAGCGCCGCGTTGGCCTACTGAGGGGCTCTGAATCACTGCTCCTGAGGACCTGTTGACACCGTCGTGAAACGCGATGGTGTTTACAACGGCGTCAACACTTAGCCTCAGGATCAGAGAACCCGCCCCACGATGTTTATCTCTCTTCCACCTTTTCAACTCCTCCACTGCCTGTGTTAGCAAGATGCCACAATTTCCCACAGCATAAAATTAGCAGACTAACACATAAGACATAACTCCTTATTCACACCCTTATAATCTGAAATTCAACTCCCGTAATTCTCTCCTGGCCATTATTGTGATCCTGAACCAGACCCCAACAGTATGTAGGATACTGGACAGATACCCCATTATTTTATTTTCCTTTTGTAAGACTGTGAGGAAAGATACCTAGCTTCAGGAGTGATTTCACAAAGAAATAGGGATATGGCATATTAAAATTAACTTTATTACTAACACAGTATTAAAATATCTTTAACATCACACCAGAAAATAGCTTAACAGTTACCCCTTAAACAATGCTAATCGATGCAGTGAACACAGCAACCCTTAACTGCTATCTTTATTCCCATGCAAAAAGCAAAAAAACGAATCTCAGCTCTTATTCCACTGTTAAAATACAATTACCATCAGGAATACCTGCTTAACACAGGAAGACCTGCTGTCTTGACACTACTTTGGGAGAAAAAGATCTTTTGACATATAAAAAAAAAAGTCCTGAATCCTGTCAGAGCCATGCAGGAACACTGGTTACATTTCTTCAGAAGTTGCTCTAGCTTGTTTAGACTCACCTTCTAATAACCCTCTTCTGAACTGCTTGAAAATAAACTGCTAATCTAGCTACAGACATATATTTTAACTGAACTGAGATGGTTGACTTCTGCTCACATCTCCAACTAACACTCAACTAACACTACTGTTTTGCAAAATGCCTAAAACCTTAGCTCCTCCCAGTATTTACATAATTTTACCAAGCTGAAATCTAATTAACTCCACAGGGAATCCCCTTAATCCAAACAACATTTCATTAACCCAAGCTTTTTACAATGCTTTAATTGCACCCCTGGCTCCCAAAATCTTTCAACCCAGGATTCTTTAAAAGCTCTACTAACCCAGGCTTTTAACCCTTTCTGCACCAAATTCTATAATACAATGTAACTGAAATGTCCTTCCCCATATCCCAGCCAAACTCTGTTGACCATTCCCACTTCCTTCGATGAGGCCCTCTAACTCTCCATTTTTGTATTTTCTTTAAGATGCACTTTAAATTCCATCTCCTTGCTCATCGGTCCAGATATGATCTTGTTTGGCATGGCTGCCATGGTTATCCATTAAATGTCTGTGATGCATTTTTGGTTTTCTTTGACATTAAAGATTCAATGAAAGTATTCAAAAAAATTCCAGTGTTTTCACCTTCCTTTCTCCTCATTGGAATTCAATGATGTCTATTTACTAGAATGTTTATTCTGTGTGAAGAAAACTTAGTGAGTTAGTCCTAAATGTGCCTTTTTCTGGTTTGAACCTAGGTTCTTTTGTATTACCCCCAATTTGGATTTAAATAATTCTGTCTCGCCATTTATTATCTTAATCATCTCAGTGAGATCACCCCTGTATTTGAAAAATCTAAAGTTAAAGAGTCAGGTTCACGGCCCCTAACAGGAGTCATGAGCGTTAGTGTAAAGGCTAAGTTTAAAAGGTTCTCCTTTACCTCTGTGCTGAGGTGTGCCTACGCAGGCACCCTCTATGTCCCCACATGCCCTCGATACCAAGCTCCGCCCTTCCACCCAACCCCTCAGGCCCTCCCCGTCCATCCCCTCAGGCTCTGAGGCTCCAGAGCTGCCAGCCCTCTGTTTGGGGCAGCAGCTGTGAGAGGCAGGCTGGCAACATAATTGAGATAAAGGTGCTGGAGGCAATCTCTAACTGGCCACCAACAGTAAAATTCTACTGACAGTCCTGCTGCCCATCCACACAGGCTTGGGGCACACAGTTGGTCCTGGTGGCAGGACAACCAGGGTTTACTTAAAAATCGAGCCCAAAGTGTTCCAGAATGAAGATAATAGGGGTGATTCCCCCAAAAGGGAACAAAGTCCCCTACAGAGCCCGTTTATCCTCATATTTCCCAGCGCTCGCAGTGCCAAGAAACACATGGCTATTCAACGTGGCTCAGCATTGTATGAGGGGCCTGAACGGGGAATGATCAGCGGAGGCCTCACAAAGACACGGTTTGTATAGTGGGCAGCTCCACTTGTCGGAATTCTCCAGTACAGCTCCGAGGCCCCCGAAAGGATCCTCAACGACCCCTCACTCCAGCCTGTATGTACTGTGGGAGGGTCTGGGAGGGTCGCCCCCTCTTCCCCACCCACCCCCCGCCCCTCCCCCCTCGAAACCTCCCAACACTACCAGGGTGTCCAGGTGGGGGGACCAGTGCTGAATGACGCTGGCCAGTGGTCTCTGAGGTGAAGGGGATGAATCCCAAAGCCTCAGGAACCTCGAGAATCTGCACATTAAAGTGAGGCAAACTGCCTCGCTCTAATATGGAGATTTGCCAAAAAGTGACCATTTACATTACAATGTCTCGCGAGATCGTGTTGAATCTTCCAAGGCGTGCGAGCCGGGTACATCCCGGGATTGGGGTCTCCCGGCTTTCATCGCCTACGCTGCTTTTCTGGCGCAGCGTGGCCGTTCATAGAATCATAGAATTTACAGTGCAGAAGGCGGCCATTCGGCCCATCGAGTCTGCACCAGCCCTTTGGAAAGAGCACCCTACTTAAGCCCATGTCTCCACCATATCCCTGTAACTCAGAAACCCTACCTAACCTTTTGGACACTAAGGGGCAATTTAGCATGGCCAATCCACCTAACCATCACATCTTTGGACTGTGGGAGGAAACTGGAGCACCCGGAGGAAACCCACCCAGACACGGGGAGAACGTGCAGACTCCACACAGACAGTTATCTATTGGATTGTGCCCAATGGTTTGTGTGTGCTGCAAAGTCAGTTCAGCCTGGATGCCTCGCTCTTATTCCTCATACAGCATTAAGAAATGTCAGAAATAAATTCAAGTAACCCCTGAAGTATTTACTCAAGTCACAAAGTGACATTTAAAAGTGACATTATAAAAATTTAAATATCAAATGTTCATGGCAAACGAAAGGGAAACTGCAGTGGCAAAGACATCAACACATGTCTGAAAAGTTAAATTTAGCACTGTCATATTGTAGCCAATGTGGATAGCACTGTGGCTTCACAGTGCCAGGATCCCAGGTTCGATTCCCCGCTGGGTCACTGTCTGTGCGGAGTCTGCACGTCCTCCCCGTGTCTGTGTTGGTTTCCACCGGGTGATCCGGTTTCCTCCCACAGTCCAAAGACATTCAGGTTAGGTGGATTGGCCATGCTAAATTGCCCTTCGTGATCAAAAAAAGGTTAGGTGGGGTTATTGGGTTACGTGGATAGGGTGGAAGTGAGGGCTTAAGTGGGTCGGTGCAGACTCGATGGGCCGAATGGTCTTCTGCTTTTTGCAAAGTCATCCATTAAAATTTATATTGACACATTACAGAAATCATGCAGAGCTGGAGGATTATTAATTTAAAGTAAATAATTGGTTTCTGAGGAAACATTTCTTTACGTGTTCTACAGTATTCACTTAGTGACCAGTTTATCTATGAGCCATCCCAACCCAGACTTAATGGTGGCAGAGTAAGGAGGCTCCCCATCTTGCACCTTATGATTAATTGCACTCTCCTCCGAGTCCAATGTACCAGGGGAGGGCATTAAAATCTGCCTCTTCCCCCTCCATGTTAAATGCCACACATGTAATTAGCTAATAATGTGATAAAAACAGTGAGGCAAGATTCCACTCCTTCACTGGTCAGCCCAAGATTTCCTATCAACATATTTTAACAAATGAAAAATCATAGGCTGCTGATCATACAAGTAGAATTTCTACCCTAATGTCTAGCATATATTTTCTGGCCAACGCATATTAACATTACAAGTGAAATTTCCATGTCAGATTTAAAAGGAGTCATTTAACAAAGAGCTGAACTCTGATTGTACAAAGTGCTCAATTCATTTAAAGCACGTCAAATGACATAAGAAGTAAAAGACTGAATTTCCTAGGACAATCTCCCATAATGGGCACGATCTAAAGAAAAGGGGCAGGATTCTCTGATCCTGAGGCTAAATGTTGACGCCATCGTAAACACTGTCGCGTTTCACGACGGCGTCAACTTGCCCCCAGGAGTAGCGATTACGAGCCCTTCAGGAGGCCAGCATGGTACTGGGGCGAACCACACCGCTCCAGCTGCCGATACCAGCCTCAAATGTGCGGCGTGCGTCTGTGCATGCACGCCGCGACCGGCACGAATGCGAGCATGCGCACCGCGACCAGCACGAATGCGAGCATGCGCACTGCAACCAGCGCGGCAGTGGCTTCCTTCTCCACGCTGGCCCCAACACAACATGGCGTAGGTTCTATCGGGGCCGGGGCGGAGCATAAGAGGCCCTCAGCCCGAGAGGCTGGCCCGCCGATCGGTAGGCCCCAATCACGAGCCAGGCCACAGCGGAGGCCCCCCCAGGGTCGGACCCCCGCCTCCCCCCCCCCCATCAGACCGCCCCAGAAGGATGCACGCCGAAGTCCCGTCGGGTAAGACCACACATGGATGGCGCCGGTGGGACTTGGATTTTTTTAGCGGCCATTCGGCCCATCCCGGGCGGAGAATCGCCAGGGGGGACGCATTGAGCATCCCCCGACCAGCACGCACCAAACCTGCCGGCGCCGATTCTCCATTCACCGGTGTCAGGGCGGCGTCGGACAATTTGCGCCCGGCCCGGCAATTCTCCAGCCCGGCGATTCTCCGGCCCGGCATGGTCTGAGAGAATCCCGCCCAAGGTTTTGAAGTGTGGCGGAGAGCAGGAAATGCTGGGTGTTGCCTGACAGCCGACCTGGCGAGGGCATCACCGGTACCTAATGTTAATTAGGGCACTTAATGATGCCCACAGGCTTCATGCTGCAAATGATTCTCCCGCCAGCTGATTCACCGGGACCACGCCTGGATCACTTAAACAGGTCCTGCAGAGCAAACCCCAGACCGCACGCAGCCTTGCCACTCCGCAGACCAGGTTCACGATTCGGGATGTTGACCTGGTCAGACTGATGAACGTAGTCAATTCTAGATGGGATACCCTGTTCCCCCGAGGGACTCGGAGGGTCAGCCACAGGGCAGCCAGTGTCGTTTGGGAGGCAGTGGCAGCCGTTGTCAGCTCGAGGAGTGTCACTAGGAGGACTGCTACCCAGTGCCACAAGAAGATGAATGACCTCCACCGGGCCACACAGGTAATTGGCATCGGTCCTCTAGCACCAGTCCCGCCTGCTACCCCCAGAGACTCCCCACCCCACCCCTGCGCCTAGCACTGCCCACCCAGCCCAATACTGCAATGTTCCCCAGCATCTTGGCATCCACATCACATCACACCCCACATGCCCAGTAGTGATGCACCTGCCTGACCCCAACCATGCCCCCCCAACCTTCAATGTGTGAAGCGTGTGGCTCACAATATCTCCTCTGCGACCACCGCAGGAGTAGTTAGCCCCCAATAGATGGGAAAGGGCCCAGACGTGTTGCGGGATGCCAGATCTCAGGGTCCTCACCCCCTACGAGGAATGGGCCCTAGAGGTTGTGGGGGTGGCTGAGGACAGATCGGTCAATTGGCCAATGCCACAGAGGTGAATATCCACCAGCTCCACCCAGATTATCTGTCACATGTGAGTTGTTCATGCCAGGATGATGATCCTTCACTCCGACTGACCACACATGTCCATTCTCCCGCTGGATCTCTATCCAATGGCACCAGCCCATCCAGGGTGGCCCATGTGCCCCCATGACACCCATTAGAACACCTTGGAAGAGAGCTCCGACGATGCCACCATCGATATGTCACAGCTCTCATCTCCGCCCTCCACCAGCGCAGAGACACACACCTAGGTGGGCGAAAGTAGTGGACAAGCCTCTGGGGCACATTCTCGTGAGCACCACACAGTTACAGAGGCACATCAGGTGCAGCAGGAACGTCCAGGGGAGTCAGCAGTTGGAGGTCTGCTGGATCCACAACCTACAGAGCCTCTGGACCAGGCTATCCTGGAGCAATTGCAATCAGTAAGGGTTGGCCATGAGATTCAGAGGGGGATGTCAGCGACACTCCAGCAGGTCCATAGCTGATTGGAGGAGTTCCAAAGGCTTCGGACGCAGGGGGCTGGATTCTCCGGTCGCCGAAACCGTATTCGGCGATCAGCCGGAGAATCACAGTTCCAGACCAAATCATGGGCAGCGCCACTTTCGCGTCCCTCCATCCCCTCCAAAGCATTGTATCGACAGCCTCAGGACATTGCCTGAGGCCCACACCTCAATGCTCCGCCCCCGAACAGCCGAGTTCTCGACAGCGTATGTCTCTCATGGTCCCATCCTTCGGGAACTCGGCATGGCGGCTGCGGACTCAGTCCAGCGCCGCCACAGTCGGGGGAGGGCTGATCCGTGGGCAGGGGGGACATTATCAGGGGCTGGGGGCACTGTGGGGGGGTGGGGGGGGGGGGGGGGGTCCTGGGCACGCAAGCCGGCCAAAGAGGGGCACTATTTCACGAGCCGTGTCTACGAGCGGCCGCCGCCCTGCGCATGCGTGGCCACGGGCCCGGCAATACTCCGGGCCATATCGGCAGCTAGAGCTGGGTGCTCTACTCTGCCGACATGCTAGCCCCCAGCCAAACGGAGGATCGGTGGCCGTTTTACACCATTTTTCAGGCGTAGAACGCCACCGTTCCCATGCCGGCACGGGGACATAGCCTCAAAATTGTCGAATCGAGCCCAGAAGATTTCCCCGACAATGTGTGGCACGAGGCCAACACTGCTAGGGTGGCGACTGCAGTGGATTGCCTGGAGCACGACATTGGCAGCATGAGTAGTGGTGTCAAAGGTGTTGCTTAGTCAGTGATGACCATGGCTGAGTGCCTCGACACCATGTCCAAGTCACTGGGGGACATGTCCCTAATGCAGCTGAACCTTTCCGAAGCGCTGCGGAGCATGTCCCAGTCTCAGGTTGGCTTTGCCGAGGCACTGCGGTGCATGGCCTGGATGCTGAGGAACATCTCGCAGTTTCAGGTAGACCTTTACCCGGGTGCTGCGAAGCATGTGCCAGTCTCAAGTGGACATTGCTGAGGCACTGCACAGCATGTCCCAGATGTAGGTGGACATTGGCGAGACACTGCAGAGCACGGTCCGTTCACAGAGGGGCATTGCTGAGGGCATCAACAACCATGGTGCAGACAATGGGGAGCCACCAGGCCTGGCAGTCGAGTGATGCAGGGGCATCTGGAGCTCAATCCAGCTGCCCCTCCATCCTGAGGTGACCCCCAAGGGCCCTAGGGGCACCAATTGGGAGGAGGAATCCCTGGAGACAGGTCCAGAGCCTCCTATGGGGTGGCGATGGCAGTCATCAGCTATCCTGCATCCACCAGCGCCCCCCCGACAATAGCATGTCTCGGGGTCAGCCTGCGGAGCAGGGTGGCACGGCAAGGCATGTACCATTGCCAAGTCGGCCGGGGCCCTCCAGACCCAGGCACTCCGGAGGATGCTCACCAGTGACATCAAAGGCCAGGGGACTTGGTAAGCAGCAGACTGCCCCGAACTCTGATGTGCATCCTGGGAAATTACCTAGACATAGAGGCATAGCACGGAGCGTTAAGCAGATACAGGATTACTGAGAGTACTGGGGTGAAGGGAGGGCACCATTGGAACGAGGGACAGTTGGGGTCACAATTGCCCTCCCCCAGTCGCCATCTGTCTTTCCCGGATCCCGCCCCCCTGGGCTCCCCCTCTCCAAGGTTTACCATGTGCAGGTGATGGGTGTGAGTGCGCACTCAGCAGACAGGCAGGAGTCAGACTATGGCACAGACTGAGGAGCACCAGAGCTCAGCTCACAGCGTCACTTTCCAGCCGCTGACAGTGCCGACAGAGGCCTATCACCCTGGAGTGATGTAACACAAGCCTTGGGAGGGTGGAACAGGGCGATTGGCGGTGGAGGGGGTAGGGGTAATGGAATGGTCGGGAGGGGGAAGGGAGAGGATAGTGTCAGGCAGACCGTTTAGGGAGGGGGACACTAGTTTCTGGGGGGACAATTGGTTGGAAGGGGAGAGGGGGAGAGAAGATGGATGAAGCCATGTCCTATGAGGAGCGGGTGAGGGTGAGGGCTTCTCTAATCCTCCTGGCATGCCATACCCTTGCCACCACCTGTCTTCCACCCTCGGGTTGGTCCCATGGATCCCACCGGGCCTGTCCTCTAGCCTTTCCTGGTCTGGCTCCCCCTCAGAGGTGGCTGCATGTTCCTCCTCCTCCTCCACTTCCAGCACATCGACCCGCTTCTGTGCCAGGTTGTGGATGGCACAGCAGACTATGACAAAACAATCGACCCTGCAGGAGGTGTTCTGCAGTGCATCACTAGGGCAATCAGGCATTGGACCGCATTTTAAGCAGCCCAATGCACTGTTCAATGACAGCCTGGGTGGCCACATGGGCCTTGTTGTATCGGGTCTCTGCATTGGTCTCTGGCCTCCTTATTGGCATCATTAGCGAGGTCCTAAGTGGGCACCGCTTATCCCCCAGCAGCCAACCGGTCCTCCTGGGGTGTCCCTTGAAGATGCCGGGGATCTCCGACTGCCCTAGGATACAGCTGTCGTGCATTACTCCCGGGAAGGGTGTACACATATGCATGATCTTGAGGTGGTGGCCTCGCACAAGTTGGATGTTCAGGGAGTGGAATTCCTTCCTCTTGAAGAAAAACATTCGATGACTGCCCGGTGCATGCCATCTATTACCCCCTGGACCTGGGGCATCCCAGCGATGGTGGAGAATTCTCCTGTCCGGGCATTTTAATGGGTTTGGTACAGGTCAATGTTTATGTAGTCAGCTTCCCAGGCAAACCTGAGGGTTGTTGGTTGGGATATGTTGCACAAGTCCCTGCTCGAGCCCTGGAATGATCCTGAGGTGTAGAGGCTATATGTGAACCATGCCGGCAGGATTCAGCAGAACTCGGCAGGCACTTGGCCCATCGAGCACGGAGAATCGCCGCGGGGGGCGCTTTCGACGGGCCCCACAGCGATAGCGCGGGTGCGATTGGAAGCGATTCTCTGGTCACCGGAGAATCGGCGGCCCGGCATTGGAGCGGCGTGGTGGGACTCACGCCGCCCCGGCGGTTCTCCGACCCGGCACGGGCTGGAGAATCCCAGCCATGATATTTGAAGATGCAGTCACTCACCTTGACCAACCTTATAAATTCATCGAACCTTTTGCAGCACTGCAACTAGGACCTTGGGGCTAAATTGCTGGCCGAGACTGTGAGAGCCAAACTGCTTCTTCGTGTCTGTCTGGAGGCCCTTGTGGTCCAAAATAAAGAAAGGCCTCTTTACTCCTGTCACGCTCAGCAATAAGGCCTCTAGTACTGCCTCAGACAACATTGGAGCATTCAGTTGCCCTGTTACACCATTCTTGCTGTTTGAACACTCTTTCCAAATCACTTCCAACGTCTACTGCAGCCAGAATGCACCGCTGCTTTAAGGGGCGATAGCTGCATGTTACAATTAGGGTCTTGAGCAAACAATGCAAAGTTGCCTGCATTAGAAGGAATAGGTGTTGGTTAATTATAAAGTGCAGACCTCACACCATGTGCGGTGTTAATCAATTTTGCCCCTTCAGAAAGCAGCCATGTTCCATGTACTCTGCGGCCAATAACAGCAGTAATTTAAATGCCCCATTAAAAAAATGCATATTAATTTTTTACCACCCTCAAAACATTTTTTAAAAATAAATTGGGTTGTGGGGGCGAAACCCACGCAAACACAGGGAGAATGTGCACACCAGTCCAAAGATGTGCGGGTTAGGTGGATTGGCCAGGCTAAATTGCCCTTAGTGTCCTAAAAAATAAGGTTAATGGGGGTTGTTGGGTTACTGGTATAGGGTGGATACGTGGGCTTGAGTGGGGTGATCATTGCTCGGCACAACATTGAGGGCCGAAGGGCCTGTTCTGTGCTGTACTGTTCTAATTCTAATTCTAACCCTCAAAACATATCGAGGCTTCAAGCATTTGTTCAGACCGCTACAATTTAGCTATTAAATATTAAAGACATGCCAAGAGATAAAACTGGGCACAACGTGACAGGCAAGTTTCATGATAATCAACACATATGACATAAGATTAATGTTGTAATGTTGTATTTTTTGTACTTCGCTATATTTATTCAGTAATTGTTTTTCTAATGAAACAATTTCATTGTTTAAATTATGATAATTAATGGAATATTTAAAACTTGGTGTCGACATAAAAGTAAAACATGTGTTAATGTGAAGTTGAGGCTGCTCCATTGTACTCCCAGTCTATTACACAAAGACAAATTCACCAGAAGGTGTCTCATGGTACAAATACCTGGCTTCCATTTCCTGCACCAGCCATATCTGTGGCCTGTGAGCTTGTCGCCGCAATCAGTCCAGAATTATGAAGTCTTCGGCTTTGAGCTTGTGCCGACTTCAAATAATGTTGACACAACCCAGATGTTTTGAAAAGGATCTCCACTCAGCAAAGAGAGACTTTCATCCTGATAGCCGTGCGAGCAAAAACTAGGGGCGGGATTCTCCAATAATATGTCCCCACTCCAGCGTCAAAATGCAGGGGTTTCCCTCTGGACATTCCTGAAGTCCTCGCAGCTCTGTCTGCCGATATGGGGCTCTGCACTTCCGGTCAGGAGTCTGCGCATGCGCACGGCGATGGCCTTCAGAGGCCACCCCGTGCGACATGGCTGACTCAGACTGTGGACCGACCCCGAAAATATAGGCCCCCACCCCCCCCCCCGAGATCGCACGTGCCCGCAGATCGGTGGCCCCGATCGCTAGCCTGGCCATCCGTGAGGCGCCTCTTGGTGAAGGATCCCCCTATCTTCCACCAGGGCGGCGCCTGTCAATGGCCCCCTACCTGCGCTGCATAGACGACGCACGTGTGTTTCACGGCGATTCTCCGGGGTCCAGAGAATCGTGGGAGCGGCGTCGGACCAGATTTTGGGGTTGGCGCCCATTCTCCGCCCCCGCGCGATTGCGATTTCGGCATGGAGGCTTGGAGAATGCCGTCCTAGATCTCCACAGTGAGATGTTTCCCAAACCACTGTGCCATTTTTAAATGATTGCAGAATTAAATTAATTATCTTGAGAAAGGTATTTTTTATGTTAGTGATTGAAAAAAATACATCCAACCTCAGTAAAATTAATTTAGTTTACATGGTTTGTGCTGCTTAATTTATTTTTAAATTGGGTGTAGATTTCAGGTCACAGTTAATTATTTTTCTATGGAGGCCTTCACATTGTATTAAGTACACATATATATGTCCATTTGACTTGGAGTATTGACACGGGGAAATGTATGTCTGCTGCTGAATGAATCCGCACAATCAATAGTGGCAATTTCAACTTCTGAGGTGCCATAACCTACTGGAAGACATGAACTAAATCAATGTAGGCACACCAATGCAGGAAATGTTAAGAAGAGACAACTCCGATAGTGTTGAATTATATTTTGTGCTTATTTGGGAAAAATACGAGCCAATTGTTCATACAATTTTGGAAGCAATCGATAATTTTTCTTTCTTTACATCTTAGGGGGCGTATCAGGAATACGAACCAGAGGCATGAAGCACAATGGGACCAACAAGATATAAAAAGATTTGCATAACATGATTATTGTAATCGTCTTCAATTGATCCAATGATTCTTAACTTTTGTTATTTTGTTATACCGTGGAAAAGAGCCCTTTGTTAGCCGTACTGGTGTTATACAATTTTACCGGCCATGGCTCATTTCACTGAATCCCTCCTACTTTGATGAGACCTCGACTTTGTAGAGATGGCATTGTTTTCAAACTGTTTCTATGTGTGATTTTGTGTTTTGAACAAAGGACCAATGTTACTGCAAACTTCAAGTTTGAACTTTAAGTTAGATAGCTGTCTAGCTGTACATTGCTTGTATGTGACTAGGTGTTTCATATTGACTGACTTTTTATACATTGTCTTACTTCAATGTTGTTTGTTGTAACCATCACATCAGAACGGAGTAAACTGTTTAATATCCAGAATTGTGGCACAAGAGTGTCCAGGTGAGTCCCAATTCAAGCAAATTGAACATGGGCATGTCTTTATGCTGAGAAGAATGATTACCTGTAAATAAAGTGCTGGAACCACAATTAATTAGTTTCTGTAATGTTTCTAGACCTGTACAAAGAAACAAAAGGAAAACTGCACATCAAGCCACTTAATGTTTTACACTTCTAAATTGGATGAATTGCTTAACATTTGCTGCATTATTTGCAATAACAGTGAGAATTAACAGATCTCACAAGTCAAATGTTAAACTAATGGTAATTTTCTGGTGCAAAATGTTTGTTCAATTAATGAAAGTAATTACTTTCCATCAGTGATAAGATTCTGGTAAAAACAAACAGCCTTCACTAATTAAATGCAGCAATGTACAGAGGGAGAAAGTCCAACAACTAAATGGACACATCTCATCCCAGATTTATCTTATATTATTAACATGAACCAAGCTGTGAATTTTACTGGTGCTATTGTTGACTGATATGGAACATAAATGTAACTTTGCAAAGGTTCTTTGTTTCAGTTATGTGCCACTCACTGCAGTACAAAAAGAGCAGTGTTTTGTGAATATTCAGACTTGCAAAGACTCTTTGTTATACTTTCTGTGATGCAACTCCCAATCCCTCACTGCAACTTTAGCGGCAAATTGGCAAAAAGTTCATACAGAGAACACGTAAACTGAGGAAGGTTGGAGTACCCCTGCTGAAATTCTACCCCCTTGAAGTAAGAGGTTTCAGTGCAATCGTAGAATCATAGAATTTCTAAAGTGCAGAAAAGGCCATTCGGCATATCATGTCTGCACTGACCCCCTGGGCTGGATTCCTCCACCCCGCCTGTGTACAATTGCCACAGGTGGGACGCGGGCCATGTAAAGGTCCATTGACATCGAATTTCCGGTTGCTGGGTGGGTGGAGAATCCCACCCTCTGAAAGAGCGCCCTACCTAGGGCTACACTCCTACCCTACCTCCACCTCACCTTTGGACACTCAGGGGCAATTTAGAATGGCCAGTCCATCTAAGATGCACATCTTTGGACCGTGGGAGGAAACTGGAACTCCCAGGGAAACCCCAAGCAGACATTGAGAGAATGTACAAACTCCACACAGTCACCCAAGGGCACCTGGGCACCCTGATAGTGCCAGCCTTGCATCTTGCTGGTGTCAAGGTGTGCAGGTGGCATTGCCAGCTGGCACAGGCAGTGCCAGGTTGGCACTGGCAAGGTGCCAAGCTGGCATTTTTGTCATGTGCATGGTCGGGCCAGGGTGCCCTTTGTGGGTGTTCGGGATGTGTGGGGAAGAGGCGGGGATTCCCTAGCTACACTGGGAAGTTCCAGCCATCAGAGCTCCACTGTGTACAAAATGGGGCTATGTGCGGCCATGGCTGCACATTCCCCGTTTAGGCCCCTTATTCAACTGATTCAAATTTTTGGTAAATCAGTATATTAGAGTGAGCAGCTAGTCTCATTTCCTGCACTTGAGTACTTGCGAATCGAGATGCCATTTTTAAAGCCACCTTGATCTTTCGACCCCCCCCTCCCCCCCTCAGCCAACACACAGCGGTTTTCACACCCTTCCATTGCACCCAACTTACCTCTTATGGGGTCCTAAAATCGCCCTCTTCACCCTGGCATGGAAAACATGGCACTGCCAGCCTGGTATCCTGGCAATATTCCTGCCAAGCTGGCAGTGCCACTCGGGCATCCTGGTTGTGCCAGGGTGGCACTTCCAGGGTGTTCAGGTGGCAGTACCAAGATGCCAGGCTGGCAGTGTCAAGGTTCCTGGGTGTCAGCGGCAGTGCCCAGAGCCCAACCACCCGGGGGTCTCCAATGGCCTGGGCGACCCCCCATGTGCATTAGACCTGGTCCATAATTGTGTGGACCAGTACTACCCTAGCGTGGTCACCCAGGCGAAGCCATTCCGTCCCGGACGCCTGGGGAATCTAGGCTCATTTAAATATGCTAATCTAGATCTCACCCAGTAATTGGCATCACATCATTCATTCACATTAGGTAGTATTATAACAATAATATTACAAATAATTACTTGCATATATTCCAATATACTTCTTGCTGTTCAATTATTTGTATACTTTACCTAAATCTTTCAGTTTGTATTTCCTACTTCAAAGAGACTGGGCTAGAAATACTGCTTTTTAGTATGGAGGTCATGATTTGAGACCTGCCCATTCAACATGCAGCGTGCAAATCTGGTGCTGCCATCTAAGTCACTCGACTGCAGCCTCGGGCAAAATATCTCCAAGTTCCTGGCTGTCTCTGTGTAAGGCAGGGACTTAAAGAGACTGTGCTAATAACATTCAGCAGGACCTAGACAACATTCAGTTTGGGCTGATAAGTGGCAAATAACATTCAAACTGCTCAAGTGCCAGGCAATGACCATTTCCAACAAGATCGCATCGAACTATCACTCCTTGATGTTCAATGGCTGAATTCATTGCTAAGTCCCCCAATATCAACATCTTGAGTGTCACCATTGACCAGTGTTGCTCGTTCTGGTGAGTGTGCTTTACACTCAATTGGCTCTGTTTTATTCCTTAGCTCTAGAGTCGCCAGGTATCCTTATGATACCGCCACAAGTTCAAGTTCAGATCAATGACTCAATACACCAGTTAGTAAGGTTCAATCAAACACGTTTATTATTTACACAGTAAATCGATACTCATGCAACTAATACTAACGGACTAAACTATTCCTACCACTATAAGCCAATACTTATCTTCGATAAGGGAACCCACTGGATCAGCGAACAATGGCCTCTTGTTCTGTCCTGAAACTGCAGGCTTCCCAGTTGGTACGGGCTAAGGGGTCAGGAGTGTCTATTCTCCTAGCGTGCGTTGGTTGGACACTTACTTGTCAGTGTAGCTGTTGGCCAGGCCTCTCCTTCTCACGTTCAAGTTCTTAGAGAGCTGCTGCAAATGTGTTCTGCTGGGAGGGCCGGCTAAGAGAGCGAACTGTACTTGGGACCTGACTTTTATAGGTCACAGGGGCTTCGCGCCCATCTGGGCTGACCCTATACCTGCTTGCAATCGATTTGACCTCATACCAATCCATTGTTTGAATTCCCCAATAATGGGGCTGTTTCCCGATCGCTGGCCGGTTCTTGGGGCTGCTTGTAACTTATTGTTTCAGACTCCCGTTGGCGCCGGGAAGTCTGACCTGCCATAGAATGTCCCAATTGTAGCTAATCGTTGTATCCATTGTTCCCGGGGATCGCTTCATTAACATGCAAACAGCTGGTTTCGGTGCTGTCTGCTTTCTTTGCAGCCAGAATATACATGAACTTCTGCAAACTGCTTGTCTCTTTATAATTGTCCAGTTTTCCCTGCAACCTTTGTAAATGCCATTTTGGGTCGGGAAGTGGCCAACTTCGGTGGCTACACCAGAAACTGAAGTGTACCATCCATATAAATAGTGTGCCTACAAGAGAAGGTCAGAGGCTGGGAATTATGCACCAAGTAACTCACCTCCTGACTCCCCAAAACCTGATGTGCCCTGATATGGAACTGGTGACCTGTGCTTCACTCGTGATTTCGAGATTAGGTCTCACAGATACCAAACAAAGAACAAAGAAACGTACAGCACAGGAATAGGCCCTTCGGCCCTCCAAGCCTGCGCCGACCATGCTGCCCATCTAAACTAAAATCTTCTATACAAATTGGAGGCTTTGCAGAAAGTACCTCATCGCTTTCAGGGGGAGTCTCACAGGAAAGTGTCTGCCTACCGGACCGGCAGTGATGACTGTTCAATGACTGCAGGCCTACGAGGAAGCAGTATACCTGGCCCCAGGCAAGGGGAAGGTTGCACTCAGGCACATGACTGGGTGGACAGTGCAGGGGTTTAGCTTCCTGAGTGCCAGATTGTGGACAGAGAATGTTTCGGGCACGAATATCCGGCCGCGTTGGGCTCTCGCTTAGGCACAACGCAGCAGGAGAATGCCGAGTAAGGCCTCCAGCGAGCTTCCCGACAGGTTCCATGCCTCCCAAGTTTCTCCGAAGTCCCACCAGAGTCGGAACCCCGCTTCAAATGGACGGGACCGAATGACGCTCGCGGAAGTAGGTCTTAAACCTACTTACGATCTACCTGTGTGGGATTCAGCGGCCTCTTGCAATTCCTTGGCCTCCGCAGGGAGGCTGCAGCCAGGCGCCGATCAGTGCTGGAACACACAAATGTGTCCCAGGTGGAACGGCGCCCGGGGCAATGCCAGGGTGGTCAGGGTAAGTGCAGTGTGGCTCCCTGGTCCTCCCCCTGGAATGCGGGGACCGTGGCACTGCCTAGCTGGCACTGCCAAGGTGCCACGATGGCATGCTAAGCCAGCAGGAGCACTGCCTGGGTACCAGTGTGGCAATGCAAGGGTGGCTGCGTGTCAAGGTGGCACTGCCAAGGGTCAGGGGTGAGGGGGACCATGCCCATGAAATGAAGGTGAATGGGGGTTTTGAAGGGTGGAACAGTGCAGGGCAGGTAAGTAGGGGCCTCCAGGAGGTTGGGTGGGTGATGGGTGGGGTCCTAGAAGGATGAGAGTGCAGTAAGGAGGCTTGGGGGGGGGCCTGAAGAGGGGGGACCCCAGGGACCTCATAGCAGAGTGTCCTCACTTGGGGGGTGTGGGGTAGTGTCCATGTATGTGGGGGTGACATTGCCCATGGGTGGGCCGACAAGCTCACTCAGAGATCAGGGCACCCTTTCAAAATGGCGGCCCGATCTTTGAGTTCAGTTCTCCAGTGCGAACAAAAATTTTAAGGGCATGATCTGCCCAAAGAATTGTGTGTGTGGTGAATTATAAACCTCAGTAATTCACACTGTATTGTACCACATGTATTGAGCCTGTACTCTGTACCGGATTCTGTGTAATCACCCTGCCCATAGGGGGAGATGAGGAGTTTGTACTGGGCTCCACCCTTGGCTCCGCCCATGGCTCCTCCCCCAGCCAGAAGTATAAAGATCAGTGCTGTGAGCCTGCTGCCAGTTCATCTCGAGTTCATCTCGTCACAGGCAGGCTCTGTTGTAAGACGATTAAAACCACTGTTCACTTCTAACCACGTGCCGCGTGAATTGATGGTCTCATCAATTTAATCGTCTTAAGAAACAGTAAGAAACAACTATGGAATCAGTCCTCAAACCTGATCGACTGGAACTCGACCCACAGGATGCCGAGGCCAAAGAAATCTTTTCACACTGGCTCAGATGTTTCAAGGCCAACCTGACTGAAGCAAGCACGATAGAAACTACGGAGGAGCAGAAACTCAGCCTACTGCATGCAAGGGTGAGCCATCGTATCTCTACTCAACTTAATTGTACCAACTCATATACGGAGGCCCTGACCCTGCTCGACAGAATGTACGTGAGGCCCGTCAATGAGGTCTACGCGCGCCACGTTTTTACGACTCGCCGCCAGCGCCCCACAGAATCGCTAGAAGAATTCCTGCGCGATTTAAAAGCCTTATCCCGGGACTGTAATTATCAAGCTGTAACTGCTGCCGAACACAGGGAACTCTCTGTCCGAGATGTATTTGTTGCAGGCCTCAGGTCCAACTACGTGCGCCAGCGGTTGCTTGATAAGGGGGCCCAAAACTTAGAAGACACTGTAGAACTCGCCACTACTATGGAGGTCTCGTTCCGCAGCCTCACCTCGTTCCAGGCGGACCCCTCGGCAGTGCCAGGCGGACCCCTCAACCCCGTCATGGCCCCCCGACCAGCGACTACCCTAGGCCACCCAGCCACTATACTACACCAACGTGCCACTTTTGTGGACAGCCCCAGCACCCGCGGCAGCACAGCCCGGCCCGCAACGCAACCTGCAGAAGCTGCAGTCGCAAAAGACACTATGCCCGGGTATGCCTGGCGAAGAAAACTCCTGCCCCAAACTCTCTCGCAGCCCAGAGCACTCGCTCCCCGAACTCGCAGGCCCGCAGGCCCCGTAATGCTGCGGCCTGTACTCCGACTCCGCCCCCAACCGCCACGTGCGACCCATGGGGGCCGCCACCTTGGCAACCCCCCACCATGTGGCCGGCCACGTGCGACTCATGGGGGCCGCCATCTTGGACGCCATCTTCCTCGCCGCACGCCACGTGCGATCCACGGGGCAGCCATATTGGGCTCCATCCTCTCCAAACTCAGAAATGCAAATCGAAGACTGCAACCTCAGCGGACATTCATCACGGGGCCACTCCAGCACAGCTGATCGAGCCGCCGACTACCCGCAACTCAGCGCGGTCACGTTGGACCAGTCGCGTCCGAAACACCTCCGCAACTCGATGATGACCGTTAAAATCAACGGGTTTAGTACACCGTGCCTCTTCGACTCCGGGAGCACCGAGAGCTTCGTACACCCTGATCTGGTAGGACGCTGTTCGCTCCCTGTTTTTCCTGCACGGCAAACTATCTCCCTCGCTTCGGGCTCCCACTCTGTTCATCTCCAAGGGCGCACCGTCGCGACTCTAACGATCCAAGGCGCTAGCTACTCAAATTTTCAGCTAGACGTCCTGCCCGAACTCTGCGCCCCACTCTTACTGGGACTCGATTTCCAGTGTAATCTCAAAAGTCTCACACTCAGCTTCGGCGGACCCCTACCCCCACTCACTATCTGCAGCCTAGCGACGCTAAGAATCTCCCCCCCCCCCTCCACTCTTTGCCAATCTCACTCCAGACTGCAAACCGGTAGCCACTCGCAGCAGGCGATACAGCCTGCAGGACAGGGTGTTTATCAGAACCGAGGTCCGGAGGCTCCTACGTGAGGGGATCATAGAGGCCAGTAACAGCCCCTGGAGAGCTCAGGTGGTGGTCGTCAAGACCGGGGAAAAATTCCGAATGGTAGTGGACTATAGTCAGACCATTAATCGGTTCACGCTCCTCGATGCGTACCCCCTCCCCGGGATTGCAGACATGGTGAATCAGATCGCCCAGTATCGTCTTTTCTCCACGGTGGATCTGAAGTCTGCATACCACCAGCTCCCAATCCGCCCGGAGGACCGCCACTACACGGCATTCGAGGCCGATGGCCGCCTCTTCCATTTCTCCAAGTTCCCTTTGGCGTCACGAATTGGGTCTCGGTGTTCCAACAAGCAATGGACCGAATGGTGGACCAGTACGGACTGCGGGCCACGTTTACGTACTTGGATAACGTCACCATCTGCGGCTATGACCAGCAGGACCACGATGCCAACCTCCATCGATTTTTCCAGAGGCCCAGAAACTCAACCTCACTTACAACACGGAGAAATGCGTTTTCCGCACGACCAGACTAGCCATCCTCGGCTATGTTGTGGAAAACGGAGTCCTGGGCCCCGACCCGGACCCTCTCCCTCTCCCTCTCCCTCATTATCCCAGGGCCCTCAAAAGGTGCCTGGAATTCTTCTCGTATTATGCCCAGTGGGTCCCTCAATATGCAGACAAAGCCCGCCCACTATTTAAGGCCACACTCTCGCAGCCACACTGAATCAGGCAGGGAGAACAGTCGCCTTTTTCTCCCGAACCCTCTCCGCTTCGGAATTTCGACACTCCTCGGTCGAAAAGGAAGCACAAGCCATTGTGGAGGCTATACAACACTGGAGACACTACCTCGCAGGTAGAAGGCTCACCCTCATCACCGACCAAAGATCGGTTGCCTTCATGTTTGACAACTCTCAAAGGGGCAAAATTAAAAATGATAAAATCCTGAGGTGGAGGATCGAACTCTCCACCTACAAATACGATATTATGTATCAACCGGGGAAGCTCAACGAGCCTCCAGATGCCCTGTCCCGCGGTACGTGCGCCAGCGCGCAAAACGACCGCCTGAAAGCCATCCACAATGACCTCTGCCACCCGGTGGTCACCCGGCTCGCCCACTACGTCAAAGCCCAAAGTCTGCCTTTCTCCACTGAGGAGGTAAAAGCCGTCACCAGGGATTGCCCGATCTGTGCGGAGTGCAAACCGCACTTCTATAGACCAGACAGGGCGGGGGGGCGAGGTGGAGGTGGGGGAAGGGGGGGAAGGGGGTGGAGTTGGGGTCTGGGGGGGCGGCACTATTGGGAATGGGGTATTGTACAGCAGATTAAACACCTTTGTGTATAACCATTAAGGTGCCTCTGTCACTTTCTTCCACAATGAGGGCTGATACCCAGATCTTTGCCCATCTCCCCCCCTGCCCCACGCGCCCCCATCCCACCCCCATGGCACACACCCACCCAACGACCGTGGACATGTCTCCTGGGTGTTCGGATGTTGGCTGCTGCGTGTGTGGTGTTACCTCCCGCAGTGTTCAAGCACAGTGTCCAGGCATCAAGGTGTGATTGGAAACTAGGCAATGACTCCCACATGCTACATGGCCCACCCACGGGAATCCACTTGGCATTTGTCAAGTGCTCACTTAGCCATGATTGCCAATCCCTATTAGTGATAGCCTTCAGCCACGCAGCCAGTGTCCTCAGCAGTCAGAGGGCATTATAGGTGATCAGTGGGGCACACGGGCAGGAACAAGGGTTGTCCCTGGAATGGGGATGGGATCCTGGGGTTGGCATAGTGGTGCCGTGAGCGATTGCCCCCTCAGTGCCTCCCCCCAACCTCCCATGGCGGCCCACTCTTGCAGAGGGTCCAGCCACCCCCAGCCAAGGGTCCCCCATCCCCGGCCAAGCACCGGGGCGGCAAGCCCAGCACTCCCTAAAAAACCCAGCACAAATTAATTTTGACATTTTGGGGGAGAATTGGGCCCTACAGATTATCAGAAGCCACTTGGGGCCATAATGGAAGGACTGAATATATCACAAATTACATTGTATTTTTTTTGCATTCATGGAAAATGAGAGTCGCTAGCTTGACCAGCATATACTGCCCATCCCTAATTGCCCTTCAACTGATTGGCTTGCTAGACCTTTCAGAGGTATTTAAGAGTCAACCACATTGCTGTCGGTCTGGAGTCACGCGTACACTAGATCAGGAAAGGACGGCAGATTTATTTCCGTAAAGGACTCTAATGAACCAGCTGGGTTTTTATGACAATCGACAATATTTTCATTAGACTCTTAATTAGATTGAGATTGATCAGATTAGTTTAGGTAAATCAGATTTTCATCGAATTCAAATTTCACCAATTGCCATGGTGGAATCCGAACCCAAATGCCCAGAGCATTACCGTAAATCGCTGGATTACTAGCCTAGTGAATATACCATTACACTACTGCCTTGCAACTGAGCTTGCAAAGTATGTCCTTGGCCCTGTCCAGCACATCCAAGCATCTGGCCAAAGCTATGTCATAGCAATTGGTCATGTTTGGATGGGGGGGGGGGGGGGGAAGCGTTGGTGGGGGACCTTGATTCACACCCACACTGGGCATCATATCAGGGGACAGCACTTTCCGACACGGGAAGAAAACCCTCAAACCCACATTCACTGACGGCTCATTAACAGGAGGACGTTTGGAGACTAATGCTCATACTTGTCTGTTTCTCAGTGATGCTGCAGAAAGGAGACTATCAGGAAGATGGATCCTGGTATTCTTCTGCCTACATTTTTGCTTACAGGCAGGAGAGAAGAAGAAAAAGATTGCAAAGGATGTACCTGGATCACCAAAGGGAGGAGCAAAAAACTCTCTAGCCCCTCACCAGTACCGGAATCAGTGTGGGCTTCGTGCCGATATTCCTGTCGTGAAACTCCCGCGGATTCTCCGTTCAAGCCGGCACTTAGCTTCAGGAACAGAGAATCCAGCCCATCATTTTAGATGGCCTAAAGCCCCAGGGTCTGGAAAACCCGCCTCCATATCTGTAGATGAGCGAGAACCATGTTCAAAGATGGTGACTCACATTTGATGCACTTTCCAGGTGTTGGCACCAAGCGGCTTGGGAGGGCATCCATTGCCAGTGGTTGTGAAAGTAAAGGCTGTTCTGAATCTCTATGTCAGTGGCTCCTTGCGTGGCCCACTGAGGACCTCTGTAGCCTCTCAAGCATCCATGCACAAATGCTTTCATGAGGACACATGCCCTTTTACCAAGGCCCAAAATTATGTCAATGTCAGCAGAGATCAACCAAACCGTATGCCAGAGCATTGAGGTTTTCGAGATTGCCAGATTCCCACAAGCGTAGGGTGCCATCCACTACACTCACGTGGCTACAAATCTCCATGGCAACAGGCACAGCAATATATAAACAGGAAAGGCTACCACTCACTCAATGTACCATCACTGGCCTGCGACCATAAGAAACATTTCATGCAGATTTGCACCAGATGCCTTGGAAACATCCACAACTCATACACCTTGAGTAGATCGCAGATCCCGGACATCATCGCGGGACCAATCAGGATTCAGAGCTGGCTCCTCAGCGACAAAGGGTCCTGCAAAGGGCCTGGCTAATGTTGCCCGTCTGGCAGCTTCATTCTCCTGCAGAGAGAAGATACAATGAGACTCATGCTGCTATCTGAACATCGGAGCTGTCCTCAGCCTGAACTGAGGGCCTGGCTGTTTAGGATCTTAGGCGTTCTGCCAATGACTGAAAATAGAGATAGTTAGTATATAGCACGCGAGAAAAATCCATGACAGTGCACTCACAGTAGCACTGATTGAGGGATGGGCTGGTGTAAGATCTTCACGTGGGTGTTGGCCGGCAACCACACTATCGCTGCAGGCATAGTCTGCGGCCTCTCCACTGAGTTCTGTCGTGTGATTGACAAAAGAGTGAGCTCCACATCTCCAACCCCCCCCCCCCCCCCCCCCACCCCCCCACCCCCCCCCCCCCCCAAATGTCTGGGACTTCCCCCTTTTATTGTGTGCGAGCTTGTCCTGCATAAAGACAGCTGGAAAGGGTGAGCAAGACACATGCCAGGGCAGATGATGAGGATGCCTGGCATCTTTGGGTGGTGAGGTGTTATGGGAGCGGTGTTTTCAAAACCCCAAAATATATCATGGAGTGCTTTTGAAGCACACGGCTTGTTCCCCAGGTGTGGTATGACAATTATGGACACGTGGGTTTTTAAACACAAAACAATGTTTATTCCATGAATTCAACTTAACCTTCTTAAATAAACATTGGATCCCTTAACAGCCCTTCAAAGATAACCCCGAAAATAATACAACATTAAATAATCCCTCAAAATGTTCCTTCAAACCTCCAAAAGACTTAACACCTTTAAACAGAAGCACATCAGGTTAAAGGGGCAGCACGGTAGCATGGTGGTTAGCATCAATGCTTCACAGCTCCAGGGTCCCAGGTTCGATTCCCGGCTGGGTCACTGTCTGTGTGGAGTCTGCACGTCCTCCCCGTGTGTGCGTGGGTTTCCTCCGGGTGCTCCGGTTTCCTCCCACAGTCCAAAGATGTGCGGGTTAGGTGGATTGGCCAGGCTAAATTGCCCTTAGTGTCCTAAAAAATAAAGTTAATGGGGGTTGTTGGGTTACTGGCATAGGGTGGATACGTGGGCTTGAGTAGGGTGATCATTGCTCGGCACAACATCGAGGGCCGAAGGGCCTGTTCTGTGCTGTACTGTTCTAATTCTAATTCTAATTCTAAAGACATTACTATTATGAGTTTAAATCGCCCAAATGATTCAGAGGTAGTCTTTCATGGCAGAGATCACAGCAAACCCAGCTCCCTGCAAAACACAGACACACCCAAGCTCTTTTCTCAAAACTGGTTTTCCTTTCAAAACAGCTCACAGCAAACCAGCCAGGCACTTTTCAGCTGCTCTCTCTCAAAACTGAAAATAAATACTCCAAAATGGCTGAGCTAAAAAACCCAGCTCCACCCATACTCTGACATCACTTCATTAATATGAGCTGCTCCATTTGTTAAAGGTACATTGCTTAAACATCCATTTCTTAAAGGTACTCTCACATGACAGAGGGGTGCCATGGATGGGATGAAGATGTAATTTTCGGAAAGCGTGAGACCAGATGCAGATGTCAGGGTGCATGAGAGTGAGTGGTGATGTCCTGTGAACTAACAGCGAGTGAAGGCCCTAGGATTGTGTAATAGGCTGGTGAATGTGTGAGTTGAGACTGATAAGATGGTTGACTTACCCTGGTGGCGTGGATGAAATTATTCATCCTCCTTTTGCACTGGGTGGCTGACCTATTAATTAGTTCAGTAAGAGTTGCACGGTCAGTGAGAGGAGATTTTGGCCTGAGTAAGGCAGAGACTGAGTGAGTATATGTGTCAATTTGGTTCAGTGTGAATTCAGTGTATTGGGGAAAGAGGTGCTTTAGATAAGGTTTACTGCCGGAAGTGCTGAGAGTTGATAATTTTTTTCATAGAATTTACTGTGCAGAAGGAGGCCATTCGGCCCATCAAGTCTGCACCGGCTCTTGGAAAGAGCACCCTATCCAAGGTCAACACCTCCACCCTATCACCATAACCCAGTAACCCCACCCAACACTAAGGGCAATTTTGGACACTAAGGGCAATTTACCACGGCCAATCCACCTAACCTGCACATCTTTGGATTGCGGGAGGAAACCGGAGCACCCGTAGCAAACCCACGCAGTTTCTACGGCGTAGCAGACTCCGCACAGACAGTGACCCAAGCCGGAATCGAACCTGGGACCCTGGAGCTGTGAAGCAATTGTGCAATCCACAATGCTACCGTGCTGGGGAATAAGGGGAAGGAAGGGAAAGAGGTGCTCCTTTGCTTCCTGTTTTCAAACTTTCTCAGCCTTCAGGAAGTGGTCGTATTCTGCTACAGGAGAAGAAACTAGTTAGTTGGAGAGAGATTTCAGAGCTCTTGAGATGCTGAGGGATCTGGGTGCCCGAGAGCGTGAATCACAAAAGGTTAGTATGCAGGTACAGCAAGGAATTGGGAAAGCTAATAGAATGTTATTGCGAGAGGCCTTGAATACAAAAATAAGAAGATTATAGCGGGATTCTCCAAAAATGGGGCTCTGTCCCCACGCCGGCGTAAAAACCTGCACCAACCACTCCAGCGTCAACGGCCCCCGAAAGTGAGGAATTCTCCCCTTTCTAGGGGGCCAGTTTGATGCCACAGTGGTTCCCGCAGCTCCAGCCGGCGCCGAAGGGCAGGCGTGAGTTCACGCATGCGCGGAATGGCCGGTGTATTTCCACACATGTACAGAACGGCCGACGTATTTCTGCGCATGCGCGGGGGTTCCCTTCTCCGCACCGGTCCCCGGACAATATGGTGGAGCCCTACAGGGGCCTGGCGGGGAGCAATGAAAGTCCCCATGGAGCCAGCCCACCTGCCGATCTGTAAGCCCTGATCGTGGGCCAGGCCACCGTCCCCCCACCCCCCCCCTCCCCCCGGCCGGGGTCGGATCCCCCGCACCCCCCGCCCCAGGACAGCCCCCGCACAGTTACCTGCCAGGTCCTGCCATGTGTGAGGTGAGTAATCCACGCCAGCCGGACTGGGCAAAACTTGTCGGCCGATCGGGGCCTGGAGGATCGCCGGTGGGGGGGGGGGGGGGGGGGGCATTGCGACCGGCCTGGCGGGAATCCCGCCGGCGCCCGAAAAATGGCGCTGCAGAATAGGGAAGCCGGCGTCGGGGCGGCAGGGTGAGATTCGTGCCTCCCCTCAGGGATTTTCCGACCCGGCACAGGGTTGGAGAATCCCGGCCTATGAGTCAGTTGTACAGGGATCTAGTGAGACCACATTTGGAGCACTGTGTGCACTGTTGGTCACCTTGGAGGAAGGATGTAAATGCATCGGAAGCAGTTCAGAGAAGGTTTGCCAGATTAATACCTTGAATGGTTGTATTTTGAGGGTAAATTGGACAGGCTAGGCTTCTATCTGCTGAAGTTTAGAAGAGTAAGAAGTGACTTAATTGAAATATATAAGATTCTGAGGGGTCTTGACAGGGTGGATGTGGAAAGGATGTTTCCTCTTGTGAAAGAATCTAGAACTAGGGGGAATCACCCATTTAAAATGGAGATGAGGGGAATTGTTTTCTCTCAGAGGGTTATGAATTTTTGGAACTCTATTCCTGAAAACTAGTGTCTTTGAATATTTGTTAAGGTCGAGGTGGATAGATTCTTGGCAGGCAAGGGGTTTAGAGCTTATCGGGAATAGGTGGGATGCAGATTTGAGGTTACTGTGATATTATTAAATAGTAGCGCAGGCTTGAAGAGCTGAATGGCCTACTCCTGCTTCTTATTTGTATGTCTGTATGCTCCTATGACCACCACTGTCATTGCTTCTCAAGCCGAAGTGGTGAGATTACTGGGCCTCCTGTGGCCAGAGCGGGGACACGGGACACCATATTGACCTCCATGGCATTTGTTTCGACATCCTGGGCAAGTGTGCTGTCAATTTCAGCCCACTTGTCCCGGAGTCAAGTGAATTAACCAATAATTCTTAGAAAAATACCTGAAGCCTTTGGCCCTTGTCTGCCCAATAATTGCAGTCACCAGGTTTATAACTTTAAACACAATTACTATTTATTTCGAACAAGAACTGTAGTAAATACAACTGGTTAACAATTAACTAATTCCTAACTTCACATTTTAACTTTCCCCTCACACTCTATACACACACACATGACAGACACACAGAGAGGGGTGGAAAGGGGTGAAAAAATAATAAGCAAAAGAAAAAAAGAGACTTTGGACGCGATTACCGGCCCTGTTACGCTCTCGCTCAAGCGAAACTAGGCCGGTGAATAGCGAGAGATGCCAAAAGCGAGAACCGCGCCAGGTGCCAAACAGTTTGCAATGCAACTGTTCCACTCCCATAGATGAAATCGGGACCTTGCCATAGCGTGCCGGGAAACCAATTAACACCACTTAAGCCCTATTTTCATATAATTAACGAGGGCCACCCCTTATCCACCACCCTCCGGTCATTCAGTGGCCTCCCCAGCAAGTGGCCACTCTGGCGCCGATTTGTATTCACTTTTTAAAAAGTGAACCTGGCGGAAGGGTTTTGTGGGGAGCCGAGCGGGTAATAGGCAAAGTGCCCGGTGGTGCTGGGGTTGCCACCCCAGTGCTCGGCAGGGCATGGGTGACACTAGGCTGGGTGGGGTGGGGGGAGACAGCCCCAGCTGTGGTGGACCTCCATGGGAAGGGTGATAGGTGCTGGGAGGGCAACCGCTCTCAACAACACCACTATGCCAACTCCTGGATCATGTTTACCCATTCCGGGAGCTCTCCTGTCTCTGCCCGTCTGTCCCACCAACAACCCATTACTCCCACTGACTGTCGAGGCTTCTGACTGTGCAGCTGAATGCTATTGTGAATAGGGAGCTGATAATCGTGGTTAAGTGAGCACTTCACACAACCCAAATGGATTCTTGTGGGTGTGTGGGCCATGTGGGAGTCATTGCCGAGCATCCCAAACAAACTGTGATGCCTGGACACTGTGCCTGAATGCTGCGGGAGGCAACACCACACATACAGCAGCCAATATCCGAACACTCAGGGGATGGGACACAGCTCCGGGGACATGTCCAGGGTCGGAGGGTGAGTGAGTGCTATACAGAGGGGACCAGTGCCCAGTCCAGCTGACGTTATGAGCGGGTGTCCGGGTACAGGGTCTGGGGTTCGGTGACAGGGGTCTGCCACAGCTGAGAGTGCGTGGGCAGGGCATTCCGTGTGGGTGGGTGGAGGAGGTGGATTAATGAGGGAATGGAAGGTCCCGGGGTGGGAACCACCAATCTTTGTCGGGGTAACATCCTCCCCAATTCCTTACAGATATTAAATGCTGTGGCAGGAATGTTGAACCCAGAACTTGCCCCAAGTGGTGCTGCTGGTAGGCCGGGCGACCAGACGCCGGAGACGGCGGCAGCGTGTGCAGATGCTTGAAATGGCAGCCCATGTGCCACGGTGAGACCGTGTCCCACACCCTGAGGACCCGGCCACCCAGCAAGCCAGGGAGGGGGCCCAGAGGGAGAGTCCCGCAGCGGCCCAGAGTGTACAGGCGTCGCTGTTCATTTGAGTAGATGACGGACAGCGCACAGCACAGGAGGCTCCACCTCAACAAAGGGACAGTGCAGCACCTGTGCCATGTCCTCGTGGACTTGGCACCACAAGGAATAGAAGGACACCCGCTCTCAATGGCTGTCAAGGTTACCGCAGCCTTGAATTTTTACTCCTCGGGACCATTCCAGGACTCCAGCAGGGAACTCTGTGGTATCTCACGTACCACAGCCCACAGGTGAATCCAGCAGGTCATGGATGCCTTGTATGCCCGGATGGAAAACTACATCATCTTTGACAACAGGTTTCTCTGCCATCACCAGGATGCCTCAGGTCCAAGGGTAATAGATGCAATGCATATCGCCCTGCATCATGGGGCCATCTGGGGATGTCCTATGTGAACCAAAAGGGGTTCCACACCATCAACATACAGCTCATGTGTGACCACGAGATGCAGATAATGCACATGTGTGCATTCCTCCCAGGAAGTGTCCACGAAAGGTACCTCCCGGGGCAGTCGGTTATCCCCGGCCTCTTCAAGGAGCGCCCCAGGATGGGTGGTTGGCTCTTGGGGATAATCGGTACCTACTGAGAGCCTGGCTAATGACGTCAGTATAGAGGTCGGAGACCAAAGCGGTGGCCCAGTACAATGAGGCCCATGCAGCCTGACCACTAGATGTGATACCCATTTTCCAAATTGGGACCAATGCAGTGAATTTACTTGTCAAACATCAAGGATAAATGGACAGGAAAGGTTATTTTTAATAATTTTTACTACTGCTAAATTTTTGGAAGTAATCTTTTTCACAGGATAGGGACATCATTGGCTAGGCAAGTATTTGTTATCCATCCTTCAGGTGGGGGAGCTTTTGAGTCGTTGCATCTACTTCCAACCACATTAATTATACACACACAGGACAATTCCAAAGCTACTTCCAAAACACACAGGGAGAGGGCAGGTAAGCAGGTTTCTCAACATGCTGTGCTGAAGAGACCATAATGGAATGGGCCGGCCATGCACGAGAGGTTGCACTATATCAGCAGGGCCAGCGAGCACGGGACACATTAGTGGACACATGTTTCACCAACTGGGGGTGGGGGGGGGGGGGGGGGGTTGCTCGGCAGGGGCACAGACACCACAATACCACGCCACCTCACCACCAACCTCCCTCATCTCCCACACCACCGACCACTCTCACCTCCCACACCACCGAACCACTCGCATGCATACCCCCCTCAATATATATACCTGTGGCACAACAAACTGGGGGCACTGGGTTGACAGTGACATCGGGTCTGCCCCATGGTATGGAGGATGATGAGAGCCCGCTCTGCGATGAGCTCCGCTCCACATTGTTAGATAATGTTTGACTCATGCCCACTGTAACACCTCCCACCTAGGTGAGCACTGCATGCAGGCTGGCCTGTCCATCACATGGCCCTGTCAAATAGCTGAGGACGGGGTGATGGGGACGGTTGTGTGCGGGGGGGGGGGGGGGGGGGGGGTCTGCGCGGCCCACCCACTGGGCCTCACTCGTCCACCACCCCTCACCCACAGTGGCCATCACTGAATGCCCCACCCCCACACCCGTCAGACAGAGCACAGACGCGGCGTTCAACGGTGAGAATATGTCTTAATGTGAAGAGATATATTCAGTCTGTGCCCGAGCCCCTATAACAAACTGTTCCCTGCACCCGTGCCAACTCAGCTGGTGTCTAGTTTTCTGGCCTTACGCACCCTAACACTGCGCCTAGGTGGTTTGTTGCTCGTTATGCTTTCCTTAATTTGTTCTGTTTTAATTCCCTTTGCTCAAGAGTCGCTAGGTATCTTTCTAGCGAAGGTTCAAAACCGAATACTGATCAATGACTCGATACACCAGTTAGTAACTTTGAAATCAATGCACATTTATTTACACAAACAGTCAATTATTACTCATGCACAAACTCTATTCGGTAAACTACAACTACTACTAAAAGCCTATACTTAGCTTCGGGCGCTCACTCAGTCAGAGGAACAATGGCCGTTGTCTGGTTCTGATACTGCTGGCTTCGAATTGGTATAGAATAGTAGCTAGGAGCGCCTATCTCGTAGCGTGCATTGACCTTAGAATAACTTGGCTGGTGCTTGGCGGGCCTCTCGTCGCTGAGAGCCAAATGCCAAGGTGAAGGTGAAGAAGGAGAGAGCGATCTGTCTTTGGAGACTCCTCTTTATACCCCAAAGGGTTTCATGCCCTACAGGGTGGTACCTGAACTTGGCCCCAATTAACTGGACCATGTCCCAATCGTTTGTATTGATTCTCTCCAATAAAGGGGTCGTTCCTTGATCACTGGGCGGGCCCTAGGTGGCCGTTGGCCTGCGTTTGTTTTAGTCTCCACTGGCGCCGGGGAGTCTGCCCTGGTACCGATTGCTTAAATGTTTCTCTTTTGTCCCTGGAGATAGCTCATTACTATGATAATGGCTTGCCGTATCAGTTCAGTCTGGGAGCTGCCGGTTCCAGGCAAACCTTGCACCTGCTTGTTTTCCTAGCACTGTCCATTTTTCCCTGTACTCTTTTCAAATGTCCATTTTGAAATCGGGACGTGGCCACCCCAGGTGGCTACAGGTTCTCCAGACAGTACAGCAGGAGTGGAGGTAAACTGCTGTGACCCCTGCCCTGCGACTAGGGTCCCCGTTTCCTGGGGAGGCCCGGCCTGGATGGGGCTGGCTGCTCCTTGGATGTCCTGGGTGGCGTGGTGCTGATATGTTCTGCCCGCTGCCCACCAGATGCACCAGGGGTGTGGGGGAGGGGGTGGGAGGGGGAATCCGAGGTGCTGTGCTGTTCCGGCACCTCTCCTGCAGACGTCACCGGCACGGGTCCCAACATCCTCCCCTCCCTCGGGGTGCCCAATGGCCTCCCGGGCTTCTCCATGGGTTGGCGGTGCGAGCGGAGCCAAACCCTGAGGTCCCCGACATCAGGCGCTGCCAGTCCTGGATGCCCACTCTGGTATCGACCAAGATCTGTAAGTTTGCGGCCCATGAGCACAGGAAGTGGGTCATCCCTGACTGGGACTGCACCATCTCCCTCTGGGACCGTGCGCCACCTGCCACCGCCTGGGCAATGGCACCGATGCTCTCAGCCATGGCCTGCTGGGACTGGGAGCCCCACTGCAATCTCCAGCTGGCTCTGGCACATGGCTGCCTGTGAGTGGGCAGCCCTTTCCAGTGCCACGGCCCCCGCCTGCACAGAATTCCCCAGGCCTTGCAAAACCTGACCCATGTCCGACACCAATGCCTCCAACGCGGACACCACCTGTGCGGTTTCGGCCTGGGTGGCACGCATGACTGGCACCACCCCCTGCTTCTGCAGGTGGTTGGACCCCTCCTCCTGCATCTGCAGGTGCTGGAAGCCGGCCATAATCCCCTTCGCTAGTCCCTGCGTCTCTACCTGCACATGAACTGTAGGTGGGAATGGATCTTCCAGGGGCCCACGACCCATCTGGGCGGCAGCTGGTTGCTGGGGCCGGGGTGCTCTCCTACCGTCTGGCCCCTCAGCTGCTCCTACCTCCACCTGTTGTACCGGTACAGCTGTGTGATGGGCACCAGTATCTGTAGCCTCTCCACTAAATTGCCCAACCGAGGTGATAGTCTCTGAGATGGTGGAGGGTGCAGGAGACAGCAGTGACGGAAATTCAATGTCCTCATACAACCCTAAGTCCGGGATCTCCTAGGTCGTGCTGTGCTGTGTGTCAGTCTCCTGTGACTCCGTCCCCTGGGTTGTGGTGTGCTGTGTGTTTGTCTCCTGGGTCGTGGTGTGCTGTGTGACTGTCCCCTGTGTCTCCGTCCCTTTGGTCGTGGTGTCCTCTGTCTTTGTCCCCTGGATCGTAGTGTGCTGTGTGTTTGTCCCCTGGATCGTGGTGTGCTGTGTGTTTGTCCCCTGGATCGTGGTGTGCTGTGTGTTTGTCCCCTGGATCGTGGTGTGCTGTGTGTCTGTCCCCAGCATTTCTGTCCCCTGGGTCGTGGTGTCCTGGGTAGTCTCGGCCAGAGAGATGGTGTTCCGGCTGCTCTCGCCGTCCGTGCTTGAGTCCCTGGGGGGCACCGGATCTGGCACTGGCTGGGGGCGGGGGGCCCAGGATGGGCCGGGCCCCATCATCGGCTGGTCCTGTAAGACACAAGACAGCATGTATAGTTACGCAGGCGGACGGAGGTGAGGCGTGGGGTGGTGGTGGCTATTGGTGTGTGGAGTGAGGGGTGGAGGGGCAAGAGCTGGAGGGGCGAGAGCTGTTGGTGTCTGTCTGGGGTGGAGGGGTGAGTGCTGTTGGTGTGTGGGGTGGAGGGTTGAGGGATGAGTGCTGTTGGTGTGTAGGGTGGAGGGTTAAGGGATGAGTGCTGTTGGTGTGTGGGGTGGAGGGTTGAGGGATGAGTGCTGTTGGTGTGTGGGGTGGCGGTATGAGGGGTGGAGAGGTGAGTGCTGTTGGTGTGTGGGGTGGAGGGTTGAGGGATGAATGCTGTTGGTGTGTGGGGTGGAGGGTTGAGGGATGAGTGCTGTTGGTGTGTGGGGTGGTGGGTTGAGGGGTGGAGAGGTGAGTGCTGTTGGTGTGTGGGGTGGAGGGTTGAGGGGTGGAGGGGTGGTGGGGTGAGAGGTGATGGGGTGATGGGTGGGCACACATGTGTCATGAAGAGCCGCAACCAGGCAGGAGGTCTCACTTGGTGGCATGCCTCCGACATCTGCTCGGTGAGGGGACGCAGGACTTCCAGTCCCCCTCCGATCTTCTCCCGCTCCCGGCGGTTATGAGCAGACTTCTCCAGGTTGGGGGGGATTCCAAACAGCAACAGTGTGAGAAGGCCCGGCGCATGCAGCCCAGGGATTGGGTCTCTGATGGTACTGGTCCACAGGGCACCCGGCCATTGCGGCTGGCTTGGGTGAGTGCAGCCATTTGGGTCAGGGTGAGGGTGGGACCATCCCGGGGGTAGGAGGGTTGGTGCCAGGGGCATAGGGCTGGACACTCACCCTAGCTGCCCTGAGGAGATTGTGCAGATTATTTTCGGCATTGGTCAGCTGTCGGGGCCATCGCCCCAGTGGCGCTGCCGGCCCCGGCCACCTCCATCCACGCACGGCAAACAATGGCGCCTGCTGTCCTGCGGACCGGCCCAGGGTATAACACCAGCCTCCTCTCCTCCACGGTGTCCATGAGAATCTCTAGCTCCCCGACCCTAAATCGCCTGCGACATTGTGGGTGTGTGGGGGGGGGGGGGGGGGGGGGGGGGGGGGAATTCTTAACTGGCGCCACCTCAATGACGGAACCGGCGAATCAGCAGCCAGTCTGTCACGACCCGCCCTTGCTAGCCCCTTGTGTGCCGTTGAATGGCTCCACCTGGGGGAACCAATGACACCATTGTGAAACTCCGCGATCTTCACAACGACGTCAACACTTAGCCCCGTTTTGGGGGAATCCAGCCCCAGGACTTCTATTTTGCTGGAGAATTAGACAGGAATGCTCTCACTTAATGACACCACAAACATACTCGCCCAGTACGTCATTGAGCTAATACTAATTATTACAGTAGTGATATATTTGTACTTGGTTAATGATAGTTTCTATTTATTCCCAAAGTATCTAAAGAACCATTACATCTACTTGCTAATTTCAACTGTTATTCCATGGAACATTGAAAAAACTAAGTGCTGCGAAAAATAAAATGTAAAATATATTGTGGGTCAGAAATGGGCAAAGAAAACAATGTTCAGAAGGTTTTACAGGTCTAGCAGAAAATTCTGGGGAAATCACCCTGCCAAGTAGAATTAAAATGATCACTTTGCAGACCTACTCACAAGTAGTTGGAAAGAGAATTGCATCACACAAATAAACTGCTTTAAAATTGACTGATAATTATATGGTATCATCAGATTGTAAAACCGGGTTATAACTATAAAAATAGTTAATTGATGATGTGAGGTGTCATGATATGCAAACATGCAACCAATGAACACTCAGAAAAGGACACAATCAATGGGCAGTCAGGACACTCAGAGGTGGCATCACCACAAGGGGGCATGACATAAACACTATAAAAGGGATGAGGCACTCACACCCTGCCTCTTTCCACAGACAGACATCGAGAGAGTTAGACAGGGTTGATCAGCAGCATCACACCCCAGCACGTGGCTTAGAGCAAGCTGGTACAGTTAGACTGAGTTACTACAGTTAGATTAGCAGAGAGTCGAACTCATTTGACAACTGTGTTAATAGTTCAATAAACGCATTTAACTCATTTCAGAGTCTGGAGCATTAGTAAAGACTGCATCAAGTAGCAGCCTGTGTTATCCGAAGCAGCATAACACAACATGATACCAGGAGTGTTCAATCTATTTAGTGCAACTCAGCAAGATCCGTGACAACCAGCTACTGCATACAGGCACAATGGACAAGATTCAGGCTCCTCATCAGCTCAGGACCACCGGCAATCTTAGTGCCAACTGGCGATCATTCAAGCAGAAATTTCAACTATACATGGAAGCATCGACCTCAATGGCGCGACCGATGCACAGAAGATAGCTCTTCTATTCACCACTGCGGGATCTTCAACTCCTTTCACTTTTCCGAAGGGCAGGACAAACCAAAGTACCAAACCATCCTGGACAAATTCGACAGCCACTGCGAGGTGGACACCAACAAAATCTTTGAGCGCTACATCTTCAAGCAGAGGATGCAAGGTAAAGACAAATCCTTCACCTCCCATCTAACTAACCTTAGACTGCTAGCGCAATCCTGCAACTTCGGTGATGTCACTGATTCCATGATCAGAGACCAAATCATTTTTGGAGACCACTCTGATCCTCTGTTAGAGCACTTGTTGAAAATCAAGCACATGACCCTGCCAGTCGCGATTGAAATGTGTACTGTGCATGAGCACTCTAAAAATCACTATTCACAGTACAAAACGGCAGAAAGTGAAAAACAAGCCTCCCACGAGGTGGAGAGTGTTCAGGCCATCTCCCGGATGCAGCGCCTCCACATTGACAAAAGCGGCCATTTCGCGCGCTCTTCCCGGGGCCCGACGCATGCGCAATGTGATCGGGAACACAAAACGGCCGAAAACTGCACTGCGCAGATGCAGACGTGCGAGAACCGCACCACGCATGCACAACAACGCACTGAGCGTCATGACGCCGATGTACTGATGTGTGCGAACTGCGGTACCAGCTTCATTTTCTAAAAAACTGCCCTGCAAGAAGCAAATGCTGTTTAAACTGTGGGAAACCAAACCACTATGCAGCCCTGTGCAGATCTGCACCACCAGTCAGGAGCCAGCGCTCCCAATTCCAACAGCGGCACATCAGAAGTGTGCAACACCGAATGCATGACTCTGATCCAGGCAGTGCTACGGATCCAGATGATGAATACCTGGACAACACTTACCGAGCGGGCATTATGACCAAGTGCAAAAATGCTACACCGGATACATCGCAAGTCCAGTCAATCCTGGCCGTGGATTCCGAGGACGAACGGCATGCAGTGTTGAAGGTCAATCACTGCCCCATCCAGTTCAAACTGGACACAGGTGCCTCCGCCAACCTGATTTTCAGGTGGACTTTAAGATAATCAAGAAGCCCCCCCACAATCCTTCCAGCTGCCTGAAAACTCCTGGATTACAATGGAAACGCAATCAAGGCACCTGCCATCAGCAGGTGTCCAGCCGGGGTGGGGGGGGGGGGGGGGGAGGTGTGTATGTGTGTGTGTGTGGGGGGGGGGGTGGAGGGAGGGTGTGTGTGTGGGGGTAGTTGTGTGTGGGGGATGTGTGTGAAGGGGGGGTGTGTGAGGATGGGTGTGAGGGGTGTGTGTGAGGGGGTGGAGGTGGGGTGGAGGGGGTGGTGGAGGGGAGAGAGGGCAAGAGCCGGACAGTGGGGGAGGGCGAGTGCCGGGGAGGGGGAGGGCAAGTGTCGGGGAGAGGTGGAGAGGGCGAGTGCCGGGGAGGGGGCAAGTGCCGGTGAGGAGGGAGGGGGCATGTGACGGGGAGGGGGGAGAAGGCGAGTGCCGGGGAGAGGGTGAGTGCCAGGGAGGGGGCGGAGTGCCGGGGAGAGGGGCTTCGGCGAGTGCCGGGGAGATGGTGTGTGCCAGGGAGAGAGGGTGGGTGGCCAGGGTGAGGGGGGCGAGCAGCCGGGGAGAAGGGTCGAATGCGGGGAGGGGGGAGAGAGGACAAGTGCCGGGGAGGGGGGAGAGGACAAGTGCCGGGGAGGGGGGCAGAGGGCACATGCCGGGGGAGGGGGCGAAGGTGCTGGAGTGAGAGTCCGCGGGGGGTGGGGGGGGGGGGGGGGGGGGTAGGGGGGGGGGGGGGATGTGGGCGAGTGCCGGGGGGTGAGGGGGATTGGGCGGAGTGCAGGGGAGAAGGCGTGTGCCGGGGAGGGGGCGAGTGCCGGGATGAGGTTGAGGGGAGGGCGAGGTGCCGGGGTGAGGGGGGGAAGGTGACGCCTGCCGGGGAGGGGAGCCGAGTGCTTGGAGGTGAGGGGGTGAGAGCCGGGGAGGGGGAAGACAGCGAGTGCCAGGGAGGGGGAAGAGGGCAAATGACTGGGTGAGGGGGCGAGTGCCGGGGACGGGGTGGGAGGGCGAGTGCGGGGGTGAGGGGGCGAGTGCCAGGGTGGGGGGGAGGGCGAGTGCCGGGGAGGGGGGAGAGGGCGAGTGCCGGGGAGGGGGTTGAGGGGGTGAGTGCCGGGAAGGGAGAGGGAGGGCGAGTGCCGGGGAGGGGGAGTGCCGGGGAGGGGGGTGAGGGCGAGTGCCGGGGAGGGGGGTGAGGGGGTGAGTGCGGGGAGGGGGAGGGAAGGTGAGTGCCGGGGAGGAGGGGGGGGGAGGCCGAATGCTGGGGGGGAGAAGGGAGGAGGGCAAGGGAGGTTGGCCAACTGGCCGTGTGCCAGCTTCCAACAGACGCGACCATGCAGCCCATGGCGCCTGGCTGCAGGGGGGTGGGGGTGGGGTTACGGACAATACTGACATGTTGTCGATCCCCCCCCCCCCACCCCCCCCCCCACCCACTGCAGGCTGTTATGTTTGGAGATCAGCCAGCGATGTTGGCCGCCGTGTTGGCCGCGAGTGCCAGGGAGGGGGGAGAGAGGGCAAATGACGGGGTGAGGGGGGCGAGTGCCGGGGAGGATGGGGGGGAGGGCGAGCACCGGGGGGGAGGGGGAAGAGGGCAAGGGAGGTTGGCCAACTGGCCGGGTGCCAGCTTCCAACAGACGCGACCATGCAGCCCATGGCGCCTGGCTGCAGGGGGGTGGGGTGGGATTACGGGCAATGCTGACATGTTGTCGATCCCCCCCCCCCCCCCCCCCCCCCCCCCCCCCCCCACCACTGCAGGCTGTTATGTTTGGTGATCAGCCAGCAATGTTGGCCGCCGTGGCGGAAGCCACACTTCTGCATGTTGCCCTGGGGGAGCAGGAGGAGGAGCGTGGCAGGCGGCAGCCGCCCAGGCAGGAGGGCCGCCCGCCCGACAGGACGAGGAGGAGGAGGAGCAGGAGGAGCACGAAGAGGAGGAGGAGCACGAGAAGGAGGAGGAGCACGAAGATGAGGAGGAGGGGGAGGATTAGGAGGAGGGGGAGAGGGGGAGGAGGAGGAGGAGGAGGGGGAGGTGGAGGAGCACGAGGATGAGGAGGAGGGGGAGGAGGATGAGGAGGAGGGGAGGAGGAGGAGGGAGGGGGAGGTGGAGGGGGAGGTGGAGGAGCATGAAGAGGAGCACGAGGATGAGGAGGAGGGGGAGGAGGAGGAGGAGGGGAGGTGGAGGAGGAGGAGCACGAGGAGGAGGAGGAGCACGAGGATGAGGAGGGGGAGGAGGAGGAGGAGGGGGAGGTGGAGGTCGTGGCGCCACGGCGCATGGAGGCCCCATGTGTATCGGCCCCACTCGTCATACGAGGACCTCACAGACCGGGCATGTAGGAGGAGACTCCGGATGAGCCGGGAAACCGTGGCACACCTGGCACCGCGTGGCACTGGGGGAGGACACTCTCCCAGTGTCTGTTAAGGTTACTGTGGCCCTGAACTTTTATGCCACGGGGTCATTCCAGGCGCCGAGGGGGAACCTGTCCGGCATCTCGCAGACATCGGTGCACCGGTGCATCTGGGCAGTGACAGGCGCCCTATATGCCATTGCAGACCGCTACATCCAGTTCCCTGTGGACCAGGCCAGCCAGGATGCCCGTGCAGTGCTTCGCTGCCGTGTCCGGGTTTCCCATGGTCCAGGGCACGATCGATGGGATGCACGTCGCCGTGCGGCCATCTGCAGATAACAGAGCCGTATTCACCAATATGAAGGGGACCTATTCCATGAACATTCAGGTGGTCTGCGACCACCGCATGATGATCCTGCACATCTGCGCCCGGTACCCGGGCAGTGTACATGACGCGGTCTTACAGCCCTGGCATGTTCGAGGGATGCCCCCCTGGCTGAGGGGCTGGTTGCTGGGCGACAGGGGTTACCCGTTGCTGTCATGGCTGATGACGCCTATACAGAGGCCTCAGACTGACGCGGAGAACGGCTACAACGATGCCCATGCAGCGACCAGGGGTGTGATAGAGAGGTCTTTGGGCTGCTAAAAATGTGTTTCAATTGCTTGGACCGCTCTGGAGGGGCCCTTCAGTACCCGCCAGATAGGGTCGGCCGCATCGTTGTGACCTCTGCGTCGTTGATAGCCGCCAGGTTCACTGACAAGGGGGGGGCATGGGAATCGCCGAGCATGGGCACAGACTGCACACCACGGCACCAGCCGACCACCCTCACCCCCCCTCCCACACCCACCCACCACCAACCACCCCACCCCACCGCATGCACACTACCCCTCCATTGCATATCCACCTGGGGCACAATGGGCCGGGCTCGCACGGTCGCCGGTGGAAGCGTGTCTATTGTAGGCTATGGAGGATGATGACGACCCGCTCTGCGATGAGCTCATGGCTCTACATCGTTGGACAATGTCTGACCCATGGCCACAGGACCACCATCCACCCGGACCATCCCTGCATGCGGCCGTGACACTGCAGCAGGCGGTCCCGTCCTCTGCCCGGGGGGATGGAGAGGGCGGCCCAAGGGGAAGGGGGGGGCACACTCACCTGGGGCCAACGTAAGACCACCCCTCACACACACATTGGCGCTAACCACACACCACCCCCCCCCCCCCCCGCACGCTTAGAACAGAGCACAAAGGCAGCTTCTGTAGGTGTGAAAGTGATTTTAATAACAGACAGTCCATACACGTGCCCTAGCCCCTATAACCCGTCTGTGCCCTGCACCCGTGCCAACTTACTCAGTGTCTAATCTTTTGGCCTTACGGGCCCTTTGACTACACCTAGGCGGTTCCCCAGATGGTACAGCAGAACTGGAGGTGGACTCCTGTGATTTCAGCCCTGTGACTTGGGATCCCTTTGGCGGCCGTTTCCTGAAGCGGCCCGGCCTAGATGGGCCAGGCTGCGGCTCGGGCAACTGGGATGGCGAGCTGCCAGCCTGTCGTACCCGCTGCCCACCAGATGCACCTGGGACGGAGGGGGGGGGGGGGGGGGGTGTCCAAGGTGCTGCAGTGTTCCGGGACCTCCCCTACAGGGGGACCCGGGACGGGCACCAGCACCTCCTCCTCCCTCGGGGTGCCCGATGGCCCCCGGGCCTCTACATGGGTCGGGGGTGCGAAGGGACCGGCCATCCGATGCCCCCCCGAGACCTAGCGCTGCCAGTCCGGTGAGGCCCGCCCTGGTACGACAAGGGTCTGCAAGTTTGCAGCCATGGAGCTCAGGGAGTTGGTCATCCCTGTCTGTGTCTGGGCGACGCAGGCCAGCACCTGGGCAGTGGGGCCGATGCCCTCAGCCATGGACTGCATGGACTAGGCCATGGCCTGCAGAGACTGGGCCATGGTGTTGAGCGCCTCTGCCATAGAACATAGAACATAGAACATAGAACGATTCAGCGCAGTACAGGCCCTTCGGCCCACGATGTTGCACCGACATGGGAAGTCAAAAACTAAAGGCCATCTAACCTACACTATGCCCTTATCATCCATATGCTTATCCAATAAACTTTTAAATGCCTCAATGTTGGCGAGGTCACTACTGTTGCAGGTAGGGCATTCCACGGCCTCACCACTCTTTGCGTAAAAAACCTACCTCTGACCTCTGTCCTATATCTATTACTCCTCAATTTAAGGCTATGTCCCCTCATGCTAGCCACCTCCATCCGCGGGAGAAGGCTCTCACTGTCCACCCTATCTAACCCTCTGATCATTTTGTATGCCTCTATTAAGTCACCTCTTAACCTTCTTCTCTCTAACGAGAACAACCTCAAGTCCATCAGCCTTTCCTCATAAGATTTTCCCTCCATACCAGGCAACATCCTGGTAAATCTCCTCTGCACCCGTTCCAAAGCTTCCATATCCTTCCTATAATGAGGCGACCAGAACTGTACGCAATACTCAAAATGCAGCCGTACCAGAGTTTTGTACAGCTGCAACATGACCTCATGGCTCCGGAACTCAATCCCTCGACCAATAAAGGCCAACGCACCATAGGCCTTCTTCACAACCCTACCAACCTGGGTGGCAACTTTCAGGGATCTATGTACATGGACACCGAGATCCCTCTGCTCATCCACACTGTCAAGAATTTTACCATTAGCCAAATATTCCGCATTCCTGTTTTTCTTTCCAAAGTGAATCACCTCACACTTCTCTACATTAAACTCCATTTGCCACCTCTCAGCCCAGCTCTGCAGCTTATCTATGTCCCTCTGTAACCTGCAACATCCTTCCACACTTTCTACAACTCCACCGACTTTAGTGTCGTCTGCAAATTTACTCACCCAACCTTCTGTGCCCTCCTCTAGGTCATTTATAAAAATGACAAACAGCAACGGCCCCAGAACAGATCCTTGTGGTACGCCACTCGTAACTGAACTCCATTCTGAACATTTCCCATCAACCACCACCCTCTGTCTTCTTTCAACTAGCCAATTTCTGATCCACATCTCTAAATCACCCTCAATCCCCAGCCTCCGTATTTTCTGCAATAGCCGACCGTGGGGAACCTTATCAAACGCTTTACTGAAATCCATATACACCACATCAACTGCTCTACCCTCGTCTACCTGTTCAGTCACCTTCTCAAAGAACTCGATAAGGTTTGTGAGGCATGACCTACCCTTCACAAAACCATGCTGACTATCCTTAATCATATTATTCCTATCTAGATGATTATAAATCGTATCTTTTATAATCCTCTCCAAGACTTTACCCACAACAGACGTGAGGCTCACCGGCCTATAGTTACCGGGGTTATCTCTACTCCCCTTCTTGAACAAAGGGACCACATTTGCTACCCTCCAGTCCTCTGGCACTATTCCTGTAGCCAATGATGACATAAAAATCAAAGCCAAAGGCTCAGCAATCTCTTCCCTGGCGCTGGCTCTGGCTCATGGCTTCCTGTGAGACGGCAGCCATGTCCTGGGCTACAGACGCTGCCTGCACGGAAAGCCCCAGGCGTTGCATACTGCTCCCCATGTCTGACACCATCACCCCCATTGCCTCCACCGCGGACGCCACTCGTGCGGTTTTGGCCTGGGTGGCACGCATGACCGGCACTACTCCCAGCTCCTGGACGTGGGTGGACTCCTAAAAAATGCGTCTGCAACCGCCGCAAGCTGGCCGTCACCCCCTTCGATTGTCCCTGGTTCGGTGACTGCATCGGGTCTATGGGTGGCCGTGGTAACTCCAGGAACCCGGGACCCATCTGGGAGGCAGATGGTTGCTTGCGCTGGGCTGCACTCTGACCTCCCGGCCCCTCTGCTGCTCCTACCTCCACCCACTGTACCGGTACGGCTGTGTTGTGCGCACCAGTGAGTGTACCAGACACCTCATCACTAAAGTGCCCAACCGAGGTGAGTGTCTCTGCGATGGTGGAGGGTGTTGGAGATAGCAGTGGTGTTGTGTCGTGATCATCGTCCGATTCAGAGTCCATGGTCCCCTGGGGTGGCGGTTCCTGTCATCCGACCCCTGTGTGTCAGTGTCATGTTTGTCGGTGTCCCGGTTAGGGGTGTCCTGGATAGTGGTGTCCTGGGTAGGGGTGTCCTGCATAGGGCTGCCCTGGGTAGGGGTGTCCTGGCTCGGCTGCAACGCGGGTCTGTGGCTGCCTCCCTCGTTGCTGGGTATCGCACGCCTGCATCGCTGCACTCGCGCGAGACGGGGGCGTCGTCTATCTGTTGCTCCGGATCTCTCCCTGTCTCGTGGCCGCCCTGGGGCGTCCTGGGGGCTGTCGGCATCCACGAGGACGGGTGCCTCAATGTTTGGTCCTGCAATACACAATACAGCATGCATGGTTAGACATGCGGGCGGTGATCAGGGGATATGGGGGAGGGGTTATGGAGGAGGGGAGATATGGGGGAAGGGGGGATATGGGGGACATGGGAGAGGGGGGGATATGGGGGAAGGGGGACAGGCCATGGGGGGTCTTGGTAGTGCGCCCCCGAACTCTGCATCGGCAACCTCCCGGTCCTCGGGTCCACCTACCAGTTCCAGGGCCCTCTCCTCATGAGCGGTGAGTCACATCAGTTGGGCCCCCTCCGGTCCTCTCAAGCTCCTTGTTGTGTGCGCGCTTCTCCTGTGGGGGGCAGGGATAAAGGGCAACAGTGTTAGGTCGGGATATACATGCAGCAGTTGTGCGTTTATTGGCAGAGGTGCGCAGCACATTTGGGTTAGGGCTAGGGTTAGGGTTAGGGGTAGGGTTTGTTGCACCTGGGGGGTGTGCCACACAAGGGGGTGGTTAGGGTTAGGGTTAGGGCTAGGGTTAGGACTAGGGTTAGGGTTAGTTGCTCCTGGGGGTTTGCCGCACATCGGGGGGGGGGGGGGTTGTTAGGGTTAGGGTTAGGTTTAGGGCTAGGGCTAGGGTTAGGGTTAGTTGCATCTGGGGGTGTGCTGCCAGCGAGGTGGGGGGAGGTGCTCCTGGAACCTCAGAGCTGCGCGGCGGGTGGCCATTTTGTCGGCTCTCCGGGGGGGGGGGGGGGGGGGCAGCGTCTTTTGTTTGTGACGCCGCGCACCCGCGGCGGGTGATGCCATCGCGAATGGCGTCACGTTGCTACTAGCCTATTCCGGGCCGGAGACTTTGTGCCGTTTGGGGGGTGCCTGACGCCGGAGTGATCCACGCCGTTTTTGGCGGCGGGTTCTGGCGATCGCACCGATTATGGGAGAATCCCGCCAATGATTTCAATTTGGTGTACACACCTGGCAAGGAGCTCATCATCGCCGATGCATTGTCCTGCTCCGTCAACTCACGCAGTGAATCACTGGAGATCATCTCGCACATTGAATTGCAGGTACAACTGTGCGCAAGCACTCTCCTGGCAACAAATGAGAAGGTCGTTCTCATCCGAGAAGAGATGGCCAAAGACCCCCTGTTGCAGCGAGTCATCCACAACCTCAGCAATGGCTGGCAGAAAGGGCAATTCCCTCAATTCTACAACATCAAGGATGACCTGACGCTGATTGATGGCATCCTGCTGAGGAGATATCCAGCTCCGTCTCAAGAGCATGGTGCTGCGGCTGATTCATGAGTGACACCTGGGCATAGAAAAGTGCAGATGCAGGGCCCCGGCAAGCTGTCCACTGGCCCGGCATCAATCAGGACATCACGGTCCTGAATTGAGAAACCTGTCAGAGGTTCCAACCAGTGCACAGCAAGGAGACACTCCAACCACAAGACCTAGAGACCTCTCCGTGGTTCAAGGTTGGCATTGACCTATTCCACGCGAATGGTCGCGACTATATCTTAACCATCGATTACTTTTAGAACTATCCTGAGGTGCTGAAACTGCCAGATCTCACCTCACGGACCGTTATCAAAGCGTGTAAAGAGGCATTCTCATGGCATGGCATCCCGAACACCATCATGAGCGACAATGACCCGTGCTTCCACAGTCGGGAATGGCGCACGTTTCCCAAGGGCTACAATTTCAGGCATGTCACCTCTAGTCCGCACCATCCACAGTCCAAAAAGGGGTGCACATCGTTAAGCAGCTCATCTGCAAGTCCTTGGACTCCGCTTCTGACATACACCTTGCACTACTTGTGTACCGGGTGACTCCCTTGTCCACTGGCATGTCACCAGCTCAATTTCCGATGAACAGGAACCTGCGGACGATGCTTCCAGCCATACACCTGCTCAACCTTGATCACCTCCCGGTGCTACAGAAGATGCAGCAGCTTCACGACACCCAGAAGCAGGGCTATGATGCACATGCCACCGATCTGGACATGCTATCCCCGGCAGACACGGTCAGGATCAAGATACCGGATGGTGGGTGGTCTGCTCCGGCTGTCTTTGTTCAACAGGCCGCGCCCAGATCCTATGTCATACGTATGGTTGATGGCTCCATTGTGCGAAGGAACCGAAGGGCACTGCAAAACGTTGCTTGCCAACAACCACTTTCCCCTCCATTTCCATAAGTTGAATTGCCACCTCCAGGCACCTCGAACCATGAGGCCACGAGTGCCTCCCACTCGCCTGTCAAGACACCGTCATCCCCTCCACCACCTCTCTAGCAGTCGACGAGGATCAGACGCAAGCCTCAGAGACTGGACTTAAGAGCATTTGTTTTGTTTGTTCTGTATTCCTCAGTCAGTCACATTAGACAGACATATTCACTTGTATATACATCTAAAAAACAAAAAAGTGGGGAGAAGTCATGATATGCAAACATGCAACCAATTAACCACTCAGAACAGGACACAACCAATGGGCAGTCAGGACACTCAGAGGTGGCATCACCACAAGGGGGCATGACATAAACATTATAAAAGGGATGAGGCACTCACACCCTGCCTCTTTCCACAGACAAACATCTAGAGAGTTAAACAGGGTTGATCAGCAGCATCAAACCCCAGCACTTGGCTTAGAGCAAGCTGGTACAGTTAGACTGAGTTACTACAGTTAGATTAGCAGAGAGTCGAACTCATTTGAGAACTATGTTCATAATTCAATAACACGTTGAACTCATTTCAGAGTCTGGGGCATCCTTTAGTTAAGACTGCATCAAGTAGCAGCCTGTGTTATCCGAAGCAGCCTAACACAACATGAGGAAGTGAAGATATGCTACATATGGCTCTGGCAGTATTACACCACAGCAGTAACAGTTCTGGTGTAAATGTCTGCCACTCACTGTCATCACAAAGACAGTCAGCTGAAAATCCCCCACATGTCTCTTAATAAGTCAAGACTAAATGGTGGTACCAATTAATTTCATTTTTGTTGAATATTAGTGTCAATAAGTCAAAAATGGTGACACAAATTAGTTTCTAAACAAGTTAAAGGCTTTAACTTTAAAAACTCTCTGATTAGCTTTTTAAAGGAGGTCAAATTCAGTAGCCAAATTGTGTGATATCTTTGGGATCACCAGCTCAATCACAAAAGATTGGCTGCGATGACACCAACCTCATAGGTGTGTACATGAATATCTTTAAACAGATGCGAGTGAAGAAGCAAAAGCAAAACATTACATTTGGTTATCAGCAGGTCTAATATAATTCAGTCCAGAGGATTTGATGAGGATTACTGCCTGACAAAATTCTACGCCCTACAACATCAGAGTAGTGTGACTAACCCATCAAATCGCTATTATAACATGACAGGACAGGCACCACAAAAGCTGCATTTCCAGAATCAGTTTCCCCTGTTTATGCCAGGAATGCAAGAGCTGCCTGCAGCTGCAGCTCCACATTTTCTGTCAATCCACAAAAATACACAAACAATACCAGAGGTAAAGTGCTGTTCCTGCCTATGAAAATATCTTCAGGACACTCTGACCTTCCTGCGTAGGAGTTGCGAGAGGAATTTTCTGATATTTTTGCAAAATGATGCAGCGGCTTGGAAGTCGCCAGTTCCAAAGAAGACTTCCTCCGCTGTATTTTGAAACTATTAGTAAAAGGAAAGTAAAGGGGCAGGTCCCACGACATCACACTGGCGGGAGAGGGGGAAGGCTTTGATTGAGCCCGCCCTGCCAGCAACTTCAGATTTTGAAAGACTTTTAAAGGGTGCCCCGATTTTTAAAAAAAAGGAAAAATAGAAACCCCCCAATCTCTTCATGGGATCCACCCCTCAAGAAACCCCCCTCCCCCCCCCCCCCCCCCCACCCCCACGAAATGACTCCCCCCCCCCCCCCCAAAACCCCCATTGTGAAACATCTACCCACAAAACATCCCTCCCATGGAACAACACCCGGCTCTGTCCCCTGACACTGCCTGGGCATGACCCTCTCCCCCTTGGAGCTGTATTCCCCCTCCAGTGAGCATGACCCTCTCCCCCTTGGAGCTGTATTCCCCCCCCAGTGGGCATGACCCTCTCCCCCTTGGTGCTGTATTCCCCCTCCAGTGAGCATTACCCTCTCCCCCTTGGAGCTGTATTCCCTCCCAGTGGGCATGACCCTCTCCCCCTTGGTGCTGTATTCCCTCCCAGTGGGCATGACCCTCTCCCCCTTGGAGCTGTATTCATCTCCAGTGGGCATGACCCTCTCCCCCTTGGTGCTGTATTCCCCCCCAGTGGGCATGACCCTTTCCCCCTTGGAGCTGTATTCATCTCCAGTCGGCATGACCCTCTCCCCCTTGGAGCTGTATTCCCCCCCCCCCCCCAGTGGGCATGACCCTCTCCCCCTTGGAGCTGTATTCCCCCCCAGTGGGCATGACCCTCTCCCCCTTGGAGCTGTATTCCCCCCCCCCCCCCAGTGGGCATGACCCTCTCCCCCTTGGAGCTGTATTCCCCCCCAGTGGGCATGACCCTCTCCCCCTTGGAGCTGTATTCCCCCCCAGTGGGCATGACCCTCTCCCCCTTGGAGCTGTATTCCCCGAGTGGGCATGACCCTCTCCCCCTTGGAGCTGTATTCCCCGAGTGGGCATGACCCTCTCCCCCTTGGAGCTGTATTCGCCTCCAGTGAATTCTACTCACCGGCTGCACGTCATGGGGGATCTTCATTAGTCACGCCGTTGTTCCCTCATGCTGACTTGAATGAACAATTTAATGGGAAAGGGGGAACTATCAGGTGTAAAGTCTGGATAATGATATGTAAATATATTCAAATGGGGATCTTGATGTACCTGTTAAGTCATTGCAGGAGGTGGGGACAATCGCCCAATGGGAAATCCTGTTGGCATAAAATGCCATTTGGGACTCCTGTGGGATTTCTCACCCCCTCCGCCAAATCTGCCCCCTCAAAAAAGAGGAGCAGAAAATTCCCCCATTATTGCAGCACAAAAACCAGGGCTGTAGTAGCATCCACCAATTCCAATTGTCCAATTTGAGCTCCAGTACAACTTCTCCATCTTCCCAAAAATTAAATCGAAATTACGGGCAGGATTTACCAGTCTCATCGTGCCCGACTTGGTGACGTGATGAGGCCAGATTCGCGACACTCAAGATGTCTTGCGACATTCATCCAAACGTCGAAAGATGTCATGATTTGGATCTCGCTTGCACTGGGCAAGATCCAGACCAATAGATTTAATGAGCAATTAGGCTCATTTAAATATGCCTCTGCCGATTCTCCTGGGGCCCGGGGACTAACGGCCTCCCCACCGAGGCCTCGTCTGGGCTCCATTGAGCACTGGTCCACAGAAATGTGGACCAGTCATAACTGCACCTGGGGGAGTTACCCCGGCCATTGAAGACCCCTTGGTAGTTGGCTGTAGGCAGGGTGGTACTCTGGCACTCCCACTGGCAGCCAGGCACCTTGTCACTGCCAGCCTGGCATCTTGGCTCTGCCCCGAGGGAGCTTTGTCCTTAAGAAGTAGTGTGAGGGGTGGTTCGAGGACTCCGGAAGAGGTAAGTTGGGTGAAGTGATGGGTCCACAGGACATGGGGACATGGTGGGGATGCTGGAGTGGGGGGGGGTTGAAATATCAGAGCTGCATTCAAAAATAGTGTCCCACTCCACGAGTACTCTTCCTGTGCTGACGGGTCGAGGCCAAAAACCTCCAGCAAAGTGAAGTTGAATAGTGGGATGTTTCTCATTGCTGCAGACATCGAGAAACTCCGCTGAATGTGCCCAAAAGCAGACTCGTTTTTTTCCCGTTGAATCGCGCTCTACATTTTCCATGGTACTCCTCATGTTCAGTAAAATGTCAAAAAGTGTTGTATGTTATGGGCATCAAACAAAGGTTGCCGAGCATTGAGGGACGAAGGTAAAATGGTCTCTCCAAACCAGTCCTCTTCAAGTCAAACAGAAGGTTTTTAAAGAATAATTTTGAAAGCATGGAGGGAAATGGCAAGGTTGAGGTAACTGGGCAGGAAATTCCAGAGTGATGAGAATAGAGTGACTAAAGGAGCAGTTAGCAAAGGTTTTGTAGCAGACAAATATCGGCAAGACTGACCAACGTACAATCCTCCACCACACTTTGGAGAATATGCCAAAGCAGCACCACACATATCTAAAAATGGGTATGCCAACCTGGTGAAGCTACAATACAGGCCATACATGCTGTTAAACAGCAGAACCAGCATGTTATAGACAGAGATAAGCAAACCCACTGTCACCAGATCTGATCAAAGATTTACAGACTTGCCCCATCCAATTGTGACAATTGAGCGTCCCCATCCTCAATGATGGTGAAACCCAGCTCATGAATGGAAAAGAGAAAATAATTTTCAAACATCTTCAGCCAGAAGTGCCAGGTTGATCCATCTTGGCCTCCTCCTGACATTCCCGCTATCATAGATGCCAGTCTACAGCCAATTCAACTCACTGCGCATGACATCAAGAAACAGCTGAGTGCACTGGATACAGCTTTAGTCCAAAAGGCGTGTGCTCCAGAACCAACTGCACCACTAGCCAAGCTGTTCTTGTATGGCAACAACACTGACATCTACCCTAAAAAACCTATTGCCCAGGTCTACCTGGTCCAAAAAAAAGGCCAAATCCAATCTGGCAAATTAACATCCAATCAGTCTACTTTCATTCATCAACAAAGTGACAAAATGCGTTGCTGACCGTGCCATTATGCAACGTGCATACATCAATTACCTCTTATCAATGCTCAGTTTTGGTTCTGTCAGGACCAGAGCTAAATTCCAACGGTGAGATGAGAGTGACTGCACTTGATGTCAAGGCAGCTTTTGAACAAGTTTGGCATCAAGGAGCACCAGTAAAACTGAAGTCAGTGGGAAAGCTCTCCACTCAGTGGAGTCATACTTAAAACAAAGAAAGGTGATTGTGTTTGATGGAGGCCAATCATCTCAGTCCCAGGACATAACTGCAGGAGTTCCTCAGAGCAGTGTTCTAGGCCCAACCATCTTCAGCTGCTTCCTCAATATCTTCCATCAATAAGTCATGAAAGTGGATGTTCATGGATGGCTGCACAGTGTTCAGTCCCATTTGTGACTCCTCAGATATTGAAGCAATTCATGCTGACATGCAGGAAAACCTGAGCAACATGGAGGCTTGGACTGATAAGTGTCATAAGTAACATTCATGCCACACAAATGGCAGTTGATTACCATCTCCAAAAGGACAGAATCACTTTGACATTCAACAGCATTACAATCAATGAATCCCCCATCATCAACGTTCCAGGGTCAACATTGACTGGCAACTTAAGAACATAAGAACTAGGAGCAGGAGTAGGCCACCTGGCCCCTGGAGCCTACTCCGCCATTCAATGAGATCACGGCTGATCTTTTTTGGACTCAGCTCCACTTTCTGGCCCAAACACCATAACCCTTAATCCCTTTATTCTTCAAAAAACTATCTATCTTTATCTTAAAAACATTTAATGAAGGAGCCTCAACTGCTTCACTGGGCAAGTAATTCCATAGATTCACAACCCTTTGGGTGAAGAAGTTCCTCCTAAACTCAGTCCTAAATCTACTTCTCCTTATTTTGAGGCTATGCTCCCTAGTTCTGCTTTCACCCGCCAGTGGAAACAACCTGCCCACATCCATCCTATCTATTCCCTTCATAATTTTATACGTTTCTATAAGATCCCCCCACATCCTTCTAAATTCCGAGTACAGTCCCAATCTACTCAACCTCTCCTCATAATCCAACCCCTTCAGATCTGGGATTAACCTCGTGAATCTCCTCTGCACACCCTCCAGCTCCAGCACATCATTTCTCAGGTAAGGAGACCAAAACTGAACACAATACTCCAGGTGTGCCCTCACTAACACCTAAAATGAAAAATGAAAAAATGAACATCGCTTATTGTCACGAGTAGGCTTCAATGAAGTTACTGCGAAAAGCCCCTAGTCGCCACATTCCGGCGCCTGTCCGGGGAGGCTGGTACGGGAATCGAACCGTGCTGCTGGCCTGCTTTAAAAGCCAGTGATTTAGCCGAGTGAGCTGAACCAGCCTCACCTTATACAATTGCAGCATAACCTCCCTAATCTTAAACTCCATCCCTCTAGTAATGAAGGACAAAACTCCATTTGCCTTCTTAATCACCTGTTGCACCTGCAAACCAACGTTTTGTGACTCATGCACTCGCACACCCAGGTCTCTCTGCACAGCGGCATGTTTTAATATTTTATCATTTAAATAATAATAATCCCTTTTGCTATTATTCCTACCAAAATGGATAACCTCACATTTGTAAGAAGTCTTACAACACCAGGTTAAAGTCCAACAGGTTTGTTTCAAACACGAGCTTTCGGAACACGGCTCCTTCTTCAGGTCTGAAGAAGGAGCCGTGCTCCGAAAGCTCGTGTTTGAAACAAACCTGTTGGACTTTAACCTGGTGTTGTAAGACTTCTTACTGTGCTCACCCCAGTCCAACGCCGGCATCTCCACATCATGGCTCACATTTGTCAACATTGTATTCCATCTGCCAGACCCTAGCCTATTCACTTAACCTATCCAAATCCCTCTGCAGACTTCCGGTATCCTCTGCACTTTTTGCTTTACCACTCATCTTAGTGTCGTCTGCAAACTTGGACACATTGCACTTGGTCCCCAACTCCAAATCATCTAGATAAATTGTGAACAAGGTTTTGTGAACAACTTAGACACTGATTGTGTCTATAAAAGCAGATCAGAGGTTGGGAATTCTGTGACTCATTTTGTGACGCTCCAATGCATTTTCACCATCCAAAAGGCATAATTCAAGAATGTGATGTAATATTCTTCGCTTGCCTGGATGGCTGCAGCTCCAATAGCTCTCAGGAAGCTCGACACTATCCAGGTCAAAGCAGTCTGTTTTATTGGCACACTGTCTACCAATTTAAACATTCACTCCCTATACCACCATCAGACCATGACTACATTCTGTAGCATTGGAAAGATGTATTACAGTAACTTACCAAGGCTTCTTTGACAGCATCCTCCAAACCTGCAACCTGTACCACCCAGAAAGACGGGAAACAGGTGGATGGGACCTCCACCACCAGAAAGTACCCCTCCAACTCACATCTGATGCTGAGTTGAGAATATATCATTCCCCCCCCCCCTCACCATCATTGAGTCAAAACTCTGGGGCTCCCTATCTAACAGCACAGTAGATGTACCTATACTACATGGGCTGTACCAATTCCAGAAGGCTGCAAATTACTACCTTCTTAAGGACAATTAGAAATGGACAATAATCTCGCCAAAAATTGCCTCATCCTATAAACGAACACAAGAGAAACAAGGAGGAATATGATTTTACCAGAGCACAGGGTCACAGGGCAAATTAATTCACTTAGGTAGAATGAACTATAGCGATGGAGAGATCTGAAAACTAGGAGAGAAATGTTGAATCCCATTTCCTGGCATACTTAGAGCCAATAACATTTGGGAAGGATATGGTGATGCAAGGGCAGGAACTATTGCGGTCAGCATAAGTTGAAAGTGCACCTGCATCAGTGACCCAAGGAGTTCGACGGAAGGCGAGCATCCAGCAGAGGGCAGCAGAGCAGAGCTTCTGATTGGCTGTTCTGGGGAGATTTGCATACGTGCAGTGCGGTCAGCGTACGTTGAAGGTGGTTTGTGAAGGGGCTGTTCTCGAGTGACAGCTTTACCCGAAACACTACTTACGTAGTGTCTCCCACCCATCCTCCTCCTCTAACCAAAAAAAAAGTTCTGTCCGTTGGATTGCTAAACTAACAAGTTTTTTATTTTTATTTTTCAGTAGTTGGGAAGTTAGTTCAGTGGGAATGGAGGCTAGGGCAGTTGAATGTTCCTCTTGCAGAATGTGGGAGGAAAGGGTCACCTCTAGTGTCCCTTCTGACTACATCTGCGGGAAGTGCACCCAACTCCAGCTCCTCGAGAGCCGCGTTAGGGACCTGGAGCTGGAGCTGGATGAACTTCGGATCATTCGGGAGGCGGAGGAGGTTATTGAGAGGAGTTATAGGGAGGTAGTCACACCTCAGGTAAAAGAAGAAGGTAGATGGGTTACCGTCAGGGGAGGGAGAGGGAACCGGCAGGCAGTGCAGGGATCCCCTGTGGTCGTTCCCCTCTATAACAAGTATACCGTTTTGGATACTGTTGCGGGGGACGACTTACCAGGGGTAAGCAATAGGGCGCAGGTCTCTGGCACAGAGTCTGTCCCTGTTGCTCAGAAGGGAAGGGAGAAGAGGAACAGAGCACTTGTCATTGGGGACTCCATAGTTAGAGGAACAGACAGGAGGTTCTGTGGGAACGAAAGAGACTCACGGTTGGTGTGTTGCCTCCCAGGTGCCAGGGTTCGTGATGTCTCTGATCGTGTTTTTGGGATCCTTAAGGGGGGAGGGGGAGCAGCCCCAAGTCGTGGTCCACATAGGTACCAACGACATAGGTAGGAAGAGAGATGGGGATTTGAGACAGAAATTCAGGGAGCTAGGGTGGAAGCTGAGAGCTAGAACAAACAGAGTTGTTATCTCTGGGTTGTTACCCGTGCCACGTGCTAGCGAAGTGAGAAATAAGGAGAGAGAGGAGTTGAACACGTGGCTACAGGGATGGTGCAGGAGGGAGGGTTTTGGTTTCCTGGATAATTGGGGCTCATTCTGGGGTAGGTGGGACCTCTACAAACAGGATGGTCTTCACCTGAACCAGAGGGGTACCAATATCCTGGGGGGGAGATTTGCTAGTGCTCTTCGGGGGGGGGGGGTTTAAACTAATTCAGCAGGGGGATGGGAACCTAGATTGTAGTCCCAGTGTACAGGATGTTGAGAGTAGTTCAGGGATAGGGTTAAAAGTTCGAAAGAGGGCACCAGCAAGCAGGACGCTGGTTTGAAGTGTGTCTACTTCAACGCCAGGAGCATCCGGAATAAGGTGGGTGAGCTTGCAGCATGGGTTGGTACCTGGGATCTCGATGTTGTGGCGATTTCAGAGACATGGGTAGAGCAGGGACAGGAATGGTTGTTGCAGGTTCCAGGATTTAGATGTTTCTGTAAGAACAGAGAAGATGGTAAAAGAGGAGGGGGTGTGGCATTGTTAATCAAGGAAATTATTACGGCGGTAGAAAGGACGCTTGAGGACTCGTCTACTGAGGCAGTATGGGCCGAGGTTAGGAACAGTAGAGGAGAGGTCACCCTGTTGGGAGTTGTCTATAGACCTCCAAATAGTTCCAGAGATGTAGAGGAAAGGATTGCAAAGATGATTCTTGACAGGAGCGAGAGTAACAGGGTAGTTGTTATGGGGGACTTTAACTTTCCAAATATTGACTGGAAATACTATAGTTCGAGTACTATAGATGGGTCAGTTTTTGTGCAGTGTGTGCAGGAGGGTTTTCTGACACAGTATGTAGACAGGCCAACAAGGGGCGAGGCCACATTGGATATGGTACTCGGTAATGAACCCGGCCAGGTGTTAGATTTATATGTAGGTGAGCACTTTGGTGATAGTGATCACAATTCGGTTATGTTTACTTTAGCAATGGGCAGGGATACGTATATACCTCAAGGCAAGAATTATAGCTGGGGGAAAGGCAATTATGATGCTATTCGGCAAGATTTAGGATGTATAGGATGGGGAAGGAAACTGCAGGGGATGGGTACAATCGAAATGTGGAGCTTTTTCAAGGAACAGCTACTGCGTGTCCTTGATAAGTATGTACCTGTCAGGCAGGGAGGAAGTTGTCGAGCAAGGGAACCGTGGTTTACTAAGGAAGTTGAAGCACTTGTCAAGAGAAAGAAGAAGGCTTATGTTAGGATGAGACATGAAGGCTCAGTTAGGGCACTTGAGAGTTACAAGTTAGCCAGGAAGGACCTAAAGGGAGAGTTAAGAAGAGCGAGGAGAGGACACGAAAAGTCGTTGGCGGATAGGATCAAGGAAAACCCTAAGGCTTTCTATAGGTATATCAGGAACAAAAGAATGACTAGAGTAAGATTAGGGCCAATCAAGGATAGTAGTGGAAAGTTGTGTGTGGAATCAGAAGAGATAGGGGAAGCATTAAATGGATATTTCTCATCAGTGTTTACACTGGAGAAAGACAATGTTGTCGAGGAGAACACTCAGGTTCAGTCGACCAAGCTAGATGGAATTGAGGTTCAAAAGGAGGAGGTGTTAGCAATTTTAGAAAATGTCAAAATAGATAAGTCCCCTGGGCCAGATGGGATTTATCCTAGGATTCTCTGGGAAGCCAGGGAGGAGATTGCAGAGCCTTTGTCCTTGATCTTTATGTCGTCTTTGTCGACAGGAATAGTGCCGGAAGACTGGAGGATAGCAAATGTTGTCCCCTTGTTCAAGAAGGGGAGTAGAGACAACCCTGGTAATTATAGACCTGTGAGCCTTACTTCGGTTGTGGGTAAAATGTTGGAAAAGGTTATAAGAGATAGGGTTTATAATCATCTTGAAAAGAACAAGTTGATTAGCGATACTCAACACGGTTTTGTGAAGGGTAGGTCATGTCTCACAAACCTTATTGAGTTTTTTGAGAAGGTAACCAAACAGGTGGATGAGGGTAAAGCTGTTGATGTGGTGTATATGGATTTCAGTAAGGCGTTTGATAAGGTTCCCCATACAAGGCTATTGCAGAAAATAAGGAAGTATGGAATTGAAGGTGATTTAGCGGTTTGGATCAGTAATTGGCTAGCTGAAAGAAGACAGAGGGTGGTGGTTGATGGCAAATGTTCATCCTGGAGTTCAGTTACTAGTGGTGTACCGCAAGGATCTGTTTTGGGGCCACTGCTGTTTGTCATTTTTATAAATGACCTGGAAGAGGGTGTAGAAGGATGGGTTAGTAAATTTGCAGATGACACAAAGGTCGGTGGAGTTGTGGATAGTGCTGAAGGATGTTATAGGATACAGAGGGACATAGATAAGCTGCAGAGCTGGGCTGAGAGGTGGCAGATGGAGTTTAATGCGGAAAAGTGTGAGGTGGTTCACTTTGGAAGGAATAACAGGAATGCAGAGTACTGGGCTAATGGCAAGATTCTTGGTAGTGTAGATGAACAGAGAGATCTCGGCATCCAGGTACATAAATCCCTGAAAGTTGCCACCCAGGTTAATAGGGCTGTTAAGAAGGCATCTGGTGTGCTAGCCTTTATAAGCAGGGGGATTGAGTTTCGGAACCACAAGGTCATGCTGCAGCTGTACATAACTCTGGTGCGGCCACACCTGGAGTACTGCGTGCAGTTCTGGTCACCACATTATAGGAAGGATGTGGAAGCTTTGGAAAGGGTTCAGAGGAGATTTACTAGGATGTTGCCTGGTATGGAGGGAAGATCTTACGAGGAAAGGCTCAGGGAATTGAGGTTGTTTTCGTTAGAGAGGAGAAGGCTGAGAGGTGACTTAATAGAGACATATAAGATAGTCAGAGGGTTAGATAGGGTGGACAGTGAGAGTCTTTTTCCTCGGATGGTGATGACCAACACGAGGGGACATAGCTTTAAATTGAGGGGTGATAGATATAGGACAGATATCAGAGGCAGTTTCTTTACTCAGAGAGTAGTAGGGGTGTGGAACGCCCTGCCTGCAACAGTAGTAGACTCGCCAACTTTAAGGGCATTTAAGTGGTCACTGGATAGACATATGGATGAAAATGGAATAGTGTAGGTCAGATAGGCTTCAGATGGTTTCACAGGTCGGCGCAACATCGAGGGCCGAAGGGCCCGTACTGCGCTGTAGTGTTCTATGTTCTAAGTGTACATGTGAGCTGCAGCATTTAGGTAAATTAAGCTTTTTGAGACAGGAAGCTGCAATGTGAACTAAGTCAAACCTTGAGGTGACCATTACGGACTTGAGGGGAGTTAATTTAAACAGCTCCATTTCTCCTCTCATCATCTGTCTTTTTAATTTTAAAGTACCCAATTATTTTCTTACAATTAAGGGGCAATTTAGCGTGGTCAATCCACCTACCCCGCATATCTTTGGATTGTGGGGGTGAGACCCACACAGACACGGGGAGGATATACAAACTCCACATGGGCAGTGACCCGGAGCTAGGATCAAACTTGGGTCCTCGGCGCATGAGGCAGCAATGCTAACCACTGCGCTACCGTGCCATCCCACCTGTCTGTAAATAGAAAGATGTTTTGATTCATTTCACTCTTTATAAGCAGTAGCCTATTTCCCAAACCCTCAGTTTTGGTGCAATCCAATTTTCTATTAATAACCCCACAACAAACCTGAGATAGGATGAACTTAAAGGGTTAGTTTATTTGCGCACACAGTCCAAAATTGAAAGGAGGGTCACAACATCGCCTTCGCACTCAGACAGTAAAGAGGGAGATAAAGAACATTTTACCGTGCAGAGACCCCAGGGAAAATAAGTATTGGTTCACTTGAGTTCCAGCCTCCAGAATCAAAGTCCAATGATGTATTCCTTCACAGAGGTTGGTGCCAGACAACCAATGCAGTGTAATTCACTTGGCTGGTGTTGTTAACTTCACATGCTGAGATAGGCATGCAGAGATGAATCAGCCTCATAGGTGATGGTACAGAATTTCTAGCAGGGGCAGTGTAGATGGGGCCAGGTATCCAATCTAGGCCAAGCTCCTTGGCCTGCAATGTGGCTAGCTAGTTAGCTGGTAAACAGCAGACTGAAAAATGCAATTCAGCAGGGCAATAGTATCCATAGAATCAAACAGTGCAGAAAGGGGTAATTCAGTCCAATGAGTCTACACCGACCCTCTGAAGGGAACCTCCCTAGGCTCACACCTCGCCCTATCCCCATAACCACACCTAATCGCACATCTTTGGACAATTTAGTATGGCCAATCCACCTCACCTGCACATCTTTGGACACTAAGTGGCAATTTAGCATTGTGAGAGGGAACCGCTGCACCCAGAGAAAACCTACATTGACATGGGGAGAAAATGCAAACTCCACACTGACAATTACTCAAGGCCGGAATCGAACCCAAGTCCCTGGCACTGTGAGGCAGCAGTGCTAACCACTGTGCCACCGTGTCGCCCTTGCTCCACAACCCAGAGGCCCATGTCACACGACTCCCACATCTCCAACCAGTCTTTGACAAATGATGTGTAGGCATTGTCTGGTTTCCAAGGTCTGCTAAATGTCTCAGCTATTAGTAATTGGAAGGAAGTTTGCAGGGCCTTAGCTTGCCTGTTGGCAAGCCTGGGTTATTAAATACAGATGGCTGTTGCCTAGCTCTCTTTGAATTTGGACAGTGCAGTCCATAGGTGGTCATTAGTGCCTCCTCAGAGATAATGAGGTGCACGTTTTCCCAAAACTGCTAAGTACCTTCTTTTGTCGTGGGGTCATCACACAGATATAGGTTCAGTTGTTTTGAAGGTTTTTGTTCAGTTTTTAAATTTTAGAAATAGCAATGAGCAGATCTATATATTTTGTAAAAAAAAAACGTATGCAGTGCGAGGTCTTATTCCCTTGCATGGTGAAGACACTACGTCAAGGCTTAGCAGCAGAGAAGAGTAAGGAGTGGTGGGAGGTAAGCAATATTGTAGAGGTTAGAGATTTGCTTTTGGTAACAAACCAAATATGAAACTGAGCTCATTTTACTAAAAAGAGACAGGTTCGACACATTCCAGCTCAGCTTGAAGGGTCAGCAGCAGGCAGCAGGGCAGCTCCTTTCTCTATGGTGGAACACTCAGCAATGCAGTTAGAAAGTGATCACACACAGCAGATGGCCTGACTGCAAAATCTGAGCACCAGCAGCCAGTGAGAAAACATGAACCGATGAAAGAAAGGAATGGAAAGGGAACAATTTTGCTGCTATGTTAAAAAGCCACCCAATACTCTAAGTATCCCAGAATAAAAGCCTACATCAATATGTAATTTCTAATCCTGCATAGAGATATCCTCTATAAAGAAACCAAAACCATAAACCTGTGTTGCTTTTTTCGAATAGGCTGAGCAATTAGTGCAATTCACAACTAGCCTATCCCATATTGTACTCACTGTTACTGAGCTAGTGTGAACAGCTCGACAAGATCCAGCAATTGCAGCAGCTGTCATTTTCAAACGGAGCCATTTAGGATTTAAATTATGCCACGTTCATTCACAACGAGCTGCAGAGCATGAGCTCAAAGTCCACTGTAAAATGCAAAATCAGCAACTCCATTTAAAAATGCATTCGCTTGCAATTGGTGATAAACAAAACACACGCTAAGCTGCCTTCACTGAAAACCCCATTAATCTCATCCTTTTCAAAGAGAATTGCACCACTAATCATGGTTCGTGTAGCCTTGTCAAATTTTTTGCCTTGGGGCATTCACAGCAAAACTATTAAACCCCTTGCACCCGAACAGATTCGCCATGTCTAGTTGCTGCTGGTTCATTTACTGGAATAGAGCAGGGGAGAGCTGAATAGTATGGCATCGATGAAAAAATCACTTGAAGAGCTGAAGAACTCAACGCAGACGGCTGCAAAGGGGATGGCAGGCACAACAGGTTAGTAACTTGACAGACAAAATGGAGGGGGCTTCACGTTGAACCTCAGAAGAGTATAATCATGTTACTTCTTTTTAAAGTTAAACTTTTTCCTCACCTTTTAGTGCAGGCAGCTCAAGAGGCAGTTCAACAAGTGGCCGAATCATCCAAGGAAACTACTAAAACAGGTATCTCAGTGAACTTAGCTCTCCACTGCTTCACAACTCAATCTTTCACAACTATTGAAAAGCAGCAATGCAGGTTAAAATGTTCTTTGAAATAGTCTGCTTCTATGAAAGGAATCGAATGACAGAAAAGTGGTCAGAAACACTACAACACTGTAAAATTCTAAAACATATAATAATCTTTATTGTCACAAGTAGGCTTACATTAACACTGCAATGAAGTTACTGTGAAAAGGCCCTAGTAACCACATTCTGGTGCTAGTTCATGTACACATAGGGAGAATTCATAATGTCCAAATTACCTAACAGCACGTCTTTCAGGACTAGTGGGAGGAAACCGGAGCACGCGGAGGTAATCCACGCAGACACAGGGAGAATATGCAGACTTCGCACAGGCAATGACCCAAGCTGGGAATTGAACCTTGGACCCTGAGCTGTGAAGTAACAGTGCTAACCACTGTGCTACCGTGGCGCCCACTGTTCTCCTTATAAGGGAAGGTAGAATCATAGAATCATAGCATTTACCATAGAATACCTACAGTGCAGAGGGAGGCCATTCGACCCATTGAGTCTGACCGACCCACCAAAGGAGCACCCTACCTAAGTATACTCTCCCACACTATCCCCATAACTCCACCTCACCTTTGAACACTAAAGCGCAAATTAGCATGGCCAATCCGATTAACCTAAACATCTATGGACTGTTGGAGGAAAACAGAGCACCCAGAGGAAGCTCATGCAGACACAGGGCGAACATGCAGACTCCACACAGGAGGTCACTGGGATCCCTGGCGCTGTGAGGCGTCAACCACTGTTAATTACTATTGTGAAACATGATTTTCTATTGCAATATATAGAACATGAATATTTTAATGTTATAGCCAGAATTTAAAAAAGAAAATGCTGGAAATACACAACAGGTCAGGTAACATCTTTGAATCGATTCAGGTCAATGGTGGATGCTGCCTGACCTGCTTAGTATTTTCTGCTTTTATTTCAAAATTCCAGCATTCAAAATATTTTGCTTTTACATCATATTGAATTATTTAGTTTATTGGAAGTTATTAATGAATGTTGCGAACAACGATTTAGCGCTTAATTTTTTTTGTCTGCTCTGCTAACCGTCAGAATTCAGTCGCCATGAAGAATCCTGTTGTTTCTGGCTTCTAATTCAGAGATCTGAATAAATTTTTATTCTCTGAATATAGAACAGTAATGTGATAACTTTAATGAGAGGGAGAACGGGGGAGAGATGTGCTCCTAAAATCAACCTGCGATTTAAATTTTGGGAATATTATTTAATTGAAGTTAAACGAAAGCAGAAAGTGCTAGAAAATCTCAGCAGGTCTAACAGCATCTGTGGAGAAAGAACTGAGCTAATATTTTGAGTCTGGATGACTCTTCATCAGAGCTTCATCCAGAGTCGAAACGTTAGCTCTATTCTCTCTCCACAGATGCTGTCAGAAGTGCTGAGATTTTCCAGCATTTTCTGCTTTTGTTACTGATTCTAGCATCCGCAGTAATTTTCTTTTATCGTAGTGTTTAATTTAAGTTGTTATGTTCCGAATCACGATGTACATCTATACTTTTCAGGCAATATTCTTAAAATATGTTGCTCTTTCAAATAAAAATAGAAAGCATTGTGTAACAGGCAAAACAGCATCTGAAAGAAAGAGTGACATAAATATAAACACTTAAATCATTAACTTATGAACACATTTTCTGACCATATTTTTATATTGGCTTCTTCAATGTGTTTTCATGTTTAAATGAAATGAAAAATGAAAATTGCTTATTGTCACGAGTAGGCTTCAATGAAGTTACTGTGAAAAGCCCCTAGTCGCCACATTCCGGCGCCTGTCCGGGGAGGCTAGTACGGGTGCCATTAGAGTTTCTACGAACCCATGCTGATTCCTAATGTGAAGCTTTTGGATTATTAGTTGCATCTAACAAATTTGTAGTTACTGACAGAAAAAAATAAAACTATTAAAATTAAAATTAATATCACTGTAAATGATCTATCAACTTCCAAACCTGGACTAAATAATACCGTAGTCTACACAACCGGGCAGATTGTGACCTCTCCCAATATCATATTCACTTTCATTAATAATCACTGGATTGTTAATTATCCTCAGTTTAAATCATCACCAGGCAGCTCTCCCTCTCAAAGGGGAAAGCAACCTATGGTCATCTGGGACTATGGCAACTTCACTTACTTACTTATTAGCTATGGAAAACCTGATTAATTTACTTGTGTAATTCAGTAGCCTTTTGGCAAACTATTGCACTGCTGCTGCCATTCTGGCTGTGGTCACTAATTTAGCATATACCATGGAATAAACCTGGGAATTTTCTAGACTCCTGGGCTCAGCTACTGACTCAGCTATCAAGGAAGCCCTAACATAACTATGTTGATAGTTTCAGCCGATATAGGAGGACAGTGGCTTACAGTGAGTATGTAGATGAATTGGATGCTACTCACCTATTTTTGTTTTCATGTATGTCCATAGCTACTGAAGAAGCTTCAAAACAAACACAAACTGCTATCAACTCTGTTGCTTCCAAAGCACAGGAGAGCATCAAGGGTTTCGGGCAGAAGCTTGTGCAGAAATGAACTTTTGCTTGCATTGTGCAAATCTGAGAATTTTTATACATATTGCAGTGTAAGTCTGAACAATGAATTATATCAGATATAATATTTAGAATTTCAAAACAGAATACAATTTCTAATGAAGCCGTAGTTCAGGATTCACATGGGCCTGGACAGTTAGACGATCAATACTGCTTTGCCTTCCATTTTATTCGGGATCATTACTGGCACAAGTTATTTTATGTCATAAGATAATGCAATATTTTTAGAGATATACTATATTTGATATTCAGCAGAATAAAACAAGCTCGCAAGTTAAGTTTTATGGCAAAACTTTGTATATGAAACCAAGGAAAACTATAAAATAGTCAAATGTCTGATAGGAGCTGTAATGTGAAACATAAGCAGATAAAAACAGTATAACATTAGAATTTAAAATGTGAATTCAATTTATGGATGAACAGGAAACTTTCTTAATTACATGATCCCTTGCAGTTGAATGCATAATTCTCCAACATGCTGGACAGGAACCGTCACAAAAAAATAAGTGAATACAAAAAAAAACATTTTACGCTAATGAAGACCACAATAGACGTTCAATAGTAGACCAGAACATAGCACGATAATTAAGATTTAAAGTGAGAAGCATTTAATCATTTTTGCATGTGATTTACTTTGTACGGATATGGAAAAAGATTATTTTAGAAAAATATGCGCGGAAAAATACTTTTTCTTTTGAAATTAAAGCCTTCAACGGCTTTTAGCCTTTTCCACCTTTAGGGAATTTTGAACAGTGCACTTTTGCTGATCAAAATAAGGAGTAAAAGTGTTGGGAAATGGAACAATGCTTTACTCATAACGTTAACTGATCTCACTGTAGGAACAGAAGGAAAAGTGGAATGGGAAAAGGCCATTCAGTTATCGAGACTGGAGAGAATCACATTTTGTTTGTAAATAAGAACTGTTATACATGCTATCACTTACTACACCAACAAACATCAGTATGTTGAGAAGAAGATTAAATTCTACACTTGACAGTGAACCAAATTAGATTCTGTAAAGCTAAGATCTCTCTCTCTATTAAAAAGCAATGTACATGTGCACAGGAATACCCTGAAATTGCATGATGTCAATAATCCACCATCCTAGCATTCATGGATAAAGACTGCATTGAGAGTTGCTAATTTCACTATTACTTTATCTCTATAGTTGCAATTGCACAAGCTATTATCTCTGGGATAATCCCCAACTTTCTAAAGTGAAATATTTTACAATTAAAACCTGTAAAATGAAACAAGGTCTGCTGATGAACTGTTTGCCAAAATTATTATTAAAGTTCACCAGTTAGGATAGTTAGGATTTTTATCATAGTGTTTCACTCATGTTTATTCTTAGTTTTCCAACAGCTATTTCCTTGGATCTTTGATGAACAGTTTCCTCATTCTCATCAATAATTGTTAAATAATAACTTAAACTAATAATTTATCATTGATATTTCATATTTTTGTCTCTTGCTCATAATACAGTTTAATACTGAGATGACATAAATAGACTTGTAAATTACTGATCTGTGTATTACTATTTGTAATAAATTTAAGATCAGAACCCTTTCACTGGGTGTGACATCATTTGAATCCTAATGGATACATATTAGAGGGAATCGCATACTTATTGCTACATTTAAAGCTGTTCTAAAACATTTAGGATTAACAGAAACAGCATTTTATCTTTTCTGCATTTTTTCATATATTTCTTATAAACACTGAGTTCCATTAATACTATTTGTGGATTTGATGGGAAAGGGTGGTGGTGGGGAGCTGTGAGAGGAAAGCTTAGGTGTATGTTAACATACTATTACTAATGGTGTTAAAAATCAGTCACGGATGCATCTTCTTCAGAACATCCATCTGTTCCAGACAAGAAACAGGGAAAGCTGGAAAGCAACACAAAAACCTGAAATGGAATGCAAAAATGGCACTGAGCTGACAAAAATTTTAAATCTGCTAACCGTGATTTTCAGTACTGTACAATATATTTTGGTTCTGTGATAAGGATGATTTGAGTTTTATTTTGTTTCCAAGGTGGATTTTAACAATAGGGTGAACTTACCATTGAGTCTGGTGTAAATGCTACAAGTCAAAAAGACTAAGGGTGAGATTCTCCGCACTCCCGACGGTGCGGAGAATAGCGTGGCTCGTAAAATTTTACGGCCACGTTGTTTCGACGCCCTCCCGCTATTCCCCCCCCCCCCCCCCCCCACGCCCGACTCCCGATACGAATTGCTGCCGCCGTTTTTTTACGGCCGGCAGCGATTCTCAGCTGATCGATGGGCCGAGTTCCCAGCCCTTTACGGCTGTTTTTACGAACGGCAAACACACCTGGTCTAGCCGTTCGTAAAAACGGCCGTAAACTCTCGATTTTTAAAACCATGGCACCGATTGGCACGGCAGTACCACGGCCGTGCCAAGGGTGCCATGGGCCCGCGATCGGTGGGCACCGATCGCGGGCAGCGGGCCCGATGCCCGCGCACTCTTTGTCCCTCCGCCGCCCCGCTGTATCACTTCGCGGGGCGGCTGAGGGGCATCCCGGCCCGCGCATGCGCGGGTTTCGCGCAAATGCACGATGACGTCATCCGCGTATGCGTGGGTTGGAGTCTTCCAATCCGCGCATGCACTGCTGACGTCATATGACGCGTCAGCCGGCGCTAACTCTGGCAAGTGGGCTTAATTCCTTAAGCCCGCGATGCCGGAGTTTACGGCGTCGGCATGCTAGCCCCGACCGGGGACCAGAATCGGTTCCCGGTCTGGAAGGGGGGGCTGGCGTCAAACCTGCCCGGATTTGACGCCAGCCTTACGATTTCTCCCCATATGGGAGAATCGCGCTCTAAACTCTTGGGTGCAAGGCTGACATAATACTTCTAATTATTAAATCATAATGTGGTCGCTATTATACTGAAAACATCCAATATAATTCAAAATTCATTTGACTTCTGTGCATTTAAAAATTATATACTTAAAAAATGAAGCTTCTGTGTATCAGTACTTCATTGACTGTTGGTGAGAGAAAATTAAACCATTTTAATATATCACATTTAATTGTCTGAAAGCACATTTTATCCATGTTGACAACAGCCAATTATGAGTGGTTCACAGAATTGGCACACAACATTAGAAATTCTGTTAGTGGAAAATAATCTATTGAAACGTACATTGCAGGTGTCGGTTAGCTCAATTGGCTGGACGAGTGGTTTATGACGCCAATAGCGCAGGTTCAATTCCCTTACCATCTGAGGTTATTCATGAAGGCATGGCCTTCTCAACTTTGCCCCTCGCCTGAGGCTTGGTGACCCTTAGGTTAAATCACCACCAGTCAGCTCTCTTTCTTAAAGAAGAGGCATTCATCGCTCCTCTGGGACAGTGGCGACATTTCAGTTCATGTGACCATTCATTTGGAAAAAGAACAGTATAATAATGTTTGTAAATATTATAGGAGCAAAGGTACTGAAAATTTGCAAAGCAACATTTGAAAGTATAGAAGGAATAGTTGTTAAAAACCTCCCATTGAAACTAGCACTTCGAATTACATGAAATATACAACATAGACAAAGACCATTTAGTCCAGCAACGAATCCACATTGGCGTTGACACTTTGGGCAGGATATTCCAGTCCCACTGAAAGCGACATTCGCTGTGGGGTAGGCGAACCATAAAACAAAACGCACGATCCCTCTGCTGGCAATTAGTGAACTGCCAGAAAACATGCCACGGGAGTGCCAAATAATCCCGCCTTCATTCAATCCTCCTCCTGTCTTTCTCTAACCAACATGATCAGAATAACATTCTATTCCCTTCTCCCTCATATGTTTATCTAGCCTCCCTTAAGTTTCAGTGCAGTCTACCAGCTGTGTTGCATCCAAATGGGGTCGCCACGTGGCTGGTAGATGCTCGCAAAATATGCCAGATGGTGTGAGATGTTGCAATCTGGAACCCGCCCACAATGGGCAAGATCCAGTCTCACAAAGTGCAGTCAGATTTGGAGCTGACTTACCTCTGCCTTCGCCGGATCGAATGGCACCCAGCAACTACCGGCCTTGCCAGGGAGACCCCAGGCAATTCCCATTCAGTACTGGTCCCCAGAAATGGGACCTGGTGGACAGTACCTGAGAGGGTCTCCCAACCGATCGGAGGCCCCAGGGTGATTGACCAGGCAGGGTGGTGCCCTGGCACTGCTGGTGCCACCTGAGCACGTTTGGCACTGCCAGCCTGGCACCCTGGCTGCCCATGTGTGGTGGGATGTGGGGGCCCGAGGACATCCTGACAGGTCAGTTGGGGTATTGGAGAGGTTGGAGAACTGTGCAAGGGGGTCATAAAATCAGGCCTGCACTGACGATCTCCGCATGAAAAACAAGACAGAGTGCCGACAGATAGCGGGGTCTTTCACAGCACTACAAGTGCTGGGAACATCATCACTAATTCTGCCCAGAATGGCACTCTGTTTTATTTTGGTTAGATCGTGCCCTATATCCATACTGTTCACCTTAACTGCTCCCTGTGCTATCGAGTTCCACATTCTCATCACTTTCTGGGTAACAAATTCCCTAATTGATTTCTTGGGATTATTTTGTATTGACTGTCTCTAGCTTTGCTCTTTCCCACATGTAAAATAAACTCTCTCTGTAACTGCTCTTTCAAAATCTCTTTACATTTTAAACATCTGTATCATGTCACCATTCAGCTTATTTTATTCAAGATAAAAGAGACCCAGGATCTTCATCCATTTCAAATACCTGAAAATTTCTGATACTATCCTTGTAACATTTTACACCTCACCAGTGCCTCTATGTCCTTTTTAATAACAAGAATTACAGACAGAACTCCAAGTGTGATCTAATCAAGATTCAATACAAGTTTAACATAACTTCCCTACTTTTCAATTCTACCTGGCCATGGTGTGCCACCAGCGGAAGATCCTGCGGAAAATTCACGCCTCCTGCTAAATTCTCCCCCAACCCCGACTGCCATTGAACCTGCCAGCAGGAGCATAGAAGAATTCCACCCAATGAGTTCATATAACTGGTCACTTGCCCTTATCAAGCAGAAATCGATTACTGTAATTTTACTCACTCCTTTTACTCAGGACAAACATGGACTGAATTCTTCCAAACCCCCTGCACCAGGTTTGGTGGCAGGCAGGCAGGCGCGGTAGTGAAACGAGGTAGTTCTAAAAATTTTGTGCCACATCATTCTTACGCAAGGCCTTTCCATAGTAAAAATGGCGGGAATTTCTGGCACCGTGGGACCAAGAACACTGAGCGGTGGGACTCATTTATTGAAAGATTCAATAATTTTATCCAAGCAAATAAATTGTGGCAGATATATGCGGGCAGCATAATCAAAGACCCCTCCCACCAGCCTTACTCACTCTTCCAACTTCTCCCATCAGGCAGGAGATACAAAAGTCTGAGAACATGCACGAGCCGACTTAAAAACAGCTTCTTCCCCGTTGTTACCAGACTCCTAAACGACCCTCTTATGGACTGACCTGATTAACACTACACCCCTGTATGCTTCACCTGATGCCGATGTTTATGTAGTTATATTGTGTACCTTGTGTTGCCCTGTTATGTATTTTCTTTTATTTCCTTTCTTTTCATGTACTTAATGATCTGATGAGCTGCTTGCAGAAAAATACTTTTCACTGTACCTTGGTACAGGTGACAATAAACAAATCCAATCCAATCCACTCTGAAGTCCCATGACCGGCTTACCTAAGGCTATTCACAATCTCTTTTAATTATCTGCATCCCAAGAAACCATCTAAAATACACAATATTCCATTGATGCTATATTGGTAAACAAGTACATGGTTGGAATGAATAATATTCTCACTTTTATGATACTTTAAATACAGCACTAGCAGACACATGTGTGCCTGTTTGGGTAGGGTGGGAAGGAGAGGGGAGGGGAGGGGAAAGGCGAAGGGGAAGGGAAGGAGGATTTCAGCCCCTCTGCTATTTAATTTAGCCCTCCAAGTATTGTATGCATAGGTGGATTTTTTCTTAAGTTGCTGTATCACAAGAAAACAGGAAATACGGGTATGATCGAATTGAGCATTTTCCACCACTCATTTATGATCATGGTCATCAACTCCATTTACTCACCCACTCCCAACAACCCTTAATTCCCTGAGACCCCAAATATTGGTCTAATGTAGCTTTAAATGTATTCAGTGATGGAGCACATAAAATCAGTGGTAGACAATTCCAAGGTGAAACTTTTCCAAATATCAGCAAAGGCAATTAATTGTTGTTCTATTGATGAGTGCACAAGCTGAATGGTGCACTAAACCAATGAATATTAGGGTTAATTTTCTCCCACCTGTCAAAATACCATTCCTTAAAACATACATTTGCTTAAAACACCCAATATCATCAATACCTTTTTCCAAATTGTTCCACAAATAATTAAGTTATTGAAAACTAAGAAAATTATTTGAACAATTGTCATATTTGCCTAATGCCACCTTTAAAAGAAAAGCTCTGAGCCCTAAATTCTGGGATTGTGGTGAAGGTCTCCACATTTTAAATCAACTACATCAACAGGGAGGGTGGAAATCATGGATGCGCTCGGAACTGGCCATCAGACGCTGGTTCCTGACTTTCAAAATGAGCTAATCATAACTTTCCTCATCATTCGATTGGGCATAAGGCCTGATAAATTAACTCAGTTGATTTACGTAAATGCACAAACTGGATTTCATACACTTAATGCTCTGTTTGCTGTATCGAATGAAACAAACTCAGATTTCCCCTCACACACCTTCTGTTCCAATGTGTATAAGTGGGCTTGAATCACCTAAATCTGGAAGCTTTGACCCTGCAGCTTCACTGATCTCAGTTGGAGCGTCGGTGCGTAAACAATTGTCCTCACAAATCCTGGGTTCAGAAGTGGAATAGTATGCTTAACAATTTCCACTCCAAAATAGGATTGTGCATGGCTTTCATGTCTTCCCTGGTCAAAATACCACATTCAACGCAACAATAATGGCCATTGGAACAAGGTGCCAGAATGTTGCCTGAGACATAGAATCAAGTATCAAAAGATAAGCTGATGGAAAAAAAGGGTAGACTCTAATGGAAATAAAAATCAGGTGAAAAATAGAATGTTTTGCTGGTATTCTGCCATCCATTTTATGCTTTTTCACCAAGTGAAAATGATCCCCCCATGTGTGATTATTCACAATACATTGGATAAAACATAACAGCATGTAAGTAATGCTAATTTTTTGTTGTATTCAGTACACAATAAATAGATGTTTTTTCGGTTTTACTTGGATATTTCCCATGCGCTCAATTCCAAAGGCTCAGAAGCCACATGTACTTTCCCTCGGTCTTTTGCAGATATAGGATTCACTGCCTCATGTCTGCTGTACATGTCAGAAGATAAGCTTTTTATCCTGTCACTATTAATTCACTAAATTCTTTGCTACTTTACTAAAAATAAGCATTAATTTTTACTTACCAACTTAATCCTGTGTATTCAGGCCTTCGTTTGTTCATACACCATAAATCAAAGGCAGAAGCAATCTCCTGATGCTCTGCTGCCAGGGAACTGAATTAAAATGGAAACGCATTTTGATTATTTACATGATATTAAACATTTTGGCCTGAAGCTTTATCCAGCCATACAACAGGTTCACTGCTGGTGGAATAATACATTTGAATATGGAAACATTGTTGTGGCACTATCAAAGACGGCTTCCCTAACAATGTAAGGCATCAAGGAGTCAGTGGCAACACCAAGAACATCTGGGACGGGATTCTCCGATCCCAAGCCGGGTCGGAGAATCGCCGGGGAGGTGCGCGAATCCCGCCACACCCCTCCGATGCCGAGCTGCCAATTCTTCAGCGACTGGACAATCGCCGCCAATCGCGCCGACTCGGTCACCGGTTGGGGCCTTCGAAAGCGGCCCCCCGGCTATTCTACATGCTCGACGGGCCAAGTGCCCGCCAAGTCCCGCCGGCGTAGTTTACGTATGGTCCTATACGGTGGGTCCTTGCCGTTCTGGCTGTGGGGGCCGTCCTGGTGGGGTGGCAGGGGGAGCCGACTCCGGGGGGGGGGGGGGGGGGGGGGGGGGGGGTGTCTCCACAGTGGCCAGGCCCGCGATGGGCAACCAATCGGCAGCTGGGCTCATTCCAGGGAGGCCTATGTTCCTCCGTGCCAGGGTCCTGTAGGGCTCCGCCATGTTGCCCCCGGGCCGACGCGGAGACGGCCGTGGCATGCATGTGTGAACACGCGCTGACCATGGCACGCATGCGCAAACCCGTGTCGGCCGTGGCATGCTGGCTTTCGGCGCCAGAGCAACAGACTGCACTTCGGGGCCGTTCCAGCCCCCTAGGAAGGGGTGAATGCCTGGGCCTGGAGGCTAGTTGACGTCTGAGATAAATCCAGTTTGTGCATTTACGTAAATCAGTTCTCCGCACTTCAGGGGGCTAGGTGGACACCGGAGGGGTTGGCACCACTCCAACTAGCACCGATGGGACTGTGTGAGTTATCGCATGCGCCAAAGGGCCGGTGTGATCTTGTGCATGCACAGAACCGCTGGCGTAGTTCCGTGCATGCGCAGACCAGCTGGTGTATTCTGGTGCATGAGCAGGGGGTTGTCTTCTCCGTGCCAGCCATGGTAGAGCCTACAGGGGCCGGTGCGGAAGGAAGGAGTGCCTCCACGGCACAGGCCTGCCCGCAGATCGGTGGGCCCCGATCGCCGGCCAGGCCACCGTGGGGACCCTGCCCCGGGGTCGGATGACCCCCGAGGACCGCACCAGCCAACTTACCTGCCAGGTCCTACCGTGTCGGACCATGTCTAATCCACGTCGACAGGACTGGCCAAAAACGGACGGCCATTCAGCCCATCGGGACCCAGGGAATTGCTGACTGGCGTGGTGTGAACCCCTCCCCCACCCGAAAACCGGCGCCGGAGAATACGGCACCCAGCGGCGGAGCGGGATTCGCGCTGCCCCAGGGGATTCTTCGATCCGGCGGGGGGTCGGAGAATTCCGCTAATAATTAAATGATCAGGATTATGTACAGAGCAGATATAAATCACAACAGACAATAAAGGCTACATAAAGGTATAAAGATAGGAGTACGATTTCCAAATAAAGGCCGCCGAGAAAGACATGATTACACTACGTGACTGGCTTTGTATAAGGGGCCTCAGCGGAGAAAGCACATAACCCCGTTTTGTACACTGGGGAGCTCCGCTCGCGGAACTCTCAGTGTATCGAGAGATTGTGACGCCATCCCGATCTTCAAGGCCCCCGAAGCAACCCCAACCCGCCCCCCCCCTCCCTGGCCCAATCGCATGCATGCACAAAATGCCAGCTTGACACCCTGGCAGTCTCAATGCCAGCTGGAAATGCCACCTGGGCACATTAGCAGTGCCAGGCTGTCATCCCAGTGGCACTGCCAGGGTGCCAGGTTAGCACTGCCAAGGTACCATCATCACAATGCTCAGGTGGCACCAGCAATGCCAAGGCATCCCCAGCTGGAGATTTCCAATCGCTTGGGAGACGTCCATGAGTGCCATTCCACCTGGTCCCCATTTGTGGAGACCAGTGCCGGTGACTGACACTTGCCCAAGATCTCCAAAGCAAAGTGGATGAATCCCAAAATGTCAGGTACCTCAGGAATCTGCACATTAGAGTGAGACTAACTGTCTCGCTCTAATATGCAGATTTGTCAAAAAGCGATCCCGGCCACATCGCAACATTCTCGTGAGGCGTGGTGAGCTGGATAGAGCCCGGGAGCGATGTGTCCTGGCTTTTATCGTCCATGCTATGCCACGCGAGCTGCTTTTCAGGCGCAGTGCGGCCATTGGATCGTGCCCCATATCACTGAACCACAGAATTGTTACAGCGCAGAAGGAGGCCTTTTACCATTGTGCCTGCACCAACTCTTTGATTGAGCATTTCACCTGCTGCCATTCTCCTGCAATCTCCCCATAACCCTGCAGATTGTTTCTTTTCACATAATTATCTAATTTTGTCTTGAATGCCTCGGTTAAACCTGCCTCCACAACACTCTCAGGTAGGTCAGAACCACTGGCTGGGTGAAAATCTTTTTTCTCATATTGCTTTAACCTCTTTTGCCAATCACTTTATAAAACTGGACTTTCTTGTTCTCGATCCTTCCATGAGTGGGAGCAGATCCCCCCCCATGTACTCGCCCAGACCCCTTGTAATTTTGAACATCTCTATCAAATATCCTCTCACCCTCCTTCTCTCCAAGGGTAGGTAAGTGTCCCAACCTCTCTCCTATCAATCCTCATAACTAAAGTTTTTCATCCCTGGAACGATTCTTGTAAACCTCTTCTGCACTTTCTACAATGCCTTCACCTCCTTCCTATAGTGTGGCCCCAGAATACTGGGGCAGCAGGGTAGCATAGTGGTTAGCATAAATGCTTCACAGCTCCAGGGTCCCAGGTTCGATTCCCGGCTGGGTCACTGTCTGTGTGGAGTCTGCACGTCCTCCCCCTGTGTGCGTGGGTTTCCTCCGGGTGCTCTGGTTTCCTCCCACAGTCCAAAGATGTGCGGGTTAGGTGGATTGGCCATGCTAAATTGCCCGTAGTGTCCTAATAAAAGTAAGGTTAAGGGGGGGGTTGTTGGGTTACAGGTATAGGGTGGATACGTGGGTTTGAGTAGGGTGATCATGGCTCAGCACAACATTGAGGGCCGAAGGGCCTGTTCTGTGCTGTACTGTTCTATGTTCTTCTACACAATATTCCAGCTGAGGTCTAACTACTGTTTTATACAAGTTCTATATAATCTCCTTGCTTGTTTTTCCTGCCAACCTTTGGCTTCAGTCTATCCAGTCCTGTTCCGTTGTTGCCCCCATTTAAGTCGGCTCTCTCACAGTTAATTATTTTTACTCTGGATTGCTTATTGTCCTTTTCCAGTATCGTCCTAAACCTTATGATATAATGATCATTGTTTCCTCAATTTTCCCCCACTGACACTTGATGGACTTGGGCCACATCTTTTCCAAGAACCACATCCAGCAGTGCTTCCTTTCTTATTGGACTGGTCACCTCCGGCTGTAAAAAGAAACTTGCCTGAACATAATCTAGGAACGTTTGCCCCTCGTTACCACAGTCTCAGAGTACATTCGGGTAATTCAAGTCCCCCATTATAACTATTCTATAATGTTTGCATCTCTCTGTAATGTCCCTGCAGATTTGTTCTTCTACAACTTTCCCACTAGTTAGTGGCCCATGGACTACTCCAAGCAATGTAATTCATCTAGGGGAAGTTGCTAAAACCAGATGTTAGTGTCATATCTTAAAAATCTTGTGCTCTTCAAGAGTTTAATCAGGCTTTCATCCACCAAAATCAATTGGGTGTATTTCCCTGGCTATGGCGTTACTGAACCCTGTCAAGTGAATGCAAATACGGATTAACCTGTTTCTTTTGGATCTGGGACCATCCGAAAACATCGAAGACCCGATTATCCAGAAAAGTTTTTAAGTGTGGCCGAGAGTGTGAACTGCTGCGATCTTCTTGGCACTCAGCCCAGCAAGGCCAGAAACTCTATTCAACATTAACTGGTCCACTTTTTTTATCTTTCTAAATTTAGAGTACCCAATTCATTTTCCAATTAAGGGGCAATTTAGTGTGGCCAATCTGCCTAACCTGCGTATCTTTGGGTTGTGGGGGAGAAACCCTATCAAACACGGGGAGAATGTGCAAACTCCACATGGACAGTGGCCCAGAGCTGGGATCGAACCTGGGACCTCGGCGCCGTGAGGCAGCAGGGCTAACCCACTGCACCACCATGCTGCCCTTTAACTGGTCCACTTAACGTGGCCCCACGGGCTTCTCACTGTAAATGAAGGTTCGGCAGCTGATTCGCCGGCACCGCGCTCGCCAGCCCCCCACTAACAAGGTCGAGCAGACTTAAGCTGCACTTGCTCAGCCAACCCCAGCCAGCTCACAATAATGGAACCCGGGAGACCGGCCCCAAGATTCGGGGATGCAGACTTGAGGAGGATGCTAGACGCAGATGAGGCCAGGAGCAACGTCCTGTTCTCCCTAGGGTCCCGGAGGGTCAGCCATAGGGCAGCCAGTGCTGCCTGGGATGAGGTGGTGGTAGCTGTGAGCGCCGGGAGTGTGACCATAGAACATAGAACATAGAACAGTACAGCACAGAACAGGCCCTTCGGCCCTCGATGTTGTGCCGAGCCATGATCACCCTACTCAAACCCACGTATCCACCCTATACCCGTAACCCAACAACCCCCCCCCCCCCCAACCTTACTTTTTAGGACACTACGGGCAATTTAGCATGGCCAATCCACCTAACCCGCACATCTTTGGACTGTGGGAGGAAACCAGAGCACCCGGAGGAATCCCACGCACACACGGGGAGGACGTGCAGACTCCACACAGACAGTGACCCAGCCGGGAATCGAACCTGGGACCCTGGAGCTGTGAAGCATTTATGCTAACCACCATGCTACCGTGCTCCCCCAGACCAGGAGGACTGGACCCCAGTGCAGGAAAAAGGTCAATGACCTACAATGGGCAGCACAAGTGAGTAGACACCAATGGTTCCCCCCCCACCTAGACTTTTTCTCCCCCACACAAGTATCCACTTCAACTCCCCATGTAACCCTTAACTCTTCACCCCCTCACCCTTCAACTACCCCAACCCTTCCTTCACAGCCCCCACCCCACCACTAATGTGAACCATGCATATGTCTAATGATGCCCTCTCTGTGTCTCCCCAGGAAAAGCTCTCCCACAGACGCCGAGAGAAGGGCCAGACTGGCGGTGGAGTGCCGGACATAAGAAACCTCCCCACCTTCAAGGAGCCTTGGAGGTGACTGCTGTGGCTAAGGACAGGGCAGTCACCATGCGGAGGCTGGCGGACGCCACATATGTAGGAACGACCGGAGGACCTGTCAATCAGGAGCCTTACTGGCTGACCCGCCCTCCTATTGACCACATGTCCATTCCCCTGCAGGTCCTCCTGCTGACGGTGCCAGCCCACCCCGGGTAGCCCCCTCTCCAACCTCCCATGAGACCACCATGGAGGAGAGTTCCGAGGATGCCACCAAAATAGAGCATCACGGCTGTCATCCCCACCCTCCACCAGCGCAGATGCACGCACCTCGGTGAAAAATGTTAGTGGTCGGGCTTCTGGGGCACAATCTGATGAGCACCACACAGTTGATGATCCACATCAGGTGGAGGCAGAAACCCCCAGGCAAGTCATCAGTCATACGTCTGTTGGATCCCAGGACCCAGCTGGGTCCCAGGCTGATGTCCAGCCTGTGAAAGAGGCCATCCGGGAGCATATGGAAATGTTAGGGTGTGGCCGGGACATTCAGCGGGAGATGTCAGCGTTAGATACTTAGCTGCTTGTAGGAGACTCAGAGGTTACAGGCACAGGAGATGTCGCCGGCAATGTGTGGCACCTAGGCAAACACTGCAAGGGTGGTGACCGCAGCAGAGAGCCTGGTGCACAATGCCAGCACTATTACTGAAGGTATCCAAGGCATCACGCAGTCGATGGCGGCCATGGTTGAGGATCTCAGCAGAATGTCCAAATCGTTGGGGGATGTCACCCAGGACCAGGCTGCCTTTGATGAGATGCAGCAGGACATGTCCTTCTCTCAGAAGAGAATGGCCAAGATGCTACAGAGCTAGTCCCAGCCGTAGGTGGGCATTGCCGAGGTGCTGCAGAGCATGTCTCAGTCACTGAGGAGCATCGCCGACGGCATTGACACAACGGCGCAAACCATGGGAAATCGCCACGGCTCGCAGAGTCAGATAATGCAGGAGCCAGGTGCCAACCCGGACCCATCCCATGGAGTGGCGACAGTGGACTCCAGCTCCCCCAAGTTCCACCCCTCTGATGAGGCCGCGTCTCAGTCTCATAGCCAGCACACGGGACAGGATGACAAGGCTGTGCACGTGCTGCCAACAAGTGCGCTGGGGCACTCCAGTGCCAAGGCCCCAGAGGATACCCATTGGGCGCATCAAAGGCCAAGGGACGTGGTGAGCAGCTGGCTGCCTCCACCTCTGATGTGCATCCTGGGGAAACACCTAAGCAAAGTGATAGAGCTAGGAGGGCAAAGCACATCGAGGATCACTGAGGGCAGGGGGAGGGGGAGGGGGAGTGGCACCATCGGGAGAGTGGGGAAATGTTACACACAATAAACACCTTTGTGCACAACTGGTACGATGCCTCTGTCACTTTCTTCCGCAATGCATGCCGACCATGAACCCTTGAACTCTTCCCCCCCCCCCCCCCCCCCCCCCCCCCTCGTGTTGCACTCACCAGCCATGGACATGTCCTCGGAGCTGTGTCCAATCCCCTGGGTGTTCGGATGTTGACTGCTGCGTGTGTGGTGTTACCTGCACAGTGTTCAGACAACGTGTCCAGGCATTGCAGTCTGATTAGGATGCTAGGCAATGACTCCCACATGCTACGTGGCCTGCCCAACCACAGGAATCCCCTTGGGTTGTTTGAAGTGCTCACTTAACCACGATTGCCAATTCCCTTTTAGCAATAGCCTTCAAACACGCAGTCAAAGGCCTCAGCAGTGGGTGGGGATTATGGGTAGTCAATGGGGCAGAAAGGTAGTGTCAAGGGTTGTCCTCGGAACAGGTACACATGATGCAGTGGTTGGCACGCTGGTGCCGTGCACTGTTTCCCCCTGCTTGACCCACCAGTGCCCCCCCCCCCCACAGTCCCATGGCAGCCCATGCCTGTGGAAGATCCCCCAACCCCAGCTAAGGGTCCCCCTCCCCTCTCCAAACACTGGGGTGGCAAGCCCAGCACTCCCGGGCTCTTTGCCTGTGAGCAAAGATGGCTGCGCATCTACTCGGCACCCCACAGAAGCACTTCCACCAGGTTCACATTTTTCAAAAGGAGTACTAATTGGCGCCAGCATCACTACTTGCTAGGGAGGCCATTGGATAAGGGGTGGCTCTTGTTACCCGGATGGAAACTAGGGCCACAGTGCAGCGAGATCCTGACTTCACCTACGGGAGCAGGCCAGTTGGATCGCAAACTGTTTGGCGCCTGACATGGTTCTCGTATTTTGCCTCTCCCACTATTCACCAACCTCATTTCACTCGAGTGAGAGCCCATGCTGTTGGTTGTGTGCCTGGCCAGATGGCCCCCCTGTTTGTCATCTCGTCCAGCTGCAGCTGCTATTGCTTCATGAGTGGGTGGGGAATATTTTGTGGAGTGAACAGGTACACAGGTTTAGCATTCCCCCTCAGTGTGATCTTGTACGTGTTCTTCAGTTGTCCCAAACCTGTTAAGAACTTCAGGAGCTCTTTTTATAATTGTCGCAAAACCCTTGTTGGTTGGCCTCATCAATTTTTTGTAAAAGGTTAAGGGCAACACAGGCTTTTCAACTGAGCAGTCTTGGCTGTGGACCATGAACAGAATGTCTCGGATTCTTTTGTCTTTGTGCCTGAGTGTCAACTGTAGAGTAACTTCCACCAGGAGCTTGATGCCTCCTGCTACTTACAGGTTCACTGTGGGTGGCATCAACCAATGTGTCACCATCCATGGTTCTCCATCTGATAGGACCATAACACTGGCTCCCATGTCTAATTTAAAGTTTGTGAGATGGCCATTAACTAAGATGTCTGCATTCCAGAACACATGTCCAGGATCATTGACCTCATCCAAGAAGCATGATTGTGAACCCTCTTGGTGTGCTGTCCCGCCCTCATGAATACTCATGGAATCTTCCATGCATTTTGATGTTATGGCTTTACACAGGTTCCCAAAGTGTCCTATTGTTTATATTGAAAGCAGTGGGCTGCTTTTGGGGGTGCTTTGCTCCACAGTGCTGGCATGGCCCCTCTAGTGGTCAGTTCTGGTATTGCTTCCCTCAGCTTGGATTGTCCCTGTTTCTGTTCACTCGTTGGGCAGTGGAGTTTACTTTGAGCTATGGTTTGCTTTTCTCTCAATATAGATCAACACTGCAAATGGTAGTCTGACAATCTGAATGGTTTTCTCAAGGGTTAGATAATAATAATAATAGCTTATTGTCACAGGTAGGCTTTAATGAAGTTACTGTGAAAAGCCCCTAGTCGCCACATTCCGGCGCCTGTTCGGGGAGGCTGGTACGGGAATTGAACCCGCGCTGCTGCCTTGTTCTGCATTACAAGCCAGCTATTTAGGCCATTGTGATAAACCAGCCCCTCTGAAATATGTCTGAAAGTGCATGATCCGCCACTCTCACAATTATTCTATCCCTGATTTGCTCAGAATTCCGGTCACTGTAATCACAGTCTGCAGCCATTCTGTACATTTCATTAATGAAAGGGTCGACAGATTACTCCTGTCTGCTGGAGATATTTATTAAATTTAGCCCTTTCAAGTTTTGTTTACTTCTGAGATTAAAGTAAGCATTGAATGATTTTGCAGGTGATGCATCCATTCCTTATCTAGCTATTATATTGTCGGCTATCAGACCTACCAAATAAAGCAGTTAATTTGTTCAGCTTCTGTCTTTTAACCAGACCTAAAGCAACCATGTATCTAAGGAATCTCATTCTCCAAAGGCCCCAATTTTGTGATTTATGCAAGGGTCTGTGCCTTGCATAAGTCCAAATTGATCTGGAAGAGTGAATTTCCAATCCATAATAATAATCTTTTATTGTCACAATATGAAGTTACTCTGAAAAGCCCCTAGTAGCCACATTCCGCCAATCCATAGTTAAAATGTTTAATTTGCAGCTTTAACTTTAAGAGGTTTCCCAAAATCCAAGATGGCTCCGCCGTACTCTTCTTCACAAACAGTTTTCCCATGCTTGCTAATTTTGGCAGGGTCCTGCAGTAATGCCATTAATTGTCTCAATGTTTACATTGTTTCTACAATGACTGTCTGAATCAACTGGTTAGTGTCTTCCCCACTTTAGTGCAATATTCTCTGGTTTTGGAATCATTGAATCTTGGCTTTTTGGAGACTTCCATGGGATTCCTGGTGTCTTCCGCCACAGCGAGGAATTTAAGTTCTGCCTTCCTCTTCCAAGCCTTTCTTTCGAGCTTTCCTCTGGTGATCTCTTTCCGCACCTTCGCTTCTTGAACTTTTCTTCAGGTCAGAATGCTTCTTTAATTTTTGTTTCCTTGAGTTTTCCAGGATTTTAACTTTCTTCTGCAGTCTCTGCAAGGTTTTGAATTGTTCCATTTACTGCATCATGTTGTAATGTGTTAGGCGTAGTTTGGTAGGTCTTATTAAGACATTCATAGTTTTAGGTAGTTCAACGGTATCTGTCGTTATGGGTCAGAGTTTTGAGAACCCCAAAGTGTATCATGGAGTTCACATGACCCAACTACATACATAGGTATAGTAAAGATCCAAGTTTGCTTGCTTCAACAGCCAGCTCTGGCCTCTAGGTGCAGGTCATGTGTTCTCTCTCATCACTGTGCAGGCAGAAATATACTCAATCCCATATTAACCCTTTCTGTTTCCAAACCCTTATACTACATAGGGAAGACTGAATAATTAGGGCCACCTCCTCTGCAATTTCCACTCTCCCTTCCCTCTGTACCTCTGGGTTCATTTCATCAGGTCTCAGTGCCTTGAGCACTTTACGTACAGATAGACTATCCAGCACACCCTCCTTATCAATTGCACACCCATTTTAGTGATTGAATTTCTTCCTCCTTCACCATGAGCTGGGCAGCATCTTCTCCGTTGGTAAAGACAGATGCAAAGCATTCATTTAATATCTCAGGCATGCATATTTCTTGTGGGTTTATAAATCTTTATTGCAGCCCATCCTTGGTCTATGTTAATAAACCAGCTGTCCACCCACAAGCCCCAATGGGTTAGCAGGTTCACTATTGTCATGACACCGCAAAATGTAATTAGTACTCTGAAGATTAATCCAGATTCTCATTAGAATTGTTTTGTCAATTACTCTGCTTCATTTGCATATCACCAATGGGGCAAAAACTTTCATTTCAGCATACAGAAATCAGCGGTAGAACAAATGTGTTGGCAAAAAAAAAGGATAAAGCAGATTTTGTTTAATTACAAAAATCTGGCTGATTCCCAAAATCCGAGTCTAACCTCCCATAATAATATATAGCATCTGGCGGAGAGACATTCTTTAAACTCACGTTATTTTGCCAAGACTACAATGAGAGATCTTTCCCTTGATTAAATGTCATGCTTCAAATTCTTATGACAGGTCAAGTATTAAGCTATGCAGCAGCATTCAAGTCATTTGCAAATCTCCACTAAATGTACATCTTTCTTATCTCTAATTCTTCAGGTTCATAAGCTTATCATCCCAAGGGTGAAATGAATAAAAAGCAAAATCTTGTACTTTAATACCTAACATTTTCCCAATAACTAGATGGCAATTGAGATTTTGATATTGTCCTGTAACTATTTGGATATTTTCTTGGAATTCAGTTCTCAAGCAAATTACAATTTGAATGGAAGTTCACACAGTTGCCAAACAAGGTCAGACTTCTGCCATCATGCCTGCAAAGGAAATTTGCAGGGTGTCACAGTACTCCAGCAATCTGCGGTGCAGCAGATCACCAGGGTTACTGAGGCACCACTCTAAGGACGTAGCAGTGGCTTTATGGAGCACAAACCTGCTGTCTTCTTTCAGGGTGACAGCATTATCCTCTGCCGCTACCACTCAGCCAAGGCACTGTCAGCCAACCAACCCAGATTGCTTCTGCCCATGCAAAGGTGGTGCAATTTGCAACCAGCCTGTAGGCCCAGAGTTGTTTGACATTCTCCTGCAAGGCCATCTGCAGACTCCCCCAATTGAAAGTCAGTCACATTGTGTGTCACTCAGGTAACACTACATTGGAGCACCAGGACTAGCAAAGGCAGAAGGGAAGACACACAGAGAATTCATGAGGATGATTGTTATTTGTTTTGACTATTGATATTGATTTAACAGATAAAATGCTTTTTTGAATATTGTTCTGTTGCCACTGTCCAAACACAAAATGGAAGATTGCAAGGAATGCAGGGAAAATGGACATGTTGTAAAAAGCAAGCAGCTCGCAGAGTGCTTGTATATTTGGACTGCTGCAGAAACCAGTTTTGGCTGTTGCAGAAACCAGACAACGCTATGAAAAGAAACAGTTAGCATATTAATGAGGCGATACCGGGCGATCCCCAGGCACAAAAGAAACAAGTTAACACTAATCGATACATTAAATGGAAGGCCAGACTTTTCGGCGCCAAAGAAGCCCAAAACAACGAGTCCCAAGAACCGCCCCAGTGATCGAGATACTGTCCCAATCGATTACGAGAGTATAGAGGGTCCGCCCAGGTGGGCGCAAGACCCTGAGAGGAGTATAAAACAGAGACCCCGACCCCAGCTTGCTCTCTCTGTCAGCCTCTCCTTGACCAGCTAGCCCTCAAGATCTTTGAGTTGTGGGAGTCTGCATGGTGTTGGAATTCTTCAACTTTCCTTTCCCACTATCTGTCTTACATCAAACACAGCTCTCTATGAACTTTGCTCTTCAGGTGTCAACTGTTTTGGAGGTAGAGGCTGGATCATTCTGCCACTCGATATATGCTCTATATTTGGTCTGCTGGATTTGAGAGATGTCTTGGTCATTTTCATCAAACCAATCCTGATGCACTCACTTCTTTGGCCCTGTTTCAGTGACAATGTCTTTAAATTTTCTCCATTTCTGGACGCAGTCCCCAACAAGGGTTATGATCGCCTAGGGTTTTTGATCAAGTGCGTTCTGAAACTGGTTGGAGCAAGTGCAATAACCTGCATGGGACTTATGGAGTGGGGATGACTGTTTTCCCCAATGCTACCCGAGGCGTATGAGCTCCCCCGCTAGGAGCAGAACTGCTACCCCTATTAGTATAAAAAGTCATCCAGCATGGAACCAACCGATGGGAGAGAGAGAGAGGACCTGGTGAGGTATAATCCTCCTTAAGTAAATACTTGTTTAATAAATATCTTCTATTTTACTCGTTGGACTCCCCACGCCTTTACTAAACAAGTGAATTTTTAAATAAATTACAGGATATGAGCATGGTTGGTTCGGCCAGCGTTTATTGCCCATCCAATAGCTGGGTTACAGTCAGGGGAAAGAATATGAACGGGCCGACAATGCAGGGATCTCTCGCGGCCGTTCCCCTTCAAAACAAGTATACCGTTTTGGATGCCGTTTGGGGGGGATGACCTACTGGGGGAAGTCCCTGGCGGCCAGGTCTCTCGCACTGAGTCTGGCTCTGGGGCTCAGAAGTGAAGGGGGAAAATAGAAAAGCAATAGTGATAGTAGACTCAATGGTAAGGGGAATAGATAGGAGATTCTGTGGTCGCGAACGAGACTCCCGGAAGGTATGTTGCCTCCTGGTGCCAGGGCCAGGGATGTCTTTGATCATGTCCTCAGGATCCTTATGGGGAGGGTGAGCAGCCAGAAGTCGTGGTACACATTGGTATCAACGGCGCAGGTTGGAAAAGGAGTGTGGATGTAATAAGCGAGTTTAGGGAGTTAGGCTGGAAGTTAAAAGCCAGGACGGACAGATTTGTCATCTCTGGTTTGTTACTGGTGCCACGTGATAGCGAGGCTAGGAATAGGGAGAGAGTGCAGTTGAACACGTAGCTGCAGGAATAGTGTAGGAGGGAGGGCTTCAGGTATTTGGATAATTGGAGCACATTCTGGGGAAGGTGGGACCTGTACAAGCAGGAAAGGTTGCATCCGAACCAGAGGGGCACAAATATCCTGGGAGGGAGGTTTTCTAGTACTCTTCCGGAGGGTTTAAACTAATTTGGCAGGGGAATGGGAATTGGATTTGTCGTCCAGCAACTAAGGTAGCCGATGTTCAGGACATTAAAGCATGTAGTGAGGCAGTGGGAAAGGTAACACTGACAAAGGAGAGTACTTGCAGGCATGGAGATGGGTTGAAGTGTATATACTTCAACGCAAGAAGTATCAGGAATCAGGTGGGTGAACTTAAGGCATGGATTGATACTTGGGACTATGATGTGGTGGCCATCACGGAAACTTGATTAGGGAGGGTGGTAAAAGAGGTGGGGAGGTTGCATTGTTAATTAGAGATAGTATAACAGCTGCAGAAGGGCAGTTCGAGGAGAATCTGCTTACTGAGGTAGTATGGGTTGAAGTCAGAAATAGGAAAGGATCAGTCACCTTGTTGGGAGTTTTCTATAGGCCCCCCAATAGCAGCAGAGATGTGGAGGAACAGATTTTGGAAAGGTGCAGAAGTCATGGGTGACTTCAATTTCCCAAATATTGAGTGGAAACGCTTTAGTACAAATAGTTTGGATGGGGTGTGTTGCTCATTCTGGTGAGTGTGCTTTACACTCTGTTTTATTCCTTAGCTCTAGATATCTTTAGCCAGGTATCCTTATGATACCGCCACGAGGTTCAAGTTCAAGTTCAGATCAATGACTCAATACACCAGTTAGTAAGGTTCAATCAAACACATTTATTATTACACAGTAAATCGATACTCATGCAACTAATACTAACGGACTAAACTATTCCTACCACTATAAGCCAATACTTATCTTCTATAAGGGAACACACTGGATCAGGGAACAATGGCCTCTTGTTCTGTCCTGAGACTGCAGGCTTCCCAGTTGGTACGGGCTAAGGGGTCAGGAGTGTCTATTCTCCTAGCGTGCGTTGGTTGGACACTTACTTGTCGGTGTAGCTGTTGGTCAGGCCTCTCCTTCTCACGGTCAAGTTCTTAGAGAGCTGCTGCAAAGGTGTTCTGCTGGGAGGGCCGGCTAAGAGAGCGAGCTGGACTTGGGACCTGACTTTTATAGGTCCCAGGGGCTTCGCGCCCATCTGGGCAGACCGTATACCTGCTTGCAATTGATTGGACCTCATACCAATCCATTGGTTTGAATTCCCCAATACTGGGGCTGTTTCCCGATCGCTGTGCGGTTCTTGGGGCTGTTTGTAACTTATTGTCCAGGACTCCTGCTGGCGCCGAAAAGTCTGGCTTGACCTTTGTTATTCTGGATTGTGTCCATTGTGCCCGGGAATCACCGGGAATTTGTTCCACCTGAGTGCCAGACAATGACCATCTCCTACAAGAGAGGATCTAACCATCACCCCTTGACATTCAATGGCATTATCAACTCTGAATCCCCCAAAATCAACATCCTGGGTGTTGCTATTGATTAGAAACTGAACTGAGCCATTTTAATACCGTGCCTACAAATCAAGTCAAAGGCTAGGAATCTTACTGTGAGTAACTCACCTCTGGACCCCCTCAAAGCCTGTCCACCATCTACAATGCACAAGTCAAGAGTTTAATAAGAACTAGGAGCAGGAGTAGGCCATCTGGCCCCTCGAGCCTGCTCCGCCATTCAATGAGATCATGGCTGATCTTTTGTGGACTCAGCTCCACTTTCTGGCCCGAACACCATAACCCTTAATCCCTCTCCATTTGCCTGGATGAGTGCAGGTCCAACAACGCTCATGAAGCTCGACACTATCCAGGACAAAGCAGCTCACTTGATTGCTACCCCTTCTGCAAACATTCAAACCCTCCATCACTGATGAACAGTGGCAGCCTTGTGTACCATCTGCAAGAAACACTGCAGGAACTCGCCAAAGCTCCTTAGGCAGCATCTTCCAAATCCACAACCACTACAATCTAGAAGGACAAGAGCAGCAGATATCTGGAAACCTCACCACCTGGAGGTTCCTCTCCAAGTCACTCACCACCCCGATTTGGAAATATATCGCCATTCCTTCACTGTCGCTGGGGCAAAATCCTGGAATCCCCTGCCTAACAGAACAGTAGGTGTACCTACACTTCAGAAACTGCAGCGGTTCGACAAGGCAGCTCACCACCACCTTCTGATGGTCACTAGGGATGAGCAATAAATGCTAGCCTAACCAGCGATGGTCACATCCTGTAAATGAATAAAAGAACGTTTAAACAATTTTTAGACTATGCCCCTTAGTTCTAGAATCTCCAACCAGTGGAAACAGTATATCTTTATCTACCCTGTCTATTCCTGTTAATATCTTGAAGACTTCTATCAGATCACCCCTTAACCTTTTAAACTCCAGAGATAACAGGCCACATTTGTATAATCTGTCCCCATAACTAAACCCTGAATTCCAGGTATCATTCTTGTAAATCTACATTACACTCCCTCCAAGGCCAAAATATCCTTCCAGAGGCATTGTGCCCAGATCTGTTCACGGCACTCCAAATGGCATCTAACCAGAGTTTTTTTTAAACTGCAGCATAACTTCTGAGTCCTTCCACTCCAGTCCTCGAGCTATAAAGGCCAATATTCCATTAGCCTTCTTGATTGCTTTCTACACTTACTCATGGCATTTTGAAGTTGGATGCAGCTGAACCCCCAGATTTCTTTTGACATCCACTGAATTTATCTTCATTCCATCTAGAAAGTACCCTGATCTATCCTTTGTTGGTCTAAAATTGATAACCTCACACTTGCTTACATTGAAATCCATTTACCAGTTTTGCTCATTCACCTAGTCTATCGGTATTTCTTTCCAATTTTATTCTTTCATCTACACTGTCCAAAATGCCACCCAACTTTGTGAATTCAGCAAATTTGGATATATGAATTTCTATGCCATTATGCAAGTCATTCATGAATAATGCACACATTTGAGACCCAAACACAGATCCCTGTGAGTCACCACAAGTCACACCCTGCCAATTTGAGTACCTACCCATTATTCCTACTTTCTGCCGCCTGCCACTCAACCAATTTCCTATCTATGTCAGTAATTTGCTATCAATTCCATGGGCTTCTATCTTAGTTAACAGTCTCTTATGTAGCACTTTATCAAATGTTTTCTGGAAGTCCATATAAATAACATCCACAGACACTCCCCTGTCCATTTCGCTAGTCAACTCTTCAAAACTTCAGTGAGGTTTGTCATGCATGACCTACCTGTTATGAATCAATGCTGGCTCTCCCTGATTAACTTAATATTTTAGAATTGTTCAGTTACCCTATCCTTGATTATAGACTCCAACAAGTTCCCCACCATGGATGTCAGGCTAACTGGCCTGCAATTCCCTGGTTTCCCCCTTTCACCCTTTTTTAAAAATGGAGTGGCATGAGCAAATTTCCAATCCAAAGGGACGACTCCTGAATTTAGAAAACTCTGAAACATAATGGGCGAGATTCTCCGGACTCACGACGGGTCGGAGAATAGCGGGCGTCGGAAATTTTTACGGCGACGCTGTTCCGACGCCCTCCCGCTATTCTCCGAACCCCGCAAATTGTCGGAGTCGCGTTTCCCGACAAACGCCTCCTTCCCGCCCCTGACACGACCAGAATCGCCACTGAGAGCCCCCCCGCTATTCACCGGCCCGGATGGGCCGAAGTCCCGACGTCATGGCGCCCTGTTTGGACGTCGTGAAACACACCTGCTTTTTAAATTCGTCAACCAGTCGGCCTGGCTGACGACTGCTTGGAGGAGGTCAGGGCACCACTCTGCGCACCGCTCAGCGCACCGCTCAGCGCACCGCTCGAGTCTGGCCACAACGGGGAAGGCATCCCTGGGACCGGGAGGGGGTCCAGAACGGGGGCGGTGGGGGAGACGGAGGGGGCAGTGGGGGAGACGGAGGGGGCAGTGGGGGAGACGGAGGGGGCAGTGGGGGAGACGGAGGGGGCAGTGGGGGAGACGGAGGATGCAGTGGGGGAGATGGAGGGGGCAGTGGGGGAGACGGAGGAGGCAGTGGGGGAGATGGAGGGGGCAGTGGGGGAGACGGAGGAGGCAGTGGGGGAGATGGAGGGGGCAGTGGGGGAGACGGAGGAGGCAGTGGGGGAGATGGAGGGGGCAGTGGGGGAGACGGAGGGGGCAGTGGGGGAGACGGAGGAGGCAGTGGGGGAGATGGAGGGGGCAGTGGGGGAGACGGGGGAGGCAGTGGGGGGCGACGGAGGGGGGGGGGGTTTAGGTAGAGAGTGAGCCGTCCAACCCCGTAACAAAATGTCTGCCACCATGCCATGGTGTGCAGGTGACGAGGACACGGCCGCTGGTTCCCCTGTGGCTTCCGGCCACAGGCCACTGACGCACCCGTGAGGAGGACATAGTTTACTGGCCGTTGGATGCAGGAAGTGACCAGGGGTTAGGCTGACCGCGTGTCAGCAGCGCGACCAGGCCACCGGGACACACTGGTATCCCATGGCTGGCGGCTGCCGAGGTGTCGACTAACGTCCGTCTAACATGTCCCGTTTCTCCGCCCCCCACCACCCTTCTGTAGGTTAGCACGATGCATGGGAACAGAACGGCTATGTTCTGCGCAGTGGTTGGGGCAGCTCTACTGGATTTGGAGATGCAGCAGCATCCACACCCACAACCCGCAGTGGCTGCAGGGCCAGCTGCAGCAGCAGAGGGAAGGGCCGAGGAGTTGCCAGTCGTCGAGCAGCATGGGGGGGGGGAGGAGGAGGAGGAGGAGGAGGAAGAGGAAGAGGAGAGAGTGAGGGTGCAGCCACGGCGTCAGAGGCGACGACCAAAGCCGAGGGTGTACCGTGTCCGGGTCTCTTTCCTAACAATGCCGGACATCACCTGCAGGAGAAGACTCCGGCTGAGTAGGCAGACGGTGATACATATCTGCGAACTCCTGTCGCACCTCGCCCCACGTGGAACGGGGGGAGGACACGCGATCCCGGTAGCCATCAAGGTGACGGTCGCTCTGAACTTCTATGCTACCGGCTCCTTCCAGTCTCCGAGCGGGGACGTCTCTGGGATCTCCCAGTCATCGGTGCACAGGTGCATCCGGGATGTGACCGACGCCCTCTATGCCATCGCCGATCGCTACATCACCTTTCCCGAGGACCGAGCAAGTCAAGACTCACGAGCCCGTGGATTTGCCAGTGTGGCCGGGATACCGAGGGTTCAGGGGTCAATCGACTGTGTTCACGTCCCCATGCGCCCGCCTGCTGTGGACAGGGACGTGTTCACAAACAGGAGGGGGACATACTCCATTAATGTCCAGGTGGTATGCGACCCCCACATGAGGTTCTTGAACGTCTGTGCAAGGTTCCCAGGGAGTGTGCATGACTCCTACATACTAGCGCAGTCGTTCATCCCTGCGATGTTTGAGGGACGTCCCCCCCGGCTGAGGGGCTGGTTGCTAGGTGACAGGGGTTATCCGCTGAGGTCTTGGCTGATGACGCCGATACGGAGGCCTCAGACCAATGCGGAAACACGATACAACGAGGCCCATGCAGCAACCAGGGGTGTGGTGGAGCGCTGCCTTGGCCTCCTGAAGATGAGATTCAGGTGCCTGGACCGCTCCGGAGGGGCCCTGCAGTACCAGGCCGACAGGGTCGCTCGCATTGTAGTGGTCTGCTGTGCGCTGCACAACATCGCGATGCAGAGGGGAGATGACCTGTTGCAGGAGGCGGAGGGAGAAGCTAGTGGCAGTGGTGCCAGCACAGAGGAGGAGGTGGAGGGGGAGGAGGAGGAGGAGGAGGAGGCGGAGGACGCTGGTGGAGTGGCGGGCGCAGCACGCAGACACGACCCAGGTGCTGGTGATGTCCAGGAGGCGGCACGACGGACCCGGCAAGGACGGCGGGCACGCGACGCCATGGTGGCAGCACGGTTCACGCATCGCATGTGACGTCCCCGATGAACACCAAACCACCACCTGCATCGCTAGTCATGCAGAGGGTCACCACACAACTGCCACCACCAAACCCCCCCCCCTCAGTGTACACTGCTCCACTTCGACATGACGCTTATCACTGGGTCCAGACGGAATGGCACAACATTGATGGCTGTGTCAGCGGGTGTGATCAGTGCCATGTGGAATGATGACAGCCCGCTCTGCGAAGAGCTGTGAGCTCAGAATCGTTAGAGAGAGTCTGACCCATGGCAATAGCTGAACCATCCACCTTGGTGGCCGCTGAGTTCGTCACTGACACTCCATCACGTGCCTGCGTGGGCTAGCTGTGGGAGGGGGGTAGGGGCAGGGACTGCACACCCGGCACCGAGGTTTCACCACCCGCCACCCCCAGCGACACTCGGTCACCATCACGATTCCTGTGGCTGTGGAACAATCACACGGTATTACAAGTAAGGTGGAACAGTGTGTTTAATATTAACAATTATTTACAGGTGCCCTACCCCTACAACTAAACTGTGCCCTTCACCCGTGCCAACTTACTCAGTGTCTATCTTAGTTGCCTTACGGGCCCTACCACTACGTCTAAGTGAATCCCCAGATGATACAGCAGGAGTGGAGGAGGATTGCTGCGAATCGCCCCCCTCGACTCGTTTCTCCTTGGCCAAGCGTTTCCTGGGGCGACCCGGCCTTGATGGGCCAGGCTGCTCTGCGGGCGTCTCGGGTGACATTGTGCCACCCTGCTCTGCCTGCTGCCCACCCGATGCACCAGGGATGGGACGGGGGGAGGCCGAGAATTCCGGGACGTCCCGTGATGGAGTTAATGGGACGGGCCCCGAAACCTCCTCCTCCCTCGGGGAGCCCGGTGGCCCCCGGGCCTCACTTTGGGACAGAGGTGCGAGCGGGGAGGTTCCCCGTCGCACCACCGACACCTGGCGCTGCCAGTCCTGGAGGCCTGCAACGGTATCCACCAGGATCCGAAGGTTTGCAGAGACGGAGTCCAGGGAGTTAGACATTCCCGCCAGGGACTGTGCGATCTCAACCTGATTGTGCACGACGCCATCCAGCACATGTGTCAGGCGGTTGATGCTCTCGGCGACTGACTGCTGCGACTGGCCAATGACCTGCTGAGACTCGGCCATGGCCCGCAGGGCGCCGGCAATGTCGGTTTGGCTCTGGCACATTGCTGCCTGTGAGAGGGCAACCCTGTCCAGGGCCGAGGATGACGCGTGCACATTAATCCCAACGTCTTGCATAACCTGACCCATTGCCTCCACCGCGGATGCCACCCGTGCGGTGTCGGACTGGGTCTCTGCCATGAGCGGCACCACTCCCTGCTCTTGGACGCGGATCGACTCCTCTAACAGCGTCTGCAGAGTCTGGAAGGAAGCCCTCATCCCGTCATTGTTTCCCTGGGTTTCCTGAGGCATCGGCTGTGCGGGTGGGTTGAGAAACTCCAGGAACTCCGAAAACGTCTGGGAGCCAGCTGCATCCTGGGCCTGGTCTGGCCTCCGCGAGTCCGGGCCCTCTGTTGCTCCGACCTCCACCTGCTGTACCTGCTCATCTGTGATGTGACAACCAGACTGTGCCCCAGGAGACTCATCACTAAATAGGCCCGCCGGGGTGTGTATCTCTGGGATGATGGAAGTGGTGGGAGAAAGCAGTGCCGCAAGCCCGACGCTCTCAATGGTTAGGTCCTCGTCCAGGGTGTGGGGCCGCTCAGCGACAGGAGGGTTGTCCCTGGCCATTTCTGGTGGTGGTGGTGGACCTCGAACCCTCTGTGCGTCCTGGTCCGCAGATTGGGTTGGGGCAGATAGGGCTGCCCGCTGATCGGGCACCCTCTGTTGTGAGGCCCCGGGTGAGGTGGCGGCAGATTCGTGTCTCCGTCTGCAGCCAGACGGCCCTGGTCGTTCGGCATCACGTCCTAGGGAAGAGAATGAGACGGGTTATTTCGATTTGCTCGGCAGGCCGCTGGACGGTCCCAGTGGGCAGGGTGTGTGAAGGGACAGAGGATGGGGAAGTGTCCCAGTGGGCAGGGTGTGTGAAGGGACAGAGGATGGGGAAGTGTCCCAGTGGGCAGGGTGTGTGAAGGGACAGAGGATGGGGAAGTGTCCCAGTGGGCAGGGTGTGTGAAGGGACAGAGGATGGGGGGGGGGGAGGGGGTTTGTCAGGGAGGGTTGTCTCACTTGCTGCAGTTCCGCCAACCTCGCATTGCGCGATATCGCGGGTGGCAGACCCCCCAACAAGGTCCAGTGCCCTCTGTTCAAAGGTGCTGAGGGGGTGCATGTTGGGCGAACCCCCTCCAGTCTTGTGCCGCTCACGGTGGTTATGACCGGCCTTGGCCTGTTGGGGGAGGAAACATAGGTAGATCATTACAAAACGGTAGGTCTCAGAAGTCCGTTCTGATACTGGCACAGTTTGGGGGGGGGGGCAAGTTGTCATCAGATGATTGCATCTCTCCTCGGGGCCAGAGCGCTGGGTCTGTGACAACTTTGTGAACCACCCTCAAATAACTCTGCCCCAATCCCTCTCCCCCCCCCCCCGGGCAGTTAAGGGGGAGGGATGGTTGTGACTAGGGGGCACCCTCATGGCACTTACCCTGGCAGACCTGGTGAGGTCATGTAGCTTCTTTCGGCACTGCTCTGCTGAGCGAGGGGTCTGCCCCACAGCACTGACGGCAGCAGCCACGTCACGCCAGGCCTGGCGTACCGTGCTGGCAGGTTGGCGATGCCCTCTCCGCGGGCGGATGATGCCCCTCCTCTGCTCCACGGCATCGAGCAGCGCCTCGACGTCTGCATCAATAAAGCGAGGTGCAGCTCGCCTAGGCTCCGACATCCTGCCCGACAGATTCTGTGGTCGCCCGCGCCTTTTTACGGCGTCGGGCGGCGTCACATGGGCGGGTTCGTGTCGTCGTCGCGTTCCGTCGTCATCACGCACGTAATTGACGCGGCCGCGCTGCTAGCCCATTTCCAGGAAGTGAATCGGTCGGGAAATGAAGCCTTCGCGACCGTCGTAAAACGGTCCCGATTTTTACGACCGTTTGCCGACTTTCCGCGGGTGCGGAGAATTTCGCCCTATATTTTGGGCTTCTACAAGCTGCTCCTCACTCCCTTTAACACCCTTAGATGGAAACCACAGGTCCTGAGGATTTGTCACTCTTTAGTTCCATTAATTTCCTCATTATCGATCTTGTACTTACGTTCATTTTATTTCATCCCTGCCCTCAATCCACTATTTATGTCCTTGGTTCTTCTAGCAAGTTATCCTCCTTTTCTACTGTAAATACTGAGGCAAAATAATTATTCAACATGTTTGCCATTTCCCCATAGTCATTGACAATATCCCCAATTTCAGTCGTTAGCAGGCAAACATTGCTCCTGACCACCTGCTTTCCCTTTATGTAACTATAAATCGTCTCGTTGATTTTGATGTGTCTTACAAGTTGATTTTCATAATCCCTTTTAGTAGCTCTTATAAGCTGCTTTGTAGCCCTTTGTGGTCTTTGTATCTTTTCTATTTGATAGGATCTGTGCTGTTTTTTGTATTTTTGTCAGCCCTTAGTTTTATGCTGTCCCTGATCTCTTTAGTTTCCATGGCTGTTTTTCTATGAAATGGAGCTTTTCCCGCTGGTATAATCTGGTTCTATGTTGCATTAAATGTTTCCTTAAACAACTTCCACCAGTTGTTTTACCCATTAGCAGAGTTTTCCAGTTTACTGGGGAAAGTCTCATCTCATTAATGTCGGCCTTTCTAAATCTAACATTCTATTAGTTGATTTATGCTTTTTACTTTCAAACGTTTCAAAATGAACTTGATCATATTATGATCACTATTTGATAAATGTTCACGCACAATTGGGTTAACAATTAAATCTGGCTCATTACTCCCTACTAAGTCCAATAGTGCTTGTCCTCTTGTTACATCCATTGCTGTAGGAAATTATCCCTGACACATCCCAAAAATTCATTACTTTTCTGACAGGTATTTGACTGCTTCTCCCAATCTATATTAAAGTTAAAATTGCCCATTAATACTGCTTTGTTTTGGGACACATTTGCCTAATTTCTGCATTCATACAATCTAGCACCTCCAAGGTGCTCCCAGGGCATCTATACGCAAAACCTATTTCAGTTACAGATCCTTCATTGTTCCTCAGTTCCACCCGTATGGTCTTCACTGGATGCTTTCTCCTCGTTATATCCTCTCTCACCAATGAATTGATTCTGTTTCTTATCAGTAAAGTTACTCTCCACTTCCCTCTACCATTTTCCCTATCTGACCTAAGGTAGTGATCTCAGGATTATTACCAGTGCCACTGGTAATAATCTGCTAGTCAGAGTAGAAATAGCAGGATATATCGGATGAATACATGACTGAGGAGATGGTGTGAGGGAGTGGGTTTCAGGTTTCTGGGATATTAGGACCATTCTGGGAGGTGGGTGGGACCAGTAAAAATTAGACAAGTTATACCTGAGCAGGGCCAGGACTGATGTGTTTGGGGGAGTATTTGTGATAGTAGTTGGGCAGAGTTTAAACTAAAATGACAGGGGAATAGGAACCTATGCAAGGAGTTAGAGGAGGGGGATCACGGACAAGAACAAAAGACAGTTAGGGGAATAAGAAAAGTGATTGGCTTTTCAAAGATATCAAAGGCCAGAATCTAACAGGGCCACTGAAAAATAGGGGGAACGGCCAATTAATGTTAAAAAGATAAGGGTTAAGCCTTTGTGCCTTAATGCGTGGAGCATTCACAATAAAGTGGATGAATTAACCACACAAATAGATGTAAATGGATATGATATAGTCGGGATTACGGAGACATGGAAGTATTCTGAGTTAAAGAGACAATCGCAATAGCTAGATTTAAAGTGGGACAGCAGACTTCAATGGTAGTTGAAATGTTTGATGTCATTCAACACAGTCTAAGAATTGACAGCTAAATCAATTGTGAGCAGTTTGCACAGAGGTCAAGGGGCTGGTTTAGCACAGTGGGCTAAACAGCCAGCTTGTAATGCAGAACAAGACAGCAGCGCGGGTTCAATTCCCGTACCGGCCTCCCGAACAGGCGCCGGAATGTGGCGACTAGGGGCTTTTTGCAGTAACTTCATTGAAGCCTACTTTATGCTGGTTTAGCACATGGCTAAATTGCTGGCTTTGAAAGCAGACTAAGGCAGGCCAGCAGCACGGTTCAATTCCCGTACCAGCCTTCCCGAACAGGCGCCAGTATGTGGCAACTAGGGGCTTTTCACAGTAACTTCATTTGAAGACTACTTGTGACAATAAGCAATTTTCTTTTCTTTCTTTCAAGACCAAGAAATCCTAAGGGGTTGGTATGAAATCCTGGACTGGATTCGCTGTTAAAAGTGGAGTGGAAGCTTTATTTGAATGTGTCATTTGTAAAACCTCGACTAGAATTCAGAATGCTAACCATCAAGGAAACATTTTATGAGAGAAGATTTTAAAGTGTGTTTTTGGGAGTGAAATTTGGAAACTCTCATATGCCAATCATCTAGGGTGTTTCTGAGGAGAAAACCACAGACACTAACTTGAGTTCAGAGCGGAGTGTGTAATAGACCACAGTCATCTTGTGTGCTTAAAAGGGACTTTTTGTGTAAATTAGACCATTGTAGCCTAAGATGTACATTGCAATTCATGTTAATCTTTAATCTAGTGTGTATTTGTTCAGCTAAGAGGGGAGTAAAGGAATATGAAATGAAATATTGTATTATAATCAATTTTTTTCATCCTTCATAGTAGCAACATTCTGTGGTTGTCTTTTCATTTGGACAAATTCAAATTCAAATTTTCCTTGTTGTTAAAACTAACTACCGGTCCTGTGACACTATTCCTCCAAGTTAAAAAAGTAATAAAGTTACGGGACTGGATTCTCCGATTTACAGATTAAGTGCTAACACCGGCGTGGGAACAGTAGTAGTTTACACCAGAAAAAACGGCATAATGCTGCACCAATACTCCGTCCGGTGGGAGGCTGGCAGCTGTGCAGCATAAAGCCCCCGGCTTTACCTGCGGATATGATATGCGGTGAATGGCCGGGTCCGTGGCCACGCCTGCACACGGCGGAGGCCTGTGGCAGCCGCACTGTGCAATATGGCACAGCCGCGCGCGGACCCGGCCTACCAAATAATGTCCCCCAGTAACCCCCCTCGCCTCCCCCGTACCACCTCCCACCCTCACCGAAGTCCCCCACCCCCGGCCAGTGGCACGGCTATTCACGCCCCACCCGACTCTGGCAGAGCTGGATACAGTCCACAGCCACCCCGAGGGGTCCACGAAAAAAATGATCATTAGTGTTTCGTGTGGTGAAGGTGGTTCACACTATATATAGTTGCCAATATCACTCCATGTATATATGTTCGTTATCTACCCATTGTAAGTGCAGTTGCACTATCCGACCACCAGCAGGAGTCGCTTTGGGAGTACACAAGAGTTTGTACTGGGCTCCTCCCTTGGCTCCGCCCAGGACTCCTCCCCCGGGACCGATGTATAAAGATCAGTGCCTTAGAGCCAGCCTGCCACTTCACCTGAAGTTCAACGATGAATAGGCTGGCTCTATTGTAAGTGTATTAAAGCCTCTGTTCAGATCCAACTACACGTGTTCGCTGAATTGATGGTTCCATCAATTTAATACACTTAAGAAGCTGCCGAAGTAAAGCATGGAATCCGCTCAAAACCAGGACGTCTAGAACTCGATCCGCAGGATGCAGAGTCGAAAGAAACCTGCCACTGGCTGAAATGTTTTAAGGCCTACCTGGCCGAAATCAGCACCGCTGAAACTACGGAGGAACAAAAGCTCAGCCTACTGCACGCGAGGGTAAGCCACAGCATTTCTACACAATTAAATCCAGCCGGTTCCTACACCGCTGCGCTGGCGATTTTGGACAAAATATTAGGCCCATGAACGAGGTCTTTGCCCGCCATGTGTTCACGACTCGCCGACAATGGGCTACTGACACCTTAGCTGAATTTGCACGCGAGTTGAACAATCTCTCAAATGACTGCAATTACCAGGCCGTAACCGCGGCCGAACATAGGGAGCTTGCTGTGCGGGATGTTTTTGTAGCGGGCCTTCGATCTAGCTATGTACACCAGAGACTATTAGAAAATGGGGCCCAGGGCTTAGAGACTACCGTAGAGGCTGCTATCACGATGGAAGTTTCCTTCCGCAGCCTCAACTCGTTTCCCGCGGACCCCGCTAACCCCGCATGGGCCCCCGACCAGAGGACCCCCCAAGCCTGTGCCGCAAGGCCCCCCCAGCTATCGCGCTGCCACAGCCGGTCCTACTGTCCCAGTCAATTACTCAAACTATCCAGCTGCTCCAGCTAATTACTAAGCTCCCCCAGCCAGCTATTCAGCTCGCCAAACCAGTTATTCAACTGCTCCAGCCTGCCACTATTCAGCTCCCCAAACCAGTTATTCAACTGCTCCAGCCTGCCACTTCTGTGGACAAAGCCAGCACCCGCGGCAGCACTGCTTAGCCCGATCCGTGACCTGCAGCAGCTGCGGGAAGAAAGGCCACTATGCTAAAGTGTGCCTCGGCAGAAGGGCCCCAGCCCTCAACACTCCAACAGTCCAAAAACATCACCCCCAGCACCAGCAGGCTCGCGGGGCCCGAAATGCTGCGGCCTACGCTCAGGCTCCGCCCCCTCCCGCCACATGCGATCCATGGGGCGGCCATCTTGGCAAACCTCCACCATGCGGCCGGCCACATGCGATTCATGGGGGCCTCCATCTTGGATGCCATCTTCATCACCACCCTCCACGTGCGATCCACGGGCCCTAGCTGCATCCCCAGACTCAAACAGCTCATCGGAGGAGTACGACCTCCCCGGGCAGTCACCACATGGCCCACAACTCAGCGCAGTGTTCCTGCATCAAGCTCGCCAGAACGCAGCGGCATCTACTCGACAGGATGCCCGATCGGAAGAATTTGAGTCCCCCGGGCACCCACCACGCGGCCCGCAACTCAACACGGTCACCCTCGACCAATCTTGCCCCAAGCATCTGAGAAATTCGATGACGGAGGTCCATATCAACGTGTACAACACGTCGTGCCTCTTCGACTCCGGGAGCACAGAGAGCTTCATACACCCAGAGCTGGTAAGACGCTGTTCCCTCCCTATTTATCCTGTCAACCAAACTATCGCCCCAATCCAAGGCCGCACTGCAGCAATGCTAACGATTCGAGACGCTAGCTATTCCAAATTTAAACTGTATTTCTTGCCCGACCTCTGCGCGCCACTCCTCTTAGGCTTGGATTTCCAATGTAATCTCAAGAGTCTCACGCTCAGCTTCGGCGGGCCCCTGCCCCCATTCACTATTTGCAGCCTCGCCACGCTGCGCATCGCCCCCCCCTCCTCTCTTCGCCCACCTCACCCCGGATTGCAAACCGGTAGCCACCCGCAGCAGGCGGTACAGCCTGCAGGATAGGGTATTTATCAGAACGGATGTCCGAAGGCTGCGCAGTGAGGAGGTTATAGAGGCCAGTAACAGTCCCCGGAGAGCTCAGGTGGTGGTCGTCAAGACCGGGGAAAAATTCCACATGGTCGTCGATTATAGCCAGACCATCAATCGCTTTATGCTCCTAGACGCGTATCCCCTCCCCAGAATCGCAGACATGGTAAACCAGATCGCCCAATATCGGGTATTTTCCACGGTGGATCTGAAGTCTGCCTCAGAGCCAGCCTGCCAGTTCACCTGAAGTTCAACGACGAATAGGCTGGCTCTATTGTAAGTGTATTAAAGCCTCTGTTCAGATCCAACTACACGTGTTCGCTGAATTGATGGTTCCATCATTCCGCGCCTTCAGGACCTCGGCCCATCGGGGGCGAAGCATCGGGGGAGGGCCTCAGGTGACGTCCTGAGGCTGTCCATACGACGTATGGCGTACTCCCTGAGTATGCCATTTTTGAGGGGGCGGAGCATTGCAAAAGCGGCATGCCCCCGATTTTGGTGCAAACAGGAATTCTCTGGCTGATTGCCAAACGCAATTTCGCCGTTTGCGACCCAAGAATTCCGCCCATGGTCTTTTGATCCAGGATTCCATTCTGAGATCCTCCTGTCCAGTTATAAAATTATTTGAGATCATAATGATAGAGGATAGAGCAGATGAATGCATGGCTGTAGAGGTGGCGTAGGAGGCTTTAGTTACCTGGATCACTAGTCCATTTCTGGAGAAGGTGGGACCTGTGAAAGTCAGATGGGTTGGACCTGAACTGGAATGGGACTAACATGCTTATGGGCAGGATTGCTAGTGTTGCTGAGCTGGGTTTAAACTAATTCGGCAGGGGTTGAGTTACCTAATGGAGGTGTAGAAGGGGGAGATACACAGCTAAATATATAAGAAAAACAAGTAAGTCTGGAAGCAGAGCAAAGATAGACATTGTATGGCACAAGGGAATATGGCAAGACTGGATGGCATTTATTTTAATGCCAGGAGTCGTATGGGTAAGGCAGATGAGCTGAGGGTATTCATTAACACATGGGAGTATGATTATATTACTATCAGAGACATGGTTGAAGGAGGGACATGATTGGTGGTTCAATATTCTGGGATATAGATTCTTCAGGCAAGACGGTTGGGGGAAGGTGTAAAAAAGGTGGTGTAGCAATATTCATTAAGGAGTCAATTACTTCAGTGAGGAGGGATGCTATCTCAGAAGGCTCCTCAACTGAGGGCATATTGGTGAAGTTAAAAACAAAAAAGAGGAAATCAGGTTGCTGGGAGTGTATTTCACAGTAACTTCATTGCAGTGTTAATGTAAGCCTACTTATGACAATAATAAAGATTATTATTATAGGCCCCCAAATGGTGAGGGAGAGATAGAAGATCAGATTTGTAAGTAAATCTTAGGAAGTGTAAAAGTAATAGGATAATAATAGTACGGCATTTCAGATTCCCCAATATTAATTGGGGCAGGCAAATTATGAAAGGCTTAAAGGAAACGGAATTCTTACAGTGCTTTCTGAGTCAGCACGTAGTAAATCCTATAGAGAGGGGCAATACTGGACCTAAGTTTAGGGGATGAATCTGGCCAAATGGCAGAAATGTTATTGGGGGAGCATTTTGGTGATAGTGACCCTAACTCGGTAAGATTTAAGGTAGCTATGTAATAGGACAAAAATGGATGCGAAATAAAAGCTCCAAATTAGGGAAAGGTCAATTTAAATAGTACAGCATGGGATCTGGTCAAAGAGGACTGGGAGCAGCTACTTGTAGGAAAATCCACATTAGAGCAATGGGAGTCATACAAAAAGCCAACATGTCTTGGAAAGGTAAAGGGTGAGACCTAAACGTCCAGAGAACCCTAGATGTCAAGGGAAATGGAGCAGAAAAGGAAGTCTTCCGGCAGATACTGGGGACTGTAAACAGTGGATGCCCTGGAGGAGTATAGAAAGTGCAGGTGGATACTTAAAAAAGAAATTAAGAGAAGAGTGAAGAGGGGACATGAAAAAACACTGGTGGGCAAAAGAAAGGAAAATCCCAAGCTGTTTTATAAGGATATTAAGAGCAAGAGGGTAACCAAGTAAAGAGTAGGGCCCATTAGAGACCAAAGTGGCAACCTATGTGTGAGGCCAAAAGATGTAGGTGAGATAGTTTAACGACGACAGACGGGTCCAAGGAGAGTGGACAAGAGAAATGAGTTTTCTTATGAATTAATGCTTTGTACAATACTCTCCAGATCCCAGCCGGGTCTGAGGTGTCAGTTCCAAACCTGGCTGTCCTTTATAATACAATCATTAGAGTCCCATCGGCTTCCCAGTCCTCAGCAGGAAAGCTCATACTCAATGAGGCCCACGGAGAGGCTAATTGCTTCCACCCTGTAGGTCTCCTGCGGATTACAACAGGTACTAAATGAATATGTGTGTTCGCTATGGAGAAAGATGGTGTCGGTTTTGAATGCGGGGGGGGGGGGGGGGGGGGTCCTGTGATATAATTGAACAGATTAACATTGTGAGGGAGATGGTGTTTGTGGTTTTAGCTGAATTAAAAGTAGATACAACCCCAGGCCCAGATGAGATGTATCCTGGGCTGCCTTGTGAGGAAAGAGAGGTGATTGCAGGGACTCTGACATAAATTTTTAAAAATCCTATCTGGCCACAGAAAGGGTTCAGAGGAGATTTGCTAGGGTATTGCTTGGTCTGCAGTGTTTCAGCTATGAAGATAGGCTAGTTAGGCTGGGGTTATTCTCCTAACAGCAGAGAAGGCTGAGGAAGGGCCTGATTGAGGTGTACAAAATTATGAAAGATATAGGTAGGGTAGATAGGAAGAATCTTTTCCTCTTAGTAGAGGGGTCAATATCCAGGGGGCATGGATTTAAAGTAATGAGCAGGGGATTTAGAGGGGATATGAGAAAAAAAACCTCTTTACCTAGAGGGTGGTGGGAATCTGCAACTCACTGTCTGAAAGGGTGGTAGAGGGTGGAACTTTCACAACATTTAAGGAGCACTTCATAGCATTCAAGGCTATGCACCAAGTGCTGGAAAATTGGATTAGAATAGATAGGTACTTGATTGTGGAGCAGAAATGATGGGCCAAAGGCTCTCTTTCTATGATGTATGACTTTATGACACTTAACCAATCCACATCCCTTTGCAGTCTCTCTGGGTTCTCCTCACAAATTTATTTCCAACCTATCTTTGTACCTCAGCAAATGTGACGACAACACTCTTAGTCCCTTCATCCAAATCAATAATATAGACAGTAAATAGTTGAGGTAACAACACTGATCCCTGTGGCACCCCACTAGTTACAGTTTGCCAACCTGACATATACACAGTTATCCCAACTCCTGTTTATTTCCTGTTTATTAGCCAATCCTCTATCCATGCTAACATATTATCCACAACTTCTGCAGTAACTTTATCAAATGTTTTTTAGAAATCCAAATGTACTGCATCTACTGGTTCCCCATACGAACTCTGCTTCTTACATCCTTAAATAACTCTGATAAATTAAACATGATTTTCCTTTCACCCAACCATGTTAACTCTGCTTGATTGTATTATGATTTTCTAAATGTCCTGCTACTACCTGCTTCCTGCTTTCTATTACCCTCCCTTCTTGAATACAGGAGTTATATTGTGCTTTTCAAATCTCCTGGGACCAGAATCGAGGGATTTTTGGAAGATCACAACTAATGAATCGAGAATCTCCGCAGCCACTTCCTTTAAAACCACAGGATGGTGGGCATCAGGCCCAGGGACTTGTCATCCTTAAATCCCATTAGTTTTCGTAGTTCTTTTTCTCTACTGATACTGATTGTTCAACCATATCTTTTAACCCTTTTTTTTCTACCATTATTCTTGGGATCTTTTTATGTCTGTGAAGATAGGTACAAAATATTTTTCAAAGCCGCTTCAATTTCCTTGTTTTCCATTCTTAAATCTCCAAACTCTATCCCTACGGGATTGATGTTTAGTTTAGTTAGTCTCTTCCTTGTCATATATTACTAGAAACTCTCACTGTCTGATTTATTTTTCTTCCTAGCATACTCTCATATTCTAATTTCTCCCTCTTTATTTTTGTTTAGACATTCTAACATTTTCCCAATCCTCCGGCCAACTATCAATGTTTTGTAGCATTGCATGCCTTTTCTTGCAATTTGATACCATCTCTATGTAAGGTAAGGAAATTTGGCATAGTCTCCCTATTAGAGAGAGAGACAAATAGCTAGATAGCTTGAGTGGCCCCACTCCACATTAAGCATAGGGAAAGCAGACAGGTCTCCATGAATTACCACAGCTGGTATGGGGATTGATTCCACGTCGTTGGTGTCGTTCTGCACCCCACTCTAGCCATTGGTCGAACTAGCTACCCAACCCCCATGCCATCATTAACTTCCTTAGTTAGCTATGGATGGTGCATCCCTGATAGTGTCTTTCTTCCTCAATGGAATATATCTTTGTTGAGAATTCTGAAATATCTCCTTAAATGTTTGTTTCTTCTTACCTACCATCTTACCTTTAAATCCATTTCCAGTCCAGTGTAGTCAACCCTGTCTTCATACCTTTGTAATTGCCTTGATTTGAGTTAACACACTAGTTTCAGATACATGTTTCTCACTCTCAAACTGAATGTGAAATTCCATCATGTTATGATCACTCTTGCCTCGAAGATCCTTTACTACAAAATAATTAATTAATACTGTCTAATTACACATTTCCAGGTCTAAAATAACCTGTTTTGTTCTTGTTCTTGAATCTATTTTTCTCAGAAAATATCCCAAATATATTCTATGAACTTATTTTCAAAGCTACCTTTGTATATTTGATTCATTCAATCTATATGAAGATTAAAATTGCTCAAGGTTATTGCAGTTCCTTTTTTACAAGCCCCCCATCATTATTATATGTAGATTCTGTCCATGTTGTAGCTAATTTTTGGGGGCTGATAAACTACTCCTAAAATTACTTCTTTCTCTTTGCTATTTCTTATCTCCATCCAAATTGATTCTACAATTTAATCCTTCAAACCAAGATAATTTCTCACTACTTTACTGATCTCGTCCTTTGTTATCAGAGCCACCCCCCTCCCCCACCTTTTCCTTTCCTCCTGTTCTTCTGAAATACTAATTACATTTCAATATTTGGATCACAGCCTTTGTCACTTGGATATCATTTATTTCTATTTGTGCTATCAATTCATCCATTTTGCTATGAATTCTGTGTGTATTCAGATAAATAAATAGCTCCGTATTTTTAGTATTTTTCCCTAATCTGACCGTATTTGCACCCTTATGTTTATAGACTTTGTTCCTTTTGTCACACTCTGGTTATCATTAACCACATCTGTACCGTGCACTCTTTCCTTGTCCTTTCTCTTTAACTTAGAGCAGCACGGTAGCATTGTGGTTAGCACAATTGCTTCACAGCTCCAGGGTCCCAGGTTCAATTCCGGCTTGGGTCACTGTCTGTGCGGAGTCTGCACATCCTCCCCGTGTGTGCGTTGGGTTTCCTCTGGGTGCTCCGGTTTCCTCTCACAGTCCAAAGATGTGCAGGTTAGGTGGATTGGCCATACTAAATTGCCCTTAGTGTCCAAAGTTGCCCTTAGTGTTGGGTGGGGTTACTGGGTTCTGGGGATAGGGTGGAGGTGTTGACCTTGGGTAGGGCGCTCTTTCCAAGAGCCGGTGCAGACTCGATTGGCCGAATTCTATAAATTCTATAAATTCTAACTTACCAAATAATAATCACTTATTGTCACAAGTATGCTTCAATTAAGTTACTGTGAAAAGCCACTAGTCGCCACATTCCGGCACTTGTTCAGGGAGGTCGGTACGGGAATTGAACCCATGCTGCAGGCATTGTTTTGCATTACAAGCCAGCTGTTTAGCTCACTGTGCTAAACCAGCCTCCTTTACATGAACTCCCCCACTATTTAGTTTAAAGGCCTCTCTCCAGCCCTATTTCTATGATTTGCCAGTACACTGGTCTCAGCATGGTTCAGGTGAAGGTCATACCAATAGTACAATTCCCTCTTTATGCAGTATTGGTGCCAGTGCCCCATGAATCAAAACCCAATTCTACCGCACCAATCTCTGAGTTACGCATTTAACCCTCTGATTTTATTTACACTATGCCAATGCTCAGATAGAAATCCAGAGACGATGACTTTTGATATTCTTCTTTTTAAATTTGTCCCTTAGCTGCTCATACTCCCTCAGCAGAACCTCTTTCTTAGTTCTGCTTATGTCAATGGTAACCATTTTGGCCACGACAACTGGAGCCCTCCAACTCTGTGTTCTTCTCCAGAGTTTGTGGTTATACTATGTGGTTTAACTAGTTAATTGCTATATTTAATAAAGCACTAATATCTACCTGGTACTAATTTAAACCATGGCCATTGGAGAGGACATTAGCTGGAGCGTTGAGGTGAAAATGCTACAGTCGGGGCGGCACGTGGCGCAGTGGTTAGCACTGATACTGCGGCGCTGAGGACCCGGGTTTAAATCCCGGCCCTGGGTCACTGTCCGTGTAGAGTTTGCACATTCTCCCCGTGTCTGCATGGGTTTCACCCCCACAACCCAAAGACGTGCAGGTTAGGTGGATTGGCCACGCTAAATTGCCCCTTAATTGGGAAAAAAAAATTGGATACTCTAAAAAAAATTTTAAATGCTGCTGTCAAATCAGTATTGCAAACCAACTAAAATCGTGATCTGTCTTCTCTGCATTCAATGGAAACATGTTCCAAGAGACAGTGCCAATGACCTACCCATAATGTCGTGCAACATGGCCAAAACCAGAAGTGTTCACATGTGGTAAATTTGTAATTTAGACCTAAAAAGCACCCACAGCACTAAATATACTGGTACTATAAAACTAAATTTGCGGTCAAGAATTCTCGACCTCCATTTAATCCTTACTTATAGCGTAGTCTCCAAAAAATAAAAAGTGACTATACCCAATATGCCCACTGTTCCAGGTTGTCAAAAGGAAATACATACCTTTGTCATCAAATAGCGCGGCACAGTGGTTAACACTGCTGTCTCACAGCGCCAGGGACCTGGGTTTCATACCAGCCTTGGGTCACTGTCTGTGTGGAATTTGCATTTTCTCCCCGTTCCGGATGCTCCGGTTTCCTCCCACAGATGTGCAGGCAACGTGGATTGGCCATGCTAAAATGCCTCTTAGTATCCAAAAAAGATATGTAGGCTACGTAAGAGGTTATGGGGTGGGGCGGTGGAGTGCTCTTTCAGAGGGTTGGTGCAGACTCAATGGGCTGAATGACCTCCTTCTGCACTGAAGGGATTCTATGATTCTACTACATTTAATACATCTCGAACAGGGAGCCAGACACAAAACCTGAACCTGTAAAATACTGGCCCCTGGTGGAAAAGAATTATGGTTTCACCAGGCAACAGCACACAACATAGATTCATTCATGCTAATCACAGATTAGACCTTCCTTCATCCTGACAGCTACAGTACCAGAAAATGTCTTTGAATGTGGATTTTGCCTAGATCAGGATACTGACAGACTAAATGCAGAAAATAACCACTTTGAGCATTTGGTTGTTTCCTTAGAATATACAAGAACGCTTTAATGTTAAACTGGTTGGTGTTATTAGGAGCAGCCTGTTGATTAATTCACAAAGATAAGCACAGATGTAACAGACAGATGAGAAGTTCTTTACATTACTTGTCCAACCTTCTGAAATAATGTTTCACGTTCTACCCAAAAAGTTAATGTTGCCGATAACAGAAAAACTGTCAGTTGATGCAATCAGTAAATGGTGCATGATCAGTGAGGGAGACTTCAGCCTGAATGAGACATGGACCGAGCGAGTATTTGGATCAAAGTGGGAAATTGAAATGAAATGAAAATGAAAATCGCTTATTGTCACGAGTAGGCTTCAATGAATCAGAATGTTCAAGGACTATCAATTTGGCAAGAGCTAAGGAACTAAAAGGGTGTAATTCCATTGCTCGGTGTAGTCTATAGACTGCCAACTAGTGAGAAGGATGTAGAAGAACTGTGATGACCTAGTGGGCCTAATTTTGAGCCCGATTAAATTGGATATCCTAAATTAAAGAATTGAACATTTTAAATTAAATTACGGTCAGCTCCAGAAATGGCCTGGTTGGAATTCAGACTTGGCCAAGCTCGAATTTCCAAATTCAGACAGGCTGACTGAGTATGTCTGGATCGCTGCTGTCAATCGCCCATCAAGAGATCATCGCACTCTATTGATATGCACTGGTCTATTGTCCGCAGCTAGATTGAGCCAGACTTCTGGGCACCCCGAGTTCCCGCCATTACCTTATTTGGCAAGGGATAAGTGCAGGCCGCACTATTGAAAATGGAGACATGGAATGGGTCCTGTCAACAGGTTATCAATCGTACCATTGGGTGCTGGGACACCCTCCAAAGGCTTCATTGGCAGCAGGCCAAGGAAAATAGCAAAAGGGCGGAAAGGAAAATGTGATAAAAATAGACACTTGGGGCATATCGATAGCAAAGCCTCGATGTGGGAGGTGACCTTGACCATCCATAGACTGACCAGAGAAGGAAGGAGGAAGAAGTTGCCAGAGAGACCAACCTTCATGGCGACAGACCAGAAGGACTCAGGAATCGGACCTACTTTTCAACCAGACCATCTTTGCGGGTAGCAAAACCGAATCTTTGGTGTTTCTTGTATTTATATGTGGGTTAATTTACGGTTAACTTTATTTAATAAAGATTGTTGAACTTGCATTTGTGTTTGTCCTTTGTTCTCCACGCTAATAAAAGACACCTAGCTAAAACCTTTGAGTACGTGAACTGGTCGAAAGTATCTGAATTGGACAGATACAACAGATCAAACCTGCAGGGAAATTACAGAGAGATGCAAATATTATTGAGTACATATAATGGGGGACTGTAATTAGCCAAATGAAGACTGGGTCAGCGGCAGAGAGGAGCATAAGCTCCAAGATTGCGTCAATGGAATTTTCGACTGCAGTATTTGTCCATCCAACAAGAAAGGAGGCACTGCTACAGCTGGCTCTTGGAAGTGAGGTGAACCAAGTCGATCAAGTGACAGTGGAGGAACATTTAGGAGACAATGATCATTGTATCCCAAGGTTCAAGATGGTGGTAGAAAAGGGACAATAGGCAATTCAAGAGTAAAAATAATTAACTGGGGGAAAACCAACTTCAATGGGACAAGAACAGAGCTGGGTGAGGTAGTCTGGAACAAAAGGCTGGTGGGAAAAACTATAGCTGGAGAACTGGCTATCGTCTACCCCTTACCCAACCCCACCCTTTCCAACACGCAAACATAGACAACCTAGAGGGAAAGGGTGATGGAGAGAGAAGAAAAAATGAAGATCTATGATGCACTATGATGGTTTTCAGTTTAAGTCTTTCATGAGTTCAAGCTTTTGCTTTGATGCTTCTTCCTCCCAAACTTGAGATGGTTTTCTGGTTTGCTCCAGAAAGGTTGTCTACTTTCTTTGTCGATTAAAGGTCATTTCAATTATTTTGTAAAGGTGTGCCAGGCACGCACTGGTTTTAGAACAATAAAGGAGTCCTTTGCTTCAGCAGAGAGAGAAGAAGCATCTCACAGGAACCAACCACTGGCTGTTGTCAGGCGACCACTGCCCCTGGCCAGCCCACAGATTGCAACCCAGTCAATAGAACTGAATAGAGAGAGAAGAAGCATCTCACAGGAACCAACCACTGGCTGTTGTCAGGAGACCACTGTCCCTGGCCAGCTCACAGATTGCAACCCAGTCAATAGAACTGATTCCTCAAAAGATGATTCTTAATATTCCCTTGGTGCTGATGAGTCCATATTCTTGCCTCCAGAAAACAAATCCTGACCAGCGGACTGCCTTAGCCTAGGTCCACTGCTTAAAGATGCATTCCAATTATGAGTCTATCGACCAAAAGAAATACAACAAAACAAAAGAAATGGGAACAAACAGAAATCAAAAGGAAGGCCTCAAACACTGGACAGGCTCAAAATTGATCAATCGGAAGTGTTGAATAGACTGTCAATACTGAAAGTTGACACTTGTAGCCACCGAAGCTGGCCACTTCCCGACATAAAATGGAACATTGAGTTGCATGCAGGGAAAATTGGACAATGACAGAGAGGCAAGCAGGTTGCAGAACCTCTCTGTGGATTCTGTCTGTGAAGAAACCAGACAGCATAGAAATTAACAAGCTGTGCATATTAATCAAGCGATTCCCGGTGATTCCCAGGCACAATGGACACAATTAAGAATAACGAAGGCCAAGCTAGACTCTTCGGCGCCAGCAGGAGTCCCGGACAATAAGATACTAACAGCCCCAAGAACCGCCCAGTGATCGAGGAACAGCCCCGTTATTGGGGAAATTCAAATCAATCGTTTGGGAAGAGGCCCAATCGATTGCAAGTTTATAGAGGGTCCGCCCAGATGGGCGCGAAACCCAAAACAGTATAAGACAGAGACCCCAACCCCAGCTCTCTCTCTTAGCCAGGCTCTCTTAGCCAGCCCTCCTCGCTCTTAGCCGGCCCTCCCAGCAGAACACCTTTGCAGCAGCTCTCCAGGAACTTGGACGTGAGAAGGAGAGGCCTGGCCAATTGCTACACCGACATGTAAGTGTCATACAACGCACACTATGAGAGTAGACACTCCTGACCCCTTTAGTCCACACCAACTGGAAGCCTGCGGATCCAGGACAAAGCAAGAGGCCATCGTTCCCTGATCCGGCAGTTCCCTTATTCCAGGTAAGTATTGGCCTAGTAGTGGTAGGAACAGTTTAGTCTTAGTATTATGTGCATGAGTAGTAAATAACTGTAATAATAAACGTGTCTTGTTTGAACTTACTAACTGGTGTTAGTAAGTCATTGATCTGAACTTGAACTTGAATCTTGTGGCGGTATCATAAGGATACCTGGCGACTCTAGAGCTAAGGAGTAAAACAGAGCCAATTGAGTGTAAAGCACTCTCATCCAGAACGAGCAACACACTGCACCAGGACCAGGTGGGATGCATTCAAGTATATTGAATAGAGTGACTGTAAGATCATAAGACCATAAGACATAGGAGCATAAGTAGGCCATTCAGCCCATCAAGTTTGCACCGCCATTCAATGAGATCATGACTAATCTGACATGATAGCCCTGATTTCCACTTACCCGCCATATCCTCATAAACTTGATATTTTTTACTGATTAAAAATCTGTCTGTCTCAGCCCTGATCATAACTCATACTCCACGCTCTCTGCAGTGAAGAATTCCACAGATACACAGGTACATTACCTTCTGAGAGAAGAAAGTCCTCCTCATGTCTGTCATAAATGAGTGATGTTTACTCCGAGATCATTCCCTCGACTCTCTCATAAGGGGGAGCAACCTCCCAGCGTCTACCCTGTCAAGCCTCCTGAGAAACCTACATGTTTCAATAAGGTCTCCTTTCATTCTTCTAAGCTCCAATAAGTACAGGCCCAACCTACTTAACCTCTTTTCATAAGAAAATCCTTCATATCCACGATCAACTTAGTGGATACAAAGGGCTGGATTTTCCGTTTGGGAGACTATGTGGTCCCACTGGAACTGAATAATTTCTAGTTTGTGTTGGTGCTAGGAGTGGTGGCCAGAAACGATTCCCTCTCCCTTGCCATGCAAATTTATGCATGGCGAGGAGCAAAAGGGAGTCCGTTCCAAATCATGCTATCATGTCACCATTTTTAATGGGCATCCTGCGCACCTCACCCCTGCTGACAAGTAGGGGGATCCTATCCCATCAGGGAGATTTGTGGGAACCCTCCCCCCCCCCACAGAATGCATGTATGAGGATGACCCAACAGCCCCAACACCCTCCATCAGACCCCCATCAGAGACCCCTATCAGACCCTCCCATCAGACTCCCCCACCAGAGACCTCCGCACAAGACCTCTCCATCTGAGACTCCACCAGAGGCCCCAAACAGACTACCATACCAGACCCCCAACAGAGATGCCCATCAGAGATCTCCCCACCATAGAGTCCCATCAGAGGTCCCATCAGACCCACCCCCCACCAGATATCCCTATCTGAGACACCCATTAGACTCCCATATCAAAGACTCCCCATCAAAGACCCCATAACAGAGACTCCCATATGAGACACCCCCCCCCCCTCCCCCCCATCAGAGACCCCATATCAGAGACCACCAATCAGAGACCTTCCCCCGTCAGTCCCCCCTGCCTGGAAGCTGAAGAGTTGTCCAGGCAGAAAGAGTGAAAAATGACTGCTTTTGCACTCACCTATTCCTTACATGCTGCCTTAGACAGAGGTGTGGAAAGCAGCAACTGCTACTACATAGAAACCTAAAACCACATCACAAGGCTTTAAACCCCCTCAAATCCTTTGACCTGAAGGTTTCTATGCAGTTTCAAAGAGAAAAACAATAGCTTCCAAACTGCCAAGCATTTAGATTGTTTATTTTCATTTCCCTTCATGCTTGAATGCACCCTACTTTGAATCTAAGCACAATGTTTAGAAACATCTAGCTATGATTGACAGCTGCTGACTACATCAAAACTAGTGAAGTGCTTTCTGCTAAGAAAAAGAGGAAGTGAAAGCAATTAATTCCCGTCATTGTGGTATGTTCAAAGCAGGATATTTGAGATACATTCAAGTGTGAAGGGGAATGAAAATAAACAATCCAGACACCTTCTGTCAGAGGCAGCAGGTGTAAGAGACAGGCAAGTGAAAACATGATACTTCACCATTTTTGTTTGGACTGCCCTTTAGCTTCCAGGTGGGATGACTGATCAGTTCACTGATATCAATGGGCCTCCCATGGTTGATCTTAGGTATATGGGTAGTCTCTGATGTGGGGTTTATGATATGGAAGTCTTTGATATGGAGGTCTTTGATGGGGGCCTCTGGTGGGGATCTGCTGTGGGAGTCTGGTGGGGTCTCTGGGGTTCCCTGAAGGGGAGTCACTGATACGGGTTCTGGTGGAGTCTCTGATGGAGGGTCTGAAGGGGGGGGGATTCTGGTGGAGGTGGGCAGGATTTAGGTTGTGGGGGAGGGGTCTACCCAATAGATTTTGGGGCACCTACATTAAATACCTAGCCCCTCGGCCCAAGATGCGATCCATTGCATCAGGGACTGGCAAATACTTGCAGCAATCCATGCCCACGAGTATCACTGAAGCATGGAGAATCTGGTGTTCAGCCACTTTATATGATACAAATGGGTTCAAATGACCCATTTGCATCCTCCCGCTGAAGCCGGGGCACTCGATGCTGCCGCCAGCGGGACACCGGAACATGGCAACGTGATCAGTGATCCCATTTTTTACCCAAACTCGGCTACCGGCGGCAGGCAAAGGAGAATGACTCCCAAAATTTACTGAATAATATAGGAGTAACGCTCAATTCATATTTTGGGGTCTGAAGAGAAGTTTATAGTGGCCCCAGGGGTCGGTATTGAGACTCTTACTTTTCCGGATATTTATTAATGACCTTGATCTTGGATTGCAGGGGACAGTTTTGAAGTTTACGAATGATACAAAGTTTAGAAGTATCGTAGCAAGTGTAGAACTTCAAAAGACATAGACAAATTGGTGAAGTGAGCAGATGGGTGACAGATACTATTCAATACGGAGAAGTATGAGATGATTTTGGTAGGAAGAACATGGAGAAACAATATCAAATAAGGGGTAAAATTCTTGGTGCAGGCTTAGAGGAACCTGGGTGTATATGTACATAGATCATCGAAGGGGACAGCACAAGTGGAAAGAGCAGTTAATAAAAAATACAGTATTCTGGGCTTTATTAATCATGGCAAACAGTACAAGAGCAACGAGCATATGCTGAATTTATACAAGAGACTGGTTAGACTTCAGTTGGAATACTGTGTGCAGTTCTGGACGCCACACTATAGGAAGGATGTGAATGCATTGGAGAGAATGCAGAAGAGATTTACAAGAATGGTTCCAGGGATGAGAAACTTCAGTTATGAGGATAGATTAGAGAGGTTGGGACTGTTCTTCTTGGAGAGAAGGAAGTTAAGAAGGGACTTGATGGAGATGTTCAAAATCATGAGGGGGCTAGACAGAGTGGATAGGGAGAAACTGTTGCTACTCATAAAGGTATCAAGAACAAGAGGACAAGAGATTTAAAGTGATTTGCAAAAGAAACAAACGTGATGTGAGAAAAACTTTTTCACCCAACGAGCGGTGCGGGTCTGCTATGCACTGCCTGGGAGTCTGATGGAGGCAGGTTCAATCGAGGCATTCAATAGGGCGTTAGACAATTACTTGAACGGAAGCAATGGGCTGGATTCTTCCACCCCACCCGCCACAAGATCGCCATGGGCAGGATGCGGACCATGTAAAGGTCCATTGATCTCGGGGAATCCTGCCCAATGAGCAGGGTTACAGGGAGAAGCCTGGGAAATAGCACTGAGCCACGATGCTCATTTGGAGAGCCGGTGCAGAAACAAGGGGCCAAATGGCCTCCTCATGTACCATAATAATTCTATGGTTCTGTGAAAGATGTGACACCCAAACAAGCTTGACAGCAAAACCTTGTATAGGATTTGCAAATCATTTTGTTGTTTATGTATTGCCCTCATAAAGGTGCTGGTTTATGCTGGTGCATATTTCCATGGCGTTTCCTGTGAGAAATTTAGCAGGCTATATGATCTTGAAAGCATCAAATTAAAGTCTACTTCATCCTCATCTACACTCCTGAAGGGTTAATCAATAAATTGAGGATGGGAACCCAGACAGATATGTTCCTAAAACTGCTGTAACACATTGATTGCCATCCCATCTGACACCAGTTTACTCAGCAAAGTTCAGTGATAGAAACTTGAATGTGTGGTGATCACAAGTTAACCAGATGCAACACAACTGAGCGGCCACTAGAGGGAGCACGGGAGAGCCATATAAATAGATCAGGACAGGAAGTGAGGACACACTCTTCACAGCAGGGGGGCTGGTAAGCAGGACACAGCAAGCAAAGCTGGTAGTTAGCACTGGAAGGTAGTTCTAGGTCGAGCTCTGGAAACTGAACGAACCCACAATAAAGCATCTTCTCCACATTTGAGACTGCGAGCTTTATTAAGACACGAGGAACAACACATGGTACCCAGGAGTGATTTCAGACGCTTATGACAGGACAACTCAGCTGCAGATACAGAAAACAAAAAAAAAAAATGGCATGGAAATCTCAACCAAGAATGGCATGGAGATCTCCTGCTGGACATTCGACTTGGGAAGACATTGCTGATGAGAGGATGTGCCTTGGATACCCACTTCACCTGGACACGACTGGAAAAGTAAGAAGTGTCTGGGAAAGGTTTAAACAAATGTTCGATTTCGGTATCATAGCATATGATGCAGCAGCAGCATCAGACGAAATTAAAATAGCAATCCTCATCGAAGGACATGAAGCTAGGAAAGTTTATAATGGATTTAAATACTCAAAAGGTGAAGACAGAAACAGCTTACAAACGTTACTAAACAAATTTGAAGAGTACTGTGAGAAATTTGAACAGCAAGACATACTCAGAGTCCAAACTGCACAGAGACTGAGTGATGCAAAACTTAAAAAATCACGAAAAGAGCAAGAAATCGCGAATGAAAAGTACAGATCAAAAAGAAGAAATAAAAAGAATTTCTCACAAAGCCAAAACGCTGAAATCCAGTCCAGATCGGAAAGAAAAGGTAACTTACAACTTTTAGAAAGAAAAAACGCTGAAATCCGCGATAAAATGGCGTCGGAGCACATTTTGCAGTCTCTGGTAAGCAAAGAACTACAAATCGCGTCTGCGCATGCGCCGGAACCGGAAGTCGCGCATGCGCCGGAACCGGAAGTCGCGCATGCGCAGTTTACAAAAGATCGTGGCGCCGATCGTTATGCGCATGCGCAAGCCGCGCATGCGCAATCAAAAAAAGTCTTCGTCGCGGACCGTCATGCGCATGCGCAAGCCGCGCATGCGCGATGGACACCGAACCGCACAAGGCAAGAAAGCCGATTTGCGCATGCGCAAGTCATGCCAACGCGTGACGTCATGACGTCTGATAATCCTGACCACGCCCACTTAAAAGGGAAATGCCCGAAAATTGAAAACAAGACACTTAAAGTGGTAAAACCAAATTTTCTTGCCTCAGAACACAGAAAAACGCCTGAACTTAAACCAACAGTGAAAAACAACTTGCACAAAACCTTGGAAAAAGCTGCCTTCACCACACACAGTGAAGCGAACAAAAAGAATTCCGAAACAACAAAAGATGATTTGTTTTTTGACGATTACCTCTCAGACCTGACTGAGTCAGTCGGATATGCTTATCACAGCATCAGCGACACGGTCGCAAAGCACAACACGAACCAACTCGTGGTAGATGAATCCAACCAAGATGATTTGGTTTTCAAAGAATACTACTCAGACATGGCTGAGTCAGTCGGATATGCTTATCACAGCATCAGCGACACGGTCGCAAAGTTCAACACGAATCAACTCGTGGTAGAAGAATCCAACCAGGATGATTTGGTTTTCGGAGAATACTACTCAGACACAGCTGAGTCAGTCGGATATGCTTATCACAGCATCAGCGACACGGTCGCAAAGTTCAACACGAATCAACTCGTGGTAGAAGAAGCCAACGAAGATGAAATGGGTTTCAAAGAATACTACTCAGACATGGAGGAGTTATTTGGATATGCTGATCACAGCATCAGCGACACCGTTGCAAAGCTCAACACGACTCTACTCATGGTGGATGAATCCAACACCATGGTGCCATGGCAGCTCGTCGATACATTGGATGACAGCAATACCCAAGACGAAGACGACACCACACAGAGAGCACAGGAAGACTCCACGGAGCGAGCGATGACAGGCTCCACAGTGCGAGTGATGAAAGACGCCAACAGGGATGCAAGCAAACACTCCCGGGCGGACACCAAGCATGAACAAGACCATGAAGGTAAACCCGCTGTACCTGAGCAACCGCAAGCAGACTATGAAAGTCTACCAAGCTCACAGGAACAAGAAGAAAGAGCGGACTATGAAAGTCCAACACGCTCACAGGAACAAGAAAAAAAAGCAGACTATGAAAGTCCAACACGCTCACAGGAACAAGAAGAAAGAGCGGACTATGAAAGTCCAACACGCTCACAGGAACAAGAAGAAGACAATGCACCTCTGCCCACTGCATGCGAAGACAGTGACAAGGTGATCACACTCGACGTACAGGATCACAGTGAGACTGACAGTTCTCAGCTTGTCTGTACCGAAGCACAGAGCGAAAACAGTGACAAGGTGCTCGCACTCGACGTACGGGATCACAGTGAGACTGACAGTTCTCAGCTTGTCTGTACAGAAGCACAGAGTCGGGCCACCCAACAGTCCAGAGAGACGATGCCGAAAGAAAACATGCAGATTTTGACTCCAGAAGAGGAGCACCTGGAGTCCACAGAGACAATGCCGAAAGAAACCATGCAGATTCTGACTCCAGAAGAGGAGCACCTGGAGTCCAGAGACATCAAACAAAAAGAAACCATGCAAATTTTGACTCCAGAAGAGGAGCACCTGGAGTCCAGTGAGACAACATCAACAGAAATCATGAAGATTTTAACTCCAGAAGCGGAGCACCAAGAGTCTAGAGAAACCACCTCAACTGAAATCATGCAGATTTGGACTCCAGAAGAGGAGCGCCGAGAGTCCACAGACACCGCGTCAAATGTAATCAAGAAGACTTTGACTCCGGAAGACAAGCACCAAGAAAGCAAAGATGCGGAATCCAATTCTCCACAACTGATTGATGTCACCTGCACCGACGCAACATCAGATCATTCGCACCACTCGCAAGACGGAATGCTCAATGACTCAAATTATCCACTCGGGACACTCACAGAGTATAACAAGAAAAACAAAAGTCAAAAGAAGCACAGCAGAAACGAGAACGACAACAGCAAGAAGAAAAGCAACATGAAGCGCGACAAGACAAACAACAATAGCAAGAAGCACAGCAGAAACGAGAACGACAACAGCAAGAAGAAAAGCAACATGAAGCGCGACAAGACAAACAACGATAGCAAGAAGCACAGCAGAAACGAGAACGACAACAGCAAGAATAAAAGCAACATGAAGCGCAACAAGACAAACAACAACGTCAGGAACAAAGATAGCGACAACACCAAAGACAGAAACGACAAAAACAGCACCAAGACCGGCAACGAGAACAACAAAGTCAGGAACAACGACAGTGCCAACACCAAAGACGGAAACGACAAAAACAGCGACAAGTACGGCAACGAAAACAACAAAAACAAGAACGACAGAAACAACAGCAATGAAACAACGACTTGTACACAATGGAACTACTTGGCACATGACGGACAATGCCACAGCGCATGGCAAAACGATGACAAGACTACAAACATGTCATGGGATGACGACGAATCGCATAAACACACGTCTGCTCCAGAACGAGCAAGCACACCAGCATCCAAGGCGGATGAGACAATAAATCAACACCACAAGCACAGAAAAAAAAAAGTCCATGCCAGTCAACATCAGTGATGTGACCATGCAGACACCTCGGGATGACGCATTGGGTACTTAAGATAACAAGGAACACCAACAACATTCACAGCGGACTTGCAATATCAATATCACCACGTCATCAACAACAAAAAGAAAAAAAAAAAGCTCTGAACAAATTCATCAAGTTTGGACTCATAAATGTTTTTATTAAGATTGGACATATAAATACATTGGCTTTGTTAACTAAGGCAATAGCATCATCACTTGTATAGATACGCATATCATAAGTTACTGTTTTGTATAAAATTTCTTTAATGATGTACAGAAACTATGTAATGAGAAAAAGGGGGATGTGGTGATCGTAGATTGACCAGATACAAAACAACAGAGCAAACACGAGCGGGAGAGCTAAAAATACACTGGGACAGGATGTACAATTTTCTTTAACGATGTTCAGAAAATATGTTAAGAGAAAAAGGGGGATGTGGTGATCACAAGTTAACCAGATGCAACACAACTGAGCGGCCACTAGAGGGAGCACGGGAGAGCCATATAAATAGATCAGGACAGGAAGTGAGGACACACTCTTCACAGCAGGGGGGCTGGTAAGCAGGACACAGCAAGCAAAGCTGGTAGTTAGCACTGGAAGGTAGTTCTAGGTCAAGCTCTGGAAACTGAACGAACCCACAATAAAGCATCTTCTCCACATTTGAGACTGCGAGCTTTATTAAGACACGAGGAACAACACAGAATGTTTCTGGTTTATGCGGCTCACTGTCACATTGGAATGTGCATTGAACTGCTAATTAGAATCAAATTAACAGGAGGTAACTTTGGGTGGCACGGTAGCACAGTGGTTAGCAGTGTTGCTTCACAGCACCAGGGTCCCGGTTTGATTCCTGGCTTGAGTCACTGTCTGTGCGGAGTCTGCACATTCTCCCCATGTCTGCATGGGTTTGCTCTGGTATCCTCTGACATAACCTGAAACATGTGCTTGTCAGGTGAATTGGACATTCTGAATTCTCCCTCAGTGTAATCGAACAGGCGCCGGAGTGTGGCAACTAGGGGATTTTCACAGTAACTTCATTGCAGTATTAATTTATGCCTACTTAGGACTTCCGGTAGCAGCCATGTCCGACTAGGTCGCGCACACGGCAGCTCCCGCCGGGATCGGACATTTGGGCCCTTCAACGGAGCGGGAGCGGCACTTTGGCGGTGATGCCCGGCGTGGCAAGAGACGCTGGAGAGGTTCCCCTCACTGCTGCATGGAGGGAACCAGGAGTGGGGCCGTCAAGAGAGCAATTGCGGGGTTGCGAGCTGAACGGGTTCGGGAAGACAAAATGGCGGCCGGCGTGGACCAACAAGCGTGGACCCAGTGGTTGAGAGAGCAGCAAGAGTTCCTGAGGAGCTGCTTCGCAGAGCTGCAGACAGAGATGCTGGCCCCTATGAAGGCTTCCAAGGAAAGGATGGTGGAGGCTCAGAAGGTACAGGTGCAGGCGATCAAAGAGGTGGAGAGAAAGGTATCTAACAATGAAGATGAGATCCTGGGCCTGGCGGTCAGGGTGGAGGTGCATGAGGCCCTGCACAAGAGATGGCAGGGAGACTGGGTGACCTTGAGTATACGTCTAGGAGTCAAAACCTGCGTATTCTGGGCCTGCCTGAAGGTGCGGAGGGGGCGGATGTGAGCACGTATGTGACTACAATGCTGGTGACGCTGATAGAGCGGGGGCCTTCCCGCGGCACCTGGAACTGGACGGGACGCACAGAGTCCTTGCGAGGAAGCCTAGGGTGAACGAACCACCGAGGGCGATGGTGATAAGGTTCCACCGCTTCACAGACAGGGAGCTTGTCTTGCGTTGGGCAAAGAAGGAGCGGAGCAATAAGTGGGAGAACTGCGAGATTCGGATATACCAGGACCTGGGAGCTGAATTGGCTTAGAGGCGTGCGGGATTCAACCGGACTAAGGCGTCCTCCACAACGAAGGGGTGAAGTTCGGGCTGCTGCATCCGGTGAGCCTTTGGGTAACGTACCAAGACAGGCACCCAGGCGTGGACATTTATTAAGGATTAAAAGCTGGACTCGAAATAACAGGAAAGCTGCACGTGGGTGAAACGCCCTGGGGTGGGGGGGGGGGGGGGGGGGTGGGGGGGGGGGGGGGGGGGGGTGGATGTATAACCGGGTGTTGGCCTGATGTAAGATTGGTAGTAGAATTTAAGCTGTCCGCTTATCTTCTTTTGGTTCTTTTTCAGGGGGCGGGGTAGTGCCCGGGTTGTGTTTCTCGTTTTATGGGAAGAATGTGGATGGCGCTTGCTCTCTTACCCTGTGGGGGAAGGGAGGTTGGGGGCCCTAAGGAGAAGACTACAGTAAGATTGGGGATAGAGGCGGGAGAGGCCGGGGTCAGCATGGATCAGCTGACGTACGGAAGCGTAATGGGGGAAATCAGTGTTAAGCGGATGCTTGGCAGGGGGATTGGGGAGCTGCTTTGCTGACTGAAGGGGAGGCAACTTTTGGGTACGGATGGAGAGTCGGGTTGGGGGGCCTCCGGCGGGAGGGCTGGAGCGAGCTGGGGGCGTGGGTACGTGGCTGGCAGAAAAAGGGAGATGGCTAGTCGGCAGGGAGCGGGGGCGTCCAACCCCCCGTCCAGGCTGATCACATGGAATGTGAGGGGTCTGAACGGGCTGGTCAAGAGAGCCCGCGTGTTCTCGCACTTAAAGGGATTAAAGGCAGATGTGGCCATGCTACAGGAGACGCACTTAAAGCTTGCTGACCAAACAAGGATAAGGAGGGGATGGGTGGGCCAGGTGTTCCAGTCAGGGCTAGACTCTAAGGCCAGAGGGGTGGCAATTCTGGTTAGCAAACCGATGGCATTCGAGGCAGGGAGTATTGTGGCGGACAAGGGGGGCAGGTACATTATGGTGAGTGGCAAGCTTCAGGGGGCCCGGGTGGTGTTAGTGAACGTCTATGCCCAGAACTGGGATGACGTGGAATTCATGAGGCGCTGGCTGGGTAAAATCCCAGACTTGGAGTCAAGTAATTTGATTATGGGTGGGGGGTGGGGGGAGGAGAACTTAAACACAGTCCTGGATCCGGCATTGGACCGGTCTAAATCCAGGTCGGGAAAGAGACCGGCGGCAGCCAGGGCCCTGTGGGAGTTCATGGATCAGATGGAGGGGGGGCATGGACCCATGGAGATTCACGCGGCCAAGGGCGAAGGAGTTCTGCTTTTCCTCCCATGTTCGCAAAGTGTACTCTCGGATTGACTTTTTTGTGTTGAGCAGGGCGTTAATCCCAAGGGTGGAGGGGGTCGAGTATTCGGCCATTGCGGTCTCAGACAATGCCCCGCACTGGGTGGACCTGCGACTGGGGGCGGAGCGAGGGCAGCGCCCTCTCTGGAGACTGGATGTGGGACTGCTAGCGGATGAAGAGGCGTGTGGGCGGATAAGGAGGAGCATCCAAAACTATGTGACAACAAACGACACAGGGGAGGTAACGGCAACAACGGTCTGGGAGGTTATGAAGGCAGTTATTAGAGGGGAGTTGATTTCTATTAGGTCTCATAGAGAGAAGAGGGAGAGGGCGGAGAGGGAGAGGCTGGTGGGAGAGATACTCAGAGTTGTCAGGAAGTATGCGGAGACCCCCGAGGGGGCTGCTAAAGGAGCGCCGGAGACTGCAGGCGGAGTTCGATCTGCTGACCACTGGGAAGGCGGAGGTGCAGCTGAGAAAGGTGAAAGGGACAGTCTACAAGTATGGAGAGAAAGCAAGTAGGATGCTGGCGCACCAACTTCGCAGGAGGTAGGCGGCCAGGGAGATCGGGGAAGTTAGGGATAAGGCAGGTAACACGGTCTTGGGCCCAGAGAAGATCAACAAAGTCTTCAAGGAGTTTGATTGTAAACTGTACAAGTCAGAGCCCCGGTGGGAGGGGAAGGGATTGATGGAACCATCAATTCAGCGAACACGTGTAGTTGGATCTGAACAGAGGCTTTAATACACTTACAATAGAGCCAGCCTATTCGTCGTTGAACTTCAGGTGAAGTGGCAGGCTGGCTCTAAGGCGCTGATCTTTATACATCGGTCCCAGGGGGAGGAGTCCTGGGCAGAGCCAAGGGAGGAGCCCAGTACAAAATCTCGCGTACTCCCAGAGCGACTCCCCCTGGTTGTCGGATAGTGCAACTGCACTTACAATGGGTAGATAACGAACATATATACATGGAGTTATATTGGCAACTACATATAGTGTGAATCACATTCACCACTGGGATGAAGCAATTTATGGACCAATTGAGGTTTCCAAGGGTGGACGAAGAGCTGGTGGAGGAACTGGGGGCCCCAATTGAGTTGGAGGAGATAGTTAAGGGCCTAGAAAGTATGCAGCCGGGCAAGGCCCCGGGTCCAGGCGGCTACAAGAAATTCTTGGAGCTGCTGAGCCCACTCCTGCTAAGAACCTTTATCGAGGCAAAGGAGAGAGGAACCCCCCCCCCCCCCCCCCCACCCCGATGATGTCGTAGGCTTTTATCTTGCTCATTTTGAAGAGGGAGAAGGATCCGCTTCAATGTGTGTCCTACAGGCCGATATCGCTGCTGAACGTGGATGCCAAACTGCTGGCGAAAGGTTTGGTTCCCAGTATAGAGGACTGTGTCCCGGGAGTGATTGATGAGGATCAGACTGGTTTTGTCAAGGGCAGGCAATTGAACACAAATGTGAGGAGGCTCCTAAACATTATCATGATGCCCTCAGAAGGAGGGGACGCAGAAGTAGTGGCTACAATGGATTTAGAGAAAGCCTTTGACCGGGTTGAATGGGAGTACCTATAGGAAGCGTTAGGTAGGTTTGGATTTGGTGAGGGATTCATAGGGTGGGTCAAGCTACTGTATCAGGCCCCTGTAGCAAGTGTATCCATGTACTGGCTGAGGTTGGAGTATTTTAGGCTGCACTGAGGGATGAGGCAGCGGTGCCCCCTACCCCCACTACTATTCGTCCTGGCAAATTAGCCGTTGGCCATAGCGCTGAGGACTTCAAGAAACTGGAGGGGACTGGTCCGGGGGTTGGGGGGGGGGGAGGAGCACCAGGTTTCGCTCTACGCAGACGACCTGCTATTGTATATTTCGGACCCGTTAGAGAGGATGGGGGAGGTCATGAGGTCCTTTCTGGGATTCTCCCGGCGGTGGCAACCGTTCCTTGACTTTTTAGGAGAGCGTTAAAAGGTCAGCAGCAGCAGCAATCCGGGGGGAGGGGGGGGGGGGGGTTTAGGTGGGGTACTGTTCATTTAATGTATATTCTGTTTGTATAATGATAACAGCCACCTAGTTTTATTAAATATTTTCATTTTATTTTTCTGTTATTGGTTACGACTTTCTCAAAAACAGGTGGGACATTTCCATTGCTACCCCCTCGTAGAATACAGGACAGGGTGGTGTCTGACGTCTGAGTAGGAGAGGGGACGGTGTCAGACATCTACCAAGAACTGCAGGAGACGGAGGAAGCCCCAGTGGAGGAACTGAAGGGCAAGTGGGAGGAGGAGCTGGGTGTGGTGCTAGATGAGGTAAATTCCTCCTCATCGTGTGCCAGGCTCAGCTTAATTCAGTTTAAGATGGTACATCGGGCACACATGACGACGGCGAGGATGAGCAAGTTCTTTGGGGTGGAGGACAGCTGTGCGAGATGTTCAGGGAGTCCAGCGAACCATGTCCATTTGTTCAGGGCATACCCGGCGCTTAAAGAATTCTGGCAGGGCTTTGTGAGGGCTATGTCCAGGATTCTAGGTACGTGGGTGAAGCCGAGTCCAACAATAGCGATCTTTGGGGTGTCAGAGGATCCGGGAGTGCAGGAAGCAAAAGAGGCTGATGTTTTGGCCTTTGCCTCCCTGGTAGCCCGGAGACGGATCTTGTTAATGTGGAGAGACTCGAAACCGCCGAGGGTGGAGACCTGGGTTAGTGACATGGCTGAGTTCCTCAGCCTGGGCCGAATAAAGTTTGCCTTGAAGAGGGTCCTTGCTGGGGTTCTCCCGGCGGTGTCAACCGTTCCTTGTCTTTTTAGGAGAGCGTTAAAATGTCAGCAGCAGCAGCAATCCGGGGTGGGGGGGGGGGGGGGGGGGGGGTTTAGGTGGGGTACTGTTCATTTAATGTATATTCTGTTTGTATAATGATAACAGCCACCTAGTTTTGTTAAATATTTTCATTTTATTTTTCTGTTATTGGTTATGTAAAAATTCTGTTTGAAAAAAGCTTTGATAAAAACAAATTTTTTTTTAAAAAGTGTGCCTCTTTAGAACATACAGTACAGAAGGAGGCCATTCAGCCCATCGAGTCTGCACCGACCCACTTAAGCCCTCACTTCCACCCTATCCCCCTAACCCAATAACCCCTCCTAACATTTTGGACACTAAGGCAATTTAGCATGGCCAATCCACATAACCTGCACGTCTTTGGACTGTGGGAGGAAACCGGAGCACCTGGAGGAAACCCATGCAGACACGGGGAGAACATGCAAACTCCACACAGACAGTGACCCAAGCCGGGAATCGAACCTGGGACCCTGGCGCTGTGACGCCACAGTGCTATCCACTTGTGCTACCGTGCTGCCCTAATTGTTACAATGATAAAGATTATTGTTATTAATAAGAAACAAGTTGCAGTAGGCCCTTCAGTATTTTTGCGCTTTCAATAAATAAATTAATATTCAACTAGATGGAACGGGATGAGGTAAACCTCTCAGAGCTCAGTGTCAAGTTGTGGGAGATGATAAATACACAGGAAATGGCTACTCAGTATCCATCGTAAAATATTGGAATGCCCACCATTTCTCTATCCTACCTTCTGAAATCAGGAAATTCTGCAAACAGGTACAGATCTCTTCTCAAAGCTTTCTCTCTAATACATTTAAGATCAACCAATTTTTAATCAACTCATCTGTTATCAAGTTATGAGCTAAAGGTAATCAGAATATGCATCCGTGAGAAACCTCAGGAAGCCCCAGTGCTGGATATCAGACTGTAAATATGCGCCATTTTAGTTTAACTATTCCACAGAAGAATAAAGAGTGGGATTCTCCGACCTCTCAGACGCAAGTTTCTCGACGGTGGGAAGCGGCGGTGCGTTCACAGGCAGCGGGATTGTTTGCTCCCACCGCTATCAATGGGAATTCCCATTGAAACCACCCCACACCATTGGGAAACCCACGAGTGGGAGTGTGCTCCTGCAGGACCAGGGAATCCGGCTGGCAGCAACCAGCCAGAGAATTCCGGCCAATGTGAACTATCTGGAATGACAATGTAAATAAAAGCAATTTAGCTCTGTACATCTGTGAAGTAGACAGTTAGGAGTTGCCATTAGGGACGTAATTAGCCAGCAAGGCATTATACAACATGGCAAATTGTGACAGATGCCTCTCGCAACATCGGGAGACAGTTGGTAGCAACAGAGAATTGATCAATTGTGGGATTAAGTGGAATGTAATTTGACTTTGATGGTATTATTAATTAAGTAATAAATGAACATGGAGCCAATAACAAGCATTTCCATATGCAGGCAAAGTAAGTATTTCAATGCATTTTGTTACGAACCCCGCTCAGTGTGAGGGTATCCCAAAATCCAGAAGGGTAACTTAGAACACTGCTTCTTAGTAGTACATATTTCCAATGTGGTAGAATGTGAGAAAAGGTATGCAAATCAGGAAGGAACAGTCCAGTCTTGGAGTGATTAATTAACAAAGAATAATTATTATCTTAATTAACATGACAAGAAGGACTATACAGTTCACTTGACTACATTGATGACTATACATTTGCAGAATCTCACCAAGTTACCCCTATCCCAACTAGTTAGGTGTCCTGACCTCTGAATTGCCCCTTTTTTCGCAAACCATATCCAATACAGTATTATAGAATTTTATTGGTTAAATCCAGCATATAATTACTATCCCCACATATTATTTTCCAGTTTGGGGAAAGCAGTCTGCAACGTTCAGCATAGAGATTCTTCTCTGTTTGGGTTTTGATTTGAAGCAGCAGCCTTTCAACAACAGCTTGGTGTTGGGAGAGCCTGCTTTCTGCAGCTGGGTGTGGCTATGACAGGCTGATTCTCTACCCCTTTTCTTCAGTTATCTTGCTATGGATATATAATTTTTTTTCTTTGATGTCACCGTATTAACAGGAACTCCAGGCGACCATCAGTGGATAACAGCAACAGACAGTTTATGTAGAGACAAAGAACTATTTATTGAAAGTATAAAGGAACATTACAGTACCAGCCAGCGACTCCAACTCTTGTCCCAGACTGGATTTGTTTTGCAGGTTTTAAAAGCCCCCAGCCTGCTGGAATCACGTACGCTTTGCCCTGATAGGTCGGGACATCATTTGGCCTCTGAGGTTTGCAGAAGCCTCGGTCAGGGAGGTCAAGTGACCCCCCAATGTTCCCTGCAACATCCTTCCCCCCTCAGGTCCACTAGTACCTCCCCCAGGTAGTGAAGGTGTTGGTCTCAATAGCCCAGTATATTGGGGGCCTCCGTTCACATTGGGAACAATGATGTGATGCTGGTTGGGGTACTCTCTCTCTCTCGAGAATTTTCTTGCTTGGGTCAATCTCTCCAATTTCTTCTGTCGGCACTGGTAACTCCTTGGCTGCGCTCCTTCTTGCCCAGTGACCATAGGTTCAGGGCTTGTAATGGTCTGTTCAGCCACTTCAAGGCCCGGATCGGTAATAACCATGGGTAGGTTGGATGTTGAACAGGCTACCTACCGCCTCTAGTGAAGGCTCTTTACTCCTTAAATGATCCAAATGTTTCTGCAGGATCCTATTGTGCATCTGCACCTCATATGACACTGGGCCAGTCTTGGCCACCACAAACCCCAGGCCCAGCTAGGTCTTTTGAAGTTCCTTATGAAACCCGGGTCATTTATTTCAAATGCTCCCGTGGCTCTCGATGAGTCACGGTTCCTTTTTTAGAGATCTTGCCTTGACTCTACCCTCCCTGTCAAATTCGGAAAGATCAGGCTCAGACTGTTCTAAAACAATCGCCCATCAGTAGCTCATCTGGGGCAACTCCCCTCGTGGAATGTGGGGTAATCCTAGGCAACAACAAAATCTGTGAAAACGAGGTATCCAAGGAGGTTGGCAACTGTTTCCTCATTCCAGCTTTGAAGATCTGCACAGCACGCTCCGCTAACCCATTCAACAACAAATGTTATGGTGCTGATTTTATGTGCCTGATCCCATTAAGACATAAACCACTAGAATTCCATACCGGTAAACATCATACCATTGTCTAAAATGAGGATCTGGGGTACACTGTGAACACAAAAGCACTGGCACAACAGCTCGATGGTTACGAAAGATGGAGTGGACTTCATCTGGTACACAGCCATCCATTTTGAGTTGGTGTCTAGCAACAAAAAAGGACATGGTCCCCATGAAAGGGCCCACAAATTCAACGTTTCATTCCCAGGATTCAGGGGGCCGGGAGTGGTCATGTTTCGCTGTTCTTGACACCGGTTGCAATGCTCTACCATGCTAGTGATGTTGGCGTCAATGCCGGGCCACCACACATAGATCCATGCCAACATCTTCATTTCAGATATGCCCTAGTGGGCATTATGCAATTCCTCCAATAACAGCTATCTACCGAAATCCTCATCATACACGTCTGCGCCCGATACCCAGGCAGTGTGTGTGATGCCTTTATCCTGGAACACTCAATAATTGCTGACATGTTTGAGACAACCCTCCAGTGGGGGGCCACAGACTGACGCCGAGACTTGCGACAACGGCGCCCATGCTATTCCCTGAGGTTTCCCCGCCATTTGGCTCTGCCAGTCCTGGAGGCCCACTCTGCTCTCGACCAGGGTCTGTGTGCTCGCCGTCATGGAGCACAGGGTGTGGACCATTGCTGTCTGAGACTGCGCCACATCACGCTGTGACTGTATGACTGTGCCACCACCTTCCAGGTCTGTGTCACATCAGCCAGTGACTGCGCCATATCCCTTTGGGATTAGGCCTCCTCCCTCTGTGTCTACGCTATGCTGGCCAACACCTGGGCAATGCCACCGCGTTCCCAGCCATGGCCTGCTCACCTCAGGTGCACCGCTGAAATATCCAGGTAGCTGTGGTACATGGCGGCCTATGAGACAGCAGCCCTGTCCTTGCCTTGGCCAGTGCCTGCACAGAAGTCCCCAGATCTTGGACATGCTGATACATAGCAGCAACCCTCGCCCCCAAAGCCTCCACAGCGGACGCCACCCTGCGGTGTTGGCCCGGCTGGCACGCATGGTCGGCACCACTGCCTGCACCTGCACACGGTTGGACTCATCCAACTGCAGGTGCTGGATGCTCGCCGACAACCGCTCATGTAGTCCCTGACTCTGCAACTGCATCTCCACTATAGATGGGACTGTCCATTCCAGAAGATCAAAACACATCTGGAATGCAGCTAGTTCCTGGGGTCAGCCCGCCCTCCGACCGTCCGGTATCTCTGGGGTTCCTGCCTCCACTTGATGTACAGGAGAAGCTGTGTGGTGTGCACCAGAGGGTGTCCCAGGAGCCTTTTCACTAAAGTGCCCAACCGAGTTGAGTGTCACTGGGATGTTGGAGACAGCAGGGACAGGAAATCTGTGTCATCCCGGACTCGATCTCCAGGACGCCTGGGTTCTCGTGCAAGGGCTACCATCCGTGCTCCTGTCATCATTGCTGACTACTCACCCTGGATGCCCTGAGGAGGTTGTGCAGACTCTTCCTGCACTGCAGGCCGGTCTGAACTGTGTTGCTGATGGCATGGATGGCCACTGCACCTGCATGAACGGCGGCGAATGGCAGCCTCCTTTCCAGGCCAGGATATACAAAGAACAATACTGCACAGGAAGAGGCCCTTCAGCCCTACAAGCCTGCGCCAATCACGTGTCCTAGCTAGGCCAGCCACCTGTATCCTTCTATACCCTGTCTGTTCATGTGCCTATCCAAATAAGTCTTAACGGTCGTTAACGTATCTGTCTCAACGACCTCACTGGGCAGTGCATCACACACCACCACCACACTCTGTGTAAAACCTTACCCCGCACATCTCTGCTGAACCTTTCCCTCCTCTCCTTGAATTTGTACCCCCTTGAAATTGTCATTTTCACCCTGGGAAAAAGCCTCCAACTGTTCACCCTATCTATGCCCCTAATAATTTTACAAACTTCTATCAGGTCGCCCCTCAGCCTCCATCTCTCGAGGCTGAATAATCCCAGTTTATTAAATCTCTCCTCATAGCTAATACCCTTCATAGCAGGCACCATCCTGGTAAACCTTTTCTGTACTCTCTCCAAAGCCTCCATGTCCTTCTGGTAGTGCGGTGACCTGAATCGGACACAGTATTCCAAATGTGGCCTCACCACGTAACTGTAACATAATCTTTGAGCTTTTACACTCGATACCCCTTCCTATGAAGGCAAGCATGCCATATGCTTTCTTTACCACCATTTCCACCTGTTCTGCCACTTTTAAGGATCTGTCGACCTGCACGCCCAGATCTCTCTGTGTCTTTGTGCTCCTGATGGTTGTGCCATTTATTTTATAGCTCCCACAAGAATTGCACCTACCAAAATGCATCACCTCGCATTTGTCCGGGTTAAACTCTATGTGCCATTTCTCTGCCCAATTTTGCCGCCTATCTATATCCTGTTGTATTCTCTGACAATCTTCATCATTATCCACAACTCCTACAATCTTGGTATCATCTGCAAACTTGCTAATCAGACCCGCTACGTTTTCTTCCAAGTAATTTATATATATTACAAAGAGCAGATGTCCCTGCGGAACACCACTCGTTACAGACCTCCATTCAGAAAAACACCCTTCCACTGCTACCCTGTGTTATATGGCCAAGCCAGTTCTGCATTCATCCATCTAGTTCACCGCTGACCCCATGGGATTTAATCTTTCGCACCAGCCTGCCATGGGGGACCTTATCAAATGATTTACTAAAAGTCCATGTAGGCAGCTTCCACAGCCCTTCCCCCGGCTGTGCCCCTCCTCAAAAAATTCAATGAAATTAGGGAAACATAATGGGCGCGATTCTCCGCACTCCCAACGGTGCGGAGAATAGCGTGGCTCGTAAAATTTTACGGCCACGCTGTTCCGACGCCCTCCCGCTATTCTCCCCCCCCCCCCCCCCACGCCCGACTCCCGATACGAATCGCTGCCGCCGTTTTTTTACGGCCGGCAGCGATTCTCAGCTGATCGATGGGCCGAGTTCCCAGCCCTTTACGGCTGTTTTTACGAACGGCAAACACACCTGGTCTGGCCGTTCATAAAAACGGCCGTAAACTCTCGATCTTTAAAACCATGGCACCGATTGGCACGGCGGTACCACGGCCGTGCCAAGGGTGCCATGGGCCCGCGATCGGTGGGCACTAATCGCAGGCAGCGGGCCCGATGCCCGCGCACTCTTTGTCCCTCCGCCGCCCCGCTGTATCACTTCGCGGGGCGGCTGAGGGGCATCCCGGCCCGCGCATGCGCGGGTTTCGCGCAAATGCGCGATGACGTCATCCGCGTATGCGCGGGTTGGAGTCTTCCAATCCGCGCGTGCGCGGCTGACGTCATATGATGCGTCAGCCGGCGCTAACTCTGGCAAGCGGGCTTAACGGAATTCGTTAAGCCCGCGATGCCGGAGTTTACGGCGTCGGCATGCTAGCCCCGACCGGGGACCAGAATCGGTTCCCGGTCGGGAAGGGGGGGGCTGGCGTCAAACCCGCCCGGATTTGACGCCAGCCTTACGATTTCTCCCCATATGGGAGAATCGCGCCCATTCTCCCTCATACAAAACCATGCTGTCTGTCGCTAACATGACCATTCACTGCCAAATGTGTATAGATCCTGGGCGATCATGCCGGTCAGGAGCCATTGGCTGCACCCCCCCCCCCCCCTCCCCCCCGACAATTCCCCGGGCCCCGATGGGCAGAGCGTCCACCAGTTTTCGGCCAGTCCCGCCAGGGTGAAATAGACATGGTTCATTCAGATGGGACCTTACTTGGAGGGCGGCTTGTGGAGTCCTCGGGGGGGGGGGGGGGGGAGCACAGGGGGATCCAGCCCAGAGCGGGGGGCCACGGTGGCCGGCAATCAGGACCCTCCGATCTGCGGGCAGCCTGCGCCCTGGGGGTACCCTTTCCCTCTGCACGGCCTCTGTAAGGCTCCGCCATGACCGGCATGGAGAAGAAATGCCCTACGCATGTGCAGAAAACACGCCGGCTGTTCTGCACAGGCGCCAGAACACGCTGCCAGTCCTGCATGTGCGTCAACTCGCGCCGGCCCTTCAGCACCGGTTGGCGTGGCGCCAACCCCTCCAGTGCCAGCCTAGCTCCCGGAAGTGCAGAGGATTTCGCAACTTCCGGGTGGCCCAACGCCGGAGTGGTTCGCCCCGCTCTTGGCGCCAATATGAGCCACCCCGCCAATTGCGGGAGAATCCCGCTCCCTATCTCTGAGAATTTTTTCTGACAATTTCACTATCACTGACGTCAAGCTTCTGATATTATATTGCTACTCCTGGTGGCATGTTATATTACTGGGTTTAAGCAATATATGTCGTTACTAACTGTAGATGATGTTGAAGAACACTTGAGTCTTCGAAGTCAACTGAAAGAATCTATTATGTAACGATAAAACTAATTAATGAGTTCGACACTCCACTGAACTAACTGCAGCAATAAAGTAAGGATAACTAACCATATAAACTCTATCTAAGCTACATGTGGTGTCCAGGCTGAGATCCTCTCTGCTACACTGCTGCTATCTGGTAACTCCTGCATGGAAAGAGAGCTGAAAGAGAGCTAGAGCTTCAGGGAACTCAGTTATATAGTGGATCTAGTAATGCCCTCTAGTGGTAGCGTTACAGCTCGGTGTTGTGATTAACCATTTAGTTACATGCCTGTCTACATATCATTACAAAGTTCACTGGCCTATAATTACCTGGATTATCCTTGCAACCCTTCTTAAATAACGGTACAACATTGGCTATCCTCTAATCCTCTGGTATTTCACCTGTGGCCAACAAGGACACAAAGATTTTGGTCAGAATTTCACCAAGAATCTCTTTGCGTCCAAGACCGTTGTCTTGCGGACACCGGTAGCGTCTCCAACAATAGAGAATTAAAAAATCTTCTCTGGACATTTCATTACCATTGCTGAATCCACACTATCAACATCCTGGGGCTTACCATTGACCACAAACTGAATTGAACCAGCCAATAGTGGCTACAACAGTAGGTCGGAGACCAAGAATTCTGTGGATAGCAAATCACCTCCTGACTGCCTAAAGTCTTTCCACCATCTCCAAGGCAGAAGTCAGGAGTGCGATGGAGTACATTCTACTTGTCTGAATGAATGCATCTCCAACAGTGCTCAAGGAGCTTGACACAGTCCAAGAAAAAACATCCCAATTAAATGCTGTCTCATCCTACAATTTAAACATTCATTCCCTCCCCCACCAATGTAACTTGCATTGCAGCAATCACCAAGAATCATTCAATAGCACCTTCTGTCATAATATACACACAAGTATATGATGGTGCACAGACAGGCATTGATTGACACACAGGATGACCAATGAACACACAGAACACAGCAGCCAATCACCAGACAGGACAAGGCCACTATAAAGCCAGAGGGCACTAGTTTTCCCGCTCTCTTGGGATGCAGCCTCTGAGACAGTCAGAGCCCATGAGCAACAACTAGAATATACACCATGTGGTAGTAAGATAGTCTGGTCAGGTTAGCCCCAGGTCTCCAGTCAAGTCAGCATAGTGTCAACCCACAGTTTAAGTATGTATGATAGTTAAGAGTTCAATAAAATAGAGTTGCATTTCTTCAAGTGTTGGAAGCCTGTCTCTCTCACTGCTGCAGTAAACGCAGTCCTCGCAGACCCAGCTTACCCAACACATCACCTTCCAAACCCGTGATCCCTACCACCTGGAAGGTCAAGGACAGCAGCTGCATGCGAACACCACCACCTTCAACCTGACGTGGAACAACATCACTGTTCTTTCACTATCACTGGGTCAAAACCCTGGAACTCCCTTCCTAACAGCACTGTGAATGCACCTGCACTCAAAGGGCTGCAGCATTCAAAAAGATAACTTACAGCCATCTTCTCAAGGGTAATTAGGAATGGGTAAGAAATGCAGGCCTAGCCAGCGATGCCATATCCTGTGAAAGAAAAAAACACGAGGAATGTAATGAGAGATGCACAAGTCATTATTTTAAAAAGCTGAAACAACAACAGAAAATGCTGACTACTGTCAGTCAAAATCTGAACATAGCACGAGTTAATGATTTGGGGTCGGCAGAGACACACTCTCCTCATAGCTCCATGTTCAGTTATGTACTTTAGAACACATTTCTCTTCATGGTGGGAGACTGGAGCGATCCCCTTGAGGGTGATCACAAATAGAACTGGATTCCCAAATGTAGGTGCTGATGCCGCAGGACAAGCCAATATTGCTCATAAAGTGTGTCAGCTGCCTTAGCTGCATTTGTAATAGGACCATGGCCTATACCAGGCGTAGGCTGTGGATCTGTAACTTATTTGTTGCTCTCACCAATATAGTAGGACAGGCAATTCCAACATAAAGTTTTGTGCACCATTTGACTGCCATGCTGGAGACTTAAGAGTCCTTTAAACATCCAAAAACTGGGTGCAGCACTCTCCAATTTCAGGGCCTCTTGCTCTTTCTCAAACAAGACTTTCAACAAGGGTAACTCAACAAAATTTCCTCCTCCTGAACACTCCGTAAACCTGTCCCATGAGTTCCATTTCTCTCCAACATTATCAGTACTTGCATAATTCTACCTAAGTTTGGAACACTTAAGAGAACGATTGCCGAAAGAAAATACACTGGTGATTGGCTTTGGGTGTTAAGCATTGCTAATGTCCGCTGTTCACACACTGTAAACTATAAACTTGCAGTTGAAGAGGTATAAGAATCATGTTAGTTCATCAGATTAATTGTTGGTCTGAAGGGCATAGACTGACTGGAGTTAGTTTGTTACAACAGCCAACACTTACAGTCTGCATCACATTTACTGTGGCACATATGTAATTGTTCTTTCAGTAGATTCTAAAGGTTCTTAATAACCAGCATATTTTAGCCTGTCAATGCCATAGTTGGTTTTGGTTAAATATTGACCACACACTATCAACAGAACCTTTGTAAGTAAGAGACAGCTGAACAATGAAAATACTAGCAGAGACTGGGTAGGGGTGTCAGGAAGATTCCCAGCTCAGCCCGCCCTCTTTGGGACAATGTGCCCACAAGGATAGGGTTTTAATTTTGGGGGTGTGGGGATGCAGGGCTGCATGGGCTGGCACGGGCACAGGTGTGGGCTGAAGTCAGGCAATGAAAATGGTCAGGGGCGGCACAGGTGCTGCCAGGTGTGGAGGCAAGCTGATTAAAGGGAATCCCAGTTAAAATGAAAACAGAATGGCCCTCAATCCCTCACCCCGCACACTCCTCTCTCCCTCATTCCCCCCACACATTGCCCATGTCTCATCCATGCCACTCCTATGGCCTCCCCATGCCCGCATGTCAAGCGATGGCACTTCCGTTCCCATGCAATCACTATAACGGTAGAAAAGAAACGGCCTGTGTAGTGACAGTAGAATGCCTAAGAAAGCTTTTAAAAAGCATTTCATTGGTAACTTTCCACTTCCTTAAACAAATAGCACCTTTTCACCACAACCCGATAAAGGTGCCATCCAGACCCAGGCTCAGGTGTTTCAATAGGTTAATAGATTTTTTTGGGTTCTCAGCGAGCCTCATTATGTATTCTTGGAGGGGGTGATACAGTAATATTGTCACTGGGCTAATAATTCAGGGATGCAGGGTAATACTCTGCGATCCCCTGTTTGACCATGAGACCATTATTGACCATGATAATGTTACTTGTTGGTTCACTAATCTCTTTAAGAAAATCTGCCATCTTGCTCTGGTCTGGCTTAAATGTGACTCCAGATCCAAAGCAATATGTTTGACTCTTAAACACCCCTTGGAATGGCCCAGCAAGCCACTCAGTTAAAAGGCCATTAGGGATGGTCAACAAATGCTGGCCCAGGCAGTGATGCTCATATCCCATGGATGGATGAAAAAAAACACCTGAGTACCAGAGAAAACAAGGCATGATTGACAGTCAGTTTCATAATGTTTATCCACATTAGATGAGGTTTCAATTACTTGCAGTTTCAGCCATTGATACTATAAAGGGCCTGGATAATTGACAATTGTTTTTAAAGAAAGTGAAAGTTATCAACAATCAATAGAGTGCTTTTGTACACATTCGACTGCCATTGGCTTTACACTGTGTAAAGTGGATGAATGGGCATGGACGTGCCATAGCTTGGCATGGAGGTTGTTTGGGGGCATGGCATAGCATGGGGACATTAGGGACCATGGGGAATGTTCGTTGCCACTTATCAAACAATGGAATCTGGAAGGTTGGGGGGTGGCATGAGGAGGGCTTTTTGAACATACCTTTCAAAAGATTCCTCATACAAACTACGATTCACGACACCTCTGAGGTTATGTGAACCACAGAAGACTATGACCTGGCTAGTCCTGCAATAAGGCCGACCAGGTTGGGAGTGTAGGGAGCAGGTTTATGACCCAAACCAGTCTGCACCCTTAAAAAGGCACTTCTAAAAATCAGAACCTCAAGGAATTGTAGCCACCTGGGTTGGCCACTTCCTCACACAAAATGGAAGAACGCAAAGGTTACAGGGAAAAAATGGACAGTTGCAAAGAGACAAGCAGTTTGCAGAATCCCCTGTGTATTCTGGCTACTAAAGAAACCAGACAGCATTGTAACTAACAAGTTTGCATATTAATGAAGCGATTCCCGGTGATTCCCAGGCACAATTGACACAACAGTTAACTGCAATCGCTACATTCTACAGAAGGTCAGACTTCTCGGCGCCAAAGGGAGTCTGAAACAATAAGCCCCAAGGACCGCCCAGTGATCAAGGAACAGCCCCGTTATTGTTGAAATTCAAATCAATCGATTGGGAAGAGACCCAATCGATTGCAAGTTTATAGATGGTCCGCCCAGAAGGGGGCGAAGCCCTTGGGACCTATAAAAGTCAGGTCACAGGAATGATTCTTTCTTCTTGACCAGCCGGCCCTCCCAGCAGAACACTTTTGCAGCAGAAGACCTTGAGAAGGAGAGGCCTGGTCAGCAGCCGCCATCAAGTAAGTGTCATACAACGCATGCTACGAGAGTAGACACTCCTGACCCCTTTAGCCCATACCAACTGGAATCCTGCGGATCCAGGACAAAGCAAGAGGCCATTGTTCCCTAATCCGGCAGTTCCCTTATTCCAGATAAGTATTGGCCTGTTAGTGGTAGGAATAGTTTAGTCTTAGTATTATATGCATGAGTAGTAAATAACTGTGCTATAATAAACGTGTCTTGTTTTGAACTTACTAACTGGTGTATTGAGTCATTGATCTGAACTTGAACTTGAATCTTGTGGCAGTATCATAAGGATACCTGGCGAATCTAGAGCTAAGGAATAAAACAGAGCCAATTGAGTGTAAAGCACACTCACCCAGAACGAGCAACAGAATGGAGATGAGAATCCGATAAGTGGTTCCCAGCTGTCATTATTAAAGGACTCCCAAGTCATCATGACTCAGTGAAAACCCAGCTTGATGGAGAAATACAGAGTAATTTAGTATGGTCTGGGGACCCATGGTAGAAATCCCATAGAACTTACATTTCAACTGACTTTTGTTACAATATTGAGGCTAGCCTCAATATTATATGTTTTAACATGGCTATTTAATTTTAGGTAAAATAAAAAAGAGGATAACATGACCTTTTCTGAATGTTGCTTGATAACAAGTCTACTTTAGTTACTATGGGCACAAGAGGCTCAAGCCAAGGAATCTGCTGGGCAAGGTGCAAAATTCTCACTACTGGGACAAAAAAAGCCAGAGCGGCTGTGCCAGCAGACAACAGGCTTGCCAGCTCCTGTCTTTTTGAGCTGAAAAGAAAATGAAGGGTCTCACAGAAGGCAATGTGCAGTTGCTGTGTGGTCAGCAGAGAGAGGAAGGTATCCTTTCTGTTGACTTCCAAGCAGCTTGCTGGAAAGCTTATGGTCTCTAGTTAGAGTGATGCGTCCCAGGGAAATTTAAGAAATCCAGAAGAACCCTTACTGATTATAATTGGTTCCAGACTTCTGCAAAAACTGAGAACAGCACCTTTTAATGTTCAGTCAAATTTACTGCTTGGCAAAACAGAGAGAGGCAAAGTTATTGGAAGATGGGGGTGATGTTGGACTGGTTCCTGTAAAAACTGTAACGCTGTAGACAGTGGGAGGGAAATCTAACCATGGAGTGGGATTTTCAGTGAATTTAGAAGTTACATGGGGGTTCAGTTCTGTACTTTAAAGAATAAGTTGCCTGCAAAAAGAAAACAGTGTTTAGTCAAGTGTTTTTTGGTCAATTGTTACAGTTTAAAAAAAACTTAAATGTGAAATTTTGTTTTATAATTTCAGCCAGCCGTTAACTGGAAGCTGGAATCTCTTTTCAAAGGTTATCAGTCGCTGTGGAGATTCTAACACCTTTCATTACATAGAGAGAGATTTGTTCACAGCTTAGTCTCCAGATGAAGTGGATGAACAGAAATGTAGGTCAGTTCAGTCTGTAAGTGCAGCTGTGATTGGTCACGTATAGATTGTATTAACCATACTGAAGCAGAGGTCTGTGGTCAAGACCGTTTTTGTGAAAAGCAATCTGTACAGTAGCGAGTGCTGCCTGTGGAGAAACTGAAACTAGACAAATACCAGAGCAGCCTAAAGGATAATCACCTATGTTCACAAACAGGATGAACTATAATGATTACAAAATAAATATTCTGTGTAAAAAGGAGAACTTGTAACTGCAATCATCTAGTGCTTTGGCCACTATTTAGCACATCGCTTTATCTTGTGTAAATGAATATGTTTCAGCCATACCAAAGCCAAGAGGCAATTATAAAAAAAACTCTTGATTCGGCTCTTGAGTGTGAGTACCATCTGCAGTGTTAGCTTTTGATTAGAAAGGCATCGAGGCTTTCAAGAGATTCACCAGGAAACTGCCTGGTGTAAAGAAATACAAATATCCTTCCAATAACGCAGATTACAATGCAATAAGACATCAACATTTTGCTGGTAAAGGACAGGGTAGGTAGAAACAGATTAGTTCCAATAGCTGAATGGCCAAGAATGAAGGATCAAGGTACGAGATTAAATATTAGAGATTTGGAACAGAGGATAAGAGATACATCTTCGTGCTATATGAATTGTGAGGCTGTGACATTTTCAAGGCTTATTGTTGAGGCAGAAGCCATGTCAGTATTCCAAATTGGATTGCGCAGATGGATCAAGAAAAAGGGGTTGAAATAAAAAAGGATGGGCAAATGTGATTAAAACTATTTGTTTGCTTGAAGGACAAACACCACCACGTTTGATTAGGGTAAATGGTCTGTTTCCATGTAGTAACTTTTATGTACTATGTAAAGTAAAGCTGCACGCTGCACATTTTCAAATTGCACTGCTTATTCCTTTCAGTTAATTCATTCATGAGGCAGCACGGTGGCACGGTGATTAGCACTACTGCCTCACAGTGCCATGGATCCAGGTTCAATTCCGGCCTCGGGTAACTGTTCGTGCAGAGTTTGCACTTTCTCCCCGTGTATGCGTGGGTTTCCTCCGGGTGCTCCGGTTTCCTCCCACAGTCCAAAGATGGTTCGCTGTAACCCGAGATCACCAGAATTCTAGAAGGCCAAAAGTTGAACCTAATCTGTTTTCTTTCATTTCAGTCAAGCGCTATCTTCTCTTTCTAAGAATGCCTTGCCTGTTCTTAGATGAGTCATTAACCACAACATTGTGCGAGCAGTGAAGCACTCTATCTCAGAGTGAAGGTGGTTAGTCAGCACGGTGGCACAGCGGTTAGCTCAGCTGCCTCACAGCTCCAGGGACTCGGGTTCAATTCCAGCCTCAGATGACTGTGTGTGGAGTTTGCACTTTCTCCCATGTATGCGTGGGTTTCCTCCAGGGGTACCGGTTTCCTCCCACAGTCCAAAGTTGCGCAGGTTAGGTGGATTGGCCATGATAAATTGCCCATTCGTGTCCAAAAGGTTAGGTAGCATTACCGGGTTTCGGGTGGAGAGATGGGCTTATGTAGGGTGCTCTTTCCAAGAGCCGGTGCAGACTTGATGGGCCAAATGATCTCCTTTTGCATTGTAGGGATTCTAGGATAGCCACCAACCACTGAAGTTCATCTATCATCTGTTATTTACTGCCTGTCATTATCTGCAAAGAAAAAAGTAAGTAATAGAATTGTTTTGAGATGTGTGCCATAGCTGGATTAAAATCATATGAAATGCAGCTGACTGTCGTTCCACTAGGTGGCAAAGCTTTCCTGCTGTCGACAGCCATGCTACTTTGTAAACCTTTCAGTGATGACTAGCATTTTTGGCAATAATTTGCAATATCATTAATTATGGGCCATGAATGGTAATTAATTTAAAACATACATAAACTTTGCATTTCATTTTACAGAATAATATATTAAATAAACTTGGTTAAATGTGTTAAATGTATTTTTGTTCAGAGAATTAATTAGCACCATAGCATCATAGAATTATAGAATCATAGCATTTACAGTGCAGAAAAGAGGCCATTCAGCCAATCGAGCCTGCACCGGCCTTGGAAAGAGCCTACCCTATCCCCGTAACCCAGTAATCCTACCTAACCTTTTTGGACACTAAGGGCAATTTAGCACGGCCAATACACCTAAACTGCACATCTTTGGACTGTGGGAGGAAACCGGAGCACCCGGAGGAAACTCAAGCAGGCACGGGGAGAGTGTGCAGACTCTGCACAGACTGGGACCCAAGCGGGTAATCAAACCCAGGTCCCTGTGAAGTAACAGTGCTAAACACTGTGCTACCATGCCGCCCCACCAAGTTTATAATAAATTATTTGGAACATTTATACATGAAAACAAATGCACCCACATTCTTATTGTTAGACATTAATTTAAATATTTGATGAATAAAATCAAATAATTCCCTTTCTGAAACCTATGTGATGGTGGATAACAAAAATGAGAACAGGACATGGGCCCTTAGTACAATTGCTAATCTACCAAGTGTCTTGTTTCAGTCAGCTTAATATTGGAAGAAGCTACAAAGTTGGGTGATGGGAATATCAATCCAAGGATTTTCTCCCTCAGCCTCAACAAGCAAGTAACAAACTTCAGAGGCAATGATATAAATACTCTTATGTCTGAGCCCAAGTTTGCTGGTAGCTGATTCGGCTTCCAGCGGAGGAAGAGAACGGTCGCGGGTGGAGGAGCTGAGGAGCTCCTGGGGGGAAACAAAGTTGCCTGACATCCCCCCCCCCCCCCCCCCCCCCACACACACACACACACACACACACACACACACACGGCAGCAGAGCGCAGGGCAGGACGAGCAGCGGGCCGGACCAAAGAGGGGACCAAGCCAGCAGGAACGACCGACGACGCCCCCCCCCCCCCCCCCCCCGCCCCATCCCCCACCGCCAGGAGCGCGCAGGGTAAGACGAGCAGCGGCCTGGACTAAGGCGGGGACCAAAGCGGGGACCGAGCCAGAAGCAGGGACCGAACCACCAGAAATGGACAGAGCACACCGGTCACTGCGCCCGAAGGCCAAGGTAGGGGACCACCCGAGAGCAGTTATAGCTAAACTGCACCGGTACCAAGACAGGAAAACAATCCTGCGCTGGGCCAGGAAAAACAGAACCTGCAAATGGGAAGGACAGTTCATTAGAATTTACAAGGACATTGGGGCAGACCTAGCCAGGAGACGGGCTGAATTCAATAGAGCAAAAGCAGCTCTTCACAAGAACGAAGTGCATTTTGGTATGCTGTACCCGGCCAAACTCTGGGTCATATACCAAGGAAGAGAATACTTCTTCACAGCCCCCGCCAAAGCTAACAGGTTTGTCGAGGAACACGGGCTGGAAAACCAACAGCTAGGGTAGAAATAAGGGGCCTCTGGCAAGGGGCAACAACACGCCGATGGGGGGGGGGTTTAATGCAACGCCAGGAGCCCCGCCCACCCACCCCCGCCACGACGAGCGCACCCTGAACAAAAAGAACCGCTTCTGGTGGGAGACCAGGCCCCAGCAGGAGGGAACGATAGTAGCGGAAAAGGGAGAGAAAGTGAGAGGAGTGCCGGGTAGGATGGGGGAAGAGCATATTTGTGGCTGCAATCTGCCATAATGGTATGCATAGAACAGACCTATATTTCCACCAAAATTCATTCACAAAATTGAGGGTGTCATTCTGAACGCTGAATGCACTTATTGACATCAGCACATGGAAGAGTTCAATTAAATATCAAAAACATTAATTGAATGCAAATGGACCAGTTGAATGGTCGCCATCTTTGGATGCTCTATCATAATTTTCGGTGGTCAAATTCATCAGTCTCAGATTGACAACAGAAAACATTCTGTCATGTAGCTAATGATTCCATGTTATTCACAAGTAGGGCAGGCTACAGGAGGCTGCACTGAAAATTTTTGGAACACATTAAACTCAAGCTGTACGGGTTGGAGATGTGGGCGGAATGGGCCCATTTTACAGACATCTCTGCAATTTTCAGGAAATTCCAAAACAAGAAATTATCTTGAGGGAGACATAAAAATGGAGCTAGGGATCTCAATAATCAAATCTTCCCAACAAAATACACTCTTAATTAAAGTAATGAATCTGTGCAACACCACAATGGAACACAACAACCCTTTAAGATTCCAGTATCAGACATCCCCAGCTGCTGTTAGCTCCTGTTTATATTAGCTCTCCAAATCCTTGGGTGAAAATAACAGAATTTTAAAATGATGATGTCATTCTCGAACCCAAACCCACAACACTACTATTCGGGCCCACCTATTTTCTGCTTGAAGGGACAATGTACAGACATATTCATGTAAGATATTAATGATGGATGACAGTTTGCATATTTGGATAGAGCACTTTACTACAGCCAGTTGAATTGACAGAGGGAGAACTGAGGGAGATATCCCAATTTCAGCAAAGTTTGATCCTTCCAGGAAGGCAGCTTGATTGAAAACTGTTGCCTGGCCCCCTAAAGTGCTGTAGGCATTGAACTCCTGTGGCAGCCCTATTCATTCCCCAGGGTAATGAGTTATGAAGTGCAGGTGGGAACAAGACTAAGAGCGTTCTGAGAATATGTATGCTGATGCTGGATAACTTTGGCAGAGATAGAAACCTGGCCTGTTGGGCAGATACTAACCCTAACCCACCCTGTGGTCACCACAAGTTGTGCAATAGGAAATTACACTTTTGTTTTTTCACTGACGGAAAACAAAGCGCAAGTCCCTAACATCCTGAGCGAGAAAGCAAAATGATTAAGGGGTGAAATTGGAGAATTTTTCCAGGTGTCAATCCCTCATCCCTCAGGACAATAATAACTGATTAACAACTGAAACTGTGTTTTTCCAAAGTTACTTTCTGCCCCTTCCTTTGATTATTAACTGCTTCATGAATATTGAACTGAATCTTAAAGGAGGTGGCAATAAATAATTTGGACCAGTTGACTGCATCCTGTTTTCATAGAACTAAATCAGAGGTTTCCAAACTGATGCACGATCAATTGCACAAAGACGAGAGTTGAATACAACTGAGGCTTTATTACACTAAGATGCGTGGCCTCCTACAGCAGCTGCTGAAATGGCTGCTGCACGGGGAGCACACATATTTATACTCCGCCTACTCGGCGGAGCCAGCAGGCAGGGACTACCCCCATACCTGTAGTACAGGGCCTTACCACACCTCTCCTAATATATATACAACAGTGGTGATTACCACATTCACCCCTTTTAAAATTGAGTCCGGCGGGGGTGGCAGAGAACTTTATACAGAACAAGTTTTAATATACAGAGGCAAAAAAACTTTTGGAATCCAGTACAAGCTGCTTTAACAGTCCCAAACCAATTACAGGTTTAGCCGGTCCGGGGCCTTTATCTGACGTTGGGAGTGACGCAGTGGTGGCGGCAATTCCGGTGTCAGTCTGGTCCTCGGTGATTCCGGGAGAGTGCTGAAATCCTCCTCATCCTCGGGCGTGGGCAGGGGGAGGACTGATTGTCCCGGGGGAGTTGCTTCTGGGTGCGCTGGGGGAGGGGAGGGTGGTGCCGGGCCGGAGGGGTGTGTGTGTGGGGAACCTGCTGGTGCCAGGTCCCTGAGGGAGACAGTATCCTGGCGGCCGTCGGGTACGCCATGTAGGCATACTGGGGGTTAGCATGGAGTAACTGCACCCTTTCAACCAACTGGTCCGCCTTATGGAGTCGTACATGCTTACAGAGGAATATGGGTCCTGGAGCTACGAGCCAAGTTGGGATCGACACCCCGGATGTGGACTTCCTGGGGAAGGCAAAGAGGCGTTCATGGGGTGTGTCGTTAGTCGCAGTGCATCTGGGAGGACCTCCTGCCAGCGGGAGGCCGGGAGATTTCTGGACCGTAGGGCCAGCTGGACGGTCCCCCAGACCGTCCCGGTCTCCCTCTCCACCTGCCCGTTTCCCTGGGGGTTATAGCTGGTCATCCTGCTGGTGGCGATACCCCTGCTGAGCAGGAACTGACGCAGCTCATCGCTCATGAATGAGGATCCCCTGTCACTGTGGATGTAGGCGGTGAAGCCGAACAAAGAGAAGATAGTGTTGAGGGCTTTGATGACGGTGGCAGACGTCATGTCGGGACATAGGATGGCAAAGGGGAATCTGGAGTACTCATCAACCACACTGAGGAAATACGTGTTACGGTTGGTGGAGGGGAGGGGCCTTTTGAAATCCACGCTAAGGCATTCAAAGGGGTGGGAGGCCTTCACCAGGCACGCACGGTCCGGCTGCTAGAAGTGCGGTTTGCATTCCGCACACACCCGGCAGTCTCTGGTTATCGATGGAGTAGGGCAGATTGAGGGCCTTGATGAAGTGGTACAACCGTGTGACTCCCGGGTGACAATGGTTGTCGTGCAGAGTCCGGAGACGGTCCACCTGTGCGCTGGCACATGTACCTCGGGATAGGGCATCGGGGGGCTCGTTGAGCTTACCGGGGCGATACAAAATCTCGTAGTTGTAGGTGGAGAGCTCGATCCTCCACCGCAAGATTTTATCGTTTTTGATCTTCCCCGCTGCGTGTTGTTAAACATGAAGGCTACCAACCGTTGGTCAGTGAGGAGAGTGAATCTTCTGCCGGCCAGGTAATGCCTCCAATGCCGCACAGCTTCAACAATGGCCTGGACCTCTTTTTCGACGGAGGAGTGTCGGGTTTCGGACGCATGAAGGGTTCGTGAAAAGAATGCCACAGCCTGCCTGCCTGGTTGAGGGTGGCGGCTAGAGCGACGTTTGATGCGTCGCTCTCCACTTGAAAGGGTAATGTCTCGTCTACTGCATGCATCGCGGCTTTGGCGATGTCGGCTCTAATACGGTTGAAGGCCTGTTGAGCCTTGGCCTTCAGGGGGAAAAGAGTTGACTGAATGAGTGGACGGGCCTTGTCCGCATAGTTTGGGACCCACTGGGCGTAGTAAGAAAAGAACCCCAGGCAGCGTTTGAGGGCCTTGGGGCAGTGGGGAAGGGGGAGTTCCATGAGGGGGCGCATGCGGTCGGGGTCGGGCCCCAGAACTCTGTTCTGGACCACATAGCCGAGGATGGATAAGCAGTTCGTGCTGAATACGCAATTCTCCTTGTTATAGGTGAGGTTTAGGAGAGTGGTGGTGTGGAGAAATTTGGCAAGGTTGGCATCATGGTCCTGCTGATCGTGGCCGCAGATGGTGACGTTGTCTAGGTACGGGAAAGTGGCCCGCAGCCCGTACCGGTCGACCATTCGGTCCATCTCCCTTTGGAAGACCGAGGCGCCGTTGGTGACGCCGAAGAGAACCCTAAGAAAATGGTAGAGGCGGCCATCTGCCTCAAAGGCAGTGTATGGGCGGTCTGCCTTACGGATGGGGAGCTGGTGGTAGGCGGATTTTAGGTCTACAGTTGAGAAGACCCAGTACTCTGCAATCTGATTGACCATATCAGATATGCGTGGGAGGGGGTACGCGTCGAGCTGTGTATACCGATTGATGGTCTGGCCGTAGTCCACGCCCATCCTGTTTTTCTCCCCAGTTTTCACCACTACCACTTGAGCTCTCCAAGGGCTATTGCTGGCCTCGATGCTGCCTTCCCGAAGCAGCCGCTGGACTTCGGAGCTGATGAAGGTCCTGTCCTGGGTGCTGTACCGTCTGCTCTCTGGGATTAGGAATGTGAATAGGGAAGGTGGGCCGACCTTTAGGGTCGTGAGGCCGCTTACAGAAAGGGGTGGTAGAGGTCCGCCTAATTTCAATGTTAGGCTCTGGAGGTTACACTGGAAGTCCAGGCCGAGTAGCAGGGCAGCACAGAGGTTGGGGAGGATGTAGAGGCAGAAGCCGCTGAATTCTACACCCAGGATTGTGAGCGTGGCCCCGGATGGTACGCCCGGATCGCCACAGAGTGGGATCCGGAGGCCAGGGAGATTCTCTGATTGCGGGGTGTACCACGAGGGAACAGCGCTTTACCGTATTGGGATGGAGGAAGCTCCTGGAGTCCAGCAGACAGGAGATCTCGTGCCCATCGATCTTCGCGTTGTCGAGGCGGTGGCTAGATTGTGCAGGCGAGACTGGTCAATCTTGGCCGAAGCGAGTCGCGGCTGGTGTCGGACTATGGGATGCCCGGGGGGCACGGGTCTTGGTACGATGGTGTCACCCATGTGCCGTGGGGGAGACAAGATGGTGGCACTGAAGATCCTGAGGTGGACAAGATGGCGGCGCCCATGGGCCGCATGTGGTCAGAGGAAGGGAAGATGGCGATGCCCACTGGCCGCGCGTGGTCTGAGGAGGGGAAAATGGCGGCGCCCACTGTCCGTATGCGGGGCGGGTCGGGGCAACAATGCCGACTGAGCGGGCCTGGCACACCGCCCCTTCCTGCCGCAGGCCTTGCAAAGGGCGCTGCAGGCCGGGCAGCGTTGGTGGAGGTGTTTTTTCTGCCGACAGAAGTAACATCTGGGGCCCCCAGGGTTGGTTGGCTGGTGCGTGGCACAGGCGTAGGATTGGCTGAGGGGGTCCCTGGTGGGGCGGCCATCTGCAGAGTCCACGATGCTCCGGAGGAGTGGGCCGCACAGCCAGGGGTGTCGGCCTGGATATAGTGCGAGGCGATTGTCATCGGTAGCGCCAGTTTTTTGGTTTCCGCGAGGTCGAGCGTGGCCCCCTCTAAAAGTCGCTGGCGGATGTGGTCTGACCCTATCCCCATGACAAAAGCGTCCCGTATGAGGAGGTTCGAATGTTCCGTGGCCGTGATGGCCTGACAGTCACAGTCTCTGACCAGGGGAATTAAAGCACGCCAGAAATCTTCTACGGACTCACCAGGGAGCTGACTACGAGTAGAGAGTATGTGTCTGGCAAAGAGCTTGTTCGTCCGTTGTGTGTAGTTCTCTTTCAGTAGCGCCATGGCTTCATCGTAGGTCCTGGATAAGCAGAAAAACATTGGAGCTCAGCCGCGAGTAGAGGATCTGGATCTTCTGAGCTTCTGGAATTGGGTCTGGTGCAGACCTGATGTAAGCTTCGAAACAAGCTAGCCAAGGTCCAAATCGTTTTTGGCATTGCTTTGATTGCAGATCCAGCTGCAGGTGATCCGGCTTGATGTGGAGCTCCAGCTTCTGAAAACTTCAGTGTAATAAATTGATGCACGATCAATTGCACAAAGACAAGAGTTGAATACAACTGAGGCTTTATTACACTAAGGTGTGTGGCCTCCTACAGCAGCTGGCGAAATGGCTGCTGTACGGGGAGCACACATGTTTATACTCCGCCGACTGGGTGGAGCCAGCAGGCAGGGACTACCCCTGTACCTGTACTACAGGGCCTTACCACGCCTCTCCTAATATATACAACAGTGGTGATTACCACACAAACTTGTTGGATTCCATGGGACTCCTCCAAGGATTCCATGGTAGATCCGGTCCTTTTAAATTTAAAACAGATTTCCTTCCAACTTGACCAATTGAAAGTGGTTGTTTCATTTTGTTGGCTACTGATAGGTGTATTAGTCAGTCAATCAGTGGCCAATTAACTGAAAAGCTTGCCTCTGATTGAATTGACATACTTCAATTAAAACTGAGGTAAGTGGAGACTTCCGGTGGCAGCTATGGAGTGAGAGGTCGCATATTTGGCAGCTCCCACTCATGGTGGTCTTTACTCCGGTTTGTCACAGGAATTTTGTAAGAAAAAGGTGCAGAAATAAGAGCAGAAGAGAGTGACCCCTAGTTTATGGAGCTGTGGACCAGAAGTACCCAGAAAAAAGCAAACTAATTGGTGGAGGCGGGCGAGAAGCAGACAACGCACGCAGAGATGGCGGATGTGCAGGGTTCAATGGTCGATGGACCAATTGGTGAGCTTCCTGAATGAAAAGTTCACCCAACAGCGGAAGGAAAGTGCAGAGGACCAGGCCCGGGCAGTGGACTCGAACAAGGCGGTGGTTAACCGCATGAAGATGAGACTGAGATGAGAATAAACGGGTGGCATTCGAGGTGGGGAATATAGAAGCGGACCTGGGAGGTAGATACGTTATGGTTAGTGGGAAGCTGGAGGGAATGGCTGTGGTTTTGGTAAATATATATGCCCCGAACTGGACGGACATGGAGTTTGTTAGATGGGTGCAGAGGAAGATTCCAGACCTATGACCATGGGGGGAGATTTCAATACAGTCCTGGAGCCAAGACTGGAACGGTCGTGTTCTAGGTCTGGGAAGGTATCAACTATGGCAAAGGAGCTTCCGGAATTTATGGAGCGCATGGGGGGGGGGGATCGATCCATGGAGATTTGGGAGACCGAGGAATAAGGAGTTTCATTCTATTTCATTCTCATGTGCATAAGATGTATTCCCGGATAGACTTCTTTGTTATGGACAAACAGCTGTTGGCTGACGTAGTAGATGCTGGATATTCAGCAATAGTGATGTCAGACCACGCCCCGCACTGGGTGGACTTGCAGGTTAGCAAAGGAAAGGTCCAGCGCCCCCAAAGGAGGTTGAATGTGGGGCTACTAGTGGAGGAGCAGACATACGAGCAGGTGAGGGAGGCCATTTGGGGATATATAGGGATCAATGACATGGGTGAGGTTTCAGTGAGGGTGGTTTGGGAGGCACTGAAGGCGGTTATTTGGGGGGAATTCATCACAACTCGGGCCCATAGGAGACAGCTGAGCGGGCAGAGTTGGACAGACGATAGGCAAAATCTTACAGGTGGACAAGAAGTACACGGAGTCTCCGGATGATGGGCTTTTAAGACCATAAGACCATAAGACATAGGAGTGGAAGTAAGGCCATTCGGCCCATCGAGTCCACTCCGCCATTCAATCATGGCTGATGGGCATTTCAACTCCACCTACCAGCATTCTCCCCGTAGCCCTTAATTCCTCACGACATCAAGAATTTATCTATCTCTGCCTTGAAGCCATTTAGCGTCCCGGCCTCCACTGCACTCCGCGGCAATGAATTCCACAGGCCCACCACTCTCTGGCTGAAGAAATGTCTCCGCATTTCTGTTCTGAATTTACCCCCTCTAATTCTAAGGCTGTGCCCACGGGTCCTCGTCTCCTCGCCTAACGGAAACAGTTTCTTTGCGTCCACCCTTTCTAAGCCATGTATTATCTTGTAAGTTTCTATTAGATCGCCCCTTAACCTTCTAAACTCCAATGAATACAATCCCAGGATCCTCAGCCGTTCATCATATGTTAGACCCGCCATTCCAGGGATCATCCGTGTGAATCTCCGCTGGACACGCTCCAGTGCCAGTATGTCCTTCCTGAGATGTGGGGCCCAAAACTGGACACAGTACTCCAAATGGGGCCTAACCAGAGCCTTATAAAGGCTCAGTAGCACATCACTGCTTTTATATTCCAACCCTCTTGAGATAAATGACAACATTGCATTCACTTTCTTAATCACAGATTCAACCTGCATGTTTACCTTTAGGGAATCCTCGACTAGCACTCCCAGATCCCTTTGTACTTTGGCATTATGAATTTTCTCACCGTTTAGAAAGTAGTCTATGCTTGGATTCTTTTTTCCAAAGTGCAAGACCTCACATTTTCTCACGTTGAATTGCATCAGCCATTTCCTGCACCACTCTCCCAAACTGTCTAGATTCTTCTGCAGCCTCCCCACTTCCTCAGCACTACCTGCCTGACCACCTAACTTTGTATCATCGGCAAACTTCGCTAGAATGCCCCCAGTCCCTTCATCCAGATCATTAATATATATGGTGAACAACTGCGGCCCCAACACTGAACCCTGTGGGACACCGCTGGTCACCGGCTGCCATTCCGAAAAAGAACCTTTTATCCCAACTCTCTGCCTTCTGTCAGACAGCCAATCCTCAACCCATGCCAGTAGCTCACCTCGAACACCATGGGCCCTCACCTTACTCAGCAGCCTCCTGTGTGGCACCTTATCAAAGGCCTTTTGGAAATCCAGATAGACCACATCCACTGGGTTTCCCTGGTCTAACCTACTTGTCACCTCCTCAAAGAATTCTAACAGGTTCGTCAAGCACGACCTCCCCTTACTGAATCCATGTTGACTTGTTCTAATCCGACCCTGCTCTTCCAAGAATTTAGAAATCTCACCCTTAACGATCGATTCTAGAATTTTACCAACAACCGAGGTTAGGCTAATTGGCCTATAATTTTCCATCTTTTGGCTTGATCCTTTCTTGAACAAGGGGGTTACAACAGCGATCTTCCAATCGTTCGGGACTTTCCCTGACTCCAGTGATTTTTGAAAGATCTCAACCAACGCTTCCGCTATTTCTTCAGCCACCTCCCTCAGAACTCTAGGGTGTAGCCCATCGGGGCCAGGAGATTTGTCAATTTTAAGACCTTTTAGCTTTTTAGCACCATCTCTTTTGTAATGGCAACCATACTCAACTCAGCCCCCTGACCCTCTATAATTTTTGGGATATTACTCATGTCTTCCACTGTGAAGACAGACGCAAAGTACTTATTAAGTTCTCCAGCTATTTCCTTGTCTCCCATCACTAGCCTTCCGGAATCAGTTTGAATTGGCCCAATGTCTACTTTGGCCTGTCGTTTGTTTCTTATGTACTGAAAGAAACTTTTACTATCATTTCTTATATTACTGGCTAGCCTGCCATCATATTTGATCCTCTCCTTCCTTATTTGTCTCTTTGTTAACCTCTGTTTGTTTTTGTAGCCTTCCCAATCTTCTGATTTCCCAGTGCTTTTGGCCACTTGATAGGATCTCTCTTTGTCTTTGATACATTTCCTGACCTCCTTTGTCAGCCATGGCTGTCTAATCCCTCCCCGGATAATCTTTCTTTTCTTGGGGATGAACCTCTGTACAGTGTCCTCAATTATGCATACAAACTCGTGCCATTTTTGCTCTGCTGTCTTCCCCACTAGGGTCTGCTTCCAGTCGATTTTCGCCATGAAGGAGCGTCAGAGACCCAGCTAGAATTTGGGCTCCTGTCCACAGGTAAGGCGGTGGGACAGCCGAGGAGGGTAAAGGAGGCGGTGTATGAATATGGGGGAAAAGCCAGCAGGATACTGGCGCACCAGCTGTGAGAACAGGAGGTGGTGAGAGAGATAGGGAAGGTGAGGGATACAGGGGGAAGGTGGTTCTGGACCCGGCAGGAGTGAATGATGTGTTTCGGGAGTTTTATCATAAATTTATAAATCGGAACCCCCAGCCAGGGAGGAGGGTATGAAGTGATTCCTGTGAGGGCTGGAGTTCCTGAGAATTAATGAGGAGCAGGTGGAGGGTTTGGGAGTCTCAATTGGGCTTGGGAGGTTATAGACGGGTTGGGGGCGATGCAATCGGGTAAAGCCCCGGACCAGACAGACACCCGGTTGAGTTCTCTAAAACGTTTTCCAGGCTGTTGGGGCTGCTCCTGGTATAGGCTTTTAATAAGTCAAAGGATCTGGGAGTGCTCCCTCCAACGTTATTGCAGGCATCGATTTTCCTTATTTTGAAGCGGGATAAGGATCCGGAGAGCTGTGGCCCGTATAGGCCAATTGCCCCGTTAAATGTAGATGCAAAATTGCTGGCATAAATCTTGGCCAGAGAGGATTGTGTCCCGGGGGTAATAGGGAAGGACCAGACGGGTGTGGTGATACAACCACTGTAGATATGTGTGCTTGCAGTAGGGGGATGTATAGCCGTACCCGTAATACAGGTTTCACCGGTAAGCCCCTACTGGCTAGCTCCGCCCACAGGGTGCTTGTGTATAAATATGCGCTAGCTTCACTGAGATACTATTCTCCAGCTGCCGTCGGAGGAATAGCATCTCACAGCAATAAAGCCTCTCTTGTACTTCACTCGAGTCTTTGTCTACAATTGTTAGCGCCACAACGGGATTTGTGAAAGAACGACGCCTGACGTCCAACATTCGGCGGCTCCTAAATGTAATAATGATGCCTGCAGAGGGGCGCGAGGTCGCGATGGTGGTGGCCATGGATGCAGAAAAGGCCTTTGATCATGTGGAGTGGAAGTACCTGAAATAAAAAATGAAAATCGCTTATTGTCACGAGTAGGCTTCAATTAAGTTACTGTGAAAAGCCCCTAGTCGCCACATTCCGGCACCTGTTCGGGAGGCTGTTACGGGAATTGAACCGTGCTGCTGGCCTGCCTTGGTCTGCTTTAAAAGCCAGCAATTTAGCCCAGTGTGCTAAACCAGCCCCTTGGGATGTTCTGGGAAGGTTTGGGTCTTGTTGCTATATCAGGCACCGCTGGCAAATGTAAAGACAAACCGGGTTCGATCAGAATATTTTAGTCAGTGCCGGGGAACAAAACAGGCGTGTCCACTCTCCCCACCACTGTTTGCCCTGGCCAGAGAGCCTTTCACAATGGCGCTAAGAGCATCGAACATTTGGCGGGAGATAGTGAGAGGGGGGGTAGAACATAGGGTTTCGCTGTACGCGGATGATTTACTTTATATAACAGACTCATTGGGGGGAATTGCAGGAATTATGGGGAAACTGGAGGAATTTGGTCGGTTCTCAGGTTACAAACGGAATGTGGGCAAGAGTGAGGTTTTTGCGATCTAGGCAAGGAGGTAGGAGAGGAGATTGAGGGAGATGCCGTTCAAAGTGGTGGGAGAAAGTTGTAGGTACCTGGGGATTCAGGTGGCAAGGGACTGAGGTCAGCTTCATAAACTAAATTTGGGTGGGTTGATTGAGCAAATGAAAGGGAACATCCGTAGGTGGGACGTGCTCCCGCTGTCACTGGTGGGGAGGGTACAGACTGAAAATGACAGGCGTCCCGAGTTTGCTGTTTGCGTTTCAGTGTCTTCCAATCTTCATCCCCAAGACAATTTTTAGGAAGGTGAATGCGGCTATCTCGGGTTTTATATGGGCCGGGAAAGCCCCGAGGGTGAAGAAGGTCCTTTTTGAACGGGAGTATGGGGAGGGGGCCTTGGCCCTCCTGAATTTTATTAATTATTACTGGGCGGCTAATATATCAATGGTTAGGAATTGGGTAGTGGGGGAGAGGTCAGTGTGGGAGCGAGTGGAGGCGTCATCTTGCAAGGGCACGAGTCTGAAGGCTTTGTTAATGGCACCTCTGCCTTTCTCGCCGGCTCGGTATTCCACAAGCCCAGTGGTAGTGGCAGCCCTAAGGGTGTGGGGGCAATGGAGGCAGCACATGAGACTGGAGGGGGTGTCAGTTTGGTCATCGATCTATGATAACTACCGGTTCGCTCCGGATGGGGTGCTGGATGGGGGCTTCAGGAGGGATTGAGAGATTTGGGGACCTCTTCATTGAGGAGGATTTCCTGAGCCTGGAGGAGCTAGAGGAGGAGTTTGAGTTACCGGGTGGAAATGAGTTCCGGTACCTGTAGGTACAGGATTTTGTCCAGAGGCAGGTCCCGAGCTTCCCTCGCCTCTCACTAAGGGGTCTACAGGATAAGGTGTTGTGTAAAACAAGGATGGGGAAGGGGAAGGTCTTGGAAATATACAAGGAACTGATGGAGTGGGAAGGGGTCCCAATTGGGGAGGTGAAGAGGAAGTGGGAGGAAGAGCTGGGAGGGGAGTTGGATGTTGGATTATGGGAGAGGGCCCCGAGGAGAGTTAGTGCATCCTTGTCGTGTGCCAGGCTTAGCCTGATCCAGTTCAAGGTGGTCCACAGGGCTCATAACTGTGGCCCAGAGGAGTCGTTTTTTTGAGGAGATGGAGGTGTGGGCGAAGTGCTGCGAACCGTGTACACATTTTTGGGCGTGTCTGAGGCTGAGGGGATTTTGGCAGGAATTTTTAGATGTCATGTCAGAGGTCCTGGACTTAACACTCGATTTGGCTCTGTTTCGTTACTTAGCTCTGGTCGACAGGTATCGTTAAGATACCGCCACAAGTTTCAAGGTCAAGTTCAAAGCAATAAAACCATACACCAATTAGTAAGTTCAAACAAATGAGTTTATTATAATACAATTATAAACTACTCATGCACACGCTAAGATGACTAAACTATTCCTACCATTAAATAGACCAATACTTATCTTAAAAGGAACTGCCGGATCAGGGGACAAGGCCTCTTGCTCTGCACTGGGTCCGCAGACTTCAGGTTGGTACGGGTTAAAAAGGGGTTAGGAGTGTCTATATCTGGTAGCGATCGTTGTGAGACACTTACTTGCTGGTGGCTGCTGTCCAAACCTCTCCTCTCTCTCGGTCAAGGTCTTCTTTGGTAAAGGCTGGTCGAGAGGGCTGGTCAAGAGAGGAGAGCTGGTCAAGAAGAACGATCTAAGTTTGGGACCTATCTTTTATAGGTCCCAGGGCTTCGCGCCCTTTTGGGCGGAACCCTCTATCTGCTGGGGATCGATTGGGTCTCATCCCAATCGATTTGTTTGAATCCCCCCAATACTGAGGCTGTCCCTCTCGGCTTCTGGGCGGGCCTTCAGGTGCTTTGTCTTCGAACCCCGCTGGTGCCGGGGTGTCTGGTATCCTATACAATGTTGCAATCACTTCCCTATTTGTGTCCATTGTCCCTGGGATCGTTCCATTACTATGTTAACTATCCCGGAGATTGCCTCATTAGTATGCGGAATGTTCGTTTCGGTGCTGTCTGCTCTCTTAGCAGACAGGATACACAGTGGCTTGTTGCAGCCTGCTTGTGCTCCAAACTTTGTCCATTTTACCCTCCAAGCTTTGCATTCCTCCATTTTGTATTGAGGGAATGGCCAACTTCGGTGGCTACAGGAGGGTCTTGGAAATATACAAGGAACTGATGGAGTGGGAAGAGGTCCCAATTGGGGAGGTGAAGAGGAAGTGGGAGGAAGAGCTGGGAGGGAAGTTGGATGTTGGATTATGGGAGAGGGCCCCGAGGGGAGTTAGTGCATCCTCGTCGTGTGCCAGGCTTAGCCTGATCCAGTTCAAGGTGGTCCACAGGGCTCATAACTGTGGCCCGGAGGAGTCGGTTTTTTTGAGGAGATGGAGGTGTGGGCGAAGTGCTGCGAACCAAGTACACATGTTTTGGGCGTGTCCGAGGCTGAGGGGATTTTGGCAGGGATTCTCAGATGTCATGTCAGAGGTCCTGGAAGGGAGGGTGACTCCGAGCCCTGAGCTGAGGATATTTGGAGTGTTGGATGATCCAGGAGCTGGGGAAGAGAGAGGCTGACATTTTGGCCTTTGCCTCCCTGGTGTCCCGGAGACGGATTATACTGGGATGGAGGGACTCAGAGCCTCCAAAGTCGGTGGTCTGGGTCAGTGATATGGCAGGGTTTCTTAGGCTAGAGAAAATTAAGTTCCCCATAAGGGGTTCAGTACAGGGGTTCGCTCGGAGGTGGCAGCCGTTCATCGACTTTTTCAAAGAAAATTGACCGTCAGCAGAGGCAAGGGGCCGGGGGGGGGGGGGGGGGGGGGGGGGGGGATTGAAGTTTCGAATAAGGGCAGAGTATCTAATGTATGGGTGGTTAGGGTTTAGAGCTGGGGGAGTTAGGTGTGTTATTGTATGTTTTTTGCATGTGTTGGATCTCTCCGTTGTTTAAAATGTATAAACGCCTCAATAAAATGTTTCCTAAAAAAAAACTAAGGTAAGGGCGAGGCCGGAGCCGCCGGGACCAATAGGGCTCAAGAGGGATGAAGCGGATACCAGGGCGAGGCATGGGCTCAGGATGTTCCAGAGAGGCCGGGGCTGTAGTGGCCCGAGAATGATGGGTGAGTGAGTGTGTGTGTGAGAGAGTGGGGTATGTGCGTGTGAGGGAGAGAGAGGGGTGTGTGTGTGTGAGAGAGAGAGAGTTGGATACGTGTGTGTGAGAGAGAGAGAGAGGGATGAGTGTGTTTCTGTGTGTGAGAGAGAGGTGTGTGTGTGTGCGTGAGACAGAAAGGTGTGTGTGTATGAGAGAGAGGGGTCTGTGTATGAGAAAGAGGGGTGTGTGAGAGAGGGGCGTGCATGAGAGAGAGGGGTGAGTCTGAGTGCAGGTGAGAGAGAGGGGTGAGTGTGTGTGAGAGAGAGAGAGGGAATGAGTGTGTTTGTATATGTGTGTATGTATGTGTGTGTGTAAGAGAGAAAGGGGTGTGTGTGTAAGAGAGAGAGGGATGTGTGTGTGAGTATGTGTGTGGGGGGGCGAGTCTGTGTATATGTGTGTGAGGGGAGAGGGGTGAGTCTGTGTGGGTGACAGAGAGAGGGGTGAGTGTGTGTGTGAGCGAGGTGTAAGCGTGTCTTTGTGTGTGAGAGGGGTGAGCGTGTGTTTATAGAGAGAGGTGTTAGTGTGTGTTTGTGTGTGAGAGAGGGGTGAGTGTGTGTGAGAGAGAGTGAGTGTGTGTGAGAGAGAGAGAGAGTGTGTGTGTGAGAGAGAGAGGGGGGGTGAGGGTGTGTTTATAGAGAGAGGGGGTAGTGTGTGTGAGAGAGAGGGTGAGTGTGTGTGAGAGAGAGGGTGAGTGTGTGTGAGAGAGTGAGTGTGTGTGAGAGAGAGAGAGGGGGGTGAGGGTGTGTATGAGAGGGGGTGAGCGTGTGTGAGAGAGAGAGGGGGGTGAGGGTGTGTGTGTATTGGAGGGGGTGAGCGTGTGTGAGAGAGAGGGTGAGTGTGTGTGAGAGAGAGGGCGAGTGTGTTTAAAAGAGAGAGAGGGGGGTGAGGGTGTGTGTGTATGAGAGAGGGGGTGAGCGTGTGTGCGCGTGCACGAGAGGGGAGGGGCAGGGGCAGGTATGTATCAGATAAGAATCCAGCTCTTCAACATTTTTAAGTGAATTTATGAGCAAAAGATAAGACTTGGAAGTAAATAACCGAATGTTTTTATTATAATAAATGTACATATATAAGACAGAAAACAAGCTTGTTTCTATATGTTTGTACCTATTATTGTGGTCAAATTCTCCAATACAATAAGAACATTTTTTAGGGGGTCAGTCAGTAATCTTGGGAGTTCAAAAGGGTTCTGTAGCTGAAAATGTTCGGGAAACCCTGAACTAAAATCATTAAAAGAAACAGATTGGCCTTTGAATGAGGTGTTCTGATGTTTCTGACTACTGTTGTTTGAAATCTTAATATAAAGTGCTACCAAAATTAGGTGAATGTCTTTGTTAAAATAGCTGACAACTTGATGGAAATGCAATAAGCATTCAAACGATACTGTCATTTAATCCTGTGTTTTATATGCTAGGATTTAATTTGTGTACATTACATACCAAATTGATCTACATACACGTGCACATCAGGCTTTGTACATTTTTATCTATATTTCAAATAGAATACAATGGATTACTTATCTTTTCCATCAAAAAACAATGAGTCAATTCCTCCCAGAATACTTCAGGCTGTTCCACAGACTGGTTTCTGAAATGCACATCTGCTGTTGGTATTATAGCTCTAACAACAGGCTACAGTTCATCTCTTCAAGGTCAAAAATATAAAAGGATTCAGCTTTCATCTTGCTGATTGGAATGAGCTGGAAAATGGATGTTAGACCAAGAATGAATGGCAATTAAAGGAACCTTACAATCACACTGCTGTGAAAGAGATAAATCTAAGTTTTAAAGATGAGGTTTAGTCATCTTGAAAGCAAGATCTATTGGTTGCATTGCAACTTCCTAAAATGGGTGTGTTGGGGTCCTGTCAGAGGTTAAAATGCAAAAGATTTGAAGCAGGCGCCAGTGTACTTGACGACTTCTGGTTTAAACAGAGGCGGGACAAGGGGCGGGAGTGCCACCTGCTTTTGGGAAGCAGGTCAGTCATTTAAACATTACAATGAGGCTTAATTTTAAAATTGTTCTGTTTTTAATCGCAGGCCACCCAGACCCTGGGAACGTGGCAGCTTAAAGAAGGCAGAAAGGGCTGATCTTGTGAGCTAAATGTCTTTGCAATATTACTTGTGGAACAGGAGGAATGGGTATGTTTCCCCCAGACCAAAATTACAAGGTAAATTACAAGACCATTTGAACTGCCCCCCCCCCCCCCCACCCCCATCCTGCCCTATTACCGGGTCTCCCACCCACAACAATTTAGACCACTACTCTCATCCTTGTGTTGCTGCAGTGTTCCATGGAGCCCAATGCAAACTGGAGAAATAACACTCCCTCTTCCGATTAGGCACTTTACAGCCTTTGGGACTTAACATTGAGTTCAATAACTTCAGACCATGAACTCTCTCCTCCATCTTGACACTTTTTTAAATTCATCTTTTTTTCAACCCGCCCCCCCCCCCTCCTAATTGCAATGCAATTTTCAGGCCTATCGCTTTGTTACCATAATGTGGAGATGCCGGTGTTGGACAGGGGTGAGCACATAAAGAAGTCTTACAACACCAGGTTAAGTCCAACATGTTTGTTTCAAACACTAGCTGTCGGAGCACTGCTCCTTCCTCACTTGTTGGACTTTAACCTGGTGTTGTAAGACTTCTTACTTTGTTACCATATATACCTCGAGGCAATGTTTCAAGAAAGCTACCCCCATCCCTCCCCCCACAGGGTGATCTGTCACATGTTCTTAAGTTCTGCTTTCACAGAGACCTTTGTTCTACTTTTAACACATTCTGCTATCTTACATTTATGCCAATATCAGCACCTTCTTTAGTCTTTAACACTACCATCCCACTAGAAAGGCGGAGGCACAGTGGAGGAAGGCAGAAGGGGCAGTGTACGAACATGGTGAAAAGGCGAGTAGGATGCTGGCTTATCAGCTCCGCAAGCGGGATGCGGCATAGGAAATTGCTGGAGTGAGAGACAAGAGTGGGAATGTGGTGCGGAAAGGGGTAGAGGTGAATGAGGTCTTCAAGGACTTTTACGGGGAATTGTACCGGTCGGAGCCAACGGGGGAGAGGAGGGGAATGAAGAGGTTCCTCGACGGGCTTTCTTTCCCGAAGGTGCAGGAGGAGCAGGTGGAGGGGTTGGGTGCGCCAATTGAGCTGGAGGAGCTAGTTAAGGGGATCGGACAGATGCAGTCAGGGAAGGCACCGGGGCCGGATGGGTTCCCGGTGGAATTTTCTAAAAAGTTTGTGGACCCAGTGGGCCCCTTGCTGGTGCGGACACTTAATGAAGCCTGGGAAGGGGGGACTTTGCCCCCGACGATGTCGTGGGCGCTGATCTCATTAATCTTAAAGAGGGACAAGGACCCCCAGCAGTGTGGTTCATACAGGCCCATATCTCTCCTCAACATAGATGCCAAGGTGCTGGCAAAAATCCTGGCCACCAGGATAGAGGACTGTGTGCCGGGGTTGTACACGAGGACCAGACAGGGTTTGTGAAGGGAAGGCAGCTGAACACAAATGTGCGGAGATTGTTGAATGTCATCATGATGCCGGCGATTGAGGGGGAGGCAGAGATAGTGATGGCGCTGGATGCGGAGAAGGCCTTCGATAGAGTGGAGTAGGGGTACTTATGGGAGGTGTTGGGGAGGTTTGGATTTGGTGAAGGGTTTATTAGATGCGTGAGGCTGCTATACGAGGCCCCGATGGCGTGCGTGGCCACGAATGGGAGGAGGTTGGAGTACTTCCGGCTTTACCGAGGGACCAGGCAGGGTTGCCCCCTGTCCCCCTTGTTGTTTGCATTGGCAATCGAGCCGCTGGCGATGGCGTTGAGGGATTCAGAGAGGTGGAAAGGCTTGGTGCGAGGTGGGGAGGAACATAGGGTGTCGTTGTATGCCGATGACCTGTTACTGTATGTGGCGGACCTGGTGGGAGGGATGCCGGGGGTGATGGAGCTGCTAGCAGAGTTTGGGACCTTTTCAGGTTATAAACTAAATTTAGGCAAGAGTGAGGTGTTTGTGCTGCACCCTGGAGACCAGGAGGAAGGAATTGGTAGGCTCCCGCTTAGGCGGGCAGGGGAGAGTTTTAGGTACCTGGGGGTGCAGGTGGCCAGGGACTGGGGGACTCTTCACAAACATAATTTCACCAGACTTGTAGACCAGATGGAGGAGGAGTTCAAGAGGTGGGACATGCTGCCATTGTCATTGGCGGGGAGGGTGCAGTCCGTCAAAATGACGGTGCTTCCGAGGTTCTTGTTCCTCTTTCAGTGCCTGCCCATCTTTATCCCCAGGGCCTTCTTTAGGAGAGTGACTAGCAGTATCTTGAACTTTGTGTGGGCACATGGGACTCCGAGAGTGAAGAGGGTTTTCCTGGAGCGAGGGAGGGATAGAGGCGGGCTGGCGCTGCCCAACCTTTTGGGGTACTATTGGGCGGCCAATGTGTCAATGGTGCGTAAATGGGTGATGGAGGGGGGGAGGGGTGGCGTGGAAAAGAATGGAGATGGCGTCATGTAGAGGTACGAGCCTGGGTGCCATGGTAACGGCGCTGTTGCCGCTCTCCCCTAATAGGTTTACCACGAGCCCGGTGGTGGTGGCGACCCTAAGAATCTGGGGACAGTGGAGACGGCATAGGGGGGAAACAGGGGGCTCGATGGAGGCTCCATTGGGTGGCAATCATCGGTTCATCCCGGGGAACAAGGATGGGCAATTCAGGGGGTGGCAAAGGGTGGGCATCAGTAAATTGAGGGACCTGTTTATTGGCGGGAGGTTTGCGGGCCTGGGGGAACTGGAAGATAAATTTGGACTTCCCAAGGGAACGTGTTCAGATACTTGCAGGTAAAGGCATTTGCTAGGCGACAGGTAGAGGGATTCCCTTTGCTGCCCTCGCGGGGGACGATGGACAGAGTGCTTTCGGGGGTGTGGGTCAGAGAGGGGAAGGTGTCTGACATCTATAAGGTAATGCAGGAGGTGGAGGAGTCGTCAGTGGAGGAGCTGAAGGCTAAATGGGAGGGAGAACTTGGGGAGCAGATAGAGGATGGGACTTGGGAAGATGCCTTGGAGAGAGTCAACTCTTCCTCTTCATGTGCAAGGCTTAGTCTCATCCAATTTAAGGTGCTGCACCGGGCCCACATGTCCGGGACTAGGATGAATAGGTTCTTTGGGGGTGAGGACAGGTGCACCAGATGTTCGGGGAGTCCAGCGAATCATGCCCACATGTTCTGGGCATGCCCGGCACTGGAAGAATTCTGGAAGGGGGTGGCGGGGACGGTGTCGAGGGTGGTTGGATCCAGGGTTAAACCAGGGTGGGGACTCGCGGTTTTCAGAGTTGCGGTGGAGCCGGGAGTGCAGGAAGCGAAAGAGGCCGGTGTCCTGGCCTTTGCGCCCCTAGTAGCCCGGCGGAGGATCTTGCTGCAGTGGAAGGATGCGAGGCCCTCAAGTGTGGAGACCTGGGTCAATGACATGACGGGATTTATAAAGTTGGAAAGGGTCAAATTTGCCCTGAGAGGATCAGTACAAGGGTTCTATAAACGGTGGCAGCCTTTTCTGGACTTCCTGGCTCAAAGATAGGTACCTTGGTCAATAGCAGCAGCAACCCGGGGGGGGGGGGGGGGGGGGGGGGGGGGCAAGGGGGGTGTTCCTTATTATAGTTTCTATATTTTTTCACTACGGTTATGTAACTTAACATTGTGTTAACTTAAGTTGTTGTTAATATGTTGGGTTGTTCATTGAGGAGGGGCGAAGGTTCATGATTGTTGTCATTACTGTTATCGTTGTAATTTTAGTATGGTTTGATGTTGTATAAATTCAAAATTTTTCAATAAAAATTATTTATTTTTTTTAAAAACACTACCATCAACGCTCCCGTTGTCTCCAGCACATTTCCCACTCTCTTTAGATCTGAAGAAGATCTTGAAACATTAAATCTGTTTCTCTTGCCACAGATGCTGCCAGACCTGTTGTATTTTTCCAGCATTTTCTGTTGTTATTTCAGTATTCACAGTATTTTGCTTTTATTTGAGCACTTCACAGTGTGACCAGCAGTCTGCAGCCATCATGTGCGTATTACTTGTGAATAATGAAGCCCTTGAAACATTGCCGAGGGATATATGGCAATAAAGAGATGGGCCTGAAAATTCCATTGGAAATTTGATGGGAAACTGCAGAGACCAGAAGGTGATTTTTTAAATGGCCATAGATGGAGCGAGCTGAGGTGTCTCACCACCGGCTAGAGTGCCAGTTGCCTGCCAGGGTCCTGCCCCTGGACCAATATCAATCCAAGAATAATATGCAAAATAAAGAGCCTACTAAGGCAAATCTCCACATGCTTACTGGAATTTTTCAGTCAGCATATGGGCATCCCCACTGGATCCTAAAGAGGTTGGGGCAACCTCCTGACAGCAGACCAGGGATGGGCAAGTGGCTGCACTGCATCCTCTCAGCCAACCGCCCCACATCCCCACCTCACAAAGCCACCATAGCCTTTGGGCCACACCTGTGGCAATTTGCTGTCCAGTGGTGAGGATTGCCGACTGCAATGATAGCCTGCCAGCTGTGTCTTGGCTTTTACTATTACATTTTTAATAAATCACTTCAAAGGGTGCCTCCATCTTGAGAGGCTCTCTGTCTCTCTCTCTCCTCGAAAGGTGGGCTGCTGCTCTCTATGTTGGAGGGTTTCCTATGGACCCTCCAACATCAGGAGCATGGCCGCCATCCTTAATTGGCTCCTGGAGGCAGCCACTTAATTCTCCGCCTCCTCAAAAATCACCTGCCGTGCCAGAAATTGAGAGTTCCTGACCTGCCCAGAGGTGTTGTGAAACATCTGGGAGGTCTGTTCTGGCCTCCGAACCTTTTGACAGGCAAGTTTAAGAAGTTTTTAGCATGTCAAAATATAATGTTGTATGATATGTTAAAGTCTGTTCTAATGCAGTGATGGATAGGAGTTTGTTTAGAGAACGTCAATAACAATTCAATTCATCAGCACTGTGAAAGTGAAAGTCTTCAAATACACCTGTGGATAAAGTTCTCTTCTGCGTTGAACATCATTGGTGTTACTGTATTAATTGTACCCCTGTGCTTTGATTTTTTTTCATTCATTGCCAGGTCAGACAATCATTTGAAATGAAATGAAATGAAATGAAAATCGCTTATTGTCTCAAGTAGGCTTCAATGAAGTTACTGTGAAAAGCCCCTAGTCGCCACATTCGGGCGCCTGTTCGGGAAGGCTGTTACGGGAATTTACGGGAATTTAGCCTTTGAAGAAGTGTAACAGGTGCCTGTGTTCTTGATTGATGGGTCAGCTGTTCAGCCTTTGAAGCAATAGACCAGATGACCACTTAAAGCTTAAATGTATTGAGTTATGAGTGCATTTTGCACATGTGAAATGGAATCGCAAATTGACCGAACGGCTGAGCTTCAAATTCCACGAATATAGTGGAATCTTGTTGAGGCATCTGGGCTCTTACCTGCTTCTAGAGAAATGGTGATGTACCTACCCTGCCTCTTCTCCATATGGCCCACTGAACCACATGCCAATCAGACAGTGGCAAGGCCAGCAGGAGGCTTTCTCCAGGAGTCAAGATCCTAGGGGCAGGTGTCTAACCTACTGAGCGCTGCCATTCAATCAGAGACTGATAGCTCTTGAGCAGCTCAGTAATGCCACAGTGGAGATCATTGCTCCTGCCAGAAGGATAGGCACCAGAGTTCAAGGATTGCACAGTGACCCGAAGCACAGGTAAGCCATATGGATGGGCAGGAGCTTCATGAGGTGGGAGTCACAGGGGGAGATGTGCAAGGCAAGATCATGAACAAGGTCGGGAGGGGTGGCTCTCAGCATCTCTCCTCTTCCCGATGTCCACTCCCTCCATTGGGCACTGAGTGTTTTTGATAAAGGGAGTCACCGCTACCCACTCCCCAACAGGTGACAAAACACAAACAACTATTTTTGTAATAATGCTACAAGTAGGCTTACATTAACACTGCAATGAAGTACTGTGAAAATCCCCCAATCGCCACACTACAGGGCCTGTTCGGATACACTGAGGGAGAATTCAGAATGGCTAAATCATCTAACAAGCACGTCTTTCGGGACATGTGGGAGGAAACCGGAGCACCTGGAGGAAAGCCTCGCAGACACAGGGAGAACGTGCAGACTCCGCACAGACAGTAACCCAAGCCGAGAATCAAACCCGCTGTGAAGCAACAGTGCTGACCACTGTGCTACCATCTTTACCTGTCGTGTAGACTGCATGGTGAAAGGTCAGCCTGCAGCTGTGTGGTGGGTTGAGGCTGGTAAGTGGTCATTGATTGTCAACTTAATGTTCTCAATTGGTGGCCGTGTGGGAAGAATCACCATGGGCCATTCTGCCCAGAACTTAATTTAGATCATAGATCATAGAATTTACAGTGCAGAAGGAGGCCATTCGGCCCATCGAGTCTGCACCAGCTCTTGGAAAGAGCACCCCACCCAAGGTCAACACCTCCACCCTATCCCAATAACCCAGTAATCCCACCCAACACTAAGGGCAATTTTGGACACTAAGGGCAATTTATCATGGCCAATCCACCTAACCTGCACATCTTTGAACTGTGGGAGGAAACCAGAGCACCCGAAGGAAACCCACGCACGCACGGGGAGGATGTGCAGACTCCGCACAGACAGTAACCCAGTCCGGAATCGAACCTGGGACCCTGGAGCTGTGAAGCCATTGCGCTATCCACAATGCTACCGTGCTGCCCTAATTTTTAGGCAGAGGTGGGAAGTTGTCAAAGTTTCAGTATGCCATCATTACCTACGTACAAGCCATTCCTACTTCCAAGCTCATCAGCAATGAGAACTGAATATCCCACTCATGGATTCACCTCAGAAGGGATTGTTGAAATAGCTGTTCTGGGGATTGAGAGCTTTCTTTAGATTTACAGTTTTATTATATCTTAATGTTACGATCGCAGTTAATGTTATAACTGGACGGGAAGATCCCAGAATAAAACCCTGGCTCAAAGGACTATGGGCGGGATTCTGTGTTCCCACAGCCGGTCAATGGGATTTCCCATTGTGGCCACCTCACGCCGATCGCAGTTAATGTTATAACTGGACGGGAAGATCCCAGAATAAAACTCTGGCTCAAAGGACTATGGGCAGGATTCTGTGTTCTCACAGCCGGTCAATGGGATTTTCCATTCTGGCCACCTCACGCCGATCGCAGTTAATTTTATAACTGGACGGGAAGATCCCAGAATAAAACCCTGGCCCAAAGGACTATGGGTGGGATTCTGTGTTCCCACAGCCGGTCAATGGGATTTCCTATTGTGGCCACCTCACCCCATTGGGAAGCCCGTGGGCGTGGGTGCGCTGTCGGCGGACCTGATGATCACACCGACAAAGAATTCCGCTGCATTACTTTTGTGTTTTTAGAAAACTTGGAGGAACAGAGTCACAGGATCGCTAATCAGTTTTTTAAAAAGTCTATTTATTAAGATTTTCACTTTTTACAAAGAGTTTGCATCAAGCAACCAAACAGTAGGTGTCAATGTACAACAGGTACAGCACAAAACAACGCTTGTTTACATAGCTGGGAACAAATAAGACTGGATGAATCAGGGGCAGAATCCCCAACATGTTCCTTCCACAGATAAAATGAATTGTCTGCACCAAACAGGATACAGACAACATTCTAGACCTCCATCTCACCCATAGCTACAAAACAAAATGACAGAAGAAGAAAACAACACCGCCAGAACCCCAGTGCTAAGGAGAATCGGCTAACTGTTACAGTGCAATTTAAACTCTTCTCCAGATCCAGACCGAACAGGAAATCATCCTCCACCATCGAGATGGCAAAATGACAATAACAAGAAGAAAGAGAGGACCGAGCTCAACCAAACCTTATTATTCAGCCTAAGCCTAAGAAGAAGTAAACAAAGAAGAAAAAGAGCAAGCACAAGAGCCCAGAGCAAGAATCTGCACTTCCACAATCCCCACTTCCATCCCCCATTCAAAGGACAAAACAGATCACTGAACCAGCAGCACCAATATCGCCATTAATAACAGGATAACCCAAAGGATTATTAACTGATCCCGATCGAAGGACAGGCCAAGACCAACTCCATGATGGGAAGGCCAATAGAGCGAATCCCGAACTGGGATGCGCCATGGAGGGAATGCCAACCCGCACCCACCTTGGAACCGTGAGATTACCCCTTACAACCAAGACCAAATCAAAAGATGAAAGGCCACCCAAAGGCAAACAAAGATTCGTAACAGAATATCCATATCACCCAGGCTCAACATCCAACACCTGCACGGCCAGCCCTCACAGGCACCAGGACTGAGAAAGAAGTAGAAGAAATGCCCCCAGGACCTCTCAAAGTCAGAAGAAGAATGAAGAAGAAGAACAAAAAATTTAGAACTAACCGCTCGGATTCACAAATCACCTCCTAACATTGCTGTGAGACGAGAACCGCCCAACAACTGCCAAGTGGGCCCCATCCAACTCCCCTGATGAAAGGATAATTACTGGACACAGTCTTTGGACCTTCCTCAAATTTAGCCTCTCCGGATGTGGATCTAGCCACTGGACTCCCCCACTACACCCCAAGGGACAAACCCCCGTCCAAGGAGCAACAGGATACTGAAAACAATGCCGAGCCTGGCCTAGACTAGCACCACCACAAAGAAAAAAGAAAGGTTGGAGAATTGGCTCCAATGACCCCCCTTGACACCCATATCCCTGTACCCCTTCAAAGCCAGTTCAGGACCATACAGGATACGACACCTTTCCCATGAGTCATGATTGAATGATAGGGCAGACTCGATGGGCTGATTGGCCTAATTCTTCTCCTATGTCTTGTAGTCCTCCCCCTCAAACCACCAAATGCACATACCAATACCCCACACCCAAACAGATTGAAAAAATAGAAAAAAGAAACTCTTTTGGAAGGGACCACCCCATTAAATACAGCAACTACCTCCAGCTAAAGGATATTCAGTCCTGCCTCACTAACAACAGTTAGAAAAGTCAAAGGGGGAGACTTGTATCAGGAGAAACAACCCACTTCCCCCAAAAGGGAGTCCAACAAACCCCAGTCCTCGACAGGTTAATATATGGTCCACCTGGGCCTGAAGAAGAAAAAGGCACAATTCATCACCACCTCCATAAAGACACCTCGGCACTTTTGAAATTAGGCACTAACATCCTTCACTGCAAAGACGAGGCCATCGGCCAGATCACCTTCGTTGAAATCAGTCATCGTCTATCAATGTGCATCGTATTGCCAGGGCAGGAAACCTCTCAAAGGCAAGGCCCTGCCCCAACTCACTCCAGCCGCCACAAATCAACGAGAATTAAAGCACATTATATTGATTCAAAAGTGCTGAAACATTGGCCAACAACTCTTGATGCATATTAAAACTCACGTAAACTGAAAAAGACATGAAAGAGATGTGCACTAGGATGAACACCAATATTGAAAGATGAGTAAAACTGGAGCTCGTGAAAACGTAACTGCTCCTGCGCTCATATCTGGTGATCCCGCTAATTAGTTTTAACAACAAGACAAAACATTTATTATATATGAAAAAATTGCATGATAATACAATAGTCCTTACTCCCCCTTTAGTTTAACTATTACACACAGGTTCTGGGATTGACACGGATTACAAAGTACATTTCAAACTACATGGTCTCATTAACACAATAATTTAAATAACAGCATCAATCAAATAAAAATAAATATTTATAGCTTGATCAGTTGTACCACATTTCCAATTTTACAGGACTTTGCATACGAAACAATAAAGATTCACTTACTTTCTATATTTTAAGCACACTAGGTGCCTCTGGTGAAATATATTGAACCTAAGTTAGTATCTGTGGATTTATCCTCAGAAACCCTCAGATGATTGTCATGTGAGAGTTGCCAAACTTCATTCCCAAGAACACACTTTAAAATCTTCCCATAATTATCATTTCCCTTAATGGTTTGCATTCTGAAATCCAGACCAGCTTTTCCAATCAACACTTTTAAACAGAGTCCCGATATATTTTTAAAAACAAATCCAGTCCAGAATTTTACACCAAACCCTTTATGATTTATTTTTCTTGACTGCCGTAGAAACAGCTAACAATTGCTTTAACTCTCAGTTCCCAGGCTGTATTAAAATTACATCAAACATTTCATCGACCTCTCAAGACTGCTGTACCACTTTAAATCTGGTTAATGCAATTGTCTCTTTAACTCAGAACACTTTGGGGGCGATTCTCCAAGCCCTGCGCCAGGCCGGAGAATCGCCGCAACCGCACGACGACGCCCCGATGCCGGTGTGCGATTCTCTGAGGTGCAGAGAATCGACGTCATTTGCGGCGAAGAGTTTGGCACTGCGCCGGCTGCGGGTCACTGGAATCGGCGGGGCTGCCGATTCTCCAGTCCGGATGGGCCGAGTTGTGCTGATACGGCAGAGTCCCGCCAGGGTCATTCACCCCTGTTCGCTGTTGGCGGGAACTTTGCGAGAACGGTCGGGGGGCAGCCTGTGGGGGGGGAGGAGGAGGGGCTCCTTCACCGGGGGGGGCCTCCAATGGGGTCTGGCCCGCGATCTGGGCCCACCAATCGGCGGGCTGGCCTCTCCCCTCCTGGGCCTACTTTCTGGCATGGCCGGCCTCTGAACACAGACGCCATGCTGGTCGGGGCCGGTGCGCTAAAGAAGTCCTCGCGCATGCGCAGGTTGGCGCGGCCCAACTGTGCATGCGTGGGTTGGCGCGGCGCCCATTTGGCACTGTGTAAGGAGGCTGGAGCAGCGTGAACCGCTCCAGCGCCATGCTGGCCCCCTGTGGGGGCCAGAATCAGTCGTACCCAGGCCCGGTTCGCGACGGCGTTCACGATGGCGCAAAAACTTGGGCTCCATATTGGAGAATCACCCTCTTTGTTTACTCTTCCTTGAATTCTTCTGAACAATACTTTGGTCTCTGTTCTCATAACTTCAGGCATCATAAACATTCTTTCGCTCCCAATATCCTGGTTATCTGAATTGTATATTGCTCCTTAGGAAGCTTGCATCTTTGTAACTGTTCTGATCCTGTCCAGCTTCTCCTGGCAGAGTTGGGGGAGGTTACCTCCCACTGTCCTGTCTCCAACTGCCCACAAATCCAGCTAAAACCTCTTTACCTATCAAGGTCCTAGTTGCTCAGGAACACCCACATGCTTATATATTTTATTTATTCTTCACACCATAGCCCTCTCTAAGCACAAAGAAACACATTTAGAACTTAACCAAACCCACATATACAACCACCTTTGTCCAGCATGATTCTACCTATAGGTTTTACTCTTCCAGGCACAGAAAGATGAAATTAAACCCACTTGAAATGAAATGAAATGAAATGAAAATCGCTTATTGTCACAAGTAGGCTTCAATGAAGTTACTGTGAAAAGCCCTTAGTCGCCACATTCCGGCGCCTGTTTGGGAGGCTGGTACGGGAATTGAAACATGCTGCTGGCCTGCCTTGGTCTGCTTTAAAAGCCAGTGATTTAGCCCAGTGTGCTAAACCAGCCCACTTAAAATTATACCTTATTTCTAATGTCTACCAATACAAATATAAATCCCTTAAAACTACTTTTCTTTTCCTAACACTCAGAGAATATTTTTGAATTGCATGTGGGGCTGAGGGCTCAGGTGCCTAACATTTATCTACAGATCTGGACTGATGTCCCAGCCGACAGAGGCAGAATTTCTAATCTGCCCCCTCAGCTTCCACCCACCTCTGTTCCCCTCTCAGGCCTGCTTTCAGGATGTGGCATCCATGACTCCAACTTCTGTCCATCACCCCATCATGAAAATAGCATGGCAGGCGCCGCCGGGCAGGAGGCAGGCTCACAACATCAGGAATTCTCCTGACTCACGAGTCCCGCCTCAAAGGAAACAATCTGACCCAATTATATCCTTTGAATGATAAATTATCAAACAAATTGGCAAAAGTGGTTCAAATAAATCAAAACAAGAAACAGCTGATCTCCTGATTCTAATTACCCCATACTTCCTTGAAGACAATGTTTTTTGAATAACAGCATTGATCAATTAAATAAAAAGGAATATATTTATAACTTCGTCAGTTGTACCATATTTCCACCTTTACAGGACGCTGCACCTGAATCACTTACTTTCTATAATTGTGATCTCGTTTCCATTTTGGGGGATAATTTATTCAATATCTTTGTTTGAAATAGTTGCTAAGTTTTGCACTTAACAAGGTGAAGGGATTCACCTTCATTTTGCATTATCTAACGTCAGTATTTCCAGGAAATCAATACTCCAGTATGATACACCCCCAGCTTGTATTAATGTGAGATTTTCCATCGTGAATTGAGATCAATCCTTGGCAGTCAACTATAAAAGTTGGCGCGATTTAATGGAAAGATTTCTAATTGGGCACGACTGGCAGGCTGTTATTTGATGCCGCTTTGGCGAGATCACGGCATGTATTTAACAGCATTTAGTGTCAGAAATGAGCCTCCAAGAGCTTCTCGCCATTGCTGGTTATCTAGCCATCTGGGTCAGCAGAATCAAGCCTCAGAGTCTCGCCGCTAACAAGGGAGAGTTGCTTTTAAATGCTCTCTCACCACTCACTCCCAGTCATCACACAAGCATGATGGGATTTATCCTAGGATTCTCTGGGAAGCCAGGGAAGAGATTGCTGAGCCTTTGGCTTTGATTTTTAGGTCATCATTGGCTACAGGAATAGTGCCAGAGGACTGGAGGATAGCAAATGTGGTCCCTTTGTTCAAGAAGGGGAGTAGAGATAACCCCGGTAACTATAGGCCGGTGAGCCTAACATCTGTGGTGGGTAAAGTCTTGGAGAGGATTATAAAAGATACGATTTATAATCATCTAGATAGGAATAATATGATTAGGGATAGTCAGCATGGTTTTGTGAAGGGTAGGTCATGCCTCACAAATCTTATCGAGTTCTTTGAGAAGGTGACTGAACAGGTGGACGAGGGTAAAGCAGTTGATGTGGTGTATATGGATTTCAGTAAAGCGTTTGATAAGGTTCCCCATGGTCGGCTATTGCAGAAAATACGGAGGCTGGGGATTGAGGGTGATTTAGAGATGTGGATCAGAAATTGGCTAGTTGAAAGAAGACAGAGAGTGGTGGTTGATGGGAAATGTTCAGGATGGAGTTCAGTTACGAGTGGCGTACCACAAGGATCTGTTCTGGGGCCGTTGCTGTTTGTCATTTTTATAAATGACCTAGAGGAGGGAGCAGAAGGATGGGTAAGTAAATTTGCAGACGACACTAAAGTCGGTGGAGTTGTAGACAGTGCGGAAGGATGTTGCAGGTTACAGAGGGACATAGATAAGCTGCAGAGCTGGGCTGAGAGGTGGCAAATGGAGTTTAATGTGGAGAAGTGTGAGGTGATTCACTTTGGAAAGAATAACAGGAATGCGGAATATTTGGCTAATGGTAAAATTCTTGGTAGTGTGGATGAGCAGAGGGATCTCGGTGTCCATGTACATAGATCCCTGAAAGTTGCCACCCAGGTTGATAGGGTTGTGAAGAAGGCCTATGGTGTGATGGCCTTTATTGGTAGAGGGATTGAGTTCCGGAGCCATGAGGTCATGTTGCAGTTGTACAAAACTCTAGTACGGCCGCATTTGGAGTATTGCGTACAGTTCTGGTCGCCCCATTATAGGAAGGACGTAGAAGCTTTGGAACGGGTGCAGAGGAGATTTACCAGGATGTTGCCTGGTATGGAGGGAAAATCTTATGAGGAAAGGCTGATGGACTTGAGGTTGTTTTCGTTAGAGAGAAGAAGGTTAAGAGGTGACCTAATAGAGGCATACAAAATGATCAGAGGGTTAGATAGGGTGGACAGCGAGAGCCTTCTCCCGCGGATGGAGGTGGCTATCACGAGGGGACATAGCCTTAAATTGAAGGGTAATAGATATAGGACAGAGGTCAGAGGTGGGTTTTTTACGCAAAGAGTGGTGAGGCCGTGGAATGCCCTACCTGCAACAGTAGTGAACTCGCCAACATTGAGGGCATTTAAAAGTTTATTGGATAAGCATATGGATGATAAGGGCATAGTGTAGGTTAGATGGCCTTTAGTTTTTTTCCATGTCGGTGCAACATTGAGGGCCGAAGGGCCTGTACTGCGCTGTATCGTTCTATGTTCTATGTTCTATGGCAGTGTGCAGACCTGCTCCTCACTTTCGGGATGCCGACCTGGCCAGGCTTCTTGACACCGTCGATGTGAGACGGGACAGCCAGTTTCCCCGAGGAGGTTGGAGATACTGCCTGGGAGGCAGTGGCAGTGGCTGCCAGTGCAGGCAGCATGACCAGGAGGGCTGGCATCCAATGTCGGAAAATGACCAATGACCTCCACCAAGCTGCAAGGGTAAGTTACCACCTCTTTCCTAGCATTAGTTCCACCTGCCAGCACTCAATTTCCCATCCCAGCACCACATATCATGGGCTGACACCTCGCACCCTTCCCACATACGATCTTCGTGCTTGCTCATCAAAACCCACTAGCAGCCAGAAGCACAATACTTTCTTGCCTAGGTGCTGTGCCCACACATGCCAGCTACGATAGACCTCCCGAGTGTAAAATGCCCTCCCTCTGACCCCGCAGGAGAAGGTAGCTCATATTAAGTGGGAAAGGGCCAAGACGGGTGCGTAATTCCAGAGATTTGAATCCTAGACCCCTATTAGGAACGGGTCCTGGATATCGGGGTGGGGTAAAGTAGTAGTATGGATATAGGATTGGTTAACTAATAGAAAGCAAAGAGTGGGGTTAATGGGTGTTTCTCTGGTTGGCAATCAGTAGCTAGTGGTGTCCCTCAGGGATCAGTGTTGGGCCCACAATTGTTCACAATTTACATAGATGATTTGGAGTTGGGGACCAAGGGCAATGTGTCCAAGTTTGCAGACGACACTAAGATGAGTGGTAAAGCAAAAAGTGCGGAGGATACCGAAAGTCTGCAGAGGGATTTGGATAGCTTAAGTGAATGGGCTAGGGTCTGGCAGATGGAATACAATGTTGACAAATGTGAGGTTATCCATTTTGGTAGGAATAACAGCAAAAAGGATTATTATTTAAATGATAAAATATTAAAACATGGTGCTGTGCAGAGAGACCTGGGTGCGCTAGTGCATGAGTCGCAAAAAGTTGGTTTATAGGTGCAACAGGTGATTAAGAAGGCGAATGGAATTTTGTCCTTCATTGCTGGAGGGATGGAGTTTAAGACTAGGGAGGTTATGCTGCAATTGTATAAGGTGTTAGTGAGGCCACACCTGGAGTATTGTGTTCAGTTTTGGTCTCCTTACCTGAGATAGGACGTACTGGCACTGGAGGATGTGCAGAGGAGATTCACTAGGTTAATCCCAGAGCTGAAGGGGTTGGATTACGAGGAGAGGTTGAGTAGACTGGGACTGTACTCGTTGGAATTTAGAAGGATGAGGGGGGATCTTATAGAAACATATAAAATTATGAAGGGAATAGATAGAATAGATGCCTGCAGGTTGTTTCCACTGGCGGGTGAAAGCAGAACTAGGGGACATAGCCTTAAAATAAGGGGAAGTAGATTTAGGACTGAGTTTAGGAGGAACTTCTTCACCCAAAGGGTTGTGAATCAATGGAATTACTTGCTCAGTGAAGCAGTTGAGGCTCCTTCATTAAATATTTTTAAGATAAAGATAGATAGTTTTTTGAAGAATAAAGGGATTAAGGGTTATGGTGTTCGGGTCAGAAAGTGGAGCTGTGTCAACCAAAGATCAGCCATGATCTCATTGAATGGTGGAGCAGGCTCGAGGAGCCAGATGGCCTACTCCTGCTCCTAGTTCTTATGTTCTTATGAGAGAGCAGTTACTGACAGCATCCCTGGTATGCGCTGCAGTAGTGAGGATCCATTGACCTTCATCAGATGACCTGTCTCAAATGAGTTGTTCATGTCAGACAAAATGATCCTTCCCTCTCACTGACCACATGTCCATTGCCTCGCAGGATTTCCATCTGATGAGGCCGGGCCGTCCGGAGTCATTCCCCTCCCTCCATCCAAGAGACCACCCGTCATCGATTCTCCTCCCATTACCTTTTTGAAAGCCCTACCCCTGTCAGTAGTATATCCACACAGTCCCCCAACAACAACCCCAACTTCCATCCCCCCACTAACCTTCTGCTCCCCCCCACCGCGCTTCCGGGAACTAGCCCGCCCAACTAGCCTGGCAGCTCCCGCCCATGGCGCCCAGCATCCTACCTCCCACTGATTCCCCTCTGCCCCGCTCAATCACCCTGCTAGTGCAAACAAACAAAAACAACACCTCCCCAAGCCCAATCGAAGAGATCAAACCTTCATCATCCAACAAAGAACAAAAAGAAACCTGAAGCCGAACAATGGTCCCAAACACAAACTAAACGCAGCGCCAAAGCATCGCCACTAAAGTTCGAAGTCCACCTTCTCCTGCCAGTCCATTGTCTCTGATAAATTGTATCGCCTCCTCCGACATCCCAAAGTATAGCTCCTGGCCATCATAGGTCACCCACAGACATGCCAGGTAGAACATTCCAAACTACACCCACTTTTTATAGAGGGCCGCGTTGGCCTTATTTAAACTCGCTCTCCTCTTGGCCAGCTCTGCACCCAGGTCCTAGTACACTCGGATTTCACTGCCCTCCCAGGTGCAGCGCCTAGCCCACCTCATGATCCGCTCCTTGTCCAGGAAATGGTGCAATAGCACCACCATCGCCCTCAGCAGCTCGTTCCCCTGGGCCTTCTTCATTCGTGCCCTATGCGCTCGATCCACCTCCAGAGGCCATTCAAATGCTCCCTCTCCAAGCAGCTTCTCCAGCATCCTCCCCACATACACGCCACTATCAGCTCCCTCACCTTCCTCCGGCAAGCCCACAATCCTAATATTCTGCCCGCATGATCAGTTCTCCAGATCCTCAATTTTCTCCTGGAACTGCCTCTGCTGATCCCACATCAGCCCCATCATCGCTGCCATCAAAGCGAACTGCTCCTCCTGTTCCTCTGCCACCTTCTCCATCTTCTGGATTGCCTGACCCTGGCCTTCAGCCTCGTCTCCACGTGGTCGATCACTGCCTTAATCAAATCCACCTCCTGGGCCAGATTCTCCTTGCATTGTTGAGTGAACGTCTCATTCAGGAAGCCCACCAGCTGCTTTGTTGACCACTGAGCCGGCAGGGCCGCTCCCTGATCCTCCGCCATCTCCACGAGCGCCACAGGCGCCGCACCAGATTTTGCAGTCTGTTCCCCTCTTTTGCGACCACTTCTGGCCCTCAGCTCCAGACACCAGTGGGCCAATCTCTTCTACTCATTCTCCTGCACCTTTTCTGCCTTCTCACATCCACCTGATAACCAGAGAAAAGGTCCGAATAAACCGCTGGGAGCAGGAGCCGCCATATGTGCGACCATTCACACCATGGCCACCACCGGAAATCGTGGCGTGCATAACTAACACCGGAAAGTCACACCGATGCACAGCACACCAGAAGAGCGAATGAACTCCCCCTTCCCTTCTCCAGCACTGGCAACTAAACTCAGTTTTCCTTTCATTTGCATTGGATTAATTAGTGGTATAACCTTTCTTGTCTTAAGAGATCTGATAATGCTGTTTTTCGGAACCCTACTATGATTCTATCATGTTCTCCTCGTGTCTGCATGGGTTCCCTCCGGGAGCTCCGGTTTCCTCCTACAAGTCCCGAAGGACGTGCTGGGTGAATTGGACATTCTGAATACTCTTACATCCCCCTTTCCTTGCTCCAGGCCACAACAAAACAGGTGGCAGCAAAAAAGCACACAGTCAACGGTACAATAAAATCACCAGCCACCTGCAAAAGCATTTCTTCCAGGCCGCCATAAAGTTACTCATTCGAATCAATCCATCTCCCTATCTCCCTCCCGCAGTTCCCAGAAGTACACACCTCAACAAGGAAAAAGTCGTACAGATGCAGAACACACCAGAAGGGATAAACCTTCACCTTCTCCAGCACTGACAGGTGGAGAATAGGTTCTGACACCAAAATCGAGGTGGGCACCGATTTGACGCCAAATCGCAATTCTCTGTCGCCCTCACCCTGACAGTCCCCACTGTCGTCACCCCAGAGATCCAATGGTACCATGTGATGGAATGGCCAACTCAAATGCTGGGATCACCCACATGGACAGTAGAAAGTGTTGTGGGCGTGTGGGACATGGGTTTGTGCCAGGGGCTCAGTGTTGTCTTCTCACCCTGGCCACCCTGAGGAGGTCGTGCAGTTTTTTCTGTCACTGCTGCCAGCCCAGACGTTGTTGCCCACGGCGCTGACCGCCTCTGCCACTTGTGCCCAGATGCGGAGAATGGCGGTGGCTGGCAGCCTCATTCCTGAGCCGGGGTACAGGGTCATCCGCCTCCCCTCCACCGTATCTAGGTGGGTCTCCCACTCTTGGAACTCCACGAATCCTATATTGGCGTCAGCACTTGGTCTCAGAAATGGAGAATACAGCCCAGTATGTTTTCAAGAAGCAGTTAGATATGGCACTTTGGGCGAAGGAGTTCAGGGATGTGGGGGGAAAGTGGGATTAGGCTATTGTGTTGGGTGATCAGCCATGATCATAATGAATGGCAGAGCAGGCTCGAGGAGCCAAAGGGCCTCCTCCTGCTCCTATTTTCTATGTTTCAATGTTACTGAAACTCTAATGTACAGAACATTAAATGAAATGTTAGCATCATTTCTTACTGAGAACTAACAGCTGTCACCCTGGTCCAAAATACAATATAAGAAGCATTTGGCAAAATGTAGGCTTGTAGCACAGAAAATAAACAGGAAAAATGTCAAAAGCATATATCAGAAGCAAAAAGAGAGATTAAAAGCTCTGGGAGTATATAAATCAATACAGCATAAAGTCAGCATAAAGGGTAAAAGCAAAGGCTTTTATAAGCACATCAAAAGCTAACAGCTTGTCAAAGAAGAGATAGTGCCGCACAGGGATGAAAAGGCAATCTTATAAAACAGAATAAAAGAATGGCAGCAATGATTAATAAGTAGTTTAGTTAAGAGAGAAAGACCAATGAAGATAACTGGAGTGATAGAAGAGAACATAACTTTGCACATAAATTTTAAAATAATATTAAAAGTGTTAATGCAGTTTGAAGCTGATAAGCCAATACTACAGAATAGATTGGGAGATTAGTGATAAATTCATCGAGATAGTAATCAAAATTTAGTAACATTCCTTGGAAACAAGATTTGTTTCAAAGGACTGCAAGGGTCGAAAGTAAGTTAAAAGGAACTGGAAGATCCCATTATCCATGCTAAGAAGAATACAATCATAACCGACCAATGGGAACACTGAGCATATTGGAAAGTGCGAGGGAATAGATCCAGATGTAGAGAATATGTCCCAGCGCTCGCCAAAACATGCATGAGGGGGCAGAGCGCTACCTTGCAAAAGAATTTTCAGAGCAGGAAGAATTTATCTTCTACTCTATTGTAGTCAATGAGGAGTCTCAAAAAGGTGAGTCAAAAGTAATTTATTTCCTACCCACAGTTAGGAAATACAGCAAATATGTAACAGTCCAAGTCCCAGCCAGGACCATCCTGAGATGCCGGCTCCCTCTTGGGCCGGCTTTTATCTTAGGGAATTAACGAGCCAGCTGTTGGGCCTCCGACCCTCAGTGGGGAGTTCGTACTCCACAGGCTCTATGGGGAGGTCAATCGATCGACCCTGTGGATCTCGTGGGGGTTATAACTGACTCTTGCATTTTACATTAAAATGTATTAATCATAGAATCATGCACTGCAGGAGGCCAGTAGTCACATCACATCTATCCTGGTTCTTTAAAAAATATATACAATTAGTCTCACCCTGCTCTTTCTCCATAGCGTCGAAAAAAAATATTTTTCAAGTATGGATCCAATTCTCTTACTATTGAATCTGCATCCACCTTTCAAGCCGTGTATTCTTCTTTGTAACAACTTCCTACAAAAGAATTATTGGCTGGAATTAGAATTATTGGCTGGAATTCTCGGATGCTGCCTGCAGCGCACCCCCGCCCATGAGTTTCCCGGCGGCAAGGGGTGACTTCAATGGGAAATCCCATTGACAGCAGTGGGAATAAAGAATCAGGCCGCCAGAGAACAGCGCGCCGTCTTCTGCTGCCAAGAAACATGCGGCTGGGGAATTGGAGAATCTAGTAAACATAAAAATATTTTTATTTTGCCAATTACCTTGAATCGGTGTGCTCTGGTTACCTGTCGTGCAGCAAGTGGAAATAATTTCTTCTTTCTTATTTATCAAAATCTTTACTGCTTAAATGCACCAGAACAATATAATGTTGCATTATTGTTCAAAGGTCGCTTTTTGGTACACTAGTCGCCTTTTGATCTTTTTTTAACCAGAGCGTATCATTGCCACCTATCACAGTTATCTTACCATTAATTTGCGTTTTGCTTTCAAAGGATTTATCGATCTGATGCTACACAGCTGTACCTGGTTCTGTAGAAGTGAGGGAAATAAAGCATTTTTCGAATGGACCAGTGAACTTATGAATGACATATGTTTTTGAAAATATGTGCATCTACAATTACTGAAAGCAACTTATTGAGTTGTGTGGACCAATGGAGATGAACTTCCAAAAAGCAACCTGTCAGTCAACTAAAATCTATACTATGAAGTCGTAACATGTGCTCAGGTAATGTTGACCCTCGTGTTGAAGTTAAAGCTGAAATGAAAGCAAATCTTTTGTCAGCTTCTGTTAATAAGTTATCATATTATGGTAACTAGGATACACTCCCAGCAAACAAGTACTCGACATAAGCAGATTTTTTTTTTTGCAAAGTGGAAATGTGTTGTGAATTGAATACCATTTGCTGCACATTATTCCTTGAAGGCATAGAGGATTTGTGATTTAATGAAGAGTATCCTTCGCCAGTTACTGCAAACTCTGTTCACAGCACCATTTTAGATTGTGGAATCTCTTGACTGGGGAGTAATTGGAACGTTATGGCCAGTGAATACCTATTTTGCCAATGTCAATTCACACTGAAGTTTACTGCAGAATTAATTACATTGCGAAGGAGCGTTAAAAGGCAGCATGATATAAGTACAATGGAAACTCCCCCCAGCATTGTACCAATTCATCAAATCTGGGGTTTTTTATTTTAGGAAAGGAAAGTCAGAATTAGTTAGTTCCATACAGGCCTGGTTGAAAATAAATCATGGCCTGAAAACTTTCCGAGATCCTGGCTAAGTATTCCGACTGTTAATTAGAATAAATCTGCAAATAGTAGGAATTGTGAGATGGAAATGACACAGGGCCGTCCACCGGGCATCTGGGATCCAAGTCGACAACTGTGCAACTCCTTACCAAATCACATTGAAGTATTATGAACTGAACAGTGGAAGGTCTGAACAAAGAAGTGTAAGTTGGAGTGGATGTAGTCAATGTCAAATCGGCTACAAAAGGACGAATAAAGAAAGGTTGAATTAATAGAAACAGTGAGAAAGAGACAGAAAGAAAAATTAAAGTAAGAAATTAAAATCTCTAATAACAAGGAATGTGACTCGACACTCACCATACATAATTTTCACCTAAAGGTTGGTTGGCAGAAATTAACACCTTGAGCCATAACATCCTGGCTGGTGAGCATTTGGGGGAACACCAAAGGTGCGGTAGGGAATCCCTCTTGGAAGTTCCCAGGAAAGGGTTTACCCAACAATCATCCAAGGGTCCTAACTTGTACAACACCACGTCCCCGCTACTAATGTTCAAACACCTCCTGCCGATGTCTGGACCCCAACACCCACATCCTATTCCCATACCTTAGAAACGTACCTGCTCCCTTTCAATGGGACCTTTAAACTCACCTGCTTTATGGCAGCTAGTGCCGTATAAAGGGGAAGTGCCCTCCTTCATTCTGCTCCTTTTACACTTCGCCATTGGAGCCAGGGACCTGCTTCACTTCTTCAGTCTCCTGAGTCAGGAAGGTCGGGCGAAACAGACACTTTAGAATTAAAGCTATGGATGGCCACTCCAAGGAAGGCATGTCATTGAAAGGGTATTTGAAATGATGACTTTCTATGGCCAGTTTTCCTCCTACCTACTGTGCAAGTACAGAAATTTCATACCACTCAATGCTTTTAAATGAGACAGAAAAGGCATGCTGTTTTTGTACAGCTGACAGCAGTGTGCCAGAACTGAGACACCAAGGTTTTATTTGATTGTGCACTTGCCCTCACCTGAATTTGCTGTGACATTTGCAGATAAATAGCAGGGAACATTATGAGCCTCACCTTATTTTAAGTGCAATTTTGAGGGCTTTAAAATGCTTCATTGATTATTCATTTAAGTAACTGTTTCACCTGCTTCTCAAATGTATGTTAGAATATATTTGATGATCGATTATAATGTTCGCTTAAGTTTATTGTGACCCATGTGTTTAATGCAATGCAGTTCCTTTCATTTCATGTTGTTTGTTCAACAGTTTGAAATCTGCTCAAATTCCCTCCCCCGAGTAAATATTTTAGCTATTTTACTCGAGTCGGCAATAAAATTGTACAATCACTGAACAGGTTCTCAATTTAACACTTACGATCCTATAAATTGTTCTTTGATTATTATTCTATCTGTTCATTTTAAACTTAATTCCGCAAGTATGGAACAAAGAAGATTTGGACAGCCAAATCCTAGTAACTTGCTGGACTGAGTAACAACAACCTATTGAGAAAGCATTACAATCATTTCTGAAACTAAGCCACAATTAAATCAGATAGGATGATTTTGAAAAGCTCCCAATTCACAATTACAAGAAAATGAATGTGGCTATTGTGAAAGCCGTACACCGTGAAGTAAAGCTTTGCTCATTCTGACAATGGCAACTTAGAAATGTGCAGTGATTTTGAAGTGTTGGCAAGTAATCAAAGCTAGTTGTCAGTGAGGAATATTTTCTTAAGCATTTTCAATTGCTCTACAATGCATAAATTGGAGTGTTTGTGAAATAGAGGAATACAATTCGTTGGCTTAATTGTTTAATTTCTTTCAGGTTGTATCAACAATGTAAGCAAAGGCCTCTGGTATATCAATTGCAACCCAACCAATTGACAGAAAGTGACGACATTTATCTAGAATTCCTGCTGAAGTTAGGCTCTTAAAATATCAATGAAGGGACACCTGATTATCGCAATTTGGCATCTTGCAATTTGGCATCTTGCTCTTTCATGGAGTAATTATTTTATTCAAAGTAATCACTGACCAACAAAAGCAAACACCCAGAAGCTCTGCTGGCATTTATGTCATGGCCACATTCAAATTAAATGCACATGAAACAGGATGCTTTGGTGTGTAAGACCTGAGTACACAAATCAGCCCACTTGAAATCATTTTAAACTTCTCTCCTGTGAATTTATTTCTCAAAACATTTCACAGAATGTTCTTTAAATAGTTTTCGTAATCAGATCTTCTGTGGGAACATCCATCAATTTCACAGTATTTGCCAATCGCTTTCACAAGGATGTAAATCCAGAGGAAGCCTGTACACTGGAAGCTTTGAGACAAATTGTTCTGAAACTGCAGAAATGCAGGAAATTTGAGTTGTACAGTTCTTTTAGATGAGTGACAGGGAATATTGATTAGCAGTGGAGGATCTAGACATACACTTTTATGTAAATTTTAATTAGGATGATTAGTGTCATTAACTTAAAGAGTTTAAAATATCCATTGTAAAGGGCAGAACAAAATACTATACATTATAGGTAGGCTAACTGAAAATTAACAAGTCAAAATAAAATTTTGTCTCAATGTCATTCCAGTGTCCACCCGTAGTTGAAAGCCTCAAGCACACTAGCAGAAGAAGAATAGAATAGAATCTCTACAGTGCAGAAGGAAGCCATTCGGCCCATCAAGTCTGTACCGATCCTCTGAATGAGTATTCCACCCAAGCCCACTCGCTATCCTAGTAACCCATTAATCTAACCTACACAACTTTGGGCACCAAGGGGCAATTTAACATGGCCAATCCACCTAACTGGTACATCTTTGGACTGTGGAAGAAAACCAGAGCACCCAAAGGAAACCCACACAGACACGGGCAGAACCTGCAAAGTCCACACAGACACCCTCTCTTCCCTGACAGGGACACTCAAACATTAACATAGCTGTGGAAGGGAGGTAAGGAGTTGGGCTGAACAATTCACGTGACTTCAAGCTGCCTGAGTCTGTTGATGGCCACCTTGGCCAGTCCAGGAGCAGCTCTAAGAGGAGATCCTCCAAATTGTCTGCCTCCCTCTGCAGTGGGTGGCCAAAGATCAGGAATGAGGGACTGAAGTGCAGGCAGATGTTGAAGAACAACCCCTTCGAGTTGTTGAAGGCGGGGTAACACTGGTTTCAAAGCGGGTTTCAAAGAACCAGAGGCAAAAGATTGAAAAATCCATAAGTGAGGTGAGTCATCAAGGTAATATTTGACATCAAAGAACTCTAGCAAAATTGAAGTCAATTGGAATCAGGGGAAAATCCGCCACTGGTTGGCATGAAAGAAGATGGTTGTGGTTGTTGGAAGCATGGTAGCATAGTGGTTAGCACAATTGCTTCACAGCTCCAGGGTCCCAGGTTCGATTCCGGCTTGGGTCACTGTCTGTGTGGAGTCTGCATATCCTCCCCGTGTGTGCGTGGGTGTCCTCCGGGTGCTCCGGTTTCCTCCCACAGTCCAAAGATGTGCAGGTTAGGTGGATTGGCCATGATAAATTGCCCTTAGTGTACAAAATTGCCTTGAATGTTGGGTGGGGTTACTGGGTTATGAGGATAGGGTGGAGGTGTTGACCTTGGGTAGGGTGCTCTTTCCAAGAGCCGGTGCAGACTCGATGGGCCAAATGGCCTCCTTCTGCACTGTAAAATTCTATGATCTATGAAAAGTCAATCATCTCAGCCTCAAGACATTGCTGCAGGTGTTCCTCAGGGCAGTGTCCTAGACCAAACCATCTTCAGCTGCTTCATCAATGACCTTCCCTCCATTATAAGGTCATAAGTGGAAATTTGTTGATGAATTCATAATGTTCCATACCATTTGGAACTCCTTAGAAACTGAAGCAGTCCATGTCCATATGTAGCAAGACCTGGGCAACATTCTGGCTGACAACATTTGTGCCACACAAGTCCCAGACAATGAATGGTCATCTCCTGTAAGAGGAAATCTAACCACTGCCCTCTTCATGTTCAACAGAATTTCCAGTATGAATCCTACACAATATTAACCTGGGCTTAATATTGACCAGAAATTTAACTGGACCGGCTATATAAATATTGTGGTTACACAGCTGGTCATTGACTGGGAATTTTGAAATGAGTGGCTTATCTTCTGATTGACTGTTCTGCCACCGTCTCACCAACTCCCCCCAACCCCCCCCCGCTGGGATTGCCTCTCGTGCAGTTTATGATACAGGCACCCAAAACTTACAGCAGTGTTCTTAAAAGGAGGTGAAAGCAACATCTACTGACAGCAAGATGAAATGAAGCTCGCCGGTGCAGCAACTTGTATACAGTTGGGGACATAAATGTTCTAATTATCCACCAGCAGGGCGTTTAATTTGGAGGTGGCATGTAATTCTGGCAAGATGCAAATTAATGCAAATGTGGTTCCAACATAGGTCAGTGGGAAAGCCGACCCATCTTGAAGCCGCAATCAAAATCAGGAGAACAAATTTCAAAATTAATTGCCTGCCACCGAGACACTAACTTTTTCCATCACAACAAAGTTAGTGCCCCTGCACACCATTGATTCCCACCACTGACAGGAGCAGGACGTTCCACCCTTAGAGTTTTCTCACAGTATTGCCACCAGCCTTTCTGTAAGTCCAAGGCTATAACTCCCACATATAAGACCAAAAACAACAACAGATTCATTTTTTTGTTCAGGCGACCTTGCTGAAGCACAAATTATTTGTTGTGTTTCTATGTTATAACAAGTGACTACAATTCTGAGGTGATGAAAGGCAGGCATTTTTGCTTTCCACAAGGTGAATAATGTGGAGTGCAGCACAGTGTAACTGTAATCTAACGTGCTACATTGCATTATTTAATGACCTTAACAGCATCCAACAAAATAACAGACTTCTTTTCTACTGTGTTATTTTGCATAAGCTGTGTTTATTCACCAAACAGATGTCAGCTTGAAGTGTGCCATAGTTAGGGAACAACTAAATTAAAATATAATACCTCAGAACTCCTCACTTAATGACAAATTAATGGAATTTAGTTTTTCAAAATACTGTTAATGTTCAATTTTGTAAAAATTATGTGCATGAAATTTGGACTGACAACACCACTGGAGACCAACACTATAGAAGCCAATCGCCCTCCTGGTGGTGTGCACTACACCATGGTTTTGCAAAGTGTAGGTCATGACCCACCAGTGAATGTCAGGTGGATCATGGAACGATCAGTTGCGGCATTCCCACAGTTGTCCCAACCATCGGAGAAGCGCCCAACAGTCGCCACTGGCATATTTATTGAGAATGATGGCAGGTGCCACATATTAAATGAGATAAAATTAGGCCGTGTGCAGTCTTCCAACCAGAAGCAGCAGCAGTGAGCAGGTCACGTGCCCTGTACATACACTTGACATCAAGCACCCTCTATGTATGTGCTTTTGATGGCAAATCATGGAGGAGAGCTTCTTCCATTTTCTAGCTGCTGGCAAGCAAGGCAAGAGTACTGTGAAGATGAATGGTTTTCTTACATTGAGAGACAGCGAGAGACACAAATAGACAGTGTACCTACTGAACAGGATCTGATAACTGATTCTGCTGGAGAGAATTGCTCAGGGCAGGGTACAGCAGTGTATGTGTTAGCTCTGTACAGAGCTCCAGGGCCTCTAGATAACAGGTGAACAGAATACAAAGAAGAAACTTAATTTGGGAACGCAGCAGTATAAGGATGATTTCATGAGTTATGGTTTTGTCAATTGTGCCAATGCAAGTAGGATGCAAAGCCCATATGTGTAATATGCAGGGACGTATTTTCAAATGAGAGGGGATGTTTCAGATTTTGAAATAGAAGTGGTGGGTGAAAAATTCCTTTTGAGGTTGAGACCCCAGGGTCAGTTATTAACTTACATCTGACTCCAAATGAAAAGACTATGCTGCTGTACATGAATTGTGATATCACATTAAAACCACGGCAAAAGCCTACAAGGCTGTAAACATTCTGGAGTTGCATCTCCCAGGAGTATCCAGTGTTGAGTAAAACAAGCATTTTGTTGCTGATGACCTTTACTGTGCGAGGTTGGATTTTCTGTTTTCACAAAGATGAAGACGGCACAAAGGGACTGGCTGAAGTCTGCACCTGATATGTGCAATTCCCTCTCCTCCTGTGAACCTGAATGGAATGAAATTATGAGGACCCTTTCGCATTAAAGGTAAGTGAACATGGCGAATACTGGATGGCGTATATCGGGAAGGTCAGCCGGCCATGGACATGAAGGTCGGCTGGCATGGGTCCAGAAGGTCAGCCAGTTGGCAAAAGTGGATCCTGGGGAATAAAGTTTGAAAAACACGACACCACTGGCCTCGTCCGCACGTGAATCATCTTGAGAAGACGCCTTGCAGAAACCAGGAACAACTGAACTGGTCATATTATTTTGTCACTCAGTCCTAGCCCAGCTGATGTGATGCCCAATTTGGACCATGTACATTCAACGTGTTCACATGTCACTCACCAAAGGTTTATTTATAAGAAAAGCCCAGTGCTAACTTGCAGGCAAGGCCATTTGAGGAACTTCAGAAATTGCAAATAGCCTGTAAGGATTAATTTGTGAGTTACTATATCGTAATTTGGAGGGAAGGTGATTTGGTGACCTGTCCACATATAGGCTATGACAAGTATGGGAGCAGCAGTGGCAGTGCTTCTAGGTCTGCAGCAGAACAGGGAGATAAAACAAATTCTGTGAAGGAGGAGTTCTGTATGGTATCCTCAGCCAACTTGTGGCTGGATTACCCCATGCTTCTTGACAGTGACAAGAGGTTGTCTGGCAAGTCAATCTATACACCCATGATCTTAGTTGTGCTGTGCTGTGCCCACCAGCATTTTATATGCCACCGCATTAAGGTCCTCACCACTACTTCTTTGAGTGAGTTGGCATAAACCAATCATCACTGTGGCCTGGCAGCAGCCCACTCATGCCTGGCAACGCACCACATCCTGATCCCAACTCTATACCAATCTCAAAGGTACATGCAGTGTCAGTATCTGAGCTGGTAGCCTGAAGGTTAGATCAACTGACAACTCTTCATCAATGCTGTTTCTTCTGTTGCTCTCTCTTCTCATCCTTTGGCTGCTGTGGCTGGGCAGATGTCAGTTCTTAGATATCTGAAAGCAGGAAATCAGAGAAGGGAAAGTTGGGGTGAGTAAAAGAGGGTGAGGTGGAAAGCAGAAGGTCTATGGTCACACCATTTACAGCTTGTTCACCATGACAGGTAACATGATGAAGCTGTGCTGGGAGTTGGGAAGGCGCATATGACAAGAACATACCATCATCCTCAATTTTCTCAGTAACACTGAATAATGGGGGGCTGTGTCACCTCTGGCCCTATGATGCTGAATGCTGACTCCTTTGTAGAGCTCAGGGTCTACTCGGTTCTCTTCTATTGTGAATCACTTTGTCCTGCAAGGGAGAGGGGAGATTGTCAATAATTGTGTTGCACTGTGTTTGGTCGATGTGCCTTCCATAGCTGAATATGGGGGACACAGTGGGAGGTGGGTGAGAACATTTAATAATTGGTAGAGGGATGAGTATGAAGTACCAGTATTTTAGCCCTGAGTCCTGAGTGCCAGCAAGTGCTGCTGGGAGAGTGATGGGGATGTGGTGCTTTGAGCTGCTGGAGAAGCTGCTAGAGCCTCTCCTGCTGTTCCTTTTCCTTATTTAGAAATCTGAGAATGGCATTCCGCAATATCCCCTGAAATTCAGTGAGTTTCTCTTTAAAAGGCTTAGACTGTCTTGAAGAATAGAAGACTGAGTACACCATGTATTATTAGTACCTATTGCTCAGTTCCCTGCTGGTCCAGAAGCAGCCAGCAACATGCAGCATGCAGCCAGCAGCCAGCAACATGCAGCATGCAGGATGCTATAATCAGGTGCATGAAGCGGCAGCATCAAATTTGCATGTTTCCATTCTCCAAAGGAAGCGACATGGGTAGGTCATGAATCGGGACACCCCACCAGATTAACAACACAAACCAATTTTTAGCCCTTTATTCTCAGTAAATTCAGGTTTCAAATGGTTTTATGTGAAGAGAATTTTTTAAAAATCCAGTGAGAATATTTGACATGGTTAAGCACATTGTCTGCCCAAACTGCATTTCCCCCGCTATTCAGCACAATGACACAGTCCTTGTTTGGTCCCTTACCTATCTTAGCTAGCTAGTCATAGTCAGCATATTTCCAGCAACATTGAGAAGTTTGAAACCATCACCACCAGGTCCTGTCACAAACCCCCACCTCTGCTTCCATCACTCTCCCTGGCCATTGTCTCAGAATGTTCCCAATTTTGGCATCCCATTCAACTGCAAGCTGAGCTTTGAACGCCACTGGGGTAATTTTAGTCTTCTTACACCGTCCGCAGCTTAAGATGGGATTTTCCACACCCCTCCCCCCCCCCCCCCACCCCGACTTCCTACTCGCATGCTTCCCGGTGGCAGAGGTGATTCACCATTGGCCCGTGATTTCCACGGCCCACGGCATTTTGTGTGGCTCGCCCATCCCGTTGTTGGGGAACCCACCATGGGGGATCACATTCGGAGGGACTGGAATATCCTGCCGGCGGGAAGGACTGGGAAATACTGTTGCCAATCAATAATGATGCTCTTTAGAGTCGCCAGCTATCAAATGATACCACCACAAGGCTATACCGGATATCGATCAAAGGACCACACAACCAGTTAGTCAGTTCAAGTTCAAAGGTGGTTTATTTACACACAAGGATTACTTCGACATGCAACACAAAACACTACAAGTTAAACTACACCTAACAACTACAATAACCTATACTTAACTTTAGGGCAACAGGCTCTATGCAGATGGACAAGGCCTTTGTCCGGATCTTGTGTGGCTGGGTGGAAGAAGTGGCTCTGTTTCTGCTGGGCTCATCCGCCGGGTAGGGATGGTTGGTCTTGAACTTGTCTGTCTGGTCGTTATGCTGCACTTGGGTTGGCATAGGCCGGATCCAAGAAAGACCGAGCACATGGCTGTGTCTCTTCTTATCCCTCTGGAATTTCGCGCTCTTTGGGGCGGTCCTTAACTTGGACCCAATAATTCGACAGGCTTCGATCACTGCCTTCGATTTTGGCCAATAAAGGGGCAGGTGCCTTGATGGCTGAGCGTGTCCTTAGCGGTCATTGACCGTGGCTGTTTGGGCTCCCTGAGTAAAGGGAGTGGTGCCAATTAGTCTGTATCTGTATCGGTTACCTGAGTACAGTTCTTTTGTTCTGGGGAAATGGGCCATTAGAATGCAAACGAGCGGGGGTTTTGATCGCGTCTAGCTATCTGGGTTGCAAATACACACACAAGCTCTGTGTGTGTCTGAGTCCTGGGTTGGCCATAATTCCCATGGTCCTTTGCAGGTGGCCATCCGAGATGGCTACATCACTGCCCATAAACACCAAGACAAAAATGCTAGAAATAAACTTTACTGCTGACTTCCTGCCCTGGGTTGACCCAATTCAATCTTTCAGCAAGAATTATTTAACAGTACAAATTGTGGTCCTATGAAGTGTTTGAAGACCATAATGTCATTTTTATAATCTCCAGAGAGGCATCTGTATCTGTATCGGTTACCTGAGTACAGTTCTTTTGTTCTGGGGAAATGGGCCATTAGAATGCAAACGAGCGGGGGTTTTGATCGCGTGGTAAACTTGTCCACGATGAATAGGCCCAATTATAGTGAGGAGTCAGGTCCAGTGGATGTTAAATGGAGATCAGTGAATATTAATAATTGGTTGATTTAACATTTTTTTTATTTATCGCCATTCTCTTCCCGAAACAACGTTGGAGTGGAGACAACATGTTCTACACAGACCTGTCCCAACACCAACATGCATTGTGGGGCACACAAATGAGGGTCGAGTGAAACTTGGCAGGAGTCCCATCCTCTGGAGCTGCCAGCTAATCGGATTAGCCAGCAGCTCCATCAGCCCGGCGGTGTAAGGAAGATGCCATTGGTCACTGCCGGGACTGCAGAAAGATCAAGGCCCATGGATCTCCGCAGCAGGGAAGTTTTGGGTTGGGAGGTTTTGGGCAGATTAGTGAGAGCAGCAGGATGTGAGGGGTAGCAGGTGGGTTTAAGGAAGGGGACAGGTAGGAAGGAAGGGGGAGGTTCAACATAAGTGAGGATGCAGCATGAGTGGCAAAGAGCAGCCTTCAAAGAGCAACCCACCCCCTTCCTTCACACCCTTTAAACATTTAAGTTAAACAAAAATGTGGGTTTCTCTCTCGCCCTGCTGCCCATGCCAAATGTTTTATGGTGTGGGCAGCATATTGTCCGTGTCAATTAGCTTGATAACAAGCCGAACTGACCCTTAATTATTAATTTAAATATCGTGGGCAGACCATATGCTGATTTCAGCACCTGCCTGCTCCTCTTAATGTGGGGTGAGCTCAGGGATGAGCGTGAAGTTGGCGGAATGGGCATCCATCCTATTTTACCTGCCCCCAGGGGGAACACACTGATCAAGGGCACGAAAAATCCAATGCATTAATTCACTGGATAGGCCAACATTTATTGCCCATTCCTAATTGTCCTTCAAATAATGGTGTTGTGCCACCTTCTTGAACCGCTGCAGTCCATGTGATGCAGGTACATCCACATACGGGGACACGATAGTACGGGGGGTAGCGCTGCTGCCTCACAACTCCAGGGTCCTGGGTTTCAATTCTGGCCTCAGGTGATTGTGTGGAGTTTGCACTTTCTCCCCGTGTCTGCGTGGGTTTCCTCCGGGTGCTCCGGTTTGCTTCCATAGTCCAAAGATGTGCAGGTTAGGTGGATTGGCCACGCTGAATTGCCCCTTAGTGTCCAAAAGGTTAGGTTGGGTTACGGGGATAGGGTGGAAGCCTGGGCTTAAGTAGGGTACTCTTTCCAAGATCCGGTACAGACTCGATGGGCTGAATGGTCTCCTTCTGCACTGTAAATTCTATGATTTTATGATGCTATGTGGAACAGCCTGGGTCCCCCATTGCCAGTGAAAGATTGTGAAGACAACAGCAGACCATGATGATAAGCGACATTTGCTCTGGCTGGCAATTAATGTGCAGACCTGTCTGCATAGAGCGTCAGTTCTCAGCTTGATGCACCAATGGACAGCTAACAGGACCAACCATGCCCCATGAATGAATAAGAAAATGTCCCCTTCTCTTTGCCACCAATAGTAGTTATTTCTTCAGCCACCTAATTGCTACACACTGATATTACTACCCGAGACTACAAAATCTTTCTACTCCTTTAAGACTTCTTTAAGTGTCCACCTCTATGGCCAACCTTTGACTCAGTGTCCAATTCTTTTGTTACATCTTTTGATGCCTTGAAACATTTTTCTATGTCAAAGGGACTGTTGAAGTACATTGTGAACAATGTGCTGTGAAACAAATGATTGTTCAAGATATTGTGTTCCCAGTCTTGATGCACAAAAGGTGGCAAGGGACCAGACAGGTGACATTGGAAAAAGATCACTTCACCCTGGCAATCTACTGGTGGGAAATCCAGTGGCTGCCTAGACTGGGAGGGTGAATAAATTGTCTGCTGATTTATAAAGATGTCTAGACAACAATGTTGCACTTGGAACATATCTTTCTCATCACAAACTAAGAGACATCTGATCAGCAGCAGGTATTGGAAAATGTGTAATGTGCTGCAGCTTCCATTACAAAATGAAAATAGAAAGATGTAGAAAATCTGGATCTGTCTGGGGACTTGAGGTTTTGAATCATTCAAACCTAGCAATTCAAAGAAACATCCTCTTTCAATCTGCATGTTATTTTTCAAATTAGTACAAGTGGCTAAAATTATTTACAGGGAGTGCATTTAGGAACTATCACCTTAAATTCCAATCGGAAATACTGCACAGAAAAAGGTAATTTGGCCCAACAAATCTATGTCAGTGTTTATGTCATTTTCCTCATTGAAATATGCCGTCAAAATCAGTTTTACTCTTCTCCCTGTCGAGCTTGCCCTTGCCCTTAAATGCACTGATACTATTTGCTTCAATCGCTACCAAAGGGACCCCTAGCCTGGTCGGAGAATCGCCGTGGGGGCGGGTGAATCCCGCCCCCACCGGCCGCTGATTCTTCGGCACCGGAGATTCGGCGGGGGCGGGAATCGCGCCATGCGGTCAGCGGCCACTCACAGCGGCGCTCCCCGGTGGTTCTCCGGCCCACAATGGCCCGAAGTCCCACTGGTTCTTTGCCAGCCCCTCCGGCGTAAATTAGACTAGGTCCCTTACCGGCGGGACCTGGCAGCGCGGGCGGGCTCAGGTGTCCTGGGCGATCTGGCCCCAGGGGGTTCAACGCTGACTCTCCCGCGCATGCACGGACCCACGCCGGCCGGCGGAGACCCTTCGGCCCAGGCTGGCGTGGCGCCAAAGGCCTTCCCTGCTGGCTGGCGGGGCGCAAACCACTCCGGCGCCAGCTTAACCCCTGAAGGTGCGGAGGATTCCGCACCTTTGAGGCGGGCTGCGCCGGAGTGGTTTATGCCACTCCGTCCCACCAGGAGCCTCCGCCCCGCTGGGTACAGGAGAATCCCGCCCCATATCTTTACCTCTCTTTGAATAAAGAAGTTTCTTCTGAGTTCCCTATTGTGTTTCTTGGTGACTATCTTATATTGATGGCCTTTCATCACACTGCTGCACAAGAGGAAACGTATTCTCTGTACCCACTCTATCAAAACCCTTCATCATTTGAAAGACCCTAGGTCACTGTTACGATGGCCACGAGGAAATGGGGGATTATCTATAGAGCTTCCCGTGAGCTTCGTGGAATATGAATCCCCCTATTAAGCAGGCAATAACTTGCCAGGAAGAGATGTATGGCAGGAACTTAAAACCTGCTGCTCCAATCCAGACTGGTATCTCCCTAGGTCCCTGGTCAGGATGCACGTGTTGTAAGCCGTGGCAGAAACCTTTTTCATCACTAGAATAAAGAGATTAGTTAATGGAAGATTTGTCTTGGCAAAGTTATTACATTGGCAACGAGGAGGAAAAACAAGTTTTTCTGAGCAGCCTTTGAAGTTGAAAATAAGCGGCTTCTCCGGTCAGAAACAAAATGCCTCACTTCGGTAAGTTTGAACCCTATGACGTTAAGGAGAAGATTGGGCCCAATACACAGAATGCGTTGCTTCTTCTGGTCTAATACCATTGTGGGAGCTGAGAAGCAGAGTAATTCTGCTGACTGCATGCGGGGCCCTGTGTGACAAAAAAACCTGACCTACCCAAATACGACCTACCCTGACTCGAAAACCTTTGACAAGCTTGTCTGTCTAAAGCGAAATTACTATGAATTTAGACACTGATGCCAAAGCCAATTTAATCAGCATCACTAATTTTAAAAATATAAAAATTCAGCCGATTCAAAGAAATCACAAGATATCTCTGAGAGATTACAATGATTCAAACATTAAACATTATGGTGCTTGTAACCTGAGTGTGGTAATGAAGAACACAGTTTATTCTGTCCCATTCTGCATTGTATCCAAGGGCTTCGATTCATTATTAGATGATCAGTCCTGCAAAGAATTTAGGTCAAATGCAGTATAGCATCCACAAAGGATTGGATCAACACTCCAACGATTCTGAGAACATTATTGGCTAATTCAGCGATACATTCACTGATTTTAGTGCACTGCCATTCGCCAAGGAGATACAATTTAAAGAAGATGCATTATCTAAAGCACCGTACAAACTATTAGTGGAGAAATTGCTCAGAACCGGACATGCTACGAGATAGACGCTCCTAGCTACCATTCCGTACCAGCTCGACCCCAGCAGCCTCAGAACCGGACAACGGCCATTGTTCCTCTGACTGAGTGGGCACCCGAAGCTAAGTATAGGCTTTAGTAGTAGTGATAGTTTAGTTGGTAGAGTTTGTGCATGAGTATATTTAACTGTGTGTTCAAATAAATGAGAATTGATTTCAAACTTACAAACTGGTGTCTCGAGTCTTTGATCAGTATTTGGTTTTGAACCTTGTGGCGGTATCGAAAGATACCTTTTTTTTAATTATAAATTTAGATTACCCAATTATTTTTTCCAATTTAAGGGGCAATTTAGCGTGGCCAATCCACCTACTCTGCACATTTTTGTGTTGTGGGGGCGAAACCCACGCAGACACGGGGAGAATGTGCAAACTCCACATGGACAGTGACCCAGAGCCGGGATCGAACCTGGGACCTCAGCGCCGTGAGGCGGTTGTGCTAACCACTAGGCCACCGTGCTGCCCATATCGAAAGATACCTGTCGACTCTTGAGCAAACGTAATTAGGATTAAGGAAAGCGACCATATTAACTGCCATAAACAGAGCCAATTAAAGAGAGAACACAATGAGCAACATTTACTCGCGACTCCGCCGGGAAGCCATTTAGAAGTGGCCTAACCACTCCGAGAGAACCCAAATTTGAATTGAGAATCCAATTAGAAACAGAAAAACCACAAGTGTTTGAACAATACTGATCAAGCCTCCGAGATTCGAAAGTGTGTTAATGCATGCGTACTAACAAGGATATAAGTTAAACTGAGAGATTTTGTTGCGTAAAACTGTCGGGAAAATAGCGTAAGCCGTACCCGTGTTTACATCACCACTTTATCACCCCCGTTCCAAATTCAGTAGAGAACCCAGAGATAGAGAAGATGGCAATGAAGGCAATGGAACACCTTATAAACCCCCAGGAATTCGAGGTTGCAGCGACCAATAGAGTAGGACAGTGTCCCGTATGGGAAGATGAGATCAGAAAATATCTCAAAGGGAAAGGATGACCCCTTTGGAGTGAATTCTGCGCCAATGACAAAACAGGTCCCGGGAGAATAGGACATACTTGGTGGGAGAACCTGTCAGAGATCCACAAGAAGAGCTTAGGGAAAGATCACAAGCTGATGGCAATCGTGTCCTGCTTGGCACAATTGCGAGGCACAGAAGAGGTCATTAGGACACTCCATAGAGAGATTGAGGAGAGAGACAGAAATAGTGAGGTAGATGTGAGCGAAGTTGAGAAGGAGAATAAGGAGTTAAGAAGTTAGCAGCGAGGGACAGAGAGGTCTATGATGCCAAGAGGACACACCAATCTTGTCTTGCGCATTTGAGTAGTTTCCAGACCCAGTATGATAAGGCCTACCAGGACACACAACGTGCGGTCTCGGTAAGACAAGAAACAGAGCAACAGGTAGAGAAATTGCAGAAACAGTGCAATGATTTGAAAGCAGCCCTACTTCCACACTTCCACGACGGACCAAAGGCAGAGATCCGTAGACCACGCAAAGTGCTGGAAGCAAATTGCAGAATTGAAATCTCTGCTTTTTGTTCAAAATAGATTTCAGAGTACATTCGGACCCCAATTAGATCAGGAAAACAGCCCCAGTTGGCAGGAATTGAATGAGATAACCCATAGATAGGTACATGGGACATGTACGCAGGAAAAACCCCAGAAAAGGAGAGCACCCCAACCCCCCACTGAACAGGCAGAACTTACCCCCGTGAACCCTGTAACCACACACCGCAGGGCCACAGCAGAAGGAGACGCATATTTCCTTTATACAACCCCGTTGACCGTAACCCAGTTACGGGACACGTGTGAAGAAATTACACCGTTCCTTCCCACATCAGACCCCCACCAGTTTTTCACTAAAGTTAAACAGCAGGCCGCCACGTACGGCCTGGACGAGCAGGTAAAGTTCACGGTTTTAAACCTCGACCCTTCAGTCGTGGCAGCCCTTCCCGACACACAGGATGTAGGAGGAGGCACACTCCAAGAGGTGCACACAGCGATCCTTGATGCGATCGGCTATAACAGAGGAGACCCGGTAGAAGGCCGAAACAAATGTAGGAAAAAGAAGACAGAGCACCCCACAGCGTTTGCTGGACGCTTGTGGATTCACTTCACCGCAGTTTTTGGAGAGTTAGCCCGCGCCTATTTATCCGCAGATAATATGGCCAAATGGACTCGAATCCCGGTCTCTCATGCAACAGAGGCAGGACAGAGAGCCTGCACAAATTATGACCTCTCAATTAAAAATGGGTATTGAAAAAGTTGTCCCGCACTTGGGAGCAATCAGTCCAAGGCAAAACCGCATCTATCAAACCCGAGGAAGAACAGGCAGACATGCATCCAGTTAAAGCGCACCAGAACTCCTCATAGGTAAATGAGGGCAGGAACAGCCCACCCCGGCCCAAATCCCAAGAGCGTTACAACTGTGGACAGTTAGGACACTTTGCACGAGAGTACAACTCGCCACAAAAGCAGCAACAGACAGGAACCCTAAATAGGAATAGGGCAAAGCCGATTCATAGCGTTAGCGCCCGTTCAGACAATGGAGACATGAACGGCACAGACTGATGGTGTTCGGGTTCCCCAACTTGGGTCTGCGACACCCGTTGGGGCAAGTCCGGTCGACCGGTCGTAGCAGGCAAAGTCCGGGACCCGTAGAATTTCTTTGGGACACAGGGAGGTCCCGCACCACACACAATTCCTCCACGATGTTTCAGAGAGACACGTGGCCCACAACAGGCACTATCACACTCAGCAGCTTTACAAGTCATTTACAACAGGGACACATCACAGCCCCTGTAGCGATACAGATAGGCAACATTACCACCAAGCACCCCGTAGGTTTAGTTGATCTACCCCAGAAAGCTGAACATATCCTCGGGATTGATTTTATGAGCTCCCACAACCTTTCCTTTGATCCAGTCAATAAGTGTGTTTGGAAAATGGCAAAGGCAGCACGAGCCTCCGCCACGCTCACAGTTGGAGAGTATAAGAACAGGATTAGCTCCGCAGGAGACTTCTGGTTCGACCCTCGAGCCATTAGTCCAGACAAACAGATTAGGGCAGTCCTGCAGGAACACAAAGCAGCATTTGCACAGTACAAGCATGACTGTGACAAACTGGCTGGCTCTGTGCATATCACAGGTCCTGACCCCAGATCCCAGAAGCAGTATGGATTTCCCCAGGAAGCAGAGGGAGAAATCCCAAAGGTAATAGAGAGTTTACTTGACCAAGGCATATTGAGGTCAGTAGCCTCCACAAACAGCGCACCCATTTGGCCCGTCAGGAAACCGGATGGATCATGGCGACTGACCATTGATTACCGGGAACTAAACAAAGTAACCCTAGCAGCAGCCCCCACCATAGCCACAAGTCCCGAGACCATGCTCAAACAGGGACTCCAGTCAAAACATTTTTCAGTTTTGGACATTAGCAACGGCTTTTGGTCCATTCCATTGGATAAAGTACGCCAGTACAAATTCGCCTTCACATTCAAAGGACAGCAGTATACATGGACGTGCCTTCCACAAGGCTTCCACAACTCCCCCTCCATTTTCCACCGACAGCTGGCAAATGGATTAGCCAAATTTCCATGCCCCGATTATCTGGTCCAGTATGTGGACGACTTGCTACTACAGACAGACACAAAAGCAGAGGACATTTTGCTTCTCACAGAACTCCTAGGAGTCCTGAAAGAAACTGGTTACAAAGTCAACCCCAAGAAGGCCCAGATTTTTAAAGAACAAGTGATTTACTTGGGTACCGTAATCACTCATGGTAAACGCAAGGTCGAGCAAAAGAGAATTGACTCGATCATCAAATTGCCCCTTCCCCATAATGTCTCACAATGTCCGGTCATTTCTAGGACTGCTTAGCTACTGCCGAAACCATATTGACGGTTTCGCCATTAAAGCAGCGCCCCTATCCGAACGTCTCAAGAAGCAGGCACCTTGGGAATGGCTTCCACAGCATACGGATGCCATGGATGCTTTAAAAAGAGCACTCAGCACAGCCCCCGCACTACAGGTCCCAGATCCACTTTCCCCGTACACTATCGAAGTAGCAAGCACCGACCAAAACCTTTCGGCCGTGCTCCTCCAGGGACGCCATGACCAGTTATGACCCGTGGCATACGCCTCATGCGTTTTAGATCCTGTCGAGCAAGGATTTCCTGCCTGTGAAAGGCACCTGCTCGTAGTTTTTTGGGCAGTACAGTACTTCGCCTACATTACAGGACTCAACCCCATCACCATTCTCACTGAACACATCCCAACACAGCTATTGTTAGACGGCCGACTTAAAGATGGCACAGTCAGCCAAATCCGCGCAGCCCGTTGGACCCTTCTTTTACAGGGACGGGACATTACAGTTAAAAGAACCAAGACCCACACCTTCCTTGCCGATAATTTGCACTACCCAGGCACCCCTCACAAGTGTGAGATCATCACCACACCACACAACACAGGCCCGTTTATACCTAAGACACCTCCCAAGAAAACAGGTAGGACACCCCAGTGACCCCAGCCCACAGACACGCACCCCTGAAGATTTATGTGGATGGCTCCGCCACAGTTTTAAATGGAAAGAGAATCACTGGTTGAGAATTTATGTAGAGGACGCGCAGGGACATGCCCTAGATGAGAAGTCCCTAAAGTTGCCAGGACACTTAGGCTCGCAGGCAGCAGAACTGGCAGCGATCACATATATTGTAGACCACCCCAACTCATTCCCGATACCAGCAGACATCTATTCAGACAGCTTGTATGTCTGCAATAGTTTAACGGAATTCCTACCCCTGGGGGAAACAAGAGGATTTGTTTCCGCAGACAGAAAATCCCAACCCTCAGCCCCACTACTCCAACATATTTTAGAGAAAGCAAAAGACAGGAAATATTAAATTATAAAGGTTCGCAGTCATCACCGTTCTTCCCCCCCCCCCGGTAACGTTAAAGCAGACGCCCTAGTGAAGGCATGTTCCGGGCATGGTTACTTTTGGAATCCCCCCCCCGCCCCCCTCCCAGCACCCCAGTACACGCAGTTCAGGTCTCACAGACCAACATCCAGGATCTAGCCAAGGCCCAGAAGGAAGATGAGAAACTCAGGGAAGTTTTAAAGGGAACCTTCCCAACCCCCTATGATAAGTTTAAAAATGCGCTAACCACACATGACGGTGTGATTTTGAAGGAAGGCATTTATGTAGTTCCCAAGCAGGACAGGAACCTGATCATTTGCCAATTCCATGACAATCATGGACACCAAGGTATTGAACCCACTTTAGCCCACCTCAGACCGCTCTGCTGGTGGCCTAATTTAAAAGCCGATGTAACCCACTATATTGAGAATTGCTTGATCTGTGCCCAGAACAATCCGGACAGATATGCAAAAAAGGCTCAACTTAGCCATACCTGCCCTGTTAATGGCCCTTGGACTAATCTCCAGATAGATTACATAGGATCCCTACCCCCTTGCAGAAATGGATATTAGTATGTGGTGGTGGTCATCGACACCTTCACAAAATGGGTGGAAGCTTTTCCATCATGAACGAATACAGCGAAAACTATGGCAAAAATCGGAACACACCACATCTTAACAAGATGGGGACTCCCCCACAGCAAGAGTCTAATCAAGGCTCCCATTTTACAGGATGCATAATGAAAAACGTCCTCACAATTTTCGGAATAACACAAAAGTTTCATATTGCATACCACCCCCAGTCAAGTGGCATTGTAGAGAGAATGAACAGGACATTAAAAGCCACCCTCAGGAAAATGGTACAGCAGAATGACAGCACCTGGGATTCAGTTCTCCCATTTGCTTTAATGTTTTTACGTAACACGGTATCCACATCCACAGGATACACCCCCACACTCTCATGACCAGACGCCCCATGAAAAGTACAGAGTATTTATTAGGATTGGATTTGGTCAGCCCCGCAGTCACAGCCCTCACACATGAAAAAGCTGTACACCAGCTAATTGAGAACATAAAGGCAGCCCAACTCACAGCAGCTGTGAGACTTGGGACAAGGAGGAAACAGAGCAAGGCTTGTTTCGACAAAACAGTACACGCCACTGAGTTTGCAGTAGGGCAGCAAGTGATTCTTTTCCTATACAACCCCAGTTCATTCCTTTCCCCAAAATTCTATGGACCGTACTCCATTTCGGACAAAGTCAGCCCCTCTGTATACAAGATTACATATCCCAATGGAAAGTCTGCGTGGTTTCACATAAACCAGCTCAAGGCTTATGGCTCACAGAATAACCACACACACCACATCCTGCTCACCGCAGCAGATGATCTCGCCCCGCCCACAAATTACGCATTCCTACCCTCCCCTAGCCAGTCCAGCCCGTCCTCAGACACGACTTCAACTCCACCCCCAGAGGCACGACTCCGCCTCTCCCCGCCCCAACCAGCAGCGACAGTGATAGCGACAGCAATGACGACAGCCACAGCAAACCACGTTATGACTATCCGCCTGTACCAGGCCCCACTCCCAGCGATTCCGAGCATGATTCCAGTGACCCCTTCGAGATCACGTACATGAAAGCCCCTGACCCAGACCTACCGCCCGACGATTACGGTTAAACCCCAATAGCTCCAAACTCGATACACGACTCTGGCACCGAGACAATTCGTTCAGGCTCATCCGGAACAATGAGATGGACCCCAATTCACACGATGCAGCTTTGGCAAAGTTACTCCAGTCAAGAGTATGGCAGCCAGGAGAAGATGATGACATTGAGTCTGACTCCCACCAAACGAATCCCTTTGCGACTCTGTTCGCTACTGAGCAATGAGGTGTCCAGATGATGGTAAAAAGGAACCGATGGAGAGATACGGTGTCCTTTCTGATGGAACCTGCACCATGTTTGTTGTATGTTTGTTCGTTACTGTTATTGTTAAATGTTGTTTTAAATTTGCACGTTTTCACGGCCCCACCCCACCACTCCTTTAACGCCCCCTGGCTGTTAATGGATCAAGTTTGTCCACAGACAACCGTTCAGAGGGACAAGTTTGTTCACAGAAACCTTTCAGAGGTAAAAGTTTGCCCAGACACCAGTTCGTAACTGCTCTTCTGCTTCGAGAGAGAAGAGGCACAACTGCAAACTCCACGATGACCACATTCTTACCCATTCTTGCCGGTTGCCCAGGCAGTGGAGAAACGGTACTGGTCCCCGTCCTGCCTGAGGACCCCCCTCTGGTCAGCTACGCTTGGGTAGAGCACATACGGCACTGATCACTACCCAGGGATTCCATCCATTTCTTACCTGCCGCGGCCAATACGCACCCCATTTTGTCACTTTTCGTTCAAAATTTTTTGTTTGTTTTACGATGACCCTTAGGTTGCTCTCCATATGCTATTTATATTCTCAAACATTGGGATGCTAAATCGCACAGGCTGCGAGACGGCTCGCACTGTGTCAGTATGTTTCTCGGATGTCTTGTCCAGCAATTCGTTTTTTTTTTAAATGAGGGAGTCACAGATGGTGACCAATTATAAAGGGTTATTGGCAATAAAGGACAGACAGACAAACACACGAGATCTTAAGCAAGATAATAACAGGTATTATGCTTGTGTTCACAGGATTCCGGAACCTCAGGAACCACAAGAAGAAAAGAAGAAGAAAGAAAGAAGAAAGATGAAGACGACTTCCATCTTTTTCACCTGGATCTTAGCAGGATCCCTTCAATTGCGCGCGGACGCTAACCCCCTCACCCCTACCCCTACCTGGTGTGATACGTTTAGCACCTGGTATTCACTTTCATACGTAGTAGAAGCCCTCTTTGTACTGGCGATACTTTGCAGTGTCGTACAGACAATTAGAATCAGAAAATGGCGAAGGAGAGCCTACCGCTCTCGCACTCCGGTATACACATTTAGGTCCCCTATTTTCGGACTCCACCAAAACCCCGAACTCCTTGACATGAATTAAAGTGCATCCGTTTTTGTTTGTGTGTGTTTTGTTTGTTTCAATAAAGAAGTGTAAACTCTGTGCTTGACTGCACAGAGTTTTTAATTTTGTATTGCATGCCTGAATGGCATAGCGCCCCGTAGAGTTTTTGATAATGTATGTATTTTAAATGATTTTAGGTAAAAGTGTGTTTCATAGTATAGGGCAGTGTAGCGCCTAGTCATGGGTGCCCCGCTTGGTCAGAGAACGAAGATGACACGGTAATGTGATCCTTCGCGCTTTGCGTTGAGGATCACAAGGATTACAAAATGGACACTTTGCAAAGAATGAAGGGACAAATGGACAATGCTGATAAAGCAAGCAGATGCAAGGTTTGTCTGTTGATTGGAGTTGTAGCTCCCAGACAAAACCGATACTGCAAAGCCATTACCATACTAATGAGCCATCTCCGGGGACAAAAGAGAAACATTTAAGTAAACGATACTAAAGCAGACACCCCGGTGCCAGCGGAGACTAGAACAAAGCAGGCCAACGGCCACCTAGGGCCCGCCCAGCAATCAGGGCAGCCACCCCTTTATTGGAGGAAATCAATGCCAATGATCAGGATATGGTCCAATTAAATGGGACCAAGTTCAAGGACCACCCAAAAGTGCACGAAGCCCCCTTTGGGTATCAGAGGAAGCCCCGAATAGAGAATCGTTCTTCTTGGCCTTGGCTGTCAGCGACGAGAGACCTGCCTAGCAGCTGCACCAGAACAAGTAAGTCCAAAGTCAACGCATGCTACGAGATAGACGCTCCTAGCTACCATTCCGTACCAGCTCGACCCCAGCAGCCTCAGAACCGGACAACGGTCATTGTTCCTCTGACTGAGTGGGCACCCGAAGCTAAGTATAGGCTTTAGTAGTAGTGATAGTTTAGTTGGTAGTTTTGTGCATGAGTATATTTAACTGTGTGTGTAAATAAATGAGCATTGATTTCAAACTTACTAACTGGTGTATCGAGTCTTTGATCAATATTCGGTTTTGAACCTTGTGGCGGTATCGAAAGATACCTGGCGACTCTTGAGCAAACGTAATTAGAATTAAGGAAGGTGACCATATTAACCACCATAAACAGAGCCGATTAAAGAGAGAATACAACGAGCAACAAGTGATACTGCAGGAAATGCAAAACATTCAAGCAAAACAAAAGCAGATGACACTAAGATGAGTGGTAAAGCGAAAAGTGCAGAGGATACTGGAAGTCTGCAGAGGGATTTGGATAGGTTAAGTGAATGGGCTCGGGTCTGGCAGATGGAATACAATGTTGACAAATGTGAGGTTATCCATTTTGGTAGGAATAACAGCAAACGGGATTATTATTTAAACGATAAAATATTAAAGCATGCCGCTGTTCAGAGAGACTTGGGTGTGCTAGTGCATGAGTCACAGAAGGTTGGTTTACAAGTGCAACAGGTGATTAAGAAGGCAAATGGAATTTTGTCCTTCATTGCTAGAGGGATGGAGTTTAAGACTAGGGAGGTTATGTTGCAATTGTATAAGGTGTTAGTGCGGCCACACCTGGAGTATTGTGTTCAGTTTTGGTCTCCTTACTTGAGAAAGGACGTACTGGCGCTGGAGGGTGTGCAGAGGAGATTCACTAGGTTAATCCCAGAGCTGAAGGGGTTGGATTATGAGGAGAGGTTGAGTAGACTGGGACTGTACTCGTCTTTTTTTTTTTTTTTTTCCAATTAAGGGGCAATTTAACATGGCCAATCCACCTACTCTGCACATTTTTGGGTTGTGGGGGCGAAACCCACGCAGACACGGGGAGAATGTGCAAACTCCACACGGACAGTGACCCAGAGCCGGGATCGAACCTGGGACCTCAGCGCCGTGAGGCGGTTGTGCTAACCACTAGGCCACCGTGCTGCCCTCCTGGGACTGTACTCGTTGGAATTTAGAAGGATGAGGGGGGATCTTATAGAAACATTTAAAATTATGAAGGGAATAGATAGGATAGATGCGGGCAGGTTGTTTCCACTGGCGGGTGACAGCAGAACTAGGGGGCATAGCCTCAAAATAAGGGGAAGTAGATTTAGAACTGAGTTTAGGAGGAACTTCTTCACCCAAAGGGTTGTGAATCTATGGAATTCCTTGCCCAGTGAAGCAGTTGAGGCTCCTTCATTACATGTTTTTAAGGTAAAGATAGATAGTTTTTTGAAGAATAAAGGGATTAAGGGTTATGGTGTTCGGGCCGGAAAGTGGAGCTGAGTCCACAAAAGATCAGCCATGATCTCATTGAATGGCGGAGCAGGCTCGAGGGGCCAGATGGCCTACTCCTGCTCCTAGTTCTTATGTTCTTATGTTCTTATGACAGGGTGTCTAGTAGTGATGACATTGTGAAAAAAGAAGATTCAGGCAATTGGTTGAAAAATGTCATTGTACTTGAAGAAGTAGCACCTCGTTCCTACAATGTACAGACAGAGGAAGGGTTGGTTTTAAGAGGAAATCGTTGCCCGCTCTTGAAAATCAGAGAAGACTTTCACACCATGATGGATGATGAATCTTCGTCAAAATCAACATCAGCTGCAGTGTCAGATAGTTCAACAGTTCCTGAGCATGAGGATGTCATGGAGAACATTGAATCGACAAGTTCTGAGCAGCAAGGTCAAATTTTAGGAAGATCAACCAGAGTCAGAAGAATACCTAATCGACTCAATTTGTAGATTTGGACTATTTGTACATACTGTGCTTGATATTTGTTAAACTAGTTTTTAAAAATGTAAAGAAAAAAATGAACACTGTTAGACTCACAGACTAAGACTCACAAGCTAATGATATCACATGTAAATATACTGATGATAATCATAGGATCATAGAATTTACAGTGAAGAAGGAAGCCATTTGGTCCATCGAGTTTGCACTGGCCTTTTGAAAGAGCACTCTACCCAATCCTCTTTGTAACCTCTCCAGTGCCTCTGTTTCCATTGTATAGTATGGGGGGGGGGGGGTGCACAGTAGCACAGTGGTTAGCACAGTTGCTTCACAGCTCCAGAGTCCCAGATTCGATTCCTGGCTTGGGTCACAGTCTGTGCCGAGTTTGCACTTCCTCCCCGTGTCTGCGTGGGTTTCCTCCGGGTGCTCCGGTTTCCCCCCACAGTCCAAAGATGTGCAGGTTAGTTGTGATGTGGAGATGCTGGTGTTGAACTGGGGTGAGCACGGTAAGAAGTCTTACAACACCAGGTTAAAGTCCAACAAATTTGTTTCAAACATTAGCTTTCGGAGCACTGCTCCTTCATCAGGTGAGGAAGGAACAGTGCTCCGCAAGCTAATGTTTGAAACAAACTTGTTGGACTTTAACCTGGTGTTTGTAAGACTTCTTACGAGGTTAGGTGGATTGACCATGCTAAATTGCCCTTAGTGTCCAAAGAAAAAGTTGGCTAGGGTGGGATAACGGGGATAGGGTGGGGGTGTAGGCTTAGGTAGGGTGCTCTTTCCAAGGGCCAGTGCAGACTTGATGGGCCAAATGGCCTCCTTTTGTACCCTAAATTCTATGATTCTATGGTAACTGCGCACAATACTTTAAGGGCAGTCTAGCCAAGGGTCATTGTAGATTTAGTGTAACTTTTTAATTCTATCTGTCTAGAAATAATACCCAGTTTGCTTTTTTATGGCTTCACTAACCTGTGGTGAAATTTTAGTGATTGGTATATTTCCACTGCAAGGTTCCTTTGTTTCTTGATCTCCCAAAGACATACACCTTCGAAGTAATAAGACCCTCCTCATTCTTCCTACGTAAATGCACAAGCTTACTTTTATCAATGTTGAACATCATTTGCTAATTATTTCTCATACTGCAAGCATATTCACGTCCTTCTGTAATTTTTGCTATCTTCCTCAGTATTGACTATCAGCCTATCTCCCCACCCCCACCCCGACTCACCCTTGCTGGGCAAGATCCAGATCTGAATATTTAAATTAGCTTAACAGATACACCCAGCTCCCAGAACCAGAGTGCCAGGATGGCTAGCAGTGCCAGGGGGGGGCCTTGCCACTTGGAGAGTGGTGTAGGGCATTCCTGGGGGCCACCCCAAGGTTGGGGGTTAAGGGGGGATCAAGTGCCAAAGACTTAGGGTAATTTTCTAAGAATTATTGATTAATAGCAAGACCCTTAAAAAATTATAGGCTGGGATTCTCCTACAACCCATTGGGTCAGAGAATCCCCGGGGAAGAGGGGGGGGTGGGGGGGGGGGGGGGGGGGGGTGGGGGGGGGGGGTGGGAATCGCTGCACGTCGCCCCAATGCCGGCTCACCGATTTTCCGGCGCCGATTTTTGGGCACCAGGTGGATTGCCGCCGTGCCAGTCGGGGGCTGTTGAAAGCGGCGCCCCCGACGATTCTCCGGGTCTCGCCGGCCGAGTGCCCCCCGACTTTGGCCGAGTCCCACCGACATGAGTTATGTATGGTCCCACATGCTGGGACCTCGGAGTTCTGTCTGCGGGGGCCATCCAGGTGGGGGGGGGATCCAACCCGGGGGGGGGGGCCTCCATGATGGCCTGGCCCGCGATCGGGACCTACCGATCGGCGGGCAGGCTATTCCCATGGGGCTTATGTTCCACACACCCGTAACGTGATCTCCCCTACCCAGAGGGCGGCCGAACGCCCACCCTGCGCCACATGTTGGCACCAATAGTGGCTGCCATGGCTAGGTGCCCTGCCACTGAGGCCGCCAGCTAGCCACAGACTGCAGCAATGACGGCCTGATGGCCTTAGCCAGGCCAGTCCGATCCCAAGAGGGACACCCCGGGTCCACTGCCCCTGGGTAATATGGCGGAGCCCTACAGAGGCCCGGCGCAGAGACGGGAACCCACGCGCATGCGCAAACTCGCGCCGACCGCAGCGCGCCAGATTTCGGGCGCCGGAGCTGCAGAAACCACTCCAGCGCCATACTAGCCCCCTAGGAAGGGATGGATAGCTGTCAGGTGAGACCCGTTGACACCGGAGTGCCTCGCTCCACTTTTCATGCCGGCGTCAGAACTTGGCTGCAGGATTGGAGAATCCCGCCCATAGTTCCCAGTATTTAAGAAATGTTTTAAAGGCCGGTTTGTGAATGTCACAGCTCACGGTTTATTTGGAACTTCTACAATGAGGGACAACTGCTTCATTCAGGGCCATTAACTAGGTTAGCTCTATTCATTCTGAGAACAGTAGAGATTTTGTTTAAATCTACATCCCCAGGGAGGAAGAGAAGTAGCTGATTTTATTGCCAGATTTACTGGTGTATCATTCAGTGGGAAAGAAGACAGCCAGCATCTGACCAGCTGGGAAGGGCAAAGGGCAAATGGGTAGTCAGTCTGTTTTTTAAACAAGGAACTCCAGGCTTGGGGCTCGTAAAAGGTACAGGGGGCGCGATTCGCCGCACCCCACGCCGGGTGGGAGAATCGTGGGAGGGCCGGGCGAATCACGCAACGCCACGCTGGCACCCCCCGCGATTCTCCCACCCCCCAAAAATGGCGTGTCGCGTTTTTCGACAGGCCGCTCGGAGAATCGCCGCTCGCCGTTTCTCACGGCGACCAGCGATTCTCCGGCCCGGGTGCCGAACCCGACCGGTTCACGCCGGCGCGAACCACACCTGGTCGCTGCCGGCGTGAACAGCGTGCGACAGGTGAGTGTGGGGCCTGTGGGGGGCGGAGGGAGGTTCGAGCACCACGGGCGTACTCAGCAGATGTCTGGCCCGCGATCGTGCCCACCGATCGTCGTGCCGGCATCTGTAAACGACGCACTCTTTTCCCTCCGCCGCCCCGCAAGATCAAGCCGCCATGTCTTGCGGGGCAGCAGAGGGGAAGACGGCAATTGCGCATGCGCGGGTTGGAGCCGGCCAACCTGCGCATGCGCGGCTGACGTCACTTCGGCGGCGCCAGCCGCGTCATTCCCGGCGCACCGCTTTGACGCAAGTGTCAAGACCGGGCGCTCGGGATTCACGCGCCGCCGCTCCTAGCCCCCCGGGGGGGCAGAATAGGGGGCGAGGAGCGGTCTCCGACGCCGGAGTGAAACACTCCGGGTTCACTCCGGCGTCGGCACTCAGTCTCCCGTTGGGAGAATCGCGCCTAAGGTATGTCACTTCATTTTTTCAAAGAACAGAAACAAATCGGATAAGGTTAAATGCAATCTGTCTTGACTGTTCAGGTGAGCAACACATCATTTTAGTGACATCTCACCAACTTAAGAAAAACATTTCAATCTGACTTCAGAGGGGCACCTGCAATATCCCGTCAAATCCCAAGGAGCCGTTACTGTTACAACACTGTACTACCTGGTTATATAATTAGATATTCTTCTTCCTCTTAGGCAGTCTCGAGGAGCTGAAGATGACTTGCATCCACTCCAGTTCAAGGGCCAAGAAATGGTTGATGAGCCCAAAGTGTGATCTGCAGATGCTGTCACATGTGGAGCGGATGGTGCTTGAAGGGTTGGGTAGCTGCGTTGTCTGGGGATTTGTGCACCCCCTCTGATGCCTCGATTTCACCCCTGCATGTTCCTGATGTAATCTCTTGATGTATTTGGTGCCCTCCCAAGCACGACTTCTCCATTTTGGTTGGTCACAAGCCAGGGTCCCCCATGATCTCTTCAGGGCTGCTTTAAGCATATCCCTAAAATATTTCCACTGTCCGCCGAGGAATCTCCTGCTGTGAGAAGCTCCGAGTAGAGCAATCGCTTCAAGTGTCTGGTGTCAGGCATATGAACTACATGTTCCAGTGGAGCTGGGTTTTGAGTAATTAGCACCTTGATGCTGGCCGCGAACCAGCTTGCCATCTAACCAGCCTGCACCAGATGGCAATTTCCGGATCTCACCCAAATATGGCGAGCACATCAAGACCCCCAATTTGCATTAACTTCCATTTGATTCACGAGATTGAAGTCGAATGTAATGGCCTCCCGGGAATGAGCCGGCTCCCCAGTGAGAAATCGTGCGGCGGTCGTTTAGCACTCCTTTTTAAAATCATGAAGCTGCCTCAATGGCTGCTGAAGGGAACTGAGGAGGTGAGAAACCATTTCCATTTCCCATTTCCCAGCAATCAGCTCAAGGGAACTGGAGAAGCTGCCCCAGTACTCGGGATGGTGGGTGACCCTTCGGGGGGTTGGACTTGGTCAGGCGGCTGAAGTGTTTCAGGTTGGGTGTCGCCCCTGGGCTAGGGTGGCAATTGAGGGGCCTTTTGTCTGAGAGGTCTTCAAACCATCTTTAAATATTGGGGATGCCCATAACAGTGGCAACTACAGCTGATGTCAGTCTGTCAGGAAAGAACCCTGTTCTTGGTTATATGCTGAAGGTCACTTTAACTCCATTTAACTGTGAACAGACTCTACCTTCACAGCTGAAGGCTACTGTTAGTAAGGATGTGGCCTTGTTCATTGGGAGAGCACTTCACAGTTGCAGGTTGTGTTTGCTGCTTGCTCCTGCTTGAGGCTGCAGATGCCTCGGGGCTGCTGTTGCTCATTCCTTCCTTTTATGCAGCCAGAAAGAAGGGCAATTGTTTTTAATTTGCCTGGGTCATGGAATACCAGAGAAAAGCAAATTACTGCGGATGCTGGAATCTGAAACGAAAGGGAAAATGCTGGAAAATCTCAGCAAGTCTGGCAGCATCTGTAGGGAGAGAAAAGAGCTAACGTTTCGAGTCCAATGACTCTTTGTCAAAGCTAACAGACAGAGAGAGTGGGAAATATTTATACTGTGGAGTGAGAATGAAAGATGAGTCATAGCCACAGAAACCCAGGGAAACCGGGTGCTAATGGCCACAGAAACCAAGGTGAAAGAGTGCTAATGGCAGTCCCCAGAGAGGACAAAAGGTGTGAAAGGTCAAACAGCAGGGAAACTAACATCAGAGAATAGACTGTAGGTGTGGGGGGAGGGGAAGGGGGAAGCAAAGAGGAAAAAGGTGCAGGAAAGGTGGATAAGATTGGGGGGGGGGGGAATTAAATGTATATTAAGAAAGAAAGAAATGGTAAAAGACAGTTAAAATGAAATGAAAACAATTGGGTCGAGATGGGGCTGATCATCTGAAGTTGTTGAATTCGATGTTCAGGCCGGAAGGCCTAACCGAAAGATGAGATGTTGTTCCTCCAGTTTGCGTTGTGCTTCACTGGAACATTGCAGCAGGCCAAGAACAGACATGTGGGCATGGGAGCAGGATCTTTTGTTAAAATGGCAAGCAACGGGAAGGTCAGGATCCTGAGAGCGAACAGACTGAAGATGCTCAGCAAAGCGATCACCCAGTCTGCATTTGGTCTCTCCGATATAGAGGAGACCACATTGGGAGCAGCGAATGCAATAGACCAAATTGGAAGAGGTGCAAGTGAAACTTGCTTAACCTGGAATGAGTGTTTTGGGCCTGGGATGTTAAGCATGGAAGAGGTAAAGGGGCAGGTGTTACACCTTCTGCGATTGCATGGGAAGGTGCCATGGGTGATGGGAGAGGTGCTGGTTATGGTGGAGGAGTGGACTAGATTGTCTCGGAGGGAACATTCTCTGCAGAATGCTAACAGGGAGTGAATGGAAAATTTGTTTGGTGGTGGTATCACGCTGGAGTTGGCGAAAATGGCGGAGGATTATGCTTTGCATACGGAGGCTGGTGGGATGAAATGTGAGAACGAGGGGGACTCTATCCTTGTTCTGGGAGGGAGTGGAGGGGGCAAGGGTAGTGGCACAGGAGATGGACCACACACTGTTGAGGACCCTGTCCACAACTGTAGGTGGGAAATCACGGTCGAGGAAGAAGGAACACATTTTCGAAGCACCATTTTGGAAAGTGGCATCGTCGGAACAAATGCGACGGAGGCGAAGGAGTTGAGAGAAAGGGATGGAGTCCTTACAGGGTGTAGGGTGTGAAGAACTGTAGTCCAGACAGCTGTGGGAGTCAGTGAGCTTGTAGTGGATATTAGTGGATAGTCTATTGCCGGAAATGGAGACCGACAGATCAAGGAAGGGAAGGGAAGTGTCTGAGATAGAACAGGTGAAAGTGATGGAGGGGTGGAAACTGGAAGCGAAGTTGATGAATTTTTCCAGGTCTGGGCGAGAGTATGAAGCGGCACCAAAATAGTCATCAATGTATCGGTAAAGGAGTTGTGGCAGGGAGTCCGGATAGGCCTGGAACAAGGAATGTTCCACATACCCCATAAAAAGGCAAGCGTAGCTAGGACCCATGCGGGTAGCCATTGCTACACCTTTGATTTGGAGAAAGTGAGATGAGTTAAAGGAGAAGTTGTTGAGAGATAGAACAAGTTCAGCCAGGCGGGGGAGAGTGGTGGTGGATGGGAATTGTCCGGGTCTCTTTTCGAGAAAGAAGCGAAGAGCTCTCAGGCCATCCTGGTGTGGGATGGAGGTGGAGAGGGATTGCACATCCATGGTGAATAGAATGCGGTTAGGGAACACCAGATTCAGGGGACATATAATAATAATAATAATAATCACTTATTGTCACAAATAGGCTTCAATTAAGTTACTGTGAAAAGCCCCTAGTTGCCACATTCCAGCGGCTGTTCGGGGAGGCTGGAATGGGAATTGAACCCATGCTGCTGGTCTTGTTCTGCATTACAAGCCAGCTGTCTTAACCCACTGTGCTAAACCAGACCAACATCCATAAGGCAATCTGGTTTGAAACAAGAAGACTCTGCAGGACCCGGTGCACGACATTGATCCAAATGGGCCACCTGCTAATGCCATTAAACAAATGCTTCATAGAATTGCTGATGCTTTTGCTGCTGGTGTGGTGAGTTCTGCATGTAACTGTCATGTCACTGCACGTTAAACACGTTGGAGGTCAAAGATGTTCAACTGCCCCTTTAGCGCCAGTGGAATATGTGGATGCCAGGATTTGGTTCCGGTGAGATTGGGCCGTTGGGAGGGCGTGCAAAGCCGTGGCTCCTGGACGGTGAATGGCACTGATACGTGGAACAAGTCACACATTGATGGACAGATAGTTTCTGTGACAAAACTCTAGACATGATAACACATTCTCAGGCTTATCCTCAATTTCCATTGAGGAACCTGCGAGGGGTGATATCATGGGCAGGATTCTCCGCCGGCCGGCACCGGAATCATGAAACGCAATTGGGTAGAGAATCGGTAGTGACGGCAAAATCGTGGCGAGCGCCAGGCACATGCCAGAATACCAACCCCCAGTGCCTCGACAGCGGCGTCCATGCATTCTACTCCGCACATACAGTAAACACCGTTGGCATATCATTAGCGGGCCTGACCCGGTATTGTCCGGGGCCTCTGTGATTCTCCGCCTCTGCCGGGGGGATTTCACGATGGCGAGTGTCACTTGCGGTTTGTAAAATTGGGAAACAAGTGCCGTGGCTGATGAGGGAGAGAGGAGGTAGGACATGCTGAGGCGCGACTCTGGGCTACCTGTCCTACCGCTGGCAGAAGGGGTGACCAGGGTATTAGCCATGGGGTTGGGGTGACCCTCCACAGGTCCGGGCGTCCAGGCATGTGCCGCCATTGCCACGGCCTGCCAGGCTGCCATCTTGCTGTGCATCCTGCTGACCGCCCACCATGGCCCCAGGTCGTGCAGAGTGACACCGGCCATATGGGTGCCCCAACCAACACCCCTGCACCCCAACCCCCACTGGTACACCTGGCAGTAGGGACAGTTACCATACCGAAAGGCCCCCACAGTGCCAAGCACCAATGGGGCCATGGGTGTGGCGGACAGGTTGCCAGAGGGAACGGCCGGGTATGGGTTTGGAGATGGGAGGAAGGGTGGGGAAATGCGTGGGCAGGACTGAACTGAAGTCCAGGGCCACAGTGTATCCCAGTGGACCTGGTTGGGCACAGGGTAAACACACCACGTTAACATATCTGACTTTCATTCCCGGCAGACATTGGACTTCGGAATTCAACCAGGAATGGTGGCCTTCATTCTGGCCACCGCAGACCTGGGGGGTGCACTGAGGCTGTATGAACTGGAGCTGCTCGAGGAGGACCCTGCAGCAGCGGGGACTGCCCCAGAAAAACAGGAGGCAGCCGGTGAGGATGGAGAGCCAGCCACCCAACAGGCCGAGGAGGAGGTGGTGCAAGGGAGAGGCCGCATGAGGCCTCATGTGTACCAGCAGCGCCTGTCATTCAAGAACCTGCTGGACTGGGCATGCCATCGAAGACTCCGGATGAGCAGGGGGACAGTGCAACATATCTGCCAGATCATGGTGCACCTGGCATCACGGGGGTATGGGGGAGAACACCCAATCCTGGTGGTCATCCCAGTGACAGTCGCCAGAACTTTTACCCCCCCTCCCATGAACACCTTCCTGCGCAACCCCCACCCCGTGCCACCCCTCCCATCCTTGATTCCTACCTGCCAGACAATAGGGTGCGGGCCCTAGGTTGGCAGAAACTGCGGGTCTGGCCCATGAGATGGAAGATGATGACGACCTGCTCTAGGCTGAGCTTTGTTGTTCCGCATCATTCAACAATGTCTGACTGCTGCCCATAGTAGCACTTTCCAGCTTCCACCTAGGCGATGCCTGTAATGTTGTGAACAGGTGTTTAATGTGAACATATATATCCAGCTTTGTGCCCTAGCTCCTAGTGCTGAACTGTGCACTGCACCCATGCCAACTTAACTTGTGTCTACCTTTCTGGCCTTATTGGCTCCTATGCTATGCCTAGATGGATTCCAGGCGGTACATTGGGAATGGAGGCGGCCTGCTGCATTTCACGCCCTGTGAGCTGGGTCCCCTTTGGCAGCCGTGTTCTGGGGCAATTAGGCCTGGTTGAGCCTGTCCGCTGCTCTGGTATCCCAAGGCATGGTGCTGCCGTGTTCTGCCCGCTGCCCATCGGATGCACCAGGGCAGGAGGGAGGGAGTCCCAGTCACTGTTCCGGCACCTCCCTCCAGGGGTCACCAACACTTCCTCCCACTAAAGATCGGCTGCCATCCTGAAAAAGACCCCTTTATCTCCACTCTCTGCCTTCTGCCAGTCAGTCAATCCTCTATCCATGTGCTGTTATCTGATTTAGCAGCCTCTTGTACGGCACCTTGTCAAAGACCTTCTAGAAATCCAAAGAGATCACAGGCCTGTGTGCTGGAGTACCGTCAAAGGAATCCATTTTCTCGCTCTTTCTCCTACTTTTTCCCAGGACTGATTCCTTTCCTGCATGTCTCCCAATGCCTGTTCCAGCAGCAGTGCAGCTCCCTTTTAGGAGATGCAGGATAGCTTTATATAGTGCAGGCGACCTTTAAGCGAGCTAGGAAGTTACAAGCTTGGATCCCCTGCTAATGTGTGCAGCCGATGAACAGTACAGTTGATGTGGCTGCACACAGAAATCACTCTAATGAGCAGGCAGCACAAAGTTAGGATGCTGCTTGCATTTCAATCAATAGGCGTTGGTTAACTTCACATTGCAATCAGCGTGTCTGTTTTGAGGGCTATCTAATTTAACCCATGATAGTCTCAGTAACCATATCAACTGATCCAACGTTGCAAATAAATTTATCCTTAGAATGGATGTTTACATGCAAGTCCTTTAACTGGATTAGGCGTGCAACGTGTAGCTTTCTTTAAAATGGAAAGCATAACCATAGAAGTCAAAATTAAATCCACCATATGGGGTGGAATCATAACATAGTTTTTCAAAGGGTCATACTCAGACTGAGAGCTGGCATGCAGCCCTCCAACTGCACAGATCTTGAGCCTTTCTGAGACCTGATAGAGGCGGCACCCGACTCCGCAAAGATCGGGCACCATCATTAAAGCATTTTAATGGAATACTCTCCCTCCGCCCTCCACACCCCAAACACCGGACAATCATTGGGAGCTGATTCACTATCAATGACCTCAAAGACGAGAATAGTGGAACAATCGAATCTTTATTGAACAAGATGTTGTGCCTCCTGTAGCTGGAACCAGAATGGCTGCAGCACAGGAGAGCACACACATTTATACTCCACCTACTGGGCGGAGCCAGCAGGCAGGGATTACCCTTGTACCTCTAATATACGGGCAGTGCCATAATACATGTAATATACTACTAGCGGTGACGACCACAGGAGCACAGCTCCCCACCCACCACTGCAGAAGTATCTCCAGCTTTCCCTCCCCTCAGAGACAGCTCCTCCCTGTGCATGCAAGTGCCCCCCCTCACCGCCCACGCTCCCCTCCCCACCCCCCACCATACATAACTGGAAATCCCACCATGGGGCTGCCATCAGGGCCTGCCCCAGCACTGCTTCAGGTTGGTACAGTGCCAACCTGGTAGTGACAATCTGTGCCAGGGAACAGTGCCAGGGCATGGCCCCTCTCCCCCCAGGGACTATACTGACCTCTACGCCCCTGGAAGGAACCCCTCGACTGCCTCACGGCAGGCCAACCCTGCTGTAAATCTGATGTCACGTCAACGGGGTTTCAATCTTCAGTGACGGGAGATCATGTGGCAGGGAGAATGAGTAATTATATTAAAATTTATTCAAATCCATTAAGCCGAGGGTCTCACCCTTTGTGGGCATGAACCTCATGTCACCAGCGAGGGTGGGAAAATCTCTCTCTCTCGAATATGGGCTGGAAATGGACCCCATGATGTCCAATATTGACCTGTACTCAAAACATTAATTGAATGAGATGTTGAAGAGTAAAATCATAAAAGTACTTCATATTCCAAAACATCAAAATCTGCTTGACAATGAGCCTAGTAACTGTGTTCTAAACAAATACGTTTTAAAATAAATAAGCTTTCAAATTGTGATGAATGGTTTGGACCTGCCTCAGTCTCTGATTTTCATTTGTTTCTGACAAAACCTTTAATACCAATGTAATTGGCATCATGGTTCACAAGCTGTAGTGACCTCTTCCTAGGCTATTCAATGAACCACATGCAGCCCTGCAATACAAGATCACCGTAAAAAGAGTGATTGCTGCTTCTATGCAGTACTACAGGAATAACCCTGATGACTTATTTGATTCATTATCCTGTTCATAACGTTTACGTGACATCTTCAGCTTTCCTTCATAACATTCATGACGTTTAGATGACATCTTCCGCTTTTCTTCATGTTAATTGTTTTCTGAAAAATGTGACTATTTCCACTGATTTTGAGTGAAATCATTGTCAACAAAATCATGCCCTTCAAATGAAAACATTAGGGGCAATTTTCACTTTCACCAGTTGGGTAATAAAGTGGTAAATAGATTGTTTGTTCATCAAAGAACTATCACAATTTGCATTTTCATTGTTCTTCAGCCGACAATTTGCTCCACCAACTCACTGCTCATAGAACATAGAACATAGAACGATACAGCGCAGTACAGGCCCTTTGGCCCTCGTTGTTGCACTGACATGGAAAAAAACTAAAGGCCATCTAACCTACACTATGCCCTTATCATCCATATGCTTATCCAATAAACTTTTAAATGCCCACAATGTTGAAATGAAAATCGCTTATTGTCACGAGTAGGCTTCAATGAAGTTACTGTGAAAAGCCCCTAGTCGCCACATTCCGGCGCCTGTCTGGGGAGGCTGGTACGGGAATCGAACCGTGCTGCTGGCCTGCTTGGTCTGCTTTCTAAGCCAGCGATTTAGCCTTGTGAGCTAAACCAGCCCCTGTTGGCGAGTTCACTACTGTTGCAGGTAGGGCATTCCACGGCCTCACCACTCTGCGTAAAAAACCCACCTCTGACCTCTGTCCTATATCTATTACCCCTCAATTTAAGGCTATGTCCCCTCATGCTAGCCACCTCCATCCGCGGGAGAAGGCTCTCGCTGTCCACCCTATCTAACCCTCTGATCATTTTGTATGCCTATATTAAGTCACCTCTTAACCTTCTTCTCTCTAACGAAAACAACCTCAAGTCCATCAGCCTTTCCTCATAAGATTTTCCCTCCATACCAGGCAACATCCTGGTAAATCTCCTCTGCACCCGTTCCAAAGCTTCCACGTCCTTCCTATAATGAGGCGACCAGAACTGTACACAATACTCCAAATGCGGCCGTACTAGAGTTTTGTACAACTGCAACATGACCTCATGGCTCCGGAACTCAATCCCTCTACCAATAAAGGCCAACACACCATAGGCCTTCTTCACAACCCTATCAACCTGGGTGGCAACTTTCAGGGATCTATGTACATGGACACCGAGATCCCTCTGCTCATCCACACTACCAAGAATTTTACCATTAGCCAAATATTCCGCATTCCTGTTATTCTTTCCAAAGTGAATCACCTCACACTTCTCCACATTAAACTCCATTTGCCACCTCTCAGCCCAGCTCTGCAGCTTATCTATGTCCCTCTGTAACCTGCAACATCCTTCCGCACTGTCTACAACTCCACCGACTTTAGTGTCGTCTGCAAATTTACTCACCCATCCTTCTGCGCCCTCCTCTAGGTCATTTATAAAAATGACAAACAGCAACGGCCCCAGAACAGATCCTTGTGGTACGCCACTCGTAACTGAACTCCATTCTGAACATTTCCCATCAACTACCACTCTCTGTCTTCTTTCAACTAGCCAATTTCTGATCCACATCTCTAAATCACCCTCAATCCCCAGCCTCCGTATTTTCTGCAATAGCCGACCGTGGGGAACCTTATCAAACGCTTTACTGAAATCCATATACACCACATCAACTGTTCTACCCTCGTCTACCTGTTCAGTCACCTTCTCAAAGAACTCGATAAGGTTTGTGAGGCATGACCTACCCTTCACAAAACCATGCTGACTATCCCTAATCATATTATTCCTATCTAGATGATTATAAATCGTATCTTTTATAATCCTCTCCAAGACTTTACCCACCACAGACGTTAGGCTCACCGGCCTATAGTTACCGGGGTTATCTCTACTCCCCTTCTTGAACAAAGGGACCACATTTGCTATCCTCCAGTCCTCTGGCACTATTCCTGTAGCCAATGATGACCTAAAAATCAAAGCCAAAGGCTCAACAATCTCTTCCCTGGCTTCCCAGAGAATCCTAGGATAAATCCCATCAGGCCCCGGGGACTTATCTATTTTCACCTTGTCCAGAATTGCCAACACTTCTTCCCTACGCACCTCAATGCCATCTATTCTAATAGCCTGGGTCTCAGCATTCTCCTCCACAATATTATCTTTTTCCTGAGTGAATACTGACGAAAAGTATTCATTTAGTATCTCGCTTATCTCCTCAGCCTCCACACACAACTTCCCACCACTGTCCTTGACTGGCCCTACTCTTACCCTAGTCATTCTTTTATTCCTGACATACCTATAGAAAGCTTTTGGGTTTTCCTTGATCCTACCTGCCAAAGACTTCTCATGTCCCCTCCTTGCTTGTCTTAGCTCTCTCTTTAGATCCTTCCTCGCTTCCTTGTAACTATCAAGCGCCCCAACTGAAACTTCACACCTCATCTTCACATAGGCCTCCTTCTTCCTCTTAACAAGAGATTCCACTTCTTTGGTAAACCACGGTTCCCTCGCTCGACCCCTTCCTCCCTGCCTGACTGGTACGTACTTATCAAGAACATGCAATAGCTGTTCCTTGAACAAGCTTCACATATCCAGTGTGCCCAACCCTTGCAGCCTACTTCTCCAACCTACACCTCCTAAGTCATGTCTAATGGCATCATAATTGCCCTTCCCCCAGCTATAACTCTTGCCCTGCGGGGTATACTTATCCCTTTCCATCACTAACGTAAAGGTTACCGAATTGTGGTCACTGTTTCCAAAGTGCTCACCTACCTCCAGATCTAACACCTGGCCTGGTTCATTACCCAAAACCAAATCCAATGTGGCCTCGCCTCTTGTTGGCCTGTCAACATATTGTGTCAGGAAACCCTCCTGCACACATTGTACAAAGAACGACCCATCTAATGTACTCGAACTCTATCTTTTCCAGTCAATATTTGGAAAGTTAAAGTCTCCCATAACAACTACCCTGTTACTTTCGCTCTTTTCCAGAATCATCTTCGCCATCCTTTCCTCTACATCCCTAGAACTATTAGGTGGCCTATAGAAAACTCCCAACAGGGTGACCTCTCCTTTCCTGTTTCTAACCTCAGCCCATACTACCTCGGAAGAAGAGTCCCCATCTAGCATCCTTTCCGCCACTGTAATACTGTCCTTGACTAGCAGCGCCACACCTCCCCCTCTTTTGCCCCCTTCTCTGAGCTTACTAAAACACCTAAACCCCGGAACCTGCAACAACCATTCCTGTCCCTGCTCTATCCATGTCTCTGAAATGGCCACAAAATCGAAGTCCCAGGTATCAACCCATGCTGCCAGTTCCCCTACCTTATTTCGTATACTCCTGGCATTGAAGTAGACACACTTCAAACCACCTACCTGAACACTGGCACCCTCCTGCGAAGTCAAATCTGTGCTCCTGACCTCTATACTCTCAATCTCCCGTACCCCAAAACTACAATCCAGGTTCCCATGCCCCTGCTGAATTAGTTTAAACCCCCCCAAAGAGCACTAACAAATCTCCCCCCCAGGATATTGGTGCCCCTCAGGTTCAGATGTAGACCATCCTGTCTATAGAGGCCCCACCTTCCCCAGAAAGAGCCCCAGTTATCCAGAAATCTGAATCCCTCCCGCCTGCACCATCCCTGTAGCCACGTGTTTAATTGCTCTCTCTCCCTATTCCTCATCTCACTATCACGTGGCACGGGCAACAACCCAGAGATAACAACTGTTTGTTCTCGCTCTGAGCTTCCATCCTAGCTCCCTAAAGGCCTGCCTGACATCCTTGTCCCCTTTCCTACCTATGTCGTTAATGCCAATGTGGACTACGACTTGGGGCTGCTCCCCCTCCCCCTTAAGGACCCGGAAAACACGATCCGAGACATCACGTACCCTTGCACCTGGGAGGCAACATACCAAACGTGAGTCTCTCTCGCTCCCACAAAATCTCCTATCTGTGCCCCTGACTATTGAGTCCCCAATTACTAATGTTCTACTCCTTTCCCCCCTTCCCTTCTGAGCAACAGGGACAGACTCCTTGCCAGAGGCCCGTACCCCATGGCTTACCCCTGGTAAGTCGTCCCCCCCACAAGTATCCAAACGGTATACTTGTTACTCAGGGGAACGACCGCAGGGGGTCCCTGCACTGACTGCTTCTTCCCAGTCCCTTTTACAGTTACCCATCTATCTCCAGTCTTTGGTGTAACTACTTCCCTGAAGCTCCTATCTATGACCCCCTCTGCCTCACGAATGATCCGAAGTTCATCCAGCTCAAGCTCCAGGTCCCTAACACGGTTTTTGAGGAGCTGGAGTTGGGTGCACTTCCCACAGATGAAATCAGCAGGGACACTGACGGCGTCCCTCACCTCAAACATTCTGCAGGAGGAGCATTGTACTGCCTTCCCTGACATCACCTCTAGATTTAAAAAAAAACAAGAAAAAGAAAAAGAAAGGAATAGCTTACCTGATATTCCCTCAAACCCTGCTGCCACTGAAAGGTAAGCAAATTTAAAGGCACTCACTCACCTTCACGACAGGCCCCTGCTCCCGCTTCCCAACAACCGTGGGGTTTTTTTTGGTTAGAGGAGGAGGTAGGGTGGGAAACACTGACGAAGTGTTTCGGGTTTAACTGTCACTTGACAACAGCCCCTCCACAAACCACCTTCAAATTAGGCTGACTGCATTGCACGTATGCAAATTTCCCCAGAACAGCTGATCAGTAGCTCTGCTCTGCTGCCCTCTGCTGGATCACTGGAGGTGAGCACTTGTATCTTAAGAGAACAGTGGACAACCCATGCAGAATTTCTGTAGAGATATCCTCAGGATCTAGTGCAACAACTCCACTGTTATGGAATTCAGTATTTGTGAAACATTTGTGCAGGATATCTTCTTGCGTGTACCCTTTGTGGCTCAGAGTGCATGAACACTGCCCCGCATGGCATCGAACTGTACACATCAGTTCCTGCATGCAGACCGGACCTTGGCATACTTTGCTGGTCCAAACCATGGAGTAACGTAGGTGTTAAAATTAGTCTGAGGGCCCTTCACTGAAGACAAAACAAAAATCATCCTGAATTCCCTCTTCTAATCACTGTCCAGTGATCAGTGATAGAAACTGGACCCAGTGTAAATGGCTGCTCAAGATAAGACCACAATCAAAAAACCCTAACACCTTCCAACTGGACAATGATATGAAGAATGAACAATTGTGCAAGATATTGGAAGGTTTCTGACGCAAATTGAACTTCTTCACAATCTATCAGGACAGGAGGGGTGGGAGGGGAATTAAACTATTTTGTTTCCTGATGTAATCAACAATAAGAACTCACAGGTCTTGAAGACTAATACTAATGTGTTTAATAGAATCTGGTGAAGCTTTGCATCATAATACATTACAATCAGTATACCAAGTACAATTCTTTTCATATTATAAGAGCCATGTTCAAAGAACTGTGGCACATTTCATAAAAGGGGTAGGGCAGTGTAGAATCCTCCAAAATCGCACACATGAACTAGCAGGTAGAAAACAATAACAAGGTTCATTCGATATACATTAAGTCTCTGCTCCCTGAAGGGTCTCCCTCCTCAATCTGTACCCAGGTCGAGGTTTACATACAAGAGAGGGTGCCCTCATTACCGGGGAAGTCCATATTCCGTGGAAGTTATTGGATTGTCTTTATACTGTGACCTCCATGCGGGTTATAACAGGCAGCAATTTACAATATATGAAGAAACACTACAGGAACAGAAAATAAGAGAGCCAAAAGAATCAATGTTAACCTACCCTCCCTGGTGGCAATGGCTATGGGGTTCCTTAAAATTGATCAATTCACCTTATCACTCCTGTTCTAACTGCAGTCTGTTTTAGATCTGGAGTTGATTTCGGTGACTGAGGCATGCTCAAGAAGCAGCAAATGCAGCAAATCAGGATTATATGGTTTAATTCAGACCCCAATGCAGGAATTCTATTTGTAATCTAACCTTCCTAAAATGTAGGTGTCATAATAGACATCCATGTATATAATGGAGTGCAGGCAGGCAGTGATTGACACACAGGATGACCAGTAAGCACACAGAACACAGCAGCCAATCACCAGACAGGACACGACCACTATAAAGCCAGAGGGCACCAGTTTTCCCGCTCTCTCGGGATCCAGCCTCTAAGACAGTCAGAGTTTGTGAGCAGCAGCCAGTGCAAACACCATGTGGTAGTCAGTTAGTCTGGTCAGGCTAGCCTCAGGTCTCCAGTCAAGTCAGCAGAGTGTCAACCCACAGTTAAGCATGTAATATAGTTAGATGTTCAATAAAATTGTGTTGCATCTCATCAAGTGTTGGAAGCCTGTCTCTCTCTACACTGCATCAAACGCAATCCACATAGACCCAGCTTACCCAACACATCAGTAGGAACATTAATGCTCCAAGACTGAATAACATTGGCTCAGCAATGTTCCCACAGCTATACTGTGCACTGCTTGATTCAATGAGCTGCCAGCTACACTAGCAAATTGTAACGGCATATTTGCAAACAATCAAACTTCCTTATTTTTCATTTCAATTAAAAATGTAGATCAGCCTTAATATGCAAAACTGTAATTTTTCTGCTTTTGTATTAACCTGTCCAACTATGCGTTTACTCCTTTTAGCGAGTGATGTTTCCCCTGTATGAGGTTCAAGCTCCTCATTTAATTATTTACATTATAAAGTAGAGCTAATGATAGTTCAACAATTGAGGCTAAACAGCATTATCTCAACGCACACTTGGTGTGAAACTGTTCCTTGCTGGTGGAGCAAACTGACAGCTGGGTTTACAACCTGCTGCTTCCATTCTCCACTGAAGGTAATGGAAGGAAATGGGGCAGGTTGTAAAGCTAAAAGCTAATTCACAATCACTCATTTCGTAATGCCACTCGTCGAAGTTGACCCCCAAATATGTAAAGACTTCCTAAATAAATTTATTTGGCAATCAGACCTTTCATGCTTATAAAATTTCTGAGGAATTCTTCAGGACACGTTTGAAATATCACAAACGCTGCTATACTCCAGCAATGTACCATTAAATATTTTCTTTTTTCCACACTTGCATTTCCCATTTCCCCGCCACCCACCTCCACCATCTGCTGCTGTGCTCGTGCTGTCACACTTTTCCAAGAAACTCCCACTGTTATGATGTGCTTTCCTCCCAGCTTTTCTCAGATTGGGTTTTCTCTCCTTGCTCTGTGCTGTCATCCAGCTGCTGTTTGCCCCATTCGCCTCTCATTCGTTCTCTCCCACTCTTTTCAAGCCTTCCTCTTCCCGTCTGTCTCAAATTCCTGATAAGCAAAAAGAATCCTTTGAATGAATTAAACAGCCAAACATTCAAGTAAAATAAGTTAACCATCCAATTGGATATTACATTACTGTGTACTATATATATATGTGTGTGTGTATATATGTATGCAAAATTGTGTGGCAACTTAACAGAATTATTATCCATTGCAAGGAAAAAAAATTATATAACTTTGTTACTTAATTTTGGCCACTAGGTGCAACAAAGAAGCTTTCAAAAGCACGACAGATGACATTTTGCCTGAAATTCAGTAGAAGATGGTCAGACAGAATGCACAGACTGGAACTGCAACCGCCAGATATGAAGAACTGGCAAGTCGTTCAGGATTGTGCAGAAGAGCATGACTATGTTTCACTGAGGAATGTTAAGGTGAATACCTGCTAACCTGAACTGATGCACACAAATCCTAGGCACTGGCAATTATATAAGTGATGGTGGCAAGCTAGAAACCTGGCTGGATTACTTTTGTTTGTTAACTGCAATGATGTGTTCTTTTGGACTGAAGCGTTTGACCTTGGGAATAAGGACGTACGAAATAGGTACGGAGGTAGACGATTTGACCCCGCGAGTTGGCTCCACCTTTCAATAAGATCATTACTAATCTGATAGCAGCCTCAGATTTACATGCTGCAGTATGTGGGTAGCTGGCGGCCTCAATGGCCAGAGCACCTGGCCATGGCAGCCACTATGGATCCCAACATGTGGCACAGGGTGGGCATTCGGCCGCCCTCCAGGTAGGGGAGATTGGGTTCCGGGTGTGTGGGATGCGGGTCAATGCCACAGGCCCAGTGCTGCCTACAGACCTGGCTGCCCTGAGGTAGTGCAGTTTTTTACGTCACTGCATGCTGGTCCGGACGGTGTTACCCATGGTGCTCACCACATCGGCCACCCGCGTCCAGGCACGGCAAATGGCGGCGAGTGGCAGTCTCCTTCCCGGGTCGGGAGACAAAGTCACCGACCTCTCCTCCACCGCATCCAGGAACGTCTCCAGCTCGACGTCCATAAATCATGGAGCTGCGCTCCCTGCTGCCACCTTGATTGGCTGGGATGTCTGGAGAGTGGAGTGTGTAAATGCGGCTGCAGCTTGTCAGTCTCCTGAGTGTCAATGGCGAATCCAGTGAATCCAGCACTGTTTCTCATTGGAATCGATTGCGTTCCACGTGACTCCGGTGCGAGCCCCTTAATAGTCGCTGAATCGATCCAGGTGCGGCGCCAATTTTGCTGTTGTGGAACTCCACGAATCCTGTGGCAGCATCAACACCTATGCAAGGTTTGTTCTTAAAAGGTAAATTTGCCAGCATTTTGAAAGTGGAAAAGTACTCTTCTGCATAAAATAGCATTCAGATTCAGATTTCTCTGTCATTTTCCTTCTGTGATTTATTCTTTCAATCGAGTTACAGCTCAGACATTTTGTTACGACACCTGGGCAAGTGCACAGTCATTTCCAGCCTCCAGCCACACTTGCCCTGGAGTCACAACACAAGTGAATTACCCAATAATTCTTATAAAAATATCCAAAGTCTTTGTCCTTGGATGCCCAATAATATCTGTCACCAGGTTTGTAACTTTAAACACAATCACTGTTTATTTATAACAAGAACTATATTGTATTATGTAGCAAATACAGCTGGTTAATTATTAACTAATTCCTAACTCCCCACTTTAACTTGTACACCACCCTCTACACACACAAGACAAACAAACACTGGGGGTGGAAAGGGGTAAAAGAAAATAAGCAGAATGAATATGAGTCTTTCTTTCAGATGATGGTTTTTTTGCACACCTACCTTCACAGCAAGCTTGCAAGTTCTGGTGTTTGTTTTACAGCCTGCAATGTTTTACCTGCAAGTTCAGGAATGCAGCGCTCACAGCAGCTTTCCTGGGGAGGCACCCTTTTTTTTTTCAAACTTTGCTTTCAGTTTGTGGTCTGCATCAAGCCTCTGTGGTTTCAGCAATACAGCACTCACAGTAGGAGTTCTGGAGAGTGATAGCACTCACAGGCTTTCTGGAGAGAGAGAGAACTCACAGCAATCTTTCTTGAAAGAGATTCAGAGGAAAGAGAGTAGCAGGACCTTTCTTTGTGCCACCAGGATCAAACCTGAAACTCCTTGGTCTCTGAAAAGCATTCCACTGGGATATAATCCAATCACCGCATGTTACTAGGCACTGTACGGCCTTTTGGGCCAATTCATTGGCCACTAGCCAATCAATCAAACTGAGCCCCAACCCATCTCTCTCACTGGTGCCGACAAGTGCGTGGCCTCCAGTTCAAACCAGCACAAACTAGCAAAGTAATCTCTCCTGCAACTTCTGGATTCTTATGCTTGAATTAGAGATACAAGCTGCTGGCCTTGAAGAGGCATGTCCATTAATCATCCATAGATCAAAATAAGAATAGCAAAATAAAAGAAAGGGTAAATAAGGGGACAACAGGAAGGACCCTTACCATTTGATCCATTTTTTCGAGCTTAAAAGATGGCTGCATTCTTTTCCAGATATCAAAATATTTAATATATTCAGTTGTTGAAACTTTGCCAATTTTGCTGTGCAATAAAATCCCATGATGAATGCTTGGCTTTGTTTTCCACCCCATATAATATATTCAGGATAAACATGGCGAACATAGGGATATGGAGTGGGTATTGAGGGTATATGGAGAATCAAGGAGGCATGGTGTATGAGGAGGCAAAGGGGTATGAGGAGCAAGGTGTCACTGAGGGGGGTAGGGGTTGAGAGTGGGGATGATATCCCAGTGAATGGAAGTGTGCCTTCTAACCTGGCCATCTTGGTATCTGCCTGCCTCCATTCCTACTTTTACAAGGTCTGGCTCCAGATAGCCTCCAACGCTGAGGGGTAGAATATAGTGGATTGGTACGGCCACTCAGGAGATGGCAACATCGTGTCAGGAAACAATCTGAGTCTCCATTCCTGCTTCAAAATTTGGACTTTTGTGTCCTTCTCACAACTTGCTTTCTAAATATTTTTGTATCATTATCAAATTGTGCTAAAATATACTCAATCCTTTCATTGAAGCCATTAATATAAATTGAAAATATCACAGAATCATAGATTCATAGAATTTACAGTGCAGAAGGAAGCCATTCGGCCCATCAAGTCTGCACCAGCCCTCAGAAAGAGCACCCCACTTCAGCCCACACCTCCAACCTATCCCGTAACCCATCTAACCTTGTCCCGTACCCCACCTAACCTTGTTGGGCATTTAACATGGCCAATCCACCTAACCTGCACATCTTTGGACTGTGGGAGGAAACCGGAGCACCTGGAAGTAACCCACGCAGACACGGGGCGAACGTGCAGAATCCAGACAGTCAGTGACCCAAGCCGGGAATTGAACCTGGGACCCTGGAGCTGTGAAGCAACATGCTAACCACTGTGCTACCCTGCCACCATCATATTTGGCACCCCAACACTAACCCCTGTGGCACTCAACTAGGTATAGTTTGCCAACCTGAAGTAACCCACTTATCCTGATTCTCAGTCAAATCTACTAACCCCCCTCCCACAACCAAATGTACAAGTTCAGAACCACAAGAGAATTACGTTGAGATTTTCTTCCGAATATATCGCCTAAATAATAGTTAATAATTGCCCAGAGTTATCAGTACACCGATTCACTCCACAAAGCCAGTCTGATCTAGCTAACAATTGTGGCAAACATTCCCCCCAATGTCAAGGATACATTCTTTGTCAGATCTTAAGATCAATACCCAGCTATTCTACTTCAGCATGGATAGAGTAGTATTGTGGTTACAGTACAGGGCTAGTAACCCAGAAGCCAGACAAATAATCCAGAGAACATTCATCTAAATCCTAGATTGGCTGGGATGGTGTGTCTGGAGAGTGGAGTGTGTAAATGCGGCTGAGAATCTCAATTCAGTTTCAAGTACCTTAAAATAAAATGCTGGTATCAATGTAAGTGACCAAAAGTCATCGGAATGTTGTAAAACCAATCTATCAGCTGCATGGTTTATGGTCTTTATGGAAGAAAATATGTTGCCTTTGCTCAGAATGGACCATAGAGGCGGAATTTTCCAAACATTTGTCAGAGTGTCAAGTTCTGACTGAAAATCAGCGTGTATCGCTCCAGAAACACAGCCAAGTTTTCAAATCATTTGCTGCCACTTAGTGCACAGATAATCTGGGGTTGTGGTTTGCACAGCCACTCTGGCAGTGTGGAGCCTGATAAAGCTGACAAGGTCGGATCCACAGAGATCGAGGCACCACCTTTTAAAGGCGTTGCGATCTGCATTTTAAATATATTACCCCCCCCCCCCCCCCCAACCAGGACATGATCGTGGGCACTCACCTCCTCACAGCCATTGCACTCCCCCATTTAATATCCATCACCCACTTCACGTCCATCGACCCCCTCTTCACAGCCATCGCCCCCCCACTTCATATCCATTGCAACCTTCACATCTATTGACCCTCTTCACATCCACTGCACCCTCTTCACATCCATCACCTCTCCTTCACAGTCACCGCTCTCCCCCCCTCCCCCTCACAGCCATCACCCCTCTTCACAGGCCTTTCCCTTCACAGGCATCATCCATCCAGTGTTCACAGCAATCCTGTTCATAGCCATCTCCCTCCCCTTCACAGCCGTCTCTCTCCCCACAGCCATCTCTTCCCCTTCACAGCCATCAACCCACCCCCCCCCCCCTTCACAGACATCGCCCAACCCCCCCCAACCAAACATGAGGGGAACCCCCTCCCAAAGGGTCTCCTCAGTGGGCCCACTCCTGGCACTGCCCCCTGGCCATATAGCCTCTGGAGCGGGCAGGGGAGAGGGACGCTTGCACAGGGTGGGACTATCAGGATTGCACTGCCTGGTTGTCCCAGTGCCTGCTATACTTCTGTGGTGTTGGTGCGGGGTTTGATTACTGGTGAAGATTGTTGGGGATGGGGGAGCCCCAAAATCTCCATGATGTGGTCTGGTAGCCCTTAGGCTGCAGCACTGATCAGGATGTTGTTTAAAGATGGTGCCCGATATCTATGGAGCTATTTCCTTGCTCTATGAGGCCATGGGGATGCATGGTGGCACAGTAGTTAGCACTGCTGTCTCACAGATCCAGGCACCCCGGTTCAATTTCGGCCTCGAGTGACTGTGCAGTGTTTTCACTTTCTCCCTGTGTCTGCATGGGTTTCCTCCGGGTGCTCGAGTTTCCTCCCCCAGTCCAAATATATGCAGATTAAGGTGGATTGTCCATGCTAAATTGCCCATTAATGTCCAAAAGGTTAGTTGGAGTTAATGGGTTACAGGGATAGGGTGGAGGTCTGGGCTTAAGTAGGGTGCTCTATCCAAGGGCTGGTGCAGACTCGATGGGCCAAATGATCTCCTTCTGCACTATAAATTCTATGATTCTATGCTCCACCAGAGTAATGATATAAACCAGGGGTGGGCAAACTTTTCCGTGCAAGGGCCACATTCAGAAATTCACAATTTTAAAGGGCCGCATAGTATATTAATTAATAGTCCCGGCTGTAACCAATTAGCGTGCGGCATATACCTCAGCACTTCCCCCGGCGGCATCCTGCCTTTAGCCCTCTTTTTCTCTACTTTTCAAAAATGGCGCTTCACCCGGTTATGATTCTGGGCGCCTCATATAGAACATAGAACAGTACAACACAGAACAGGCCCTTCGGCCCTCGATGTTGTGCCGAGCAATGATCACCCTACTCAAGTCAACATATCCACCCTATACCAGTAACCCAACAGCCCCCCACCCCCAATTAACCTTATTAAAAAAAAAATTTCAAAAAAAATTTTTTTTTTAAATTTTTTTTTAATGACTTGATCTTGGTGGGCCGCATAAAGACCTTTGGCGGGCCGCATGCGGGCCGTAGTTTGCCCACCCCTGATATAAACCATGCTCACTCATTTTTTTCACTCTAAGAGGCTCAATATTTGGTAAAAGAAAATTGGTTTGTGCAACCAGAGATTTGCACGCCAGTTTTCCGTCTAAGCCAGACACTTTGGCCAGGATTCTCCGAGCCTCCGCGCTGCAATTGCGCACGGTGCGGGAGCGGAGAATGGGCGTCAGAACCACAATCGGGTCCAATGCCGCTCCTGCGATTCTCCAGCGACCAGAGAATTGCCGCCAATCGCGTGTGCGCGATCGAGGCGGCGCCGGTCTGGGGCCATTGAAAGAGGCCCCCACAGCGATACTCCGCTGGCAACTGGCTGAGTTCCTGCCGGCGTGGTCTACTCATGGTTCCACCCGGCAGCTACTCGGAGTGGTGGCTGCAGACTCAGTTTGTGGCTACCCTGGTGGGGGGCAGGGGGACCCATCACCGGGGGGGGGGGGGGGCCTACAAGACGGCCAGGCTCGTGATCGGGGGCCACCGATTGGCGGGCGCGGGTGATCTCTGGGGGGCCTATATTGTCGGGGCCGGCCTGCAGTGTGGGTCCACCATGTTGAGCGGGGCCACCGCCACAGGTCGCCACAACACGTATGGGCGGACCCGCGGCCGGAAGTGCAGGGCCCCGTATTGGCAGCTGGAGCTGTGAAGAGCACTCTGTAGCCCTGCTAGCCACCTGCAAAATGAAGAATCAGACTGGACTTGCTCCTGGAATGTCCAGAGTGATTTGCGCCCGTTTTCTCGCGGGCGTGGGGACATAGCCCCATTATCAGAGAATTCCGGCCTATGTCAAATTCTGGGAAGATTCCACCCAGTGTATCCTTAAATGTTATGTGGATAAACATTCATTGTATGACAATGCACACTCTACAAAATGACTAAGTTTGAAAAGGTTATAGATTGATCATATTGGCTACAAAATCTTTAAAATTAAATGGGTGGACAGCGGCATCAGGTGTAGGATTGTTTTAATGCATGTACAAAGAAATGGTTCAGGTTCCTAAGAGGGGGTGTCTTCCAATTATACAGCTTTGCACAGAAAATAGACATATTTTATTTCACTTGAAAATAATTTGGTTGCATATATGTAGCGATCTTAGTGAAGTCTCGCAACACTAAAACTCAGTAGAAATTTGAGTTAAACTTCTCGGATCCAAATAAGAATCTTTTATTGCCTCTACTTGATTACAATTGAGAGAAACTTAAATCTATTCTCAATAAAGTCCCGCTAGCAAAAGGACTTAAAGAGAAGTAACTTATAAATAATTTAACTTTCAAAATAATACAGAAATGGTTTCTTGCTTACAACAAAACAGCTTGCATGAACTTCAACGGTTAGAGTGGAAAAGTGAAAATATGAAAATAGAGATAGCGAATTGTTAGATCAAAGTATAGAGTGATCCCGGAATAAAGATGGCTATGCAGACCGTCATGTTTAAAGAGAATTTTATCAGTCTGAAGCCATTTGTCTACACCTCTACGTCATCCTAATTGGTTTGGGTGAGAATCAAATACATTTAATTCAATGGTTAACTGTCAATCCTCAATGTGTAACATAAGTTCTGTTAAGGGGCTGTTTAGCACAGTGGGCTAAATCGCTGGCTTTGAAAGCAGACCAAGCAGGCCAGCAGCACGGTTCGATTCCCGTAACAGCCTCCCCGAACAGGCGCCGGAATGTGGCGACTATGGGCTTTTCACAGTAACTTCATTAGAACATAGAACAGCACAGAACAGGCCCTTCGGCCCTCGATGTTGTGCCGAGCAACGATCACCCTACTCAAACCCACGTATCCACCCTATACCCGTAACCCAACAACACCCCCCCCCCCCCCCGCCTTAACCTTACTTTTAAGGACACTACGGACAATTTAGCATGGCCAATCCACCTAACCTGCACATCTTTGGACTGTGGGAGGAAACCGGAGCGCCCGGAGGAAACCCACGCACACACGGGGAGGACGTGCAGACTCCGCACAGACAGTGACCCAGCCGGGAACCGAACCTGGGACCCTGGAGCTGTGAAGCATTTATGCTGATCACAATGCTACCATGCTGCCCAGAAATTTAGAACACATTGACGTCTACTCGTGACAATAAGTGATTTTCATTTTCAAGTTCTGAATGTTTCATGTTTGAATATTTGCGTATGCTATGGAATGCGATTTTGTGCTATTATCAAGACTGATTTTTACTGGTTTTCTGCTGACTTTGCTTTATCCATATTCTGGACAATGGTACCTTCATATTGCGTGGTGCTTATTTCGACCTTGATCTTGATTACTGGTACAGTTCAGTTATGTATTTTGTCATGACCCAAGGTTATGAATACTGAAATCCTTATTTTAAAATGGGTATTAAAACAGGGCTTTCATATTTACAGTGAAATGGCCTTTTTACCTATCAGAAAATAGTTGATTACCTTCAATATATAAATACTAATTCTATTTAAATAGATAGAAGAGGTCTGTAAATTGTATAAATAATTGAATATTTAATTGCGTCATGAAACCCGATGATGTTTAATGTGAGGGCATCCCAAAATTCAGGAGGGAAATTTAGAACACAAATTCTTAACTAGTTATTTTTGATATTTGGGGAAAACATGAAAAAAAGAGATGAAACCCGATGAGGAAAAGGATCAGTCTTGTCAGTTATTCAAATAACAAAATGTTTATTGAACTGTCAAACACACAATAAAAGCAACAGTAAAGAACATTTACAATTAAAAATAATGGTTACCCAGAAAGTATACTTGAATTACCCCCCAATCTAAATATATCTACTTTCCTAAACTCAGAGAATACATCTTCCCCAAAACAACATCCCAAAGGTTTTAACACCATGAGCCAAATCCAGCAAAAAAATTACGAATCAAGACCTGTAGCTTTCTGGGCAGCATGGTGGTGCAGTGGGTTAGCATTGCTGATTCATGGCGCCGAGGTCCCAGGTTCGATCCCAGCCCTGGGTCACTGTCCATGTGGAGTTTGCACATTCTCCCCGTGTCTGTGTGGGTCTCACCCTCATAACCCAAAAGACGGGCAGGGTAGGTGGATTGGCCACATTAAATTGACCATTAATTGGAAAAAAAGAATTGTGTACTCTAAAATTTTTTTTAAATAACCTGTAGCTTTCTTTTGAGGAATCTTTCTTCTGGTTTTGCATCGAACTTATGGGGTCTGACACAAACAGAATACGTCTGCTTTCTTGATTCTGTGAGTGAGCTCTGTTTTGCAACTGGGCACAGCTATGATCCAGATCTCTGAACTGCTAGTCTCTACTTTGCTAGTCAAAATATCTGTTTCACCCTGCTAGTAGGCTTATCTGCATCTCGGAAATCCTCAGTGCAGCTAAATCCCAATCAGTTTCTTCTTTATCCAATTCGTTAATTTCATTTTATTCCAACTTCCTTACAATTGTTCACATGATGTGCATTAATTGAGGATTCATAGTGTTCCTAGAAATAGGAACAAAATAAAATTCTGGGTGGAGAGTTGCAAAGTACACGTTTGTAAATGAATGTTTAGAAAAATATGTGAAGATCAGACTTCAGTCCTATCCTTTATTGCCCAGTGTTTTAGAAATCAACACTCTAATCACTGTGATTAAATGTTTCCAACCCCTTTCTAAATACTATTCCTTTGTCTTACTCTTTTAACTTAGACCTGATATATTTGTTAATTTGGAAATAAAATGAACACAGAACTGGAATTCAGTGTTGATACCAATTGGGACCAAATGTTAGTTAATATTACTAGATATTAAAAATGCAGCAAGTTGACGTTGGGAGGATACTGACTGCATCTTGAGCCACGAAGGTTTGTCTGTGCATCATGCATAATACTTCAAAAAGATTTCAGGTAAATTAAATACCTAACATTTCAATGTTAATCATCTGATCTAATCAATGTAAAATCATTTTACATTGAAATATTTGATATTCTTTTCTTTTCAAATACCAAATAAATGTCCAATCAGATTATTTTCACACCTTAAAGGGATTATTTAAAAGTCTTGCTTTGAGCACCTTGCAAATATTAAAGTTATGACATACACCTTCCTTAATTTAATCATAGCATCTAATAATGTATAATTAAGAACTTTTAAGAGAAAAAATGAATTACTAAAAAATCATTAGGCTTTTGCCAAGATTGGCAAACATTGGTTTCAGGACCCTCCAATCAAAAACGCAAAGCTGAAAGCAATCTTTTGACCTATTGTTGTCTGTAATGATAACTTGAATTATATGCCAGTGTGTTCCTTACAATAAAAGATTCAACAAAATATTAAGCAGAATAGCAGAATTGAGGCATTGGTATTTTTTAACATACTGAAATATGAAATCCAGTTATTCTTTAATCGTTTTAAGCAATTTATAATGCAGAATTTTCAGAAGAAACAATAATGATATGTTTTTTAAAAATCATAAAAACATAACTAGAGATGACCGAATCTGCACTTCTCATTATTCAGATAATGTTTCATAATATTTACTGCATAAACCTAGTGAGAATTCACTATGATTCAACTTGTATTCTTATGGACACCCTGCTGTCAACTATAGTTGTACTTTAGATATTGTATTGTCGGATATAAATCACAGAATGTGTAGGACGTGAAGTCACTTCTTTTCAAGCTTGCTTCCCATCCCTAGAAATGTGATTATGGTGTCATTATAAGTTTGCAATGAGCCTCCACACACTATCCACCAAAAGAAAAATATGCAAGTGATGTTCTTCTTTTGATAGCTTCACATTCTACCCTCGGACTATCGTGTGACGTGGTGGAGGGATCCCCCAGCTGATTGTGTGACATGCTGTGAGGCGATGACTCCTTCCATTGCTGTAACAGTGGTTTTACTAGCCACTAGGGTAGCCATTCCGTGTGGTGGAAGCAACTTGTGAGTTTACAAAATCCAAATGCCGAAGTGGGGCTTAACCCTTGCTTCCACCACTCAGGAGTATCCCACTTCGTGTAATACCAGACTTTGGGGTTTGCACTTGCTGGACTGTCTGGAATGGGATTGGGGGCCTCCAGTTTCTATTACAGAGGCAGGAATCTACCACTTAACCAATGCTGCTTTATTCCGAATGAGGATTAAATTTCCAATAAATGCTGATGGATATCTGAAAATATCAGAAATGAGGATGTCTGTAAATGTCAGAAACGCAACAAAACATTTACTTCCCCAAGTAAGAAAATCAGATTTGCATGACTACATTAAAAGATTTTTAATAAATGCTTCATGATATCATTGTTTTTCTTCCTGTTTTTTTAAAAAAGATATTACCATATTTTATTTGCTGTATAACCCTCTTTACCATCTGAAAGACACAGTACTCAGCCAACTCAGTTTGTTGCTAAGCAACTAACTGTACGGTGCATCCTGATTGGATTAGAGGACCATGCATCTAGTGAAAAGCAGAACAATTGGGGCAGATGCTATTGCTGAACTAATCAGTCTGACTCATCTAACGCCAGCATCCTGACATCCATCACAATGAAACATAGAGACAACCTGAATAATTAGATAAACTGGATTCAACATAATATGTTCACTCTCTTCACAATTTTACAGTCTGTTTTCAATGGCATTTCTTATTTTTTCAAGGTTATGTATTGATGCTAAACATATTATTTGAAAGTGACCCATTTATATCCAGGTTAAATTCTGTGGGGAACCAGCTGTGAAGCGTTTGATATAAAGCTGTAAGAAATATGAAAGAGTAAAAAGCTGTGGCAACACAATTAAGAGTGGTTTCTATTAAATTAATATGTCCAGAACTAGGCTATGCATTTACTTCAAATCCTTGCCTGTTCCTATAGAGATGTTAATGCACCCAGACTCAGATTAAGAAATTAAACAAAAATATGACGTGCATGGTTGCACTATTACAGAAGCACAACATGGTCAAAAAAATGCCAGAAATATCTTTAAAAGACAAAAATCCAAATCCATTATGTCATAATAAACCATTTATTTTATTACTTCCATGATTTTCCAGAAAAAATATTGAATATCTTCAAGATATTGTTGATGGTCGTTAATGCTTTGCAATATGGGCCCATAACTTCCTGATTCCCCAACATTCCATTTAGGGGGCACCCCAATGATGCACTGGGGAATCCCTCGACGATCTTCCCATGTAAGTGCTAACTTCCTCTGGGCAATTGCATTGGGCTAGGAATTATCCGACAGAAGCAATTAAAATAGATGCACCCGGCCAAACCCTAGCCCCCCCACCCTGACCAACACTCAGCTCCAACTGATCCAACGCACCCGACCCCTCCGGCCGCAACCCTTCCTGCACCCCAGGTCCAAATCCACCTCACATTGTAACATAGCCCAACGCACCCCACCTCCCAGTGAAACCTAGTCCAACTCACTCCCCACTGGGACAGACATCCGCCCGCCCAGGCTGAAAATCCCCCTTCCGGTCTGAACCACGTACTCCCAGAGTGGCCCCCACCCAGATCCGCAAACACCGTCCTGGACTGACACCCATCCCCCTTTGTTACAACATTCTCTCTCCCAGACTGACCCGTCCTCCAGTCGGAACCCCCCTCTCCCGGACTCACTCCCCACTCTGAACCCCCCTCCTGTACTGATTTCCATTCCCCCCCCCCCCAGCTGGACTGATTCCCCCCCCCCCAAGCTGGACTGACCCCCCCTCCGGTCCGATACCCCACTCCCAGACTGACCACGCCTTCTGCCCTGCGCCCCTCCTTCTCCCCCCCCCCATGCCAGACTAACGTACCCTTCCAGTCCAAACCACCTCCCGTCTCTCGCAAATCCCTGTTTGATGCACGATCATTGCAAGAAAACGAGAGTTGAATACAACTGAAGCTTTATTACACTAAGATGTGTGGCCTCTTACAGCAGCTGGCGAAATGGCTGCTGGTACAGAGAGCACACATATTTATACTCTGTCTACTGGGCGGGGCCAGCAGGCAGGGACTACCCACCGTACCAGTAGTACAGGGTCTTACCACACATCTCCTAATATACACAACAGTGGTGATTACCACATTCACCCCCTGTTAAAATTGAGTCCGGCGGGGGTGGCGGGAAACTATATACAGAGCAAGTTTAATATACAGAGGCAAAAAAAAAAATTTCTAGTCCAGTACAAGCTGCTTTAACAGTCCCGAACCAATTACAGATGTGACGTTGGGAGCGACGCAGTGGTGGCGGCGATTCCGGTGGTGGTCTGATCCTCGGTGACTCCAGGAACGTGCCGAAATCCTCTTCATGCTCGGGGTTGGGCAGGGGAAGGACGGATGGTCCTGAGGGGGTGCTGCTGGGTGCGCGGGGGGAGGAGAGGGTGGCGCCGGGCCGGAGGAGTGTGTGTGTGGAACCTGCTGGTGCTGGATCCCTGAGGGAGACAGTATCCTGGCGGCCGTCGGGTTACGCCACGTAGGTGTACTGGGGGGTAGTGTGGAGTAACTGCACCCTTTCAACCAACGGGTCCGCCTTGTGGAGTCGTACATGCTTACGGAGGAGTACAGGTCCTAGAGCTGCGAGCCAAGTCGGGAACGACACCCCGGATGTGGACTTCCTGAGGAAGGCAAAGAGGCGTTCATGGGGTGTGTCGTTCGTTGCAGTGCATCGGAGTGACCAAATGGAGTGCAGTGCATCGGGAAGGACCTCCTGCCAGCGGGAGGCTGGGAGATTTCTGGACCGTAGGGCCAGCTGGACGGCCTTCCAGACCGTCCTGGTCTCCCGCTCTACCTGCCCGTTTTCTGGGGGTTATAGCTGGTCATCCTGCTGGAGGCGATATCCCTGCTGAGCAGGAACTGACGCAGCTCATCACTCATGAATGAGGATCCCCTGTCACTGTGGATGTAGGTGGGGAAGCCGAACAGAGCAAAGATTATGTTGAGGGCTTTGATGACGGTGGCAGAATTCATGTCGGGGCATGGGATGGCGAAGGGGAATCTGGAGTACTTATCAACCACACTGAGGAAGTACGTGTTACAGTTGATGGAGGGAAGGGGCCCTTTGAAATCCATGCTGAGGCGTTCAAAGGGGCGGGAGGCCTTCACCAGGCGCGCGCGGTCTGGCCGGTAGAAGTGCGGTTTGCACTCCGCACAGACCTGGCAGTCTCTGGTGATTGCCCTGACTTTCTTGACGGAGTAGGGCAGATTTTGGGCCTTTATGAAGTGGTACAACCGTGTGACTCCCGGGTGACAAAGGTTGTCGTGCAGAGTCCGGAGTCGGTCTACTTGTGCGCTGGCACATGTACCTCGGGATAGGGCATCTGGGGGCTCGTTGAGCTTACAGCGATACAAAATCTCGTAGTTGTAGGTGGAGAGCTCGATCCTCCACCTCAAGGTTTTATCGTTCTTGATCTTGCCCCGTTGTGTGTTGTTAAACATAAAGGCTACCAACCGTTAGTCAGTGAGGAGAGTAAATCTCCTGCCGGCCAGGTAATGCCTCCAGTGCCGCATAGCTTCAACGATGGCTTGGGCCTGTTTTTCAACGGCGGAGTGCCGAATTTCAGAGGCATGAAGGGTGCGGGAAAAGAATGCCATGGGCCTGCCTGCCTGATTGAGCATGGCGGTTAGAGCGACGTCTGATGCGTCGCTCTCCACTTGAAAGGGCAACGTCTCGTCGACTGCATGCATCGCGGCCTTGGCGATGTCGGCTCTAATACAGTTGAAGTCCTGTTGAGCCTCGGCCTTCAGGGGAAAAAGGGTGGACTGGATGAGTGGGTGGACCTTGTCCGCATAGTTTGGGACCCACTGGGCGTAGTAAGAAAAGAACCCCAGGCAGCGCTTGAGGGCCTTGGGGCAGTGGGGAAGGGGGAGCTCCATGATGGGATGCAAGCAGTCAGGATCGGGCCCCAGAACTCCATTCTGGACACATAGCCGAGGATGTCTAAGCGGTTCGTGCTAAATACGCACTTCTCCTTGTTATAGGTGAGGTTTAGGAGAGAGGCGGTGTGGAGAAATTTAGCAAGGTTGGCACTGTGGTCCTGCTGGTCGTGGCCGCAGATGGTGACATTATCCGGGTACGGGAAAGTGGCCCGCAGCCCATACCGGTCGACCATTCAGTCCATCTCCCTTTGGAAGACCGAGACCCCGTTGATGGCGCCAACCCTGAGAAAGAGGTAGAGGCGGCCATTTGCTTTGAAGGCAGTGTATGGGCGGTCCGCCTTACGGATGGGGAGCTGGTGTTAGGCGGATTTCAGGTCCACAGTTGAAAAGACCCGGTACTGTGCAATCTGATTGACCATATCGGATATGCGTGGGAGGGGTACGCGTCGAGCTGTGTGTACCGATCGATGGTCTGGCTGTAGACCACGACCATCCTGTGTTTCTCCCCAGTTTTCACCACTACCACTTGGGCTCTCCAGGGGCTGTTGCTGGCCTCGATAATGCCTTCCCAAAGCAGCCGCTGGACTTCAGACCTGGTAAAGGTCCTGTCCTGGGCGCTATACCGTCTGCTCCTGGTGACGATGGATTTGCAATCCGAAGTTAAGTTTGCAAATAGGGAAGGTGGGTCGACCTTTAGGGTCAGGAGGCCGCACACAGTAAGGGGTGACAGGGGCCCGCCGAATTTCAGTGTTAGGCTCTGGAGGTTACACTGGAAGTCTGGAGGCCGAGTAGTAGGGCAGAGATTAGGGAGGACGTAAAGGCGGAAGCCGCTGAATTCTGCGCCTTGGACCGTGAGCGTGGCTATGCAGTACCCCCGGATCACCACGGAGTGGGACCCGGAAGCCAGGGAGATTCTCTGATTGGCGGGGTGTACTGCGAGGGAGCAGCGTCTTACCGTATCTGGATGGATGAAGCTTTTGGTGCTCCCGGAGTCCAGCAGACAAGAGGTCTCGTGCCCATCGACCTTCACGCTTGTCGAGGCGGTGGCTAGATTGTGCCGGCAAGACTGATCAATCATGAATGAGGCGAGTCGCGGCTGGTCATCGCTGGTGTCGAATGATGGGGTGCCGGGGCGCACGGGTCCTAGACCGATGGTGGCGCCCATGTGCCATGGGGGAGACAAGATGGCGGCACCTGATGATCTTGGGGTGGACAAGATGGCGGCGCCTACGGGCTGCACTTGCTGGGGGTTGACAAAGATGGTGGCGTCCATGGGCCGCATGGTGTCCGAGGAGGGGAAGATGGCGGCACCCACTGTCCGTACGTGAGGGGGGCCGGGGCGATAGCGGCGATACGCGGGCCTGGCACACCGCAGCAAAGTGCCCCTTTTTGCCGCAGGCCTTGCAAAGGGCGCTGCGGGCTGAGCAGCATTGGCGGGGGTGTTTCTGTTGCCCGCAGAAGTTACATCGGGGGCCCCCGGGGTTGGCTGGCTGGCGCGTGGCACAGGCATATTGTTGGCTGAGTGGGGTGTCCGGTGGGGTGGCCGATGGTGGAGTACACGATGCGTAGGAGGGGTGGGCTGTAGGCCTGAAGATTGCACGAGGCGACCATTATCGATAGCGCCAGCTTTTTGGTTTCTGCAAGGTCAAGCGTGGCCCCCTCTAAAAGTCACTGGCGTATCAGGTCTGACCCTAGCCCCATAACGAAAGCGTCCCGCATGAGGAGGTTCGAATGTTCCGTGGCCGTGACGGCCTGACAGTCACAGTCTCTGACCAGGGGAATTAAAGCACGCCAGAAATCTTCTACGGACTCACCAGGCAGTTGCCTACGAGTAGAGAGTACGTGTCTGGCGAAGAGCGTGTTCATCCGCTGGGCGTAATTCACTTTCAGTAGCGCCATGGCTTCATCGTAGGTCGGTGCGTCCTGGATAAGAGGAAATATGTTGGAGCTCAGCCGCGAGTAGAGTATCTGTATCTTCTGAGCTTCTGGAATTGGGTCTGGTGCAGACCTGATGTAAGCTTCGAAACAAGCTAGCCAATGTTGAAAGTCCTTTTTGGCGTCGCTTGATTGCGGATCCAGCTGCAGGCGATCCGGCTCGATGTGGAGGTCTATCTTCTGAAAATCTTAGTGTAATAAATTGATGCACAATCAATTACACAAAGACGAGAGTTGAATACAACTGAGGCTTTATTTCTCTAAGATGTGTGGCCTCCTACAGCAGCTGGCGAAATGGCTGCTGTACAGGGAGCACACATATTTATACTCCACCTACTGGGCGGAGCCAGCAGGCAGGGACTACCTCCGTACCTGTAGTACAGTGTCTTACCACACATCTCCTAATATACACAACAGTGGTGATTACCACACTGTTCCAGTCCGACCCAAACCCTCACCATTTTCTGAACCACTTATCTTTTAATTTTCCCTTTAAACACCTCCTTTTTGGCAACTAGTGACGCTAAAAGGGGCATTTCTTACCTCTCTGCATCCCAGTTGCTCCATGTCGATACTGCCAGGGGGGAGCGCTTCGCTATTCCTGCCTCACCCAGCTTGTGTGAGGACGGTTGAGTGAGACAAGGGCTTTGAAATTCCAGCATGGGTAAGTCCGTCGACAGTAGCAATCTGCTAGACATTGTCACTGAGGAAATTACAAACCATTATTGCTGTAGATTGTGTCACAGTTGAAAAGATTGTGCGTGGAACATGTTAGCCTAGCTGAATTTCAGCAAATAAATAGTGTATTCCACACAATATGTCATCACCCTGCAAAAATGTTCCCAAATCCTAGCCAGTTTATATAATGTTTCAAATCTGGCCTACCATACATACACAACTTCTTTCTCCCCACAATTTGAACCATGCTCACAACATACTAAGTTCTAAGCTTCAAACTTCACTGCCACACCAATTCAAATATTGACTGGTTTTTCCTGTTTTAAGATGCATTTTAAAATCCTCCATCTTTGACCAAGGTCACTTGCGCGGCACAGTAACACAGTAGTTAGCACTGTTACTTAACAGCACCAGAGTCCCAGTTTCAATTCCCGACTTGAGATACTGTGCAGAGTCCGCACTTTCCCCCGTGTATGCATGGATTTCCACCGGGTGCTCCGGTTTCCTCCCACAAGTCCCGAGAGATGTGCTTTTCGGCAATTTGGACATTCTGAATTCTCCCTCAGTGTACCCGAACAGGCGCCGGAGTGTGGAGACTAGGGGATTTTCACAATAACTTCAATGTTGTGTTAATGTAAGCCTACTTGTGACAGTAATAAAGATTATTATTATAATTCATTATTGGAACTTGACTTCCGGGCGGCGAGCAAGGAGGTCGCAGGGAGAGGGGCTCCCGCAAGCGGTGGACAACAGGAGGAACAGCCCCCCCCCCGACAGGCCGGACGGCGGAGGAGGAGCGCCGGCGGAGGAGCCGGAGCGGGAGCCGAGGAGCCGGAGCGGAGGAGCCGGGGCGGAGGAGCCGAGGAGCCGGAGCGGAGGAGCCGAGGAGCCGAGGAGCCGGAGCGGAGGAGCCGAGGAGCCGGAGCGGGAGCCGAGGAGCCGGAGCCGAGGAGCCGGAGCCGAGGAGCCGAGGAGCCGGAGCGGGAGCGGAGGAGCCGGAGCGGAGGAGCCGGAGCGGCGACAGGGGGGCCCAACAGCAGCAGGTCCATCCCCTCTCCCTCCCCCCCCCCCCCACGCGGGCCAGGAGCGGTGCGGCGGCGGCCCCTCTTCTCTCCCCCCCCCCACGCGACCCAGGAGCGGTGCGGCGGCGGCGGCCCCTCTTCTCCCCCCCCCCCCCCCCCCCACGCGGGCCAGGAGCGGTGCGGCGGCGGCGGCCCCTCTTCTCTCCCCCCCCCCCCACGCGGGCCAGGAGCGGTGCGGCGGCGGCGGCCCCTCTTCTCTCCCCCCCCCCCCCACGCGGGCCAGGAGCGGTGCGGCGGCCCCTCTTCTCTTCCCCCCCCCCCCCCCAGCCAGCAGCGGGGACCCCCCCCCCCCCCAGCCAGCAGCGGGGACACAACCCCCCCCCCCCCAGCCAGCAGCGGGGACACAACCCCCCCCCCCCCCAGCCAGCAGCGGGGACACAACCCCCCCCCCCCCCCCAGCCAGCAGCGGGGACACAACCCCCCCCCCCCCCCCCAGCCAGCAGCGGGGACACAACCCCCCCCCCCCCCCCAACCAGCAGCGACCACCGGCCCACTCGCCCCTCCCCCCACCCCCCCCCACCAACTGCTGGGACCACCACGTGGCAAAGACAAAGGGACTCTCTCTCCTGGTTGAGTGGGGAAAAAAGAAAAAAGAGACTTGTATTTCTGTTCTTCCCAAAAGAAAACTGGTAAAGAGAAAAGGGGTAGGGGAAATAAATTTAAAAAAAAAAAAAATATATATATATATATATATATATATACATATATAGATATATAATAATAAATAAAATAAAAATAGGGTGCGGAAAAGGGGGAAAAAGAAGAACAAGGAGAGAAGAAAAGATGAAGGGGAAGGGGGAGAAAAAAGTGCCAGAAAGGAGCCAAGAGAAAGGGGGCACCGGAAGTAGACTGGGCAAAGGGAAAGCCAGCTCGGGCGAACGAGTCAACACGCGAAGCGGCGGGAAGGATGCTTCGCCGCATCCAGAAGAGCTGGACGGGCGGGCAACCTCTCCCCTGGGGTTAGAGGGGGGCGTGAATTGGAAGGAAGCCTTTGCCGAGGTGGTGAGGGAGCAGCTGCAGGCATTCAAGGCAGAGTTAAAAGCAGACGCAGAGGCCGCAGCACAGGCAGCAGTGACCAGGGCCATGTCAGGGGTGCAGCAGGTTCTGACCAGATTGGAGAAGAAAGTGGATGCCCAAGGGAAGATACTGGAAGCCCAAGGGAAGATACTGGAAGCCCAGGGGGCAACCATTAAAGAGCTGGAGAAGGCAGCGACTGACGCGAGCGACCGGGTCATATCCCTGGAGAGGGGAATGGTGAAACTGAGTGCAACACAGGGGAGCCTGAAGGGCAGGGTAGACGACCAGGAGATCAGCTCGAGAAGGCAAAATATCAAGATAGTGGGCCTGCCAGAGGGGATAGAGGGTAGAAATCCCACAACATTCGTGGCTGCGATGCTGGGCTCCTTAGTGGGGCGGGAAACTTTTCCCACCCCACCGGAAATGGACAGAGCTCATCGGTCACTGCGCCCGAAGCCCAAGGAAGGGGAAAAACCGAGAGCAGTTATAGCCAGACTGCACCGGTACCGGGATAGGGAGACAATCCTGCGCTGGGCCAAGGAGAATAGAGCCTGCAATTGGGACGGGCACGCCATCCGAATCTACGAGGATTTTGGAGCGGACATAGCTAAGAGACGGGCGGAGTTCAACAGAGCGAAAGCAGCTCTCTATAAGAACAAAGTACGTTTTGGTATGCTGTACCCAGCAAAACTCTGGGTCACATACCAACACAAGGAATATTTCTTTACAGCCCCTGCCGAGGCGAATAGATTCGTCGAGGAGCACGGGCTGGAAAAACGCCATGGGAAGTAGGGACGAGGGGCCCATGGCAAGGAGACACGTCATGCCGACGGGGGGGTGGGGAGGGGGCGAGGCAGAGCCAGCCCCCTCCCCCCTGGCAGAAACACCCAGAACGGAAAACAACCCAATGCCCTAGGGCCCGCTCCAGGTGGGAGGCCAGGCCCCGGCACGAGGGAACGGGAGTACTGGAGAGGGGAGAGGGGAAGCGGGACAGCAACCTCCGAGAGGGGAGCCACCGTGCTAGCAGGAAAGCTAGCGAAGGGGGCGCGCAACAGAGCAGGGCCGCAGCGCACCCCCAACAGGGGGGAAGGCGCCAGGCAGGGGAGGGGGGGGATCACCCATCAAAGGTGGGAGAGCAAATGGGGACAGGAATGGGGGAGAGAGGGGCAATGGAGGGGTACACAGGGGTATCCCCGAAAGGGATGGAGCGGGGGGGGGGGGGGGCACCCGGGGGGCGAGAGACCAGGGAGGGGAAACGCAGGGACGAAGGGACAAAAGAGGCCAGTAAGGGAATAGGGCCACAAAGTGCCACAGACAAGGGCTCGAAACAGGGAACTGCTGCAAGCACCCACCCAGTACGGTCTGTGGGTGAAGGGGCCCCCCGGAGTGCAGGGGACTACCCGCGTGGCGGACACAAAGTGGACGGCCATGGCGGGTGTCCCCGGGACAAGGGGGAACCCCGGAGCGCAGGGACCCGACCGCATGGGGAGAGCAGTGATAGTGGACATCCTGGACGGCCCCCTAACATAGGGAAACCCCAGAGGGCAGGGGCGCGTCCACCGGACAAATATGGTTAACCCCACAGGAGCAAGGGGGCAGAAGCCCCCCACCAGAATAGTCACCTGGAACGTAAGGGGACTTAACGGCCCAGTGAAGAGATCTAGAGTCCTCACCCACCTTAGAAACATGAGGGCCGACATAGTCTTCCTCCAAGAGACGCACTTGAGGGAGCAGGACCAACTGCGGGTAAAAAAGGGCTGGGTGGACAAACCTATCATTCCTGTTATGGGGCAAGGGCCAGGGGGGTGGCGATCCTGATTGGCAAGAGGACAATGTTTAGGGCGACAAAGACGGCTACGGACCCAGGGGGACGGTATGTCATGGTCAGCGGGGCCCTGGATGGGGCGCCGGTAGTTCTAGTTAACGTGTACGCGCCCAACTGGGACGACACGAGCTTCATCCAAAAGACCATGGCAGAAATCCCGGACATAGCGACGCACCGACTAATCATGGGGGGGGACTTCAACTGTGTACAGGACCCAACGACGGACAGATCAAACCCCAGAACGGGGAAAACCTCAAACATGGCAAGGGAACTCAGCCACTATATGGAGCAGATGGGAGCAGTAGACCCCTGGAGATTCGCCCACCCGGGGAGAAAGAATTCTCTTTCTTCTCCCCAGTACACAACGTGTACACCAGAATTGACTTCTTTGTGGTGGGGAAAACGGTGCTTCCAGAGATAGACAAGGTGGAATACTCCGCAATTGTGATATCAGACCACGCTCCACACTACATGGATGTGCGGCTAGAGACGGGAAGGGCCCAGCGCCCCAAATGGAGGTTGGACGGTGCCTTACTAGCTGACAAGGCCTTCAGCGAAAGGATAGCGCAGGCCATAGCGGAGTACACTGAGATCAACCAAAACGGGGAGGTCTCACCCTCCACGTTCTGGGAAGCGCTTAAGGCCGTACTAAGAGGGGAAATCATAGCCTACAAAGCGCAAAGAGATAGGGAGGAAAGGGTGGCTAGGCAGAAGCTGGTCGACTCCATACTGGAGGTAGACCATAAATACTCCGAGGCCCCGACTGTAGAACTCCTGGCGGAGAGAAAAGAATTACAAAGGAACTTTGACCTGCTCTCCACCAGGAAAGCAGTACACCAACTCCGCCAGGCACGCGGGGCCCTATACGAACACGGAGACAAAGCCAGCCGCCTGTTGGCCCACCAGCTGAGAAAGCAGGCAGCCAGCAGAGAAATTGCGCAAATCAGAGATACCAGAGGCACGTTGGAAACAGAACCAGAGAAGATTAACAAAACCTTCAAGGCCTTCTACCAAGAGCTGTACACCTCAGAGCCCCCAACGGGGAAGGCTGGGATGAACCGGTTTCTTGACGGACTGAACATACCAGTTGTGGGAGAGGGCAGAAAACGGGATCTGGAAGCACCACTAGCACTGGGAGAGATCATGGAGAGCATTAGCTCCATGCAGGCGGGGAAGGCGCCGGGACCGGACGGATTCCCGGCGGACTTCTACAAAAAATTTGCGACAGCGCTGGCCCCGCACATGCGGGAGATGTTCACAGACTCGCTAGCTAGGGGCACGTTGCCACCCACGTTAGCACAGGCCTCAATCTCGCTGATACCTAAGAAAGATAAAGACCCAACGGAATGTGGGTCATACAGACCCATATCTCTGCTGAATGCAGACGCCAAAATACTGGCCAAAATCCTAGCCAAAAGGCTAGAAGACTGTGTACCTGAGGTGGTCACAGAGGACCAGACGGGCTTTGTCAAAGGTAGACAGCTGACCGCGAACATCAGGCGCCTGCTGAACGTGATAATGACCCCCTCCGGGGAGAGAACACAAGAGGTGATCGTCTCCCTGGACGCAGAAAAGGCCTTCGACAGAGTCGAATGGATATACCTCATAGAGGTACTGGAGCGGTTCGGGCTTGGAACAGGGTTCACAGCTTGGGTAAAGCTCCTGTACAACGCTCCCATGGCGAGTGTACAGACCAACAATACCAACTCCCAATACTTCCAGCTGCACAGGGGCACCAGACAAGGATGCCCACTGTCCCCGCTGCTGTTCGCACTAGCAATCGAACCGCTAGCAATCGCGCTCAGGGCAGCAAAAAATTGGAGGGGGATCCGAAGGGGAGGTAGAGAGCACAGAGTCTCACTCTATGCGGATGATCTGCTCCTCTATATCTCGGACCCACAAAGCAGCATGGACGGAATCATCGCGCTCCTGAAAGAGTTTGGAGCCTTCTCGGGCTACAAACTCAACATGAGCAAAAGTGAGATCTTCCCATTACACCCGCAAGGGGGGGGGGGGGGGCAGCACTAAAGGGGCTGCCGTTCAAACAAGCCCGACATAAATTCCGCTACCTGGGGATCCAAATAGCCTATGACTGGAAAGGGATCCACAAATGGAACCTCACCAGCCTGACGGAGGAAGTTAAAAGGACCTGCAAAGATGGAACACACTCCCGCTCTCCCTCGCGGGGAGAGTTCAGACGATCAAAATGAACGTACTGCCCAGGTTCCTCTTCCTGTTTAGATCCATTCCGATCTACATCCCCAAGGCCTTTTCAAAGCGCTGGACAAACTCATCATGGCGTTCGTATGGGGGGGTAAAAATGCTAGGATCCCAAAGAAGGTCTTACAAAAAACAAAAACCAGGGGAGGGTTAGCCCTCCCGAATCTACAATTCTACCACTGGGCAGCAACAGCCGAGCGAGTAAGGGGATGGATCCAGGAGCCAGAAGCTGAGTGGGTGCGTGCGGAGGAGGCCTCCTGCATGGGAACCTCCCTCCGGGCCCTCGCCACGGCAGCACTCCCATCCCCACCCAAAAAACACTCCAGCAGCCCAGTGGTGACAGCCACCCTCCAATCCTGGAACCAACTGCGGCAGCAACTTGGCCTGACCAAAATGTCGAACAGGGCTCCCATCTGCAACAACCATAGGTTCAAACCAGCACTGACCGACGCCACCTTCAAAAGGTGGAGGCAGGACGGGGGGACACTGACAGTCAGGGACCTATACACGGACGACAGGATCGCAACACTGGACGAACTGACAGAGAAATTTCAGCTAGCTGGGGGGAACGAGCTACGGTACCTGCAGCTCAAAAACTTCCTACGAAAGGAGACAAGGACGTACCCACAACCGCCACGACAGACACTACTGGAAGACCTACTGGACGCAAGTATCCTAGAGAAAGGGAACTGTAGTGACATGTATGACCGACTGGTAGATAGGGACGACACCGTACTGGACGCAACAAGGAGGAAATGGGAGGACGACCTGGGGATGGAGATCGGGTGGGGACTCTGGAGCGAAGCACTGCATAGGGTCAACTCCACCTCCACGTGCGCAAGGCTCAGCCTGACGCAACTAAAAGTGGTACATAGAGCCCACTTAACAAGAACCCGTATGAGTAGGTTCTTCCCGGAGGTGGAAGACAGATGTGAACGGTGCCAAAGAGGCCCGGCCAACCACGCCCACATGTTCTGGTCCTGCCCCAGACTCGTGGAGTACTGGACAGCCTTCTTCGAGGGTAATGTCCAAAGTGGTGGGAGTGAGGGTGGAGCCATGCCCGATAGTGGCGGTCTTCGGGGTTTCAGAACAGCCAGATCTATTCCTGGGGAGGAGGGCGGATGCCCTTGCCTTTGCCTCCCTGATCGCCCGCCGTAGAATCCTGTTTGGCTGGCGGTCAGCAGCACCGCCCAGAGCTGCGGACTGGCTGTCCGACCTCTCGGAATCTCTCCAAATGGAGAAAATCAAATTTGCCATCCGAGGGTCGGACGACGGCTTCCACAGAACGTGGGAGCCATTCATGCAACTGTTCCGGGACCTATTTGTGGCCAATGTACAAGAGGAAGAATAGTCGGGGGAAGGTAGCGGGAGGGGGGGGGGGGGGCTACAGGTTCGTTACGGGGGTTCGATGGCTAGCTAAGGCCCAAAACCAAGCTAATAAACATGTTGAGGGGGGGGGGGGGGGGGGGGGGGCAGTTACTACTACGAAGATGCTTACCTGTAAATATGTATGTTAATTTTTGCGTGTTTGTTTTTGTTTGTTTTTTTTTTCTCTCTCCTAACAATTTGTAATTTGTTCAATATAAAATACGAAAACTGAATAAAAACATTTATAAAAAAAAAAATTATAATTCATTATTTTTGACAACGGGCATAAAGATGACTCTCGTCCAACATGTTCTCGATTACAATTCCACAGCACGCTGCCACATGAAATTTCAAAAAGTATTTTAATATGAGCCAGAACTGCATCAGTTGTGTCCAAGCATAAATGACTCAACAATTGTGGCTTTGTGCAGGCGAGGACCACATTCTCATTTTTTTGCAAATCAAACCAGAAATTTGGGCTTAGCCAAATTTTTACTTTATAGTAAAATGCATTCATATGAAATATGTAAATATATATAGGGCAGAAATTTCCAGCTCTCCGCGCGCTGTGTTTTCTGGTGGCGGAGGTTGCTCACCATGAGCTGCTGATGGGATCCTCTGGTCTTGCCGACATCTACGCCGTTTTGCGTGGTTTGCTCATCTTGCAATGGGACACCCGCCATGGGAAGTTCAGCTTTGGCGGGAGCAGAGGATCCCGCCAGGGGAAGGGCCAGAAAATGCCACCCATAATTCTACACCAGCAGTGATGAACAGAGCACGGGGAGACATAGTTCCATGTCGTGTCTCGTGTAGCTACTACCTTGTAAATTGTCAGCATAATGTTCAGTCAAAGACTTTGCTAACAATATCACCTGCAGCCGTATCTGTAAGTGCAGGATCATAACTATCATACGCCAGACCAAAGACAACAATAACAGATGGTAGCAATGGTTAAACACAACAAAAGGAGCAATAAGTGACTGGAAGAAGCAACAAGGGGACCGACAGCAGTAAAAGGAAAGCAGGGAAAAATCTTCAACTGTACTTCAGAAGAAGCAACTGTAAAAGGAAGAGATGGAAAGTGCCCTACCTCTACCAGAGCGCTTTGACTATGTGAAAGGCCCAGATCAAGCCAAGAAATGGCAGAACCGGCTTTGCGGGTTTACCAGATACAGAGCGTCATCGGAACCAGCAAAAAGGAAAAGCAAAGCACAGGTCAGTACCTTGCTATGCACCATCGGTTGTAGTGCAGGTGGCATTATGATCAGACAGGGCATAAATGAAGACACAGAATCAGGTGACAAAGTTATAACAGCTTTAGATACTTCAGAAAAATATCATAATAGAGTGAGTTTTATAGCTGCACCCAAAGACAGGGAAAGAACATAGATTTCTTTATGAATGAGCCATATCGATTACCAGAAATATGAGTATGCAGCCCTGAAGGATGAATTAATTAAAGATTGCATCATTGTGTGAGTCTTAGAATAGACCTGCTCCAAATTTTGTAATTGCAGGGACACATGACTCTATCAAAAGCGGTACAGATAGCAAAGCAGGCACAAAAGTGAAAGCAGAACAAAAAAAGTTTTATTTGAGGCAAAAATAAAATCTCCTAAACAAAACAAGCTGACACAGTCTAGTTTAAAGCACAAAAAAGTGCAACACTCCCAACCCCATCTCGAGAAAATGACAAGTGGGTATGGGAGCCTCCATTATTCAGGAAAAGGCTGCATCGGTGCAAAGAATGCCTCACCAAAAATGCAGAGTGCCATTCCTGCAGGAAGAGAGACCATTTTAAATCAAGCTGCTCACAGCCAACTGCTTTTAACTAAACAAATAAAGGGGGAACAAAAACAAGATCATGTTCCATCCAGGAAACTGAAACGGAAAAAGAATCAAAAGTACGATTCTTCGGAGGAGTCACAGGATCAAGTGGAAATTGTTGGAAAGTTGATGTTATTGTCAACGGACATAAAACAAACGTCAAGTTAAACACTGGAGGAAGAGGTTCAATTCTGTCAGACACAGAGAAGGTTGAGATACTCCAGTCATCAACCATAAGACTCCATGGTCCAGGAAGTATTCAGCTCAAAGGCAAGTTGACTGCAGAACTCCAACATATAAAAATCACAGAAACCGAGGCCGGGATTCTCCGACCCGGCGCCGGTTTTGTAGAAATACCCGGGGGGAGAGGGGGAGGGATAATCAGGCACCGATGCTGGCATCCCCATTCTCCTGTGCCCATTCTCATGCGAACGCAGGATTCCCACCATTCCCGGTGTGCTGGTCAGGAGCTGTTGATAGCGCCCCCCCCCCCCCCCCCCCCCCCAAATCCGGAGATTCTTCAGGCCCCGATGGGCCGAGTGGCCGACGAGTTTGGCCGAGTCCTGGCGGCACGGGTCCTGGCGGCGGGACTTGGAAGATGAGTGTGCGGGGGCCATCCTGGAGGGGGGATGGGGGGATACGGCCCAGGGGGTGGCCCCCACGGTGGCCTGGCCCACGATTGGGGCCTACCGATCGGCGGGCAGGCTGGTTCCGTGGGGGCCTTTTTTACTCCACGCCGGGTCCCTGTAGGGCTCCGCCATATTGCCCAGGGGCCTGTGTGGAAATACGCCGGCTGTAGCGCGCATGCGGAACCCGCGGGGGCCATTCCATGCCAGCTGGAGCTGTGGGGATCACTCCGCGCCAATCTAGCCCCCTTGGAAGGGGAGCATTCCCCATTATCGGGGACCGTTGACGCCGGAGTGGTTGGTGCCACGTTTCACGCTGGCGTGGGGACATAACTCCATTATTAGAGAATCCCGCCCCTAGTGTGTGATTCGCAACCAAGATTACTCACTGTTACGCTGGAAAGCTTAAAGTCTCTTTAAATGAGATGAATTGGAAGACCGAGAGGTTTTTCCATGCATGGAACGGTCTGTCTGTACTGTACCCAGAACTTCGGTACACGTGGCAATAAACCCAAATCAAAATCCAAACCAGACAGAAGATTTCCCTGGAACAGCAGGTGAACAGCACACAAATATGTGTACAAGGCAAGTAGATCAACAGCAGATTCATTGCCCCGCAGTTCTGTTGGGAAGCCTGAATAAAGGGCAATAATCTTGTTGAGGAGGTAGAATCGCACAGCTCACTCATAACACAATTCTTACCAGCAAACCGTATGGAAGCTGAACAAAGTACGGCAGCAGAGAAAGCAGACGAGGAACGTGTTAAAATCCAAGAATACTGCACAGATTGATGGCCAGAATATGTTCCTGATAATATCATCCTAAACAATACTTCAGGCAAACACAGAATCTCAATTTTGGGGAAGAATTATTAATCTATGACGAGAGGTTGGTCATTGCAAGAATGCCCAAGCTTGAAATCCTTTAGTGAATACACCAGGACCACCTAGGCATTACAAAGTCTCATGCTCGGGCACAAAATTCAGTTTGATGGGCCAGAATTTCCAAATCACTAGAAGGCATGATTTTGAGCTGCATCACCTATGCAATGCACCATCAAGAGCAGAAGGAAGCTTTAAGGTATCATAGTTCGCATCAAGATCCTGGGAATGTCTTGGAATGGATCTATTGAGCTCAAGGAGAAGACATTCCTCATAGTTGTTGACTATTGCTCCATATGGATTGAAGTTAAACGTCTTCGTGGAACAATTCAGAATTCACAGTAGTAATGTTTTGTCACAGATGGTATCCCAGGTCTTGCCATTTCAGACAATAATCCACAGTTTGCAAATGAAGGGTTCAAGAAATTTACTGAAGGCAATGGATTTGCTCAGACAACTAGTTTGCCCAGGTACCCTTAAGCAGATGGTGAGACCGAGAGTGGAGTAAGGAAAATAATGATGAGCTCAATTTAGCACTGTTGAGCTAGCATTCCACACCACTTCAGAATGGGTTAGCTCCATCGAAATTACTGATGAGAATAAGATTATGCACATAACTTCCTGTTCTTCCACATACACTCATATCCTATCACAAAAGACTAGTGTGCAGGTACAGCAAGTAATTAGGAAAGCTAATAGAATGTTATTATTTATTGCGAGAGGAATTGAATACAGAAGTAGGGGTTATGCTTCAGTTGTACAGGGCACCAGTGAGACCACGTTTGGAGTACTGTGTACAGTATGGTCGCCTTATTTAAGGAAGGATGTAAATGCATTGGAAGCAGTTCAGAGAAGGTTCAACAGACTAATACCTGGAATAGGCAGGTTCTCTTTGCGACGTAATGTTGGACAGGTTAGGCTTGTATCCACTGGAGTTAAGAGTAAGAAGTGACTTGATATAAACTTTTTAGATCCTGAGAGATATTGACAGGGTGGATATGGAGAGAATGTTTCCTCATGTCGAAGAATCTAGAACGAGGGGGTCACTGTTTAAAAACAGAAATGAGACAACGTTTTTTCCTCTCAGAGGGTCAAGAGTATTTGGAACTCTCTTCCCGAAAAAGGTGGTGGAAGCAGAATCTTGGAATATTTTTGATGGATACATTCTTGGTAAGCAAGGGAGTCAAAGATTATCGGGTGTAGGCTGGATGCAAATTGAGGTTACTATCATTAGCCATGACCTTATTAATTGATGGAGCAGGCTCAAGAAACCAAGTGACCTACTCCTGCTCCTTGTTGATATGTTTGTATGTCTAAAACCTCTTACATCGAGATAGGAAAGGAGGAGGATGAGTTTTGTTCAAATCAAACAAAGAATTACTATAAATGTCATAGAGTGCATGAGTTACCAGAACTCTAACAAGGTGAATCAATCTGGATTACAGACCAGGGGCGGCATTCTCCCCTACCTGGCGTGACGGAGGGTCCCGAAGTAGGGGAGTGGCGCCAACCACTCAGGGGTCGCGCCTCTCCATAGGTGGGGAATTCTCCCCACCTTTGGGGGGCAGCTCCGCGCCGGAGCGGTTGCCACCAGAAGACCGGCGCAAAACACCGGCGTCCCCGGCAGTGGGGCTGGCCGAAAGGCTTTCGCCGGTCCGCGCATGCGCCGGCAGTGACGTCAGCGGCAGCTGGCCGCTGACGTCACTGCCGGCGCATGCGCGATGTGGGGTTTTCTTCCGCTTCCGCCATGGCGGAGGCCGTGGCAGACGCGGAAGAAACTAGTGCAGCCAGGGCACTGGCCCGGACTCTGAGGGGGGGCCCCGATCGCGGGCCAGGCCACCGTGGGGGCACCCCCCGGGGTTCGATCGCCCCCCCGCCCCACCAGGACCCCGGGGGCCCTGCTCACGCCGCTGAGCCCGCCGTTCCAGAGGTGGTTTAAACCTCGGAGGCGGGAGAGGCCTCCCAGCGGCGGAACTTCGGCCCATCCGGGCCGGAGAATCGCCGCAGGGGCCTCTCCGATCGGAGTGGCGAGATTCCTGCCCCCGCAACTTCCCGGGTGGCAAAGAATCTCTGCCACGGCGGGGGCGGGATTTTAGGCGCCCCCAGGCGATTCTCCGACCCTGCTGGGGGTCGGAGAATTTCGCCCCAGATTAGAGTAGGCTAAATATTGGAAAGCACACAAATCCATGATTTATTAGGCTGAAATAGAAAAATGGGATAGTGGGATGAAATAAAAGCACCCTCAAGTCAACACTATCATGCAGCACGGTAGCATAGTGGTTAGCACTGTGGCTTCATAGTGCCAGAGTCCAAAGTTCGATTCCTGCTTGGGTCACTGTCTGTGCGGAGTCTGAACGTTCTCTCTGTGTTCTCGTGGGTTTCTTCCGGGTGCTCCGGTTTACTAGAGAGGGTCATGCCTGGGCACTGCCTCTGGCAGATGTTTGGGGGAGTGTGCGCTTGGTGGATAGGAGGGCCGCCTGATCTTCGAGAAACTATGTTGCTGGTGTGGTGGGCTCAATCAGAGTTATGTCGTGAGATCCATCCTTTGAGGCTTTTGAGCCTAAGTCCCGAATGATATGGCAGAGAAAGCCGCCATTGCTGTCAGCGGCTTGAACATCGCTTTTCCCACCTGCTATCACCCTTTTCTGAATTCTGAGAAAATGCCGCCCCATGATCTACATGATCATTGATGTAAGATCAAATGATAATAGAACATGGAGAGAGATAGTTCCATGTTGAGTATCGTGTCGAGGTAACCTTGTAAATAGTTGCCGTAATGTTCAATAAAAGATAGAGTTTGCTAACAGAATGATCGCCAGCCTTACCTGAATTTCCAAGATCAAGACAACCACATGCTGGCCAACAACAACAAGAACAGATACTTGGTAGCTAAAACAGAAAAAAATATAAATTCTAAAACTTCACGTTTGGCCCTGATTTGACCAAAGTTTATTTTCTGAATCTTATTTTAATAGCATTCCTTGCATTGTGCAAAATACGTATTAACACAGCCTTGTTCTCTTTCCTTTTAGGGGCTTCACATAGTGTTTTTTCCCTCAAGCATAGCTCAGTTGCAGCCTTTAACTCATGCAATTAGACATTAATATTTTGGGTTGAAGAAGACTAAGGGCTGATTATCATTTCCCCCATTCTCACCACTGTGCTTTTTGCAAGTGCCTGACTTGACCTAGGCTAAAGCTAGTTCATTTGCTTCAAGTTTTTTTTAGTGTAAAGTGGGTGTATGACCTGAGGGTCATCACTTGCTTCAAAATGAGGTAGAACGTTATGTACCAATCAACCTTGTGCGATGGCTCCTGTTGCTCATAGCAACAGAATTCCCTTCCCGTCCACACAATGAAGCTTTGCTGTAATGAAAAAGAAACTACCTTTCCTGACATCAGGCTAGCAGGTCTGGTTGTGTAATAAAAGTGAAACTGATTTATTCTTCAAAGAAAATCTCTGGGGACAGATTTGTATTGCCCCTCTGTTTGTTAATCCCCCCGTCCTCAGCCATTGACCAACATGTTATGACCATAGATGGGGCAGCGCGGTAGCATGGTGGTTAGCATAAATGCTTCACAGCTCCAGGGTCCCAGGTTCGATCCCGGCTGGGTCACTGTCTGTGCGGAGTCTGCATGTCCTCCCCGTGTGTGCGTGGGTTTCCTCCGGGTGCTCCGGTTTCCTCCCACAGTCCAAAGATGTGCGGGTTAGGTGGATTGGCTATGCTAAATTGCCCGTAGTGTCCTAAAAAGTAAGGTTAAGGGGGGGGGGGGGTGTTCTTGGGTTACGGGTATAGGGTGGATACGTGGGTTTGAGTAGGGTGATCACTGGTCGGCACAACATCGAGGGCCGAAGGGCCTGTTCTGTGCTGTACTGTTCTATGTTCTATGTTCTATGTTGCATTGAGCACATTTAGTTTCGCAGGTTCAGCAAGATTATATTTGAATCAGTGCTTGGTTTTACACAATAGTTTCCATAAACAACAAAATACTATCTGCCATGATTTAGTGAGTCCATTTGCCGCAGGCGCAAATCCCGTAATGGCCACTAAATCACGCAAAAGGCCAAGAACGGGATTTGCACCGGAAAGAACTCCAAACACAATGTTCCCGGGCCCTCTCTGCTGACGTAATCAGGATCATAGCCAGAAAGGATGGGAACCTGATTTAAATGCATTTGAATCCATTTGAATGTAATTAGTAAACTTAACCTCTGATGCTCTGGACTCACTGAATCTTCCCGCCCACCAGTGTGATGTCACATGGGCGCAAATTACTACTGCTTCATAAAACCGTGAACCAGGCATTATGGACTCCAAGCGGGAGAGAGGAGGTCAGCATCGCTCTCCATCTTGGCCAATGGTGCACAAGGGACAGTAATCACTGGACAGCTGTGGAGGCGGGTGTTGTTCATGTATGCTGAGGTGTCTGGCTGGTCGGGTTGGAGGTAAGGGGGAAGGTCAGGGGTCACACCTGGGCAGGGGTCATGGTTGGTCTTTGTTGGTATGAAGTCTGCTGTGTGTCTGTTTTAAAACCCCTTTGCAGTCCAGAGAAATTCTGCAGCCTGTCTGTTTTAAAAGTAGCTCGCAGCCCAGAATGAGTGAAAATCTCTGGGCGGAATTCTTCGGTCCGCCAGCCGCGATTTCCGACATGGTCACCTCACGCCATTGGGAAACGGGCGGGCGTGAGTGCGCTGCCAGCAGACCGGAAGATCCCACCGATGGAGAATTCCGCAACCTTTGTTCACGGAGCACTTCAATGGCCAGAATGAATGAAAAGGCTCTTTGTTTACACAGCTGCTGACTGCCCTCAGAGATTCTAGTGAAAGGTTTTTGTTCTGCAGACTGCCCTCAAGGTGCTGGATTCTCCGCTTCATGACCCTGGAAGCACGAATCACGTTTGAGCGGAAAAGCACACGAAACTGAAAAAATTGAGGTTTGTGCCCAACGTTGATGCCGGTTGTCATGATCTCCACTGGTGGCAAAATCAAAGTTTGCGCCGCACACCGGAAGTTCCATGTAAAACTGTCATTTAAATGGATTTTAATATAATTAGCGGGTTGGACACTTCATGCTCTACCCCTCCATGATGCTCTTAGGTAAAAATCACGAGGGTGTGAATTGGCGCAAGGAGCCACATCACATTGCAGTTAAGCTCCCTAAGCAGACATACACTTCCCTTATTCACACCCATTTGTAGGACCTGCCCACACAAAAGCCTCTAAGCATGTAAGCAATTGATGGCATATGGTGATCTCCTCCACCGCACAGCCAGGTGCCATTCTGCTGAAGGGATAACACACGGCCCACCCAGTGGGGAAACCCATTGTAGACCACTCACTGATGAGGACAGGGACGTAGTGTGGATCACAACCTGGGATACTGAGATGTAGTACAGATGACAACCTATTATAGCGGCCGGGTGAGGGTGGGGGTGGGATGAAGTTGAGGGGGACATGTTTAGGGTGACACAATAGTACAACTGAAGTAACAATGTAACCTGGTGGCTTTAGACTGGGCAGGGGAATGCTCATATTACTAACATTCCTTCTTTTTTACCCGCTTGCAGAGAATTAGTTTTGGAGTACAACAAGGAATGTTCACTATCTACCTGCCCACAGCTGTGCTTTGCGGACACATGGATGCTGGAGCAGCAGGACCAGTTCAGGAAGGACCCTGCAAAAGAGAAGGCTGACCCTGAAGGGCAGAGGCCAGCCGGTGAGGCTCAGGTGCCAGCCGTCCAACAGGCCGAGGATGAGGGACAAAGGAGCCGCTGCACCAGGTCAAGTGTTTACCGTCGGCACCTGCCCTTCAAGGAGCTGCCAGACCGCCTGGTGCTGCTGAAGACTTCGGCTAAGCAGTGAAACTATGCCAGGTGGTGTTGCACCTGGCACCAGGATGGGTTTGGAGGAGGGCCCTTTCCCAGTAGCTGTCAAGATCATGGTCACCCTGAACTTTTATACCTCTGGATCATTCCAGGCTCGAGCGGCGACCTGTGTGAGATTTTGCAAATGTCCTCACACAGGCGAATCCGCAATGTGCCTGATGCCCTATTCACTTGAACCAAACCGGGAATCAAACCCGGGACGCTGACACTGTGAAGCAACAGGGCTAACCGTGTGCTGATATTTCCCACTACCACAGCTCCCACTCCCCCCTCCAAGGTTTCTACCTGCATCATCACAGGGTGTTGGTCCTGGGCAGGCAGTATCAGCAGGTCTTGTCCATGAGATGGAGGATGATGATTGCTTGCTGTAAGATGAGCTCTGTGTTGTATTCTGTGTCCTTGTCTAGCAATTCTACAGAACTGCTGTTGACTTAGCCAGAATTAGGATTTATTAATGTACACCTGGTAAGGTAACAATCAGATACAGACCAAGTTATTACAAAGTTACATTAGACTCTCCTGGAACCACCCTTATGTGCGACAGTCCCCATGTACGCCTTACAACCATTTGCTGGTAGCCTGATGTCACCTGACTTATATCTGATGCCACCTGCTGGTGGGCAGTCACACTGCTGAGTACATGGCCATCTGCTGGTGAGAGGTCACATTGCTGAGTAAATGTAATATCTACAGGCATATCACCACAACCTCCTTCCTTAGGATATATCAATGTTTGTGTACAAGCATGATTACTATCTCTACTTTATACATTTATAATATGCATAAACAGATTTAACTAAGGTGTCCATAAACTTGATATGCTTGGTCAGTGTTTATCCCTTTCACACAGGTTCCTCCCTCACGGGATTGCCCCTGTGATCACGTGGGCTGTTGCCAGCCTTTTCAAAGACTGGTTTGCATGCCCATCTCTTGCTTCGTATCCTTTTAATACTGTGCCTTTTGGAGGGATGCCTCCTTAACGGTCAAAAGTGTTTCACCAGCTTCTTCTTTTTCCATTTCTTCACACAAATCTGTTTCCTGCTTCATTGTATGTTCTCTGTCTCTTCTGACTCTGGCTTGTCAATCATTACATCAACATCTTCTCTTTTGTTGACAGTAGGGTGGGCTAGCTCTCCCACTCTTCTCCTCTTCCTCTTTTTTGTTGTAATGATCCTGACAAATTCTTTTTTTTACAACCCCTCTTTAATGCTGGTCTGCACCCTGTGCATAGAAGTGTGTGGTTTCTCAGTTGGGACCTGTGACACGGCGTGTCTGCAAGGGATTGTGTAACCATGCTCAATTCTGTGCCCTGATCTGGAGGTTGGAGATCCTTGCTCTCTCGTGCCTGGATGGAAGTCACATCTGTAACATCGAGTGTTGACCCTTCTTGGCTTGCTGAAACCACAATTAATGGCTCCTCATCACTGGAAATGACGCTACAAATGCTCTCTGACCCTGACAATCCAGGCGTGGATCATCTTCTTCTTGTTCTAGTGTACATGTGTATCCAACGAGCTACATAGTGATGTGGTCATCAGCTCCTCTAAATCATCCTCCAGTGGAGTAACTTGAACAGCAGGGAGTTGATTGCCTTAGGTGGATTGGCCATGCTAAATGTGCCCTTTGATTGGAAATAAAAGAATTCGGTACTCTAAATTTATACTAAAATTATTTTAAAACCTTGGACATTGCTTTGAAGAAGGTTGTCCAAAACGACAAGTCTTGGTATGCCCAGAAAGGTGTGTGTGGTTCACAGGCCTCCCTAGCACCGTTCACAATTGTCCTCCAACTACGGGAAGAACCTGCTCATTCAGGTTCTGGTTCAGTGCACAGTGCACAACCTTAGCTGCATTAGGCTTAGCCTTGCGCATGTGGAGGTGAGGTTTGCCCTGTTAAGTGCTTCGCTCCTGATTCCCCACTCCATTTCTATCTAAATTCTTCCTCCCATTTTTCCCTTGTCTCATTAGCAAGGAGTATGCCTCCTCTAACACTCTCCCACACAGGCCCCCACCATTCCCTCCCTAAGTTGCCCACGTCCAACAGCTCCCCTACCAGTGAGTGTCCCAGCGTCCATGGATACATCATCATTTCCTTAAGGGGGATGTTTGTGATCTGTATGTGCCATATATGGGACTGGTTTAGCACAGGGCTAAATCTCTGGCTTTGAAAGCAGACCAAGGCAGGCCAGCAGCACGGTTCAATTCCCGTACCAGCCTCCCCGAGCAGGCGCCGGAATGTGGCGACTAGGGGCTTTTCACAGTAACTTCATTTGAAGCCTACTCGTGACAATAAGCGATTTTCATTTCTTTTCATTTCATTCCCTTCAGGCAGTTGAAACCTCTCGGTCAGTTCTTCTAGCATCTCTAGTCTATTGTCGATGTAAAAGTCACTAACTGTCAATGTCCCCCTGTCCTGTCTCCAACGTTTAAAGGTGGCATCCATTGTGGCTGGCGCGAACCTATGATTGTTGCAGTTGGGGGCCATGGTCGACATTTCGGTCAGGCTGAAGTGTTACCTTAGCTGGTTCCATGTCCACTGTGTGCTTGGCTGGCAGGGATGGGAGCGCTGTTGTGGCAAGAATCCCTATGCAGGATCCATCTTTACTCATTCTGCTTCCTGATCCCTTACCCATCCCATCACTCTTTGGGCTGTGGTTTTTAGTTATTGCAGGTTTGAGAGGGCCAGGCCCCCCATGCTCCTTTGATTGCAGGACCTTTTTGGGAATCCTCAGAATTCTTCCCCCCCACACACACAAATGCCATGATCATTTTGTCTACGGTGTTAAAAAAGGCCTTGGGGATGTAGATCGGTATGTATCTGAACAGAAAGAGAAACCTGCACAGGACGTTCATCTGATCATCTGCCCCTCCCTGCCAGGTAGAATGGGAGTGTGTCCCACATCTGCAGTGGTCCTCTTTACTTCCTCCACCAGACTTGTCTGGTTCCATTGTGGATCCGTGACAAGCCGTGAGCAATTGGATCCCCAGGAATTTGTTCCTGGCTTGTTGAATGGCAAGCCCCTCTCCAACTCTGCCCCTCTCCATTGCAGGTTCACCGAGAAGATTTCACTTTTGCTTAAGTTGGGTTTGTAGCCCATGAAGGTTCCAAAATCTTTCAAGAGCATAATAATCCCCTTCATGCTGCTTTGGGAGTCCAAGACATAGAGGAGCAGGTCATCCACATAGAGTGAGACTCTGTGCTCTTTTTCCCTCTCTGGATCCCTTTCCAATTTTTTCATTTTTCTGAGGGCAACCGCCTAGTGGACTCAACTGCCAGGGCGAATAGAAGCAGGTACAGTGGGCATCCTGCCTTGTGCCCCTGTGCAGCTGCAAGTACTTCGAGCTGGTGGTGTTAGCCCGCACACTTGCCACGGCAGTGCTGCACGGAAGTTTCATCCATGCCGGTTAACCCTGCTCCAAACCCAAACCATTCCGTCCCTCTATGAGGTACTTCCCCTCAACTCTGTCAAATGCCTTTTCTGCGTCTGGGAGATGATCACCTCGGGTGCTCTCTCCCTGGATGGGGTCATTAATCACATTCAGTAGGTGCTTGATATTCAATGTTAGGTGCTGCCCTTAACAAAGCCCACCTGGTCTTCTACGACCACCTCTGTACCTAGTTCTCCAGTCACCAGCCCAGATCTTGCCAGTATTTTCACGTCTACATTGAGCAGCGAGATGGTCTGTAAAACCCGCATTCCGTATTTCTTGCTACTTGCTAGTGGTCTATGACATCTCCTGCAGGGTGGGGCGGGCCATTGCTGTCGCAATTCTTTCTAGAGGTCCGCCAGGGATCCATCTGGCCTGGGCGCCTTCCGACCTGACTGCATGGAGTTAATGGTCTCCATGACTTCTGCCAGTTCTAATGGTGCTTTCAGCCCCCAGTTTTCTATCCCTCCCCCATGACTGCATGTCCAGTCCATCGAGGAATTGCTTAATCATCGTGTCCCCTTCGGGGCTTCGGAAGTATACAGCTTCCCGAGAGAAGGCCTTGAATGCTTTGTTGACCTTTTCCGGCTCAGCTACCAATTTGCCATTGTTGTCTCTAATCTGTGCTATTTCCCTCGAGGCTGCCTGCTTTCTCAGCTGGGAGCCAGCAGTTGGCTGCTTTTGTCTCCGTGATTATAAAAGGTCCTCATGCCTGGCATAATTGTGCACTGCCTTCCAATTGAGAGCAGGTCAAAGTCCATTTGTAGTTTTCTCCTCTCTGCCAGGACGCTGCAACGGTCAGACTATCGTCAGTCCACCTGCAGTATGGAGTCTGCCAGTGTTGCCTCGCCAACCCTCTCCTGCCTGTTCTCTGCGCATTTTATAAGCGATAATCTTGCCCCTGACCACAGCCTTCAGCTCCTCCCAGAACGGGGAGGGTGAGACCTCCCCATTCTGGTTACTGGTACTACCTATCTATGGCCTGTGTTACGTTCTCACAAAAATCCTTGTTGGCAAGGAGGGCCATGTCCAGCCTCCAAGGGGTCATTGGGCACAGCCCGTCTCCAAACTCTTGTTCTATATTGTGGAGCGTGGTCGGAGGTTACGATCGAGGTCGGAGATTACGATCGCGGAGTATTCCACTCTTACTATCCCTGGAAGCACCACTTTCCCCGCCTCAAAAACGTCAATGCCTGTGTATGCCTCGTGTATCTAGGAGAAGAAGGTGGACGCCTTCTCCCTTGGGTGTTGTGAACCTCCACCAGTCCACTGCCCCATCTGGTCCATAAACACACTTTGTTCTTTTGCCAAATTTGAGGTCTTCCCCGATTTGGGTTTTGACCAGTCCGTCTGTGGATCGTGCAAACAGTTAAAGTCCACCCGCCCACCCATGATTAGTCAGTGCTTGTCTATGTCAGGGTTTCCGCCATGACCTTCTTATGAACTCCGTGCCGTCCCATTTGGAACGTACACATTAATCAGGACCACTAGTGCCACTTCCAGGACACTATTGACCATGATGTACTGTCCCCCTGGGTCCATAATTGTCCTCGTCGCAGTAAATGCTATCCTCTTATTAAGCAGTATAGCTACCCCCTAGCTCTTGTCCCGTAGCAAGAATGGTATATCTGTCCCACCCAGCCCTTTCTTAAGGAAGTCACGCCACTCTCTGCGCTCTTTATTGAAGTCTCGCCTCTCTCTCCACCCTCTTTATTGAAGTGTCATCTCTCTCTCTCTCTCTCCGCCCTCTTTATTGAAGTCCCGCCTCTCTCTCTCCCACCTCTTTATGTGAAGTGCCATCTCTCTCTCTCCGCACTCTTTATTGAAGTCTCGCCTCCCTCTCTGCCTCTTATTGAAGTGCTGTCTCTCTCTCTCTGCATTCTTTATTGAAGTTTCACCTCTCACTCTGCCCTCTTTATTGAAGTGTTGTCTCTTTCTTTCTCTCTGCCTTCTTTATTGATGTCTCGCCTCTGTCTCTGTGCTCTTTATTGAAGTGCTGTCTCTCTCTCTCTCTCTGCGTTCTTTATTGACGTCTCACCTCTCTTTATTGAAATCTTACCTTATAATAATGATAAATCTTTATTATTGTCACAAGTAGACTTACATTAACACTAAAATGAAGTTACTGTGAAAATCCCCTAGTCACCACATTCCACCGCCTGTTCGGATACACAGAGGGATTATTCAGAATGTCCAATTCACCTAATAAGCATGGCTTTCGGGACCTGTTGGAGAAAACTAGAGCACCCGGAGGAAACCCACGTAGACACAGGGAGAACGTGTAGACTCCGTACAGATAGTGACTGTGGTAGTATGACTAGGGGTATTACGGTACCTGGGAGTGTGAGCTGCCATTGGTGCAGAGGACTCTCTGCCCATTGGCCCAGGTATGTCATGTGCCTCAGCCGATTGGCTGAGAGGAAGGTAGTTCCGCCTACGAGACGGGGTATAAGAACCCGTGTTCCCCGGCAGTCAGCCATTCTTCTGTACGTCTGCTGCCGGGTCCACTTCTTGCATATTAAAGCCTATCGTTCGGACTTTACCTACGTTCCGTGTCCATTGATTTTGCAGCAATTTAATATGCAAGATTTTAAAGGATGGAGCTTCGCATCAAGCCGGAGTGTCTTCAACTCAGCCCGCACGCAGAAAATGCAACAGCAGCATTTAAGCACTGGCTGGCTTGCTTCAATAGCTACCTGAGTACAGCCGGAAACGTCCCGACGAGGGAACAGAAATTGCACGTCCTCCACTCATGCGTCGGCACCGCCGTGTACACGCTCATAGAGGACTACGATGTGGCCATGACTTACTTAAAGGACATTTCATACGGCCGGTGAACCAAGTCTATGCTCGGCACTTACTGGCCACGAGGCAGCAAATACCCGGTGAGTCTCTGGACGAATTTTAACCGTGCCCTCCTCGTGCTGGTGAGGAACTGCGGCTGCCCTCAGGTGTCTGCTGCCGAGCATACTGAGCTTCTGATCAGAGACACCTTCGTTGCGGTATGCAGTCCTCGCAGATCCGCCAAAGACTTTTAGAGAGAGAGACTTTAAGCCTCACGGAGGCACGGGCCCTCGCCTCCTCCCTAGATGTTGCAATCGGAATGCTCGCACGTACGCTCCCCGACCATGTGATGGCCCCTGGGCAGCGTGGAACGCGACCTCCCTCAACCCCCATGGACTCGGACCCCCCCCCCCCCCCCAGGCCTGTACGGCAGGGCGCCCCGATAAACCCACGGGGCCCCGCTGCTATTTCTGCGGCCAGGCAAAGCACCCCCGCCAGCACTGCCCGACCCGCTCCGCAACTTGCAAGGGCTGCGGCAAGAAGGGCCACTTTCTCTCTCCGCAAGGGAGGTTCCTCCTCCCCGCTCTCCTCAGGGGCCCCGTGCGGCCCGCGGACCTCGCTGCCCCCACCCCCCACCGCCACGTGCGATCCCCGGGCGCCACCATTTTGGACCACCGACGCCACGTGCAATCCCCAGGCACCGCCATTTTGGGCCCCCGACTCCACGTGCAGGGAACGGGCCCCACCATGTGTGGCAGACGGGCGCTGCCATCTTGGATCAGCGCCGAGGACCCCGCAGGTGACTACTCTCTGCCTGATGACGACTCGGAGTTTCTGCCACGACTCGCCTCAGTCACATTGGACCAGTCACGGCCTCGCACTCTATCCACAGCAACCACGAACATCCTCCTCAACGGCCACGAGACAAGCTGCCTGCTGGACTCCGGGAGCACAGAGAGTTTCATCCACCCCTCCACGGTAAGACGCTGCGCTCTTCCTGTTTACCCAGTCAAACAAAAATCGCTCTGGCCTCCGGTTCGCACTCAGTACAGATCACGGGGTGCTGCATAGCGGACCTCACCGTCCAGGGGAGGGAGTTTAAAAATTACAGGCTATTCGTCACCTCTACGCGGCAGCACTCCTGGGTTAGATTTCCAGTGCAACCTCCAGAGCTTAACATTCAAATTCGGCGGCCCTATGCCCCCCCCTTACTGTCTGCAGCCTCGCGCCCCTCAAGGTTCGATCCCCCGTCCTTGTTTGCAAACCTCACCCCGGATTGCAACCCGTCGCCACCAGGAGCAGACGGTACAGTGCCCAGGACTGGACCTTCATCAGGTCCGAAGTCCAACAGCTCTGAAGGAAGGGTCATCGAGGCTAGCAACAGCCCCTTGCGAGCACAAGTGCTGGTGGTAAAGACCCGGGAAGAAAAAATCGGATGGTCATAGACTACAGTCAGATCATCAACAGGTTTACGCAGCTGGGCGCGTACCCTCTCCCACGTATCTCCGACCTGGTCAACAGGATCGCGCAGTACATGGTCTCTCTACGGTGGACCTCAAGTCCGCCTACCATCAGCTCCCCATCCGCGCGAGTGACCGAAAGTACACTGCGTTCGAAGCGGATGGGCGACTCTACCACTTTTAAGGGTTCCGTTCGGTGTTACAAACGGGGTCTCAGTCTTCCAACGCGAGATGGACCGAATGGTTGACCAACACGGTTTAAAGGCAACCTTCCCGTATGTCGATAACGTCAACCATCTGCGGCCACAATCAGCAGGACCACGACACCAACCTCCGAAAATTCCTCCGAACCGCAAAACTCCTGAATCTGACCTACAACAATGCAAATGCATGTTTAGCACCGACCGTCCTAGCATCCTCTGCTACGTAGTGCGTAACGGAGTAATAGGCCCCGACCCTGAATGCATGCGCCCCCTGATGGAGCTTCCCCTCACCCCACTCCCTCAAAGCCCTCAAGCGCTGTTTGGGGCTTCTGTTCATATTAGCCCAGTGGGTCCCCAATTACGCCGACAAAGCCTGTCCCCTCATCCAATCACAGCCACTTTCGCCCCGTTGGTGGAGGCCCGCTAGGCCTTTAGCCGCATCAAAGCGGATATCGCAAAGGCCACGATGCACGCTATCGACGAGTCCCTTCCCTTCCAGGTTAAGAGCGACGCGTCCGATGTAGCTTCTGGCAGCCACCCTCAATCAAGCGGGCAGACCCATGGCCTTCTTCTCCCGTACCCTCCACGCTTCCGAAATCCGCCACTCCTTCGGTCGAGAAGGAAGCACAGGCCATAGTTGAAGCTGTGCGACATTGGAGGCACTAGCTGGCTGGCAGGAGGTTCACCCTCCTCACAGACCAATGGTCAGTAGCCTTCATGTTTGCAACGCACAGAGGGGCAAGATACGAACGACAAGATCTGCGGTGGAGGATCGAACTGTCCACCTACAACTACGACATTTTGTGGCGTCCTGGGAAGCTAAACGAGCCCTCCCGATGCCCTGTCCCACAGCACCTGTGCCAACGCACAAGTGGACTGCCTCCGAACCCTCCACGCGGACTTCTGCGACCCGGGGGTCACACCGCTTTTTCCACTTTATAAAGACCCGCAACCTGCCCTACTCCATTGAGGAGGTCAGGACAGTGACTAGGGAATGCCACATCTGCGCGGAATGCAAGCCGCACTTCTACCCGCCCCAAACAAGCGCATCTCATAAAGGCTTCCCGCCCTTTGAACATCTCAGCATGGACTTCAAAGGTCCCCTCCCCTCCAACAACCGCAACACGTACTTCCTCAACGTGATTGACGAGTACTCCCGCTTCCCTTTCGTCATCCACTGCCCTGACATGACCACCACCACCATCATTACAGCCCTACACACCATTTTCTCCCTGTTCGGATTCCCCGCTTACATTCATAGCGATAGGGCAGGGATGGGCAAACTTTTCCGTGCAAGGGCCACATTCAGAAATTCACAATTTTAAAGGGCCGCATAGTATAGATAGAAGAACAGTACAGCACAGAACAGGCCCTTCGGCCCTCAATGTTGTGCCGAGCCATGATCACCCTACTCAAACCCCGTATCCACCCTATACCCGTAACCCAACAACCCCCCCCCCCCCTTAACCTTACTTTTTATTAGGACACTACGGGCAATTTAGCATGGCCAATCCACCTAACCCGCACATCTTTGGACTGTGGGAGGAAACCGGAGCACCCGGAGGAAACCCACGCACACACGGGGAGGACGTGCAGACTCCACACAGACAGTGACCCAGCCGGGAATCGAACCTGGGACCCTGGAGCTGTGAAGCATTTATGCTAACCACCATGCTACCCTGCTGCCCCCGTATATTAATTAATAATCCCGGTTGTAACCAATTAGCGTGCGGCATATACCTCAGCGCTTCCCCCAGCGGCATCCTGCCTTTAGCCCTCTTTTTCTCTACTTTCAAAATGGCGCTTCACCCGGTTATGATTCTGGGCACCTCATATAGAACATAGAACATAGAACAGTACAGCACAGAACAGGCCCTTCGGCCCTCGATGTTGTGCCGAGCAATGATCACCCTACTCAAGTCAACGTATCCACCCTATACCAGTAACCCAACACCCCCCCCCCCCATTAACCTTATAAAAAATATATAAAAAATTTAAAATAAAAAAAAAATTTTTTTTTTTTTAAAAGAAAAATTTTTTTTATGACTTGATCATGGTGGGCCGCATAAAGACCTTTGGCGGGCCGCATGCGGCCCGTGGGCTATAGTTTGCCCACCCCTGCGATAGGGGGTCCTCCTTTATGAGTGACGAGCTGCGTCAACTCCTGCTCAGCAGGGGCATCGCTTCCAGCAGGACGACCAGTTACAACCTCCGGGGTAACGGACAGGTTGAGAGGGAGAATGGTACGGTCTGGAAGGCCGTCCTGCTGGCCCTGCAGTCCAGAAATCTCCCAGTCTCCCACTGGCAAGAGGTCCTCCCAGACGCCCTCCATTCTATCCGGTCACTCCTCTGTACATCCACTAACCAAACGCCTCACGAACGCCTTCTTGTTTTTCCCGGGACCCCGTTCCCGACCTAGCTGGCTACCCCCGGGCCCATCCTGCTCCGGAAAGACATGCGGGTGCACAAGTCGGACCCGTTGGTCGAAAGAGTCCAGCTACTCCACGCAAACCCGCAATACGCATATGTGGAGTATCCCGACGGCCAACAGGACACGGTCTCCCTTCGGGACCTGGCACCCGCCGGATCCAGGCCACCCTCCCCCCCTGGCGCCAGCACCCCCCAACCCCCCCCAACCCCCAACTGCCCCCGGCAGGCGCGCCCCCCCCCCGGCCCCACCACCACCTACACACACGCTGCCTAGTGGACAGGACGACCCTCCCCCGGCCTGGCCCCCGCTAGCTCCGACTAGGGGTACGGACACAAGAACAGGATCATCGCTCCCGGAGTCACGGACGGCCACCACTCCAACGTCGCCGGCACAGCTCCGCAGGTCGCACAGGACATCCAAGGCACCCGATCGGCTGATCGAATCCATGTGAACTGCTGATGGACTCTTGTTTTTGCCTGTTCTCCAGTTTTTTTCTCTCCCCATTTCCCAAACTGGACATAGTTACTGTTCTGTATTTTATAAATAGTTGCGGGCCAGTGGGCAGCCATCAATGAAATGGTACAATCTAACATCTCTAGTCATACTACCAGTCTCTCACATACTCATGGGACACGCACCACCCCCCCACCCCCCCCCCCCCCCACTCATGTCCGCGTTCCTCGTACACACACCACCCCCCAACGGTTCCTTTCTCAACAGGGGGTGAATGTGGTAGTATGACTAGGGGTATTACGGTACCTGGGAGTGTGAGCTGCCATTGGTGCAGAGGACTCGCTGCCCATTGGCCCAGGTATGTCATGTGCCTCTCAGCCGATTGGCTCAGAGGAAGGTAGCTCCGCCTACTTGGCAGGGTATAAGAACCCGTGTTCCCCGGCCCACTTCTTGCGTATTAAAGCCTATCGTTCGGACTTCATCTACGTTTCGTGTCCATTGATTGTGCATCAGTTACCCAAGCGGGAATCGAACCTGGGACCCTGCCGCTGTGAAGCAACATTGCTAACCACTATGCTACTGTGCTGCCCACCTCTCACTCTCTGCGGTCTTTATTGAATTCCCGCCTCTCTTCCTCCTCTCTTTTCATTGAAATTTCAGCTCTACCTCCCCGCAATCGGACTGCAAGGCAAGCTTCCCAGGCTGCTTCATTGTGATGCTGACTGCAGGACTCGCTTCCCATGCTGAGGATCCCTTTAAATACTGCTCCCCTTTGAGTGCAGTGCTCAGCTGACCCCCGGAATGGTCAAATGAGATGCCTGGCCACGCAGGTGTGGCGTGCTTCACGTGAGAGAAAATAAATTTGACCAAGTGTCTGAAGATCGTGATCCGGATCACGCTGCCAATGGTGGCGTGAATCACACTGACTTTCGTGCCTGGAATTGCACCCATAATTTCTACACAAACAGGGGTCTCTGCATTTAGAATTCATTGTAATACTGTCATTGAATGGACAGATGCACTCTACTGAAAAATAATATAGTTTATGATTCGGAATGGGGTTTGATAAGAGTACATAAAGAATTTTGGAAAAACATAAGGTCATCTGATACCTATTGTGTATATATAGTTGACGTTGTTTAAGAAGAAAGGACATAATAGTAGAGTACTTTGGTCAATGTACTGGCTCAGGAATCACAAGATACTGCGCCAGGAGGTTTTATTCTTTCTGACACTAATTACATTGTAGCAATTCCCTTTCCGAGAGAAAGATCTTAGCTGCTCTTGGATTCATCGTTCACTGAAGCACCCGGTGCCCATTAAAGTGCTAATTAAAAAGTCTTATTCATTTTGTGAATGAGCTAATTTACAACAAGTATTCTGATGGACTATAGACATCCCTAATTGTTCATCATGAGAACATGCTTTATGGATTAGATTCTACACTGGTATAGTTAAACAAATTGTACCGTATGGAACAGCAAAGAAATGGAAAGAGTTTTTTTTAAGGAAACCTAATAACAAAACGACTGGGATGGATTATTTTGGCCCTTCCTGCCGGCGAGACCTTCCTGTCCTGGCAGCAGGATGGGTGAACCACGCAAAACGCCATAGACATCGACAGGACTGGAAGACCCTGTCAGCGGCCAATGGCAAGCTTCCTCCGCCGCAAGAAAGCTGACCGTGGTGGAGGCAGAAAATCCTTCCCACTGCCTTTTTGTTCCAAAAGAAAGATTCTGTGACAACCTCCCATCTCATTAAGACAATGGTTTGCACCCTGGTGCTCAAGCATTGCCTGTTGTGGCTCAGTAACCCCACATTCTGGCACGGCAGTCTCTGCTGCATTTGTTACAGAGGGCTGATAAGCTGCACAATTTACTCACCTCTGTTTTCCCTGGGCCCTCTTCTCAGCCAAGTGAGCTTTGTCATTCTGGGTAGCTCTTCCAGTGCCCATCCAAATAGTCGGCCTCCAGATGGTACAGTCATCAGTGAATGTCTCCCAGTTAGCAGTGTCAATATCTGCGATCTTCAGATCTTTCCTAGAGATGTAGTGTACTAATAGTGTCCCCGTAGTGTACTAATAAAAGTAAGGTTAAGGGGGGGTTGTTCGGTTACGGGTATAGGGTGGATACGTGGGTTTGAGTAGGGTGATCATGGCTCGGCACAACATTGAGGGCCGAAGGGCCTGTTCTGTGCTGTACTGTTCTATGTTCTATGTTCTATGTCCTTTTAACGGAAGTATGGACACCCTGGAGATCGTGACCGAGTGGCTAATTCACTGTACAGAAGGTCCTTTACATAATCCATCCACTGAGTCAGTGTAGACATTATTGGTTTGGCAATCAATGTGCACTGAAGGAACGAGCACACTCCAGGACCTAGGTGTTGGTGACCTTGTCCTGCCAATGATACGTCTGAGGCAACAAAGCTGGAAACTGTTCAGCCTTTTTTCCTGCCGAGCATGTGTTGGCCATATCTCACCACTGTAGATGAGTGTGCTGAGCATGCAGGCTTGGCAGGACTTGCTGTTTTGTTTTCTCAGGCACGAAGCTGTTGTTCCACACACTTTTATGCAGCTTGGAAAGAACAATTAACACTTTGTGACGCGTGTGTTGATTTCAGCACAAGGGACGGTTGCTGTTGACAATGGAGCCTAAGCATACGAAGGTATCAATAACCTTTGGTGTCACATTGTAAATGCTAATAGGTGGCGGTATGGCAACATTCTGGTGCAAAGACGTTTTGTCATCCTGATGCTGATCGTTAAACTGAACTCTTTAGAAGTTTAAAAGAATCTGTCCATTTGCCGCCGCAGGTATTCTTCGGTATGGAACGTTTATGAAGCACCAGCAGTTGGAACAATTCTCAGATGAGGATTTGGTGCAACTTTGTAGTAGATTTGAGATGAGCAAGGCCAAACAGCTTTCTGTCAGTACTGGCGTGTAAGTAGACACTCTGTAAATCACCCAAACAGATATGACAGCAGCAAAGAGAAGAAAATGACAAAGAATGTTGACATTAGAACACAACCCTTTTTGACCTGACTGCAGACCTCAAAGGGTTCCGATGTTGCCCTGATGCCCTGAATCTCATTGCCGAGGTTACCCATCATGTTGTCCTGGAAAGAGGAGATCAGACTGAGCAGTATCGGCTGGCAGCCAATTTACTCCAGCAGCTTAAAGAGGCGGCCTGTGCTCACATGGTCTAATTCCCTTGTTAAGATTGATGAAGGCAATATATATTGGTCTCCTTTGTTCACAGCATTTCTCTTTCAGTAGCTGGACTGACGCAAAATCTACAGGCTGACAAGGGTAATAAGGGCCAATACTTTACCCCCAATACTCAGCAAGGGCAAGCCTCTATAGTTGTTGCAATCACTGTGGTCCCCATTGTTCTTGTGCAGGGTCATAATGTTTGCATCCAGCATATCCTAGGGCACTGCCTCCTTCCTCCAGCAGAGACTGAGATATTTGTGTAGAAACTACACAATAATATGATCATGGTACTCAAAGTAACCCATTCGTTTTACAATGAATAACCTTGCAGCTTTTGTACTGCTTATCACTCATTTTGATATTTTAGCAGGGCACATATTCAAGCTGCAATTTGCAGTTGCCACTTTTGGTCTTCTCATAATGCTAAAAAATCAACTGTTTAGGACTCAATTATCCCATTTCAAGAAGCATCCAGAGGGTTAATCATTTTTACAATATGTCTAATTTTTAAAATAGTCTAAGCTTTAGTAATACCCGAGGGTTGAATATTTGAATTGTTCATCCTATTCACCTTCACAGTAGAGGACGTTGGCCAGTTATCCAATTGATTGAACGGTTCAATAGTATAAAGACATATAATGTAGTGACAATTCCAATATGTTTTTCTGTTTGATATATCTGCCATCTGAGACTTGTCCAGTTAGGTAAATTCTCTAACTTGTTAACTATTAAATATATTTTATATGGTTGTGAACTATCAGGTAGTTGGTTCAAGAGATTACCATAATTTTAAATATGCCTATTATTCCCAGAGTAATAGAAGAAAGCTCTTTACGCTTTAACAAATCACTCTCTGTTAACAGTTACAATAATATGAGTAATTACGAAACCCTCAGGATTTTCAAAGTAACTTCATTGCAGTGCTAATGTAAACCTAATTGTGACACTGATAAAGATTATAAACTTTCAATTGTCAGAGAATGGTGATGAAGAAGAATACAGGCCTAGATTTTAGGGGATGGGTGTAATGAAGTGTAGTCAAGGTAACTGTGGGCCATGTGTAGGTGAGGGAAGGGTGGATATTGGAAGCAAAAGTACTCTTTATTCCTGTTGGTAGTGATTCTGCTTTCCTATTTATACGTCCTCTCAGCATATTGTTTTTTTCTTTACATGTCCCATTGCCTCGCTTTTCACCTTGCACTGCCACCCCTTTTGCCATTTAATCTCACCTGCCATTCACCTTCTCACAGATTTTCCAGATTTGTCAATTGCCATGATGAGTGCAAGACAAATGCTTTGACAACATGTGTCCTTTTTTGGCAATACTCAGGTTCTGTACTGCCAACAATCTGTTTCTACTAAAGATTTTGAAGGCTTCTTTAAGAGATACCATTCTGTAACCAAAACGTTCCCCTGCCCAGCTTAAAAACCTACACTTCTTTTCCAGTTCTGACCAAGATCACCAACCTGAAAAATTAACGGTTTCTCTCCGCACAGATGCTGCCTGATCCGTGGAGTTTTTCCAGCATTTCCTGCTTTTGTTTCAGATTTCCAGCATCCAGAGTACTTGTTCTTGACTTCCCTGCTGGCTTAACTTGCAAATAGTCAAAATCCAGGAGACATTACATGGAGTATAATTCCAGTGTAATGTAAAGCTGGGTTTAAAAAGTGCTCAGTTGAGCATTTTGACTCACTTTTAAACATCACAAACTCACTACAACACCTTTTTTGTGTATTCAGAATGTGGACATACCTCTCGTGCTCTCGAAATACTAAGAAAACTACTGACAGCTGAGCACTGTACATGAAGGCAAGTATTCTTATGTAAAGCTCTTTCCTGTGGCAGGGTGCAAATTGCAGCTTGCAGAATAATTCAAAGAAGGATGACTTTGCATTCTGCAGATTTAAGACTAGTTACGCAATTTAATTGTGGCTAAACTGAATTGCAAATCCTTAACTTTATTTTCCTATATATCCTATATCAACCCTGGTTCAATGAAGACAGCTGGAGAGCATGCCAGGAGCAGTACCAGGCATACCCAAAACTGAGTTGCCACTCTGGTGGAGCTGCAACATAGGATTACATAATGCCAAACGACAGAAGCAGCCTGTAATAGGCAGAGCTAAGCAATGCCACAATGAACAGATCAGATCAAAGCTTTGCAGTCCTGCCACATCCAGTCATGAATGGTGGTGGACAATCAAATAACTAACAAGAAGGAGCAGGCTCCATAAATATAACATGAAAGGAGCCTAACACGTCAGTGCAAATGGCAAGGCTGAATCATTTGAAATCACCTTCAGCCAAAAGTACTGAGTGGATGATCCATCTTGATCTTCTGCTGAGATCCCCAATTTTTAACCAATTAATTTCATTCCACATGATATGAGGAAATGGCTCAAGACACTGGATACTGCAACGGCAATGGATCCTGAATATGTAACACTTGTTCTCCAGAACCAACTATGCCCCTAATCAGGCTGTTCCAGGACATCAATAACATTGGCATCTACCCAACAATGTGGAAAATTGGCCAAGTGTGTCCAATCTACAAAAGACAGGAAAAATCTAAACAGACAATTACCACTTCATCAGTCTAGTCTCGATCATCAACAAAATTATGGACGAGGTCATCAATAATGCTACCAAGTGGCACTTACTCAGCAATAAGCTGCTTACTAATGCTCAGTTTGGTTTAGCCAGGCAATTTGGCTCTTGACTTAATTACAGTCTTGGTCCAAACATAGAAAAAATGCCAAACTCAAGATATGAGGTCAGAGTATCTGCATTTGCCATCAAGGCAGAATTTGACTGTGTGTGCCATCAAGGAACTCTCAAGAGGTGAGGATGTCCACAACATTCAGTACTATTCCTGACTCTTTAATTATCGAAGCAGAGCATTCCCACAGGCTACAAGACCTGGACAACAATCAGGCTTGGGCTGATAGTGGGAAGTAACATTCACACCACTCAAGTGTCAAGCAATGACCATCTTCAACAAGAGAGAATCTAACCATCTTCCTTTGACCCTTTGACAGTCAATGTCATTAGCACTGCTGAATCCCCCACAATCAACAGCCTGGGGGGTGACCATTGACCAGAAAGTTAACTGGACTAGCCATATTCATTCTGTGCTGACAAGAGCAGGTCAGAAGTTCGGAATTCTATGGTGAGAATTCTATTCTGACTCCCCAAAGCCTACCCATCACTTACAAAGCACAAGTCAGAAGTATGATGGAATACTCTCTAGGTACAGAATACTTTCACAGTAGCACAGTGGTTAGCACTGTTGCTTCACAGCGCCAGGGTCCCGGGCTCGATTCCCGTCTTGGGTCACTGACTGTGTGGAGTCTCACTTTCTCCCTGCGTCTGCGTGGTTTTCCTCCGGGTGCCTCTGTTTCCTCCCACAAATCCCGAAAGCCATGCTTGTTAGGCAAATTGAACATTCTGAATTTTCCTTCAGTGTACCCGAACAGGCGGAAGAGTGTGGTAACTAGGGGATTTTCCCAGTAACTTCATTACAGTGTTAATGCAGGCCTACTTGTAACACTAATAACGATTATCTTTATTAGTACTATTTGCCTGGACGAGTCCAGCTGCAACATCACTCAAGAATATGACCACCACCCAGGCCAAATCAGCCCATATTGTCACGACACCCTGGGTTAGTGCGCAGTCAATTCTAGCCCCACTTGACCCAGAGTCACAACACAGGTGAAATAATATTTTATTTAAAATATCTGAGATCCTTGCTTGAGCCCAATAAATTGCAGTCAACAGGTTTGTAACTTTAACACAAGTAACCTTTTATTTTGTACAGTATTATAATTAAACAGACAGAAAATGTAACTGACTATCGAATATCCCTTTCCCAAACCCCCTTCCTAATCACTCCCACTCTCTATACACACACACACACACACACAGACAAACAATACAGAGGAGAAAGGGTAGTGGAAAAGGAAAGAAAATATGAATAAAAATAAAAGGATTAAGATCTTTGGTGGACTGGGGTGATTTCTAGTTATTGGCTTTCTGAATTTCAACTTTCGTTTTGATACTTCTTCCTTGGGCAGCGCTGGCCCTAGGGTTGCTGACGCCCCGGGCAAGCTGAACTTCGGCGCCCTTCGGGGGGGGGCGAGGGGGGGGGGGGCGAGGGGGGGCGGGGCTGAGGGGGCGGGGCCGAGGGGGGGGGCCGAGGGAGGGGGCGGGGCCAGGGCCGGGGGGGGGGGGGCGGACAGAGGGGGCCGCCCTGGGGGAGGGCGGCCACCGCGCATGCACTGGTTGGCACCGGCCCAACTGCGCATGCGCGGGACCCGAGTCTCTGGCGCCCCCTAGCACGTGGCGCCCCGGGTGACTGCCCGAGTTGCCGGTACCTTGGGCCGGCCCTGTCCTTGGGATGTGTTTTTCTGGCAAAGTTGTCTATATTCTCTACAGACTCCGCATCATTCCAGATTTACAGCAAAGGATGGGTCGAGAACTCACTGCTTTCAGTACAATAAAGCAGTTCTTTTACTTCAGCAAGCAGGAGAGAGATAATTCCTTTCACGTCCAAGGCCCAAACGCTTCTGCCCAGTTGTCTCAGAAAGCATCACACAGGAACCAATCACTGATCCTTGTCAGGCAGAACACTGTCTCTGGCATGGAGCAGCACGGTGGCACAGTGGTTAGCACTGCTGCCTCACGACGCCAAGGATCCGGCCTCGATCCCAGCCCCAGGTCACTGTCCATGTGGAGTTCGCACATTCTCCCCGTGTCTACGTGGTCTCACCCCACCCCCCCACCCAAAAAAAAAGGTGTGCAGAGTAGTTGGATTGGCTATACTAAATTTCCCCTTAATTGGAGAAAAAAAGAATTGCGTGCTCTAAATTAAAAAAAAACTGTGCTCGATTCTCCGCTGTCCGGATTCTCCGTTGCGCCGGCAGCCCAAGGATCTCCCGACGGCGTGGGGCTACCCACTATGGGAAATACCACTGGCCGCACCAGAAATCTAGTGCAGCGAGACGGAGAGTTCCACCCACGGTCTCTGGCCAACCCACCGGTTGCCAGCCAACCAATCGATCAAACTCCCTGAAAACCTGGTTCCGAAGATCCGCTCGGTACAGAGGTGTCTGACTTCTCCTCTCAAAAAACAGAATCTCGGCACACAGTGTCCTGACAAGCAGGCTGCTTCAACCTTGCGTCTTCTGCTTAAAGGCACATTCCGAATATGAGTCCATGGAACAAAATAATATAAAAGAAATGGGAACAAAGGAAATAAACAGGAAAGACTCTTACAATCTGATCAGCACTCCATCCACCACAAGCTGCACTTCAGCAACTCAGCAAGCCATCTTCAACAGCTCCTTCCAAACTCCTGACCTCTGCTACCTCGAAGGACAAGGGCAGTATGGGAACACTACTACCTTCAAGGACCCCTCCAAGCAAAGTATCAATTTGACTCAAAACTATCTCACTGTTCCTTCACTATCACTGGGTCTAAATCCTGGAACTGTCTTCCTAACAGTATTCTATGTGGTACCCACACCTCAAGGACTGCAGCAGTTCAAAAAGGCAGCTCACTACCACCTTCTCAAGGACAATTAGGGATAAGGAACAACTGCTGGTCAAGCCAGTGATGATGACGTCCCGTGAAAGAATACATGAAAACATTTTAAATCCCATGGGACTGAACGTTTCTGCTCGGTCCAGGAGATGTCAAGTTCTATATTGACCAAATATACAGAAGGGAAATCACAAATATGGCTCAAACCCTATACCTCACGTACTCATCAAAATGTCACATCGAGAATGTGTACTGTGGATTACATTTGTGAATTAAATGAATTGTAAACTAGACTAAAGGGGAAGTGAGTGAGCTTATGCATGCATCTTTTATAATGATGGATGCCGATTCACAATTGGTGTCACTTTCTAGCTCTCTTTGCCAGTGATGACAATTGCTTGAAATAATTGACTTTGTTTTATTAAAACAAGAAAGTAGCCAAATAATGCATACTTTGAAGAAGATTCCACCAATGTATTGGCTTAGCCACCACCAATTTTAATTGGAATAATAATATCAGAAGAACTTGAATGGCTTCTTGTACTTAATCTTTCCGAGACAAATCGGATGATCTGGGAATTTTTGGTCAATTGTGACTGAACAAAAGCACAATACGATTAAACAAGGATTTCACTCCAACGTTTCCATTAGTTTCCACAGACATTCTCAAGGTGTTTTTCTTGTTTGTAGAATAACAGCTACACATGGTGTGAATAGAACATCGCTGGTGTACAAAGTAAAAAACTACTGATTCTATTTATGGCCTGCTCATTGTAACCACAAGAATTTTCATTATGTCCAGGTAATGTATTTCTGTCATCTCTAAAGCAAAAGGTTCTGACTAGTGCAAAGAAATTACTCAATGCCCCATGGTTACCATAGCAATGCCTTTGCCTAATCCTAAAGACAATGTGCAGCATACACTTACCATTTTGTGTTTTTCCATTTTTGTTATTTAAAAATAATTCTTATGCAGCAACTGCAGTAAATAGTTAAAATGTTGGTCAGCACTAACTTAATAGATACTTCTTTATCCACAAAATAAACCAAATTGAAATCCCCATGAAAATAAAGCAAGTCAATGATGTTGCTGAGAAGTACTCTTTCTATGCTTGATTCTATTTCAGTTCGTAATAGACCAAATTAATGTTATTGCTGTGAATAAGCGAGGTCAGGGTCTGCACAGAATTTTGAGAATTCTAATCTGAAAGTGCTCAATTTCACAAATTAATTATTGCTTCAAGCAATATTTGTAAATAGCATGCTAAGTAAAAAGAATAAGTAAATATAATTAAACTGAATAATTGATATTTCTAATTTCTGGGTTGCACAATGAAATAATATTCCGTTCCAAGGAGCTGCAGAGCCTACATGCCTTGTACATTCAACCGACACTGGTTTCCACATGCAGCCAAAGTCATGCATAGGTGTCTCTCTAACCTCGGGTGGAAAGTATGGGCTTCGGAGGCCTGCCATCCCTGTGAGCACCTTTTCTGATAAGTAGCTGCAATGCATGAAACAGTCTGCATCATGATTTCTCAGGAGGACTAACATGGGCTGCCTCAGAGATCCAGATGACTTATGTTGCCATTGTTCTATATTGGTATACCTGCATCACAACTTTTGGTGGAGTTACTGTGCAGAAATTTGTAATTTTGTAACAATATTACATATTTTGTAACAGTTTGTGCATGTCACAATGGAAAAACACAGTGACATGAAAAGACTAAGGCAGATGTTTTACAAACATTCTCATCAGCTAGTAATAATTATTCTTGTGGATTCGGTCATGAGTGGTCGAAAGCATAACTTTCCTGCATTATTAAAATGCATTGTACCACAGTATATTGCCACTCGAATAAGTTATGGAGTGTTAAGCAGTAGCACATTGACTGTCTAGGCACATTGAGAATTTGTGTACTTGAAACCAAATAAATGGAACTGAGCAATATTGGAGCTGAAAAAAATATACATGAAATATGAAAAGAACACTTAATCAACCACAAGGTCAAAAAGGCATGGTTTTGTCAGTTCCACATAATAAAAATTGTATGAGGGCTATTTTAGCTTGAAGACTTAATTGCTTTACAGTGAAAGACATTTTTATAATTTGACCTGGAATAGAACTTAATGTTGAATGTTTTAAACTTCATCTGTCAAGTGTCAATCAAAGCAGAAGCTACCCATTTAGATGCAAAAATGTAAAATAACTTAAATGCAAAATAAAACTACCTTCCAGATGTATTAACAAAAGCAGAATAATTTCCTGTTCCATCAATTTCTTCATCAGTCAAGTAAAATACGTGACAAATTTTACTTATATTCAGCACTTTATAAAAATTTCACAACTGCAACAAATATCATAATCTGAGACACTGCAAACACATATAAAATAATCTAACTGGAAGCGAAATTTCATCATCTTCTGGCCTGGGAGATTTAATATAAAGCAATACTTGCCTATTAGGTCTTGAAAGCAATACTTTGAAGTTTGCTTTAGCTGAACGGAAGGCTCAACCTATTCACAAGATCACTTTGGAAGAGGAACACCATTCTGCCCATTTTAATTCATCGATCTGGAGCCATCCTAATATTGATCTTTATCTCTATTGTCATAAGTAGGCTTACATTAACTTTGCAATGAAGTTACTGTGAAAAGCCCCTAGTCGCCACATTCTTGCGCCTGTTCAGATACACAGAGGGCGAATTCAGAATGTCCAAATTACCTAACAGCACGTCTTTTGGGACCAGTGGGAGGAAACTGGAGCACCCGGAGGAAACCCACGCAGATACGGGGAGAACGTGTAGACTCTGCACAGACAGTGACCCAGCTGGGATTTGAACTTGAGATCTGGCGCTGTAAAGCCAGGGTAATATTGCCAGGCACTGGAGTATCCTAATAGATCTTTAACAATTCCAAGGTTTTTGCCCACAAGCCCTTTTTGGAATTGTATTCCATGCACTGATCAATGTTTGAATAATACTGATTAGTCCTAAAGGTTTCTTTTCATTTACCATACCAATTTGAACCCATGTTCCCTACTTCTAGTTCCACATTATACAGCATAATTTAAAGTAACATTATCAATAATATGTTTCTACACCCTTAGCCAATATACCTCTGTAACATTACTTCTTTTCCAGTGTTGAAAAACTCAAATTTCTTCCATCCTTCCTCATAACTCAGACTCCTGACACAAGCCTAGTCGTCCTTTATTTTTCTGGTTGGCAAGCTGTAACAAGTGGTTTGCCACAGGGTTCGGTCCTTGGACCCCAACTATTTACAATCTAAATGCATGACTTTGATGCAGGGATAGAAGATACTATAGCCAAATTTGTAGACAACGCTAAAATAGGTGAGACAGTAAGTTGCAATGAGGAAATGGATATGGATAGGTTAGGTGAGTGGGCCAAAATCTGGCAGATGGAATTTAACATAGAAAAGTGCGAGGTTATCCATTTTGGTCGGAAGAATAAAAAGGTAACTTATTACCTAAATGGACAGAAATGTCAAAATGATTTGGTGCAGAGGGATCTGGGCGGCCTCATGCATGAATCGCAGAAAGTTAGTATGCAGTGCAGCAGGTAATAAGGAAGGCAAATGGAATTTTGGCATTAATTGTGTATGGAACAGAGTATAAAAGTAGGAAAGTGCTGTTGTAACTCTATAGGACATTGGTGAGACCACATCTGGAGTACTGTGCACATTTTTTGTCCCCTTACTTGAGGAAGGATTTAAATGCATTAGAAGCAGTTCTGAGAAAGTTCACCAGATTGATTCCAGGGATGAAGGACTTGTTTTATGAAGAGAGATTGAGCAATTTAGGCCTGTACTCGCTGGAGTTGAGAAGAATGAGAGATCTAATTAAGGTGTATAAGATGCTAAAATGGATTGACAAGGTTGATGTACAGCGGATGTTTCCAATGTGTATTTAGGATTTTCTATGGACCTTCAACCCAAAATTTTATATGCAATGGATTTGAGATTAATGGTTGTTGTTCAGGATCCAAGCATGCAGATTCCCATTTTCTCTCTGGCTGGAATTCTTATTACACTGTCAAGAAATGACTTCATTAAATGAATGGATACACACCTAGACAGAGCTCTCTTCCATCAGTTTGAAAATGTAAATAATTAGAGTGCAGGGAGGGGAGAATCTAACCACTGATGCTAAGATCATGCATTTTATGAGACAAAAGCCTGACCGCGAACTGAAATTCCACTCTTTGCAAGTGTCTCCTTCAGGAGTCTGACTCTATTTATTTTTATGTGTAGAATTGGATCTGGACTTCAGAATTACACTGCTGATTTAATATTGGTATAAAGTGGAATTTATTTTTCTTCATACAGGTTCAAAGAGGCCACTACTTAATTGGAAAGCCTTTCCTTAAATTGCAGATAAAATGTTATTCTAACCATATACTTTTACTCTCACACTAGAATTGAGTTAGGTGACAAGTCTTTCCATGTTTTTTATAATGCTCAGTTCATCTCATCTTACTTTAAACAATTACTCTTATATGACAGATATACCAACTATGGTCATGAAATTGAGTTTATTGTAGCATTACTGCACCTTAAAGCTAGTTACGACTGTTAAAATGATTCATGCTGTTTGGTGAAGCCAAAAACAAGACACAGAACTTTTCTTTATTGAGAGTGTTTATTAACTTGCTCAGTCTCACAACTCCTCAGTGTCTCTTTTGAGAAAACAAAAATTAATACATTAAACAAAAGATCAAAACTGAGGGGGTGTGGGGGTGGCGGCCCCTGGTGGGGCACTGTGACAATAAATGTTTATTTGAAGTGTTAATGACAATAGAAGAGGATAGTTTCAATCCATCGACTTCTGGGTTATGGGCCCATCATGCTTTGGCTCTGGCACTCTATTCTCTATTCATACTATGTTTACAATTAAGTAAAGATCAATAAGTTAAATACAAAAGAGAGTGGTGACAATATAACTAAAACAAAATGCGGATCCCATATTTATATATGCTCAAAGACACTCATCACCTGTTTCCCTTAATCTTAACAGTATCATTGATATGATATTAACAAATTTTAACAATGTAATTGACAAGACATTAGCAATGACATCCAATCTGAAGTCATATAGCACAAAAAATATGAAATTGTACTTTGTAGAATTTACTATACACTCCGCGTCATTTTATTTTTGAATTATTCGCATAGAAGAAATTCTTTAGACATCTTCCCTGTGTAATAATTGATATAGAATCATAGAAAGAATCATAGAATGCTGACAGAGCAGAAGGAGGCCATTCGGCCCATCGAGTCTGCACCGGCCTTTGGATATGGGCTAAACTGATACAACTCTAATGAAAGAAAGACAAGAAGCCTTTGAAGATATTTTCTATGAACTGAGCATCAGAGTGAGTGCAGACTATTTAGTGATATTTTACTGTAATTGAATCACTTCTTGTCGGACTGTTAGCAAACTGCTCTACAAATTTAAAGTAAAACAGCAAACAGTATAACTAGAGTATGAGCAGAGAGAAATAAATTGATCAATAAATGTGATACTTCTAGCACTATGAAAAAATAAAAGCACTTAACATTATATTACTCTTTTCAAATGTTTGAATTTAATTTATCTCTTCTAACAATGTTTATGTAAATATATTAAACATCCCAATTGGTTCTTACTTAGTCAACACTGACATACACCCTTTTCTTACATTCAGGTTTAATCAGAAGTAACATTTTACTTCATCACACAACTTACCAGTTGTGAATGTACTTGCATCATGGACATGTCTTTAATTATCCTATTATGGAAATGACATCCAATTTATAATTAATCTGAATGAGGTTTAGATCATATTTTTGGCCTTCAAAAGAAAAGGCATTTTGACAATTTTAAATTCTGATATTTAAAATTTTCTGTCAAGCTTGCCATTATGCTTCTGGTAAATTCAAATTGGATAGCTATGACTGTATTACCAGACAGCCCTGAGCTTCAGGCATTCTTACATAATCCAAGACAGAAGCCTGTGGTTAGCTGGCTTTAATATATCTTGCTACGATCCTGCTAGGGACTGCTAACATTTAAAGAGAAATCGGAAAACCTGGATTTAACCAATAGAACTACGCCAGACGTTTTCACTAATTTGAAACAAAACACAAACTTAATTCTACCTGTAAAAGGAGTAAACAAAGCAACCACTATTAGCAATATAGTTTATAACTACATATGTTTTGCAGTCAAGTTTACTTCTTACGTGCCTCAAGAATTCTCTTATGTGACCCCTCAAATTTGAAGTTATTTATATCTGTAGGGGTCACCCATAAGAATGCCACACTACTCTGGAAAGTTTTCCTCAACTCCAGCTATTCTCAGAGGTAACGCTTTCATTTAGCCTCTCCTGACTGTGGGTATACCTCAATCCCTTGTTCTGGTTACTTTCAATATTGCCAAGCTAATCTGCTTGTTGTTTTCTTTGGCACAACACCTGCCTTCCATCACAAGGTCAGAAGTGGGGATGTTTGCGGATGACTGCACAGTGTTCAGCACCATTCGCGACTCCTCAGATAATGAAGCAGTCCGTTCCCAAATGCAGCAAGACCTGGACAATATCCAGGCTTGGGCTGACAAGTGGCAAATTACATTTGTGCCACACACGTGTCAGGCAATGATCATCTCCTACAGGAGAGGATCTAACCATCACCCCTTGACATACAATGACATTACCATCGCAGAACCCCCCATAATCAACATCCTGGGGGTTACTATTGATCAAAAACCGAACTGGACTAGCCACATTAATACTGAGGCTACCAGGGCAGGTCAAAGGTTAGGAATCCTAAGGCGAGTAACTAATCTCCAGACCCCCAAAGCCTGTCAGCCATCTATGAGGCACAGGTGAGGAGTGTAATGGAATATGCCTGGATGAATACAGTTCCAACAACACTCAAGACGCTCGACACTGTCCACGACAAAGCAGCCCGCTTGATTGCTCCTCCTTCCACAAACATCCAAACCCTCCACCACCGACGAACAGTGGCAGCCTTATGTACCATCTAAAAATGCACCGCAGTACCTTACCAGGGTTCCTTAGTCAGCACCTTCCAAACCCAAGACCAGTACAATCGAGAAGGACAAGAGCAGTAAATACCTGGAAACCTCATCACCAGCAGGTTCTCCCCCCAAGTCACTCACCACCCTGACTGGAAATATATTGCCGTTCCTTCGCTGTTGCTGGAACAAAATCCTGGAACACCCTCCCTAACAACACAGTGGATGGTCCTACACCTGAAGGACTGCAGTGGTTCAAGAAGGCTACTCACCACCACCTTCGGAAGGGCAACTAGGGATGGGCAATAAATGCTGGCCTAACCAGCGATGCCCACATCCCATAAATGAATTGTAAAATTAGACTAGTGTCCAATTAGGCAAGCCTCCATCTCCTCTCCCTTGACAAAATTTGAAATGAGATTATGCCTCACCCACATTCCACATGGTTAATGATGAAGTTAGTTTTTTACACTGTGTTACGATCAAGCGAGAAGGGGTGAACTGGCTCACTTCTGTTCAACCTTCTTGGTTGGTCACAACGCAGGTCTAAGTTTCTTTTTCACGAGGATATACCTTTTCCAAATCAGAACGTATTTAGCTATTCTGCAATGCGCCAAATCAAACACGGTTTTCTTGAGTGTAAGGAAGGGCATATTTATACATCACCAAAGATAAGAAAATTTAAAATGTGACATCACATACACATAGGGGGTGATTTTCAGCTCGCGCTTGCCACCAGAGAGAACAGTGACGCAGACGGAAATTCTGGAGAGAATCGGGAAACGTGATTCTCTCCGGAGGGGTCACCTTTCCCAGTTTCACCGCCACCCTCCCCAGTGACCTCACAGGTTTCACACCCACAAAGGACGAGAACCGCAATTTAATGGATTTAGATAAAGTTTGATATGATTAGCCAGCTCCCCCGCCACATGATTCCCCCCTCACAGAATATTCCTACCTCGCTGATGTGATGTCACATCGACGAGGTTTAAAGCAGCTTTATAAAAATGGGATGCAGTTCAGGGGATCTCTTCGGGGTCACAGAGGTGAGTGCAGCCTCCAGGAGGAGAGGGAAATGCCCTGGTAGTGCCCTAGAACTGTGCCCTGGCATTGTCCCTGGCACAAGGTGGCATTGCCAGGTTGGCACTGTGCCAACCTAGCAATGCCAACCTTTGATGGGGCAGTGCTAGGAGTGGGAGCCCCATGGGGGAGGTTTTAATTTATGTGTGATGGGGAGGGAGAGCAGGCATGAGGAGGGAACTTGCAGGCACAGGGGGAGTGGGCACTGAGGGGGGAATGCCAGCGATACTTGCGCGGGAGTAGGGAGGAGACCCTGGTGATTGTTCGGGGGAGCGAGAGCAGCTACCAATGATTGCGTGGGGAGGATGGATTGGGAGAACCCCTGATACCACAGTGGTGAGGGGTGTGGGGGGAAAGAGTTAAACTTCAGTGCTGATCAGGCGCCTTTTAAATATGGTGCCCCGATCTGTATAGAGTCAGGTGTAGGCTCTATTATGTCCCGTCCCGCCAAAGTGACGGTGTAAACTGCAGGCACTTTTTATTTCAGAAAAGCTCACTTTCTGGAGTGGAAACTGGTCTGTGCAGCTGGAGAGCTACACACCAAGGAATTTTGAAAAAATATGGTAAAATTACACCCATGGATATGAACAGGAGCCGGAATGTGGCGACTAGGGGCTTTTCACAGTAACTTCATTGCAGTGTTAATGTAAGCCTACTTGTGACAATAAAGATTATTAATTAAATTGGGAAATTAGAATTTAATTTTAAAAAGTTATACGGGCAACTTGCCTTTTATTTTCCTTGAGGTGTAAATTTTAAACACTGCAGCTGATTTAGGTTAGCTGGTTTCTTGGATGTAGTCAGATGTTGCAATTATTGGGAGATCTCGGTTCACTGGTGTGTTTCTGACAGTTGACCTCTCGAACCGGTTAATCCACTTCTTCCAAAACAAAATAGAAGCAGAGCTTCTATTTCAGTTCTGTTCCTCTACTGGAAACATTCTTGGCATTCCCTCTGTCATTTGCAATCTCCCTGTAGTGGCTGCAGGCTGGTCTGTCATGCACCATTGTGTATTTCCAAGAGATTTTGGGTGGATTTGCCTGTGGCAGCAATTGTTTCAATGTCCATCACTTCTGCATTTTAATACCTCTTTGAACAACGTCGGTTTTTTGATAGATCTTTGAATTATAGGAAATGCACCTCTCTTCACACTCCCTCTGAGGAGGCCTTATTTGTTTTTTAACCTTCACCTTGGGAGGTGTCCTTCAATTTCAATTAGTTTGTTCTGTCTAATTTCAAATTGCACAATTTCCAGTCAGCTGGAAGTAGAAATTTTGTTTCTTAAATGCCGAGCCTCTGGACAAGGTTTTCCTAGAGTTAATGCAGATGACATAACACAGTTGTGACATTCAGGAGGGGATGTCAGCAACATTCCAGTGACTGCATAGCCGATTGGAGAAGTCCCAAAGGCTTTGGGAGCAGGGGATGATGCCAACAATGCATGGCACCAAGGCCAACACTGCTAGGGTGGCAACTGCAGTGGAAAGCCTGGAGCACGACGTCTGGGTCGTGAGTGTGGTCCCCAAGGTTGTCAGTTTGTGACGACCATGGCTAAGGGCCATGGCATCATGTCCAAGTCACTGAAGGACATGTCCCAGATGCAGGTGGACATTGCCGAAGCACTCCAGAGCATGGTCCAGTCACTGAGGAGCATCTTTGAGGGTGTCGACACCAGGATGCAGACAATGGCAGCTGCCAGGACTGGCAGAGCCAGATGACTCAGAGGACTCAGAGCTCACTCCAGCTGCCCCTCTGTCGCATGGAGTCCCCCAGGGCCCTGAGGGCACCGTCAGGGAGGAGGAAGCACTGGAGGCCAATCTGGGGTCTGCCACCAAGGAAACAACAGCGGTCTTCTGTTCTTCCAAATCCCCCTCTCCTGACATTGGGGTATCTCAAGGGTAGCGGGCAGAACAGGTGGCATGGTGATGCCTGTGGCACCAATATGTCAGCCGGATCCCTTCAGCTTCAGGCCCTCCAGGGGACATCGAAGAGGATCCATAGGGTGTGGAAAGCAGCAGGCTGCCTTCACCTCTGATGTGCATCCTAGAAACACTCGTAGACATAGCACTAGACCACAAAGGATCAAGAAGAGTGAGGACTACTGAGTGAACTTACTGCGCTGTAATGTTCTATGTTCTATGTCACAGTAAAATGTTCACTGTAAAAACATGTCTCACCTCATACATGTGAAGCCTCTGTCACATTAATCTTCACAGCCGGCCTATCTGCACCCCCACCCTATGTTGACCACCTGACCCCCCCACCCTCCGCATCCCCCAGGTACAGTAGTCTAAGATCAAAAGCCCCCGATGCAGACCCTGTTCTGTGGATGGGTGTAAGAGTACTGTCAGCAGAAAGACAGGAGTCAGACTTTTGCAGAAACTGAGGAACACCTGAGTTTTCCTAACAGTGGGTTGTCATCACTCTCCTGCCTTGTACATTGACTCTCTGACAGTGCCAACACATGGCCCATCATCCTGGAGTGATGTTACACAGACCTTTGGAGGGTGAAACATGGTGCTCAGGGAGGGAACAGTATGCCAGGTGCTGGGGAGATTGAGGGGAGAGGGGATTGATGGGGAAGGAGAAAAATGGGGGGGAAGGAGGCACCTTCATGACCACCGGGAGCAGGAGTCCTCCTCCTCCATGGGGTGCAACGTCCACAAGGATGTGGCACAGATGCTGCACTGTCTCTCTCCTTAGGCGGAGTCTACAGCGGCACATGCTGTCCATAATTTCATTGAATGACCAACGATGCCTGTATACCTTGGGTCATCGCTGGCCTCCCCTTCTGGGTCCCTCCTCAGCCTGATGACAGACAGGTCTTCTGGGTGTGTGGTGGCCCCCTGTACATGGGGTGCCCACTCCAGCCTGTGTCATCGCTACTGCCTTTTCCAACATCCGGCCATCTCGAATGCCACAGACAATGTGAGTAGAGCTGCTGCGGCCAACTCCAGCAAGCATTTTGGTATTTGTAAGGACTTGGAGAAAGAGATAGACCGGCAATCAGTTAAGGCTTCTATTCCGGGACTCTCAAATCCTCCAAGCCCAGAATGCTATCCAGCGAACCAGATCTGCTGGCAAACCTTGCTCTGCACACTCACCCTCGGCCACATCAGGAGCCCCTAGATCATAGACCTCAGCCGGGAACATTAGGGAAACAATGCTCAGGTGCCGTCACCTGATCCGCACACGCCTTTGGTCGGGTGAGGATCCTCAGTGCTGAAGCCCAGCTCGTGAGTGTTTTATTGTTGGCAGCTGCCTCTATGGTGCTGACCAAGCCCGACCCTCATGAAGGGTCCCTCCCACATGCCCGGGCCAGGTGAATTTCAAACTGGTTCGCACCTGGCACAAATCTTGATTTTGTGTGTGTGTTTGTGTTTGTGTGTGTTTCTGTGAATGCATGCGTGTGTACCTTGTGTGTGTGAATGTATGTGCGCAAAATTTGGAGCGTATTTCATTATTTTACTTAGACCAGGTTAAGTAAAATAAAAGTTATCTTTTTTTGATAAAACCTGCCTAATTGTGTATTTTATGATCACAGCATGTAAATTGATAATCACTCACTGAATTAGCAAATATACACTTTTTCAGTCTGTTCCAGTGAAACGGAAAGTGGGGGAGGGGAGTCATCTAACCCCTCCTCACCTGGTTGTAATACTGGCAAAAAACATGGTAAAAACTAACCCCAATGCAGCATAATTGTGTTCTCCCCATCTTAATCTCTCTCCAGCTATCCAATATTGCATTTATCAGGAAAACTCCCTGTAACTGCCTCACCATTGAAATGCGCAATACACATCACAATTGAAGTTTAGCTAACCTTAGCATAATACAAAATAAACCTCCAGTATCTGTATAAATAAGTATCTCATCATACTTATGCACAGAATGCAACTTCCATACATAATCTTTGAACAATTTACTCCTGCGCTTAACTGTTTTGTAAGAACCTTCATGGTGAATTCTTTTGGTCCTTGCAGTGTGGAGGCAGAACTGAATATAAAGGTCATATTAAAAAGGTACATTTATCTTCCGCCCGGTGTTTCTGGTTGCACAACCAAACTGAATCCTTTATGACACGTGACATGCACAATTTTTATTCTTTAATTAGTTTCAATGGCAAACTGCAAATTCTGCTGCTGATGAGTTAATAAGTTTGAATTAGAGCTGGTCCACATGAACGAATTATAATACATTAGCAAGCTATAATGGCAGATGACAAAATGCAGTTTTTTGATTTTCACTGGTTGGGTATTATTGAATAGACAGCCTCCTGAAGAAAGGTACAATGAATAGTGGTTTAAAAAAGTCTTAAATCAAATGGTGTCTTATTATAATCTGATCGTTTAATTTGGAGGATAATTATATACCTACCTGATGCCTACATACCATTGTAAATGAATTATCCTGCATATTGTATTTAATTTGAGATGCAGAAAACATATTTTACCTATTTTACTGATATTAAAATCGCTTCCCAAAAATAATTATGGCTATCTTTTAAACAAGGGAAAAGATCTACTATTAATTTGCAATATAACACTGTTCCCCTCAACCCCAACTACTATAATTTTACAGAACCCTGTACCTACATTAATTCTCCTGGTTCACAAACATTTTGCTAGAATTAACAGCAGTCATGAAAAAATCTGACAGAATTACTGACAAACTCTTTCATTCTCGAGAGAAAATGAATTCTCAGCAACTATAAATGACTTATACTTTAATAGTAAACTTATTTGTAAATAGACTTGCTAATAATCTAACATACTATTGATGTAATAAATGCATTACTGCATGAATAGCTTCCAACATTGAGGATAGACTTGAGAAGTGATAGTTATCATAGAATATAAAAGCTTTCCATCACTGGAGAGACTACAACATATAATATAAATTCAATGCTTTTGAATTTACACTGGTTCAGGCAGCCAGGCCTAGTTTATTAATTTATTGTTGATATTTTTACGACTGCACTCCCTGTATTTTCCTCATTGGCTACCAGTCTGGCAATAACGATTCAGCCACGTCAGGTGCAACGGGTGAATCCCTCGTAAGCTCCATGCCAAAGAACAAAGAACAAAGAAAATACAGCACAGGAACAGGCCCTTCGGCCCTCCAAGCCTGCATCGACCATGCTGCCCGTCTAAATTAAAATCTTCTACACTTCCGGTGTCCATGTCCCTCTATTCCCATCCTATTCATGTATTTGTCAAGGCGCCCCTAAAACGTCACTATCGTCCCTGCTTCCACCACCTCCTCCGGCAGCGAGTTCCAGGCACCCACTACCCTCTGTGTAAAAAACTTGCCTCGTACATCTCCTCTAAACCTTGGCCCTCGCACTTAAAACTATGCCCCCTAGTAATTGACCCATCTACCCTGGGAAAATGTCTCTGATTATCCACTCTGTCTATGCCCCTCATAATTTTGTAGACCGTGTCGGGTGCAAGCCGACCGCAGTTCACCTGATGCACTCCACCCGACGCAATTTGGATCTCGCCCTCGCTGGGCGTGATCCGGATCTGCATATTTAAATGAGCCACTAGGCTCATTTAAATATCCAGGTGCCATTTTCGCCTGGTGCCCAAGAGTCATTGGCTGTGCCTACGAGAACTCAACAGGGCACTGTTTAGCAGTGGACCAGGCATGATGGCATCTCAGGGGATCATGCAAGCCATTCGAGACCCCCGGAAGACAGGACAGGGCAGGGTGGCACCCTGGCACTTGGGAACTTTGGCACCAGCCTGGCACCCTTGCAGTGCCGCCCGGGTGGAGAGTGAGGTGAATCCTGGCGCTGCAGCCGGCGAGAAAAACCCCACCAAACCCGCCCGAAAGCGGACTTGGAATTATTTCCACTGAATCGAGCTCATTATTTTTCCTTTCAATTAATACTTCTTTTGACTGTGTCTTCTCCCCATATAAACAGGAAGTGTGCTTTTTCTTTCCTACATTAGGATTATAAAAAATTGTGAACTTTATATTAGTACATTTTAAATCTTCAGTCTGCTCCGAATGATAGTTATAAAACTTAACAATGTTTATTTGAAAACTTTTTTTTTCATAGAATTTACAGTGCAGAAGGAGGCCATTCGGCCCATCGAGTCTGCACCAGCTCTTGGAAAGGGCACACTACCCAAGCCCACACCTCCACCCTATCCCCATAACCCAGTAACCCCACCCAACACTAAGTGCAATTTTGGACGCTAAGGGCAATTTATCATGGCCAATCCACCTAACCCACACATCTTTGGACTGTGGGAGGAAACCGGAGCACCCGGAGGAAACCCACGCACACACAGGGAGAATGTGCAGACTCCGCACAGACAGTGACCCAAGTAACTAAACAATTAAATCTGACAACTCAGCAAATGCAATACAACATGGCCTAATAAGAGTTAAATTTCTATTTTCAGTCTCTTCCTTTAATGCTGAGAAGGACTTTGGTCTTCTTTCAACATTCAAATGTACACAGAGCAAATTCAAAAACCTCTTTCACTTTTTGCCAATGTACTGCTTATTTGGTGAACTTTGCCCCAAATAGTTTCTTTTTTTAAGTTTAACTCGTAGACAGTAATTTGTTACAGTAGCCAAAATGTTCAGCCTTCAGGCTCAGATCCTCTTTTCAGAATTGCATGTCAAAGGATGGAATTTTCATATGGTATAATAAAACAATCCATCCTAGGACAACTTTGAGCAAGTCGGAACATTTAAAGGTACTAAATAACTGCAAATTAGCTTTGTAAAATTAATATGCTACTAATAGAACCTCATACCGAACTACAAAATGCTCATATCAAACTTCAGGAGACTTTTATTTTTTTCCTCAGCTGTGGTAACTGACAATTTAACATACCAAGAAATTGCTCTTCCTTCATCTCACACTGGCTTTATTTTCTTAATTAAGTACCTGATTAAAGCAGGAGCTGGAAACACGGAATCGTCTGCCACTTTACAGTGTTTTAAAAAGAGATATATTTTGATTCTAGTTACATCTCAGTTTATAGTATATGTAAACATGGCAGAACATATTTCTGACCACCCCCCCCCCCCCCCCCCTCGCCCCTCCAGTACGGAGCCAGTACTCAGGTTACAAATCCCAGCACCCATTGCAGACTTGCTATAAAAATTAGAATAGGGTTGACCTTATAACATTTTGCAACTGCATTATTAAATTATACATTTACTATCAGGTCAATTGCAATGAATACAATTGTAATTATTTTATATGTTGTTCACACTAATTACTGTAACATCACTGAACCTCAGGTGAAAGCCTGGATGTTACAAAGCATACACAAATACGGATTAACCCACTCTTCAGCAATCAAGTGTACCTGTTTTTCAAATGATCCTGAAGATGTACAGGTCTTAGTCAAAAATCCCTACAAAACCTGTCACGTCATTTTCAAACAGTTATGCAATGGAAATTACATTTCCCTCTCTGAACAGAAGATGTCTGCAATTCAGGGTCAAGATTTACTAGGATTCTGTTCGTGTTAGCATTACCTTCCTACATGTGTTATATGCAAATGATGCAAAAGCAAACAGGATTTACTGCCCATATTTGTACCACAGGGAATTTCTAGGTGTTTTTTCCAAAGACCAGGATATGTAACTTGCATAAATATTTTTCACAGCTTTAATAATAGTTTAAATAATACATTTTTATATTTACTTAATGATCCTGTCAATTATCAATCTGTTCTATACAAATCCAACACACATCACTTAGCCGAAAGCATCTGCAAATTTTTGGGAGGAATCATGCAAACGGTACAATTGTTCAGATACAAAATCACAGGAAAGTGGACAGATAAATTATTGGAGTGCTGCATTATGTATGTAGCCAAATATGAAAACACGTTAGATAAAAGGAAATTGAAATAGCCAGCAAGGAAATAACCTATTAAATGTCTTCCCTTTAATGTAATAGCTTTTAGAATCATAGAATTTACAGTGCAGAAGCAGGCCATTCGGCCCATCGAGTCTGCACCGGCTCTTGGAAAGAGCACCCTACCCAAGGTCCACACCTCCACCGTATCCTAGGTAAAAAAAGGGATTGGGATGTAAGGCAGGAATTCAGGGAGTGTGGTGATCTAACCACTGTATATATGTGTGCTTGCAGTAGGGGGATGTATGGCGTACCTGTATTACAGGTTTCTCTGGTAAGCCCCTGCCGGCTAGCTCCGCCCACAGGGAGCAGTATAAATATTCATAAGTTTCACTGAGATGCCATTCTACAGCTACCACCGGAGGAATAGCATCTCACTGTAATAAAGCCTCTCTTGTACTGCACTCGAGTCTTTGTGTACAATTGTTAGCGCCACAGGGAGCTAGGGTGGAAACTTAGAGTTAGAACAAACAGAGTTATTATCTCTGGGTTGTTACCCGTCGCACGTGCTAGTGAGACGAAGAATAGGGAGGGAGAGCAGTTGAACACGTGGCTACAGGGATGGCGCAGGAGCGAGGGTTTCAGATACCTGGATAATTGGGGCTCATTCTGGGGTAGGTGGGACCTCTACAAACGGGATGGACCAGAGGGGTACCAATATCCTGGGGGGGAAATTTGCTAATGCTCTTCGGGAGGGTTTAAACTAATTCAACACGGGGTTGGGAACCTGAATTGTAGCTCCAGTATACAGGAGGTTGAGAGTAGTGAGGTCATGAGTAAGGTTTCAAGGTTGCAGGAGTGTACCGGCAGGCAGGAAGGTGGTTTAAAGTGTGTCTACTTCAACGCCAGGAGCATCCGGAATAAGGTGGGTGAACTTGCACATGGGTTGGTACCTGGGACTTCGATGTTGTGGTAATTTCGGAGACATGGCTAGAGCAGGGACAGGAATGGTTGTTGCAGGTTTTGGGGTTTAGCTCAGGGAAAGTAGTAAAAGAGGGGGAGGGGTGGCATTGTTAGTCAAGGACAGTATTACAGTGGCAGAAAGGATGTTTGATGAGGACTCGTCTACTGAGGTAGTATGGCTGAGGTTAGAAACAGGAAAGGAGAGGTCACCCTGTTGGGAGTTTTCTATAGGTCTCCGAAAAGTTCCAGAGATGTAGAGGAAAGGATTGCAAAGGTGATTCTGGATAGGAGCGAAAGTAACAGGGTAGTTGTTATGGGGGACTTTAACTTTCCAAATATTGACTGGAAACGCTATAGTTCGAGTACTTTAGATTGGTCCGTTTTTGTCCGATGTATGCAGGAGGGTTTCCCGACACAGTATGCAGATAGGCCAACAAGAGGCGTGGCCTCATTGGATTTGGTACTGGGTAATGAACCAGGACAGGTGTTAGATTTGGATGTAGGTGAGCATTTTGGTGATAGTGACCACAATTCAGTTAAGTTTACTTTAGAGATGGAAAGGGATAGGTATATACCGCAGGGCAAGAGTTACACCTGGGCGAAGGGCAATTATGATGCGATGAGGCAAGACTTAGGATGCATAGGATGGGGAAGAAAACTGCAGGGGATGGGCACAATTGAAATGTGGAGCTTGTTCAAAGAACAACTACTGTGTGTCCTTGATAAGTATGTACCTGTCAGGCAGGGAGGAAGTGGTCGAGCGAGGGAACGTGGTTTACTAAAGTAATTGAATCACTTGTCAAGAGGAAGAAGGAGGCTTATGTAAAGATGAGACGTGAAGGTTCAGTTAGGGCACTCGAGAGTTACAAGTTATCTAGGAAGGACCTAAAGAGAGAGCTAAGAAGAGCCATGAGGGGACATGAGAAGTCTTTGGCAGGTAGAATCAAGGATAACCATAAAGCTTTCTATAGGTATGTCAGGAATAAAAGAATGACGAGGGTAAGAGTAGGGCCAGTCAAGGACAGTAGTGGGAAGTTGTGTGTGGAGTCCGAGGAGATAGGAGAGGTGCTAAATGAATATTTTTCATCAGCATTCACGCAGGAAAAAGATAATGTTGTTGAGGAGAATACTGAGATACAGGCTACTAGACTAGAAGGGCTTGAGGTTCATAAGGAGGAGGTGTTGGCGATTCTGGAAAGTGTGAAAATGGATAAGTCCCCTGGGCCAGATGGGATTTATCCTAGGATTCTCTGGGAAGCTAGGGAGGAGATTGCTGAGCCTTTGGCTTTGATCTTTATGCCGCCATTGTCTACAGGAATAGTGCCAGAAGACTGGAGGATAGCAAATGTTGTCCCCTTGTTCCAGAAGGGGAGTAGTGATAATCCCGGTAACTATAGACGAGTGAGCCTTACTTCTGTTGTGGGCAAAGTCTTTGAAAGGTTTATAAGAGATAGGATTTATAATCATCTAGAAAGGAATAATTTGATTAGGGATAGTCAACACGGGTAGGTTGTGCCTGACAAACCTTATTGAGTTCTTTCAGAAGGTGACCAAACAGGTGGACGAGGGTAAAGCAGTTGATGTGGTGTATATGGATTTCAGTAAAGCGTTTGATAAGGTTCCCCACGGTAGGCTATTGCAGAAAATACGGAGACATGGGATTCAGGGTGATTTAGCAGTTTGGATCAGAAATTGGCTCACTGTAAGAAGACAGAGGGTGATGGTTGATGGGAAACGTTCAGCCTGGAGTTCAGTTACTAGTGGTGGACCACGTGGATCTGTTTTAGGGCCACTGCTGTTTGTCATTTTTATAAATGACCTGGAGGAGGGCGTAGAAGTATGGGTGAGTAAATTTGCAGATGACACGAAAATCGGTGGAGTTATGGACAGTGCGGAAGGATGTTGCAGGTTACAGAGGGACATTGATAAGCTGCAGAACTGGGTTGAGAGGTGACAAATGGAGTTTAATGCAGAAAAGTGTGAGGTGATTTATTTTGGAAGGAGTATCAGGAAGACAGAGTACTGGGCTAATGGTAAGATTCTTGGTCGTGTGGATGAGCAGAGAGATCTCAGTGTCCATGGACATAGATCCCTGAAAGTTGCCACCCAGGTTGATAGGGTTGTTAAAAAGGCCTATGGTGTGTTAGCTTTTATTGGCAGAGGGATTGAGTTTCGGAGCCATGAGGTCATGTTGCAGCTATACAAAACTCTGGTGTGGCCGCATTTGGAGTATTGTGTGCGGTTCTGGTCGCAGCATTATAGGAAGGATGTGGAAGCATTGGAAAGGGTACAGAGGAGATTTACAAGAATGTTGCCTGGTATGGAGGGAAGATCATATGAGGAAAGGCTGAAGGACTTGAGGCTGTTTTCGTTAGAGAGAAGAAGGTTAAGAGGTGACTTAATTGAGGCATACAAGATGATCAGAGGATTAGATAGGGTGGACAGTGAGAGCCATTTTCCTCGGATGGTGATGGCTCGCACGAGGGGGCATAGCTTTAAATTGAGGGGAGATAGATATAGGACAGATGTCAGAGTACATTCTTTACTCAGCGAGTAGTAAGGGCGTGGAATAATCTCCCTGCAACAGTAGTGGACTCGCCAACATTAAGGGCATTTAAATGGTCATTGGATAAGTATATGGCTGATAAGGGAATATTGTAGATGGGCTTTAGAGTGGTTTCACAGGTCAACGCAACATCGTGGGCCGAAGGGCCTGCACTGCGCTGTAATGTTCTATCCCCATAACCCAGTAACCCCACCCAACACTAAGGGCAATTTTGGACATGATGGGCAATTTAGCATGGCCAATCCACCTAACCTGCACATCTTTGGACTGTGGGAGGAAACCTGAGCAAACCAACACGCATACGGGGAGAATGTACAGACTCCGCACAGACAGTGACCAGAGCCGGGAATCGAACCTGGGACCCTGGAGCTGTGAAGCAATTGTGCTATCCACAATGATACCGTGCTTTACGTCTTTATGCCCAAAGCCCTTCATAGCTAGTGAATTGGTTTTGAACTGTACCCACAATTTCTGTAAGTGGCAGTCCCCGAACAACAATTAGATGAATGGCAATTTAATCTGTTTCAAGTTAGCTCAGTTGGAGGAAGAATGTTGCCCAACTTGTTTTGACAATGTTAATTTTAAGACTTTCACATTCTAACTTTTTGCAGCAAGAACATGATCATCATCGATGTATGAAGTCACAATACTGAAGCTGGGACTACAAAAGTAGTTCAATAATTTTAGGTAAGCCATTTTCAGTGCAATTATTTTCATCTTGATCTGTTTTAAATTTAACAATTTGTGTATGGTATTCAGGTTTTTAAATGCACAATGGTGGAGCCAATATTAATATCCATGATTATTTTGCAATGTGGTGGTATTACTTCTAGCTTGATTATGTATTGATTTAGCTCAGTGAGCTGGACAGCTGGCTTGTAAGGCCAGCAGCGCAGGTTCAATTCCCGTACCAGCCTATCCCCAAACAGACATCAGAATGTGGCAACTAGGGACTTTTCACAGTAACTGCATTGCAGTGTTAATGTGAGCCTACTTGTGACAATAAAAAATATTATTATTATTACAAGGCATAAGGTTAATCTCCACAGTATGAATGTGTTAAACTACCCTAATTAATTCAGTTCAGTGATGGCAACAGACTGATGGGTTTTTGCTGGATTAGCTGGGTGACTATTCCCTGGTACATTCAGAAATATTCTTAAGGCCAGCTCAGATCACATATTTATACTTCCATTTCTGTCATTCTTCATTCTCCACGTGTACAACTGCAGTGCCTAACAGAAACTGAGCATTTCACCAAAAAAAGATATCTGTGTTAAAAATGGGTGGCAGTGATCCAGCAAGAAGGTTGTGTGCATTTGTGAGAAATTGCAGAGCTCCGAGGTGCAGAGGGATCTGGGTGTCTGAGTGCATAAATCACAAAAGGCTATTATACAAGTAGAGCAAGTAATGAGGAAAGTTAAGAGAAAATTATCAATTATTATGAGGGAAATTGAATACTAAAGTAGGGACGTCATGCTTCAGTTCTACAGGGCACTAGTGAGACCACATTTGGAGTACTATGTACCTTATTTAAGGAATGTTGTGACTGCATTGGATGCAGTTCTGAAAAGCTTTTCCAGACTAATACCAGGAATGAGTGGGTTGTCTTCTGAGGAAAGGTTGGAGAGATTAGGCATATATCCACTGGAGTTCACAAGAAGAAGCAACTTGATTGAAACATCTGGGGCGGGATTCTCCGATCCCCCGCTGGGTCGGAGAATCCACGGGGGGTGGCGTGAATCCCACCCCGACGCCAGCAGCCGTTTTCTCCGGTGCCATTGGCAGCCCCCCCCCCACAATTCTCCAGGTCCCAATGGGCTGAGCGGCCACCTGTTTTTGGCCAGTCCTGCTGGTGTGGATTGGACATGGTCCCACACGGCTGGACCTGGCAGGTACGTTGGTTGGTGCAGTCCTCGGGGGGGGGGGGAGGGGGGGGGGGGGGGGGGGGGGGGGGCACGGGGGGATCTGACCCCAGGGGGGGCCCCCACGTTGGCCCTGGCCCATGATCAGGGCCCACCGATCTACGGGCGGGCCTATGCCGTGGGGGCACTTCTTCCTTCCGTGCCGGCCCATGTAGGTCACTGCCATGGCCAGTGCAGAGGAGACACCCCTTTCCACATGCGCGGAACCATGCCGGTGGTTCTGCGCATGCGCTAACTCATGCAGTCCCTTCGGCGCCGGCTGGCGCGGTGCAATAGCCTCCGGAAGTGTGGAGAATTCCGCTACTTTTGGTCGGCCCGACCCTGGAGTGGTTTGCGCCATTTTTTACGCTGGCGGCAGGCCATCGCGCCAATTCGGGAGAATCCCACCTATAAGATCCTGAGGAGTCTTGACAGGGTGAATGTGGGGAGGATGTTTCTCCTGTGGGAGAATCTAGAACTAGGGGAGTCACCCAATTAAAATGGAGATGAGGTGAAAGTCATGAGTATTTGCAACTCTCTTCCTGAAAAGGTTGTGAAAAGCAGAGTCTTTGAATATTTTTAAGGCAGAGGTGGATAGGTTCTTGTTAAGCAAAGGGGTGAAAGGTTATCAAGAGGAGTGCAAATTTGAGGTTACAATCAGACCGGTCATGATCTTATTAAATAGAGTCATAGAAGTTTACAGCATGAAAACAGGCCCTTCAGCCCAACTTGTCCACACCGCCCAGTTTTTGCTACTAAGCTAGTCCCAATTGCCCGTATTTGGCCCATATCCTTCTATACCCAGCTTTCCCATATAACCGTTTAAATGCTTTTAAAAAGACAAAATTGTCCCTGCCTCTGCTACTGCCTCTGGCAACTCATTCCAGACATTCACCACACTGTGTGTGAAAAATTGCCCCTCTGGACCCTTTTGTATCTCTCCCCTCTCACTTTAAGTATATGCCCTCTAGTTTTAGACTCCCCTATCTTTGGGAAAAGATGTTGACTATGTGCCTTATCTATGCCATTCATTATTTATAGACCTCTATGACATCACCCCTAAGCCTCCTATGTTCCAGGAACAAAGTCCCAGTCTATCCAGCCTCTCCTTATAACTCCAACCATCACGTCCTAGTAGCATCCTAGTACAGCTTTTCTGTACTCTTTCTAGTTTAATAATATCCTTTGTATAATAGGGTGACCAGAACTGTACACAGTATTCCAAGTGTGGTCTTACCAATGCCTTGTGCAACTTCAGCAAAGCATCTCAACTCCTGTATTCAATGTTCTGACCAATGAAACCAAGCATGCTGAATGCCTTCTTCACCACCCTGTCCACCTGTGTCTCCACTTTCAAGGAGCTATGAACCTGTACTCCTAGATCTCTTAGTTCTATAACTCCCCAACACCCTACCATTAACTGAGTAGGTCCTGCCCCGATTCAATCTACCAAAATGCATCACCTCACATTTAAACTCCATCTGCCATTCATCGGTCCACTGGCCAATTGATCAAGATCCCGTTGCAATCCCAGATAACCTTCTTCACTATGCCACTGATCTTGGTGTCATCTGAAAACTTACTAACCATGCCTCCTAAATTCTCATCCAAATCATTAATATAAATAGCAAATAACAGTGGGCCCAGCACTGATCCCTGAGGCACACCGCTGGTCATAGGCCTCCAGTTTGAAAAACAACTCTCTACAACCACCTTTGTCTTCCGTCATCAAGCCAATTTTGTATCCAAATCGCTACTTCACCCTGGATCCCGTAAGATTTAACCTTATGTAACAACCTACCATGCGGTACCTTGTCAAAGGCCTTTGCTAAAGTCAATGTAGACAACGTCGACCGCACTGCCCTCATCTACCTTCTTGGTTACCCCTTCAAAAAACTCAATCAAATTCCTGAGACGTGATTTTCCACTGACAAAGCCATGCTGACTGTCCTAATCAGTCCTTGCCTCGCTAAATGCTTGTAGATCCTGTCACTCAGAATATCTTCTAACAACCTACCCACCACAGACGTTGGGCTCACCGGTCTGTAGTTCCCAGGCTTTTCACTGTGGCTCTTCTTGAACAAAGGCACAACATTTGCTACCCTCCGGTCTTCAGACATCTCACCTGTGGCTGTCAGTGATTCAAATATCTCTGCTGGGGACCCGCAACCTTCTCCCTAGCCTCTCACAACATCCTGGGATACGTTTAATCAGATCCTGGGGATTTATCTACCTTGATGCGCTTTAAGACTTCCAGCACCTCCTTCTCTGTCATAGGTACACTCCTCAAGATATCACAATGTATTTCATAAAGTTCCCTCACATCCATGCCTTTCTCAACAGTAAATACCAATGAGAAATATTCATTTAGGATCTCACCCATCTCTTGCGGATCTGCATAGATGACCTTGTAGATACTTAAGAGACCCTACTCTCTCCCTTGTTACCCTTTTGTCCCTTTATAGATTTGTAGAAGCCCTTTGCTTTCTCCTTTGCCTTATCTACCAAAGCAATCGCATATTCCCTTTTTGCCCTTCTGATTTATCTCTTAACTCTACTCCAACAACCTAGATACTCTCCAAGTGATCCACTTGATCCCAGCTGCCAATACATGTCATATGCCTCCTTCTTTTTGACCAGGGCCTCGATATCCCGAGTCATCCAGAATTCCCTACTTCTACCAGCCTTGCCCTTCACTCTAAAAGGTGCTTACCCTGAACCCTGGTTAACACACTTTTGAAAGCCTCCCACTTACCAGCATCCCTTTGCCTGACAACAGACTCCCTAATCAACTTTTAAAAGTTCCTGTCTAATACCATCAGAATTGGCCTTGCCCCAATTTAGAATGGCAGAGCAGGCTCGAGGGGCTGAATTGGCCTACTCCTGCTCCTTGTTCCTATGTTTCCAAACGGTGTGACCTCTAAAATTATCCACATAACTGTACATATCGATATATGTATGATCTTTCTCAGCCTCGGATTTATTTGTTGTAAATCTGTCCAGAAAAGCTGAATATATTGAATGTAAAGTGTGGTCTATTGTATCTTAAGGCCACGCAGTGATTCCATGAGCATGTATGTGATTTCTCTCTAATTGCTTCATCCGCCCGATACTCCCTGCACTAAATAATATAACGATTTTATCACTTGATGTGTAACAGTCGCCTGCTGGGCACGACTGCTACATTCCCTCCACTGTGAAAGGCCAGATTCGTGGCAATTGGAGTTGCTAATCCGACGAACAGTCAAGTCAGCCATGAGGTTACTATTTCATTTGCTGCAGCCGATATTTATAACATTTCCAAACCTTCCCAAGGCTGCTCCCAACAAAGGGCCGATAACTTCATATTCATCAAGAATATGCGTGGATGCTGCGCGCACCCAGCATTTTGTGGCAACTAGTTCAAAACGAGGTACTGATTATTGATGGGACTGTTGCAGATCAATGTTTGTCACCTTAACCACCAACCACCCACCCCCGCCCCCGAAACAATTCAGATTGCGTAAAGCAGGTTCCGGTTCTGTACGGAATTAAAACCTTTCAAATTGCCGGTGCTGAATTAAACGCCTTCATTTTTGAACGTCCCATATTTATTCAGCCCTGCATTAGAAGCTTGCGCGACGACCTGTGGCCGCCCGCGGGCTGCTTTGAAAGGCAGAAAGGTATCACTTTATTAATTAAGTTTGTATGGCTGTCATCAGGGAGATTGGCCGGAATTTACAACACTTTGTAGGCACCCTTTGTGACCACCCCCCCCCCCCCCCCCCCCGGCGCCACAACTTTCAATGTTTTAAGTTTAAGAATCTGCCATTCCCAATGAATTGTGAAGACATTATAAAGGCTGCTTGTTATTGGGATAATTGTCTCAATTTTCCCTTTTCCCGCACTGCCGACCTGAACCTCCCCAGCATGTTTGGAAAAAAGGGAAGTTGGCACTTCCCCCAACTCGGGTCAGAACAAAGTCAACCTAAGATCCTGTTAAAGGGGGTGCTGTCGCCCACTAGCACTTGGCATGATACACACACTCACTGCAGTAACAGGCAGGCTCCGCCTGTGCATGGCGGAGATTACAAGCAGCAGTGATTTCAAAACCGCTCCTTGTTTTAAATGTTAAGTGATCCCGGTTCCCAGAACGAATGCGGTCGTGGCCTTTATTTTGGGAGTGGGGCACTGGCCTCGTGCGCCGGTGAAAGGCTGATGAAAGGGTTCAGGTGTCAAGAGGGAAACGCGGCGCAAAAAGAAAAAGGGAGGACGTTTCCAGGGAGACCGATGCCTCCTCCACACTTGCGTGAGAGAGAGAGAAAAAAAAACCTGTCCTTCCATCTGCAGAGCGGGAGGAAGCCAGACCAGCAGCAAGACCGAGCCAAATCCGTGTGGTGTGAGGGGAAGCCCTGATCTTGGGCAGGATTACAGTGCTGTGCGGACTCTGGAACTCGCCCACAGCCTCCCTCCGCCCACAATCTCCCTCCCTCCCCCCCCCCCCCCCCCGCTTCAATCGTTGTCGGAAGGCCGGGGGAGAGCAGCGTTCCCGCCAGCGCGCTGCGAGAGGCGATCCGCGGCCGGGGAGGTGAGTTTCTGCTTCCCGCTTCCCCTTTCCCCGCACTCCGGCACTCCAGCCCGAATATTAATGGCATCAAACAAGAGTTTGGTGTATTTCTGATCCCGGGCCAGGAACAGCGGGAGTCCATCGCGGGAGGAACTATGTATACTTCGCGCGATTTTGATTCGCAATCCATGTAAAATTGCAGACCGTTGTGCTGACAGCGAATGGGAAGCGGGGGGATGTTGCAGTGTATATGTGGTTCAGGGAGATATTACCGTGTATATCTGGTTCAGGAAGAGCAGCGAGATATTACCTATGGTTCAGGAAGAGCCGGGAGATATTACCGTGTATAATGTGGTTCAGGAAGAGCAGGTAGATATTACCGTGTATATATGGTTCAGGAAGAGCCAGAAGAAATTGCCATGTATCTGGTTCAGGATGAGCAGGAATGTATTGCTTTATATTTGTGATTTAGGGAGATATATCACATGTATATGTGGTTCAGGGTGATCTTGCCATGTATATGTGGTACAGGGTGATCTTGCCGTGTATATGTGGTTCCGGGTGATATAGCCGTGTATATGTGGTTCAGGGTGATGTAACCGTGTATATGTGGTTCAGGGTGATGTAGCCCTGTATATGTGGTTCAGGGTGATGTAGCCGTGTATATGTGGTTTAGGGTGATATAGCCGTGTATATGTGGTTTAGGGTGATATAGCCGTGTATATGTGGTTCAGGGTGATATAGCCGTGTATATGTAGTTCAGGGTGATCTTGCCGTGTATATGTGGTTCAGGGTGATCTTGCCGTGTATATGTGGTTCAAGGTGTTCTTGCCGTGTATATGTGGTTCAGGGAGATATAGCAATGTATATGTGGTTTAGGCAGAACAGGATAATGTTGCTGTATATATGTGATTCAAGAAGACCAGGGAGATATTGGCATGTTCAGGAAGATGTTGATATGCATATGTGATTTAAGGCAATATTGCGTTTTTTTTTGTGGCTCAGGTAGAAATTGTCCTGTATATATGGTTCAGGAAGATAGTGCAGTGTACATGTTGCTAGTAAAGAACCAGGGGATGTCGTCCCTGCATATGTGGTTCAGTAAGAGCAGAGAGTTATTGCTGTATATATGTGGTTTAGGGAGATGGTGCCGTGAGTACATGGTTCAGGAAGAGGAGGGAGATGTTGCCGTGTATATGTAGTTCAGGGAGATGTGTACATGTACATGTGGTTCAGGAAGAAATGAATTGAAATGAAAATCGCTTATAGTCACAAGTAGGCTTCAAATGAAGTTACTGTGAAAAGCCCCTAGTTGCCACATTCTGGTGCCCGTTCGGGGAGGCTGATCGGGAATTGAACCTGGCCTGCCTGGGTCTGCTTTAAAAGCCAGCTATTTAGCTCACTGTGCTAAATCAGCCCCAGAAGAACAGGGATATTGGATTGGATTTGTTTATTGTCACATGTACCGAGGTACAGTGAAAAGTATTGTTCTGCATTCAGTTCGGACAGATCATTCCATACATGAAAAGAAAATACATAGGGAAAACATAAAATAAACAATGTAAATACGTAGACACAGATATTGCCATGTATATGTGGTTCATGAAGAGCATGGAGACATTGCCATGTATACGTGGTCCAGCACGAGCAGGGAGATATTGCAGTGTTTATGTAATTCAGGGAAATCTTGTCATGTATATGTAGTTCAGGGAGATCTTGCTGGGTATATGTCATTCAAGGACTGCAAGCCAAGGAATGCTAGACAAGGGGATTGGTGATTTACGGTCATCGGCTGAGCGACCAGAAGGTGAAGGTAATCCTCCAGATTCTTTCATCATGAGAGAGGAATGCTGACCAGAAGCTTCTGTTAGTCCCATTATTCATTATTCCTGTTTTAAATAATCAACATGCATATCGCACTGAACCGGGAATTTTTTAATAATTAAAGCCGGTTGTTCAATTTAAAAATGTTTCTCGTTCTTACCCAAGATAAGATGCCTATAATGTTTCTCACAAATTGCATTTTCATTTTATTAAACATTTCTTTCCCCCCTTACAGACTTGAACGCTTCAGTTTTCAGATGGAAAACTCCAGGGGATGTGAGCATAACACAAAGAGCCCATTGTAAGAACTGAGGGAAGCCAGGCAGCTTGGTGAAATCATCACGTTACCATGAAACAAGATGGGAACCATAAAAGATTTGGATAGCTTGCAGCTCTCCGTATCGGACTCGGTTGAGATGGAGAATAAGTGTTTGCCAGCGGCTGGCATTATCCCTGCCTTTTGTAACAACCAAGAGGAAGATGAGGAAGCTGCGATGCATTCCAACTACCAGGACCTTTGTTCCAGCACTGGTACAGCCAATAACCTGAACAACCTCAGCCAACTGGCGGAGATCAGCATTAATGTGCCTAAAAATGACAACGCAGAAATGGTCAATCACTGTAACACCCCAGGCGAAGATTTAGATCTGAGCAAGGAACAGGGACAGGAAAATCCCAGCGTTACCCTCGGTAACAGCATTGATCACACTGACAGGGCGATAAGCCCCCCAAATATAAAAGAAAGCACAAGGCTGGACAATGACAGCTCAGAGCCCAACCCTGACATCTCCTTCACCGGATGTGATCCAGAGAGCAGGACAATGGGAACATCCAATTGTACTAATCCTCAGAAACCTCTTCACCTAGTGGAGGTAATAAAACCTACAATCGTCGAATCAATCATTCAGTCAGACACTGACATGCTAGAAAACCATCAGCAGAGCCAGAAAGAGAATAAAGACATTGACACCGCTGAATGCATGACACAGATATCCAAGTCTGCCCCAACAAGCCAAGATGCTGAGGTGCAGGTGGCTATCCAAGTACAAAAGATATCTGTTGCCACCAGCCCCTTGGCTCCATTAGATAACTATCCGGTATTTAAAATGCCCGATGTCAGATTACGGGATCAAGTAGTTGAGAAGCCAACAGCATGTCTGCCGACCCCAACATCTGTCACTACAGCGTCGCGAAAGGATGTTGAGATGCAGGTCGATATAACTGTGCAATGTAAATCAGTGGGCACTGGTCCAATGACTCCATTAGAGAAGACTCCACTGGCCACTCTCCCTGAGGTTCATGTGGAGGTGATGGAAGAAGAGCAACCCGAGCCAGTGCATGATGTCCAGTGGGATGAAAAAGGTATGACATGGGAAGTCTATGGAGCATCCGTGGATGCTGAAGTGCTTGGACTCGCTATCCAGAAACATTTGGAAAAGCAAATAGAGGAGCATGGCAAGCAAAACCCTGAAGTGTGCCAAAATGATAAATCCAGTTCGTTGAAAGGATCTTTGAGGAAGGAAGAGAACAAGAGAAGGCAAAGCAATGTTTTTCAAGCAGTTTTTCACAACATTAGAAGTCCACAGTGCTGCATTCGTGGCAATACTGCAGCAGAATAATATAAATTAGATTTGGACCATTGACTAAATGGTCACAAAGTCTGAAAATGTTTGTGTTTCTTTGATACAATTTCTTTCAGTTCTTAACTTTTTCCCCTAGGCAAGTTGATAAATTACCAATTAAGTTGTATCACCGATAAATAAAAGATTATAAATGTGTAAGCAAATGAAATATGGAACACACTTAATGTATTTTACAGTATCTTTTTTGTGAACTGATTTTAAATTGGAACTATTCAACAGTAATCTTCTGCATTGCCTAGTGTTGCAGCATTGTGTGTAACAGTATCATGTGCATAGGTTCGTTGGTTTAACAACAATTAAATTGTATATGTTTTTTTTATCCCCATTGCACCATCTTGCTAGTTGCAGAGTAGCTGCTAGCAATCGGATGTCTGGGAGAATGGATCCATGGCATCTATCATCACTGCTCTGAAAATCCTCCCCAGGGGCTTCATGACATTTCTTCAGGCTTCATGCAGTCTCTCTTATTTCCTTGCAGCCCACATCCAGTCTGAGGGATCACTAGTCTCAAGTTGGTGCCTCCCTACAATGTTTCGTTTGGGCAACTCCGGCTGTGTGGTAACAGAGAGAACCCAGCTTTAAACGGGTGATGCCATTAATTAGTTTGCATTGGGCTGAAACATTGCATCATCCAAATCTGCTTTTGAAAGTAAACTTATTTGGAAATGGGACATTAGGATTTTTAAAATTGTTTTGGTGGTTATTGTTTTATTTTTTAATATGTATGTATCATCAGAAAGAAATATCAACCCTTATTTGAAAAATGCCACTGCAAATTTGCTAAATCCTCTGTGCAGTGACAAAATTCATTTTAATCTACACAAAATAAGGGCTTGCCAAGAAGCATTTTAAAGCTTGAACTGAAAGTAATGATTGGTTGTATGTTGCCTTGTCAACAGAACTGAAATAGTATGAAAACTGAACACTTCAATCAAATTGTTTAATATAGGTATATTAGGGTATTTTGAGATCAGTAACTTGTAGAATCTGAATAGAATCATGTTATTTCTTGGCAATTATGTTTCTATTTTTCTAACTATTTCTAGCTTTCTAGTGCTGCTGTTACTCTAATTGGAATGGGTATAACTTGTCCATTGAACAAATACAAAAAAAACCCAAAATGTATAGTTCCCCCCGTTTAGTTAATGTCTGAAGTCATTTTCCTTATACAATAACCTGCTGGCTGTTGTTGATTGGTATGTGTCGTAGCATAATTGTATATTCAAGGTTTTGTACCTTGTTGTATATTCATGGTTTTGTACCTTGTTACTTTACAATGATATATTGTTATTATTGATCCTTTAGATTCCCACAAGCAAAAGTCTGAAGGAAAGTGGTTGCTGAGTGTAGTAATACATGTTTGAATTAATCCTTTGGGTACTCTTTGTTGGATGAATAGAATTAACTATCCAATATTATAGTTTACTCCATCCTCTATCGGAAAAGGCTGTAAACTTCCTACTATAATTTCTTTTCTATGTGGAAATGCTTCTTTTATTCACTTGATATCTATCTGTGAAATGAAACCTTGCTGTTTTGTGAGCAATCTCAATGCCAGAACTTGCTTCTTAAAAATATGTCAAGGTCAGGTTTATGTTCCATTATTATGCACATTTCATTTTGCGTGGGCTGTTAAAATAATGTAATCTCAAATGTTGTAAAACTGCAAAAAAATTGGACAGATTAAAATATCAGTCAAATTCTTTGGTTAGAGCACATTTTTTGGCTAATAACAGGAATATAGTTACATTGCAGTTGGTTCATTTTTCTCTTTACAACACAATACCCAGCAAAATATGAAAAGGATACCAAAATATGAATTTTTTATGGAACATTTTTACTTCATATCATAATTCCCGGTGCTGAAACTGCAGGTGAGGATTGTTCTTGTATAACAATTTGTCGCATTGTGATGTGTACCACACTATCATTTACACAATGTGTGGTTTATTCTGCAGGAACATCCCTTAGCGTTGCGAGAAGGCATTTTCTAGGGTCATGCTTAAAAGATTCCATCTACTTGGAAACCATATGTACCTGGAAACATAGTGCAGTTTCCATGCTGGCAAATCGGATGTGATCTTCTCTTTATGCTATCTATAAGAGAAGTGCAGGGAACATGGTTTGCTTACATAGATCTCACTAAGGCAATCAACACATTCAGCAGAGCAGGATTCCACAAGATTTTAGGGAAAATGGGTGGTCCACCGCAGCTCATCAGTCTCATCTCCTTTCATGATTGTCCCACTTCCAACAAGTTGAATAGAGTGAAGTAGCGCTGTGTCCTAGCCCACACTCTACCATGCTTCTGACCCTTGCCTTCCCTACAGATATGGAAGGGGTCCACTTGCATTCTAGTTAGACAGCAAGCTCTGCAAATCTATCAAGATTGAAAGCACAACTGGATCATGTCCTGATTAGAGAATCCCTCTTCACTGCTAATGCTGTGCTAGTCACCCACACACAAACTCAGCTACAGAGACTCGTGGATTGTCTCGCCCATGCTTCTAACTTCTCTCTGACTATAAACATCAAGAAAACTATTGTTACAGGACAAGGTATTGCATCTCTGCCTCTGATCCTGTTGGATAACACCCCCATTGAACTGTTTGGCAAATTTTTCCAGCTCAGGTTCACAGTGACAAACAATCTATCACTTGATGCAGAACTTGTTATATGCAGAGGAAAGGCAGCTATCATCTTTGGTCGAGTCATGAAATGTGTATGGAATAAGATCAAGCTGACCCTTTAGGAGCAAGTTGATAGTTTATAAGGCCTGTGTTCTCAGCACCTTGCACTGACTGAAACATGAATGACTTCAAGCCGTAAAGAAAAGAACCTCAACAATTTCCATCATCTGCTGTTAATTATGGGTATATACTGGCAGCACAAAATCAAAATAATATCAAAAGCAGAGGCCCCAAGTTTTAGGTGGCTTTGTTGGTTCAGGCTTGGTTGCAGGAGGGAAGACCGTCACATACCCAAGGGTGTTCCATATGGTGATGTAGCTAAGGCTAGACAACCAGTAGGACACCCAAAGCTCCTTTTAAAGGACACCTGTAAGCGTGTCACTTGCAAGCATGTCGTGAAGGTCCTAGACATTGATTATTGCTCCTAAGGAGCCGCAAGTTGACAACCAAAGAAAATGGTGATGCCGCCTGTGGGCTGGCATGCACCACCATGATGACCAGTGGCTTGGCAATAGATGGCAACACCAAAAACAACTACCCACAATGACACTTGGTAGAGCACTTGTGGCAGAACCTGCCTGTCAATGATTGGCCCCTTCAGTCATCAGCATAGGTGCATCATATGACGAGAAATTGAATTGTTTGCTCCTTGCTCCTTGTCCATCATCTTTCATAGATGGAAAGATGCTGGGACATTTTATATTCCAACAGGAATCATCTTTGGACCTACACTGAAATATTCTCCCTTTTTTTTAAATTCAATTTTTGCTCAAAATTACAATGAAGTAGTATTCCAATTTGTTCCTCATTCTTTCCGCAAGAAAACCATTTCTCCATACCCTAACGTTTGTTTTTTATCTTTCTTCTGCATGACTTTTATAATTCAGATGTATTGATTGAAATTTAGTTTTCTATCCTGTTTCATGGTTTGAAGATAAAAAATATTATCTACTATTCTCAACCATGTACTTCGTAATTATTGAGCAGTTATGGTCTCTACTCAATGTAACTCCTTTATTCTACTCGTATGTTATTTGAAGTTTCAAAATAAACACTACCGTGTCTATCCCTTTTATTTCTTTACTAAGGAAGTAACAAGCTTTGCAGATATCTAATAAAGAAGCCTCAAGATTCCACAGAATTCAATGGGACTGTCACATGGCTGTCCTCGAGTGTATATTGCCAACCATTCCATTTCTGCAAAATTAAATGCAAAAAATGAACATCATTTTAGACTAAAAAGCAAACAATCTTCCTAACAGAATGTACGTAACGATATTGAAGTGTTTCATAAATATAATGACTACCACTACTTAGAAGTTATCTATCTAAAAATAAGCCATATCTTGGCACAGAACTACGTAACTCACCCGACCTTTGAGCTTGTTCTTTATGGCTCGCATCATTCTGTGGTTTATTTTTAAGTAAATAGCCACTTCCTTGTGTGTCACCTGTGTTACTAATGCACTGATGAAAGTCGTCATATTGCTTTGTCCTGCTTGCTTTGTAATAGGTGCACTGAGTATTTTGCCATATGGATATTAACCACTAAGTAACATCACTGTCGATGTACGTCAAACTTGCACATTTTCAAAACAGGCAAATAATAAAAATTAGATTCATTGATATTTACTCAACACAGCTATTAGGAATCACCACAAATTAACTGACCACCTGTACTGAGCCAAATGTTAACATAGCTTTGGATGGTAAACTTTGTTTCAGAGTTTAAAACAGAAACATCCCATGTTGCAATTTCACCCTGTGGACTGTTAAATCAATATGGATATCCTTTGTAATACCTTTTGTTATGTTTCAGACCTTAAAAATGTGTATGCTATCCATTTAAATTAGTCCCTTGTTTCTTTTCTGAACTTAGATTAAATGGGGCATTTATTATCTTTAATATGCTCGGCCTAGTCTGAGTTAGACATTGACGTAGAAGGGGAGGATAAGCATGAATGCCTAGCTCCTACTTGATGTCTCTTTCAGAGGGACAAATATTGCAGAAGTGTTATCTATATTGGTCATTCATCTAATGGGACAACAGCATGATATTGTTTCAAGGTTATTAAGGAAGCAGGTATTATGTTTTTGAATCCGACTGGTTCACAATTCGATTCAATTGTGAGGATACAATACTTAATTTTTGTTTGTCCTAACTTGAACTTCAAAGAGAAACCTGTAATCAATGATAATTCTCTAAATGCTTTTGTGTTTTCTTACTTGCGCTACCATGCTAGAAGATACTCCTGTGGTTTTTCACAGATTTAAAAAATCAACATTGTAACAATCACTGCAGCTTCAGGGCTTTTATAGTTTTAAAATTGCAAAGTGCTGTTATTTCTTTCATTCACACCATCTAGGCAGAAATGATGAGGCCAACATTTATTACCCATTCTTAATTACCCCTGGAAAGCTGCTGGTGGTAGGCGAGCAGTTTTCTCTATCCTCTGCAGTCCATGCTGGGTGCTGATGAGTAGGGAGCTTCAGGTGTTTAACCCAATAACGATGAAGGGACGACAGACCATTTCCAAGTTAGGATGGCGTGATGCTTTGGATGGGGCCTTGCTCAGGGTGGCGTTCCCATGCACCTGCTGATCTCATTATTCCAGGTGGTGGAAGGTTTTGTTCAGGACGTTCAAATTCAGCTTGTTTTAATCTCTTAATTCTTGTTGAAAAAGCTTGATTCCTAACTTTTAGTGGAATAGGGTGTCATAGTTTGTTACTGTTGGACTTGCCGTTAGTCATGGTGATCACTACTATAGTTTAGGAAGATGTATTATATCCAGTGCTTAGATGCCAGTGTACAAATAATAGTACGCTCTGACCTGCTGTAACAAAAATACTTAATACACAAGATCACATTTTCTGTCACAGGGAGGGATTGAGGTGGTATGTGGAAATGCATTTTGCACTGGGCACAAGAATATCTCAAGATTGAACTGTGGTATTGGTATTAATCTAATAAAGTATAATCTGCAGACTAAATCCAAAAGATTGTTACACTGACCAGAGAAGAATTTTACACTTTTTCGACGATGGCTTAAATATTTTATGTGTCTCAGGAAAGTGTGTCGCAGCTTGGTGGAAGAATGGGGTTGATAGTCCAAAGAAGGTTCCACCATGCCAGTATGATACAGACTGTAATAACCAGCTGAACTCCCCAACGGGAATGGCTCCTCGCAGATCGGGGTGCCATTTTGACCGTTAACCCCCATCACTGCCCCCTCCCTCTTTCAGCCCCCCCCCCTCCCCCCCCCCCCCCCCCCCCCCCCCCCCCCCCCCCCCCCCCGCTTTCAGGACCCTCACAACCTTCTCATGGCTCCTGGAACCCACCACACCAATTCGGAAGCGCCTTCCCCCTCCTCCCCCCAGGGCCTGGCCCATGGCACTGCCAGGGTGCCTGGGCCATGCCGGCAGTGCCAGGGTACTGCCACGTTCCTGACCACCCAGGTGTTCTAATGGCCTGTGAGACACCACCACCCCCCCCCCCCCCCCCAGGTGCCATTATGCCTTGTCCAGGTTTGTGGGAACCAGTGCTAAATGAGGTCTCTTAGGCACGGCCATTGCCACCCAGGTGCCAGGTGAATGCGGTATCCGGATATTTAAATGAGCTGCTGATTTGGATTGAGGCCAACGAGGGTGAGTTCCAGATCGGGCCGGGCACGTGACTCGTGAACGGTCTGCCTTTCGGCTCTTAAAGATGCAAAGGGATTTGTATGTGAGTCAGAGTTGAGTTGGCAGAGCTAAAATCTCAAAAGACATTGTGAGTCAAGAGGCGAGATTCAAGGTACTATGAAGCAAAGACCCCAGATCTTTTAAGATTTAGTTTTACGAGCACCAGGCGGAGGAACTCCTATTCCATGAGCCCCATGAAAAGATCAATTGGGTCATCCCCATTGGTCTAGTGAGGGTTATTACAATATCAATGTTGTCCAATAAACCTTATTAGTTTGTATTCAAAATTAGTGATTGTTCTTTTTGCCACTCGGATTATTCCTCAACAAGAATTTTCTGAATCTGTGGTTTAGTACAGAGACCAAACCCATGTAGCATATGCTTAAATGTAATCCCATTTGTCAATGTGTTGTCCATCTAAATTCTTAGATGGCCCCAATAAAGTTCTTGTTTGTTCAGATCTGTGTGACCTCCAAGCCTATCCTTTAAAAATTCAGCAAAGAAACTGCGATACGGTGGATGTTCCTCTTCTGCGTGTAGCAATAAAGTAACTAATACCCTGCAACAATTACTTGAGAACTTGGGCAGTTTTGCTATGCCCCTTGCAACAGGCTGAGCTCCGGGTTACCTTGTTTGAAAGGAAAAAATAGATCCAGCCTCGAAAACCTATGGTGAAATAGTGGAGATATTTGCAAGGCCACTTCTCACCTAACCCCATAGTCATCGCCGAGAGGTTCACAAATTTAACCGGTAAGAAGGTGAATCAATCACACAGTTCATAACTACTTTGAAGAAATTAGCTGAATACTGTGAATTTGGAGATGTCTTGAATGACACCATTAGAGACAGACTTGAGTGTAAGTTAGAGAGCGAGTCTATCCAGAAAAGGCTGTTAACAGAGAGAAACCAGACCTAAAGAAAGGCTTTAGAAGTCACGATCTCTATAGAACTAGCAGCTAGGGAACACAGCAATTAGGGTCGAGCACTGCAATCCATGAAGTGTTGGCTGAGGGCTGACCCAGATTCAAAATTGCCATAGATGTGCAAAAACTAGGCAACTGATTTTTGGAGTAAAGATGCAAAATGTAAGAATTGTGGTAAAAAGGGGAGCATTGAACGTGCTTGTTGGAGGAAGAAACAATAAGTATCAAAAAAGAATTATAAAAACCACGGACCAAATACTTCAAGTGAATAGAGGGAAGATGTGATACGAAAAGGGCGCAAAAAGGGACCAAAGTCACAGATGACGAATTGTCATTGAACATACTGGCTATTGAGGGTGAAATGAACCGTTACAGGATCACTCCTCTATTGGATGGACACCTAGTGAAAATGGAAGTGGACACTGGCACAGTTGTTTCATTGGTCCCAGAAACAGTTTACAAACCAAACCTACAAGTTATCGCCTGAAACCCTCAAAGATAATACTTAAAACCAAAACCGGAGAAGTGGTTCCATTAAGGGTCTGTCTCAAGGTAAATGTGCAGCTAATGGGAAGAACCTGGCCGGAGAGAATCAAGCCAAACTGAAAACTGTCAGTCCAGTCTGGTCGAGCAACCTGTAGGGAAGACACCTTTCCAATAAAGTTCTTGTGTGTTTGTATCTGCATAGTCTGCAAGCCCGTCCTTTAGAAATACTACATTTACGAACCCTCCCATGAACTTTCGAGTGATAGGTATCAGATCGTAAGCCTGTAGATCCTGGTTCTTATTTGTCACTTTTTTTGAAAATAGCAACTGCATGAGGCTTCCAGTCAAAAGGAACTATCCCTGGCTCTATTAAACTATTGAAGGTACTGGCTTTGAAAGAACGAAACTTTCGGATACGAAAAAAGTAATTATGTTGAGACAATGGTATGTACAATCTGTTCTTCCGTAATTACTACTGGGCGGCAAATGTAGCCATGATCAGGAAGTGGGTAGTGGGGGGGGGGGGGGGGGGTCAGTGTGGGAGCGAGTAGAGGCGGCATCATGTAAGGGCATAAGTTTAGGGGCATTGGTAACGACTCCTCGGCCGTTCTAGGCGGCCCGATGCACCACAAGCCCGGTGGTAGTGGCATCCCAGAGAGTCTGGGAGCAGTGCCAGAAGCATATGGGAGTGGAGGGAGCGTCAGTGTGGGCTCCAATTTGTGGTAATCACCGGTTTGGCCCGGGGAGGCTGGATGGGGGTTTCAGGGGTGGCAGAGAGCGGCGATTGAGAGGCTGGGGGATCCAATTATTGATGGGAGCTTCCCATGTTCAGAGGATTTAGAGGAGGAGTTTGAATTGCCGGGAGGGAATGGGTTCAATATCTGCAGATAAGGGATTTTGTGCGAAGGCAGTTTGTGACCCTTCTGCTTCTCCCGCCACAGGGGATACGGACAAGGTAGTTTCTAAAGTGGAGGTGGGGGAAGGGAAGGTTTTTGGATATCTATAAAGAACTCATGAAGTGAGAGGAAACTCTGATAGATGAACTAAAGCATAAATGGGAAGATGAACTGGGAGGGGAGGTAGAGGCAGGTCTGTGGGGGGATGCTCTGAGCAGAGTCAACACGTTTTCATATGACAAGCTCAGCCTGATACAGTTCAAGGTGGTTCACCGGCCCGGATGAGCAAATTTTTGGGGATAGAGGACAAGTGCATGAGCTGTGCGGGAGGGCCAGCAAACCATGTCCACATGTTTTGGGCATTCCTGAAGCTTAGGGGATACTGGCAGGAATTTGCGGATGTCATATCGACGGTACTAAAAACAAGGATGCGCCGAGTCCAAAGGTGGCAATTTTCAGAGTGTTGGAAGATCCGGGTGTCCAGAGGGCGAGAGCGGCTGACGTTTTGGCCTTTGCCTCCGTGGTAGCCCGGAGACGGATATTATTAGCGTGGAGGGACTCAAAGCCCCCAAAACCAGGGGTATGAGTTAGTGATGTGGCTGGGTTTCTCAGAGCTGAGAAAATTAAGTTCACCCTGAGAGGATCAACGTTAGGGTTCGTCCAAAGGTGGCAGCCGGTTACCGACTTCCTCGGAGAAAACTAAACTGTCAGCAGATTCAATAAGAGGGGGTAGTTAGGGGGTAGGGGGGAGTTAGGTTATTTTGTGTTTAGAGGGATGTGGAGGGACGTGTTACACACTGAACTATGTGTACATTTGTATTTGTATTGTTTATTGTTATAAAATCATAAATGCCTTAATAAAATGTTCAAAAAAAAATAAGCAGAAGCAGTGAGGATGTCACGGGCCCTGCACACACACCTGATGTCAAGTGCCCTGTATATATGTGCTTTTGGTGCCAAATCACAGAGGAGAGCATCTTCCATTTTCTAGCTGCTGGCAAGCAAGGCAAGAGGACTGTGAAGATGGACCATTTTGTTAGAAGGAAGAGATGGCCAGAGACACAAATAGGCAGTGTACTCACTGGTCAGAATCTCACATCTGAATCTGCTGGAGAGAGCTGCTATCAGGAGAGTCCAGGGCAGGACAGAACTGCGTTAGTGTTAACTCGATATAGAGCTCCAGTGCCTCTGGCGAACAGCCTACAAAGAAGAAATTTAACTTGGGAACAAAGCAGGATAAATATGATTTCTTGAGATATGGCTTTGTCAATTGTGACAAATAAGGTGCAACGCCCATGTATGTTATAGTCAGGGGAGTATTGGCAAATGAGGGGAAAAGTTTCAATGTAGAAAGAGAAGTGATGGGTGAAACATTCCTTGTGAGGTTGAGACCCCAGAGTCAGTTATAAACTTACAGCTGACTCCAAATGAAAAGATTAAGCTGCTGTACCTGACTTGTGACAGCACATTAAAACATGCCAAAGTCCATAAGGCTGTCAGCAATGTGGGGTAGCATCTCCCAGGAGTATACAGTACTGAGTAAAACAAGCATTTTGCAGCTATTGTCCTTCACGATGACCTATACATGCGAGGTTGGATTTTCCGTTCTCACGAAGATGAGGGTGGCAGACAGGAACTAGCTGAACTCTGCACCTGATATGCACATTGCTCTCTCCTCCTGTGAACCTGATTGGAGTGAGATTGTGCGGACGAAGAAGGTTTCCCTTTCGCATTAAGGGTAAGTGAATGTGGCATGTGTTGCGAAGGCTAGCCGGCGTGGGTCGCGAAGGTCAGCCAGTGTAGGTTGCGAAGGCCGACGGCTTGGTAAAGTGGGTCCTGAGAAATGATTTTTAGAAAACACTGAGTTTAGAAAGTGCATAGCATCATAGGTGCTGACCCACAATGTGCTCACCCCTCACTCTCTTTAAGTTCACTAAGCCAATCCAATAGATAGACTTTTATCCCCCTTGAGCCACCAATTTGTTATGGGCCAGGGTTTAGAGAACCCCAAAGTGTATCATGGAGTTCACCTGACCCACAACTTTTAATAGATTGTGGTATGGGGAGCACATGGCCCACTCTACAGGTGTGGTACAGCAGAAATGGAAAAAGTATTTTTTAAAGCAAAACAATGTTTATTCTATGAACTCAAGTTAACCTTTTTAAAACATACAGTGAACAACTTAGCAACCATTAATTCAAATACAACCCCAAAGAATACAGAACTAAGTAATCCATAAGCAGTCATTTTAACATCCAGAAGACTTTTTTAAAAAACCTTTAAACAGAAGCACATCAGGTTAAAATCACTACTGCAAGCGGTTATTAGTTTTAAATCACCAAAGGATCGATTTACATTCTTTAGTTACAGAGGGAGACTCTAATACACCTTCTGGCTGTGACTGCAGCTATCCAGCTCTGAAAATGGAACTAAAACACACCCTGCAGCAAACAGCCTAAAATGTAAGTAAAAAGCTGACAGAAAGCCCAGCTCCACCCACTCTCTGACATTACTGCAGTAATAAACACCCATTTCTTAAAGGTACTCTCACTACAGATACTTATATACGCACCCATTTATAAACACCCATTTCTTAAAGGTACTCTCACATGACAGTGGATTGTTTATTGATCATTCCGTTCATGCTTGAAAGTTTCTCGATTACCCTGCTTTGATGCTGGCCATACTGTTTATAAACACCTTTGCTATGATTGACAGATCCTCACCACTTTAAATGGAGCTTGTGCATACTTGCACCAAATCACGCCACATGACTCCCAGCTGTGGCGGTTGGAGATTTGGGATTCTAGCCCATTAATCAGATTTAGATACATGCAAATTGTGGATTTGATGTTGCCGCCGGCTTGGGGCAGGCAAGTCACTGAGGACGGTGGTGCGACAGCGGAACTTGTTTTCCAGGGGACACTCCATTTTCTGCCCAGTCAGGAATCCCGATACCAGTGTTGGGCAATGGGGAATCCAGCCCTAATTTTCAAATCCTCTCTTGCTACAGGAGAGACACCAGAGGACTGAAGGACAGCTAAATTATTCAAGAAGAGAACTAGGGAAAAATCAGAAATACAGGCCAATGAGACAAACATCAATCGTTGGTTAATTATTGGAAGGAATTCTGAGGGATAGAATTAATCTCCACTTGGAGAGACAATGATTAATCAAGGATAATCATTATTGCTTTGTCGAGGGCGAGATCATGTCTAACAAAATTGTCTTCATTTTTCAAGGAGGTGACTAGGTGTGGTGATGAAGGCAGTGCAATTAATGTAGTCTGCATGGACTTCAGTAAGCGTTTTGATGAGGTCCCGCATGGGAAACTGATCAAAGAAGGTAAGAGCGCATGGGATCCAGGGCAATTTGGATCCAAAATTGGCTTACTGGCAGCAGGCAGAAGGTGATGTTCTAAGGTTGTTTTTGTGAATGGAAGCCTGGGTCCAGTGGTATACCGCAGGGATCAGTGCTGTCCCCTGTTGTTTGTCGTGGACATTGATGATCTGGACATGAATCTGTGTGGTGTGATCAGTATGTTGACAAATTATACAAAAATCGTGGTGTGGTAAGTAGAAAAGTGGAAAGCCTTATTACAGGTTGGTATATATAGACAGGTTGGTCAGATGGGCATGACATTGGCAAATGGAATTTAATGCTGAAAAGTGTGAGGTGATGCATTTTGAGAGGACTAACAAGGTAAGGGAATACACAATGAATGTTAGGATGCTAGGAAGTACAGAGGATCAGAGGGACCTTGCAGTGCATGCCCTTCATCCATTAAGGCAGCAGGACAGGTATATCAGGTGGTTAAGAAGGCATATGGGATTCTTGCCTTTAAGAGTCGAGCAGATTATAAGAACAGGGAGGTTATGATGGAGTTGTATAAAATGCTTGTTAGGCCACAGATAGAGTGCTGTGTGTAGTTCTCGTCCCCACACTAGAGGAAGGATGTGATTGCACTAGAAAAGGTGCAGAGGAGCTTTACCAGAATGTTGCCGCCCTGGCGTGTTTCAGCTGTGAAGAGAGACTGGCTAGGCTGGGGGTCCTCTCCTTAGAGCAGAGGGCTGAGGGGAAACATGATCAAGCTGTACAAAATTGTGAGGGCCATAAATAGGATTGTTCTATCTGTCTAATTCAACCAGCTCCTTAATTAAAGTTTACCCAGATGTCTTTATTTATGAGGAGAACAAAGTACGGACACGGATATACTGCAACACACTTTATTAAATACAGTTAACCCGTAAATTATCCACGAAACATACAAGAAACACCCAGGATTCAACTATACTACCCGTAAAGGAGGTTTGGTAAGCTGCAGAGCCAATCCCTGAGTCCCTCTGGTTCCTCTTTGCAAAGGTGATTCTCACTAGCTGTTCCTTGCTTGCTTGCTTCCTTCTGGTCTGGTCAGGGTCACCTCACACACCGAGTCTTTGCTTCAAGGCTTTGCTTCTTCTGCTTCTTTTGTTTCTTCTGCACCCTGTGGTCATTTTAAAATCATACTGCAGTCAAACCTCAGGAAGTCTGTTGTTCGTAGCCCAGACCGAACCAGACGTTCTTCTGCCTCTTCTGCTTCTTCTGCCACTGGTGTCTCTGAGATGCCTATTTTTATCCCCCCTCCACTCATTTTTCCTGCAACCTCTCTGGCTTCCGGCTAATGAGGTCTCGGGAGGGGGGTCCCAGCAGCCAATGGTCCAGTTGATGACTGTTTGACAGGCCACCTGAGCCCGCCCTAGGTGTCACATCTACGGTGGTGTGGGCTGCACATGACCTGTTCCCATATAAGACAACAGTAGATACTCTCGGTGATGGAACGTCTGGCTCGATCTGGGCTACAAACAACAGACTTCCTGAGGTTTGACTGCAGTATGATTTTAAAATGACCACAGGGTGCAGAAGAAGAAATCTTTCCCCTTAGTAGAGGGGTCAATAACCAAGAGGTATAGATTTAAGGTAAGGGGCAGGAGATTTAGAGGGCATTTGAGGAAGAACGTTTTCACCCAGAGAGTGGTGGGTATTTGGAACTCACTGTCTGAAAGAGTGGTAGAGGCGGGAACCATCACAACATTTAAGAAGCATTTAGATGAGCACTTGAAAACCATAGTAACAAGGCTACGGAGCCAAATGCTGGAAAATGGTATTAGGATAGGTGGTTGACAGACGGTACAGACGATGGGCCGAAGGGTCATTTTTGTGCTGTGAAACTCTATGGGCATGATTCTCTGTTCCCCCAGCCATGTGTTTCTTGGCAGAGTGCTGTTCGCTGGCAGCGATCATCAATTCCCGTCGCTTGTCAATGGTATTTCCCATTGAAACAACGTCATGCAGCCGGGGAATCCACAAGTGGGGGTGCACTGCCGGAGGTAAAGAGAATCCCGACAGCTGGAGAATGCCAGCCAATATGACTCCTCGAGAAAACACAGCAAATGCAATGAACTGTCAGAAAGCCACCTCCAACCAACTGCTACCTAAACTCCTATCTCCTCACAATGTCACTGCTCTATTCAAATTTTATCCCTGGACTGAGTTTGAATTAAAAACAGGATGGCTACCAGCCTCTGTGGTCCGTGCACTAACCACAAAATCACAGGGGCCACGTAAAATTCAAGGCAACAATCTTTTTTTAATGTACTTGACTGCCCTTTTAATTGTGGGTGTGCTTCCGTCTCCAATGTACATCTGCCGACCATAAGTGTGATGGCATTGGCCTCCTCAGCACGTCTTTTGACATGAGCTCAGCCGCACACTTGCTCCGAGAGTGTAAATTTCTAGCCTATATTTTAAATTACTCATGTATCCAAGAATGGTATTTTCTGAAAATTTACTTTTGTTTGTTTTTTAATTCAGGATTCGTATCAAGCAATCTGAAATTCTGCCTTACAAGAATATATTCTATTCTGTCACTGTGGCATTTCCCCATACCATGCCTCGGGGCAAATTCCCCGCAGGCAGAGACTCCCGCTGCCAATGCCCCCGAGGAACACGCGGCTGGAGGGCGCAGAGGATTCATCCCTTTGTCTTTTAGTAAATTGCAAAGTTTTACAGTATAGATCCACATTCATTTGAAAGTTCAAAAATCAGCAATCCATGTTTCAGTTTAGAGTTTTTCAACAAAAGAAGCATCAATAATAATTTCTGTGCTGTTTTGTTTTTGCACCCAGGTCAAGCAGTGAATACTATTGTGCTAACCCCCCCCCCCCCCCCCCCCACAACATGATCATCGGCTAATGGCAGCAGGAGAATCATATACACTTAGCAGCATACGAAAGGTGAAGACTGCTACACATAGGCCCTGTGCTGTTGCAGCCAGTGCATGGACACTGAATACAGATGCAATCCATTCTGAAATCTCTACTTTTACTCAGCAATAAATACCTTGGCTAATACATAAGGAAGACCAATCCATTTAATGCCTTATAAAGTCCGGATAGCCGAAAAAAATATGCTTGAGTGGTCCATATAGCAGAAAAATCTGCATGAAATAATATCAACATCCTAGAACTGTCATCACACCTGTCTTGTGTACCATGACCATTTTATAGCTACCAAAGATGTGCTGTTTATCAATTCCACTTCATGAGGTAGCCGAAAATAAAGAATATATAACAGGGGTGGGCAAACTACGGCCCGCGGGCCGCATGCGGCCCGCCAAAGGTCTTTATGCGGCCCACCAAGATCAAGTCATTAAAAAAAAACAATTTTTTAAAATTTTTTTTTTTAATTTTAAGGTTAATGGGGGGGGCTGTTGGGTTACTGGTATAGGGTGGATACGTTGACTTGAGTAGGGTGATCATTGCTCGGCACAACATGTGTTTCATGTGAAGTTTCTACTTTAAAATATTAATTAATAAAAATTAATTGCTTTTTTTTCTTTAAAAACCTTTTATTTTGGCTATTTTAAATATTAATTATTTTACTTAATATACTATGCGGCCCTTTAAAATTGTGAATTTCTGAATGTGGCCCTTGCACGGAAAAGTTTGCCCACCCCTGATATATAATATAAAACCAGAATAACTGGTTAATGGCATTCAAGTACCTCAACTCGGACAAACTCACTCTCACAGGCTGGGAAACATTGAAAACCCCGCACACTCCAAAATCCACAGACATAGTTGATTAACCTGCCTTGCTACCTCGAACCCCTTAACAAAATAAACTTCCATACAACCTGTGCCTTTACGTTTCCATTAAGGATGCTCACCATTGTTCAGTATCTGATTATTTTCTTCCCTCTTTGTGAAGCGTTTTTGAATATTTTATTAGATTTAAACTGTTCCATAAGTGCAAGTCATTGTTGATTGAACTTTGCATCTAATATTTCCAGCACAGCAGCCAACCTACTGTGGCGAGCTGCAACCTTTGGATCAAGGGTGGAGGCCGATGACAGCATGGTGAGACTAGAGGGAAAGACTCTGAACCGCTGAGAGCACTGAAACGTGTGAAAGTCAATTTATTAAACAGTCAGAAATGCAAAAGAAAATTGCCACACAGCTGGTGAATGATTGACTCTCTGGTTGAAAAGTTAAAGAGAATCATTAAGGCCACGAAAATAGCACGGTTCATAATAGACTGTCAATCCCCGTGTCTGCGTGGGTTTCACCCCCACAATCCAAAGATCTGTAGGTTAGATGGATTGGCTACACTAAAACATTGCCCCCTAATTGGAAAAACAATAATTGGGTACTCTAAATTTAAAAAAATAAATAAATAAATAATAGACTGTCAGGGTGCTAGTGCATTAGAAGCTTCTAGAATGAGCAGGTCATGATATAAGAACTCTCTAACATTGATTTGATGCATGATCTGTCATTTAAGAACGTACAGGTCCTGTTAACACCCCCTCTTAACCACTTACAACTAAACATGCATATGGGAGGCCATTAGCGCTATTTAAAGTGCCTACCACTCAAGTTCCAGGTGAGATGCCTTGTAATCTTGTGTCAGTGGAAGTATTGTATTTGATTGTTGTCGGAGGATGGTTTCCAAACTTTTTGGATTTGTAAGGAAATGGTATGGGTGAAACTAATGTTCACAAACATCTAGCTGTGATTGACAGCCCATGACCACACAAAAGCAGTTAAGTGCTTTCTGCTGAGAAAAAGAGGAAGTGAAAGCATTTCACTCCTAGATGTTTAGAAACATTGCAATCAGTTTCAAAGCAGGGTACTTGAGATCCATTCAAGCATAGAGGACAATGAAATGCTTCCGCTGCCTGATGCATCAGCTGTAAGGAACAGGTGAGTTTTAAAGCAATGATTTTTTTTCACTGCTTCTATCTTCACTGTTCTTTAGCTTCCAGGCAGGGGTGACGATGGTTGGGTGATTGGGAGGGGGGTCTCTGATATGGGGCTCTCTGTTATGGGGGGTCTCTGTCATGGGGATTTCTCTGATATGGGACTTCTCTGATATGCTGGGGTCTCTATTATGGGTGGTTACTGATACACTCGTTCCAAGTTAGAACATAGACCATAGAACATGCAGTGCAGAAGCGTGCCATTCGGCCAATCGAGTCTGCACCGACTCACTTAAGCCCTCACTTCCACCCTATCCCCCTAACCCAATAACTCTTCCTTACCTTTTTGGACACTAAGGGCAATTTATCATGGTCAATCCACCTAACCTGCATGTCTTTGGACTGTGGGAGGAAACCAGAGCACCCAGAGGAAACCCACTCAGACACGGGGAGAACGTACAGATTCCGCACAGTCAGTGACCCAAACTGGGAATCGAACCTGAGACCCAGGAGCTGTGATGCCACAGTGCTAACCACTATTCTACCGTGCTGCCCCAAAGTTATGGGGGGTTCTCTGATATGCTGGTTCCCTGTTATGGGGAGGTTCTCTGCTTGGGATCTTTGGGGGTGGGTCTTTTGGCAGTCTCTGCTGGAGGTTTTTAATGATAAATATTTTGGGAGTCTCTGGGGAAGTCTCTGGTTTGTGGGGGGGGGGGGGGCTCTGGGGGAGCAGGACTTGTATTGTGTGGGGGGGGGGGCTCTCTGATGGACTTGGGGGCACCAACCTAAATACATACCTCCTTGGCCCACCGTGCAGGGCCACGCTGGAAAATAATTGTACCAATCCACGTCCACCTGAATCCCAGCCCAGAAGAGCGGAGAATCATGCAGTCTTGGAGATGCCCAGCCCATTAAGAGGATGCAAATGGGTCATGTTGACTGATTTGTATCCTCCCGCAGGCACAGGGCGTGAACCATGATATCACCAATAGTGGGGGTCTGGAGTACTGGAAATGAATTGATGACCCCATTTTTCTCCCCATGCCGGCTTCTCCGCTGCATCGGGATCTCCACTACCGGCATTGGGCAGCAGAGAATCCATCCCCATAATTCTCTTTGGCAAAATCCGGTCATGTAAAGCACCAACAAAAAGAAATCCAAATAATCTTTATCCAGCAACAATTGCAATAATTCGTACGAAAATGAACTCTTGCCCTTGTGCAATTCCTTAGAACTTGCCTTGCAGGTGTCTTTATCTGTCCTAGTGCCTCTATGCAATGCTACCCCAGTGGGTGCAGCATGGCTGCTGGAAGGTTGTTGACTTTCACTGTGATAGACTCCAGAGGACTGAGCAGGACAGCTTCAATTTGCTTGAGGTTCTTAGGGTTGGACGACACCTCCTCATTATGGAGTGGCTGCAGTCTAGGCTGGCTGGCTGAAAGGCATGAACGGAATGGCAGTGGTGGAGTGGCAGTGACGGGGGCTTGAACACTATCGTCCTGAGAGAGGTCAGCAAGTCTGTGTCAATCCCACCAGGTAGCCCCTCAGCAATCTTAGTAATCAATTGGAGGACGGCTGTGAAAGTCTGCGAGCCCCATTGAGCACTGAGATCTGCAACTGTGATAGCAGCAATTGGGGTCTGTATGGCAGCAAGCATGGATCTCATGACTCCGCAGCAGCCCTGGGTGCTTTCCATCTGTGCTGCAGTAAAAGCTGAGACATCTGCCACAAGACACTGCATCATTGATGGATCCATAAGTGTTTTCCCAGAGTTGGCCACAGTTTCCACAGTGGAAAGGATGGAGTCCAAGCTCTGTGCCAAGTTGGAGCCAGACTCCGCTATGCTCTTTGACATGACAAGTTGTCTGGCACGTCTGCCAATGTACCATCTTGATGTGCATGGCCATCTACGCGGTTCTGTATACTGCCACAACACAGGCCCCATCTGAGTCCCCTGCAGTAGAACTCATCTATGAGTTGGCACAGAAACTATTCTTTGCCCCTGACCTAGCTGCAGCTCACTCATAACCAGTGTCTCGCCATCTGCACATCCTGACATGTACGTGCTGTGCCAGTAACTCAGCTCATGGCCACAGATGTTTAATGGCCAGGAAGCCAGCGGTAGGAATAACAAAGGATTTATTTAACTTAACAGAAAGTCTTCCCACTATTTACACATCACAGTCCCCATAGGGACGGCCAACATGACAGTCCCTGCTTGGGCCAACTTTTTGTTCGATCCTACGAGCCCCAGCTGAATGGGCCTTCGCTTGCTACCAGGGAAACTCGTATTCCGTGAGCCCCACGGGGAGATCAATTATGGTTTCCTCTCATGGGGGTTGTTACACCCTCCCCCACCCCCATCCCCAACTCCCAGACTAAATATTCCCCTTCTGCCACCATCTGAGCAGGCCTTCTGCGCCGCTTCATATGAGACTGTGCCTCTGTCTGCGGTGAGTCTGGGTCGGGTGGCATGTAACAGTTGCTAGGCCACCTTTTTACACCAGAGAATGCCTCTTCTTGCGGAGTACCCAAGGCCCACTTTGTTTTTTCTGTGAAGTGGTGCCAACAGAGTGGCAAATTTCGGAATGAATTTTCCATAGTCATTTACAAGACCTAAAAATGATCGTAGTTCTGTGGCATCCGTTGGAGCAGGGGCACCTTTTATGGCCAGAACTTTCCACACCACAAGGTGAAAGCCATCTTCATCCAACCTATACCCCAAGCATGTTACAGCTTTTGCTGTAAAAGCGCATTTGTTTCTTTCCAGGCGAGCGCCTACCTGGGAAAATTGCCCGAGAACGTCCTTTAGGTTTCCTATGTGCTCCTTGTCAGTGGTTCCTGTAATGAGCACATCATCCAAATGCTCTGCTACCTTTGGCAGTCCCTGGAGCATGCCTTCCATCATCCCGTGGAAGATTCCAAGAGCTGAAGAGACCCCGAACGGGAGGCGAGTATACTCGAATAATCCCCTGTGGGTGTTTATAGTCGCATACTTTCCAGAGGATGAGTCCCGTTCCAACTGCAGATATGCATGGCTCATATCAAGTTTTGTAAGTTCTGAGCACCTTCCAGCCAGTTTTGCATATATGTTTTGTACCCTGGGCATAGAGTAATGGTCCAGGAGGGACATCCTTTTCACCATTAGTTTGTAGTCCCCACAGAGGTGAACAAACTTGTCCGGTTTCATTACCGGTACAATGGGTGTGGTCCACTCTGCAAATCGCACTGAGCATATGATGCACAGGTCTTCCAGGCACCACAATTCTGCATCTACCTTGGCGAGTAAGTCATAAGGAACCAGGCCATGCCCTAAAAGATCTGGGCTGAGCCTCTGAGTCTACGTAGATATGTTCCCTGTCTTGCCCTGGTCCTCTTGGAATACCTTTATATATTTGCCAAGGACCTCATCCACTTTTCCAGTGTCCATTTGGAAAATCTGCTGCCAATCAAAACGGAGGACTCTTAGCCAATCACACCCCAACAGGGTAGGTACCAGCCCTTGCACCACGACCAAAGGTAACCCACGGGCAACAAGCTGTCAGGCTACCTTCAAAGGTAGCCTGACAGCTTGTTGCCCGTGGGTTACCGGGGTCATGGTGGTTCCTATGATGTTCATTGGTTCACTCGTGTAAGTCGCCAATCTGGCCCTGGTCCTATGCAGGGTTAGTTGCAAGGCTCCTGTGCGGAGTCGGCAAAACATCTGCTGACCAATGATGGAGACAGCAGCAGCTCCTGTGTCCATCTCCATCACCAGGGGGCGTCCATACACCTGCAGTGAGACCTGAATTGGCGCCACCTTTGGGTCATGATGCATTTTTTGCTGCATGCTGTTGCCATTCCCTAACTCGCCGTGACCTCATCGCCTGCTCTCTCCGTTGATTCTGGCGGTCCTGATGACCACGTGTCCTACGCCCACGAATGGCAATGCTGTCAGAATTTCCCTTTGGCCTCGGGGGAGGTGTCCCGCTGGTCTGTAATGGCTCTCGAATACTAAGCCCGATTGCAGTATTGTACCTTTGCATTGTAGCTATGGAGGCGACTTGGTCACTCGGGCACTGCCCTGCGATGTCGCGGAAGTCCAGTACAGAGATCAGTTAATACTGTTGACCCAATTGTCCATGGAACTTTGACCCTGTATTGCTTTCCCTGCATTTTCATCCACTTTAAATCTAATGTGGATTACACAACAACTTCCTTTGCGTTGCCATGTTATTGATTCCCCACACAAACCTCAGAATTTTGGATAGGGATGGCCCAAACTCGCAGAGCTCCACCAGCCACCAGAGGCGGGCCAATAAATCAGTCAGGCTCTTTATAATGCCAAGCTGGTAGGAGGATCACCTTTTGCCAGTCTTTTCCCAAAATACTACTGGCCTGGAAAAAGTACGTCATCTCTCTATGTACTGAGCCCAATCTTTCAGGCCTCTGCCAAAGGCCCCCATTTTACCAAAAAGCGATATTTTTTTAAATCTAGTTCCTCATGCTGCAGCAGAGCAATCTTCTGGAACGGCTGGGGCGTACTGTAGTAAAATCTGGATTTTCCTTTTTCCTTGTTGTGGTGAATTATATACCTAGTAATTCACACTGTATTGTATTACATGTATTGTGTCCTCGTGGGCTCTGTATACGAGCCATTGCGCAGCTCTGCCCATAAGGGGAGATGAGGAGTTTGTACTGTTCTCCACCCTTGGCTCCGCGCCCCTGCATGAGACCAGCTGTGTTTGATACTGTTCTCAGCGGAATTTCTCTTAAATGCTATTAATGAGGGAACATTTCACGTGAATGATTATAATTTCAAAAGTGTAAATCAAGAGGTTTGGGACAGATTAATTGCACTTATGTGGTAAGGCATTAAGGTAGGATATTAATATTTAGAAATAAGAAATGGAACTCAATATTGCTGAAAAAAGAAACATTAGTTGAAGCTTTTCAGCTTGCACTCATCAGGACAATCACAGTAAGAAAATGTACAGTAATTCAATAAATGTGTACTATACAGGAAGGGAATGCTGCATGGCTGGCAAGTAGACTCTGATTGGGAGAGGTCTTGGCATGGAGAATGCACCAGTGCTGGTAACTGACAGTTAACTGCCAAACATTGTTTGAATTTAAACCAGGCAGCTGTCCTCTGATTGGTCAAGGCATTGCCTTGAAGAATGAACCAGCGAGTAGCTGTCACTTAGTTAATTTAGCTGAAACAGGTGTATGAAAATAATATGCTCCTGTATATTAACATATGTAGCTACCAGTATATAGAAATATACCTTACTGCAAGCACAACAGACAATCTTAAATTGGTTGTCAGCATAATTGTTAGCAGTACATAAGCAAAACAAAGTTGTTGAATTCCCTTACATTTTATTCTTGTGATTGTCTTGATGAATTCAGGATGAGAAGCTTCCACAAATGTCTTTTTTTTCAGCAATATTCAAGTTCTGTACTATCAAATGACAAACAGAACCTAATAATTTGCAGTGAAGCAAAATTTATTGCAATGGAGGGTTAAGAACAAAGTAAATAAATAATCCAAAACAGTGAATTGAATGCTTCAATTCATGTACACCACTGAAGGAGAGCCTATAAATATAGAAAAAAAATAGTTGCTATGCAACGAATGCCAGAACAAGTATAAGTAAACCTGGAAGATAATGGAAATCCAAATTTAAAATCAAGTGGACAAGACTGAAGAGAATGTATTTTAGCAAAGAAACAAAATAAAACTGTTTATAGGGCTGTTGACGCTAAAGAGTTTCTGAGATGGTCAAGGTAAGGTCTTGAGTTGCAGTGCCCAGGTAACTTGCCTTTAGGACAAGATGCTAAGGGCAGCACGGTGGCTCAGTCGTTCGCATTGCTGCCTCACAGTGCCAGGGAGCCGGTGTTCGATTCCAACCCTGGCTGACTGTCTGTGGAGTTTGTACATTCTTCCCGTGTCCATAGGTTTCCTCCCACAGTCCAAAGATGTGTAGATTAGGTGGATTGGATATGCTAAATTGTCCCTCAGTGGTTTTACAGGGATAGGGTGGGGAATTGGGCCTGTATTAGGGTGCTCTTTCCGAGGGTTGGTGCAGACTTGATGGGCCAAATGGTCTCCTTCTGGACTGCAGGGATTCTATGATGTCATTTTGGCTAAATAATTTAAGTGCTCACTAAGTGGGTAGCACAGTTGCTTCACAGCTCCAGGGTCCCTGTTTGGGTCACTGTCTGTGCGGAGTCTGCCCGTCCTCCCTGTGTCTGTGTGGATTTCCTCCAGGTACTCTGGTTTCCTCCCGCAAGTCCCGAAAGATGTGTTGTTAGGTGAAGTGGATATTCTGAATTCTCCCTCTCTGTACCTGAACAGGTGCCAGAATGTGGCGACTGGGGGGCTTTTCACAGTAACCTCATTGCAGTGTTAATGTAAGCCTACATGTGACAATAAAGATTATCATTATAGAAATGGTTAGCTGAAGGTTGATTAAGTCACTGATTAAGCCAATTAAATTGGCTCCGATGCTCAGTGAAAAGGATACATGATACTTTCCTGTTGCACACTGCATTTAAAGGCCCCTCATCTACAAGTGCTCACTAGGCTAAATGCTGGCTTTTAAAGCAGACCAAGCAGGCCAGCAGTACGGTTCGATTCCCGTACCAGCCTCCCCGGACAGGCGCCGGAATGTGGCGACTAGGGGCTTTTCACAGTAACTTCATTGAAGCCTACTCGTGACAATAAGCGATTTTAATTTCATTTCATTTTCAATCTGTGTGCCATAGTGTGCAGGGTATTTCCAAGGCAGTTCTGAGCTTCCAATTTGATCATGATATCAGCAAATAAACAATTGCACAAATAATGAATTGGGGTCAGAAGCAACATAAATTCAATATTAACTATTTAGAGTGCTATAGATCTTTATAGGTCTAAACTACAACTGCCATTTCTTATAGTTACTAGACATACATCCATTGGTTGCACTTCATGCCTGCTTGGAACACACTCGGTTCATGTTAAGCATAGGGACCTGCTAATTACTGTGCCCTTTCCAACTGGACTGGTGTACTTCCGATGCACAGCAGCGGTATTAGCACACACATCTTCCCCACCCAAGCATGATCAAGATCATCCCTCATGTCTGGCTCTGGCTCCTGTTCATTTGGCCTATTACAATGAGTTAGAAGCTGAAAATTAAAACCATTGGTCGCAAATAGAAAATTATTTATTGCAGTTGATGAACATTGTAGATAATCGTTTACAAAACATTCAAATTTCCAATTGGCATAATTTACAAACTTAACATGATGTAATTGTTATATTTCCTTCTGGAACAAAATATGCGTTCAATTATATTTACACAATCTTACTTTTAAAAAGCCTTAATGTTAGTTTTGCATTACATCATACCTGATTAAAACTTGTCCTATATTAAATAACTGCACAAATAAAATGACTTGCAAACATATTCCAACGAGTTTTATTTCAATAAAACAACTGAGAATTTCCTCTCTTCTGCAGAAATAAAATAGATTTCCCAAATTTCTGAGAATAGTTTCTTTGCTGTCTGTTTGACTCCAAGATCAACTGTCTATTTACAGAATCCTTCTGACTCTAGCATTAATGTTCTCCCATTCCCAGGATTCTGTTTCATTTATTGAGTTAAGTTACCAATATCCAAGTCAGATATTCTCCTAAAATAATTTGCAAACATAATGAACAACTGTGAATCTCTCATTGTGAAGAAACTGCCTTAGACCTCTGTCTTTTTACTTCTCTCTTTGCCAAAGTATGCTTTTCCAATAGGTAAATCTAGCAAGTTGCCCACCTTCCAGCCACAATCTTGTTCCCCATAGCATATAACTCCTCTCCCAACACTCAGCATGTTCCTCACGATTTCTAATGCCTCAGGTAATAATTCATCTCTCCTCATTGCTGTGCCATTCTTGGAGGTCATCACCTTACAGTGTTTATATAAATCGAACTTCATTGATTCTGCGGAGGAATTTAGACATTGATATTTTTGGAAACTGGTACAATTTTCCACACAATAGGTCCTTATAAAATTAATTTAGGTTGTTTAATCAAAGCATAAAACCTTACCAGGTAAATGGTTAAACAGAATTTACAGCTGGAAATTTGTTTGAAGAATTTTTCTAACTAGAAAAAGGATGGGTGATGAGAACGTTTGCAGTGGCATTTAATTTCCAGGATATAGGTAGTATCATCCTACTTCTAGCCGTGTTGCTACTAACAATTTCCATACATGGAACATTGTTCTTTTACTATTTAAACACAGCTTTCACTAGTGCTGTCAATAGTGCAATAATTAGCATTGAATACAGAAGGTTGGTAAAACATAAACATATGTCATAACATCATTTTGGTCAGCAAACAAAACTGAATTCAAAATATGTATTCATGACAACACAATGCTAGCTGGAATAAATCTTCACCCATGCACAATATGTTGAGAAAGTGCTTACCAGGCAGCAAAGGTACAAGCTAACTATTATCAACAGATTCCACTTTTCTTGTATCAAAGGTTTTAAATGCAAATTTTTAAATTAAAACTGAAGTAAGAATTGAAGGCACCCGTCTAATGCTCAGATATCAGTGCTGTTCAGTGTAGTTTTGTTGTAAAATCCATCCCCAGTCTCCCCTGAGGTTTTCTCTTTATTGTTGTCATGGTCATCCAGTGCAACACTCAGCGGTTTGGTCTTTTCATCAACTGGGTGACTGTTAATTGTTTTCTCGGCCATCTTATGCAAGAAAGAAAATGTAAATATTCAAACCAGGAAGCCAGAGAAGAAAATAATCTTTACTTTTTGAATAGCAGGTTGAGAAAAAGATCCACATGCTCCATCCAGATTATTAGTGAGCCTTTGTGTAAATATTTCTAACTCTACCTTTGTCACAGGTATCATAAGAGTCACAGATTTTCATTTACCACATAATTCACCTTGCTTGTTTTAACTTGTAATCAAGATGCAACCAACACAGGCAAGGCCACATTAATTGTCCATGTCATGTTCAGAAACAGGAGAAATGGGGCGCGGAATGAGAGAAGGGGCACCAGTCCAATTCTTTTTAAAGCCAGGCATGTTCTTTAGGTTCTTGACTACCTTTCTTTCCAGGATGCCTCCAGTGGGACCTGCTGTGCACGTCTAGAGATTAGTATGCCTCATTTCAACAGGCATACTTGCCTCTAGTGATATGGCCAGTTCCCTATAAGTCAGGAAAGTTGGATTTCTCAGAGTCTTCTCCCCTGACTCCACGACCATTCATCATTGCCTGGAGGTTCTACTCCTTACAAGGCCAACCAAGGCATCTCAGAGTCGACAGGGATCTGGTACAACTGAGTCTCTGACATTTTCCAGCAGCTTTCACTAGACTCTCACTGTGGCATTTCAACTGAGCCCTCAAAGTAGTTCAGGGATCAAGTTAGATTGGGATGAAATGAAACTTTATTAAATGTGTAGCATTGTAAAGCAAATATACTTTCACACTCCAGTGCAAAAACAATCATACTCCAAGTATTTTATTACTTTTCATTAATTTTTGTGTTCATCAATGTTAGAAATGTTTGTATTTCAAAATGGAATAGTTTCCAATTTCAGGCACTGTGGGCTGAATGCCCAAGGGGCAGGATGGCAGGTGTAGGAAGAGGATAAAATTGTGTGCCAATTTATCCCCTTCCTACCTGTCACTACCCATTCTGGTAGGTGTTTAGTCATGGAGGTTGAGGTATTGTGCAGATTGTTTGCTCTTTGGCACATTGAGACCTTTAACAGGCCAATTAATGGCCACTTACGGGCCTTCTGCCACTCCTGGGAGTTTTTACCAAATGTCCTAGCAGTAAACATTGGTGGCTAGGTCATGGGGTGGGCAATGTTTGTGATGTCTCTTGTTTGAGGAACTTGTACCCATTGGAGGGACTAACTCCCACCTCAAGGTACTTCAAGTACCTTCTGACGTTCATAGGTGATATAGATAATTTTGTACAAATTAAGGACAATTCTATGATGTGGACCTACACTACCAAGTGTTGAATTGATAAAACCAATTATTCCTCATGCGAGAAAGAAAAACAATCTTTCATTTTTTATACAATGCCTTTCATGACCTCAGGATGCCCAAAAGCAGTTAACAGCAACTTCTGAAGTACATTCATTGCTGTAATGCCAGGCCCTTATAAACAACAGACAGTACAGTATTGTAGATTTGAACCAGGTCCAGCAGTTGTGGGCGGCATGGTAGCACAGTGGTCATCACTGTTGCTTCACAGCACCAGGGTCCCAGGTTCCCAGGTTCGATTCCTAGCTTGGGTTACTGTCTGTACGGAGTCAACATGTTCTCCCGTGTCTGCATGGGTTTCCTCCGGGTGCTCTGGTTTCCTCCCACAAGTCCCAAAAGACATGCTTGTGAGGTGAATTGGACATTCTAAATTCTCCCTCAGCGAACAGGCACTGGAGTGTGACTTTTCACAGTAACTTCATTGCAATGTTAATGTAACCTACTTGCGAAACTAATGAAAGATAAAGATTAAAGTGAAAGGACAGAGCGGAAAAAGTTGTATCACCCAGTCCTTTGACATTCAAAGCATCTGGGTGGGATTTTTGTTTTCTGGCGGATGGATACTGTGTTATGATGACAGTAACACTTCATCAACATAGATCCTTCATGAGATCATTGTTCAAATCTTTATAAAATACATACACATCTCAGAGCAACATTCGTATTGCTATTAAATTAAAAAGTACAGTTGGATTTTTCACTTCCCTAATACAAATATGCACATTTTTGTTAACACATTTTGAGGGATGACATAGTTTTAACTTACTTCCCCATTTGATTTCCTTGTAGGCGTTTCTAGTATTGCATCAACAATATTCACATCCAAAGAATTAATACTGCAAGAAAAGGAACATTAATTCTTACTAGGTAGAAAAATTTAAGCTGGTCTCTCAAGACCTCATAGTTATTTCTGTGAATCAATTATAATTAACCCAGTTTTCTCTCAATTTGTACAGTTCAAATCAAAGTCAGCAACTCCTCTCGTGTGTTCCAGTAAAAATGGTCAAATATTAATACCAAAAATACTGATAATGAAACAGGCTGTTAAGGTTAAGAGTTAAAATCTAGATTCTAAATGTAATGATCCATCACAAGTATTCTTATTGTATCAAAATGTAGATTTGCATGATATGCTATATTTGATTGTCATTTTAAGCTACAGAATATGCGCAAGGAAAATTCTCTGTGGTATAGCATTATAAATCTTGAGAGAGTTAATAAGTTCCTATTCCATTTCTTAACTGCTATATAATAATGCATTACATATATATATTTTTAAATCATTCTACCCCTCTGGAAATCATTTGTGCATTTTGGATTGTTGTTAATGGGAGGCCCGGTCAATTTTGAGGGATGGGCCTCATAATAATACAGACTAAATGCTTCGGGTGGTAAAAAAAGGTGCCTCACAACAGCCTTCCATCATTGGCTGTGGTGAGGCTGACTCAATGAAACTCAACACAGATGCTGGAATTGGGGCAGGTGAGGGGCTGCTTGGGCCAGAAAGTATTCCTGGAATCGGGAAAGCGAGTGAGGTAGAGCCTAAGACTGCCTTTTTCCACCTCCATGACATTGTCCAACTCTGCTCCTGCTTCAGCTCATATACGGAACAGCTCATCAATGTTTTTTTTATATCTAGTCTTGACTTTTCCAATGTACAGCTGACTGGCTTCCCATGTTCTACCCTCCATAAACTTGAGCTCATTCAAATCTCTGCTTCCCAAGTCCTAACTTGCATGAAGTCCTGTCAACACCAACCTAAACTGGTCCCCACTCTAAGTCATACTGATTTTAAAATTTTCACCCATGTTTTTGGATCCATCCATGACTTTGCATAGTACAGGCAGATATTTTAGCTGCCCAGTGGAGGTCCTTTGAAAGTAGACATTGGCCAGATCAGAAGTGGGAACACAGTTGTAAGGTGTGTGCTGCCATTTTCAAGGCACTAATATCCTGACTCCACCCAAAGGCAGCAATGCAAATGTGGGTAGGCGGTGGCGTAGTGGTATTGTTTCTGGACTAGTAAACCAGAGACCCAGAGAAATGCTCTGAGGACCCAGGTTCAATCTCGCCACTGCAGATGGTGAAATTTGAATTTTTAAAAATCTGGAACTAAAAGTCTAATGATGACCATGAAACCATTGTCGGTTGTGATAAAAACCCATCTGGTTCACTAATGCCCTCAAGGGAAGGAAATCTGTCGTCCTTACCTGCTCTGTCCTGCATGTGACTCCAGACCAACCGACAGCAACGGAGTTGCCTCTTAACTGCCCCTTCAACGGCAATTAGGGATGGGCAATAAATGCCGGCACAGTCTGCGACGCCCATGTCCCATGAATGAATTTTTAAAAAAAATCTCCTCCATATCAATATTAACTCTCAATGATTACTTCAGATTTTAAATAGAATTATTTTGATCTTCATATAGCTCTCCTTTCCCCTCTCCAGTGTTATGATTCCAGCTGATGTTACAGATTCCAGGGTGGAACCTGACTTGATAGATTCTCACTTTTATTTTTTGTTTGGAAACGTGGAGGGCAGATACTGAACAGAGGCACAGGAGTCTGCTGATGAACTTTAGAATAAAACATGTATCATACGAGAAAAATATTACGCTATTACGCTACTCATTCACCCCAAATAAACCTTTACATGCATAAGGAAAGCACAAGTTACAACGCCCACCTTATTGTCTAATGTTCACAGTAACACCAGTCAATGTAAACCAATTGGCAATCTGTAGTCAGACACTCCACCCTCTGAAACCAAGTAACAAATGCCATCAACTTCTATGCATTTCTCATCAACACATCCTCTCCCTTGTAGCCATGCTGGCCACGCAAAATGGACACTGAGCCAAACTAAAATGGAAGGCTGCTGGGAAACAGACAGTTCAGCCAGAACAGCAGTCTGCAAAGAGCAGTTTGCATTCTGCAGCAGCAGAAACCAGTTTGGGCTCAGGTGAAAAGACCTTAGTTAGGTGCAAATGGCAAAACGCTTTGCATGCTAATGAGGCCATCAGACTTGAACACCCACACAATAGATACATTTGGTTCTGAATGGACACATTCCAATCAAGACCCAGACATCGAGGCACCAGAAACCTCCGAACAAAAGGACATAAGAAACGCCCCCTCCATCACGGAGACCCCCTCGCATTGGGGAATTAATCCAGTATCGATAAGAAATTGATCCAATAGGTAGAGCCGGGCGGAGAAGAGGGAAGGACAACGGAACCCCTATAAAAGATAGGGACCTCGTGTTGTCCGGTCTGTTAAACCCGTGCTCCGGCTCCGACTGACACCTGGTATCCTGACTCCAGCCGTTGAGCACCAGCCGCCGAAACCGTAAGTTCAACGCTCGCTACGCGATCCAAGCCCGCTAGACTCCCAAGTGCCAGAACGCTTGCTGAAGGCTGCAGACAAAACCAGGACGAAGGCCTCGTTCTCTGACCTTGCCTGTTCCTGTTAGATAAGTATTCTGTTTGCTTATGTTTAGTTGTAGCTTAGTCTCTTAGTGTGTGCATGAGTATTTATTATAACTGTATAATAAATATTGATCGTTTGAACTTGACTAATCGGTGTATCGTCTTTATTACTTTGAATTTGACCTTGGAATACTTGTGACGTTGCCTATACGGCAACTGGCGACTCCAGAGCTAAATAATTACATAGAACAGAGCCTAGCAGTGTTAAGCACACGTCAAACTCGGAGGCGTGTTAATACACTCCAATAAACGCGTTTTACGCCCATAGTAAAACGTGCAACATTTAGTGGCGACATCCGCCGGGACCCTGTTGTAAGTGGAAACACCACAGTGTCCAGGACCCTGAAATTTGAATTAGAACTCCAAATTGCAGAGAAAGAAAGAGATCACAAGTATTCAAGGTGTTCAAAATAATAAGCGAAATTCGGAAGTGTGTTTAGTGTATGCGTACTAACAGGGCTGTAAGGTAAAACTGAAAGCTTTTTGTTGCGACAAACTTTCGGTAGTTTTGTAATCGGAAAATAGCGTAAGCCGTACCCTTTTTTTCGAAACACCACCCCAGCAACCCCCTGTTCCAAATTATAAAAAGAGAGTCAGAGGAAATGGCCATGCAGGCAATGGAACGTCTGATGGATCCAGCAAAGTTTGTGGTCGCAGCGACCAGCAGCAGTAGCAGAGTAGGCCAGTGTCCCACGTGGGAGCTGGAACTCCGCAAATATTTACAAGGAAAGGGATGGCCCCTTTGGAAAGAGTTTTGTGCAAATGAGGAGACAGGTCCCGGGAGTATAGGTCATACTTGGTGGGAGAACCTCTCTCAAATACACAAAAAGAGTTTAGGTAAAGCACGCAAGCCGATGGCGATTGTGTCCTGCTTGGCACAGTTGCGAGGCGCAGAGGAGGTCATCAGGACGCTCCGGGCAGATTTAGAGGAAAGGAACCGAATGAGTAAGGTCGATGTCAGGGACATCGAGAAAGAAAACCTGGAATTAAAAGGGAAGTTGGCAGAGAAGGATAGAGAGGTGGATGATGCCAAGAGGGCTCACCAGTCTTGTCTAGCTCATCTGAGCAGTTCCCAGACCCAGTATGAGAAAGCCTATCAGGACGTGCAACGTGCCGTTCTGATAAGACAGGAATCGGAAAAGCAGGTGGAGGCATTGCAGAGGCAATGTTCCGATCTCAAAGCAGCTTTGAGAGCACTCCACGCTGCAACGACCGAACACAGACAAAGCACAGTTGACCACGCGAAATGCAGAAAACAGATTGCGGAACTGCAATCTCTGCTTTCGGTGCAGAATGGCTTCCAAAGCACCTTTGGAGCTCAGTTAGATGGGGAAAACGCCCCAGATTGGCAGGAATTAAGCGAGACAGCGCAGCGTTATGTTCAGGGAACATGTGCGCCCGCAGCTCAGCAGAAACGACAGGCACCCCAACCCCCCACAGCTCAGATCATAACCGCACCCATGAATCCCGTAACCACACAGAGGAAAGCCGAATCAGAAGGCGCCCCAGACATAACTTACACCACCCCTTTAACAGTAACCCAGCTAAGGGACGCTTGTGAAAAGATCACTCCGTTCCTCCCCACCGCAGACCCCCACCAGTTCTTCGCTAAAGTAAAACAGCAGGCTACCATGTACGGCCTGGATGAGAGAGAGCAGGTTAAGCTCACCGTGTTGAGCTTAGACCAGAGTGTAGTGGCAGCCCTCCCCGACCCACAAAACGTGGCAGGAGGCAGCCTAGAGGAGATGCACACTGCCATTTTAGATGCCATCGGGTACAATAGAGGTGACCCCGTAGAAGGCTTGAATAAGTGCAGGCAGAAGAGATCCGAACACCCCACAGCATTCGCAGGAAGGCTGTGGATTCATTTCAGCGCAGTTTTCGGACAGCTAGATAGAGCACATTTAACCCGCGAAAACATGGTTAAGTGGACGCGCACAATTATCTCACACGCAACAGAAGCAGGACAGAGCGCTTGCAATAGTTACGACCCCTCAGAAGAGGCCCATAACGAAAAATGGGTCCTGAAAAGATTGTCCCGCGCTTGGGAGCAATCGCTTCAGGCAAAAGGAAAGGTTAGATCCCCAGAAGAGGCTCAGGCTGCTGCAGATATCCAAGCAGTCAGAGAGCACCAGAAGCCCGCATGGGTAAATGAAGGCAAGAGCAGCCCTCAACAGAAAGGACAGGAATGCTATAACTGTGGACAGTTAGGGCATTGGGCAAAAGAGTGTAATGCACCCCAGCGATCTCAGAGAGGCCAGCAGACAGGCACTCTGAACCGCAACAAAGCAAAACCCATCCACAAGGTAACAGTACAGTCAGGACCCACCAATGTGGACGCGACGAACTGACGGTGTTCGGGCTCCCCCACTTGGGTCTGTGACACACTATGGGACTCATCAGGGAGGCCCGTAGTCACGGCAAAAGTCAAAGGGAAGCCCATAGAGTTACTGTGGGACACAGGAGGATCCCGCACCACCATTAACTCCACAACCACGGCACACGCAGACACGTGGCCGACCACCTCCACCATCACACTTAGCGGGTTCACCGGACACTCGCAGCAGGGACATATCACAGCACCCGTAGCGATCCAGCTAGGGAACATTAGCACAAGGCACCCCGTAGTTCTAGTAAATCTTCCCCGGACAGCAGAACACATCCTGGGGATCGATTTTACGAACGCTCATAGCTTGTCGTTCGACCCAGTGAACCAGTGTGTCTGGCGAATGGCTAGATCAGACAGAGCCCCAGCCACCCTCACAGTAGGAGACTACGCTAATCGGATTAGCGCAGTGGGAGAGTACTCATTCGACCTGACTACACTCCACACCGACCGACAAATTAAGGCCCTACTAAACAAACACAGGACAGCATTTGCAAGTCACCGTCATGACTGTGGCAGAATGACTGGACAAGTTCATGTTACCGGACAGGACCCCCGACCGCAAAAGCAGTATAGATTTCCCCTTGAAGCAGAGGTGGAAATAGAAAAGGTTATAGGCAGCTTGTTGGACCAAGGTGTACTGAGAACGGTAGCCTCCACCAACAATGCCCCTATTTGGCCAGTGAGGAAGCCCGATGGATCATGGCGTCTGACCATCGATTATCGGGAACTCAACAAAGTAACCCCCGCAGTAGCCCCAACGGTAGCTACTAGTCCCGAGACCATGCTCAAGCAGGGTCTCAACGCCAAGTACTTCACGGTATTGGACATCAGTAATGGATTCTGGTCAATACCATTGGCAAAAGCGTGCCAATACAAATTCGCATTCACTTTCAAAACTCAGCAGTACACGTGGACATGCCTCCCACAAGGATTCCACAATTCACCCTCCATTTTCCACCGACAGCTGGCAAGTGGATTAGAGAAATTTTCCCGACCCGATTGTCTGGTACAGTATGTAGACGACCTACTACTGCAGACAGACACAAAGGCAGAGCACATTTCGCTTCTGGCCGAACTCCTAGAACTCTTAACTGAAATTGGCTGTAAAGTTAACCCGAAAAAGGCCCAAATATTGGAAAGTAAAGTGATGTATTTGGGATCAGTCATCACGCACGGCAAACGCGAGATCGAATTCAAAAGAATTGATTCGATCGTCAAATTGCCCCTTCCCCAGAATGTATCAGCCCTCCGGTCGTTTTTAGGACTGGTTGGCTATTGTCGGAACCACATCGACGGATTCGCGACAAAAGCCGCCCCACTTTCAGACCTCCTTAAGAAAGGAGCCCCCTGGGAATGGCTTCCGCAGCATACAGGCGCTGTGGAAGAGTTGAAACGAGCCCTTAGTGCAGCACCCGCGCTGCTAGTCCCCGACCAACTTTCACCGTACGCAATCGAGGTAGCTAGCACAGATCTAACCCTCTCGGCCGTGTTGCTTCAGGAACGGCACGAGCAGCTAAGACCAGTGGCTTATGCCTCCCGACTGTTAGACCCGGTAGAACAAGGATTTTCAGCCTGTGAGAGGCACCTCCTTGCTGTCTTCTGGGCAGTACAGTATTTCTCATACATCACCGGACTAAACCCCATCACCATTCTAACCGAACATACACCCACACAGCTACTACTAGACGGTCGACTGAAGGACGGTTCAGTTAGCCAGATTAGGGCAGCTAGGTGGACCCTACTTTTACAAGGACGGGACATTACAGTGAAACGGACACGCACCCACACATACTTAGCCGACAACCTCCAATACCCCGGACAGCCCCATGACTGTGAAATTGTAGCTCCCCTGCATAACACAGGACCCTTTTTAGCAAAAACACCCCCCAGGAAGATAGGGAACCCGAAACAAAGCCCCCAGCCCACAGACATGTGTGGACCCTTGAGGATTTATGTAGACGGTTCCTCCACAGTTTTAAATGGTGAGCGTATCACAGGATGCGGCATCTATGTAGAGGACGCGCAGGGGCGCGCTCTCGAAGAGATAGCTCTTAAGTTACCAGGTCACTTAGGCGCGCAGGCAGCAGAGCTAGCAGCCATAGCGTACATAGTGGACCACCCCGATTCTTTCCCCAGCCCAGCAGACATATATTCAGACAGCTTATATGTCTGTAATAGTTTAACCGATTTTCTGCCCCTGTGGAGGACACGAGGCTTTGTCTCCGCAGACGGAAAACCCCTTCCATCAGCCCCCTTACTCCAGCATATCCTAGAGAAAGCGAAGGACAGGACCTTCGGCATAATAAAAGTACGAAGCCACCATAGGTCATCACCCCCTGGGAATGTAAAGGCCGACGCATTGGCTAAGGCAGGTTCCAGGAGAGGACACTTATGGACCCCCCCAGCTAGCGCACCAGCTAGCGCCCCTGTGAGCGCAGTCCAAGTCTCACAGACTGATATTAAAGATCTCGTGGCAGCACAAAAACAGGACGGAGACCTCAGGGAGGTTTTCAAGGGAAACTTTGTGCCTGCTTACGAGCACTTTAAACACGCACTGACCACACATGAGGGTGTGATCATTAAGGACCGACTTTATGTGGTCCCACAGCAGGACAGGAATCAGATGATTGCCTTGTTCCATGACGGACACGGGCATCAGGGAATTGATGCAACAACGAGGCACCTCAGGCAACTCTGTTGGTGGCCTGATCTCAGGAATGATGTAACGCACTACATAGAGAATTGCCTGATTTGTGCTCAGAATAACCCGGAGAGGTATTCTAAGAAAGCACAACTTCGGCATACTCGCCCAGTTAACGGCCCTTGGACAAACCTCCAGATCGACTTTATAGGTCCATTGCCCCCTTGTCGGAATGGCTATAAATACGTTCTGGTGGTGATAGATACCTTTACCAAATGGGTAGAGGCATTTCCCTCGCGAACAAACACAGCTAAGACAGCTGCAAAGATCCTGACCCACCACATCTTCACGAGATGGGGTTTACCCCGAAGTATCGATTCGGACCAGGGATCTCACTTTACAGGACGGGTCATGAGGAACGTCCTGACAATATTCGGAATCAAACAGAACTTCCACATTGCGTACCATCCACAGTCCAGCGGGATTGTGGAGCGCATGAATCGGACCCTAAAAACTACCCTTAGGAAAATGGTTCAAGAGAACAATTCCACATGGGATTCAGTGCTCCCATTTGCACTTATGTTCATAAGGAACACTGTCTCCACATCGACAGGATACACACCACATACACTCATGACCGGACGCCCTATGAAAGGTACAGAATTCCTTTTAGGACTGGACATGACAAGCCCCGAAGTGACGGCCCTCACACATGAAAAGGCAGTTAAAGATCTAGTTGAAACTGTGAGGTCTGCACAGATCGCAGCCGCAGTCCAGCTAGGGAAACGCCGACAGCAACGGACTGCCTGTTTCAATAAGACCGTACACACCACAGAATTCCAGGTTGGGCAACAGGTAATGTTATCTGTTTATAACCCCAGCAGTTTTTTGGCTCCAAAATATTCCGGTCCCTACTCAATTTCGGACAAAATTAGCCCCTCCGTTTACAGGATAAAGTATCCTAATGGGAAGACCGCGTGGTTCCATATAAACCAGTTAAAGGCATATGGAACACAGGCCAACCATGCTCACCATGTCCTGCTGGATGCAGCAGAACACTTCACCCCGCCCACCAGAGACACTTTTCCACCATCCCCCTCACAGACCAGTTCATCAACGGACTCGCCCACGACTCCGCCCACAGACCACTACAGACCACGCCCCGACACGCCCACAAGCTGCCACAGCAGAGACAGTAGGACAGACACTGACTCTGAAGACAGCGACAACACACAGCCATACAGCCCACACTGCACCAACTACGACCCCGACTCCAGTGACCCCATGGAAGTCACTTACCTTAAAAACCCCGAACCACCACCCGACCCCGACTACCCCGACAACACACTCGACGCTACACAATGGCACAGGGACAATTCCTACAGACTTGTCCGCAATGATGAAAGTGACCCCCGGTCACACAATGCCAAAATAGCATGCCTGATCCACACAAGGGTGTGGGATCCGGGAGAGCAGGACGACACGGTGTCTGACTCCCGACACGGCAACCCCTTTGTGACCCTGTTCACAGAGGCAGAATCAAAGTGAGGTGTCCAGATGATGTAAGATAGGAATCGTTTGAGGGAAACGATGTCCTTTCTGATGGAACCTGCACGTATGTTTGTCTTCGTTTTATGTTTGTTTGTTTTCAGGAATGTAAATGTTTCAGTTGGAGGATGGACATCTTCTTTTCAGCTGAAAAGATTGTGACCACCTCACATACACGTTAGCTTGTCTGCCGAAACTTTGAGAACTTCGGTTTGATTGGAGATCTTTTCCAAAGTTGTAAGGCCACACGCCAAATAGTTTATCTGCAGATATCTCTGAGAACTTCAGTGATGTCCTCAGTTGGAGCATCTTGGCTCCCTTGGTTTTTTAGGTGCCCCTCTATTCGGCGAAATAGAGGCTGCAAGTCATGGTAAACACATTCGTACCCGTTTCTTTCTAGGTTACTCAGGCAGTGGACAAACGGCACTGAGGACCCGCCCTGTCTGAGAACCAACCCTTGGTCAGCCAAGCTCGGGTATGGCACAGCACGCCCTACCCGGGGATCCCATCCAACTCATACCCGTAGCGGCCCATACGCAACTCATTCGGATGTTTGTTTCCAAGTTTGTTTTCATTTTAGGTTAGGTAGCCCTTCGGCCACCATCCCACATGCTATTTACATCCGGGAACATTCGGATGGTAAATCAGCAAAGCCTGCGAGACGGCTCGCAGAAGGAAGGATTGTTAGGTGTATGCTGGTCTTTAAATTCGCTTTTTGAAAAAAAATGAGGGGAGTCACAGGGTGTGACTTAGCCAGTCATTTAAAGGGTCAATTGGGATTTGAAAGACAGATGCACTAACAAGTAAAGGTCTTAAACTGTGTATTGACAGATACTGTGCTTGATCCCAAAGGTTTCAAAGGACGAGACAGAGGTCGAAGCCAGGATTGTCAATACCGGAGGAAGAAGGAAGAGAAAGAAGAAGAACAGCAAAATGATGGAAGCCCACTTATTACTATTTAATGTCATATGTATATGTGTGGAAACAAGACACGTTTCCCCCACAACCCCCACCGTAAATGTTAGTACAACAAACCCCCAGTGCTCAGCTCTGATCAGCGAGGTTCAGACCTGGTGTACTAAATTCATGACGTGGTACTCCATGTCCTACATAATCGAATCACTGTTGGTGATCGCGATCCTCATCATCCTAGTGCAGACCCTCAGGTTGAGGAAATGGAAGAGGAGAGCCTCTCGTTCCAGCACCTCACCCATCTATAGAGTGCAATCCCCCATCTTCGGATTCCACCAAACCCCTCAACCCCTCACTGATTACAACACTCTGTAAATAAAATTCAGCCATGTATTATATTGTTCCATACTCGACTGCCGAGTTGGGAAGTGTGATGTTGTGGTGTGAATGGTTAAGGTTTTAGAGTGATTAAATGTTTAAGTTAAGGTTAAGGTTAATAGTGATAGGTAGAGGTTCCCAATTGTAGTAATGCATGTCCCTTTTGACATAGGGCCAAGTAGAAATGTTAGTTAAAATTTTTTTTTCTTCTTCCCATAGTCTAGAACAGAGTAGAACAGGAACTGGCAAGAGGTCAGAACACAAGGAGGCAAAGTACATAGGTGATCCTTCACAATAGTATGATTGTGAGGATCACAAGGAGGGAATGTAGCCATGCTGGCCACGCAAAATGGACACTGAGCCAAACTAAAATGGAAGGCTGCTGGGAAACAGACAGTTCAGCCAGAACAGCAGTCTGCAAAGAGCAGTTTGCATTCTGCAGCAGCAGAAACCAGTTTGGGCTCAGGTGAAAAGACCTTAGTTAGGTGCAAATGGCAAAACGCTTTGCATGCTAATGAGGCCATCAGACTTGAACACCCACACAATAGATACATTTGGTTCTGAATGGACACATTCCAATCAAGACCCAGACATCGAGGCACCAGAAACCTCCGAACAAAAGGACATAAGAAACGCCCCCTCCATCACGGAGACCCCCTCGCATTGGGGAATTAATCCAGTATCGATAAGAAATTGATCCAATAGGTAGAGCCCGCCCGAGAAGAGGGAAGGACAACGGAACCCCTATAAAAGATAGGGACCTCGTGTTGTCCGGTCTGTTAAACCCGTGCTCCGGCTCCGACTGACACCTGGTATCCTGACTCCAGCCGTTGAGCACCAGCCGCCGAAACCGTAAGTTCAACGCTCGCTACGCGATCCAAGCCCGCTAGACTCCCAAGTGCCAGAACGCTTGCTGAAGGCTGCAGACAAAACCAGGACGAAGGCCTCGTTCTCTGACCTTGCCTGTTCCTGTTAGATAAGTATTCTGTTTGCTTATGTTTAGTTGTAGCTTAGTCTCTTAGTGTGTGCATGAGTATTTATTATAACTGTATAATAAATATTGATCGTTTGAACTTGACTAATCGGTGTATCGTCTTTATTACTTTGAATTTGACCTTGGAATACTTGTGACGTTGCCTATACGGCAACTGGCGACTCCAGAGCTAAATAATTACATAGAACAGAGCCTAGCAGTGTTAAGCACACGTCGAACTCGGAGGCGTGTTAATACACTCCAATAAACGCGTTTTACGCCCATAGTAAAACGTGCAACACCCTGGATCACCACCTGCACTTAAGCTTCACCTTCATAGAATTTACAATGCAGAAGGAGGCCATTCGGCCCATCGAGTCTGCACCGGCTCTTGGAAAGAGCACCCTACCCAAGGTCAACACCTCCACCCTATCCCCATAACCCAGTAACCCCACCCAATACTAAGGGAAATTTTGGACACTAAGGGCAATTTATCATGGCCAATCCACCTAACCTGCACATCTTTGGACTGTGGGAGGAAACCGGAACACCTGGAGGAAACCCACGCACACACGGGGAGGATGTGCAGACTCCACACAGACAGTGACCCAAGCCGGAACCGAACCTGGCACCCTGGAGCTGTGAAGCAATTATGCTATCCACAATGCTACCGTGCTGCCCCACCTTCTACGCACACAGTTTGATACTCAGCTATACCAACAGAACACCACTGCATTACAGGCCCATAGTAATATGGCTGTCTCTTCGAATCTTTAGGCCTCTGACAGACCCGTTTTGCCTTGATTCCATTCCCTGTAGCTTTCTCTCTTTCATTTGGAGGGTAGAATTTTCTCATTTTTCAGCAGAGTGGCACAACAGGTAGGAAAATGGTGTGGCCGGTGGCTTTCTCAGCCATATCCTTTGGTTGATAGCTCCAAAAAATTGAAGGGGCAGATCCCACGATGAAACACTGGTGTTGCGGGCTCTGATTGAGCCCATCCCTCCAGCAACTTAGATTTCAATAGATCGGAACACCTTTTAAAAAGAGCGTCCAATACAAAAACTTTAAAATACAACACCCCCAACAGGGACGGTGCCCAGGCATGACCTCCCCACCACTCCCACCTCTGAGAAATGCACTCACCTGAACTCCTTTGGCATGTTTTGTTTGCCAGCTGCACCCTGTGGGAAACCTGTCATTTGACATGTCCTCACGCCGACGTAAATGGATTATGTAATGGGGGGGGGGGGGGGGAGCGGGGGAATTATCAGGCAGATATCCTAGCCTATCAAGCATAAATTCACTGGCCAGCAGTGGGAACAATCGCAACGAGAAATCTTGCTGGCGCGAATCGCGTTTTTGGGCCTCCTCCCAATAATTTGTGCTCCTGTCGCCATTCATTCCTGTTGCGGATGGGAACACAAAATCCTGGATTGAGCCTTTTCCACTGCTCTGCACTTAACTTCACTGAACAGGTGTTAAGATTTTTGTTCTTGTCCCTTATCTTAAGTGTCTTCCTGGGCCTTTCTTTTTTACCCAATTCCTGATTTTTTGGGACCTTCTCCTGTTCTTTTGGGAAATGTGCTTTCTGCAGTTCCCATCCAGGTCATCCTACCACCCCCTTGCTCCCAACTGAACTAAAACTACTTCTCCGTTTCTCTCTCCCAATGGGTCCCCTGTTGCTGGGCGACACCCAGATTTTTTCCTGCTTCTGCATTTTCTCTATTTCCCTTCATGAATCGTAAAACCTCATTAAAAATGTAGGTATACAAACAAACTCACAGGCATGCAGGAATCAGTCTAAAGTGAAACCAAAACTCAGGTTTCACCCTTTCTCAACCCACGAATACAGAAATATAAATTAAACGTAAAGCTGGAACTTGCTCCTCATACCAGGTGCACAGTGGGTTTCTAAAAGTTGCAAAAGCTTTGTTTTTTCAAGTTTACCTTGCACGGTCTGAATTAGCTTCTTCAAAACCAAGATCTGTAGTCACCTCAATATCAGTATTCCATACTGGATTAGCACTAGAAAAACAAGAATAAAAACTGATGCATGGAATTGAAATATGAAATTGGTTTTACTCATATCATTTCTTCCAGAACTTTATTTTACCATTAATAGTCAACATGTTTTCTTAAGTCCTTTCTGTTGGAAAATATATTCACAATGACTACTAAACTAATTACAGTTAATATTTTTATTTGAGCACTCGTTTGAAGACTTTTAGGCATTGCATCACTGGGAGGGTATACTGGATTAGCAGGTGCAGCATAGATTCACTAGATTGTTACCAGACTTTAAGGTTAAACTATGAAGACAGGTGGCATAAAATTGTTCTGTATTCCTTTGAGTATAGGTGATTAAGATGTTAAAACTATTTGACAGGATAAATGCAGACAAGCGATTTCCTCTGGTGAGTGAATCAAAACCAAGAGGCCTCCTGAGAATTAAGGCTAAGGCACATAGGGTGAAATTCTCCGTTTGGGAAAATATGGGCAGGGTTCTACGTTGCCCGACGCCGACATCGTAATCGGCAATCGGACGGAGAATCCCTTTTGACGCTAAAATCGGGGGCAGCGCCTGTTTTCTGATGCTCCACCCCCTCCAAAACGGCGTCAGAGGAGTATGCCTGAAGGCCCTCCCCACAATGCTCCACCCTCGATGGGCCAAGTTCCCATCCGCGCGGTTGACTCATTGGTCTCAGCGGTCGGGAACCCAACGTGGCGGCTGAGGACTTTGTCCAGAGCCGCCACAGTCAGGGGGGAACCATGCTGCTGGCGGGGAGAGTTTCAGCGAGGGCTGGGGAAACTGGTAGGGGGAGGGGTGGCCTGGGAGTGTCCAGGGAGGACACTGTCTGGCAGGTTGGCGGACAATGTGCAGCCGGCACCATGTTGTACTGCACAAGCGCTGCATGTCGTCCTCGTGCGCATGCGCAGCCAAGGACCCGGCAATTCTCCGGCCGTTTATTTCGTGAAGGCCGTAAGTTTTATGTGGCACAGCTGCTAGCTACTCACTGGTCGGAGGGTCGCTGCTGGGGCCTTGCCGGTTTTTGCATCGGAAAATAAGACACTTCCTCCAGACAAAGCCTCAAAATCAGAGAATCCAGCCCTATGTTCGCCCGCCGGAGCTGAATTGGATTTGATTTGTGCTCCCAAATCCCTTGCCATGCAAATCCCTTGCCAGGCTCTCCAGAGGGCATCCGCCAAGGCCATCAAAGGCCAGAGGACACAGAAAGCAGCAGGCTTCCTCCACCTCTGATGTGCACCTGAGAACACACCGAGATATGGTACTAGACCTAGAAGATCAAGAAGAGTGAGGAGCACTGAGTGGGCACTGGTGAGGTCACTATCCGTAGCTCGGGGAAATAGAAATCTGTCTGAGTAAAATGTTCACTATTGAAACATGTCACACTTCATAATTGTGTTAATCTTCACAGCTGACCTGCCTGTACCTTCTCCCTCGGTTTCCTCTCCTCCCCCTCCCCCCCCCCCCCCCCCCCCCCTCCTCCCGCTCTGGGGGGCACAGTGGTGCAGGAACCCAATTTCCGAAGCAGGCCCCTTTCAGAGGATGTTTGTGAGCAAGCTATCAGCAGCCAGACAGGAGTCAGACTTTAGCAGAAACTGAAGAACACCAGAGCTTTCCCCACAGTGAGTGATCATCACTCTCCTGCCTTGTATGGTGACCCGCTGACAGTGCCAACACAGGTCCATCATCCTACAGTGTTGTTACACAGACCCTTCGAGAGGGGGGAACATGGGTGGCAGTGAGAGCCTCATTATAACAGGTCTCCGCCATGACCTCAGAGGGTATCTCTTGTCGCCCACAAGCCAAGCCATCATCCTTGGGTGGTCTTCAAATACACCAGGGATCTCCAAGTGCCCCAGGATGTAGCTGTCAATACTCGCTCCCTGTATAGTGGGCATGCACGTTCATGATTCAGAAGCGGTGATGCACACAATCTGAACATTCAGCGCGTGTAATCCCTTCCTGTTAATATTGGGCACTCCTGATGCTCCAGTGCTCAGAGCGTGACATGCATCTCATCGATAGCCCACTGGACCTGGGCATCCCGGCGATGGCAGCAAATCCTGCAGCCTGGGCATATTGGTGGGCCCAGTCCAACTGGATGTTGATATAGTTGGATGCCCAGCACAAAGAGCATTCATAACCTCCTGAATGCACCAGTGGGCTGTAGATATGCCACACAGGCCCCTGCTCGAGTCCTGAAACGACCCAGTGACATAAAAGTAGAGGGCTGCGGTGACCTTCATGGAGTGCCGCCCAAGCTTGTGTTGGCCTTGCTGCACTCTGACATCTGCCTGCTTTGGGTGCCACAAGCAATGTGAGGGCAGCCTCACCAGACATTGTTATATCTGTAAGGAACTGGAGAAGGAGACAGACCAACAAAGAACAAAGAAAATTACAGCAAGGAACAGGCGCTTCGGCCTCCAAGCCTATGTCGACCATGCTGCCAGTCTAACCTAAAACATCAACGCTTCCAGGGTCTGTATCACTTTATTCCCATCCTATTCATGTATTTGTCAAGATGTCCCTTAAACGTTACTGTCGTCCCTGCTTTCACCACCTCCTCCGGCAGCGAGTTCCAGGCACCCACTACCCTCTGTGTAAAAAAACTTGCCTCGTACATCTCCTCTAAACCTTGCCCCTCACACCTTAAACCTATGACCCCTAGTAATTGTCTCTTCCACCTTGGGAAAAAGTCTCTGACTATCCACTCTGTCTATGCCCCTCATAATTTTGTAGACCTCTATCAGGTAACCCCTCAACCTCCGTTGTTCCAGTGAAAACAAACGAGTTCATCCAACCTCTCCTCATCGCTAATGCCCTTCATACAAGGCAACATCCTGGTAAATCTCTTCTGCACCCTCTCTAAAGCCTCCACATCCTTCTGGTAGTGTGGCAACCAGAATTGTACACTATATTCTAAGTGTGGCCCAACTAAGGTTCTATACAGCTGCAACATGACAAGCCAATTTTTATACTCAGTGCCCCGGCAGACGAAGGCAAGCATGCCGTATGCCTTCTTGACTACCTTCTCTACCTTCTCCACCTGAGTTGCCACTTTCAGTGACCTGTGGACCTGCACACTCTGATCCCTCTGCCTATCAATACTCTAAGGCTTCTGCCATTTACAGTATATTTCCCACCTGTATTAGACCTTCCAAACTACACTACCTCACATTTGTCCGGATTAAACTCCATCTACCACCTCTCCGCCCAAGTCTCCAACCGATCTATATCCTGCTGTATCCTCTGACAGTCCTCATCGCTAACCGCAACTAGCCTTTGTGTTATCCGCAAACTTACTGATCAGACAAGTTCATTTTCCTCCAAATCATTTGTATGTACTACAAATAGCAAAGGTCCCAACACAGATCCCTGTGGCACACCACTAGTCACAGTCCTCCATTCAGAAAACCACCCTTTCACTGCTACCCTATGACCGAGCCAGTTTTGTATCCATCTTGCCAGCTCACCTCTGATCCCATGTGACTTCACCTTTTGTACCAGTCTGCCATGAGGGACCTTGTTAGAGGCCTCACTGAAGTCCAGATCGACAACATCCACTGCCCTACCTGCATCAATCACCTTTGTCACTTCCTCAAAAAGCTATCAAGTTAGTGAGACACAACCTCCCCTTCACAAAACCATGCTGCCTCTCACTAATACGTCCAATTGCTTCCAAATGGGAGGAAATCCTGTCTCAAAGAATCCTCTCCAATAATTTCCCTACCACTGACCTAAGGCTCACCGGCCTGTAATTTCCTGGATTATCCTTGCTACCCATCTTAAACAAAGGAAAAACATTGGCTATTCTCCGATCCTCTAGCACCTCACCTGCAGCCAGTGAGAATAGAAAGGTTTCTTTCAAGGCCCCAGCAATTTCCTCCCGTGCCTCCCTCAGTATCCTGGGGTAGATCCCATCAGGCCCTGGGGACTTATCTACCTTAAAGTTTTTAAAGATGCTCAGCACCTCCTCCTTTTTAATGTCAATGTGACCCAGGCTATCGACATACCCTTCTCCAGACTTATCATCCACCATCTCTTTGGTGAATACTGATGCAAAGGACTCATTTAGTACCTCGCCCATTTCCTCTGACTCCATGCATAGAATCCCTCCTGTGTCCTTGTGTGGGCCAACCCTTTCCCTGGCTACCCTCTTGCTCTTTACATAACGTATGAAAAGCTTGGGATTTTCCTTAATCCTGTTTGCCAATGACTTTTTGTGACCCTTTATAACCCACCTTACACCTTGTTTAAGTTCCTTCCTATTTTCCTTGTATTTCTCACAGGTTTTGTCTGTTTCCAGCCTTCTAGCCCATACAAATGCTTCCTTCTCTTTTGGACTAGGCTCACACTATCCCTCGTTATCCAAGGTTCCCAAAATTTGCCATACTTATCCTTCTTCCTCACAGGGACATGCCGGTCCTAAATTCCTATCAACTGACAATCAGTTAGGATTTCCACCCCAGGATCCTCAACTCCCCCAAGACTGACCCTCCCTTACATGTCCCGACTTCTCTCAGAGTACCATACAGTGCTGGCAAACCTTGCTCTGCATACTCACTGCCGGCCACATCAGGGATCCCTGACCCCAGACCTCCTCCGGGAGCATTTGTGAGTACATGCTCAGCTGCCCTCCACTCAATTACCCTATGGTCACGAGAAGATCAACAGAGCTGAAGCCCAGCTCCTTAGTGTTTGATTGTTGGCAGCTGCCCCTCCGAGAGTTCAAGCACGCTGTTCAGGCTTCAAAGTTTGCTGGACACGCAAGCACTAATCATCCTCTGAGGCATGACAAGTGTGCCCTCGAGGAGGCACTTGAGAGTTGAGGAGTGTGAAGTGCTCTCACAACTAACAAGGTTAGTTCCTCAATTGAAATAGCCTTTAGCTGTGAAGCTAGAGGCTGCTCACAGTCAAAGGGAGTGACATTGGCATTCAGGATAGAAGCAGCAGCAGGGCCCTGTCCTGGAAGCGTTTGGTAACAAAGACAGGCTGCAGCTGTGGTTGCCCCTGTTATTGACTCCACAATATTTAAAGATGACTTGAAGGCCTCGCAGATGCGAAACCCCTCAACCCCTGGCTCAGGGGTGGGTTAATCTCGTTAATGAGATTGTATCGAATGCAAATGTGGGATAATGATATTCTCCCAATTTTTGGTTTTGATCCGGAATTTGCCATCAGGAACGGGCCGAGTGAATCCAAAAATGGTTTGCGCTGGCGCAAATCTCGATTTTGGCCTTTCCCGCTATTCACCCAGTGCGTCCCAATCAACGCCGGACGCAATGCAGTCACTGAATCGCACCGGGTGTCTCCTGTTCCTAATGTCCCAATCTCAGAAATATTTTCAAAAATTGTAATGTTTAGTGTCATAATATCCACTCATGTATATAATGAGATGCAGACAGGCAGTGATTGACACACAGGATGACCAATGAACACACAGAACAACACAGAACAACCAGACAGGATACCACCACTATAAAGCCCACAGGGCATTAAGACTGCCTCTCACTCAGGACCCAGATGCTGAGACAGTCAGAGTGCACAAGTTAGTGAGCACTACTGCCATGTGGTAGCTAGTAAGTTTGGTCAAGCCAGTAAGAGGTCACCAGTAGGATTAGTAGAGTGTCAACCCACAGCTGAACATGTACAGCAGTCCATAGTTAAATAAAACAGTGTTGGATCATCTCCGGTGTCAGACGTTTGTTTCTAGCTTCCCTGCATCCAGTTGCAGTCAACGTCGAACCAACCTGCCTAACACATCAGTTAGTGCAAAGCAGTGTTCTCAACTTTAAACCCACAATCACACTTTCAATAAATTTAGTGACATGATGAATTCTATTCACTGGTTTACTAGTGCATCACTGTTCATGTATTCCATAGTTGTGGATAGGGCACAATTCATTTCACCACAAACTATCAATGTCCAGTTTAAAATGATTGACCTTACTTAATAAATAGTGATCAAGCATCTTACATTTACACATATTACACACTGTTGATTATAACATGTATACAAAAGGCAAATTTGGACAAACAAAACAAATCATTATTAGTACCAGGAATGGGGCAGCATGGTGGTGCAGTGGGTTAGCCCTGTTGCCTCACGGTGCCGAGGTCCTAGGTTCAATCCCAGCTCTGGTCACTGTCCGTGTGGAATTTGTACATTCTTCCCATGTTTGCATGGGTTTCGCCCCCACAACCCAAAGATTTGCAGGCTAGTTGGATTGGCCATGCTAAATTGCCCCTTAATTGGAAAAAATAAATTGGGTACTCTAACTTTAAAAAAAAATAGGGCGCAATTCTCCGCACTCACGACGGTGCGGAGAATAGCGGGGTTCGTAAATTTTTATGGCCACGCTAGTCTGACGCCCTCCCGCTATTCTCCCCCCCCCCCCCCCCCCCACGCCCGACACGAATCGCTGCCGCCGTTTTTTTACGGCCAGCAGCGATTCTCAGCCGGCCGATGGGCCGAAGTCCAAGCCCTTTACGGCTGTTTTTACGAACGGCAAACACACCCGGCCGTAAAGTCCCGATTTTGAAAACCATGGCACCGATTGGCACGGCAGTACCACGGCCGTGCCAAGCGTGCCATGGGCCCGCGATCGGTGCCCACCGATCGCGGGCAGCGGGTCCGATTCCCGCGCACTCTTTGTCCTTCCGCCGCCCCGCTGTATCACTTCGCGGGGCGGCTGAGGGGCATCCCGGCCCGCGCATGCGCGGGTTTCGCGCAAATGCGCGATGACGTCATCCACGCATGCGCGGGTTGGAGTCTTCCAATCCGCGCATGCGCGGCTGACGTCATGTGACGCGTCAGCCGGCGCAAACACGTTAACGAAATTCGTTAAGCCCGCGATGCCGGAGTTCACGGCCGCGGCATACTAGCCAGAACCGGTTCCCGGTCGGGGAGGGGGAGGCTGGCATCAAACCCGCCCGGTTTTGACGCCAGCCTTACGATTTCTCCCTGTCTGGGAGAATCGCGCCCATAGTATCAGGATTAGTGAAAAAGCCACTGAGGCAGATTTTCCACTTGGATCTCCAATCAAGCATTCATTGGGTAATGTATAATGATCATTAGTAAGTGGACAACACCTGATTGTGAGGAGTTAGCTTCATTTTCAAAGTGTGAACAAGTTCTCAGTCCAGAATGAACTATAAAAGATGATTGCTACCATTAAAGGGATAATGGCCACATGAACCTAGGTGGTTCAAAATGGGGATAAAGGCTGGACAAGAAGAGCATTAGACTTGGCAGCAACCCCCCCCCCCCCCCCCCCATTATCTTGTTGCCTGCCATTCATCACCTGAGACTAGGGCCAAGTTCCTAACAACACCAAGCCCCATAGGCCTGAGGCGAGGATGATTGGAGAAAATTAGCCAAAAACAGCATCAACATGCTGCCACAAAGATTTATACACTCCACTGTTAGACCATAAAATGCAGCTTTCTAAATGAACCATATATAAATGCAAATATTTTCTCTTTCTCATGTTAAAGCCATTTTTACGACAGTTTTCCTTCACTTACCCTTCCGAAGTATATTTGTTTGTACCAGGAACAACAGGTCCATTCTGCAGTGCATCAACTGTAATCGTTTTCGCTGTGTTCATTGCAGTTATTGATTTTATTTTTCTTTCGTAACTGTGGAATTAATATTCAGATATCATAGTTTTATATGCATAACAGAGAAGAGATCCAGTGTGTAACAGATACATATTCAATCTCTTCCACAGTATTTTTTAAATTATGTCTTACATGGGTGAAAACAACTTGACAGGAACAGCACAATATTATCTTGAATTATGTTAACAGTTCTATGATCACTGTCGGTTTTTGAGTCCTCAAAGTTATGCAGGGAAGAGCCATGAGCTGGCTTTGAGCTACAAGAGGGGAAACAGTAACATATTAATCCTAAGTGAAAGAAACCTATTGATACAAAATGGTCGGGGAAAAAATAAAATCATAGCAAAGGTTTTCTGCGCCCCCTGCCACAAGTTCCGCGGAGGCAGATCTTCTGGTCCTGCCATTGTCAATTGTAGTAGTCACAACTGATTGTATAATAGAGGTAATACAGTAAGGCTCCTGTACTACAGGTACGGGGGGTAGATATCTGCCTGCTGGCTCCACCCAGTAGGCGGAGTATAAATGTGTGTGCACACCGAGCTGCTCCCATTCTGGTAGCAGCTGCAGGAGGCCACACTTCACACACTGCTTAATAAAGCCTCGATTACTCTCTACTCTCGTCTCGTCGTAATTGATAGTGCATCAACTTATTAAGCAGAGTTATTACAGCGATGGAACTAAGCATCAAGCCAGATCGCCTGCAGCTGCACCCTCAAGGAGACAACGCCACATCGGCCTTCGACTATTGGCTAGCTTGCTTCGAAAGCTACCTCAGATCAGTGACTGAACAGCCCTCGGACGCACAGAAGCTTCAGATCCTGTACTCGCGGGTGAGCCCCGAGATTTTTCCCCTTATCCGGGGTGTGCCCACTTACCCTGAAGCTATGGAGCTTCTGAAAGGACACTATATCCGGCCGATCAACTCTACGCCAGGCACCTCCTATCCACGAGGCATCAACTCCCCGGTGAGTCATTAGACGATTTCTGGCAGGCCCTGCACATCCTGGTGAGGAACTGCGATTGCAGTTTCGGCCGTGGAGCATACAGAACACTTAATCAGGGACGCTTTCATCACGGCATGGAGTTGGCGTACATCCACCAGCACCTATTATAAGACGGTACGCTCAACCTCGCGGCAACCAGGCAACTCGCGAAGACGCTAACGGTAGCCTCCCGTAACGTACAGTGTACGCCCCCGACCACACAGCATACGCCTCCGACTGCACGGCGACCTCATGGACATTGTGAGCCCCACCAGCGGCTGCCCCCAGCCAACCCCATGCCTGCGCCACGCTGCAGCCAGCCAACCCTGGGGAGCCCAAGTGCTATCTCTGCAGGCAGATAAAGCACCCCGCTACAGCGCTGCCCGGCGCGGAGTGCAACCTGCAAGGCCTGCGGAAAGAAGGGACATTGCGCTGCTGTGTGCCAGGCCCAGTCGATCGCTGCTGTACATAAGCCCAGTGTTCCTGCACCCTCCACGTGCGACCCGTGGGCGCCGCCATTTTCGTCCCCACAGACCACGTGTGGCCCGTGGGTGCCACCATCTTCCTCCCAGCAGAACACGTGCGGCCTGCGGGCGCCGCCATCTTCCTCCCAGCAGACCACATGCGACCCATGGGCGCCGCCATCTTTAACGCCGCCCACCGTGGGCGCCGCCATCTTCAGGCCATTTTGGATGGCGCCTCAGGACGCCTGCTTGTCGGGGATTTCATCTGGCCGTTCATCACCACTACCGCCGCCGACCAGCCGCAACTCGCTTCCATCTCGCTTGACCAGTCCCGGCCGCACAACCTCGCAACCGCGACGACAACGGTGAAAGTCAATGGGCACAAGACATCCTGCCTTCCTGACTCCGGGAGCTTGGAAAGCTTCATCTACCCCTCTATGGTAAGGCTCTGCTCCCTCGCGGTACATCCCGTTACCCAGATAATATCCCTTCCCGCCGGATCCCATTTCGTTGAAATCCGGGGGTACTGCATCGTCATCCTCACTGTCCAGGGCGTAGAGTTCAGCAATGTCCTCCCCAACCTCTGCGCTGCCCTGTTACTTGGTCTGGACTTCCAGTGCAACCTTCAAAGACTAACTCTAAAATTTGGCGGACCCCTACCACCCCTCACCATATGCGGCTCACGACCCTTAAGGTCGACCCACCTTCCCTGTTTGCAAACCTCACCACGGATTGAAAACCTGTCGCCACCAGGAGCAGACGGTACAGTGCCCAGGACAGGACCTTCATCAGGTCGAAGGTCCAGCGGCTGCTGCAGGATGGCATTATTGAGGCCAGCAACAGCCCCTGGACAGCCCAAGTGGTAGTGGTAAAGACTGGGGAGAAACAGAGGATGGTCATTGACTACAGTCAGACCATCAATCGGTACACGCAGCTCGACGCGTAACCCCTCCCATGCATATCTGATATGGTCAATTAGATTGCACAGTACCAGATCTTCTCCAGAGTGAACCTGAAATCTGCTTACCACCAGCTCCCCATCCGCAAGTCAGACCGCCGGTACACTGCGTTCAAAGCAGATGGCCGCCTCTATCATTTCCTTATGGTTCCCTTCGGCGTCACTAACGGGGTCTCCGTCTTCCAACGTGAGATGGACCGAATGGTTGACCGGTATGGGCTGCAGGCCACCTTCCCGTACCTAGATAATGTCACCATCCGCGGCCACGACCAGCAGGACCACGACGCTAACCTTCTCAAATTTCTCCAAACCGGCAAACTCCTTAACCTCACATACAATAAGGAGAAGTGTGTGTTCCGCACCAACCGCTTAGCCATCCTTGGCTATGTTGTGGAAAATGGAGTTCTAGGGCCCGACCCCGACTGCATGCGCCCCCTCATGGAACTCCCCCTACCCCACTGCCCCAAGGCCCTGAACCGATGCCTGGGGTTTTTCTCCTATTATGCCCATTAGGTCCCGAACTATGCGTACAAGACCCGCCCATTCATCCACTCCACAATTTTCCCCCTGACGGCTGAGGCACGCCAGGCCTTCAATCGTATCAAGGCAGATATTACCAAGGACACGAGGCACGCGGTTGACGAGACCCTCCCCTTTCAGGTCGAGAGCGATGCTCTCAGGTCGAGATCGGACATCGCTCTGATCGCCACCATCAACTAGGCAGGCAGACCCGTGGCATTCTTTTCCCGCACCCTCCATGCCTCCGAACATCGGCACTCCTCTATCAAAAAGTAGGCCCAAGCGACCGTGGAAGCTGTGTGGCATTGGAGGCATTACCTAGCCGGCAGGAGATTCACTCTCCTCACGGACCAACGGTCGGTTGCCTTCATGTTTAATAATAAACAGCGGGGCAAGATCAAAAACAATAAAATCTTAAGGAGGAGGATCGAGCTCTCCACCTACAATTACGTGATTTTGTATCGCCCCGGGAAGCTCAACGCGCCCCCTGACGCCCAATCCCGAGGGACATGTGCCAGTGCACAAGTGGACTGACTCCAGGCCCTACACGATGGTCTCTGTCACCCATGGGTCACCCGGTTCTTTCACTTCATAAAGGCCCGCAACCTGCCCTACTCCATTGAGGAGGTCAGGACCGTCACCAGGGACTGCCAGGTCTACGTGGAGTGAAGCCGCACTTCTACCGGCCAGGCCGAGCGCACCTGGTGAAGGCCTCCCGCTCCTTTGAACGCCTCAGCATGGACTTCAAAGGGCCCCTCCCCTCCACCGACTGAAACAAGTACTTCCTGAATGTGATCGATGAATACTCACGATTTCCCTTTGCCCTGATATGACTTCTGCCACGGTCATTAAAGCACTCAACAACATCTTCGCCCTGTTCGGTTTCCCGCTTACGTCCACAGCGACCGGGGAATCCTCTTTTATGAGCGATGAGCTGCATCAGTTCCTGTTCAGCAAGGGCATCGCCTCGAGCAGGACGACCAGCTACAACCCCCGGGGAAACGGGCAGGTGGAGAGGGAGAATGGGATGGTCTGGAAGGCCGTCCAGCTGGCCCTGTGGTCCAAGAATCTCCCGGTCTCCCGTTGGCAGGTGGTCCTCCCCGACGCGCTCCACTCCACTCCACTCTGCACTGCAACAAATGAAACAAGTGGGCATCTCCTTGCCTTCCCTCGGAAGTCCACCTCCGGGGTTTCGCTCTCAACGTGGCTGGCAGCTACTGGACCCGTCGTCCTCCGCAAACACGTGCGGATCTACAAGACGGACCCATTGGTCGAAAGGGTACAACTACTGCACACAAACCCACAGGTGTACCCCGACGGGTGCCAGGACACAGTCTCCCTCAGCGACCTGGCACCAGCTGGATCCCCACCCACGGCTCAACACCCGGCACCCTCCCCTCCGATTGCCCCGGCGCCACCCACCCTTCCCCCAGCGCACCTCACTACAGCCCCCGCCCCAGGACGATCCGTCCTCCCACTGGTTCCACCCGGGGATGAAGATGAGGACAGCACGCTCTTGGAGCCACAGGCGACCAAGTCGACGCCCGCATCACCACTGGGACTGAGGTGCTCACAGCGGAAGATCAAGGCACCCAACCGGCTGAATTTGTAAATTTTTACCAGACTGTAAACTTTAAATTTTTACAAACCTGCAAATTCTTTTTCCACCACCCCCGCTGGACTCTATTTTAACAGGGGGTGAATGTGGTAGTCACCACTGATTGTATAATAGAGGTAATACGGTAAGGCTCCTGCACTAGAGGTACTGGGGTAGATCTCTGCCTGCTGGTTCCGCCCAGTAGGCAGAGTATAAATGTGTGTGCACACCGAGCTGCTACCATTCTGGTAGCAGCTGCAGGAGGCAACACATCTCTGCTTAATAAAGCCTCAGTACTCTCTTCTCTTATCTCGTCAGAATTGAAAGTGCATCATCAATGGAATTTCCTGTTGAATGCAACCCCAGCCGCCGAGAAACCTGCAGTGGTGGTGTGCCATTGACGGAACTGGAAGATTCCGGCGGCCTTAACGGCCAGAAACTTCCAGCCATAAAATCAGAACAAACTCAAGATTTTAAAAAGGTTAAAGAAAATTGATTGGATAGTCCAATGGTCAGGGGTAAGAGCAACACAACAAAAACGTGGAAAACCTTCAAATCCATTTCCGATTGTGGGAGGAGCCATGGGCAGAGCCATGGGCGGAGCTAAGGGTGGAGCCCTGTACATGCTCCTCATCTCCCCCTGTGGGCAGAGCCGCGCAACGGCTCACAGATGGAGCCCACAGGGGCACAGTGATGCACAGTGTGAAATATACATATTATAGATTCACCACATTCACCCCCTGTTAAAAAATCAAGTCCGGCGGGGGTGACGGGTCTATAAGTTGAGTTGGGCCGGTGCTCGAATCGTCCGCTGGGATCGGCGGAGCACCGGGGTTGCAGCCGCTTCAGATGGCTGTGTGCTGATATCTGGTGTGAATCTGAGGGTGGACTCCGGGGGTGGTTCGTTCCGAGTTTCATTTCTGACTGGTGTGATGGGTGAAAGGGGGCGCAGGAAACCTGTAGGCGTGGGGGGTCGGGTGGTGTGTGGTGTGAGGGGTACCTCGGCGGTAGTGGTGGTGGTGGATCCTGCAGGTGCCAGGTCCCGGAGGGAAACGGTGTCCTGCCGGCCGTCGGGGTGTTTGATAAAGGCGTAGTGGGGGGTTTGAATGTAGTAGTAGGACCCTCTCTACCAGCGGGTCCGTTTTATGTGTCCGGACGTGCTTCCGGAGGTAAACCGGGCTCGGTGTCCTCAACCAGGATGGAAGCAAGGCCCCCGTGGTAGTGCCCCTAGGGAAAACAAATAATCGCTCGTGTGTAGTCTGATTACTGGCCATACACAGGAGGGACCTAATTGCATGGAACGCGTCGGGGAGGACTTCCTGCCAGTGGGAGGTCGGGAGGTTCCTGGACCGTAGGGTCAGTAGGACGGTCTTCCAGACCGTCGTGTTCTCCCTCTCCACCTGCCCGTTCCCCCTGGGGTTATAGCTGGTAGTCCTGCTCGAGGCGATGCCCTTGTCAAGCAGCTACTGACGCAACTCGTCACTCATGACACTGTGGATGTAGCTGGGGAAACCGAACAGGGTGAAGACACTGTGCAGGGCTCTGATGACTGTATGGGAGGTCATATCGGGGCCCGGGATAGCAAACGGGAAGCAGGAAAACTCGTCTATGATGTTGAGGAAGTACACATTACGGATGGTCGAGGGGAGGGGCCCTTTGAAATCGATGCTCAGTCGTTCAAAGGGCCGGGATGCCTTTATCAGGTGGGCCTTGTCTGGTCTATAGAAGTGCGGTTTACACTCCGTGCAGATCGGGCAATTCCAGGTGACAGCTTTTACCTCCTCGGTGGAGAAAGGCAGATTGCGGGCCTTGATGTAGTGGGCGAGCCAGGTGACCCCAGGGTGGCAGAGGTCATTGTGGATAGCCTGTAATCGGTCATCTTGCGCGCTGGCGCATGTGCAGCGGGACAGGGCATCTGGGGACTCGTTGAGCTTCCCCGGACGGTATACAATATCATAATTATAGGTGGAGAGTTCGATCCTCCACCTCAAGATTTTGTCATTTTTAATTTTGCCCCGTTGCGTGTTGTCGAACATGAAGGCAACCGATCTCTGGTCGGTGATGAGGGTAAACCACCTCCTACCTGCAAGGTAGTGCCTCCAGTGCCGTGCGGCTTCCACAATGGCTTGAGCTTCTTTTTCGACTGAGGAGTGTCGAAGTTCTGAAGCGCAGAGGGTTCGGGAGAAGAAAGCTACTGGCCTCCCTGCCTGGTTCAGAGTGGCGGCGAGAGCGACCTCTGAGGCGTCGCTCTCCACTTGAAAGGGGACGGATTCATCTACCGCCCACATGGTGGCTTTGGCGATGTCCTCCTTAATGCAGTTGAAGGCCTGGCGGGCCTCGGCTGACAGTGGAAAGAGTGTGGTCTTAAATAGTGGGCAGGCTTTGTCCACATACTGGGGGACCCACTGGGTGTAATAGGAGAAGAATCCAAGGCTCTTGAAATGAAATGAAATGAAAATCGCTTATTGTCATGAGTAGGCTTTAATGAAGTTACGGTGAAAAGCCCCTAGTCGCCACATTCCGGCGCCTGTTCGGGGAGGCTCTTACGGGAATCGAAACGTGCTGCTGGCCTGCCTTGGTCTGCTTTCAAAGCCAGCGATTTAGCCCAGTGTGCTAAACAGCCCCTTTAGGGCCCTGGAATAGTGAGGGAGTGGTCAGAGTCAGGCCCTAGGACCCCGTTTTCCACGACATAACCGAGGATGGCTAATCTGGTTGTGCGGAAAACGCATTTCTCCTTATTGTATGTGAGGTTGAGTTTTGGGCGGTTTGGAGAAATCGGTGGTGGTTGGCATCGTGGTCCTGCTGGTCGTGGCCACAGATGGTGACGTTATCCAATTACAGAAACGTGGCCTGCAGCCCGTACTGGTCGACCGTTCGGTCCATTGCTCGTTGGAACACCGAGACCCCATTCGTGACGCCAAAGGGGACCCGGAGGAAATGGAAGAGATGGTCGTCTGCCTCGAACACCGTGTAGTGGCGGTCCTCTGGACGGATTGGGAGCTGGTGGTATGCAGACTTCAGATCCACCGTGGCGATCTGGTTGACCATGTCTGCAATTCTGGGGAGGGGGTACGCATCGAGGTGCGTGAACCGGTTAATGGTCTGGCTGTAATCAACCACCATCCGGAACTTTTCCCCGGTCTTGACGACCACCACCTGAGCTCTCCAGGGGCTATTACTGGCCTCTCTGACTCCCTCACGTAAGAGTCGCTGGACTTCGGCTCTAATAAATACCCTGTCCTGCAGGCTATACCGCCTGCTGCGAGTGGCCACGGGTTTGCAGTTAGCGGTGAGGTTAGCGAAGAGTGGAGCGGGGTCGATTTTTAGAGTCGCTAAGCTGCATATAGTGAGAGGGGGCAGGGGTCTGCCGAAGCTGAATGTTAGGCTTCTAAGATTGCATTGAAAATCGAGTCCGAGTAGGAGAGGGGCGCAGAGGTCTGGGAGGACATACAATTGGAAGTTGGGATAGTTGCCGCCCTGTATCGTTAATGTCGCAACAGTGCGCCCTTGTATCTTGACCGAGTGCAACTCCGAGGCAAGGGAGATAGTTTGCCATGCTGGAAAGCTAGGGAGCGAACAGCGTCTTACCAGGTCTGGATGAACGAAACTCTCGGTGCTCCCGGAGTCAAAGAGTCTTGATCCGTTGACCTGAACGGACATCATGGGGCTTCTGAGGTGCTTTGGCCGCGACTGGTCCAGAGTGACTGCGTTAAGTTGCGGGTAGTCGGTGGCTTGATCAGCGGTGCTGGAGCAGCCCCGTGATGACTGTCCACGGAGGTCGTAGTCGTCGATTTGCATATCGGATGATGGCCAAGATGGCGGCCCCCGTGGGTCGCACGTGGCGGGCAGCGAGGAAGATGGCTTCCAAGATGGTGGCCCCTGTGGATCGCACGTGACGGGCGGCGAGGAAGATGGCGCCCAAGATGGCAGCCCCCATGACTCGCACATGGCCGGCCGCGTGGGGGAGGATTGCCAAGATGGCGGCCCCCATGAGTCGCACATGTATTGCGGAGGCAGAGGCGGCAGACACGCTGCCACATTACAGGGTCTGCGGGCCTGAGAGTTGGAGGGGCAATTGTTCTGGATAGCGTTCGTGTTTGAGGATTTGGTTTTAGCCAGGCATAGCTTTGCAAAGTGTCCTTTCCGTCCGCAGCTACTGCAGGTCACGTTGTGGGCCAGGTAGTGCTGCCGTGGGCGTTGGAGCTGGCTGCAAAAGTGGCATGATGGCGCTCCGTGGTGGGCGGGTAGCCGCACGGCGCAGGCCTGGGGTAGTCTCTGGTCGGGGGTCCACGATAGGGTTGCGTGGTCGGCTGGGAATAAGTTCAAACTTTGAAAAGCGACCTCCAGCGAGGTTGCTAGCGTTACTGTGTCCCCCAGGTTCTGGGCCCCTTTTTCAAGGAGACACTGGCTCACGTAATTAGACCGGACCCCTGCAACATACACATCTCGGACGGCGAGTTCCATGTGCTGGGAGGCAGTCACAGCCTGGAAGTTACATTCCCGTGCTAGAGCTTTTAGGTCACGCAGGTAGTCTTCTAGCGACTCTGCGGGGCGCTGGCGGCGGGTAGTAAAAATATGCCGCGCGTAAACTTCATTTACGGGCCGCACGTACAGACGGGCGAGTATTGCGAGGGCTTCGGTATACGAGTCGGTACTATCGAGTTGAGTAAAAATGCGATGGCTCACCCGTGCGTGTTTCTGCTCTTCAGTAACAGCGGAGGTAGTCAACGCAGCCAGGTAGGCCTTGAAGCACCGAAGCCAATGCAGAAATATTTCCTTCGCTTCTGCGGCCTGTGGATCGAGTTCCAGTCGATCAGGTTTGAGGGTTGATTCCATGGTGGTTTTTTAAGTCGATTAAATTGATGCGACCATCAATTCACTCAAGACTCGAGTAGAAGTAAACTGTGGCTTTAATCGACTTACAACTGAGTCTGCCTGCGACCAGATAAACTGAGGGCAGGCTCGCAAGACCGCAGCACTTTATACTTCCAGTTGTGGGAGGGGCCATGGGCGGAGCCATGGGCGGAGCTAAGGGTGGAGATCTGTACATGCTCCTCATCTCCCCCTGTGGGCAGAGCCGGGCAACGGCTCACAGATGGAGCCCACAGGGGCACAGTGATGCACAGTGTGAATTATGCATATTATACATTCACCACATTGAGGTACACCATACAATCACCTGACAACATAGGGACATTTGAAAATCTTCATATGGCTTCTGGGAAAGCAGATCCTGCCTTATCAATCTGGTTGAACTTTTTGAGGAAGTTATAACATTGGTGGATGTCAGAAATCCATTCAACAATGCATTTCTTGGTTTTCAAAAAGGTTTTCCAAGGTGTAACATAAAAGGTCACTATATACGGGTCAGTCCTGCAGTTACTAATCGCAGTGGTTCTTAGTGGAAACCAATAAGTATTGGAGTCCCACGGGGACTTATTTAATGTAGTTGTCCTTCAGTATTTTTACCAATAATCTGGGTTAAAGTGAACTGTCTTCAGATTTGCATGTGACACAAAGATATGTCAAAGTGTAAGGATCTTAGGTGAGCTACATAATCGCCAACAGATTGAAATGCAATGGGTCCATGTCTGGTGACAGGTCATCTGGGTGAGGGCCGGTGGATACTCACCTCTGCGGCGTAGGCATGATCTCGACGTCGATGACCGATTTGCCCTTGGCCACCTCTGCGACCTCTGGGACTCATTTCTAGTTTGGGGTGAGGACGCTGAAGTCCTGTATCCCGGTGCCTGTCTGGGCCCTTTCCTGACTATTGTGGGTCAACCTCTCCTACAGGAACACAGAGGGGGCATTGTGAGCTGCACACTTCAGGCATCGAGGGTGGGGGTTGGGGTCATGGCGGGGGACATATGAGTGCATGTTCGCGGCCATGGAGCACAGGATGTGGACCATCGCTGCTGGGACTGCACCGCATCACCGATTGACTGTGCCACAACCTTCTGTGTCTGTATCACATGAGGTAGTGACTACGCCAGCTCCCTCTGGGACTGGGCCACCTCCCTGTGTCTGCAGCACATCGGCCAGCACCTGCGCAATGCATCCAACGTTCCCAGCCATGGCCTGCTGTGACTGGGCCATGCTCAGGAGCGCCACTGCAATTTCCAGGTGGTTCTGGCACATGGTTGCCTGTAAGGTGGCAATCCTGTCTTGGCACTCAGCCAAGGCCTTTGCAGAAGGCCCCAGGATAAGCTGATCCATAACCAAAACCGTTGTCCCCAATGCCTCCATCGCAGACGCCACCCGTGTGGTGTTGGCCTGGGTGGCACACATGGTCGGCACTAGCTCCTGTTCCTTCACTCGGTTGGACTCCTCCAACTACACCTGTAGGTACTGGATGCTCGCTGACAACCACTCATGTAGTCCCTGGCTCTGTGACTGATCTCTATGATCGCTGGGATTGGATGTTCCAGAAGTCCAAAACCCACCTGGACGGCAGCTGATCCATTGGGTCAGCCTGCCCTCCGACTGTCCACTCCCTCGGGTGGTCCTTGTGGTAGGCTATATTAGGGGTATCGCGGTACCTAGGTAGGATGTACCTTATACTGTAGTATGAGTGGTGGAACCTGCCTGCTGGTTCCGCCCAGCAGGCGGAGCATAAGAGTCTGTGTTTCACCCACAGCAGTCATTCTGTACCGGAGTTGCTGGGGTAACTACTTGTTCATTGGCACAAACAGAAAGCGACAGTGTTACACAGTCTGCGCATGCAGGCCAGGGGATGAGTAGCTGGTGGCCTCAGTGGTCAGGGCACCGGCCATGGCGGCCGTTATGGGTGCTGGCATGTGGTGCAGGGTGGGGATTCTGCTGCCTCCGGATTCTGGGGGTGGGGGGGCGGAGTCAGATTATGGGTGTGTGAGACGGGGGTTAGTGCCAGAGGCATTACTCACCCTGGCCGCTCTGAGGAGGTCTTGCAGTTTTTTCTGGCACTGCTGGCCGGTCCGGACAGTCTTGTCCACGGCACTGACCGCCTCTGTCACCAGCACCCAGGCATGGTGAATGGCAGTGGTTGGCAGCCTCCTTCCCAGGCCGGGGTACAGGGTCATCCTCCTCTCCTCCACTGCGTCCTGGAGGGTCTCCAGCTCAACATTCGTGAAGCGTAGGGCCACTTGTCTTACTGCCATCTTGTTGGCTAGGATGGTGTGTGTGGGGAGTGCAGTGTGTATATGTGCCTACAGCTTGTCAGCCTCCTGAGTGTCAATCGCAAAACCGGCGAATCCCACACCATTTCTCATTGGAATCGATTGTGTTCCACGTAGCGCCGGTGCTAGCCCCTCAACAGTCGCTGAATCGGTCCAGGTTTGGTGCCAGTTTTGCTGTCTGGAACTGCGCGAATTCTGCGCCGGCGTCAACACTTAGTCACAGAAACGGAGAATCCCACTTGCTACACACTGAGATCGAATTCAGTTAGATTGCAGAGATTCTCCGCCACCCGGGAAGTGGCGGCGGTGGAATCTCGCCACTCCGATCGGAGAGGCCCCTGCGGTGATTCTCCGGCCTGGATGGGCCGAAGTCCCGCCGCTGGGAGGCCTCTCCCGCCGCCGAGGTTTGAACCACCTCTGGAACGGCGGGATCAGCGGTGCGAGCAGGCCCCCGGGGTCCTGGGGGGGCGGGGGGGGCGATCGAACCCCGGGGGGGGTGCCCCCACGGTGGACTGGCCCCCACTCAGACTCCGGGCCAGTGCCCTTGCTGCACTATTTTCCTCCGCGGCCGCCACGGCCTCCGCCATGGCGGAAGCGGAAGAGAACCCCACATCGCGCATGCGCCGGCAGTGACTGCCGTTGACGTCACTGCCGGCGCAAGCACGGACCGGCGAAAGCCTTTCGGCCAGCCCCGCTGCCGGGGGCGCCGGTTTTGTGCACCGGTCTTCTGGTGCCAACCGCTCCGGCGCGGGGCTGGCCCCCAAAGGTGGGGAGAATTCCCCACCTTTGGGGAGGCCCGACCCCTGAGTGGTTGGCGCCACTCCCCTACTCCGGGACCCTCTGTCACGCCGGGTAGGGGAGAATGCCGCCCCGGGGGGGAATATTTCTGTGAGAATCTCTCCAAGCTCCAAAAAAATTATTTTGTGGATGAATTGCGATATGGATCAAGCCCATACACACGGGGATATCACCATGTGATTCCTGCCCAAAATTATACTTAGCAATCTTTTGGGAGAATTTTGCCCAATGTATTTGAATTGACATAATTCTAAAAAGAATTATTTTCTACAGAATTAATTGTTTTTGAAAATGGTCCAGCTGGCCATATTTCGAAAACTTCAGAGTCCACTCCAAGGGCAACTGGGAGAAGTCCTGGAGTCTGAATTGAGAATATTTTCTGTCAAATACACAGATATATGTACTTGCTCCAGTTAGAATACCTTCAGATCACCGAACCACAGTTCTAAGTATTGTCGACAGATTGGTCTGCCTTTTGGGTGATAATATATGAATAATGATTAATCACTGCAAAGTGACACTTTCAGCACAGCACCTGTGTCAGCCTGTACGTGATCAGAAGGCTACAGTCTGGAAGCATATTTTCACAGTAGGAAGTCAGGAAGTTATCACCTACCATTTCCTCTATGATCATTTTTAAAGTAGCATTGTGTAATGTAGATGGCATTGTGATATTCTATTATGTATACAGTGGAACACTGAACACCTTATGTCCTGACTGAAAAATCAAGCATGTAATGAACAGATATGTTAGGGGCAATTATACCCCTGCCTAATATGTGGGAAAGCAGTTCAAAGCAGTTCAAATCATCTGTGCAACTCGCCCACTGACATCTCCAAAAGAGCCTGCTGCATTTGATTTTAACCTCCTCTTCTCAGCAGGCAACAGGGGGGCATAAAAACAGTCTGGGCTCCAATGAAGAATTTTAACATAATACAATTTAGTCAAAGGCCAGCACGCAAAACTGTTCTGGTTTTCCTGCCGAGCCAAACTAGAGGAAAGAAGACACCCAAACAGATTGATTTTTTTTACATTTTGTGGGAGTCAATATTCACGTCCTTTGCTTGGCATTGACATCTCAGTAACTGCCTCAAAATGGTAACCTTACTGTCTGTTAACGGCCAAGAACATTGTCATAGGAGCGTGCCATTGAATGCTGAACGGTCAGCATGTCTCAGATGGTTCTAATATGCAAATTGGGGACATAGCCTGGTTGTAAATTTACGTTAGAAATGGGCAGGACGTGGGCCATGTACACTCATATCAGGTAATGGAGCCAAGAGGAGGATGGAGCGGAGGTAAGTTTGAAATTATTTCTGTGAACCTGGAGGAGCAGAAGTGGGCCAATTGTAGAACTCCTCCCATCATAGCTGACATCAGCAAGTCAGCAAAAACCAGCGATCCAGCCTAAAATCTTCCAATAGCTCATCTGCTCATTGAATAAACTTACTGAACCATTGGGAGGGCTTAAATAAAATCTTTTAAAGGAAATGCACATGCAGGTTTTCCCTGATGGTCTGTGTGATGCTGATGCAAATACCTTTGTCGACTGCAAACCACAATAGTTATCATGATGGCTATCAAAATAATGAAAGCTGCCACTAAACCACCGATTGTAAAAAGAAGCGGTCTGGCTGTATCAATAGGTTCAGCTGGTTCTTTCTGAAAGATACAAAATTCAGTAACATCATGTTAACAGAATTAAATTTTATAGCAAATCATCCAAAAAAGTCATTTGACAAATATAAATGGGATGGAAGGCAATGGGAGATGGACAAAGAGAAATCCTAATAATGATTCCAATAGACCAACCAATTCTCCCACATTTGATTCAAGATCACAGTTTCCTGTCATCCCACCCGAGAATGATTTAGGATAGGTTAGAGGACAGAAAACTGAAAGTAGGAATAAATAGGCCATACTTAGGATGCCAGGGCATAACCAGAAAGCCTTTGGCAAGGTGCCACACAAAAGGTTGCTGCATAAGATAAAGATGCATGGCATTAAGGGTAAAGTAGTAGCATGGATAGAGGATTGGTTAATTAATAGAAAGCAAAGAGTGGGGATAAATGGGTGTTTCTCTGGTTGGCAGTCAGTAGCTAGTGGTGTCCCTCAGGGATCCGTGTTGGGCCCACAATTGTTCACAATTTACATAGATGATTTAGAGTTGGGGACCAAGGGCAATGTGTCCACGTTTGCAGATGACACTAAGGTGAGTGGTAAAGCGAAAAGTGCAGCGGATACTGGAAGTCTGCAGAGGGATTTGGACAGGTTAAGTGAATGGGCTAGGGTCTGGCAGATGGAATACAATGTTGACAAATGTGAGGTTATCCATTTTGGTAGGAATAACAGCAAACTGGATTATTATTTAAACGATAAAATATTAAAGCATGCTGCTGTGCAGAGAGACTTGGGTGTACTAGTGCATGAGTCACAGAAGGTTGGTTTACAGGTGCAACAGGTGATTAAGAAGGCAAATGGAATGTTGTCCTTCATTGCTAGAGGGATGGAGTTTAAGACTAGGGAGGTTATGTTGCAATTGTATAAGGTGTTAGTGAGGCCACACCTGGAGTATTGTGTTCAGTTTTGGTCTCCTTACTTGAGAAAGGACGTACTGGCACTGGAGGGTGTGCAGAGGAGATTCACTAGGTTAATCCCAGATCTGAAGGGGTTGGATTATGAGGAGAGGTTGAGTAGACTAGGACTGTACTCGTTGGAATTTAGAAGGATGAGGGGGGGTCTTATAGAAACATTTGAAATTATGAAGGGAATAGATAGGATAGATGCGGGCAGGTTGTTTCCACTGGCGGGTGAAAGCAGAACTAGGGGACATAGCCTCAAAATAAGGGGAAGTAGATTTAGGACTTTAGTTTAGGAGGAACTTCTTCACCCAAAGGGTTGTGAATCTATGGAATTCCTTGCCCAGTGAAGCAGTTGAGGCTCCTTCAATACATGTTTCTAAGGTAAAGATAGATAGTTTTTTGAAGAATAAAGGGATTAAGGGTTATGGTGTTCGGGCCGGAAAGTGGAGCTGAGTCCACAAAAGATCAGCCATGATCTCATTAAATGGCGGAGCAGGCTCGAGGGGCCAGATGGCCTACTCCTGCTCCTAGTTCTTATGTTCTTATGTTCTTATGGGGTGCCACAATGATCCGTTTTTGGCTTACAGCTACTTAAAATCTAAATCAGTAACTTAGATGAGGGACTGGGTCTAATGCGTTCAAGTTTGCTGATGATGCAAAGTTAGGTGAAGAAGTAAAGGGCGTGATCTACCGGCCTCATCGCGCCCGAACCAAGGATGCGCCAAGGCCGTTAAAGCTCGCAAGATTTACGATTCTCGTTGCAACCTGGATTTCGCCCTCAATGGATGGGATCCAGATTTGCATATTCAAGTAGGTAGTTAGTCTCACTTGAATATGTCTATGTCGGAGTTCCTCAAGGTATAGGATCGAATGGCCTCACCTTGGGGACCCACCATAGCGGCATTAAGCACTGATTTCCACACTTGAGGAAGGGGGGGTGTCTCCCAGGTGATCGGAGGCCCTCTGGTGGTCAGGCTCTGGGCAGGGTGGTACCCTGGCAGTGCCAGGGTGCCCAGGTGGAACTGTCAGGCTGCCATGGGCACTGGCTGGGTACATCAGTGGCACTGCCTGGCAGCAGTGGCTCTGCCAGGCTGACATGGGCACCTCCAGCTGGGGCCAAGGTGTCCATGTGCAGGGACTGGAGGGGGAGTGCAGGGGGAGGGGGGGGGGAGCTAAAGGACCCCCTAATTGGAGCTGAGCTCATCAGTACAGGAAATGAGTCAAAGTTCCTCACCGAGGCCCAGAAAAGAAGCAGTGTCCCATTTAATAGGGGGGTCGTTCTCAGTGATGCAAGCATCGGAAACACCCCGATAAACATGCCCAAACTGGACTTTCTTTTTTATTATAATGCACGCAAAGTATGAGGAGGATGCAAAGATGTTGCAAAGGGATATAAACCAGTTAAAAGATTGGGTAGAAGGTGACTATAATGTGGGGAACTGTGAAATGAACAACCTTTACTTAAAATACCCATGGTGCTTCACAAGAACATTATAAAACAAAATATGACATGAAGCCACATAAGGAGATGTTCGGCTTGATCAAAGAGGTGGGTTTGAAGGAGTGTCTTAAAGATAGAAAGCAAACGAGCTACGGTACCTGCAGCTCAAAAACTTCCTACGAAAGGAGACAAAGACGTACCCACAACCGCCACGACAGACACTACTGGAAGACCTACTGGACGCAAGTATCCTAGAGAAAGGGAACTGTAGCGACATGTATGACCGACTGGTAGAAAGGGACGACACCGTACTGGACGCAACAAGAATGAAATGGGAGGACGACCTGGGGATTGAGATAGGGTGGGGACTCTGGAGCGAAGCACTGCATAGGGTCAACTCCACCTCTACGTGCGCAAGGCTCAGCCTGACGCAACTAAAAGTGGTACATAGAGCCCACTTAACAAGAAACCGTATGAGTAGGTTCTTCCCGGAGGTGGAGGACAGATGTGAACGGTGCCAAAGAGGCCCGGCCAACCACGCCCACATGTTCTGGTCTTGCCCCAGACTTGTGGAGTACTGGACAGCCTTCTTCGAGGCTATGTCCAAAGTGGTGGGGGTGAGGGTGGAGCCATGCCCGATAGTGGCGGTCTTCGGGGTTTCAGACCAGCCAGATCTATTCCTGGGGAGGAGGGCGGATGCCCTTGCCTTTGCCTCCCTGATCGCCCTCCGTAGAATCCTGTTTGGCTGGCGGTCAGCAGCACCGCCCAGAGCTGCAGACTGGCTGTCCGACCTCTCGGAATCTCTCCAAATGGAGAAAATCAAATTCGCCATCCGAGGGTCAGACGACGGCTTCCACAGAACGTGGGAGCCATTCATGCAATTGTTCCGGGACCTGTTTGTGGCGAACGAACAAGAGGAAGAATAGTTGGGTGGCCAAGAATCAGGGGAAAATGGACGGGAATCGGGGGAAGGGGGGAGCTACGGGTTTGTTATGGGGGTTTGATGGCTAGCTAAGGCCCAAAACCAAACTGTAAATAATTTCCTATAAACATGTGCCTCGGCCATATTGGGGGAATGTAAAATATGTATGCCGGCTAAAAGGGGCAGCCACAGTTGTTATTATGAAGATGCTTACCTGTAAATATACATGTTAATTTTTGCCTGTTTTTTTCTCTCTAATAATTTGTAATTTGTTGGATATAAAATATGAAAACTCAATAAAAAACATTTTTTTAAAAAGATAGAAAGCATAGTAAGGAGGCAGAGATGTATACAGCAGGAATTCCAGAGCTTAGGGCCTAGGCTTGCTGATATTGTGAATATATGGTCAGAAGCTCATCTTGGGATCAAGTAGGAAACCAAGATTGCAAACAGGTTGCTTTAGTTTAAGACTGTTTCCATATGGAACCAAAAACAATGGCTACGTTTTGGCAATATTTAATGGAGGAAATTTCTGCTCATCCAGCACTGGATGTCAGATAAACAGTTTAATAATTTAGCAACAGGAGAGGAGTCAAGAGAACTGATAGTGAGGTCGAGCAGAGTGTCATCAGCACACAAGTGAAAACTAGTACTCTGCTTTTGGTTCATGTTCACCAAGGGGCATGTAGATGAGAAATAGGAGGAGACCAAGAATTGATTTTGGGGGACACCAGAGATAATCGTGCATGAGTAGGAAGAGAAGCCATTACAAGTAATACTCTGACTTAAATAGATAATCACATGAAGTTAACACATAGGTAGTCAACAATTTGGAAGGCTGCATCGGCCTTTATTGCAAGATATTTGCAATTGTGTTAATCTGGAATAGCCTGGATTTTAGGCCGATAAAACACTTTAATTTGAAAAATTGAACATTTTGAAATCAAGCCACCGTCAGCTCCAGCAAACAGCTGGATGGGAATTCGAACTTGGCCTGCTGCAATGCTCCAGTGAAGCCCAACGCAAGTTAGAGGAACAGCATTTTATCTTCTAATTACGCACATTACAGCTCTCAGGACTCAACATTGAGTTCAGCAATTTTAGACTTTGACGTTTCTCCTCCGTCTTAAACCCTTTTTTTTCAACATCCTACACCACACTCATGCACCACACTTGGCCAAGTTTGATGACACTGAAACTCAGACAACCTGCCAGGACATGTCTGGACCTACCCTATCAATCACCCATCAAGAGACAATCAGCTCTTGTTTTGAATTGACAAGGTTACATACAAACAATGCACCAAGAAATGGACCACCAATGTTCCGCTGGGTGGCCAATAGTAACTCCAAGGGGTAGTGCCACTCTCACCCTGTGACCTCACCGGCTGGGGGCCAGAGAACATTCTGGAAAGGCATGGGGAGGAGAATAAGAATCAAACTCCCGGACCTTCTAGCAGCGAAGACTCCATGCAGAGGCATCGAGACTTCTGACCAGAGGCGGAAGGAAGCAGCGTGCGAGACACACCTTCACAACGGAGACCCTGAGGAAATCGTGACTCAGAGAACAAGAGACAGATGGTCGTGTGTGTGTGTGTGAGTGAGAGTGTGGTGCGTGAGTATGCGGTGCACGAGTGTGGTGTGTGTGTGGTGTAGGATGTTTTTAAAAAGGGTTTAAGGCAGAGGAGAAATGCCAAAGTTTAAAATTGCTGAACTCATTAGAACATAGAACATAGAACGATACAGCGCAGTACAGGCCCTTCGGCCCACGATGTTGCACCGACATGGGAAGTCAAAAACTAAAGGCCATCTAACCTACATTATGCCATTATCATCCATATGCTTATCCAATAAACTTTTAAATGCCCTCAATGTTGGCGAGTTCACTACTGTTGCAGGTAGGGCATTCCACAGCCTCACCACTCTTTGCGTAAAAAACCTACCTCTGACCTCTGTCCTATATCTATTACCCCTCAATTTAAGGCTATGTCCCCTCCTCATTGTTGAGTCTTGAGGGCTGTAATGAGCGTAAGTCAGAAGATGAAGTGCTGCTCCTCCAGCTTGCGTTGGGCTTCACTGGAGCAATGCAGCAGGCCAAGGTGCTGAGTTAATGCAATTTTTTTGTCTCAATTGAAAAACCCTCCCCCACCCCCACCTCCAGCCCCTGATACACACACACCAAGTCACCTGTCTCTTGTTCTTAAGTTTGCCACATCTTGCCACAATCTCTCCCAGCTACCATATAATATGCAACACATTTTTCTCTTTTAATTCCAATGAAGAGTCAAATGGACTTGGAACGTTAACTTTGTTTTCGCTGCGTACAAATGCTGTCAGATCTGCTGACTTATTCCAACATTCTCTGTTTTTGTAGCAGATCAGGGCTAGCTTCTTCTCCACCCGTGCTGGTAGCGGAATTCCCAATGAGGCAGAGAATCTCGCGTTTAGAGAATCACCTGGCACCAACGGGAGGGTGCAAATGGGTCATTAAGATTCATTTCCATCCTATTGGGTACCCAGCTGTGAAACTAACCAGTCCAATGCTTTTAATGATCTAAGATCTGAGTGGATTTCAATCCAGCTAACTGGTTTTCTTTTTCCAGGAATTGACAAGTTCTGCTTCCTCTGCCTGAGCCAGCAGGGGTATTGCACAGGTGAGTTTTAAAGGAGTACTTTTTTTTCACTACCTCTGTCTGTACTGCTCTGTAACTTCCAGGCAGGGGTCTCTCTTGGGGGTCGGGGGGCGGCGGGGGGGGGGGGGGGGGGGGCTCTGGTGGGGGTCTCTCTAATTAAGGAAATCCTGGTAGGGTTCTCCCTAATTAGAGGGTCTCCGGTGGGAATCTCTCTAAATAGGAGGTCACAGTTGGGGGCTCTGGCCGGAATATCGCTCATGGGGGGGCTCTTGTAGGAGGGGTTGGGTCACCCTCAGAGTGTGAGGGGGAGAAGACTCAGAAAATCTCACGGGGTAGGGCTGAATTACGTTGCGGGGGGCAAGGTGGGACCAGCCACCGGACATCACTAGTTGGTCCCCCGTTCAAAATGGTGGCTCAATAGCAGGAATCCCTAGGGAATCCCTCACAATTCTCACCATGGAAAAATTTGAATGGCTATGAATTGTGACACACTTCCTGATTTCCCAACCCAGTGTGAGTGCAAATCAGATGCAATTCAGCTACGGCGGGCAAACATAGGGTGCGATCTACCCAAATGGGAACTGAGTCCCATAGTGTTTCTCAGCATTCGGAGCGCCCCCATTTGGGTAGATCAAGGCCTCAGTGGGGTAGCACAGCCGCACTTAGTCCCGTTTTCTGCACTGAGGAGCTGTACCCACCGAATGCCTCAGTGTAGGGGGGAGATCGGGACGCCATTTTTCAATGTTTTCCTGATTTCTTAACCCCCTGACACGACCTCTGAACCTGTCCCCCCACCCCCCAAGCCCCAAATCACCTATAAGGAGGTCCTCGGCCTCTTCCCCCCCCCCCCCCCCCCCCCCCTGGGCCCAATACTCATTGTGCAAAAAATGCTAACTTGGAACCTTGGCAGTGTCAGCCTTCCACCCTGGCAGTGCCACTGCAAGCTGGCAGTGCCACCCGGCCACACCACACTGCTTTTCGGACTCAATGGGCGGGATTCTCAGCCCCGGTCGGGGAGAAGAATCACCGGGCCGTCCTTGTGTGGTCTTACCCGGCGGGGCCTCAGCGTGTATCCTTTCGGGGGCAGTCTGGTGGGGGCGGTGATGGGGGGCCGACCCCGGGGGGGGGGCCTCCACTGTGGCCTGGCCCGCGATCAGGGCCTACCGATCTGCGGGCCGGCCTCTCAGGCTGGGGGCCTCTTTTGCTCAGTGCCGGCCCCTGTAGCCCTACGCCATGTTGCGTCGGGGCCGGAGCAAACAAGGAAGCCACCGCGCATGCGCGCAATCACGCCAGTCGCGGTGCACATGTGCGCATTCGTGCCGGTCGTAGCGTGCATTCGCATGGCCGCGGCGCCCGTTTGAGCGGTATGGGTCGCTCCAGTGCCGTGCTGGCCTACTGTAGGGGTCAGAATCGCTGCTCCTGGGGGCCTGTTGACGCCGTCGTAAAACGCGATGGCGTTTACGATGGCGTCAACACTTCGCCTCAGGATCAGAGAATCCCACCCAACACGTCTGGTAGATCTCGCCCATAGTCTTTCAAATGGAGAATTCTGGCCCAGCAACAGCCTGATTTCCACTTCCACTGACTTTGTATAACTGGCAGTCGGCCAGCTCCTGCCAGTATGCTGCCCTCATAAAAATGAAAATAAGCCCAATTGTAACTGACGTAGGTTGCCATTTTTTTTTTAACCAATGTTATTGCCCTTCAGGCAACTGAATAACTCAGATACATAACTCATGACTGGAAATGTCATACTCTCAATATGTCCAATTTTGACACTTCCAATTTCCAGGTTAAAATAAATCCTCTGTGCTCATTTATTTTCCAAACTTATTTCAGTACTTACAATATTCAAAAGACCAAGATCTATCAGTTCCTTCACAGCCTCAGGGTTAAACTGCAGAATGCTGGAAAGGAGAAAATCAAATTCAGAGTGAGCTAAATTTGGAAATTAACTAGATGATACAGAATGGTAATCACAGTCCTGAAGTGATTGGTGACTACTGCAGTGAAAGTCGAACAATACTGACATTGAATGAAGTCTGCCTTCTTGACAACGGGGAGGCTCGTCGGTTATGCACGTGTTAAATAGAGAAATAAAGAGCATGATTTTTGTAATGTCGCTCACATGTTTAATTGAAATTGATTAACTAATTAGTTGAGGCAGAAAATAGGAGACTTTGATGAGGATATTAATTAACCAGGTTAGTAACTTTGTGATAATGCTAAATAGCAATAAAGAAGGAACAAAAGAATATTGAAAAATTTAATGTGAACCCTGGATTAGAAATATCATGGAGCAAAATTACAATCCCAGCAATTACGTTTAACTAATAGCCTTTTGGGCAGCACGGTGGCCTAGTGGTTAGCACAGCTGCCTCACGGCGCTGAGGTCCCAGGTTCGATCCCGGCTCTGGGTCACTGTCCGTGTGGAGTTTGCACATTCTCCCCGTGTCTGCGTGGGTTTTGCCCCCACAACCCAAAAATGAAATGAAATGAAAATGAAAATGAAATGAAAATCGCTTATTGTCACAAGTAGACTTCAATGAAGTTACTGTGAAAAGCCCCTAGTCGCCACATTCCGGCGCCTGTCCGGGGAGGCTGGTACGGGAATGTGCAGAGTAGGTGGATTGGTCACACTAAATTGCCTCTTAATTGGAAAAAAATAATTGGGTACTCTAAAATTAAAATTAAAAAAAACTAATAGCCTTTTTCAGATGACATAAAAAGATGCAATGTCCAGGTTGAAAGAAGAACAAGGGGCGGGAGTTTGCGCGCAGCAACGCTGGAATCGTAAATCCCGATCGGATGGAGAATCGCACGTCAGCGGAAAATCAAGGTCAGCAACGGAACGCCATGTTCTAGTGCCTCGATAGCGGCAGGAATGCGTTCCACACCCCACGCCGGCATACCAATTCCACTGTAACGGCCCTTAGCATATCATTAACGGGCACAACGCGATAGTCTCCACCTACCACGATGCTCCACCTCCATCAGGCGGAAGGGACAACAACGTGGTTCACTTGTGGTGTTTTAAAATGGGAACCGGGTGCTGTGGCATGCTGAGAGTGAGAGAGGAGGGAAGACATGTTTCCAAAGGTGCAACAGTGGGCTACCAGTTATGCCACTGGTTGGGGAGTCCTCTGTCAGGGTCATGGGGCATAGTGGGGGGAGACCAGAAGGTGGGCTGTGGGCCTGGGGTGTCCCCACGGGTCCGGGGTATCCGGGCACATATCGGCATTGCCATGGCTTACAAGGCAGCCATCTGGATGCGCACGTCACTGAGTGCCCATTGTGACCCGTAAATGTGCAGAGCGAAACTGGCCCTATGGGTGCCCTTTGACCCCCCTCCCAGGAACCCTCTGACCCCCCCCTCCCCCCGCTAACACATCAATGGGATGGGCGTGGTCCAAAGCAGACAGTAGCCCACTTGGTGTTGGCACCCCTCAATGCACCCATCCGGGGTGCTGACCCACTGCAGGGTGAGAGGAGGGGTAGGGTGCAGAGCGGAGCCCCTAACAGTGGACCTCATCACCCCCTGGGACACTGCCTCCTCAGGGCGGGTACGCCACCAGTGGCACCATCAGTCAGTCCACCCTGCAGAACCATCAGCCGTCACAAAACCCAGCCTGCCCACTGCTCAACTGCTCCCCTCCAACCCTTCCTTGGACAGGTAAGCACAGCCTGTGCTTTGCACACAGGACACGAGGCACACTACAGCTACGGCACCAACAGGTGCCCACCCTCCCCCGACCAGCCTCGTTCGCAGTCCCTGCCCGCAAGCATGCCACCAGGCATGGTGTGGGTTTCTGGTACGTGGTGCCAACCTGCAACAAGGTGGGACATTCCTGGCATGGTAGCATGTGGCCCACCCAAGGATGGCACCCACAGTAAACCCCACAGGAGAGCGCGGGACAAAGGCCCGAGAACATAATGCTGGCAGGGACGGGTGGCGGGACAGGTGGCCCCCCGGTGACAGGCACGAGCGGGGTCAAGGGCACGGTGTGAAGGGAAGAGTGTCGGGGAAACGCCCGGGGGGGTGGGGCTATGATCAGGAGGGGGACATGCGGGGTCAGGGACTGCAGTGCAGGATAGGGCCACCGTGTAAACTGTTGGATGTGGTTGGGCACAGGAGTATGCACCATGCTAACATGTCTGCCCTTTACCCTTTGCAGAAAATGGTTTTGGTGTACAGCCGGGTGTGGTTGGCACCTGCCTGGCTGCCACAGCGCTGCCAGGTGCAGGGTGAATGAGCAGGAGCTGCTCATGGAGGACACCGCAGAACTGGAGCCTGCCCCAGAGGTTCAGGAGCCAGCTAGTGACGGTGGAGAGCCAGCTGTCCAACAGGCCGAGGAGGAGGTGGGAAGGAGGCATCGCATCAGGCCTCGTGTATACCGGCAGCGCATGTTGTACGAGGACTTGCTAGACCGAACAAGTCGCCAATGCCTGCAGTTGAACAGGAAGGCCCTGCGACATCTGTGCCAGATCATGGAGCATCTGGAAACGCAGGGGTATAAGGGAGGACACCCTTCCCGGTGGCCATCAAGGTGACGGTGGCCCTGAACTTCTATGCCACAGGGTCCTTCCAGGCGCCAAGTGGGGACCTGTCTGGGATTTCCCAGACCTCAGTGCAGAGATGCCATAACGGTGCCCTGTATGCCCTGGCAGCTCAATACATTGCATTCAGCGTGGACTGAGCCCAGGTTACCCTGGCAGCAAGTTTCGCTGCCCCAGCTCCAGGGGGTGATTAATCGGACACATGTTCCCCTATGGGCACCGGAGCATGAAGGGCTGCCCTTCATCAATCGGAAGAGGTTCCACTCCCTCAATGTACAGCTGGTGTGTGACCACCTGCGCTCGGTACCTTTGTCCTAACACACTCAATGGCGTCCGACACCTTTGAGGCGCTCCCCAAAGTAAGGTGCTGGCTCCTGAATGCATGGTAGCACAGTTCGATTCCCGGCTTGGGTCACTGTCTGTTTGGAGTCTGCACATTCTCCCTGTGTGGGTTTCCTCCAGGTGCTCCGGTTTCCTCCCACAAGTCCTGAAAGACGTGTTATTGGGTAATTTGGACATTCTGAATTCACACTCTGTGACCTGAACAGGCAGCAGAATGTGGCGACTAGGGGCTTTTCACAGTAACATCATTGCAGTGTTACGTAAGCCTACTTGTGACAATAAAGATTATTATTAAAGGTTATCTGCTACTGTTGTGGCTGATGACATCAATCTGGAGTTCTCAGGCCGACGCAGAGAACAGGTATAATGATGTTCATGCAGCGACTAGGGGCATCATCGAGCAGTGTATTGGCATGGTGAAGGCACAGTTCAGGTGCCTGGACCGCCAGCAGGTGGGATGCAGTCGCCCTCTGGGAGTTTGGGGGTGAGGGGTGTGTTGGACGGGGGGTGGTGCCGGTGGGAATGCAGGTGGTGGCCCACCATGTCTGGCCTGGAGGGTTGCCAATCATAACCCAGCACTGTCTACCGATCCAGTACATCCCTAGGAGGGTCTCCCCCATCGTGGTGGCCTGTTGAATCCTCCACAACATCACACTGCAGATGGCTGACATGCTGGAGGAGGAGGTGAAGGAATGGCATTTCCTGTCCAACGAGGAACATGTGGAGGAGGGCCAGGATGGGCAGGACATGGGGCCGGGCAAGCATAGGCGGTCGCACAACATTTGCACCAGGCCCACGGCGCATGGGACAACTTGATGGCCTCCAGGTTCGCTAGCTAGTGGCCTGGCCACCGGCAGCTCAACCGTCCCATCCAACCACTACATGGCCCCTCCCCCCAGTGGACAATCTGCACCCCCATCACTGCACCACCACCCTCTGCGAGCTTCCGACAAGCTGCACCACAGGGTGGTGACCCTGAGTCGGAATCATCAGTAGGTCTGCCCCATGGGCGGAGAAAGATGAGGACCTGCTCTGCAATGGGTTCAGGTGCTCCGCAACGTCTGGCAACATCTAACAACATCTGACTCCCGCTCCAGTGCCACATACCACTGTCCATCTGGGTGATCCCTGCATGCTGCTAGCCATTCCATCACACGATGAGCGGTGATGGGTCACGTACCGGGTAGGCCCAACTACACGGCACCTCGCCTCTCTGGCCCCACGCTCCTGCTGCGTACGACGGTGGCTACTGGGGTTATCTCTGACTGCACCCCACATCACCGGGCCCATACAGCCCCCCCCCCCCCCCCCCCACACACACACACACACACACACCTCCCTCACCCCAGCCACAGCACAAGATTTGGCATGTGGTGCAGGGTGGGGTGTAAGGGCGGCTGCCAGCAGGTGGGATGCAGTCGCCCTCTGGGAGTTTGGGGGTGAGGGGTGTGTGGGACGGGGGGTGATGCCGGTGGGAATGCAGGTGGTGACCCACCATGTCTGGCCTGGAGGGTTGCCAATCATAATCCAGCACTGCCTACCGATCTGCCTGGTGGGGGCTGGATGGGGGTGCGGGTGTGTAGGAAGGGGGTGGTGCCAGGATGTGGTGACACACCCAGGCCTCCCTGATGAGGTTCATGCAGCTTTTTCTGGCACTGCTGACCGGTCCTTGTGATGGGGCCCACGATGCTCCCTGCCTCTGCCACCTGCACCCAGGCCTTGTTGATGTCAGCGGGTAGCAGCCGGCTTCCCACCCCGAGGAACAGGGTGCCCTGCCCCTCCTCCATGGCATCCAGCAGTATCACCAGCTCTGTACCTGTGGATCGTGGGCAGTTCTCCGGGGTGGCACCTTATCAGCTGGAATGAGAGTGTGTGGGGAGTGGAGAGCTTATATGCAGCTCCAGCTTGTTAGGCTCGCCAGCGCCAATACCGACGCCAGCGAATCTGACGCCAGCGTGAGTTGGAATTCCACGTGGTAGGAGTGATGACCCATTAGTATGTCCTGAATTTCTCCGAGACCGGTGCCACCAGTCAAAGCCCTGACCAGCATACCTCACTCAAATAACACAACCAAAGAAAGGTTAACTGGTTATTTACTCATTTGCTTTTGATGCTGCAAACAAAATAACTGCTGAATGGATACTTGGTTGTACTGGATATGAAGGCGCTATGCAAACATAGGGGTAGAGTTTCCATATTTCTCTGCTGCTTGTTTTGTCACAATTCACCCAAAATCAACAGAATTTCAAGTGCAATTGATGTGGTGTAAATTGAGTTTCTGCAATTTCCGAACTAGTTTAAGAAAAATTGCGAGCCATTTGACAGCACTCACAAAACTGTACATCTCCCCACAATGAATGAATCACCATTGGGAGTTTTTATGAATTGTTCTAATTTTCTGGCATTCAAGCAGTCTCTCAAAACAAAATTAAACAGTTTATTTGGGCTCCAGGACACGAATAGGCAGGTTTTAAATGCTTTTGAATGTAATTTTCTTTTGTTTTTACTACGAAACTGACCACTATACCCCCAAGCAACTAGCAAATGGTTCTATTTTTCTTATAAAAGGAATTTTTAATGATTAAAATCCATGATGGATCGATATTGTGATTGCAAACCTTTTTGTGATCAAACCACACCCATTGAAACACAACAAGAGGGGTGGGATTCTCTCAGTCCGGGGCCGGGCTGGTGAATCCCCGCGGCCGGTGCGAATCGCGCCACGCCGCCCCAACGGGATTCTCCACAGAGCGGAGAATCGGCACCATTGGCGCCGGCGTGGTTGGTGCGGCGCCGATCAGGGGCCGCTCTACACCGCCCCCCCCTGCTGATTCTCGGCCCGAGATGGGCCGAACGGCCATCATAAAAATGCCGAGTCCCGCCGGCGGCGTCCACACCTGCTCTCAGCGGCGGGGCCTCAGCATGGAAGGGTCGGGGGCGGCCTGTTTGGGGGGGGGGGGGGGGGGGGGGGGGGGGGGGGGGAATGGGGCGATCGACCCCAGGGGGGCCTGCATCGCGATTGGGGCCCACCGGTCGGCGGGCCGGCTTCTCTGGCTGGGGGCCTTGTTTCTTTCGCGCCGGCCCCTGTAATCCTGCGCCATGTTGCGTCGGGGCTGGCGCATTGAAGGAAGCCACTGCGCATGTGCGGATCCCGCGCCGCCCAGTTCGTGCCGGGATCAGCAACTGGAGCGGCGTGAACCGCTCAAGTGCCGTGCTGGCCCCTTTTGCGGGCCAGAATTAGTCATTGGGTCGGCCCGTTTACGACGCTGTGGACACTCTGCCACGGGATTAGAGAATTCCGCCTGGGATTTTTTCTTCTTAAATTTCATGTCAGATTTTGCATGCGGAGGTACGCAGATTATGTTGAACAGACACTCAAGAAATAAAAATTGTTCACAAACTGGACACAATTTTGCCAATTGCACCCAAAGCGGAACCTCGAGCCCCAAATCCTTCTTTCTTTCTGGAGGATGAACATAGAACATAGAACATAGAACAGTACAGCACAGAACAGGCCCTTCGGCCCTCGATGTTGTGCCGAGCAATGATCACCCTACTTAAACCCACGTAACCCGTATACCCGTAACCCAACAATCCCCCCATTAACCTTACACTACGGGCAATTTATCATGGCCAATCCACCTAACCCGCACATCTTTGGACTGTGGGAGGAAACCGGAGCACCCGGGGGAAACCCACGCACACACGGGGAGGACGTGCAGACTCCACACAGACAGTGACCCAGCCGGGAATCGAACCTGGGACCCTGGAGCTGTGAAGCATTGATGCTAACCACCATGCTACCGTGAGGCCCCTAAATGATGAGGAGTCATGTGATGCAGATTTAGGTAAGTCATTACTTGTGTGTCGTGGTAATAACCATGTTAATATTAATTTAAAAGAAAAATATAATTTGTCTCACTCCCTTGCCCTATCCCTGTAACTCCACCTAACCTGCATATCTTTAGACTCTAACGGGCAATTTTATTTAGCGTGGCCAATCGACCTAATCTGCACATTTTTGGATTGTGGGACTGTACTTACTACTCTGCCACCATGCTGCCCTCAAACTTTTAATATTGATAGTAAATGTGAAATATTTTTATTTTGTTTTGGCACATTAATACTTCACATTTGGTAGATTTATAATCCTAATAAGAGAGAACAAGCAACATCCATTCCTGCCTTTATTAAATTATTCCTGTCCCCCTTTCTCTGCCATGCCATTATCGTGCTACCAGTAAGGACTGCTGCCTCACAGCGCCAGGGACCCGGGTTCAGTTATGGCCTTGGGTGACTGTGTGGAGTTTGCTCATTCTCCCCGTGTCTGCATGGGTTTCATCCAGGAGCTCCATTTTCTCCCGTAGTTAAAAGATGCCCAGGTTAGGTGGATTGGCCGTGATAAAATTGTTCTTTAGTGACCAAAGATGTGCAGGTTAAGTAAGTAACAAGGTTAGGGTGAGGGAGTGGGTCTAGGCAGGGAACTCTTGGTCAGGTCGGTGCAGACTCGGTTTCTGCACCTTCGGGATTCAATGAATTTCTGTCTTTCCTCTCCCTCTGCGCTGACATCTGGCCCCCCATTTCCTTCAATGCTACCCATTTCCCTCTTCCCTTCAACCCTGCTCCGATTTCCATGCTGTGAATATTTTGCGGAGCACAGACTTCCGAAAAGAAAGTGCTGAATCAAAGCCACAATCTGACCAGAATTTGCCAGCCATTCTCGGCAGCGGATCTTCCAGTTCCACCGACAGTGAACCCTTGCCGCAGGTTTCCCAACGCCGGGAAATGCATAAAACAGAAAACCCCACTGACAGTGGCAGCATCTTAATGGCAGGCCCCTCCATTGCCATGAAACAGTCCATGGGGGACGCAGAAAATCCCGTGCTCGGTATCTCCCCTTTCATGTGGAATATTTTCCTCACCTTAAGTACACACAAGTGACAAAAGATGCACACGTAACACATACCTATTCATATTTTCAGGAGGAATGGCTGTTCCATTGTTATATACAAAATATACCTCCATAACAGCTTTTGCCGCGTTTCTGTAAGAAAAATTTGATAATCAAAGTTCATCTTCAGCATGTTGAAATTATGAGATGTGTTCAAAACAATTTTTATCACCTTGTTATGAATGTAGTTTTTTGTGACATTTATTTTGAAAATAAATACAAGCTAGGCGTTGCATTATCTGATATCTCAATTATCCTGGAAAAATTATCATAAAATTAATTCTGTGTACATTTAACATATATTTTCAAGTATATATGAAACATGTCAAAGGAAAATTCATCCATCTGACATTTTTTAATAAACATCGTCACTGAGCTCCAATCTCCAATTAATTTGTTGCTACCCTTTAGGTAAATTCTGATGATAGAATATGAGAATATCTACACTATACCTGGCTAATCTTTGTACTTTTTCATTGCTGACAGCATTCACACCTGCTACATATGGATTTGAATGTGTAGCTTCCCGAAGAATCCTATAAACAGAATAAAACACGTATTAAAAGATTTGCAAGGAATTAAATACATTGCACAATTCAGCAACACCGTTGCGGATCCATGTGCAAAGGGGGAATCGTGCGAGAGCCCAAATCGGACTCCATGCCGGGCGCCGAACCAATTTCGAGTCATCGATTCGCTCAACCTGGAGCGATCTGGATCTCGCCCTCGCTGGACAAGATCCAGATCTGGATATTTAAATGAGCCTTATTTGTAACATTTAAACACCCAGACACCAGCACCCGGGACTCAAACAGCCGTACCTGCGAGACCGCGCCAGGGCACGATTTAGTACGGGTCTACACAAATGTGGATCAGGCTTAATGGCACCTCAGGGGGCCCCGCAGTGCATTAGAGACACCTGGTGGTCGGGGACAGGGTAGAGTGGTACCCTGGCATTCTCCCTGGCACTCAGGCGGTCTGTTAGTGTCATCCAATAACTTTGGTATTGCCACCCTGGCACTGCCAGGGTGCCGCTGCCAGGTGCCACAGCCACTGCCAGGTTGGCAGTGCCAGGGTGCTCAGATGCCAGGTTGGCACTGCCAGGGGTTGGTCTCAGGAGGGGATTGCCAATTGGAGGAGGATTCCCAGGGGCCTCAACAAAGTTTTGGGGTGAGGGCTGGCCTGAAAGGGGGGGGGGGGGTAGATTGGGTTGCCGCTCAAAATGGCTCCCCGATCTCCGAACAGCTGCTGCTGCCAGCGAGCTGATCTCGCCAGCAGGAAATCTCTAAGTGCAGTCTCAGTGGAGAGAAACTCACCAAGGCCAAAAGTAAATGTCAAAGTGCCGTTGAATAGCAGAGTATTTCTAGGTGCTGTAGCCGCTGAGAAATGATCCGCTAAGCACGCCTCAAACTGGACTTTAACTTTTGTCTGCTGAATTGCGGCCGCAATGTTTAGTTACACTTAAGTACAACCAGCATCTATTTTGAGAAGAGGCTTGATAACTTACACAATTATTTCATTCATGTTTCGCTGTACTTCATCGGGTGTTATACTGAACTCTAATCGGGTCTTGTAACTCTCATCCACTGTAATTAACTGTAAAGAGGAAAGCACAATTTTTTAAAAAAAATTTGAGTACCCAATTCATTTTTTTCAATTAAGGGGCAATTTAGTGTCGCCAATCCACCTAGCCTGCACATTTTTGGGTTGTGGGGGCGAAACCCATGAAAACACGGGGACAATGTGCAAACTCCACAAGGACAGTGATCCAGAACCAGGATTGAGCCTGGGACCTCGGCGCCGTGAGACAGCAGTGCTAACCACTGCACCACCGTGCTGCCCCAAAAAGCACACTCTTAGTATTACAGTTCCATGTTCACCAACAAAAGACATATGTCCTGGTGCCACAATATCTTAAGGTCAGCGAGCTGTGGGGGCCAATTGTGCAACTCTGTGGAGTTCACTGATGATGACCTGGCAAATTCCCGCCAGCTTTAAGATGGCCGTAGGATTTAGGTAAGACAAAGAGGGGAGGAAGAGACAAGCAGAGGGGGCTACCCTGGGTCAGCAACAACAGTTCACTGTATTAATGTGGCGTCAGGTTTGATCTGCAGCCTCAAGGGCTGCTGGTTAGGCCATTGTAGATCTGGGAAATCTCATCAAAACTTGTGCAATCCATGCTCTGTCTAGAACTTACAAGTATAGGAAACAAGGCCGACAACAAATGCAGGTGTAATAAGTCCACGGAGACAGAAGTGCTTTCACCAGAATTCCTTTTATTAACAAAACCAACAACAGTATGACCATATGCATTCAGCTTGCTGTCTACACGGGGAGTGCAGAGGAACTGACACTCCCTGTTATATACAAAGAAGAGGTTCAGTGATTGGCCCACTAATCAGGGAACCCGTATTCCAATTGGCCAATCTCAAAGGCCTGGTCTAAGTCATTACAGCAGGGTATTCATTTCAAAGGCTAATTTCAAATGACTTACCAGGGCTGCCTAAAACAAAAATTAGCAGCAGTTCAAATTCATGCATGGATTAGTGCCAGCCATTCATTGCACTTCTAAATTTCTCATCATTGCCTTTGTTCCATATCCGTAAAACATTAGTACTAATGCTGCATTTCACCCACGAAAGCCCTTTCAGGTTGACATAAGGACTAGATAGAATGATAGGAACTGGGCAGGTCACATAACAAAGCTTCAGATGGAGCATTGAAGAACTAACTGGCTGATTTTGAAAAGGGCCATTTTTCAATGGCTGCCAGGACCAAATATTAGGGAATACAGTCCCAGAATTAGTGTCTTTGACTTAGCTGATTAAAGGTCCAAAATGCTGACATGAACAGGTTTTACTCTCAAAGTTTGGCCCAAACAAACAAGGCACAATAATCAAAATGGCCTCCCACTTCCGAGCAACTCAAAGTGCCATTTTTAGACTGGTGCACTTTTGAAATGCAACAAAGGAGGTCAGGAAGATAAATGGAGTAATGTATGTCAGTTAGTCATTTAAATGGAATTTGCCATTGGGAGCCAGTGAGGTGGATTTTCCCCAGCCCACCACTGGTAGCGATATTCCCGATCTGGCGGAGAAATGAGCGTCGGGCTAAAAATGGGATCAGCGTCCACCAATGCACCTGTCCCCCGCCTGTGGCTGCAGCGGGTTACATGCCCCGTACTGGAGGGAAGATGCAAATGGGTCATTTGAACACATTTTCATCCGGTTAACAGGCTGGAAGCCTGATTCTCCATGGCCCCGTGATGCTCTGACCCTTCCGGCCAAGGTTCACGCTGTGAAGTATTTTCAAGCTTGACTCTGACATGGACGATCCCTCAGTGGGTCAAGTGGTGAGTATGTAACATAGGCGCCCTCATGCGTGCGTGTTGTCAGAGAGGTGACCATAATTCCCATGGTGGCGGGGGGGGGATGGGGAGGGAGGATGCCGCTACTTGTCAGCGGGGGACGATGGGCAGGAATTGCATTGTGGGGAGGAAGGGGGCCAGCCGCCAAACCTCAGTATCAGGCCGCCTGCTCAAAATGGTGAACAAATAGCAAGATTCCAGCTCCCCTCAGGCTAACATTTGAATTGCAAGGGAGAGTGAATCACTTCTTGGCTGTGGTGAACCACTGTGCACCTGTATCAGGGGATGTACAGTAGGACCTGCACTACAGGTTCGCCGGTAGCCCCTGCTGGCTAGCTCCGCCCACAAGGACCTCCTCCTGATCTGCCATTTCGCCAGCTGCAGTAGGAGGCCACGCATCTGACTCAAATAAAGCCACAGTTGTACCAATCTGAGTCTTTCGTGCAATTGATCGTGCATCAATTTATTACAGTCAGATTTTTCTACATTATGGACGTCAGGATCAAACCAGATTGCCTGCAGCTGGATCCGCACTCGCCAGATGCCAGAAAGGACTTTAATCACTGGCTGGCTTGTTTTGAGGCCTACATCAACGCTGCGACCCCCACGCCGACGGAAGCTCAGAAGATCCAAATTCTATACTCCAGGTTGAGCTCCAGCGTGTTCCCGTTGATCCAGGATGCCCCAAGTTATGCGGAAGCAATGACGCTCCTAAAAGAGAACAATGCTCAGAAGACAAACACACTCTTCGCAAGGCATGTACTCGCCACTCGCGTACAACTACCTGGTGAGTCGATCGAAGACTTCTGGCGGGCTCTTATCCCACTTGTACGGGACTGTGACTGTCAGGCCATCACGGCCTGTGAACATTCCAATCTCCTCATGTGTGACGCATTCGTAACGGGGATTGCGTCGGACCCCATCCGACAACGACTGCTGGAAGGGGCCACGCTCGACCTAACGGAGACAAAAACTTTAGCGCTCTCCATGACGGTCGCACCTCGAAATGTCCAAGCCTACGCCGCTCGCCGCGCGGCCAACCCCTCCTGGACCCCGCAAACGACCCCCCTCCAGCTGGGCCCCTCCTAATCAATATGCCTGCGCCGCCCGCCACGCCACGCACCCTGGGGGTCCCCGCTGCTACTTCTGCGGCCAGCAGAGGCACCCCCGCCAACGCTGTCCAGCCCGCACCACCACTTGCAAATCCTGCGGTAAAAAGGGCCACTTCGCTGCTGTGTGCCAGGCCCGTGCAGTCGCTGCTATCATGCCCGCAATCGCCCCCTCCCCCCAGCCGAACGCACAATGGGCGCCACCATCTTCTCCTCCCGGGGCCACGTGCGACCAGTGGGCACCGTCATCTTCTCCCCCCAGGTCCACGTGTTGCCCGTGGGCGCCGCCATCTTTCCCCACCCCCACAACGTGCGCACCATGGGTGCCGCCATTTTGCCCCACCCCCACAACGTGCGCTGCATGGACACCGCCATCATGTTCCCAACAGGTCCTCCGGACGCCGCCATTTTGTCTCCCCCCACGGGACTGAAATGCTGGATCCGGGTCGCCGACGCTCCCCATCTAAATCCTCGGACGACCACCCGCAGCTCGCCTCGGTGACACTGGACCAGTCCCGTCCTCACAACCTGGCCACCACTTCGACGACAGTGAAAATCAACGGCCATGCGACCTCTTGCCTGCTGGACTCAGGGAGCACTGAAAGCTTCATTCACCCAGACACGGTAAGGCGCTGCTCCCTCGCGGTCCACGCCGCCAACCAACGGATCTCCCTGGCCTCCAGATCCCACTCTGTCTCGATCCAAGGGTTCTGTGTGGTCAATCTCACTGTCTAGGGCATAGAATTCAGTGGTTTCCACCTCTACGTCCTCCCCAACCTCTGCGCTGCACTATTGCTGGGTCTGGATTTTCAGTGTAATCTCCAGAGCCTCATCCTCAAATTCGGCGGGCCCCCACCTCCACTCACCGTTTGCGGCCTCACGACACTCAAGGTTGACCCCCCCTCCTTCTTTTCCAATCTAACTGCGGATTGCAAGCCCGTCGCCACCAGGAGCAGACGGTACAGCACCCAGGACAAGACCTTCATCAGGTCCGTGGTCCAGCGGCTGCTTCGGGAGGGTATTATCGAGGCCAGCAACAGCCCTTGGAGAGCCCAAGTGGTAGTGGTTAAAACTGGGGAGAAGCACAGGATGGTCTTGGATGACAGCCAGACCTTCAATTGGTACACGCAGATCGACGCATACCCCCTCCCACGCATATCTGATATGGTCAATCAGATTGCACAGTACCGGGTCTTCTCTACAATTGACCTAAAATCCGCCTGCCACCAGCTCCCCATCTGTAAATAGGACCGTCTATACACTGCCTTCGAGGCGGAGGGTCGGCTCTATCAATTTCTTAGGGTTCCCTTCGGCGTCACTAATGGGGTCTCGGTCTTCCAAAGGGAGATGGACCGAATGGTCGACCGGTATGGTCTGCGAGCCACGTTTCCGTACCTGGACAACGTCACCATCTGTGGCCATGGCCAGCATGACCACGATGCTAACCTCTCTAAATTTCTCCGCACCGCCACTCTCCTCAATCTTGCATACAACAAGGAGAAGTGTGTGTTCCGCATGACCCGTCCAGCCATCCTCGGGTATGTAGTCCAAAACAGACTCCTGGGGCCTGATCCCGACCGCATGCGCCCCTCATGACCCCCTCCCCCACTGCCCCAAGGCCCTCAAATGCTGCCTTGGGTTCTTCTCCTACTATGCCCAGTGGGTCCCAAACTACGCGGACAAGGCCCGCCCACTCATACAGTCCACCCAATTTCCCCTCACGGCCGAGGCACAACATGCCTTCGCCCGTATTAGAGCAGACATAGCTAAGGCCGGGATGCATGCAGTAGGTGAGACACTGCCCTTTCAAGTAGAAAGCGACTCTTCAGATGTCCCCATCGCCGCCACTCTAAACCAGGCAGGCAGACCCATGGCATTCTTTTCCCGCACCCTTCATGCCTCTGAAATTCGGCACTCATCTGTTGAAAAAGAGGCCCAGGCTATCGTTGAAGCGGTGCGGCATTGGAGGCATTACCGGGCTGGCAGGAGATTCACTCTCCTCACTGACCAATGGTCGGTAGCCTTCATGTTCAACAACACGCAGCGGGGCAAGATCAAAAATGATAAAATCTTGCGGTGGAGAATCGAGCTCTCCACCTATAATTACAGGATTTTGTATCACCCCGGCAAGCTCAACGAGCCCCCACGAGGTACATGTGCCAGCGCACAAGTAGACCAACTCCGTGCCCTGCCCGACAGCCTTTGTGACCCGGGGGTCACTCGATTGTCCCACATCGTCAAAGCCCGCAATCTGCCCTACTCCATCGAGGACGTACGGACAGTCACCAAAGACTGGCAGGTCTGTGCGGAGTGCAAGCCGCACTTCTACCGGCCGGACCGCTGCGCCTGGTGAAAGCGCCCCGCCCCTTTGAACGCCTCAGCGTGGATTTCAAAGGGCCCCTCCCCTCCACCGACCGCAACACATATATCCTCAGTGTGGTCGATGAATTCTCCAGGTTCCCCTTCTCCATCCCATGCCCCGATATGATGTCTGCCATCGTCATCAAGGCCCTCAACACCATCTTCGCACTGTTCATTTTCCCCGACTACATCCACAGTGACAGGGGATCCTCATTCATGAGCGATGAGCTGCGTCAGTTCCTGTTCAGCAGGGGTATCGCCTCAAGCAGGAAGACCAGCTACAACCCCCGGGGAAACGGGCAGGTAGAGAGGGAGAACGGGACGGTTTGGAGGCCGTCCAGCTGGCCATACAGTCCAGAAACCTCCCAGCCTCTCACTGGCAGCAGGTCCTCCCTGATGCACTACACTCCATACGGTCTCTACTGTGCACCGCCACAAATAACACACCCCATGAACGTGTTTTTACCTTCCCCAGGAAGTCCACATCCGGGGTGTCGCTCCCGACTTGGCTTGCAGCTCCAGGACCGGTCCTTCTACGTAGGCATGTCTGACTCCACAAGGCGGACCCCTTGGTGGACAGGGTACACTTGCTCCACGCCAACCCCCAGTATGCTTATGTGGAGTTCCCCAACATCCGCCAGGATACGGTCTCACTCAGGGACCTGGCTCCCTCAGGTTCCACTCCCACACACTTCCCCACCCACGCGCCACCCTCCCCTCCCCCGGCGCTCCCAACAATAGCCCCACCAGGTCCATCCCTCCTTCCCCTGCCCACGCTAGAGGACGAAGAAGATTTTGGCACGCACCCAGAGTCATCCGCCTACTGGCGAGCATCAACACCGCCGCCACCGTTACGTCGCTCCCAGCGGACCGTCAAACAACCGGACCGACTTAACCTCTGACGGGCACCGGACTACCAAAATGGACATATTTTTTTCACCTCCCCACTGTAAATTATTTGTAAATCTGTATATTGTTCCATGCCACCCCCGCCGGCTTCATTTTTACACGGGGTGAATGTGGTGAACCACTGTGCACCTGTATTAGGGGATGTACGGTAGGACCTGCACTACAGGTTCACCAGTAGCCCCTGCCAGCTAGCTCCACCCACAAGGAGCCGTATAAATATGCGTGACCTCCTCCTGATCAGCCATTTTGCCAGCTGCAGTAGGAGGCCACGTATCTGACTGGAATAAAGCCACAGTTGTACCAATCTGAGTCTTTCGTGCAATTGATCGTGCATCAATATAGCAAGATTCCAGCTCCTCCCATGCATACATTTGCATTGCAAGGGAGAGTGAATTACTTCTGGGCACCACTCCTAATGTCTGAAAAGACCAGGAGCAATTCTACTCTGGCAGGTGAACTTAGTCTTCGAACAAAAACCGCACATCACTCAAATTAGTAAGAGAGAGGGAAATTCTGATGGTGCTTTGGACAGGCAAGAAATAGATGCAAGCAGCTTCTGACTTCATCTTCCTTCACTACATGACGCACTCCACTGCAAACCAGAAGGGAAACAGGAGGAGAATCTCAGCTGAAGTGTCAGTGCAATTTGGGAACCAAGCCAAGCCTGCTTTATTTGCAAGAAGTACCAGCAAGATAAAAAGCGGCACGGTGGCACAGTGGTTAGCACTGCTGCCTCACCGCGCCAGGGATCCATGTTCAACTCCAGCCCTGGGTGACTGTGTGGAGTTTGCACTTTCACTCCGTGTCTGCCTGGGTTTCCTCCGGGTGCTCAGGTTTCCTCCCACATTCCAAAGATGTGCAGGTTATGTGGATTGCCACCAAGTGTCCAAAAGGTTAGGTGGAGTTACTGGGTTACGAGGATAAAGTGGGAGTCTGGCCCGAGGGAGAGTGTTCTTTCAGAGTATTGGTACGGACTCAATGGGCCAAATGACGTCCTTCAGCATTATAGTGATTCTATGATTATCTATGAAAAAGACATTTCAAGTTGCTGGAGAGCGGGAAACCATTTTGTTTGCTGTTTTCTTTGCCTGAACCAAAACTGACCAACATTCTATATATTAACTAATTTAACCATTCAATGCAATAAAGGTGACATGAATATCATAGCAAATTGAATAAACTTTATAATACCTACATCTAGGTAACTTGTTGCAGATAAAGTGGGCTTGCCTCCATCTCTTGCTTCGATGGTTACTTTGTATTGTCCTCTTAATGTTTTGTCGAGTGAAGATTTAATCCTGTAAAAACATACCAAAAGACCACTTAAAATCATGAGGCAGGCAAGTTCGAAATCATATTTCAAAGAGTAAATGTGCTGTGAGGTTGTGTGTTACTGCATGTGTCAGGGGAGTGGCAGTAATTCGAAGAACTCGGGCTGGATTCCCTGGTTCCTCAGTCATGTGTTTCTCGGCAGTGCGTGTCATTCACTGGTGGCAGGATTCTATACACCTGCCCTTGTCATTGGGATTTCCCATTGAAGCCACCCCACACCATCATGAAACCCACAGACAGGGGTGCGTTGCCAGCGGGAAAAGAGAATCACAACAGTCGGAGAATTCCAGCCTTCATCACAAGAATGATATTTAGTGAACTGATTGATCAATTAAAATAAAACTTAGTATTATTATGGATTTGTAACTTTGGAAAGAATCCTGAACAGCAATAACCAAAAAAAGATACGGGTCTCTGATCTCCGTGCATTGTTTGCTGATGGCATCATATTGTCGTGCGCGGGTCCCTTTAAGAAATGGGTGTTTATCAAATAGCTGCAGTGATGTCATTGTGTGGGTGGAGCTGGAATGTGATTTTGGCTTTTACTTTCATTTTGAGCTGGAAGCTGCTTTGTGTCTTGGTTTCGTTTGCAATTGGGGAGCTGCATTCAAGCACAAATATGTATTTTAATTTCTCTCTCTGCAGGCTAAAGAATGTCTCCAGACCACTTGATAATTTAAAAGTGATACATGCTTTCTCTTTAAAAAGAATTCAAACCTACTGTCTTTGTTTAAAAGGGTCTTTGACTTATGGATATTGTTAGAAAAGTTATTAAGGGTTGTCTATAGAGTATTGTATCTGTGGGGATTATTTGTGTCGGTAGTTGGTAAACTGTTTACTGTGTGTTTATAAAATGTTAACTGGATTCATAGAATAAACATTGTTTTATTTTTAAAATACTTAAGGTCTCTGTTGCATCACACCTGGAAAGTGGGCCCTTGTGCTCCCCTTAACCAAAATCTATTAAAAGTTGTAGGTCAGGTGAACTCTATGATATACTTTGGTGTTCTCTAAACCCTGGCCCATAACAAATATCAAGGTTGTAACATTAGGGACGGACGGGATAACAACTAAGAAAGTACATAAATTCAAATAATTTTTTGCATCGACTAATGTCCTGCTTATTTGTTATTTCTGAAACAATTGAAGCAAATTCAAAGGAAGGACTCTAACAGAATTGTGTGTCGGTGAATTTTAAAGTGATGAGAACAATTAATGAGAAATATCACAATAAGGTGACAAAATTTCTGCAAATCTTTGGAGTGTTTCAAAGGCACCTCCAGTCATTATCAGCATTTTGACAAGACTGTGCACCCCTGAAAAAAAAAACTGGGAAAAGTTAAGCGAAAAGAAATCCAAGATGCAAGCAAGTGATGGCGCAGCGCAGAGTTTAATGGCTGCTGAAATTGAAATGGCTTTTCATGAGGTTGGCACAAGGACGGTAGTCCTCTATGCTATATCATTATGTTGGCATTGTCGCATCCCTACAAGAAGGACAAGCTAAACTTCAGACCACAGCTGGACAGTACTGTTGTTGCATGTGCCAGCACATGCTGTATGTGACCTTTGTAATAAATAGCAAAACTTCATCTAGTTTTCTGTTGTCTCAAAATCTGAGAAGATAATTCACTGCAGTCACTGACAGACACCTATGCAAGGGGCTACAAAAATGTTTGCCAGCATTTGGACTCAGCCAATTAGGCTATGCTAGCCCTTAATCACAATAACATGCCTTCTTTTGTGCGGTGTCACCTAAAGAATGACACATTGGGCTGGATTCTCCATTCTGGGATGCCCGGATCGCGTTTTCTGATGGGACGGAAAATTGGCCCATCTGCATCCATTTAGTGGGCCCGCCACCCTATGCTCCGGCCCTCTGTGATTCTCCGGTCCCGCGGTCGGGAATCCCATGGGCACCGATCACTTTTGGTCTCACCAGCATGGCCCTAGCATGGTGGGCCTCGCAGTAGGCCAAGGGGGTGCTCCCCCTCCCCTCCCCCACCCCCCACAGGAGTTACCCCCTTGACCCATCATGAGGGCCGCTACACCAGGGCCACACTGGTAGAGACCATTTGAGCCCAACCGAGGGCCACCTCACCCCACAATACACTGCCTGCCCACCCCCTCTCTACCAGAACCCCCCACTCTCCTCACTCCCTCCAGGACCCCTGTAATAGGTAGGTTCCACAGGGAACTCTACGTAAAGGCAACCCCCCACACACAGAGCCCGCTTTACCCCCAAACTCCCCAACCCCCCCCCCCCCCCCCCCGTGAGAAAAGAGACCCCTGTCTGGAAGCTGGAGAGCAGTCCAGACAGGAGCAGTGAGACAAATTACAGCTGAAACACTTATCCATTAACTGCAAGTCATTCATAGCTTTCTAGTAGTGGCCTGTGATTGACAGCTTCTACAAACCATCTGCAGCTTTGATCCATTCATCTCCCAGCATGGATCAGTGGTCTAAGTGGTGAAACCACAATGTTTGTGAACATTGTCCACATCAAAGAGAGGTAAGTACAGTGCAATCACATGCTTGAGTGATTGGAATGCACTTTGTGCTTGAATCTGTGGGAACCAGAGGCAGATCATCACTGTTCTCCTTTGAGGAATGGACAGGTGGAGCTTCAGGTTAAGTGTTACAGCTGTAATTCTTCTCACTGCCCCTGTCTGGACTGGCGTCTAGCTTCGAGACAGGAGTCTCTTTTCTGGGCGGAGGAGGGGCGGGGTGCAGTCTGTGTGTGAGGTTGAGTGGTCTGTGAGGGCAGGGGTCCCTTTAGGCAGGGAATCCTTGTGGTGATCTTCCTATTACAGTGGTCCCTGAAGCGGGTCTCCCTATTACAGGGCTCCCTAGGGGGATCTCCCTATTTCAGAGGTCCCTGTGGGGAGGGGGGAACACACGTAGGGTCCCCCCCATACTTTGAGGTGGGGGGGCGCCCAGGTAATCCTGGGTTGGGGGGCTGTTGTACGGTGCGGGGGACGTGCTTTCGGGGCTGATTGTGGTGCGGGATTGGGCCGGCTGTGGGACCACGTTATCGGGCTGTCTGCTCAAAATGGCAGCCCAATAGCGGGATTCCCTTGGGAATCCCTCATATTTCACGCCATGTATAAATTTGCATGACAAGGAATATGGAATTGCTTGCTCCCAAGGGGATTGTAAACCAGGATGCAATTCACCTTTGGTGGGAGAGCATAGGGTGCGATTCAACTAAAAGGGAACAAAGTCCCATTGCGAACGCGTATAGCCGTGTGATTGCGGGCGCTCGCAGTGCCGAGAAACACATGGCTATAAAACGTCACTCGTGTTAAATAAGGGGCCTAGTCGGAAACACACGGCCGAGGCCTCACATAGCCCCATTTTGCCCACTGAGGAGCTCCACTCGCCGGAACTCCTCTGTGCAACAAGAGGCTCCCAATGCGACCCCAGACCCAACAAAGCCCCAACACACTGGGTTTTCCTTCACATGGGGAGCCTGCCTGCAGGGGCAAGGAGATCAGGAATGGGCTCCTTCCTGATCAGGCACTCTGTGGCCCACAGATGGTCCTTAGCATTGGCAAGGAATATTTCCACGGAAATACAAAACCCCCACCACCCCTCACCAAGTTGATATCTGCATCCTTAAAAGAACAGGAGCCCTGACATTGGGCAATTAATTATTTGATTACCACAGAATGTGCTTGGGGATCCTGGAAAAGGCTAGGACAGGGCTGCCGTCAACACTGCAACCTGCCACCCTGACATAATTCAGCCCTAAGAATGGCTAAGGTGGCAATAACCCTAACATTTGTCCAAACGCAATGACCACTTGTCATCACCTCGTAATGCTGAATTTACATTTATTATTTGTCTACAAAAATGGGCAATCCTGAATAGAGACAGAAAGGAAGTACCCACCTCTTTGAATTTATCACTCCTGTCACAGCTTATCCCACCCCGTAGAATCATATCAGGGCTGAAAATCGGATTATCTCCTCCTGAGTGCATGTTGTATGTCTGTTCAATGGCAGCAGGGCCTTGTACAGAAAATCTAGCATGGATTTTTTTACAATATAAGAACGGCTTATATTGCTACCAATAGTTTCCTGTTATTACAGTCACATTTCTGCAGTTTTGCAATATGCATTGTTGTCTTGCGATCATTCATTATATGAAATAATAAGAAACAGACATTACTTGATAGTTGCTGTGTATTCACCACCAACAAGGGTAGCTCTTGAAGCTTCAAATACATCTGGCAATTTGTTTTCTTGCCCATCCGAAAAAATGAAGAGAACTTTGGTGACAACAAAATTAATTTCTGCATTCTTTCCCGTATCATTGTCACTTGCCTGTCAAGAAAAGCTTTGTGTTAGTTTACATCCTAATTAATACCGACTACAGGCTTACAATTGATTTTAATGGTCTCCTCAGTAGCTACTCTAATAAGGCACTAGCCTTTCAATGCTAAACTGCTAGGGTTCAGGTTCAAATCTCTATATTAGTTACTATTAGGATACTTGATAGGGATTCAAGCAATCAAAGAATATTCATCAGCTAAGGTGAGTAAAAACCAACAGGAAATGCAGCGGACCTTGAAAATTCTTTGCTATAATGAGTTATGTGAATCGGCTGGGGAAGTTGGAGTTATTCCCTTTAGAGAAGCGAAGGCTAAGAGAAGATCTGACAGATCTGTTTAAAATCATGAAGAGTTTTGAGCGAGGAAAATAAAACTGTTTTCACAGACTAAAGGGGCAATTACCAGAGGCCACGGATTTACGTCATTGCCTTAGAACCAGAGGCAACTGGAGGAAAATGCGTTATTTTTTTTGTATCAAGAGGAATGCACTGCTTGATGGAGTGGTGGATACACATTCAATCATAACCTTGACAAGGGAATTTGATTAATACTTGGGATGCGAAACTAACTGAAGCGCTCTTCAAAGAGTTGCATCCTTAGGTTGCATGACCTCCTTCAGTGTTAGGCTGTTCTATGATTTTACAAAATGATATCTTCTTGTTGTCAGCATATGCAGCAGTGATCATTGAATGAAACAGTCTTCATGCAGACCACTGACTCGTCATGGAACCTTATTCTCGGATCTGTTTCATGAACGGACAGCTCTCACTGATCCTACAGAGAACAAGTCAGACTGACAAGTACCACAAACATGGTATGTTGGGGCATACTTCTAACTATGAAAAATACCCTTCAATCTAACAAATCCATCTTTGTTTCATTGATACAAACCCACCAACCTACTGTTTTGTCAGAGGATAATAAGTCAGTGAAGTATACATATGCCTAATGCACACATGCATCACTCTTGTGAATGCTACTTTACACAGGCATTAACCTGTTTAAAAACAAACATTTAAAACAAATAGCATAATGCCTGTACGACAATAGTATATATTTCAAGTGCATTAAACATCTGAGTGTGAACTTTCCCAATTGGGAGTTCTACCCTTCATTAATCGTAATGCTCTCTCTCTCTCTCAAATAATGCCTCAGACATTAGAACCTCTTTATTCAGGTAACTATTTGCCTTCCGTGATTATGAGTAGTTCAACACTATTATCCTTGAAACTAAGTGATGTCAACATTTGCGATTTACATTCTTTATAAACATTTAATACTTTCAGGGGTGGGGACCAGAACTGAATAGTGCCCGTTTAGAGTCTCCTTGGCGAGGGCGGTAGATCTCGGGAGCCGGTTGGGTCTGGCATTGACAGGTTTAAGTGAGTTACTAAACTCTCATTAACTCTGCAAGTCTTGCAAGTCTATCTAGACCGCAATGTCTCGTGACATCTTGTAGATCTCGCAAGGCGCAATGACCGTCGGGGATCCCAGGAGAGGCTCCTTCTCGGATCTACCAGCCAGTAAATCGCACCCTTTATCTCATGATTGGATTGGTTAGCTGTGGTTGTTATCAGGCTCTAGAGTGTCATTTTGAATTGTTATACCACATTATTGTTTCACAAAAGCCAGAAAAATCAAATCAAATCCACAGTCTCAAAACCCTTCAAAAGCAACTTTATATAAATGCTGATGGGATGATCATTTCTTAATGTGGTTAATTTTGTACAGAAACAAGATGGATTCTGGAAATATGAAACAAAGCTGTTCTGAAGAAAGATCCTTGACCTGAAGCACTTACTCTATTTTTCTTTCTCCCCAGCTGCTGCCAGACCTGCTGAGTATTTCCAACATTTTGGGGTTTTTTTCTACTGTCTACAATAGTAGCTGGTGACTGTAACCTATGCCGCCCTCCAATATGAAAAAGACTCTCTTTAAAAGAGGCCACATGCCAAGGGTTCTCTTTACAGCATAGGTTTCATTATAAAGCATTGTTTCCTGTGTCTATCAGAAAACAGCTTTGTACTACAGTATATTAATGCAGTGAAAATGGGCACCGTTCCTTCTGATTTGAATGGTGACAATGTCAGAAATAATCTGTGCGGCTATTTTGCCACAAATTAAGCACTTCTGCTGCAGGTTTCATAGTTGAGCCAGGTTAGTACGAGAGTATGTTTGGTGCTCGTGATGGTTTGGTATTAGAAAGGCTTCAACAAACGTGGGAGGTAAACACTCTGTGAAGACTCAGGGTAGTCATAAATCTGCACCATCTTCAGAATGGTGCTTCAACTGCAAGTGCAGTGCCACTTCTAAACCAACAATGATGTTTATTAGCACTGACAGTACGTTAGAAAAGATGAACAACATTTATCATAATTTTAATGTACCTTAACTGTTGCTACTTCAGCAGAAATTGGTGCTAATTCTGGCACGATAACTGAAATGCAAGATAGTCGATTAGTGACTGCATGTCAAAAACAGTTTTCATGTATCTTAAAAAGGAAACACCTTTTCCTTAGTGGCCATCAGATTGTGCAGTCACCGAGGTCACTTTTGATTACTTTGGGTGACCCAACAGACAGAGTTCACTGGTCCTTCTGCTTATTCCTGCAGCAAAGAGGCTGCCACCGTGGTTAAATTCAGTCGGCATGTTGCAGGGTGTCATGCTCGTTGCGTAACCCAATGCAACGCACCAATTAAGGCCTGAAAGTTGGGCTGCGGCAGCCACTGGGAAGGTAAACTCCAGAGCTGGGGAGGCTCCGAGGGTGGCAGAGGAGCAGATTACATTTGTGTGACATTGAGGATTACTCCTGCTCCTATCACTTGAACCAGATAGTCACTTTGGACACCCAGATATAGGCTCCGTTCAGAACAGAGTTGGACACATTTGAGTATGCTAACGGAATAGCATTGCTGCAAACTTCATTTTGACATTACTCACTGTTGTGATGCCAGCCAGATGAAAATCAGTCCCACATTGTGAAACTTTAGACTCGTAGCAGAAAATTAACTGCGAAAGCTGTTGGATTGTTATAAAAACTGTCTTCAGGGCATCAAAAGGTGGGAAATAAACAGTCTTTCACCTGTATTGTCCACATTCCAGTAGCAAATACAACTAATAATATTACAATGTATACTTAAAAATCACTATACATGCAACACTGAAGGGAAAGGAAATAATTTACACTTGGGTACTCAACAGTGAACATTGGATTGGCTGCCTATACGTCGTGCACAAATTTCCTTTAGATTGATTTCAGGGGAAAGGAAAGTTGGGCAGTGCGGGTACCACCATCTTTCGCCAAGTGAAAATTACTCCCAAGCTTTATCCGCTAGAAGTCAAAAAAGTTAGAAAGCAAACATAGTACAAATTAATATTATCTGATGGTGAATAAGGGGAAGAACCTGTGTTTATGTCATCATCATGTGCCCACGGCATATGGTTGCAATTAACACCTTTTGTCAAATTCAGTAGAGTTATGGGAAATGCAGCAAATTACTGCAGAGATTAGCATTATTTTAAATCAGTCAGCTTGCTTCCAACAGCCTGAGCAATTTGAAGCCCAGTAAGAAGCAGAACTCATTGTTTCAATCATAACTTGAGTGAAACGATCAGACCACTGTGGCTGTGGGCAATGATTGACAACACCAGTTTTGACTGCAGGTCCTTAAAATGATTACAATATCAATAAAATGAATGGGTCGGGACTTCCGGTGACGGCGGGCGGGAGGCAAACGCGCGTTGGAGGGCTCCCGTTCAGAACCGGCACTGTCGGGGGTTAACGCCCAGTCCTAGGGGCAGCGAAGGCAGTAAACGTCAGGAGAAAGGACAGGGAAGGGAAATGTCGTGGATCAGTAAAATAACGGCCGTGAAAAAAGCTGCTGAAAGTCCATCGGGAAGTGGAAAGGTCACCGCGAGGTCGGTGAAGAAAATGGAGGCTGGAGCACCAGGGGAGGCCGCATTGCTTAAGGCTGAAGAAATAACTAAGGTGATGGCTGTGGAATTCGAAAGGAAGTTCACAAAACATATGGAGGCAATGAGGAATCTGATGGGGGTGGTTTCGAAAGTGTTGGTGGAGGAGACGATTACCCCGGTGAGGATGGCAGTGGCGAGCGCAGTGGCGGAGGTGCGGGAGCAAGGCAAGGCACTGAAGGAAGTGGAAGAGATATTATTGTAGCACAGTGAACTACTTACCTCGATGGGGAAGGAGATGCGGACGGTGATAGAGTTCAACAAGAATCTGCGAGGCAAAATGGAAGACCTGGAAAACAGATCCAGGCGACAGAATTTGAGGATTGTGGGACTGCCCGAAGGAGTGGAAAGACCGAGGCCGACTGAGTATTTTGCCATGATGTTGGCGAAACTATTGGGGGAGGGGGAGGATCCCTCCCGATATGAACTGGATCGGGCTCATCGGTCATGGAGGCCTGTACCAAAGGCGAGTGAGCCGCCAAGAGCAGTGACTCTGTGCTTCCGTAGGTACAGTGTGAAGGAGAAGGTCCTGTGCTGGGCTAAGCAGAAGCGGGTGGTGCAGTGGGTGGAGCTGGCGAGGAGGCGGGCTACCTTCAACCGGGTGAAGAGGGCACTGTACATTAGCAAGGTGCTGTGCGGCATTGTATATCCAGCAAAGCTGAGGGTGACCCACAAGTTCAAGAACTTTTATTTTAGGACGGCGGAAGCAGCGGAGGAGTTTGCGAAGGCAGAAGGATTGTGGCAGAATTGAGAAATGGCCATGTACCGATGATGTAGCCTCATGACTGTATTTTTTTCTTTTTTGTTTCACTGCATGCTGGTGTATGGGCTACAGAAGGCAACGTTGTATATATTTGGACAAGGGAAGAAATGGGACTTTCCGTCGTAATGAGGGTACTTTGGGGTGTGGGTGTGTATGCGAGATTTGTGTGCTAAAGGGGACTTCTGGGTTTTCCTGGGGCCGGGCAAGGGGGGTTGGGGGGAGGAGTTTTACAAGAGGAAGTGGAGGGGAGGAGTTGGGGGGGGTTTACAACTCTTGGGTGTCATTTACAGTACTCTTTCGGAGGTTTGATGGCACTGAGTGTCGGGGGCAGGGGGGGGGGGGGGGGGGGGGGGGACTCTACAGGTTAATGGTGACCATGGGCGATTCCGGACTCCTTTTTCTTTTTCTCCTTTGTTTTTTTGTCCACCGTGGGAGGGCATGTTTTAGTTGATGCATATATTGACAGGTGGGCCGTTGGTTGGGATGGTGGGAGGATGGGATCGTTGATGTTAAGGGTATTGACTTTGTATTTGTTGCCGTTTACTGCTTGTTGCGGGGGGGGGGGGGGGGGATTTTGAAGGAAAATGTGAAAATGGAGAATAAAAATATTTTTTAAAAAATAAAATGAATGGGTCAACATCTTTGTTATAAAGCGAAACAAGATTTTAAACAAATAAATTAATTAGCTTTTAGTAATATCGTACAATGTTATTTCAAAATAAGATGACATACCAGATACTCTTTCAAAGGCAAGAAACACAGGTATGTTGTCATTCTCATCCACAATGTTTATTGTAAGTTTGCCTGTTAATGGTTGAAAATGCGAGTGATTAAAATGTAAAGCTTCATATGGGAACTCCAATTCTAATTCATTTATTAAACTAAGCCACTGAAGACTCTTTTTTTCAAGACACAGTAAATATGATAGGATATAGGTTACACCTCACAATTTCCTAATCAATAAATCTTAGCCAGGCTGAAAAATATTAGTGGCAGAGACCCCCAGGATATTGCCCACCTTGCCCAACAGGGGCTGGCAAATGACGAGACGGAAAGGAGGAATTATAAATTATAAATACTTAATGATTAATTTAGCAAAAGCCTGCTTTCAAGCAACATTAACGACAACAATAATATTTACATGGTGCCTTTAATATAGAAAAGGTTTTATTCCAAAGTGGACTTGCTCCCTGTACCAAATGACTGAGTGGACAATTAAAATCTCCTAGAATAAGAAGCATTTAGATGAGCACTTAAAACGCCATTGCATAAAAGGCTACAAACCAAGTGCTGAAAAATGGGTTTAGAATAGTTAGGTGCTTGATGGCCGGCACAGACATGGTGGGTTGAATGGCCTCTTTCTGTGCTGTAAAACCCCACTTGTTATGTTACTCCACAAAATAGCTTTAACTTCCATTTCACTCCCACAATTAGGGGGCCTATTACTAATGCAACAATCCCTTTCTTAGCTTTGCTCTCTAACATGATCATGACTTCTGTCTGTCTCAGGTGATGGATTTCACCCAGGGTGTATGTCACTTCTGGGTTGAGCATCATCTGTTGTGGATATAGAAGCCGATTGGTGAGTGGCAGTCCATTATACAGCTGTCACAGATGAACAGTATGATGATTTTTCCTTCCAGCCATCTCTTTTCTGCCATCTGGTCATTTTTTTTGTCCTATGCATTTCCCACGCCCTTCCTGACTGACTCTGGTTCGCATTGACTCAGATCCTGGTTAAGCTGAGCTCTCACTTACAGATGTCCTTGTATCACAGATGCGTGGGTGACCTTTTGATCTCCTGCCATTCATCATGGAGCATGTCTTTGAGGATGCGGCTGTCATCTATTCAGCTCATGTGACCCAGCCATCGGAATCAGCGCTGAGTCAAGAGGGCAGACAGGCTGGGAATCCCTGCACGCTGGTGTCCTTTCACATGGTCATCAGGAGATGCCCAATACTTGTCTGGGGCAGAGGAGGCAGAAGCTGTTCACTGCTTTTCTTGACTCGAATAAGTTGTCCCTGTCCCACTGTTGTAAGGAAGGGTGCTGACAACATAAGCCTGGTACATATGGAATTTGTATTTTTGGTTACTCTGCTGTTCGTGCACACTCAACTTTGACATGACTGCTGTGGCCTTAGTAATCTCGGTGCAGATTTCAGCATCAAACGGCCGATTGTTGGTAATTGTTGATCCAAGGTATGTGAAGCTGTCAATAACCTCCAGAGTGACGTTGTCAATGTTGATGCAAGTTGGAGTCTCTAACTCATGGCCCATAACTTCCCTGAGGCTGACTGTCAGTTCAAACCCCTTGCAGGCCCAGAAGAACCGATCGGCAAGGTGTTGCAACTGAACTTCGGTATGGGATGCCAGGGTGGCAATATAGCAAACAGGTATACCATACTGAATGTCTTTATATTGATGATATTTGTAATCCCTACATATATAGTCCCTCCTTCACCAGTATAGCTCCTTCCTCTAATAAACCTATTCTCCTAAAATTATGTTATAACCCAAAATATTCATTTTTCGCTTCTCCCCCAGTTTCAGCAAACTTTTATTATTGCTGTTAAATCTATAATTCTAATTTTAATTCTACCTGCCCACCAAGATTGAATGCATTTGCTAAAGAGATTACTGGATTTCCAAGGCATTCATAAAGACAGTATTAATTCAGACATGTGCACTGGCTTCATCATGCAAAGTGGCTAATGTCTGTTTCAGGAATGGGCCCTGCACATCAATGATATTAGTCATTACCAATATGGCTGGCAACGCACTTCCAGCTTGTAATGAGTGTGCACTTCCTGTATGACTTACCAGAACTTCTGGGGGCCACTTAGCACCTGAAAAACAAGCGCTGCACTGCTGGATTTCTAGGCCTGAGATGTTGTGTCGATGTCAGTTGATAGATCGGGATTTTGGGTCTTGGTGGAGTTGACACAGCCAAAGCCAATTTTGGTTCTCAGCTCCTTTACTCAGACTTTTCCACTGTACTTCTTCCACAATGATCATAAATATAGTGCAATTATTCGAAGCATATTAAATTGAATAGAGCTCTCACTTCCTGATATACTGCACATATAAAAGACTCTAGGGTTCCAACTGCTGCTTTGCCATCAGAAGTGGAATGCCGTTACAAGCTGGAAGTGTGCCGCCAGACATATTGGTAAAGATCAAAAACATTGGTGTGCAATGCCCTTTCCTGAAACAGGCATTAGTCCCTTTGCATGGTGAAGGCCCCTGCACCTGACTGAATCATATGGCAGTTTATTAATGCTTTGGAAATCCAGTAATCACTGCAACAAAAGCATCTAATTGTGGTGGACAGGTAGCGTGTGTGGGGGTGGGTGAGAAAAGGGGGTTATATCTTTTAGCACCACTGTGCCCTGTTGTTAACACTGTCCAAATTCGAGTGGCACAGTTATTCACAACGTTGGAGTGGAAATTTTTCACCTTTCAAGATACAACAAAGTAGCTGCTGAAATGAGATGATTGAAATCAAAACAGCATACAACTACTCCGACAGGGAAACTGTGAAGGGCCAAAGAAAAATGTCTCCACAATTCACTTGGGGAACAAAGTGGCTGAGTGAAAAGGTGATCCCTCTGAAAACAACTTTGTCTCAAAGATATTGAAGGGTGTAATGAGTGTACATACATTTTAGGAAAAACATACAATAGACTTGAGCATGAGAAAACTGTCTTACCAGTAGTGGATGGATTATTTTTTTCTGTGTAAAGGTCAGTAACACGAATTGTAATGTCCACCTGATCATACACCTCATAGTCAATAACCGAAGATTCATTCACATAGAGAGATCCATTGTCATAAAGTCCAAACCAGTATAGGCATGGTGCATTTGGTTCAGCATCAATAATTTTAGATTTCAAACAAACCACTGAAACCAGTTGATAAATTAATGAGTGATTCGTATCAATATCACTTGCAGTTATGTCCCTCACTATTCCAAGTTGGGTGTTATTTTCCATAACATCCAAATCCTTCAGTGAATCCGGATCTAGTATAGGAGTCTCATCATTCATGTCCAGTACAGTCACATAAACAGTTGCAGAGGCTGATTTAGATGGAAATCCTGAATCTGAGGCGCTGATTCCTAAAGTGTAAGATTTTGGTCCTTTGTCATAATCCAATGCTATTGTTGGATCGACAGTAATGTTTCCTTGGTACTGTTTCGGATCGATTTTATTGATTAACATTGTTCTTATCAGAAAGGTTCCTGTGCTACCAGTTTCAATACGGTATGTCACCCGGTTGTTGATTTCTGTTACATCATTGTCACTCGCTTTAACCAATGTCACAAAGGCTCCTGTATGAATGGTAAGAATAAATTAAAAAGGTGAGCATATTGCTTGAAGAGATGCTACAATTCATACAGTCAATCAAGGAAAACATTTGTATGTCACATTTCTTTGAACTGCAAATTATTGAAGGCATTACTGCTTTATATTGTAGTCTTTAAATTACAAATAAAATGGTAAAACAAGCTGATGATAATTTACTCAGAACATATACAATTATTCATCTCCAGTGCTATGTAGACAGGATGATTCATTTTGCTGTTAAATGTTTTTATTTGATTGAAGGCTGTGTTCTCCCTAATTTCTGTATGCAATTATCAATCAGATGATAAAATTACAAAATTGCGGAAAGAAAACTTCAGAAGTTTTGATTTCACATGTGGTTACACAGGTGCACTATAATTGTTAAACTTCTCACATTACTGAAAATATAGTTCACTTCCACTTTAATCATGTCCGATGCGTTTTATTTGTCACAGTCCTGTGTGCACTCACCCCCACTCACTAGCTTCTGAGGAACACCTCAGGCTGGTTCTACGCCCCCTGGAATCAAGCATGTGCAGGGAGGCAAAGGTCTTTTAGGGTCCTGGCAGGAATTGTGCAGGAAGTCTTCCATGCATGCTGAGCTGTTGATCTTTGCACTCTCATCTATCCCAATGTCCCAGCATTGTCAGTACTACATGTTGGCGTTTCCCTTTAGTTGTCCAGTTGAGCTGACCTGTATCTCTACCTCCAATGACCCAACTCCCACACAGCATATTGAGATCTCAATCACCAGGCTCTGGACAGTTGTGAGCAGCTATAACATTTCATCTCGAGTCTAATGCATTTTCCCCTCTCCCATCAGCCACACCCTCTCCCTACTCTAATGATAAAGTTTATGGACTAAAAGTAATGCTGGTGGCATTAAAGGGCTGATTACAAACCTACCTGCATCGTGGAAGCAGTCAGGTGGATGGTTAAAATGGCCCATATGGAACTTACCTAAACTGATCCCGCTGCAGGTTCCCTCAGCTTTGATCTTAACATGCTCTTCTGTGCAGACAAGAGCAACACCCACCAGAAGCAGCAGGGTTCTTCAAAATTTCAGACATTGCTTTGTGTACATCATCAGGACATGCTGATAATTTTAATTGGAAGGCTCCCGAGGGAAGATGTAAGTCAAGCAGCGCTAAGCAACCTAGGCTAGTGGGTGGGACGTGTGACTGGCCCTCCTTTATCTCAGTGGGTCACAAGATTGAAATTGGACATGTTTACTCACCATGACCCCATGAATAAAACTGGATACATTTAATACACAGCAAATGTTAATGAGTTACAGAAAATACCTAATCATTCGTACATTAATAGAACTGCCATTAACGTTAAATTGTAAAAACAAAATAAATATTTATGCTTTGATATTTATGCACAGCTCTCACAGTCAATGTCAAGTGCAATCAGCGTGCACCTCACTTCATGTGCCCTTGCTTTTCATGCACATCCCTGCAGTAGTATTGATGGAAAAAAGCCACGTGGATAGAAACCAGTGGAATCTGGAAACCCTGTCTGTGAGCAAAGTCAACAAAATGCTGATGGGCTGCAGGTTGCCCAGCACTGTGTCAGTGCATCAATTGGTAATTCACCTGTTTTTCCCATCAGGTTGCACTGAGGTAGGTATTGTTCCTCAACAATGTCCACTGCTCCCATAAGATTCCTGTCAACCAGTTTTCCTTTGCCTTTGTGAACTGTTATTGCTCATCTGTGACAGCACAGTGGTTAGCACTGCTCCATCACAGCGCCAGGGACCCGGGTTCGATTCTGACTTCAGGTGACTGTCTGTGTGGAGTTTGTACGTTCTACCCATGTCTGCGTGGGTTTCCTCCAGGTGCTCTGGTTTCTGCCCACAGGCCAAAGATGTGCAGGTTAGGTGGATTGACCACTAAATTGTGCTCTTAGCATCGAAAGGTTAGATGGGGTTGCAGGGCTACTGGGATAGGACAGGGAAGTGGGCATAGGTAGTGTACTCTTTCAGTGTCGCTTCAGGTTCAAATGGGCTGAATGGCCTCTGATGTGTTAGGCAGGTTGGTTCAACGTTGACTGCAACTGGATGCAGGGAAGCTACAAACAAACATCTGACACAGGAGATGATCCAACACTGTTTTATTTAACTATGGACTGCTGTACATGTTCAGCTGTGGGTTGACACTCTACTAATCCTACTGATGACCTCTTACTGGCTTGACCAAACTTACTAGCTACCACATGGTAATAGTGCTCACTAACTTGTGCACTCTGACTGTCTCAGTAGCTGGGTCCTGAGAGAGGGAGAGTCTTAATGCCCTGTGGGCTTTATAGTGGTGGTGTCCTGTCTGGTTGTTCTGTGTTGTGTGATCATTGGTCATCCTGTGTGTCAATCACTGCCTGTCTGCATCTCATTATATACATGAGTGGATATTATGACAGCCTCCTTTTGCACTGTAAGAATTCTAGGATTCTGTCAAAGGAAAATCAATCATTGATTGAAATTATGTCTTTAGTGATTGAAACTGCAATCATCCAAAAGAAATATAATTTTCATTCAATGTTTTAGAGTAATTGAGTATATTACCACATTTAGGAAGACACTAATTCAATCTGTTATCAAGCCAATGGGCTCAGGGCCAGAGGGAGGGCAGGAAACCTGTGCTCTAATAAAAATCATCCCCATACAATCGCTATTTCAAAGTCATAACTTACCTAATGTGTGTTCCATTACAGAGGCATTATAGACAGACTTAGTAAACACTGGTGAATGGTCATTTTCATCCTGTTTTAAAGGAAAAGAAGATTTAAACATGTGCAAATTTTCTTCCTTACAGAGAAAGGTATTTTCATCTGACACAAACACCTTGCACTATTCTGAAGTATTTTCTCAGACAAACAAACAGGCTATATTTCACCCCGATCAAACCTGCCCCCAACCTCCAACGAATAAGATGGAAAGCAGTTAGGAAAAGGACAAAGAAAATCGAAAGAGGAATATGCCCAATTGTGTGAGAGCCAAACTTGGTGATTTGAGGAGGGATCCAGCACAGCTCGACTGGAATTAAAGATGAGAGGTAAATGAGGAATGGTAAACATTTAAGGTGAAGATAGTTTGGGTACAAACCAAGCATAATTACATAGGGTTTGGAGGTGGGAGGGCATGTTCTGAAGGTCAGATGGGGAGGAACAAAGGCAGGAGGGTAATATCTGGGCCGGGGGGGGGGGGGGTGTTCCCTGATGCACAAATGGCACCCCCCACCTTTACAATTTTGTTTCATAACCAGCCTGCCTACGACAACTATTTTGTGGCTTGGGCAGCACATTATCTGGATCAAGTGGCTTGTTAACATGCTCAATGGCCATTAACATTTTATTTAAATATTGCAGATGGGCAGCAGATTTAACACCTACCATTTTATGGGGGGACAGCTTGAGAGTGGGCAAAAGGTGGTGGATTGCCACCCTCGTATTTTAACTAGACTCCCCCCTCCCTGCCCCAAACACCCCGGCCCCAGCCTCCCATCCTCCACTAAAAACATCCGGCGGTAATGGCTGTAAAATCTAGCCACACAAGCACAGAGTGCAGGGTGAAATTTAAAAAGGATATAAGACTAGTAAAGTGAGGAAATGGTACGATATATCGCAACTCAAAAATCTCTGATAAACATACAGAAATTAAAAGGATACATGAGGGAATGAAATGAAAAATGAAAAAATTAAATGAAAATCGCTTATCGTCACAAGTAGACCTCAAATGAAGTTACTGTGAAAAGCCCCTAGTCGCCACATTCCAGTGCCTGTTCGGGGAGGCTGGTACGGGAATTGAACCATGCTGCTGGCCTGCCTTGGTCTGCTTTAAAAGCCAGCTCTTTAGCCCTGTGCTAAACCAGGAATGGTAAGGCTAATTAAGAAACATAGATCTTCTTGAGCAGGCAGAAGGCATGACTGAGGAACTGAAGGAGTACTTCATACTTGTCTTCACCAAAGAAGAGGATGAAGTGAATGTCACAGTAGAGAAGGCTGGAGTAAAGATATTGGACAGGCTAAAAATAAATAGGAAGGAGGTGTGATAAAGATAGTTATCACTCAAAGTTAACAAATCATCAAGTGTAGATGGAATGCATTGAAACATAGAAACAGTAATATGCCATTTAGCTCCCCCAAGCCTGCTCTGCTATTCAATGAGGTCATAACTGACCTGGGGCGAAATTCTCAGACCCCCCGCAGGGTCGGAGAATCGTCCGGGACTGGCGAAAATCCTGCCCCCGCCGTGGCCGGAATTCTCCACCACCCGGGAATTGGCGGGGGCGGGAATCACGCCCCGCCGATCGGCGTGCCCTCCACGCCGATCGGCGAGCCCCCTGCGGCAATTCTCTGACCCGCGATGGGCCGACGTCCCACCGCTGACAGGCCTCTCCCGCCGCCATGGTTTGAACCACCTCTGGTGGCGGCGGGGTCGGCGGCGCGAGCGGGCTCATGGAGTCCTGGGAGGGGCGCGGGGCGATCGGACCCCGGGGGTCCCCCCACGGCAGCCAGGCCCGCGATCAGGGCCCACTGATTGGCGGGCGGGCCAGCGCCGTGGGGGCACTCTTTTTCTTCCGCCGCCGCCACGGCCTCCACCATGGCGGAGGCGGTAGAGAACCCTCCTACCGCGCATGCGCCGGTGGTGGTGTCAGCGCCAGCTGACACACCGGCGCATGTGCGAACCGGCGAAGGCCTTTCAGCCAGCCCCGACGCCGGGGGGTGGGCGTCAAAGGCCATTGGCACCGGTTTTGGCGCCAGTCGGCGTGGCGCCAACCGCTGCGGCGCAGGTCTAGCCCCCAAAGGTGCGGAGAATTCCACACCTTTGAGGAGGCCCGACTGCCCCGCCGGGTAGGGGAGAATTCCGGCCCTGAAACCTAACTTCATATCCCTGCTTTTGGTGAGCAAAAATTTGATGAACAAAAATTTATCAAATCTCAGTTTTAAAATGAACAATTGATACTCCATCAAATGCCATTTGTTACAGAGTTTCAGACTTCTACCACTCTCTTTGTGATCTCTTCCTGCACTGGCAAGTGGAGATCGTTAGTGCAGAAAATGGGGCTAAGTATGGCCAGGGCAGAACATTCCTCGCCGAGGCCTGAAAAAGAAGCAGAATCCCATTTAATTACGGGGTTGTTCTCGGTGCTGCCAGCGCCGGGAAACACCCGGCTAAAAGTGCCTGACACGGCACTCTGTTTCATTTCCGTTAAATCGCACTCCTTAACCTTCACTGATCTAAGCAGGGCGATCCTAACTTCTTCAATCTCAATGTATATTTGAAACCTTGCATCTCGGTCATCAACCTGGTAAATCTTCTTTTCACCATCTTTAAAATATCCTTCCTAAAATGTGGTGGCTAGAATTGTACACAATCCTCCATCTGCAACCTAATCAGCAGTTCGTAAAGGTTTAGCATCCTGCTTGTTTTCTCATTCAATATTCCTATGTACAATGTCAGGTAACGCATAAGCTTTCTTAACCACCTTATCAATTTGTTCTGCCACCTTCAGAGACTCGAATATGTACCAACGGGCCCCTCTAATTGTGTGCACCTCTCAAAATTAAGATTATACTGTCTCTCCAGTTTGTTCTTTCCAAAGCGTATCACTTCACATTTATCCAGATTAAATTGTATCTATATCTGACTGCCTATTTCCCCAATCTATCTAGTTCTCCTGAAGTCTGCTAATATCCTTCTTGCTGTCTAGTACATTGCAAATTTTTGCATCATCTTCAAATTTTGAAATTGTGCTCCCAAAATTCAGGAGCAGCTCGTTTATATACAAGGTAAGAAATGATTTTGATATTGATCCCTGGGCGACCCCTACAATTAGAAAAAGCATCCATTCACAGCTACTCTTTAGGACTTTTGGGAGGTGGAAATTGGGGGTCAGTTTTCCCAGCATCATGTACCAAGTTCCTGTTTAACAGTGCCTGTCAATGCTCTTTTACTGGAGTCAGGGGTGGGCTGGAATAGGCCTGCCACCTCAGGCTCAAGTTTGAGGTGGAGGTAGGCTGATGTTAAGATGGCCAGGCTAAAATATCTGCCTCCATTCGCTGAGACATAGCTCCAGTTCTGGGCATGGGTGCGAGGCCCCATAACCCTCACCTCCTCCTCACCCCGACCCCCTGCCTCCATATGCTCCCAACCTACTCACCCATTATCTATTACAAACAAAGCTCATCAGCCCCTGCAATAATGTTGGGATGTCTTTACTAAGTTCATAATTTGGTCAAAACAAACATTGTATGAAATCTACTTAAAAACCATGATTCCCTTAATAGATCATAAATCTATCAAAATGATCAAAGTTTACAATCCCCTTGTCAGAATTCATTCATGGGTTTTGCAGTCAGCCGCGCATTCGCTAAGAGATTCCAATGAATGACTGTATGAACTTTTTTTGAAAAGGGTGTTACATTTCCAGTCCTCCAATCCTCTGGCATTACTCCCATTTTTTGAGGAGGATTGAAAGATTGTGGTTAGCGCTTTTGCCATCCCTATCCTTGTTTCCCTCAAAAATATGGGATGTAATAAATTGCAAATACAATTTCAGCTTTGAGGGTAAGACTTGGTAGCCATTACTGAGACATGGCTCCAACCAAGACCATCAGGACTAAGAATGAAATATGTGAGGTTATGAGGTGTACAGGAAAGTACGCAGAAATGGAAGAGGGAAGGAGTAACCTTCAGTGATGAGGAATGAAATAACTTCAAGGATATGGGAGGATATAATGAGAGGTGAGCAGGTAGTGGAGACTTTATGGATAGAATTAAGATACAGGAAAGGATTTAAGACCATAGTCGGAGTTTTGTGTTGATTCCCTGGTGGCCGCTAAGAAGCTTGTATAAATGCAGAGGTTAGGAAAGCATGCAGGAAAGGCAAAGTGGTTTAATGGGAGATTTTAACTTTCATAGAGATTGCGGTAAAAGGACTGACATATATCAGAAATAGTTTTCTGCAACAATGTATCCTGGAGTTAACTGAGCCAGATTTAGTTACCACCCTAATGATGCATTAAATTCTATCTAATAGCAATCATAATCTGATCAAGTTTAACATAGGGCGGAATTTTAGACTAAGTGTCAAGTCATGCAGGAAGAATGAAGTGTAGCCTGCCAGCTTCACTGCCAGCTTTTCCCGCCAGATATTTTGACACTTAGTTGAAATATATCCTGGAGGACAGGCCCACGATGTCACATTGGCGGGGTAGGCTCTGAATGAACTCGTCCCGCCAGCAACGTCCGCTTTCAAGAGATCGTGATCCAATAATTAAAAAAGGATCCTCCCCATGGAGACAGGGCCCCCTACGCACCTGCACGCACCTCCCCCCCCAACCCTGCCCAGAGCCCGACCACCCAGGGGTCCCGATCACCTGGGAAACCCCCCATTTACTGGTACGCCTGGTCCATGTTGGTGGACACCAGTGCTAAATGGTGCTCGCTCGGGGTCCATAAAACATACAGTGCAGATGGAGGCCATTTGGCCCATCGAGTCTGCACAGGCCTTAGAATGAGCACACCACCCGAGCCCATACCTCCACCCTATCCCCGTAACCCCACCTAACCTTTTCGGACAATAAAGGCAATTTAGTGTGGCCAATCCACCTAGCCCGCACATCTTTGGATTGTGGGAGGAAACCGGAGCACCAGGAGGAAACCCACGCGGACACAGGGAAAGCATGCAGACACCACACAGACAGTGACCCAAGCTGCGAACCAAACCTGGGACCTTGGAGCTGTGAAGCAACAGTGCTAACCACTGCGCTACCATGCTGCCCTGAAGTCTCTGAGGCACAGGCTTTAGATCTCGCGCCTTCGGTAACTGTGGCATGAACATATTCAAGTGAGACTGACTGCATACCTGAATATGCAAATCTAGATCCCGCCCATTTGATGTCTCGTAAAAAGGCCATTAAACCTCGCAAGAGGCCTCTCATTAGATTTAAGGCCCTCGTTGCGTCCTGAGTCAGGCACGACGCGGCCGGCAGATTGCAGCCAAGGAGAAATTTAATCAAAGTATTCAAATCATGATAGGTTTTGATGGAGAAACTATTTCCAGTGATCATACATCATAGAATTTACAGTGCAGAAGGAGGCCATTCGGCCCATCGAGTCTGCACCGGTTCCTGGAAAGAGCACCCTACCCAAGGTTAACACCTCCACCCTATCCCCATAACCCAGTAATCCCACCCAGCACTAAGGGCAATTTTGGACACTAAGGGCAATTTATCATGTCCGATCCACCTAACCAGCACATCTTTGGACTGTGGGAGGAAACCGGAGCACCCGGAGGAAACCCACGCACACACGGGGAGGATGTGCAAACTCCGCACAGACAGTGACCCAAGCCGGAATCGAACCTGGGACCCTGGAGCTGTGAAGCGATTGTGCTATCCACAATGAGTAGGTTGGTAACAAAACGTCATAAATTTAAAATAATTGGCCAAAGAACTTGAGGGAAAATAAAGAATACGTTTTTTGCACACAGAGGACTGTTAAGTTCAAGAACAGACTGTCTGAAGGAGTGCCACAACAAAATTCAAGGCAACTGGACATGTACTTTACAATTACTAATTTGCAAGGGAATGGACAATAAGCGAGGGAGCTATTAGCCAGTTCTTTTAAGGAGCTAGAACAGCCATGTTCTATAACTTTCCCTGATTCTAAGGCCAGGATTTTCCAGGCCACCCATGGCAGGTTTCCTGTAGTGGAAGGGGTGAACCATTGGCTGTCAGCAGGGTCTTCCAGTCCCGCCATCATCTATGGGCTTTTGCATGGCTCGCCCGCCCTGCTACCGGGGAACCCCCCCACGGGGATACAGACATTGGAGTAACTGGAAGATCCCATCAGTATGAGGGGCCAGAAAATCCTACCCTATGTATCTAATATTAAGGGTATACTGATTTTCTTACTGGAAAATGTAGTAATTTCACTAAACACCATCTTAATTCATCTAACTAATTGATACCTATGTTGATTTCTGACTCATACTAGTTTCCTTTAAACATCTTGATTGAACACACATCTTGGTATCATTAGTTAGATTATTTAAAAATACTATCATATTTACAAGTCCCATGATTGAGCTCTGTTATATCCTCGGTCATCACTGTCCACTTGCCATTAATCGGTACGTTATCTTTCCTGTTATTTTACCAGCTCATTATCCAATTTTCATTATCCCACCAGTAATCCACATGTTTCACTTCAACCAATGTTCGCATTTGAGTCATAGGCCTCAAGTTAACTTAATGCTATATTTTTTTTAAAATAAACAATTTTATTGAGGTAGTTTTTGGCTTTATAAACAGTTACAGACATCATCAGAAAGAAAGCACAAAAGGCAAAAATGTGCAAACATCCACGTACTTTCAATACTTCCATCGTAACATATTGCACAAGCCCGCTCCTCTCCCGCCGGTACTACCCGCCATATTTTCCCTCCTACTCTACTCTACCCCCCCCCCCCCCCCACACCCCCCCCCCCCCCCCCCCCCCCCACCCCCACCCCCACCCCCTGCTGACGCTCACTCTCCCGCAAAGAAGTCAATAAATGGTTGCCATCTCCGGGCGAACCCCTGCACAGATCCCCTCAAGGCTAGCCACCACACAGTCTTCGGGGGCTTTGAATCCCTCCACGCCAATAATATTCGTCGCCGGGCTATCAGGGAAGCAAAGGCCAAAACATCGGCCTCTTTCTCCCCCTGGACCCCCGGGTCTTCCGAAACCCCAAAAATTGCCATCCCTGGACTCATCACCGCCCTTGTTGTTAGCACCCGGGACATGACCCCCGCAAATCCCTCCCAGTACCCCCTCAGCTTAGGGCATGCCCAAAACATGTGAACATGGTTCGCTGGTTCTCCCGCGCACCTAGCGCATTTGTCCTCTATCCCGAAGAATTTGCTCATCCGAGCCACCGTCATATGGGCCCGGTGAACGACCTTAAATTGAATCAGCCCGAGCCTAGCACATGTCGCGGTCGAATTTACCCTACTCAGGGCCTCTGCCCACAGCCCATCCTCCATTTCCCCGCCTAGCGCCTCCTCCCATTTAAGTTTCAGTTCCTCTGTCTGGGACCCTTCCTCCCTCATGAGCACCTTATATATACCCAAGACTCTACCCTCCCCTTCTTCCCTCCTAGAGACTATTCTGTCGAGGATCCCCATTGGCGGGAGGCATGGGAAAGATGGGACCTGTCTACGAACAAAGTCCCGCAACTGTAGGTATCTAAAATCATTTCCCCTTACCAACCCAAATTTCTCCTCCAAGCTCCTCAAACTCGCAAAGCTCGCTTCCAGGAACATATCACCCACCCTTCCCGCCCCCGCTCGCCGCCATACTCGGAACCCCCCATCCATACTCCCGGGGACAAACCGATGGTTGTCGCAGATTGGCGCCCAGACAGACGCCCCCATCTCCCCCACATGCCTCCTCCACTGGCTCACCTCAGCGGCTCTCAGCGCAATCGCCAGCGGCTCTATGGCCAGCGCAAACAGCAGCGGGGAGAGCGGGCAGCCTGTCTGGTCCCTCGGTACAACCTAAAGTACTCCGACACTTCTCTGTTGGTCCTGACGCTGGCCCTCGGGGCCTGATATAATAATTTGATCCAATCCCCCAATCCCTCCCCGAACCCAAACCGTCCGAGCACCTCCCATAGATAGTCCCACTCCACCCAGTCAAAGGCCTTCTCGGCGTCCATCGCCACCACTACCTCCACCTCCCTGTCCGCCGGGGGCATCATTATCACATTAAGTAATCTTCTCAGGTTGGCCGCCAGCTGCCTACCTTTCACGAACCCAGTTTGGTCCTCCCCAATCACCTCCGGTACACAGTCCTCCATTCTACCCGCCAGTACCTTTGCCAGGAGCTTGGCGTCTACATTAATCAGGGAGATTGGCCTGTAGGACCCGCACGCCTCCGGGTCTTTACTCCGCTTCAATATCAGTGATATGGTGGCTTGTGACATTGTCGGCGGCAGGGTCCCTCTGTCCCTTGCCTCATTGAAAACCCTCGCCAAGACCGGGCCCACCAGTTCACAGAACTTCCTATAAAACTCTACTGGGTATCCATCCGGCCCCTGGGTCTTCCCCGACTGCATGGCCTTAAGGCCCCCCAATACCTCCTCTACTCTAATCGGGGCCCCCAGCTCTTCCACTCGCCTCCTACCTACTGTTGGGAATGTTAACCCATCCAGAAACCTATTCATCCCCTCCGGTTCTTCCGGCGGCTCCTAAGTATACAGCTTACGATAGAAGTCCCGGAATACCTTATTCAATTCTGCCGGGTCCTCCACTTTGTGCCCCCCCTTCGTCCCTCACTCTACCTATTTCCCTGGCCGCCTCCCTCCTCCTGAGTTGCTGCGCTAACAGTCTGCTAGCCTTTTCCCCATGCTCGTACACCACTCCCCTCGCCTTCCTAAGCTGTTCCACGGCCCTGCTCGTGGATAGTGCCCCCAGTTCCGCCTGTAGTCTCTGCCTCTCCCTGAGTAAAACCTCCCCCGAGGACTCCGCGTGCTCTTCATCTATCCGACCCATTTCCCTGACCAATCTATCCATCTCTGCCCGGTCTGCCTTGGCTCTGTGGCCCCAATTGAAATCAGCTCCCCCTGCACTACTGCCTTTAGTGCCTCCCACAGGGTCGCCGCTGAGACCTCCCCCGTGTCATTCACCTGCAGGTAATTTTGCATACATCTCCGAAGCCTCTCGCAGATCCCCTCCTCCGACAGCAGTCCCACATCTAGCCTCCATTGCGGGCGTTGGTAGCTCGTTCCCCCGAACTGCAGGTCCACCCAATGCGGGGCATGGTCTGAAATGGTAATTGCTGAATATTCCGTGTTCTTTACCTCCCCCATACAGTCCCTGCCAAGTACAAAGAAATCTATCCTAGAATATACTTTATGGCCGTGCGAGTAAAACGAGTAGCCCCTTCCTGTTGGCTGTCTATCTCTCCAGGGGTCCACTGCCCCCATTTGCTCCTTAAACCCTTTCAGCTCCCTTGCCATTGCTGAGAGTCTACCCGTTCTGGGACACGACCGATCCAAAGTCGGGTCAAGGACCATGTTAAAGTCCCCTCCCATTATTAGCCTGCGAGAATCCAGGTCCGGGATCTTCCCCAGCACTCTTTTAATGAAGTCCACGTCATCCCAGTTCGGGGCATATATATTCACCAGCACCACTCTTCTCCCCTCCAGTCTGCCCCGTACCATCAGGTATCTGCCCCCCCTGTCTGCGGATATGCCCTCTGCCTCAAATTGCACGCGCTTGTTGATCATGATTGCCACCCCTCTGGACTTCTAGTCCAAGTCCGAGTGGAAGACCTGGCTAATCCAGCCCTTCCTTAGCCTGGTCTGGTCAGACACTTTCAGATGTGTCTCCTGCAACATAATTACGTCCGCCCTCAGGGCCCGCAAGTGCGCAAACACCCGCGCCCTCTTAACCGGCCCATTCAGTCCCTTGACGTTCCAGGTGATCAGCCTGGTCGGGGGGCACATCCCACCCCCCCCACACCGCCGGTCAGCCATAGTCTTTCTCGGGCCGGCCCCTGGCCCGTGCGTTGCGCCATTCGTGGCCCGCCCTTTGGCTGCCTCCACCTTCGACCTCCTTTCCCGTGCCTATTTCAAGTCCCTCCCCCGTCAGCAGAACAACTCCCCCCCCCCAACCCCATCCCCCGATACCCCCACCCCTGCCATCTACTGGCTGTGACTTCCCCCCCCACCACCTGACTCCCTTGACTAGCCAATCTGCTAGCCCGGTGACTCAACACCCCGGCGCCTTCCTGTCTGATTCCCATTGTTTCCCCGTCCTCCTCCCCACTTCCCGGCGCCCCATCCCCCTCTCCCACCCACTAGGGCAAGCCGGCTCCAGTGTCTTCCGCGAGCTGCACAAAAAGTACAAATCAGCCCAAACAGAAAAAAAAACAGAAAAAAGAGGAAAAGCACAAAAATAAACCCTAAAAAAACAAAAAATAAACCCCCCCATAAGAAACAAAAGTGACCACAAAAAAACCCAAAAAAAACGGAAAAGGGGGGGGTTAACCCCCCAAACCAATGTCCATGAACAAAGGAAAGAGTCCCAAATGTTCCGCTTGGCCCCTTTGGCCCAGGAAACCGTTGAGCAGCAGTCCAGGCACATTCGGCGTTCCTTCCCACAGTAATCCTCGGGCCCTAATTCGCGTCCTTGGCGCCTCCTTTCGGGACCAGCCCCAGGTCCCTCACAAACTCCATTGCTTCTTCGAGCTCGGAGAAGTAGTGATGTTGACCCTAGTGCGTGACCCATAGGTGAGCTGGGAACAGCAGACCAAACTTCACGTGCTTCTTGAAAGCACCTCCTTGACATTCTTAAAGGCTGCTCGCCGCCGAGCCACCTCCTGGCTTAGGTCCTGATAAATGCGGAGAACACTGTTGTTCCACGTGCTGCTCCTGGCGCTTTTTGCCCACTGCAGCACCCGCTCCTTGTCCACGAACCTGTGGAACCTAATCACCATCGGGCGAGGGGGTCCGCCCGGCCGCCCCTGCCTTGCCTGCACTCTGTGTGCTCCCTCCAGCTCCGGCGGTCGCGGAAAGGCTTCGGCCCCAATCAGCTGCTTCAGCAGGTCTGCTACAAACGCTGCAGCATCAGCTCCCTCAGCCCCCTCCGGGAGGCCGACCATCCTCAGATTGTTCCTGCGGACTCTATTCTCCAGCTCCTCCACTCTGTCCAGTAGTCTTCTCTGCCGCTCTTTCAGGCCGTCAACCTCTAGCGCTGCAACCGTCTGCGCATCCGCCTGCTCCTCCACCGCCTCTCCCAGCTCCTTAACTTTAACATCCTGCGCATCCAGCCTCTGGTTCAGCTGATCCACCGCTTTCTGGATTGGGTCCAAGCTGTCCCGCTTCAGCGCTTCAAAACTGGACTTCATTACCTGGAGCATGTTATCCAGCGCCTGCTGGATTGCTAAGTCCGGGGTCCGTGTGTCCGCCATCTTAGGTCCCAGGTAAGTTTCTTCAGGTCCTTGTCTCTGTCCCTTTTTCTCCTTCTTCTTCTGCCTTCTGGACTCTCGCTGTTCCATGTGCCGCAGCACACTCCTCAGCACCTTCGCTGCCGCTTTCCTTCGCCCAGCTCCTTAAATTTTACCTTCTGGGCCTCTGAAGTGGGTCCAAGTTGTCCTGCTTCAGAGACTCCAAAACTTATTTTCTTCTCCTGGAGGAAGGAAGGTCCGTGGGTCCGCCATCTTACGTTTCAGGTCAGTTTCCTCAGCTCCTTGCCTCCGTCTCTCTCTCTCTCTCTCTCTTCCCCTACCTGCTGGCCTCCCACGGTTCCATCGATGTCAGCCCGCTCTCCTGCTCTTTCGTGGCAGCCTTTCCCCCCCCCCCCCCCCCCCCCCCCCCCGTGGTCCCGCTATCGCGGGGAATCAGCTCCAAAGCCCCGCCGGAGTGAGAGCCCGCCGAATGTGCGGCTCACTCGAACATCGCCGCCACCGGAAGTCCTTAATGCTATATTTTGATGGCTAAGTTTAAGCGCAAGTTCCAATTTTAACTGGAGGTTGGGCTGGGTCGAATTTGGGGTCATGTCATAAATTGTCTGTTTAAAACTGAGAGATCCAATACATTTCCATGACTCAGATAAAACAATGTATTAAATTTAAAAATAATACCAATAATTGTTCAGTTATAGCTTGTATTTTGTAAATACGTGCTGGACCCAAATTATGTTCCTTACTACTTTTAAATTCATTATGTGTTACCAATTTAAAAAAAAATTCTGTTAGAAATGTTACCAAAGAGCTATGATTCCCAGTCTTTCTCTGTTTCTCTCCCCCCAGGAGCTGCCAGACCTGCTCAATTATTCCATAATTCCCAGTGTATTTGACTTCCGACTGCAAAATTAGGACGTGAACTATTTTCCCATTTTCTGTTCTTGTCTCTCTATCTGATGACATAAGTTTCTTGTTTGTAAAATTAGATTTCAATGCTGCAAAATATTTGTTCACAGACCAGTAAGTACATACAATTAATTGTATTGTTCTGATCGCGTCCCCTAGGCTGAGAAGAGGAGTGGTGCAATTTTACAGAGGGAAATCCGGGAGAACGGGTTTTTCTCAGATCCTGCTAAATTTAAATGACAGGACCTGATTATCATCTTTCATCTGTTTCCTCGTGGCAGCCAGCCAAGTTGAAAGATCGGTTGGCTGTGGGGTGGGTATAGGCTCTCAGCGCATGCTGCAGCTGGGGACTAAAGACAGAGGGGGGGGGGGGGGGTTGGAATGGCAGGAGGGAGGTGGGAAATAGATTAGAGGCCAGAAGTGTAATGGGAAGCTGGGATCGGAGGAAGATTGGGGTTCAGAACAGAGAGGAAATTGGAGGCTGGGGGTCAGAGGAAGATCAGGGTCTGGAGCAGAAGGACGATCAGAGGCCAGAGGACAGATTAGAAGGGCTAGGAAGAGACCGGAAGATCTGTGCGGTATCAGATCATGACGATGAAGGCCCAGGAAACCTGATCGGTTGAATTTAAAATGGCAGTCATATCTGAGACATGCAGCCTCCTTATAACACTTAAATGAGCGAGCAACCCAGCTCTTGTGGGATGGTTGGGTGACCTCTCCAAAACCAGCACAACCTCCATCCACCGTGTCCCACCTCTGTTAGAACTGGATGTTGGCGGGTTGGAGGGGGATGGGGTAGGTATTCAGATTTTTTTATATTTTTACATCCCACTCAACCTAAACTCATCTATTTTGGGAAATCAAAAATTCCCCTGTGATCTCTCCCAGTCGATCATTATTTTAATTCTTGCCCCAGTTCACTTTTAGCAAAGACCCACTTTTATCATTTCACACACAAAACAAATCGAAGGGATAGTCACTTATTGTCAACCTTTACAAATGCGAGATCTTAAAAGACAATTATATATTGGAATATCTTTTTAATTCAAGGTTCGTGACATAATGAACAAGTGCATGTGGTCTGCTGCTAGTTCTGCTGGCAATGAGTCGTTGTGACCTAGTTACCATGGAGATAGAGGGCCCAGGTTAGATGTACTTGAAATCAGCGTGCTAGGTTTAATGCCTGAAAACAAAGAACAGAGCATCTGGCTTTGCTATGGGTATACTTAACAGACTCTGGGACAGCTGTTCTTGCTTTGTCCAGATTTCCAGACAGTCAGGCAGTCTGAATGAAGAAATCCTGGACAAAGAGCCAGGGGGAGGCACAAATACAACCAGCCATTACAAGCAGCAAGGGAAAAGCTGTTCTCTGCTAGCTACTAGGCTGGATGCCAGTGAAAGCTTGTCGCCTGATTAAATACAAGGAACCAGCAGAGATTCTTAGTCAATGTTCATCTTAGTTTGTTTGTTACAGCAAAAGTCTTAAAACTTGAAATGTCACTTGGTAGCATTGCTAAAAAAAATGACAAGCTGTCAAAGCTTTTTCTCCTGCACTCATCAGGACAGATGCAAGAATGTCAAGTTTGAAAGGGAGCAACAATTTATATTGCATGGGAATAGTGTGCTGATTGGTTTGCAAATAAATTCTGATTGTTTGAGGCTTTGCAATGGAGAATACATCAGGAACTATTGTCCCTTACATGTTCCTTTTGCCTGCAGAGGAAAGGCACCTGCTTATGAATATACACAGCTTCTACCAAGCATAAATAAGCCACACTGAGAGCCTGACTGGTAATCTTAATTTTTTTATTACTCTAATTCTTAGCACACTCAGGATTGTTCAAGAACTGCTGTCCAATCAATGAATTTCACCTAACGATAGACATTTGGCATTATCCTCTGGCCACGCTGCGAGGGAAGAGCAGCTCACGGTGGCGCAGCTAGCCGATGAAAGCTGGGAGACCCCGCTCCCAGGATCTACAATGGGCGGGATCACTTTTTAGGAAATCTGCATATTAGAGTGAGGCAGTAAGCCTTACTCTAATGTGCAGATTCCCGAGGTACCTGAGGCTTTGGGATTCAATCGCCTCAGAGACCTTGGGCAAGTGCCGTTTGGTATTGGTCACCACAAACAAGGCTCATCCCGAGCAGTTCTGTGGCACAGGACTCTGTGCTCTACAGACTGTTTCCAGGGACACACACCAAGACAAACATCAACTGCTGCTGGAAGGTCATCAACTCGGTGAAAGACGCTCTTTGGTCTGCCCGAAACTTGCTGATCTTCCAGTGCAAAGAATTGTCCTCGACCAAGTGTTGCAGACTGGCACATTCCAAGATCCATGACTAAGTGCTGAGGGACGCACTCAAGCTTGGGGCAGCTGCCACCAAGGCGCAATGGGAAAAGACCACTGTGTAAGGTCTCACCAGCAAATGTACACCGAGGGGTGGGTAACAGGGTAAAACCCCTCGGTCCGGGTCTTCAATACTCCAATGTATAAAAGAAACAAGTCAATGTAAATATTTAAGAAAGAACTGTAACATAAAGAAGGATATGTGTGTAATGTCATCCCAATTGAATGGAAGAAAGACAAGTGAATGTGTAACTTTGATGGAAATGTACAGTCAAGACAATTTGAAATGTTCTGTAATGTGTATTAGAGATTTTATGAATAAAGTATATTTTTTGGAAAAAAAATTAGTCACCACAAACAGGACCAGATGGATTGTCACTGGGGGTGACAACGATTGTTAACTCGGACCATGCTCCACATTGGGTGGTGCCCTGGCACTATGGGTGTCTCCTGGGTACCCTAGCAGTGCCAGCCTGACACACTGACAGTGCCACTTGGATGCCAGCCTGGCACTGCCAAGGTGCACAGGTGGCATTGGCAGGGGCACTGCCAAGGTGCCATGCTGGTATTTTTACAAGCAAGTGCGATCGGGCTGGGGTTGCTCGGTGTGGCTGTTGGGGGGCATGAGGGGGATAGGACCAGGGACCCTCTCGTGTTGCATTTGGGCTGGGGAGGGTGGGGGAAGGTCAGGGATTGGGGATGCCATTTAAAAATGGTGTCCTGATCTCTCGCTACAATGAAGCGTTCCAGCAAGCGGAGCTCCCCATTGAAAGGGGCTACGTGCAACCTCGGCCATGCTTACCCAATCAGGCCCCTTATTCAATGCGGGTCGTGTTGAATAGCCATGTGTTTCTCAGCACTGCAAGTGCCAGGAAACACGCGGCTAAATGCACTCGCTCAGAGACTTTGTTCCCTTTTGTGAAGATTGCGCCCATTACGTTCTGAGTTTTGAAAACATGGGTTAGTTGAATATGGTCAATATTCTATCTATTGTGAACTGCTGAAGGAATATGCTGTTTTCTACAATCTGCCAGTCATTGGGACATACGGCCCATGTACCTTGCATCACACCCGCATTGAAATTCAAGTATCATGTTACTCATTTGTATGTTAGGTGGAATGTCTTTTTGACTTGATGGCAGCATCCTGTAAGTGGAAAATACCACATATGTGTGAAATGGCTAGCTTCACCAGTTGCTCAAATGTTTGAGACACTTATACTTGCAGGATAATTTTAGGTAGACTGGGCACCTTTCAGGTCTGAAAGTGACTGCCTTAGGCTCATTCATGTGTATGCGTGATACACAGTAAGCAACAATCTGATCGGAGCAGCCTTATTCCACAGGATAGCTTTGATATGCCCAATTTTGGCATCAAGCTTGCAAGGTGAGCAGATGCCACGGGCTGTATTTATGAGGTTGCTGTAAGGCCAATCCTATAGCGGTCAGGTTTTAGGAATCCCAATGTGTATTTTGAACAGTGAAGATAGTGTTGCAGGAGACATTTGTGCAGAACGCATTAACAAGTTGTTTAATGAGCATATAAAAGAAAGGGAGCTTGTGAGACTGCCCCATTTAACAGGTGAATTTGAGCACAAGGGGAGCACATTAAGGTGTGTGAGGAAATTCTTTCAAGTAGCTGCAGATTCACCCAGAAAACGAATCTGGGGAAAAGGGGGCGAGCAAATGTCCACCGGTGAGTTTGATGGGGAGTTCCGCGGGAGGAAAGTTGGCAAGAGCAGGCTTGCCGAGTGGGGTCACACCCATCATGGTGAATAAGCTGGCCGAGGTGACGGCGGGGGAGTTTGAGCGGCTGTTTTCCAAGCACTTTGACAAGAATTGCAAGGATATTATGACCAGTGGGAGGATGAGACTCTTGCCCTGATGAAGGAGGCTTTGGCAAAGACATCGATGGCAGTGCAGGAGCAAGGAGAGATGTTGAAAGGAGTGGAGGAGGCATTGTCGCAGCACAGCGACCAGTTCACCTCGATGGGTGAGAAGCTGCGGAGGGTGATGGAGAGTAACAAAGGGCTGAGAGCCAAGGTGGAGGACCTGGAGAACAGATCACAAAGGCAGAATCTGAGGATCGTAGGACTGCCTGAGGGGCAGGAGGGCCGATGGAATACTTTGCAGACATGTTCAGCAAGTTGATGGAAAAGGAGGAGGACCCTTCCGTCTATGGCAGGACTGAGCTCACCGGTCGCTCTGGCTGAAAGCAAAGGTGAATGAGTCACCAAGAGACATGATAGCTTCCATAGCTATCAGATGGGTGAAGCTGAACCGAGTGATGAGGTGGGAGGGAGATGGTATGCGTATAGACCAGGATCTCATGATGGAGCTGGCAAGAAATCCTTTGGTCGGGTGAAGACGGCGTTGTACAAAAGTAACATGAGATTCGGGCTGGTCTACCCAGCTTATGCGACCATCAATTCACACGAGACGATTAGCAGAAGTGAATAGTGGTTTTAAGCTAGATCTGTGCCTGCCTGTGACTGCTCTGTACTGAGTGCTGCCTACAGGCTGCAGGTTTATATACCTCCCCTGAGGGGGCGGAGCCACAGGCAGAGCCCACAGGGACACCAATATAATACAGTACAATACAGTGGTGAATTGCAGTAGCAATAAGTTCACCATACCGGCAAAGTTAATGGTTACACATAACTTTAAGGACTTCTACTTTGGGATGGTGGAGGAGTAGGAGGCGTTCGTGAAAGCTGAAAGGACTGGGACTGAAATTAATTTGGATTTTGATTGTCTTAATCTTTTTTCTTTTTTTATCTTCTTTTTTTTTCTTTTTTCTTGGTTTTTTTTTTACCTCTTCTCAAGTTGTGTTTGGGAAAGGATGGCGTGGGGATTGGTTGGGATTTATTTCTCTTGGGTTTGAGGGATTACTGTGTTGGGAGTTCTGAAGGTTTGGGTGTGGGGGGCCTTTGTGTTGGTTTTCTCTATTTGGGGGAGGGGAGTCAGGCAGGGGCCACCTTGCTAGGGAGTATTCATTCTTTTCATCAGTACACAATGTGTATTTGAGAATTGACTTCTTTGTCATGGGAAAGCCACTGTTGGCCAGGGTGAGGAAGGCATAATATTCTGCGATTGTTAACTCGGACCATGCTCCACATTGGGTGGATGTAGTCTCAAAGAAGGGGCCTGTGTGGAGGATGGATGTGGGGTTGTTGACGGATCCAAATTTTTGTACCAAATGGGAATTATGATTGAGGATTATGCAGGATTTAACAGGAACGGGGAGGTTTCTCCATCAGTGGTGTGGTGTGGGAAGTGTTGAAAGCAGTAGTGAGGGGGTGAGGTCATTTTGTTTAATATTCAGGTGGAGAGAGAGGCAAGGGAGAAATGGCAACAGTAGGTAGAGGAAAGTTTGGAGGTGGACGGAAGATATGTGGAGGATCCAACACCGGATCTTCTGGTGAGGGGGAAGGGATTACAGGTGTGCTTTGACCTTCTGTCCACAGGAAAGGCGGTTCGGCAGTTAAGGTGGACGAGGGGGGCCATGTACAAGTATGGGGAGAAGACCAGCCACTTGTTGGCGGGCCAGGTCCGACGGCAGGCAGCGGTGAGAGAGATTATTCGGTTCCGGGATGGGACAGGGGAGTTGGCAATGGCACCAGAGCAGGTGAACAAGGCATTTGAGGAGTTCTATAAGAAGTCAGAGCCTCCGGAGAATGAGTCAGATATGAGGGAGTTTTTGGGATGGTTGGAGTTACCCAAAGTAGGAGAGGAGGAGAGGGCAGAGTTGGAGGAGCTAGTGAGGGTGGAGGAAGTGCGGATGATGATAGGGAAGAGGAAAACGGGTAAAGCTGGATGGTTTCCTGGTGCAGAGTTATAAAATGTTTCTGGATAAGCTGGTGCCGCTGTTGGTGATAATGATTGAGGAGCCGGTGCCTAACGAGGCACTACTGGTGACAATGGGACAGGCATTCATCTCATTGCTGCTTAAAAAGGACAAGGACCTGGTGGAGTGTGGGTCGTATAGGTCAATACCTCTGCTGAATGTGGATGCCAAGATTTTGGTGAAGGTGCTCGTGCTCATTTTGCAGAAGTGCTTCCCGAAGGTGATTGGGGAGGATCAGACGAGGTTCGTTGAGGGAAGGCAGTTGTCGTCAAATGTGGGGCGTCTGTTGAATGTGGTGCTTTCTCTGGCAGAAGGGAGGGAGTCGGAGGTAGTGGTGGAGCTGAATGCAGAGAAGGTGTTTAATTGTGTGGAATGGAGCTATTTGTTTATGGTGTTGGAGAGGTTTGGGATTGGGCCTATGTTTGTGGCCTAGGCAAAACTGTTGTATAAAGATCTGGTGGCCTGTGTGTGCATAAATGAGATGAATTCAGGGTACTTTCCGTTGCATGAATGGGGCAAGGTGCCTGATGTCCACCCTTCTGTTTGCACTGGCATTAGAGCCCTCGGCCATAGCGCGGATGTGCTCGGATAAATGGAGGGAGATAGTGACGGGGGTGAGGGCGGAGCAAAGGGGTCCCTGGATGCAGATAATCTACTGCTGTATATCTCCAAACTGGGTTCTTCAGTGGGGGATATAATGGGACTACTTAAGGGATTTGGGGCTTTTTCAGGCTACAAGTTAAATTCAGAAAAAGTGAGTGTTTTGTGGTATCTTCTCCAGGGGCGGGAGGCGGGAGTCGAGGTGGGGGGTGCTGCCATTTCAGTGGCAACCACTCACTCTAGGTATCTGGGAGTGCAGGTGGCTCGGGACTGTGCTTGGTTCCGTAAGTAGAACTTTATGAGGCTGGTGGGTAGGACAAAGCAGATTGACTGAGGTGGGAGAGCCTTCCCCTATCATTGGCAGGCTGGGTGCAGGCGGTTAAGAAGAATGTTATGAAACAGTTTGTATTTTTATTTCAATGCCTACCGGTCTTATTGCCAAAGTCTTTTTATGGGGGTGGTTAGGTAGATCTCACCGTTCATGCGGGCAGGTAAGGTGACAAGGATTAGGAGGATGGTACTTCAGAGAGTGTGACAGTCGGTCTACCCTGACCCTTGCAAACCTGTTATACTATAATTTGGCGGGGAAACGCTGTGAAGGTACAGTGCTGGCGTAGAGAAACGGAGGCTCTGTGGGTCAGGATGGAGGCAGGCTCTTGCAAGAGGTCTGTGTTGCGGGTGCTGGCAATGGCAACATTCCAGTTTGCCCCAGGAAAGAACTCAGGGAGCCTGGGGGTAGTGGCCACTCTGAAAATATGGAGGCAATTTCAGCAGCCCTTTAGGTTGGGGGCAGGGCCGAAGTTGATGCCGATCTGAGTGAACCATGGTTTTGAGCCAGCAAGGATGGATGCTAGGTTTTGGGGAGGGGAGGAGCGAGGGGTGATCGAAATAAGGACTTTGTTTTAGAAGGGCAGTTTGGGAGTTTCAAGGAGCTGGGCGAGAAGTTTGGGATCCCGCGGACCGAGGTTTTCAGGTAAATGCAGGTGCGGGATTTTGCAAAACAAGGTCTTTCCTACTTTTCTGGTGGTACCGCCCTTCTCGTTGTTGGACGGAATGTTGTCAGTGATGCGGGAGCGGTGGATCATCTCAGCGATCTATGGGAGGATTTTGGGGAGGATATGGCATCTCTGGAGGGGTTTAGGCCCAACTGGGAGGAGGAGTTGGGGACTGGCATTGGAGGAGGGGCTGTGGTGTGAGGTGTTGCAGAGGGTGAATCCCTCTACCTCATGGGCGAGGCAGGGGTTGATGCAGCGAAAGGTAGTGCATAGGGCGCATCAGACGAAGTCGAGGATGAGCCGGCTGTATGAGGGGGTGGAGGATATTTGTGCGCGGTGTGGGAGGGGCCAGCCAATCACCTACGCATGTTCTGGTTCTGCCCGAAGTTGGAGAAAATTTGGAGGTTGTTCTTCGGCACCATGTTGCTGATCTTGCATGTGGATTTAGAACCCAGTTCCCTGGGGGCCACATCCAGGGTGTCGGAGTTGAAGCCAGGTGTGGGGGCAGATGTTTTAGCCTTCACCTCATTGATCCCACACAGGTGGGTCCTGTTGGGGTGGAGGTCAGTTTCTCCACCCTGTTCCTTGATGTGGCTGGGGGATTTAATGGAAAGGCGAAATTTGCTCTGAGGGGGAGTAAGTGAAGTGAATAAGAGATGGGGATTTGTTTATAGTACATTTCAAGGAGCTGGTTACTGTCAGCTTCAGGGTATGGCTGCTGGGGGTGGTGGGGGGTGGTAAGTTTGGAGTTTTGTATTGGTTTTACTTTGTTAAAATGTTAATAATTTTGAACAAAAATACTCTTAAAAAGACCCGAGTAGCTGCAGATTCAAATAGAGCAAATATACTGGGCTGGATTCTCCGTAGCCTAATGCCAAAATCGTGACCGGCGATCAGGCGGAGAATGGATTACAACGGCGGAACCGGGGCAGGCACCGGTGAGACACCGGTCCACCATGCTCCGCCCCCTCCAAACCGTCGTCATCGGGACGCGCGCTCTACGCCATTGCAACGCCGCTGGCAGTTCATCGGCCAGCCCACCCACGATGCTCCGCCCCCGATGGGCCAAGCACCCAACGACACGGGCCACGTGTGGTCCCAGCGGTCGGGAACCCGGCTTGCCAGCTGCAGATAGTGCCGCCACACTCGTCCGGGATCCGTGCCACTGGCCAGGGGGCCTTCTCCAAGGGCTGGTGGAACTGGTAAGGGGTAGCCAGGGGTAGTCTGTGGGGTCGTGGTCGGTGGGTTAGGGTCCAAGCACGGCGGCACCATGTTTTACGGTGCGACTGGTGAAGGTCGTCAGCCTTGCGCAAGCGCGGCCTGCGACACACTGATTCTCCGGCTATTTTCGTCGTGATTCATGGGCTTTTCTCATGGTGCGGATGCTAGTCCCTCACCAGTACCGAAATCGGTTAGGGGTTTGCACTGATTTTCCTGTCATGAAACCCCCACGGATGTTCCGTTCGCGCCGGCACCTAGCCTCAGGGACGGAGAATCCAGCCCATCATCTATTTTTTTTTAAAATTTAGATTACCCGATTATTTTTTCCAATTAAGGGGCAATTTAGCGTGGCCAATCCACCTACTCTGCACATTTTTGGGTTGTGGGGGTGAAACCCACGCAGACACGGGGTGAATGTGCAAACTCCACACGGACAGTGACAGAGAGCAGGGATCGAACCTGGGACCTCAGCGCTGTGAGGCAGCTGTGCTAACCACTAGGCAACCGTGCTGCCCTCAGCCCATCATCTATGGATCAGAAGTATGCAAGGGATATGAGATTAGGGGTCATTTCATCGAATAAGTGATTCTCATGGAAACCAACAAAAATGTCAGTGAGAGCTGGGCCGAGAGGTGATGCCATGGCAACGCCATCTACTTGAGTACACACTGTCATTAAAGCTGAACTCAACAGCGTATATTGCTCAGTCATAATTTCAATGAATACAGATTCAAAAAAAGGCAGCACATGTAGATTACCAGGATATAGCGATGCAGTGTAAATGTCTACAGCTTCCTTGAGTTACACATTAGTGAATAGGCTCACAATGTCAAAGGAGCACATAGACACAGCCCTGCTATCATTATGTAGGTCTTATATAGTCTTTGCAAGGTGAACAGGTTGTAGTAACTTATAACCCACATGGGGCGGGATTCTTCAGCTGCGCCCACGCAGCAACCGGAAATTCCCGCCCGAGGTCAACAGACCTTTACATGGTCCCCGTCCCGTCCATGGCGATTTTGTGGCGGGCGCGGCCGAATAATCCAACCCAGGGTCAATTCATGATATGCAGAACCAGTCATAGATAACATAGGATGTAGTGGGATATCACTTCTGTGTGTCTTGGGGAGCCCATACGTAAGTGGATATGGTGAACCAAGTCGACAAACCCTTTGATAGACATTACAAGACAGCTCATTACACTTATCCAAGTCTACAAACATTTTTGTAACATGCTTCCAAGCAGATTGTGTGGTCAAGTTTGTGGCAGGTCAGGGCAGCACGGTGGCACAGTGGGTTAGCCCTGCTGCCTCACGGCGCCGAGGTCCCAGGTTCGATCCCGGCTCTGGGTCACTGCTGTGTGGAGTTTGCACATTTTCCCCCACAACCCAAAGATGTGCAGGGTAGGTGGATTGAACACGCTAAATTGCCCCTTAATTGGAAAAAAATGAATTGGGTACACTAAATTTTTTTTTTTAAGTTTGTGGCAGGTCTAGAGAATACGAATTTGGATTCATCATTAAGAACAGTGTACATTTTGTCAATATTATCATGTTTGTTAAGAATGACTGTTCAAGTCCCTTTGTCAGGCTTGCAGATATGTATGTCTGGGTTGGCCTTGAGGCCTCACATCATGCTGCTTGTGAAAATTGGACAAGTCATTGGGTATCCCGCAATGTCCATGTGCTAGATCACTCGGTGCACTTTTAAGGGCTCAGCATTTTCACTAGATGCAGGTTTGTGGCAGGACAACTGAGAATAGAGGAGTTCAAACTCCATGAGCACCTCTTCCAGTCTGTTGTGGGACATAAAACTGAAGAGGTACATGAGGATGAACGTCCCACTTTTGGAGAGTAAATGATCAGACAGATTAATTACATGTTTGGCGGTGTTATTAATTACACTGCTGAAATGCCTCCACTTAGTGAATTTGCAGTGTGGGCATGTTTCAAATGGGTCTGCCTTATGGTGAGTCATCTACTGAGGCAACATAGCGGTACACGCAGATCAAATAGAAAAATAATGAAATTTGTGCACTTCAGGTGAGGCTCAACATCCTAACTCTGTGACTTCTTCCAGCCCTCAATCCCAACTTGTATCCTCCACTCTGCTAACTCCTGTACATCTCTTCCTACCCCTCACCCCCTGCATCTTACTGCATCCCTCTACACCACTACTATCAATAGCAGAACTTCTAGCTCTGCATTCTGGATCTCATACTTTCAGCCTTCACCCTGCTATGTCTCTGCTTGTCTTCAAAAACCTGCCTCTTTTATTATAACTTTCAATCACTTCACCCAACTCCTACTAATTGCTGTTCAGTGCCCAATGAGTCAGGTCATTCTTACCAAGAGCTTGGGGCATTCTACAATATTAAACGTGCTGCACAGTCTGCAGTAGATTCTTTCCACCCAGAGTTGATTAAAGCAGCAGAGCCATAAAAATGAAATACTTTGGGCTAGATTCTCCACAGCCCGACGAGGAAATGAGGATCGGCAATCGGGCAGAGAATGGATTCCGATGGCGGAATCAGGGCAGGCGCCAGGTTGATGCCAGTTTGAGATGCTCCACCCCCTCCAAACCGGTGTCATCGGGACATGAACCGCGCGCAGTTGCTGTCATAATATACACCAGTATATCATGGTGCAGACACACACTGATGGACACACACAGGGACCAATCAACATGTACAAACACCGCAGCCAATCACCAGTTAGAATACGCACACTATAAAGGCAGAGGGCACCACAGTTCCCGTTGATTCTGGGTGCTGCCTCTCAGTGTAATAGGAGCTCATCCAGCCCAGCACAGACTCACAACACGTGCTGAGAGAATCAACTGGTTCGGACAAGGCTTAGGTCTCTAGTTTAAGTTGCATCATTAGACCCACAGTCATCGTGTGTTAGTTAGTTAGAAATAGTTAATAAAATCGAGTTGAACCTTCATCAGTGTTGGAAGTGTCTGTTCATCTCTCAAGTCTACACCAGCCAACACTTCAATCGCAAGGCTGTTTGCTTGTCATCGGCTGGCCCATCCGCAATACTCCACCCTCGACGGGCCAAGTTCCCGACGGCGTGAGCCACGTGTGATCCCAGCAGTCTGGAACCCAGAGTGTCAGCTGGGGACTATGTTCTGTGCCACCACACTCATCCGGGATCTGGCCGCTGGCATGGGGCTTCTGCTAGGGCTGGAGGGACTGGTGGGGGTTGGCCAGGTGGTGGGCGTTGGGGTGGGCAGGTTAGGATTTCAGCACGGCCGGCGCCATGTTGCTCTGCCCGACCGGTGCAGGCCTTCAGCCCTGCGCATGTGCGGCCCGGGACCCAATCATTCTCCGTGCAATCCACAGGTGGTTCACGCGCCGCCGTGATAGACCCTCACCGGTACCGGAATCGTTGAGCGGTTCTTGCCAATTTTCCTGTCGTGAACCACCCGTGGATTCTGCATTGGCACCGGCACTTAGCCACTGAAACGAAGAATTCCGCCCCCTGTTTCCTCTTTTTATAAATAGGCGATGCCTGAGGTCAGAGATGAATATGAATGCTGGTCCCATGCCACTCAGTTCTAATCTGAGCATAGTCAGAGGAGAGACTCTAGAGAAACTGTTGCCTGACTAACAGTCATTACATTTTAATAGTAACTGATTGTGCGTAGATTAATAATCCTACAGCCAAATTGTTGCTCCATTTGAAATTTGCCATTCTTGCACCTGACCTGATAACTGCCCGACAAAAAGCTCTGATAGCATGTCCCTTTTTGCAGTGATTCTTGAAATCATGAGTGGCTTCGTCACGTTTGTCACTGGGAATTTTGTTTAAATCTGTTTTTAAAAGTTATCGGCCTCTATGGGGATCATAACACAACCAACTGGTCTGCCATTAATTCTGCCTCTTGTGCACAGTGAATAAAAATGATTTCTCTCAGCAAACCTCAGAAACTAAGCCATAACCAAGCTAAGTAATAAGCTCTCAAGCCATGCTCAACTACATCATATTATGTTACAGGGTTAATTGGAAAAAAACACAAAATTCCTATTTTAGGTGTCAATGCAAAGAATGAAGAAAAGTGTATTCTTTTGAAATTGAAACCACAAGAAGGTATCTTTATCCATGTGCTCCTGGGTACTTAAATTTTTCCAATTAAGGGGCAATTTAGCATGGCCAATCAAACTACCCTGCACATCTTTGGGTTGTGGGAGTGAGACCTACACAGATACGGGGAGAATGGGCATACCCCACACGGAGAGTGACCTAGGGCCGGGATCCAACCCAGGTCCTCAGCGCCGTGAGGCAGCAGTGCTAACCACTGCATCACAGTGCCACCCTCCTGGGTACTTTAATAGTGCAGATATAAACTTCTACATTACAACAAAATATGAAAAAGACACAAAGTTTAAAAGCTTACCTGTACATCGATAGTGACATTGACAGTTGTTGAAAGTTTAGGAATTCCCAAATCATACGCTTTCACAATTAGGATAATTTTTCCATCTAAAGAAGATTTCATATCCTCTCGATCTATAGGGCCAACTGAACGGAGAACACCCGTGATCGGGTCAATAGTAAAATTTTGTTGGTAGTCACCTGCAGCTATAGTGTAGCGAATCTCACTGTTATTGGTGCCTTCCTGATCATTGTCAAAAGCCTTTACCAAAAAAAAGCATTCAAAACAAAATTAGGAGGTGATTTCTGATTTTCTTCTTAAACTTAATTCTTATTTCAAGACTTCCTTTACCAGCTACAATATAGAACAATGTGCCTCTTTATCATGCTGTTAAAGATTTTCTCTCTCTCTGTCTCATCTTAATAATATTTCACTAAATCTTGTGTCCTGATTAGTATTAGTAATATTGGTATACCTGGTCAACCTTCAAGGTTTGGCCAGCAAACAATATTTGCTTTATCAGTTAAAAAGCAGATGCCTCGTGACGTTTTCCGCAATTAGTGGAACACATATATTTTGATTTTGCTCAGATAAGACATCTTGAATCTGTCTCTTAATCTAAAAGAATACTGTCAATGAAATATGTATGTTCTCAGCACAAATTTGTCTCCAAATCGCATTCGACATGGCTCTCGTGAGAAAACAGATAAACGTTACACTGTTGTAATAGAGTTGCTCTTTTTGACGTTGGGAAATAGCACATTTTTGGGGCAAAATTAGAGCAAACTAACACTTTTTTCTATTCATTGGATGTGGGCACCATTGGCTGAGCCAGCATTTATTGCCCATGAACTGAGTAGCTTGCAAGGCCGTTTGAGAGTCAACCTGTGGTTCTGAAGTCACATATAGGCCAGACCAGGTAAGGATGACAGATTTCCTTCCCTAAAGAGCGTCAATGAACCAGAGGGGTTTTACAACAATCAACAACAGCTTCATATTCATCATTAGACTTTTAATTCCAGATTTTTGCTGAATTCAAATTTCATCATCTGTGGCAGTGGCAGTAGAATGCAGGTCACCAGAGTATTAACCTGGGTCTCTAGATTACTAATCCAGTAACAATATGCCACCCCCTCCCATGTGCAATATGTGACCTAATAATATTTGCTGCATCCCTAAAATCAAAATTACCCTGTCTCTAGAACTGGCTTCACTCAATTTGAAGACAAAGTTTGTAAAATTGGAGCAAAAGCATAAATAAAAATGCGTTGGATTTGGACTTACTTCAATTCTAATGTTTAATTCATTGCCTTTGTTTTCCTTGATGAATGCAGTGTAGGAGTCTCTTGCTATCACTGGATGGAAATCATTTATGTCTTCCAGGACAATTTCAAGCGCTGTTGTACCTATGCGGTTTCCACCATCTGTTGCCTGAAGGGTCGCATAATAAACAGGACGTTTCTCTCTGTCCAGTGTTGTGCTGTTCTCAACTATAATTTCACCTGTTGTGCTATTAACGTTAAATTCTTTTCTTCTGTTAAAACAACAATTAAGTGAATCATCAGCAGTCTGGAATTCACATACACATACACATTTGCTAATGGTAAAATTCTTGGTAGTGTGGATGAGCAGAGGGATCTCGGTGTCCATGTACATAGATCCCTGAAAGTTGCCACCCAGGTTGATAGGGTTGTGAAGAAGGCCTATGGTGTGTTGGCCTTTATTGGTAGAGGGATTGAGTTCCGGAGCCATGAGGTCATGATGCAGCTGTACCAAACTCTGGTACGGCCGCATTTGGAGTATTGCGTACAGTTCTGGTCGCCTCATTATAGGAAGGACGTGGAAGCTTTGGAACGGGTGCAGAGGAGATTTACCAGGATGTTGCCTGGTATGGAGGGAAAATCTTATGAGGAAAGGCTGATGGACTTGAGGTTGTTTTCGTTAGAGAGAAGAAGGTTAAGAGGTGACTTAATAGAGGCATACAAAATGATCAGCGGGTTAGATAGGGTGGACAGCGAGAGCCTTCTCCCGCGGATGGAGGTGGCTAGCACGAGGGGACATAGCCTTAAATTGAGGGGTAATAGATATAGGACAGAGGTCAGAGGTGGGTTTTTTACGCAAAGAGTGGTGAGGCCGTGGAATGCCCTACCTGCAACAGTAGTGAACTCGCCAACATTGAGGGCATTTAAAAATTTATTGGATAAGCATATGGATGATAAGGGCATAGTGTAGGTTAGATGGCCTTTAGTTTTTTTTTCCATGTCGGTGCAACATCGAGGGCCGAAGGGCCTGTACTGCGCTGTATCGTTCTATGTTCTATGTTCTATCAGGAAAACATTGTCAAAATTAGATAAGTAATATGCAAGTAATATACCATAGCAAAAATTCCAGTGGTCCATTGTGCATTCCACCTGTTATTCACCCCCCACCTTAACCCCACCCTAAATCCCAGATGTGAAGATATTTACATGTATTTATAGGGGCTGGTTTAGCACAGTGGGCTAAATAGCTGGCTTGTAAAGCAGACCAAGGCCAGCAGCGCAAGTTCATTCCCGTACCAGCCTCCCTGATCAGGCTCTGGAATGTGGCGACTAGGGGCTTTTCACAGTGATTTCATTTGAAGCCTACTTGTGACAATAAGCGATTTTCATTTTCATTTCATTTCAATGGGCACCCACCTCCAAATCACCATTGCAAATGAATTATCCCAATGGGTCTGCCACCATTTTTCAATGCATCTTGTCAATGTAGGGGGTGAGTGCACAGGCTGAAATCGGCAAGAATTCCCAAGGCCATATTTTGATGCCCCTGAATGTGAACACATACTTGCTTGGCAATGACTGCAGTTTTAACAGTGCACAGTGAGTCCCATATGCAACACTCCACAGCAGGTATTTTTGCTTCTTACAAATATACACACTGTGGCTATAACTGAGGCATTCGTATATAATGAGATTAGATCAAGATGATTTGGGGATGCAAAGAGAATAGGTGGAACAACTGCCTATCCAATGTCACATTCCATCTCCTCTCAGTCAGAAATCATCGCAGGGCTGAGCAGGTTGTGATGTCCTAACAGAAACAGAAGCTACTCCCGTCTTCCCACTCTTCAGTTCCTGGGGTGACTGCCTTATGCTTCAAAAGGGAAGCAAAGTTTGAAGCTTTCATTTTTGAGCAAACATTTCTGCGCTTTTTTACCACCTTCCTATTTATATTCTTCCTCTCCTGAAGATACTGAATATTGCACGGCTCATAATTCTGGGGTGTCGATAGCCTCCTTCTCTATTTATATATGATTGGTGCAGGAGGTTACTCAACAATGGAAGCAGTATGGCTAAGATAAAGTCTGTTGCCGTCCGTCACTTTTCATTCAGATTGAAACAGACTATAGATAGAACTGGAGAGTTGTTTTTTTCATTGCTCAGTCTTTCATAAGACAGCTTATGATTTCAGATATGTAACTTTTATCCCAGTTCTTTTGAAGGGTACATACTCAAAATGTCATATTCTGTCTTCATCTCTTGATGATGCTGATGAAATTGCAGTGCATTTCCAGCACATTATAAATGCAAGTTAATATTCAGGGTCCATTTTAACTGTTCCTACTAGACGAGTAATGAGTGGCAGCAGGTTGGTCTTCAATTTTACATCCAATACTCATTTTCTTTTACCAATGGGGACGTTTAAAAATGACCCCTTATTTTCTACAAGTGAAGACCCACCCACCTATGACTTTCATAGCTGAAGAATTTTACAAGTAGATATATTTGATTAATTTATTGTAAAATCTATCAAGGTCAACTAGAATAGCTACTAATTCCAAAGAATCATAAAGAATACATACATGTTCTTTGGTAACAGGCTGTAGGTAATTCTACCAAAACTGCCACTGTCAGGATCAGTTGCCTGTCGAATAAGTTTAAACAATAGCTATTAATGATGACATTAGTACCAATATTCTACACTTTAGCATTAAGCTTTCTTCAAGAGGTTTATCCCAAAGAGTCAAAGGACATTTTTGTTAATCCAAACATGTGTGAAGTCTGCAAGGAAATGTAATTAATTTTAAGGATAAAATTAATCATCAAATTAACTGAAAATACAAATTATTTAATCAGCGGAGATGAATTTAGCCCAACCACAAATAATTACTAATGAGTTTAAGTTATTTGTGAGAACAATACAGATATGATCAAGTAGAAGACGACTAGGTGATTTTGATGCATTTTTAAAAAAACTTTGAAAGCATACGATGTTAATATTTTAGTGGACTTTCTGAAAAGCTCTGTCGAAAGCCAGCATCCAAATCCCACTCTTACTTCCATTTTTGAGCTTCAGATATTTAAATACACAGCATGGCAGCCATTTATGTCTCTCCATTGGGAGGCAAATGTTATTCAGATGCACTGCTAAACGACTTCAGGAATTATTTTGGGAAAATTTCAAGATTTAATAGTGTACATAAAACATTATTGATTAGGAACAATATTCTTGGACAAGTGTACTCCACTGAAGATAAGGGTCTTGACTGTGGAAGTTTGCACTACTACCACTAACATGCCACCAGCCAGCATACATGGAGTTTATTGTCATTTTTAAACAGTGCGGGGGGGGGGGGGGGGGGGGGGGGCAGCGGCCACGTGGGCATGAGTGATTGCGTGCCGGGGTGGGCAGGAAGTGTTCCAATCCACCATCAGGTAGATGCAGTCCAGCTCCAAGTAGGCTAAAAAAGAGCCCGCAGGGCAAGAAGCATGCAGGCTCTGCAGATGGGGAGCAAGTCAATTAGGGGATACAAGATGCCAGTTTGGAAGAATTGTTCCTGGATTTTCCCTCTTTGCGGCTCTAAATCTTCTACCCCCAATATTGACTGTGTCATAGTTATGTACCATCTCCTCAGACTGACCTTGCTGCTACTGGCATTTCAGGTCGGCAAACATTCCCGTGCTCCCCCCCTCTTTTCCTCATGATCCAACAAAGATAACTGTTCACCTCCAATCCAATTGGACCACCTCACTTGGCGCATGCCACCTTTAACCAGTCATAAATCCGATGGCATGAGTTTTCCATTCTCAACTGACATAATGTTGAAGGTCTGACTTAATTTGGAAAACTTGTGATTTAATGGGCAGAATTTTACACTCCCCCCAAGGCGGGTTCTGAGGCAGGATGGGGATGTAAAATTGAATGGATGGGATTCCCTCGGGAACCAGCTGGCCCAAGCCCAGACTCAATTTGACACTTAGACAGGAAACCCACTCATTCACCTATTAGGTCCTTAAGTGGCCACCTAAGGGCCTTATCCTGCCCAGCCTCCATTTTTAGGCTGGCAGAATCAGGTGCAGATAGGATGGGAAATTGGACATTTACATTTTCCCCCATCTCAGACAGGAAGTTGGGAGGGGCAACTCTGAAGGCCCCCTCAGAGTTGCAGCACTGCAGCACTGCACCTCCCCCCCACCCCCGCCAAGGACATTGGAGCTCAGGGGGCCCCCTCTCCTTTGATATTGAGACCATCCCCCCTCCTAGCCACACAGGCATCCCCTACCCTCCTGCCCCTGAGACCCCCGCGACTTACCTTTTCAAAGGCCCCAGGAATTGGTTCCAGGCAAGAACTGCAGGACCTCATCTGGTCACTGCAGCACTGTGCCTGGCTGATTGGCCGACAGCTTACACGGGCAGGACGTCCTTCCTTGGGCAGACGGAAGTCCTGACCACTGCCAATCAGCACTCAAGTGAGTACTAAATGGTAGCGGGAATTTGAGAGTCAGCAGGGTGTGCATAAGGCAACGCCTTTCAGGATGGTGATCTCTGATCACTCACCATCATTAAAATTCTACCCAATGCACATGCTAACGGAGGGAAAAGAGGTTCCTGCCACAGAATGCGGTGAGTCCCAACCTGCCGCTGAAACACTGTCCATTTAATCCCTTAAACTCAACCCACCATCGTGAAGTCACAATTTTGTTTCCTGCCTGGTGAAATCGTCATGGCCACCGTGACATCTGTTTCCTGTGACCCTATTAAATTCCGATGGAGTGCACTGGCTGGTAATGTCCTATCACAATGGCTCAGGTACCCAGGCAAAGAAGTCGCAGGTTCTCAGAGGTGGCACAGGATATTTTGGTGGAAGAATTTCAGCTGAGGAGAGATGTCCATCCCACAAACACACTTTTCAATATCGATACCAACACCAGCATCCACCATCTAACTATACAATGACATTCACACACCCAATACTACTGCATCCTTCACAGGCACTATCACACCTCATGTACATCTCATAGCTCTTCAAGCTAAATGAGGCATCAGATACACAAACACAACTGGCAGTATCATCACCACTCTTTTTCTTTCAAAAACCAACACATGATAGGCACATGAAGAAGAAACAAACAACTCCATTGGATCACTCCCCTTGAGAGACCAGTGCTGGAGGTAATCAAGGAGGCAATGAAAGACCTTATAACACAGGCAGACGAGGAGATATTATCAGCTGGATGTTATGTGGCTATTTCAACTTCCTTACATGTACGTAACTATTCTTGATTCCTAATTCCCCAAACCTATCAATGCTCATAAAGCTCCACATGGTCTCATCAGACATATTATCGTGTGGTGACCTGACACAATGCATCCTAACTCTTCTACCCTTATCACTGCAGGTGGAGCAGGAGGAGAAGAAGGTACTGCATCAATCACCACCACTGACATTGGCACCAGTTCAGAGAATGGCATCACACATAACTTAAAGATGGAACACAGATCTTCCCAGTGGCACACACCAGAGCCAAATATGTGCAGCCATGTTCAGTGGAGCAGATGCTGCAGGATAGTACCAGTGAGCAAGGATGCATAGCAATTCTGTTTTGAGGGGTAAGAAGAGGTTTTTGCAGGGTCAAGTTTCAAAAGAAAACTGATGAGTTTAACAGAGTAAATGCTTGGTGCAATGGTTAAGCTGCCTAAAAACTAATGGGTCTTGGTTATGTGGACAGGGAAATGAATCCCCACTTTGTTCTCTGGCTTGGCCCAGACCCTGGAACCTCATCCTCTTCAGCATGGAAAGGTTAATTAATCCTCGCCCGTAACCTGTGGAGCCTAACATTACAGTGTCTGATAACAAAGGTTACAGGTTCCAATACAGTCTTTTCAGCTTTTATGGAATGGTAAGGTGCAGCTGTCAATGTGGCCCCAAGCTCCACAGTTGAAAGTCATTTGCAGGTGTCTGTAATATCCACAGATTGGCCCTCACCCAGATCACTGAGCAGATTGAATGGTTGGCCCATAATAGGGGCATGCGAATCATGGAGCAGGAACCTATTAATCCCTCTCCATATGCGGCATTCTTGTTTCTTTTTCCACCATTACCTTTACAGTTACATCTCAGTCAGGCAGCCAAGACTGCTCAATCCCATGGTGCAGTGAGCTAGCCACTAAAGGCAAGCACCAGGATGAAATGTTTTATATGTGTAAGCAACGTAGGATCTCACATTCTTTCTTTTTGATGTATACAAAGAGTGATTGTGGCAATTGGATAATGGCAGAATTGGTCTTCTTTTGTAAAATATTTTTTATTCTCCTCCTTCTTCACATTTTCTCCCAAATTTACACCCAACAATAAATAATAATAATAATCACTTATTGTCACAAGTAGGCTTCAATGAAGCTTCTATGAAAAGCCCCTAGTCACCACACTCCGGCGCCTGTTCAGGGAAGCCATGCGGGAATTGAACCCGCGCTGCGGGCCTTGTTCTACATTACAAGGCAGCTGTTTAGCCCAATATGCTAAACCAGCTGAACCAAATTCTCAATGAGAATCGGTCTTTTTAATTGTGATCGTTATGGGGAAGGAATTGAAACTATTGTTGCAGAAGATGGACCCCCTGATAGATTCTGAAGTTGTGGAAACCACATTGGGTGAAAACCAAATACCAGAGTCTGATGGGGGAGTATGTCTCTCAAAAACTGTTCAATAAGATGGTCCCTCACCGGCACAGCCCTTCCACCCGAAAGCCTCTGGTCCCGTTCCCCAACAATCATTCCATCCCCCCCCCCCCCCATCAAATCTCTTCTTCCCCAGCATCTCCCTTTTCCTTTGCTTGCTTGTGGCTCCTGAACTTGATCCTCTGGCATATTCCACAGCTGGTTATGACTGGTTTCTCATGATCAGCATGTAGCAAGTCACCGTGAACCTGAAGCCCATCTCGCCTTCCTGACCCTCCTCTCCCTCTCTCCTCCTGAAGTTGCGTTCCTCTGACTGGCCCCATCTCCTCCTCCATTACAGCGCAAGAGCTATCGTGGCCATTTTGGACACTTGTTGGTGTTTAAAGTACCCGGGAAAAGTCGTCTCTGTTATGTAAATTTGGGCCTGCACATAAATATATTATTTCAGAGATTTAGAATAAAGATGCATTATTTCAGCTATGATTAAATAGAGGTAAAATAAAACTTACTCTAACAGTCCCAATTTCAGTTCCAACGGGTTCATGTTCTTTTACGCTGAGGATATATGTTTGCTCTGGGAATTCTGGACTGTGATCATTAATGTCAACAATGTAGATTATAAGAGTCGCACTGGAACAACATTCGGTTGGATTCGTCGTATCATTTGCAACAACCTAGTAAAAAAAATTTAAATAAATTATTATTCAGCTATCATTCTGCACACTGGATTGATTGTACTCCCAATTGGCAATTGTTAAATGCAGAAGTGGATTAGAGTCACACATTACACCTAGTAGCAGCAGCAAGTGCACGGTGACATAGACCATAGAACATACAGTGCAGAAGGAGGCCATTCAGCCCATCGAGTCTGCGCTGACCCACTTAAGGCCTCACTTCCACCCTATCCCCGTAACCCAATAACCCCTCCTAACCTTTGTTTTTGGACACTAAGGGCAATTTATCATGGCCAATCCACCTAACAGCACGTCTCTGGGCTGTGGGCGGAAATCAAAGCTCCCGGAGGAAACCCACTCAGACACGGGGAGAACGTGCAGACTTCGCACAAACAGTGACCCAGTGGGGAATCAAACCTGGGACCCTGGCGCTGTGAAGCCACAGTGCTAACCACTGTGCTACCGTGCTGGCCTCTGTCCTGTGGATATGGTAATGGACAAAGGCCAGATCCTCACTGCCCAGCTGGTCGGACAGCAGACCCTGCACCGCCGCCCCCGCTGAGCGGAACTTGGTCGCAGTGAAGATAAAGCAGAAAGACAGGACGATGTAAAAGAGACTGAAGGCAGCCTCGGGGGTGACCTTCCTCTAATGGGGAATTTTGGAATACCTGTATAGGTGTAGTTGTGAAAAAAGTGCAGATTTCAGTGCTTTTCAAATTTGGGAATTTCTAATAAGGGGTACTCAACCTGTACATGTCAAATACTTTTCTTGTTTGATTTCACCTCTCTCACATGAATGACCACTTCCAGAGATATTTTAGCTCTCTAATGGGAATTTATTTTGTCATTAAATTGCCCTTTGGCTCCTCTGCCAGATCGATAAATTTCGACATGCTGTTACCAAAGTATAATAATTGAACAACTTGCACAAAGATATTTAATGTTGAAAAACTATCTCAAGGTGCTTCATAAAGGATGGAGAAATGGACCGTACACCAAGAAAAAAGACACACGTTTCACTCTGGGGAGAAACACAGGAAAGGTTTTTAAAAGCAGGGGTGAAGGGGTATGTTTGAAGGAGCTTTTGGAGAAGTGTAAGATGGAAAGATGGAGATCTTTAGGAGGCCATTCCAGGGCATGCACTGTAGATGGCTAATCGCAAAGTGAAGACAGGATCAAAAGAGAGCAAGTCAGAGAGCAGAGAGTTCAGGAAGTTGGGCAGAAGGAGTTACAGAGATTTGGTCAGCCAGGAAGGAAAAACAGATGAACATTTTAAAATTGAGTTGCTTTGGTACTGGAACCCATTGTAAGTCAGTGAGGGCTAAGGTGATGGGCAAGTGGAACTTGATGCAGGTTAGGATAGGGGCAGCAGTTTTGCCGAATGAGCTTATTATAAGGTCCAGAAAGGAGTCCACACCGAGCCAAACAGGTTGAGTCAAAGGAAAAAGGTTTAATGCAACAGAACATGAATACAGAGCAGTTACTCTACTGCAGGAGCTCACTCACAGGTCATGGTTTTACATAGGATATAGAAGGTGGACCCCCGCCCCTCAGTGGGTGAGTGTCTATTTGGGAATATCAATCCCTCCGTCTCATAAGTGAACCATGACCTGCTTAAGGTTTCATTAGTGTCTCATGACCTGCTTAACCCCAGGTTATGACAGAGCTGAAGTTAGGGAAAGTGGACGATGGGGTAAAGGTGTGGAGTAGGGGTGACTAAGAGAGCATTGAAACAGTGAAAAAGGCTTGATGAGGGCTTCAGCAGCAGGACAGGTGAACTGGGGTTGGGGATAGTTGCTATTTTACTGGTGATAGTAGGCAATCCCTATGATGAAAAAGATTTGGGAGGGAACCTCAAGTCAAACTCGCTTTGACAAAGGATCATCTGGACTCGAAACATTCGCTCTTTTCTCTCCCTACAGATGAGATTTTCCAGCCTTTTCTCTTTGTTTTCAGATTCCAGCATCCACGGTAATTTGCTTTTAAACTCGTATATGGTTCAGTTTGAGACACTGGTATATGGCAGGGGATGGAATCAACGTCCAGGATAAGGAGGTTATGATGGAGATTGAAGTTGATGGCTTTGGTTGCTCATGTTTAGCTGGAGGAAATAGTGATTCATTCCAAGCTGGATGTCAGACAAATAGTCTGTTGATGGTGGAGAGGTACAGCTGGATGTCAGCATAAACGTGGAAGCTGATATAATCTCTGCTGATGTTGTTGTCGAGTGGCATCTTGTGTCAGAGGAGAGGATAAGGATCAGCTAAGGGGGCTTCCAGAGATAATCATGCAGGCCAGGAGGGGAAGAAAGTCATTGGTGGAGATACTCTGGCTACGATCAGATAGGTAAGAGTAGGCTCAGTTTGCTGGACAATGGAGGACAAGCATTGGAGGAAGAGGATGTGGTCAGATGTGCCAAAAGCAATGAGAGATCATTGAGGAGGAGGAAGAATAATGATCATGGCCACAGTTACAGAAAATCTTGTTTGTGACTTTGGTTAGGGCTACTTCAGAGCTGTGGCCATGCAGAAACCTGATCGAGGAGATTAAGAGTTGCAGGGAAAATGCGCATGGATTTGGCGTGCAAAGGGAGTTATAAAACTTCCAATGTAAACTGTCTCATCAGCTCCTGAAAGTAATAATAAATTCAGAGCCTTGTGCAGGACCTTGAAGTGTGAGCATTCAAAACACTGTCTTCCTTCACCTCAACAGAGATACAAAACCTGCTCAAGTGCTATTGCAGCTGCATTGAAAGGTGCAGCATGATAATGGTACAAGTTGAGTATCCTTGAGTGTCCAAAATCAGATTTTTTTTTTTCACCTCATTAGCCTTTAGCGCGGGGATGTCCCTCGCCCAAGCCAAAACAACCCAAGCCGACATGAACCTTGCCAACTATATCCAGCCTTTAGCGCAGGAAGTCCAGTTGTTTATCTGCACATTGACACCCTGAACTTTCTCCTACCAGCAAAATTGCAAATAGAGCCACAGGTGGGAATTAATATAGGTATCCTGTATTTATTATTGTGATACATTTTGCTTTTCTAGCCATTATATTTACTTTACACTACAAATAGACTAGGCTTAGGCTATTGTAATGTAAGTAGGCCTACTCCTATATGCACAATCTAATATCCAATGTTATTTGAAATCGGAAACACAATCAGCCCCGGGGATTTCAGATAACAGATCCTCCATCTGTATTAATAAAGAATTTTTTAACTCAAGCTACGTTTGACTAGAAAATGTAAGTGATTAGTTCTGAATAATTTGGAAAAAATCTTTGCCAGAAAAATTCAAATCCGAATTTTAAAAAAATTAATTTAGAGTACCCAATTAATTTTTTATCCAATTGAGGGCCAATTTAGCGTGGCCAATCCACCTAGCCTGCACATCTTTGGGTTGTGGGGGCGAAACCCACGCAAACACGGGCAGAATGTGCAAACTCCTCACGGACAGTGACCCAGAACCGGGATCGAACCTGCGACCTCGGCGCCGTGAGGCATCAGGGCTAACTCAATGTGCCACTGTGCTGCCCAAATCCAAATTTAAAGTGTTGCTTTCCAATACACGCATCTTGTGAAATCCCATTCGAGCTGGGAAGAGTTGTAAAAGCTTGAATTACTGCAAAACCATTGAATGTATAAATATGATAGACAAGGTGTGTCTACACTGACTGCATCCAACAATATGCCAATATAATTATGGATAAAAGGTGAAAGTTTGCAAGTGAATAAATGAATACATTATCCCTCATACTATACAATTCATTATAATCCAGCTCTTCATCACTGCATAGTTCCACCTTCAAAGCATTGCTGAACTTTATCCCTACCTCAGCTCCACCTCTTTTCCCATCTCCAGACATGACTGCTCTAATGCTGTCCGTGCTGCCTGTGATGGCTCGAGACATGCACTGGAGGATTCCAGGTGTTAAAAAAGAGGTTTATTGATGAAAGGAAAAGGCAGTTAAGTAACAGGCACAAAAAACTATACATCAGGTCTGAACTTCAGCTCCCTGGTCCACAATGCCCGGAATCCTGTTCCAGGAGCTGGCACAAACTCCCCAATGGCCAGGGTTCATACGCTCCCGCAAGATTAGCCCTGAGCCAGTCACATGATCCGTGCAGCCCACTCCCTTATAAGGGCTGTGCTATCACACCCCCCCCCCTTTTAGGTCCCTTATAATACACTGTACAAAAACTATATGTGGTAGTTGGTATTAGGGGTATTACGGTACCCAGGTTGATGCTGTAAGACTATTGGTGTGGGAGGTACCTGAGACAGCAAGATCAGTGGTGAAGCCTGCCTGCTGGTTCCGCCCAGTAAGGCGGAGTATAAGAGCCTGTGTCTCCCCAGCTGCTGCATTCTGTACCTGCGCTGCTGGGGGAAACAGCGAGTCCAATAAAGCCTTCAATTGTCATCCAATCTCGCTTCTTGGCGAGACAGAGTTACAAGACTGTTCACTACGTTAGCTGTACTTGTCGACTCCAAGTTGAGGGTCACCACCCGTTGACTCCTCAAGTGGTCGATGGGCTTTCCATGGTCTTCCCATTCACATCGACCACATAAGACATTGGCGCTGACTGAGTCACAACCTGTCCTTTTAACCAAGGTGAACCTGATGCAAAATTACAGACCTAAACCAGGTCTCCCACCCGGAACCACCTGTTGCCTCTCTGCTCTGACTCTTCCGGAAGGCCTGACATGCCTCCACCCTACCCCGCCAAATTTGGAAACACAAGATCCAAATGGATTCTAAACCAGCAGCCCATGAGAAGCTCAGCTGGTGCGGCCTCTGAGATTAAATGAGGAGCTGAGTTGTCCAACAACAAAAAATTAGCCAAACACTGGGGAAGAAGTTTATCGGATTGCTTTTTCATGATATTCTTGAACGCTTGGATGGCCCCCTCATCCAGACTGATCGACACTGGGTGTTTGGGGGCTGTCCAACTGTGTCTCATGCCATTGACTCGTACAAAAACCTGGAAATCATTGCTGGTGAGGGGGATGCCACTGTCCAAAACAATTGACATGGGAAGCCCATGAATGGCAGACACTTGGCGCGAGGCATTAATTGTGGCTGCCGAGGTAGTGGTCCCTATCTCGTGAACTGATAGCAACCAGACCCATAACTCCACGCCATTTTAATCTTTGACTGCCTTGTGTGGGCGCTATGTAGCTCTTGAAGGAGCAGCGCCCTGGCCTGAGGCGGGACGACCACCTGTTATCCCATAGAATCATGCCATCTTCATGTCAAGTTGTCCTAACAAGCGAAATATGGCCTCAGCTGTTCGGACTTCTCATAGCACTAGCCAGACTGCATCATTCATTTACCCTTTGAAAGAATAGGGTGCTAAATTCGCCATTTCAGTGGCTAACTACCGGCTCGAATGGAGAATTCGCGGGAGGTTTACAATGCAAATATCAGAGCTGACCCCTATCCGATTCCAGGACCAGTGAGATGCTAGCAGCGGTGCCGTGCGAAACACTCAGCTCCCGCGCCAAAAACGGCCGAAGAATGGCCGGGTCCCTGGCCGCGCATGCGGTCGCACCGAATAACATGGCACCAGCCGTGATCGGACCCGATCCACCATTTGTGACCACACAGCCCACCGCCTGGCCATTCCCAAACAATCCATGGCCAGCGGCACGGATCCCGGCCGAGTGTGACGGTGCTGGACACAGTCAGCCAGCAGTCACCATACTGAGACCACATGTGTCCCGCGCTGTCGGAACCCGGCCCATCGAGGGAAGAGCATCATGGGAGGGCCTGCCGATGATACGCCAATGCCGTTGCAATGGTGCGCAAAACAATTACGCCATTTCCAAGGAGGCGGAGCATCGCTGATCGACGTCTATGTCCTTCCATGACAACGAAAGTCAGATTGGCCTCCTGCCCTCTGTATGCCACTGGGCTATTGGCTGTTCCCAGGATCTTCCAACGTGTATGTTGAAAACTAGGCAGTAGTACTCTTCAAGCTTAAAGACTGCATTTATGTATGAAGTCTTAGAAAGTCTGCTCACCCACAATGGTCACTGAAGCCCCGATGGTGACCTCCATTTTAAGTTGTCTACCATTTATCCCCAAGACAATTGCAATCTGAGCAGTCTTATTCAATTGGTCTGCATTAAACCGATATGTTGCATGCTCTTCTCAAAGTTCTTCTCCACTTTGTTCAATGCCACTGTGGACTGCTGCTGCTGCTGTTGTTTTTTTTACATTGGCGCACTTTGCCTTGTGCGGAAACGTGCTTGAATGTTCCCCCCTTTGGTTACATCAGAAACACACAAACCCCCAGAAGAGGCAAGTCTCCGGGGGATGGTCCCTCTCCTGCAACAATAGCAGTCCACATCGGATTTGGACACCCGACTCCTTCCCGATCTTTGGGTTCCGGTCCTGTTTCTGGTTCTGCACTGTGCCTGTTGATCCCTAGGTACGGTGCTGTTTCAGAGTGTCAGTGCTGACCTCACGGCATACCGCCATTCCTGGTTAATCTCTCTTTCAGCCATGTTTTGAAGCTTAGTGGCACTTTTTTGCCGCACTCAATGGCCTGAGCTATCTCGATCACCTTTTCCAGTGTAACTGTGGTCTCCGCTAGAAGCTTCTTCTCAATATTAAGGTTATGGATCCCACAAACCAGCCGATCGTGCAACATGTCACTCAGCGGGGTCCCAAACTGACTGCTCAGCAAGCTGGTGAACCCAGTCATGTGCTCTGTAGTGCCAATGCCTTTAAAGGGGCCATGCTACCACACTGTCCTTCCATCCTTCAACCTCCAAATTGTCAAAAATTCAACTGCCCACACCCCATCCGAGACAAAGTTCTATTCATCCAGGAATTCCATTGTTGCTGATTTATACCTGTTTCCTGCTTCACATTTTATTTTTTAAATCCTGAAACTCAGCTATGAATTTCTTCAAGGTCTTGCAAACCTTGGGTGAAATTCTCCCCTACCCGGCGGGCGGGGGTCCTAGTGTAGCGGAGTAGCATCAACCACTCCGGCGTCAGGCCTCCCCAAAGGTGCGGAATTCTCCGCACCTTTAGGGGCTAGGCCCGCGCCAGAGTGGCTCCCGCTCCGCCGACTGCCTTTGGCGCCATGTCGCCCGCAGCGTCAGGGCTGGCCAAAAGGCCTTCACCGGTCGGCGTGAGTCCGCGCATGCGCCGGAGCATCAGTGGCCGCTGATGTCACCACCGGCGCATGCACGGTGTAGGGGGTCTCTTCCGCCTTCGCCATGGTGGAGGCCATGGCGGAAGCGGAAGAAAAAGAGTGCCCCCACGGCACAGGCCCGCCCGCCGATCAGTGGGCCCCGATTGCGGGCCAGGCCACCATGGGGGCACCCCCCCCCCCCCCCCCCTGGGGTCCGATCACCCCGCGTCTCCCCCAGGACCCCGGGGGCCACTTGCGCCGCCTGCTCCCGCTGACACAGAGGTGGTTTAAACCACGTCGGCGGGAGAGGCCTGACAGCAGTGGGACCTCGGCCCATCGCGGGCCGGAGAATCGCCGCGGGGGCCCGCCAATTGGCGGGACGCGATTCCTGCTCCCACCGATTTCCGGATGGCGGAGAATTCTGGCCACGGCGGGGGCGGGATTTACGCCGGCCCCGGGCGATTCCCAGCCCTGCGGAGGGTCGGAGAATTCCGTCCCTTATCAAGGCAATCTCCTGTATCTGTGTCGCTGCTCAAGAACACTACATTCCTCTGGCTCTGGCATTACGGGCATTCCTCCCTTTTCTTTTGCACCACCAATGTTGGAACAGCTTTCAGTTGCCTCAGTCCTACTCCTTTGAACTCCTCAATGTCTCTGTCTCCAGCTTTACCAACCCCCCACACAACATAGTTAAGCTCATCTTTTAATTCGCTCTTGACCGAGCACTCCTTTTCCTTTTGTAGAATACCTTGGTACTTTATATGGTTTATGCTTTATATGGGGTGCATAGAAATTGCTGCTGTACTATCTGCAAGTTAGCCTGAGAAATTTGCACTTTTCTATTTGGCATAAACTCTAATGAGACCCAAGAAAGCTCTAAGGTGCAAAAACTGGTTTTCTGCAGAAGCACAAAATTGGCGCTCATGAATTGGCAGTCTGTTTTACATGCGCCTGATCTGAAAATGGGGTGTGATATAAAATGGCAGCTGATAAAATGGCACTAACACCTGTTTTGCGCTTGGCAGAACATAATTTCATCCCCTTAATTGTTGTTCACTTGAAATAATAACAATATTAATGGTAGGAGAAACCTGCAATGATGCAACTTTTCAGAAAATGATATTTATATTATATGGGGAAAAAAATTACCGTAATGTTTATATCATGCCTCTGTTCGTAATCAATGGCAGATGAGTTTCTCACAATTATCTGTACCATTCCCATATTTTTGATCTCTTGTGGGTAAACAGTAAAAATTGATGCATCTTCTCCATGGAGGGACAAACTGAAGGTTCCATTCATACCCTATAGTAAGAACAATGTTATGTTATGCAGAAACACAGATGAAACAAAATCGCAGCTCAGGTTTGAACAGATTTATAACATAATCACATATTTCTCCATTTGGAACAATATAAATAGCAGAATTCGGTTTTGTACAGAACTGTCCTCCCCATCAACAATCTAACTGAAGTTCCCTTCAGCATAGTTTGTCTCCAATATCCAGAAGCTGTATCTGTTCTGTGCTCTGTTCTCACAGAAGTGCATATCCAAGAATTAGTCAACAATTATGCCCTTAGCTTTAGGAGGTTTACTAACATTGTCTCACATTACTTGCTACAAAAAGACTAGACATTGTGTTACAGCAGTTTACTTTTAACTGGCTAACACGATTAAGTATCAAAAAATTAGCAGATGCTACAGAAGTTTAACTCGAGCTCGCCTGTGGGGACCTGACCAAAAGCAGCTGGCACTGATACTGAGCAATTAGGTCACTGGACGTGGTTAGTGAAGTAGGGGCGGGAGAAGGGAACCAAAGCAAAGGGAAGCAGGATGAGACCAGACCAGCAACAGCCCACAATATTCTTGAACAGCCAGGAGGAGCACTTGTGGCTCTTATGGAAATTAAACTAATGAAATATTTTCTTCACAATTTCATGCAACCTCCCGGGGTCGTTTTAAAAGTTACCAGAAACACATGCAAATCAACTACTTGAATGTTTCAAATATAATCTTGAGGTACATAGGGCGGAATTCTCCGCTCCCACGATAAATCAGGAAGGCCGTCGTGAACTCGGCCGAGTTTCACGATGGCCTCAGAGGCCGCTCCTCTCACCTTATTCACCCCCACCCGGGGGGCTAGGAGCGGCGCTCCGTAACTCTTGGCCGCTGACGGCTCAAACCCGCGCATGCGTAGTTGCCGTCTTCCCCTCCGCTACCCCGCAAGACATGGCGGCTTGATCTTGCGGGGCGGTGGAAGGGAAAGAGTGCGTCGCTTTGAGACGCCGGCTCGACGATCGGTGGGCACCAATCGCGGGCCAGTCCCCTCCCGAGCACGGCCATGGTGCTCACTCCCCTCTCCGCCCCCCACAAGCCTCAAGCCAGAATTTGGCGCCCATGTTCACTACGGCAGCGACCAGGTGTGGTTGCCACTGTCGTGAACCGGTCGGGAACGGCAGGCCGCTCAGCCCATCCGGGCAGGAGAATCACCGGTCGCCGTGAAAAATGGCGAGCGACGATTCTTCCGAGCGGGGGGGCGGGAGAATCGCGGGGGGCGCCAGGGGGGCGTGTTGTGACTCGCCCAGCCCTCCCGCAATTCTCCCACCCGGCGTGGGGAGCAGAGAATTCCGCCCATAGTGTGAGTTTCAAAAGGTTACAAAGTCTAAAAATGTATGAATTCAGGTGACATTAGAATTGTGTACCTGATCAGGATCACGAGCCACCATAGTTAAACTGTCTATTGGCACTCCCGCAGAGATATGCTCAGGAATTGAAGTCTTAAATGAATTTACTTTTGCATCTTCAGTAAAATTACAAAAACCAAGATTGCAGTTATAGAAAGCAGGTGTGTTGTCATTGATATCGGTCACCGTGATGGATACACTCGTAACTGCAGAGGCAACAGCTCCATTGATATCGAGATGTTGCTCCGTGGCCTAGAAAAAAAAAACACATTCATACAGAAATTATCATAATAATAATAACAATATAATCTCATATTGTCACGAGTAGGCTTCAATGAAGTTACTGTGAAAAGCCCCAAGTTGTCACATTCCAGCGCCTGTTCGGGGAGGCTGGTATGGGAATTGAACCCATGTTGCTGGCCTTGTTCTACATTGCAAACCAGCGATTTAGCCCATTGTGCTAAACCAGCCCCATAAATTAGATGCATTTCGAAGCTGGGACTTTGGAGATAAATCCAAAAATAAAGAATTGCTAATGTTTATGCATTCATGGGCTGCTGGTTTGCCATTGCAGTTTAGCTCTCTTCATCAATTTTGCATTCACTTGTAGTTTCCATTCAGAGTTAATCTTCCAGGAATACAAAGTCAGATTTCAAATTCTAGCCTTTGTTGTCACTTGAACTCAGCTGATCTCTATTAGTTCTTAGTTGGGCTGTTCGGTGCCTCGTATTGGTACATGGCTACATTCAGAGAAAGGGTCAGGATGATTTAACATACCCTACTAAGTGCATCTTTTGTTTGATTAAATGAAGCAACACAGACACACCGGTGAAGAAGTCAGTGATTCAATATCATGATGTGCTTCACCTGACAAAAAGATTTACAATGGCTGCAGAGAGAAGGGAGGCTATTACCGCTGGGTCAAGTGCAAGAATGAAAAGAAAAACAAGTGAAAGGCTAAATTGAGGTTCCAAGGCCGAACTGAAAAAGGATAGAGTGAAAAGTGCAGAACGTAATGGCAAATAATTCATCCAGCAAGCTGGTAGTCATGATTAAAATCAAAAATGACAGGGTAGCATGGTGGCACAGTAGTTAGCATTGCTGCCTACGGCGCTGAGGACCCGGGTCCCAATCCCGGCCCTGGGTCACTGCCCGTGTGGAGTTTGCACATTCTCCCTGTGTCTGCGTAGGTTTCGCCCCCACAACCCAAAAGATGTGCAGGATTGATGGATTGGCCACACTAAATCGCCCCTTAATTGAAAAAAAATAATTGAGTACTCGAAAAAAAAAAAATTTTTTTTAAACAAAATCACTTGCAATTGCAAATCAGGATGATAGTAATTTGGGGCGCCATTTAATTTTTTAAAATCAGAATGCGTTCTGGGCAGCATTAGCTGGGGTGTTGTGACGTTCATCATAGTGTAACAACCGCGCTATCGTCGGCACTGTTTTTTTCATGGCCTGGCAGGGAATGCCCCACCGAGGCTGCAATCAGTCACATTTCTTGCACAGAGGAGCTCCCATGAGCGACCCCTGGACCCCGCTAATACCCAAACTCACCTGTTGGGGGGTCCCCGCCCCACCCCACCCCCTCCCCCCCACTTCACCCCGTCACATACTTGCAGGACCCCCCCCCCCGGGCCTAATCCTCAGTGTGGGAAAAACGCCAGGTTGACACCTTGGCACTGCCAGCCTGGATGTGCCACCTGGATATCCTGGTCATGACAGGGTGGTGCAGGTGGCATTGCCAGGGTGCCAGGCTGGCAGTGCCAAGGTGTCTGGGTGGCATCAGCCTGACCAGAGGCCAACCACCTGGGGGCCTCTGATCACCTGAAAGATCCCATTCTACTTTCCAACCTTTTGATAGTGTTGATGATCTCACGAGATGTCGTAAGCTGGATCTTGCTGGGTGAGATCCTGATTTACATAGTCAAGTGAGCCATTAGGCTCATTATATGTTGGCGCCCAATTCACCAAAGGCCTGGGAAGGAAAGTCCACACGAGGACGTCTTCACCATGGCGCCATTTAGCATTGGTCTACACAAATGTGGAGCAGGCATACGCACCTGAGGGAGTCTCCCAGACCCACCCCGCCCCTCCCTCTCCCCCCCCCCCCCCCAGTGTTCGGGCTCTAGGCAGAGTGGTTGCCTGGCACACATGCTCACACCTGGGCACCTTGGCTCTGCCAGCCTGGCACTGAGCACTACGTTGTCCATGCTAGGGATTGGGCCCAGGGATGCCCTGCTCTTCAGATGTGGGATGACGGGAGGCTTGAGGACCCCTCAGGGGTAAGTTGGGAGTTCAGAGTCCTGGCGGGATGTCCAAGGGTGGGGTCAAGAGATTGGGGCGACATTTAAAAATGTGCCCTGATCTCTCAGGAAGTGAGGTAAGTGCGGTGATGGTGGGGCATTCCAACCGAGGCCAGAAAAATGACAAAGTCCTGTTTGATAGCAGGGTCGTTCTGGGTGCTGCAGGCACTGAGAAGGACCCTGCTGTAAGCGCCCAAAACAGGACTCTGTTTTTTGCACGTTAAATTGCTCAAAAGGCTCCTCAATAGTATAAAAAATGGGGCATATTAACTGTGGTGTTAATTATATATTATATATTGTATTTCTACTTACTGTAACCTTTAGTTCCACAACTGTGTTAAAGTCAAGAAGCTCCTCTCTGTTGAGAAAGCCAGATACAAATATATCTCCACTCCGAGTATTAATTTCAAATAAATTTGGAGGTTTTGAACCTGCATACAGAAAGTAACATCTGACATAAACATTGCTAAAAGTTTTACACAAATATAATAATCTTTATTGTCACAAATAGGCTTACATTAACACTGCAATGAAGTAACTGTGAAAATCCCCTAGTCGCCACATTCAGCCACATATTTGGGTACACGGAGGGAGAATTCAGAAGGTCCAATTCACCTAACAAGCACGGCTTTCGGGACTTGTGGGAGGAAACCGGAGCACCCGGAGGAAACCCAGGCAGACACAGAGAGAACGTGAGTCACAGAAAGTTGGTTTACAGGTGCAACAGGTGATTAAGAAGCGAATGGAATTTTGTCCTTCATTGCTAGAGGGATAGAGTTTAAGACTAGGGAGGTTATGCTGCAATTGTATAAGATGTTAGTGAGGCCACACCTGGAGTATTGTGTTCAGTTTTGGTCTCCTTACTTGAGAAAGGACGTACTGGCACTGGAGGGTGTGCAGAGGAGATTCACTAGGTTAATCCCAGAGCTGAAGGGGTTGGATTACAGGTTGAGTAGACTGGGACTGTACTCGGAATTTAGAAGGATGAGGGGGGATCTTATAGAAACATATAAAATTATGAAGGGAATAGATAGGATAGATGCGGGCAGGTTGTTTCTACTGGTGGGTGAAAGCAGAACTAGGGGGCATAGCCTCAAAATAAGGGGAAGTAGATTTAGGACTGAGTTTAGGAGGAACTTCTTCACCCAAAGGATTGTGAATCTATGGAATTCCTTGTCCAGTGAAGCAGTTGAGGCTCCTTCATTAAATGTTTTTAAGGTAAAGATAGATAGTTTTTTGAAGAATAAAGGGATTAAGGGTTATAGTGTTTGGGCCGGAAAGTGGAGCTGAGTCCACAAAAGATCAGCCATGATCTCATTGAATGGTGGAGCAGGCTCGAGGGGCCAGATGGCCTACTCCTGCTCCTAGTTCTTATGTTCTTATGTTCTTAATGTGCAGATTCAACACAGACAGTGACCTGAGTCGGGAATCGAACCTGGGAACCTGGATCTATATAGCAACAGTGCTAAGCATTGTGCTACCGTGCCACCCATAGGGCTACTGTGCCGCCCAAATAACAGTCTTAGATTTTTCATAACAAAACACAAAGGGCAATTTTGATTCTACTGCAAATTGCACAAAATAGTTGACATTTAAAATCTAAATAATTGTAATAATACACTACTAAACTCTTTGTTTGCCTTACTTTGAATAGCATATGTAATTTCATCTTCAATTCCTCGGTCACCATCAATTGCTAAAACCTGAAATACAGTTGTTCCCTGAAAAAGAAATTCAGAAGCAAAATACATTTCTGCAGTTAGTTCAGATCAAAGCATGAATTACAATGATTGACAACATTATGGGACATTGAAGAACTCAATATATTAGTCTTTGCAGTACAGCATTTCTATTTGGGTTAGCTTTCACATTGTTTAATTATACGCTTGAAGATGTTTATTCACATTTTATTGCTCCAGACCTTCTCTGTTACATTATCTAATGTAATCATATATTAGAAGGAGTATTGTTGAAGCACCCAGAACAAACCTATTTTAGAGAGAGGCAGCATCATCAATATTTGTAATCATGTAGAGATATACATAACCTAGTATCTCAGAAATTCTGGGAAGGATAACCAATTACAGTGCAAGGCTATCATGTTTTAAAACTCAATTCATCTTTCACTTGACACTTTGGGGTGGTTTTCACTGGAAATCGGAACAATGCACTGAAGACAGGTGAGGGGCTGGTTTAGCACAGTGGAGGGGCTAGTTTAGCACAGTGGAGGTGCTGCTTCAGCGCAGTGGACTAAACAGCTGGCTTGTAATGCAGAACAAGGCCAGCAGCACGGGTTCAATTCCCGTACCGGCCTTCCCGAATAGGCGCCGGAATGTGGCGACTAGCGGCTTTTCACAGTAACTTCATTGAAGCCTACTTGCGCCAATTAGCGATTATTATTATTATTATTAGGTACTGTTTAAATAAAAGCAGAAAATGCTGGAAAAACTCAGCAGGTCTGGCAGCATCTGTGGAGAGAAAAACAGAGTTAACATTATACAGACTTGATATGGTAACACTGTTTCTCGGTCCACTCATGCAGCCAGACCTGCTGAGACTTTCCAGCATTTACCGTTTTTAATTCCAGATTTCCAGTATCTGCATCATTTTGCTTTTATTTTACGTACTGTTCAATTCGCATTTAATTTAATCTCCATCATAACCTTGTTATGTTTCTTAAAAGAATGCTAGAAGTCGTTCAGCAGTTGAAGGATGGTTTATTGTGCTCCACAATAAATTACTTTGTTAGCTTTTACTTACAGAATGGCACTTGTAAAGATACTGCTTTTCTATGCTCTGCAACTAGGCCTAATCACTTGCAGCCCTGAGCTCAACTTCTGTCCTGCTCCCCTGCTTCTCCAGCTAAAGTGAGCGAGGGTGGGCCTTCGGCGTCACTCTTATATGTCCCCGTGCTGCCCCTTGGTGGTACTTCCATTTCCCATCAGCCCCTTCTGTACACACTCAGGCGAGGATCACTACATCCCCCTTTTTCACTTTTTTTTTAGTTGCAGAGCTGTAACTAAACACAAATTCAAACACAGTTAGGTTTATATACAAAGACAAGGCAGAGCAATGATATTGTCAGTCCATGTTCATAAGTTCAGATGGGTGGGTGCACGTCTGATCCGGGTAGACCTCCTGAGTGGTCATGGAGATCCAGAGTCTTTTACGTCCATTTGGACACCTGCTGCTGGAGTTCCAGGATGTTGCATGACAGCGTCCTGCAAATCTAGTGTTGGAAATACCTCTCGACGAGGTGTAACTTTTAGAAGGTCTCGGCGATTTCGTCGAAACAGTGTTCCATCGTCAGACTGCACAACGTAGGATCGTGGCGATATTTGGCGGAGAACCGTCGCCATTTTAGACCAGCCCCCAGCCAAGTGTCGCAACCTCACCGTATCGTTGATTACCAACGGATGCAGTACTTTTGCCTGCCGGTCATAGTGCTGCTTTTGCACTTGACGTTGGTGACGCATCTTATCCAGGACAGGCGAGTGATCGGGATTGGTGAATTGTAGTGCCGGTAATGTTGTCCGCACATCTCTGTTGAAGAGCATTTGAGCCGGTGATAGTCCAGAGCTCAAAGGTGACGAACGGTATGACAAGAGGGCCAAGTGTATGTCGGACTTTGAGTCCGCAGCCTTTCTGATGAGTTTGTTGATAATGTGGACACCTTTCTCCACCCTGCCATTCGATTGCGGAAAGTGTGGACTCGACGTCACATGCTTGAAGTTGTAGTGCTTGGCGAAGTCCATCCACTCCCAACTAGCAAAGCAAGGACCATTGTCGGACATGACCGTCCGTGGGATGCCATGCCTGGAGAAGGTTTCTTTGCAGGCCTTGATGACTGATGCCGCTGTGAGATCCGGGAGTTTCAGTACTTCCGGAAAGTTGAAGTAGTAATCGATGAGCAGAACATAGTTTCGGCCCATGGTGTGGAACAAGTCAATGCCAACTTTGTCCCACGGTGACGTGGCCATCTCATGCTGCTGAAGTGGCTCCTTGCATTGTGCCGGTCGATGTCTTTGACACGTGTCACATGTGAGCACATGTTCGTTATGTCCTCGTTTATCCCTGGCCAGTAAACGGATTGTCGTGCTCTTCTTTTGCACTTTTCGGCACCAAGGTGCCCCTCGTGAATCCTGCGGAGCATGTCTGCCCGGAGCGCCAGTGGGATGACGATTCTGTCATTCCGCAGTATTATGCCATCCACCACGGACAGTTCAGTCCTGACGTTTTGGAACTGTGAGCACCGCCCATTTGGCCAGCCATGCTGAAGGTTGTGTATGACTTGAAGGAGGGTGGCGTCCTCCTGTGTCGCCTGACGAACTTGCTGCAGCCTCTCGTCCGTTGCTGGGAGTGTCTCCCTGCACCACTGTGCATGAGCTTCCACATCATTGATGGAAGCCAGTGGCGGGTTGTCAGCGTCCATGGCTCGTGATAATGTGTCAGCTATTACAAAGTCCTTTCCAGGGGTGTAGACCAGCGTGAAGTCGTACCTCCGCAACTTCATCATCATGCGTTGTAGGCGCGGTGTCATATCATTTAGATCTTTGTCGATGATGTTTACCAGCGGCCTATGATCAGTTTCCACGAGAAACTTGGGGAGACCGTACACATAATGGTGGAATTTGGTCACGCCTGTGATCAGCCCTAGGCACTCCTTCTCTGTCTGTGCATACCTGCACTCTGTGGCGGTCATCGCTCGCGAAGCGTAAGCCACTGGGACCCAGTCCGACTGGTCATTCTGTTGCAGTAGCACCACACCAATTCCATGTTGACTGGCGTCGGTGGAGATCTTTGTAGGTTTTCCCGGGTCAAAAAATGCGAGCGTTGGAGCTGCCATCAATTGGTGTCTCAGATCATCCCATTCATCTTGGTGATGTTGGGTCCAAGCAAACTCCGTGTCCTTCCTGATCACGTGCCTTAACGCCGTCGTCCATGCTGTTAGGTTCGGTATGAATTTGCCGAGGAAGTTGATGAATCCCAGGAACCTTAGAACCGCTTTCTTGTCATGTGGCCGCTGCATGCTCTGAATTTCTGCGATCTTCTCAGCGTCCGGCTTCACCCCGTGCTCTGATATTGTGTCGCCCAGGAAGGTCAGAGAGGACCGTGCGAAGGTGTACTTGGCCCGGTTGAGCTTCAGTCCAAAGTGGTGGATCCTTTGGAAGACTTGCTTCAACCTCGCAATGTGGTCTTCCTCTGTCGTTGACCATATTATGATGTCATCCACATAGACACGGACGCCTTCAATGCCTTCTATCATCTGCTCCATTATTCTGTGAAATATTTCGGATGCAGATATAATGCCAAAGGGCATCCGATTATAACAGTACCTTCCAAACGGCGTGTTGAAGGTGCACAGCAGGCGGCTGGACTCATCGAGCTGCATTTGCCAGACGCCCTGTGAGGCATCAAGCTTGGTAAATATGCGAGCTTGTGCCATTTCGTTCGTTATCTCCTCTCGCTTGGGGATAGGGTAGTGTTCCCTGCGAATGTTCTTGTTCAAGTCTTTGGGATCTAAACAGATCCTGAGTTCACCAGACGGTTTCTTAACACACACCAGCGAGCTGACCCAGTCAGTCGGCTGTGTGACTCGTGAGATAATGCCTTGAGATTGGAGACGTTGAAGTTCAGCTTTTAGCTTGTCCCGCAATGGAGCCGGCACCCTCCGAGGGGCATGAACGACTGGTATGGCATTCTTTTTGAGCAGGATTTTGTATTTGTAGGGTAGCGTACCCGTGCCAGAGGAGACGTCAGGGTACTCGCTGTGGAGCAGCCGTATGTCATCGGCAATGTGTGATGAGTCAGCCGCGTGCATGAAGATCCTTTGAATTAGCCGCAAATCCTTGCAGGCTTGAGCACCTGGCAGTGAGGATCTTTTGTCATCTACAATTTCAAATCGTAGTCCTGTTGTGACTGTTTTGTTCGCAATTTGTAGGTGGCAGGATCCCTTTGAGGTGATCTGGTTTCCGTTGTAATCAGTTAACTTGCATGCGGCAGGTAACATCTCGTGCGTCCCTGGGACGGATGCAAGATCTTTGCTCGTCATCAAGTTTGCGGATGCTCCCGTGTCCAGCTTGAACGTGATGGGAAGTCATTGACTTGCACCATAGCACTCCATTCACTTGCGGAGTCGATGGCATGCACATGTCGAGGTTTTGTTGTCAGCTCCTGTGGTTCCGCTGTGGCGTTTATAATTCCAATGCCGTACGTGTTCTCCCAGGAGTGGAATTCTTCATGGTCGGAGAAATTGTCTTCGGGTGCCGGAGTGTCCATTACATCAACTGTGCGTACTTTAAAGTTTCCATGCCTTTGCATTGTGGAGTAATATTTGGCTGTGGACTGGCATTGGGAGGCAAAATGGTTCATTTTTGAGCACTTTCTGCACCTTTTTCCTTGTGCAGGACATTGCCCTTTTAAATGGGCGGAGCCACAGTGATGACACGTCATGACATCATGCGTATGTTGCGTTCGCGCATGCGCAGTACGACTTTCAGTCCGGGGCCGGTATTGCGAGAAGTGCGCATGCGCATACCGAGTACTTCCGGGACCGCATCTTTCGGGATGGCGCGCATGCGCAGACGGGCCGGCGACCGGAAGAGAGGGCCCGTGAGGAGAGGTCCCCATTTTCACATCTGCCTCGTGGTGAGTATTTTCCAAGGTCTGTTTGTCAAACAGCTCCAGTAACTGCTGCTTTTTCTGCTCCTGTAGAAAGCATTTATCTATGGTGGTTTTCAGTGTTAAGTCATTTTGCAGCGTTAATGATTTTTTTAGATTTCCGTCAGCAAGACCATAGATTAATTGATCTCTGATGAGTAAGTCTGTTAAATCACCGTAGTTGCAGCCTTGTGCTAGCAAGCGCAGATCTGTTACAAAGTGGGAGATAGTCTCCCCGCTTTTTTGGAATCTGTTACGCAGGTTGAATCTTTCAATGATTTCATTGGATTGTGATTTACAGTGGTCATCAAATTTTGCCACTATCACTTGATACTTGGTTTTATCTTCAGTATCAGCATACGTAAAAGAGTTCTAAATGTCTATCGCCTGCTGGCCTGCCGTTGAGAGTTAAAGTCCAATTTTTCTGTCATCGGTGGCTGCATTTAAGTCCTGAGCTGACATGTATAGCTGAAACTGCTGTTTAAACATTTTCCAGTTATTTAAATTAGTTCTCATCATTCCTGGACGTAGCATCTGATCCATTGCTTCAGAAGGTCGTCTGGAGTCGAGAGGCTGTGAAGTCTTCCACAGTCGGGCGGCCGGCCTGTTGCTTTTGCTGGTTGCGTTGGTTCTTTCTGTTCAAAGAAGCCACTCCTGTACCATGTTATGTTTCTTAAAAGAATGCTAGAAGTCGTTCAGCAGTTGAAGGATGGTTTTTTGTGCTCCACAATACCTGCTGAATGCAGCTAATCTGCTTCCATCCACCTAGCACTATCTGCCACTGAATACCCTACTGACCCTGTCAAACACCTCTCACCGACACCTCTGATCTGCCCTCATTAGCCCTTCCAATTTCGTCGATCCCTCAGAAAACCCCCCACAAACCCTTGACATTCCCCGTCCGATCTCCACTTTCCCATGTCTCCAATATCCACCTTCTGACCCTTCTATTCTGCCACTCCGACCAATGCCTCCAATCTTCCTGCTGCTCCCACTCCCCTTCACTCCGCTTCTCTTTCCCCATCACTTTGCTTTCCCCAATGTTTCCAACCTCCCACAGTCTGACATTGCCAACCTCTTAATGTCTTCGGACCCCCGGGTCACTCCACAGGCCTAAACCTAAGATCCCTTCCTTCCTTCTCTCCATTCCCCACCCATTCCTTAATTATCACGTAATTTTCTCATTCTGATATTAGGCCATTCAGTGCAGGACATCATATCACCAGAATAGGCATTAATACCAAAGGCTAAATTTTCCATTCCCTTGTCAATGGGTTTATAGAGGCAGGTGGGGGAATGTAAAATACCCACCTACCCACCTGCCCTGACATGAATTTTTACAGGAGGCAGCAGGGGAATTTGATAAACACCTCCCCTTAGGTCAATTGAGGCCCTCAATGGAAAATTAATGGTCACATGAGGCCTTATCCCATCTCTGCCACTATTTTACCTGCAGCAGTGGTTGGTATGCACCAAGTAAGTAGTCTGCCAGATTTAGCTACATGTGCTCCTGTGATAACCCTCACAACGACCATGGGGAGTCACTTATTAATTTCCCTACGGGGGTTCGTGGAGTGCAAGGTTCCATGGTAACGGGCAGAGGCCCACCAAGTTGGAACTCATTACCGAGCCCTTTAAATGCAATCCCAGACCCGGACTGGGAGCCCCGTTAGTCCTGGTCTGGGACATTTGCGTTATATATCGAGGGTGCGGCTTTACTTTTGTGGCCAGAATAAATCTGTTTACATCTTCTTCTTCGTGGCTCCTGGATGACTACAGCTGGTATCAGGCAGGTAAAGATAGGACCTTCTTTGCGGGTTTCTAGGGTTTATCAGAACCCCCGCCCCACGATTGCACTTCATTTTTGTTCTCCTCTCTTGGCCTCTCAAACTCACCCTCCTCTCTCCTTAACCCTCCTTCCTCACCAGGGCCTGTCAACCTGACCCAGGCAAAATCCCAATTACCAATCACATTAGTGTCCAGCTCCAGCGACGATCTCCACTGGGGCCTGCTTGTAGTCCCAGCAGTGGCCACCACACCCGCCTGGCACTGCTGGGACTATGAAGCTGCTGGCCATCTGATTGGTTGGCAGCTCTCTGAGGCGGTACTTTGCATCCTTGAGGGCCAGAAACCCCACCTCCAACCTATTGCTGTCAATTTCTGTGTATGGTTTAATCACTGAATTGACGCCAAGTTTCACATTCAGTGCCTCTTGTCATGTTGGCTATCTCTGATATGATCTTGAGGGCTTGATGTTTTTCAATACATTTTAGAAAAATTAGCTTCTGAAATTAATCATGAAAGAGTACTGAAGTTTTAAAAGTTCAATGGCCTTCAATTCCATACATCCTTTAAAATTAAGGACCAGGAATAATGAGTTTCACAAGTCGAAGAATTAGGTTTCACTGAACAGACTAAGAATGGATTGGTACTCCACAGAGAAGTCACTGTTCTCTGTGGAGAATACATTCTATATTCTCTTCAGAGGATGATTTTGCATGCGCTAAGGTGCAGTCTCAAGCATATTTCACTGGAAAAATAATGCGAATTTGTTTTTAATGGAAATTGAGTCATAGGAATTGCTGAACAAAAAACGAAATAAAATCAAACTAGTTGGCCTTTTAACATCCTAATACAACGGGAATGGAGTAATCAATAATAATCAATCTTAATTAGTCTACAACAGACACAAAAATCAAATGAGCAAATCGCCAGCGCAGGAGAACTTTGGGAACTATCAGGCTGAAGTTATTTTTTCTCTCCCAAGCATGCTAGGCCGATGTATAACACGGCTTGTCTCAATCACTTATACACTATATCGCAAATATATTTTCTGACAGGAATGTAGCTGATTTGCATTTGGCTGAAGCAATGTAAACTGCTTCCATTGTCTCCATCAACAGTCTGTTCCATAGACAGGCAACTCGCACACTGCAATTGTAATAAGTTCACAGAGGCAGAAGTCCCTTCACCAGGATTCCTTTTATTTACAAAGCCAAAGCCGAACAACCGGGTGCTTTCAGCTTGCTGTCTCCACTGGGAGTGCAGAGGATCTGACACTCCCTGTTACATACAGAGAAAGGGGTTCCCTGATTGGGCCACTAATCAGGGGACTCTTATTCTAATTGGCTAATCGCAAAGGTCTGGCCTAAATCATTACACCAATATTGAGAGGAATTTTAACCCCTGCAAGAATGGGTGAATTGGGCCTGGAGGGTAGAAAAATAAGTTATTTTTGCATTATGATTACAACACTCCTCCAGTGTGCCTGGGTTTAACTGAGCTGAGCTTGGGGGCTGCATTCTCCGCACCGGGGGGTTTATTTTCTGGGTCCAGCTCCGCGGTCCGGATCCGCCATGGAGCACGGTGTGGCCACTGGAGGCCGCTGCCGTCCGCATGCGCGGCCTCCAATCTGGAAGTGCGGGAACCTGTATCTGCAGCAAAAGCTTCCCCTGCAGGGCTAGGAATTTGTGGCCCTTTCACACCAGTTTTTCTGGCGTAAAACTCCACACTTCTGACGCTGGCGTGGGAACATAGTCTCAATAATGGAGAATGCAATCAGGATCTCAATTAAGTTCACACAAGTGGTACAGTGGTTAGCACTGCTGCCTCACAGTGCCAAGAACCTGGGTTTGATTCTGACATTGGATGACTGTGTGGAGTTTGCACATTTTCCCCGTGTCAGTGTCGGCTTCCTCTGGGTCCTCTGGTTTCCTCCCACAGTCCAAAGATGTGTACGTTAGGTGGATTGGCCATGATAAATTATCTCTTGGTGTCCAGGCTAGGTTACAGGGATAGGGTGGGGTGCGTGGGCGTATGGATCTGGATAGAATGCTCTTTCAGAGGGTCGGTGCAGACTTGGTGGGCTAAATGGCCTTCTTCTGCACAGTAGGGATTCTATGATTCTATGAGCAATGCTGCCCATAACCTGATCTCCAGCAGGTTTGCATTTTCCACCCAAACTTTGAACCAGTTTCTCCTACAGCATTTCATCCACAATCCCCCCTCTACCTTCCACCCACAATCTCCCACTCACCTTCCACCTATATTTTTTGCCATGAACTTGCATCTACTATCTCTCCCATGGTTTTACATCAATGATCTCCCCCATCAGACTTCTATTGACTCTCTATCTCTCTGAACTTCCATTCATGATCGCCACCCTCCATCCCCCCTCCCGCTTCCAACCTTCCACCCATGGACTCTCTGGTACATTTTCCTTCTCCCTGGCTGGTCTGATTTTCCAGCTGAACAGCTTGATGTGTGTTGGGTATGCTGGGTTGGCGAGGACTCTGTTTACCATAGCAGTGAGAAAGACGGCTACCAAAACTTGTAGAAGTACAACTCTATTTTATTTAACTATGAGCTGTTAAACATACTTGCACTGTGGGTCGACACTATGTTAGGTTGACTGGAGACCTGAGGCTAACCTGACCAGACTATACTTTTTTTTTTAATAATTTTTATTGAAATTTTTTGAAAAATATATATCAACAAAACAATACTATAATAACAATAATAATAATAAACACCCCCCCCCCCCCCGGCACCCGTAACAACGCATATAACAAACCCCCCACCCCCCCCAACCCCAATAAACGACAGAATAAATTAACAATAAGCAAATTCACTTAAACACTATCCCCCTAAACCCCCTCTCCCCCCCCCTTTCCCTTTCCCCCCCCCTTTCCCTTTCCCCCCCCCTTTCCCTTCCCCCTCCCCCCCCCGGGTTGCTGCTGCTGCTGACATAGTACCTTATCGTTGAGCCAGAAAGTCGAGCCACCTCCTAAAGAACCCCCTCAGGGCGAATTTGACCCTTCCCAACTTAATGAATCCCACCATGTCATTAATCCAGGTCTCCACATTCGGAGGTCTCGCATCTTTCCACTGTAGCAAGATCCTCCGCAGGGCTACTAGGGATGCAAAGGCCAAGACATCGGCCTCTTTCGCTTCCTGCACTCCCAGCTCCACCCCAACCCCAAATATCGCGAGTCCCCAACCTGGCTTGACCCTGGATCCCACCACCCTCGACACCGTCCCCGCCACCCCCTTCCAGAACTCCTCCAGTGCCGGGCATGCCCAGAACATATTGGCATGGTTCGCTGGACTCCCCGAACACCTGACGCACCTGTCTTCGCCCCAAAGAACCTACTCATCCTAGATCCGGACATGTGGGCCCGGTGCAGCACCTTGAACTGGATGAGACTAAGCCTCGCACATGAAGAGGAGGAGTTCACACTCTCCAGGGCGTCCGCCCATGTCCCCTCCTCAATCTGCTCTCCCAGCTCCACCTCCCACTTAGCCTTCAGCTCCTCTACCGATGCCTCCCCCACCTCCTGCATTACCTGATAGATGTCAGACACCTTCCCATCCCCGACCCACACCCCCGAAAGCACCCTATCCCTTACCCCCCCGCGGGGGCAGCAAAGGGAATCCCTCCACCTGACGCCTAGCAAACGCCTTGACCTGAAGGTACCTGAACATATTCCTCGGGGGGAGCTCAAACCTCTCCAGTTCACCAAGGCTCGCAAAACTCCCGTCAATAAACACGTCTCCCAACTTCCTAATGCCCGCCCTGTGCCACCCCAGGAACCTGGCATCCATGTTCCCTGGGACAAACCGGTGGGTCCCCCGCAGCGGGGTCTCCACCGAGCCCCCCACTTCCCCCCTGTGTCGCCTCCACTGCCCCCAAATTTTGAGGGTGGCCGCCACCACCGGGCTCGTGGTGTACCTCGTTGGAGGGAGCGGCAACGGAGCCGTTACCAGTGCCTTTAGGCTCGTGCCTCCGCAGGACGCCATCTCCATCCTTTTCCATGCGGCTCCCTCCCCCTCCATTACCCACTTGAGTACCATCGAGACATTAGCCGCCCAATAGTACCCAGAGAGTTTCGCAGCGCCAGCCGCCCTCTATCCCTGCCCCGCTCCAAAAAGACCCTCCTTACCCTCGGAGTCCCATGCGCCCAAACAAACTAGGGCAGCACGGTAGCATGGTGGTTAGCATAAATGCTTCACAGCTCCAGGGTCCCAGGTTCGATTCCCGGCTGGGTCACTGTCTGTGTGGAGTCTGCACGTCCTCCCCGTGTGTGCGTGGGTTTCCTCCGGGTGCTCCGGTTTCCTCCCACAGTCCAAAGATGTGTGTGTTAAGTGGATTGGCCATGCTAAAATTGCCCGTAGTGTCCTAAAATATGTAAGGCTAAGGGGGGGGGGTTGTTGGGTTACGGGTATAGGGTGGATACGTGGGTTTGAGTAGGGTGATCATTGCTCGGCACAACATCGAGGGCCGAAGGTCCTGTTCTGTGCAGTACTGTTCTATGTTCTATGTTCTAACCCCAGAATGCTGCTGTTCACCCTACTAAAAAAGGCCCTCGGAGCGAAAATGGGGAGGCACTGAAACAAAAACAAAAACCTCGGGAGCACCGTCATTTTAACAGACTGTACTCTACCCGCCAACGACAGCGGCAGCATGTCCCACCTTTTAAATTCCTCCTCCATCTGCTCCACCAACCTAGTAAAATTGAGCTTGTGCAGAGTCCCCCAGCTCCTAGCCACCTGAACCCCCAGGTACCTAAAACTCCTCACTGCCCTCTTTAGCGGGAGCCTACCAATCCCCTCCTCCTGATCTCCCGGGTGCACGACAAACAGCTTACTCTTGCCCAGGTTCAATTTATATCCCAAGAAACTCCCAAACTCAGCAAGAATCTCGATCACCTCCAGCATTCCCCCCACCGGGTCTGCTACATACAACAGCAAGTCGTCCGCATACAGCGACACTCGGTGCTCCTCCCCCCCTCGTACCAAACCCCTCCACCTCCTCGACTCCCTGAGAGCCATGGCAAGAGGCTCTATTGCCAGCGCAAAAAGCAAGGGGACAGGGGGCACCCCTGCCTTGTCCCGCGGTGGAGCCTGAAGTACTCAGACCTCCTCCCATTTGTCGCTACACTCGCCATCGGGGCCTCGTACAGCAACCTCACCCATTTAATAAACCCCACCCCAAACCCGAACCGTTCCAACACCTGCCACAAGTACCCCCACTCAACCCTGTCAAAGGCCTTCTCCGCATCCAATGCCACCACAATCTCCGCCTCTCCTTCTGCTGCCGGCATCATTATCACATTTAGCAGCCTTCGCACATTAGTGTTCAGTTGCCTCCCCTCACAAAACCCGTCTGATCTTCATGTATCACCCCCGGCACACAGTCCTCTATTCTAGTGGCCAAGATCTTCGCCAGCAACTTGGCGTCTACATTCAGCAGTGAAATCGGCCTGTATGAACCGCACTGCAAGGGGTCCTTATCACGCTTCAGGATCAGGGAGATTAGTGCCCGAGACATCGTCGTGGGCAGAACCATGCCTCGTTAAAGGTCCTGACCAACAGGGGGCCCAGCAGGTCCGCATATTTCTTATAAAATTCAACCGGGAACCCATCCGGTCCCGGCGCCTTCCCCGACTGCATGTGGCCAATCCCACTGACCAGCTCCTCCAACTCGATCGGCGCTCCCAGTCCCTCCACCTGCTCCTCCTGCACCCTTGGAAATCGGAGCCCATCCAAAAAATTCTCCATTCCCCCTCCCACCGCCGGCGGCTCCAACCGGTACAGTTCCCTATAGAAGTCCCTAAAGATCTCATTGACCACTGCCCCCTGCCGCACCACATTCCCATCTCTATCCTTCACTCCACCAATCTCTCTAGCCGTGTCCCGCTTACGCAGCTGGTGCGCCAGCATCCTGCTCGCCTTCTCTCCATACTCATAGACCGCTCCCTGTGCCTTCCTCCACTGTGTCTCCGCCTTTCTGGTGGTCAATAAATCAAACTTGGCCTGCGAGCTACGCCGCTCCCCCAGCAATCCCTCCTCCGGGGCCTCCGCGTACCTCCTATCCACACTCAACAGCTCCTCCACCAGTCTCTCCCTCTCCCTCCTCTCCCCCCTCTCCCTATGGGCTTGGATGGAGATCAGCTCAGAGCCTCCCACACCATCCCCACCTGGACCTCCCCAGTATCATTGACCTCGAGGTACCTCTCGATACATCCCCGAACCCTCCTACGCGGGAATGGGACAGTTCAGCGACGACGTTTCAGCGCCGACGTTTCAGCGCCGCCGTTTCAGCGCCAAATATTTCAGCGCCAGGACGTTTCAGCGCTCATTCATTCAGAAATCATTCTTGAGTATGGTCACAGGTATGACACAGGTATACCAGCTTTTACACTTAGTTATTTGGTCGTTTCATCGTTCTAACTGTCTTTAGATTTTGTTGGAGTTTTATTATGATTACTGTTTAGATAATGTTAGATAAACTTTGTTAACAAGTTTTTATACTTATTTAGTTATTTGGTAAATTTCTTTTGGTAAATTTGGTAAGTTCCATATCCATGGCTGAATCAGTGAAAAGCAAGCGAGGCAGAGAGAAGTTCTGTCATGAAGGTTTTATATATCGTTTTGACAAAGAAAGCAAGAAACAAAAGCAAGTTAAGTTTTGGCGATGCCATGAGGATGGTAGGTGCAAGGCCCGCATTCACACGTTAGAAAGAGAGGTGATCGAAAAGATCAACGAACATACTCATCCCCCATCTGCAGTTGCTATCGAAGTGGAAAAGGTCATAACTGATGCGAGAGACCGGGCTGAAAAGACTTGTGAGCCTCCAAGTACGATTATCAACAAGTGCATTGCAAAAATGTCCGTGGCAGGTGTGGCACAGTTACCAAACAGGCAGGCAATGCGAAAAATTATTCGTAGAAAACGAGACAAAGTTAATCAGGTCCCCGATAATCCAAGATTGATTCAAGAGCTTCAGTTACCTCATGAATACATGATGTATAAACCCACCCCAGAAACCGAGGAAAATTTCTGTTTAAAGGATAGTGGTACGAACAACGAACGGATTATTATATTTGGGAGAGAGAGTTGGTTAGAACACATGGCAACTTCCACGACTTGGTATGCTGACGGAACATTTGCGGTAGCACCACACCTATTTTATCAAGTTTATATCATCATGGTTAGGAAAAATAACGGAGTTCACCCTGTATTGTACGCGCTTTTACAAAACAAACAGTATGCGACCTATATGATGTTGTTTGCGATGGTAAAAGAGATGATTACAAACACAGGACCTGCCATTATCAATTGTGATTTTGAATGCGCTGCTTTTACCGCCATGAAAGACTCCTTCCCCAATATAGAAGTAAGAGGCTGCCTTTTTCATCTGTCTCAAAATATACTTAGGCAGATAAGTGGTTTTGGTCTCATGCGTTTATATAAGAGCAATCCCGATTTTGCATTGCATTCGAAAATGATAACTGCCCTATGTTTTGTGCCAGTTGACGACCTTGACAGTCACGTGGATTCTTTAGCAGGTAATTTACCGGAGGAGTTAATTCCGGTTTTAAACTATTTCGAAGACAATTATATCGGCCGTCCTAATCGCCGAGGAGCAGGCAGACGAAGTCCTTTATTTCCTACCGAGATGTGGAATATGTATCAAAGAACATTAGATGGGGATGACAGAACAAATAACTATGCTGAGGCGGCCAACAGGAGATTGAAAAGTGAACTGTTAATGTCACACCCAACTATCTGGAAGTTCATTGATGTCCTTAAGCATGTTCAAAAGGGAAGAGACGAGCACTTCGAGAAACTTTTAGCTGGCAATGAACCTCAATTAAAATTACTTAAATATAGAAAAGCTGATGAGAGGATATTGAAAATTGTTTCCGAATATGGCAGCAGGAATGAAATTGATTACCTTCGTTCAATAGGGCACAATTTAACAAACTAAATGCGTTTTTTCCAATGAATATCCAATGAATGTCCAATGAACTTTCCTTTTAATGATTGATTTTATGAACTTACAGATTTGTAAATTGTTTTAATGTACTGTTTTTGGATCTTTATAAGTGGATCTTTTACAATAAAAACATTTTGTTAACACTTGAGTTTTATTTCATTTTATGAATTTACAGATTTGTAAATTGCTTAGTGCCAAAAAAAATTCTGTCATAACTATATGACAACATTGGAGAATTTTTTTTTCTGGCGCTGAAATGTCCTGGCGCTGAAAAGTCCTGGCGCTGAAACGGCAGCGCTGAAATGGCGACGCTGAAATGTACCGCACCCCTCCTACGCACCTCCTCATCAGCCAACAACCCCACGTCCAGACGCCGAAGCGGGCGCTGGTCCCGTGCCTCCCCCATCTCCAGATCCACCCAATGCGGAGCATGGTCCGAAATCGCGATAGCCGAATATTCGGCCTCCTCCACCCTCAGGACCAGTCCCCTGCTCAGAACAAAGTAACCAATGCGGGAATAAACCCAGTGCACATGGGAGAAAAAGGAGTACTCCCGAGCCCTCGGCCTCCCGAACCTCCAGGGATCCACTCCTCCCACCTGGTCCATAAACCCCCTCAATACCTTGGCCGCCGCTGGCCTCCTGCCTGTCCTTGAACTAGAACGATCCAGTGGGGGGTCCAGCACCGTATTGAAGTCCCCCCCCCCCATGATCAAGCCCCCACCTCCAGGCCAGGAATGCGGCCCAACATACGCCTCATGAAACCAGCATCATCCCAATTTGGGGCGTACACATTAACCAACACCACCCTCTCCCCCTGCAGCTTACCGCTCACCATCACATATCTGCCGCCACTATCAGCCACAACCTCAGACACCTCAACACCACCCACTTCCCCACCAGGATCGCCACCCCGCGGTTCTTCGAGTCGAGCCCTGAGTGGAAAACCTGCCCCACCCACCCCTTCCTCAGACGGACCTGGTCCGCCACCTTTAGGTGGGTCTCCTGGAGCAGGGCCACGTCCGCCTTCAGCCCCTTCAGATGCGAAAACACCCGGGCCCGCTTAACCGGCCCATTCAACCCCCTGATGTTCCACGTAATCAGCCGGATCAGGGGGCACCCCCCCCCCCCCCACGTAATCAGCCGGATCAGGGGGCACCCCCCCCCCCCCCCCCCCCCGTCAACTAGCCATAACCCATCGACTGCTCGCCCCTGGCCATCACCCATTCGGCCCGTTTCCCACGGCGATAGAACCTCACCCCGACCCCCCCCCGAACTCCTCCCTGGCCAATCCAGCAGCAACCCGGTATTCCCCCCCCCCCCCGCCCTCCCGAGGCTAGGACCCCTCCTAGCCGCGACTCTCCCTCCACTGTACTCCCGTGAGCCAGCTGACTTCTGCTGACCCCGGCAACTCCCGCACTAACTCCGACCCCTCCCGATATGAGGTCCCCCCTCCTCCCGTGCATCAGCTCCTGGGCACTGCTTCAGCGCGGGAAACCTGGTCTAATAGCCACGCCCCTCGCCACCAGCTCCACCCCCTCGTCCCGCAGCACGGGAAACCAGAGAAAAGCCCGCGCTTTCACACTGCCCCACCCCACCAACGTAGCTCCCAAACCGTAGTCCCAACCCAACCACCAACTCCATACAAACAAAGACACAGATCAATCACAAACACCAGTACTCCCCTCAGAACACAAAACCATAACCCATATTGTCCGAAAGCGAGAGAAAAAACAAAAACAAACAGAATAACCTGCTACAGCATAAACAATGATACATGAATAGAATAGAAAAACTCCCACAGCCCCCAATCTTTAGTTCAAGTCCAGCTTTTCAGCCTGCACAAAGGCCCACGCTTCCTCCGGGGACTCAAAGTAGTGATGCCGGTCCTTGTAGGTGACCCACAGGCGCGCAGGCGGCAGCATGCCGAACTTCACCTGCTTTCCATGGAGCACCGCCTTAGTCAAGTTAAACCTGGCTCTCCGCTTGGCCACCTCTGCACTCCAGTCCTGGTAGATACGCACTACCGAATTCACCCACTTACTGCTCCTCACCTTCTTGGCCCATCGGAGAACACACTCCCGGTCACTGAACCGATGGAACCGCACCAGCACCGCCCGCGGGGGTTCATTCGCCTTAGGCCGCCTGGCCAGTACTCTGTGGGCCCCCTCCAGCTCCAGGGGCAGATGGAAGGATCCTGCCCCCACCAGCGAGTTCAACATCACGGCCACATAGGTCCGACCCCTCCAGCCCCTCCTCGAGGCCCAGGATCCGCAGGTTCTTCCTCCGTGACCGAAGCTCCATCTCCTCAAACCGATCTTGCCACTTTTTATGAAGTGCCTCGTGTATCTCCACCTTCCCCACGAGGGCCGAAACCTCCTTCTCGCACTCAGAGGCCTGCTGCTGCAACTCGAGTATCGCTGCATCCTGGGTTGTCTGGGTCCCCAGCAGCTTACTCGTCGTCACCTTCTGACCAGACTGTACTGCGAGCACATGGTGGATGTTCGTGCTACTGATTACGGGCTCTGGCTTTCTCAGAAGCTGCATCCCAAATGAGCGGGAAAACTAGTGCCCTCTGGCTTTATAGTGACCGTGTCCTGTCTGGTGAGTGGCTGCTGTGTTGTGTGTGTTGATTGGTCTTTCAGTGTGTCAGTCAGTGTGTGTCTATGCACCATTATATACTTGTGTGTATATTATGACACAGCTAACTCGACTTTCAATCTGGCTGGCGAGAAAATGAGGTTAAAAAAATATATAACAGGACCCTGCCGTTAAATTAGGCAAGGCCTACCAAATATCCTGATTTGCTGGCCTTTCCTATCACTCCCCAAAGCTACTACTGTCCATCCTTCCTATGAATATTTGGGGCCACTGCTTCCACTGATTTATTTTGCATTTACTCCTCTTCAAATACAAGCTAAAGGTCCTGCGGTGCAGTGGTAGCATCCCTGCCTCTGAACTAGATGCGCCGAGTTCAGACCCACCCCCGGACTTGGTGGCCAATGAAGGTACGTTTATAACGCAGCCAAACCGATTTGAGAATCAACCTGCAAAATCCTTCCAACACACCAATGGCAGGTGGTAAGAGCAGCAGAGACTCCTGATCGGCCATACTTGATGCCGAGTGGTGCCCCTCAAGCTATCAGCTTTAGCGACAGGCTAGCGACCTGTTCCAGAAAGAAAATCACTCATGGGAACAGATGAAAGTCTGCCTTGTGCATCACGAGGTGCGGAACTGAAACAACAACAACAAATAGAAGCTGGACCCTTTGGTTCTACTGATCTGGACAACGTGATTTAGTTTCTCATACATACCACTGAAGAATTCTCAGGGACTGTGGTTTGATAAGGAATGTTCAGAAAAATAGGATTTCGGTCAGGGACATCTTCTACATTAATAAATGCAAATGCAAAGTTTTTTTGAACAACATGTTCTCCATGATACATTCCACCAAAGTCCTATGAAACAAATAATAAATCATTTGTAAGTCAAATAATTAGAAGAAAAAAATAAGACATTGCAATAGAAATAATTCAACGCAGGGTGGCATGTGGCACAGTGGTTAGCACTGGGACTGTGGCGCTGAGGACCCAGGTTCGAATCCCAGCCCTGGGTCACTGTCTATGTGGAGTTTGCACATTCTCCCCGTGTCTGCGTGGGTTTCACCCCCACAACACAAAGGATGTACAGGTTAGGTGGATTGGCCACGCTAAATTGCCCCTTATTTGGAAAGAAAATAATTGGGTACTTATTTTAAAAGAAAGAAATAATTCAATCTTACTGAAGCTTCAATCTTTAACTGATAATATGTGCTTTTCTCTGCGTAATTCAGTGTACCATTCAAAATAACATTTCCATTCTGTTGAATTCCAAAGAGAGAAGGGGTACCTGGCAGGACCTGTAACATGGTAAGAAATTGAGTTTATTCAGCAATTTAGAGCAGATCAAATGATTAATGAATCATTGTTATATGACTCATGCAATGAGTGAGACCAATCATATAACACAACTGCAGCAAGGTCATGAGTCTTCGGTTGACACTGTGTATGGTGTTCTGTTTACACAATGGCTAAAGTACTGGTGTTGAAAATTGCTATACATTATTAACAAAACAAAAAATAATGCTTTTAAGGGACAATAATTACGTAACCAGAGACTCTTACTTAATATTAGCAGTTAAATCACAATGATATTGGAATTGAGTGAGGGGAGTCAGTTGCTAAATAATGTTGTCATGTAGTGTGCATGTTCACCTCTTTGTCCTTTGATTGAGGTGTTTCTTTTGGTCTATTATTAAGTCAGGCGTCAGTTTAAAAAATCAGCTATTTAGTGGTGATTTTTACGATCAACTAAGTGAGTGATGTTCGTGCTGGAATATTTTTCATTCTTCAGGTTATTTTCCACCTTTTTACATATTCCCAATTCAGATATAACACAGCCAGAGGGAGTGTGTAATGTTTATTGATTTAGAATGTTGTCACAAACTCAGTGAAGAAATATCATTGGTGCAATGGGATGGCCCTATTTTTCCCTTCAGCTGCTCTATCACCCTTTTCAAATCAAAAGCCAACCATTTATGTCGATAGCTAATAGGGCAGTACTTCCAAAAATAAAGTTGGATCAGGTCAACTGGCAGTTCACTTAACCGGGCCAGGGAGAGAAATCACGAGCCTGGTGCTTTTCTTGTTTCCTGGGCCCGTTCTCCCCTCCCCTCTGCCCCTTTCCCCTCAATCATGCATGTTTTTATTTACCCTTTCAAGATTCATTCATCAATTGACCAAATAATCACAGAAAGGTCCTCGTAAAATGATAATATTTATTGTTGGCATCTGGTTAAAAATATCTGATATTGCAGCATGGGTTGACAGTAGCAATGAGAGAGTGCAGTGGTGGGTTTTGTGCACCCGATAGATGATCCTACAACGATTATTAAACAAACCAGTGAGTACAAATTTTATTTTAACAGCATCATGCAATATTTTTAGCATGTCAGGAAAACAATCTTATTATTATTTCTAAAACTGTGCAGGTGATAACACTGATCTTGGTGACTGCCTCAGCCCTCATGAATATGCTTTGCATATTACGCCATATCTGTATGGCGACAGCAAATTCATATTTGGAGGAATGATTTAATACTCGCAGCACTGATTGAAAAAACAGGTTTTATTTTATATATTTCAACTGCCAGTGGATATGGACAATACATTTTTGGAGAGTTGTAGAAAGGAAAGAAGGAGGGAGGGGAGGAGGAGAGGGGATAGTCCCATTTCCTCGCAGCTACCTGAACTCTCTTCTACCTCCCCGAACACAGTGACATAGCACTCGCTTCATTCAAGATTTTTTAAAATACATTTTTACAGGATGTGGGCTTCATTGGCTTGGCCAGCATTTGTTGGCCATCCCTAATTTCCCTTGAGAAAGTGAAGGTGAGCTGCCTTCTTGAACCGCTGCAGTACGTGATATAGGTACACCCACTGTGCTGTTAGGGAAGGAGTTCCATGATTTTGACCCAGCGACAATCAAGGAATAGTGCTACATTTCCAAGTCAGGATGGTGAGGGACTTGGAGGGGAAACTTCCAGGTAGTGGTATTCTCAGGTACCTGCTACCCTTGTCCTTCTAGATGGTAGTGGTCATGGGGTTGGGAGGTGCGGTCTAAGCGGCCTTGGTGAGTTTCTGAAGTGCATCTTGTACATGGTATGCAAGGCTGCCAGAGTTTGTCAGTGATGGAGGGTTGAATGTTTGTGGAAGGAGGAGCAATCAAGTGGGCTGCTTTGTCCTGGATGGTGTTAAGCTTTTTGAGTGTTGTTAGAGCTGCACTCATCCAGGCAAGTGGGGAGTATTCCATTACTTCCCTAACTTGTGCCTTGAAAGTGGTGGAGAAGTTTTGAGGATTCAGGAGGTGGGTTACTCGCCACACTTGCGCTTGTAGTTACAGTATTTACATGGTTAGTCCAGTTCAGTTTCTGGTCAATGTTAGCCCCCAGGATATCAATAGTGGGGGATTCAGTGATGGTAATGCCATTGAATGTCAAGACATGATGGTTTGATTCTCCCTTACTGGAGATGATCATTGCCTTGCATATGGCACAAATGTTACTTGCCACTTGTCAACTCATTCCCGGATATTGTTCAGGTTGTGCTGCATGTGCACATAGACTGATTCAGCACCTGAGGAGTCGAGCATTATGCTGAATAGTGTGCAATCATCAGCAAACATCACCACAACTGACCTTATGGCGTGGCGCGATGGTACAGTGGTTAGCACGTTTGCCTGATCAGACCAATAAAACTGTCGACCACTGGCTAGTGACATGAATTGCTGTGGTTTCAAAGCCCTTCCAAGTGCTCTGGACTTTTGAGGAATCCTCTGAGGCAGCAGATATTAGGAAGGGGTAAGTGAAAATTTCCACTGTACTGTCTGGACTGATCTTCAGCTTTCAGGCAGGAGGACATTAATGGGAGGTCTGATGGAGGTCTCTGATGGAGGTCTCTGACGGAGGAGTCTGATGGAGGTCTCTGATGGGGGTGTTTGGGGGGGGCTGTCTGATGGGCGGGTCTAATGTGGGGGTTGGTTTGATTGGGGGGGGGGGGTTGATGGGTTGGTCTGATGGGCGGGCTGGGTGGGTTCCCACATGACCAGAAGCCCTCACAGCATCTGCAGGATACTGTCAACGCTCTCAACAGCCAGGAGCTTCTAAGTTGCAACTAGAGTGTGGGTTTGAATTAATTAATGCAGCAATGGGGGTCTCAGCCATAGCACCACGATCCTGAGGGGGATACCCCGAGTACGCACACTTGCCACCAAGTCATTCCTTGAGGTCCAGGCATATACCTCCCAGCAAGCCCGTAAAGCTTCAAACGTTTGCTTAACTCCTTGCTCCCCCTCAATAGCCATGGCACCTGGGCCCCTCTTGTAAATACTTGCACCAAATCACACCCGCGTGACTCCCAGCAAGAGTGGAGCGCAAGTGGGGGGGGGGGGGGTGGAGTTTCAGGCTTCCAGCTCATTAATCAGTTTTAACCACATGCAAATCACAGGGTCTGGCACTCAATGCATTTCCCGTCTTCGGGCAATCCACCACTCTCCGCCCAATCAGTAATCCCAGCACCGGCATCAAGTAATGGAGTATCTATCCCCTGATGAGCAGATCAGACAGTTCATTGAAGATTCAAGCCCGGAAGTCTTTCCCTTCCTCACATTTGCTCTCTCAACCCTATGCTTTTAAAACTGCTTCTTCTTGATGTGTCAGAGCCAACCTAGAAATCCCTTGAGACCCTTTGAAATGCCTAGCATTCATTCAATTTACCAGTGCAGTCCCTTTCAACTATAGTTTGATTGATAGCTTAATGGTTTAAACACAGCTTAAATGAAAGCACTTAGCTGCTTTGAAGTGGCCAGCGTCTGTCAATCAGAACAAGAATGTTTATAAACATTGCGGGTTGGGATCAATGGAGAGTACTTCAGATGCATTCAAGCATGAAGGGAAAGATAAATTAACGAACCATCTGGCAGCTGTATTCAAACTCCAATGGCTTCCAAGCCCCCCGGCATGGTCATCATGCCTGTTCTCTGTTGGTGGAGACCAGTAGAGATTCCCAACAGCCTCATACTGCAGCAAGGCTAGAGAATCGTAGGAGCTGGGAGACTCTGGCTTCAAATAGGCTGAACATATTGAAATGCTTATTTAAATATGCTAATCTGGTGCCATGGGCCGGGAGCAACGTGCTCCATCGGCACCTGGCATGAATCCCATTTCGGGGTTCTCCCGGTATTCTCTGGAATGTATGCGAGGCACAGTGCAGACGGAGTATGTCCTCCAGAATCTATGATTAATGGAACAACTCTATCTTTCCCGTGCCTTCTGCTCCTCCTATTATTGCTCTGCTATCAGTTCCTGTTCTCAGCAACTGGCCGTTTAACTGACATTCAATTATATTTTTAAATTACCTTACAGTTGCTAGTGGAAAAGGCCAGCAGTCAGCTTTGTGACTAACCAGCCAGACAAAAACATTGCAACTGCCAGTTTCACTGCAATGACGAAACTTCATGAGTAGTTCATTGGCTGCAAAGTGCTTTAGGCTGTCCTGTCATTGTGCAGACTATTTAAATTGTGACCAGGAGGGCAAGTACGTGATAGTGACAGGTGCATTGGAAGGGAAAGTTGGTGGTGCTGGTAAGCGTATGATGATTGATTCAAGTGATCTTGGAGGTGGATGGGAGATATGCGGGGACCCAGGCCCTGGGCTCCTGGCAAAGAAGAAGGAGTTGGAGGTGAGGTTTGACCTATTGTCCACGGGGAAGGCGGTGCGTGAGCTGAGAAGGGCAAGGAGGGCTGTCCCTGAGTATGGGGAGAAGGCAGGTCAGCTCCGTTTGGGAGGCCGCGGTGAGGGAGATAGTTTGGGTGTGGGCCAAGACGGGGGAGCTGGTGGTGGCTCCGGAACAGATTAATAAGGTGTTCGAGAGTTCTATCGGGACTTGTATAAGTCAGAGACACCAGAGGAGGAGTGGGAGATAAGGGAGTTTTTGATGGGCTGGAGTTCCCGAGGTTGGGGGAGGCGGAGAGGGCAAGGTTGGAGGAGTCGGTGGGGGTGGAGGAGGTGAAGGTAGCGGTTGGGAGGTTGTAGGCAGGGAAGGTGGTGGGGCAAGGCGTTTTCCCAGTCGAATTTTATAAACAATTTCAGGATAGGTAGGCGCCATTGATTGTGGTCAGGGGTGTCTTGCCGCAGATGATGGGTTAGGCCTTCATCTTGTTGTTGCGTGAGAAGGACAAGGATCCGGTGGAATGTGGGTCGAATAGGCCCATATCTCTGCTGAATGTAGATGCCAGGATATAGGCAAAGGTGTTGGCGTTAAGGTTGGAGGGGTGCCTTCCAAAGGTGATCGGGGAGGACCAGATGGAGTTTATAAAGGGAAGACAGTGTCCTCGAATGTGAGGAAGCTGTTTAATGTCATGCTTTCTCCGGCAGAGCGAAGGGAGATGGAGGTAATGGTAGCGCTGGATGGGGAGAAGGCATTTGACCAGGGGGAGTGGAATTACTTGATGGTGAAAAAAAAGCTTTGACAAAGAGTCATCGGACTCGAAACGTTAGCTCTTTTCTCTCCCTACAGATGCTGCCAGACTTGCTGAGATTTTTCAGCATTTTCCCTTTTGTACTTGATGGTGATATTGGAGAAATTTGGGATTGGGCCGAAGTTTGTGGCGTGGGTGCAGCTGCTATATAACAAGCCAATGGCGAACATGCACACAAATAGCATCAATTCAGGGTATTTTGCTTGGCACTGAGGTACGAGGCAGGGCTGCCCTATGTCCCCACTTCTGTTTGCACTTGTATTAGAGCCCTTGGCCATTGCGCTGAGGTGCTTGGGGTTGTGGGAGGGGATAGTGGGGGGGGGGGGGGGGGTGCAGTGGAACCTAGGGCGTCCTTATATGCGGATGACATGTTACTGTATATCTCAGAGCCATGCTCTTTGGTGGGGAGCAAAATGGGGTTACGTCAGCGATTTAGGATGTTTTATGGGGTACAAATTGAATTTAGGGAAAAGTGAGTACTTTGTGGTCTCCCCTCCGGGAGTTGGAGCAGGGCTGGGGGGATGGAGGGGAGGGGGGAGCTGCCATTTCATCTGGCGGCATCTTATTTTAGGTATCTGGGGTGCAGATGGCCCGAGATTGGGCAGGACCTCAGAATTTTAATTTTACTCGCTTGGTGGGGAGGGTGAAGGCTGATTTCCGGAGGTGGGACAATCTCCTTCTGTCATTGGTAGGCCGGGTGTAGGCAATAAATATTAATGTTTTGCCGCGATTCTTATTCTTGTTTCAATGCCTGTCAGTCTTTTAGCCCAAGGTGTTTTTTAGGGCGGTGGACAGGCTGATCTAATTTGTTTGGGCGGGGAAGGTAGCTAGGTTTGGCAAGATGATACTGCAGAGGGGGGACGGCAGGTTGGGGGGGGGGGGGGGGGGGGGGGGAGTTAGGCCTCCTAAATTTGAACTATTATTATTGGACAGCAAATGTAGAGAGGATTTGAGGATGGAGCAGGGAGCAGGGGCTTTGAAGGTCATCATGGAGGTGGGCTCTTGCAGGGGGTTGGGGTTACGAGCACTGGCAATGGGGCCGCTCCCAATGGCCCCAGGGAAGTATTCAGTGAGTCTGGTGATGGTGGCCATGTTGAAGATCTGGTGTCAGTTTAGGCACCATCTTAGGTTGGGAGCTGGCTGGGTCGGGGGGATGCTGATTAGAGGGAACCATGGGTTTGAGCATGGGAGGATGGATGCAGGTTCTGGGTATGGGAAGAGAGGGGGATTAAGGATGTATCCGGGAGGGTGATTTACAAGTTTGGAGGAGTTGCGCGAGAGGTTTGGACTGGCGTTTCAGGTGTATGCAGGTGTGGGACTTTGCGCAGAAGCCTTCCTGATAGCGCCTGCCTCCTCATTGCTGGGGGCGGTGCTGCCAGCGGGGGCGGGGTTGGAGAAGGGGGTCATCTCGACCATTTACAGAAGGATTTCGGAGGAGGACAGGGTGTCCATGGAAGGGGTTAAGGTGAAGTGGGAGGAGGAGTTGGGGTGTTGCCAGAGGAGAGCCTGTGGTGTGAGCTGCTGTGGAGGGTAAATGCCTTGACTTTGTGCGCGACGCTGGGGCTGACACAGCTGAAGGTAGTGTACAAGGCACACCTTGCAAAGTCCAGGATGAGTCAGCTGTTTGAAGGGGTGGAGGATGTCTGTGACCGATGTGGGAGGGGCCCCGCAAACCAGCTGGAAAGGTTTTGGAGGACGGTGTTCAGCACCATCTCGGGGGTCTTACATGTGGGTGTGGAGCCCAGTTCCCCAGAAGCCATATTCGGAGTGTGGGACCAGCCGGAGCTGCAGGTGGGTGCGGGAGCAGATGTTTTAGCCTTCACCTCCCTGATAACTCGTGGGTGGGTCTTGTTGGGGTGGAGGTCAGCTTCTTTAACCTGTGCCCCAGCATGACGGGGAGACCTGCTGGAGTTTCTGACCCTGGACAAGGTGAAATTTGCTCTCGGGGGAGCGAGTGATGGTTCGACAGTTGTTGGGGTTTGTTTATCATGCACTTTCGGGAGTTGGTTACCATTGGCTGTTGGGGGTGGGGGGGGGGGGGCGTTGGGGGGCTGGGGGGTTTTACAGGGTTTTTGTGAATTGTAAAATGGTTGAAAATGAATTATTTCATTCAAGGTATGTAACTGTATTCTACTTTATCAGTATTCACACAAAGTAGAAAGATCCCTGAGGAACACAGTTGAATAATGGAACAACATTGGTCCTTAGTGAGAAGCACTGAAACCTTCATGCGTCTCTGTGTGATACAACTTTTAAAAGGCCAAGGGACAAAGATTGACTGGTTCAGAATTGCAACTGTGTTTTCTTGATCAGAAAGTCTGAAGAAGACCCTGCTAATTGTTGCTTCTCACTGCAGTATATTTTTAATATCGACAATGCAATACAACTATATCACAATATTTCAGTACCTCACAAAAACTCATAAAAGCACCAAGATAGAGTTGGATAATATGTAAGTAGACAAATAGGACAAGATTGAAGTCTGGAAAGACTTTTGAAAAATATGTGCAGTATAAAACAGGTTACTGATTGACTATGAGCCCATTATGCAGTATTAACAATTACATCCCATTAGTGGCATCATATACAGAATTACAGCCATGATTACAATACCCTCTGCTCAGGTAATAAAAATTAAATCCGATCAGGTGCAATTTCTCACATTGCATGCAATAATACTTACTTCCACAATCGCGTACTTGATTTTTCCAGCAGCCCCTTGATCCCTATCCACTGCTTTAACAGTAAATAACGTTGCACCTTTAGTTTCATTCTGTCCAACAAAATGATGCAAAATTAATTATGAAATAAAGTAATAATTAACACACTTTTGCCACATTATTGATTTAGTTTATCATTACAAAGAATTCCATTCATTTTCAACGTTTAGGTCACTTGGCTAGACAGCTGGTTTGTGACGCAGAGGTAGGCAAGCAGCACAAGTTCAATTCTTGTACCGGCTGAGGTTATTCATGAAGGCCCTGCTTTCTCAACCTTGCCCCTTATCTGAGGTGTTGTGATCTTCAGGTTAAATCACCACCAGTCAGCTCTCCCCCCTCAAAAGGGAAAGCCAGCCTATGGTCATCTGGGACTATGGCAACTTTACACATTTAATATCTCACGGAGATACTCACGGAATTAGCCCTCATTAGAGCATGCAAGTTAGATTGTCTGCATGGCTGTAAAAGGAACCAACTCGGTGGTGTCTGTGTTATTTACGAGCATACAAAATTGGCAAGCAAGAAAAGACCAGTTGCTCCATCAAGCCTGTCCCACACCTTGAATCATTTGCTCAGTAACCCTACTAAAGGAACTCTCAGATGCAAGTGACAGTGTCATATTTACTTTGTGGCATGATTACACTTCGGTTATCCAGTTTGTGCTTGCCACCCCAAATTCTTCTCCACATACAATGAAATTAGCATTACAATCTGATTATAACCATGCTCAAACTGGAATACACAACTTATTTGATCTGTTTGTTCATTATTAGTGGTGTCCAGTAGTTTGAGGCTGCCAGGCACCAAATAGAAACATAAATGAAATCAGTGCTTTCCTTGATTTACCTCCGAAGCTGGATATTAAGTTGGTGAGATGGAATTTGCTTAAGCAATATTTGATTGGATTGCGTAGGTGGGCAAAGCCTCACCAGCGATGTTATGATTGTACACATTCAATATTCAGCAGAGCTGACAAAGCAATTTGTCTTTTATTATTCCTCTATTTGAAGAGCTACAAGTTAAATATTCTATAACCAAGTGAAATTGACTGAATTGAGTTTAAGCTGCTGTTTAATCTTTAATTTTAACAAACTGCTGATTCATAATTTATAGTCTAACACAGTGATACAAGTGGAGGAGCAGAACCTCACCTTCCGATGATGTGTGTTACAGCCCTCGCGACTCTCAATCATTGAGTCCAATGTTAAACGATGACCTTTCTCCCCCATTATGGCCCTTTTTCTTCATCCCAAACATATTGGCCAGGACTCTCTACCCCGCCACCCCGGTCAGTAGCCCCTGAAAAGTTGGAGAATTCCTCACTTTCGGGGGCTGTTGACGCCAGAGTGGTTGGCGCCGATTTTCCTGCCGGCGTGGGGACAGAGCCCCATTTTCGGAGAATCCCGCCCATTTTGTCCCAACACAACCCCCCCACTGCCCTCCCCACCCCACCGTCACTTTTTCCTTAGTTTTGCTATCACTGAGCTCTGACCTTTGTTCTCCCATCAGCTCTTTCCACCATCTTATCTTGAAGCCGTTATCAGCACCTTGAACATAGAACAATACAGCACAGAACAGGCCCTTCGGCCACGATGTTGTGCCGAACCTTTGTCCTAGATTAATCATAAATTATCATAGAATTTACAGTGCAGAAGGAGGGCATTCGGCCCATCGAGTCTGCACCGGCTCTTGAAAAGAGCACCCTACCCAAGGTCAACACTTCCAGCTATCTCCATAACCCAGTAACCCCACCCAACACTAAGGGCAATTTTGGACACTAAGGGCAATTTATCACGGCCAATACACCTAACCTGCACATCTTTGGACTGTGGGAGGAAACCGGAGTACCCGGAGGAAACCCACACACACATGGCGAGGACGTGCAGACTCCGCACAGACAATGACCCAAGCCGGAATCGAACCTGGGACCCTGGAGCTGTGAAGCAATTGTGCTATCCACAATGCTACCGTGCTGCCCGAACCTTCTCTGGCTCAACATATTGAAATTAGTGTTCCTTCTGTCACGGGCCCTACATATCTTTGTTGCAATCTCTCCGAGCTCCCATCTATCATTGACCTTCACACAGTTCCAAATGCCCTATCCCTCTTGTACAGCATATAATCTACTTTGTTTCTTCCTCTGCTCAGTTTTGAAGGAGCAGAAGATAGACGACTCAAAACATTGGGCATAATTCTCCAAAATCATTTCTAAGTGTGATCTCAAGCGGGAAAAGCAGGACGAATTGCGCTGGGTGAGGCATCGTGATCCTGATCGTAATCCATCCACACTTAGAAATCTTTTTGGAGGGGAGCATGTTTTGCCTGACATTGAGAGGGGCAGGGCCTAAACATGCCGGCAAGACTGGCCTCACAGAAATCAGGGCTTTCATCTTAAAGGGCGCCCAGATCTCAGAATGAGCTTAACAAAAAACCTCTCTCACAGACATCACGCCCTCCTGCAGAAAAAACCTTAACCCTTGCCCATAGAGGGGCAACTTTCCCCAACTACTAAACATTCAGGTTACCCCCTCCCCATACCGAGTAGGCATCAGGATGCACCCCTACCCTGCCTCGGATCGCTGGCATGATTCCACCTCTGCCCCAACAATCGCTGACATCAGCCCCCTTCCCTCATCGCCGTTACCAGCAGCAACCCCCCCCCCCCCCCCCCCATCCCCCCACCCCACCCTCAGATGCGCGACACCGCGCTTTGGAGTCCCCAAATTCCCCGTCCCTGCAGGCCCTCGCTCTTTTAGGCCCCACCCCATTCTGGCCCTCCCACCCTCAGGCTCTGTCCCACAGCAGTGCCCCTAGGCACTGCCCGATAGCAGGTTGGCACTGCCAGGTTGTCATGCTGCCAGGGGCCAGTGATCAGTGCCAGGGCACAGTCCTGCCATGTCCCTGACCACCCGGTGGCTACAATGACCTCTGAACACCTGGCACTGTCATCATGTCCGGTCCCTGTTTGTGGAGACCAGCAGTGATTCACACCAGCTTCATGTTGCACCAGCAGGAGAACGCCAGGAGCCAGGAGAATCCGGTTTCAAACAGTTCCGGCATTTTTAAATGAGGATTTAAATATGTGAGGCTGGTTCACGCCTAGCGATGGCATGAACCAGATTACGTGAGCTGGATCAGGCTCGGTGCAGTGTTTGGCACCAAGCACAAATCCCATTTCGGGCCCCTTCCAGAATTCTCCCAACAGCGGGATTTGCACCAAGCGCAACGCGGCCTGAAAATCTTCCCCATGATCTCCGTTTCTCTCTCCAGAGGTGCTGCCAGACCTGCTGAGGTTTTCCAGCATTTTCCGTTTTTATTTAAAAATCCCAACATGCGCAGTATTTTGCTTTTAGTTAGATAGAATGTTTATTTTTCCAACATTAGGAACAGGAGTAGACCAATCAACCATTTGGTCCGGCTACAACAGTCAATTAGATCATGGTGGATCCGTCCTCAACTCCATTTTCCTGCCTTTGCCCCATATGAACGGCACGGTGGCACAGTGGTTAGCATTGCTGCCTCATAGTGCCAGGGACCAGGATTCAATTCCAGCTTTGGGTGACTGTGTGGAGTTTGCGCTTTCTCCCCCCATGCCTGTGTGGGTTTTCTCCGGATGCTCCGGTTTCCTGCCACAGTCCAAAGATGTGGATTGGTCATGCTAAATTGCCCCTTCATGTCCAAAACATTTGTAGGTTAGATGGGATTACAGGGATATGGGGATAGGGCGAGGGAGTGGGCCTAGGTAAAGTGCTCTTTCAGAGAGTCGGTGCTGACTTGATGGGCCAAATGCACTGTTGGACTTCTATGATTCTATTCTATGATCAATTAACACACTTATCTAACACAAGTCTAATGATCTCCTTCACAGCCCTTTAATATTAAAAGATGAAGATGAGTAAGTTTGGGTCAATTCAGTCAACCAGAGCAACAGATGTTCTCTGGGCAACTCTAACTTGCCAGATATTGTACATAGGGGGCGGGATCCTCTATCGCTCCGCGCCGAAATCGCGCTCAGAGTGGGAGCGGAAAATTATCCAAAATAGGCTCCCACGCCAGCACGCGATTCTAGTGAATTGCCCCCACTCACGCGCACGCGATCGATGCGGCGCCAGTCGGGGGCCACTGAAAGCGGCCCCAGCGCCGATTCTCCCCGCTCGACAGGCCGAGTGCCCGCCGAGTCCTGCCGGCATGGATCACATGTGGTCCCACCCAGTGGGATCTTGGCATCCTGAGTGCGGGGGCCATCCTGATTGGGGGCGGGGGGGGGGGGGGGGGGGGGATGCGACTCCGGGGGGGGGCCTCCACAGTGGCCAGGCCCACGATCGGTGGCAACCGATCGGTGGCCGTGCTCATTCCGGGGGGGCCTATGTTACTCCACGCCGGGCCCTTGCAGGGCGGTGCCATGTTGTGCGGGTACCGGTGCGAAGATGGCCGCTGCGCACATGCGCGGACCCACGGCCGTCCACATGCGCGGCCGCACGGGCGTAATTGCAGGGCCCTGCCAGCAGCCGGAGGTGCAGGACTCACGCCGGGCCCTGCTGTCCCCTTGGAAAATGGAGAATCACCCCGGACTTTCCAGGAAAAAGTCCGGAGTGATTCCTGCCCGTTTTCCGGCGGCCGTGGGGTGGTATGACTAGGAGCGTTACCTGCCATTGGTGCAGAGCACTCGCTGCCCATTGGCTCAGGCCGGTCATGTGCCTCTCGGCTGATTGGTTGAGACTAGTCATGTGACCGCTCACCAATTGGCCGAGAGGCAAGTAGCCCCGCCTACGAGGCGGGGCATAAGAACCCGAAGGACCCGGCGGAGGGCCTTTTCTCTGTAATCGACCACCGGGCTAACATCTAGCTGATTAAAGCCTACATTTGGATCTTCATCGTGTCTCGAGTCCAATTGATGGTACATCAAGTCCCCAGAAGGGAGAATCCTGCCCAGGAAGTTTCATTCCAGTTCATGGAGAGTAAAGGATCACCAAATGGCAGTTGATAACTAATATCAAAGAAATAACTGAGTAAATCCAAAAAATATAACAATGTCTCCCAATGTATGAGTAGGATCTTGTTCCAAACCCATAGTCATCAAGCATGTGGTTTCTTGGACTAAGATTTGCCAATTTATTAACTCTTACTAAAGTGTGCCATAGTATGGCCAGTTTAATGATACTGAAAATCGATTGAAACACCCACATTTATTCCATTGCATCAATTAGTTCTGGATTGAAACCAAGTCACAAAGCTAAAAGAACCGTGTTACTAGCTAATTACATGACATACTACGCAAAATGTTTCCTGAAAAACTGAAAGTGACTCACCTCATAAACAGATACTGTGTAGGTAGCATTTACAAATACGGGTGAATTATCATTGGCATCATTAAGAATGATTATTTGACTCTGGAGGTAAAAAGAAGAAACACTTTTTTTAACTACAAAATAGGCAGCTATTGAAATGAAAAAACACAGCTCCAAATCTAACTCAATCTGTCCATTGGGAAGGGATGTGAAACAGGTGTCGGAGCTGAACCCACACATTCCTGACAGGTACACTTGATTAAAATTGGGGGGATTCAGTCTCCAGAGGGTCGGAAACCATTCATACTCCAGAGGATGTGCTACGTGACTCCTCAGAACTCCCAATGCAAGGATTCCTCGGGAAGTGCCCAGAAACTGTGATCTCCCAATTGGCAATTCACCTGCCTCTGGGACTCTTCGAGAAAGTCTCGAACTCTGAATTAGAGTCAGAGGGTTCAGACTTCCTTACCTGAATAATTACCAGGAAATATTAGACAAGTTAAAAGTATGTCTATCTCCTGGGTATCTATACAACTGACCTCCTCACTCCCCACTGATCCCATCCCCAACTATCCACCAAACCTTCTGATTCCCCGACCCAATCCCAAACCACCCTGACCCTCCGACCCCCATGACTCTCTGATTCCTCATTGATCGTCCTTCAAATGCCCCACAACCCTCTGACTTTCCCTGACCCTCTGACCCCACCCCAACTCTTTGACTCCATCCTGACACTCCAATTCCCACAACCCTCGTATTCGCTCCAGATGCTCTGACTCCCCTTACTCATCCTGTCTCAACCTCACCACTTTACCCACCCTGCCACCTACCACTTTCCACTTAATCCAGTCTGCCACCCTCCCACCTATCAAACTACCTACTTACCCCATTCACATTGATTTACTAGCACGCTGAAAAACTATTTAAATGTCCCAAAGCTTTCCATTATTTTCGTGAACGAAGACTTGCCAATATACGACAGCTAGTGCTATAAAAAAAGGGCAAAGCTCGCCTTCTTCTGATGATCCTGAACTACGAAGAAAGAGTCTGTGAACAAGTATGTTCTGTGTATCTGAAGAGGTCTGGTTACAGAAGTCCGGGACAGAATTGCGGAGTTCCATGTTAATGTAAAAGAATAGGAATGGAGTGGCAATCCAACTATTACCACTCCTTGGAAGATTCATGGTCTATAATTGAAGGCATCAGGATATCTAATTTTAAATCCTACTCCACACCTTTTAATGAAATTTAATCACAGACCCTTTCTGAACCAGTATTGTCAGGGTTTCCAAAGCACACCTCATCTGATTTTAGAGAATTTTCAGGTAAGCTCCTTCCCTGAAGAGTCATAGACCAGCCTCCCCCAAAATATTTGCACCTACCAAATTGAGGTCTCCTAGAAATTGCATGTTGTGGCAAATTTATATTGTGGCTTTGCTATCTTTAAAAGTATGCACAGTTCAGTAGTCAGTGCAATCACAACATCAATTTCATGAAGCAACCTGCTTAACCAGAACGTACATATGAGGAATGCTGATCCACTGTCTAAAACCCTTTTCTCGTGGGTATGAATCATTAGTTTTAGAAACTGAACAAAACAGAGTTTGCTCTGGATTTATCAGCATTAGTCCAGGCAAAATTAACCAAACTAGTACAAAAATCAGCCGGCTTTAAATATAAGTTTCATCAGGCATAGATTGGATTTCTGTGATATTTATGGTTGGTTTAAAAATCACTTCACCTGAAGCCAACCCTCCCACAAAACTGGCCATACTGACTTATTTATCTTGTGTTGGCTAAAAGACAATTTGTAACCTATTAATGTTACAACTTGCTTAATTGCTCATTGTTGATTCTTTATTAAAGTTATACAATTTCAGCCTTTCATGTCACTTTCTTGCGTTGTAGTTTGACCCTACAAAGAAAAAACTGAGGGAGTTTAAACAGCTTGGCGCTAAATTAAGGTGAATTTTTAAAAAATCTTTTATTGGCATTTTCAACATTATGTACATTGACGTTCGTTTTTATTTATTGTACAGTGTAAAAAAGGCTTTTGTCTTATGTTACTTTATTTACAAATTGTTGCCGTCGAGTCCTGCGTGTCCTCCCCTCCCATGCCCCCCACTGCCCCTCCTTTACCTAACCCCTCCTCGTTTCCCCCACCCACCCCCCTCGCTGTCCTCCCTGGTCAATCGGGGGGGTGCTACCCCTTCACCTTGTCCCCCCCCCCCCCCCCCGCCAAATTTCTTTCCTCCCTTTGTTGGCTTCAGCCATGTTATTTTTGTGGATGAGGTAGGGGTTCCCCCACATCCTCCCCCCTCCCCCAGTGTTGTCCCTCTTTGTCCGTCTCAGACTCTCTGCCCTCTTCCCCCTGCCCGCACCCTCCCCCCCCCCCCCCCCCCCCGGCGCACCCCTGGCTCCCCCTGGGTTGTGTGTCCCTGGTGTTCAGCCTTGTCTTTTGTTTTTTCCCTGTTTTCTTTCTGTGGTGATCGTAGATCTGAGTAGATGCAATACAACTGAGCAAGCACTAGAGGGAGCACGGGAGAGCTATATATACACAGGGACAGGAAGTGATGACACACTTCACGGAAGGCAGAACTTGTAGCAGGACACAGACACACAAGCAGGCAGCATTTGAGGTAGCCGTAAGTTAAGCTCTGAAGAGAGAACAAATTCACAATAAAGCATCTTCTCCACATTTGAGACTACCAGCTTTATTAAGACATGAGGAACAACACACTTTCTAATCCTTCCAGTTCCCTCTCTATTGGCTTTTGTTGGCTTTGGAACAGACCGACAAATTGCCCCCATGCAGGAAGGAAGTCTTCCTCCAACCTTCAGATGACAAATTTGATGGAGAAATTCCAAAAGGTCAGCTAGCCAGTCTGAAGCTGTGGGTGGTGCTGCTGATCACCAGCCGAGCAGGATTCTCCGGCGATGCGATTAGGGGAGTGAAAGCAAGGGCATTGGCCCTCTTCCCCACGTATAGCTGTGGCTGCTCTGATACTCCGAAGATTGCCACTATTGGGCAAGGCTTCATCCTCACCCTCACAACCTTGGACATTGCCTCGGAGAAGGCTGTCCAAAACCCAGCAAGTTTGAACACGCCCAGAACATGTGGGTGTGGTTGGCGGGGCCCCTCTGGCACCGTTCACATTTGTCCTCCACTTCCAGGAAGACCCTGTTCATTCGGGTTCTGGTCAGGTGCACTCTGTGCACCAATTTGAACTACATGAGACTGAGCCTTGAGCCGGAGGAGGTGGAGTTGGCCATTCTCAGTGCTTCGCTCCAGAGTCCCCCACCCCACTTCTGTCCCCAGAAGTGGACATCAGGTCCTCTAATAGTGTAGTCTCTTTGCGGAGCAAGTGTTTTATTTGTAAGTGTCTCATTTCCTGTCCTGTTGGTAGTTCCCATTCTTCCGTTAGTTTGTTCAGTGTCGCTAGTCTGTGCCCTACATAGAAGTCTCTAACTGTCAGCGTTCCCCTGTCCTGTTTCCATTTTTTTAATGTTGCATCTAGCATGGCTGGCAAGAATCTGTGGTTACCGCAGTTGGGAGCCATGGGGAACATCTTGGTCAGCCCGAAGTGCTGTCTTAGTTGGCCCCACATTTTCAGTGTGGCCACTACCACTGGACTCGATGTGTATTTTGCCAAGGGGGATGGGAGTGCTGGCGTGGCCAGGGCCCAGAGGGTCATTCCCTTGCAGGAGGCCTCCTCCATCTGTACCCACCCCGAGTTGGGTTCTCGCACCCATCCCCTCACTCTTTCTGCTGTTGCTGCCCAGTGGTAATATTGCAGGTTTGGCAGCGCCAGGTCTCCCTTAATTGTCCTCCTTTGCAATGTTGATTTGTATCTAGGGTCTGGAAGAAGGCCTTAGGGATGAAGAGCGTTATGGACCTAAACAGGAAGAGGAATCTCGGCAGTGATGTGTTGGGTCTGCTGGGTCTGTGAGGACTGTGTTTACGATAGCAGTGATTGAGACAGGCTACCAACACTTGTAGAAGTACAACTCTATTTTATTTAACTATGAGCTGTTAAACATACTTGCACTGTGGGTTGACACTATGTTAAGTTGACTGGAGACCTGAGGCTAACCTGACCAGTCTATACTGCTAGCACATGGTAGATGTTCGTGTTGCTGATCACGGGCTCTGGCTGTCTCAGGGGCTACATCCCAAGAGAGCGTGAAAACTAGTGCCCTCTGGCTTTATAGTGGACATGTCCTGTCTGGTGATTGGCTGCTGTGTCCTGTGTGTTGATTGGTCATTCAGTGTGTCAGTCAGTGTCTGTCTATGCACCATCATATACTTGTGTGTATATTATGACATCTCCCCCTTTTTGAAAAAAGAAATATGTGTACGTGGCAATAAATAGTGTGGTTATGTGAATGTGCCTAACTATATAGAGAGCATGTCAGTATAATTACATGACCATGATCCTGGCTATATATAAAAATCCTAACATATTTACACGGGAAGGTGTTTAGTGCAGATAGAGTGTCTGTAACAAAACATGGGATATAAATAACAGTATGTACAAACGAGCGAGCGAAGAACCAAGGTAACAAAACAATCAGTGCATGAAGTCAGTCAGTTCATAAATTCAGTCAGTTCATAAATTCAGTCTCTGTGGTGGGCGACGAATTCTGGTTGACCGCCTCAAGGGTGGGTCGGGGGCCGCCTGCTCTGGAATGGGCTGGGCTGTGTCAGTCGCAGAGGGTGACAACAGAAGAGGTAGATCTGCGAGCTCTTGGAAGGGCATGTCCTGAGGGCGAGGCCGGGCATTACGGTCTGGCGGCGAGCGTGGAAGCAGCCGCAGTGCCCACCTATTACGGCGTAGAAAAGAGACATCCTGCATACGAACCAGAAACGATCTGGGGGCCACTTGCTTGATTACCACAGCGGTGGCAGACCAGCCACCTTCAGGATGCTGAACACGAACCTGGTCATCAGGAGCGAGAGCAGGGAGATCTGTGGCGCGGGTGTCATACGCTGACTTGTGTTGGGCCCGAGACAGTTGCATTCTGTGCAGGACCGGAAGGTTGTCCAGGTCTGGGATGTGTATTGCAGGCACCATTGTCCGTAATGTGCAGTTCATTAACAATTGTGCTGGGGACAGGCCAGTGGACAAAGGAGTCGACCTGTAGGCTAGTAGTGTGAGGTAAAAGTCGGAACCCGCATTAGCCGCTTTGCACAAGAGTCGTTTGACAATGTGCAGCCCCTTTTCAGCTTTGCCATTCGACTGTGGGTAATGGGGACTTGAGGTGACGTGTGTGAAATTATACCGCCGGGCAAATTTGGTCCACTCCTGACTGGCAAAACACGGGCTATTATCGGCATGACCGTGAGTGGAATGCCATGGTGAGCAAAAGTCTCCTTGCCGCATGGATGACCGCTGCCGATGTGAGGTCATGCAGCCTAACCACCTCTGGGTAGTTAGAGAAGTAATCCACAATGAGGATATAGACCCGGCCTAGTGCTTGGAAGAGATCAACGCCAACCTTGGTCCATGGGAACGACACCAGTTCACGTGGCTGCAAGGTCTCCTTTGGCTGAGCTGGCTGGAATCGCTGGCATATCGAGCAGTTGAGAACGCATGCTTTGAGGAATGACGATCCTGTCCAACTTTAACAGAATTCCATCTACCACTGCCAGATCATCTTTGATGTTGTAGAATTGCGGGCGTTTCCGTCCGTCTGTAAGATGGCGCATGACTCGTTGGAGCAAAGGATCCCTGGCTGTTTCACGACGAATCTGGATGACTCGTTCGTCAGTGGCGGGCAAGTTAAATGTGCAGAACTCAACATGGACATCAATTTGGCACACAAAGCCCGACTGCTCGCATGGCATAGTGACAAAACGGGAGAGTGCATCGGCCATGATGAGCTCCTTGCTCGGGGTGTAGACCAGTTCAAAGTCATACCGCCTGAGTTTAAGGAGGATGCGTTGCAGGCGCGGCGTCATATCGTTAAGGTCCTTCTGTATAATGTTGACCAGTGGCCTGTGGTCCGTTTCCACCGTAAATTTGGCGAGTCCATATATGTAGTCATGGAATTTGACAATTCCGTGAGGAGGCCCAGGCACTCTTTTTCGATTTGAGCATAGCGCTGCTCAGTAGGTGTCATTGCACGCGATGCGTATGCGATGGAGCCCATGAGGAGGAGTCATCGTGTTGGAGGAGCACTGCCTCAATGCCAGACTGGCTCGCATCAGTAGAGATCTTCGTCTCCTTGGCAGGGTCGAGGAATGCCAATACCGGGGCCTTGGTGAGTTTCGCCCTGAGTTCACACCACACTCACTCATGAGGGGGAGCCACTGGTTTTGATGGCTATAGTGAGGGTGAGCTGTTTCACTTTAAGGAGCTGCTGGCGTAGGGGGTCCGAGGGCACTCCGAAGATGATCTGGTCGCGGATCATTGAGTCGGAGGTGGAGCCATAATTGCAGGATTGCGCGAGGATGCGAAGATGGGTTAGGAAAGATTGAAAAGGTTCATCCTTACCCTGCAGACGCTGTTGAAAGATGTAGCGTTCAAAACTTTAGTTGACTTCGATGTCACAGTGGCTGTCGAATTTAAGTAGGACTGTTTTGAACTTGCACTTGTCCTCGCCTTCAGCGAATGTGAGGGTGTTAAAAATGTGGATGGCGTGATCCCAGGCCATGGAGAGAAAGTGAGCAATCTTTCTGGCATCTGAGGCGGCTTCAAGGTCGGTGGCTTTGAGGTAGAGTTGAAACTTCTGCTTAAATATCTTCCAGTTGGCACCGAGGTTGCCGGTGATGCAAAGCGGCAGGGGAGGGTGGACGCTGTCCATACTACCGGATGGCTGATTGCTGGTCAAAGGCAAACTATCTCAGGGTAGGTCCGTCAAACTCTAACATCACGCACTGGTACCATGATGTGTTGGGTATGCTGGGTCTGTGAGGACTGCATTTACCATAGCAATGATTGAGACAGGCTACCAACACTCTATTTTTTTTAACTATGAGCTGTTAAACATACTTGCACTGTGGGTTGACACTATGTTAAGTTGACTGGAGACCTGAGGCTAACCTGACCAGACTATACTGCTAGAACATGGTGGGTGTTCGTGTTGCTGATCACGGGCTCTGACTATCTCAGAGGCTGCATCCCAAGAGAGCGGGAAAACTAGTGCTCTCTGGCTTTATAGTGGCCGTGTGCTGTCTGGTGATTGGCTGCTGTGTCCTGTGCGTTGACAGGTCATTCAGTGTGTGAGTCAGTGTCTGTCTATGCACCATTATATACTTGTGTGTATATTATGACAGGCAGCAAGTTCATTTTGATCGTCTGCATTCTCCCCACCAGGTAGAGTTGGAATGCGTCCCACCTCTGTAGGTCCTTTTTGACTTCCTCCACCAGGCTGGTCAGGTTCCACTTGTGAATCTGTGTCCAGTCTCTGGCGATTTGGATCCCCAGGTGTCGGAATCTATTTTGGGCTATTTTGAACGGGAGTCCCTCCCTGTTTGGGTTCACTGGGAATGCCTCACTTTTGCCCAGGTTGGGTTTGTAACCTGAGAAGGTTCCAAACTCTCTTAAGATCCGCATGATTGCTTTCAGTCCTTCCTGTGGCTTTGAGACATACAGGAGAAGGTCATCTGCATAATGTGCTCTCTGTCTCCTCTTTTGATGCCCTTCCAGTTTTTCACGCCCCGTAAGGCTATCACCAGGGGTTTGATTGCTGATGCAAACAGGAGCGAGGACAATGGGGATCGCTGCCTTGTGCCACTTTGTAGTTGGAAGTATTCAGAGTTGGTGGTGTTGGTTCGAACGCTCGCCTTGGGAGTCTTACCCAGTCAGTGAATCCTGCTCCTAGCCCAAACCGGTCCAGTACCTCGAGGAGGTACTTCCATTCGACTCTGTCAAAGGCCTTTCTGCGCCCAGGGACACGATCACCTCTAGTGTTCTCTCCCCAGGGGGGTCATTATTACGTTCAACAGCCACCTGATGTTTGCAGTGAGTTGCCTTCCCATGACAAAGCCCATTTGGTCTTCAGCGACCACCTCTGGTATAGAGTTCTCCAGACTTTTAGCCAGGACTTTTGCGAGTATTTTCGCACCCACATTCAGTAGCGAAATGGATCTATATGATCCACATTCTGTCGGGTCTTTGTCTTTTTTGGGTATCAGTGAAATAGTTGCCTACGTGAGCGTAGGAGGCAAAGTGCCCCTTGCCAGCGAGTCTGCAAACATGTCCGTTAGATGTGGGGCCAGGGACCCGTCCAGTCCCAGTGCCTTCCCCGCCTGCATGGAGCTGATGCTCTCCATGATTTCTCCCAGATCTTTCGTGCTTCCAGATCCCCCCGCCTGTCCTCCCCCACAACCGGCATATCCAGTCCATCGAGGAATTCTTTCATCCACGAACCCCCAACGTGTACAACACTCGGTAGAAGGTCTCAAATGCTTGATTGACCTCTTGGTTCCGCTACCAGTCTGTCTTTGTTGTCCCTCACTTGCGCTATTTCCCTCATGGCTGCCTGCTTTCTCAACTGGTGAGCCATGTTCTCCATGTTCATAAAAGATCCCCCATGTCTGGCGGAGTTGGTACGTTGCTTTCCTAGTGGATAACAGGTTAACGTCCATTTGTAGCTAGTTTTTCTCCACCAGCAGCTCTACGGTCGGGTCCTCAGAGTACTTTCTGTCCAAGATGGAGTTGATCAGCTGTTGCCTGGCCTCCCTCTCTTCTCTAATCCTACGTGCCTTATAATCTCCCCTCTGATCACAACCTTCAGTGCCTCCCAGAACGAGGAGGGTGAGATCTCCCCATTCCAGTTGTCACTCACAAAGCCTGTGGCCTGTGATGTTTTCTGGCAGAAGGCCTTGTTGGCCAGGAGGTCCATTCCCAGCCTCCATGTGGGGCGCTGGGCACGGCCTGTCTCCAACCACACATCCACGTAATGCGGAGCGTGGTCGGAGACGACTATCGTGGAATATTCCGGTCCTGTAACTCCTGGAAGCACCGATTCCCCCACTGCAAAAACTCTGTATCTTTGCACTGTGCCGTTCAGTGCCCTTACATTCCAGGTTGTCATAATATACACCAGTATATCATGGTGCAGACACATACTGATGGACACACACTAGGACCAATCAACATGCACAAACACCGCAGCCAATCGCCAGTTAGAATTCACACACTGTAAAGGTAGAGGGCACTGCACTCCAGGGTTTCCCTTTGTTAGGGGGCCATCCATAATGGCCGTGGGTCGCCATCCTCATCATGAGATTGGTCCCCTGCACTCCGGGGTTTTCCTTTGTCCAGAGGACACCCAACATGGCTGTCAACTGTGTGTACACCGGGGACGGCACGTGGCACAATGGTTAGCATTGGGACTATGTCTCCCTTTGTTTAGGAACTCTCCAAAGTGGCTGTTTGCGGCGCCTTGACCTGCTCCATGCCTGCTGAGTCCTGTGCCTTTCTCGCTGCCAACCCTTTCCTATCTTTCTGCCCCTTTTCTGTTCTGTCCCTCCCTATTCCCCCTTTCCACGTTTCCCCCTTCCCCTCCCACCCTCCCCCCCCCCCCTGTATTCACCTTCCTTTCTGTCCTCCCCCCCACCCCTTGGCCAGATGCTCCTTCTTCCCCATTATTACTTGTCTTTCCATGCCATCCCTCCTTGCTAGTATGGTGACTCCCCTCCCTGGACTGGTCTCACCCTGTCTCTGTTCTATCTGCCTGTCTCCGTTCCCCTTCCACGCCCCGTCACCTGTTTCCCCTATCCTCATTTCCTTCTCTCTATCTTCCTCCTTTAATCCGAGAACGAGGCAGCATTGTCCCGCGCAAACACAGAGTCTGTACAATGGTTCTTCGTCCTGTTTCACCCTCCGCTTTCCGCTCTTGTCGAGTGCCGATTTTACCTTATTAAATTTGGCCCTTTTTTATTTTGCCAGGTCTGCCCCAATGTCCTGATATACTCTTATTCTGTGTCCTTCCCACAAGCACGACCTTATCTGCCGGGCCCACCTCAGGACCTTTTCCCGGTGCTGGTACCTGTGCAGCTTAGCAATGATCACTCTCGGCTGCTCCCCAGTCTTGGGTTTTGGTAGGAGCGACCTGTGTGCCCTGTCACGTTCTGGGGGATTTGGGAAACTGTCCCTCCCAATCAAGTTGCCCAGCATTTGTAGTTCGATGGGTCCCTTCCCTCCAACCCCTCTGGCAGTCCCGCAATATGGACATTCTGTCATCTGGACCTGTTTTCCTGGTCTTATACCTATCCCCTCAGGTTCCTTTGGGCCACCACCAACCTCTTCCCCTCGGTCTCCAGAGCCACTCTGGCCGGTTGATGCCCTTTCCATGTCCAGGGATTGTCCTTTCCTGGGCTTCCACCTTCTTTCCCAGGCCGTCTATCGTGCGCTGGAGGGCACCCATCACTTCCGTCACCATCTCTCTCATCATCACCTGTAGTTCCAATTTAATCTCCTCCCTCATAGCAGTCAGTTCTTTTTTTTTAGGAATGTCTTCCATCCATCCCGCGGTGTGGTGGGTGGGCGTTGCTGTCTGTTCATGGTCCGCTGTTCGGGTCACCGGTCGCCCACTCTCTTGGTTCGCTGGGGCCTCCGCCTCGCCTCGTGGGTCCGCTGATCTGTCTGCTCATTGCTCCTGCCCCTTACCGCCGCTTCTGCCTTCTCACTGGCCCTTTGCACCACCATTTGCCGGCATCTTCTCTTCTGCCTCTTCGCTGCTATGGTCTTTTGGGTTTCAAGGAGTTTTTGGTGGCTTATTTGAGCTGAGAATCCTAGAAAATTCGCTATTATGGGTCCGACTGGGAGGAGAGCCACATGATATGCGTCTGCTCAGCACATCACCGCCACAGGAAATCAGAAGATAAAATATTAGTGGTAGATCAGAAGATTGAGAACATTTTAGAAACCAGTAAAAGATGACGAAAAAAAGAGAGAAACTGGATGGGGATGCGAGAAACCTAAAAAGAAACATAAAATGGGTAATAAAAGCCTAAAAATTGGTAATAAAAGCTTCAAGTATATAAAAAGAAAAATGTGACAAAAGTGAGTGTTGACCCTGAGAGAATGAGACTGGAAAATTAATAATGGCAAACAAGAAAATAGCAGGGATTTTGAACAAGTATTTTGTGTCTCTCTTCACAGTAGTAAACACAAAAAGCATGGCAAGAATTATAGAAAATCAGAGGGTAAAAAGGAGGGAGAAACTTAAAACAATCCTGATTACAAGGGAAAATGTGCTAGGCAAACTAATACGGCTTCCCTGGACCTGATGGCCTGCATCTTAGGGAATTTTTTTAAAGCAGCTGACAAGATAGTGGATGCATTGGTTGCAATTTTCCAAAATTCCCGAGAGTCTGATAAGGTGTCAGCGGAATAGAAAACCTCAAATGTAGCTCCTCTAATTTGAGGAAGAGAGTTGGGGGAGGGGGAGGGGAGGTGGAGAGTAAAAAGAACACGGGACATTTTCAGCCAGTCAGCCTAACATCTATGATTGGGAAAATGCTAGAATCCATTATTAAGGTTGTAATAGTAGGCGTTTACAAAATCAGAATACAATCAGGCAGATTCAACAATGATTTTGTGAAAGGGAAATTTGACAAATGTATTAGAGTTCTTTGAGGATGTAACAAACAGGGTGGATAAAGGGAAACATAGAGATACAAAGCATTTGGATTTCCAAAAGGCGTTCAGTAAGATGCCACATAAAAGGCACAAGATAAAAGTTGATGATGTTGGGAGAGTGACATATTAGCATTGAGGAGTGGCTAGCTAACACGAAACAGATCATTTCCAGGTTGGCAAACATCAATAAGTCGAATGTCACAGGGATCAGTTCTGGGACTTCAAATATTTAACATCTATCTTAATGACGTGGATGAAGGGACAAACTATACTGTAGGCAAAATATATTGGGTATTCAAAGATAGGTAAGAAAACAAGTTGTGAGGAGGAGACAAAGAATTTGCCAAGGGTAGTGGATAGGTTAAGTGAATGAGCAAAAATTTGATAGATGGAATATAATGCGGGAAAATATGAGGTTGTCCATTTTGGCTAAAAAACAGAATATTATTTAATTAGAGTGAGACTGCGGAAAGCTGTGGTACAGAGAGATCTGGGTGCCCTTATGCATGAATCACAAAAGCGTTTGCATGCCGACACGGCAAGTAATTACCAAGGCACACAAAATGTTGGCCATTATTGCAATGGGGATGAAGTTTGAAAGTGGGAAAGTTCTTGCTACATTTACTGGGCATTAGTGAGACCATACCTAAAGCACTGTGTACAGTCTTGGTCGTATTCCTTAAGGAGGGACTGTTATGGGCCAGGGTTTAGAGAACCCCAAAGTGTATCATGGAGTTCACCTGACCCACAACTTTTAATAGATTGTGGTATGGGGAGCACACAGCCCACTCTACAGGTGTGGTACAGCAGAAATGGAAAAGTATGTTTTAAAGCAAAACAATGTTTATTCGATTAACTCAAGTTAACCTTTTTAAAACATACATATAGCAACCATCAATTCAAATACAACCCCCAAAGAATACAACGCTAAGTAATTCTTACTTTCCTTTTAACATCCATAAGACTTAAAAACACCTTTTAACAGAAAGACATCAGGCTTCACTACTGAGAACAGTTACCACGTTGAAATCAGCAAATGGACACTCATAAGCTTGCAGAGGTTCACACACAACCTGCTGTGATTGCAGTTACTCCAAAACTAAAACCAAACCCACTCTGCAGCAAAAAGCCTAAAGCGAAAGTAAAAAGCTGACAGACAGCCCAGCTCCACCCACTCTCTGACATCACTGCAGTAATAAACACCCATTTCTTAAAGGTACTCTCACATGACAGGACACACTCGCATTGGAAGCAATATAAAGATGGTTTACCGGGAATTCCTGGAATGAAGGAGTTGTTTTATGAAGTCAGGTTTAGTAGCTTGAGACTATGCTAATTTTCTCAGGATAATTGGTGTTTAGAAGAAAGACAGGTGATCTTATTGAAACATACAGGTTGTGATGGCTCAACAGGGTAGATGAGGGATTCCTAAATCATGGGTCACAAGCTCCGGCGTCGCAATGGCAACTCTCAAATGGAGACTCTGGCTGGAACGTGAATTTCTTTCCCAAACTGTACACCAATGGGACAGCTTTTCTCTGCCTTGATTCTTTCAGTGCATTGATTGGTCCCTCAGTTCAGCATTCTAATTTGTCTACTGAGGAGGTTGGTGCGGTTTTTTGCTGTGGCGCGTTGGAACTGTCGATTGATGAGTCGAGCGCCATATCCCATTCTTACGAGGGCGGCTTTCAGCATCTGTAGATGTCTGTTACATTTCTCCTTGTCTGAGCAGACCTTGTGTACACTGAGGTCTTATCCATAGGGGATGGCTTCTTTAATGTATTAGGGTGGATGCTGACCAATGGCACCGACCTCCACAGATGACAAACACAGGACACAATTGACAGAGTACCGTCCGTCGTCCAGTACTTCCCCAGAGAAACTACGATATCTTCTTCGCAGCCTTCAACATGTCATCGATGAAGATGAACATCTTGCCAAGGCCATCCCCTCACCCCCACACACCCACTACTTGCCTTCAAACAACTGTGCAACCTCAAACAACCCATTGTTTGCAGCAAACTACCCAGCCTACAGGAGAACAGCGACCACGACACCACACAACCCTGACATGGCAACATCTACAAGATGTGCCAGATCATCAACATGGATACCACAATTATGCATGAAAACACCACCCACCAGGTATAAAGTACATACTCGTGCGACTCGGCAATGTTGTCTACCTCATATGCTGCAGGAAAGGATGTCCCGAGTCGTGGTACATTGACGAGACCATGCAGATGCTGCGACAACGGATGAACAGACATCACCCGACAATCACCAGGCAGGAATGTCCCCTTCCAGTCGGGGAACAGTCAAGGGCATTCAGCCTGTGATCTTCGGCTAAGCGTTCTCCAAGGTGGCCTTCAGGACTCGCGACAATGCAGAATCATTGCCGAGCAGAAACTGATAGCCAAGTTCAGCATACATGGGTATGGCCTCAACCGGGACCTTGGATTCATGTCTCATTACATTCACCCCCCACCATCTGGCCTGGGCTTGCAAAATCTACCAACTGTCCTGGCTTGAGACAATTCACACCTCTTTAACCTGTGATTATCCCTCTCTCGAGTTGCACCGTCTGGACCTGTAAAGACTTAATTACCTGCAAAGACTCGCATTCAAAGTATGGTCTTGCATCATTGACTCTGTCTATATATGTGTTTGCGAAACCCACCTCTTCACTCATGATCTTATTCTAAAGCTTTCTCCATTTACTCTCTCAGTTCGATTTTCCACAATATTTAAACATTTTTATTATTAAATAAATATCATAAAACTCACCATGGAATCAGAATTTGTTCCGTCACTAACGCCAATAGTAACTTCCAACATATCGTTAGTCTAGTGTTAAATATAGAAGACCACATTTAGCTCTAGTAAAAAATACTTTGAACATATTTTATTCATAAACTTAAAAATGACAAACTGTTGCACCAAATCTCTTATGCTAAGATATGACTAAGCTGACGTTTTTAAAAATATTTTTATTGAAACATGTGCAAAAGTTTTATAACAATAACAAACAAAACAATAATAACATAAGCATCAATATGGTAAACTAGACATTTCCCACCCAACCCCTTCTGTACATCCCTTAACCATATTGCGCCTACCCGCTCCCCCCTCGCCCCCTTCAGACTGTTGCTTCTGCTAACATTTTAATTTTCCCCGAGAAAGTCGACGAACGGCTGCCATCTCCGAGAGAACCCCAGCATTGACCCCCTCAAGGCAAACTTTATTTTCCCCACCTTGAGAAACCTAGCCATGTCACTGACCCAAGTTTCCACACTTTGTGGTTTCGAATCCCTCCACATTAAAAGGATCTCTCTCCGGGCTACCAGGGAGGCAAAGGCCAAAACATCGGCCTCTTTCACTCCCTAAACTCCCGGGTCTTCTAACACTCCAAAGATCGCTATCTCTGGACTCGGCGCCACCTGCATACCTAGCACCCTGGACATTGCCTTGGCAAACCCTTGCCAGAATCCTCCAAGCTTCGGGCATGCCCAGAACATGTGGACATGGTTTGATGGGCTTCCCGCATCTATCTACTACCCCGAAACACTTGTTCATCCTCACCGCCGTCATGTGTGCCCAGTGTACCACCTTAAATTGTATTAGACTGAGCCTATCACATGATGAAGAGGAATTAACCCTGCTTAGGGCGTCCGCCCACAGACCTGCCTCTAACTCCCCAACTAGCTCCTCTTCCCACTTGCCCTTCAGTTCCTCCACCGGTGTCCCCTCTGCCTCCAACAACTCCTGATAGATATCCGACCCTTTCACCTTCCCCACCCAGGCACTGGACACTACTCTGTCCTGTATCCCCCGTGGCGGGATCACCGGGAAAGCCAACACCTGTTTCCTCAGAAAGTCCCGGACTTGTAAATATCTGAAATACCCGGCGGCAGCTTGAACTTGTCCTCCAGCGCCTTCAGACTGGGAAAACTCCCATCTATGAATAGATCTCCCATCCGTCTAATTCGGAATTAGAATTCATCTAATTCCTGCTCTCTGCCAACTTCGGAACCCGCCATCTATCCTGCCCGGCGTGAACCTGTGGTTGTTGCAAACCGGGGTCCAGACTGACACACCCTCCACCTTCTTATACCTCCTCCATTGCCCCCAGATCCTCAATGCCGCCACTACCACCGGGCTAGTAGAGTACTGGGCCGGCGAGAACGGCAGAGGTGCCGTTACCAGTGCTCCCAAACTAGTGCCTTTGCATGACGCTGCCACCATCCGCTCCCATGCCAACCCCTGCCCCATTACCCACTTCCTAATCATCGCTATATTCACCGCCCAGTAGTAGTTGCAGAAGTTCGGCAGCGCCAACCCACCCTCCCCTTGACTGCGCTCCAACAACATTTTCTTCACCCATGGGGCTTTATTCGCCCATACAAAGCCTGAGATAATCTTGTTTACCTGCTTGAAAAAGGCCTTAGGGATGAAGATGGGGAGGCACTGAAAGACAAACAAAAGTCTGGGGAGCACCGTCTGATGTATTGGGTATGCTGGGTCCGCGAGGACTGCGTTTACCACAGCAGTGAGAGAGACAGGCATCCAACACTTGGAGAAATGCAACTCTATTTTATTGAACTATCAACTGTTAAACATACTTGAACTGTGGGTTGACACTATGCTGAGTTGACTGGAGACCTGAGGCTAACCTGACCAGACTATACTGCTAACACATGGTAGATGTTCGTGTTGCTGATCGCGGGCTCTGGCTGTTTCAGAGGCTGCATTCCGAGAGAGCGGGAAAACTAGTGCCCTCTGGTTTTATAGTGGCCGTGTCCCCCCCCGCATGACCAAGCCATGAGACACTAGGTCCGGGATCTTGCCTAACACCCATCTCGTAAATCCCATATCGTCCCAGTTCGGAGCGTATACATTTACAAGCACCACCCTTACATCCTCCAGCTTCCCACTCACCATAATATATCTACTACCCTTATCTGCCACAATTCTTCCAGCCTCAAACGCCACCCGCTTGCTGATCAATATCGCTACGCCCCCGGTCTTTGAGTCCAGCCCAGAGTGGAGCACCTGACTAACCCACCCCTTTCTCAATCTCGTCTGATCAATAATCTTTAGATGTGTCTCCTGAGGCATTGCTACGTCTGCCTTCAGCCCCTTTAAATGCGAGAAAACGCGAGCCCTTTGGACCGGCCCATTCAAACCCCTCACATTCCACGTAATCAACCTGGACGGGGGTCTGCAAACCCCCCCCCCCCCCCCCCCCCCCCACCCCCATCCGACTAGCCATAACCTTTTTTTGGCCAGCCCCGAGCCCACGCCCCCCCCCCCCCCACCACGCTTCCCCGAGCTCCCCCACAAGCAGCCTCCGCCCTCGACCTCCCTTTTATTCCCCGATAATAGTTCCTCCCCTGTCAGCGAAGCAGCCTCCTTCTTCCCCCCCTCTCCCCCCCACAACAGCCCCCGAAACCTAATCTCCCAGATCAAGCGCCACCTTAGCACATGTTCACCCCCCACCACGCGTCCGAGAGTCAGCTGACCCATGCTGACCCCGACAGCCCACGCCCTCAGTGCCAAACAGTTTGGCTCCCTATTGTTCGAACCCCTCTCCCGACATGCATAAACCATTTATAAACATTGCAGTCCCCAGTAAGTAAACAACCTCAAGTAAAAGAAATGAACAAAGACCAATGAAGAAACAATCGCTTGAAACCAGACCCAACCTCCCACAAAATAGCACCAACTTTGGGGTCCCCCTCCCCCCCCTCCGCATCCAATCTCTGCAACAACAAAGCACCCTCAAACCACCACTCCAGGGCAGCACGGTGGCCTAGTGGTTAGCACAGCTGTCTCACGGCGCTGAGGTCCCAGGTTCGATCCCGGCTCTGGGTCACTGTCCGTGTGGAGTTTGCACATTCTCCCCGTGTCTGTGTGGGTTTCGCCCCCAAAACCCAAAAATGTGCAGAGTAGGTGGATTGGCCACACTTAATTGCCCCTTAATTGGAAAAAATAATTGGGTAATGTAAATTTATTTTTTAAAAACACCACTCCAGCCCAATACTTAACCCAGAACCACATACAGTCTTATTTGAACCAATACAAGAATTACAAAAATTACAAACCACCGCCACATAACTCCTTCAAGACTTAAGTATCCTTTAAGATGCTTCCAACTTCTTTTCTTTGATAAAAGACCATACATCGTCCGGTGCCTCAAATTAAAAGTGCCGGTCTTCGTGCGTAACCCAAACCGCGCTGGATACAGCATCCCGAATTTCACCCCCTTCTTGACCAGTTAAACTTAGCACGTCTCTTGGCCAGCTCCGCTCCCAGGTCCTGGTAGATGCGCACCTCGCTGTCCTCCCATCTGCTGCTCCGCTCCTTCTTGGCCCACCGCAAGACAAGTTCTTTGTCCGAAAAACGTTGGAAATGCACCACCATGGCCCTCGGCAGGTCATTCACCTTAGGCTTGCTTGCGTGGGCTCGATGCGCTCCGTCCACTTAAAAGGACTGAGAAAACGCCCCGGGCCCCGTCAGCATCTCCAGAAGGCTCGCCACATATGCTCCCATATTCGACCCCTCAATTCCTTCGGGGAGGCCAACGATCCTTAAGTTCTGCCTCCTGGACCTGTTCTCCAGGTACCTCCAACTTCTCCTGCATTCTCTTGTGGCGCTCATCCAACATCTCCACCTTATGCTCCAGCACGGTTAGATAGTCCTCCTGGCTGGACAACTTCAGCTCAATTTCTTGTATCGCTTTCCCTTGGGCCACCTGATTCAAAACCACTTGATCAATCGCAGCCTTGATCGGGTCCAGCGTTTCCTTTTTCAGCTCAGCTAAATAGTCCTTAAAGAACTTCATCTGCTGCTCCTTAGACTACAGAGCCACCGCTCCCTGGTCCTGACCCTCCGCCATGCTGCGCCGCGATATCAGCTCCGACTGCTTCACTCTATCCGGGCTGAGTCTTTTCACATGGCCACTTCTAGTCCAATTAGCCATACATCGGAGGGGGAATCCTTCTTAATATCATCCACTACACCGATCTATCCCTTAAAGTCCGAGAAAAGTCGGGAAAAAAGGTCCGAAAGTCCATTTCAGGCATCAAATGTGGGACCTATTCCTCCATGGTCACCACCGGAAGCCCTGGCTGATGGGTTTTCTTTTTTTTTTTATAAATTTAGATTACCCAATTATTTTTTCCAATTAAGGGGCAATTTAGCGTGGCCAATCCACCTACTCTGCACATTTTTGGGTTGTGGGGGTGAAACCCACGCAGACACAGAGAGAATGTGCAAACTCCACACGGACAGTGACCCAGAGCCGGGATCGAACCTGGGACCTCAGCGCCGTGAGGCAGCTGTGCTAACCACTAGGCCACCGTGCTGCCCAGCCTGATGGGTTTTTAAGAGCAAGCTGAACCTTATTATTTGAAGCAATGTGCAAATGATATTTATGGTTTTAATCAGACTGTCAAACTAATTAAAGCTTTGGACATATGAAAACGATCTAGCCCTTCACTGGTTCAGACAATTAATATCTTCATTCACATCCTCTCCCAACTGATTCAGAAGGTCACGGCTCCCACAATGTTAGACTTTACTGTAATGGGGTCACACCTCGACAATGAAGAACTATGCAAGTTCTTCCCTGGGTGGTGCTACAGTGGCCCTCGGGAAAGTGGGTGCAGGATGAGAGCCAGCTTCCAAGTCAGTTTAGTGCCAGTTGTAGCGAGTTCCAGGACCTCTGGCTCTGGGAATTACAGATATGCATGGGGACCTAGGGATTATTGAACATGTAGGTGCCAGTCATAGAATCCCTACAGTGCAGAAGGAGGCCAATCGACCCATCGAGTCTACACCAACACTCCAAAGATGCACCCTACCTAGCCCACTTCCCTGTCCTATCCCTGTACCTCCACAACCCCACCCAACAGTTGGACACTAAGGACAATTTCAAATGGCCAATCAACCTAACCTGCACATCTTTGGAGGAAACCAGAGCACCCGGAGGAAACCCATGCAGACAAGGGGGGAACATGGAAACTGCACCCAGTCACCCAGAGTCTGGAATTGAACCCGGGTCCCTGGTGAGAGGCCAACGTACCACTGGTAAATGGCCAGTGGTGAGAGACGGGGACCTTTAATCGGCCACTTAAGTGGCTAAAGTGTCCTCCAGGGTGGGAGGGCCATCTCTGGGTCCATTGACATGTTTTGGAAGATAAATTACACCGAACCGCTATTCAGATCTAGAACCAGAACTCTTGTGCTTTACAATGGCAATCAAACTTAATTTCTACTAGATTACCTCACGGTCCAATTCCCGTGCAACTGTGACAATGCCAGTATTTTTATCCACCTTGAAGAAAACGGAATTTGCTCCAGACATTGAATAGGTCAATGAATCGTGATCTTTGTCAAATGCTAACATCGTATATGCTTCTGCACCTGGAAATGATAAAATGTTAAAATTAATAATTAATTCCATTGTTCAAGTTTGAAAATAGATATTCTTACATTAATCCATATATTGTATCTTGTTTTGAGGCCGCCTCAGCAGAAAACAAGAGCCAGAATTTTACGATGCTCAGTTGAGAGCATGCCTGACACAGAAGTGGGTGTAATTGTACAAGAAGGATTTGGCCGCATGACCCCGACAGTATTGTGCACTCGAGCTGTATTTCAGTGTGCGGGAGCACATGAGACTCGCAAGTGCACCCACCGACAATCAAGCATTTTAGCCCATTAAGGGACAGGCACGTCAGTTTCAATGGATGGTGAGTGAGCCGATTGGCCAGGCGGCCTTTACATTTTAGCTGCAACATCGATCCAGTGCGGGAGGATCAGTCAGGGCTGAAATCGCTTGAACAACTATGTTTCTGGACAGAGGTCCGTGTGTGAGTATACCGCCCAGACACTCACGGCTTAGTTCTAACAACATAGAATCATAGAATCCCTATTATGCAGAAGGAGGCCAATTGGCCCATCGAGTCTGCGCCAACCTTCCAAAAGGTCACCTGCCCGAGGGGGCCCACTCCCCCGCCCTATCCCCGTAACCCCATTTAATGTTTTGAACACTAAGGGATAATTTAGCATGGCCAATCCACCGAGCCTGCACACCTTTGGACTGTGGGGAGAAACTGGAGCACCCAGAGGAAGCCCAAGCAGACACGTGGAGAATGTGCAAACTCCACACAGACATACCCGAGGTCAAAATTGAACCTGGGTACCTGGCACTGTGAGGCAGCAGTGCTAACCACTGTGCCGCCGTGTCGTGGATTGGTAAGGGCCTTGTGTAGCGGCAGGCTTGGGTTGATGTTATCTTCCAGGCGCTTTCTTGGTGCAATCTCCCTCCTTATTTGAGGGGCAGAGTGTTGCTCAGGATTGGTGCATCAGACTCGTCCACGGTACTCTGCAGTCGAGTGGACAATGGCAAGAGCTGAGGACCTTAATGTTTGAGCATCTGCACCCCATAAAGAATCAGCAGATTGCACAGGAAGTTGATTAATAAGGACATGGGGAGTCCACACTGAATAAAGTATAGAACGAAGATTTATTTACAATACGGTACAGGTTGAGCATCCCTTATCCAAAATGCTGGGGCCGAAAATGTCTCTGTTTCCGGAATATTTTGAATTTTAAATACCTGTATAGGTATAGTGAAACATAGCATAGCTAGTGGATCTTGGGTGAACACCATATTATTTTTTTTACAAGAAACATGATTTCGGCACTCAAAAAGTGCGGATTTCAGAGCTTTTTGAATTTCAGAATTTCAAATAAGAGGTGTTCAACCTATATATACACTGTTCGGTAGATCCCTACCGGGTTCCTCTCTGCCAGTTGGCGCCTTACTGGCTGATCTTTTATACAATGGTGAACGGAGTTCCCTCCCTCCAGCAGGGGAGCTCATACTCCGCAAAGATCGCAGGGAAGATAATCATACACACCCTGTAAGTCCCGTGCGGGATGTTACAGGTTGTTTCACATTTTGATCTTTGCTGCGATCCATATGTCGTATTCGGTTAAGGGTAAAACCAAGATAAAGAGGATGTTGTTTGTGATTCAGTCTCTTGCCATTCAAGGAGACGTTGACTTCTCTCTTGGCTCTGGCACTGTGGAGGTGAAATATATTCAAGACTGTTTTGTTGCTTCTGGGTTGAAGACGCTGATGTACCATCAATGACCACGAGATGAGAATGGTGAAACAATCGAGGCTTTATTGCACTAGATGTTATGCCTCCTCCAGCTGGAACCAGAATGGAAGCAGCGTAGGAGAGCATACACTTTTATATAGCACCTGCTGGGAGGAGCAGGCTGGGATTTACTGTGTTAACTGTAGTACAGTGGCAATACCGTAATACACATAGTGTGTTACCAGTGATGTTTACCACTTTCACGCCCTGGTTAAAAAAAAGTCCAGTGGGGGTGAAGAAACAATGTTACATATTGAGTCTGTTGGGAGCTGTGACCTCCGCCACAATCGCCTCAGTCCTGGTTGTGGTGTGGGCGCCGATGTGGGTACATGCGACTCCGGGAGCATGTTTTCCTCTCCTTTTTCACCCAGTAGTGGATCCGGTAAGGGGATGGATGCTGCTGGGGTGGGTGCTTCGGTGAGGGTCACGGGTGGGGGGGTGGGGTGGGGGGATGAATGGTGCAGGGGCAGGGGAGGTAACTGGAGGGGGAGGGGATGGTCCCAGGTCGGGGGTGGTGGTGGTTGTGGGTGGGGACCCAGCGGGTGCCAGGTCCAGGAGGGAGACTGTGTCCTGTCGCCCGTCACGATGTGCCACGTAGGCGTATTGTGGATTCGCATGGAGGAGGTGGACTTTCTCGACCAGGGGATCCGATTTCTGACTCCTCGCATGCTCCCAGAGGAGGATGGGCCCAGGAACTGTCAACCAGGTTGGGAGCGAGACCCCGGAGGTGGACTTCGTAGGGAAGGCAAACACACGTTCGTGAGGGGTCTCATTAGTAGCAGTGGACAGGTGTGATCGGATGGACTGGAGCGCATTGGGGAGGACCTCCTGCCAGCGGGAGACCGGGAGATTCCTAGACCGGAGGGCCAGCAGGACGGCCTTCCAGACCGTCGCATTCTCCCTCTCCACCTGCCCGTTTCCCCAGGGATTGTAGTTGGTTGTCCTGCTCGAGGCGATGCCCTTGCTGAGCAGGAACTGGTGCAGCTCATCACTCATGAACGTGTGTTTGTCTTCCCTAGGAAGTCCGTAATACACGTAGTGTGTCACCAGTGGTGTTTACCACAGACGCTGTGTCTTACAGTAGTTGGCCAGCTTAACAACATTGTCGTTTAGTGTTGCCACTAGTTTAGAAAAAGTCCGAGCTTGAGGGGCACCGCAGATATCGCCAGCATGGATGAACCTCCAAGACAGGATTGGAGGTAAATCATTGGCATGGAGACTGAAACGGGTTGGGGCTAGAACAGATCCCTGGGGAAGCCCGTTGGACTGTTTACTCTAGGCGCTTGTCTCATCACCCACGTGCAGCCTGAACCACCGAGAGCAGAGTATTATTTTGATGGTGTCAGTAAACACAAAGGGAGTTTGACAAGGAGACCAGTGTACCAGGCTGTGTCATATTCTGCAGTGAAATTGAGAAAGACAACACCTATTTTGAGGTTTTTTTTAAAGGCATTTTCAGTGAAGGTGGTTAGGGCAAGGACCTAGTGGTATGTGCTCCGCCCTCACCGAAAGCCAGCTTATTTCCCTTTCACAATTTTCTCCATCCTCAGCCGCAAGATGAGATGTTCTCAAATCATGCCGCACACAGAAAGCAGCGATATTGGTCGATAGCTTGAAGGTAAATTTGGGTCATTGCCCGGTTTTGAGCGGCTGACGATTTTGGACATGCGCCAGCGTTTAGGCCGTATTCCTTCACAGATAGTCCTTGTGAGGAAATGAGCCAAACAAAAGCAGGTAGGTGGGCCAAGGTGTTTGAGGAACTCAGTCAGAATATTGTCATAGCTGGCAGCAGTGATGCCAGTAGTGCCGGGCTTCGTTTTATTTGTAGCACTTTGTCCAACTCCACTGCAATGATAGGTTCAGGGCATGATCAGAAATTGTAATGTCTTCAATAGGTTCTCCGCTAAGTATTTATTTGTTTTTTCACTCCTTTCCCCATGGTGGCTTTCCCATCAGGAGGTGATGGGTCACTACTATATTTGCATTTATAGATGGTCAGCTCAGTGTCCGTCGTTGCTGGGCAGCTACAAGGTGATGTAAGAGCCTTCAGTATTTCTGGCTGGAACGGGTGAAATTCACGTTGCTGGTGGTCTCTTTCAATCCAGCTCAGCAGGCAAAGTCCAAGGATTCCATTAAGTGATCAGCTACATCTGGGTCACCAGTTTCCTCGTAGTGTTAAGGGAGAGAAGCACATTTGTCTTTGAGGCAGGGGGCTGGATTCTCCGATTCTGGGGCTATGTCCCCACGCTGGCATGGGAACGTGACATTTTACGCCAGAAAAGCTGTATGCCAGCTCTCTGGGGATATGGTGGGATGATATCGCTATTGGTGCAAAAACTGAAAATTGGGCTGCACAGAATGACCTCAATCTTTTTTTGAAATGTTTATTGACATTTTTTTAATGATAAACAGAATCATATAGAATAGTTACGTCAAGTTACAATTGAAGTGTTGGCTAGTGTAGACTTGAGAGATGAACAGACACTTCCAACACTGATGAAGGTTCAACTCAATTTTATTAACTAACTTCTAACTAACTAACACACGATGACTGTGGGTCTAAATGAAGCTAACTTAAACTAGAGACCTAAGCCTTGTCCAAACCAGTTGATTCTCTCAGCACGTGGTGTGAGTCTGGATGAGTTCTTGTTACACTGAGAGGCAGCACCCAGAAAGAGCGGGAACCGTGGTGCCCTCTGCCTTTATAGTGTGTGTATTCTAACTGGTGATTGGCTGCGGTGTTTGTGCATGATGATTGGTCCCTGTGTGTGTCCATCAGTATGTGTCTGCACCATGATATACTGGTGTACATTATGACAAAAATGTGAGAAGAACACAATCAATAATCAAGAACACAACTAAACTTTACCCCCCAACATTAAACTAAATCCCTTAACAACTGATGGTAACTAACTCTTTGAAGAAGGAAATTAATGGATGCCATCTTAGGTACAACCCTTATACCGACCCCCTAATGGTGTACTTGACATTCTTCAAATGTAAGAATGACATGAAGTAACCCAACCAGGCTGAGGCACTGGACAGAGTGTGAGATCTCGACCCAAACAGAATTTGTCTCCGGGCTGTTAACGAGGGTGACAGGCTGGCAGTGTCAAAGTGCCCAGGTGGCATCAACAGTGCCAGGGCTCCACCCTAACGCAAGTGTATGCAGCTGTGGGCCTCCAATCCCCTGGGATAATCCCACAAGTGCCATTCCGTTAAGTCCCCATTTGTGGAGACCAGTACTAAACGGTGCTCGACCCAGGTCTCTAAGGAGAAGGGGATGAATCCCAAAGCCTCAGGTACCTCAGGAATCTGCTCATTAGAGAAAATCGTATTTGATGCGGAAATCATGGTGGGTACCATTTTCATGCCAAATCAGAATTCTCCGGAGCCTCGACTGCTGCTTCAATGCATTCCACTCCGCGCGTACAGGCATATCATTAGCTGGCCTGACCTGGTATTCTCTGGAGCCTCCGTGATTCTCCGCCTCAATCAGGGCAAATTCCCAATGGCAAGAGAACCTGTGCTTTTAAAAATCATTAAACAGGTGCCGTGGTTGATGAGGGAGAGAGTGGAGGTAGGACACGAAGAGGGGCGACCATGGGCTATGGTACTGACACGGCTAGGCTGCCTGTGGTTGGGAGGTGGGGCCGGGGTGTCCAGGCACGGACCACCATTTCTGCGGCCTGCACAGCAGCCAACTTGCTTACCCCACTAACCACCCACCCTGATCCCTGGTTCTGCAGAGTGACACCGGCTGTACGGGTGCTCCCATCCCACACCCTCACATTCCACCCCCCACCTCCACCCCAGAACTCCCACACCCTGTCCTCTGCTATACCAGTCCCCCACCCAACCGGCCGGCACCCACCGGCTGGGCATCACGTGGCCTGCCCAAGGGTGGCGCCGATGGGGGCTGCGGAGCGTACCACTGCCAAGAGCAGAGCTAACTGACAGCACCCCTGGCACCTGGGATGACACCCCATGGTGTCGGGCACCAATGGGGCCATGGGTGCGGGGTGACATGCGGGTGCAGGATCCTCAGCACCAACCGGGGTCACCGTGTAGCCGGCGGACCTGGTTGAGCATGTGGGTATGCACCATACTAACATGTCGGCTTTTCACCCCCTGCAGACAATGTATATTGGAATTGAACCAGCAATGGTGGCCTTCCTGCTAGTCGTTGCAGCCCTGGAGGATGCCGTGCGGCTGTGCTAGCGGGTGCTGCTCATGGAGGCAAAAACTGCACCAGCGGAGACTTCCCCAGAGGAACAAGGGGCAGCCACTGTGGATATGGAGAGCTGTCCGCACAACAGGCCACGGAGATGGTACAACGGAGGCGCCACATGAGACCTCGTGTGTACGGACAGCGCCTGTCATTCAATGACCTGCATGACAAGGGCACGCCGTCGAAGACTCCGGCTAAGCAGGGGGACAGTGCGACATATCTGCCAGATCATGGTGCACCTGGCACCGCAGGGGAATGGGGGAGGATACCCGCTCCCAGTGGCCATCAAGGTGACGGTTACCCTGACCTTTTACGCGATGGGGTCCTTCCAGGGTCCTTCCAGGCGCCAAGTGGGAACCTGTCCGGGATCTCACAGACCTTGGTTCACAGGGGCATCTATGCTGTCATGGAAGCCCTATATGTCCAGTCGGCACAATACATCCGTTTCAGTGTGGACCGAGCACACCAGAATTCCCGGGCAGCGGGAATCGCAGCCATCGCCAAAATGTCCTAGGTCCGGGGTGATCAACAGGATGCATGTCGCTCTATAAGGACCTGCAGGTGACAGCCACTCTGCACAAACTGAAAGGGGTTCCACTCGATGAACGTGCAGCTGATATGTGACCATCAGATGCACGTCTGCGCCCGATATCTGGGCAGTGTGCACAACAACTTCATCCTGGCACACTCGACGATTCCCGGCCTCTTCAAGGCACACCTCCAGCTGGCGGATTGGCTCCTGGGGGACAGGGGTTATCCTCTGTGGTCACGGCTGATGACCCCTATCCGGAGGTCACAGTCCAACGTGGAAATCCGCTACAATGACGCCCATGGAGCGATCAGGGGGGTGATCAAGCAGTGCTTCGGCCTCCTGAAGATGAGGTTCAGGTGTCTGGACCGCTCTATAGGGGCCCTCCAGTATGACGCTGAGAGGGTCGCCTGCATCGTGGTGGCCTGCTGCGGCCTGTGCTGGAGGAGGAGGAGGATGAATTCCAGGCCTCGTCTAATGAGGAGGATGCGGGGGAGGGCAAGGATGGACAGGACATGCCGTCCAGGCTGGCACGGGAAGTTACACGACGTGTGCGCCAGGGCAAACATGCACGGGACGCTCTATTCGCCTCCAGGTTCACCGACTGGGATGGGGGGAACTGACCAGGGGCACAGACACCGCATCCCATCCCCACACAAACCTCCGACCCCCCCACTCCCCCATCTGCAACCCCCTCCATGATACCTACGGAGCATTATAGGGTGCGGGCGGTGGGTGACAGTAACAGCGGGTATCATCCATGGGATGGAAGATGATGACAACCTGCTCTGCAATGAGCTCTGGTGCTCCGCATTGTTTGACAACATACGACTCCTGCCCAAGTTAGCACTTCCCACCATCCACCTGGGTGATCCCTATATGCGAGGTAAGCCATTCCGTCACATGAATCCCTAGGGTGGCGGAGGTTGGAACGGTGGTGGAGGGATATCAGAGCTGTGAGCGATGACTGAATTGGGGTCCCCGAACAAAGCCCACCCCCAACGTCTGCCAATGCTACCCCACCCCGCCCTCTCTGCGGCCAGCCTAGACCACCCCACCCCTCACACCCTTCTGACAGAGCACTGATGCAGGCTGTAACATTGTGCACAGATGTTTAATGTGACAACATATATACAAATATGTGCCCTATCCCCTATCGCTAAACTGTGCCCTGCACCCATGCCAACTTAACTGATTCTAATTTTCTGGCTTACTCGGGCTCTAACTCTACGCCTAGGTGGATCCCCAGACGGTGCATCAGGAGTGGAGGCTGCCTGCTGTGATTCCTGCCCTGCAACCTGGGTCCCCTTTTGCGGTCGTCTTCTGGGGCTACTGGGCCTGGATGGGCCCGGCTGCTGGTCGGTTGTCCCAGGTGGCATGGTGCCGCCCTGTTCTGCCTGCTACCCAGCAGATGCGCCAGGGACAGGAGGAAGGGAGTCCGAGGTGCTGCGGTATTCCGGTAACTCACCTGTGGGAGTCACCGGCACGGGTCCTATTACCTCCTCCTCCTTCGGGGTGCCTGATGGCTCCCGGGCTACTCCAAGGGATGCGGGTTCGAGCGTAGCTATACCCTAAGGCATCCCCACCACATGGCACTGCCAGTCCTGGAGGCTCGCTGCCGCTTTGACCAAGGTCTGCATTCTTGCAGCCATGGAGAAGACTTTATTTATTTATTTATGTTAAATAAATTTAGAATATCCAATTCTTTTTTTTCCAATTAAGGGGCAATTTAACGTGGCCAATTAACCTACCCTGCACATCTTTGGGTTGGGGGGGTGAAACCCACGCAAGCACAGGGAGAATATCCAAACTCCACACGGACAGTGACCCAGAGCCGGGAGCGAACCTGGGACCTCGGCGCCATGAGGCAGCAGGGCTAACCCACTGCGCCACCGTGCTGCCCCGGAGCAGACTTTAACCCGGCCTGCTGTCTCTCCAGGTGCTGCAGTGGCATTCCCACTCCGGTACCACTGGCAGGTTCCACGCGCTGCTGGGAATGCCATCAAGGACTCCATCCAGCATGAGCCAGGGATCTAGACTGGCATTGCTTGTAGGATTTCGGGAGCAGAGGGAAACAGCTCGAGGCTGGGTAAAGAAAAATACACCCCTCACGCCTTTAACGCAAAAAATCCGTAGAATGAAAGCAAGGATGGGTTTGTTGGAACATAAACCTCAGAAGCAGATTAATAGTTACCACCAACATAGTCACAATTCTAGTTTGAATGCCTCACCAACCACTGCTTAGAACTTAGAACAGTACAGCACAGAACAGGCCCTTCGGCCCTCAATGTTGTGCCGAGCCATGATCACCCTACTCAAACCCACGTATCCACCCCATCCATACCCGTAACCCAACAACCCCCCCCCCCTAACCTTACTTTTATTAGGACACTACGGGCAATTTAGCATGGCCAATCCACCTAACCCGCACATCTTTGGACTGTGGGAGGAAACCGGAGCACCCGGAGGAAACCCACGCACACAGGGGGAGGACTTGCAGACTCCACACAGACAGTGACCCAGCCGGGAATCGAACCTGGGACCCTGGAGCTGTGAAGCATTTATGCTAACCACCATGCTACCCTGCTGCCCCTTAATCTACACTGCATGTGGCACAGAAGCCTTTTACAATTGACCTGATGGTACATCAGATGCTGCATTGATGGAAATTTACTTGTCCTGCTCCAATCAGAACAGCATAATTTCTGGTGGGGAAAATTAAAGTGCAGTACGTGGACAGCTGAACAGCATCAATACCACAGGTAGTGCAGCACTATCCATGGCAACTCTACACGAATGAAACGTAATGCTTAATTATGACATAGTAGATTTTATGAATTAATAAAGAGTGTATTCATAACTAATGAACCTCAGGGGTTAAGTAGAACATTTAAGGCATTCACTTAGCATTGCAATTCTGTTCGTCAAAATTAACAGCCCTGCAGTGATATTTGATTTGTTTTACCAATGTGAACAAGTGCATCAGCAGGTTATAAAAAAATTCTCTGAAACAGCTATTGAAAGCCCAGCTGAGCGGCAAATATCAGCACTCTGACAAGAAGCATTTTCAGTAGCCCTTCGGCACTTCCCTTGTCTTCCTCATAACAGGGGCAAGGAAGAGAAAATCATTCTGCGTAGCTAGCTCTCTGCTAGATAACAAGAATTACTATGGGAACCTCATTTCCCCTTCATTGCTGAAGTCACATCTTCCAAACACTTGCACAGTTGGTCAGCTACCAGGGCAGAAAAATATTTACTCAAAAGAAAATCCAACAAAGAAACTGCATGAAATCCTAACACCTAAGTAGATATGACCAGCAAATGGCTCTGTGTGAAATAATAATATGAGTCAGTAGATTTCACAAGGGGAAAAAAACCTCCTCCAGACTGGCTGACTAATAGCTTCAAGATGCCGGGGTGTATTGTTCTCCTGTTGATGGGTTGGAGTTGGAGTATGAATTGAGTCTCCCATGTGAATCAACACTTAACCTTCTATCTTTCCTTCCCAGAATCTCATTAGCAATGCAGGGAAAAACTTACAGAAGTGATATTGTGACTAATGGACATCTGCTCCTGAGAAGGGAGAGAAATTCAGTCCTAATGTACCTTTGAAGAGGCTGGATACATTCAAAGGGGCACAGCCATTTTCAAGCATCACAGAATGCCAGATGTTTCAAGGAGAAGCAGCGGCAATTGCTCCCAGATTTTTGGATATATCTGTAGGGGTATTGCTAGTTAAAATCAGAATTAGTAAGAAGAGATTCTTGAGCACCAAGAGCAGGAACAGGGGAGCCCATTAGGAAATTATTCAAGCTGTTTCAAAATAAAGAGTGGAAACAGTGATGGAAATCTTCTCTACCGCAATAAATGCCACATAATGCAAGATGAGATTCAATAATATCTGAAAGATAGATAAGGTAAGTCAAGGTATTCTCGTCTAGGGGCTTTTCACAGTAACTTCATTGAAGCCTACTCGTGACAATAAGCGATTTTAATTTTTCAAATGTTTATTGTGGAAAATTAAAGCTCATGGTGTAAAGGGTAAACATATTTGGGGGCAGCAGGGTAGCAGGGGGCAGCAGGGTAGCATGGTGGTTAGCATAAATGCTTCACAGCTCCAGGGTCCCAGGTTCGATTCCTGGCTGGGTCACTGTCTGTGTGGAGTCTGCACGTCCTCCCCCTGTGTGCGTGGGTTTCCTCCGGGTGCTCCGGTTTCCTCCCACAGTCCAAAGATGTGCGGGTTAGGTGGATTGGCCATGCTAAATTGCCCGTAGTGTCCTAATAAAAGTAAGGTTAAGGGAGGGGGGGGTTGTTGGGTTACGGGTATAGGGTGGGTTTGAGTAGGGTGATCATGGCTCGGCACAACATTGAGGGCCGAAGGGCCTGTTCTGTGCTGTACTGTTCTATGTTCTATGTTCTATATTAGTCTGGATAGAAAATTGGCTGGTTGGCTGGCAGAAAACAGAGAATATGCACAAATAGGTATTTTTTCTGATTGGCAGGACATAATATTAATCTTTATTGTCACAAGTAGGCTTACATTAGCACTGCAATGAAGTTACTGTGAAAAGTCCCTAGTTGCCACATTCCGGCGCCTGTTCAGGTACACAGAGGGAGAATTCAGAATGTCTAAATTACCTAACAGCACGTCTTTCGGGAGGAAACCGGAGCACCCGGAGGAAACCCACACAGATACGAGGAAAACGTGTCGACACCACACAGACAGCGACCCAAGCCGGGAATCAAAACTGGGACCCTGGAGCTGTGAATCTATCTTGCCGCCCAGGTTGTGGCGAATGAAGTCCTGCAAGGACTGGATTCACAACACTTAAAATTTATATCAATGACTTAGATAAGGGGAGTGAGCACGGTAGCACAGTGGCTAGCACTGTGGCTTTACAGTACCAGGATCCCAGGTTCGATTCCCGGCTGGGTCACAGTCTATGTGGAGTCTGCACATTCTCCCCTTGTCTGCGTGGGTTTCCTCCGGGTGCTTCGGTTTCCTCCCACTAGTCCCGAAAGACGTGCTGTTAGGTAATTTGGACATTCTGAATTCTCCCTCTGTGTACCGGAATGTGGCGACTCGGGGCTTTTCATAGTAACTTCATTACAATGTAAGCCTACTTGTGACAATAAAGATTTTTTTAAATTTGCAGATGACATAAAGCTAGCTAGGAAAGTATGTCCTGAAGAAGACATAAGGAGATTGCAGACAGGTATAGATAGATTGAGTGAGTGGACAAAAATCTGGCAGATTGAGCATAATGTGGGAAAATGTGAAGTTGTTACTTTGGCAGGAAGAATAAACAGAGAACAGCTACAGAATTCTGATGTGCAGAGGGACCTAGGTGTTCTAGTGCATGAGTATGTAAGTGTGCTGGAGGCGGTTCAGAGGAGGTTTACGAGATTGATGCCTGGAATGAGCAGGTTGTCTTATAAGGAAATGTTGGACATGATGGTCTTAACAACGTGGACATGGAAAGGCTGTTTCCTCGTGTGGTTGAGTCTAGAATGAGGGCAGGCATACTGTTTTAGAATTAGGGGTTGCCCTCAAAGGACAGAGATGAGGAGATTTTTTTTCTCTCAGAGAGTTGGGCAACTTTGGAACTCTCTGGGCAGGATTCTCCAATTCCCCAACTGCCTGTTACTTGACGGCCTGCCATTTGCTGGTAGTGGGATTCTATTTTCCCGCCACTTGTCAATGGGATTTCCCATTGTAATCACTCAACGCCACCGGGAGCTCAGCGGGCATGGGTGTGCTGCAGATGGGAAAAGTAAATCGCAACAACCAGAGAATTCAGGCCTCTGCCTCAGAAAACAGTCATGATGTGGAGATGCCGGCGTTGGACTGGGGTGAGCACAGTAAGAAGTCTTACAACACCAGGTTAAAGTCCAACAGGTTTGTTTCAAACACGAGCTTTCGGAGCACGGCTCCTTCTTCACCTGAAGAAGGAGCCGTGCTCCGAAAGCTCGTGTTTGAAACAAACCTGTTGGACTTTAACCTGGTGTTGTAAGACTTCTTACTGTGCTCAGAAAACAGTGTAAGTGGAGTCATTGAGTGTTTTTAAGGCGGGGTAGATAGATTCGTGTTAGGCAAGAGAATCAAAAGTTATCGGGGGTTGATTGGAATGCGGAACTTGAAACAAACAGATCAGCAATGATCCTATTGATTGTCAGTAAAGGTTCAAGAGGTTAAATTGTCCACTTCTCTTTCTTTGCATGTTCCTTTTAGTTGCTGCAGTGCATCTTGAAGATGGTAGATTATACTGCCACTGTGTGTCAGTGATGGGGAAAGTAGATATTTAAAGTGATGGATAGAGTGCCAATCAATCAGAGCTGCACTCATCCAGGAATTTGGGGAGTATTTCATCACACTCCTTTACTGTTGCTTTGCGGTTGGTGGAAAGGATTTGGGAAGTAAAGAAGTGAGATCCTCACTACAGTTTACCCAGCCTCTGACATGTTCTTATAACCTTTGCACATGTAGTATTCATCAAGGCATCAATTTAAGCAGTGACACTGACCACTCTAAAGTCACTAATATCCTTTGGATATCTTCCTCCCTACTGCTTTGTCTTGCATGGTGTCCAATCGATTGAGTGTTGTTGGAGTTGCAGTCATCGAGGCCAGTGGAGAGCATTCCGTCATACTCTTGAGCCCTGTAAACCTTTTCAAAGCTGCACCCAGACTAAATTTCCCTGCCTTCTAGTAGCAGTGTGTCTATCAATCATAATGTTACTGCTCTGAATTTGTCCTGCATTGATAATGAGATTTATATGTGAAAAAGGTCGAAGTTTAACCATTAATTTACGTGAGTGGTACAATTCATACACCACACCCAACCTATAAACAGGAGAACAACAGAATCATTGAAGAATCAAAGAATCCTAGAATGGTTATAGCATGGCTCAGTGTGACTGTGCTGGCTCACAGAAAGAGTAATTCACCCAAGATATTGTTCACAGGTCTGTTGCCTGTGTAATTTTATCAAATACCATCCAGGTCCACGTCCACAGCATATACAGCCGTATAGGGGCTGGTTTAGCACACTGGGCTAAATCGCTGGCATTTAAAGCAGACCAAGGCAGGCCAGCAGCACGGTTCAATTCCTGTACCAGCCTTCCCAAACAGGTGCCGGAATGTGGCGACTAGGGGCTTTTCACAGTAACTTCATTTGAAGCCTACTTGTGACAATAAGCGATTTTCATTTCATTTTCATTTCATTTTCACTCTCATCAAGCCTCTTACCTCACCCTAGCACAATGTCCAAAGAAGTCTTCATTTCTGATATGATATCTATTGACACATAACTTTATTTCACACGTATGCATTTGCTAGTCATATCTACTTAGGCATTAGGATTTCACACAGTTTCCTTGTTGACTTTTCTTTCAAGTAAATATTTTGCTGCTCTGGTAACTGGAAATTACTTGGAAGATATGACTTGAGCAATGAAGGAAAATAACTTCCCACTGTAATTCCTGTCATCTCGCAGAGAATTCTCTACTCAGAAGAATGTTTCACCTCTTGCCGCTGTTGTAAAGTGAAACTGGTTTGTATCGATATGAATAGTTGACGATAGTGGAACCTACCTATCTTTGTGTCTTCATCAACATATACAACAGACATATTGGTGGCGAATGTTGGTGGACTTTGGGCTGAAGCTGAAATTTGAAAATAAACATGGGTAACTGCCAGAAATATTACTTCAATGTAAATAAGGCATTTTTACAGTAAGATAAACATACAAACTATCTGCAACAATTCTTGTGGTCAACATGGAACTGGCTTTCACCTGAAGATGAAAATTTTAATCTTGATAATGGAAATTCCATGTAACTGTGGCTGGAAATTCATTTGTGACCATTGTCAGGTTAAAATCAAGTGGTTGCAACATTGACATGTCTGAACTGAGGGCGAGAGGGCCACACAATTTTGGCGTTCTACCATCATCAAGAAGTGCTCATCATGCTCCAAGAGGCAGTTTGACAATTTCAACGAGGAGCTCATCAGCCGGAACACTGGCCAACCCCGGGGGAGGGGGAGGGGGGGGAGAGATGTGGCTCGAGGCAAAGGGCAGGAGCAGACCAGTAAAAGCATGTAATGTTAATGTAGAGCCAAGAGAAACACTCCACTCCTCCTAACTCCACATTCAGCTCGATTTTTAAAAACCTGTCTTACTGTTTATTCTACAATCTTTTTAATGGTTAGATTGTTTCTGAATGTGATCTGTCAAAGCTTATTTAACACAGACTCCAAGAGTTTTTATTTCCCAATACAGCAGAAGGGCGGTGCAACAGGTACAAGGTCCTTCTTTGCACATTTATGTGGGTCAGCACTGCTTTCAAATGGCTAGCAGGAATGCTGGAAGCAGCATGGTCAAATATGGCTACAAGCATGCTTCTTACCTACATCACACGCCAGCTTGTGACATTGAACTTATGAGTGTCCTTTCTTCATTTGAAAAGCATGAGTTGAGCATACAATTTCTAGACCATTTCCATTACAAACTGCGACTTAAATTGTTTCCAAAAACATCAAGGACTACTGTTCTCCCATCTTCTGGCTACACATCACCACTACATTGGTCTGCTGTAATCTACCATAAAGAAACAATTTAATTCTCGAAGTTCTCAATTTTAATTTAATATCATACCTTTCAGAAATAAGGAAAGAACTAAAAGAAGACTGCACATTATTTCATGCGATGACATCTTCTGCAAGAAAATGAATAGCTATATTAATTATTTTTTCATTTCACACATTATAACTCCAAAAATAGTTTAAGATAATGCACAAATGTTAATATGTGTTTTAGGTAAACACTTGGAACAATCAAGCAAATAATTTCATTTTAAACTTATAAATACTCTCTTAGACAATAGAAAATATATTATGAGAAGCACTCTTGTAGAATTTAATGGTGCTCATTCAACAATTCTGGAACACCTATTAAATCTTTAATCAGTATTGTACCTGTTCAAAGCAATATGCTTATGAATTTGTGTTTGCTGTAGAGACTTTCAATAGTCCCCCCAAAAAAGTCTGAGCATTTTGTTTGGAAATTGCATTGCACTAACCAATTTCAACTTGTATGATAACACATTCAAGAGATGTATCAAAAGTAAGCCCTTGAGATCAAAATTGGACATTACTGAAATTGTCATGGGTGATTCTCCAATCTCTTCAAATCAATTTAACATTTGGGGAGACACAATTAATGCAAATTGTAAAGCTATTAATATATCTGTTTTTACCCAATAAGACAAAATAAAGATCTCACTCCATTTCCCATATTTGCAGGTTAGATACTTTGATTTAAAATTATGTCAGATTACTTATTTTCCATTAAACCATATTACAGCCTTTGCTGCATTATTTCCTCAAAAGCCACTTGAATTGCTCTTGCCTCTGTCTCAGGGGAAGAAGTCCAATTGTGGCACAAGGGTGGATTTTGGCTGGTGAACTTTCAAGACTGATCTTCAACAGAAATGCATCTGCTGTCAGATTGGATGGCAGCTATATTTTAAATGCTTAAGGCTGGAATTTGGTGGGGTGTTTGTGGCCCAACAAAGGTGTGGTGAATGTAACTTAGTAATTCACACTGTATTTACCAATACCATTGTAAGCGCAGTAGTGTTATCCGACCACTAGGGGGAGTAGCTCTGGGAATGCTCAGGAGTTTGTACAGGGATCCACCCTTGGCTCCGCCCATGACTCCTCCCCCTGGACTTGATGTATAAATACCCTTGTCCAGAGCCAGCCTGCAGTTCATCGAGAGTTCAACGGGTAACAGGCTGGCTCTGTAGTAAGTAGATTAAAACCACTGTTCATATCTTAAAGCATGTGTCTAGCGAATTGATGGTTCCATCAAAAGGGTCACAAAGCCAGTGACAGCACTGCCTCAGCCATTTTGTATGTCCTGGTCAGAATTCACTGTAATCTTTCAATTTGTGAGCTGCCATCGGGGCTCCTGGCCCTTTATGGGATATGCGTCCACCTCCAAGAGCTGCCAAACAACTTGCCAAAAGCAGTGGTCATTATTGTGTCTGCACCCAGCTGAGGGAACCAGTGACTGACATCAGCCTCACAGCTAGGTAAATGGGGCCAGAAGTTACCAGGGCCAGATGCTGGTGTGGGAGGTTGATTGTTGAAGATGCGGGGCAGCCATTGCTGCCTAGGTTCCTTTCCATGGGCTATAGAGTTCCCTATTAGCAGCGGAGGGAACAGGCCCTTCAATGGGCCAATTAAGTGTCACAATTGGCCTCTGTACATGAGGGCCATTCTCCACATTCCTCAAAGCTGACAGAATGCCATTGAAGCAGGAAAGTGACAGGCACACCCCCCTCTCCCTACATTTGGATCTCCCCACCTCCTATCCCACTCCTGCAGGCCCCATAAAATAATTCCTTAGTCTGCAGTGTGCCCACCTGAAAGAATCATTAGACACCTTGAATATGATATTGGGATCCTTGGGCAGTTTGGGGATCACAATGCACAACTGGCTAATCCAGGCCTTCAGAAGCCGAACCAGCAGTCTGAAAGGGACTATGGAAGGGCCCACTAAAAGATTAGCAATGGTTTTTAAGGCCGGGATTCTCCCCTACCCGGCGGGGCGGGGGGTCTCGGCGTACCGGACTGGCGAGAACCACTCCAGTGTCGGGCCTCCCCAAAGGTATGGAATTCTCCGCACCTTTAGGGACTAGGCCCGCACTGGAGTGACTCCGCTCCGCAACCGGTGCCAACAGCCTTTGGCGCCCTGCCGACCAGCGCCAGGGCCGGCCGAAAGGCCTTCGCCGGTCGGCGTGGGTCCGCGCATGCGCCGGAGCGTCAGCGGCCGTTGACGTCACCCCGGGGCATGCGCGGTGGAGGGGGTCTCTTCCGCCTCCGCCATGGTGCAGGCCGTGGCGACGGCGGAAGAAAAAGAGTGCCTGCACGGTACAGGCCCGCCCGCCGATCGGTGGGCCCCGATCGCGGGCCAGGCCACTGTGGGGGCACCCCCTGGGGTCAGATCGCCCCGCGCCCCCCCCCCAGGACCCTGGGGCCCGCTTGCGCCGCCTGCTCCCGCCGGCACCAGAGGTAGTTTAAACCACGTCGGCGGGAGAGGCCTGACAGCGGCGGGACTTCGGCCCATCGCGGGCCGGAGAATACCCGCGGGGTACCCGCCGACCGGCACGGGGGGCCCGCCGACCGCGCAGTGTGATTCCCACCCCCACCGATTCCCGGGTGGCGGAGAATTCCGGCCATGGCGGGGGGACAGAGAATTCCGCACTAAATCATTTTAAATGTCTTTCTACTGACTCCACAAAATTGTGGGGCCATGGCTGTCTCACGTCGAGCTCCTTCCACTTTGCCCTCCCCAGCATGAAGGAGGCACTGAAGCCAACTGAAGCTGTTTAGGTTCCAACCCACCAGCTTCAGTGGGAATGCCCAATTGGCATCTAAAGTTCAATGGTTTTGTATAAATTAGGCCAAATTTTGAAAGGGGCTGAGGCCAACATCTTTGGCCATGTGTCACATCATTATCATTATTCCAAGTGGGAAACAAAGGAAGTTGAAATTCTCCCTCCAAGGACCACTGTCAGGCCATGTGTAAATCTAATCATCCTGAGTGCTCCGGGCACCGGCTGCCACATGATGAACCAATCTTATAAGAACATAAGAACTAGGAGCAGGAGTAGGCCATCTGGCCCCTCGAGCCTGCTCCGCCATTCAATTAGATCATGGCTGATCTTTTGTGGACTCAGCTCCACTTTCCGGCCCGGACACCATAACCTTTAATCCCTTTATTCTTCAAAAAACTATCTATCTTTACCTTAAAAACATGTAATGAAGGAGCCTCAACTGCTTCACTAGGCAAGGAATTCCATAGATTCACAACCCTTTGGGTGAAGAAGTTCCTCCTAAACTCAGTCCTAAGTCTACTTCCCCTTATTTTGAGGCTATGTCCCCTAGTTCTGCTATCACCCGCCAGTGGAAACAACCTGCCCACATCTATCCTATCTATTCCCTTCATAATTTTAAATGTTTCTATAAGATCCCCCCTCATCGTTCTAAATTCCAACGAGTACAGTCCCAGTCTACTCAACCTCTCCTCATAATCCAACCCCTTCAGCTCTGGGATTAACCTAGTGAATCTCCTCTGCACACCCTCCAGCGCCAGTACGTCCTTTATCAAGTAAGGAGACCAAAACTGAACACAATACTCCAGGTGTGGCCGCACTAACACCTTATACAATTGCAACATAACCTCCCTAGTCTTAAACTCCATCCCTCTAGCAATGAAGGACAAAATTCCATTTACCTTCTTAATCACCTGTTGCACTTGTAAACCAACCTTCTGTGACTCATGCACTAGCACACCCAAGTCTCTCTGAACAGCGGCATGCTTTAATATTTTATCGTTTAAATAATAATCCCGTTTGCTGTTATTCCTACCAAAATGGATAACCTCACATTTGTCAACATTGTATTCCATCTGCCAGACCCTTTCCCATTCACTTAACCTATCCAAATCCCTCTGCAGACTTCCAGTATCCTCTGCACTTTTCGCTTTACCACTCATCTCAGTGTCATCTGCAAACTTGGACACATTGCCCTTGGTCCCCAACTCCAAATCATCTATGTAAATTGTGAACAATTGTGGGCCCAACACGGATCCCTGAGGGATACCACTAGCTACTGATTGCCAACCAGAGAAACACCCATTAATCCCAACTCTTTGCTTTCTATTAATTAACCAATCCTCTATCCATGCTACTACTTTACCCTTAATGCCATGCATCTTTATCTTATGCAGCAACCTTTTGTGTGGCACCTTGTCAAAGGCTTTCTGGAAATCCAGATATACCACATCCATCGGCTCCCCGTTATCTACTACACTGGTAATGTCCTCAAAAAATTCCACTAAATTAGTTAGGCATGGCCTGCCCTTTACGAACACATGCTGCGTCTGCCCAATGGGACAATTTCTATCCAGATGCCTCGCAATTTCTTCCTTGATGATAGATTCCAGCATCTTCCCTACTAACGAAGTTAAGCTCACTGGCCTATAATTTCCTGCTTTCTGCCTACCTCCTTTTTTAAACAGTGGCGTCACGTTTGCTAATTTCCAATCCACCGGGACCACCCCAGAGTCTAGTGAATTTCGGTAAATTATCACTCGTGCATCTGCAATTTCCCTAGCCATCTCTTTTAGCACTCTGGGATGCATTCCATCAGGGCCAGGAGACTTGTCTACCTTTAGCCCCATTAGCTTGCCCATCACTCCCTCCTTTGTGATAACAATCCTCTCAAGGTCCTCACCTGTCATAGCCTCATTTCTATCAATCGCTGGCATGTTATTTGTGTCTTCCACTGTGAAGACCGACCCAAAAAACCTGTTCAGTTCCTCAGCCATTTCCTCATCTCCCATTATTAAAGCTCCCTTCTCATCCTCTAAAGGACCAATATTTACCTTAGCCACTCTTTTTTGTCTTATATATTTGTAAAAAATTTTACTGTCTGTTTTTATATTCTGAGCAAGTTTACTCTCGTACTCTATCTTACTCTTCTTTATAGCTTTTTTAGTAGCTTTCTGTTGCCCCCTAAAGATTTCCCAGTCCTCTAATCTCCCAGCAATCTTTGCCACTTTATATGCTTTTTCCTTCAATTTGATACTCTCCCTTATTTCCTTAGATATCCACGGTCGATTTTCCCTTTCTTCCGTCCTTCCTTTTTTCTTGCAAATGAGAAATGTCAAAAGGTGTTAAAGCTTGTGCCAGGCTTATTACTTTCATGGTGAATAGTGCATTTTCCAGGCCACCGTGAGCTGGTACTCCCTGCACACCATATTAAAGGTACAAGAGGCCACTTCATTCTTGAAAAATAAGAGCTGTGTAGCTGAACCTCTAGGCCCATGAGTCTTGAGAAAGAGGAGGTTTTAGATATAACAGCCAAATGTACAGGAGGACCTGTAGGAAACAGTGATGTGAGAAACAGAGGGGGTGATCTACTGGCTGTTCACACCAGCGGGAGATTCCGGTCCCACATTGGCGCATGGTGTTCCGGCGACGAGGGGTGTGCGGTGATATGCATCACTGTAAATACATAAGGGGATAATGTAAATACATGTAGACTAGCTAGACACTAGAAGGAGCACCAGAGACATGACACACAGACACTCAACCAATAGATCAGTTAGATAGGACACGACCAATGGGGATTCACTATACACACAGAGGTGACAGCACCACAGGAGGGCATTACACCAACCCATATATAAAGGACACAGCACACATGATCTTGCTCTTTCCAGTGGAGACACTCAGTGAGAACAGACACAGGGTTGATTCAATATCACACCCACCACGTGGATTGCAGCAGACTGGTTTGTCAGTCTGAGTAGCTATAGAAGGATTAACAGTAGTGGCGAACCCGAGTAGGAGAATTGTAAATAGTTCAATAAACGTGTTGACGTTATCTCCACGTCTGAACCTTCCTTTGCCAGAGTGCACATCAAGGAAGCAGTTTATGCTAAGCCAAGAGCATAACAAGACAGGGTGCAGTCACCGGCAAATCCCATTGACAACGGCGGGATCAGTAAATCCCACTGGTGGGCCACCTCCTCCGACGAAAAACAAGCGGCGGGTTGGTCAGTAAATCCCGCCCAAAATATCAAGTTAAGGTTAGTAAAGACCAGACAAGGCATGTACTTTCAGTGTCTTCTACTTTCTTCCAGTATTGCACCTGCCATTTCTTCAAGGGCAAACGTCACTGTGGGTTCTGCTAAACAAGCTCAGTAATATTTCAAAGCATAGGAAGTGCCTTGGAGGAAAATGACAGTCATTTCCAGAGCAAAGGTTGCAGCCATGATGTTTCCAATTCTAGCCTGGAATCTCGCGTACACAAGCATAGCCAGTCACAAGGGAGTGAGGCAGATGGGTCATCACTCGGTAAATCACTAAGCGCTAGTGAAAATGAGGGCTTGGGAGTGGAAGAGAGAGAGAGAGTGCGGATCTTTCAGGAAGGAGGAGAAATGACTGCCTTCAGCTGGGGAGCACAGAATCCAGATCGCAGAGGATGAGTTATCGAACGAACAATGAGTTAGAAACACTGCAGGCAGAGGAGATGGTTCCCATGCATCACAGTTGGCTTTGGTATCCTGTCCTTATTTTCCTCAGGGTGCTTGAATCAGTAAGTTCTACACAAAGATAACAATAAGACATACAGTGAACCAAAAGCAGAAAACACTGGACAATCTCAGCAGGTCTGACAGCATCTGTGGAGAGAAAAGGGAGCTAACATTTTGAGCCAGGATGACTCTTTGTCAAAGCTGGAGGGAACTGGAAACGGAGTCAGATATATACTGTAGTGGGGGGAGTGGAGTGGTGAGGCTGGATAGGGGGCCAGCGATAGATGGAGATTGGCAAAGATGTCGAAAACAGAAGACAAAAGGAATGTAAATGAGGGTAATAAAGGCTAAGAAGGGTGCTGATAGTGGCACATAAAAAGATTAGAACGTGTGAATGGCAGAACAAAGGTGAACAGTGTGTCAAAGGGCAACGAGAAACAAATGGCCCAAGTGGAGAAAACAATGGTGAGGGGAAAATAGGTCAATGGAAGAAATGAAAATAAACTGTTAGAAATAAAAATGGGGTGAAGGTGGAGGAGAGAGTTCACAGCCTGAAATTGTTGAACTCAATGTTAAGCCCAGAAAACTGTAATGGGGCTAATCGGAAGATGAGATGCTGTTCTTCCTGTTTGCGCTGGGCTTCACTGGAACATTGTAGCAGGCCAAGGACAGACAGGATGTGAGACCAGGACGGTGAGTTGAAATGGCAAGCGACAGGAAGGTCTTGGTCATGCTTGAGGACAGACCGGAGTTGTTCTACAAAGCGGTCACCCAGTCTGCGTTTATTCCCTCCAATGTAGAGTAGACCGCATTGGGAGCAGCAAATGCAATAGATCAGACTGAAGGAGGTGCACGTGAAGCGCTGCCTCACTTTAAAAGAATGTTTAGGGCCTGCGATGGTGAGCATGGAGGAAGTAAAGGGGCGGGTGACACACCTGTGATTGCGTGGGAAGCTGCTCTGGGAAGAGGGTGAGGTGGTGGGGGTGATGGAGAAGTGGAGCAGGGTATCCCGGGGTGAATGGTACCTGTGAAATGCTGACAGGGAGAGTGGGGGAGATGTTTTTGGTGGTGGAATCATGCTGGAGTTGGCAGAACTGGCAGAGGACGATTCTTTGAATTCGGAGGCTGGTGGGGTGAAAATGAATAATAATAATAATAATAATCGCTTATTGTCACAAGTAGGCTTCAATTAAGTAACTGTGAAAAGCCCCTAGTTGCCACATTCCGGCACCTGTTCGTGGAGGCCGGTACGGGAATTGAAACCATGCTGCTGCCTTGCTCTACATTACAAGCCAGCTATTTAGCTCACTGTGCTAAACCAGCCCCTGGACAAATTGAGGACAAGGGGGCCCTATCCTGGTTCTGGAAGGGAGGAGAGGGAATAAGGGCAGAGGTGCGGGAGATGGGTTGGACATGGTTGTGAGCCTAGTCGGCTACAGTTGGTGGGAAACCAGGATTAGGGAAGAATGAAGACATACAGTGAAGTTATTTGAGAGGGAAGTGAAACAGCAAAGCACAGTTATTCTGATATGAACATAGGAACAGGAGTGAGCTATTCAGTCCATCAAACCTGTCAAACCATTTAATGAGATCATGGCTGATGTATGACCTAACTCCATTTACCCACCTTTGTCCCATATTCCTCAATTGCTTGGGTGAACAAAAATGTAACAATCTCAGATTTTAAATTAACAATTGATCGAACACCAAATGCCACTTGCAGAAGAGAGTTACAAACATCCATTACCCTTTGTGTGTAAAAGAGTTCCTAGTTCCACTCTGGCTTTATATTCTACGCTATATCCTCTGGCCCTAGAATTCTCAACCAGCGGGAATAGGGCTTAAAACATGATAGGGTAAGTTTTCAGGTCTGGAGATTGCAATGAATAATTACACAGCACCCGATCAAGGTACATTCCAACTTTCCAGCTCATCATGATTGCAGTTTGCAGCCCAGCACTAAATAAGCTGCACATTCAGTAAGGGCCCAGGATAGCATGAGTGAAAGCTGAATGCCTTCTGATGACGGGGTTGTGCTGAGCAGTCGCACATCAGGTGGCTCTCCCTCGAAAGGCAGAATAATAGCCACTTTTTGCCGAATTTAGCCCACAAGATCAGACTAAAACATCCCCTCACCCTCAACAACAAGAAGTACAGCAAGGATGCCGAGGAACAGCAGTTCAAGTGGAAACATGGAACAAGATGGCACTGCAAACAGCCACATTGGAAGATCTCTGAATAAAGGGAAACCCCGGAGTGCAGGAACTTACCCACGTGGCGTACACACAGTTGATGGCCGTGTTGGGTGGCCCCTGGATAAAGGGAAACCCAGGAGCAAAGGGGCCCAGCCTCCTGGTGAGTACAGTGGCCACATCCATTTGGATGGCCCCATAACAAAGGGAAAGCCAGGAGTTCAGGAGCACATCCACAAGGTAAGTATAGCTGATCCTGCAGGAGGGGAGGGCGACAAAAACTTCCCATCAGGATAGTCACCTGGAATGTCAGGGAACTCAACGGCCCAGTGAAAAGATCAGGAGTCTTTGCCCACCTGAAAAGTATGAAAGCTGACATAATCTTCCTCCAAGAGACACACCTGAGGAAGAAGGACTGACTGCGGGTAAGGAAGGAATGGGTGGGACAAACCTACCATACATGTAATGGGACGAGAGCTATGTGGGTAGCCATACAGATAAATAAGGGGACGGTATTTACTGTGACGAAAATGTTTACAGATCCAAGGGGACTGTATGTCATGCTCAGTGGTATCCAGGATGGGGCACCGGTGGTCTTGGTGAACGTGTATGCTCCGAACTGGGATGATACGGAATTTGTAAAGAAGACCATGGCGGAATTCCCCAACATAGATACGCACATGGGGTCGGGGGGGGGTGGGAACTTTAACTGTGTACAGAACCCACTGACAGACAGGTCAAACCCCAGAACAGGGAAAATGGCAAGCATGGCAAGAGAACTGGGGACATTTATAGAACAGATACGGGCTGTGGAAACATGGAGGTTCATGCAACCAGGTGAGAAGGAGTTTCCCTTCTTTTCGCAAGTACACAAGGTCTATACCCGTACTGACTTCTCAGGCCACGCTCCGCACTACGTGGATGTGAGGTTGGAGATGGGCCATGCCCAACGTCCTGTGTGGAGGTTGGACATGGCCCTCTTGGTTGACAAGATCTTCTGCCAGAAAACACCACAGGCCATTGACGAGTATATTACTAACAGCCGGAATGGGAAGGGCTTACCCTCTATGTTCTGGGAGGCGCTGAAGGAGGTGATTAGAGGAGACATTATTGCCTGTAAGACGCACAGAGACATGCTAGGCACAACTGATCAACTCCATTCTGGAGGTCGACAGAAGATACTCCGAGGCCCCGACTGTAGAGTTTCTGGCAGAGAGGAAAAAGCTACAAGTGGACCTTAACCTGCTATCCACCAGGAAATCAGTGCATCAACTCCGCCAGACACAGGGGACCTTCAATAAACAAAGAGATAAGACTAGCCGCCTGCTGGCTCACCAGCTAAGAAAGCAAACAGCCAAAAGGGAATTAGAGCAGGTGAAGGATAGCAGAGGCAGACTGGTAGCCGAACTAAAATAGATCAATGAAGCATTTGAGGTCTTCTACCGGGGACTGTACACCTCTGAGCCCCCCGATGGGGATTCGGGGATGAAACGGTTCCTCGATGGACTGGACATGCCAGTCGTTGGGGATGACAGGAGGAGGGGGCTGGAAGCACCACTAGAACTGGGAGAGGCATTTTAATGCTTCTCCTTTTTGTCTCCACTTTCACCACTGTCCGTGCTGCCTCAACTCTCCCGCTCAGATGCCATCACGAGCTTCAGTGAGGCCTTCTGAACGTTGGATGTTGCTGCTCTGATGGTTCTGCCAGTCCCAGAATCCTTTTGAACCAACAGCTCCTTACTTTTGTAATTTCCTCTATCAATTTGTCACACTCGTCTTTTGGAAGCTGATCCTGGAACTTTTCCATTTTGGACTCATGAATAATTCCTTCAGCGTTGTTTACAGCTTCAGGTCAATGGGAGTATCAACTCCATGCAGGCGGAGAAGTCGCTAGGACCCGACGGGTTTCTGGCAGACCTCTACAGAAAATTCACAAAGGCACTGGCCCCGCACTTGCGGGAAATGTTTGCAGACTCGCTAGAATATGGGGCACCCTGCTGACACATTCAATTCAGAATGTCCAATTCACCTAACAAGCACGCCTTTCAGGACTTGTGGGAGAAAACCGGTGCACCCGGAGGAAACCCACGTAGACACGGGGAGAACGTGCAGCCTCCGCACAGAGAGTGACCCAAGCAGGAATTGAACCCGGGACCCTGGCGCTGTGAAGCAACAGTGCTAACCACTGTGCTACCGTGCCGCCCTCATTTATTTTGTGTTTAGTTATTTTATGTTTAATTATAGATTATCAGAATTCAATTTTTTTCACAATTTAAGTTGGGAAAGAGTATGATCAGGAGCAATGTGCATCCCTTGGGCACTAATAGTGGTGGCATAGTTAATGAATATAAGGAAATAATGAACATATTGAATAATGACTATGTGATGTCACTTCGAGTAAAGGAAGTAGATAGCATGGCTGACTCTATCTACACCCCCCGCTGCCTGTGATGCCTTCAGGAGAAGAGCGACCAACAGCATTTACTTTGGGCACGATTTGCACGATCAAAACAAAATTTGATCAAGGCAATGCTGCTTAATCAAATGATCCATTTTAATTGGCAGACAGTATTATTGCATTATTAATTAGTCAGGCAAAGTGATAATGATGCATGAAAAAACAAGCTTGTATCAAATAATAATTATTGCTGAAATAAACAAAATATGCCTGAAATACTCTGTAGGTCTGTCAGGCAGCACCAGACACAAGGCAGGGGGAAGAACAGAAGGAAAAGTCTGTGATAATCAGGAGATTAAATGAGAAAAGGGACTGGTGTGCTCATCAAAAGGTGATGGGAATGGGACAATTAACGAAATTAAAGATGGGGCTAGAGAAAGTGTAAATTGGAATAGCGGAATTATTTTCCTCGCAGCACGGTAGCACAGCAGTTAGCACAGTTGCTTCACAGCACCTAGGTCCCAGGTTCAATTCCCGGCTTGGGTCACTGTCTGTGCGGAGTCTGCACGTTCTCCCTGTGTCTGTGTGGGTTTTCCCTGGGTGCTCCAGTTTCCTCCCACAAGTCCTGAAAGACGTGCTGTTAGGTGAATTGGATATTGTGAATTCTCTCTCTGTGTACCCGAACAGGCACCGGAGTGTGGCGACTAGGGGCTTTTCACAGTAACTTCATTGCAGTATTAATGTAAACCTACTTGTGACAATGAAGAGTATTATTATTATTAAAGCCATTAACTAGTGCTGGGTCCAACTATGCTCAACTCTAGAAACAAGCTCTTAGCATTATTTTTGGTATTCAAAGGTTTCACCATTATTTATTTGGCCGTCTATTTACTCGATTGACCGACTATCGTTCCTTAACAACAATATTTGGGCCGCATAAGGGGATCCCTTTGCTCTTTGCTAGTCGATTACAATGTTGAGCGTTAATCTTGTCGACACTCAATTATGTCATCGGATATCAACAGTCTGACAAGCAAATGAGTGCGGACTGCTGCTGAAAGATCAACAACATCAAAAAGAAAAGCACAAACCTGATGAACACTTCAACTACATATTCTATTTGTCTCATGTGGAAAATATTCCAGTAACATCTTCTCAGGTGTGAATATCTACCGGAACAGATGTTGGGGAAGGTGCTGGACATGATTCAAACAGGCACTCTAACACAAGAGCACAGAAATAATCCAGACCTTAAACCCTATCTCACCAGGCATCTCGAGTTGACAGTACAAAATGGAGTATAGTTGTGGGATATTAGAGTAATTATTCCGCCTTGTCAACGAAGTAGAACCCTGGAACAGCTGCACGAGGGCCAGCCCATTGTAGTTAGAATGAAGGAGTTGGCGAGAAGCTAATTCTGGTGGCCCAGGTTGTATGCCCAAACAGATGAGAAGGTGGGGCTAGGCCAATTCTGCACCATGTTGAGAAATGTACCTCCCCTACAACTTTTGCATCCATGGGAATAGTAAAGAATTCATGTCGATTATGCGGGACCAGTTGAAGGACACATGTTTTTGGTCATGGTTGACGTACATTCAAAGTGGCCAGAGATTGCCATCATGAAATCGACAACTATGCAACAAGCCATAGAAAGGCTTGATGAGGTATTTGCAATTTTCGGGCGGCCAGAACAACTTGTGAATGATAACGGTACTCAGTTCACATTAGCCAAATTCAAGGATTACTAAAGGGGTGTGGCATCCGCCATTTCAAATCTGCCCCATTCCATCCAGCTACCAACGGCTTAGCTGAACGTTTCGTACAATCACTCAAGCGTGCAGTGAAGGTTTAGAAGGATGAAGGCTCTCTACCTAAACTCTCTGCCTAGCTTTCTAATGACATACAGAAACATTGAGCATTCAACAACACAAAGCTCACCGGCCATGCTGATGTTCAAAAGGAAACTACGTACACAGTTCAACCTTTTGACTCCACCGTCAACTTCAGAGATAGTCAGGCACAGCATCAGACACAAGTGGCTAGAAAGGGATCAACATTCCAAAGGCAGAGTCTTTGACCGTGGGGAACGTGTACTTGCAAAAAATTAAACCTCAGGCAAAAAATTGACTCCAGTGATTGCATTAACCAAAACGGGTCTGATTTCAAATACTATACAATCTGACAATGAACAAACTTGGTGTCGGCACGCTAAGCAATTTTTGTCTGCACGTAGTGAGAGTCCAGAATTTGTACCAGGTGTTTTCACCACAGAGAGTATGGACAGTAACACACCTGACTTGAGGATTACAACTGACAAAATGATGGAATCTGTTACGACAGAATCATCCACACAACCAAAGATAGTTCCTGAGTTGGTTTCACCAGATGTAACACCAACCAGTGTCCAGGAAGACACTCCTAGTACCCCTAAGAGTAGGGTTTCTAAACCTCGTGTTCTGCCAAAACAAGACAGATATCCACCTAAGAGGCTGTCTGACTAATGTACATATGCATCCATAACATAACAATGTTAGTTATGGCATAATGTTTTGGATCTGTGTTGAAGTGTTTGATTCAGTAAAAATGGCAGGGACACTTAAGGAGTAAAGAGGGAGGGGTGTTATATATCAGATTAACACCATTAGCTGGTGTAATGTCATGTGTTATTCCATGACATTATCAGAGTGCTTCGTGGGCTTTTGTGAAGTTCACCAATGCACCCTGTTTGAGCAGCATCTTGTAAAATAACCCCTTGCACTATGTTGTATAAAGCCGACATGTATCACCTCTGATTCTTTCTGTTTGCTGCTGCAACAAAGAACATTACACATCGGCTTTCCTGACAGGCTTTCCTGACAGGCTTTTTTGACATATGCCAATCTATGTGAAGGTTAAAATAGCCAACTAAGCCATTCTGCCTCGATGATATGTTGGTTTAATCTGAGCATTTAAACATGTTGCTACTTCACAGCTGCTCAAGGACCTATTTGCCCATTTCCCCCACCTTGAAGTGTGCGTTTTTAATGGTTATTCAGAACATTCAACTGCTTATGTAATGTGGATTTTACACCAACATCCGCACCAATGGAATTCAAATAAGTACACCTAATGAACCATTATATCTTTTTTTCTGGATAGTTGGGATGGCCCCTTTAAGGGGTGAGCCCTTGTGGTCCATGTGACTGGTTCGAGGCCAATCGCGCGGGAGCACAGGAACCCTGACCAATGGAGAGAAAGCACGGGGCCCTGGGAGCAGTGACCCAGGCAGTGAGGACTCCGGAAACAGAGATAAGACTGGGTCATCATTGCATTGTACCTGCACATAGTTATCTTTGCCTTTGTTAATAAACTTCCTTTGCTGTTACTGGAAGTCGCCAGTGTATTATCTCGAGCCACCACATCAGCAATGAGTGTGAACTGGATCGAACATTAGTACTCAGAAGTTCGCGATTTGAGGAAGAAAGGAAGAAGCCTCCAAAAACAAATGAAAAATTGGGAGCCTTGACGGTAGCACCAAAACAGTGAATGAATATGCTGATGATTGGGAAGTTAGACCCCTTCATCCAGGAGGCCGAAAACTGGAACCAGTACAGCGAACTGCTCCACTACATTTTTGCAGCAAATGAAATAGTAGGGCAGGAGGAACAGGAGGTGATGCTATTGAAGGGCTGTGGGCCTCAAACCAACAACAACCTGATAAGAAATCTTGTCCTCGGTGATGCCGATACCAAAACCTTTGACAAGCATTGGACAAGGGGCATTTTAACCCCATGCCCTCGATCATCGTACAGCGGTACAAATTCAACTCTGCTGTAAGGGATCCAAGGGAGTCCATCTCTGCCTTCGTCGCCAGGCTTCGCCAAATGACCGAGTGTTGTGAGTTTGGTGTAGCGCTGGGCGATATACTGCTCGACTGTTTAGTGTACGGAATTAACAGCCTTAGCATCCTGGCTAAAACAAAAATTACATTAGACAAAGTGATCAACATAGCTCAGGTGACTGAGTGCACCGAAAAAGGCACATCTGAGCTCCAAAGAAAGCCAGAAGGGGAAGTTAACAAGTTTTGGGGAAGTATGGCTGTGAGATATATGGCAAAATCGACAAGCACAGAAAGAACCAGCCATGGTTCTCGGGACAGGACCGAAGCCAGGTAACCGGAAAGAAAACGGGTAGTCAGCCGAAGACAGAAGTGGATTTCTACCGATGTGCGGGAGACTACCCATGCAGGAAGCATGCCATTGTTCAGCGTTGGTTTCGTTGCAGTCAAAGAGGTCTAATCCAGCCGCATTACCATGCTAGGCAGAGCGCGCCAATTTAAAAAGAAACAGCAACAGCAAGTTGCAACACCACTGAACTAAGTGGAGAAGAATTCTGATGAGGAGCACAACATGTACCAACTAAATTTAATCAAAATGAACAAGACAGGCCCCAATCAGGATAATCGTACAAATGAATGGAAGACCCTTGAAGATGGAGGTCAATATCGGGGCATCGGTCATGGTTATGGGGGAGCAGATGTTCGACTACACTTGAGAAGGGGTTCAGTCCCTAAATTTGTTCAGTACGACGGCCAGTTTGTTGACCTATTTGGGGAAAACTCTGAAGAATCTGGGAACCAGCAGTACACCAATAGCTTACAAAGAACAACAGGCCCAGCTGCCTTTGATTGTCATAGAGGGGCCTAGACCAAGCCTGATGGGATGGGACAGGCTGCAGTGAATTAAATGAAACAAGGTGGAGATATTTAAGATTTAAAGCAGTATCTTCCAGGACGCCCTGTGTAGATACGAGGATGTGTTGCATAATGAGTTGGGCCGTATAAAGGGAGTAAAGGGTAAAATGTATGTTGATTCAGATTCAACAATAATGTTTTTCAGGGCAAGACCAGTCCCTTACGTCCTGCATCAAATGGTAGAGGCCAAACCCAAATGATTGGAGGAACTGGGACTTATTATACCTGCACAATTTTCCAAGTGGGTAGTCCCTGTACTGAAGCTAGACTGATCAGTGAAGATATGTGGGGACTACAAGTTGACAATCAACCAAGCAGCCCAGGTAGACAAGTATTCAATTCCCAGAATTAAGGATGTCTACACCAAGCTGGTGGGAGGCCTCTCATACTCCAAACTTGACCTCAGCCATGCGTACCTGCAGCTAGAATTAGATGAAGAGTCCCAAAGGTTTACCACGATCAACACATATAAGGGCTTATTCCAATATGCGAGGTTACCTTTCGGCATTTCCTCGGCCTACACTATATTCCAGCGCACAATGGAGAACCTATTTAGGGTATTCCACAAGTAATGGTGTACCTAGATGATGTACTAGTAACTGAAACAACACACAAAGAACATATCAAACTTGGAAGAGGTACTAAAAAGATTCCAAGATCCAAGAGTCAGTCTTAAGCGTGGGAAATGCACCTTCCAGTCTGCAGAAGTTATGTACTTGGGGTTCCGAGTGGATGCCACAGGTCTGCATCCATTCGAAGAAAAGGCTAGAGCCACATAAGAGGTTCCGGCACCCAGTAATGTAGCTGAGTTAAACTCTTTCCTGGGAATGGTTAACTATTATGGTACATTCATTCCCAACCTAGCCATGGTACTATTATTGAGAAAGCACCAACATTGGCACTGGAAGGAGCAAGCAACAAGAGCAAGTCTTCCACCATGTTCTTCCAGTCTTCTAGTTCATTTTGAACTTGGAAAACAAATCATCCTACCTGGGAATACGGGAAGTTCTCTCCCATAAAATGGCAGGCGGATCAGAAAGGCCAATTGCATTTGTCTCCACGACTCTCAGAAGCTAATCAAAAATACTCCCACATTGAAACGGAGGGGTTTGCTGTTATCTATGGCATTACAAAGTTCTACCAATATGACTATGGATGGTGCTTTACATTAATAACTGACCACAAACAATTGTTGGGACCCCTAAGAGAAGATAGGCAGATACCCCAATTGCCTCTGCCAGGATGCAACAATGGGCCTTTCTGCTAGGGCCCAACAACTACACCTAAATCTCCAATGCGGGCACATTGAGTCGACTTCCCTTGCCAAAAAGCCTGATGCCACTGCCCGTACTCCAAGAAATCATCTTGGCATTGAACTTCCTTGACACCTTGCCAGTGCCATCAGGCACAAAAGAAATTGGACCCAGCGAGATCCTGTATGATCCAAGGTGAACCATACGATACTGACAAGCTGGCACCATAAGATGTCTGAACAGTTGAGGCCCTACTTAACCCACAGGGACAAGCTCACCTGCGAAGACAGAGTAATAATCTGGGGGTCTCGATTCTTCATAGCACCCCCAGCGAGAAAACACTATTCACAAGAATTACACAGTGCCACCCAGGCCAAATGAAAATGAAGACGCGAGCTCATAGTTATATTTGGTGACTGGGGATAGATAAGGATGTTGAAAACCAGGTGTGCCAGTGCATCCCCTGTCAGACACAACAGTCGTTGCCTCCTACAGCCAATCTCCACCCCCTGGGAGTGACCGCGTCGTCCATGGGCCAGAGTGCACATAGACTTTGCAGGCTCTTTCTTGGGCAGGATGTTCCTTGTCTTGGTAGACGCTCATTCCAAATGGTTATTCAGACTAGAGGTGGGAGTGATGACTTCGGTGGCCACAGTAGAAGCCTTGCACCAGGCATTTTCTATATACGGCCTCCCAAAAGTCACCGTGTCCAACAATGGCCCTCTTTTCACCAGGGAGGCGTTCCAACACTTCCTTACAAACAGAATTCAACATACCAGAACAGCTCCAAATCCTCCTCCATTAAACGGGTTGGTGGAAAGAGCCATCCAAACTTTTTAAAATGCTATGAAAAATCAGTCAGACCGCTCATTGTGCCATAGGTTGCCCACGCCGGTTGAATTGTTTATGGGCCGTCACCTCCAGACTGGTCTTGATATCCCAAATTTGGCGGAGAGGATGGAGGCATGTCAGACCTCCCAGAGGAACCAACTTATTTCGCAAAAAGGTGACAGGTCATTCCAGATGGGTGACCTAGTTCTTGTTAGAAATTTTTGCCTTGTTGACTTCCGGTTGCGGTGATGCGGAGCTAAGCCGTACGTTCGGTGGCTCCCGCTATTTTCGGACTTTTGGGCTCTTTTAAGGGCCCATAGCTGGTTAGACTTTTCCTGGTATGGGAACACATCTGCTGCGCCTATCTGCCGGTGGATGGACTGGACCAGGAGCGGAGCGGTCAAAAATTCGGCTTTGGAGCAGAGAAAGGTGCAAGGCAGGAAGAACAAGATGGCGGCGGGCGGGGAACCGGCAGCAGTGGGCGCAGGAGCAGCAGGAGCTGCTCCAACGCTGCTTCAGAGAGCTGAAAGCGGAGCTGCTGGAACCTCTAATTCCTCACTGGATAAGCTCATGGCGACCCAGACGACCCAGGGTGCAGAGATCCGCGAGTTGCGGCAAAAGGCCTCGGAGAATGAGGATGAACTCCTGGGCCTGGTAGTGAAGGTGGAGTCACATGAGGCGCTCCACAAGAAGTGGCAAGCGAGGATGGAGCAAATGGAGAACCGCTCGCGGTGGAAGAACTTACGGATCCTGGGCCTCCCGGAGGGGCTGGAGGGATCGGACCTGGGGGCCTATGTGGTCCTGATGCTGAACTCGCTAATGGGAGCAGGGTCCTTCCAAGGGCCCTTGGAGCTGGAGGGTGCCCATCGAGTGTTGCTGAGAAAGCCCAGGCTGAACGAGCCGCCAAGGGCGGTGCTGGTCCGTTTTCACCGCTTCGTCGACAGAGAATGTGTGCTGAGATGGGTTAAAAAGGAGAGGAGCAGCAGGTGGGAGAATGCAGAGGTCTGGATTTATCAGGACTGGAGTGCGGAGGTGGCGAAGAAAAGGGCTGGTTTTAACCAGTCGAAGGTAGTGCTGCACAAGAGAGGGGTGAAGTTCGGCCTGGTACAGCCGGCACGCCACTGGGTCACTTATCAGGATCGCCAGTACTATTTTGACTCCCCGGAAAAGGAATGGGCCTTTGTCTAGGCAGAGAAGCTGGACTCAAACTGAGGATTGAGGGGGGGGTTGGAGGCTGATGTATATTGTCCGGAGGCTCTGTTCTCCCTTGTAATTTTCTGTTTTCTGTTGTTTTTTTCTTGAGTTTTTTAATTTCGGTTCCTTTCTTTCTGGTGGAACGCTGTGGCGATGTTTTGTAGGCCCGTTGGGGCGCGCGCCTTTTTCTTTCCCGCGTTTTGAGTTAGGGGGCGGGGTTTAAGTTGGAAACGTGGGCTTTTTCCCGTGCTGGAGTCGGAATGGGAAGGGTCTGTACCGGTCGGTGGGAGGGGTGGTTGGCTTACGCGGGGGGAGTCATTGGGGTGGCGGGAGCAGCCGGGGTCAGCAGGAGTCGGCTGACTTACGGAAGTACGATGAGAGGGGCAACGCAGCTAGGGGGGCCCTAGCTGGGCGGGGGGGGGAAAGAGTTGGGGGGGGGGGGTACCGGGTTGCTGCTGGAAGGGCCGTAGGGGAACAGATGGTGATAGGGGGGGGGTCGAGATGGGGATCTGCCACCGTGGGGAACGAGCCGTGTGGGTTTTGCGGGCACGTGATTGGCCGAGGGAGAGTTATGGCTGACAGGCAGAGAGAGAGGGGGAATAGCCCCCCGATTCGGCTGGTCACATGGAATGTAAGGGAGCTGAATGGGCCGGTTAAGCGGGCCCGGGTGGTTGCGCATTTGAAGGGGTTGGGGGCAGATGTGGCTATGGTCCAGGAAACGCACCTTAGGGTGGCGGATCAGGTGAGGCTGGGAAGAGGGTGGGTTGGGCAAGTGTTCCATTCGGGGTTAGATGCGAGGAACCGGGGGAGTGGCGATTTTGGTGGGGAAGAGTATGTCGTTTGTGGCGTCGAGTGTGGCAGATACGTTATGGTAAGCGGTAAGCTCCAGGGGGAGCGGGTGGTGCTGGTTAATGTGTACGCCCCAAATTGGGACGATGCAGGCTTTATGCGACGTATGCTGGGCCGGATTCCAGATCTTGAGGCGGGGGGCTTGATAATGGGAGGAAATTTTAATACAGTGCTGGACCCAGCACTGGATCGTTCTAGGTCCAGGACCGGTAAGAGGCCGGTGGCGGCCACAGTGCTGAGGGGGTTCATGGACCAAATGGGGGGGGGGGGGGGGGGGGCCCTTGGAGGTTTATGAGGCTGGGGGGGTAGGGAGTTTTTGTTCTTCTCCCATGTCCATAAGGCCTATTCCTGGATTGACTTTTTTGTCCTCAGCAGGGCGCTGATTCCGAGGGTAGGGGCGGAGAATTCGGCGATAGCCATATCCGACCACGCTCCGCATTGGGTGGACCTGGAGCTGGGGGAGGGGAAGGACCAACGCCCGCTGTGGAGGTTAGAAGTGGGGCTGCTGTCGGACGAGGAGGTATGTGGGCAGGTCCAGAGGTGTGTAGAGGGATATTTGGAAACTAATGACAATGGGGAGGTTCAGGTGAGGGTGGTCTGGGAGGCATTGAAGGCGGTGGTTAGGGGGGAGCTGATTTTTATTAGGGCACACAGGGAGATGGGGGAGAAAGAGGAGAGGGAGAGGTTGGTGGAAGAAATGGTAAGGGTGGACAGGAGGTACGCGGAGGTCCCGGAAGAAGGGCTTTTGAGGAAGCGTTGTAGTCTCCAAGCGGAGTTTGACATATTGACCACCAGGAAAGCGGAGGCGCAGTGGAGGAGAGCGCAAGGGGTGGTATATGAGTACGAGGAGAAGGCGAGTCGGATGCTGGCCCACCAGCTCCGGAAGCGGGAGGCAGCGAGAGAGATAGGGGGAGTTAGGGACGGAGGAGGGAGTCTGGTGCGGAGTGCAAGGGGCATTAACGGAGTGTTCAGGACCTTCTATGAGGAGTTATACCAGTCAGTGCCCCCTGGGGAGGAGGGTGGAATGGACCTCTTTTTGGACAAGCTGGAGTTCCCGAGAGTAGGAGAGGAGCAGACGGAGGGTCTGGGGGCGCCAGTCGAGCTGGAGGAGCTGGCCAATGCTGTGGTGATCCTCGCCTGAGTCACCAGGGGGCAGCGCGGGGACACCCATAAAAGGAACGCCGAAGGCCCGCCTCCGCCACTTGAAACCGGAGGGGTTGGAGTGGCAAGAGGTGCAAGGAACTGAAGGGTGCTAGTCTGTTTGGGGCCTAGTTGCAGAACATTGAAGAGCAGCCTTTTCTCAAGTGTAATCTGTAATTTATTGTGGGACACAATAAATCATCCTTAACCTAAAGACGACTTCGAGCATTCTTTCAAGAAGCATAACATGGTACAGGAGTGGATTCTCTGAACAGAGGGAACCAGCGCTACCAGCAAGACAAAGAAAGAAAAAGACAGCAGACAAAGAAGAAGCACCAGCAACAGGCAGGCCACCAGACTTTGCAGCCTCTCAACTTCAGACGACTTTCTGCAACAATGGAACACACGGTACTTCCAGCGCCAATGAGAGCTACAGGTAATTTAAATTATAATTGGAAAATGTTCAAACAACAATTTGAAATGTACTTGTTAGCTCAGGACTTACACACAGCCACCGATGGAAAGAAAATTGCACTTTTAATCACATCGTGTGGCCAGCAACTGGTAGACACATATAACTCGTTCACATATGCGGATACTGAAGACAAAACTAAGTTTCAAGTGATAATGGCAAAATTGGATGAACACTATAAGTCTCAATCCAATGAAATCATTGAAAGATTCACCCTCCGTCACAGACTCCAAAAACAAGGGGAGACTATCACCCACTTGGTCACAGAGTTACGCTTGCTGGCACAAGGCTGCAACTTTGGTGATTTAACAAACTCACTCATCAGAGATCAGCTAATCTATGGTCTTGCTGACAAAAAACTAAAGAGACTCACTATTACTGCAAAACGATTTAACACTAAAAACTACCATAGAAAAATGCTTGTTACAGGAGCAGAAAATGCAGCAGGTACAGGAGCTATTTGAAAAACATTCCTTACAAAACATCCACCACGAGGACGATATAAAGATGGTGAATTCCCCTCACAGGTCGTCTCTTCCGTTTTCCAGGCCGTCTCTTCCGTTCTCTGGCCCGTCTGCGCATGCGCACCGTCCTGAAAGACGCGATCCCGGAAGTGATCGGTCCGCGCATGCGCACTACTCGCAATACCGGCCCTGGTCTGAAAACCGCAATGCGCATGCGCGAACGCAGCATACGCATGACGTCATGACGTGTCATTACTGCGGCTCCTCCCACTTAAAAGGGCAATGTCCTGCCCAAGGAAAAAGGTGCAGAAAGTGTTCAAAAATGAATCACTTCGCCTCCCAATGTCAATCCACAGCTAAATTTCACTCGTCCACTCAACGGCATGGCAACCTGAAAGTCCGCACAGTTGATGTCACGAACACTCAGGCTCCCGACGACAATTTTTCTGACCATGAAGAATTCAACTCCTGGGAGCACACGTACAGCATTGGCATTATTAATGCCACAGCGGGACCACAGGAGCTGACGACACAACCTCGACACGTGCATGCCATCAACTCTGCAAGTGAATGGACTGCCACGGTGCACGTACAGGACTTCCCCATCACGTTCAAACTGGACACGGGAGCCTCAGCAAACTTGCTAACGAGCAAAGATCTCGCATCGGTCCCAGGGACGCACGAGGTGTTACCTGCAGCATGCAAGCTCACTGACTACAACGGCAACCCGATCATCTCCAAGGGATCCTGCCACCTACAAGTTGCCAACAAAACTGTCGTAACAGGCCTACGCTTTGAGATTGTGGAAGACAACAGGTCCTCGCTGCTCGGCGCTCAAGCCTGCAAGGATTTGCAGCTCATTCAGCGGATTTTCATGCACACGGCTGCATCATCACGCATTTACGAGGACATACAGCTGCTACTCACCGACTACCCCGACGTTTTCTCGGGCATGGGTACACTGCCCTACACGTACAGAATCTTGCTCAAAGAGACAGCCATACCGGTTGTTCATGCCCCACGGAGGGTCCCGGCTCCATTGCGGGACAAGCTAAAAGCCGAACTTCAGCGTCTCCAGACTCAAGGCGTCATCTCAAGAGTCACACAGCCGACTGACTGGGTCAGCTCGCTGGTGTGCGTCAAGAAGCCGTCTGGTGAACTTCGGATCTGTCTAGATCCCAAAGACCTGAATAAGAACATTCGCAGGGAACACTACCCGATCCCCAAGCGCGAGGAAATCACGAGCGAAATGGCAAAAGCTCGCATCTTCACCAAGCTTGATGCCTCACAGGGTTTCTGGCAAATGCAGCTCGATGAGTCCAGCCGCCTGCTATGCACCTTCAACACGCCGTTTGGAAGGTACTGCTATAATCGGATGCCCTTCGGCATTATATCTGCATCCGAAATATTCCACAGAATCATGGAGCAGATGGTAGAAGGCATCGAAGGCATACGTGTCTATGTGGATGACATCATCATATGGTCGGCGACGGAGAAAGACCATATTGCGAGGGTGAAGCAAGTCTTCCAAAGGATACACCACTTTGGACTCAAGCTCAACCGGGCCAAGTGCACTTTCGCACAGTCCTCTCTGACATTCCTGGGCGACACAATCTCAGAGCACGGGGTGAAGCCGGACGCTGAGAAGATCGCTGCAATTCAGAGCATGCAGCGACCACAGGACAAGAAAGCGGTTCTAAGGTTCCTGGGATTCGTCAACTTCCTTGGTAAATTCATACCCAACCTGGCAGCACGGACAAAGGCGTTGAGGAACGTGACAAGGAAGGACACGGAGTTTGCCTGGACCCAGGCTCACCAGGCTGAATGGGATGATCTAAGATACCAGCTGATGGCAGCTCCAACGCTTGCATTTTTTGACCCGGTGAAACCTACCAAGATCTCCACTGACGCCAGTCAACATGGGATTGGTGCTGTGCTACTGCAACAGGATGACCAGTTGGACTGGGTTCCAGTGGCTTACGCTTCACGGGCGATGACCGCCACAGAGTGCAGGTATGCACAGATAGAAAAGGAGTGCCTAGGGCTAATAACAGGAGTGACCAAATTCCACCACTATGTGTACGGTCTCCCCACTTTCATCGTGGAAACGGATCATAGGCCGCTGGTCAATATCATTGACAAGGACCTCAATGATATGACGCCGCGCCTACAGCGCATGATGATGAAGTTGCGCAGGTACGACTTCACGCTGGTCTACACCCCTGGCAAGGACCTTGTGATAGCTGACACGTTATCACGAGCCATGGACGCTGACAACCCGCCACTGGTGTCCATCAATGATGTGGAAGCTCATGCACAGTGGTGCAAGGAGACGCTCCCGGCAACGGACGAGAAGCTGCAGCAAATTCGTCAGGCGACACAGGAGGACGCCACCCTCCTTCAAGTCCTACACAACCTGCAGCATGGCTGGCCAAAGGGGCGGTGCCCACAGTTCCAGAATGTCAAGACTGAACTATCCGTGGTCGATGGCATTATACTGCGGAACGACAGGATCGTCATTCCAATGGCTCTCCGGGCGGACATCCTCCACAGGATTCACGAAGGGCACCTTGGTGCCGAAAAATGCAAAAGGAGAGCGCGCCAATCTGTTTACTGGCCAGGGATTAACGAGGACATCACCAACATGGTGCTCTCCTGTGACACGTGCCAAAGACATCGACCGGCACAATGCAAGGAGCCACTGCAGCAGCATGAGATGGCCACGTCACCATGGGACAAAGTGGGCATTGATTTGTTCCACTCCATGGGCCGCAACTATGTCCTGATCATTGACTACTTCTCCAACTTCCCGGAAGTCCTGCAACTCCCGGATCTCACAGCAGCAGCCGTCATCAAGGCCTGCAAAGAAACTTTCTCCAGGCATGGCATCCCACGGACGGTCATGTCCGACAATTTGGTCCTTGTTTTGCCAGCTGGGAGTGGACGGACTTCGCCAAGATTTACAATTTCCAGCACATAACGTCGAGTCCCCACTTTCCGCAATCGAATGGCAGGGTGGAGAAAGGTGTCCACATAGTCAAGCAACTCATCAGCAAGGCTGCGGACTCAAAATCTGACGTACACTTGGCCCTCCTATCGTACCGTTCGTCACCTTTGAGCTCGGGACTATCACCAGCTCAGATGCTTTTCAACAGGGATGTGCGGACAACTTTACCAGCGCTACACTTCACCAATCCTGATCACTCGCCTGTCCTGGATCAAATGCGTCAACAGCGCCAAGCGCAAAAGCAGCACTATGACAAGCAGGCCAAGGTACTGCCACCGTTGGCCATCGGCGACACAGTGAGGCTGCGAAACCCAGCTGGGGGTTGGTCCAAAATGGCGGTGGTCCTCCGCCTAACATCGCCACGGTCCTACGTCGTGCAGTCGGATGATGGAACAATGGTTCGACGAAATCGGCGAGACCTTCTGAAGGTCACACCTCGTCCACGGGTCCTTCCGACACTCGATCTGCAGGACACACTGGATCCACAGGACACGGTCATACATCTTCCTGACACCCCAGCAGCAGATGTCCGCACGGACACAAACGACCCTGGATCTCCAAGCCCACTCAGGAGGTCTACACGGATCAGACGTGCACCTGACCGTCTGAACCTGTGAACATGGACTGACAAATGCATCGCCCTGCCCTGTTCTGTGTATATATATATATAAACCTAACTCTTTACCTTTGTGTTTTACTACAGCTCTGCAACTACGAAAAAAAAAAAAAGTGAAGAAGGGGGATGTGGTGATCCTCGCCTGAGTCACCAGGGGGCAGCGCGGGGACACCCATAAAAGGAACGCCGAAGGCCCGCCTCCGCCACTTGAAACCGGAGGGGTTGGAGTGGCAAGAGGTGCAAGGAACTGAAGGGTGCTAGTCTGTTTGGGGCCTAGTTGCAGAACATTGAAGAGCAGCCTTTTCTCAAGTGTAATCTGTAATTTATTGTGGGACACAATAAATCATCCTTAACCTAAAGACGACTTCGAGCATTCTTTCAAGAAGCATAACAAATGCGATAGGGAGTACGCAGTCAGGGAAGGCAACGGGGCCTGACGGGTTCCCGGTGGAATTTTATAAGACGTTTTCAGACCTGTTGGGCCCGCTGTTAGTGAGGACCTTGAATGAGGCAAGGGAGAGGGGGGGGGGGGGGGGGGGGGGGGGGGGCCTTGTCCCCAACGATGTCCAGGGCATTAATTTCATTGATTTTGAAGCGGGATAAGGACCCCCTCCAGTGTGGGTCTTACAGGCCGATCTCGCTCCTCAATGTGGACGTGAAACTGCTGGCCAAGATACTGGCCAGGAGTGTGGAGGAGGTGGTCCCGCAGGTTATTCACGAGGACCAAACGGGTTTTGTGAAGGGGAGGCAGTTGAACATCAATGTGCGGCGGCTTCTCAACGTCATAATGATGCTTGCGGTGGACGGAGAGGCGGAGATAGTGGCATCGATGGATGCGGAGAAAGCCTTTGACAGGGTGGAGTGGAGCTACCTGTGGGAGGTATTGAGGAGGTTTGGGTTTGGAGAGGGATTTATTAGGTGGGTGAGGCTGTTGTATAATGCTCTGGTGGCGCGCGTGGTGACGAACGTGAGGAGGTCGGAGGACTTTCGGTTGTACCGGGGGACGAGGCAGGGGTGCCCCTTGTCTCCCCTGCTGTTCGCGTTGGTGATCGAGCCCCTGGCCATGGCGCTGAGGGAATCGAGGAACTGGAGGGGGGTTGTCCAGGCGGGGGGAGGAGCACTGGCTGTCGTTGTACACGGACGATTTATTGTACATTGAGATCCGGCAGGGGGATGCCGAAGGTGATGAGGATTCTCGGGGAGCTTGGAGTCTTCTCTGGCTATAAGCTCAACGTGGGGAAGACTGAGCTGTTCGTGGTGCATATGGGGGACCAGGAGGAAGAAATAGGGGGGCTCTCGCTGAAAAGGGCAGAGAGGAGCTTCAGATACCTGGGGGTCCAGATAGCCAGGAGCTGGGGGGCCCTGCATAGGTTAAAGTTTATGAGGCTGTTGGAGCAGATGGAGGAGGAGAACAGGAGGTGGGATGTGTTGCCACTCTCCCTAGCGGGCAGGGTCCAGTCGGTTAAGATGACGGTGCTCCCGAGGTTTCTGTTCGTCTTCCAATGCTTACCCATCATGATCCCGAAGGCTTTCTTTAGGAAGGTCAGCAGGAGTATTCTGGGGTTTGTGTGGGCGCAGAAGACCCCGAGGGTGAGGAGAGTATTTCTGGAGCGAGGTAGGGAAGTGGGTGGATTGGCGCTGCCCAACCTGTGTGGGTATTACTGGGCTGCGAACGTGGCAATGATTCGGAGGTGGGTGATGGAGGGGAGGGAGTCACATGGAAGAGGATGGAGGTGGCGTCCTGTGTGGGCACGAGCGTAGAGGCACTGGTGACGGCGCCGTTGCCGCTCCCCCCGGCAAGGTACTCTACGAGTCCTGTAGTGGTGGCTACCCTCAAAATCTGGGGGCAGTGGAGGCGGCATAGGGGGGAAGTGAAGGCCTCAGTTTGGTCCCTGATACGGGGGAATCACTGGTTTGTACCAGGGAGGATAGATGGAGGGTTTTTGAGTTGGCACAGGGCAGGTATCAGGCGGATGGGGGACCTATTCCTTGACAGGAAGTTTGCGACCTTAGAGGAGTTGGTGGCCTTCAGGTATATGCAGATTAGGGCGTTTGTTAGGCGGCAGGTGGCGGAGTTTCCACTATTGCCGCCAAGGGGGGTTCAGGATAGGGTGCTCTCGGAGACATGGGTCGGCCAGGGCAGGATCGCGGCAATTTATCAGGTGATGCAGGAGGGGGGGGGAGGCCTCGGTGCAGGAGCTGAAAGCGAAGTGGGAGGAGGAGCTGGGAGAGGAGATTGATGAGGGGACGTGGCCGGACGCCCTGGGGAGGGTGAATTCCTCCTCTTCTTGCGCACGGCTTAGTCTAATCTAACTAAAGGTGCTGCATAGGACGCATATGACGGGGACCAGGCTGAGCCGGTTCTTTGGGAATGAGGACAGGTGTGGCAGGTGTTCGGGGAGCCCAGCGAATCACACCCACATGTTCTGGGCGTGTCCGGCGTTGGAGGATTTCTGGAAGGGGGTGGCGGGGACCTTGTCAAAGGTGGTTGGCTCCAGGGTGGAACCGGGCTGAGGGCTTGCTAATTTTGGGGTAGCATCGGAGCCAGGAGTGCAGGAGGCAAAAGAGGCCGGCATTCTGGCCTTTGCGTCCCTAGTAGCCCGGCGCAGGATTCTTTTACAGTGGAGGGACGCGAAGCCCCCGTGCCCGGAATCCTGGATCAGCGACATGGCCGGGTTCATTAAACTGGAGAGGGTCAAGTTTGCCCTGAAGGGGTCGGTGCAGGGGTTCTTCCGGCGGTGGCAGCCGTTTCTTGATTTCCTGGCGGAGCATTAGAGGGTGGTCAATCTCAGCAGCAACCCGGGGGGGGGGGGGTTATGTGTTTGTTACGGGAGTTCGTTTTCATGGTCCTATGCTTATTTATTTTTCTTGTTAATTTATTGTCTTTGTATTTGTAGGGGGGGGGTTACTGATTTTCTTTGTTGGGATAAAATTTGTTGTTGAAAATTTGAATAAAAATTTTTTTTTTTTAAAAAGAAATTTCGCCTTGTGCCCACTCTGGTTGCCAGGCAGGATCATGTGCAAATCTTCACCCATCTCATACATGGTAAATGTAGATGGCAGGACAGTGAGGAAGCATGTCGGACACGTGAGAAGCCGAGGAGCGACAACCCCATTCCTCAGCAAACGTGTCCAACACGTGCCAGAAGTGCACCCATAGCTGTCCCAGAGCAGGTGGAGCTAAGCAGTTCAGAGTTGACTCAGCCAGCGGCTCTAGTGTAGCTGTGGAATCTCCTGGACTCGCATCAGCAGGCAACAAGGCTGCCCCAGTGGTGGAGCAGACGGTTGGGGAACTGAGGTGGTCCACGAGAACTCGAAGGTCCTCAAACAGACTGACTTTGTGATGAACTGTTGACCTTTTCACATGCATGTAACACTACTATATAGCTTGTTTTGTAAAATGTAATTAAGAGGCTTAAGCGGGAACCGGGGAGATGGATAGTGGAGACAGGAGGTGGAGGAAAATGGGGCTGGTCAAGGTGAGGGATCTATATTTGGAGGAAGGGTTCGCCAGTCTTGAGGAGCTAAGGGAGAGGGTTGAGCTTCCGAGGGGGAGTGAGTTCAGGTATCTACAGGTTAGGGACTTTTCGCAAAAGGTCTGGAAGGGGTTCCCTAGGTTGCCAGGATACACCCTGCTGGAGCAACTGCTGCTTCCGGATGTGGAAGGGGAAGGAAGAAATGGGGATATATACAAGTGGCTGGGGGAGCAGGGAGGCGAGCGGGTGGTGAAGATCACGGAGAAATGGGAAGCGGAGTTGGGAGGTGAGATCAATTGGGGAGTATGGAGTGAGGCATTGCGTAGGGTAAACGGAACCTGCTCTTGTGCAAGGATGAGCCTGATACAGTTTAAGATGGTGCACGGTGCATATGACTCAGGCGAGAATGAGTGGGTTTTTTCAGGGGGTAGAAAATGAGTGTGAGAGGTGTAGGCGGGGGCCAGTGAATCACGCACATCTGTTTTGGGGTTGCAAAAAATTGGGAAGGTTCTGGGCGGGAGTGTTCGCAGTTTTAGCCAGGATAGTGGAGGAAGAGGTGGACACGGACCCTTTGGTGGCGATATCTGGGGTTTCAGAGAAGCCGGAGCTCATGGAGAGGAGGAAGGTCGATGTCGTGGCCTTCGCCTCTTTGATTGCACGGTGGCGAATTTTGCTGGAGTGGCGGCCGGCACTGCCACTGGGCTTAACGGTTTGATTGGGTGACCTGTACGACTTCCTGCGATTAGAGAAGATAAAGTATGAGTTAAGGGGCTCTTCAGTGGGGTTTGAAGAAACGTAGGGGATGTTTATGACCGTGTTTGAGAGGCTGTTCGTCACGGGGAGGATGAAAAAGGGGAAAAATCTGTAGACTGTATAGTTAATTGTTGGGAAGTATGTTTCCCGGGGTGTTTATTCGCTGTAACCTGTTTTGATACATGTTTGTAATAAAATAATTTTTTTTTTAAAGAGACTTAAGCGGGGAGGGATGTAGTAGGTTAGCCCTTGCAGTCCACGTGACTGACTAAGGGCCAATTGCACGGGAGCGTATGAACCGTGACCAATGGAGAGAAAGCACAGGCCTCAGCCAGTGGGGACTCCAGAGCCAGAGAGTTAAGGCCTAGTCATTGTTGCTCTGTGTCTGTACATAGTTATCTCTGACTATTGTTAATAAACCCCCTCTTCATATTACTGGAGGTTTCCAGTGGTTTATCTCGAGCCACCACACTACCAGTGGGGTAATATTTTTAGAAAGGAGCAACACCAGTGTAACTCGCTTCAAGAAAGTTCTAGACCTTCCTTCCTTTTTCTCTCTACTTTAATAATGGTTAAAAACATTAAACTGTGAAATGAGGCATGAATTAGGCACTGATCTCCACACATTGCTACTATAAAAAGCAACGATAAAACAAACACTTTAAAACAGCTACTGACAGTCCTGAAGCATCAAGAGTGCTAATTTACATTGTTCAGAAACACTTTCAATGGATTCAGAGCTTCCAGAGATGTACCATTTCAAGCAGAGTATAACAAGTTTCCACAGCAACCGGCAGGCCTAAATGTTCTGCTGGGTTATTTTTCCAAATGCTTCAACACTTTAGAAGATTTCAGTGAACCATTTTGAATAACAGCTACAAATTACCACTGCACATTTTCTATGTATTATCTGAAACTATTTCTGTGTCTTCCAACATTTATTTTAGAGTATACAGGGTTTCAAAGGGAGTTGGAAAGCTTACTGCACTTTCTTTAGAATGTTTCAATAAAAATGTTTGAACACAGTATATTAAATGCTGAAAACTGGAACTGGGCCTCGGGCCTCCATACAGTGTATCAAAGATCCTATTATAAGGTTGCTCAGTTTAATGTAGCTGCAGTTAAAGCTATAATCTGAATCCTAGTCTCATGTCCAGAAGAGACTGTATTCCCCTTTCATTTGTGCAGCTATTTTCAGCCATGTGAGATGAAATATTGTCTGTGTTCAACAAAAAGCAGTTATTCTGTATGAGTGGTCAAGGTGCAATTAGCAATGTGCGAGTAATATGCAATGAGGAAGAACATGGTAGAGCAGAAGTAACAAGAGTTGTTGACATGTTGGTGCATGGAGTACAGCACAAGCAAGCAGAAATGGAGAAAAATGAAGAATAGAGAGAAACATTCACAGTACCACAATTTGCTTTGAACCTCATTCATTGGTATATATATATATATATATATATAGTTTTACTCATTGTCACTGTGGTAGATGGTAGATTTGAGGAGGTGTCCCTTACAGTGGACATAACTTTCCGATATTGTTTCAAAGTGTCGGTCCCGGCAAGAAATTTGGGGAAAATCCTGCCGGCGCCAACGGTGGGAAAACTTGCCGTATATCCAGCCTCCTTAACAATATATTTTTTTCTTCACATGATTCACGCCACACTCATGGTGGCTTGTCTCTGATTCGCTCGCCCCGGGAAAACATAATCTCTGTAATCAGTGGGGCACTCCTATTAAATGCCTCCCCAGCACATGTGCCTGTGATTGTCTAAACATCCAGCAAGCAAGGTCACCAACCCTGCCTGGGAGGTTGTGACCACGATAGTGAATGCCAGCTCGTTCCCTCAGAGGATGGGGCTACAGGAGCAGAAAAAGATAAATGACCTTCTTTGTGCAGCCAGTGTAAGTCTGCCTCCTCGTGACTCCTGCTGCACCTCTTAACCCACCTGTCACACCTCCATGGGGTTCTCTCTCCCAGCTACTTCACAGGGTCCCACTGTCAGGCTGTCCTCCCCGAACACACACCCACCGCGGCCCATGTCCCCACAGCAGATAATCTGCTCCTCACATCCCCGCTCCCACTCACGTCCCATGCACGCCAGACTTCATTGCCATCTAACCTGGCAGGTGTCACGCCTACACTCTCCCTATCTGTCTCATCGAGTACAGCCTGCCGGAGTCATGCCCGAGCTGAGAACCCTAATGCCCCTTGAGGAGTGAGCCCTTGGGCTCGCCAGCAAGGAGCAGAGGCCGCAGCTGTTCAGAGGATGAAGAGGGCAAGGGGCAAAAGTGAGAAACCTGAACGCATGCAGCCATGGTGCAAGTCTCACATGAGTTAACTGTCTCCCATCAGTCCGCCCTGTGATGCACTAATGACATCTCGCTTCCCTTGCGGGTCAATCACTCAAACAACCATGACCATCCTCCCGCCCTCTGGAGACCACAGATCCGAGCAACTCCGAGTGAGGCATCTCAGAGATAAGCATCGGGGAGGCACCACAGCCGTCACCCGCAGCCTCCACCAGCACAGATACTCACATCTCGGTGGGAATAACTTGTAGGCAGGCTTCTGTGTCAATGACTGATGAGCACCTCTCAGATGATGACCCACAGCAGGCAGAGGAAGGAATGTCCTAGGGACCCAGCACTTGGAGGGATGCCGGAACCCAGGAACCTGCTGAGCTCCTGGGTACTGTCATCCCAGAGCTGCTGGGGTTACAAAGGCAGAGCTGCGAGCATCAGGAAGAGATGACAGCAACCCTCCACACACTGGAAGGCCGACTGGAGGAGTTCCAATGCCGTCTGCATAATGAGGCCTACATTGTCAGGGTAGTGTCCGCACTGGAGGCCTTGGTACAGGGCATGCACTTCATGGTGGGAGATGGCTGCTCCATGGTTCAACTCATGACTTCTATGGCTGAGGGCATGAGCTCCATGGTGCAGGGCTTCAACTGCATGGTGCAGGCACTAGTGGAAATCCACGAGTGTCAGCACCAGGGTACGGTGGGACTTCCGGACCTCACTCCTGCTGCCCCTCTATCCCATGGAGGATCCCCTGGGAATCCAAAGGGAAGAGGTTTAGCATGAGCACAGCCAGGGGTCTTCCACCCAGGAGACCCTGGGGTGTTCAGCCCATCTGACATCCCCCTCCCTGTGAGCGACACATCTACAGCCTTGCACACCAAGGAGGGCAGCACTGTAACACACATGCTGCCCAAAAGCATGCCGGGACCCTCAAGATCCACGCTCCCCAAGGGATGCACCCAAAGATCATCAAAGGCAACAGGGGATAGAAGTCAACTGGCCGCCTCAACCTCAGCTATGAATTCTGGGGAGACTCCTAAACATAGTGGGAGGGTGAGGAAGGCAAGAAACGATTGGCACCTCGTGGGCACGGGTGAAGCTAGGCACTAGTAGAGTTAAGTCACCATTGCAAAAGTGATCCTCAATAATATCATGTTGTAGCCACCGAAGTTGGCCACTTCCCGACCCAAAATGGTGATTTACAAAGGTTGCAGGGAAAACTGGACAATTATAAAGAGACAAGCAGTTTGCAGAAGTTCATGTATATTCTGGCTGCAAAGAAAGCAGACGGCACCGAAACCAGCTGTTTGCATGTTAATGAAGCGATCCCCGGGAACAATGGATACAACGATTAGCTACAATTGGGACATTCTATGGCAGGTCAGACTTCCCGGCGCTAACCGGAGTCTGAAACAATAAATTACAAACAGCCCCAAGAACCGCCCAGCGATCGGGAAACAGTCCCATTATTGGGGAATTCAAACCAATCGATTGGTATGAGGTCAAATCGATTGCAAGCAGGTATAGGGTCCGCCCAGATGGGCGCGAAGCCCCTGTGACCTATAAAAGTAAGGTCCCAAGTACAGTTCGCTCTCTTAGCCAGCCCTCCCAGCAGAACACCTTTGTAGCAGCTCTCTAAGAACTTGACCATGAGAAGGAGAGGCCTGGCCAACAGCTACACTGACAAGTAAGTGTCCAACCAACGCACGCTAGGAGAATAGACACTCCTGACCCCTTAGCCCGTACCAACTGGGAAGCCTGCAGTTTCAGGACAGAACAAGAGGCCATTGTTCCCTGATCCAGTGGGTTCCCTTATCGAAGATAAGTATTGGCTTATAGTGGTAGGAATAGTTTAGTCCGTCCGTATTAGTTGCATGAGTATCGATTTACTATGTAATAATAAATGTGTTTGATTGAACCTTACTAACTGGTGTATTGAGTCATTGATCTGAACTTGAACTTGAACTTTGTGGTGGTATCATAAGGATACCTGACGACTCTAGAGCTAAGGAATAAAACAGAGCCAATTGAGTGTAAAGCACACTCACCAGAACAAGCAACATTTAGTGGCAAACTCTGACGGGACTCGGCTAGAAGTGGCCCCCCACTCCGAGAGAACCCAGCAATTTGAATCAGAAATCCAATTGGGAAAAGGAAAAACCACAAGTGTTCAAGTAGTTCACATCAATCGTCACAATTTGGAAGTATGTTTTTTTGCATGCGTAACTAACGGGGTTATAGGGTAAACCCGAGAGATTTGTTGCGAAAAACTGTCGGGAGTTTATACTTCGGAAATTCGCGAAAGCCGTACCCGTATTTTATAACACCGCCTTAGCATCCCTTGTTCTAAATTTAAGAGAGAGCATTAAAATAGGAGAGATGGCCATGCAGGCAATGGAACGCCTCATGCACCCCCAGGAATTCATGGTCGCAGCGACCAGCAGCAGAGTAGGAATGTGTCCCGTTTGGGAACAAGAGATCAGAAAGTACCTCAAAGGGAAGGGATGGCCCCTTTGGAGCAAATTCTGTTCGAATGAGGAAACAGGTCCCGGGAGTATAGGACATACTTGGTGGGAGAACCTGTGTGAGATTCACAAAAAGAGTTTGAGTAAAGCACGTAAGCCAATGGCAATTGTGTCCTGCTTGGCACAATTGCGAGGCACAGAGGAGGTTGTCAGGACGTTCCGCGCAGATTTAGAGGAGAGAAACAGAATGAGTAAAGTGGATGTCAGTGACATAGAAAGAGAGAATATAGAGTTAAGAAGGAGGCTGGCAGCAAAAGATGTTAAGGTGGATGATGCCAAGAAGGCACACCAGTCTTGTCTGGCGCACTTAAGCAGCTCCCAAACACAATATGAAAAGGCCTATCAGGATATGCAGTGCGCAGTCCTGGTAAAAGAGGAAACCAAGAAGCAGGTAGAGGCTTTGCAAAGGCAATGCAGCGACCTGAAGGCAGCTTTAAGAGCACTCCATGCTGCCACAACTGAGCAAAGACAAAGCTCGGTAGACCATGCAAAGTGTAGAAAGCAGATTGTGGAACTGCAGTCTCTGCAGAGTGCAGAATGGCTTCCAAGATACTTTTTGGAAGCAACTAGATGAGGAAGAAGGCCCAGATTGGCAGGAATTGCAGGAGACAGCCCAGCGATATGTTCAGGGAACATGTGCGCTAGAAACGCAGCAGATAACGAAAGCGCCCCAACCCCCCACAGAACAGATAACACCAGCACCCATGAACCCAGTCACTAACCAAAGGAAAGCAACCGTAAACAGCGCACCCGAGATCACTTATACCACCCCCTTAACCGTGACCCAATTACAGGGCGCGTGCGAGAAAGTCACACCGTTCCTCCCTACTTCAGACCCCCACCATTTCTTTGCGAAGGTAAAACAGCAGGCGACCATGTATGGCCTGGACGAAAGAGAGCATGTTAAGTTCACGGTTTTGTGTTTAGACACGTCCGTGGTAGCAGCCCTTCCCGACCCACAGAACGTTGGAGGAGGAACCCTAGAACAAATGCATACAGCGATACTGGATATCGGGTATAATAGAGGAGACCCCGTTGAAGGCCTGAACCAATGTAGGCAGAAAAAGACCGAGCACCCCACAGCGTTTGCAGGACTGCTGTGGATTCACTTTACTGCCGTTTTCGGAGACTTAGAACATGCTCGTTTGGCCCCAGATAACACGGCCAAATGGACCCGCACCTTATCTCCCACACCACAGAGGCAGGACAGAAAGCCTGCTCTAAGTATGACCCCACAGAAGAGGCCCATAATGAAAAGTGGGTACTTAAGAGATTTTCCCGCGCTTGGGAGCAATCTGTTCATGGCAAAGCAACATTTAAGAAGCCCGCGGAGGCTCAAGCTGATGTAGACATTCAGGCAGTAAGAGCACACCAAAACTCCGCCTGGGTAAATGAGGGACAGAACAGCCCCCCACAGAAGTCGCAGGAATGCTATAACTGTGGACAACTGGGACACTTTGCACGGGAGTGCAATGCCCCACAGAAATCACAGAGAGGCCCACAGACAGGCACTCTGAACCGCAATAGGTCAAGCCTATACAGATCTCCTTAAGAAAGAAGCCCCTTGGGAATGGCTTCCGCAGCGGACAGATGCTGTGGACAATTTTAAAAGACCCCTTAGCACAGCTCCTGCACTCCAAGTTCCAGACCCACTTTCCCCCTATGCAATTGAGGTAGCAAGCACAGATATGAACCTCTCGGCCGTGCTCCTTCAGGAAAGGCACGAGCAGCTACGACCAGTGGCTTATGACTCCAGACTTTTAGACCCAGTTGAGCAAGGATTTTCAGCCTGCGAAAGGCACCTACTCGCAGTATTCTGGGCAGTACAGTACTTTTCGTACATTACTGGACTCAACCCCATAACAATTCTGACCGAAAACACCCCTACACAGGTTCTATTAAACGGACGAACGAAGGACGGTTCAGTTAGTCAAATCAGAGCAGCTAGGTGGACCCTTCTATTGCAAGGACGGGACATCACTGTAAAACGGACAAAGACACACACTTTTTTAGCAGATAACCTCCAATACCCACGAAAACCCCATGAATGTGAGATCATATCCCCACTTCACAATACAGGACCCTTTGTTGCAAAGACGCCCCCCAGGAAGATAGGAAATTCAACCCCAAGCCCCCCGCACACAGACACGTGTGCACCCCTGAGGATTTATGTGGATGGTTCATCCACTGTTTTAAATGGTGAGCGCATTACAGGATGCGGTAGCTTTGTAGAGGACACGCAGGGACGTGCACTAGAGGAGATAGCTTTAAAATTAGCAGGACACTTAGGCGCGCAGGCAGCAGAGCTCGCGGCCATAGCGTACATTGTAGAGCACCCAGATTCCTTCCCCAGCCTGGCAGACATCTATTCCGATAGCCTTTACGTCTGCAACAGTTTGACAGATTTTCTACCCCTGGAAGACAAGAGGCTTTGTTTCCGCAGATGGGAAGCCCCTTCCATCAGCCCCATTGCTCCGCCATATCCTAGAGAAAGCAAAGGATAGGATTTTTGGAATCATTAAAGTTAGGAGTCATCATCGGTCATCCCCCCCCCCCCCCCCCCCCCCCCCCCCCCCCCCCGGGAAATGTGAAAGCCGACGCACTGGCAAAAGCAGGTTCCAGGCACGGACATTTTTGGACACCCCCAGCTAGCGCCCCTGTGAGTTCAGTTCAGGTCTCACAGACCAACATTGAAGATTTAGTACAGGCCCAAAAATAGGACAACAATCTCAGGGAGATTTTGAAAGGAAAGTTTGCGGCCCCGTACGACAGGTTTAAACACGCCCTGACCACGCATGATGGTGTGGTTCTTAAAGATAACCTTTATGTGGTCCCTGAGAAGGACAGGAATCAAATGATTTGCTTATTCTATGACAGTCATGGACACCAAGGTATAGACCCCACCACAGCCCACCTGAGCCAGCTCTGTTGGTGGCCAAATTTAAAAGAAGATGTAACGCATTACATTGAAAATTGTCTAATTTGTGCACAGAATAACCCGGAGAGGTATTCAAAGAAGGCACAACTCAGCCACACTCGCCCAGTTAATGGCTCCTGGACTAACCTCCAGATCGATTTTATAGGTCCATTGCCCCCATGCAGGAATGGCTATAAATACGTTTTGGTAGTCGATGTACCATCAGTTGGATTCAAGACACGATTAGGATCTGAACTGTGGCTTTAATCAGCTAGTTGTTTGCCCGGTGGTCGACTACAGAGTAAGGCCGAACGCCGGGAACTCTGGGTACTTATACCCCGCCTCGGAGGCGGGGTCTACTTGCCTCTCGACCAATTGGTGAACAGTCACATGACTAGTCCCAGCTAATCAGACGAGAGGCACATGACCAGCCAGAGCCAATGGGAAACCCATGCTCTGCACCAATGGCAGTGCTGACATTCATACCAACACATTCACCCCTTGTGGAGAAAGAAGGTGGGGCGGGAGGGTGTAAGTGGAAGAGAGAGGGGGGGAGGGGGTCCGAGGACTGGTGGTATGAGCAGCGAAAATCGAGAAAGGTGGGCTGCCCACTGGCTCGTGGCAAATAAAACCAATACTACTACTTAAGGCGCAACGGAATAACAACAAAGTCCAAAATGTGCAACGGAATAACAACAAAGTCCAAAATGTCCCATGGCCGCATCAGATGGACACGATCAGCCTGTCGGGTGCCCGTGGTGTTCTAGAGGACCGTCGCAGTGGAGCCGGTGACGTCGGGCTGATGGTCGTCCTTGCCTCCGGGGGCGTCAGTCGTAGATGTGTCCCCATACCCCGGGCCGGTGGTGGAGATGCTGTAATCGGGGGATAGGGGGCATGTGCGCTGGGTCGTGGGGGCGCGGGGGGGGGCGCTGGGGGGAATTGGGGTTAGGGGGGAGGTGATGATGCAGGGGGAGAAGGCCACACGTCGGCGGGTGCCAGGTCCCGAAGCGAGACCGTATCCTGCCGACCGTCGGGATACTCCACGTACGCATACTGCGGGTTGGCGTGGAGTAACTGGACTCGCTCAACCAACGGGTCGGACTTGTGCACCCGCACATGCTTCCGGAGCAAGATGGGCCCGGGGGTGGCCAGCCAGGTTGGGAGAGGGGATCCTGAGGACGACTTCCTGGGGAAAACAAGAAGACGTTCATGAGGTGTTTGATTAGTGGTAGTACAGAGGAAAGACCGGATTGAATGCAGGGCATCGGGAATTACTTTTTCCCACAGGGAATAGGGAGATCTCTGGACCGTGGGGCCAGCAGGATGGTCTTCCAAATGGTGCCATTCACCCGCTTGACCTGACCGTTACCCCAGGGGTTATAACTGGTCATCCTGCTAGAGGCTATTCCCCTGCTGAGCAGGAACTGACGCAGTTCGTCACTCATAAAGGAGGACCCCCTGTCGCTGTGGATGTACGCGGGGTAACCGAACAGGGAGAAGATGGATAGGAGAGCCTTTATGACGGTTGTTGTGGTCCCGTCGGAACAGGGAATGGCGAAAGGGAAGCGGGAGTATTCGTCGATAACACGCAAGAAATATGTGTTACGGTTGTTGGAGGGGAGGGGACCCTTGAAGTCTATACTGAGACGTTCAAAAGGGCGGGATGCCTTGGTCAGATGCGCTCGTTCGGGGCGGTAGAAGTGCGGTTTCCACTCGGCGCAGACGTGGCAGTCCCTGGTGACTGTCCTGACTTCCTCAACGGAGTAGGGCAGGTTGCAGGTCTTAATAAAATGGTAGAAACGGGTGACCCCTGGATGGCAGAGGTCCGTGTGGAAGGAGCGGAGGTGGTCAATCTGCGCGCTGGCGCAGGTACCATGGGATAGGGCATCGTGGAGCTTCCCAAGACGATACAAGATATCGTAGTTGTACGTGGACAACTTGATCTGCCACCGCAAGATCTTGTCGTTCTTGATCTTGCCCCTCCGTGCATTGTCGAACATGAAAGCTACTGACCGTTGGTCTGTGAGGAGGGTAAACCTCCTGCCGGCCAGATAGTGCCTCCAATGTCGCACAGCTTCAACTATGGCCTGTGCCTCCTTTTCCACTGAGGAATGGCGGATTTCGGAAGCGTGGAGAGTTCGTGAAAAGAAGGCCACGGGTCTGCCCGCTTGGTTCAGGGTGGCCGCCAGAGCTACGTCAGACGCGTCGCTCTCGACCTGGAATAGGAGGGACTCGTCGATAGCATGCATCGTGGCCTTTGCGATATCCGCTTTGATGCGGCTAAAGGCCTGGCGGGCCTCCATCGACAGGGGAAAGGAGTTGGACTGTATGAGGGGGCGGGCTTTGTCGGCGTAGTTGGGGACCCACTGGGCATAATATGAGAAGAAGCCCAGGCAGCGTTTGAGGGATTTGAGGAAGTTGGGGACGGGAAGTTCCATCAGGGGGCGCATGCGTTCGGGATCGGGGCCTATCACTCCGTTACGCACTACGTAGCCAAGGATGGCTAGACGGTTGGTGCTAAACACAAACTTATCCTTACTGTAAGTTAAATTAAGGAGTTTTGTGGTTCGGAGGAATTTTTGGAGGTTGGTGTCATGGTCCTGCTGGTCGTGGCCGCAGATGGTGACGTTATCGAGATACGGGAAGGTGGCCCGTAAACCGTGCTTGTCAACCATTCGGTCCATCTCCCGTTGGAAGACCGAGACTCCATTTGTGACACCGAATGGAACCCTGAGGAAGTGGTAGAGGCGCCCATCTGCCTCAAACGCGGTGTACAGGCAGTCACTCGTGCGGATGGGGAGCTGGTGGCAGGCGGACTTAAGGTCCACCGTGGAGAAGACTTTGTACTTCACGATCCTGTTAACCAGGTCGGAAATACGGGGGAGAGGATACGCGTCCAGCTGCGTAAACCTGTTGATGGTCTGACTGTAATCGATGACCATCCGGTTTTTCTCCCCAGTCCGAACTACCAGCACTTGGGCTCGCCAGGGACTGTTGCTGGCCTCAATAACTCCTTCCTTAAGGAGCCTCTGGACCTTGGACCCAATGAAGGTCCGGTCCTGGGCACTGTATCGTCTGCTCCTCATGGGAGACAGGTTTACAATCTGGGGTGAGATTAGCAAACAAGGAAGGGGGGTCCACTTTGAGGGACGCGAGGCTGCAAACAGTAAGAGGAGGAATAGGGCCGCCGAATTGAAAGGTCAAGCTCTGCAGGTTGCACTGGAAATCCAGGCCCAAGAGTGCCGGAGCGCATAGACGGGGGAGGATGAGGAGTTTGAAGATTTTGAAGACCCTCCCCTGGACCGTGAGGTCTGCTATGCAGCACCCGGTGATTTGGACGGAGTGCGAACCTGAGGCCAATTTAATTTTATGTTTAACTGGATGGATGGGGAGCGCGCAGCGTCTTACCGTGTCGGGGTGGACAAAACTTTCCGTGCTCCCGGAGTCCAGCAGGCACCTCGTTTTGTGTCCGTTGAACTGAACCGTTGTCGTAGTCTTGGCGAGCGTGCGTGGTCGTGACTGGTCAAGTTTGATGGAAAACAGTTGTGGTGAGAGTTCCAGATCATCCTCAGTGGCAGAGTAATTGCTTGCAGGGCCTTCCGTGTTGGCCCAAGATGGCGGCGCCCAGGACCCGCACGTGGAGTCGGGGTCCCAAGATGGCGGCGCCCATGGCCCGCACATGGCGTCCGGGGCCCAAGATGGTGGTGCCCGTGGGAATCTCGTGGCGGCTGGGGGCCCAAGATGGCTGCGCCCGTGGGAACCTTGTGGCGGCTGGGGGCAGTGTCAGCGGCGTCTGCAGGCCGGTCGGGGCAGCTGGGAGCGAGGGTCAGGAGGACCATGGGGCCGTCAGGCTTGATGCGTAGCTCCATTCCAAAATTCTAGCTGATTAAATTGACGTACCATCAATTGGATTCAAGACACGATTAGGATCCGAACTGTGGCTTTAATCAGCTAGTTGTTACCCCGGTGGTCGACTACAGAGTAAGGCCGACCGCCGGGAACTCTGGGTACTTATACCCAGAGGCGGTCTACTTGCCTCTCGACCAATTGGTGAGCAGTCACATGACTAGTCTCAGCCAATCGGACGAGAGGCACATGACCATCCAGAGCCAATGGGAAACCCATGCTCTGCACCAATGGGAGTGCTCACATTCATACCACCACAGCAGGCAGTGCATGAATCTCCTGTGGCCATTCCCCTCCAAAACAGATATACCTCATTGGATACTGTTGAGTGGAATGACGTCTCAGGGAAAAGCAGCCAAATTCATTGCACCATGGTTGGTTCTGCTGCAGAGGGGAGGAGTAAAAAGTGTGGGAATGCATTAGTTATTGCAAGGGGAATAGATGGGCATTTCTGTGGCCGCATACGAGACTCCAGGGTGGTATGTTGTTTCCCTGGTGCTGAATCAAGGATGTCTCGGAGTGGTTATAGAACATTCTGGAGGGGGAGGGTGAACAACTAGTGGTCGTGGTGCACGTTGGTACCAATGACATAGTTAAAAAAGAGGGATGAAGTCCTGAAAGCAGAATATAGGTAGTTAGGAAGAAAGTTTAGAAGTCGGACCTCAAAGGAGGATTACTACCAGTGCCACTTACTAGTTAGAGTGGAAATAGCAGGATATATTGGACAAATACATGGCTGAAGATAGTGTGAGGGGGACGGTTTCAGGTTCCTGGGATCGGTTCTAGGGGAGGTGGGACCTGTACAAACTGTATGGGTTACATGTGAGCAGAAGCGGGACTGGTGTCCTTGGGAAGGTACTTGCCAGAGAGGTTGGGGTGGGTTTAAACTAATATGGCAGGGGGGGTGGGAACTTATGTAAGGATTCAAAGCAGGGGGAATCACGACCAAGAGAAAAAGACAGAAAGGAGAGTAAGAAAAGTGGTAGGCAGAGAAATCAAGGGCCTGTATCAGATAAAAGCACTGTAAAAAATAGTAGGAACGGGACAAGGTACGTTAAAAGGACTAGCTTTAAGGTTTTGTACCTGAACACGCAGAACATTCAAAATAAAATGGATGATAGATGAAAGGGGATGTGATATAGTTGGATTACGAATATATGGCTCCAAAGTGACCAAGGATGGGAACTAAACTAAGGGCTATTCAGTTTTTAGGAAGGACAGACAGAAAGGAAAATGTGGTGGAGTAACATTGTTGATTAAAGAAGATATTGATGCAATATTGAGGAAAGACATTAGTACAGATGGTATGGAATCTGTCTGGGTCGAATTAAGAAAATCAAGGGCCAAAAAACATTCTTAGGGGTGGTATACAGACCACCAAACTGCAGTGGTAATGTTGGGAAAAGCATTAGACAGGAAATCAGAGATGCATGTGATAAAGGAACATCTGTGATTATGGGTGACTTTAATCTGTATATAGATTGGGTGACTCAAATTAGTCACAGTACAATAGAGGTGGAATTTCTGGAATGTATACGGGGTGGTTTTCTGGGCCAGTATGTTGAGGAACCAACAAGAGAACAGGCCATCTTGGACTGGGTGTTGTGCAATGAGAAAGGGTTAGTTGGCAATCTAGTTGTGAGAACCCTTGGGAATGAGTGACCAAACTATGGTAGAATTCTTAATCAAGGTGAGGTAGGTGGTTCTGAGACCGAGGTCCTGAACCTCAATAAAGGTAACTATGATGGTATGAGGCAGCTGGCTATAATGGACTGAGAAACATTACTGAAAGGAAGGACAGTGAATATCAGCAGGCATTCAAGGAGCGAATAAGTGAACTCCAAAAGTTGTTTATTCCTATTTGGCGCAAGTGTAGAAAGGGAACGAGGCCAAACCATGGCTTTCAAGCTTTCAAGGAAAATTAGAGAGAGTATTAGATTCAAAGAAGAGGCATACAAATTAGCCAGAAAAGGCAATAGATCTGAGGATTGGGAACAGTTTAAAATTCAGCAAAGGTGGACCAAGGGATTGATTAAGAAGGGGAAAATACAATTTTAAAATAAACTGGCGGGGAACATAAAAACTGACTGTAAAAATTTCCATAGGTATGTCAAGAGAAAAATAAAAATTAAACCTAATGTAGGCCCCTTACAGTCAGAAATGGGAGAATTCTTAACAGGGAACAAAGAAATGACTGAGGAACTAAATTTGTACTTTGCTTCTGGCTTGACAAAGGAAGACAGGAATAATATACCAAAAGTTTTGAGAAGCACAAATTTTAGTGAGGAGCTGAAGGAAACTAGTATTAGTAAAGAAATTGTTTGACGGCACGATGGCTCAGTGGTTAGCAGTGCTGCTTACGGCACTGAGGACCTGGGTTCGATCCCGGCCCTTGGTCACTGTCTGTGTGGAGTTTGCACATTCCCCTTGTGTCTGCGTGGGTCCCACCCCACAATCCAAAGATGTGTAGGTTAGGTGGATTGGCCACGCTAAATTAACCCATAATTGGAAAAAACAATTGGGTTCTCTAAATTTATAAAAAATAAAACATTTTTTAAAAAGTAAAGAAATGGATTTGGGAAGATTAATGGGATTGAATGCGGACAAATCTCCAGAGCCTGATAATCGTCATCCCAGAATACTTAAGGGAGTGCCCAAGAAATAGTAGATCCATTGCAGGTCATTTTCCAAAACTCTTTGGACTCTGGATTAGTTCCTACAGATTAGAGGGTAGCAAATGTAACCCCGCTGTTGAAAAAGGGAAGTAGAGAGAAAAAGAGGGAGCTATAGACCAGTGAGTCTAAGTTGGCAGTGAGGGAAGTTGCTGGAGTCTATTATCAAGGATTTCATAGCACAGCATTTGGAAAGCAGTGGTGTAATGAGACAAAGTCAATATGGATTTATGAAAGGGAAATCATGTTGACAAATCTACTGGAATTCTTTGAAGATGCAACTATTGAGTTGACCAGGGAAAACCAGTGGATGTGGTTTATTTAGACTTTCAGAAGGATTTTGGCAAGGTCTCACATAGACGATTAATATGTAAAGTTAAAATACATGGGATTATGGGTAGTGGCTTGAGATGGATAGAAAGCTAGTGAAAAAATGAAAATCGCTTATTGTCACGAGTAGGCTTCAATGAAGTTACTGTGAAAAGCCCCTAGTCGCCACATTCCGGCGCCTGTCCGGGGAGGCTGGTACGGGATTCGAATCGTGCTGCTGGCCTGCTTGGTCTGCTGTAAAAGCCAGCGATTTAGCCCAGTGAGCTAAACCAGCCCCAGGTTAACAGTTAACCAGTTAACAGACAGGAAGCAAAAAGTTGGAATAAATAGGTTTTTTTCTAATTTGCAGGTAGTGGGGTACCAAAGGAATCTGTGCGAGGACCCCAATTGTTCATATTATACATTAATGATTTGGATGAGAGATGCTTCAGCGGGATTTTGACAGGCTGAGTGAGTGGGCAAATGCATGGCAGATGCAATATAATTTGGATAAATGTGAGGTTATCCATTTCGATAGCAAAAATAGGAAGACAGATTATTATTTGAATGGGTGTAAATTGAGAGAGGTGGATACTCAGCGAGACCTTGGTGTCCTCATGCATTAGTCGCTGAAAGTAAGCACGCAGGTACTGCAGGCAGTATAGAAGGCAAATGGTATGTTGGCCTTCATAGTGAGAGGATTTGAGTATAGGAATAGGGATGTTTTACTGCAATTGTCTAGGGAACTGGTGAGGCCACACCTGGAGTATTGTGTGCAGTTTTGGTGTCTTGTGGAAGGGTGTTCTTGCCATGGAGGGAATGCAGTGAAGGTTTCCCAGGCTGATTCCTGGGATGGCAGGGCTGTCATATGAGGATAGACTAAGTCGGTTAGGATTATATTCATTAGAGTTTGGAAGAGTGAGAGGGGATCTCATAGAAATTTACAAACTTCTAACAGAATTAGATAGGGTAGATTCAGAAAGAATGTTCCCAATGGTGGGGGAGTCCAGAACTCGGGGTCATAGTTTGAGGATAAGGGGTAAACCTTTTTGGATTGAGGTGAGGAGAAATCTCTTCACCCAGAGAGTGGTGAATCTGTGGAATACGCTGCCACAGAAAGTAGTTGCAGCCAAACTGTTGTGTAATTTCAAGAAGGAATTAGATATGGCTCTTGGGGCTAAAGGGATCAAGGGATATGGGGGGAAGGCGGGATCAGAGTATTGAACTTGATGATCAGCCATGGAGGAACAGGCTCGAAGGGCCGAATAGCCTCCTCCGAACTTCTATTTTCTATGTTTCTTTGACAATGTCGCGTATGAGTCGTTTTTTTCCCCAGAGGTGGGGGACCGTTGTGGGTAGTGTTTAGGAGAGCCAGCAAATCATATTACATGTTTTGGTCATGCCCGAAATTGGTGGAGTTCTCGGAGTCCTTCTCGAGGACCATGTCAGTGATTTGGGGGAGTTAGGGTGACTACAAGCCAGTAGGTGGCAACATTCGAGATTTCAGCAGATCCAGTAGTGCAGGTGGGGAGTAAAGCTGATGAGTTGGCTTCTGCCTCCCTGATAGCCCGGAGGCGGATCTTGCTGGGGTGACAGGCTCCGACGCCACCCAAAGCGGTGGGGTGACTTGGCGAAATTCATGCATCTGGGGAAGATAAAGTTCGCCATTCGAGGGTCGGAGGAGGGATTCCTCTTTAGATGGAGGTGTTTATCTCCTACTTTAAGGATCTGTGAACGTCAATTGGTGGGGATGGGGGTGGAGGGAGTTGGGTTTTGTCTATCTTGTGTCATAGTTATTACTGTTTTATTGATTAGCTATAAAACAAGGCGTGTAGGGTGTTTAAGGGAGTGGGGTGGTTCGGTTATATGATATTTGTATAAAGGTGGTTGTGCTTTTGTGTTTTGCATTCAAATGAAAATGCCTTGAATACAAATGTTTTTTAATTATTCTTGAATTTGAAGGCAGATTGTAAAATTTTGACTGAAAAGATAATGAAGAACCCAGGGACTGTTTAACAGAATCAAGTAATATGTCGATAATTCAACAGAAAGTCAGCAGACAATCGAAAGTTTCAGGGATTCTGGAAAATCATTGTTGGAGTAGAATACGATTCTTCAGATGTATACTAATCCTTTCACCTGTTACCAACTGGAATCCTGTATCTATGTTCATTATTTAATGGTAACTCAATTGATTACAATACTCAGTGGGATCACTTTTACATGATTTTAGGTTTAGATTGTTTGGCGTCATACTTTTAATGTTGTGGATGAACCTCGACCTTTAGTCCTACTGGAATTAGAAAATATGCCGCTACATTCCTAACCTTTGGACTATTTGTAGGTCACAGCAGATTCACCATAGTCAATTATTTCAAATCACTGCTGGAATTCTTAAATGAGCCATTTTGTTTGAACCTTTGTACCAGTGTTAAACTTCAAGTCCAGAGATAAGATCGTAGTCTGGCCATCAGCAACATTGCGAAAGAACATTTACAGTACAGTATATTGGCAATTTAGAAATAGATAATGGGCTGTATTCACCATTACCCGATGCCAGTATCCAATTTTCCAATCAGGCAGAGAACGGAGTGTCTGCCAAAAAAGTAAGTTGGTGCCAGGCACCAAATCCGTTGCGATGCTCCGAGCCCCCGCCGACGGCAGCAGCAAGCCACACACCCCGCGGGATTGGCATGCATTTCAATATGATTAGCGGACTGGAAGTCCGATTCTCCATCCCTCCATGATGCTCCTGCCCTCGCAGGCGGGTGTCACACTGGCATGATTTGGTACAAGTACATAGAAGCAGGGCACTGTGGCCGTTGAGGGGGAGCAAGGAGGTAAGCAAACTTTTCAAATATTTTGGGCTTGCTGGGGGTTGTATAGCTGGGCCTCAGGGAGTAGTGGGGAACAACTTGGTGGAAAACGTGTGGACTCGGAGTGTCCTCCTCAGGATCCCGGTGCTCTGGCCGAGACCCCCATTGCTGCATAAATTAATTCAAACCCACCCCTTACCTGCAAATTACAGGCTCCTGGCTGTTGAGACAACTGACAGTATCCTGAAAATGCTGTGAGGGCTTCTGGTCATGTGGGAACCCATCCAGCCCATCTATCTGGAAACCCTGATACCCCAGCAGTATCATCAAAGGGGATGACCAATCACCAGCCCACAAGATGTTGACACTCCTCAGTGCACTCCTTAGATGCGCAACCCCACAGCAGAGGAAGCAGGGGAATAGCAGACCTCACCCCAAACAAAGGGTACATGTACCTTTGCCGCTGGAGCCCTCACTGCCATACAGCCCCTCTCAGAGTTAAAGCCTCACCAGTGACACTATCAGCTAACCAACCCCTGAGGGTCACGCCTGTCCACCGCGTCTCTGACCCCACCCATCCCGCCCCCAACCAGCAACCCTGAACAATCCCCGGCTACAACCGTAAAACCTAAGCTCCACATAACACTGCAGCTAAGGTCCCAGCAAACATAAACATCCCTCACTCACCGCCATCTGTAGGACCTTCCCGCACACCTCAGCTTAAAGTCACATGTCTGTTGAGTATGAATATCTCTACCACACAACCAGTTTCCACCCACCTGACGGGAGAGTACAAACCTCACCCAGTGAGTAGGCCAACAGTGTCCAAACTGGAGGAAACAGGACAGAAGCCACAGAGCATATAACTATCATACCTGGTGTGGCAGCCACCAGTACCCTTGTTTGCAGGGATGGGTGTTGAGGATCGAGGTTCCCCACATTACAGGCCAGGTGCCAGTCACTAATGGGGACCAGGGTGCAGTGTGGGCTGCATCATTTCGAAGGGGCCGGAGGAGTGAGGGGTGGGGGGGGGGGGGGGGGGGGGGTACATGTTGAGGGTGGCGCAACAGTACAACCATAAGTGACCATGTAACCTGGTGGCATTGGATGGTCAAGGGGATCCTCATCTTGCTGACATCCCTTTTTTTAATGTATTTTATGCCCAAAATTTCGAAAAGTACAAAACCATGGATCAAAATATAAGCAACACTCCCACAGTTCACAGTTCGTGCAGATTTTTCCCCTTTTTACCCCCTCCATCCACTTACCCCCTACCCCCTCCCCATGGCAAACATTGTCATGAACAGTCCCCACCATGACTCAAAGCCCTCTGCTGATCCCTGTGGTGATTGTGTATCAGTGTAGATGCAATACAACTGAGCAAGCACTAGAGGGAGCACGGGAGAGCTATAAATACAGAGGGACAGGAAGTGAGGACACACTTCACAGAACTGGGAGCAAGACACACAGGCAGGCAGCATTTGAGGTAGCTGTAAGTTAAGCTCTGAAGACAGAACAAATTCACAATAAAGCATCTTCTCCAACTTTGAGACTACGAGCTTTATTAAGACACAAGGAACAACACAATCCCCTCAACTCGAACTTGATCTTTTCCAGCCGGAGGAAATCGTACAGGTCCCTCAGCCAGGTCACCACCCCCGGTGGCGTTGTCAATCGCCAATCCAACAAAATCCTTCACCGGGCAAGAAGAGAGCTGAAGGCCACAACAGCGGCCCTCCTCCCCTTCATCAGCTCCGGCATTTCCAATGTGCCAAAAACTGCCACCATTGGGTCCAGCCAGACATCTACCCCGTACAGTCTTTGATAACATCTTGAATACCGCCTGCCACACTTTTCACACTCATCTGCCACCCTCTGGAAGAACACATTCATCGCGTCCGAGTTAAATGCACCCTATGCGCCACCTTAAATTGAATCAAACTCATCCTCGCACACAATGAGGTCAAATGTGCTGTACGCATCGCCTCACTCCACACTGCCCCCAGCTCTTCCTCACATTTTTATTCTTAACACGCAACTTACGCTCCCCCATGCTCCCCCAGCCACCTTTATATATATCATCAATCCTGCCCTACCCTTCCACATCTGGGAGGAGCAACCACTCTAACAGTGTATACTCCAGCAGCTTGGGAAACCCTCCCCATTTTTCTGTGCAAAGTCCCTCATTTGCATAAACTTGAACTCGCTTCCCTTTGGAAGCTTCACCCGCTCCTGTGCTTCCCGTTACAGCCTCCCCGAACAGGCACCGGAATGTGGCGTGACAATAAGCGATTTTCATTTTTTCACTTCATTTCCTGCAACTCTTCCAGTCCTGTGAACCTCTCCTCTAGGTAAAAAAAACCCTCTCCCTCACCAGCCCCACCTCCCTCCACTTCCAATACATGCCATCCATCTCTCCCAACTAAAACCCATGGTTCCCACACAACGGTGTCAGCACCGACATCCCCTCCATCCTAAAGTGTCTCCTCAATTGGTTCCAGGCCCTAATCTTGGACTGCACCACCGGGCTCACTGTATACCTCCCCGGTGCCAGCAAAAGTGACTCCATTACCATGCCCCTCTGCTGACCCACTACAGGCCTCCTCCTCCATCCTAACCCATTCTAACCCCTCGCCTTCCCACCACCATCTCATCGATTTATTGATATTGTTAGGTATTGATTGAGTGCATAGCTAGAGAATGGAATTATTCAAAAAGCCATGACTGTGAACAGATAGTCATTGTTTCTGATAATGAATAAACAATTGAACTTTAGGGTCATGTCTGCAAAAATTCAGACATTGTTTTAATGAATGTTTCGTATAATGAACAGACTAGTGTATTCCCAGTGCATTCCCAGTGCATTTAGTAATAAGAATATATCAAATAATTAGTTACAGCAAGGTTGATGGCTAGACGTGGGGTGAGAATCCCATTCTCGTCAGGTGGGCACATAGACACTGAGTTATTCCTGATTGACACCAGTCAATCTTAAGTAATGGCCAATGTTTGATTAATAAATCGTGCTCCAGGAAACAGACATCTATTTGAACAAATCAGGAGGTCTCAGCCTGAGAATTAGAAACCAATGTGAGTAAACAAGGGATTAGACCAAAGATAAGGAATCCCTTAAAAGTAAGACCTCATGGTCAAGGACTCATTCCTGAATTCCTGCCTTTTTGAATGCCTGAATCATCTATCCGTTTGTTTGTGTTTAAAGTGATTTCTTTATGCTTTTATGTTAAAAGTGTTTTTTTTTTGCCATGTGCTTGACCCTTGTATGTATTGCTTGATATTTTATTTCTAACTTTTGATTCAGTTCTTATTCAAGTGTATTCAAGTGAATAATTAGCGAAAAAGTTGTATTTTTGATACCTCCAATCAACCAGACTATCGACTCTCATTAGATAAAGTAAGAGATTCTGCAATTTAGTAGCCAGCCAGGAGGGCTAGAAGGAAGAGACCGAACATGATCTAACTCTGCGGGTGACCTCGTATGCACTCCTTCCGAACACATCCAGGTTGAAATTGGCCCAAGTTCTCATAACAGACAGGCAACTGACGATGGTATATGTATTATATGGTGTTATAGCTATATATATTGCGATTCCCCACAACCAGAGAATAGTCTACGACTTGAGGGGTTAAGAAGTACTATTTCGGAGTTGAAATGGTAGCTGGAAATCCTTGGAAGATATTAAACGGATCGGGGGAAAACAATACATATGAAAGACCAATTGAAAGTACTGCGTGAACAGATCCAGACAGGAAAAACACAAGTTTGTATTGTCTAGTCAAGGTCAGGATTATACCTTGCAGTTTGGCAGTGGTCCAATTTCAATTCTTCAAAACAAGTTACAAGTGAAATGTTAATATTTCTTTCAAATTTGGTTAAGTAACTAAATTGAAAAGAGTTTAAAGGAAAAAAATAAAGGATACCGGAAAATAAATTGGAGCAAAGAAGTTAACTATTCCAGCGGGCAATTAATTGATTTTTAAGTTGCCCAGAAACTTATGTGTCTAAATTACTCGATTATAAGGTTTAAGTGTCGATGTTTTCTGTTGAAATTGTAATCTTTGAGCAAACAGCTAACAAATCCTGGAGTCATGTTTTTCTGACCAGAGGATTCCAGGATATTTGTGATCAACATGTGGGAATTTTAATCCGGATACAAACTCACACATGTAAGAGTGAGATCATTTTAATTTAATAGGATTTATTACACGAGATCGGAGTGTAAAGTAGCGATTATTAAAGAAAAGGGGGTCACCTGATCATGTTTTTCTCCTTAGGTCGAAACAAAGAGAGGTGATGACGTAATGACGTCCATTTGAAAACTTTTACTCCGCCCCTTTTTCAAACGAGCAGAGAATTAACCCTTGCCTGTTAACAGCTGAAGATGTATTTATATTTTCACAGGAATTGGGAATTACAAATTGTAAGTTTGAATTGCCAGGTATGTTCTGATTAATTAACCCATTTTACCCCAAGCAGAAAAGATCTTTTGTGTTTTGCTTTACAGGTAGCTGCAGATGGAACATGATTTGCGGTTAGCTGGTGTCAGTGGACAGGACAAAGTCTCTTTTGATGAAAAGATTTCACAGCTTAAGACAGAGTAAAGATGAAATAGACATTAATAAAAACCTGAAAGCCAACAACACTATTGTTTGAATTTGGGACAATTCTGGGGTGTAGAAAGGCAATGTAATTTAGCAAGTTACGTTTTTTTTTAATGTGTTTTAAGACAAAGAACAGGCAATTAAAATGTTACTGCCTGGAATCAAATGGAAATGTTAGATTTCTGTTTAAGCATGACTATATTTTATTGGACTGCAAGATTTCTCCAAGGCTTGTGGTTGGGATTGGATTAAGTAATTGATGGTAGACAATTGAGACAGGAAATCAAAACAGGAAATGGGAATTGGAATATTGGGTGCAATTCAATGGAATACTTCAATCCGGCATTAATATGAAGGGGAAAGTCTAGAGGAAGCTAGTAAATTGACAAATTTTGTCCTTGTCTAAGCTTTTACTTAAGAGAACAAAGTTTGATACTCTGGCCACCACTCAAGGCATCTAGACCATACATGGAGATATAAGCAACAACTTTGAGATATTTTGATAAGATCACAAAAGCTTGAAGAATTTGTGGTATGACATTGGGGGTAGTGCATATGTGTGCAGATGAGTTACGTGTGAAGTAACTAATAGGCAGGAAACCAGTTCACAATAGACCCTTTCAAGGCTTTGAAACTCCTTGCCATTATGCATTGAAAAGCAGGCCCCATGCATGCACAATACTTGACAAATAGCATGGCCAGAAATGGTCAATGGGACCAACAGAGTGCAACAACATCATTAAGTGATCAAGGCACTGATACATATTCCATAGAGAAACTGACTTTAAAATAATTGGGATAGAATCAAACACACTGATACCTGTCGTAATGAGCAAACTTGAAGTGACAGGATAAATTATTTGGATAAGAACAAGTAAAAGCCTGATAGCAAGGAAACCATGGGCGGGATTCTCCCCTACCCGACGGGGTGGGGGGTCCCGGCGTAGCGGAGTGGCGCCAACCACTCCGGCATCGGGCCTCCCCAAAGGTGCGGAATTCTCCGCACCTTTGGGGGCCAAGTCCTCACATTGAGAGGCTAGGCCCGTGCCGGAGCGGTTGGCACCACACCGACTGGCGCCCAAACCGGCTCCAGCGGCCTTTGACGCCCGGCGCCCGGCGTCGGGGCTGGCCGAAAGGCCTTTGCCGGTTCGCGCATGCGCCGGTGCGTCAGCTACCGCTGACGTCACCACCGGCGTATGCGCGCTGGGGGATTCTCTTCCGCCTCCGCCATGGTGGAGGCCATGGCGGTGGCGGAAGAAAAAGAGTGCCCCCACAGCACTGGCCTGCCCCCCCCATTGGTGGGCCCCGATCGCGGGCCTGGCCACAGTGGGGGCACCCTCCGGGGTCTGATTGCCCCGTGCCCCCCCCCCAGGACCCCGGGGGCCCGCTCGCACCGCCGATCCCGCCGCCGCCAGAGGTGGTTCAAACCACGGCGGCGGGAGAGGCCTCCCAGCGGCGGGACTTCGGCCCATCGCGGGCCGGAGAATCGCCGCAGGGGCATCGCCGATCGGTGGGTGGTGTTTCCCGCCCCCGCCAATTCCCGGGTGGCGGGGAATTTCTGCCACGGCGGGGGCGGGAGTTTCAGCGGCCCCGGGCTATTCTCCGACCCTGCGGGGGTCGGAGAATTTCGCCCCTGGTGAGGAATATCCACAAGGTGGATACAGACAATTTGGAGAGCTGGGGAATATTTTAAGTCTTTGCATGATGTTATTTTGAATGATATTTGAGTGAGACGATTTGCAAATGGGGTTGTCAGAAAGAAAGGGTCTCAATCCAATTATGCAGAGATCATATTCAAGTTACAAATAGATTATGGAATAAACTGGAATTTAACACAAGTTATGTGAAAAGAAAATTGGAATTGAAAACAAAAACAAAGAAGTGTATTTTCTCCCTGCACAGATCACCCCACTCAAGGGCGAGAGAAAGAATGTGACCAAGAATAATAATGAGATTAGGGGTGGAAGAGTAAGATCTCACCCTGTGAAAACTGGAGCCATATTATATATTACTCGCAGGTTGAAATGACATTTATTTTAGTTTAGTCAACACATAATCTATGTATGGCAACTCAATATGATTTATAGTCAAATTTGGATCAAAAGCTCATCCCATTCCCCAATCTAAGCATCATAATTGACAAGGGAAAAAGAACATATGGCCTTAAGACAGTGATGTGAGCTGTCAAGGTTGAACAATTACTGATACAAACTATCAGTCCAAAGAAGTAAATGTGCCATTACTGCACATGACAGGTTTTTTGCTTTGTTTGTTCATTTTTATGGAGATGCCAAGGTAGCCAGAGAGTTTAATAAGATGACAGTCATTATAGAAAATGGAGCACTGGGCTAAATCGCTGGCTTTTAAAGCAGACCAAGGCAGGCCAGCAATACGGTTCAATTCCTGTACTAGCCTCCCCGAACAGGTGCCGGAATGTGGCGACTAGGGGCTTTTCACAGTAACTTAATTGAAGCCTACTCGTGACAATAAGCGATTTTCATTTCATTTCATTCATAGCCCTGTTCATGATTTCCGTTTAAATGCTAACTATCCGTACTGTGGCCTTGCAAAATCGAATGGCTCTTGATTATATTCTCAGTGAGAAAGGTAGGACATGTGCCCTGATTGAATCAGAATGTTGTACTTATATTCCAGATAACTCCAGAGAGATTACTGATTTGGCAAAACACATTCAGAAGGAGGTTGGAAAACTCGAGCAACTCGAGTCCAGCACCATTTGGGGTTGGGCTACTAGGTGGCTATGGTCCTTGGGAGCCTCAGTGGTACAAGGTTTGTTCATGTTTTTTGTAGTTATTTTTGCTATGTATTTTATGTTTCTGACAACTAAATGTATCTGTAAAAGAATGTTAAGAAGCCCTAAAACGGTGCCTATGTATTCACTGAGACAAATACTTCTACAGGGTATGAATGGTTCTTACCATGAGCTTAAAATGCTTACAACTCTTTCAGGAATTGCCCATTCCAGTGTTGAAGGCTGTTCCTAAACTAAGGGACCATGAAAGACAACTGTGAATGGGTTTCTTTTCATTTTATTTCTTTATTTAATTTTTCTTTTTGCTTTACTATAATTCATTCATTCTGTTAAGTTTACTATAATCTTTAGGAGATGGGATATGCTCCCGCTGTCACTGGCGAGGAGGATACTGACCGTGAAAATGACGGTCCTCCCCAGATTTCTGTTTGTCTTTCAGTGTCTCCCCATCTTTATCCCAAGGGCCTTTTTTGAACGGGTGAATAAGGTGATTTGGGGCTTTGTGTGGCCGGGTAAAACCAGCGAGTGAAGAAAGTGTAGTTGGAGCGTATTCGGGGGGAGGGTAGGTTTGCGCTGCCAAACTTTTGTACCTACTACTGGGTGGCTAATATAGCCATGATTAGGAAGTGGGTAGTTGGGGGGGCGCGATGTGGGAGCGAGTAGAGGCGGCATTGTGTAAGAACACAAGTTTGGGGGCACCGATAACGGCATCGCTGCCGTTCTCGCCGGCCTGATAGTCCACAAGCCTGGTGGTAGTAGAGGCCTTCTCTGACTTCATCCCCCTTATGCTCTCCATCACCTCTCTCAGCCCTAACAGTTCCTCCAGTGCCTGCCTCCTCTGCTCATCCAGCCTTGGGAATTCCAGCTCATCCAGAAACCGCCCCATATCCCCTTCCTCACCACCCGGCTCTGCTCTATACAACTTCTCCTGATACTCCCTAAATGCCTCATTAACCTTCCCCGGCTCTGACACTCTCCCTTCTCTGCCGCACCCTCAGAATTTCCCTGGATGTGGCCTGCCTCTATAGCTGGTGGACCAGCATGTGGCTCGCCTTCTCTCCATACTCATACTGCACCCCCTTGCCCTCCGTACCTGCCACACTGCCTTCCCCATCATTAGCCTGTCAAACTGCCCCTGTAACCTCTTTCTCTCCGCCAACCCCTCCTTGGTGGGAGCACTCGAATACCTCCTGTCCACCTCGACTATCTTGTTCAAGAACCGTCCATACTTCTCCCTCCTCCTCCTGTGCCTGGACTCCTTGAATGAGATAACCTTCCCTCGAACCACCACCTTTGATGCCTCCCAAAGCATGGCCACCAACACCTCCCCATTCAACTCCACATAATCCCTGAGCACTGACCCCCTCACAGAACCCCTTGTCTGCCAAAAGTCCCAAATCCAACCTCCATCTCGGCCCCTGCTCCTGCCTTGAGCTTAGTCTAACCTCCAACCAGTGCAGAGCATGATTTGATATCACGATTCCCATGTACTCCGCCCTGATCACCCCCACCAACCCAGCAGGATTCACCACAAAAAAAGTCAATGATGTGTGCCCAAGTCCGGAATTGTTCCCAGCAACCCCTTCACAAACCCCATGTCATCCCAGCACCAACGGCATGCCCTCCAACACCCCGCTCACCATCACGTATCTCCCCCCTGGATCCCACACTTCCTTGGCCCCCACAAACCATGTCATTTTGCTTAGCAAAATGGCTACCCCCCCCCCCCCACGACTTTGAATGAAACCCCCTATGGAATACCTGACCCTCCCATTCCTTCCTCAACCTGACCTGATCCTTCACCCAGAGATGCATCTCCTACAGAAGGACCACCCCCACCTTCGAACTCCTCAAATGCACGAAGATCAGACCTCTTCACCAGCCCGTTCAGCCCCAGTACATTCCATGTTATGAACCTTACCAGTGCCTCCACTCCCTCTACCATCCACCGTCATCCCCTTTTGTTCTACCTCCTTTAATTAGCCCTGAACTGGGCCCATCAAAGTTGGGCCCCTTCTCTGCCCATGACCATGCTCATTCTCCAATACTGTCATGTCGCATCCCCCCTCCAGCCCAGACCCCTTCCCCACCCCCACTTGTCCAAGCCTCGCAGCCACTTCTGCCTGAAGGCTCCTCTTCCCTCTCTTGTCAAACGGCTCCCCGTGGACCCCACCCTCCCCCACACAAAAACAACTCCAAAGCTATAGGTCACCCCCTCCAAAAAGAAAAACACCACAGATGGCGGGGAGGGGGTGCAGTTGTCCCCTTACAAACTTATTGCCCCTACCAAACAACAACAAAGACAAAATCACCCAACCCGAAAAAAGCCCCCCACCCTCATGCCCCCACAACCTTCTGATCTCTGCTGTTCTAGATCCTCTGTCTCCCATCAACATTCAGTTTTCCTCCATTTTATGGTCTCTGATGAAGTCGTTGGTCTCCTCTGGGGTTTCAAAATAGTACTCCCAGGCATCAAAAGTCACCCGCTGCTTTGCCGGGTACAATACCCCAAACAAAATTTGCCTTTGGTATAACACCACTTTGGCCTTGTTAAAACCAGCACACCTCTTTGCCAGCTCCGCTCCAATATCTTGATAAATTCAGACCCAGTTCCCCTCCCATTCACAGTTCTGCTTCTCCCTGTCCCATCGCAGGATCTTTTCCTTCTCCACAATCTTTTGGAGCTGCACAATCACCGCCTGCAGCAGTTCCCCCGCTCTTGGCTTTTGCCTTAGGGACCTGTGCGCTCTGTCCACCTCTGGGGCCTTGTTCAGGACCCCCTCTGCTACCAGCCCCGCCAGCATCCTTGAAACGTATCCCGTGGCACATGTACTTTCCACAACCTCAGGCAGGCCAACAGTATGCAGATTCTACCTTCTGGATCTGTTCTCCTACTCCTCTACCTTTGCCCTGAGCGACTTGCAAAGGTCCCCCAGGAGCTCCTCCTCCACCTCCAATGCCACCACCCAATCATTATGGTTGGACAGCATCTTCTCCATCTCCTGAATCTGCATCTCCTATGCCTCCACACATTTCTCAACTCACTCCATCGATCCTTTCAAAGGTATTACCACTCCCTTTATGGCCTTGATGTATCTCCTTTCGCTGCTGGTGGAACTTTTCTCTAATAAACACCATCAACTTCTCCATCTGGGGCTTTCCAACTTGCGATGACCCTTACCCTTCGCCACCTTCACATTTGCTACTACACCACAGGTCTCCTCCAGTTCCTTGGCCAGGTCCTGAACCTTTCTCTGCTGGGTCTGGTAACCAACAGACATGCCACTCACAGGGGGAACATCTCTTCCATACCTTCAGCTACACTTTCCTGTCGCATTTACGCTACTTTTGGGTAAAAAAAAAAGCTCAAACCAACACCTTCGAGCCGGAGCTGCCATGTATGCGACCACTCACTGCATGGCCGCAACCGAAAGTCCATCTTGCTGATATTCTCTGTCTCCCGCCCCTCCTCTTGCAGATACATGGATTTTGGACTACAGCTCGATATGCTCGCTATCTACTTGGCCGCTGCAGCCATTACAGATACACGGTGAAGAGAGCAGCAGGGTCAACCCAGGGAGGGCTCTGCACAAAAGGAGTCTACCACAGAAGAGCAGGGGCCAGCCGGTGAGGCTCATGCGTCGGCTGAGAAGGAGGTGCAAAGGAGGTGCCACATCACCGCGTCGGCACCTGTCCTTCGAGGAGCTACCAGGCCATGTATGCCACTGCTGATTTTGGCTCACCAGTGAGATCGTGCGGCATCTTGCCAGATGGTAGTACACCTGGCACTGTGGGGGTGTGAAGGAGGATGTATACATTCTGGCGCACTTGTCAGTTCCTCACATCTTCGAGGAGCTCCCTCGGATGAGGGGTTGGGAATTAAATTACAAGGGTTACGCACTGAGGTCAAGGCTAACCGGGCAGAAACATCACATGCTTTATGGGTGGCACGGTTGCCCAGTGGTTTGCACTGTTGCATCACAGCGCCAGGGACTTGGGTTTGATTCCCAGCTTGGGTCGCTGTCTGTACGGAGTCTGCACATTCTCCCCATGTCTGTGTGGGTTTCCTCCGGGTGCTCTTTTTCCTCCCTCAAGTCCCAAAAGACGTGCTTGTTAGGTGAATTTGACATGCTGAATTCTCCCTCAGTGGACCCCAACAGGTGCTGGAGTGTGGCAACTGGGGGATTGTCACAGTAACTTCATTGCAGTGTTAATGTCTAAGCCTACTTGTGACACTAATAAAGATTACAAGTATTAATGATGCCTGTGGCATTTACATTAAATGGCTTTACATTAAAGGAACTTGGGAAGTGTGCAAGGACATTCCTAGTAACGACAGCCACAGTCAGTTTAACATCAGTAGTGTGCATGGTCTTAGAATCCATAATCAGGGAGAAAAAGAGTCAGGAAAGTGAATGTTGAACCTAGAGAGTGAAAATGGGGAGTTAATAGGAGATAGTAAAGAAATAGCAGATTAAATGAACAAATATTTTGCTTCTGTGTTCACTATAGAGGATACAAGAAACGTTCCAGCAATAGGTGTAAATCAAAGGGCGGCACAGTGGTTAGCATTGCTGCCTCACAGATCCAAGGACCCGGGTTCAATTCAGGCCCCAGGTCGCTGTCAGTGTGGAGTTTGCACATTCTCCCCGTGTCTGCATGGACCTCACCCCCACAAACCCAAAGATGTGCAATTTAGGTGGATTGGCCATGCTAAATTGCCCCTTAAGTCGGGTTACTGGTTTACAGGGGTAGGATTAGGTAGGGTGTTATTTCCAAGTGCTGGTACAAACTAGATGGGTCTCTTCTGCACTGTAAATTCTATGATTCTATGAGAAGGCCGAATCATTTTTAAAAAGTAAACAGCCCAAGGTTGCATATCACAAATGATTTACCGTTTGTCACACTTTCTACATTTACTCCTCACCCTTATCAAAGTAGTGAACAACTTTACAGCTCTTTCATTGCATTTCGTGCTCCCCATATCTCGGCAATTATTATAACAACCTGAGCATGATGACACAGAGCAAGAGAACACCTTTCCTAACCCAGTATCTCTGTCACCAAATCTGCATGCATCAGGGAAGTTACACTCAGCCCAAAAGATGCAATTAGTGAGTTTGCAGATGTACCACTGGTGAGGCAGAGTGATGAGGAGAAGCACTAATATACTGATTGGATGGCCAACTGATCACTGACCAATGTACTTTCTCAACTGCAAACGCATGGTGAAATTGGGCAATTATACCAAGCTCACCTTGCTCTTCAGGGCAAAGGTTAAGCAGGGGCTCACATGCACACAACAGTTTTCAAAATAATTGAGAGCCCTCTTTATGTAAAATTATTTTTACTAATTCTACATCAAGGGATCGTGTAGATTTTGAAAAACAAAGTGATTTTTTAGTATCAAAATAAAAACAGTTGTGGGAACTGAAAGCACACATGGCGCCACAAAAGACTGTGCTAAGGAGGGGATGGGTTGTGACAGCAATTTCAAATTTCAGGTGATGCCTCAGTACTAAGTTTTTTTAAAAAGGAGCAAAAAGGTGTTCCTTCACAGAGAGGGATGGAAGAAAAATCATCAGCGCAGAGGAATAACAGCCTTGAATTCAATATATCCAACAGCAGCATTAGCAGACGGCAATGTGCATTTTGCACAGTTTGGTAAATGGTGATTGGGGTGGGGGGTGGTTACTTAAACTGGTTCGCAAAGGGGAGAAAGGAAAAACGAAGATAAACAGAAATCGAGTCAGTTCTGATCATGGAGGAATGGGCAGTGCTGATTGTAAATGATAGCGAAAGTACACATGTTTTATGTAGGCTGCAATCTACAGCGATAACCGAATATTTTTTCACCGGAAGATAATGCATACTGAAATAAAGAATATATACTATAATAGAATTTTCATAAAAGTTATTTTCAACAATAGTAAATTAACACACCCCAACTTTGAATTGAAGTATCTTTATGCCACCAGGTTTAACAGACATCAACAACAGTAACACATTATCACAGCATAATTACAAAAGTCTTGAATTTGTCTTTAAAGAATTCTGACAAATGTGATTACTTACGATGTGTACTGGAGCCTTCTTTTTGGTAAACCTATTCTCTCATTTGTTGGTTGACGCTGATGGCCTTTTACTTGTTTTATGATTAATGCAGTGAACCTTCCCATGTTATAAATGGTAATGATTAACAAATTACAACCAACAGGAGGTGCTCTCAACGCCTGGAAACTCTTCCGTTTATTGTGCGTCATAAGGAAGAAGAAAAGAAAATCTGAAATGAACCTGGGTGTTTGTTAACAAACCATAAGAGAAAGGTTTGAAATATATCAACATGTCATCCTAATGTATGCAGGGCAGAAACACAATGCAGCATAGTAGATGTTACTTAATTTGTGCCATTTTTGCGTTAAGAACTGCCAGAATTGTATACACCAGTACCCTATCCTCGAGTTAACAAGGCAGATGTTTATATGGCAGAGAGATGATGCTGCTGCTTCTGCCATCAGATGCTGATGATGAACTTTGTTGAGTGACTAGTTAATTAGTTAATAGTAAAACACTGGGCGCGATTCTCCGGACTCACGACGGTTCGGAGAATAGCGGGCGTCAGAAATTTTTACGGCGACGCTGTTCCGACGCCCTCCCGCTATTCTCCGAACCCCGCAAATTGTCGGAGTCGCGTTTCCCGACAGACGCCTCCTTCCCTCCCCTGACACGACCAGAATCGCCACTGAGAGCCCCCCTGCTATTCACCGGCCCGGATGGGCCGAAGTCCCGACGTCATGGCGCCCTGTTTGGACGTCGTGAAACACACCTGCTTTTAAATTCGTCAACCAGTCGGCCTGGCTGACGACTGCTTGGAGGAGGTCAGGGCACCACTCTGCGCACCGCTCAGCGCACCGTTCAGCGCACCGCTCGAGTCTGGCCACAACGGGGAAGGCATCCCTGGGAACGGGAGGGGGTCCAGAACAGGGGCAGTGGGAGGGAGACGGGGGGGGGGCAGTGGGGGTGACGGGGGAGGCAGTGGGGGCGACGGGGGAGGCAGTGGGGGAGACGGAGGGGGCAGTGGGGGCGACGGGGGAGGCAGTAGGGGAGACGGAGGGGGCAGTGGGGGAAGACGGAGGGGGCAGTGGGGGGGGAGACGGGGGAGGCAGTGGGGGAGACGGGGGAGGCAGTGGGGGAGACGGAGGGGGCAGTGGGGGAGACGGAGGGGGCAGTGGGGGGAGACGGAGGGGGCAGTGGGGGGCGACGGAGGGGGCAGTGGGGGGCGACGGAGGGGGCAGTGGGGGGCGACGGAGGGGGGGGGGTTAGGTAGAGAGTGAGCCGTCCAAGCCCGTAACAAAATGTCTGCCACCATGCCATGGTGTGCAGGTGACGAGGACACGGCCGCTGGTTCCCCTGTGGCTTCCGGACACAGGCCACTGACGCACCCGTGAGGAGGCCATAGTTTACTGGCCGTTGGATGCAGAAAGTGACCAGGGGTTAGGCTGACCGCGTGTCAGCAGCGCGACCAGGCCACCGGGACACACTGGTATCCCATGGCTGGCGGCTGCCGAGGTGTCGACTAACGTCCGTCTAACATGTCCCGTTTCTCTGCCTCCTACCACCCTTCTGTAGGTTAGCACGATGTATGGGAACAGAACGGCGATGTTCTGCGCAGTGGTTGGGGCAGATCTACTGGATTGGAGATGCAGCAGCATCCACACCCACAACCCGCAGTGGATGCAGGGCCAGCTGCAGCAGCAGAGGTAAGGGCCGAGGAGTTGCCAGTCGTCGAGCAGCATGGGGGGGGGGGGGGAGGAGGAGGAGGAGGAGGAGGAAGAGGAAGAGGAGAGAGTGAGGGTGCAGCCACGGCGTCAGAGGCGACGACCAAAGCCGAGGGTGTACCGTGTCCGGGTCTCTTTCCTAACAATGCCGGACATCATCTGCAGGAGGAGACTCCGGCTGAGTAGGCAGATGGTGATACATATCTGCGAACTCCTGTCGCACCTCGCCCCACGTGGAACGGGGGGAGGACACGCGATCCCGGTAGCCATCAAGGTGACGGTCGCTCTGAACTTCTATGCTACCGGCTCCTTCCAGTCTCCGAGCGGGGACGTCTCTGGGATCTCCCAGTCATCGGTGCACAGGTGCATCCGGGATGTGACCGACGCCCTCTATGCCATCGCCGATCGCTACATCACCTTTCCCGAGGACCGAGCAAGTCAAGACTCACGAGCCCGTGGATTTGCCAGTGTGGCCGGGATACCGAGGGTTCAGGGGTCAATCGACTGTGTTCACGTCCCCATGCGCCCGCCTGCTGTGGACAAGGAAGTGTTCACAAACAGGAGGGGGACATACTCCATTAATGTCCAGGTGGTATGCGACCCCCACATGAGGTTCATGAACGTCTGTGCAAGGTTCCCAGGGAGTGTGCATGACTCCCACATACTAGCGCAGTCGTTCATCCCTGCGATGTTTGAGGGACGTCCCCCCCCGGCTGAGGGGCTGGTTGCTAGGTGACAGGGGTTATCCGCTGAGGTCTTGGCTGATGACGCCTATACGGAGGCCTCAGACCAATGCGGAAACACGATACAACGAGGCCCATGCAGCAACCAGGGGTGTGGTGGAGCGCTGCCTTGGCCTCCTGAAGATGAGATTCAGGTGCCTGGACCGCTCCGGAGGGGCCCTGCAGTACCAGGCCGACAGGGTCGCTCGCATTGTAGTGGTCTGCTGTGCGCTGCACAACATCGCGATGCAGAGGGGAGATGACCTGTTGCAGGAGGCGGAGGGAGAAGCTAGTGGCAGTGGTGCCAGCACAGAGGAGGAGGAGGAGGAGGAGGAGGAGGAGGAGGAGGAGGAGGAGGACGCTGGCGGAGTGGCGGGCGCAGCACGCAGACACGACCCAGGTGCTGGTGATGTCCAGGAGGCGGCACGACGGACCCGGCAAGGACGGCGGGCACGCGACGCCATGGTGGCAGCACGGTTCACGCATCGCATGTGACGTCCCCGATGAACACCAAACCACCACCTGCATCGCTAGTCATGCAGAGGGTCACCACACAACTGCCACCACCACAACCCCCCCCCCCCCCTCAGTGTACACTGCTCCACTTCGACATGACGCTTATCACTGGGTACAGACGGAATGGCACAACATTGATGGCTGTGTCAGCGGGTGTGATCAGTGCCATGTGGAATGATGACAGCCCGCTCTGCGCAGAGCTGTGAGCTCAGAATCGTTAGAGAGAGTCTGACCCATGGCAATAGCTGAACCATCCACCTTGGTGGCCGCTGAGTTCGTCACTGACACTCCATCACGTGCCCGCGTGGGCTAGCTGTGGGAGGGGGGTAGGGGCAGGGGACTGCACACCCGGCACCGAGGTTTCACCACCCGTCACCCCCAGCGACACTCGGTCACCATCACGATTCCTGTGGCTGTGGAACAATCACACGGTATTACAAGTAAGGTGGAACAGTGCGTTTAATATTAACAATTATTTACAGGTGCCCTAGCCCCTACAACTAAACTGTGCCCTTCACCCGTGCCAACTTACTCAGTGTCTATCTTAGTTGCCTTACGGGCCCTACCACTACGTCTAAGTGAATCCCCAGATGATACAGCAGGAGTGGAGGAGGATTGCTGCGAATCGCCCCCCTCGACTCGTTTCTGCTTGGCCAAGCGTTTCCTGGGGCGACCCGGCCTAGATGGGCCAGGCTGCTCTGCGGGCATCTCGGGTGACATTGTGCCACCCTGCTCTGCCTGCTGCCCACCCGATGCACCAGGGATGGGACGGGGGGAGGCCGAGAATTCCGGGACGTCCCGTGATGGAGTTAATGGGACGGGCCCCGAAACCTCCTCCTCCCTCGGGGAGCCCGGTGGCCCCGGGCCTCACTTTGGGACAGAGGTGCGAGCGGGGAGGTTCCCCGTCGCACCACCGACACCTGGCGCTGCCAGTCCTGGAGGCCTGCAACGGTATCCACCAGGATCCGAAGGTTTGCAGAGACGGAGTCCAGGGAGTTAGACATTCCCGCCAGGGACTGTGCGATCTCAACCTGTGTGTGCACGACGCCATCCAGCACATGTGTCAGGCGGTTGATGGTCTCCGCGACTGACAGCTGGGACTGTGCCAGCGACTGCTGGGACTGTGCCAGCGACTGCTGGGACTGTGCTATCGACTGCTGGGACTGTGCCATGGCGTGCTGCGACTGGCCAATGACCTGCTGAGACTCGGCCATGGCCCGCAGGGCGCCGGCAATGTCGGTTTGGCTCTGGCACATTGCTGCCTGTGAGAGGGCAACCCTGTCCAGGGCCGAGGATGACGCGTGCACATTAACCCCAACGTCTTGCATAACCTGACCCATTGCCTCCACCGCGGATGCCACCCGTGCGATGTCGGCCTGGGTCTCTGCCATGAGCGGCACCACTCCCTGCTCTTGGACGCGGTTCGACTCCTCTAACAGCGTCTGCAGAGTCTGGAAGGAAGCCCTCATCCCGTCATTGTTTCCCTGGGTTTCCTGAGGCATTGGCTGTGCGGGTGGGTTGATAAACTCCAGGAACTCCGAAAACGTCTGGGAGCCAGCTGCATCCTGGGCCTGGTCTGGCCTCCGCGAGTCCGGGCCCTCTGTTGCTCCGACCTCCATCTGCTGTACCTGCTCATCTGTGATGTGCCAACCAGACTGTGCCCCAGGAGACTCATCACTAAATAGGCCCGCCGGGGTGTGTATCTCTGGGATGATGGATGTGGTGGGAGAAAGCAGTGCCGCAAGCCCGACGCTCTCAATGCTTAGGTCCTCGTCCATGGTGTGGGGCTGCTCAGCGACAGGAGGGTTGTCCCTGGCCATTTCTGGTGGTGGTGGTGGACTTCGAACCCTCTGTGCGTCCTGGTCCGCAGATTGGGTTGGGGCGGATAGGGCTGCCCGCTGATCGGGCACCCTCTGTTGTGAGGCCCCGGGTGAGGTGGCGGCAGATTCCTGTCTCCGTCTGCAGCCAGACGGCCCTGGTCGTTCGGCATCACGTCCTAGGGAAGAGAATGAGACGGGTTATTTCGATTTGCTCGGCAGGCCGCTGGACGGTCCCAGTGGGCAGGGTGTGTGAAGGGACAGAGGATGGGGGAGGTGTCCCAGTGGGCAGGGTGTGTGAAGGGACAGAGGATGGGGGAGGTGTCCCAGTGGGCAGGGTGTGTGAAGGGACAGAGGATGGGGGAGGTGTCCCAGTGGGCAGGGTGTGTGAAGGGACAGAGGATGGGGGAGGTTTCCCAGTGGGCAGGGTGTGTGAAGGGACAGAGGATGGGGGAGGGGGGGGTGTTTGTCAGGGAGGGTTGTCTCACTTGCTGCAGTTCCGCCAACCTCGCATTGCGCGATATCGCGGCTGGCAGACCCCCCAACAAGGTCCAGTGCCCTCTGTTCAAAGGTGCTGAGGGGGTGCATGTTGGGCGAACCCCCTCCAGTCTTGTGCCGCTCACGGTGGTTATGACCGGCCTTGGCCTGTTGGGGGAGGGAACATAGGTAGATCATTACAAAATGGTAGGTATCAGCAGTCCGTTCAGATACTGGCACAGTTTGGGGGGGGCAAGTTGTCATCAGATGATTGCATCTCTCCTCGGGGCCAGAGCGCTGGGTCTGTGACAACTTTGTGAACCACCCTCAAATGACTCTGCCCCAATCCCTCTCCCCCCCCCCCCGGGCAGTTAAGGGGGAGGGATGGTTGTGACTAGGGGGCACCCTCATGGCACTTACCCTGGCAGACCTGGTGAGGTCGTGTAGCTTCTTTCGACATTGCTCTGCTGAGCGAGGGGTCTGCCCCACAGCACTGACGGCAGCAGTCACGTCACGCCAGGCCTGGCGTACCGTGCTGGCAGGTTGGCGATGCCCTCTCCGCGGGCGGATGATGCCCCTCCTCTGCTCCACGGCATCGAGCAGCGCCTCGACGTCTGCATCTACAAAGCGAGGAGCAGCTCTCCTCGGCTCCGACATCCTGCCCGACAGATTCTGTGGTCGCCCGCGCCTTTTTACGGCGTCGGGCGGCGTCACATGGGCGGTTTCGTGTCGTCGTCGCGTTCCGTCGTCATCACGCACGTAATTGACGCGGCCGCGCTACTAGCCCATTTCCAGGAAGTGAATCCGTCGGGAAATGAAGCCTTCGCGACCGTCGTAAAACGGTCCCGATTTTTACGACGGTTTGCCGACTTTCCGCGAGTGCGGAGAATTTCGCCCACTATATTTGGCACAACTAACCAACAGGACTACAAGCAGGATAAACAGCAGAATCAGTATGTCATAGACAGAGCTAAGCAATCCCACAACCAACGGGTCAGAGCTAAGCTCTGCAGTGTTGCCACATCCAATGAGGAATGGTGGCAGACAGTTCAACAACTAACTGAAGGAGGAGGCTCCACAAATATCCCCATCCACAATGATGGGGGAGCCCAGCACATCAGCGCAAAAGACAAGGTTGAAGCATTTGCAGCCATCTTCAGCCAGAAGCGCTGAGAATCCATCTTGGTCTCCCGCTTGAGGCTCCCAGCATCAGAGATGCCGGCCTTTAGCCAATTCAATTCACACCACGTGATATCAAGACATAGCTGAATGCATTGGTTACAGAGAGCAAAGGCTATGGGCTCTGACAACACCCTCGCCTTATTACCAAAAACGTAAGCTCAAGAACTAAAAAATCACTAGCCAGCCTGTTCTAGTACATCTACAAAACAATTATTTGCCTAAAAGCATGTTAAACTTCCCAGCTTTTCATGTCCACAAAAACCAGGACAAATCCATCCCGGCCAATCAGTCCACTCTCAGTCATCAGTGAAGTGCTGGAAGGTGTCATTGACATGTCGAGTGGTACTTACTCAAAAATAACCTGCTCAGTTTGAGTTTCACCAGGTTCACTCAGCTACAAGATGTCATTACAGCCTTGGTCTAAACAAGGACAAAAGAGTTGAATTCCATAGGTGAGGTGAGAAAGCCCTTGACAAAAGGCAGAATTTGACTGGGCGTGGCTTCAAGGAGTCCTAGCAAAATTGAAGTCACTGGGAATCGGGAAGAAAGCTCTCTCCTGATTGAATTCCCAGCACAAAGGGTGATGGTTCTGGTTGTTGGAGGCCAATCATCTCAGCCCCAGAATATTGCTGTTTCTCAGGGTTGTGTCTCAGGCCCAACCGTCTTCAGTTGCTTAGTTAATGACCTTCCCTCCATCATAAGGTCAGAAATGGAGATAGTCGCTGATGATTGCACAGTGTTCATTACCATTTATGACTCCTCAGAAACTGAAGCATTACATACAGCAAGATTTGGACAACATTCAGGCTTGTGCTCATCAGTAGCAAGTAACAATCACAACATAAAAATAACCATTAACAAATATAGAGAATCTAACCATCTCCCTTTGATGTTCAGCAGCATTACTTTACCATCACTGACTTCCTCACCATCCACATCCTGAGGGTAACAATGAACAAATACATACTGGACCAACCTGATAAATACTCTGGCTCCAAGAACAGGTCAGAGGCTTGAAATTCTGTGGCAAGTAACTAACCTCCTGGTTCCTCAAAGCTGCCTGGGATTTGTAAGGTGCAAGTCAGCAGCGTAGCAGAATGCTCTCCACTTGTCTGGATCAGTGTAGCTACAACGGCCCAGGGCAATTAGGCTGCTTGATCGGCACCCCATTCACTACCTTAAACATTAGTTTCCTCCACCACCCATGCACAATGGCAGTAGTGTGTACCATTTATAAGATGCACGGCAGAAAGCCATGTAACCTGCGATAGAACCTACAAGTCCTGTGAATGCTACCACCCTGAAATACAAGAGCAGCATATACATGGGAACACCAACACTTGCAGGTTCCCCTCCAAGCCACACACCACCTTGGCCTTGGAATTATAACACAATTCTTTCACTACTGCTGAGTCAAACTCCTGGTAATCCCTTCCTAACAGCACTGTGGGTGTTACAGAGTAAAAGAGAGTGAGGAGAACGGCAGAGACACAAGGTGAATGAGCACAAAGAGAGTGGCGGAGACACAGGGTGAAAGAACACGAGGAGAAAGTCTGAGACACCGGTTAAAAGAGCGCAAGAAGAGAGAGACGGAGACACGGGGTAAAAGAACACGAGGAGAGAGTACAAGACACAGATTAAAAGAGCGCGAGAAAGGGCAGCACGGTGGTGCAGTGGTTAGTACTGCAGTCTCACGGCGCCGAGGTCCCAGGTTCGATCCTGGCTCTGGGTCACTGTCTGTGTGGAGTTTGCACATTCCCCAAAACCCAAAGATGTGCAAGGTAGGTGGATTGAACAAACTAAAATTGCCCCTTAATTGGAAAAAATGAATTGGGTACTCTAAATTTTAAAAAAGCAGAACAAAAAAGAGCGTGAGAAGAGAGAGACTGAGACACAGGGTAAAAGACTGCAAGGAGAGCGGAGTCACAGGATAAAGAAGCAAGAGTAAAGTGGCAAAGACACATGTCGTGTTCTATGGCTCCTCTGATCAGAAGACATGCATAGAACTTGAGTGTGTTTTTGTAATAAGTATTTATTCTTGACACGCAGAAAGGTAACTGTGGTAGTCACCACTGATGTATATATTGTATATGGAGGATGTCGGTGTAGGTGTTTTGTGGTAAGGCCCTGTATTACAGGTACGGGGGTAGGTTCCTGCCTGCTGGCTCCACCCAGTAGGTGGAGTATAAATATGTGTGCTCCCAGTACAGCAGCCACTTCGCCAGCTGCTGTAGGAGGCCACACATCTTAGTGTAATAAAGCCTCGATTGCATCCAACTCTCATCTTTGTGTAATTGATCGTGCATCAATTTATTACACTAAGTTTTCAGAAGCTGGACCTCCGCATCAAGCTGGATCGCCTGCAGCTGGATCCACAATCAGACAACGGCAAAAAGGACTTTCAACATTGGCTAGCCTGTTTCGAAGCATACATCGGATCTGCGCCTGACAAAATTCCAGATGCTCAGAAGATTCAGATCCTCTACACGCGGCTGAGTTCCAACGTTTTTCCACTTATCCAGGACGCGCCAACCTATGCAGACGCCATGGCGCTACTGAAGTAAAACTACGCCCAGCGGACTAACGCGCTCTACGCCAGGCACATCCTCTCCACTCGTCGTCGGCTTACTGGTGAGTCAGTGGAAGATTTCTGGTGTGCCCTGATTCCCTTAGTAAGAGACTGTGAATGTCAACCCGTCACGGCCATGGAACACTCAAACTTGCTCATGAGAGACGCTTTTGTCACAGGGATAGGGTCCGATTACATCCGACAGCGCCTCTTAGAAGGGGCCACGCTCGACCTCGCGGAGACAGGAAAGCTAGCGCTCTCGCTTACGGTCGCTTTGCGCAACATCCAGGCCTACACCCCCGGCCGTGCGGCCCACCCCTCCTGCGCATCGTGGACCTCACCACGACCCCCCGCAGCCAACCCCACGCCTGTGCCGCGTGGCAGCCAACCAACCTCGGGGTCCCAAATGTTACTTCTGTGGGCAGCCTAAACGCCCCCGACAGCGCTGCCCGGCCCGGAGCGCCCTTTGCAAGGCCTGTGGCAAAAAGGGACACTTTACTGTGGTGTGCCAGGCCCATGCAGGCGCCGCTATTGTTCCAACTCCCCCCACGTGCGACCAGTTGGCGCCGCCATCTTCCCCTCCTTGGACCACGTGTGACAAGTGGGCACCGCCATCTTCCCCTCCTCGGAACACGTGCAGCCAGTGGGCGCCGCTATCTTGTTCAACCCCCACCACGTGCGGCCTGTGGGCACCACCATCTTCTTCTCCCCAGGATCACTGGGCGCCGCCATCTTGTCTTCCCCACGACACGTGCGGCCCGTGGGCGCTGCCATCTTACCAGGACCCATGTCCCCCAGGCACTCATCGCCTACCACCATCGACGACCAGCCGTGTCTCGTCTCGGTCACAATTGACCAGTCTCGCCCACACAACCTGTCAACTGCTTCCACCAACGTGAAAATCGATGGGCGCGAGATCTCCTGTCTGCTGGACTCCGGGAGCACCGAGAGCTTCATTCATCCCGATACAGTAAGGCGCTGCTCCCTCGCGGTACACCCCGCCAACCAGACAATCTCCCTGGCTTCCGGATCCCACTCCGTGGCAATCCGGGGGGTACTGCATAGCCACTCTCACCATCCAGGGCGTGGAGTTTAGTGGCTTCCGCCTCTACGTCCTCCCCAACCTCTGCACTGCCCTGCTACTCGGCCTGGACTTTCAGTGCAAGCTCCAGAGCCTAACCCTGAAATTCGGCAAGCCCCTACCGCCCCTTACTGTGTGCGGCCGCGCGACCCTAAATGTCGACCCACCTTCCCTATTTGCAAACTTAACTCCGGACTGCAAACCCGTCGCCAACAGGAGCAAACGGTACAGCGCCCAGGACAGGACCTTCATCAGGTCCGAAGTCCAGCGACTGCTTTGGGAAGGCATTATCGAGGCCAGCAACAGCCCCTGGAGAGCCCAAGTGGTAGTGGTGAAAACTGGGGAGAAACACAGGATGGTCGTGGATTACAGCCAGACCATCAATTGGTACACGCAGCTCGACACGTACCCCTCCCACGCATATCTGATATGGTCAATCAGATTGCACAGTACCGGGTCTTTTCAACTGTGGACCTGAAATCCGCCTACCACCCGCTCCCCATCCGTAAGGCGGACCGCCCATACACTGCCTTCGAAGCAGACGGCCGCCTTTACCACTTTCTCACGGTTCCCTTTGGCGTCACCAACGGGGTCTCGGTTTTCCAATGGGAAATGGACCGAATGGTTGACCGATACGAATTGCGGACCACCTTCCCGTACCTGGACAATGTCACCATCTGCGGCCATGATTAGCAAGACTATGACGCCAACCTTGTCAAATTTCTCCACACCGCCACTCTCCTCAACCTAACTTATAACAAGGAGAAGTGCGTGTTCAGCACAAACCGCTTAGCCATCCTCGGCTATGTGGTCCAGAACGGAGTTCTGGGGCCCGACCCCGACCGCATGCACCCCCTCATGGAACTTCCCCTTCCCCACTGTCCCAAGGCCCTCAAACGATGCCTGGGGTTCTTCTCTTATTACGCCCATTAGGTCCCAAGCTATGCGGACAAGGCCCGTGCACGCATTCAATCCTCTCTGTTTCCCCTGACGGCCGAGGCTCGCCAGGCCTTCAACCGTATTAAGGCTGACATCGCCAAGGCCGCGATGCACACAGTCGACGAGACGTTACCATTTCAAGTCGACAGCGACGCATCAGACATCACCCTAGCCACCACCTTCAACCAGACAGGCAGGCCCATGGCATTTTTCTCACGAACCCTACACGCCTCCGAAATTCGGCATTCCCCTGTTGAAAAAGAGGCCCAAGCCATTGTTGAAGCTGTGCGGCACTGGAGGCATTACCTGGCCGGCAGGAGATTCACTCTCCTCACTGACCAACGGTCGGTAACCTTCATGTTCAACAACACATAGCGGGGGAAGATCAAAAACGATAGAATCTTGAGGTGGAGGATCAAGCTCTCCACCTACAACTACGAGATTTTGTATCGCCCCGGTAAGTTCAACGCGCGCCCCGATGTCCTATCCCGAGGTACATGTGCCAGCGCCCAAGTAGACCGACTCCGGACTCTTCACGACAACCTCTGTCACCCGGTGGTCACAAATTTTTACCATTTCATCAAGGCTCGCAACCTGCCCTACTCCGTCGAGGAAGTATGGACTGTCACCAGAGACTGCCAGGTCTGCGCGGAGTGCAAACCGCACTTCTACCAGCCAGACGGTGCATGCCTGGTGAAGGCCTCCCGCCCCTTTGAATGCCTCAGCATGGACGTCAAAGGGCCCCTTCCCTGCCTGCTGGTTCTGCCCAGTACGTGGAGTATAAATATGTGTGCTCCCAGTACATCAGCCACTTCGCCAACTGCTGTAGGAGGCCACACATCTTAGTGTAATAAAGCCTCGATTGTATCCAACACTCGTCTTTGTGTAATTGATCGTGCATCAGTAACCATGAAATTCTATGCACAGACAATTATATCTATGTTACTGTGGAGCTAAGGTAAGATGCGACTGTCTCATTGTCCATCCTGCTATCTGTCTCATCCGTACTTGGGTATATATGTGTGTCTCCATGGGTGTCTGGTTCCACCTACTGGCAGGAGGTCATGATTGTCACTGCATGTATTGACCATTAGCTATATAGACTGGTACTGTTATGTACAGATATAAACATTGGTGCAGCTATGTACAGTTTATATGCAGATATGCATATGTGCATATCACCACAACGCAGGGTAAAAGAGCGTGAGGAGAGTGGCAGAGACACAGGGTAAAAGAGCGCGAGGAGAGTGGCAGAGACACAGGGTAAAAGAGCACAAGGAGAGCAGCAGAGACACAGGGTAAAAGAGCGCGAGGGGAGTGGCAGAGACACAGGGTAAAAGAGCCTGAGGAGAGTGACAGAGAGACAGGGTAAAAGAGCCTGAGGAGAGTGACAGAGAGACAGGGTAATAGAGCGCGAGGAGAGTGACAGAGACACAGGGTAAAAGAGCGCGAGGAGAGTGACAGAGACACAGAGTAAAAGAGCGCGAGGAGAGTGGCAGAGACACAGGGTAAAAGAGCGCGAGGAGAGTGACAGGGACACAGGGTAAAAGAGGGCGAGGAGAGTGGCAGAGACACAGGGTAAAAGAGCGCGAGGAGAGAGGCAGAGACACAGGGTAAAAGAGGGCGAGGAGAGTGGCAGAGACACAGGGTAAAAGAGCGCGAGGAGAGAGGCAGAGACACAGGGTAAAAGAGGGCGAGGAGAGTGGCAGAGACACAGGGTAAAAGAGCGGGAGGAGAGTGACAGAGACACAGGGTAAAAGAGCGCGAGGAGAGTGGCAGAGACACAGGGTAAAAGAGCGCGAGGAGAGTGACAGAGACACAGGGTAAAAGAGGGCGAGGAGAGTGGCAGAGACACAGGGTAAAAGAGCGCGAGGAGAGAGGCAGAGACACAGGGTAAAAGAGGGCGAGGAGAGTGGCAGAGACACAGGGTAAAAGAGCGCGAGGAGAGTGGCAGAGACACAGGGTAAAAGAGCGCGAGGAGAGTGACAGAGACACAGAGTAAAAGAGCGCGAGGAGAGTGACAGAGACACAGAGTAAAAGAGCGCGAGGAGAGTGGCAGAGACACAGAGTAAAAGAGCGGGAGGAGAGTGACAGAGACACAGGGTAAAAGACCGCGAGGAGAGTGGCAGAGACACAGAGTAAAAGAGCGCGAGGAGAGTGACAGAGACACAGGGTAAAAGAGCGCGAGGAGAGTGGCAGAGACACAGGGTAAAAGAGCGCGAGGAGAGTGGCAGAGACACAGGGTAAAAGAGCGCGAGGAGAGTGACAGAGACACAGGGTAAAAGAGCATCAGGAGAGCAGCAGAGACACAGAGTAAAAGAGCGCAAGGAGCGTGGTGACACAGGACAAGAAAACACAAGGAGAGTGGCAGAGACAGAGGATAAAAGAGCGCGATTTGAGAGGCGGAGATACAGGTAAAAGAGCGCGAAGAGAGAGGCAGAGATATATCCAACACCTCCAGGCCAAAACCAAGACCACCCCAACCTCTGACATCGAGCTACAGTGTGAAGACGGTGCGTGTTTGTGTGCACATTCAGAGACCGAGCTACAAATTATCATTGACTCTTCCACCGAGGCACATGAGAGAAAGAGTCACAGACTAACCATCCAGAAAACAAAGGTTCTCTGTCAGCCTGCTCCTGCCACACAAAACTGTCCCTCAACCATCAAGACCCACGGTGAGTCTTTGGATAATGTGGATCATTTCCCATACCTCGGGAGCCTCCTCTCGCTGCGAACAGACACTGACGACGAAATACATCGACTCCAATGCTGCAGTGCAGTCTTTGGACGCCTGGGGAGCAGAATATTCGATGAGCGAGACCTCAATCCCAACACCAAGCTCATGGTCTACAGAGCAGACGTGCTGTAATGACTTAGACCAGGCCTTTGAGATTGGCCAGTCGGAATACGAGTTCCCTGATTAGTGGGCCAACTGACATCCCCACTGACATGTAGGAATCGCTTGCCTCAGAACGCAAAACCTGGAGAAAAAGCAAGCACGACAAAACCAATCACCTCCAACATTGTAGGGTGGAGTACGAGGAGGCCACGTGCAAACAGCAGAAGGACAGTGCAGAATCCCGAGTATCCCACCTACCCATGTCATCAAACATCACCTGGAAAACCTGTGGCAGAGTCTGTGGATCCAGGATTGGACTATTCAGCCACCGCAGAACCCACTTCCCCCAAGTGGAAGCAAATCATCCTCAATGCTGAGGACTGCCGAGAAGAAGGGTGTATCTGCACCACATGGACTGAAGTGGTTCAAAAGGCAGCTCTCCACCACTTTTTCAAAGGCAATTAAGCATGAACAACAAATGCTGCATTTATCAGTAAAGATCACATTCCGTGAAAGAATAAAAATAGCTAACAGGCAGAGCTAATTCCTGATACCAGTGGGGTTGGATCTTTGCCACAAAGGTGGGAAACAGCAGCTGGGTCAGCTTTAGTGTCAGAAATCCACAAGTTGATGGGTGGGATTTCAGTTGGGGTAGAAGCAATACAATTGTGGGGCGCGATTCTCCGCACCCGCGGAAAATCGCGAAGTCGGCTGTGAAAACGGCAGACTTTGCCGACGGCCCAATACGGCCCCGTTCCCGAGCTATTCACGCCCAGGAAATGGGCTAGGAACGGGACCGCGACAATCACGTGCCGAATGACGGCAAAAGTCTGCGGCGCCCGGATGACGGCAAAATGACGCCCACGTGACGCCGCTCAACGTCCTAAAAAGGCGCGGGCGAGCACAGAAACATGTCGGAGCCACAGAGGGCAGCGCCGAGGTTTGGTGAGCCCGATATAGAATATAGTCCAATCCTGGATGAGGTGGAGCAGAGGAGGAGCATCATCTGCCCGATAAGAGGGCATCGCCACCCTGCAAGCGTTGTGCCCCAGGCCTGGCGTGAGGTGGCCGCTGCCACAGCACGTGGGGCAGACCCCTCGCTCTGGGGAGCAGTGCCGCAAAAAGCTGCACAACCTCACCAGGGCTGCTAGGGTACCCAAGAGGGTGCCCCCGGGTCACAACAATCCTTCCCCCCGCCCCCCCCTATGTACTTAATCACCCACCTCCCCCCCCTCCCCCCCCGGCACGGGGATGGGGGAGGGGGGCAGAGTGAGTGGAAGGGTGGTTAACCAAGTAGTCACAGACCCGCATGAGCGCTGTGACCCCCTGGAGAGATGCAATGGTTTAGTTACAACTTGACCCCCAACCTGTGCCAGTATCTGAACGGCCTGCTGATACCTGCCGAATTGTAATGATTTACCTATGCCACCCCCCCCCAACATGACAAGACGGCTCACAACACTCGTGAGCGGAACAAGACCGGAGGGGGTTCGCCCATTTTACACCCCCTCACCACGTTTGAGCAGAGGGCACTGGACCTTGTTGGGGGATCTGCCACCCGGGAGGTCACGCAATGCGAGGTTGGCGGTGCTGAACCAAGTGAGACAAACCTGCATGATAACCCCCCCCAACCCCTCCTGTGTGCCCACACTCTGCCCACTTGGACACCTCCCCCCATCCTGTCCCTTCACACTCTGCCCACTGGGATACCTCCCCCCATCCTGTCCCTTCACACTCTGCCCACTTGGACACCTCCCCCCATCCTCTGTCCCTTCACACCCTGCCCACTTGGACACCTCCCCCCATCCTCTGTCCCTTCACACTCTACCCACTTGGACACCTCCCCCCATCCTCTGCCCCTTCACACACCCTGCCCACTGGGACACCTCCCCCATCCTCTGTCCCTTCACACACCCTGCCCACTTGGACACCTCCCCCCATCCTCTGTCCCTTCACACACCCTGCCCACTTGGACACCTCCCCCCATCCTCTGTCCCTTCACACCCTGCCCACTTGGACACCTCCCCCCATCCTCTGTCCCTTCACACTCTGCCCACTGGGACACCTCCCCCCATCCTCTGTCCCTTCACACACTCTGCCCACTGGGACACCTCCCCCATCCTCTGTCCCTTCACACACTCTGCCCACTGGACCGTCCAGCGCCCGGCCGAGCGTTTCTAAATAACCCCGTTTTGTTCTCTTCCCTAGGACGTGATGCCGAACGACCAGGGCCGTCTGCCTCCAGGCGGAGAGAACCATCTGCCCCCACCGCACCCAGGGGCGCACGCCAGAGGGTGCCAGGAGATCAAGAAAGAGTGCCATCCTCCCCCACAGAATCTGTGGAGCAGGAGGCGCAGAGGGCGGGGACAGAGGGAGAGGGAGAAATGGCCCGCAAACGCCCTGCGGCCACTCAGCAGTGGTCCGATGACTTTGAGGAGACGTGCACCGACGAGGACCTCGAGCTTGCGGCACGGCTATCTCCCACACTATCCACCATCCCAGAGACACTCACCTCGGTTGGGCAATTTAGTGATGACGCTCCTGGGTCACAGTCTGGTTCGCACCACACAGCTGAGTCGGTACAGCAGGTGGAGGTCGGAGCAGCCGAGGGCCCGGACGGTCGGAGGGCAGGCCAGGCCCAGCATCCAGCTGGCTCCCAGACTTTTCCCGAGTTCCTGGAGTTACTCGACCCACCTGCACAGCCGATGCATCTCGAAACCCAGGGACACAATGATGGGATGAGGGCCGTATCCCAGCAGCTGCAGACGCAGTTAGAGGAGTCGAACCGTGTCCAGGAGCAGGGAGTGGTGCCGCTCATGGCAGCAACCCAGGCCAACACGGCACGGGTGGCATCCGTGGTTGAGGCTATGGGTGAAACGTTTTCTGCCATGGATCAGGTTCTGCAAGGCGTTGGGCTTCATGTGCACGCGTCATCCATGGCCCTGGACAGGGTTGCCCTCTCACAGGCAGCAATGCGCCAGAGCCAACACGACATTGCCGGCGCGCTGCGGGCCTTGGCCGAGTCTCACCAGGCCATGGCCCAGTCGCAGCACGTCATGGCACAGTCCCAGCAGTCGATGGCACAATCCCAGCAGTCAGTCGCGGAGAGCATCAACCGCCTGACACAAGTGCTGTATGGCATTGTGCACTCACAGATTGAGGTTGCACAGTCCCTGGCAGGAATGTCTCACTCCCTGGACTCCGTCTCGGCGAACCTCCGGTCCCTGGTCGATATGGTTGCAGGCCTCCAGAACTGGCTGCGCCAGGTGTCGGTGGGGCGACGGGGCACCTCCCCGCTCGCACCTCCGCCCCACAGTAAGGCCCGGGGGCCACCAGGCTCCCCGAGGGAGGAGGAGGTTCTGGGGCCCGTCCCGTTAACTCCATCACGGGACTTCCTGGAACGCTCGGCCTCCCCCCGTCCCATCCCTGGTGCATCGGGTGGGCAGCGGGCAGAGCAGGGTGGCACAACGTCATCGAAATGCCCGCAGAGCAGCCTGGCCCATCAAGGCCGGGTCGCCCCAGGAAACGAGTGCCGACGGGGAGACATGTCGAAGGGGGCGATTTGCAGCAGTCCTCCACTCCTGCTGTACCGTCTGGGGATTCACTTAGACGTAGCGGTAGGGCCCGTAAGGCAACAAAGAGAGACACCGAGTAAGTTGGCACGGGTGAAGGGCACAGTTTAGTTGTAGGGGCTAGGGCATCTGTAAATTATGTTAACCATTAAACTCACTGTAGCACCTAACTTGTAAGACTGTGTGATTTTTCCGTTGCCACAGGGATCGTGATGGTGACCGAGTGTCGCTGGGGTTGACGAGCGGTGAAACTTTGGTGCCGGGTGTGCAGTCCCTGCCCCTACCCCCTCCCACAGCTAGCCCACGCGGGCACATGATGGAGTGTCCCTGACGAACTCAGCGGCCACCAAGGTGGATGGTTCAGCTATTGCCATGGGTCAGACTCTCTCTAACGATTCTGAGCTCACAGCTCATCGCAGATCGGGCTGTCATCATTCAACGTGGCACTGATCACACCCACTGACACAGCCATCAATGTCGTGCCATACCGTTGTGCCGCAGTGGTAAGGGTGATGCCGAAGTGGAGCAGCGTACGCAGAGCGGGGCTGCGGGGGCGAGGGGTGGTGGTGGCAGTTGTGTGTTGACCCTCTGCGCGACTGGCGATGCAGGTGTTAGTGTTGGTGTTCAGCGGGATCCTCACCGGGTCCGTCGTGCTGCCTCCTGGGCATCACCAGCACCTGGGTCGTGCCTGCGTGCTGCGCCCGCCACTCCGCCAGCCTCCTCCTCCTCTGTGCTGGCACCACTGCCAGTGGCTTCTCCCTCCACCTCCTCCACCAGGGCATCTCCCCACTGCATCTCAATGTTGTGCAGCACACAGCAGACCACAACAATGCGAGCGACCCTGTCGGCCTGGTACTGCAGGGCCCCTCCGGAGCGGTCCAGGCACCTGAATCTCATATTCAGGAGGACAAGGCAGCGCTCCACCACACCCCTGGTTGCTGCATGGGCCTCGTTGTATCGGGTTTCCGCATTGGTCTGAGGCCTCCGTATAGGCGTCATCAGCCAAGACCTCAGCGGATAACCCCTGTCGCCCATCAACCAGCCCCTCAGCCGGGGGGGGACGTCCCTCAAACATCGCAGGGATGTACGACTGCGCCAGTATGTAGGAGTCATGCACACTCCCTGGGAACCTTGCACAGACGCTCATGATCCTCATGTGGGGGTCGCATACCACCTGGATATTCATGGAGTATGTCCCCCTCCTGTTTGTGAAGACCTCCCTGTCCCCTGCAGGCGGGCGCATGGGGACGTGAACACAATCGATGACCCCCTGCACCATCGGTATCCCGGCCACGCTGGCAAATCCACGAGCTTGTGAATGTTGACTGGCTCGGTCCTCGGGAAAGGTGATGTAGCGATCGGCGATGGCATAGAGGGCGTCGGTCACATCCCGGATGCACCTGTGCAACGATGACTGGGAGATCCCGGATAGTTCCCCGCTCGGAGACTGGAAGGAGCCGGTCGCATAGAAGTTAAGAGCGACCGTCACCTTGACGGCAACCGGGATCACGTGTCCTCCTCCTGTTCCACGTGGGGCGAGGTGTGCCACGAGGTGACAGATGTGTCACCGGTTCTCTACTCAACCGGAGTCTCTTCCTGCAGGTGATGTCCGGCATTGTCTGGAAAGAGACCCGGACACGGTACACCCTCAGCCTTGGTCGTCGCCTCTGGCGCCCTGGCTGCACCCTCACTCTCTCCTCCTCCCCCTCCTCCACCTCCCCATGCTGCCCGACGACGGTAACTCCTCGGCCCTTCCCTCTGCTGCTGCAGCTGGCCCTGCATCTACTGCGGGTTGTGGCTGTGGATGCTACTCCATCTCCAAATGCAGTGCAGCGGCCCCAACCACTGCGCAGAACATAGCCGTTCTGTTCACAGACATTGTGCAGAAGGGTGGTGGGGGCAGAGAAACGGGACATGTTAGACGGAGGTTAGTCGACACCTCGGCAGCCGCCTGCCACGGGATACCCGTGTGTCCCGGTGGCCTGGTCGCGCTGCTGACACGCAGCCAGCCTAGCCCCTGGTCACTTTCTGCATCCAATGGGCAGTTAACTACGTCCTCCTCACCGGTGCATCAGTGGCCTGTGGCCTTAAGCCACAGGGCAACCAGCGGGCGTGTCCTCGTGACCGTCCTGCCATGGGAGGGCGGCTGACATTTTGGAACCGGGTGTGAACGAGTCACTCGCTCCCTCTCTCCCTACCCCCCTACCCCCTCCCTCTCCAACTCCCCCCTCTCCCATTCCCCCTTCTCCCACTCCCCCCTCTCTAACCCCCCCCACTCCCCCCCTTCTCCCATTCCCCACCCTCTCCGACTCCCCACCCTCTCCCACACCCACTCCCCACCCTCTCTCACTCCCGACCCTCTCCCCCTCTCCCCCTCCCTGCTCTCCCCCCCTCTCCCCCCTCTCTGCCCCCCTCTTCCCCCCCTCTTCCCCCCCTTCCCCCCCTTTCCCTCCCTTCCCCCCCTCTTTCCCTCCCTCTTCCCCCCCCTCTTTCCCTCCCACTCCCGCCCCCTCTCCCCCCACCACCGTTCGCTGCATTCTCGGGGATGCCTTCCCCGGTCTGCCCAGACTCCAGCGGTGCGCTCACCTCCTCGCTCCTCTCGTCAGCCAGCACGACTGGCTGACAAACTTTAAAAGCAGGTGTGATAGCCGGCATCATAACCTGGCATCATGACGTCGGGACTTCGGCCCATCCGGGCCGGAGAATAGCAGGGGGCCGAAAAGTCGGCATTTTGGTCGTATCGGGGGGGTCTGTCGAGGATTTCCGCTGGAATGCCGAAGTGGAGACTGTGCGGGTTTAGGAGAATAGCGGGAGCGCGTTGGACCGGCATCGCCGAAAAAATCGGCGTGGCCCGCTATTCTCCGAACCGGCGTGAGAGCGGAGAATCGCGCCCCGGTGTTTGGATGAACAAGTGAAGCAAGTGGTGCAGTAGCAGCAAATTAAGTAGCCAGTCCAGAAGCAACAGTGACAGCAGAAGGTAGAGTCTGCTTGTTGGAGGTCATACCTAGCACATCATGTATCAAAGCCAATTGCTTGGATCTGTTTTCAGAGCAGCACATCAGGAGGCTGCATTTTCCCAGCCAAGTTGTTGCAGGTTTCAATAACCTCCTGCAGGAGATCCTGTTGCCTGCTGGACCATGGGATTATGCTTTGCCAATGCCTGTCAAAGTCATCAGAGCCCTCAAGTCAGGGTTTCCCAAACTGGGGGTTGTGAAATGAGATGCACGGGCAGCAAGGTAGCACAGTGGTTAGCACAGTCGCTTCACAGCTCCAGGGTCCCAGGTTCGATTCCCGGATTGGGTCACTGTCTGCGCGGAGTTTGCACGTTCTCCCCGTGTCTCCTCTGGGTGCTCCGGTTTCCTCCCACAATCCAAAGATGTTCAGGTTAGGTGGATTGGCCATGATAAATTGCCCTTAATGTCCAAAAAGGTTGGGTGGGGTTACTGAGCTACAGGGATAGGGTGAAGGCGTGGGCTTAAGTGGGGTGCTCTTTCCAAGGGCCGGTGCAAACTTGATGGGCTGAATGGCCTCCTTCCGCACTGTAAATTCTATGATTCTGGGGCTGCAAGCACCGAGGCAGGCAGGATCCAGTCAATCAAGATGAACATTCTGCCATGAGTTTTGTTTTTTATCCCATGTCTGCCGGTTTTCTTTCCTGAATCTTTTTTTGGGTGGGTCGAGAAGTTGATATCATCCTTTATATGGACTGGCAAAACCCTGAGGATTCATTGGACAGTCCTTCAAAGAGATAGACCGATGGGGGGGGTGCCTGGCATTGCCGAACCTGATATTTAATTATTGGGCAGCTAATGCAGAGAAGGTATTGGTTTGGTGTAGTGATCCAGGGGCTATATTGGTGCAGATAGAATCGAGGTCATGTAGGGGATCTGGCATGGGAGCATTAGTGACGGCCCCGCTCCTATTCTCACCGATAAAGTATTCATCAAATCCAATGATTGTCTCCACTTTGAAGATATGGAGGCAATTTCAACATTTTAAATTGGGGTCAGTGTTGAAGCTGCCCCCATCTGTGCTTATCATCTGTTCGAGCCTGTGAGATTGGATGCCACATTCAGTGGGTTGGGAGAGAAGGGGCTGGTGATTTGTTCCTGGAGAGCTGGAGAGGAGGTTTGCCGGTCTGGAGAAATTGTTGGAAAAGTTTGGGCTCTCCGTTCAAATTCTTTCCGATATCTCCAAGTTCAAAAATTGCAAGACGTTTTTTCCCGGCATTCCCTGTGACGTCGCCAACATCTCTAATGGAGAAGGTCCTTTTGCTAGCGGGGTGGGAGGAAGGTGGCACTTCCAGTATTTATGGATGGATTTTGTCAGAAGATTTGGAGTCAATGGAGAGGGTTAAGGCTAAGTTGGAGGAGGAGTGGGAGCCCATATTGGATGATGCCCATTAGAGTGAGGCCCTTTGCAAGGTAAACTCCACGTCTTTGTGCGCGAGGCTTCGTTTGATCCAGCGTAAGGTACTGTTTAAGGTGCACCTAACCAAGTCTAGACCGAGTGTATCTAGGGATGGAGGACAGGAGCAAGCGCTGTTCAGAAGGTTCGGCTAACCACGCGCACATGTTCTGGTCTGGCCCCAAGCTTGTGGGTTTTTGGGTCTCCTTCTTTCGCACCATGTCACCGATTCTGAAGATTGAGCTGGAGTCCTGTCCTTTAATGGCCATATTTGGAGTGTTAGACTCGCCGGTGCTGCAGACAGATGTGGGGGCAGATATCCTGGCCTTCACCCCACTGATGGCCCAGACAGGGGTTCTGCTGGCGTGGAGGTCTCCATCTCCACTTGACAGGAACCTTCCTGAACTCTTACCTCTGGTTTTCCAGACGGTTTTGGCATTGTAAGCACAGTCCTGGTCTCTCAAAAAATGTTATCAGCATGTTAATCTTCATAAAACACATTTGAATATTGAATAATACATTGTTACATCAATGCTTTTGAAATGACTTATTTACATGCTGCTTGTACTGAGGCTTACTGATACATTGAGTAAGGGTAGGAATAATGAAGTTCCTATCAACACCTTTGATCCAACTTATTGTCACTGTTGCACCTGAACGTTCGAGCCACATGAAGCAACCATTTTGTTATTCGATATTTTCATGTGGAGAAAGCCAGCCACGTACAAACCCTTTCTTAATCCAATTGTCTGGAACACTATGAAATCAACCAATAATGATTTGAAAAACCAAAATTGCACAGGGTTTTAGAGATAAAGGTTGTAGGTGTGTGATTGCAGGGCAGAGAAGTCAAGTATGTAGCACCAGGATGTGTTCCTTAAATAATTCAACCATTGGAGAATAGTTACCCAAACTCTGGCTCATTGATTTCAAGGTTTGCTGCAAGAGACCAGAGGCTAAATAAGGATCAATCGCAGGTGACAAGAGGGTATAAGGCAGTGAAATTTCTAAAAGACTGGATGAATGTCATCTGTAGCCTTGACATGATGGAAAACAGAGCATAAAAACGACTTACCGTGTCACCGAATAAGACAGTGTTAGAGGGATTAGGCTGTGTCAATGATCCTATTGCTGTGGATCAGTGATTTATTAACAATGACAACACAGCTAAATCCACTGTGAAACTGAACACAAGGGTTAATTTCTGTTACCAAGGTTACATTTTGTTTATGTCATTATATTGTGTGTTATATCGCCTTTCACCATTTTATTGTACAATAGGTGTATCCTTTGCAATTTTTAACATGTGAGTAATTCTGAACGAGACTCAAAGTTCACATACTATCGATTGCAACAATCATCTTAGGTTGACTTCTGAAGAATGTTAAATGCATTACAGGTTAGGTCAAACAATATGTAAATAAACAGGTCAATAAATTAGCTTCTATACATAAATTAAAAATATTATTAATATAATGTGCACCATTGCAGACCCAGTGGTTTATTGAAAAATAATACTACAGGCCTTAACTTCTAAGCTGACCAACATGAGATCGGGGGTGGGAGGGAGGGGGCTGCGGGGAAGGGATGCGCTAGGGAACCTCTCTTGGGACTTCACAGGTCATGGTTTGCAGGGCAATTGCCCAGAAGCTCAGACTTCCTCTGGGAAATTGCCCTGCACTGGGAACCATCAAAAAAATATGTTTAACTCGCAATCTTTGGATGATTCCGGCAGGGTTACACCAGTAATTACCCACAAAAATTTAGAAGAATTAACACCTCTTCTAATTTCTGGGTAACTATTGTAAAGAACCAGACCGACACCCTCCCATGGGACTCCTCCACACCCCTGACCCCCCCCCCCCCCCCCCCCCCCCTGTGTAGAGCAGGATTTACCGACCAACTCGCCGTGTGTTTTACAATGGGATTTCCCGGTGACTGCACCCATCGTTGCCGGAAAACCGTGCGCTGGCGTGGGACCGGAATATCCCACTAGCATGAACAGCCAGTTGATTGCGCCCTAGTCTTCCACTATGTATCTTTTAAAAATTTGACATCAGGTTGATGAGTTGTGTCTATCCCTTTAAAAGTGCAGCAAAAATAATAAGTTCTCTCGCCTTTCCTAGTTTTATTCAATATATTCATTTCACCGAATACGTCTGCGATGAAGTCCAGCTTAGCCAGCCACACGTCATCATTCAGCACTTCAATAAGTTCTCTTTTCTCATCACCTAAGAAAATACATAACTCTTCTGGGAGATAAAGGGCGTGATTTATGGGCCTCAGCGAGGAAAGCACAACTGAGGCCGCATTTACATTTATTTCCAATACAGGAAGAGATCAGGGTGCCATTTTTAAATGTCACCCCAATCTCTTGATCCCCCCCCCCCCCCCCCGCCCCCCGTGGCCTCCTGACCCCCCAAACGTACCTGCTGGAGGGTCCTCGAGCTCCCCTCACCCCACATCATAAGGGTAGCGCATCCCTGGGCCCAATCCTCAGCAAGGGCAATCTGTTACACGTGCACCTTAGCACTGCCAGCCAGGGTGGCACTATCAGGATGTCTGGATGGCACTGCCAACATGCCAGGTTGATAGTGCCAAAGTGCTCGGGTGCCAAGTACCACCCTGCCCAGAGCCTGACCACCCCATCTCCTGGAAGACCCCCCCACCCCAAGTGCCATTTTGCCTAGTCCACGTTTGTGTGGACCAGTGCGAAACGGTGCCATGGTGAGGTCTCCCAGGCACATGCACCTTGGGAGATTCCGGCGCAAACACAGTTAAGTGAGCTTAATTGCATACTTAAATATGTAAATCTGGACCCCACCCATTAAGGGCAAAATCCAGTTTGCGACGCATCGTAAGATGTCATTAGATCTCGTGAGGTGTCCAGGGTGTCGTAAATCTCGCAAAATTTACCGGCCTCATCGTGTCACTCAGTCGGACGCAGCCAAATATGTGAGTAAGCATTTTGCATGAAAACAGCCATCTCGTCTCTGAATGTATGAGCATGTACTTGTGATTTGTACCCACTTCCTCAAAAGGTGCAGGGAAGTATCTGAAGTTTGTTGCTCTAGATTTAATAAAATGAATAAGTGTTGAGAGCGCCATGAAGACTTGGTTTAAAGTCTTTTGCACCAGGCACGTTATGAATAAAAACAAATGTGCCCAAATAGCTTTTATGCTTTCCTTCATTTCTGCAGCTCCAGCAGTGCAGTCTTCATGTAATTTGTAACGCTGATTTCTGCGAAAGACATGAAATCATCCAACAATTTGAAACCATCATTTAACTTTGCTGTTGTCTACCTGCAGCTCAAAAACTTCCTACGAAAGGAGACAAGGACGTACCCACAACCGCCACGACAGACACTACTGGAAGACCTACTGGACGCAAGTATCCTAGAGAAAGGGAACTGTAGCGACATGTATGACCGACTGGTAGAAAGGGACGATACCGTACTGGACGCAACAAGAAGGAAATGGGAGGACGACTTGGGGATGGAGATAGGGTGGGGACTCTGGAGCGAAGCACTGCATAGGGTCAACTCCACCTCCACGTGCGCAAGGCTCAGCCTGACGCAACTAAAAGTGGTACAAAGAGCCCACTTAACGAGAAACCGTTTGAGTAGGTTCTTCCCGGAGGTGGAGGACAGATGTGAACGGTGCCAAAGAGGCCCGGCCAACCACGCCCACATGTTCTGGTCTTGCCCCAGACTTGTGGAGTACTGGACAGCCTTCTTCGAGGCTATGTCCAAAGTGGTGGGGGTGAGGGTGGAGCCATGCCCGATAGTGGCGGTCTTCGGGGTTTCAGACCAGCCAGATCTATTCCTGGGGAGGAGGGCGGACGCCCTTGCCTTTGCCTGCCTGATCGCCCGCCGTAGAATCCTGTTTGGCTGGCGGTCAGCAGCACCGCCCAGAGCTGCAGACTGGCTGTCCGACCTCTCGGAATCTCTCCAAATGGAGAAAATCAAATTCGCCATCCGAGGGTCGGACGAGGGCTTCCACAGAACATGGGAGCCATTCATGCAACTGTTCCGGGACCTGTTTGTGGCCAACGTACAAGAGGAAGAATAGTCGGGGGAAGGTAGCCGGGGGGGGGGGGGGGGGGGGGGGGGGCTACGGGTTCGTTACGGGGGTTTGATGGCTAGCTAAGGCCCAAAACCAAACTAAATAAATGCCAATAAACATGTGCCTCGGCCATATTGGGGAATGTAAAATATGTATGCCGGCTAAAGGGGGGAGGCCACAGTTATTATTACGAAGATGCTTACCTGTAAATATATATGTTAATTTTTGCGTGTTCTTTTTTTTTCTCTCTCTCTAACAATTTGTAATTTGTTCAATATAAAACATGAAAACTGAATAAAAAACACTTATTAAAAAAAAACTTTGCTGTTGTCTTGAGCAGTTTTCGCAAAAGTAAGTCTTCTCACATATCCTTATTCCACATTCACTGAACAGTGGTGAATAAATGAGACATTTTAGAAATGTCTGTGGATTCATCAAGTTGAAACGCAAAGATATCGGGCGGGATTTTGGAGCCCTGCCCACGGCAGGACTGGTCACAGGCGGGCAGAAGGTTTGATGGACCAGCAAAAGGTCAGTTGACTTCAGGCGGGAATTTCACCCAATATCGCACAACCAATCAAAGCACAGCAAAACTACATTTTCTGCCATCCGTCATTTGAGAGTGTTAATTGACATCAGTATTCTTTCCAGTTCCTTGGCCTTTTGCACTCCAAATGTTTTCCTTAAGATTCCAATGGCATGTAGCATTATCAACTCAACAATCATATGCAATGATTGTTTTTGTTTGAACAATTGACTGCACCATCATATGGGGTGAAACTATGTAGGATGATAGTTGTGTATTTCATTCGTGCTTTAGGAATAGACAAGTTCCTTAGCCATTCACTCAAAGAATGAATTTTGCTTCTTATGTTTTGCATGCCAGAATCCCTCTGTAATTTGCAGCTTTTCATAGATCCACTGGATAGTACTTTTGTACAAGTTACACACTGAGGTTGAGATACATTGATACTTTCAGTACAAATAAAACCAGAATTCAAGTTCCTGCCTTTACTTTATTTTGCAGTGTTTTTAAAAAAAAATTTAGAGGACCCAATTCTTTTTTTTTCAATTAAGAAGCAATTTAGCATTTCCAATCCACCCACGCTGCACATCTTTGCGTCATGAGGGTGAGACCCAGGCAGACAAGGGGAGAATATGCGAACTCCACACGGATAGTGACCCGGGGCCGGGATCGAACCCAGGTCATTGGCATTGTGAAGCCAACCACTGCACCACTGTACTGCCTCCATTTTATTTTGCAGTGTTAATGGCAGCTTTATTTTTGTTTATTCACACCTCCATCTCCTTGGTGTTGTTACAGATGAATTTGATCAAGAAAGTTCAGTATCATTGCTATGTGGGTTTTGACTTTTGGAAGCTGACAGTTGCAATAAGAAATTATCAATATCTGGTATTTATTGACTGTGTTTACAACAATTTTTCCTGTCTTACCCCTGCTCAAATAGTTCTATTATACCTTGAATAAAGAATTTATCAAGAGCTAAAAATACATTACTTTGTCCATTTACTGCCATGGTCTGTTCCACCTCATTAACGATTAGTTTAACAGGAAATTAATCAGGAGCAACAAAGACAATGCTCACTACAGGCTCATTTTGTACATGCTCAGTCAGACGAGACTAATATTCCAGGTTCATGTTCTCCATTTCAGAAACGGAACTTCCCTCTTATTTTGATACAAACCCCAACATGATGGTGAGAGCCAGAGATTTAACACTGTCAGTAATGCTCGCATGGGGGCGGAAAGATCTAGTTGGGGGGGTGCATTGGTGTCGACTCGCTCATGCTGCCCTGTGTAGGTCGTTGACCTTTTACCAGCACAAGAGGCCAGTCCTCCTAGTCACACTTCCGATGCTCACAGCTGCAGCCACCTCGTCCCAGACAGCACTGGCTGGCCTGTGACTGACCCGCCGGGGGACCCTCAGGGTAACAGGATATCCCTCATGGCCTCCACTGCATCTAGGAGCTTGGCCAGATCTACATCCCTGAATCTTCGGGCTGATCTGCTGGGTACCACTGTTGTGAAATGGCTGAGGTTGGCTGAGCAAGAGCTGTTTAAGTGCTGCTCGATCTTGTTAGCAGGGGACTGACGAGCACGGTGCCGGCGAATTGGCTGGCGAGCCTTCATTTGCAGCAGGAAGCCTGGTGGGGCCTCGTTAAGTGGACCAGTTAACATTGAATAGCATTGCCGGCCTCGCTGGGCCGAGCGCTGGGAAGCTTGTTCTCGCTCACTACCCACACTGAGAAATCTTTTCGGAGAATCGCACCCTTTGTATTCCACTCACCTCAATCGATAATGGAGACTACATGATTGTTAGACAAATCAAGTGGCAGATGCCCTGAAATCATCTCACTGACTCTTGGGACCCGGGGGTGGGGGGGGTGGCGGGGGTGGGTAGGAGTGGCAGTGATCATGTATCCTCGGTTGAGAACCCTTGATCTAAAACATTCTGGCAGTTTTCTATCCACTCTAAAAAGCACTTAGCAGACATTGTAGCCCTTTTCCATCAGTCAGACAAAGCTTCTTAGATTTTTCATATACCCTCACCCAGAACCTTTATCGTCATACACTATCAAATGCCTGTTTAAGAGATGAAATTACAATAAATATTGGTCCACAAATTTCTCCAATATCTGATTTACCACAATTGGTAGCAGCACTTGGTAATGATCAAAAACCTGCTTGTTTTTCATAAGATTTCAGAATTTATTTATTTTTGTTATTCATTTGTGGGATGTCAGTGTTTCTGGCAAGGCCTACATTTAATGCCCTGCCCTAATATATAAGGGGTTGGTTTAGCACAGAGCCCTAAACAGCTTGTAATGCAGAACAATGCCAACAGCACGGGTTCAATTCCTGTACCGGCCTCCCCGAACAGACGCCGGAATGTGACGGCTGGGTGCTTTTCACAGTAACTTCATTGAAGTCTACTTGTGACAATAAGCGATAATTTTTATTTAATTGCCCTTGGGGCTACCTTTATGAACAATTGCAGTCCATGGGGAAAAGGTGACTCACACTGCAGCTAAATAGGGATGTCCAGGATTTTGACCGAGTGACAGTGAAGGATCAGGAATATATATCCAAGTCAGGATGATGTGCGACTGAAAGAGGAATCGTCAGATGCTGGTGTCCCTTTGTATTTGCTGATCTCATCTAGGAGTAGTCATGCATTTTTGGAAAGTGCTATCAAGGAAGCCGTGGCAAGTTGCTGAAGTGTATTTTGTAAATGGTTCACACTACGATGCACAATGGTGGATGGACTGAGTACTTAATGTGGAATTTGACGCCAACAAGTGGGCTTCCTTGTCCTGAAAGATGTTGAGCATCTTGGATGCTGTTGAAGCTGAACTCATCTCACCAAGTTGAGAGTATTCCATCACTCTCTTGATTCTTGCCTTGTAGATGGTGGAAAAGGTTTAGGGAGTCAAGTGGTGAGACACTCACTGCAGAACTCCTAACCTCTGACTTCCTCTTATAGCCACAATATTTGTATGGCTGGTCCAGTTAAGTTTCTGGATGGTGATGGTCCATCAGGATGTTGATGTTGGGGGATTCAGTGATAGCAGCCTTCTTTAATATCAAGGAGAAATATTTACCGGTACAGAAGAGTGAAGGTGAAGGTCATTGATGGTATAGCTGAAAAAGGTTAGGCCTCAGGTACTGTCCTGAAAAATTACTGCAGCAATGTTCTGGAGTTGATTGGCCTGAATAACTGCATACCTTTGTGCTCACTGTGATTCCAGGAGTGGTGTTCTTGTCCATTATTACAGATAGTTTGGGGTGGTGGGATAACTTTTGCCTTTTTTCTTCATATTCCAGTTATCCGCAATATGATCTGTATTTTTAGAGGGAATGTTTTAAACCCTAATAGTGTTGTGACTTTAAAAGATAGACAGAAAACAGGTTTACTGGTAAGTTTAAACCAAAGGTACACATTCATTCACACACCCAGAATATAAACACAATTAAAAAAACTTACTCCCTCAAACACACCAACACATACACACAAGGAAAGATTTGTTTTACAGATTGACGATGAAATAGTTGCAAACCCTGATGGGGTCCTGTCTCATGGTTCTTTGAAGGTTGGAAGCCTCTGAGTTTTCAGACAAATTTGTAGTCGAGCTTCTGTTGAAATGAGTTATGCTTTAGCGGGTGAAACAAATTAGTTCCCTCGCACTGCCTGGGTTGACGGGTTATTTTGATGGGGTTCTACTCTTTTTCTTGTTTGTCCCTGACTAACCTGTCTCTGGCCAATCCTTGGAGTAATAAGATTTGCCAGGTTTCATACCAGCATTTTGCTCATGCAATCACAGAATCAATACTTCCATTATCCAACCCAAATGATTAGAATTTAGATGCCATGGCCAGATAATGGGGGATGAATGGATTTGGATTTGGATCTATTGTCACGTGTACTGAGGTACAGTGAAAAATATTGTTCTGCTTACAGTCCAGGCAGAGCATTCCATACATGAAAAACATAGGACTTAGAGTAAATATACAATGTAAATACACAGACATCGGTTGAAGCATGAATGTAGTGCTACTCAGTAGAGAAGGTGTGTGTAGAGATCAGTTCAGGCCATAAGAAGGTCATTCGGGAGTCTGGTAACAGTGGGGAAGAAGCAATTTTTGAATCTGTTAGTGCGTGTTCTCAGACATTTGTATCTCGTGGCCAATGGAAGAGGTTGGAAGAGACAATAACCCGAGTGGGAGGGGTCTTTGATTATTGAGCCCGCTTTCCCAAGGCAGCGGGAGGTGTAGACAGAGTCAATGGATGGGGGGGGGGAGGGGGGGGGGGGGGTTCACATGCTGGGCTGTGTTCACGACTCTGCAGTTTCTTATGGTCTTGGGCAAGCGATTGCCCAGCTGTGATGCAGCCAGATAGGATGCTTTCTACTGCGTATCTGTAAAAATTGGTAAGAGTCAACGTGGACATGCCAAATTTTCTTCGTTTCTTGGAGAAGTATAGACACTATTGAGCTTTCTTGGTCATAGCGTTGATGTGGGTGGACCAGGACAGATTGTTGGTGATGTGCACACCTAAGAATTTGAAACTATTAACCATCTCCACCTTGGCCCCATTGAAGTTGACAGGGGTATGTACGATACTTCGCTTCCTGAAAACAATGACCAGCTCCTTAGTTTTGCCAATGTTGAATGGCAGCTATTCACACTTGTTTGTGATAAACTGGTTTCTCCCCACCTCTCTTTGTTAGTCCACTGAATCGTCATTCATATTTATTTATTATTTATTTTTCAAAATTTAGAGTACTCAATTCTATTTTCTTCCAATTAAGGGGCAATTTAGCATGGCCAATTCACCTATGCTGCACATGTTTTGTGCTGTGGGGGTGAGACCCATGCAAACATCGGGAAAAGTTGCATAGTCATTCATATTCAATAACCATTGAATATGAGTTTCCGTAAATATATAAACAATAGTTGTAAATTCACAAGTCGTTTCATATTCCGAATGCCTTTTCAAGGGAGTGTATTCTATCCAGGGTCAATTACATTTAACACTTTCCAGTGACATTAATTGGTTTTTTGTCTGTGCAGAAAACACAAAAGGTCACCTGACCCCGGACTCCTTCTTAGGTCAAGATAAATTGTCCATATGCCATACTGTTCATTTTGAAGGTAAAAATGTTCATCAACCCGTAATTTAACAGGCATATGATTCAGGTCTGGCGCCAGCTCCAAACTTGAGACTTCATCAGTTCCAGAGTTAGTGTTCAACCCAGGGATGGTAATGGGGAAGTCTGGGATTTGGGCTGAAAGGTATGAATGTGGTTGTTGCTTGGTTAGTTTGTGGGACAGTTCTCCCAAATTTGGCATAAAACCAGACTTTCGTAAGGAGGATTTTGCAAATTTGACTGATTCTTTGCCTTGTCTGGTACACCTATTAAACCTCTTCACTTTCCATAGCTTGCTAGGCCATTTCAAAGGACAGTCCAGAGTCAACCACATCGCTGTGTGTCGGCAGTTACTTATAAACCTGGTTGGATAAGGACAACAGATTTCTTTCTCTAAAGGATTCCTGACAGTCTGGTGATTTCATGATCACCATTATTCCCTTATTCCTGATTTATTTAATTCACTGACTATAAATTCCGTAGCTGCAATTGTGACCTCTGGATTATATGTCTAATAGTAAAACCCAGTTGCAGCATAAAAAATATTTGTAGCAAAACAGAACAGTCACGTAACAGCAGAATTGGTTCATCAAAATTAAACTATACACGTCACACATATAATAAGCTTAAAAACCTCCTGAGGGTATCAAAGGGACAAAGGGACAAAGGTGAGGCCAAAAGTCTATCCGGAAGCTGGAAACCTTCCTGGTAGTTTATACAGCACTCCCACCACCTCCTGGGATCTGATTCCTGCAGGTGATTCTCCCTTTAAATACTACTTCAATTCCTGGGGGTTTGGGTATTGGATGGGACTTCCATAATTTTGCTTTAAATGCCATTAGGGTCTTAATTGCATCATGGGAACCAGAATTACATATTTTCAGGAGGCTCTGACCTGCTTTTCTGAGTGCCTTCACTCAATGCAACAGCTGTGCGGAGAGCAAGATGTCAGGATTACAGCAATCCATCGCTATTTTAACCACCCAACCTATCCTACATAATGGGTGCGATTGAAAGGTCGCACCGCTCCCGACCCGATGACGCAAAAGATCTCGCAAGAGGCCTCACGCAAAATGTGCGACACTCTGAACGCCTCGCGAACCTAACAAGATCATACGAGATACAGATATACATATTTAAATGAGCCATTGGGCTCATTTTATATGTCAGCGCCCAATTCACCCGGAGCCCAGAAATGAATGCCCGTAGCTGAGAGACCTCGCATAGCACCGTTAGCACTGATCAGGCATAATGGCATCTGAGGGAGTCTCCCAGGCCATTGGAGACCCCTGGGTGGTCAGGGACAGGTAGGGTGGCACCATGGCTCTCCCTCTGGCACTTGGGCACCTTGGCACTGCCAGCCTGGCACCTTGGCACAACCACCCTGGCACTGCCAAGGTATCCGGATGGTACAGCAAGGCTGGCAACAGCACTGCCAGTGTGTCAAGGTGGCAATGACAGGGTGCCCAGGTGCCAAAGTGGCCTTGCAAAGGGGTGCCATGCCCATGAAAGGAGGGATGAGAGGTTATGAAAGGTTGGGGTGAAGGGCAGGTATGAAGGAGGCCCTCCTAAAGGTTGGGGGGGGGGGGGGGAGGGAGGGGTCCTGAGAGGTGAGGGCCCCAAAAGGGGATGGGGTACCAATACATAAGAAAGAAAATAAAAACAGAAAATGCTGGATAAACTCAGCGGGTCTGGTAGCATTGGCTGAGGGTCTAAATGACCCTGCCATAGAAGGGTTTTGTTTCTATTTATCCAACCTATGCTGTTGGCCGAACGTTCTTTAAATTTGGACATTCAGATTTTCACTGAGTTACCAAAGCAGCTTGGAGATGTTCAAAGGATTCTTCACAATATTATATTACATCAACACGACTTGACAGCTTTAAAGCAACTAAATGTTTCAAAGGCTTTCAACTAGAAATGTTTATTTCACTGATACTGTCATAAATTTCACTTTCTCGAAAAGCACATCCATCAATTATATGAAGCCTAGACAGCTAAAAGAAGTGGAAAGGGAAGTTAAGTAGTAAAAAAAAAACCTTCAGTAACTTGCTGCCATAAGGAAACAGATTTTTTGTTATGAATTCCCCACCACTTAAAGCAGCTGTGTCATTACTAAAGCAATTTTCCCACTATATGTATTTGAAGATTTATATGAATCTCTGTTCCTTGTTTATAATCTTGCACAGCACCACAGGTCAATCGCTGACTAAAAAAATTGAGCATTAAAATACAGAACTCTTGCATAATATGTGTTTGTTACATAGGAATCTTGACACGTGACTAAATGTGTGAATACTGAGGACAACTGAACATACTAGCATTACCTTTGTAACAGGCAATAATGGTGATGCCAAATGGCTTGCATCATTCGCCCAATTTAATGATTGCTGCTCAGTGGCGGGAACGGTATAAACTAACATTTTTATTAAATATTTAAGTGCACTTGTAGGTTAATATTAGCATGTGACACGAGTTTTATTGATTTCTGTTCGAGAGCCAAGAGTTTACCTTTTCCATTAATTGAAAATTCAGAATTGTATCCCCAAATCTATTTAAATTACAGCTACATACACAGGAAAAGGAACCCCAAGAGGAGGCCGAAAACAGGACCAGGTTTGGGGGGGGGGGGGGGGGGGGGGGGGGCAACAGCAAAAAAGGGAGGGGAGGGAACAAATAACTACCCATTGTACAGTGAAGGGCCCAGGAAAGGACCCTGAAACAATAAGTGAAGAGAGCCCGTGGGGGGGGGGGGGGGGGGGGGGTGCTTGTACAGTGTATAATATGTAAAAAAAATTCAATGAAAACATTTCAGAACAATAATACATTACCACCACGTTACTGCACCAGCTCTGTGCAAAAGTTTCCAAACTATTTTAAGTGGTTCTGTTAAACCCAAAGTTCATTTTATATTTGGTGATGTAGACTTGAGTCTATTTGATTTGAGAGTATACTTCCTCCCCTTATAGAAAGTATTTGAGATTTTAATGCAATTAAGCAGTTTAAGGAACATCTTTAGCCCCAATGAGCTAATGGAACAGATCATTTTCTGCAAGGGAGTTCTACTGTTACAGTTTTTAACCGCTTTTCACAGCTCGACTCCTGCTCTAATTAATTTTAGCCTACTGAACTGAATTGTTTACAATGCAAAACCCATTATTCATCTTATTATGATTCAAAAATTGTGTGCGCACTTTGCAACTAGAGTGACACATGTACACTATGGTAATCTAAATAGAAATGGGGCACACCTCTCAACCCTTCAGAAAAGCAAGCTCATATACCTCTAATCAAAATGAATTTACTCATCCAACAGTTCACATGGTAAAAGTAATAGCTGATGTGTGCTGAATTTCAATGACTGTGAAGGTACTAAGGTCAATCCCTAGTCTATGTTGCAGTAGCTGATCTCAATTAAGGCAAGTGTTACAACCGCGGAAAGGGTCAACAAGAAATCCTGCTCCAAATCAGTGACTGTTGCTCGAAAGTGTATGCTTGTGATTGTCAGCTGAAGACAAAGTCAAGTTCAGTTATGATGTCCTCTACGGTCTAATTGACTGCTAAATCTCACTTCTGTGTCTGTGTAAAGAACAGCAAATGTATCAAGGAACTGCAAAGCTCCATTTCGTGCTCTTCAAGGTTGACAGCTCACGATGCAAAGCATCATAGGCTCAAACTCATACCGCACCATTGCATCGCACTACACATTATAACACCCACATACAACATTTCCACGACTACAGTATTGTAACACAAATTGTACCACAACAAAACAGAATGTTGCACTAACAATTATACTCAAAGACGAGAGACAAGTACAATAGAGGCTTTATTGCTGTGTGATGCTATTCCTCCGGCTGCAACTGAAGACTAGAGTCTGAGTGACTCACACGCATATTTATACACAAGCTCCCTGTGGGTGGAGCTAGCTGGCAGGGGCTTACCGGAGGAACCTGTATTACAGGTACAACCATACATCCCCCTACTGCAAGTATGCATATCTACAGTGGTTATCACCACACAGAAACAATCAAGCGAGCAGCAAATCTTTCATAAATAAGTAATATTCAAAACTATACTTACATTTTCAGCCGAATAACCATGTCTACTCTCTTCACAAGCACTGACCGATTGATGTGCATTTCCAAGAAGTTATTGTTTGGAATGAGCCAAATGGTCACTAAAAACGAAAAGTACATCAGTTGCCTTGATTTCCGTCTTGGGGAAGCCAAAGGCCAAGAATGCACCCTATCCGCATCACGTGCCCAAATACAGTCATGGAGCACTCTGAGTGCTTGCAACTTTCACAAGGCAAATTACTCCAAGAATTTTGAGGAAATATTATGTATTTGGAGATATGACCAGCCATCCAAGAATCTGGACATGGGAACCCTTAGTCATTGCTAATAGTACACCATAGCAGCTCTTCACAATTGAATGTTGGATAAATGAAGTTAGTGAAATTTGCTAGCCCCTTCCTGATACCTACATAAATCTGTGCTTCAGTTTGTACAGTTGCATTTCTGTGGAGGAAGAGAAAGATTTAAGAATACGTTTAATAATAATAATCTTAATTGTCACAAGTAGGCTTACATTAACACTGCAATGAAGTTATTGTGAAAAGCCCCTAGTCGCCACATTCCGGCACCTGTTCAGGTACACAGAGAGAGAATTCAGAATGTCCAAATTACCTAATAACAAGTCTTTCGGGACTTGTGGGAGGAAACCGGAGCACCCGGAGGAAACCCACGCAGACACAGGGAGAACATGCAGACTCCGCGCAGGAAGTTCCCCAGTGAGGAATCGAACCTGGGACCCTGGAGCTGTGAAGTCACAGTTCTACCCACTTTGCCACCGTGCCGCCCTAAATACTGTGGCTACAAGGACAGGTCAGAAGCTGAGAATTTTGTGACAAGTAACCCACCTCTTGTCTCCCCAAAGCCTGCCCACCACAGTCCAAAGATGTACAGGTTAGGTGGATTGGCCATAATAAATTCCCCCCTAGTGTCCAGGTCTCAACTGTGAGAGTGCTAACCTTTCACATGGTTTTCCATTTGCCTAAGACCATAAGAAATACGAAGAGGAGTAGGACATCCCGCGCCTCGAGCCTGCACCACCATTCAATAGGATCATGGGTGATCCCACATCCTCATGTCCTCTTTCCTGCCCTTTTCCCATACCCTTGATTCCCTTACTGATCAAGAATCTATCTATTTCAGCCTCAAACATACACAAACATTCTGCCTCCATAGCTCCCTGTGGCAAGGAGTTCCAAAATCTCACAACCCTCTGAGAGAAGAAATTCCTCCTCATCTCAATCTTTAATAGGCACCGCTTTATTCTGAGAGAGAATTCAGAATGTCCAAATTACCTAATAACACGTCTTTCGGGACTTGTGGGAGGAAACCGGAGCACCCGGAGGAAACCCACGCAGACACGGGAAGAACCTGCAGACTCCACACAGACAGTGACCCAAGCCGGGAATCGAACCTGGGACTCTGGAGCTGTGAAACAACAGTGCTAACCATTGTGCTACCATGCCGCCCATACTGTTTGCACCGGTGATATCTTTAGTGTTCCCATTTGGATACTTTATTACTGGCATTCATACAGAAGAGGGTCTTTTATCAAAGCTCTCTGAATAAATCTGCCAGTGTTGACTATGCTTCCTAAAAGTAGCTGTCAACAGGCTCTATGAATTTCTGCACTTAGAGACCAGGGGCTGGATTCTCCGAAAACCGGCGCGATGGCCGGGAACCAGCGCCACAAACGGCGCGGATCACTCCGGCGTCGGGCCCCCCCAAATGTCGCGAAGTCTCCGGGCCCGAATGGGCTAGCAGCAGTGTGATGCCATTCGCGACGGCATCACTCGCCGTGGACACGCCGCGACACTCGCCGCACAGCGTCACAGCACAAAAGACGCACCACCCCCCCCCCCCCCCCGGAAGACCCGCTAAGATGGCCGCCTGCTGCGCAGCCCAGACGTTCCAGGAGCGCGACATCGAGGCGCTCCTGGACGCAGTGCAGGAGAGGAGGGAGGCCCTGTACCCTGGACATGGCCGCAGGGTCGGCCCACGCCTCAGCCGGCGCCTGTGAAGGGAGGTGGCAGAGGCTGTCAGTGCTGTGGCTGTGACACCAAGAACAGGTACCCAGTGCCACAAGAAGGTGAACGACCTCATTAGGGCAGTCAGGGTGACTCCCCCCCCCCCACCCCCAGGTGCAACCAACCCTAACGCTAACCCAACCCTGACCCTAATGTGCTGCGCACCTCTGCCAATATATGCGCAACCGCTGGCGTGCATTCATATACCTGTCTAACACTGTTGCCCTTTATCCCTGCCACCCACCCGCCCGCCCCCCACAGGAGAAGCGTGCACACAACAACAGGGAGCGTCAGAGAACTGGAGGAGGCCCAGCTTATGAGAGACCACTCACCGTCCATGAGGAAAGGGCCCTGGAACTGGCAGGCGGACCTGAGGACCAGGAGGTTGCCGATGCAGAGGTCGGGGGGCCACCAGCAAGTGAGCCACCCGCGGCCCTTCCCCCTCCCCCATATCCACCATATCCCCCCCTCCCCCATATCATATCACCATATCCCCTCTCCCCCACATCCTCCCTCCCCATATCCTCCCTCCCCATATCCCTCATATCCCCTCTCCCCCATATCCCCCTCCCCATACCCCCCTCCCCATGTCCCCCATACCCCCTCCCCCATATCCCCATATCATATCCCCCATATCCCTCCACTCCCATATCCCCCCTCCCCCATATCTCCCATATCCCCCCACCCCCATATCCCCATATCCCCCCTCCCAATATCCCCATATCCCCCTCCCCATATCCCCATATCCCCCTCCCCCATATCCCCCCTCCCCCACATCCCCATATCTCCCCTCTCCCATATTCCCCCTCCCCCATATTCCCCCTCCCCCATATCTCCCTCCCCCATATCCCCCATATCTCCCCTCTCCCATATTCCCCCTCCCCCATATTCCCTCTCCCCCATATCCCCCTCCCCCATATCCCCCATATCTCCCCTCTCCCATATTCCCCCTCCCTCATATTCCCCCTCCCCCATATCCCCCAATCACCGCCCACGTGTCCAACCATGCATGCTGTATTGTGCATTGCAGGACCAAACGTCGAGGCACCTGTGACCGCGGATCCCGACTGCCCGCAGGACGCCCCAGGGCGGCCATGAGAGAGGGAGAGACTGGGCCCCTCTGGCATGCGATGCCCGCAGGATGCCCCAGGGCTGCCATAGGAGAGTGATGTACCATCAATTGGACTCGAGACACGATGAAGATCCAAACTGTGGCTTTAATCAGCTAGTTGATAGCCCGGTGGTCGACTACAGAGAAAGGCTGACCGCCGGGAACTCTGGGTACTTATACCCCGTCTCGGAGGCGGGGTCTACTTGCCTCTCGACCAATTGGTGAGCAGTCACATGACTAGTCCCAGCCAATTGGGCGAGAGGCACATGACCAGCCAGAGCCAATGGGAAACCAATGCTCTGCACCAATGGCAGTGCTCACATTCGTACCACCACAGAGAGGAAGAGACCCGGCCCCTCTGGCATGCGTTGCCCACAGGATGCCCCAGGGCGGCCACTGGAGAGGGAGAGACCCAGAGCAACAGGGAGACGACACCGCCGTCTCGTGCGGGTGCGGTGACGCAGGCGTGTGACACCCAACAACGAGGGGAGCAGCCACAGGCCCCCGTCGCAACCGAGCCAGGACACCACTACCCAGGACACCCCTACCCAGGACAGCCCTACCCAGGACACTACTACCCAGGACACCACTACCCAGGACAGCCCTGCCCAGGACACCGACACACATGACACCGAAATACAGGACAGTGAGACACAGTGGACGGGTGGAGACGAGGGTGGAGTCCAGGGGACCATGGACTCAGAGTCGGACGATGTGCATGACACAACACCACTGCTATCTCCAACACCCTCCACTATCGTAGAGACACTCACCTCGGTTGGGCACTTTAGTGATGAGGCTTCTGGTACACTCACTGGTGTGCACAACACAGGAGGAGGTAGGAGCAGCAGAGGGGCTGGGAGGTCGGACGGCATCCTGGCGCAAGCGAACATCTGCCACCCAGACAGGTCCCGGGTTCCTGGAGTTACCACACCCACCCATAGACCCGATGCAGCCACCAAACCTGGGACAAAGGAAGAGGATGATGGCTGGCTTGCAGGATCTGCAGACGCAGGTGGAGGAGTCCACCCGCGTCCAGGAGATGGGAGTGATGCTGGTCATGCGTGCCACCCAGGCCGAAACCGCACGAGTGGCGTCCACGGTGGAGGCAATGGGTGCGACGGTGTCAGACATCGGGAGCAGGATGCGAGGCCTGGGGCTTTCCGTGCAGGCGGCGTCTGTGGCCCAGGACATGGCTTCCCTCTCACAGGAAGCCATGAGCCAGAGCCAGCGGCAGATGGCAGAGGCGCTCAATGCCGTGGCCCAGTCTCAGCAGGCCATGGTGCAGTCCCAGCAGGCCATGGCCCAGTCTCAGCAGGACATGGCCCAGTCTCAGCAGGCCATCGCTGCGGGCATCAGCGCCATTGCCCATGTGCTGGCCGGCGTTGCATGGTCACAGGCAGGGATGGGCAACTCCCTGAGCTCCATGGCTGCAAACCTGCAGACCCTTGTCGATACCAGCACGGGCCTCCAGGACTGGCAGCGCCAGGTGTCGGGGGGGCATCGTTGGCTGGTCCGTTCACACCCCCGACCCATGTAGAGGCCCGGGGGCCATCGGGCACCCCGAGGGAGGAGGAGGTGCTGGGGCCCGTCCCGCGTCGCCCTGGAGAGGAGGTCCCGGAACATCGCGGCACCTCAGACTCCCCCCCTCTTCCGTCCCAAGTGCATCTGGTGGGCAACGGGGTAGGACAGGCTGGCAGCTCGCCATCCCAGTCGCCCGAGCCGCAGCCTGGCCCATCTAGGACGGGTCGCCCCAGGAAATGGCCGCCAAAGGAATCCCGAGTCAGAGGGCAGGAATCGCAGGAGTCCACCTCCAGTTCTGCTGTACCGTCTGGGGAACCACCTAGGCGTAGTCAAAGGGCCCATAAGGCCAAACAATTAGACACTGAGTAAGTTGGCACAGGTGCAGGGCACAGTCGTGTTTTAGGGGCTAGGGCACATGTGTGGACAGTTTATTATCAAAATCACTTTCACAGGGCAGCACGGTGGCCTAGTGGTTAGCACAACCACCTCACGGCGCTGAGGTCCCAGGTTCGATCCCGGCTCTGGGTCATTGTCCGTGTGGAGTTTGCATATTCTCCCCGTGTCTGCGTGGGTTTCGACCCCACAACCCAAAAATGTGCAGAGTAGGTGGATTGGCCATGCTAAATTGCCCCTTAATTGGAAAAAATAATTGGGTAATCTAAATTTTTTTTAAAAACAAACAAACAAAATCACTTTCACACCTACAGAAGCTGCCTTTGTGTTCTGTCCGAAGCGTGCGGGGGTGTCATGTACATTGAGCGCCAGTGTGTGTGTGTGAGGGATGGTCTGACGTCGGCCCCAGGTGAGTGTGCCCCCCCCTCCACCTGGGCCGCCCTCTCCATCCCCCCTGGCAGAGGACGGGACCGTGCGCTGCAGTGTCACGGCCGCATGCAGGGATGGTCCGGGTGGAGGGTGGTACCATGGCCATGGGTCAGACATTGTCCAACGATGTGGAGCCAGGAGCTCATCGCAGAGCGGGTCATCATCATCCTCCATAGCCTGCAATAGACACGCTTCCACCGGCGAACGTGCGAGCCCTGCCCGTTGTGCCCCAGGTGGGCGGCCCCCGGCGGGGGATCGGAGAATCCCGCCCCAGATCCAGCAGGAGATCACCTCCATCAAATTTAAGGTTAAAGCAAGTGCACGAGATAGGAACATCGGAACAGGACGACATCACTGGGCCCCTCGAACCTACTCCGCTACTCAGTAAGATCATTCCTGCCTCACCCCGATAACCTTTCACCCTGATGTGAGTCAAGAATCTATATAGCTCTGCCTTAAAAATATTTAACGACTCTGTTTCCACTACCTTTAGAGGAAGAGTTCCCAAGACTCAAGATCCTGTGAGAGAAAAGATTTCTCTTCATCTCTGTCTTAGATGAGCCACCTCTTAATTTTAAACAGGGGCGAGGAACAGATTGCTGAGCCTTTGGCTTTGATTTTTAGGTCATCATTGGCTACAGGAATAGTGCCAGAGGACTGGAGGATAGCAAATGTGGTCCCTTTGTTCAAGAAGGGGAGTAGAGATAACCCCGGAAACTATAGGCCGGTGAGCCTAACGCCTGTGGTGGGTAAAGTCTTGGAGAGGATTATAAAAGATACGATTTATAATCATCTAGATAGGAATAATATGATTAGGGACAGTCAGCATGGTTTTGTGAAGGGTAGGTCATGCCTCACAAACCTTATCGAGTTCTTTGAGAAGGTGACTGAACAGGTAGACGAGGGTAGAGCAGTTGATGTGGTGTATATGGATTTCAGTAAAGCGTTTGATAAGGTTCCCCACGGTCGGCTATTGCAGAAAATACGGAGGCTGGGGATTGAGGGTGATTTAGAGATGTAGATCAGAAATTGGCTAGTTGAAAGAAGACAGAGAGTGGTAGTTGATGGGAAATGTTCAGAATGGAGTTCAGTTACGAGTGGCGTACCACAAGGATCTGTTCTGGGGCCGTTGCTGTTTGTCATTTTTATAAATGACCTAGAGGAGGGCGCAGAAGGATGGGTGAGTAAATTTGCAGACGACACTAAAGTCGGTGGAGTTGTAGACAGTGCGGAAGGATGTTGCAGGTTACAGAGGGACATAGATAAGCTGCAGAGCTGGGCTGAGAGGTGGCAAATGGAGTTTAATGTGGAGAAGTGTGAGGTGATTCACTTTGGAAAGAATAACAGGAATGCGGAATATTTGGCTAATGGTAAAATTCTTGGTAGTGTGGATGAGCAGAGGGATCTCGGTGTCCATGTACATAGATCCCTGAAAGTTGCCACCCAGGTTGATAGGGTTGTGAAGAAGGCCTATGGTGTGTTGGCCTTTATTGGTAGAGGGATTGAGTTCCGGAGCCATGAGGTCATGTTGCAGTTGTACAAAACTCTAGTACGGCCGCATTTGGAGTATTGCGTACAGTTCTGGTCGCCTCATTATAGGAAGGACGTGGAAGCTTTGGAACGGGTGCAGAGGAGATTTACCAGGATGTTGCCTGGTATGGATGGAAAATCTTATGAGGAAAGGCTGATGGACTTGAGGTTGTTTTCGTTAGAGAGAAGAAGGTTAAGAGGTGACTTAATAGAGGCATACAAAATGATCAGAGGGTTAGATAGGGTGGACAGCGAGAACCTTCTCCCGCGGATGGAGGTGGCTAGCACGAGGGGACATAGCCTTAAATTGAGGGGTAATAGATATAGGACAGAGGTCAGAGGTGGGTTTTTTACGCAAAGAGTGGTGAGGCCATGGAATGCCCTACCTGCAACAGTAGTGAACACGCCAACATTGAGGGCATTTAAAAATTTATTGGATAAGCATATGGATGATAAGGGCATAGTGTAGGTTAGATGGCCTTTAGATTTTTTCCATGTCGGTGCAACATCGAGGGCCGAAGGGCCTGTACTGCGCTGTATCATTCTATGTTCTATGTTCTATGAGCCTCTAGTCCTTGATTCTCTGACAAAACAAAATCTCGGGCACAATTTAATGGAAAAGTTTCCAAGTGTAACTTTGGATGCAATTGGCAGGGTGATTCTCGATGGCCGGATTGGCGAGATCGTGGCCCGTATTTAATGGCACTTACTGCTGAAAATGAGCCCCCACTTTCTGGCCATTGCTGGCTGTCTCGCTGTCGATGCGAGACAGGACATCCTGTTCTACCAAGGGGATCGGAGGGCCAGCAGCAAGGTCACCAATACTGCCTGGGAGGGAGTGACAGCGGCTGTCAGTTCAGGCAGCATGACCAGGGGGACCAACCTACAATGCTGGAAGAAGACCAATGACCTCCACTCAGCTACAAGGGTAAGTTACCACCTCTCCTGGCATCAGTTCCGCCTGCCAGCACTCAAATTCCCATCCCCCCCGCCCTGCGAATCACTGGCTGACACATTGGGTCCACCCCATACAGGACCTCACGCTTACTCCTCAGGGGCCCCTGACATCCACCAGCCCAACCCCTTCATGTTCAGATGCGGTGTCCGCACATGTGCTATCTGACATAGAGCACCCCCCACCCCCACCCCCCCCCCCCCCCCCCGACCCATCAAAAGTGGGTCTTTTTGCCCCCGCAGGAAAAGATAGCCCTTAATAAGTGAAGGGGCCTCAACGGGGGTGGAGTACCAGAGACTTGAGTCCTCGCCCCCAATAAGGAACGGGCCCTGGAAATCGTGGAGTTGTGTGATGAGAGAGCAGTCACCGACAGCAAGGTTGGCCTGCACCACAGAAGTGAGGATCCAGTGCTCCTTGTCCCAGGTGACCTATCTCAAGCGAATTGTTACAGAAAAACAAAATAATCCTTCCCTCTCACAGACCACACATCCATTGTCTCTCAGGGTCTCCATCTGATGGGGTTGGGCCATCCAGAGTCATTCCCTACCCCCCCCCCCCCATCACCCAAGACACCACCTTGGAGGAGCACCAAGTCGACCATCATTGACACTTCACTGATATAATCCGCACCTTCCACCCACCAGCATGGAGACACACACCTCAGTGGCGACATTCGTGGAAGGCTTCTGTGGTACAACCTGGTGAGCACCTCACAGCTGTTGATGCACATCAGGTGGAGGCAGGAACATCCGAGGGAGACAGCAGTCGGGGGTCTGCTGAGTCCCAGTCAGATGCCAAGCCTCTTATCCCAGAGCTGATGCAGATGATAGGACAAAGCGGTAAGATTTATGAGGGGATATCAGCGACATTCCAGTGAGTGCATAGGCGATTGGAGGAGTCTCAAAGGCTACTGGTGCAGGAGATGATGCCGACAATGCATGGAACCGAGGTCAATGTCATAATATACATCAGTATATCATGGTGCAGACACACACACTGATTGACACACAGCAAGACCAATCAACACACACAACACCGCAGCCAATCCCCAGTTAGAGCACACGCACTATAAAGACAGAGGGCATCAGTTTTACCGCTCATTCGGGATTCAGCCTCTAAGAAGGACAGAGCTCACAACATGCAGCACAGATCTTCACCATGTGCTGAGTGCATAGACTGGTTAGGATAGGCATAGGTCTTTAGTTTAATCTAACATAGTGTCGACCCACAGTGAAAGTATGTTCAACAGTTTCTAGCTTAATAAAATAGTGTTGTACTATTTCAAGTGTTGGTAGCCTGCATGTGTTACTGCTGAGGTAAACGCAGTCTTCACAGATCCAGAGTACCCAGCACATCAGTCAACATTGCTAGGGTGGCAACCATAATGGAAAGCCTGAAGCATGATGTCAGCATCGTGAGTGGCATGGTTCAGTCTGCGACGATCATGGCTGAGGGCCTCGACACCATGTCCCAGTCAATGAGGGATATGTCCCAGATGCAGATGGACATTGCTGAGGTAGTGCAGAGCATGGCCCCGTCACTGAGGAACATCGCTCAGGGTGTCAACACCATGGTACAGACAATGGGGACTGGCACCAGGACTGGCAGAGCCTAATGTTGCAGAGGCCACTGGAGCTCACTCCAGATGCTGCTCCGATCCATGGAGACCTCCAGGATCCTAAGCGCACCATCAGGGAGGAGGAAGTGCTAGACGACAACCCCGAGCCTGCGACCAAGGTGACGATGACGGTCTATAGCCCTTCCGAATCCCCCTTCCTGACAACAACGCCTCTCAAGGGCAGCAGGCAGAACAGGGTGGCATGGTGATGCCAGTGACACAGGTAAGTTGGCTGGGGCTTCCCGGCCCCAGGCCGTCCAGAGATGGGCAGTTTAGGCAGCATGAAGGGCAGTACAGGCAGCATGAAGGGCAGTACAGGCAGCATGAAGGGCAGTTCAGGCAGCATGAAGGGCAGTACAGACAGCATGAAGGGCAGTACAGGCAGCATGAAGGGTAGTTCAGGCAGTATGAAGGGCAGTACAGGCAGCATGAAGGGCAGTACAGGCAGCATGAAGGGCAGTTCAGGCAGCATGAAGGGCAGTTCAGGCAGCATGAAGGGCAGTACAGGCAGTATGAAGGGCAGTTCAGGCAGCATGAAGGGCAGTACAGGCAGCATGAAGGGCAGTACAGGCAGCATGAAGGGCAGTACAGGAAGCATGAAGGGCAGTACAGGCAGCATGAAGGGTAGTTCAGGCAGTATGAAGGGCAGTACAGGCAGCATGAAAGGCAGTACAAGCAGCATGAAGGGCAGTTCAGGCAGCATGAAGGGCAGTACAGGCAGCATGAAGGGCAGTACAGGCAGCATGAAGGGCAGTACAGGCAGCATGAAGGGCAGTACAGGCAGCATGAAGGGCAGTACAGGCAGCATGAAGGGCAGTTCAGGCAGCATGAAGGGTAGTTCAGGCAGCATGAAGGGCATAACAGGCAGCATGAAGGGCAGTACAGGCAGCATGAAGGCCAGTACAGGCAGTATGAACGGCAGTTCAGGCAGCATGAAGGGCAGTACAGGCAGCATGAAGGGCAGTACAGGCAGCATGAAGGGCAGTTCAGGCAGCATGAAGGGTAGTTCAGGCAGCATGAAGGGCAGTTCAGGCAGCATGAAGGGCAGTACAGGCAGCATGAAGGGCAGTACAGGCAGCATGAAGGGCAGTACAGGCAGTATGAAGGGCAGTACAGGCAGCCTGAAGGGCAGTACAGGCAGCATGAAGGGTAGTTCAGGCAGCATGAAGGGCAGTTCAGGCAGCATGAAGGGCAGTACAGGCAGCATGAAGGGCAGTTCAGGCAGCATGAAGGGCAGTTCAGGCAGCATGAAGGTCAGTACAGGCAGTATGAAGGGCAGTTCAGGCAGCATGAAGGGCAGTTCAGGCAGCATGAAGGGCAGTACAGGCAGCATGAAGGGCAGTACAGGCAGCATGAAGGGCAGTAGAGGCAGCATGAAGGGCAGTACAGGCAGCATGAAGGGCAGTTCAGGCAGCATGAAGGGCAGTACAGGCAGCATGAAGGGCAGTACAGGCAGCATGAAGGGCAGTACAGGCAGCATGAAGGGCAGTTCAGGCAGCATGAAGGGCAGTACAGGCAGCATGAAGGGCAGTACAGGCAGCATGAAGGGCAGTTCAGGCAGCATGAAGGGCAGTACAGGCAGCATGAAGGGCAGTACAGGCAGCATGAAGGGCAGTACAGGCAGCATGAAGGGCAGTTCAGGCAGCATGAAGGGCAGTACAGGCAGCATGAAGGGCAGTACAGGCAGCATGAAGGGCAGTACAGGCAGCATGAAGGGCAGTTCAGGCAGCATGAAGGGCAGTACAGGCAGCATGAAGGGCAGTACAGGCAGCATGAAGGGCAGTTCAGGCAGCATGAAGGGCAGTACAGGCAGCATGAAGGGCAGTACAGGCAGCATGAAGGGCAGTTCAGGCAGCATGAAGGGTAGTTCAGGCAGCATGAAGGGCAGTACAGGCAGTATGAAGGGGAGTACAGGCAGCATGAAGGGTAGTTCAGGCAGTATGAAGGGTAGTACAGGCAGCATGAAGGGCAGTACAGGCAGCATGAAGGGCAGTACAGGCAGCATGAAGGGCAGTTCAGGCAGCATGAAGGGCAGTACATGCAGCATGAAGGGTAGTTCAGGCAGCATGAAGGGCAGTACAGGCAGCATGAAGGGCACTACAGGCAGCATGAAGGGCAGTACAGGCAGCATGAAGGGCAGTACAGGCAGCATGAAGGACAGTACAGGCAGCATGAAGGGCAGTACAGGCAGCATGAAGGGCAGTTCAGGCAGCATGAAGGGCAGTACAGGCAGCATGAAGGGTAGTTCAGGCAGCATGAAGGGCAGTACAGGCAGCATGAAGGGCAGTACAGGCAGCATGAAGGGCAGTTCAGGCAGCATGAAGGGCAGTACAGGCAGCATGAAGGGCACTACAGGCAGCATGAAGGGCAGTACAGGCAGCATGAAGGGCAGTACAGGCAGCATGAAGGGCAGTACAGGCAGCATGAAGGGTAGTTCAGGCAGCATGAAGGGCAGTACAGGCAGCATGAAGGGCAGTACAGGCAGCATGAAGGGCAGTTCAGGCAGCATGAAGGGCAGTACAGGCAGCATGAAGGGCAGTACAAGCAGCATGAAGGGCAGTTCAGGCAGCATGAAGGGCAGTACAGGCAGCATGAAGGGCAGTACAGGCAGCATGAAGGGCAGTACAGGCAGCATGAAGGGCAGTACAGGCAGCATGAAGGGCAGTACAGGCAGCATGAAGGGCAGTTCAGGCAGCATGAAGGGTAGTTCAGGCAGCATGAAGGGCATAACAGGCAGCATGAAGGGCAGTACAGGCAGCATGAAGGGCAGTACAGGCAGCATGAAGGGCAGTACAGGCAGCATGAAGGGTAGTACAGGCAGCATGAAGGGCAGTTCAGGCAGCATGAAGGTCAGTACAGGCAGTATGAAGGGCAGTTCAGGCAGCATGAAGGGCAGTTCAGGCAGCATGAAGGGCAGTACAGGCAGCATGAAGGGCAGTACAGGCAGCATGAAGGGCAGTACAGGCAGCATGAAGGGCAGTACAGGCAGCATGAAGGGCAGTTCAGGCAGCATGAAGAGTAGTACAGGCAGCATGAAGGGCAGTACAGGCAGCATGAAGGGCAGTACAGGCAGCATGAAGGGCAATTCAGGCAGCATGAAGGGCAGTACAGGCAGCATGAAGGGCAATACAGGCAGCATGAAGGGCAGTTCAGGCAGCATGAAGGGCAGTACAGGCAGCATGAAGGGCAGTACAGGCAGCATGAAGGGCAGTTCAGGCAGCATGAAGGGTAGTTCAGGCAGCATGAAGGGCAGTACAGGCAGTATGAAGGGCAGTACAGGCAGCATGAAGGGTAGTTCAGGCAGTATGAAGGGTAGTACAGGCAGCATGAAGGGCAGTACAGGCAGCATGAAGGGCAGTACAGGCAGCATGAAGGGCAGTTCAGGCAGCATGAAGGGCAGTACAGGCAGCATGAAGGGTAGTTCAGGCAGCATGAAGGGCAGTACAGGCAGCATGAAGGGCACTACAGGCAGCATGAAGGGCAGTACAGGCAGCATGAAGGGCAGTACAGGCAGCATGAAGGACAGTACAGGCAGCATGAAGGGCAGTACAGGCAGCATGACGGGCAGTTCAGGCAGCATGAAGGGCAGTACAGGCAGCATGAAGGGTAGTTCAGGCAGCATGAAGGGCAGTACAGGCAGCATGAAGGGCAGTTCAGGCAGCATGAAGGGCAGTACAGGCAGCATGAAGGGCACTACAGGCAGCATGAAGGGCAGTACAGGCAGCATGAAGGGCAGTACAGGCAGCATGAAGGGCAGTACAGGCAGCATGAAGGGTAGTTCAGGCAGCATGAAGGGCAGTACAGGCAGCATGAAGGGCAGTACAGGCAGCATGAAGGGCAGTTCAGGCAGCATGAAGGGCAGTACAGGCAGCATGAAGGGCACTACAGGCAGCATGAAGGGCAGTACAGGCAGCATGAAGGGCAGTACAGGCAGCATGAAGGGCGGTACAGGCAGCATGAAGGGCAGTACAGGCAGCATGAAGGACAGTACAGGCAGCATGAAGGGCAGTACAGGCAGCATGACGGGCAGTTCAGGCAGCATGAAGGGCAGTACAGGCAGCATGAAGGGCAGTTCAGGCAGCATGAAGGGCAGTACAGGCAGCATGAAGGGCAGTACAGGCAGCATGAAGGGCAGTACAGGCAGCATGAAGGGCAGTACAGGCAGCATGAAGGGCAGTACAGGCAGCATGAAGGGTAGTTCAGGCAGCATGAAGGGCAGTACAGGCAGCATGAAGGGCAGTACAGGCAGCATGAAGGGCAGTTCAGGCAGCATGAAGGGCAGTACAGGCAGCATGAAGGGCAGTACAGGCAGCATGAAGGGCAGTACAGGCAGCATGAAGGGCAGTACAGGCAGCATGAAGGGCGGTACAGGCAGCATGAAGGGCAGTACAGGCAGCATGAAGGACAGTACAGGCAGCATGAAGGGCAGTACAGGCAGCATGACGGGCAGTTCAGGCAGCATGAAGGGCAGTACAGGCAGCATGAAGGGTAGTTCAGGCAGCATGAAGGGCAGTACAGGCAGCATGAAGGGCAGTTCAGGCAGCATGAAGGGCAGTACAGGCAGCATGAAGGGCACTACAGGCAGCATGAAGGGCAGTACAGGCAGCATGAAGGGCAGTACAGGCAGCATGAAGGGCAGTACAGGCAGCATGAAGGGCAGTTCAGGCAGCATGAAGGGCAGTACAGGCAGCATGAAGGGCAGTACAGGCAGCATGAAGGGCAGTTCAGGCAGCATGAAGGGCAGTACAGGCAGCATGAAGGGCACTACAGGCAGCATGAAGGGCAGTACAGGCAGCATGAAGGGCAGTACAGGCAGCATGAAGGGCGGTACAGGCAGCATGAAGGGCAGTACAGGCAGCATGAAGGGCAGTACAAGCAGCATGAAGGGCAGTTCAGGCAGCATGAAGGGCAGTACAGGCAGCATGAAGGGCAGTACAGGCAGCATGAAGGGCAGTACAGGCAGCATGAAGGGCAGTACAGGCAGCATGAAGGGCAGTACAGGCAGCATGAAGGGCAGTACAGGCAGCATGAAGGGTAGTTCAGGCAGCATGAAGGGCATAACAGGCAGCATGAAGGGCAGTACAGGCAGCATGAAGGGCAGTACAGGCAGCATGAAGGGCAGTACAGGCAGCATGAAGGGTAGTACAGGCAGCATGAAGGGCAGTTCAGGCAGCATGAAGGTCAGTACAGGCAGTATGAAGGGCAGTTCAGGCAGCATGAAGGGCAGTTCAGGCAGCATGAAGGGCAGTACAGGCAGCATGAAGGGCAGTACAGGCAGCATGAAGGGCAGTACAGGCAGCATGAAGGGCAGTACAGGCAGCATGAAGGGCAGTTCAGGCAGCATGAAGGGTAGTACAGGCAGCATGAAGGGCAGTACAGGCAGCATGAAGGGCAGTACAGGCAGCATGAAGGGCAATTCAGGCAGCATGAAGGGCAGTACAGGCAGCATGAAGGGCAATACAGGCAGCATGAAGGGCAGTTCAGGCAGCATGAAGGGCAGTACAGGCAGCATGAAGGGCAGTACAGGCAGCATGAAGGGCAGTTCAGGCAGCATGAAGGGTAGTTCAGGCAGCATGAAGGGCAGTACAGGCAGTATGAAGGGCAGTACAGGCAGCATGAAGGGTAGTTCAGGCAGTATGAAGGGTAGTACAGGCAGCATGAAGGGCAGTACAGGCAGCATGAAGGGCAGTACAGGCAGCATGAAGGGCAGTTCAGGCAGCATGAAGGGCAGTACAGGCAGCATGAAGGGTAGTTCAGGCAGCATGAAGGGCAGTACAGGCAGCATGAAGGGCACTACAGGCAGCATGAAGGGCAGTACAGGCAGCATGAAGGGCAGTACAGGCAGCATGAAGGGCAGTACAGGCAGCATGAAGGGTAGTTCAGGCAGCATGAAGGGCAGTACAGGCAGCATGAAGGGCAGTACAGGCAGCATGAAGGGCAGTTCAGGCAGCATGAAGGGCAGTACAGGCAGCATGAAGGGCACTACAGGCAGCATGAAGGGCAGTACAGGCAGCATGAAGGGCAGTACAGGCAGCATGAAGGGCGGTACAGGCAGCATGAAGGGCAGTACAGGCAGCATGAAGGGCAGTTCAGGCAGCATGAAGGGCAGTACAGGCAGCATGAAGGGCAGTACAGGCAGCATGAAGGGCAGTACAGGCAGTATGAAGGGCAGTACAGGCAGCCTGAAGGGCAGTACAGGCAGCATGAAGGGTAGTTCAGGCAGCATGAAGGGCAGTTCAGGCAGCATGAAGGGCAGTACAGGCAGCATGAAGGGTAGTACAGGCAGCATGAAGGGCAGTTCAGGCAGCATGAAGGTCAGTACAGGCAGTATGAAGGGCAGTACAGGCAGCATGAAGGGCAGTTCAGGCAGCATGAAGGGCAGTACAGGCAGCATGAAGGGCAGTACAGGCAGCATGAAGGGCAGTACAGGCAGCATGAAGGGCAGTACAGGCAGCATGAAGGGCAGTTCAGGCAGCATGAAGGGCAGTACAGGCAGCATGAAGGGCAGTACAGGCAGCATGAAGGGATGAAGGGCAGTTCAGGCAGCATGAAGGGCAGTACAGGCAGCATGAAGGGCAGTACAGGCAGCATGAAGGGCAGTTCAGGCAGCATGAAGGGCAGTACAGGCAGCATGAAGGGCAGTACAGGCAGCATGAAGGGCAGTTAGTTCAGGCAGCATGAAGGGTAGTTCAGGCAGCATGAAGGGCAGTACAGGCAGTATGAAGGGCAGTACAGGCAGCATGAAGGGTAGTTCAGGCAGTATGAAGGGTAGTACAGGCAGCATGAAGGGCAGTACAGGCAGCATGAAGGGCAGTACAGGCAGCATGAAGGGCAGTTCAGGCAGCATGAAGGGCAGTACAGGCAGCATGAAGGGTAGTTCAGGCAGCAGGAAGGGCAGTACAGGCAGCATGAAGGGCACTACAGGCAGCATGAAGGGCAGTACAGGCAGCATGAAGGGCAGTACAGGCAGCATGAAGGACAGTACAGGCAGCATGAAGGGCAGTACAGGCAGCATGAAGGGCAGTTCAGGCAGCATGAAGGGCAGTACAGGCAGCATGAAGGGTAGTTCAGGCAGCATGAAGGGCAGTACAGGCAGCATGAAGGGCAGTACAGGCAGCATGAAGGGCAGTTCAGGCAGCATGAAGGGCAGTACAGGCAGCATGAAGGGCACTACAGGCAGCATGAAGGGCAGTACAGGCAGCATGAAGGGCAGTACAGGCAGCATGAAGGGTAGTTCAGGCAGCATGAAGGGCAGTACAGGCAGCATGAAGGGCAGTACAGGCAGCATGAAGGGCAGTTCAGGCAGCATGAAGGGCAGTACAGGCAGCATGAAGGGCAGTACAGGCAGCATGAAGGGCAGTACAGGCAGCATGAAGGGCAGTACAGGCAGCATGAAGGGCAGTACAGGCAGCATGAAGGGCAGTACAGGCAGCATGAAGGCTAGTTCAGGCAGCATGAAGGGCAGTACAGGCAGCATGAAGGGCAGTACAGGCAGCATGAAGAGCAGTTCAGGCAGCATGAAGGGCAGTTCAGGCAGCATGAAGGGCAGTACAGGCAGCATGAAGGGCAGTACAGGCAGCATGAAGGGCAGTTCAGGCAGCATGAAGGGCAGTACAGGCAACATGAAGGGCAGTACAGGCAGCATGAAGGGCAGTACAGGCAGCATGAAGGGCACTACAGGCAGCATGAAGGGCAGTACAGGCAGCATGAAGGGCAGTACAGGCAGCATGAAGGGTAGTTCAGGCAGCATGAAGGGCAGTACAGGCAGCATGAAGGGCAGTACAGGCAGCATGAAGGGCAGTTCAGGCAGCATGAAGGGCAGTACAGGCAGCATGAAGGGCAGTACAGGCAGCATGAAGGGCAGTACAGGCAGCATGAAGGGCAGTACAGGCAGCATGAAGGGCGGTACAGGCAGCATGAAGGGCAGTACAGGCAGCATGAAGGCTAGTTCAGGCAGCATGAAGGGCAGTACAGGCAGCATGAAGGGCAGTACAGGCAGCATGAAGGGCAGTTCAGGCAGCATGAAGGGCAGTTCAGGCAGCATGAAGGGCAGTACAGGCAGCATGAAGGGCAGTACAGGCAGCATGAAGGGCAGTTCAGGCAGCATGAAGGGCAGTACAGGCAACATGAAGGGCAGTACAGGCAGCATGAAGGGTAGTTCAGGCAGCATGAAGGGCAGTACAGGCAGCATGAAGGGCAGTTCAGGCAGCATGAAGGGCAGTACAGGCAGCATGAAGGGCAGTACAGGCAGCATGAAGGGCAGTACAGGCAGCATGAAGGGCAGTACAGGCAGCATGAAGGGCAGTTCAGGCAGCATGAAGGGCAGTACAGGCAGCATGAAGGGTAGTTCAGGCAGCATGAAGGGCAGTACAGGCAGCTTGGAGGGCAGTACAGGCAGCATGAAGGGCAGTTCAGGCAGCATGAAGGGCAGTACAGGCAGCATGAAGGGCACTACAGGCAGCATGAAGGGCAGTACAGGCAGCATGAAGGGCAGTACAGGCAGCATGAAGGGCAGTACAGGCAGCATGAAGGGCAGTACAGGCAGCATGAAGGGTAGTTCAGGCAGCATGAAGGGCAGTACAGGCAGCATGAAGGACAGTACAGGCAGCATGAAGGGCAGTTCAGGCAGCATGAAGGGCAGTACAGGCAGCATGAAGGGCACTACAGGCAGCATGAAGGGCAGTACAGGCAGCATGAAGGGCAGTACAGGCAGCATGAAGGGCAGTACAGGCAGCATGAAGGGCAGTACAGGCAGCATGAAGGGTAGTTCAGGCAGCATGAAGGGCAGTACAGGCAGCATGAAGGGCAGTACAGGCAGCATGAAGAGCAGTTCAGGCAGCATGAAGGGCAGTTCAGGCAGAATGAAGGGCAGTACAGGCAGCATGAAGTGCAGTACAGGCAGCATGAAGGGCAGTACAGGCAGCATGAAGGGCAGTACAGGCAGCATGAAGGGCAGTACAGGCAGCATGAAGGGCAGTACAGGCAGCATGAAGGGTAGTTCAGGCAGCATGAAGGGCAGTTCAGGCAGCATGAAGGGCAGTACAGGCAGCATGAAGGGCAGTACAGGCAGCATGAAGGGCAGTACAGGCAGCATGAAGGGTAGTACAGGCAGCATGAAGGGCAGTACAGGCAGCATGAAGGGCAGTACAGGCAGCATGACAGCTCGACTCCTGCTCTAATTAATTTTTGAAAAAGGGCATCAAAGGCCACTGGGACTGAAAACAGCAGGCTGCCTCCACCTGTGATGTGCATCCAGAGGACATACCTAGTCGTAGCAGTAGACCACAAAAGGCTGTCTCTCATACTCTAGCTTTTCCCTCCTTTTCAATCTTTTTGTCATTTTTTTGAAAAGTATTTTTATTCAACACATTTTCAACATTTTCACAATACAAACAAACAAGACATCCCCTCGCATCTCCCCCCAGCCCCACTCCCCAACAGTCAACGGTAACCAATTTCCGAAAATGCATAATAAACAAACCCCAACAATTGTAGAATCCCTCCTTCATCCCCCTCAGTTCGAACTTTACCTTCTCTAATGTCACAAACTCCAGGAAATCCCCCACCACACCAAGACGCAGGATGGAGAGGCTGACCTTCACCCCAACAAACCCCGCCGTTCAGCGATCAACGGGGCGAAGGTTAAGATATCTGCCCCCGCACCCGCCTGCAACTCGAGGTGGTCCAAAACCGTGAACATGGCTTCCAGGGGGCCGGGCTTCACATCCACATGCAACACCCCTGAAAACGCCCTGAATACCGACCTCCAAAAATGTTCTAGTTTCGGACAGGACCAAAATACGTGAACATGATTCACAGGGCCCCTCCCACATCACTCACAGGTATCCTCCACCCAATCGAACAGCCGGCTCATCCTTGATTTAGTGAGGTGTGCCCTATATACTACCTTCAACTGTATCAGCCTCAACCTCTCACAGGAAGTCGCGGCATTCACCCTCCGCAGCACCTCACACCCCAGTCCCTCTCAAGCACCATCATCAGCTTCTCTTCCCATTTCATCTTAATCCCCTTCATGGACACCCCATCCTCCTCCAGGATCCTCCCGTAAATGGCCGAGAGACGACCCCCTTCTCCACTCCCCCCGCTGACAACACTTCCTCCAACAACGAAGGAGCCGGAACGAAGGAGTCGGCGCTACTGGGAAGGTCGGGAACATTTTCCTTGCGAAGTCCCGCACCTGCAGGTACCTAAACACCTCTCTGTGTCAATCTATATTTCTCTCCCAACTCTTCTAGACTTGCAAATTGTTTCCCAAGGAACAAATCCTTCATTTCACTGATACCCTTTTCCGCCCAACCCTGCAACCTCACATCCATCCTTCCTGGCCCAAACCAGTAATTACCTCTAATCGGCATCCCCCCTGACCCAGCCCTCAATTAAAGTGTAGCCTAAACTGACTCCAAATCCTTAGTGTAGCAACTAAAACCTGACTCCCTGAATACTTTCCTGGGACCGTGGAGAGCGGTGTCGTTGCCAGGACCTGCAACCTCAACCCCCTACAAGAGGCTGCCTCCATCCATACCCAGAGGGCCCTCCCCTCCTTACACCATCCTATCATTTTCTCAGCATTCGCCGCCCAATAATAGTAAAGCAAGTTCGGTAGGCCTCCTTTCGCCTTCCCCTCTGTAATATCACCATTCTAATCCTGGGAATCTCCCCCCCCCCCCTAAAATGAAAGAGGAGATCAACTTATACACCCCCTTGAAGGATGATTTAGGTAGAAAGACCGGCAGACACTGGAACAGAAACAGGAACCGCAGCAACACATTCATTTTGACAGCATGTACCCTGCCTGCCAATGACAAAGGGAGATTGTCCCACCTTCCCAAATCAGCCTTCGCTCTCCCCACCAAACTGGTAAAATTAAACTTCCAGAGCCCTGCCCAGTCCCGAGCCACCTGCATCCCCAGATACTTAAAGTGTAACGTCGCCAAGCGGAATGGCAACCCTCCCACCCCTGTTCCCACTCCCAGTGGGGAGACTATAAAAACCTCACTTTTCCCTAGGTTTAACTTGTGTCATTCGTTGAAGTTCTTTATAGTTTTCCAAACATCGGACCTGCCACTCATCTTTGTGCAGATATATGCTTTTGTTTTCAAGGTTACTGACCGTCTACATCAATACTCCTTTCCTGCACTATCCCCATAGATAGATAGAGAAATACAGCACAGAACAGGCCCTTCGGCCCACGATGTTGCACCAAGCCCCTGTCCTAGGTTAATCATAGAATTTTGGACAATTTTTCATGGCCAATCCACCCAACCTGCACATCTTTGGACCCCATATCCCGTGATGTTATCAATCTCCAGAAATATATCGATTTCGGTCTTGAGCATGCTCAATGATTGAGCTTCCACAGCCCACTGGGATAGGAAATTCCAAAGATTCATCACCCTCTGAGTGAAAACATTCCTCCTCATCTCAGCCCCAAATGGCCTATTGCTTATTCTGAGACTGCATCCCCAGGTTCTAGACTCACCAGCCAAGGGAAACATCCTGTCAACGCCCAACCTGTCACGCCCTGTAGGAATATTGTAAGTTTCAGTCAGACCACTGCTCATTCTTCCGATCTCTGCCACATCTCCCAACCTTCAGTCCACAGGTAGGTATCTGGTAAATTGTTCACTACACCAAGGGATTCAGTGTGTTTCCTGCAGAAAGCAGCCCAGAGCAAGAAAGAGCCCTGTATTGCTACTGCGCAGCAAGTTTTGATTGCATTTTGATGACTCCGTGTGCCCCTAGCCTAAACATTGCTATTCATGAACAGAAAGACACGCTATTCATTGTATCAGTATGCAGATGATCTGTACCCAGGAAAAGAATCACGCGCGTAAATACACAAGCAGCCTCAGCACTGTCCACCAGTAGCGGTGGTACTGCTGAGCTGCAGGCCTTCTGAGTGGCCCAACAGCTCTTGGGATCAGGCCTTAGTAGAGATGGTAGCCCTGGCAACAGCCACCAATTAGGCTGCAACCCTGGGTTCAGCCACATGCAGCAGCAGGTAGTCTCCACCACCCCACCCTCCTTTCAGCCCTGGCAACAGAACCTTTGTTGCTCTGCAGATTTCAGAGTTATGTATCTATACTAATGTTACTAGTTCTTGATTAGATTGCCCTCTGGTGACAGTACCTGAAATACGTTCATTCTGATTTCTGAGTCTCATAGCTCCCTGGATTTCAGACCGTTTCAACTCACTCTCCTGAAGCCAAATGAGGAAGAAACGGTGAAATGCTTACAGCTGTAAACCAGCACTTAAAAGCATTCAAAAGATCTGTATTGGTAACTCCTAGAAGAGAAGGAGTACTGTACTGTACCGAATATCTACAGCAGAATTTAATGTTGCAGGGATATAAAGTTCCTCAGAGTTTGAATTTGTTATTTATTTTGAAAGGGAATGTTATAAATGTGGCTGCTTTGAACATTTATGGCCACCAATCATTCTCAAATGTCACAACTGTAGGATGGAGAGGTTAACTCCATTAACTTGGGGAATACAGTATCATTATAATGGTTGATCGTTATCATGGAACATTGCAACAATCTGTGAAAATGGCTCCAAGTCACTCAATGACAGGTTCATTGATAAGCTGATGGGGTTGATATAAGTGCTTCCTGTCCTTCAAACTTCTCCGCAAACAGTTACTATGCATTAATGCAGATAAACATTTAGCAGTCAGTGTCAAGTTGAGCACATATATTCGGTTTCCTATCCAACGTTACTCCAAGGGATGGAACTCTGCTGCATGCTACAGGCAGATTTTCTTGTAATAGCTTTGGGACATCAACACAATTTGAAAACATTGTCTGCATTTCTTATGCTGGCAACTTTCACACAGCAAGGTGCCATAAATGTTTGGTATAGAATGTGACTGTTAAATAAATCTTTGTGGTCTTATGTAGGTTAAAAGCAAGCTTTTATTAACTGCGTGTAACTTTATATCCATATACAGTAACAGGTACAGGTCTTAACACCTGTGTCTGGGCCTTAACGGGTCCCTATTCAACACACTAGCCCTAGGTCCAGGCCATGTGCCTTCTTACATCACTGTGTGGATGGTACTGTAGTCAGTCCCACATTAACCCTGTATTTACCAGACCCTTATACCACATCATCCCATGGATATGGAGCTACACTAGTTTACTTCATGATTATTAATTATTAGTCTTCTGAATTTACCATTATTATTGCCTTAGTGCCGTTACAACATTATTACTATTACTTCATTCGCAATATTACATTCTCACTCTCCCATCACCCCTCTTCAAGTTCTTGAAGTTAAAGATTCAGGAATCTAGAGGCCTTATAGTCCTTCCACATCTCATGCACTGTTTTGTCAGAGAAGTGGTAGGCTCTGTTGGTTCTGGTATTGATACTGGCTCAGAGGTTAGACTGCATTTGGGCAACATCATTGATAGTCCTCCACTGTGCGATGGAAGAAGCTAGCCTGGGAGAGGGCATAGTTGTCTCCTGTACATTAGAATGTGCCCTCGACCACGATAATCACAGGTTAACGAGGTGTGAATTGTCTCAAGCCACCTCTTTAACCTGTGATTATCCCTCTCTCCAGTCGCTCCGTCTGGACCTGTAAAAACTTAATTACCTGCAAAGACTTGCATTCAAAGTATCGTCTTGCATATTTGACTTTGTCTGTATCTGTGTTACTGGAAACCACCTCTTCATTCACCTGAGGAAGAAGCTGCGCTCCGAAAGCTAGTGATTCGAAACAAACCTGTTGGACTTTAACCTGGTGTTGTAAGACTTCTTACTGTGCCCACCTCAGTCCAATGCCGGCATCTCCACATCATTTGTGAACCAAGATATTGTCCATGGTGGCAAGTGACACCCTGAAGGCCCTGTAACATGTCAGACATCAAGCATTGGAATATCTCTGGCACTGATGTGATCCCAAAGGACAGACAGTTGAGAAATCTGTTAATGTGGGTAATAAATGTGGTTAGGAGCCAGGAGTTCTCATCGACGGGAGCTGCCAAAAACCGTTGTCTGCATCTAGTTTGGAAAATGCCTGGAGAGCTTAGTTAGGCTCTTGTGCACTCAGGGCATGGGATGGACCTTCTGGCTACAGCTTTGATAAGCTCTGTCAGGTCGACGCTGATACAGAGGAACCAGTTTGCTTTCAGGCTGGGACCACGCTGGAGCATGATGCAATAGATTGTGTGGCTGGGAAGTTAACAACCATGTTCACCATCTCATCCAGCTGCTGCTGTACTTTCTTCATGAGGGGGACTTTTTGTGGAGTACAAATGCACATTAGTATAGCTTCATCCCTGAACATTATCATGTGTGCATTTTTCTGGCGGCCTAGTCCCATGAGGATCTTTGGTAACCCACATCCATATTCAGAGCTAGACCCTTGTTGATTGACCTCATCAACCCGTTCCAGGAGGTTGAGTTTGATTCAGGCATTGCAACCATATTTTCAATGCATAATTCACCGCTCCAAACAAAGAACACCCCTGGAGAAGTTCTGGTTTTGGACGGCTAAAGGAGTTCTTTGGATTGTTTTGGCCTTAACTTCAGCCCTTAGCTAGAAAGTGGATTCCATCTGCCAGCGAAAAGTGAAATGTCCATTGCTTGAAGGCTGAGGCCTTTGAGACATGGTTCCTTGTCTGACAGGAGTGTCATACTGGCACCACAACCTAATTAAAAATTTGTTTGATGACCATTTCCCAGCATGTCAGCATTCCAAAGTGACGCACCACAATCCTTTCACCACGCCCAAGAAGCTCGGCTGTGTGTCTTCTGGGTCTTCAGTCTTGACCTCGTGATTACCTTTAGGCAATCTGTGGGTGCTGTGTCCCTTTCTGTTGCAGTGGAAGCAATGGGCTACATCGCAGGACATGTTCTCTCCTGTGAGGACGCTCGCACCGCAGTGCTCATGAGGTCGCTCCTGTTGGGTGGTTCAGGAATTGCTTTCCCTGACTTGGATTGTCTCTGCATCTTTGTGATCGCATCAGCTGGACGGAGAGTTGATTTCTACCCCACGTTGTATTGTCTCCCCTAAGGACTGTCTTGTTTCTCGTGTAGCTCAGGCAGTCTAACTATCCGGGTAGTTAGGTCTGCAGACTTTTGCTGAAGTCGGAGCAATGTTGTCACTTGAAAATATTTTCCTCCAAAGACCCAAGTTTTACAACTGGTCTGGGCTTTGGGTGAGTCCAACTGGAGTTGGAAGAATGGAATTGGGATCCATGCGAATGATGTATAAATATGGTGCAGCTTTAGGAGCTTGTTTTCGAGATAGCATCGTTGTTCACTGCAGTACAAAGGATTTCCTATGCTTGCTGATTTTGGTGTGCTCCATAAAATGGGAGTCGCTTTGGGAAGAAGAATTTTTATCAATGGCTGCATGGGTCAGCTGTCTGTTGGCTTATTTAGTTCAGTGACTTACTGTTGGAAGTAGCATGGTGTTCAAATTCAACACAGCCTTCCTGTTTTACAAATTGGACATTTGCTGAGTCCTGAGTGGCGAAGTAATTTAATTAATAATTATTTTTCCTTTTTCAAACTCAGAGGCCACCTGTTGAGACTCAGAGTCAGGGATAAAGTTTAGCGATGGGTTTTATTCAAACCGTGCTTCTGACTCGGATTAGTAAAGGGGGTTCTCAGGACTAGCTGCAGCCTGGAACATTACAAAAGGTTTAGCACAACTTTCCAGACTTGGGACTCCGCATGGATTTTCCGCTCCTGATGAACTCGGACAAGTTTGGTGGAAAATATCGCGAGAATTACAAAGTCACATTTCGGTTGGCGTAAGCATGTGACAGGATTGCCCCTCCCCCATCAGGGACATGATTCTGATTCGCAATGTTGGGAACATTGTTTGAATATATTAACATACCATTTTCAGGCCTCTACGCCAGAATGATCCCCATCCCGCCATCAGAAAATCCATCCATGTCAGTGTGATGACAGATCGCCGTGAATCATGACAAGTCTCCCAAGGTGTGCACCTGGAGAGCAGACCTCCCAGGGGAAGCTCAGGTGTGTGCAGTGCTCAGAGGGTGAGAGAGTCATGCCTGGGCACTACCCCCGGCACTGCCCAGACACGTTTCCCTGGCACTGCCACCGGCACTGCCCCCTGACACTGCCAGTGCCTGGGCAGTGCAGGGAGAAGTGCCAGTGGTAAATGCCAGGGGTCATAAGACCATTAGACATAGGAGCAAATCAGGCCATTTGGCCCATCGATTCTGCTTGCCATTCAATGAGAGCATGACTGATCTGATGTGATAATTCTCAACTCCACTTTCCCGCCTTATTCCCTCAACCTTTGATTCCTTACTGATTAAAAATCTGTCTATCTCAGACTGAACATACTTAATGACCCAACCTCTATAGCCCTCTGCGTAAAGAATTCTACAGATACCCAACCATCTGTGAGAATAATTTTTTCTGTCTTAAATGGGTGACCCCTTACTCTGAGATCATGCCCTCTGATCTTAGACTCTCCCACAAGGGGAAACAAACTCTGAACATCTACCCTGTCATGCCTCCTGAGAATCCTATTTATCTCAATAAGGTTTCCTCTCACTCTTCTAAACTCCAATGACTACAAGCCCAACCTACTCATCCTCTCTTCATAAGAAAATCCCTCCATACCCAAGGTCAACCTGGAGGACCTTTCCTAGACTGCTTCCAATGCCAGTATATATTTCCTTTGATGAGGGGACCAAAACTGTTCACAGTATTCCAGGTGCTGATCAACCATTGTTTCTGCTAAACTCTTTTCTCAGTCCACTTCAGCCAACTCCGCCTTAATTCCTTTGTAATTACCATTATTTAAGTGTAACACAGTTGTTTCTGACCCACGTTTCTCCCGCTCAAACTGAATGCTAAATTCTACCATATTATGGTCACTGTTTCCTCGGGGATCTTTTACTCTGAGATTGTTTATTAAACCTGCCTCATTACTGAGTATCGGATCTAAAATAGCCTGATCCCTGGTTGGATCCACAACATATTGTTCTGGGAAACTGTCCAGAATGCGCTCTATGAATTATTCCTCATGGCTACCTCTACCAATTTGATTTTCCCAATCCCCATGAAGATTAAAGTCAGCCATTATTAATGTACTGTCTTTTTTACATACCCTCATTATCTCCTGATTTATTTTCTGTCCTGCAGTATAGCTATTGTTAGGGGACCTATGAACTACTCTCATCAGTGTCTTCATCCTCTTGTTATTTCTTACCTCCACCCATATAGATTCTACATTTTCCAATGCAAGATAATTTCTTGCTATTGTACTTATTCCATCAGTGCCAGGGCTATGCGAGAGCTTCCAGGGTGAACTACTTTGTTCTCTCTGCACTGGGGTGGCCTTTAAAAATGGCACCCGATCCTCTGTTTGCCAAGTTGCTGGCAGGGAGGGCGAATCATAGAATCATAGAATTTATAGTGCAGAAGGAGGCCATTCGGCCCATCTAGTCTGCACTGGCTCTTGGAAAGAGCACCCTACCCAAGGTCAACACCTCCACCCTATCCCCATAACCCAGTAACCCCACCCAACACTAAGGGCAATTTTGGACACGAAGGGCAATTTTTCATGGCCAATCCACCTAACCTGCACATCTTTGTGACTGTGGGAGGAAACCGGAGCACCCGGAGGAAACCCACGCACACACGGGGAGGATGTGCAGACTCCGCACAGACAGTGACCCAAGCCGGAATTGAACCTGGGACCCTGGAGCTGTGAAGCGATTGTGCTATCCACAATGCTACCGTGCTGCCCTGCCACTGGCCCTGGCAGGGTCACCCTGCCAACGAATCATCATGGGACTCATCCCTTGAATTTGTTTTTCAAAGTCCCAGGCTATATAGTGGAGAAATTTCTATCAGCAGCTTCAACCCCACTTTTCCGACCCAACATCAGCCGTTGCTGGTTTTCCGGGAAAACCTCATCCTGGATTTCCAAGACAGATTCAATGGAGTCTTCTGCTGCAATAAAATTTCCGCCTTCATTCCAGGCTCTTTTCTTTGCAGCTTGATCTCACAAATTTCCTCAGTGTCTTCAACTTCAATTTGAAACTTCTTTCAGGTCAGAGCACCGCTGAAGATTTCATTATCTAATTCTTTCAGCATTTTTGTGAAGTTGAGGGTTTTTTGATCCTGAGCTGACAGCATACTGGGGTTACAGAGTGTGTATGAAGTCTCCATAGTCTTCTGTATGTTAACAGCAAGTCCCTATTGGCTACTTGTAACTATGTACATATATTTATACAGTAAAGCTGCCCAACAAGGAGCTATCTCCATGTTTAAGCCTTAACACATCCCTGTTGAAAAGCACACTGCTCCAGGTCTGGGTCATGTGCATTCTTCTATCTCTGTGTGGATCATACTGTACTCAGTCCCACGTTAACCCTTTATGTGCCAGGCCCTTATTCCACAATAATCAGTAAAATTAGATGAATGTCAACTTAATGAGCAGAATTTTCCCAAAAAATGCAAAGTGTCAAGTTCTGACTGAAAACCGCCAGGTTTTCTCTCCAGGTCTTCTGACACTTTGTCAAAAAAATAAGAAGTGGGGTCTGTTTTGTGCCATCAGCAAGCCCAGCTCCATAGAGTTTGGGGTGTCATTTTCTTTTTCTTTTTTTAAATTTAGAATACCCAATTATTTTTTTCCAATTAAGAGGCAATTTAGCGTGGCCAATCCACCTAACCTGCACATCTTTGGGATTGTGAGGGTGAAACCCACGCAGACATGGAACGAATGTGCAAGCTCCACATGGACAGTGACCCAGGACCAGGTTTCGACCCCGGGTCCAAAGAGCCATAGGCAGCAGTGCTAACCACTGCGCCACCGTGCTGCCCTGGGGTGTCGTTTCATTGGGTGCCCCGATCTCAAAATTACGTTTCTGCCCTTCTTAGAATCACATCAGGTGTTTTATTTTATACCCGACTAAACAAAAAACAAACCATTTTATATTTCAGCAGAAAAAGGGCATCTTGCCATTTGAACATTCCCTCTGTATTGTATGGAAATGTCAGCCTATATCATGTGCATGTCCTGGAATGCAGTTTAAACCCACAACCTTATGACTTTGTTGTTAGGATACTGTAAATGAAAGCAAACTGACTCCTGGCAGAGTATATTTAAATGAAAAGGTCTCGAGTGATTCTGAGGCCTTGTTAAGACAGAAAGCCTGATCCTTTCTGCTTTCTAGCTAACTATTTTAATGAGTTCAATCAATGATGGTGAGACTATATACTCAAAAGCTTAATTTCACTTATTCAATGTTTAATGTTCTAAATGTAGTAAAGCGCTTCCAAGCCAGGTAAATCTGATTGTGGAAATTGTTGAATATACAGTTTTGCGCTCAATCTTCTTGGGTTAAATCCATATTCCTGTAGCAATTGGTTTATTTATCTTTCTTGACTACAAATCACTTATCTAAATGCCTTTGCAAGATATGTACTTGCAATTATCTCTTTGAACTATTTCATATATCATAATACTCATTGAATTAAGTGAAGATGATTTCATTCAACATTGCTTTTCCTACTCTTTTCCATACTTCTTATCACTCCTTACTCAAGTTTGCCAGGCCAGCTCTACTCAAGTATTAAAGAGTATTCAGCTTTATCCAAAGCTACTGTAAAGCACCAGGGCCGGGATCCTCAAGTGCCAGACGGCTGGCGAGCAATGTAACACAAGAACAAGAAATCATACTTCATCCTTCACAATGACTCAACAAGTCAGAAGAAGTCTTCACGAAAGTACAAGAGGTCATGTGGAAGAGAAAAGACAATATACTTGCATTAATTTAGAGTTGTGACTATCTAGTTCATTATTTTAGAATGTAGGGCTGGATTTTCTGGTCCCCCTGTTGTGTGTTTCTCAGCGGTGCGCCGTTTGCTGGCGGCAGGATTCTCTCTTCCCGCCACTTGTCAATCATATTTCCCATTGAAACCACCCCACGCCGCCAGGAACCCTGGGTGGGATTCTCCATTTTAGCGGCAGAGTGTTGACGCCGTCGTAAACGCCGGAGCGTTTTACGACGTTGTCATCTGGCCGCTAGGAGCAGCGATCCCCCAACCCAGAGGGGACCAGCATGGCACTGGAGCACTTCACGGAACTCCAGTTTCCGATACGGGCCCCAGCACGGCCGACGTGGGTCCACGCATGCAGGCCACGGCTGGTGCGAATCCGCATGTGCGTGTGGGTTGCCATCTCCGCGCCGGCCCCCACGCAACATGGCGGAGACCTACAGGGACCTGGCGTGGACCCGCCCGCCGATCAGCAGCCCCCGATCGCGGGCCTGGCCACCGTGGAGGCCCTCCCCCGGATGCGGATCCCACCTCCCCTCCACCCCCTTCTCTCTCTCTCCCCCCCCCCCCCCCCCCGACAGCCCCCGCAGCCAGAACGCCAAAGTCCCGCCGGATACGGGTAGGATCATATGCGAACAACGCGGTGGGACTTGGCGGGCACTCGGCCCACCGAGCGCGGAGAATCGCCGGGGGGGGGGGCGTGTTCAGCGGCCATCGACCATTGCCAAGGCGGCTGCGCCGGCACCATTGGCAATGATTCTCCGGTCGCCGGAGAATCAGAGGCCCAGCACTGGAACGGCATGGCGGCATTCACGCCCCACCCCCACCCACCCCCCGGCGATTCTCCAGGGAGAATCCTGGCCCCCATGGGTGGGAGTGTACTGCCAGCAGAAAAGGAGAATCCCAAAGGCCGGAGAATTCTGGCCAAAACGTTTAGTTTTAGGAAGTGTTAAGTGTAAGATAAATGAAAAATCTGATTGATAAACTGATAAACAACGCTATTGTGAATGCAAATTAAACAAGCTTTGAGTTAATTACAGTCAAAAGATAAGTTATATTTATTTTACAAGGTCAAAGGTAGAAATATAAAACTCAAAAAATGGATAGTCCATCTGTAAGCCAGAAGGTCTACCCTTACTTCAATAAAATACTTAACCTATTTATGCAGTTCCCAGATGAAAGAAGTCAGAAGCGGTTGATGAGGACAGCAGTCTGGCGAAAGGTTAGAGTTATAAATTATTCATATGGGTTACAGACACAAAACGTGTTAAAAGTAAGAGTAATTAGTTGTACTTCTGTTTGAACCATTCCAAAGCATACCACTTTGCCATGGAGATAGGCTGGGGCAGGGTTAGAAGGTTATTTTAAGTCATTTGGGGTTTATTCTCACAGAAAGTAGTCACAGTTTAGTCTTAAGTAGGTTACAGTTCATTGAGTCAGGGGAGCGAAAGAAGATAAATGTTATTCAGGCCTGCAACCTTAAACAAATAAAGCACTAACTTCATTGCTCGTCACACAGAATGCCGGCGGGGGCTTGTTCTCAGTTTGGAATTAATGAATGGGAAAGAAGCTGGGAAGTTTGCCTAGGTTGGAGCGAGGGGAAGAAATCTGCAATCGCCCACACATTTAAAAACAATTAGCTTTGTTGCAGTTGGAGCAGTTGGAGTTTTATGTAATCTTGGAGAAAGCAGAGAGTAAATTTGCCACGGGCAGGATCTTGTGGCCACACCAAAATTGACCCTCGTGACAGATTCCCCAGGCATAGGGGTAAAACCACACAAACGCCCATAGTCTTCGGCAGGACCAGAAGATCCCACCTCCAACCAGTGGCTCGCCACATCATCACGGGAAAAGCCCGCAGCAGGTAGGGACACAAAATCTTGGCCCAAGAGCTGTAGAACAGCTGTAAACTGGAACAGAGCTATTAGAAACCAGGAGAGCATCCTGTATTGTTTAAGCCCTTGCACAGAAATTGCGGGTGTGGCTCAGGTTTGAGCTGAAACGTCTCAGATCTTACAGGGCAGCTGTGGAAAACTTTGATTATGGTCAAAAGAAAGTAGATACCTTTCAAGAACCTGATAAGCAGCGAAAGACTTTCTGGAGGGAAAGTCAAAGTGAAAAGGAGAAGGTTGTGTTGAGGATTTCAGTTTAAAGCATGAGTGATTATGTTTTATCATGCGTTTCCATTTTAAAGCATACGTAATTACAAGTTATGATGCTGACTTAGTACACCGGCTTGTTTGATTTTGTTTATACACAGTAGAGTTTGCATTTGTTTGAAAACATGAAATCTTGTGGCACAGTTCTTTCTGTTTATTACTGGGTGCTTGAAATTCTTTTTAAACAGGATTATAACAATAGAATCTGTTTATCAATAATGTCAACCTCAGGGCATTCCAAAGGGCTTTACGACAAGTGCAGTCGCTGTTGATTGGATGCAGTGAGACTTCTGCTTCATATATGAATGAGTCCAAGCAGATTTCATTTTATTGGTCATTTTATTCTATTGATTAACTAAAAGTGTTTCTCAAACCTTTTTACCCGGGATCCATTTTGAACAACCAGATATCCTTCAGGACCCACACTGGACAACCTTCATGATGCGCGTTGGCCGGCCATCGCAACCCACCAGTTTAATTTACCTTTAATGTGACAAGTGAGTCTGCTCGGTCTTCAGGATCTCATTTCATAGAATCATAGAATTCCTATGAAGGAGGCCATTCGTCCCATCAGGTCTGCACTGTCTCTCTGAAAGAGCACCCTACCTAGACCCAATCCCCTACCTTATCCCCCTAACCCACCTAGGGGGAATTTAGCATGGCCTGTCCAATGCCTGTGTCTATGTATTTACATTGTGCATTTATGTGCACCCTATGTTTTTTTTCCATGTATCTAATGCACTGTCTGGACTGTAGACAGAACAATACATTTCACTGTGCCTCGGTACACGTGACAATAAACAAATCTAAATCCAAATCCAAATCGAACCTGCACATCTTTGGACTGTGGGAGGAAACCGGAACAGCCAGAGGAAACCCACACAGAAACGGGAAGAATGTGCAAACTTTTTTATTCAATGTTACATTTTTGATAATGACTTCAGCTGATGAGTTAAGATCTCACTGCATAAAATCAAGAGGCTTGTCTTTGAACTCGCCATGTTTAGTCTTCAAATGTCTTCAAAGTTTTACGGGTTTTAAACTTCCATTTGCCAGTGCTTCCCTGCATACAACACACATGAACTTTAAATCCTGATTTGCAGTGGCACAATTAATAAACCCACACCTCAAGCAATCATCTTTATACTGCTTTGTTCCCGTTTTCAGCTTCTTCGCCATGGGTTGTTGACGAGTGGCCCTGGAATTCACACCAGCACTGCCGGCAGCTGGAAAATGAAGCAATCTTTCTCGCGCCCAGAACACGTGATATCAGTTTACGAGACCTGCTCTCTGCCACTAGTCCAGGCAGGAAGACTCTAGCCATTCAAAAAAAAGTCATCTGGTCCTGGGTCAGCATGCTGACATCAGAAGGAGGCATTCTGCCTCACTGGGCTCTGGACCTGCGCACTGCTGAGGCGGCAGGCGTGCGTGGAACGGCCCCGGCATTCTGAAAGCCGGTCTTGGCTAGCATTTTTAAATGCCGGTCGTGCCATTGGGCACTACTTTGCGCAATCAGGAACGCCACGACGCATGGCACGACCCTCCTAACATCTGCTTGCGACCCACTCGCGGGTCACGAGTCTGGGTTTGAAAATGACTGTTAAATAATATCATTGTGAAAGGATCAGTGAGAATGATGAATGCATTTAATGGTAATTGCACTTTGATAAGGTGGAAAAGCTGGGGCAAAATATAATTATTCTACTTGATCTCCCAAAATAGATGGTGGGTTCAATTCATTGAGGGCAATGCCAACTGGTTAGCACCATTTACCTGATCTGGACGTACACACAGGATAGAGGTGGACAGTGTAGGTGTTGGAGATGGTGTATAAAAGTACAGCCTCACAGAATTGTTCCTCCAGTTTCCTTCATTCTTGTGGTCATGAGGTGCAGCAGTTTTGATGTGAATTGAATTCTTACTGTTAATAATGGATGCGTTGGTGAAGTGAATGATCTTAATTATGTACGACTGTTATGTAATGGCTGTTAAGACATGGAAAGGAGAAGATTTTGTTCCAGGATGATCTAATTCTTGTGCCAACATCAATATCTACTTTAGCTGCCAGCGTTTACACCAGCATGTTTTGATTTTGATTTTGAATGTCATTCCTCTTTTCATTCTGACACTATTTTGTACATCATTTTGCCAGAAACAGATCAATCCCTGAAGTGGATGCTCCATCTGGTGGGCAAATTCGGTTTGGGTACAGTTATCCTGTGCAAGTAATGAGGAACGACAATAATGAAGAATCTGAGGCAAGGGACTGTGATATCATTACTGACTCAAATCTAATTAGGATCTGACTCCAGAGCTAAACTGCCACTTCTGTATAAAGTCCTGTTTTGTATTGTCATTAGCCAATTTTAAATAATACCATTGTTGACTACAGTTTTCAAAACCCACAATCGTTGCTGTGCAAATATTTAACCAGTGTATTGTCAGAAGAAATTAAGCCTTGCAGCTGAATTGTCCCCAATCTCAGGGATCAAATGCAGGTGTCGAGCACAGGACCCCAAGTTTGTCCACCCGCCAGGATCACCTTTCAATTGACGACGGCAGCCAACCTCTTAGTGCTGCCAGACAATTCAAAGAGCCCACAGCCCAGCAGCTTTGGTAGTGTCACCAAGAGAGGTGGCCGCTGCAGAGGCTGTGGGGCGAGGAAGAGGAGGCAGCCTTCAAGACAAGGTAAGCATTTTTGTTGGATGAACACTCCAGCAGCTGCACTGGAACCGCAGGGGTGGCCAGTGCTGGGGGGGGGGGGGGGGGGGGGGGAGAGCGCACCCCCTCCATGGGCCTTGGAGAAGCCATAAAGAAGGACCCTCCCCAACGGAATCCTGCTCGGAAGCCGCCACAATTTACCTGGTGGACGTGCCACACGACAGGGCCTATCCTGTGGCTGCCATGATGTGGAAAGGACAGGAAGAGAGAGGTTATTGGCCAGTTGATTGCTTTAAATGACTGCCCGCCTCCAGTTGGATGAGGTCATTAAATATAGGTTGATGTGGGGTCTGGGAACCAATATCACACGCAGATATGAGATGAGCAGATGCAGCTGCAGAATAGGGTATGGGTAGTAGAGTTTAGGATCGTCTGGGAAAGCATTGTAAAAATCAATTACAGTGGTGAAACGACATGGATGAGGCGTTCAACAGCAGTTGGATTGGAGCATGGTCACAGGAGGAGATATTACAAAGATGGAAGTAGTTGGTCGCTGTGATGGACGAGATATAAAAATTGGCATTGAATGGGACACAGAGAGCGCAAATAATCCAGTTCAACCTGAGACACTGACAGAAGAGAGGGATATAATCAGTGGTAGCAAGGAATGGTTCTGTTTGGACCCCTTGTGCCTAACTAAACAAACAATTTTATACAATAATGAAATGGCAATGGAGAGTATAAAAACAGTTGACATAGTAATAACCTGATAAACAGATCAAAATTAAGCCATCTATTAGCCCTTTTTTGTGTAAACTAATTCAATTATGTTTATCACTTTGGACTGCAAAACCTTTCCGCAAACATAGTGATCTGGATTTTTATGTGGGCTTCGGGACCTTGAGGTGGTTGTCCTGTGTTTACAAGGAATGTTGGATCCTTCAGGTATGATACATTGCAAGGCAAGTGACAAGACAATGATAAGTCACAATGGTGATTTAATTAACTAAGAAGAACCATATACACAGAACAGTACAACCACTACACAAGTCTTGTTCACATGACTCCAGGCTAACTCTGGCCAAACCACAGGTCTGTGCCTAAACTTCTAATAGGCTAACATTCGCACATTCCGTTCCCATGGGCTCAGTGCCTGTCTCGTGGCCTGTGAAGTATTTCCCCTTAAAGGGGCCATGGTACCACATTCCTCCGCCCTTAAGTTCCCTTACAGATCCCTGAAATACAAAACAGAAAGACTCTTATTTGCAGTTGTATACAAAGCATTACAGTAAGGGAGTTCAAAACAGAGTTCATAAGGTGTTACGGAGTGTTATTATTATGCTACCTCAGACTTAAATCCATTACTAACATCATCAGTAAGTGCTGTGACATCAATAGTTGGTACCTGTCATATTCGTTTTTAACTGTCATTATTTCTAATTCTATTCTGTTACTGTTATCTTGATGTTTAACTAGCTGCTCAAAATTTTGAGTCCATATTGTATTTTAAACTTTGCTATTTTATATATATATTAAAGAAGATTAACTTTAACTTTAAGATTAACACATTTTGACTGCCTTATTGTGGTCAAGTTACCACAGTAAGTCTATCAGGTGCCTTCCTAACTCCTGCCGAACGTCTCAACTTGGCAACTGACTCTTCCAGATTGAAGGCATCCGAGTCTACTGCAAGGACATGGAAATCTGTAGAGTCCGAAATAGGGGCAGTACTGACTACCTCTTCAACTCCTGCTGTGGCCACTGATGACTCCCTTGAGAAGATGTTGGTTCTAACACCACTGACTTGGCAAATGGTATACTGGTATTGTGTCTACCCACCCCTTTGCGGGAACGACAGTTTCTTTCCTTCTCAAATCAACAAGCGTGAGGTTATCCATTTAGGACCAAAAAAGTTCAGAGCAGATACTTTCTTAACGGAAAGAGGTTAGGTGCAGTGGATGTCCAAAGAGACTTGGGGGTTCAGGTGCATAGATCCTTAAAATGCCACAAACAAGTGCAGAAAATAATCAAAAATGTGAATGGAATGCTAGCCTTTATATCTAGAGGGTTGGAGTATAAAGACACAGGGGTTATGCTGCAGCTATACAAACCCCTGGTTAGACCCCACTTGGAGCACTGTGAACAGTTCTGGCCACCACTCCTTAGAAAGGATATTTTGGCCTTGTACGGAGCGCAACATGTGTTTATAAAAATGAGACCTGGACTTGTTGCACGTTTTACTATGGGCGTAAAACGCGTTTATTGGAGTGTATTAACACGCCTCCGAGTTCGACGTGTGCTTAACACTGCTAGGCTCTGTTCTATGTAATTATTTAAGCTCTGGAGTCGCCAGCTGCCGTATAGGCAACGTCACAAGTATTCCAAGGTCAAATTCAAAGTAATAAAGACGATACACCGATTAGTCAAGTTCAAACGATCAATATTTATTATACAGTTAATAATAAATACTCATGCACACACACTAAGAGACTAAGCTACCACTAAACATAAGCAAACAGAATACTTATCTAACAGGAACAGGCAAGGTCAGAGAACGAGGCCTTCGTCCTGGTTTTGTCTGCAGCCTTCAGCAAGCGTTCTGGCACTTGGGAGTCTAGCGGGCTTGGATCGCGTAGCGAGCGTTGAACTTACGGTTTCGGCGGCTGGTGCTCAACGGCTGGAGTCAGGATACCAGGTGTCAGTCGGGGCCGGAGCACAGGTTTAACAGACCGGACAACACGAGGTCCCTATCTTTTATAGGGGTTCCGTTGTCCTTCCCTCTTCTCGGGCGGGCTCTACCTATTGGATCAATTTCTTATCGATACTGGATTAATTCCCCAATGCGAGGGGGTCTCCGTGATGGAGGGGGCGTTTCTTATGTCCTTTTGTTCGGAGGTTTCTGGTGCCTCGATGTCTGGGTCTTGATTGGAATGTGTCCATTCAGAACCAAATGTATCTATTGTGTGGGTGTTCAAGTCTGATGGCCTCATTAGCATGCAAAGCGTTTTGCCATTTGCACCTAGCTAAGGTCTCTTCACCTGAGCCCAAACTGGTTTCTGCTACTGCAGAATGCAAACTGCTCTTTGCAGACTGCTGTTCTGGCTGAACTGTCTGTTTCCCAGCAGCCTTCCATTTTAGTTTGGCTCAGTGTCCATTTTGCGTGGCCAGCATGGCTACATTCCCTCCTTGTGATCCTCACAATCATACTATTGTGAAGGATCACCTATGTACTTTGCCTCCTTGTGTTCTGACCTCTTGCCGGTTCCTGTTCTACTCTGTTCTAAACTATGGGAAGAAGAGAAAAAAAATTTAACTAACATTTCTACTTGGCCCTATGTCAAAGGGACATGCATTACTACAATTGGGAACCTCTACCTATCACTATTAACCTTAACTTAACTTAAACATTTAATCACTCTAAACCTTAACCATTCACACCACAACATCACACTTCCCAACTCGGCAGTCGAGTATGGAACAATATAATACATGGCTGAATTTTATTTACAGAGTGTTGTAATCAGTGAGGGGTTGAGGGGTTTGGTGGAATCCGAAGATGGGGGATTGCACTCTATAGATGGGTGAGGTGCTGGAACGAGAGGCTCTCCTCTTCCATTTCCTCAACCTGAGGGTCTGCACTAGGATGATGAGGATCGCAATCACCAACAGTGATTCGATTATGTAGGACATGGAGTACCACGTCATGAATTTAGTCCACCAGGTCTGAACCTCGCTGATCAGAGCTGAGCACTGGGGGTTTGCTGTACTAACATTTACGGTGGGGGTTGTGGGGGAAACGTGTCTTGTTTCCACACATATACATATGACATTAAATAGTAATAAGTGGGCTTCCATCATTTTGCTGTTCTTCTTCTTTCTCTTCCTTCTTCCTCCGGTATTGACAATCCTGGCTTCGACCTCTGTCTCGTCCTTTGAAACCTTTGGGATCAAGCACAGTATCTGTCAATACACAGTTTAAGACCTTTACTTGTTAGTGCATCTGTCTTTCAAAACCCAATTGACCCTTTAAAATGACTGGCTAAGTCACACCCTGTGACTCCCCTCATTTTTTTTTTTCAAAAAGCGAATTTAAAGACCAGCATACACCTAACAATCCTTCCTTCTGCGAGCCGTCTCGCAGGCTTTGCTGATTTACCATCCGAATGTTCCCGGATGTAAATAGCATGTGGGATGGTGGCCGAAGGGCTACCTAACGTAAAATGAAAACAAACTTGGAAACAAACATCCGAATGAGTTGCGTATGGGCCGCTACGGGTACGAGTTGGATGGGATCCCCGGGTAGGGCGTGCTGTGCCATACCCGAGCTTGGCTGACCAAGGGTTGGTTCTCAGACAGGGCGGGTCCTCAGTGCCGTTTGTCCACTGCCTGAGTAACCTGGAAAAAACGGGTACGAATGTGTTTACCGTGACTTGCAGCCTCTATTTCGCCGAATAGAGGGGCACCTAAAAAAACCAAGGGAGCCAAGATGCTCCAACTGAGGACATCACTGAAGTTCTCAGAGATATCTGCAGATAAACTATTTGGCGTGTGTCCTTATAACTTTGGAAAGGATCTCCAATCAAACCGAAGTTCTCAAAAGTTTCGGCAGACAAGCTAACGTGTATGTGAGGTGGTCACAATCTTTTCAGCTGAAAAGAAGATGTCCATCCTCCAGCTGAACAATGTACATTCCTGAGACAAACAAACATAAAACGAAGACAAACATACGTGCAGGTTCCATCAGAAAGGACATCGTTTCCCTCAAACGATTCCTATCTTACATCATCTGGACACCTCACTTTGATTCTGCCTCTGTGAACAGGGTCACAAAGGGGTTGCCGTGTCGGGAGTCAGACACCGTGTCGTCCTGCTCTCCCGGATCCCACACCCTTGTGTGGATCAGGCATGCTATTTTGGAGTTGTGTGACCGGGGGTCACTTTCATCATTGCGGACAAGTCTGTAGGAATTGTCCCTGTGCCATTGTGTAGCGTCGAGTGTGTTGTCGGGGTAGTCGGGGTCGGGTGGTGGTTCGGGGTTTTTGAGGTAAGTGACTTCCATGGGGTCACTGGAGTCGGGGTCGTAGTTGGTGCAGTGTGGGCTGTATGGCTGTGTGGTGTCGCTGTCTTCAGAGGCAGTGTCTGTCCTACTGTCTCTGCTGTGGCAGCTTGTGGGCGTGTCGGGGCGTGGTCTGTAGTGGTCTGTGGGCGGAGTCGTGGGCGAGTCCGTGGATGAACTGGTCTGTGAGGGGGATGGTGGAAAAGTGTCTCTGGTGGGCGGGGTGAAGTGTTCTGCTGCATCCAGCAGGACATGGTGGGCATGGTTGGCCTGTGTTCCATATGCCTTCAACTGGTTTATATGGAACCACGCGGTCTTCCCATTAGGATACTTTATCCTGTAAACGGAGGGGCTAATTTTGTCCGAAATTGAGTAGGGACCGGAATATTTTGGAGCCAAAAAACTGCTGGGGTTATAAACAGATAACATTACCTGTTGCCCAACCTGGAATTCTGTGGTGTGTACGGTCTTATTGAAACAGGCAGTCCGTTGCTGTCGGCGTTTCCCTAGCTGGACTGCGGCTGCGAGCTGTGCAGACCTCACAGTCTCAACTAGATCTTTAACTGCCTTTTCATGTGTGAGGGCCGTCACTTCGGGGCTTGTCATGTCCAGTCCTAAAAGGAATTCTGTACCTTTCATAGGGCGTCCGGTCATGAGTGTGTGTGGTGTGTATCCTGTCGATGTGGAGACAGTGTTCCTTATGAACATAAGTGCAAAGGGGAGCACTGAATCCCATGTGGAATTGTTCTCTTGAACCATTTTCCTAAGGGTAGTTTTTAGGGTCCGATTCATGCGCTCCACAATCCCGCTGGACTGTGGATGATACGCAATGTGGAAGTTCTGTTTGATTCCGAATATTGTCAGGACGTTCCTCATGACCCGTCCTGTAAAGTGAGATCCCTGGTCCGAATCGATACTTCGGGGTAAACCCCATCTCGTGAAGATGTGGTGGGTCAGGATCTTTGCAGCTGTCTTTGCTGTATTTGTTCGTGAGGGAAATGCCTCTACCCATTTGGTAAAGGTATCTATCACCACCAGAACGTATTTATAGCCATTCCTGCAAGGGGGCAATGGACCTATAAAGTCGATCTGGAGGTTTGTCCAAGGGCCGTTAACTGGGCGAGTATGCCGAAGTTGTGCTTTCTTAGAATACCGCTCCGGGTTATTCTGAGCACAAATCAGGCAATTCTCTATGTAGTGCGTTACATCATTCCTGAGATCAGGCCACCAACAGAGTTGCCTGAGGTGCCTCGTTGTTGCATCAATTCCCTGATGCCCGTGTCCGTCATGGAACAAGGCAATCATCTGATTCCTGTCCTGCTGTGGGACCACATAAAGTCGGTCCTTAATGATCACACCCTCATGTGTGGTCAGTGCGTGTTTAAAGTGCTCGTAAGCAGGCACAAAGTTTCCCTTGAAAACCTCCCTGAGGTCTCCGTCCTGTTTTTGTGCTGCCACGAGATCTTTAATATCAGTCTGTGAGACTTGGACTGCGCTCACAGGGGCGCTAGCTGGTGCGCTAGCTGGGGGGGTCCATAAGTGTCCTCTCCTGGAACCTGCCTTAGCCAACGCGTCGGCTTTTACATTCCCAGGGGGTGATGACCTATGGTGACTTCTTACTTTTATTATGCCGAAGGTCCTGTCCTTCGCTTTCGCTAAAATATGCTGGAGTAGAGGGGCTGATGGAAGGGGTTTCCCGTCTGCGGAGACAAAACCTCGTGTCCTCCACAGGGGCAGAAAATCGGTTTAAACTGTTACAGACATATAAGCTGTCTGAATATATGTCTGCTGGGCTGGGGAAAGAATCGGGGTGGTCCACTATGTACGCTATGGCTGCTAGCTCTGCTGCCTGCGCGCCTAAGTGACCTGGTAACTTAAGAGCGATTTCTTCGAGAGCGCGCCCCTGCGCGTCCTCTACATAGATGCCGCATCCTGTGATACGCTCACCATTTAAAACTGTGGAGGAACCGTCTACATAAATCCTCAAGGGTCCACACGTGTCTGTGGGCTGGGGGCTTTGTTTCGGGTTCCCTATCTTCCTGGGGGGTGTTTTGGCTAAAAAGGGTCCTGTGTTATGCAGGGGAGCTACAATTTCACAGTCATGGGGCTGTCCGGGGTATTGGAGGTTGTCTGCTAAGTATGTGTGGGTGCGTGTCCGTTTTACTGTAATGTCCCGTCCTTGTAAAAGTAGGGTCCATCTAGCTGCCCTAATCTGGCTAACTGAACCGTCCTTCAGTCGACCGTCTAGTAGTAGCTGTGTGGGTGTGTGTTCGGTCAGAATAGTAATGGGGTTTAGTCCGGTGATGTATGAGAAATACTGCACTGCCCAGAAGACAGCAAGGAGGTGCCTCTCACAGGCTGAAAATCCTTGTTCTACCGGGTCTAACAGTCGGGAGGCATAAGCCACTGGTCTTAGCTGCTCGTGCCGTTCCTGAAGCAACACGGCCGAGAGGGTCAGATCTGTGCTCGCTACCTCTATTGCGTACGGTGAAAGTTGGTCTGGGACTAGCAGCGCGGGTGCTGCACTAAGGGCTCGTTTCAACTCTTCCACAGCGCCTGTATGCTGCGGAAGCCATTCCCAGGGGGCTCCTTTCTTAAGGAGGTCTGAAAGTGGGGCGGCTTTTGTCGCGAATCCGTCGATGTGGTTCCGACAATAGCCAACCAGTCCTAAAAACGACCGGAGGGCTGAAACATTCTGGGGAAGGGGCAATTTGACAATCGAATCAATTCTTTTGAATTCGATTTCGCGTTTGCCGTGCGTGATGACTGATCCCAAATACATCACTTTACTTTCCAATATTTGGGCCTTTTTCGGGTTAACTTTACAGCCAATTTCAGTTAAGAGTTCCAGGAGTTCGGCCAGAAGCGAAATGTGCTCTGCCTTTGTGTCTGTCTGCAGTAGTAGGTCGTCTACATACTGTACCAGACAATCGGGTCGGGAAAATTTTTCTAATCCACTTGCCAGCTGTCGGTGGAAAATGGAGGGTGAATTGTGGAATCCTTGTGGGAGGCATGTCCACGTGTACTGCTGAGTTTTGAAAGTGAATGCGAATTTGTATTGGCACGCTTTTGCCAATGGTATTGACCAGAATCCATTACTGATGTCCAATACCGTGAAGTACTTGGCGTTGAGACCCTGCTTGAGCATGGTCTCGGGACTAGTAGCTACCGTTGGGGCTACTGCGGGGGTTACTTTATTGAGTTCCCGATAATCGATGGTCAGACGCCATGATCCATCGGGCTTCCTCACTGGCCAAATAGGGGCATTGTTGGTGGAGGCTACCGTTCTCAGTACACCTTGGTCCAACAAGCTGCCTATAACTTTTTCTATTTCCACCTCTGCTTCAAGGGGAAATCTATACTGCTTTTGCGGTCGGGGGTCCTGTCCGGTAACATGAACTTGTCCAGTCATTCTGCCACAGTCATGACGGTGACTTGCAAATGCTGTCCTGTGTTTGTTTAGTAGGGCCTTAATTTGTCTGTCGGTGTGGAGTGTAGTCAGGTCGAATGAGTACTCTCCCACTGCGCTAATCCGATTAGCGTAGTCTCCTACTGTGAGGGTGGCTGGGGCTCTGTCTGATCTCGCCATTCGCCAGACACACTGGTTCACTGGGTCGAACGACAAGCTGTGGGCGTTCATAAAATCTATCCCCAGGATGTGTTCTGCTGTCCGGGGAAGATTTACTAAAACTACGGGGTGTCTTGTGGAAATGTTCCCTAGCTGGATCGCTACGGGTGCTGTGATATGTCCCTGCTGCGAGTGTCCGGTGAACCCGCTAAGTGTGATGGTGGAGGTGGTCGGCCACGTGTCTGCGTGTGCCGTGGTTGTGGAGTTAATGGTGGTGCGGGATCCTCCTGTGTCCCACAATAACTCTATGGGCTTCCCTTTTACTTTCGCCGTGACTACGGGCCTCCCTGATGAGTCCCATAGTGTGTCACAGACCCAAGTGGGGGAGCCCGAACACCGTCAGTTCGTCTCGTCCACATTGGTGGGTCCTGACTGTACTGTTACATTGTGGATGGGTTTTGCCTTGTTGCAGTTCAGAGTGCCTGTCTGCTGGCCTCTCTGAGATCGCTGGGGTGCATTACACTCTTTTGCCCAATGCCCTAACTGTCCACAGTTATAGCATTCCTGGCCTTTCTGTTGAGGGCTGCTCTTGCCTTCATTTACCCATGCGGGCTTCTGGTGCTCTCTGACTGCTTGGATGTCTGCAGCAGCCTGAGCCTCTTCTGGGGATCTAACCTTTCCTTTTGCCTGAAGCGATTGCTCCCATGCGCGGGACAATCTTTTCAGGACCCATTTTTCGTTATGGGCCTCTTCTGAGGGGTCGTAATTATTGCAAGCGCTCTGTCCTGCTTCTGTTGCGTGTGAGATAATAGTGCGCGTCCACTTAACCATGTTTTCGCGGGTTAAATGCGCTCTATCTAGCTGTCCGAAAACTGCGCTGAAGTGAATCCACAGCCTTCCTGCGAATGCTGTGGGGTGTTCGGATCTCTTCTGCCTGCACTTATTCAAGCCTTCTACGGGGTCACCTCTATTGTACCCGATGGCATCTAAAATGGCAGTGTGCATCTCCTCTAGGCTGCCTCCTGCCACGTTTTGTGGGTCGGGGAGGGCTGCCACTACACTCTGGTCTAAGCTCAGCACGGTGAGCTTAACCTGCTCTCTCTCATCCAGGCCGTACATGGTAGCCTGCTGTTTTACTTTCGCGAAGAACTGGTGGGGGTCTGCGGTGGGGAGGAACGGAGTGATCTTTTCACAAGCGTCCCTTAGCTGGGTTACTGTTAAAGGGGTGGTGTAAGTTATGTCTGGGGCGCCTTCTGATTCGGCTTTCCTCTGTGTGGTTACGGGATTCATGGGTGCGGTTATGATCTGAGCTGTGGGGGGTTGGGGTGCCTGTCGTTTCTGCTGAGCTGCGGGCGCACATGTTCCCTGAACATACCGCTGCGCTGTCTCGCTTAATTCCTGCCAATCTGGGGCGTTTTCCCCATCTAACTGAGCTCCAAAGGTGCTTTGGAAGCCATTCTGCACCGAAAGCAGAGATTGCAGTTCCGCAATCTGTTTTCTGCATTTCGCGTGGTCAACTGTGCTTTGTCTTTGTTCGGTCGTTGCAGCGTGGAGTGCTCTCAAAGCTGCTTTGAGATCGGAGCATTGCCTCTGCAATGCCTCCACCTGCTTCTCCGATTCCTGTCTTATCAGAACGGCACGTTGCACGTCCTGATAGGCTTTCTCATACTGGGTCTGGGAACTGTTCAGATGAGCTAGACAAGACTGGTGAGCCCTCTTGGCATCATCCACCTCTCTACCCTTCTCTGCCAACTTCCCTTTAAGATCCAGGTTTTCTCTCTCGATGTCCCTGACATCGACCTTACTCATTCGGTTCCTTTCCTCTAAATCTGCCCGGAGCGTCCTGATGACCTCCTCTGCGCCTCGCAACTGTGCCAAACAGGACACAATCGCCATCGGCTTGCGTGCTTTACCTAAACTCTTTTTGTGTATCTGAGAGAGGTTCTCCCACCAAGTATGACCTATACTTCCGGGACCTGTCTCCTCATTTGCACAAAACTCTTTCCAAAGGGGCCATCCCTTTCCCTGCAGATATTTGCGGAGTTCCAGCTCCCACGTGGGACACTGGCCTACTCTGCTACTGCTGCTGGTCGCTGCGACCACAAACTTTGCTGGATCCATCAGACGTTCCATTGCCTGCATGGCCATTTCCTCTGACTCTCTTTTTATAATTTGGAACAGGGGGTTGCTGGGGTGGTGTTTCGTGAAAAGGGTACGGCTTACGCTATTTTCCGATTACAAAACTACCGAAAGTTTGTCGCAACAAAAAGCTTTCAGTTTTACCTTACAGCCCTGTTAGTACGCATGCACTAAACACACTTCCGAATTTCGCTTATTATTTTGAACACCTTGAATACTTGTGATCTCTTTCTTTCTCTGCAATTTGGAGTTCTAATTCAAATTTCAGGGTCCTGGACACTGTGGTGTTTCCACTTACAACAGGGTCCCGGCGGATGTCGCCACTAAATGTTGCACGTTTTACTATGGGCGTAAAACGCGTTTATTGGAGTGTATTAACACGCCTCCGAGTTCGACGTGTGCTTAACACTGCTAGGCTCTGTTCTATGTAATTATTTAAGCTCTGGAGTCGCCAGCTGCCGTATAGGCAACGTCACAAGTATTCCAAGGTCAAATTCAAAGTAATAAAGACGATACACCGATTAGTCAAGTTCAAACGATCAATATTTATTATACAGTTAATAATAAATACTCATGCACACACACTAAGAGACTAAGCTACCACTAAACATAAGCAAACAGAATACTTATCTAACAGGAACAGGCAAGGTCAGAGAACGAGGCCTTCGTCCTGGTTTTGTCTGCAGCCTTCAGCAAGCGTTCTGGCACTTGGGAGTCTAGCGGGCTTGGATCGCGTAGCGAGCGTTGAACTTACGGTTTCGGCGGCTGGTGCTCAACGGCTGGAGTCAGGATACCAGGTGTCAGTCGGGGCCGGAGCACAGGTTTAACAGACCGGACAACACGAGGTCCCTATCTTTTATAGGGGTTCCGTTGTCCTTCCCTCTTCTCGGGCGGGCTCTACCTATTGGATCAATTTCTTATCGATACTGGATTAATTCCCCAATGCGAGGGGGTCTCCGTGATGGAGGGGGCGTTTCTTATGTCCTTTTGTTCGGAGGTTTCTGGTGCCTCGATGTCTGGGTCTTGATTGGAATGTGTCCATTCAGAACCAAATGTATCTATTGTGTGGGTGTTCAAGTCTGATGGCCTCATTAGCATGCAAAGCGTTTTGCCATTTGCACCTAGCTAAGGTCTCTTCACCTGAGCCCAAACTGGTTTCTGCTACTGCAGAATGCAAACTGCTCTTTGCAGACTGCTGTTCTGGCTGAACTGTCTGTTTCCCAGCAGCCTTCCATTTTAGTTTGGCTCAGTGTCCATTTTGCGTGGCCAGCATGGCTACAGACTACAGGAGTTAAGTTACAAGGAGACATTACTCAATTATACTGTTTTCACTAGAATTTAGAGGGTTAAAGAATGATCAAATTTCTGTATTCAAGATATTAACAGATACATACAGAGTAGATAAAGATAAACTATTTGCACTGGTTGGAGATTCTAAAACTAGGGAGCAAGGTCTAAAAATTAGGGCTAAACCCTTCAGGAGAGGTGTTCGGAAGCACTTCTTCACAGAGTGGTAGAGGTTTGGAACTCTCGCCCACAAACAGCAGTTGAAGCCAGATCTACTGTTAATTTTAAATCTGTGTTACATAAATTTTTATTAAGCAAAGGTATTAAGAGATATGGGGAATTATGTTACAGATCAATAATTATTAAATGGTGGGCGAGGTCCAAGGAACTGAATGGTCTACTTCTGTTCCTATGTTTTCCAGCTTCACAGCCCTGTAGGTCTATGACATAGGATATTGGCCCAGTCCTAGCAACAATGTGCCCAGGTAACCATTCTGGTTCTCCAAGGTTCCGCACATACACTAAACCTTCAGTTTGGAACAAACTCTCCTTTTTGGCTGTATTGTGGTGGCCTTTCTGGGAGACTTGCTAAGCCCCCACCCTCCATGACAAATTTAGAAAAATAGATCAAGCTGGGTCCTGAGGGGCTTGCCCATTAACAACAGGGCCGGGGTGACCCCAGCGGGGTTGAGAGCAAAAAGTCCGCAAAATGAAGCAGTAGTGGCTGATTAGCTTCATTGATGTTTTGAAAGTTTGGACCGCTCTTTCAGCCAGCCCGTTTGATGCAGGGTGGTAGGAGCTGCCCTTGCTTGTTGGATCCCACTGGACTTAATGAAGAGTTGAAACTTTTTGGCTGTAACGGCAGTACCGTTGTCTGAGACAATCGCCTCAGATGGGCCGTGAATGACAAGGATTTGCACAGCTTGTCCACAGTGGCCACTGCAATGGTCGAACGCATAGGCTGAACATCCAACAATCAAAAACATCATACTCAAGAAGCAACTCACAAAGTCGATGTGGAGCCTCGTCCATTGGCGCCCCGGCCGTTCCCTAGGATGTAAACTCACTGCAGATGGAAGGTTGTGTTGAGATAGACACTGGTCACATTACTTGACCATACTTTTGATGTCCTTGCCACTCTCTGGCCTCCAAACGTAACTTCTGGCCAGTACCTTCATCTTAGATTGACCAGGATGTGCAATTCTTGGAGAAAAGGCTGCTGCCCTGAGCATGGCACCATTACTCTGCAACCTCACAGAAGAGCTCCATCCTCCCAAGTGATCTTGTCCCTACCTTGCATACAGGGCCAAATCTGTTCTATCTTCTCAGGTCGCCAGCCCGTGGGAATCATCTTTTAAATGTTTGACAGGATCTCTCTTAGAATTCTGGGGCCTCGATGGGGCTGACAGGGGTGTGGCGCGATTTGCGGGGGCAGGTCCTCGGTGCGGCATTGGAGACCCATCACCATGTAAAAGACGCAGTGCCTTGGGTCGTACGCATGCGCAGTTGGGCAGGCGCTAACTAGCGAATGCGCAGTGGCCGTCCTCCCCCAGGCCGCCCCGAAACAAAATGGCACAAGGATATAACATTGCCGACAGAGGAAAGGAGGCCCGCCGACAGAGAGACCAGCCCGCCAATTGGTGGGCCCCGATCACGATCCAGACACCATCGGAGGCCCCCCACGGTGAGGGAGCCCCCCTCTCTCCCCCCCCCCCCACAGGCCGCCCCCCCGAGCGTTCCCGCCAGCAGCGACCAGGGGTAAACGGTGCCGGCGGGACTCTGTCGTGTCGGAGAAGCCGCTCGGCCCATGCGGGCCGGAGAATCGGCGACCCCGCCAATTCCAGCCGCCGGCGCAAATGGTGTTGATTTGCCGCACGTCGGAGAATCGCATGCCGGCATCGGGCGTCGTGGCGCAGTTGCTCCGATTCTCCGGCCCGGCGCGGGGCTGGGAGAATCACCCCCTTAAACTTTGGTCCACGTCTTAATGTGGCCGGATGAAATAGCCAGAGTATCAAGAAAATCTCAAGCCAGGGCGGTCTCATGCAGAGTTAGAGGCTTGGATATTGTTTGTGGCAGTTGAACCCTGTTCAAAGCATCCACATTTTATAGCTGCCAGACATGCTGAGTTTTTCCAGCATTTTCTCTTTGAATCCACATTTTATATCTGGATTCCTGGCCTATGTTGAAAGGGAAATGAATATGCAGCTAAGAGTAACGCCAAATTTGCATTCAGGTTGACGCTCTTGGCGGGACTGGATTGATCTTCATAAAACATGCCAAGAATTATGGTCTGAGGCTATGGTGAAGTGCCAGCCATAAATATATTGATGAATTTTTTTTTTTAATGGCATAAATGACCACCAGCCTAGTTTATCGATCTGAGAATATCTCCTCTCAGCATCCAACAGTGTTCTGGATGCAAAGGCGACAGCCTGTCCGCACCATCTTCTATTTTGTGTGAGAGTAACGCACCAATGCCATATGGTGATGCATCACAAGTGACTCTGATGGGTTTATCCTGGTTCAAATGGATCTTTATTGTGGTACTGAGCAACTGAAAATAAAAGCTGCTGGGTTTGATTGCCAGCCTTCATTCTCCAATTGGCCTTAGTCACTCTAGGGAAGGGCAAGGAATATAGGGAAGTATGAGGCAAGATTCCAGCCCAGGAACCCTTGCTGGAAGTGTGTATACCTGGTTATGGAATGGGCGGGGCTATGAAGCTCACATTCATTGACTTAACCCTAAAGTGAAAGATGATCACTTTGCTGAGGTCCCAGATGACACCTGACATCCATGCAACCCAACATACGCAAGGAGAGAAGGACGGCAATGCTTTGCTCAGAAGCGCATTCAAGTTGCATTGAAATGAATTGAAGTAAACAATAAAAATTAATGAAGAATTGTCAAACTAATGAAATGTTATAGTAGAACGTTCCTCATCTGCAGCAATAATGAATCACCTCCAACTGGTGTGAAAACATTTTAGATATCAGATTAGGTCCCACAAGACAAGATTGCAGACGTGGATAAATTTACTTTCTGGCCGCCAGAAGCTCTGTTACATGGTGGGAAGAAGTTGCTATTTTCCAAGGAGATTTTGTTTAGATTCTGGAGCTGATTCATGAGCAGTGTCAGGTTCACGGTTGAGAAGTGTCAGCATCGGGCAACGGAGGTAGAACAAGGAGTAAGGATTCATGCCAAATAAGCTGAACCAGGACATGAGTAGAAGTCCAGCTTGGCCAATTGCTGCGTACTATGGCAGCCCATGCTGCACTCGGTGCAGGTGTCCTTTCCGTGGCTCGGTGTCAGGTTCCAGATTGGCTCAGAGAACCTTGAAATATCATGGGTTCCATATCCCTAACTTCAGCCCTGTGAATGGCAAGGATATGGATTTTGTGATGGGGACCAAAGATGGTTCCTTCAATCCAATTAATGTTTAACTGGGAGAAATTGGGGTTCATCCATGACTGAACACTTAATAATCAATCTATCAGGGCGGCATGTGGCACAGTGGTTAGCACTGCTGCCTACGGTGCTGAGGACCTGGGTTCGAATCCCGGCCCTGGGGCACTGTCCATGTGGAATTTGTACATTCTTCCCGTATCTGCATGGGTTTCACCCCCACAACTCAAAAATGAGCATGCAGGTGGATTGACCACGCTAAATTGTCCCTTAATTGGAAAAAAAATCATTGGGTACTCTTAGTATGGTACATTGGTGAGACCTCATCTGGAGTACTGTGTACAATTTTGGCCACCTTACTTTGTTATAGTAGAACGTTGCTTTGGGTTCGAATCCCGGCCCTGCGGCACTGTCCATGTGGAATTTGTACATTCTCCCCGTACCTGCTTTGGAAGCAGTTCAGAGAAGTTTCAATGAACTGATTCTTGAGACGAAGGGCTTTTGCTTATGAGGAAAGTTTGGGCCTCTACCATCGGAGTTTAGAAGAATGAGTGGCAATCTGATTGAAATATATAAGATCCTGAGGGGGACTTGATAGGGTGGATGCTGAGGAGATGTTTCCTCATCTGGGGGAATCTACGAGACACTGATTCATAGTAAGATGTTTCCTATTTTTGATGGAAGTGAAGGGGAATTTCTTCTCCAGAACGATGAGCCCCGGTCACTGTGGTCATAATTGGGGAAACCAAACAGGGTGAAGACACGATGTAGGGCTTTAATGACGGTGGACGTGGTCATGTCAGGGCAAGGGATTGTAAAGGGAAAGCGGGAGAACTCATCAATAATATTGAGGAAATATGTATTGTGGTTATTGGAGGGGAAGGGCCCTGTGTAATCGATACTGAGACGCTCAAAGGGCCGGAATGCCTTTACCAGGTGGGCCTTATCTGGTCGATAGAAGTGCGGTTTACACTCCGCACAGACTGGCAGTCCCTGGTCATGGCTCTGACTTCCTCGGTGGAGTAGGGCAGGTTGCAGGCCTTGATATAGTGGATAAGCCGGGTGACCCCCGGGTGGCAGAGGTCATCGTGGTAGCCCGTAGTCGGTCATCTTGCGCGCTGGTGCATGTGCCGCGGGACAGGGCATCTGGGGGCTCGTTGAGCTTCCCAGGAGGATATACTATATCATAATTATAGGTGGAGAGTTCAATCCTCCACCTCAAGATCTTATCGTTCTTGATTTTGCCCCACTGCGTATTGTCGAACATGAAGTCTACCGATCGTTGGGCGGTGACGAGGGTAAACCTCCTACCAGCGAGGTAGTGCCTCCAGTGCCGTACGGTGTCCACGATGGCTTGGGCCTCCTTCTCGACTGAGGAGTGCCGAAGTTCGGAGGTGGTGAGGGAGCGTGAAAAAAACGCTACCGGGCTTCTTGCTTGATTGAGGGTAGGACGAGAGCGACCTCTGATGCGTTACTCTCCATCTGGAAGGGGACGGACTCGTCCACCGCATGCATCGCGGCTTTGGTGATGTCCGCCTTGATGTAGCTGAAGGGCTGGCGGGCCTCAGTTGTCAGTGGGAAGATGGTGGCCTTCATTAGTGGGCGGGCTTTGTCCACATAGTTGGGGAACCACTGGGCGTAATATGAAAAGAACCCGAGGCACCTCTTCAGGGCCTTGGGGCAGTGGGGGAGGGGAAGTTGCAGGAGGGGGCGCATATGGTCAGGGTCGGGTCCTAGAACCCCGTTTTACACGACGTAGCTGAGGATGGCTAGTCTGGTTGTGCGGAAAACGCATTTCTCCTTGCTGTATGTGAGGTTTAAGGGGTTTGGAGAAAACTGTGGAGGTTGACGTCGTGGTCCTGCTGATCATGGCCGCAGATGGTGACATTGTCCAAGTACGGAAATGTGGCCCGCAGCCCGTACTGGTCCACCATTCGGTCCATTGTTCTTTGGAACACCGAGACCCCGTTTGTGATGCCGAAGGGGACCTGGAGGAAGTGGAAAAAGCGGCCGTCTGCCTCAAAGGCCGTGTAGTGGCGGTCCTCCAGGCGGATTGGGAGCTGGTGGTATGCAGACTTCAGATCCACCGTGGAGAACACCCGGTAGTGTGCGATCTGGTTTACCATGTCTGCGATCCGGGGAAGGGGCTACGCATCGAGTTTCATGTACTGGTTTATGGTTTGGCTGTAATCTACAACCACCCGGTTCTTTTCCCCGGTCTTGACGACCACCACCTGGGCTCTCCAGGGGCCATGGCTGGCCTCGATGATCCCCTCCCTCAAGAGTCACTGGACCTCGGACCTGATAAAAGTCCTGTCCTGTATGCTATACCGTCTGCCTCTGGTAGCGACTGGTTTGCAGTCAGCGGTGAGTTTGCGAAGAGTGGGAGAGGGTCGACTTTTAGGGTCGGGAGGCTGCATATGGTGAGTGGGGGAAGGGGCCCCCCGAACTTCAGGGTTAGGCTCCTGAGGTTACATTGGAAATCTAGTCCCAATAGGAGAGGAGCGCAGAGGTCTGGGAGCACCTGTAATTTAAAATTGGCGTACTCGGTGCCCTGTATTGCTAGGGTTGCGGTAGTGCACCTGCGGATCTGCACCGAGTGCGACCCAGAGGCGAGGGAGATGGATTGGTGCGCCGGGAAAATTGTGAGCGAGCAGCGTCTTACCATGTCCGGGTTAATGAAGCTTTCTGTGCTCCGGGAGTCAAAAAGACAAGGCGTCTCGTGCCCGTTTACCCGGACGGTCATCATAGAGCTCCGGAGGTGCTTGGGTCGGGACTGGTCCAGGGTGACCGCCATGAGTTGCGGGTAGTCGGCGTGGTCGGAGGTGCCGGGGTAGCTCCGCGATGGATGCCCTTGTTGATCGTACGCGTCGAGCGGCGTAGCAGATGGCGGCCAAGATGGCGGCCCCTGTTGGTCGCACGCGGCCGGCCGCGTGGGGGAGGATGGCCAAGATGGCGGCCCCCGTGAGTCGCATGTGCTGTGTGGACTGGAAGATGGCTGCCCCCATGGATAGCACGAGGCTGATGACGCATCTGCAGGGGGCGGAGCCGGAAGACACGCTGTCACACTGCGGGGTCTGCGGGCCTGTCAGTCTGAGGATCGGGCCGGTGAGTTAGAGTTCTTGGACCTGGCCAGGCAAACTTTGGCGAAATATCCTTTTCTCCCGCAGCTGCTGCAGTTTGCATTACAGGCTGGGCAGTGCTGCCGGGGGTGTTGGGACTGGCCGCAGAAATAGCAGGGTAGACCCCACGATGGGCGGCTGGGTGCGTGGCACAGGCCTGGGGTAGTCTTTGGTCGGGGGTCCACGAGAGGGTCACGTGGTCAGCCGGGAACGCGTTAAGGCTCTGGAACGCAACTTCCAGAGAGGAGGCTAACTTTACCGTCTGATCCAGGTCCAGGGCCGCCTTTTCGAGTAGGCACTGTCTCACATGGTTGGACCGGACTCCCACCACATAGATGTCTCGGACGACGAGTTCCATATGTTGAGTGGCCGTAACGGCCTGGTAGTTGCAACCGCATGCGAAAACTTTGAGGTCTCGTAGGTAATCTTCTAGCGATTCCCCGGTACGCTGGCAGCAAGTGGTGAGGATGTGTCGCGCATAGACCTCGTTCACGGGCCATACATAGAGGCGTTCGAGCATCGTGAGGGCGTCTGCGTCAGAGGAGGCCCCGTCGAGTTGAACAGAGATTCGATGGCTCACCCGTGTGTGGAGGAGGCTCAGCTTCTGTTCGTCAGTGACGGAAGGCGTGGAGAAGGCTGCGAGATAGGCCTTGAAACAGCGGAGCCAGTGTGAAAAAATGTCTTTCGCCTCTGCGGCCTGCGGATCGAGTTCCAGTCGGTCAGGTTTGAGGGCCGATTCCATAGTTGCGTTTAAGTTGATTAAATTGATGCGACCATCAATTCACTCGAGACATGAGTAGAAGTAAACCGTGGCTTTAATCAACTTAGAACAGGGCCTACCTGCGACTGAACCAATACTGAGAACCGCCTACAGGTCGACTGCTCTTTATACCTCCCCACAAGGGGAGGAGCCATGGGCGGAGACCATACATGCCCCAACATGTTCCCCTATGGATAATGCCATACAATGACCCATAGGAGAAGCCCACAAGGGCAACAGCATAGCACAGATACAAATACAAGGGCAACAGCACAGATACAAATACAATGGTGGATTATTGGGAGAATACATTCACTACAACCTAAATTTCACTTGCCATGTGTCAGTCCAAGCCTGGATATTGTCCAGGTTTTGCTGCATTTGAGCATGCACTGCTTCATTATCTGAGGAGTCACGAATTGTGCTGAACACTGTGCAGTTATCCGCAACATCCCCACTTCTGATCATGTGATTGGAGGAAGGTCATTGATGGAGCAACTGAAGATTGTTGGGCAAAGGACACTACCCTAGGAACCCCTGCAGTGATGTCCTGGAACTAAGATGATTGACCTCCGATCACCACAACCATCTTCTATTGTGCCAAGTATGACTCCAAGCAGCAAAAGATTTTCTCCCTGATTCCCATTGACTCCAGTTTTGCTCGGGCTCCTTGATGCCATTCTCGGTCAAATGTTGCCTTGATGTCAAGGGCAGTCACTATCACTTCAACTCAGGAATTCAGCTTTTTTGTCCATGTTTGAACCAAGGCTGCAATGAGGTCAGAGCTGAGTGCCTCTTCCTTCTCCACCCCTGAACTGATCTCCTTACAATGGTGGGAGGACTGATGCTGAAATAGGCAGCCTGTCTGCCATCTTTAAATTAAGGATTCAAAAGCAATTGAGCTTGTTATTAAGCCAGTTGCCACAAATATTATGCTGCCCACACCATAATATGGTTGGTGTGGGCAGGAGGGTGAGAGTGAGAAAGCTGCTTTTAATACAACATTGTGGGGAAGGAAGGGGTTGCATTATTTTGGGGTGCCCTGTGCATATTGGGGTATCCTCCCACACTCAAGGTATTCCTCTCTCCCCCACCTCTCCCCACCTGACCCCCAAACGCCATCCCCTCACCCATTTCTTCTCTAGGCTCCCCAAACCATCCCCCCCAAAACCCTTATCTGGGTTTATCTTTATCCCAGGGCCTATTTGCAGTCCCAGCAGCACCCACTGCCCAGTTCTCAGTTCTGGCACTGCTGGGATTGCTGGCAGCTCCCGGGTACGGGGCTTTCTTGCACTGAGGGGCGGAAGTCCCACTTTCTGCTTGTTTGGCTCACCGACAGTGCATTATCCTGGCAGGGCGGACATTTTTAAAGTTGGTCAATTAGGGAGCGCAGTGGCGCAGTTGTTAGCACTGCTGCCTCACGGCACCGAGGTCCCAGTTTTGATCCCAGCTCTGGGTCACTGTCTCTGTGGAAGTTTGCATATTCTCCCCGTGTCTGCGTGGGTTTCGCCACCACAACCAAAAAGGTGTGCAGGGTAGGTGGATTGGCCATGCTAAATTGTCCCTTAATTGGAAGAAATTAATTGGGTACTCTAAAAAAATTTTTTGAAGTTAGTCAATTGGTGTCCGTCATTTGCAATGGGCTCACGAGCGCAATACTTCCCCCCCCCCCCCCCCCCCCCCCCCCCCCCATCCACAACCTCCAACCATCCGGATAATTCAGCCCATTCAACTTCCATTTATGTAGCAGTTTTCTTACTCTTGCCACACCCGGGACCTCTGTGCCAGGGCCTGTTAACTGAAGCAAAACGAGTTCTCAAAAATGATGATGGTGAATAGATATCTTGAGGTTCTATACTCCCCATTAGGAGCTTGTGGCTTACTATGAATACTAAGATGCTCATAATGGCATAAAACTGAAATTGTTGCAGAGAGGACAATAATTTCCACAAAACTTGATATGATAATTATGCTAACTAAATAACTAATGGGATTACTGCAGGCAGTCAATGAAGGAGAAAATAATCAGATTACTTAATTTATATCCCTCACCAGATTCCAAATGTAAATTTTCACCACTTATGTAATTTAGTTTCCATCTTCCTACATTTGTTTTTAGCTGTGTCAGTCATTAAACTGAAATTAAATTGAAATCAGGATTTAATGTGCTAAATATTTACCCTGGGTATTTTAGCACGGTTGAGGTCATGCTTCAGCTACACCAGTTCCTTGAACTTATCATTATTTTGCATTTTAAAATATTTTGCAGTGCAGTATATTTTATTTTATACAGATAGCAATAATTATGGTTCAAGCAAAATAGTTTTATTCAACTAAGTATGGATTCCATCCTTCACCCTCACCAGATTAAATAAAATAATTCTGTTTTATTTCCTCTCTTGATAGGTTTCAATTCTCACTTGATAGAGGCAGGAATACTTTAAAGAACGTGTGCATATCACTGACACAATCACCTGCAATGTCACTTCGATCCAGGCTCTTGCGCTGTCACCCTTGTGTGGGCTGATGTCAATTCCGTAAAGTATTAAAATATATCTGTCGTATATTGCTATCCAAATGATACTTCATCCATGTGCAAATGAAAAACTTTGATGAAGAAATTAAAAGGCACAAAAGACAAGCCAGTGGTTAAATTTCAATGGAAATATTCATACTGTCAAGGTCATCAATCTGAAACTTTGGGCGCGATTTAATGATCTCACGTCAACTTGGTGCGGATGAATCTCGCGAGAGGCCTCCAGCAAGATTCTCGATACTTGCGACGTCTCACGAGACATCATGATCTGGATCTCGCCCAAGCTGGACAAGATCCAGAATAACATATTTAAATGACCCATTAGGCTCATTTAAACATGCCTGCCCCATCTTCTCCCATAGCCTGACGACTAACTGCCCCTCCAGTGAGGCCGAAACCAGGTGCCGTTTAGTACTGGTTCACACAAACGTGGACCAGGCCTAAAAGCACCTAGGGGTTTGCCAAGCCATTGGTGATCCTTGGTCGGGGATAGGGAAGGGTTACCCGCTGGATCTCCCTCTGACACCCAGGTACCTTGGCACTGCCGCCTGGCACTTTGGCAGTGTCACCCTGGCACTGCCAAGGTGCCCGGGTGGCAGTGTCAGGCTAGCACAGACACTAGCAGGCTGCATGGGTGGCAGTGCCAAGGTGCCCAGGTGCCAGAGTGGCACTGCCAATAGTCTGGGCCTGAGGGGGGCAATGACCATGAAAGGGAGGTTCAGGGGGGTAAGAAGGCTGGGGGTCTGAAGGGCAGGTATGAGGGGGCCTAATACAGGTTAAGGGTGAAGAGTAGAGGTCCTGAAAGAGGGAGGGGGCAAAAAGTGGGGGAGGGACCCTCAGCAACCCCATAGCGGGGAGTCCTCACGGGGAGGTGTGAAGTAATGTCCATGTGTGTGGATGTGACATTGCCTGTGGGTGGGGGTCAAGTTCACTTAGTGATCGGGTACCCTTTCAAAAAGGTGCCCAGGTGTCTGAGGAGCTGATCTCACCAGTGCGTTCAACTCCCCAGTTTTGAAAAATTTCAAGTGTGGGCTTGACCAGGGAGAAACTCTCTGAGGCCCAAACAAATGACTAAGTGTGGTTGAATAGTGGTGTGAATCTCACCCATAAAAGCCAGTGAGAAACACCCTACCAAACACGCCCAAAATTACACTTAGAAATGTTTTGGTTGAATCATGCCCATTAACTCAATTCCTCTCATCACTGAAGATGCAGGCCTGCTGCATATTTCGGGGATTTTCTATTTTAATTTAAAATTCCAACATCCATAGTATTTTGCTTTTTTAAATTAAAGTTAATCATACCATTTTGAACAAAATATTCCCTTTGTTTGAACCCTTACCTTGGGATGATCGAAGGCAGCTATTGAGGGAATCGAGATAGATGAAAGAAGCTCAAAGTAAAAAAAATTAGGAAACGTTGCCAAAATCTTTCTCATCCTATGAGGTTGGCTACAAGGAAGGACAGTGAGGAATTTCTGTGAAAGAGCGAACATGTCCTTGGCTCCAGGTAACCCTCCCAGCGACAGGTCAACATTTGCAGAAAAGGTTAGCCAATCTCATAATTAAGTGCCCATTTGTGGGCTCATTGGATAGCCTATCAGGGTCTTCCAGGTGGTGGGATCCAGGACCAGCAGGTGCCTGCTGTCACTTGCCAGATATTGTCCTGGGCTTTCCAAGAGGCCTTGTATTTTGGCACGCTGGTGTCACGGACATCAGTGGGCCACAGCTCCTGCAGCCAAAGGGTGGCCTGTAGCTGTGACCACCGTTTATATCATTGAATTTACTACCTCTTCAGAAGGCACCTCAAGATGGAGGTGCCCTCGTCTCCCGACTTTGATAGTGGCAGCACCCACTTCTGGCAGTGGGGCAGCTGCCCCTGCAAGGCTGTAGACCCTCTGCTCAAGTTTACAGTCTCAGATACATGTTCCCCGTGCTTAATTGAATGACAAACCTACAGGTGGCCTCCTAATTGGCCTCTTCTGAGAAGATCACCCAGGCCAACGCCCTGACAAGCAATGCGAGGTCAGGGCACTTATAGCTGATAAGCAGAAAATTCTGCTCAATTTGAGCAACTTGTGGAGAATAGTTACCTGGTGACCAAGTTGTGCAATTACAAGTTTTCACAGATTCCACTGTGCATATACACATCAGAGTTTATATTAATGTTCTACAAAAGTGTGGCAAAGACTGCCATCATTAAAAATATTTTGTAGGGCAGCACGGTGGCACAGTGGTTGGCACAGTTGCTTAACAACTCCAGGGTCCCAGGTTAGATTCTCAGCTTGGATCACTGTCTGTGTGGTGCCTGCACATTCTCCCTGTGCCTGCGTAGGTTTCCTCCAGGTGCTCCAGTTTCCTCCCACAGTCCAAAGATGTGCAGGTTAGGTGGATTAGCCATGTTAAATCGCTCTTAGTGCCCAAAAAGGTTGGGTGGGGTCACTGGGGAACAGGGATAAGATGGAGGTGTGGGCTTGGGTAGAGTGCTCTTTCCAAGTGCCGGTGCAGACTCGATGGGCCAAATGGCCTCCTTCTGCACTGTAAATTCTATGATTCTATAATTCTCACAGTGCCGAGGACCAAGGTTCCATCCCAGCCATGGGTCACTCTGTGTAAAGTTTGCACGTTCTCCCCGTGTCTGTGTGGGTCTCATCCCCACAACCCAAAAAGATGTGCAGCGTAGGTAGATTGGCCACACTAAATTGCCCCTTAATTGGAAAAGAAAGAATTGGATACTCTAAGTATTTTAAAAAACATTAACAAAAATAATATTTTGTAGAGACATAAGATTTTCACAGAGATGAAGAGGTCAATTTTGACTTTTGGGCAAAGGTTTATCTTGAGTATTCTTTTTTGTACTCAACGCACATTGCTGGTGTCTGGGGACAGACAATGAAAAGATGATATTGCATTAATTACTGAAGTGTGGTAAATTGTGGGACATGGAGAGCAACTGTGGTCATCGAGGAAAATAAAATGATAGGAAAGGGACAGAGTGGATATTTTTCTTAATTCAGTTTTCAGGCAAAAAAACTGAAGAACTTTTGTATATTCTTCATTGTTAGAAAAGTTAAATGCACGAAATGCTAACACCAAGAGCAAGAGAGAGAAGGGATGGGATCAGGGATACAAGCTGTCCTTCCATGAGGAAATGTGTGGGAGTGATGAAGAATGGATGGATAGTCAAGAGAGACATGCATGACAGTGAAGCCTTGGAGGAGAAGCCAGGAGTTGAGTAGGTAGTTTGAAAAATGAAAAGTAGAGTTTTTTTAAAGTTTTTCACTTAAAGGGCAATTTAACATGGCCAAACCGACCTGGCCTGCACATCTTTGGGTTGTGGGGATGAGACCCACACAGACATGGAGAGAATGTGCAAATCCACATGGAGAGTGACCCGGGGCCGGGATCGAACCCAGGTCCTCAGCGCCATGAGGCAGCAGAGATAACCACTGCGCCATTGTGTCACCCAAATAGCAGACTTTATGATGGCAGTTTGGAAGTGATAGGAAAAGGAAGTGGTGGTTAGAAGTTCAAGAGGCAGAGGATATGCTGGAGGGAGCACAAGTGACTGAGTGACTGAGAGTGAGATTGCCCCCTCAGCCTCCACATAATGTGCAGCCAGAAGAACTTCAGAAGCTCCTTTTCAGACCACATTATCTCAACCACTTACCCGAAAGGAATGAAGTAAAAAGAGTGAAAGACAAAAGTATAGAATGAGAAGCAAAATGAGAAGCTGAGAAGAAAGCGAGAGGATATCAGAAGAGGAATACCAGAGGAACAGCAACACATAGAGGACAGAGACCAGCAAGTGAGAGAGACCATTTTCCAGACTTAGCATTTGCAATACCACAGGAAATTGATTTGTATATTATAAATCAATATGGATATTGTAAAATTAGTGCATTGAGTGCGCATTTCATTTTCATCGTGGTCAGATATGCCTGTCTCTTTTATTTGAGCATAAAATAGTCAAGATACGTATTCACATTTAAATGTTCTTCTACCTTAATCTTCAAAATTGAAAAATCAAGGAAAATAGTACCGGGACCTGCAACTGCATTGATACCTCTAATAAGGCACTTTCAATTTCACTCCCTCCCCTGGTGCAAGGAAGTGAACAGTCAAATCTCAAACCAACCAACAAGAAACTATAGGCCATCAAGATTACCCCTTATGAGGCAAATGTTTTTTCCAATTGAGGGGCAATAAAGTGTGGCCAATCCACCTACCCTGCACATCTTTTGGGTTGTGGGGGTGAGACCCACTCAGACACGGAGAGGATGTGCAAACTCCATACTGACAGTGACCCGGGGCCGGGATCGAACCCGGGTCCTCGGTGCCATGAGGCAGCAATGCTCATGTGAGGCAATTTGATAGAATAAATGCAGTGTCTAATTACTGGCACTGGATATCATTAATATGTTTTATATACTCCTTATTATAGACATGTCATTTTGTTCTTTTTTTTACTAATGTTCTCCCTGTTCTCCCCAATCTAAAAAGGTGTTTTTTCGAAGGATGCAGTTTCAAATGCACTGACAGTTCTCCCCAGAAGTTTTTCCTAATTTTTTTGACCCAGGACCATGAGGTTAGGTTGATGATCAGATAAAGGGAGGATCACAGCTCAGATTATCCTCAACCCCTTCCCAACAGGAGCCATATTACAGTGATCAGAAGTGGGAACCTTGGCTGATTATTCGTCTCTCCACCCAGGGGTACTGAAGCCAAAAGTAGCAGCTGCCACTGCTCCCTCAGCTTAGATCAACTAATTGAGCAAAGACCAAGGGTTCAACCCTAGTCTCCTCTGACCTGTCTGCCTCAGTACTCAACCAGTCAATAACCAGTGGGCAGAGATTTAAGGTAAGGGGCAGGAGATTTAGAGGGAATTTGAGGGAAACCTTTTTCACCAAAAGGGTGGTGGGAGTCTGGAACTCACTACCTGAAAGGGTGTCAGAGTTGGGAGCCATCATAACATTCAAGAAGCATTTGGATGAGCATGTTGAACACCACAGCATACAAGGCTAAGAACCAAGTGCTGGAAAATGGGATTAGAATGAATAGGTGCTTGATGGCCAGCACAGACACGATGGGCCAAAGAGCCTCTTTCTGTGCTGAAAAACTCTATAACTCTGTGACTAATTTCTCAATTGAACTATTTCTAAAATGGATCGTACTTCTAACAAAAAATAAAAGTAAAATCCAACCAGCAACAAATGAGTATTTTATTGTTTTAATTTGAGGTTTGTCTTTTTTTTAATAGGTTAGTGCTGAACTGGACCAGAATAAGATCAGCAAATCATTGTTCAAACCACTGAACACTAATATAGTTTTTTTCTTTAATTGAGCTCACAGCCACTAAGAAATTGGAATATAATTACCTACTTGTTTCCTCCAGAACTTTACAAGTTGCCAAGCAGGAGATCTTAACCTTTGCATGTCAGGTAAATTCACAGATGAAAGGAATTATGTTCCAATGCAGTTCCTGCCAAATCCTTCAGGCTGCCACCTTGTACACCAGAATGTAATTGCAACAGGGGGCACTTTAGGACAAGTAGCTTTTCTTCCTGTTGAACCATTTTGCACCTTGTATTGCTCAGGTTATGAGAATCTAGCATAAACGTAAATTAAGCCTTTCTGCTTTCTATTCTGTTCTTAGATCAGAAACTATATTTTCTTGAATCTACCATAGAAAAAGTTTATATGGTACTATTCAGGAGATTTCAATGCAATCTTTAGCCTCCCCATGGAAGCATGCCAGCAAGTACTTACTGACACATTATGAAGGTCGCTTATGTTACAGGGACATCTGTTACCCAGCAGGGATATGCAGTTAATAGCAAGGGTAACCTAAAAACAGTTTGAAAATTAACAGAATCATAGTCATAGAAAAGTTACAACATAGAAGGAGGCCATTTTGCCCATCTTGTCCATGCCAGCCCCAGGCCACCCAGGTGCCCTTTCCAATCCCACCTTCCTGCACCCGATCCATAGCCCTGTAGTTTAGACAACTTAAGGTGTAGATCCAGGTATATTTTAAAAGAGTTTAGGGTATCTGCCTCCACCACAAACTCGGGCAGCGAATTCCAGACTCCCACTACCCTTTGGGTAAAAAAGATTTATGCCTCTTCCTTGGATATTATCTCGAATTTTCCTTGTAAGCCATGGTTTGGCCACCTTTCCCATTTTACTTTTGTGCCATACAGAAATAAACAATTGTTGCAGTTCACCCATGTGTTCTTTGAATGTTTGTCATTGCCTATCCACCGTTATCCCTTTATTTCCCATAATAGCCAACTCTTGCCTCATATTATCGTAGTTTCCTTTAGTTAGATTCAGGACCCTAGTTTCAGAATCAACTATGTCACTTACCATCTTGAGTCACTCATCCCTAAGGGGTCTCGCACAACTAGATTGCCAATGATTCCTTTCTCATTTACAATATCCAGTCTGGGATGCCCTGTTCGCTGGTTGGTTCCTCAATGTATTGGTGCAGAAAACCATCTCATGTACAATCCAGGAACTCCTCCTCTATGGTATTGTGACTAATTTGATTTGCCCAATCTATAGGCAGATTAAAATCACCCATAATAACAGATGTTCGTTTATCGCATGTGTTTCTAATTTCCTGTTTAATGCCATTCCCAACATCACTACTACAGCTTGAGGGTCTCTATGCAACATCCACTCACGTTTCTTGCCTCTTTGTACTTCTCAGCTCTAACCATATAGATTCCACATTGTCGGAGCTGATATATTTCCTTCCAATTGCCTCTTTAACCATCATTGCAACTCCACTGCCTTTTCCTTTTTGTCTGTCCTTGCTAAATGCTGAATGTTCAATTCCCATTCCTGGTCATCCTGCAGCCATACCTCTATATTCCCATTTATGTCATACCCGTTTGTATCTATTTGCATAATAAATTCATCCACTTTATTGCGAATGCTTTGCATGTTAAGGCACAAAGCCTTAAGGCTTGTCTTTTTAACATTACTTGTCCCGTTCCCACTATTTTTCACTGTGGCTTGTTTGAATCTGGCCCTTTGTTTCTCTGCATATCACTTTTCTTATTCCCTTTTTATGTTTTTTGTTTTTGTTCTTGATCCCCCTTCCTCTGACTCCTTACATAGGTTCCCATCCCCTTGCCATGTTAGTTTAAACCCTCCCCACTCTCGCAAATACTCCCCCTAGGATGTCAGTCCTGGTCCTGCCCAAGTGTAACCCGTCCAGTTTCTTCCGCACCCCCCCTCAAAACAAGCCCCCCCCCCCCCCCCCCCCCCCCAACCACCAGCTCATGCTATATATTGATCTTTTGCAGGCTATTTATTTTGGAGGTGTGGTGAATGTAATATAGATGTATATATGTTAATTCACACTATCTTTGTAAGCGCAGTAGCGCTATCCTACCACTAGGGGGAGTAGCGCTGGGAGCACTCAGGAACTTGTACTGGGCTCCACCCTTGGCTCCGCCCACGACTCCTCCCCCCAGTGCAGCTGTATAAATACCCGTGTCCAGAGTCAGCCTGAGTTCACTATGAGTTCATCGACAAGTAACAGGCTGGCCCTGAAGTAAGTCAATTAAAGCCTAGATTCACATCGGAAACACGTGTCTGGTGAATTGATGGTTCCATCAGGAGGCCGATACTTAATCTCACACAATGGGCGGTATTCTCCCCCCCTCCCCCAGGTGGGAGAATCGCCGGGGCGCCGTGCGAATCGCGCCACGCCGTCCCGACCCCCGCACGCGATTCTCCCACCCGCCCGAAACCAGCGCCACGCGAATTGCGCTGGGCCGCTCAGAGAATCGATGTGAACAGCGAGCGGCGATTCTCCAGCCCGGATGGGCCGAGCAGCCACTCTGACACGACAGGGTCCTGCCGGCGCCGTCCACCCCTGGTTGCTGCCGGCGGGAACTCTGCGGGAATGCTTGGGGGGTGGCATGTGGGGGGGTGGAAGAGGGTGGCTCCTTCACTGGGGAGGCCTCTGAAGGGGTCTGGCCGGCGATCAGGGCCCACCGATCGGCGGGCCGGCTTCTCCCCCCCCCCCACGGGCCATTCCGCAGCGGCCGGCCCCTGAACACCCACGCCATATTGCATCGGGGCTGGCGCACGTAAGAAGTTCCCCGCGCATGTGCAGGATGGCACGGCCCAACTGCCCATGCGCAGGATTGAGCTGCCCCAACTGCGCATGTGCGGGTTGGCGCGGTGCCAAATGGGCGCCGGGTAAGGACCCTGGAGTGGCGTGAACCGCTCTAGCGCCATGCTGGCCCCCTGTGGGGGCCAGAATAGGTCGTGCCCGGGCCCTGTTCGTGCCGTCGTGAAATGCGGGGGGAGCACTTGGTCCGCAGAGCGGAGAATCCCCCCCCCCCCCCCCATGTTCGCACATATACATTTTTCAAAAGAGGTCATTTGATGTAAAACAGTGTTAACAATATATTCATGGGGTTTTTAAATATAAGGATGTGAGATTTAACTGGCGACTGTCTCATGTTTCAATTTGTAGGAGCAACCAAAACCGTGGTGCCTGGATCTGGAAATGCATGTTTGTATTCTGCACCTCTGTAAACAAAAGCTTATTAAATGTGTAAAGATTAGGCTCCAGTCTCTTCCTGGCTATGAAGAGAACAATCAGGAGCAGAAATTTGGCAGATTTGTTTTTAAAAAATTTTGTGTACCCAATTCATTTTTTCCAATTAAGGGGTAATTTAGCACGGCCAATCCACCTACCCTGCACATCTTTGGGTTGTGGGACCAAAACGCACGCAAACATGGGGAGAATGTGCAAATTCAACACGGACAGTGACCCAGAGCCAGGATCGAACCTGGGACCTCAGTGCCGTGAGGCAACAGTGCTAACCACTGCGCCACCATGCCACCCTTGGCTGATTTTTAATCACTCTAGCTGAGGGCTGTTCAGACATATTTCTTTTTTTAAAACTATTTATTACGGCATTTATGGTTTTATAACAACAAAAGATACAAATACAAATGTAAACATAATTCAATGCATAACACACCCTTGCATCTCCCACTGTTCCCGCCTAAGCTAGACAAAAATTGCCTAACTCCCCCTGCCCCCCCTCACTCCCTAAACTGCCCCATTATTGAATCTGCTAACAGTTTAGTTTTCCTCGAAGAAGTCGATAAACGGCTGCCACCTCTGAACGAACCCTAACATTGATCCTCTCAGGGTGAACTTAATTTTCTCAAGCCTGAGAAACCCAGCCATGTCGCTGATCCATCCCCCTAATTTTGGGGGCTATGAGTTAGTAAGTAGAGGACGTTAGTAAGATCCGTCTCTGGGCTACCAAGGAGGCAAAGGCCAAAACGTTGGCCTCCCTCACCCCCTGGACTCCTGGGACTTCCGACACTCCAAAAATCGCTCAGACAAATTTCAATGCATCTGCTCGAAATTACCCAACACAATAAAGATTATGGGAAGAATCTGGTGAAGGCAAAGGCTGTTTTGGCTGCCAACAGGAGATCTAGCAGGAGCCCTGTGTTGCCTCTTTTTGGAAAAGACTATCACGCCACATGCCAATCAGGAAATTGACAGGCCAGTGACCAGCCTTTCTCCGGGGTCTCGAGAGCTGCCAACCAATCACAGGCTCACACCCTACTGAATCACAGTGCCACTGTGGAAGTAGTGGCTGTTGCCAATCTCACACCCACCCACTTCCGGTTGCGGTGATGCGGAGCTAAGCCGCACGTTCGGTGGCTCCTGCTTTTTTCAGTCTTTTGGGCTCTTTTAAGGGCCCGTAGCGGCACTGGCTGGACTTTTCCCGGTGGGGGAACACATCTGCTGCGTTTATCTGCCGGTGGATGGACTGGACCAGGAGCGGGGCGGTCACAAAATCGGCTTTGGAGCAAAGAAAGGTGCGAGGCAGGAAAAACAAGATGGCGGCGGGCGGGGAAGTGGCAGCAGTGGGCGCAGGAGCAGCAGGAGCTGCTTCAGAGAGCTGAAAGCTGAGCTGCTGGAACCGCTTAAGGCCTCACTGGATAAGCTCATGGCGACTCAGACAGCCCAGGGTGCAGAGATCCGCGAGTTACGGCAAAAGGCCTCGGAGAACGAGGATGAAATCCTAGGCCTAGCAGTGAAGGTGGAATCGCACGAGGCGCTCCACATAAAATGGCAAGTGAGGATGGAGGAAATGGAGAACCGCTCACGGCGGAAGAACTTGCGGATCCTGGGCCTCTCAGAGGGGCTGGAGGGATCGGACCTGGGGGCCTATGTGGCCCTGATGCTGAACTTGCTAATGGGTGCGGGGTCCTTCCAGGGGCCCTTGGAGCTGGAGGGTGCCCATCGAGTGTTGCTGAGAAAGCCCAGGCCGAACGAGCAGCCAAGGGCGGTGCTGGTCCGTTTTCACCTGCTTCGTGTGGTGGTGGTGCTAGTCAATGTGTACGCCCCAAATTGGGACGTGCAGGCTTCATGCAGCGCATGCTGAGCCGGATTCCAGACCTGGAGACGGGGGGCTTGATATTGGGAGGAAATTTTATTACATTGCTGGCCCAGCCCTGGATCGTTCGAGGTCCAGGACCGGTAAGAGGCCGGCGGCGGCCACAGTGTTGAGGGGGTTTATGGACCAGATGGGAGGGGTGGACCCTTGGAGGTTTATGAGGCCGGGAGGGAGGGAGTTCTCGTTTTCCTCCCACGTCCAAAAGGCTTACTCCCGGATGAACGTTTTTGTCTTCAGCAGGGCGCTGATCCCAAGGGTGGTAGGGGCGGAGTATTCGGCGATAGCCATATCAGACCACGCTCTGCATTGGGTGGACCTGGAGCTGGGGGAGAGGAAGGACCAACGCCCGCTGTGGAGGTTAGACATGGAGCTGCTGTTGGATGAGGAGGTATGTGGGCGGGTCCGTAGATGTATAGACGGGTATTTGTAAGCTAATGACAATGGGGAGGTTTAGGTGAGGGTGGTCTGGGAGGCGTTGAAGGCGGTGGTCAGAGGGGAGCTGATTTCTATTAGGGCACACAGGGAGAGGGGGGAGAAAAATGAGAGGGAGAGGTTGGTGGAAGAAATGGTAAGGGTGGACAGGAGGTATGCGGAGGTCCCAGAGGAAGGGCTTTTGAGGAAGCGTCGTAGTCTCCAAGCGGAGTTTGACATATTGACCACCCGGAAAGCGGAGGTGCAGTGGAGGTGGGCGCAGGAGGCGGTATATGAGTACGGGGAGAAGGCAAGTCAGATGCTGGCCCACCAGCTCCGGAAGAGGGAAGCGGCGAGGGAGATAGGGAGAGCTAGAGATGTAGGAGGGAACCTGGTGCGGAGTGCAAGGGGCATTAACGGGGTGTTCAGGTCCTTTGATGAGGAGTTGTACCGGTCAGTGCTCCCTGGGGAGGAGGATGGGATGGACCGTTTCTTAGACAAGCTGGAGTTCCCGAGAGTGGGGGAGGAGCGGGCGGAGGGTCTGGGGGCCCCAATCGAGTTGGAGGAGCTGATCAAGGCGTTGGGGAGTATGCAGTCAGGGAAGGCAACGGGGCCTGACGGGTTCCCGGTGGAATTTTACAAGAAGTTCTCAGACCTGCTCGGCCCGCTGTTAGTGCGGACCCTAAATGAGGCAAGGAGGAGGGGGCCTTGCCCCTGACGATGTCCAGAGCATTGATTTATTTGATCTTGAAGCGGGATAAGGACACCATCCAGTGTGGATCTTACAGGCCGATCTCGCTCCTCAACGTGGACGCGAAGCTGCTGGCCAGGAGGGTGGAGGATGTGGTCCCACAGGTCATCCACGAGGACCAAACGGGTTTTGTGAAGGGGAGGCAGCTGAATGTCAATGTGCGGCGGCTTCTTAATGTCATAATGATGCTGGCGGTGGACGGGGAGGCAGAAATAGTGGCATCGATGGATGCGGAGAAAGCTTTTGACAGGGTGGAGTGGAGTTACCTGTGGGAGGTGTTGAGGAGATTTGGGTCTGGTGAGTGATTCATTAGGTGGGTGAGGCTGTCGTATAGTGCTCCGGTGGCGAGCGTGGTGACAAATGGGAGAAGGTCAGAGGACTTTCGGCTGTCCCGGGGGACGAGGCAGGGGTGCCCCTTGTCTCCCCTGCTCTTCGCGTTGGCGATTGAACCCCTGGACATGGCACTGAGGGAATCGAAGAACTGGAGGGGGATCGTGCGGAGTGGGGGGGGGGGGGGGGGGGGGGGGGAGGAGCACCGGCTGTCGCTGTACGCGGACGATTTATTGCTGTACATTGCAGATCCGGTGGGGGGGATGCCAGAGGTGATGAGGATTCTGGGGGAGTTCGGAGACTTCTCTGGCTATAAGCTCAATGTGGGGAAGAGTGAGCTATTGCCGCCAAGGGGGGTTCAGGACAGGGTGCTCTCGGGTACGTGGGTCTGTGAGGGTAGGATCTCTGCAATTTATCAGGTGATGCAGGAGGGGGAGGAGGCCTCGGTGGAGGAGCTGAAAGCGAAGTGGGAGGGGTAGTTGGGGGAGGAGATTGAAGAGGAGACGTGGGCAGATGCCCTGGGGAAGGTGAATTCCTCCTCTTCTTGCACACGGCGTAGTCTAATTCAGCTAAAGGTGCTGCATAGGGCACATATGACTGGGACCAGGCCGAGCCGGTTCTTTGGGTGAGAGGACAGGTATGGCAGGTGTTCGGGGAGCCCAGCGAATCACACCCACATGTCTGGGCGTGTCCGGCGTTGGAGGGTTTCTGGAAGGGGGTGGCGGGCACCTTGTCCAGGGTGGTTGGCTCCAGGGTGGAACCGGGCTGGGGGCTCGCTATTTTTCGGGTAGCATCGGAGCCGGGAGTGCAGGAGGCGAGAGAGGCCGGCATTCTGGCCTTTGCGTCCCTAGTAGCCCAGCGCAGGATTCTTTTGCAGTGGAAGGACGCGAAGCCCCCGAGCCTGGAATCCTGGATCAACGACATGGCCGGGTTCATTAAACTGGAGAGGGTCAAGCAAGGGTTCTTCCGGCGGTGGCAGCCTTTTCTTGATTTCCTGGTGGAGCATTAGAGGGTGGTCAATCTCAGCAGCAACCTGGGGGGGGGGGGGGGGGGGGGGGGGGGGGGGGGGGATTATGGGTTTGTTATGGGGGTTTGTTCGTATAGTTCTATGTTTATTACTCTTTCTTGATGTTAATTTATTGTTTTGTATTGTGGGGGAGGGGTTTTTGTTTTTCCCTTTTTATTGTTGGGATAATATTTGTTGTTGGAAAATTTGAATAAAAACTATTTAAAAAAAAAAAAATCTCACAGCCACCCAAGGCTTAGAATCATCACTGCATCACAAACCAGAGGTGAGTAATAGGGGTCATGGGTAGGAGTTGCAGGAAGGGGATTGGTTCTCAGCAAGACCTCTCACTTCCCGATGCTGGATCCCTCAATCAGGCACTTTGAATGAGGGACTCCCCCTTGTGAGCCTATAGGTCACCCTGTACGGGTTTGTTTGTTGTGCTCCCTACATGGCCAGCCCCCACCACCACCATTGGATTAGATTAAAACCACTGTTGGGAGCAGAGGTAGGTTTTAAGGAATGTTTTAAAGGAGGCGAGTGAGCTGGAGAGGTGGAGAGTGGGGGTAGAATTCCATAGCTCGGAGCCCAGGCAACTGAAGGAACAGCAACCACTGCTACTTCAACATGTGAATAGATTTCTGGGCGCTCAGACAAACCTCATTAGGTACGCTTGGCTCAGAGCTCATAAATCCACTATAATTCCGGTGGCGGCAATGCAGAGCTAAGCCGCACGTTCGGCAGCTCCCGCTGGTTTTGGACTTTCGGGCTCTTTTAAGAGCCCGCAACGGCGCTGTTTCAACTTTTCCCCCGGGGGGAAACACAGCCAGTGTGCCCAGCGGCTGGTGGATGGACTGGACTCGCAGTGGAGTGATCCAGAAGTCAGTATTACCACAGAGAAAGGCGAGAGGCAGAAAAAGCAAGATGGCGGCAGGCGGGGAAGCAGCAGCGGCGTGGCAGCTGTGGGCGCGGGAGCAGCAGGAGCTGCTTCAGCGCTCCTTCAAGGAGCTCAAAGCCGAGATTTTGGAGCCGTTTAAGGCCTCGCTGGACAAGCTGGTGGCGACTCAGACTGCTCAGGCCGGGGAGATTCGGGAGCTGCGGCACAAGGCTGCGGAGAATGAGGATGAGCTTTTGGGCCTGGCAGTGAAAGTGGAGTCGCACGAGGCATTGCACAAGAAATGGCAGGCGAGGATGGAGGAGATGGAGAACAGCTCCCGCCGGAAGAATCTACGGATTTTGGACCTCTCGGAGGGGCTGGAAAGTTCGGATTTGGCAGCATATGTGGTCCTAATGTTAAACTCGCTGATGGGTGCGGGTCATTTCGTGGTCCCCTGGAGCTGGAAGGCGCCCATCGAGTGCTGCAGTGGAAGCGCAGGCCGAACGAACCGCCCAGGGTGGTGCTGGTCCGTTTTCACCGCTTGGTTGACCGGGAGTGCGTGTTGAGGTGGGCGAAGAAGGAGAGGAGCAGCAGGTGGGAGAACACGGACTTTCGGATTTTTCAGGACTGGAGCGCGGAGGTGGCGAGGAGAAGAGCTGGCTTCAATCAAGCGAAGTGAGTGCTCCACAGGAAGGGGGTGAAGTTTGGCCTTCTACAGCCGACTCGCCTCAGGGTCACGTACAAGGACCGCCAGCTGTATTTTGACTCTCCGGAGGAGGCCTGGGCTTTTGTCGAGGCTGAGAACTTGGATTCGGACTGAGGACTGGGGGGCTAGGGGGAAATGTACTTTGCTTGGAGGCTTTGCCCTCTTAGGTATCCTCTCGCCCATAGTGGCTGTGTTTGCTGATGGTTGTTTCCTGTTTGTATTCGCCATTTTCGCTATTTTAGTTATGGTTATTTGGGTTCTTTCGGGGTTTCTTTGGGGCTGTTGGTTATTTATTGTGGTGCTTTTTTTCAGTTTTTTCCACTGGTGGGTTGGGGAGTAGTTTGGGGTCCCGATGGGTCATGCGTCTGTCTTTTTCCCACGTGTTGGCTCGAGGGGCGGGGCTCGGGTTGGAAGCGCGGGCTTTCTTCCCGCGCCGGAGGAATTGGGGGCGGGGCCAGCGCTGGGAGGGAGGGATTGGCGGCTGTGTTGCATCCGGGGGGGGGGGGGGGGGGGGTGTCGTGGTTATGGAAGGAGTAGCCGGTGTCAGCAGAAGTCAGCTGACTCACGGAACGATAATGTTGGGGGTAACGCAGCTAGGGGGGGCCCTAGCTTGGGGGAGGGGTGGGGGGGGGGGTTTGGGGGGCAGGAGGAGGAGGGGTGCCGGGTTGTTGCTGCAGGGACTGTGAGGGAATGGATGGTGAAGGGGGGTTGGGAGGGGGGTTTGCCACCGTGGGGAGCGGGCTTGGGGGGGGTTCCCTGGGCACGTGGTGGGTTGAGGAAGGACTATGGCTGATCGGCGTAGAGGGAAGGGGACGGCCCCTCGGGTTCGGTTGGTCACATGGAACGTGAGGGGGCTGAATGGTCTGGTGAAGCGATCCCGGGTCTTGGCTCACTTGAGGGGGTTGGGAGCGGATGTGGCTATGCTCCAGGAGATGCACCTCAGGGTTACGGATCAGGTGAGGATAAGAAAGAGTTGGGTGGGACAGGTGTTTCACTCGGGGCTTGTTGCAAAGAACCGTGGGGTGGCAATTTTGGTGGGTAAGAGCCTGTCGTTCGTCACGTCCAAAGTGGTGGCGGATAGTGCAGGTAGATATGTGATGGTGAGTGGGAGACTTCAGGGGGAGCGGGTGGTCTTGGTTAATGTTTATGCCCCCAACTGGGATGATTTGGGCTTCATGCGGCGTATGCTGGGCCTGATCCCGGACCTGGAGACAGGGAGACTGATTCTGGGTGGGAACTTTAACACAGTGCTGGATCCGGCTCTGGACCGATCGAAGTCTAGGACGGGCAGGAGGCCGGCAACGGCCTCGGTGCTGAGGGGGTTCATGGATCAGATGGGAGGGGTGGACCCTTGGAGGTTTATGAAGCCGGGGGGTAGGGAGTTCTCCTTTTTCTCCCATGTTCATAAGGCGTACTCCCAGATTGATTTTTTTGCGCTTAGCAGGGCGCTAAGGGTTTGGATGATCGCACTTTACTGGCCTGGGTTAAAATGTTTTTTTAAGGGAAGTGTCCCCAGCCAGGTAGAGAGTGTGAGGTTCGGGCTCACCACCTGTCAGCATCTTTTGGATAAAGGGCACGATTAAAAATTGGAAACCCTGCGAATGGCATCCAGAATGGACACCGGCCTGTCATTTCTCAAGTGCTCCTAAATCACCCAGACTCAACAAAACTTATTTCCAAATTACAGAATTGGTGCTTATCAGCTGAAAAAAAATTGGATATGTTGCAAGCTTTCCCACTTCTTATCAATGAGGAATTTCAAGTGACTTGATACTGAAAAGATATTCGACTTGGCTTGGGTTAAACCGAAATGTGTCCAGAGGCCTCTTTCCGCACCTTCCACATGTAGGTTGGCATGTTCAGAGTGCCTCTGACCTCGTTTCCTCAGGGGCAATCAAAATCAAGTGCAGCCTGTTTATTGTGAGAGTGGACAGCGGTCTCTGACATTATATTTCAGTCACCGTTGCAAGGCCTTGATTAAGCTCCCAATTATCATTTATGAAACATCCTCTTGTTAATATTATATTAATGCTGTTCTCTAATCCCTCCCCCTTGATTAAGCTCCCAATTATGATTTATGAATCATCCTCTTGTTAATATTACATTAATGATAGGGGCAGCACGGTAGCATGGTGGTTAGCGTCAATGCTTCACAGCTCCAGGGTCCCAGGTTCGGTTCCCGGCTGGGTCACTGTCTGTGCGGAGTCTGCACGTCCTCCCCGTGTGTGCGTGGGTTTCCTCCGGGTGCTCCGGTTTCCTCCCACAGTCCAAAGATGTGCGGGTTAGGTGGATTGGCCATGCTAAATTGCCCGTAGTGTCCTAAAAAGTAAGGTTAAGGGGGGGGGGGGGGGTTGTTGGGTTACGGGTATAGGGTGGATACGTGGGTTTGAGTAGGGTGACCATTGCTCGGCACAACATCGAGGGCTGAAGGGCCTGTTCTGTGCTGTACTGTTCTATGATGTTTTCTAATTCCCCCCCCCCCCCCCCAAAAAATATATTTTTCCAGATTCTCTACCCACAGTCCTCTCGAGAGTGTACAGATGTAAGTTGGGTCGTGGACACCATCGGAGCAACTACTTTTATAGAGATTTTTTGACCTGTTTTCCTACGAGGTTTGAGCTCTAAAGATTGATTTCCACGCTTACACATTTATTGCCGACTCTAGCTGCTGGCGACAGCTAGATAACTTGTTCGATTGGTCAATCTATTAAATCCAATACAGGCAGGGAAAACGTTATATGCCGTGTGAGAAATCCGAGTGTACTGAGGGTTAGAAATGATTTTTCGGTCCAAAAGAAAAATCCGAACCAGTTTTATTTTCTATTACAGTTGCTGCAATCCTGAATTTGCATCTCAACAATGGCAAGCACCTTGTTTATAATGAGGAGGAAAGGCTACAGTGGCTTCACTCCCAGTGATGGAAAACAGATCCCATGGATTGGATATGTTAATTTCTCGAAGGTTTGCAAGAGCCATTTTTTCACTGAACACTATTACTGGACGTGAGCACATTTTTCTGGAACGCTAACTTTTTTTTATATGCATCCTCTTCTATCCACCCTGGGAGCCTGTTTGCAAATCGTTTTCTGATTCTTACCTCGGAAACGAGCTCTTGTTTCTCAAAAAAATAAAACTGGACTAAACTAGCGTAGAGGGGCACATGCCCACCTCGGAGGTTGCAGGCAGCTGTCTCGCCTGTATTCAGCCGATTGAACTGCTCGGATCAGAACATTCCCCACAAATTGTGCTGCGGTTCGAATCAGCTGCTGTGTGCTGATCACAAGATAAATGAGTTGCGAGACCCCCAGATGGGAACCGAGGAACTCAGGGTTCAGCCTCGAGCAATCTACAGGCAGAGGATCGATCAAATAGGGAGGATCGAGTGACAGAGGCAAAAGGCTGAAGGAAAGAATAATAGTAAATAAACTGGAGGTTACAAAACGGGGGGGCGGGAAGAACAGAAAAAGAAGGGAAGAGCTGAGATAGAGAGAGGTCATTAAAACAAAAGGAAAAGAAGAAAGATTTGCATTTATATAGTGCCTTCCACAACCACTGAGCACCTCGAGGTGCTCACGAGCCAATGCAGTGTCAGTATTGTAATGTAGGATAGATAGCAGCTAATTTACGCAGTCTCACAAACAGCAATGATCAGAGCACCCCAGGGCCCCACATAAAGATTACATAAAATTGTCCAGGAAGTCAAACTTCTGATAAGCAATTGCCCAGTTGTGGGAGCCATCGGATACTCCAATTTAAATTGCACACTTCAGATGGTTCCAACTATCTTTTAGTAATAGTTATCCCCCCCCAAAAAAAAACTGGGTACTATAGTACTTACCCCACCCAACTCCACATGGGACCCCCTGACTATAACCCCACTCTCCCACTGGACCCCTGCCGACTGCCCTGCAACCACCCACAGGATCGTCTGACTACCCCTACCTGACTGTCATGTTAATCACCCTGGGGTAACACGGACTGCAACTGGATGTAGTTGTACTTGAAAGTAGACTCCAAACTTTGACATTAGTTCAATATGCTTTATTGAACTTGTTAAGCAGTGCACACAGTTTGCTGTGAGTTTCATACTCTACTAATCTAAGCGTGCTTACTATAACTAACTAGACCAGACTAGCTCTGAGCCACATGTAGAAGGTGCTAACTGATGTATACACGCTGACTGTCACTACAGTTGTCACCAGTGGAAAGATGCAGAGTGTTGATGCCTCGTGCGTTTTATAGTGCAAGACCACCTTCGAGTGTTCTGCCTGATGATTGGTTGTGTTCTGTTCTGTGTGTTGATTGGCTGTACTGGGTGTCTGGCGGTGCCTGTCTGTATCTCATTATGTGCATGAGTGCATATCATGACACCTGACTACGATCCTGATCCCCGACTATCCCCCAACCACCTTCCCTGCTTCCCTCTTGCCTATCCCAAGACCACCCCCCCAACCATCTGACACCCCATCCAACCTCCCACCTGACCATCTGACAGCCCCCACAGACCACCTGACCACTATCCCACTGACCAGCTGACTTCCCCCCTTCCTTCCCCTCCCCACTTATCTGACACATTTATACTCTCCCTGACATTTTGAAATGTGCGCATCTTTAAACTTACCTGCTTTATGGCAGCTAGTGCTGTAAACAAGGGGGCATGGCTTCCTCGCCCCCCCCCCCCCCCTACTCTCCTGTACTCGACAGAAGGACTGGGGAACCCAGTGCAATAAGGTTGGGCGTGAAAGGTGCGGCTGCATGTCAGTGTAAGTAAATAGGAGTGGAGTGGCAATCCGACTGCGGTGGACACTCCACGGACGTTCTGGCCCAATATGATAAAAATAGGAAATCCTGGGAACACTCAGCAGGTCTGGCAGCATCTGTGGCAGAGAAAACAGAGTTAAGTAGAGAAGTGTTCAGATTCAGGGCCAGGATGGGGAGCAAGCAGAGAAGAGGATTGGCTGGGCAGCTCCGGGAAGGAGGAAAGCAACAGAGGGAGCTGAATGGATAATCTTAATATTAGGGGTGCCACACTGGTTAGACCTGCTGTCTCTCAGCACCAGGGACCTGGGTTCAATTCCGGCCTTGGGTGACTGTATGCAGTTTGCACTTTCGCCTGGGTCTACGTGGGTTTCCTCCCAGTTTCCTCCCACAGTCAGAAGAGGTGCGGGTTACGTGGATTGGCCATATTAAATTCCCCTTACTGTCAAAAGATGTGCAAGATAGGTGAGGTTATAGGGCTGGGGAGTGAGCCTCGGTTGGATGTTCTTTCAGAGGGTCGGTGCAGACTTGATGGACTGAATGGCATCCTTCTGCACTGCAGAAATTTGAGTGATCAAGAATCCATAAGCTCTTTGAACGTGTTGGCATTGAGGGTGGAGGAGATGGGAAAAGGGCTTCTTTAAATACATGATTTCTAATTATTCAACCACCAAAGACTTTAACAGAAACAAAATGCCTCACTCTGGAACCAGCATAAAGATGCCCATGTGTAAAAATAAGGCTAGGAACATAAATACACATTTTACCAAGAGTCTGACCTTGTGACTTGATTGAATTTAAAAGTCTAATGGTAGGATCCCGGATAAGAATCTACCTAATTTCAATTTGAAAACTGTGAGGAAATGTCACTGCATCACAGGAGTGATAACACAGACTCATAGATATATTTTATGTCAAAACAAACTTTAATTTTAACACAGAATTAACCACATTAGCAACAAAGGAATAGCTTTACAGTTACAACAGTTCTTACACAAAACATAAAACCTTAGTTTACTTCCTAAACCTGCCACTATATTCCAATTAAGCAAACCAAATGTGGTGGTATGATTAGCATTGCTGCCTGCCATTGGTGCAGAACACCGGATTACCATTGGCCCTGGTTGGTCATGTGCCTCTCGACCGGTTGGTTGAGACCAGTCATGTGACGGCTCCCCGATTGGTCGAGAGGCTGAGTTAACTCCGCCTCCAGGGCGGGGTATAAATACCCAGTACTCCCGGCGGTCGTCCTTCTACTGTAATCGACCGCAGGGCTTAACATCTAGTATATTAAAGCCATACTTTTGTTCAGCAACTCGTCTCGCGTTCAATTGATGGTACATCAATTTAATATACTAACAATTTGAAGATGGAGCTCCGGAACAAGCCCGACTGCCTCCGCATCAGCCCACAAACTCCGAACGCATCGGCAATCTTCAAGCATTGGCTGGCGTGTTTCGATAGCTACCTGGCGACTGCAAGCAGCCCCCCTACCATGGCACAGAAACTTCATATTCTCCATTCCAATGTGGGCATGGCGGCTTACGCGATGATAGAGGAAGAAAAGGAATGTGACGTGGCCATGGATATGCTAAAAGGACAATTGCTTTAGCCGGTAAACCGAGTGTACGCCCGACATCTGCTGGCTACCTGACAACAGTTCCCGGTGAGTCCTTAGATGATTTTTACCGGGCCCTCGCTGTCCTGGGGAGGAATTGCGCCTGCCTCCAAGTTTCAGCCACTGAGCACATGGAACTTTTAATCAGAGATGCTTACGTGGCTGGATGGAGTCCACCGCAATTGGCCAGCGGCTGCTGGAAAAAGACGACCTCAGCCTAACTGAGGCGCGGACTCGCTCCACCTCCCTGGAGGTCGCTGACTTAAACGCCCGCGCCTATGTCCCCAGCCGCGCTGCAACGCCCTGGGCCTCCTGGCACGCTTCCCCACCGCTATTCGCCGCTCCCGACCCCCCTCAGGCCTGCACCGACAAGTCCGCGGGGCCCCGCTCCTATTTCTGTGGGCTTGCCAAACACCGACACCCGCGCTGCCCGGCCCGCTCCGCCCTTTGTAAGAGCTGTGGGAAGAAGGGCCATTTTTCGACGGTCTGCCAGGCCAAATCGGTCGCTGCTATGCCACGCAGCGACCGGGGATCTCCTCCTCCGGGCCCTTCCAGCGCACCGCGTCAATCTCCCCCCCCCCCCGCCCCCAGGCCCCTGCATCCGGCCTGCACGCCTCTCTGCCCCCCGCTCTCAGCCGCTCCGATCGGCCCGCCGGCACCGCTAACCCCGCCCCCAGCAACCACGAGGGTCCTGCGGGCACCGCCATCTTGGGGTTCCGACTCCACGTGGGGGTCCTGGGCGACGCCATCTTGGGGCCCCGACTCCACGTGCGGGTGCTGGGCGCCGCCATCCTGGACTGGCAGACAAGGTCCTGCCAGCACCTACTCGGCCGACACCGACGACTATGGATCTTCTCCATGGCTCGCAGCCATTCAGCTCGACCAGTCATGTCCACGCACACTCGTCAAGACGACGACGCAAATCCACCTCAACGGGCACGAGACGGACTGCCTGCTGGACTCCGGGAGCACAGAAAGCTTTGTATACCCTGACACGGTAAGACGCTGCGCGCTCCCTGTCCATCCTGTAAAACACAAAATCGGGTTAGCCTCAGGTTCGCACTCCATCCGCATCACTGGGTGCTGCATCGCGGACCTCACGGTCCAGGGGAAGGTTTTTAAAAATTATAAGCTCCTTATCCTCCCCGACCTTTGCGCACCGGCACTCCTAGGACTGGACTTCCAGTGCAACCTGCAGAGCTTGACCTTCCAATTTGGCAGATCTATACCCCCCCTCACTGTCTGCAGCCTCGCGTCCCTCAAAGTGGACCCCCCCTCCTTGTTTGCTCATCTCACCCCCGATTGCAAACCCGTCGCGACCCGGAGCAGACGGTACAGCGCCCAGGACCGGACCTTCATCAGGTCCGAGGTCCATAGGTTGCTGAAGGAAGGGGTCATCAAGGCCAGCAACAGTCCCTGGCGAGCCCAAGTGCCGGTGGTCCGGACTGGGGAGAAAAACCGATGGTCATCGACTACAGCCAGACCATCAACCGGTTTACGCAACTGGACGCGTATCCTCTCCCCCGTATTTCCGCCATGGTAAACGAGATTACGAAATACAAAGCCTTCTCCACAGTGGACCTCAAGTCCGCTTATCACCAGCTCCCCATCCGCGCGAGTGACCGCAAGTACACCGTGTTCGAGGCAGATGGGCGCCTCTACCACCTCCTCAGGGTTCCATTCGGTGTCACAAATCGGGTCTCGGTCTTCCAACAGGAGATGGACCGAATGGTCGACAAGTACGGATTACGGGCTACCTTCCCGTATCTCATTAATGTCACCATCTACGGCCACGACCAGCAGGACCATGACACCAACCTCCGAAAATTCCTCCAAACCACAAAACTCCTTAACCTAACTTACAATAAGGATAAGTGCATGTTTAGCACCGACCGTCTAGCCATCCTCGGCTACGTAGTGCGTAACGGAGTGATAGGCCCCGACCCTGAACGCATGCAGCCCCTGATGGAACTCCCTCTCCCCAATACCCCCAAATCCCTCAAACGCTGCCTGAGTTTCTTCGCTTATTATGCCCAATGGGTTCCCAATTACGCCGACAAGGCCTGTCCCCTCATTCAGTCCACGACCTTCCCGCCGTCGACAGAGGCCTGCCAGGCCTTTAGCCGCATCAAAGCGGACATCACAAAGGCCATGATGCGCGCCATCGACGAGTCCCTCCCCTTCCAGGTCGAGAGCGACACATCAGAAGTAGCTCTGGCGGCCACCCTGAACCAAGCGGGCAGACCCGTGGCCTTCTTCTCCAGAACCCTCCAGGCTTCCGAACTCCGCCACTCCTTAGTGGAAAAGGAAGCCCAGGCCATAGTCGAAGCTGTGCGACATTGGAGGCACTATTTGGCCAGCAGGAAGTTTACCCTCCTCACAGACCAACGGTCAGTAGCCTTCATGTTCGATAATGCACAGAGGGGCAAGATTAAGAACGACAAGATCTTGGGGTGGCGGATCGAGTTGTCCACGAACAACTACGATATCTTGTATCGTCCTGGGAAGCTCAATGAGCCTCCTGATGCCCAGTCCTGCAGTACCTGCGCCAGCGCACAGATAGACCACCTCCGCTCCCTCCACGCGGACCTCTGCCATCCAGGGGTGACCCGTTTCTATCATTTCATAAAGACCCGCAACCTGCCCTACTCCATTGAGGAAGTCAGGACAGTAACCCGTGACTGCCACATCTGCGCAGAGTGCAAACCGCACTTCTACTGCCCCGAGCACGCGCATCTGATCAAAGCATCCCGCCCCTTCGAACGTCTCAGCATAGACTTCAATGGGCCCCATCCCTCTAGCAACCGCAACATTTACTTCCTGATGGTGATCGATAAATACTCCCGCTTCCCTTTCGCCATTCCCTGCCCCGACATGACCACATCGACCATCATTAAGGCCCTCCTCTCCATCTTCTCCCTGTTCGTCTACCCCGCGTACATACATAGCGATCGGGGGTCCTCCTTTATGAGCGCCGGGCTGCATCAATTCCTGCTCAGCAGGGGCATTGCCTCTAGCAGGACGACCAGCTATAACCCCCGGGGTAACGGACAGGTTGAGCGGGAGAATGGTACCATCTGGAACACCATCCTACTGGCCCTCCGGTCCAGAGATCTCCCTATTTCCCGATGACAAGAGGTTATCCCCAATGCCCTACATTCCATCCGCTCCCTCCTCTGTACAACAACCAAGCAAACACCTCATGAACGTCTTCTTGTTTTCCCCAGGAAATCATCCTCTGGATCCCCTCTCCCGACATGGCTGGCCGCCCCCGGATCCATCTTGCTCCGGAAGCATGTGCGGGTGCACAAGTCCGACCCATTAGTGGAACAAGTCCAGTTACTCCACGCTAACCCGCAGTATGCGTACATGGAGTACCTCGATGGTCGGCAGGACACGGTCTCCCTCCGGGACCTGGCACCCGCCGGCATGCGGCCTTCCCCCCCTTCACCATAGACCCCCCCCCCCGCTACTTTTCCCCCAGCGCCCCACCCAGGCCACCCCTTCCCCATCCATGGCATCTCCACCACCAGCCCAGGGTACGGAGACAGTTCAAGGACCATCGCTCCCGGAGTCCAGGACATTAACTGAACCACCACCATCGGCTGAACCAACGTCACCAACTCCCCTGCGGTGGTCTGCCAGGACGTCACGGGCAACGAAAAGGCTGATCGAGTCCATTTAACTTCAACACCACCATGGACCTTGTATGGACACTATGTATTGTTGCTAAATGTCTGGGCCAGTGTGAAGCCAAGGATACATTTTTCTTCTCCTTACTACCCATACCACTAGTTCTCCCCCCCCACAGCTCTCGTTGACACCCCCCCCCCCCCGGCTTCTTTCTCCGCAAGGGGTGAATGTGGTGGTATGATTAGCATAGCTGTCTGCCATTGGTGCAGAACACCGGCTTACCATTGGCCCTGGTCGGTCATGTGCCTCTCGACCGGTTGGTTGAGACCAGTCATGTGACGGGCCCCCGATTGGTCGAGAGGCTGAGTTAACCCCGCCTCCAGGGCGGGGTATAAATACCCAGTACTCCCGGTGTAATCGACCGCAGGGCTTACCATCTAGTATATTAAAGCCATACTTTTGTTCAGCAACTCGTCCGTCTCGCGTTCAATTGATGGTACATCACCAATATATTTCAAATATCACGACTGAGCAAAGTTAACAACCAGAGTATTACTTGCTTTCCTCTGTGCAGAAACTTTGGAGAGAGAACCTTTCAGGACCAAACTGAAACACCTCTGTTCAGATGAGAGTTCTAGGACCAACTGACTTTTCAGACAGACCTGGCTACTCCCATTAAGTGCATCAGAGATCCTTCAAACATAAATAATATTTCATGAGCTAGCTATCTATAAACAAGTAAATGGTTCTCAAGATCTATTGGCAGAACACTTCACCTGCAAATCAATCATTGCATCACTTTTATGACACCTTAGTCACAACTCTAGCAGTCGTATTGTCTGTATGTATCTTAACACAATTTTTTTTAAATTTAGAGTATTCAATAATTTATTTTCCAATTAAGGGGAAATTTAGCGTGGCCAATCCACCTACCCTACACACCTTTGGGTTGTAGGGGTAAATCCCACGCAGACACGGGGAGAATGTGCAAACTCCACACGGACAGTGACCCAGGGCCGGGATTCGAACCCGAGTTCTCAACGCTGTGGGCAGCAGTGCTAACCACTGTGCCATCGTGCTGCACTCTTCACACAAATTTTAATAGCATTACTGCAAAATATAAGATATGACAATTTCTTACATTCATCACACTAATTAGGCAGTTTTTTTTTTCCTGAGTCGAAAAGCCGATCTTATGGGCTTAATATTATTCAAGGCAGAAACACTGTATATCCTTGAAATCAGCACGTTAGAAATTCAGCATCAATCATTGAAGACAACTTCCTAATCAATCGTTTTCCATGACAAAGTCCTTGTTTCATAGCAACATTATAACTGCTCCTTTCTTGAGTCTACGTTTGGGTGGTGGCATGCCCACTGGAGTTAAACTGCGTAAAAGTCCTGGAGATATAGACTGTTATCATCTTTTTCATCTGTAGGATCTATACTGATGTGTTCTTGTAATTCACCTGACAGCTTTTCTGAAACATTTTCATTCCAATCAAGTGAGTTTTCATTTTTCGCACAAAGAATAACTTCTGAATAATAAAGTGTACAAAGAATTGTTTCTGTAGCCACGTGTCCGGAATCCTACCATTAGACTTTTAAATTCAATAAAGTCACACGGTCAGACTCTTGGTAAAAGATGTATTTATGTTCCAAGCCCTATTTTTACACTTGGACATCTTTATATTGGTTCCAGAGTGAGGCATTTTGTTTCTGTTAAAGTCTTTGGTGATTGAATAATTAGAATTCATGTATTTAAAGAAGCCCTTTTCCCACCTCCTCCATGCTCTGTAAGCATCATCACATCTACTCCTCCCATGGGAACACTCCTGTGCTATTCCATCCTTCCAATGTTTTCGTGCCATTTCCATTTCTCCCATCAATTCCATTATATGCCTCAATGAAACAATCTCTCCAGCCAGGGTAACTTTGTCAGACTCCTCTTACTTTTCACTGTTTTTGTTCTCCACCAATTCCGCCTCTGCTACCACCAACAATTGGTAGTTACACATGCATCATGCACTCTAATCCTCCGTGCAGCAGGCAACATCCACCAAACCAACCGAACAATAGATGTACCCCTTGAACTGACCAATCAAAACAGTCCATGCAGGCAAGACAAAAATTGGATATTATTATTCTAGACTTGAATACAGCAGGTATATCACAATGATGTGTTTTATTGCTGGGACAGTTTATACTTCACAAATCCAGAACTAACGTGTAACAAAATGTTTGAGCAATCAGTGGACTTTGATCATTTTGAAATAATTTAACATGTGGTGATATTTACAGTGACGGTTTTGCATCTGTATGGATTAAACACTCCTTTATCTGATGGAAAGTATTATGTAAAATAATTATGTAAGCAAATCATCCTTAGGGACTTAATGTTATTAATATAGTTCTTCTGGTGTAAAGGTTATAAAATGGCTAATTTAAGTTAGAATTGTAAAGGCTCAGGTACCCAATAGCTCTGCAGTTTTTGGAAACGCATGAAAAAGTAAAGAAACACATTCATTTTGGAAATCCTAGCTACGCACCTTCCTCCAAGTCACACATCATCTTGATTTGGACATATACTGCTCAACCTTCATCAATGCTGAGTCAGAAGTCTGGTACTCCTTGCTTAATTGCTCTGTGAGAGTACCTTCACTGCACAGAGTGCAGCAAATCATGAAGGTAGCTCATCACCACCTTCTCCGGGACATCCCGGCAAGAAATAAACACTATCCCAAGAATGATTTTTTTTTTAATTTCTGGAAGAAAGAAAAACAAAGATTTTTAAAAGTTGTGTACTATTATCACAGTAGTGTCTGAGACTTTGACATTTTCATCAAACAAGAATTAAAGTTTAACTGTAATCTTACATAAATTCCTACCTCCTTGCTTAACACTAATTTTAACCGGTGCTAAATCTGGCACCTATTGAAACCTGAAGTTGAGTTTACACGAATTGAGTCGACGTTGCCTGTAGATGTTTAGTTATATGAATTAGGAATCTGAGCAGCTCGCACAAAAATAATTAAGAGGTTGTGGAAATTATTTAAAATGCTGACAAAAGCTAACAAGGGGAGAATACCTACAAACATTGAGAACTAATAAATCCCTGGACCACAACCGCCTCACGGCGCTGAGGTCCCAGGTTCGATCCCGGCTCTGGGTCACTGTCCGTGTGGAGTTTGCACATTCTCCCCGTGTCTGCGTGGGTTTCGCCCCCACAACCCAAAAATGTGCAGAGTAGGTGGATTGGCCACGCTAAATTGCCCCTTAATTGGAAAAAATAATTGGGTAATCTAAATTTATTTAAAAAAAAAAAAAAAAAAATCCCTGGACGGGATTCTCCAATAATGGGCTTTGTCCCCACTCCAGCGTGAAAACACGGGCGAATCACTTTGGACTTTCCTGAAGAAAGTCCAGACTGATTCTCCTGCCTGGAGGGAGCTGGAAGGGCCCAGGAGTAATCCTCGCAGTTCCGGCTGCCAATACTGGGCCCTGCACATCCGGTCGGGGGTCTGCGCATCCGCACGGCGGCGGCTTGCATCGGCCGCCCCGCGCGACATGGCGGTCCCACACCGCAGTCTGACACCAAGAAGATAGCCCCCCCCCCCCGAGATTGCACGCGCCCGCGGATCAGTGGCTTCCGATTGATAGCCTGGCCATCTGTGAGCCCCCCCCCCCACCCAGTGAAGGAAGTCCCCGCCTCCCACCAGGGCTGCCGCAGACTGAGTCCACAGTCGCCACGCTGAGTTCCCGATGGGTGGGACCATTAGATAACCACGCCGTTGGGAACTCGGCCAGCTACTCTTGGAGAATCGCCGCGGGGGCCGCTAACTATGGCCCTCTGCCCACACTGCGTAGACCGCGTGCATGCAATTCGCGGCGATCTCCAGCGATTCTCCCACGATTCGCGGTGATTCGCGGGAGCGGAGTCATGCCGGATTTTGGTGTCAACACCCATTCTCCGCCCCCGCGCCGATCACGATTTTGGTGCCGAGGCTCGGAGAATCCTGCCCCTTATTTCCAAACTTGTTATAATTTTATACCTTTTTCAATTGATTACAGAGTACAATAACTTGTTTCATCTTAATGCTGCATATGATTTTTAAATGTGTGTCTCAAATGTGAATTTTGCATGTCATACATAGCAGGATGCCATTTTAATGCACATTTTTGAGAATAAAGTTTTTGATAAATGGCCATTTGTTCCATTTGGTCTATTTGGCATTTATGTTCCACATGAGCCTTTCCCAACCCCCATTCCATCTAACTCTATCAGTATTTCTTCCAATTCCTTTCTCCCTAAATTTACGTGCTTTATTAAACCATCATACTTCTTTGATGTGTAAATAGAATGTCCAATTAGGCAGAAAAGCTTAGTTAAAATCCAGTAATCTATCTCTAAATTATTAGGAAGGAGAAATGCTTACAGTTCGATGGATAAAAAGCACAGTAACACAAATCGCTTCGCACAGGGTTCCAGTCGAGTAAAACCTGGGGAGGTCAATGTTCTTATTTTCTGCTTGGTTAACTGGATAATGGAACACTCCTGTCTATTGATTTACATGCCCTGTATCTGACACAAGCCCAATTTATTATCACAGTTATTTTTTATTTTTCAATGTATATTCGTTTCCTTAAAAATATTTTGAACGAAGCGCCACTGTACGAGTTGGAACCTTAAGTTCTTTGACACTGCTACAAATTAACGCAATATTTATATGCATCCTTTATTGATATTATTATTTATTTATGTAAACACTTACTAGTACAATAGAAATTGTGATATAATTTATTTTGGCAGCAAGGCTACCCAATGCATAAAACCTTCAAAAACAAAGATTTATAGCATTATACGTGTGTAGAAAATGCTGGAGAAAAATCTGAGTAATTTCACACTCCATTTGCAAAATAAATGTAGCTGTGGGACAGGTATTGTGTTCCTAATCTTCCCAAAGTTTTATTTCCCCCTCCTACACCACTCCCCACCCCAAACAATGACAATAGTGCCAGTTTCATTAAGTTTTCAATGGAACTGATTCATATAGATAGCTTTTGTTTCACTGGACATTTAAAAATATAATTACACATTCTAGGCAGTGCAGCTGCACCAGGATACCATTTCATTTATTTTATTTAACATAAAATTAATTATTCAACATATTTTTAAGGGAGTGTGGGGGGGGGGGCTTAGATAATTGTCAAAGTGATGCTTAAAGACTGAGATAGGAATCAGCCTTGTTGAATAGCATGGGGACAATGGAATCATCAAGTATAATTATTGCAGCTGCCATTCAAATTAACTCCTGTTTCAAAGTTGGTTTTACTTGATGTGATTTATTGTCACATGTACCGAAGTACAGTGAAAAGTATTTTTCTGCAGCCAAGGGCACAGTAATGGACAGCACGGTGGCCTAGTGGTTAGCACAACCGCCTCACGGCGCTGAGGTCCCAGGTTCGATCCCGGCTCTGGGTCACTGTCCGTGTGGAGTTTGCACATTCTCCCTGTGTCTGCGTGGGTTTCGCCCCCACAACCCAAAAATGTGCAAAGTAGGTGGATTGGCCACGCTAAATTGCCCCTTAATTGGAAAAAATAATTGGCTAATCTAAATTTATTTTTAAAAAAAGAAAAGAAAAAAAGAAAATTTTTTTTTTTTAAATTTTTTTTAAAAGGGCACAGTACGTACATAGTAGACAAAAAGAATAATCAACAGAGTACATTGACAAATGGTACATCGACAAGCAGTGATTGGTTACAGTGCGGAACAAGGAGCCAAACAAGGCAAATATATGAGCAAGAGCAGCATAGGGTGTTATGAATAGTGTTCTTACATGGAACAGATTAGTCCGAGGGGTGTCGTTGAGGAGTCTTGTAGCTGTGGGGAAGAAGCTGTTACTGTGTCTGGATGTGCGGGTCTTCAGACTTCTGTACCTTCTGCCTGATGGAAAGGTCTGGAAGAAGGCAATGCCTGGGTGGGAGGGGTTTCTGTTAATGCTGTCTGCCTTCCTCAGGCAGCGGGAGGTGTATACAGAATCAATGTGGGGGTGGCAACCTTGTGTGATGCGTTGGGCTGAGTTCACCACACTCTGCAGTTTCTTGCAATCTTGGACTGAGCAGTTGCCATACCAGGCTGTGATGCAGCCGGATAGGATGCTCTTAATCACACATCTGTAGAAGTTTGTGAGAGTCGATTCAGACATGCCGAATTTCTTTAGCTTCCGTAGAAAGTAGAGATGTTGTTGGCCTTTCTTGATTGTTGCATCAACGTGAGTGGACCAGGACAGACTGTTGGTGATGGTGACCCCAAGGGACTTAAAGCTATCAACCATCTCCACTTCGGAGACATTGATGCAGGCGGGAGTGTAGAAAATGCTGGAGAAAAATCTGAGTAATTTCACACTCATGCTGCGCTTCCTGAAATCGATGATCAGTTCCTTGGTCTTTCCGACATTTAGAGTGAGGTTGTTTTCGGTACACCATGCAACCAAGTGATTTATCTCCCTTCCCCCTTGGACAGCTTGGGGCAGAAATTCACCTGGGCACAGCCTTGGTGCACCCAGCTGAGAGGCATGAGACCAGGCTAAAATTGGGCCTCAGGCCTCTTCAGCATTTTATGCACAATTTGCTAGCAACTGCCACATCTGCAGAGGCAGCTTTTACATTTGAACAACACAGACATTGAGCTGCTAACTTCACCAGCAGTGACGGAAAGTTGATCCGAGGAAGGGGGTTGGCTCACACCATTGGCTGCGGGGTGGTGGAAGCACCTCTGATTCTGCCAGTTCCACAGAAAGTTTTTTTTAAACATGAACTTTAAAAAATTGTTTGATTTGTTGGCTACCAAAGAAGCTTGATGCTCATTACTACCCAATTTCATACTTGGGACTTCAAATATTTTACACCTAAAGGACTTAACATCTCGTTTCAAGTGACCACCAGTTGTTTCTTAAAAGGTGGCTTGACTCAATATCAGGTTGGATGTTTTGCTGGAATCCTGAAGACACAGGACAATGATCCCCAAAATTGGGCCTCATTGTGTTAATTTGACATCTTTAAGACGATGCAACAAAGTTTAATTTCTATAACTTCTGTATCGTTTATTGTCACAAGTAGGCTTCAATGAAGTTACTGTGAAAAGCCCCTAGTCACCACATTCCAGCGCCTGTTCGGAGAGGCCGGTACGGGAATTGAACCCGCGCTGCTGGCATTGTTCTGCATTACAAGTCAGCTGTTTAGCCCACTGTGCTAAACCAGCTGTGACTATGCTAACATGCTGTGAACCTTAGCACAGTGGGTAGCACTGTTGCTTCACAGCTCCAGGGTCCCAGGTTCGATTCCTGCTTGGGTCACTGTCTGTGCAGAGTCTGCACGTTCTCCCTGTGTCTGCGTGGGTTTCCTTCCGGGTGCTCCGGTTTTCTCCCACAAGTCTGGAAAGACTTGCTGTTAGGTGAATTGGATATTCTAAATTCTCCCCCTGTGTGCCCGAATGTGGCAACTAGGGGCTTTTCACAGTAACTTCATTGGAGTGTTGATGTAAGCCTACTTGTGACAATAAAGGTTATTATTTTAAAATAATATTTGTTCTATATATTTGTTCAAAAACACATGCACTGTAAATAAAATATGTTTATTAAATGTTCTAGTATAGATATTCTATTTTGAGTAGAAAAATAATGGACAAACACAAAACATTTGTATATTGGTTCATGGTAGTTATTTCAGCCTTTGACTTACACAGAGATGAGTGTTAGCCATACAAGGTAAATTAAACTGGTCAACAATAACGACCAGACCATTTCTACATCTGCATGTGTATGCCTTGATATGCATTGTTGAATGAGCTGTATTGAGTTGAATGATCAGTAGAATCACTAGGATGTTGACTTCCTAATAGCACATTATGATGCAAATCAGGTTTTTAAAAATTTGAGATACCATATACTAATTACAAATTTGCAATAGTAAGATAAATGCTGTTCCTCAGTTTTATATGGATATGATTACAGGTGGCAATTTCCTTCATCCAATTTAAATTAGAATTTAGAAGAATGAGGGGGTATCTTATGGAAACATATAAAGTTATGAAAGGAATAGATAGGATAGAATCAGGCAGGTTGTTTCCACTGGCAGGTGAAACTAGAACTAGGGGACACACCCTCAGAATAAGGGGGAGCAGATTTAGGACTGAGTTGAGGAGGAACTTCTTCACCCAAAGGGTTGTAAATCTGTGGAATTCCCTGTCCAGTGAAACAGTTGAGGCTACCTCGTTGAATGTTTTTAAGACAGATTTTTGAACAGTAAAGGAATAAAATGTTACGGTGAGCAGGCGGGTAAGTGGAGCTGAGTCCACAAAATTATCAGCCATGATCTTATTGAATGGCGGAGCAGGCTCGAGAGGCCATGGTCTACTCCTGCTCCTTGTTCTTCTGTTCTAAACTGAAACCTATATCAACATTGATGTTGATATTGCAGTCGGCAATTTACACCCCCCCCCCCCTCCCCCCAACCACCATTTCGTGCAGATCTTATTTACATACGTCCCAAAGTTTAAAAACCTCTGTCACCAGAAGGAGTTCAATGCAAACCACCAAAAGCCTACAGAAGAGAAACGGTCAATTTCCTTTTTGAAGTTCCTCTTAATCGTATTGGTATTATGAAATGTAATTCAAAGCTAGCAAATAGGGGCAGCACGGTGGTGCAGTGGGTTAGCACTGCGACCTCACGGCGCCGAGGTCCCAGGTTCGATCCCGGCTCTGGGTCACTTGCCATGTGGAGTTTGCACATTCTCCCTGTGTTTGCGTGGGTTTCGCCCCCACAACCCAAAAATGTACAAGCTAGGTGGATTGGCCACGCTAAATTGCCCCTTAATTGCCCCCAAAAATTAATTGGGTACTCTAAATTTATTTTTAAAAAGCTAGCAAATATTGATTTGTGAGCTTTAAGCACTGGTGCATGATTAAGAGGATGCATTCATGGAAGGTTTTCCCCCCCAAGGGTTACATAATCTGAGCCACAATAAAACATTCAAAGAAAACTACCATACACACCAGGTCCCAATGGCAAAACAAAAACATAAATAAAATCGCCTGTAATATCGGTGTCAACCCTCTGAAGTGAAGTCTTGTCCCCAGGCTCAAACGCCCAATGGCTTCAGGTTAGGAATAGACTTACCCTATCTATATATTTTGGTGTACATTTATGGGAATGCGGGTAAAGAAAGAAACTACATTCCTTGGTCTTTGAACGGAAAACTACGATGATAAATAGGATCTTGATGGACTTAACTCAGTGGTTACAAAAATAATTGAATAAATTTGCTTCGGTGATGTTCTGATATATAAATTTCTTAAATCGTGAATTTCCCGTGTACAAGTCAGCTGTTACACCACTGCCCCATTGAAAATCAGCAAGAAATTGGTTTTGAATGTTTCGAATAAATGGATGAAGGCGATGCGAGGTATAATCGATATTGAGCAAAACGCTCCTAGTTCAAGGGGAACCTATGTGTTAAGCCAGAGGAAATAGTTGAGGTACTAAATGAATACTTTGCATCAGTGTTCACAAAAGAAAGGGACTTTGTGAAAGATGATTCTGGGTAGGGTGTGTGGATAGTCTGGATCATGTTAACATCGAAAAGGAGGCGGTATTGTGTCTTTTAAAAGATTTTAAGGTAGATAAGTCTCCTGGGCCAGATGGGATTAATCCCAGAATACTGAGGGAAGCAAGGGAGGAAATTGCTGGGGCCTTGACTGACATCTTTGTATCCTCATTGGCTACAGGTGAGATCCCAGAGGACTGGCGAATAACTAATGTGGTACCACTGTTTAAGAAAGGTAGCAGGGATAATCCTGGAAACTATAGGCCGGTGAGCCTCACGTTGGTAATTGGGAAATTATTGGAGAGAATTCTCAGGGGCAGGATTTATATCCATTTGGAAACAAATGGACTCATAAGCGATAAGCAGCATGGTTTTGTGAAGGGGAGGTCATGCCTCACTAACTTGATCGAGTTTTTTGAGGAGGTAACAATGGACTTCAGTAAAGCCATTGACAAGGTGCCTCATGGCAGACTGGTACAAAAGGTGAAGTCCCTTGGGTTCAGAGGTGAGGTGGTAAAATGGATACAGAACTGGCTCGGTCACAGAAGCTAAAGTGTAGCAGTAGAAGGGTGTTTTTCTGTATGGAAGGTTGTGACTAGTGGTGTTCCACAGGGATCTGTGCTTGTGCCTCTGTCGTTTGTGGTGTACATAAATGTAGACGGTCTGAGTCATAAGTTTGTGAATGACAACAAGGTTGGTGGAGTGGCAGATGGTGTTGACGATTGTCAGAAGATACAGCAGGACATAGATAGGTTGGAAACTTGGGCAGAGAAATGGCAAATGGAGTTTAATCCGGACATCTTTGAGGTAATGCATTTTGGTAAGTCGAACATAGAGGGGAAATATACTGTAAATGGTAAAACTCTAAGGAATATAGAAAGTCAGAGAGATCTGAGATGGCAGGTCCACAGATCTTTGAAGGTGGTGACACAAGTGGACAAGGTAGTCAAGAAAGCATACGGAATGCTTACCTTCATTGGACGGGGCATCGAGTATAAAAACTGGCAAGTCATGCTACGGATGTTTGGAATATTGCGCAACATTCTGGTCGCCACACTACCAGAAGGATGTGGAGGCTTTGGAGAGGGTGCAGAGGAGGTTTACCAGGATGTTGCCTGGTCTGGAGGGTGTTAGCTATGTGGGAAGGCTGAATAGACTCTGACTGTTTTCATTAGAAAGACCGAGGTTGAGGGGTGACCTGATAAGAGGTCTACAAGATTGAGGGGCATGGATAGAGTGGATGTGCAGGCACTCTTTCCCAGGGTGGAAGGGTCAGTTACCAGTGGGCATAGGATTAAGGTGGGTGGGGCAAAGTTTAGAGGAGATGGGCAGCACGGTAGCACAAGTGACTAGCACTCTGACTTCAGAGCGCCAGTGTCCCAGGTTTGATTCCCCGCTGGGCCACGGTCTGTGCGGAGTCTGCACGTTCTGCCCGTGTCTGCGTGGGTTTCCTCCGGGTGCTCCAGTTTCCTCCCACAGTCCAAGGACTCGCAGGTTAGGCAGATTGGCCATGCTAAATTGCCCTTTAGAGTCCAAAAAGGTTAGGAGGGGTTATTGGGTTACGGGGATAGGGTGGAAGTGAGGGCTTAAGTGGGTCAGTGCAGACTCGATGGACCGAATGGCCTCCTTCTGCACTCAATATTCTATGTTCTATGTGCAAGGCATGTTTTTTACGCAGAGGGTGATGAGTGCCTGGAAAGCGTTGCCAGGGGAGGTTGTCGAAGCAGATACATTAACGGCGTTCAAAAGGCATCTTGACAAACACATGGATAGAATGGGTATAGAGGGATATGGCACAAGGAAGTGCTGAGGGTTTTGGCAAAGGTTGGTATCATGACCGGTACAGGCTTGGAGGGCCGGAGGGCCTGTTCCTCTGCTGCATTGTTCTTTGTTCTTTGTTCAATAGCTGGTCTAGCTTTCTTCAGTGTCAATTTGGAAGCGGCCATTGGTAAAGTGATCCTCAGGGCCTGCCTCTAAAAACAATCTGTCTCATCTGTGACCTTCCCGCATAATAAAACCACTACCAACTGGATTTGCACAGGAAAAGTAGCACCTGTGGAATTGTTTAGAGCAGTGCTTCTCAAAGTGTGGTACACGTACCGGTGCCGGTACGCGAGCCATCGTCTGCCGGTACTTGGAGTGTTTCCAGAAAAGAAAGAGACAGTAATCCTGGATTGGCTTGTTTCGCTCACCGGCATCAGCGGCTCTAGGGTTGCTGGCGCCCCGCCTGAACTTCAACGCCCTTACAAGTGCCAATTTTAAAGGCCTCCAGCGCTGCGCTCCATCACCTTTCCCCGCTGCGGATAGCCTTTTCCTGCTCCCCTCGGCGGCCCTCCTCCCGCCGAGGACCCTCCGTGCAGCCACTGCCTCACACAGACACTGAGCAGCCGCCAGCGGCTGAACCAGACCGGCAGGCGGCCGAGGCCAATCAACATGGCGGCCGCACAGGGAGCGGGGCCGGGGCTGAAGGAGCACCCCACGTGACTCCGGGCTGCGCGTGGGCAGCTACTGAGCATGCGTAGCTGCCATCAAGCGGAGGCAACATGTTGCAAATGCGCAGATCGTCCTTAGAATCTTACAACTTTTCAGCCATTGAATGGCGCCCCCTAGCACATGGCGCCCCGGGCGACTGCCCGAGTTGCCGGTACCTTGAGCCGGCCCTGCTCACCGGTCCCTGGCACATTGAAAAAAAAAAACTGCCGGTCCGCCACATCAGATAGTTTGAGATGCACTGGTTTAGAGGACCTTAAAAAGAGGATGTGGGACATATCCTGAGAATAAAGCCATATTTCGACCCATTGTGTTTCAATAAAGTTTGAACCAATTGATGCACTATCAATTACGCAAAGACAAGAGTAGGATGTAATCGAGGCTTTCTTACACAGCTGATGAAATGGCTGCTGTACTTGGAGGACACATATTTATACTCCGCCTACTGGGCGGAGCCAGCAGGCAGGGATCTACCCCCCTACCTGTAGTACAGGGGTCTTACCGTAAAGCACCTATAACAACATCCTCTATATACAATATATACATCAGTTTCACCCGGTTTTAAAAATGAGTCCGGCGGAGTGGTGGAGAACTATATCCAGGAAATTGTGTTTTAAAAGTACTGATAAAATTATAAATTCAGGCTTTCCGGTGCCTTAATCTGTCATAGAGAGCGCCGTAGTGCTGGTGGCGACTCCGGGGCGGCTTGGTCTTCGGAGACTCCGGGAGCGTGTCGAAATCCTCTTCATCCCCGGGTGTGGGCAAGGGGAGGGCGGTGTGTCCCAGAGCGGGGGCTGCGGTGGGGTGCGCCGGGGGGGGAGGGTGGCGCCGGGTCGGAGGGGGTGGGGGGGTGTATGGGGAACCAGCTGGTGCCAGGTCCCTGAGGGAGACTGTGTCTTGGCGGTCGTCGGGGTACGCTACGTAAGCGTACTGTGAGTTGGTGAGAAGTAGCTGTAACCTCTCAACCAACGGCTCCACTTTGTGGAGTCGAACGTGTCTACGGAGGAGAACGGGTCCTGGAGCTGCCAGCCATGTTGGGAGCGATTCCTCGTGGTGGACTTCCTGGGGAAGGCAAAGAGACGTTCATGGGGGGTTTCATTAGTCGCGGTGAACAGGAGCGACCGAATGGAGTGGAGTGCATCGGGGAGGACCTCCTGCCAGCGGGAGGCCTGGCGATTTCTGGAACGTATGGCCAGCTGGATGGCCCTCCAGACTGTCCCATTCTCCCTCTCTACCTGCCTGTTTCCCCTGGGGTTGTAGCTGGTCGTCCTGCTCGAGGCAATGCCCCTGTTGAGCAGGTACTGGCGCAGCTCATCGCTCATGAATGAGGATCCCCGGTCGCTGTGGAGGTAGGCGGGGAACCCGAACAGAGCGAAGATGGTGTTGAGGGCTTTGATGATGGTGGCAGACGTCATGTCAGGGCATGGGACGGCAAAGGGGAATCGGGAATATTCATCGACCACACTGAGAAAGTATGTGTTGCGGTTGGTGGAGGGGAGGGGCCCTTTGAAATCTACGCTGAGGCGTTCAAAGGGGCGGGAGGCCTTCACCAGGCGCACATGGTCTGGCTGGTAGAATTGCGGTTTACATTCCGCGCAGACCTGGCAGTCTGCTGATAGCCCTGACTTCCTCAATGGAGTAGGGCAGGTTGCCAGCCTTGATGAAATGGTAAAAACGGGTGACTCTTGGGTGACAGACGTTGTCGTGCAGGGTGCGGAGTCGGTCCACTTGTGCGCTGCCACATGTACCTCGGGATAGAGCATCGGGGGGCTCGTTGAGCTTACTGGAGCGCTACAAAATCTCATAGTTGCAGTTGGAGAGCTCGATCCTCCACCTCAAGATTTTATTATTTTTGATGTTGCCCCGCTGTGTGTTGTTAAACATGAAGGATACCGACCGTTGGTCAGTGAGGAGAGTGAATCTCCTGCCGGCCAGGTAATGCCTCCAATGACGCACAGCTTCAACGATGTCTTGAGCCTCCTTTTCGACGGAGGAGTGCCAAATTTCGGAGGCATGGAGGGTGCGGGAAAAGAGTGCCACGGGCCTGCCTGCCTGGTTGAGGGTGGCGGCCAGAGTGGCGTCTGATGCATCGCTCTCCACTTGGAATGGTAACGTCTCGTCGACCGCGTGCATCGCGGCCTTGGCAATGTCGGCCTTGATACGGTTGAATGCCTGGTGAGCCTCGGCCGTCAGTGGGAAAACGGAGGATTGGATGAGTGGGCGGGCCTTGTCTGCATAGTTTGGGACCCACTGGGCGTAATACGAAAAGAACCCCAGGCACTGTTGAGGGCCTTGGGGCAGTGGGGGAGGGGGAGTTCCATGAGGGGGTGCATGCGATCGGGGTCAGGCCCCAGAACTCCGTTCTGGACCACATAGCTGAGGATGGCTAGGCGGTTTGTGCTGAACACGCACTTCTCCTTGTTTTTTTTTAAATAATTTTTATTCAAATTTTCACATTTTCACAAAAAAGAAAACAATAACAGAAAATTCTAAGAACAAAAAAATGCAGAAATGCAGAACCTCTCCCTGCCTTAAATACAAAAGAGAAACAATAAATTAACGCCCGTCATTGGCAAAAAACAGATATTCAACCCAACATAAAAACAAAGAGACAACCCCCCTCCCCCCGCCCCGGGTTGCTGACCTTTTGCTTTTTCCATTCTGCCAGGAGATCTAGGAATGGTTGCCATCTCCTGAAAACCCCCTGCACTGACCCCCTTAGGGCAAATTTCACCTTCTCCAATTTAATAAACCCCGCCATATCGTTGACCCAGGCGTGGAGCTGGGGGGCCTCGCATCCTTCCACTGAAGAAGAATCCTCCGCCGGGCTACTCGGGACGCAAAGGCCAGAACACCGGCCTCTTTCGCCTCCTGCACTCCCGGCTCCACTGCAACCCCAAATATTGCGAGTCCCCAGCCTGGATTGACCTTGGATCCTACCACCCTCGATACCGTCCTTGCTACACCCTTCCAAAATTCCCCCAGCGCTGGGCATGCCCAGAACATGTGGACATGGTTTGCTGGGCTCCCTGAGCACCTAATACACCTGTCCTCGGTCCCAAAAACCGGCTCATCCTTGTCCCGGTCATATGTGCCCTATGCAGTACATTAAACTGTATGAGGCTAAGCCTCGCACAAGAAGAGGAATTCACCCTTTCTAGGGCATCCGCCCACGTCCCCTCCTCAATCTCCTCACCCAGCTCATCCTCCCATTTATCTTTCAGCTCCTCCACCGAGGCCTCGTCTACCTCCTGCATCACCTGGTACACTTCCGAGATCCTCCCCTCTCCAACCCATACCCCCGAGAGCACCCTGTCCTGGACCCCACGCGGCGGCAGCAGGGGGAACCCCGCCACCTGCCGCCTGACAAACGCCCTTACTTGCATGTACCTAAAGGTGTTCCCCAGGGGGAGCCTGAACTTCCCTTCCAGCTCACCCAGGCTCGCAAACTTCCCGTCTATGAACAGGTCCCCCAGCCTCCTGACACCTGCCCTGTGCCAACTCAGGAACCCGCCATCAATTCTCCCCGGAACAAACCGGTGGTTCCCCCGTATCGGGGACCCCACCTCCCCCCTGTGCCGCCTCCATTGCCCCCAAATCTTGAGGGGAGCTGCCACCACCGGGCTCGTGGTATACCTCGTCGGAGGGAGCGGCAGCAGCGCGTTGCAAGCGCTTCCAGGTTCGTACCCACACAGGATGCCATCTCCAGCCTCTTCCATGCCGCCCCCTCCCCGTCCATTACCCACTTACGCACGATCGCTGCGTTGGCAGCCCAATAATACCCACAGAGGTTGGGCAACGTCAGTCCCCCCCCCCCCCCCCCCCACATCCCTGCCCCCCTCCAAGAACACCGGTCTCACCCTTGGAGTCCCGTGTGCCCACACAAACCCCGTAATGCTCCCGTTAACCCGCCTGAAAAAGGCCTTCAGGATAAGGATGGGGAGGCACTGGAACAGGAACTGAAACCTCGGGAGCACCGTCACCCTGACTGACTGCACCCTACCCGCCAAAGACAGCGGCAGCATGTCCCACTTCTTAAACTCCTCCTCCATTTGCTCCACCAGCCTTGTGAGGTTTAGCTTATGCAAGGCCCCCCAGCTCCTGGCCACCTGAACCCCCAAGTACCTGAAGCTCCTCTCTGCCCTTTTCAGTGGGAGCCTCCCAATCCCCCCCTCCTGGTCCCCCGGGTGTACCACAAACAGCTCGCTTTTCCCAAAGTTAAGCTTATACCCTGAGAAATCCCCAAATTCCCAGAGAATCCCCATCACCACCGGCATTCCCCCCACTGGGTCCGCCACACACAATAGGTCATCCGCATAGAGCGACACTCGGTGCTCCTCCCCACCCCGGGCCAGCCCCCTCCAATCCCCCGACTCCCTCAGCACCATGGCCAGGCGTTCAATTGCCAGCGCAAAAAGTAGGGGGGACAGGGGACACCCCTGCCTCGTCCCTCGGTATAGTCGAAAATACTCCGACCTCCTCTTATTCGTGGCCATGCTCGCCATCGGCGCCTCATACAACAGCCTTACCCAACTGACAAACCCCTCCCCAAACCCGAACCTTTCCAGCACCTCCCACAAGTACCCCCACTCGACCCTATCAAAGGCCTTCTCCGCATCTAGCGCCACCACTATCTCCGCCTCCCCTTCCACCGCCGGCATCATAATAACGTTCAGGAGCCTCCGTATATTAGTGTTCAGCTGCCTCCCCTTCACAAACCTCGTTTGATCCTCGTGGATAACCTGCGGCACACAATCTTCTATCCTCGTGGCTAAGATCTTTGCCAACAACTTGGCATCCACATTCAGGAGTGAGATCGGCCTGTATGACCCACACTGCAGGGGATCCTTGTCTCGCTTAAGGATCAAGGAGATCAGCGCCCGAGACATCGTCAGGGGCAAAGCCCCCCTCCCTCGCCTCGTTGAAGGTCTTAACCAACAGGGGGCCCAGCAGGTCTGCATACGCCTTGTAAAATTCAACCGGGAACCCATCCGGCCCCGGCACCTTCCCCGACTGCATGTTCCCTATCCCTTTAACCAGCTCCTCAAGCTCAACTGGTGCCCCCAGACCCTCCACCCATCCCTCCTCCACCCTCGGGAATCTCAGCAGGTCCAAAAAGCGCCCCATCCCCCCCTTCTCCGCCGGAGGTTCGGACCGATATAGTCTCTGATAAAAGTCCCTGAAGACCCCATTAATATCTACCCCCCTCCACACCACATTTCCTCCCCGGTCCTTAACTCCACCAATCTCCCTAGCCGCATCCCGCTTACGGAGCTGGTGTGCCAGTATCCTACTCGCCTTCTCCCCATACTCGTACACCCCACCCTGAGCCTTTCTCCATTGAGCCTCTGCCTTTCTGGTGGTCAACAAGTCGAACTCAGCACGAAGGCTGCGCCGCTCCCTCAGCAATCCCTCCTCCAGGGCCTCCGCGTACCTCCTGTCCACACTCACCATCTCCCCCACCAATCTCTCCCTTTCTCTCTGCTCCCCTCTCTCCCTGTGGGCCCGAATGGAGATCAACACCCCCCGAACCACCGCCTTCAGCGCCTCCCAGACCGTCCCCACTCGGCCCTCCCCATTATTGTTGGCCTCCAGGTACCTCTCGATGCATCCTCGAACCTGCCCCCTCACATCCTCGTCCGACAGCAGCCCCACCTCCAAGCACCACAACGGGCGCTGGTCCCTCTCCTCCCCCAGCTCGAGGTCCACCCAATGCAGGGCATGGTCAGAAATAGCTATCGCCGAGTACTCAGCGTCTACTACCCCCGCAATCAGCGCCCTACTCAAAACAAAGAAGTCAATCCGGGAGTAGGCATTATGCACATGGGAGAAGTATGAAAATTCCCTGGCCCTCGGCCTCGCAAACCTCCAAGGATCCACCCCTCCCATCTGGTCCATAAACCCCCTCAGCACCGTAGCCGCCGCAGGCCACCTACCCATCCTGGAACTGGATCGATCCAGTGGCGGATCCAGCACCGTGTTGAAATCCCCCCCCCCCCCCCCCCATTATCAGGCCCCCCACCTCCAAATCTGGAATCTGGCCCAACATGCGCCGCATGAAACCCGCATCATCCCAATTCGGGGCATATACATTGACCAGCACCACCCACTCCCCTTGCAGCTTGCCGCTCACCATCAAGTACCTCCCGCCGCTGTCTGCCACCACACTCAACACCTCAAACGACACCCTCTTCTCCACCAGGATCGCCACCCCCCCGTTTTTTTGCATCCAGCCCCGAATGAAACACTTGGCCCACCCACCCCTTCCTCAACCTGACCTGATCCGCCACCTTCAGGTGCGTCTCCTGAAGCGTAGCCACGTCCGCCTTCAGCCCCCTCAGGTGCGCGAACACGCGGGACCGTTTGACCGGCCCATTCAGTCCCCTCACATTCCAGGTTATCAGCCAGATCGGAGGGCCACCTGCCCCCCTCCCCCGTCGATTAGCCATCACCCTTCCGTAGTCCGCCACGTGCCCGCGCCCCCCCACTCAGCCCGTTCCCCACAGCGACAGACCGCCATCCTGATCCCCTCTGCATGCTCCAGCTCCTTCTTGGCCATTCCAGCAGCAACCCGATATCCCCCCCCCTCCCCCCCCCCCACTAGCTGCATAGCTCCGGTCATTGTACTTCCGTAAGTCAGCCGACTCCTGCTGACCCCGGCTGCTCCCGCCACCCCAATTACCCTCCCCAGTGTCCCCCAACCATTCCCCCAATGCCGACCCCGCCCCCTGCTTCTCCAGCGTGGGGGAGAGGCCCGCGCCCCCCATCCCAAGCCCCGCCCCGACCCAAAACGCGGGAAGACAGGCACATGACCCAACAGGGCCGTGAACCCCACCCAAACCCGTAACCAGTGAAATAATAAAAATACCAACATGATATGATAAAACACCCAAGTAAACAGATAACAGTCCCGAAAAGCAGAAAAGAAAAGGCAAGACAGCAAAAAAAAACTTTGTCCAATAGAACCAAAAAGAGCGAAAGGATATCAAGGAGGACAAAGCCTCCGGGCTGCGTACAACGTTTCCCAGCCCCCAGTCCTCAGTTCAAGTCCAGCTTCTCTGCCTGGACAAAAGTCCAGGCCTCCTCCGAGGAGCCAAAATAAAGTTGGCGGTCTTTATAAGTGACCCACAGGTGTGCCGGCTGTAACAGGCCAAGCTTGACCCCCTTCTTGTGGAGCACTGCCTTCGCCCGGTTAAACCCAGCCCTTCTCTTCGCCACCTCCGCACTCCAGTCCTGGTAGATCCTGATCTCCGTATTCTCCCACTTACTACTCCTCTCTCTCTTCGCCCAACGAAGCACGCACTCATGGTCGACCAAGCATTGAAATCGGACCAGCACCGCCCTGGGTGGCTCGTTCGGCCCGGGCTTCCGCAGCCGCACCCGATGGGCACTCTCCAGCTCCAGGAGTCCCCGGAACGACCCCGCGCCCATCAGCGAGTTCAGCATCAGGACCACGTAGGCCCCCAAATCCGAACCTTCCAGCCCGTCCGGGAGGCCCAAAGTCCGCAGATTCTTCCGGCGGGAGCGGTTCTCCATCTCCTCGGTCCTTGCCAACCATTTCTTGTGAAGCGTCTCGTGCGACTCCACCTTCACCGCCATGCCGAGGAGTTCGTCCTCGTTCTCCGAAGCCTTTTGCTGCAGCTCCCGAATCTCCACCGCCTGAGCCGTCTGAGTCGCCCCGAGCTTGTCCAGCGATGCCCTCAACGGCTCCAGGATCTCAGCTTTTAGTTCCTGGAAGGAGCGCAGCAGCAGCTTCTGCTGCTCCCTCGCCCACTGCTGCCACGCTGCCGGTTCCCCGCCTGCCGCCATCTTGTCCTTTTTGCCTCGCACCTTCTTCTGCTGCAAAGTTGATTTTCTGGTTGCTCCACTTCTAGTCCAGCCCATCCACCGGCCGCCAAGCGCCGAGGCTGCGTTCCCACCTGGGGAAAAATCAAATCAGCGCCGTTGCGGGCCCTTAAAAGAGCCCCTGGTGAGATATTTTCCAGTTGTTCCCTTTGCTGCTAGAATTCAGCTTTCACAAGGGCCCTCAAGTCAGCTTGAGGCCTCTAACACAGCCCTTCCCCCGCCTGCATGCTGAATAGGCTTTTGTCTCTCTGCTGCTGCCCCAGCCAAATCCTACACAGTTTCTGTGGGACTGGAAACCAAGAAACATATCATTCCTGGGTGAAAAAACTCCTCCTACATTCACCTATACTTTTTCAGAAAATTTCCACTCCATATTGTTTAAAAAAGAGCTATTTTCTGTGATCTTAGCAGGAGCTGCCGTGTGTGTGACCATTCGCTCCATGGTGCACACCGGAAGCCGCACTTCTCCTTGTTATAGGTGAGGTTGAGGAGAGTGGCGGCGTGGAGAAATTTGGCAAGGTTGGCGTCATGGTCCTGCTGATCATGGCCGCAGATGGTGACATTGTCCAGGGACGGGAAGGTGGCCCACAGTCCGTACTGGTCAACCATTCGGTCCATCTCCCGTTGGAAGACCGAGACCCCGTTGGTGACACCGAAGGGGACCCTAAGAAAGTGGTAAAGACGGCCGTCTGCTTCGAACGCAATGCATGGGAGGTCCACCTTACGGTTGGGGAGCTAGTGGTAGGCAGATTTCAGGTCCACTTTCAGTGTAGGTCGTGCCTCACAAACCTTATTGAGTTCTTTGAGAAGGTGACCAAACAGGTGGATGAGGGCAAAGCAGTTGATGTGGTGTATATGGATTTCAGTAAAGCGTTTGATAAGGTTCCCCACGGTAGGCTATTGCAGAAAATATGGAGGCATGGGATTCAGGGTGATTTAGCAGTTTGGATCAGAAATTGGTTCTCTGTAAGAAGACAGAGGGTGGTGGTTGCTAGGAAATGTTCAGCCTGGAGTTCAGTTACTAGTGGTGTACCACAAGGATCTGTTTTGGGGCCACTGCTGTTTGTCATTTTTATAAATGACCTGGAGGAGGGCGTTGAAGGTTGGTTGAGTAAATTTGCAGATGACACTAAAGTCGGTGGAGTTGTGCACAGTGCGGAAAGATGTTGCAGGTTACAGAGGGACATAGATAAGCTGCAGAGCTGGGCTGAGAGGTGGCAAATGGAGTTTAATGCAGAAAAGTGTGAGGTGATTCATTTTGGAAGGAATAACAGGAAGACAGAGTATTGAGCTAATGGTAAGTTTCTTGGTAGTGTGGATGAACAGAGAGATCTCGGTGTCCAGGTACACAGATCCCTGAAAGTTGCCACCCAGGTTGATAGGGTTGTTAAGAAAGCGAACGGTGTGTTAGCTTTTATTGGTAGAGGGATTAAGTTTCGGAACCATGAGGTCATGTTGCAGCTGTACAAAACTCTGGTGTGGCCGCATTTGGAGTATTGCATGCAGTTCTGGTCGCCGCATTATAGGAAGGACATGGAAGCATTGGAAAGGGTGCAGAGGAGATTTACCAGGATGTCGCCTGGTATGGAGGGAAGATCTTATGAGGAAAGGCTGAGGGACTTAAAGCTGTTTTCGTTAGAGAGGTTAAGAGGTGACTTAATAGAGGCATACAAGATGATCAGAGGATTAGATCAGGTGGACAGTGAGAGTCTTTTTCCTTGGATGGTGATGACTAGCACGAGGGGACATAGCTTTAAATTGAGGGGAGATAGATATAGGACAGATGTCAGAGGTAGGTTCTTTACTCAGAGAGTAGTAAGGGCGTGGAATGCCCTGCCTGCAACAGTAGTGGACTTGCCAACATTAAGGGCATTTAAATGGTCATTGGATAAACATATGGGTGATAAGGGAGTAGTGCAGATGGGCTTTAGAGTGGTTTCACAGGTCAGCGCAACATCGACGGCTGAAGGGCCTGTACTGCGCTGTAATGTTCTATGTTCACTGTCGAGAAGACCCAGTACTGTGCAATCTGATTGGCCATATCAGATATGCGTGGGAGGGGGTAAGCGTCGAGCTGTGTGTACCAACTGATGGTCTGACTGTAGTCAACGACCATCCTATTTTTTTCCCCAGTTTGACTACTACCACTTGGGCTCTCCAGGGACTGTTGCTGGCTTCGATGATTCCTTCCTGAAGCAGCCGCTGGACTTCATACCTGATGAAGGTCCTGTCCTGGGTGCTGTAGCGTCTGCTGGTGACGGGTTTGCAATCCAGGGTGAGGTTTGCCAAAAGGGAAGGTGGGTCGACCTTGAGGGTCGCGAGGCCGCACACAGTAAGGGGTGGTAGGAGCCTGCCGAATTTCAGGGTTCGGCTCTGGAGGTTGTACTGGACGTCCAGGCCGAGTAGCAAGGCAGCGCAGAGGTTGGGCAGGATGTAGAGGCGGAAGCCGCTGAACTCCACGCCCTGGACAATGAGAGTGGCGATGCAGATTGCCAAGGAGTGGGATCCGGAGGCCAGGGAGATTCTCTGATTGGCAGGGTGTGCCACGAGGGAGCAGCGCCTTACCGTATCGGGGTGAATGATGCTTTCAGTGCTCCTGGAATCCAGCAGGCAGGAGAGCTCATGTCCGTTGACCTTCACTTTAGTTGAAGCAGTCGTGAGGTTGTGTAGTCGAGACTGGTCAATCGTGACCGAGGCGAGACGCGGCTGGTCCTTGGTGGTTGCAGGTGATGAGCGGCCTGATGAGATGCCTGATGGGTAGGGGTCCCGAGTCGGCCAACGGTGCCCATGAGCCGCACGTGTCATGGGGGAGGCAAGATGGTGGCACCCTGGGGCTGCACGTGTCATGAGGAAGGCAAGATTGCGGCCACCGTTGGTCTTGGGAGGAACAATATGGCGGCACCCACGGGCCGCACGTGTTGCGAGTTGAGCAAGATGGCGGCATCCACTGGCCGCACGTGGTCCGAGGAGGGGACGATGGCGGCATCCACTGGCCGCACGTGGGGGGTGCTAGGACAATAGCGGCGATTGAGTGGGCCTGGCACACTGCAGCGAAATGTCCCTTCTTGCCACAGGCCTTGCAGAGGGCGCTCTGCGCTGGGCAGTGCTGTCAGGGGTGTTTTGTCTGTCCACAGAAGTAGCATTTGGCCCCCCCCCGGGATTGGGTGGCTGCCGCGCGGCACAGGTGTGGGCCTGGCTAAGGGCAGTCACTGATGGGGTCCACGATGTGGCTGCCGTCTGCGGAGTCCATGATGCACAGGAGGGGTGGGCCGCCCAGTCGGGGACATAGGCCTGAATGTTGCGTGATGTGACTGTCAGCGAGAGCGCTAGCTTTTTGGTCATCGCGAGGCCGAGCATGGCCCCTTCTAGGAGGCGCTGGCGGATGTAGTCAGACCCTATGCCTGTAACAAATGCGTCTCTCATCAGCAAATTCGAGTGTTCCGTGGCCGAAACGGCCTGACAGTCACAGTCTCTAACTAGGGCGAGAAGGGCGTGACAGAAATCTTCCACTGACTCAGGAAGCTGGCGCCGCATGGAGAGGAGGTGTCTGGCATAGATTTTGTTAGTCCACTGAGCGTAGTTTTCCTTCAGTAGCGCCATGGCCTCTGCGTAGGTTAGCGCATCCTGGACGAGTGGAAAGACGTTGGAGCTCAGCCGTGTGTAAAGGATCTGGAGTTTTTGTGCTTCTGGAATTGTGTCTGGTGCAGACCTGATGTACGCTTCGAAACAGGCTAGCCAATGTTCAAAGTCCTTTTTGGCGTTGTCTGCTTGAGGATGCAGCTGCAGGCAATCGAGCTTGATGCGGTGGTCCATCTCTGAAAACTCACTGTAATAAATTGACGCACTATCAATTATGCAAAGACGAGAGTAGGATGTAATCGAGGCTTTATTACACTGAGATCTGTGGCCTCCTACAGCAGCTGATGAAATGGCTGCTGTACGGGGAGCACACATATTTATATTCCGCCTACTGGGCAGAGCCATCAGGCAGGGATCTACTCCTGTACCTGTAGTGCAGGGGCCTTACCGTAAAGCCCCTATAACAACATCCTCTATATACAGATACATCAGTGGTGACTACCACATCAATCTCAGAAATTGTTCTGTAATGGAGACCTTTCGAACTTACTTTCAAATAAATGCCATTTGTTGAAGTGAGAACTATGACCGAAGACAGTAAGAGCTAACAAAAGAATCGCCAGTGGCTGAGCTGAAATAACTAACAACGTTTATCAATACAGTTTAATAATTACAATTTAAAACCAGCCATTTACTGATTTCCTGATATACATTGGTAAGCCAACACATGCGGTGCCCTTTTTGTGTGGTCAAAATAATAAGCAGTCTCATGCCGCCGAGTATTTGCAGTAGCAAGTCAGCTGGTCAATAGAGATCAGCCTTGCAGCGCCCTTCATTGAATGGCTCGCTTTTATTATGGTGCTGTCCTACATATCATTAAACGGAACGCGGTTGAAGCAGGAAGAGTTGGACTGGAAAGGCTGGTTTGCCTCTTGTTTTTTTTTTGTTAAATAGAGATTGCATCAACCTGAGGAAAATTTCAGTGACATCCCGCGATGGGGTATCGATATGTCGAGTCTGGGAAGTGGTTTTGCAGCGCTGGCTGTGGGAAGCTGGAGCTGAGCTCTCAGTATGGGCTGCGGCTCGAAGCCTGCATTCAATGTTAACGCTGTTGCAGCGTTCAATCCGGAGCTGGCAGCGACTGCCCAGCAGCCCCCAAGCCCAGACAGACAGACAGGGGAATTAGATCAGCAGGGCCAGGGGTACTGGAAGAAAACAGGCGTTTCCCATTTTTGTGTGTGTTTGTTGGCCAGAAGTTACTGCGCTCACCATAAAGTTTTTTGGCCGGCTTTGCTGGTAGAGAGGCGGAAACTTAGCTGATGTGGTCTCACTGAACGGCTGGCCTTTGGAGGAGCAGCTGGAATGTTCTGACTGGGGCTCTGACCATTTTGTGGGTGTGTTGGACGTTTAAATTTGGCGAGAGCCGGAGTTCCGGATTATATTTAGAAGAGCGAGAAAAGAGAGGAGAGATTTAAAAATCCATCGATTTAAAGGGACAAGACTGGGGTTGGTTTGGAAAGTTTAAATCTGGGATTTAGATGGTTTGTCTTTGGGCGGGGGTGGGGGACACATTTTAATTTACGTTTGGTTTGGGTTTTTTTTTAAAAGAAGGAAAATGCCGATTGTGAGTAATTCCCAAGCGAATGGGGAAGCTCGCCTGCGCCCCCGGTTCACTGCCCGGCTTCCAGCCAAGCGCGGCTCCCAGTGCCCAGCGGGAGGGATTCGGGAAGCAGCTTCTCCGGATGCAGAGGGGTCGAGCCGCCTCCTGCTGCCGCCCGTGGAGGCTCGGGCTCGGGCCGGCCGCCTCTCCCCGGCCGCAGGCCCGGACAATCCGCTCAGGCCCCGGGCTCGGGGAGCCAGCTGCAGCCCAGCTCTCCAGCAGCCGGCCGGCTCGGGGGCGCTGCTGGCCGCTCGACGCAGCGCCAGGATCTCGGCAGCAGGTAAGAAGCGGAGCGGCTCCGGCTACTCAGCCTTTCCATTTGTTGTTGTTGTTGTTGTTGAAAAGTCAGGGGCTGAGGCGCATGTTCAAAATAATCCCGTTTTTAAAAAAAAAGACAGACATATATCTAGGTCCTGTCACCACCACAAATATTGCTCACCGTTTAATTTTACCGCTGGGTCTGTTTTCAGAAAACTCCCACTTCTATATTCGAAACCTCAGTTTAATAAACCGACTGAAGTTGAACTTTAGTCACGGAAACAGCTGGGATGGTGGTTGGTAGAATTTATTTCTGATTCCCAGTCCCTTGATGGACGGATGTCATTTTTTTTGTGGCACATTTGACTTCTGTCAGCTGCATTTCTGGTTGGAGATTTCCAGTTTTTTAGGCGACCTTTCTCCCTGCCTCCATCTGCCCCCCCCCCCCCCCCCCCCCAATATGTCACTGTGAAGAGTTTGGGCTGATCTGTTTGATTAATTGATTTGTGGACGCAAATGTGCCCTTCCGAGTTGCATATGCGAGCAGGAATACATTGCCCCCCTCACCCCGTGGCGAAGTTCAGGTTGTGGTGCTACTTGTCACTGGAAAGAAGTCAAGTGCAGTTCCTCTGTGTGCGGTAAAGCAAGCCCCCCCCCCTACCCCGGTTAGAATCCATGGTCTGCAGAATGAAAGAGTTGCTCTAATGAGGTAGGGTCTTTTCAACAGAGCAGCTCTATAGTCGAATTATGGCTGGCCAGAAGGATGCAAAATGTGATGGGTGGTGGGGTAGTGGGACGAGTGATTAAAGAGTAGGGTGCAAAGAGAAATGTTGGCAGTGAGTCAGCTGCCATGTTATTATCATGGCAAATAATCAAATTGGTGCCACTGGGAAATAAATTAAAATTGGATTAGGTTTACAGTGGCCCTAATTTTGAAAACTAAAATGAGCCTAAATTGTACTTTTTATTTGGAGGATGAGGCTTAGTTGATTGTGTCCCTGGTCTACAGAAAGTTAGAGCTCCATTAAAGTATAAAAGGGGAGATGCTTACAGGTCCTTTATGCTGCCACATTACATTAAGATGTACAAACCACAGAGAAATAAATAATTTGACAGATTTGTATTGCCATTTACTCTTGCCTTGCCTGTGACGTTTGGTTGAAATCACACCTTATATTATGTTTCTTATATTTGCTGAAATAACAGAAGAGCATATTGATTTCTGCAGTGGCTTCCTATAGCAAGGGTAAGCTGTGGATTTGAAGAACTTTCTTTTTTTAATTCCCCAAGTGAAGAAAAATTATATTTGAGCCAGGTTTAACAGTTGCGCTCCAGTATTTTCTTCACAAATGGCTGACAGCTATAAAAGATGATTACAATACTCAAAAGGTATAGAGACAAGAACTAATTTATCAACTTTGTGGCTGTTGGAGCTGCTATATATTTTTTTTTCTTAAATAGTAAATGTGAATTTGGGACCATTTTACCTGACAGGTTAAAGAATGTTATGACGCTGGATTTGCCTGGTTGGGGGGTTGGCCGAGGAGGGTTGAATGAGTCTACAAGATGCTTTCCAAAAATACGTGGATGTAAATAAAAACACAAATAGAAAAATTTAGGTTGTAAAATGCAATAAAATATTAAATTGCCTCATTATTGATGAAGAGTATGTGGAATGTAATGAGGACATTGAAGCCCTTGAGCCAAAATATTAAGTTAGAATTACTTTGGGTGGGGGGGAAGCTCTGTTTTATGTCCCCACCAAGTGAAGAGGCAAATATTACCAGAATGGTTGATTTCAAGGAAATTTCAATTTCCTTTCAGTTGATTTCAATCTCGAGGAAATGTGTAAATTTGAAAGCAAGCGACCTGTACACAATAGTTGCTATCAATTCTCCAATGAGTAATATTAATGTTTCACATATAATTATTCATTATACTTTTATAAATAAGTGCCTCTGTCTGTTATACACACATTCACGACTAGCAATGAATGAATTTCGGAGTGCATTATAAAAAGACATTTGATGCTCCTGTACTAATTCATGTAGGTTCATTTTAGGTAATGATCTGATTTCCTGGAACCCCTACTGTGCAGAAGGAGGCCATTTGGCCCATCAAGTCTGCACTGGCCCTCCAAAAGAGTACTTTACCTAGGGTTCCACACCCCTTCCTCTGTAACCCCCACACATTGGTCATGGCCAGTCCACCTAACCTGCACAACCTTGGACTGAGGGAGAAAACTGGAGCACACGGACTAAACTCACGCAGTCATGGGGAGAACATGTAAACTCCACACAGGCAGTCACTCTAGGCCAGAATCAAACCCTGGTCCCTGGCACTGTGAGGTAGCAGTGCTAACCACGTGCCACAGTACCGTGTTCTCAGATGGGTCTATTATGTGCAAAAGCCATTGTTTTTTTTTAAAAACATGGTTTTGTGCTCTCATGTATGACTTGTGTCTTAGAATGTGTTCCTCACATCATTCTACCCTCTGACATTGTCCAGAGCCCCTCAGGATCAGAGGAGCCATCTGTGGTCAGCTACTATCAGCCACAACTGACAGAGGTGTGCAATGCCTTAAAAGGAAGAAAAATTATGCTTTTTTTAACCTTTTATAAACACTAAAATTACTTATTTGGATTGCTTTGTAATAAAATGTCAAAGAAATGTCATCACAATGGGAAGGTGATACTTTAATAAAAATTTCATGATGCTATGCTGATAAAATGTTGCATTTCCGGGTGGGCGGAGGGGAAATACAGAAATGTTGGCAGGACCATGCCAATGCTAAAGAGCTGTAAGTCATGAGCTCCATAGAGCAATTTAATACTGCCAATGGAGGTGCCTCCTCCTCCCGAAGAATCCCATCCATCAAACATAAAGAAATAGAGCAGCCACTGATAATTGTGAATCTAAAATAACCAGAAACTTTGTGAACTGCCTCACAGAAGGAGGCAATAACTCTTGCCCTCGAAAGATAAATTAAATTGCTTATGCAGAGCTAACTTTTCCAATCAGTAACTTGAAAATATATCTGTCTACTGTTTTGCTTACAACCAAATTGTAATTTGAAGCACGCGCTATAAGAAAGACTCTTTACAGATTAAAAAAAATAAGAGTATCCAATTCATTTTTTCCAATTAAGGAGCAATGTAGTGTGGCCAATCCACATATCCTGCACATCTTTGGGTTGTGGGAGCGAAACCTATGCGAACACGGGGAGAATGTGCAAACTCCACACAGTGACCCAGAGCCGGGATCAAACTTGGGACCTCAGCGCTGTGAGGCAGCAGTGCTAGATACTGCACCATCGTGCTGGTTTTCCTTACAGATTTTAATGTGAGCTGTCAGGTTTAAAATTGCCTAAATCTAGATTTTTCTTTTAAATCTGTGCAATATGTAACAAACCATTCATGTAGTGCAGTTTACAGAGAAATATATTCAACAATGGTTCCCAGCGAATTCATTGTTTTTTAAATGGATGCTGATACAAAGTGACAGGTGGATTTTAATAAAAGACTTGAAAGAGGAGTGAGAGAAGAGTTGGTGTGATTTTAGGGAGGGAATTTCAGTGTTTGGAACCTCGGTAGCTGAATGCACAGATATCAAAAGAGAATCAAGAGGCACAATAATAATAATCTTTATTGTCACAAGTAGGCTTACATTAACACGGCAATGAAGTTACTGTGAAAAGCCCCTAGTCGCCACATTCCAGGGGGGGGAGAATTCAAATGTCCAAATTATCTAGCAGCACATCTTTCGGGACTTGTGTAAGGAAACCGGAGCACCCGTGGGAAACCCAAGTAGACACTGGGAGAACATGCAGACTCCGCACAGACAGTGACCCAACCAGGAATCGAAACTGGGACCCTGGCGCTGTGAAGCAACAGTACTAACCACTGCTCCCATGTTAAATAGAGATTTTTGTTTTATAAATTTAGAGTCCCCAATTCATTTTTCCATGAATTGGCATGGCCAATCCACATACCCAGCATAACATTGGGTTGTGGGGACGAAACCCACACAAACACGGGCAGAATATGCAAACTCCACACTGACAATGATCCAGAGCTGGGATCGAACCTGGGACCTCAGTGCCATGAGGCAGCAATGCTAACCACTGTGCCACTGCTGCCCGGCTAAATAGAGATTAATGATTGCTTCAGTGCAGAGGAACCAGGGTATTCTTGTACCTGAATCACAGAATGCCAGCACGCAGGCGCAGCAGGTAATTAGGAAGGTAAATGGAATGTTGCCCTTTACTGCAAGGGGGCTGGAGTATAAATGTAGGGCAGTCTTGACTGCACAAGACACTTCTGGTGAGACTACGCCTGCAGCACTGCGTACAGTTTTGGTCATCGTCCTTAAGGAGGGACATGTGTATTGGACGCAGTTCTGAGAAGGTCCACGGGGCTGATCCTGGGATGACAAAAGGTTAAGCATGTTGGGTTTATGCTCACTGGAGTTTAGTAGAATGAGAGGCGGTTTTAAAAGGAATGAGGGAGAAAACTGTACATTGATTGGAGTCATACCTAGCACAAAGGAAGATGGTTGCTGGAGTTCAACCATCTCAGTGCCAGGACATCCCTGCTGGAGTTCCTCAGGGTAGTGTCTGAGGTCCAATCGTCTTTAGCTGCTTTATCAATTACCTTCCCTCCACCATAATATCAGAAGTGGGGATATGTGTAGATGATAGCACGATGTTCAGCACCATTCGTGATGACACAGCTACTAAAGCAATCGTGCCCATGTGCATCTTGACCTGAGCAGTGTTCAGACTTTGGCTGATGTGTGGCGCAAGCCACTTAAGTGCCAGGCAACGACCTCCCTCCCGTGACATTCATTGTCATCACCATTACCAAATCCCCTGCTATCAACATCCTGTGACCAGAAACCGAACTGGACTAGCCATATAAATACTGCGGCTACAAGAGCAGGTCATAGAGTAAGGTTTTTGTGGCAAGTAACTCACTTCCTGTCCAGCAAAGCGTGTCCACCATGTACAAGGCACAAATCGAGTGTGATGGAATATCTTCACTTACCTGGATGAGTGCAGCTCGAACAACACTCGAGAAGCTCAGCACTGTACAGGAAAAGCTGCTTTCTTGCTTGGCAACCTGCTTATAATCTTCAACATTCATTCTCTCCATCACCAAAGCACAGTGGCTTCTACAAGATGCACTGCAGAAACTCACCAAGGCTCTTTTGACAGCACCTCCTAAACCTGCGACCTGTGCCACCTAGAAGGACATGAGCAGCAGATGCATGAGAACATCATCAACTGCAAGCTCACCTCCAAGCCACACAGCATCCTGACTTGGAAATATATCCCTGTTCCTTCACTGTCACTGGGTCAAAATCCTGGAACTCCCTCCCTAACGTACTGTGGGTGTGTCTACACCACATCGAATGCAGTGGTTCACCACCCATTCTCACAAACGTTTAGGGTTGGCCTCGCCACCAACTTCCACATAACAAGAAAAAACAGATGCAAAGAGATGTTTCCCCTTGAGGGAGAGACCGTAATTAGGGGACGTGGTTTAAAACTAAAGGGTCTCTGATTTTAAGATGGGGGAAAAAAGGAGAGATTTCTTCTCAGACAGTCATTCATGTTTGGAATTCTCCTCCCCTAAAGGCAGAGCCATTGAATACAGCAAAGGCTGAGGCAGTATTGGACAGATTTTTGATGGCAAGCGAGTCAAGGGTTATGGTGGGACAGCAGGGGTGTGAAATTGAGGCCATAATTAGGACAGCCATGATCCGATTGGATGGCAGAGCATTGGGGCCGAATGGGCGACTCCTATTTCTTTTCAATTCATGGAGAAGCACCGACATCGTCTCCATGGAGATCTTTGGTTCAAATGGCCATTGTGCCTCAGTTATGTAATCCAAGTACAATTGGGGCGCAATTCTCCGCCAGGCCCAACGCCGTCGTGAAACCCGGAGAGGTTCACGGCGGCGTCGGAGGCCGCTCCTGGCCCCCTATTCTCCCCCCACCGGCGGGCTAGTGGGGCAGTGCCATGAATCTCGGCCACCGGGCCTTGTCGCTGGCGTCAAGGCCCGGCGCGCCGAGAATGACGCGGCCGACGCGCCTAATGGCATCAGCCACGCATGCGCGGGTTGGCCGGCCCCAACCCGCACATGCGCGGTTGCCATCTTCCCCTCCGCTGCCCCGTAAGACGTGGCGGCTTGATCTTGCGGGGCGGCGGAGGGGAAAGAATGCGTCCCATTGAGGCGCCGGCCCGACGATCGGTGGGCACCGATCGTGGGCCAGTCCCCTGCCGAGCACGGTCATGGTGCTCACCCCCCCTCTCCACACCCCACAAAACAGCTGTCGGCGCCATGTTCACACCGGCAGCGACCAGGTGTGGTTGCCGCCGGCGTGAACCGGTCGGGAACGGCAGGCCGCTTTGCCCATCCGGGTCGGAAATTCTTGCGACACGCCATTTTGGGGGGGGGGGGGTGGGAGAATCGCGGGGGTGCCAGAGCGGCCCTCCCGCGATTCTCCCACCTGGCGTGGGAGTGGAGAATCGCGCCCTGGGTGTCCTTCTCACTTGCTTAGAACACCAGGTTAACATTGGAAAGTATGATTACATAGTGGGCTCACTATGGGCTATTTTACCACCTGTATAACCAGTAACCATACGCAAAGAGTTAAATTGACCCCAACGGCTTTCCATGTTGATCAGTAGTTTCCCTTTAAAAAGGCTTAGAATTGTACATACCAACCCTTAAACTGCATGTGTGAAATGTTTTTTTCTTTTATTGAAGTAATTTTGAGTTTTAAATATATTGGACAACCAGTGCCAAACATTTATTTTAATCTCTTATAAATTTTTTCTTTTAGCTTCAGAACTGTATGCTCAATGATTGCTATGTTAAAATCCCATGGTGCTGGTCTGACATTGGTTATACCTAATCTTTTTTTTCATAAGTTACATTTGTTAAAGTACCATTTGGCCATTCTATACTGGTCTTCGTGCTGGTGTTTCATTCATTTTTCAAATGAGACATTAGCTGAGGCCCCCTTGGGTAGATGTTAAGGTGGCCATTCATCTTATTTTCAGGTGGGCTGTACTGTGTCCCTTATCCAATTTTAAACCTGACAACTGATTGTTCGGTATTTTACTGTATTTTAAATCATATCTCTTGGGAAGCATTTAAAATTCTTAGTTCTGCCTATGTTTGTAAAACATTGGCACAAGGTATCGTAGCATTCCCGCAAAGATCCTATCAGGCCTATCCTTTTGTGCATCCTTACACCCCCCACGTTACATTGTTGCTCTATTGTTGTTAATTTAAGACGTAGAGCCACATTGATGCCCACAACTCTCGACTAGTTGATTAAAAGCATCATTTTTTAAAAACCTGCTTTGGCTTCTTCCAGTTTTGTTAGAAGCATGAATGTACAAGCTTCCCAAGTTTAGCTTGATCTAAGACACTGGGTTCATTATGTAAGATACTATCACCCATTTGAGCAAATTGTCCAGATAAATAGTTATTAATTTATTTTCTTCCTGAAAAGAGAGACATGTTGCTGAAGCTTTTCACCGTGTGTTCATTCGGACAAATGCAAGAAAGCCAAATTTCAAACGATCACAACAATTTTTACTACAGGAGCAAAGGATGCTGATTGGTTGGCAAGTTGACTGATTAGCTGAGACATTGCCATGGAGAAAGCTGACTGATCTCCTGGGCAATTCAAAAAACAACTTATCTGGGTTTACATAATTAGGCAGCTGAACATCGAACATAGAACGATACAGCGCAGTACAGGCCCTTCGGCCCTAGATGTTGCACCGACATGGAAAAAAACTAAAGGCCATCTAACCTACACTAGGCCCTTATCATCCATATGCTTATCCAATAAACTTTTAAATGCCCTCAATGTTGGCGAGTTCACTACTGTTGCAGGGGCATTCCACGGCCTCACCACTCTTTGCGTAAAAAACCCACCTCTGACCTCTGTCCTATATCTATTACCCCTTAATTTAAGGCTATGTCCCCTCGTGCTTGCCACCTCCATCCGCGGGAGAAGGCTCTCGCTGTCCACCCTATCTAACCCTCTGATCATTTTGTATGCCTCTATTAAGTCACCTCTTAACCTTCTTCTCATCAGCCTTTCCTCATAAGATTTTCCCTCCATACCAGGCAACATCCTGGTAAATCTCCTCTGCACCCGTTCCAAGGCTTCCACGTCCTTCCTATAATGAGGCGACCAGAACTGTACGCAATACTCCAAATGCGGCCGTACTAGAGTTTTGTACAACTGCAACATGACCTCATGGCTCCGGAACTCAATCCCTCTACCAATAAAGGCCAACACACCATAGGCCTTCTTCACAACCCTATCAACCTGGATGGCAACTTTCAGGGATCTATGTACATGGACACCGAGATCCCTCTGCTCATCCACACTACCAAGAATTTTACCATTAGCCAAATATTCCGCATTCCTGTTATTCTTTCCAAAGTGAATCACCTCACACTTCTCCACATTAAACTCCATTTGCCACCTCTCAGCCCAACTCTGCAGCTTATCTATGTCCCTCTGTAACCTGCAACATCCTTCCGCACTGTCTACAACTCCACCGACTTTAGTGTCGTCTGCAAATTTACTCACCCATCCTTCTGCGCCCTCCTCTAGGTCATTTATAAAAATGACAAACAGCAACGGCCCCAGAACAGATCCTTGTGGTACGCCACTCGTAACTGAACTCCATTCTGAACATTTCCCATCAACTACCACTCTCTGTCTTCTTTCAACTAGCCAATTTCTGATCCACATCTCTAAATCACCCTCAATCCCCAGCCTCCGTATTTTCTGCAATAGCCGACCGTGGGGAACCTTATCAAACGCTTTACTTAAATCCATATACACCACATCAACTGCTCTACCCTCGTCTACCTGTTCAGTCACCTTCTCAAAGAACGCGATAAGGTTTGTGAGGCATGACCTACCCTTCACAAAACCATGCTGACTATCCCTAATCATATTATTCCTGTCTAGATGATTATAAATCGTATCTTTTATAATCCTCTCCAAGACCTTACCCGCCACAGACGTTAGGCTCACCGGCCTATAGTTACCGGGGTTATCTCTACTCCCCTTCTTGAACAAAGGGACCACATTTGCTATCCTCCAGTCCTCTGGCACTATTCCTGTAGCCAATGATGACCTAAAAATCAAAGCCAAAGGCTCAGCAATCTCTTCCCTGGCTTCCCAGAGAATCCTAGGATAAATCCCATCCGGCCCCGGGGACTTATCTATTTTCACCTTGTCCAGAATTGCCAACACTTCTTCCCTACGCACCTCAATGCCATCTATTCTAATAGCCTGGGTCTCAGCATTCTCCTCCACAATATTATTTTTTGCTTGAGTGAATACTGACGAAAAGTATTCATTTAGTATCTCGCTTATCTCCTCAGCCTCCACACACAACTTCCCACCACTGTCCTTGACTGGCCCTACTCTTACCCTAGTCATTCTTTTATTCCTGACATACCTATAGAAAGCTTTTGGGTTTTCCTTGATCCTACCTGCCAAAGACTTCTCATGTCCCCTCCTTGCTCGTCTCAGCTCTCTCTTTAGATCCTTCCTCGCTTCCTTGTAACTATCAAGCGCCCCAACTGAAACTTCATGCCTCATCTTCACATAGGCCTCCTTCTTCCTCTTAACAAGAGATTCCACTTCTAAATCACCCTCAATCCCCAGCCTCCGTATTTTCTGCAATAGCCGACCGTGGGGAACCTTATCAAACGCTTTACTTAAATCCATATACACCACATCAACTGCTCTACCCTCGTCTACCTGTTCAGTCACCTTCTCAAAGAACGCGATAAGGTTTGTGAGGCATGACCTACCCTTCACAAAACCATGCTGACTATCCCTAATCATATTATTCCTGTCTAAACCACGGTTCCCTCGCTCGACCCCTTCCTCCCTGCCTGACTGGTACGTACTTATCAAGAACATGCAATAGCTGTTCCTTGAACAAGCTCCACATATCCAGTGTGCCCAACCCTTGCAGCCTACTTCTCCAACCAACACATCCTCAGTCATGTCTAATGGCATCATAATTGCCCTTCCCCCAGCTATAACTCTGGGGGAACAATCCTGAGTGCACCAATAGCTACACTATCAACCAATTTGAGATAATCAGTTGAGCTCATAAATATAGCTGACTTACGATTGATCGAAGCACCATGCATTCTTATGCAGGGACCCAGTCTGAAAACAAAAGGAATTTAGAGTTTGTACTTTCTCCCCGTGTGTGCAAAAGTTTCCTCCCACAGTCCAAAGATATGCAGGTTAGGTAGATTTGCCATGGTCAAGTGTCCAGGGATATGTAGGTTTGGTTATGGGGTTACGGGGATAGGGCGGGTAGGATGGGCGAGTGGACTCGGGTAGTGTGCTCTTTCCAGAGGTCGGTGCAGACTCAATGGGCTGAATGGCCTCCTCCACTGTAGGAATTCTACATTCAAGCCTCGTACATTTTTTTCAATTCCCTAGGAGTGAGGAATCTTATGGTCCCCTGTTGCTTTCTCCATAGCAATTCCTCAGCAAATCAGAGTTGACTTGGCAACCAATCAGCACCCTTTTCTCTTGTAGTGTAAATTGTTGTGACCATTTGAAATTTGGCAATCTTGTATTTGTCCTGATGAGGTGTAAGATGAAACATTTTGGCAATATTCAAGTTCTGTCATTTTTTAATAAACTGCGTAAATACATGTCTGTGTAGGGTTGTCCAGTATTTTTAAGATCTGTTACAGGCAACCTTAGTGGGCACAAAATATCCCCTGGCAACTTTTGAAGAGAAGCATGGTAGTTCTCCCAGTATCCTGGTCAATATTTATTCTTCAACCAACATCGCTAACACAAGAATAGCTGGTCACTATTTCATTGCTGCTTGTGAGGCTAACTGTGAAGAAATTGGTTACCTCGTCAATGCAATCACCTTTTTCCATGGTAATAAGATCAGTGATGATTGGGCAACATCAGAATCCTTGAGATCCACAGTGAGACCAACAGGGTTGTATTCTGGCACCGACAGTCTTTGGCTTTTCTTGTCTTTGCTGCTCCCAGATGCCTTCAGCTAATTTACAGAGTGTCTACTTGCATAACAGTACTGACAAAATTGTTCAGCTTTTCTCGCCTGAGATCCAAGACAAAGTTACGCCAAGTCCGCATCAGAGAGTTACTCTATGCTGACAATGCCACACTAGTATTCCATACCAAGGATCTTTTTTTTTTCCCCTATAAATTTAGAGTACCCAATTATTTTTCCAATTAAGGGGCAATTTAGCAAAGGCAATCCACCTATTCTACACATCTTTGGGTTGTGGGGGTGAAACCCACACAGACACGGGGAGAATGTGCAAACTCCTCACGGACAGTGACCCAGGGCCGGGATTCGAACCCGGGTCCTCAGCGCCGTAGGCAGTAATGCTAAGGAAACTCCTCACGGACAGTGACCGCAAACTCCTCACGGACAGTGACCTATACCGAGGATCATGTTGAGCAGAAAATTGACATACTCGCCCATGCCATCAACATCAGGAAGTCAAATATCATGGTCTAGAATGTTGCCACACTGTGGTTGTGGACTCTGGGTCTGTACTCGTTGGAGTTTAGAAGGATGAGGGGGGATCTTATTGAAACTTGCAGGATACTGCGAGCCTGGATAGAGTGGACATGGAGAGGCTGTTTCCACTTGTAGGAAAAATTAGAACCAGAGGGCACAATCTCGGACATCTACAATGGGTAGACCTGCACAACATATGCTAGGCTGAAGAAAAAGATGTACAGTTTCCACCTTCGATGTTTCAAATTATCCTCAGCATCTCATGGCAGAACGGGGTCACCAACTTGGGGTCCAGGAGTGTGCTATTTCCGTCAGTGTACTCATTGGTAGCTAATGACATCTGTATTGGCTTGGCCACGCTGATCAGATGCATGATGGGCGTATACCTAAAGACCTTCTGTACGGTGAACTGATCACCTGGGTCACAACCTTCTGGTGTCCATGCAGTGTAATAAGGACACCTGCAAGTGAAATGTGGAGATGACCGACATTGACACTAACAACTGGAAGATAGTCACTGATGGCTGTGATCACTGGAGGCTGACTGTTTGGAAGAGGCAAGCAAAAACAAAAAGCTCAGCGAGTTGAGAAGAGGGCCCAGAGGCTAGTGAATCATGTGCTTTCTCATCCTGCTTCCTCTGCAACGAATGTAGCAGAGACTGCCATTCCGAATTAGAGCTCCTAAGCCACACCAGGCGATGCTGAACACGAGTTAGCTAACATGACACAAACTATCGTCTTACTAAAACGGAAGGCTGTCGTGAAATGAATAAAACAAAGTAATATATCACTTAAGTGACTAAAAGAGCATTTGATTTAGCTTGCTCTAATGGATTACTTGCAGTAAATGTAAAGGGAAACATAATTTAAAATATTCATTTGGATTTTCCAATTTTCAGAATAAAGAAACTTTTTCAGAATAGGTTTTATAACTTACTGCAAAATGAAGGAATAATTTATTTTATCATAGAATTTACATTCGACCCATCGAGTCTGCACCGGCTCTTGGAAAGAGAACCCTACCCAAGCCCACACCCCCACCCTATCCCCATAACCCAGTAACCCCACCCAACACTAAGGGCAATTTAGCATGGCCAATCCATCTAACCTGCACATCTTTGGACTGTGGGAGGAAACCGGAGCACCCAGAGGAAACCCACGCACACACGGGGAAGGGATTCATAATGATTATTTGTTCAGTAAATCAAACTATTTACCCTTGTAATGTAGCACAACTTTTTTTTCAACAGGGGTAAACCCAGATCAGTTGTTTCTAGAGGAATTTACACTTCAGAATATGATCTAAATAAGGGATCACTTGTCCATATTCTCTTGAAATATTCCATATTCCAACTCGACCAGGAAATAGTTGGGATGCATTGTGGATTAAAGTAGTTATCATAAATTCTTAACATATCTTAAACTGTCCTCTGATAGGCCTAGCAAGGTCAGTTCAGGGGCAATTAGGGATGGGCAACAAATGCTGCCCTTGTTAACGATGCTCGCAGCACATGGAAAAAATAGATCAATTTCTTTGATCCTGGAGATCTGCTGAGAGCAGAATTGGGCACACCCAGAATTTGCCAATAGATAGATTCATGAGGCCATACTTGTTTGTTCAGTTACTTTGGAAAATTGCATTATTCATCTGACAAATAAGCCCCTTTCATGTTGGACATGTGAAAAATATATTTTGTGGCCTATCCTTTGGTTGGTGTTATCTTTACTATCATTAATTTCAGTAGGGGAAGTGATTGTGGCTTTTTAAAATTCTAATTTTCTGCCATCTAACATCTCTGACTTTACAGTATTTAGGAAAACTAACACGTTCTATTTAGGGCCAGTATTTAATTGGTGGTAGACTTTTGCATTTTGTATTTGGCAACTTCATAACTCCTTACAATGTGGGCAGAAAATGTGGCATGATGCAACTGGTATTTAGAAAAAGGAAAGGATGTATTTAAAAAAAGGAAAGGATGTTAAAGGGTAACTACAGATAAATTGTTCCTTTAGTAGGGAATCCCGGTTTTAACTTTTATGGTTTTACATTAGGGCAGGATTTGTATAGTCTAACAATAACCATACTATTTTGTGCAATGATTCAAGGTCAAAAGCACTGGATTTGTAACTGAATCACACAACTGTTTTTACAATATACAGTTGGCACAGCAAATGATTAAATACTGGAAAGTTGTCCATCAAAAATTCCTAATAAACGTTTTCACATAACAGCACGGTGGTGCAGTGGGTTAGCCCTGATGCCTCACGGCCGAGGTCCCAGGTTCAATCTTGGCTCTGGGTCACTGTCCGTGTGGAGTTTGCACATTCTCCCCACGTTTGCGTGGGTTTCACCCCCACAACCCAAAGATATGCAGGCTAGGTGGATTGGCCACACTAAATTGTCCCTTAATTGGAAAAAGTTAATTGTGTACTCTAAATTAAAAATAAATAAATAAAATAAAATAAACGTTTTCACAAATGATGGGACCTGATTGTTCTTTCGAGAGGGGAGTTGTAGGGGATGGGGGTGAGGTGAGTTACTGAAAAGCACCCCCTGTACCGAAAGGATACAGGTTTGGGTATGACTTGTCAGTACTGAAGTGTATACTGTTATACTTCCAATACTACTGTGGGAAATTAAATCTCAAATTATCAGTAATGTAGCATTTGTTTGTAAAATGTGGAGGAGTGCTGCTGCATTAGTACTAATGTTCTTCCTTGAGTGAACCAAGAGAACTGCATCTACATGTTTCCTCCCATCTGCAGACTGATACTTGCCAAGGTTGCATATTTTTTACTGACTGACATAATAAGCATCCTATTGTGTCCTGTCATTTGTTTGACCTCCAGCATGTGTACAGAAACCAACCATATTATAGGAGTTATTCCTCATAAATGTTTCATTGATGGCTTAGCAAAGATATAATGTGTAGCTGAGCTCCATGTACCAAGGACATTTAGGTCCAATTCATCCGTGTTTAAACTTAGCTGATCTCTCCCATGGATAGTGATGGGACACTAGAGCTAGCCTTGGTTTCCTTTGGTTAGAAAAGGCAAATTGGCTGGGCCCCTGGTTTTGATAGCTATCCAGCACCCTCGATTGGAGGAGTGCATGTCTGCATCATACGAGATGCTGTCCACAGGACATGAAATACTCGGTTGAAGCTAAAACATGACCGTTTGAGCGGTGTATGAGAGAGTATGGAACCATACTCCAGTGATCAATTAATGCTTTCAGATTTGAAGAGGGGGGAATTGGCAAGGAAAAAGAAACACGACAATAGGAAGTAAGGAGAAAAGAATTTAAATAAATTCTGTAGAAAAGATGCTTTGTATCATGCATAGAGTTGCAAGAAATTATAATATAGTTTACACTAGAATATTAGCATTTGCTAAATGATCGGTGTGTTGGGAAACTGATGGAACTGTTTTAAAATGGGGGAAACAAAAACATCAATGTGTGTTCATGACTGTTTTGTTCATGGTTGGCTAAACTGAGAGACACAATGAATCGTAAACCTAAGTCAATGCTGATAGTTTCCATGTACTGTATTTGTTTATCCCTTGGGCCACAGCATGTTTGATGAATAAATGCAAACAATTATACTTTCTGAAATGGCAAACTGTTTGTTTGAAATTGGGGGAGAATGTCTTGTGATGTAAAGCACAAAAGATAAGCTGTTCTCGAGTCACAAATTCTATTTCAGAGATACAACGGGAAAATGTTAATTTAGTAAGCAAGAGTGTAGATCCCAAAATGATAGCGTAACTGTTCTGCATCAACTTGGGGCAACAACATTTGAACCACAGGACTTATGTCCATGTTTTTCTGACAGGATTGTTTCAAACACTAGCTTTTGGAGCACTGCTCCTTCCTCACCTGAAAGTGCTCCGAAAGCTAGTGTTTGAAACAAACCTGTTGGACTTTAACCTGGTGTTGTAAGACTTCTTACTGTGCTCACCCCAGTCCAACGCCGGCATCTCCACATCATGTTTTTCTGAGAAGACTTCATTGGTTCATCTTTCCTGGAATACTTATACTGACTGACTTAAATGATTAGAATCTCTCAATGGTGAATGTGGTATTCTCTTTATTCAATCATTTCTATTAAGGGAATATTGTAATCAGACGGGATGATTGGGACCTCAGAAAACTGAGTTTAAAAGATAGCTCCCCTCAATTGAGCTGTCCTGGGCTTCTGTTTTACAAGGGCTCTTAAAGTAGTGAATCAGTGATTTGTTCAATCACTCAGAGAACAGATAATTGTTTCATCGGGGTGACAAACTTCATTTGACTAATCTGCTTGAAAGTATTGTTGTGTTCAAAGAGGTGGCTGACCTTCAAATCTGAATGACTTTCATTTATGGCGCTGTTGTAATGTTGATGAGTGCACCTATCCATTTTTAGTCTTCTTTCAGAAAGCTGCAAGTTTCCTGAAAAATATCTCCTGGTGTGAAATTTTCAGTAGTGATAAATGCCCAACATTTAGCCACAGAATTGTTAGGCACAGAAGGCCATTCGCCCCTTCGTGTCTACACCAGCTCTCCAAATGAGCGCTATGACTTCTCGTGCATTCCCCCCATAAACCTGCACATGTTTCTATTCAAGTAATCATCTCGTACCCCTTTGAATGCCTCTATTGAATCTGCTTCACCACACTTCCAGGCAGTGCATTCCAGAACCGAACCTATATTTGCATCTTTTTCAAATGACTTTAAATCTGTGCGCTCTCATTTTCAATCATTTTATGAGCGGAACAGTTGCTCCCTATCTACTCTGTCCGGACCATCTTGATTTTGGAAACTTCTCTATCAAATCACTTGGCCCCCCCGCTTTCCAAGGAGAACAGTTCCAACTTATCATTCCTGGAACCATGCTTATAAGCCTTTCCTGTCCCCTCTCTCCAATGTGTTCACATCCTTCCTATAGTGTGGAGTCCACAACTGTGCACAATATATTCCAGCTGAGGTCTACCTATTGTCTTGTATACATTCAGCATAACCTCCTTGCTCTTGTACTCTATGCCCCTACCCAGAATACAATATGCTTTATTAACTGCTCTCCACCAGTCCTGCAACCTTCAGTGATTTATGCACCTATACACCGAGGACTCTATGCTCCTGCGCCTCCTTTAGTGTTGTATCATTTATTTTATATTGTGTCTCCATGTTCTTCCTACCAAAATGCATCACCTCCGACTTCTCTGCATTGAATTTCATCTGCCCCCTATCTGACCATTCTGCCAAATTCTCCTGTCCTTTTTGAAGTTCTGCACTGTCCTCCTCACAATTTTCAATGCTTCCAAGTTTCGTATTATCGCCTTAACACCAAGATCTAGATCATTAATATAGATGGGTGGTACAGAAGCACAGTGGTTAGCACTGTTGCTTCAGAGTGCCGGGGACCTGGGTTCGATTCCCAGCTTGCGTTACTGTCAGTGTGGAGTCTGCACGTTCTCACTGTGTCTGTGTGGGTTTCCTTCGGGCGCTCCAGTTTCATCCCACAAGTCCCGAAAGACGTGCTTGTTAGGTAAATTTAACATTCTGAACTATCCCTGAGTGTACCCGAACAGGCACCGGAGTGTGACGACTAGGGATTTTCACAGTAACTTCATTGCAGTGTTAATGTAAGCCTACTTGTGACAATAATAAAGATTATTATTATTATGATGATGATGAATCCCTATCAAGCTCCCTCCAGGCCAGAAAGTAACCATTACTTCCCATTACTCAGCCAATTTTGTATCCATGATCCTACTGTCCCTTTTATTTCATACGGTGTAAGTTTTTTTCTCTCAAGTCTGTCATGTGGCACCTTCTCAAATACCTTTTGGAAGCCCATGCCACATCCAACAGTATTACCCTCGTTAACCCTCTCTGTGACTTCTTCAATTAACTCCAACAAGTTAGTTGAATACAATATTTCCTTAAGAAATCCACGCTGGCTCTTACACATTTTCGTGGTTATTAATTTTATCATGAATAATTGTTTCCAGAAGCTTCACCACCACTGTTAAACTAACTAGTTTGTAATTGCTGGGCTTATTCTTGCAACCTTTATGAACAAGGATCTAATGTGTGTAATTCTCCAGTCCTCTGGCACCTCCCCTGAGTCAACAGACTGGAAAATTCTAGCTCATGTCAGCCCTACAATTTCCATTCGCACTTCCTTCAATATCCTCGGATACAACTCATCCGGCCCCTTGCCAACACTTGAGTACCGACAAGCACGTCTTTTGGGACTTGTGGGATGAAACTGGAGCGCCCGAAGGAAACCCACACAGACACGGGGAGAACTTTTCAATTTTGAACTCTTCTACCAACAGAATTTCCTTCTCTGTCACCATGGCTTGTGTAGAATCTGCCTCCTTGGTAAAGACAGACACAAAGTAGTAATTTGGCACCTCAGTCATGCCCCATGCCTCCTATTCTAAATCCTGTTTTTTTCCTTTTTATGATTTATGTGCTAAAAGAAGACTATGGGGTTCCCCTTTATGTTGGCTGCCACTCTTTCCTCTTCACCTCTATTATGCTTTTTCATCTCCCCTTTGAACCTTCTGTATTCCTCTTTGTTCCCAATTGTAGTTTCTATCTGATACTTATCAGAAGCACTTTTTCTTCTTTCTCTTTATTTCAATCTCCTTTTTCATCCAGGGAGCTCTGGATTTGTTTGTCCTACCTTTCCCTATTGATGGAAGATACCTTGAATGTGCACAAACCATTTCTTTGTTGAAGGTAGCCCATTGTTCAGCTGCAGTTCTTTGCACCAACCATTGGTTTTCGTCTATCCAGCCCAGATCAGTTCTTGCCCCATTGACATCCTCTCTCCCCCCCAGTTAACTACTCTGGATTGCCCATTGTCTTTTTTTCCTGTCATCCTAAACCTTACTATACAATGATCACTATTTCCTAAATGTTCCCCCGCTGATCATTGATCTATGTGGCTCACCTCATTTCCAAGAATCAGGTCCAGCAGTGCCTCCTTATCTTGTTGGACTGGACACGTCCTGCTGTAGAAAATTCTACTGAACACCTCTTTTTAGGAACACTAGCCGCTCTCCGCCTTTTACACTACCTCTATCGCAGTCTGTATGCAGGTAATTGAAGTCCCCTATTCAAACTACTCTGCAATTTCCCTGCAGATTTGTTCCTCTACATCCCTTCCCACTAGTTGGTGGTCTGACTACACTGAATAATACGATTGCATCCTTTTTTTTCCATGGCCCTCTGGAACATCTCTGTTTCTCTCACACGGCAATGCTCTCCTAATCCTTTTCTTCCATTCTTATTGTTTCTGAACGTTTTGCACCCAGGAATATTTAACACCCAGTCCTGCCCTTCCTTGAGTCAGGTCTCCATTAGAGCTACAACATCATAATTCCACATGACAATCTACACCTGCAACTCACTAATTTTATTTACTATATGCCTTGCATTCGTATAACACTGATTTAGATTTCATTCCTTTCTCCCTTACTCAGACTCTACCTATTAACTTGCTATTCTCCGGGCTACTCGGGGTGCATCTGTAGCCCTTTAATTAGACTCAACATCAATAGGTTGGAGAGTAGGAAACTTAGATCGGGCTCCTCCCTCTCTCAGCTGTTCAGTGACCCATGCTGGAAGGTTGCACTCTGCATGTATGGACATCTGGTCTGGACAGGATCAGGCAAAGCTGTGATGCTCCCCATAATCTGTGACACTTACTGTCTAGGATCACGTCATAAAAACAGAGGCTGCACAGTGCCCAAGGATGACTCAATGCCAGCAGGAGAGGAGGAGCACATTGTTCTGTGGGAAGGAGAGGAAAGAGCCATAAATAACCCCAAAGAAGAATAGTTTGCAGCAGCTTTCAAAGTCTGAACACAAAGTAATGATTTATTGATTAACTACAGCCTAAAAATTTCTATATTATGTCTAGCTTTTATTCAATGGGTAGGGACCAATGCTACCCATGATATTAATTTCAATTTTAGAAGATAAAATTATTGCATGCACTAAAGTTTGCAAATAGCTTTATTATTTAAAAATAATATGTATGGTACTGCTGAATTTAGCAAAAGTTTGTTAATTAATGTTTCTTGATATGTAATTTTTTTTGTGGCAATGGGAAAGTGATGGGTACCATGCCTTGAAGTCAATTTGCATTCAGTTATTCGATGTATGCATTCTGAGGATTGAGACTGTGACTTATACTGGAAAAATAATCCAATGGCACTGATGTTCTTGTGAATGTGTAACCAACTACCTTGTCTGAAATTATGTTTTTAAGGTGAGGTAAATACCTGTCTAAACAGCTGAGTGCATTTTATTCTTAACGAGGGTACGTTGCTTCCCCAATTTTCTAAACACAAAATAAGTAACAGTTCCCTAATCGCTCTTCTTTCCATGTGAGCGAAAGTGACAGACAATGTACCTATTGTGCCTGTCACAGCTTGAGTAGCTGCACAAATCCATCCTGCCCACTTGCAATAAGGTAGCAGCGTTTTGTTTACAAGTTTAAAAACCTATTTCAATGGTATTTATTTGGCATATCTGGCGTGTGGATATAGTATCTCAATTTTAACCCCCTCCCCCAACTCCAACCCAATCATTCCAAATCAACACATGCATTTTGTTTCTGAATCATCAGTGATCTATGTTGTTTCCTTAACTAGTTGCATGATGACTAATGGACTCTGTCTATTTTCATTGTGTTCTTGAATATGAATATATTTGAATCCCTCTTGAGGTATGAGAGTGAATGATGCTGGAAAGATGGTTCATTTGAGATTCTGCTGTTTGGGGTATTTTTTCATTATAATTGAAATAATGGGATATTTGCCAACTGACTCTGCTCAACCCACATGCTTGCTGAGGAGTCCACATACTGAAGAAAATCCTTGCAGGTTGTAAATTGAGTGGTCTGAAAGTGGTGGAGTTGTGCAAAATGTGTCCAGAAGTCTTTGGAATTGCAAGGGAAAGCTGTTGGTTTTGCAAGAGAAAATTAATATGAGAAACTGAACAATGATTTCACAACAGCTCGATGTGAGAACACTAGAGCTTCTGTTTATTTATGCAACTACAATAATTAATGGCTTTAAACAGTATTGTTTAAATTGATTAGAAACATTATCTTCTTTCATTTATTATCTTTTATTTTCTTTAAGCAGGGGAGCTGAGTTCATCTTTTCAGTACCAGACAAGCCAACAAACTTATAATTGTAATGAGGAAGGTGACAACAAGGTAGGTCTTTCAAAATATGTTCAATATTATACTGCCCATGAATTAATAATTCATTTCAATATGTTGGAAAAAGCCACTGATTTGTATATACCACGCGAGGAAATTAAATTGTGTAGCCCGTATAACATGTGCAAACGGTTGATTTTGTGGTCTAATGGTCATTATTTGTGTAACCATTTTAACACAACATCTGACCAAACTTCACAGATCAATCACCGAAGAAGGGAAGCTGGCAAATTTTATGAAAAATGATAAATCATCAATCTTAAATTTAATGCAATGCTTTCCATAAAGTGTCCCCCATAGGGATCTCTGATTCTTCATCACTGGAGCTTTGCCTTATTGAAACAGCTGTATTAAAATTAATTACTTTTGTGTTCTATTCCCAAGCTCTGTAACAGAACACATCACCTAAATTATACGTCTGAAAACCAGCATGGTGTAACACAAGGTTGAATAATTTACACTAAAGCATGTACATCTACTGTTGTGTTATCATTAAAATCTTAATTCAAAAAAACTTTTACAAACTTCCAGTGCAGAAAGGAATCAGTTCACTGTACACACATTACCAATACAGGTACACCGTACATGAAAGAGTCACCCGTTACCAATGCAGGTACACCCATGCAAGAAAGAGACACCCTTTAATTTTGAGGTGGAAGTCAGTTAAAACTTGTATGCAATTTTATATATTTGAGTTTGATTTTGAGGTAACTGCCGAGTATTTGTATCACACCATACATGTATCAAATAAGCACCATCTTGCTGTCGAGTTGTGATTAAACTACATGAAGTAAAGTCCATTCTGTACTCTTCCATAGGTAATCATTTTCATTCTTGATATTTGAAATAATATAGTTATGAATAGTTTAAATGCTTTTCCTGATATGAAGTTGCTGAAAATTTGGGTATATACATTTATTCATTCTTTTCCAAGCACTGGGCTCTTTTGTATATAAACACTTCTGTATATTATCTGGCCCAAACAACTGGTGGTTTCAAATCTGTTTCATGAGACCTTGCCAGGATCCTTGGGATTTTACTGCCCTGCACATACACATATATATATATAGTGCTGGGAAAATGTTAGGAATTAATGAACATCAGAATCACTGAAGTTGGAAATAGAATTTACATGACAAAGCCAAAAAAATCAATTCAATTTGCTGATAAATTTTGAGACAGATGTCATTGGGTCACAGTTTGATAACAATGCATCATTTGAAGGAAGCTTCCACCACTGTGAGTAATTTATTGGTTCTTGTCAATAGGCCAACATCTTCACAGCCAGATTAAACATTGGTCTGTCAATGGTAATACACAACACAATTAATTGCTAGACACAGATTTTTGAAATGGTCAAAACTTGAATCTGGTTATTTATTTGATTGTTACGTATATTGGCAGCTGTCCAGTTAGGGAAAAGAATAATGTTTATTCATTTTGAAACCTCATCTTGCATCGTGGAAATCTAGTTGCAGTATGGAAATGCATCAGCACAACAAAATTGTAAAAACATAATGTGAAGGAACAGCATCCCTTTTTCAGCACCAACTTGCATTATTTTGGAATCTTATAACACAGAAAACATCCCAAAATACTTCACACAGGCAAGTGCAGACAAAAATGGGATGCTAAGTTGCAGCAAGTGATATAGGAGGACTGGAAAAGGACCATATGTGAAAGGAAAATGAAATTGGATTGGGTGTAATACGATGAACGATTTGCTGTTTTCTGTTTGCTTGTGTCTTGATGAATACCTCAAAGCAACAATCTCTTGTTCAGGAATTTTCCTTTTCCTCTGTATTTCCTTATGGTTCTTTGATACATGTAGCAGTGATAAACTTTTTTTTTGTATCCCTCGTCTGAATTCACCGCTGGCCTTGAGTTGAAGCTCGCTGATTCCGTTACTAAAAACTCTTACTAGGTAGAGCAAAGAAGCTTTCATGCTATTAATCTGGGTTGAATTCAAACCAAGGGCTTGGTGATGAAAGAACATTGTGTTAATATGTTGCAGCGGCAAATCCCTCTCTTTTCGAGGATTTAAATTAATGATGACTGTTTGTTCAGGTTCAGAACAATCTAAATTCAAGTCTTTTAAGATTGGCAGTGTTTTCCCATGCCCCCCAGGTTAAATTAACTCATCTAATGCGAGTATGAATAAGAACTAACAACATTTTGAGCTGCAGACCACATAACTGCATCATTATGAACTGCTCTGTCCTAATTATGATTGGGTATAGGCAGTATGCATTTGGCTCCCCACTGCTCAAATACAATCTAGCTTGTAAAATTCAATCAAGAGTGCAGGACAGTGTGCTGGGAGCAGCACCTGGCACATCTAAGAAATTAGGTGTCAACCTGGTGAAGCTGCAACACAAGACAAATGTTAAATGACAACATGTCAAACAGCAGCACGGGATAGACAGTGCTAAGTGATTCGACAACCAATGAATCAGATCTAAGCTCTGCTGACCAGTTTTAGAATGGCAGTGGACAATTGACAACGAACCAGAGGAGGAAGCTCCACAAATATCCCCATCCTCCATGATGGGAAAACACTTTCAGCCAGAAGCGCTGAGTGTCGCCAGAGGTCCCCAGCATCACACCTCTCAGTCTTCCGCCAATTCATGTTTACTCTGTGTGATATTAAGCAATGAGTGAATGCACTGGATACTACAAAACTGTTGAGTGTTGGGACGCATCCGGCAATAGTACTGAGGCTTCATTACAGCTTTGGTCTAAAGCTAGACAAAAGAGCTGTACTCAAGATGTGATCTTGACAGCACGGCAGCATTTAACATAGTGTTGCATCATGGAACGAGCAAAATTTAAAGTCAACAGGAATTAGGTTGGGGTGGGGGTATCTTAGCTGGTGGGACTCTGCCTAGTAGAATGGAAGATGGTTGTTGGAGGCCAACTATCTCTGGACATCCCTGTCAGAGTTCCTCAGGGTAGCGTTCTAGGCCAATCATCTTCAGCTGTTCCATCAAGGACTTTCCCTCCATAAGGTCCAAAGTGGGGATGTGCAATAATTGCGCAATGTTCATTACCACACCCAACTCCCAGATGTGGAAGCAGTCAGTGTTCACAATCAGCAGGACCTGGACAGCATTCAGGATCCTTCAGATACAGATACAGATGCAGTCAGTGTTCATGTTCAGCAGGACCTGGACAGCATTCAGGTTTGTATTATAAAGCAGCAGATAATATGGGCACTTGTACCAGGCAATAACCACCACCACCAGGCAATAACCACCTCCGCCAACAAGAGAGAATCTAACCATCACCCCTTGACATTCAATGGCAATGCCATTGCTGGATTCCCCACTATCATCATTGACCATAAGCTGAACTGGACCATCCCGATAAAATCTGGGGCTACCAGAGCAGGTCAACGTTGGGAATGCTGTGGTGAATAACTTACTTCCTTACAACCCAAAGCCTGTCCAGCATCTACAAGGCACAAGTCAGGATTGTGATGGATTTACCTGCATGAATGCAGCCCCAACAACACTTGAGAACCTCAATACCATCCAGGACAAAGCATCCACTTGATCGGCACCCAACCTAACATGTTAAACATTAATTCCATCCAGCGCTAACGCATAATATAAGCAGTGCATACCATCTATAAAACACACTACAGCAACTCATGAAGGCTCCTTCCACTGCACCTTCCAAACCCGAGACCATTAGGAGGACGGGGGCAGCAGACCGATGGGACCACCACTTGCAAATACCCTTTCAGAACCCCTACAATTCTGAATTGGAATTATATTGCCATTTGTTCATTTAACATTAGAGCAAAAGTAGGCCATACAACCCCTTGAGCCTGCTCCACCAGGCAATGAGGTCATGGCTGATGTTATTGTGGCCTCAATTCCCCATTCTGCCAATCCCTGATGACGTTTGACTCCCTTGTTAGTCAATAATGTATCTCCCTCAGCCTTAATATTCACTTGATCCTGTCTGTACCACTCTCCGGGGAAGAGAGTCACAAAAGCTGAGGACTATCTCCTTAGTCCACTAGTTCTAGTCTCTTCCACAATGGGAAGCATCCACCCTGTTGAGTTCCATTAGGATCTTTTATATTTCAATAAGATATCACCTCGCATTAATCTAAACTCCAATGGATACAGGCCCAGCCTGTCCAATATTTCCTCTAATAACACCACACGGGTTCCCCTATATCCATGTTGCTGTTCCTTCCTCAAAGAGCTTTAATAAATTAGTCAAGCATGATTTCCCTTCGCAAAACCATGTTGACTCTGCCTGATTGCATTGAGATTGTCTAAGTGGCCTGTTAGACCCTTCTTAATAATTGATTCTAGCATTTTTCACATGATAGATATTGAGCTAATTGGTCTGTAGTTTTTCGATCTCCCTCTTCTTAAATAGAGGAGTCATATTCTGATGGAACTTTTACAGAATCTAGGGAATGTTGGAAAATTGAAACCAATGCATCTATTATCACATCAGCCATTTATTTGATGACCCTAGGATGCAGTATATCAGAACCTAGGGACATGTCAGCTTCTAATTCTAATAATTTTCTTAATACCTTTTCTCTGATGACTTAAGTGTTTTGTTCCTACCTCCCTTTCATTTCTTTATTTCCGGGATATTATTTTATATACGGTGAAGACAGACACAATGGGAGTGATTCTCCGGCCTCGTTGCTCTCTCGCGAAACGAGGCAGGTGACTAGCAGGCGTCGGTAGTCGTTTAATCAGATGATGGCACCACATGGACGAGGCTGATACCCACTCCCGGTGGCCGTTAAGGTCACCGCAGTTCTGAACATTTCTGCTTCGGGATCATTCCAGCGCTCTCTAGAATCATTTAGATTTATAGTGCAACAAGAGGCCATTCGGCCCATCAAGTCTGCACCGGCTCTTGGAAAGAGCACCCTACTTGAGCCCACACCTCCACCCTATCCCCATAACCCCACCCAAACTTTTTGGACACTAAGAGCTATTTTGCATGTCCAGTCCACCTAACCTGCACGTATTTGGCGGCACCCAGAGGAAACCCATGCAGATACAGGGACTGTGTGGTATCTCACAGGCCACAGCCCACGGGTGCATCCGACAGGTCACCGATGCCTTTTTACCCAGGCAGAAAACTATATTGATTTTGACATGGACCAAGCCCAGCAAAACGCCCGGGCAGCAGGTTTCTCTGCCATCGCCAGGATGCCTCAGGTCCAGGGATAATAGATACCACGCATGTGGCCCTACACTCACCGGGCCATCTGGAAGTGCCCAACGTTAACAGAAAGGGGTTCCACTCGCTGAACATCTACCTTGTATGCAACCACCAGTTGAAGATCACACACGTGTGTGCACGCTTGCTGCTGAGTGTCCACAAGCTACATCCTGGGGCAGACGGTCATCCCCGGCCTCTTCGAGGACCACCCCAAGATTGGCAGCTGGTTCTTTGTAGGTAAGGGGCACCTGCTGAGGACCTGGCTAATAACGCCAGTATGGAGGCCAGAAACCGAAGTGGAGACCCGGTACAACGAAGCCCGTGTGGCCGCCTGGGCTGTAATTGAGCGGTGCATCGGACTCCTCAAGATGCATTTCCGATACCTCGACCGCTCCAGTGGTGCCCTCCAGTACAACCCCCGGACGGTCGCCCACATTGTGGTGGTCTGCGGTGCCCTCCACAATCTCTCACAGCAGCAGGGCGACGGGCTGGAGGTTGGTGATGAGAAATATGTGGCCAGCTCCGAGGATAAGGACGAGGGTGATGAGGCGGCGCAGGACCAGCAGGGACTGAAGGACAGGCCCAAGGAGGAACAGGAGGCTGCAGGACAGGCGGCAGAGCAAGCTTCTGCCAGAGAGGCCCTCGTAGTCGCCCGATTCACTTAGGACGTGGCCTGGTCCATCTTCACTATCGGACCACCCCTCACCCCATTTCCCACCCTCCCAGAGTATGTGTTACATTATGTCAGTGTGCGGGGACTGTGTCGGCACCATCAGCGGGTCACTGTCAAGGGCAGGGGCGGTGATGATATCCCACAGAGAGCTGAGCGGCAATGCTCTTCAATGTGTGCCATTTTCTGACCCTTGCCTGTCTGCTGAGTGCTCGCTCACTCTCATCATCTGCACATGGTGCGCCGGCAGGGGAGGGGGGGTGGGGAGGGCCAAGGGATCGGAGGTCAGCCCGCACTGCAGAAGAAAGAGACAGAAGTATCATACTGGTTGTGCACAAGGATGTTTGTTGTATGTAACAATTCCCCACTCTCCCGATGGTGCCACCCCTTCTCTGGTGGCCCCAGTGATCCCCTTTGTGCTTTGCCTTCCTAGCTCTACTGCTACGTCCCCAGGATGCACATCAGAGGTGGAGGCAGCCAGCTGCTTACCTCAGCCTGTGGCCTTCAATGCCCCTGGTGGAAGGCCCCGTCTCACTTGTCGGTGGCACATGCACAGCTGTGCCCCCCTGTTCCGGGTGCTGCCTATGAGATGTGGCCTCATCAAAGTGATGAATCTCTGGAGAGCTGGTGGCCACCACCACTCCATGGGACGGGTCCGGCTTGGCACTCAACGCCCCCTCCTCCCGCTTGATGCCAATGGGGCCTTGGGGTTCACCTTGGGATGGAGGGGCAGCTGGTTTGAGCCCTGGCTGCCCCTGCATCATCTTGTTCTGCCAGTCCTCAGTTCCCCATGGTCTGCATCACATCGACGCCCTCGGCGATGCTCCTCTGTGACTGGGCCATGCTCTTCAGTGCCTCGGCAATGCCTACCTGCAACTGGGACACGTTTTGCAGCGCTCGGCCTTTCCCATCTGAGAGCAGGACATGTCCCACAGAACCTCATCAACGTCAGCCTGGTACTGGGTCACATCCCCCAGCGAGGCGGACATTCTGGCGGGACCATCAGCCATGGCCGTCACCGACATCAGGACGCCTTGGACACCTCCACTAATATTTCCGACGTCGTGTGCCAAGCTCCCCACTGCGGTCACCACCCTAGCAGTGTTGGCCTCGGTGCCACGCATTGCCGGCAACATCTCCAGCGCCCATAGCTCTGGAACTCCTCCAATCGGCCATGGATCTGCTGGGTTGTCGCTGACATCTTCTGAATGTCCTGACCACTCCCTATCTTCTCCTTCAGCACTGGGATTATTCTTCTGTAGACTCAGCATCAGGCTGGGACCTATCTTGGTCCTGGGATCCAGCAGACCTCTGACAGCTGTTTTGCCTGGGGGTTCCTGCCTCCACCTGATATGCATCAGCAGCTGTGTGGTATTCACTAGATTGCATCCCAGAAGCCTGACCACTAACATTTCCCACCAAGGTGCGTGTATCAGTGCTGGTGGAGGGTGAGGATGGCGACTCCTTGATCGTATCTTCCTCCGAGCTCTACTCCAAGATGTTCTCCTGGGAGGCTGGAGAGGGGGCCACCCGGGATGGGGGGGGGGGGGGGGGGGGGGGGGGGTGACGAGCACGGTGCTGGCGGATCAGTTGGCAAGCCTTCATTTGCAGCGAGAAGCCCGTGGTGCCTCCATAAGTGGACCAATTATAGTTGAATAGCATTGCCGGCCTTGCTAGGCCGAGCTTTGGGATGCTCGCGGCAGTTTCCGCTCCCTACCGACTTGGAAATCTTTCCGGAGAATCGCACCCAATGGACACGAAGCTGACATGCCATGCAATGGCACTTAGAGGTTTTTGAACTAAGGTTGTGGTTTTTGTGCCATTCCAAGGCATATGGTAAATGTTCTAAAGGTCTCCTCCGAGATTGGGGGACCAAAGTGTCAGAATGCTGCTGCAGCCCCCACCTCCCCAGATCACTGGTTAATGCCCCCCCCCCCCCCCCCCCCCCCCCGATTTTCCTGTCCCTTGCAGTTTAACTCCGAGGGCGGGCAAGGAAGTGAGCATTTTCCCTACCTTTTGCCTCCGGGGTGCTGGGATGGGGGGAGGGGGGGGGGGGTCATGTACTGGACTGGGGGACTCGGGGCTGGGGTCTTTCCTGGGATGGGGCCCATTTGGACAGTCTTCCCATCTGCAGACTTTAAGCCCTTTAAACAGTCTGTCAGTATCTCGAAGTTAAATTTCTCTGAGAACAAAGTGAAAATCTTCACATTTGTAGCCAAATTCAAAGATCTGTAAAACAATTCCTTTAATGTGGTGGAAACCTTTTGAAGTGTTTTTTCACTGTCACTTTCATGCTTCCCACACCTATACTTTAGAAACTCATCATAGCAAAGCCTCTTGAAATACTGCAGGCAAAATACGACTGTTAGAAAAATATCTGCTCCTCCAAGTTAATGGACCCTTGCAGAGTTATATAAATAAACAACTGTAATCTTTCCTTTGGTACTGCCTGGACCTGTCAATTAAAAGGAAATGGTCCGTGAAATTGAATGTAAACAATGCAGTTCAAATCTTTTGACTTCCAGGTATGTGCATCAGATTGAAAAAGATAAAGGGTAATGACAGTAAAAAAACTATTTCAAAGGTTTCCACCATTTTAAGGGAATACTTTTACCTTCATCTCACAGATCTTTGACTTTGGCATGCTGACAGACTGTTTAAAGGATTTAAAAGCTGCAGATGGGAAGATCCTCCACCTCCCATGAAGGACCACCTTTGGCACCCTGGAGGCAATTGTAGGGAGGGTACTAACCCCCTTGCCACCCTTTGGAGTGCAAGTCACAGGTCCTCGTTTGTCAGGACTGGCACAAATTCACAACAGCAGGACTCCTGGGTCAGGGGAGGGCTGGAGCATCCCAGGAGGCAGGTGATTCGGGCAATGTGATTCCAATTAGGGATAATGACTTATTTGCATGTTTTGCCAGGCCTGATGCATTGGAATTCCTGCTGCTGGCTGGCAGTCGAGGAGAATCCCCCCCCCCCCCCCCCCCCCGCCCCTAATAACTATTCAATACACTCATCGTTTCCTTATTTCCCATTGTTAATTCTCAGACTTGCTCACTGGCTCGAGGTCCAACTTTATTCTTTGCCTTTTTAAATACCTATAGAAGCTTTTACCATCTTGTTTTTATTTTTCTAGCTAGCTTTCTCTCCTATTCTACATTTTCCTTCTTGAATCTTTTTTTTTTTAATTTAGAGTACCCAATTCTGTTTTTTCAATTAAGGGTCAGTGGCCAACCCACCTACCCTGCACATCTTTGGGGTGTGGGGTGAGACCCATGCAAACATTGGGAGAATGTGCAAACTCCACACGGACAGTGACCCGGGGCCGGAATCGAAACCGGGTCCTCGGCATCATAAGGCAGCAGTGCTAACCACTGTGCCACCCTGCCGCGCCATCCCTCCTTGAATCTTTAGCAGTTCTTTGTCATGCTTTATATTCTGGCCAATCATCTGACTTGTCATCTTTGTGTATTTATGTATACATTTTTCTGTTTCAATTTGGTTCCCTGTTTATTTTCCTTAGTTTGCCACTAATGGTCCTTCACTTAGAGCCTTTCTTCCTCACTGGAATATACCTTTCCTGAGCATTCAGAAATATCTCCTTAAATATTGGCCACTGCATCGCTACCTATCTCTTTTTTTTTATAAATGTTTTTATTCAGTTTTCATATTTTATATTGAACAAATTACAAATTGTTAGGAGAGAAAAAAAAACAAACACGCAAAAATTAACATACATATTTACAGGTAAGCATCTTCGTAGTAGTAACTGCGCCCCCCCCCCCCCCCCCCCCAACATGTTTATTTAGTTTGGTTTTGGGCCTTAGCTAGCCATCGAACCCCCGTACCGAACCTGTAGCCCCCCCCCGCTACCTTCCCCCGACTATTCTTCCTCTTGTACATTGGCCACAAATAGGTCCCGGAACAGTTGCATGAATGGCTCCCACGTTCTGTGGAAGCCGTCGTCCGACCCTCGGATGGCAAATTTGATTTTCTCCATTTGGAGAGATTCCGAGAGGTCGGACAGCCAGTCCGCAGCTCTGGGCGGTGCTGCTGACCGCCAGCCAAACAGGATTCTACGGCGGGCGATCAGGGAGGCAAAGGCAAGGGCGTCCGCCCTCCTCCCCAGGAATAGATCTGGCTGTTCTGAAACCCCGAAGACCGCCACTATCGGGCATGGCTCCACCCTCACTCCCACCACTTTGGACATAACCTCGAAGAAGGCTGTCCAGTACTCCACGAGTCTGGGGCAAGACCAGAACATGTGGGCGTGGTTGGCCGGGCCTCTTTGGCACCGTTCACATCTGTCTTCCACCTCCGGGAAGAACCTACTCATACGGGTTCTTGTTAAGTGGGCTCTATGTACCACTTTTAGTTGCGTCAGGCTGAGCCTTGCGCACGTGGAGGTGGAGTTGACCCTATGCAGTGCTTCGCTCCAGAGTCCCCACCCTATCTCCATCCCCAGGTCGTCCTCCCATTTCCTTCTTGTTGCGTCCAGTACGGTGTCGTCCCTATCTACCAGTCGGTCATACATGTCACTACAGTTCCCTTTCTCTAGGATACTTGCGTCCAGTAGGTCTTCCAGTAGTGTCTGTCGTGGCGGTTGTGGGTACGTCCTTGTCTCCTTTCGTAGGAAGTTTTTGAGCTGCAGGTACCGTAGCTCGTTCCCCCCAGCTAGCTGAAATTTCTCTGTCAGTTCGTCCAGTGTTGCGATCCTGTCGTCCGTGTATAGGTCCCTGACTGTCAGTGTCCCCCCGTCCTGCCTCCACCTTTTGAAGGTGGCGTCAGTCAGTGCTGGTGTGAACCTATGGTTGTTGCAGATGGGAGCCCTGTTCGACATTTTGGTCAGGCCAAGTTGCTGCCGCAGTTGGTTCCAGGATTGGAGGGTGGCTGTCACCACTGGGCTGCTGGAGTGTTTTTTGGGTGGGGATGGGAGTGCTGCCGTGGCGAGGGCCCGGAGGGAGGTTCCCATGCAGGAGGCCTCCTCCGCACGCACCCACTCAGCTTCTGGCTCCTGGATCCATCCCCTTACTCGCTCGGCTGTTGCTGCCCAGTGGTAGAATTGTAGATTCGGGAGGGCTAGCCCTCCCCTGGTTTTTGTTTTTTGTAAGACCTTCTTTGGGATCCTAGCATTTTTACCCCCCCATACGAACGCCATGATGAGTTTGTCCAGCGCTTTGAAAAAGGCCTTGGGGATGTAGATCGGAATGGATCTAAACAGGAAGAGGAACCTGGGCAGTACGTTCATTTTGATCGTCTGAACTCTCCCCGCGAGGGAGAGCGGGAGTGTGTTCCATCTTTGCAGGTCCTTTTTAACTTCCTCCGTCAGGCTGGTGAGGTTCCATTTGTGGATCCCTTTCCAGTCATGGGCTATTTGGATCCCCAGGTAGCGGAATTTATGTCGGGCTTGATTGAACGGCAGCCCCTTTAGTGCTGCCCCCCCCCCCCCTTGCGGGTGTACTGGGAAGATGCTACCTATCTCTTAACCTAATTTCCCAGTTCACTTTAGCCAGCTCTGTCTTCATACCCTCATGATTACCCTTATTTAATTTTTAGAGTTAAATCTACACTTTTCCCGGCTCTGGGTCACTGTCCGTGTGGAGTTTGCACATTCTCCCCGTGTCTGCGTGGGTTTCACCCCCACAACCCAAAAATGTGCAGAGTAGGTGGATTGGCCACGCTAAATTGCCCCTTAATTTGAAAAAATAATTGGGTAATCTAAATTTAAAAAAAAAAAAATCTACACTTTTCTCTCTCAAACCAAATGTGGAATTCGTTCACATTAGATCACTGTTGACCCCAGGCCCGTTCACAATGAGGTTGATAATTAATCCTGTCTCATTACATATTACCAGATGTAGTATAGTCTGCTCCTGGGTTGGTGCGAGATGTGCTGCCCTAAAAACACTCCATGAACTCATCATGTAGGATACCTTTGCCAATGTGATTTGTCCAATCCATATGGCGTTTTAAAATCACGAGATATTCAGTGCACCTTTCTCTCAAGCCCCTATTATTTCTTTCTATATAACCTGTCCTACCATATGGTTACTGTTATGCGACCATTAAACCACTGCCACAGATTATGTTTTTACCTGTACTGTTTCTCATTGCCACTCAAACTGATTCTAGTTCTTGATTTCCAAAAGTAAGGTCCCTTCTCTCTCTATTGTATCAATGTTATCTTTGAGTAACATAGCTAACCCTCCACTTTTTCCTAACCCCCTCCTTCGTCAATGTCATACGCCCTTGAATATTCAGGACCCATCTTTGTTATCTTGCAACCGTGCCTTTATAATGGTGATCAGATCGTACATGTTTATTTGTATTTTTGCTGTGAATTCATCTGTTTTATGAATGCCTCGTGCATTCTGTCTTTTATTTCTGTCTTTTTGCTATGTTTATAACCTTTAGCCTTTTCTGCTGGTGCACTCCTGGATTTATACACTCTGTTCCTTCCTATCACACTTGATCAACATTTCCCTCACTTCCTTTATTCCTATCTTTCTCTCTCGCTTTGTCTTCTCTATTTCATTTATCATGTCTTTTGTCACTTGATCCCTCACCTCCACTATTTAATTTAAAGCCATCTCTACTGCCCTAATTATGCAAGATGCCAGAACACTAGACCCAGCATGGTTCAGGTGAAGACTGTCCCAATGGTACAGCTCCCGCTTTCCCCAGTACTGGCGCTAGCCCCCACGAATTGAAATCCATTTCTCCCACAGCAAACTTTGAGCCACACATTTAACTCGTCAGTCTTATTTACGGTACATCAATTTGCTCATAGCTCAGGTAGTAGTACAGACTTTTGCAGTCTTGCTTTTTAATTTAATCCCTAGCTATTCCCTCTCCCTCTGCAGCATCTCCTTTCCAAGTTCTACCTCTGTTGCTGGTACCTACATGTACCACAACCACTGGATCCTCCCCATCCCACTGCAAATTCCTCTCCAGCTCAGAGCATATGTCCCAAACCCAGGCATCAGGCAGGCAATACAGCCGTCTAGGCTGGTGCTGTCAACTGCAGAGAACTGTGTCCATCCCCCGATGGTACCATTCTATTCTTATTAACTTCCCCCAATTTAGTGGCTTCCTGTACCATGTTGCCATGATCAGTTTGATCAAAATTCTTGCAGCCACCACTTTCACCCCATACAGGCTGCAAGAATTTTGAGCCTGTTGTATAATTGCAACGGCTGTGATTCCTCCACTTCTATCTTCTGGGCCCCCATACCTGCTTCATTTGCAGTTAGTTACACCCTCCTGTCCATGATCACTGACCAAATCAAAAAAGCACTAATCTTCCACATGGTGATTACTGCATCCAGGTCCTCGTTTCACCTAATCGGTCGCTGTTGAGGGATCAAATCCTGGAACTCCCTCTCTAACGGCATTGTGGCCATTCCTGCACCAGTTGAAGTCCAGTTGTTCAAGAAGGTGACTCACCACCACATTCGCAAGGGCAATTAGGGATGGGTAACAAACACTGGCCTTGCCATCCATGTCCACATTCCATGAAAGAATTTTTGAAAAAATTATCCCAAATCCATGTTCTTCATCTTGTGTACCTTTTATATTGTACCTTATCAATTTTTTTAATATCTGTTTCCCTTTAATCTAGCTGACTCGTTGAAACCTCAAAAAACTCTAAATTTGTCGAACAGTGTTTCCTCTTTGTAAAGACGTGTTGATATTATTTATTTGTACTGAGATTTTCTTAGCTCTCCTCTCTCTCTTCTCTTTCTCTTTCCCTTCTCTCTCTCTCTCTCTCTCTCTCTCTCTCTCTCTCTCTTGAATCTAGGAAAATCATAACCAGCACATGCACTATCTCTGCAATTATCCCTTTAGACCCCCAAGGTCCATCAGATCATGGGAATTTGTTGGCTTTTACTGTGACATTACTAATAACCTTGACTAATTGCACAGTCCTAGATCTGAAGGAAAAGAAAATCACTGCGGATGGTAGAATCTGAAACAAAATAGAAAATGCTGGAAAATCTCATAAAGTCTGACAGCATCTGTGGAGTATTTTGAGTCTGGATGACTCTTTGTCAATGCCAGAGAGAACTGGAAATAGGATGAGATTTATACTGTTGTGTGGTTGGGGGGGGGGGGGGGGGGGGGGGGGTCTGGTGTGGAGGGTCTGGTGTGGAGCAGTGTGGCTGGTTAGAGGTCCAGCAATAGGTGGAAATTGACAAAGATGTTGTGGACTAAAAGACAAAGGGTGGTGATAATGACTAAGAAGGGTGCTGGTAGTGGCAAAGAGATCAGAATGTGTTAATGACAGAGCAGAGGTAAGCACTGTGTCAAAGGTCAACTTGGAACAGGAAACAAATGGTCCTCGTGTAGTGGGCTGGGGGGAGCGGAGAGGTGGTGAGGGGAAAATGGATTGATGAAAGAAATTAAAATACATAAATAGAAATGGGGCGAAGGTAAGGAGAGAGTTCACTGTCTGAAATTGTTGAATTCCATTTTAAATCCGGAAGACTGTAACGTACCTAATCAGAAGATGAGGTGCTATTCCTCCAGTTTCCGTTAGGCTTCACTGCAACATTGCAGCAGGCCAAGGATGGTGAGTTGAAATGGCAAGCGACAGGAAGATCTGGGTCTTGCTTGTCCCTAGCTTTGTCCCTAGCTCTGTCCCTAGCTCATTCCACAATAGATTATTCCAGGAAACTACCACAAAAACTTTCTACAAACTCATCTCCAGACTACTTTTGCCAATGAATTTGCTCCATCTATATGAGGATTATAGTCCCTCATGAATAAACGTTGCCATGGTTATAAAATCTATAATTGTTTTGTGCTTCCTGCTCGGTCCTGTGCTTTACGCGGGAGGGGCAATAAACAGCTCCCACCAGAGTTTTCAGACCTGATTAATAATCTCCACCTGTACGGTTTGTACTTCCTGATCTTTTGAATCTAGGTCCTTTCTCACTAATACTCTTATGTCATCAGGTTACTCCTCCTCTCCAACTTGTCTGTTGTTATGGTGCCCATGGGAAAACGGTAAACCATAATCAAATTTATTGAATGATGCCTAAATGGAGAAATTACCAACAAGGTTCAAATTTTTTGTAGCTTTAATATTAATTAGAACTAACATAAATTACACATGAATTAACAGGCAAATGATGCTTCAAGTGAAAAGGCAAGTTTCACTTCAAAAGTCAATACGACAAAGATCCGTTTTACACAACAGCAAGCATTCACATTATCCCCTGCATAAACAAGGCAGGACGTAGGTACACAGTTCCACAATCTGCTGTACTTCATTCATGCAGGAAAGTCTGCCGCCTGTACTGTGCTGTAATGTTCTATCTGACAGCAGCTTTTGCCTTTGAGTTTCACCAATATGATTTTCTTCAGCAAGAGTCTCTTCTTGGAACCCTCACTTCCTCGGTTCATGATAGTCCTAAGTAACATTCTAGAGTTCCTTTCAACTGACCAACCAATAACATTCTGATTCGTGTTCAGTCACTTCTAGAAAAGCATCCAGCTCTTTAACGTCTCTGAGCTATTCAGCCAGCTTTCCAGGTTTTAGATCTTTTTAGCTACCACACTGTACCTCCAACAACTGCATCTTTCAGAAAAACTGAACTACTCCTGAAAGTTATTTGCTTTTTATAAGAATTCTGTGTTCCTCTGCCTGTTACTATCCAGTATTCAATCCGATTTGTAAGTTTTTAGGTGTGAACTTGGACATGTTGACCTAGACCTTCCAATCAGCTGCTTTGCCGCTACCCGCAAAGTTTTTCTCGGCCTGATGATACTGTTCATTTCTTGCAATTCTGGCGGACGTAGAAGTAGGTAATGCAGCACACCCTTGGGGTAAGTTTCAGCGAGGGCAGTAAAGGCAGGAGAAAGGGAAGACATGCCCCTATTTTTTTTACAGCAATAGTTGCCGTATTCAAGTACGGTTTTACGTTGGGTCGGGGGTGTGGGTGATTGCTGGGGATGGGATCAGTTGGGATATTCAGTTGGGTTCCATAGCTGTAATAAATGGTGTAACATTTCCTGGGTAATTATGCCAGTGAATCTGGCTCCGGGTTCGGAGACATCTGGGAACGGTCCTGGCATCATGCAGTCAGCCCATCGTGAGGTTTAAACTTCCCTTGTAAGTCATTGTGCATCAGGACTTCCATTAGAGTCAGCTCTTGCATTCCCCAACTTGTGTACCATCTCGGAAGACCTGTAGACTGGAAGTTTACATTTGGAAATTTTCAGCAGTTGTTAGTGATCAAGAATTGAGAACCCTGCTTTTATTTCCCCTTCCCTGACCAAGCCAACAGTAATCTTCCTGCTGTTACTCTTTGGCAGACATTAGCTAACTCAGCACAGATCAGGGTTCAGACCTGGAGCATTGCTGATCTGTTTTGCATCAGCTAATCACTGATAAATGTGCTGAGTCATTGAAGAAGTCTGCTGTAACTTTCTTCTGATGCATGTTGAGTAAATGTTACAACCCAGTGACAGTTCATGGCCAGCATCGTTCTCTGAATAAACTAAAAGAAAAACTTGTTCTTGCTCAATTTTTGTAATTTACTTTGGAGACGCTGCTAATTTTGTCAAAAGTACAAATCCCCTCTGTCAGACCTATTTTGACAGTACTAACCAGTGTGAAACTGAGTTATAAAGACAAGAATTGATTGCTGGGCCATGCTGAATTAATTCATATTGGCAGGATAGCAACTGGCCTCTGTGCTTCTAGAGGGAAGGGGCAGGAAATTGGCTAGTTCTTGGCTGATAATTCCTGTTGAAGTTATGTGTGGATCTTGGATAAAGACAGATCAGATTAAACACAATGAAGTCTCCATGGTCAAAAAATCCACGTCAAAATGCCAACACTTTCTTCACAAGAGAGACTGGACAATTAGGACAGCCATGGGACTCCATTCCAGTAAGGCACCAGTGGAGCTAATGCTCCCGAGTGCATGATTGTGACAGCAAATTTCACCCGCGAACAATGCGTGAAAATGGCAAATATGCTATATTTTTGGAAAAACATACTTCAGTGGCTGCAGGAAATGCAGGATGAATAACAGTTTCAGATAAAGAAAACCCTACTGAAGCAGTGTCCCAATCCAATAACTCATTTATACTGTGTTTTCTATCATAGGCTGTTTTAAATGGAAGTGGTGCTAAAACCAGAAAGCCTGAGCTTCCCGCTGCTTATAGTGCAGTGGGCATTAAACTTCTCACAGCCAGCATCTCTGCTAAATATTTCCCATACCCAGCACTTTTTATAATCCCTCGTTTTCTGTGGATCACTCTATTGTTTCTGTACTTTGATGTTGGGCACTTCCTGCGCATGTCTTCATAAATAGTGGTTATTTAGTCTAAGTACCTTTGACAACTGAAGGAGAATGAATGGATTTTACATGCCTTTGAATTCTACTTTCTTTCTTGTTGCTGTAATAAAATTTATTGCATACTAATGTCCTAATTAGCACAGGAAAAGCTGACTTGATTCTTTAGTTTTTGAATTGTTGCCTCGTTAAAACATTCTTTTGCACTTATCTCTATTGATGATAGACTTTTCTAAAGAATTACTCGTGTTCTTGCTCAGTTGTACTTTATTAGCTGATTGCCTGCCCTGATGTTAAAAGAAAGAATCATCAGGAATGTTTTGCTTTTGTGATGGCTTGACTTTCCAGTAACGCCAGCCACCAAAGGAATTATTTTTGTTATCTCTGAGTAAAACAGTTGGAAAGTGAATTAATGAATGTAGGAGAATATGGTTCACAAGCCTTTTTCTCCAGTCACCACCACAAACTCCATTCACCACCAGCTCATCCCGTTCATTGGCAAATTGTTTGCAACATTGATGTCATATTTGGTCATACCCACGGCAGCATGGTGGCGCAGTGGATAGCACTGCTGCCTCACGGCATCGAGGTCCCAGGTTTGATCCCGGCTCTGGGTCACTGTCCGTGTGGAGTTTTCACATTCTCCCCATGTTTGAGTGGGTTGCGCCCCCACAACCCATCTTTGGTGCAGGGTAGGTGAATTGGCCACGTTAAATTGCCCCTTAATTGGAAAAAATGAATTGGTACTCTAAATTTAAAATAAATAAATATTTGGCCTTACCCACCATGTATTTGTGCCAAAGGTTTCCTAATGTTCCCTGATTCTTCAAAGCATCCAAGTCCCATTCATCCACCCCTGTGCTCGCTGACCTACATTTGTTTCCAGTTGAGCAACACCTCAATTATTTTAACGGCAGTGCAGTGGTTACCACTGCTGCCTCGCCGTGCCAGGGACCTGGGTTCAATTCCGGTCTTGGGTGACTGTGGAGTTTGCACTTTCTCCCTGTGTCTGCGTGGGTGCTCTGGTTTCCTCCCACAGTCCAAAGATGTGCAGGTCAGGTGGATTGGCCACAGTAAATTGCTCCTCGGTGTCCAAAAAAGGGTTAGGTGAGGTTACGGGGGTAGGGCACTCTTTCGGAGGGTCGGTACAGATTTGATGGGCCAAATGGCCTCCTGCACTGTAGGGATTCTAACTTCTCCTTATTGTCATGTTCTTCCATGGCCTTGACTTTTCCCTGTCTGCGCAAACGCCTCTAGCCAAACAAACCCACAAAGTATCATTGCTGTGTTGATTCTAACCTCTTGCAGATCCCTGATTGTCATCCCTCCACCACGGGTGCCCATGCCTTCTGCTCCAGGGACCCTAAGCTCTGAGAGTCCCTCCCTAAACCTTTTCAACCTTTCTCCTTCCTTTTACAGGTGGTTCTTTTCACCAAACTTTTGGTTATCTGCCCTAATATGTGGTGTCAGATTTATTTGATAACATTCCTGTGAAGTGCCCCAGTGTGTTTCACAGTGCTATATAATTGCAAGTTATTGATTAAAGTAGGCATGCATCTGTTTCAGAGCAGTGGTACAGGCAGAGTCGTAGACTGGGGACCCTGCTCTGAGGAAATGTAAATTGAATTAACCAATCTTTGTTTCGAAATAGTTTTTTTTGGCATTGGATGTTTATATTGAGTAGAGGCGGAACTTGCCCTCTCTGTGTTCCAGAAGCACATGCCAACTTGTTTATATCCCACCTGTCTCTGTCACTAATAATTAAACCATTAGGAGCTGTGTTAAATTATTTTGTACATACGTATTCAAAGCCTCAAATTAAAATGGGTGGGTGGTGTGATGGTGGTTTTCTACACTTGCATCGTTTCACTCATAAAATTGTGGAAATGTTGTTAGAATGATGTATTCACGACTTTATTGAACTGTAAGAAGAGTGCTGTGATTTTAAAAGTTCTGTAGCACTGGGATCAGTGCCACCTCAGTTTCAAACAGGAAAGCCTGCTAGTTGGTAACTTTGGGACAACCAATGTAAGAAACTGGAAGAGTCACATTTTGTGAAAGTTACTTTCATGAAAGGCCAAATTCCCAACCTTGCCACTCGCCTGAGGTGCGTTGATCCTCGGGTTAAATCACCACCAGTCAGCTCTTTCCCCCCCCCCCCGCCTTATTTTTGTGCAACTCCCCTTTGTGATTCCCATTGGCACAAAATTCCCTATTAATTTCAGTGTTTTAATTAAATGTTTTAAACTACTTTAATGCAGCGGGCAGCACGGTGGCGCAGTGGGTTAGCCCTGTTGCCTCATGGTGCCGAGGTCCCAGGTTCGATCCCAGCTCTGGGTCACTGCCTGCGTGGAGTTTGCACATTCTCCCTGTGTTTGCGTGGGTTTCGCCCCCACAACCCCAAAAGATGTGCAGGGTAGGTGGATTGGCCACGCTAAATTGCCCCTTAATTGGGAAAAAAAATGAATTGGGTACTCTAAAAAAATTTTTAAACTACTTTAATGCAGTGTAATAGGACACAGAATTGTTAGTGTAAAAAGAAGGGCACTCTACACATTGTACTCGAATAAAGTTTTTTTTTTCAGTTTTCCACTGGTTTTTTGAAGAAGCAATCTATTGTTACAGACCAGGATGAGAGAACTGAAACTCCTGTTCCCTGTCCTTACTGTAATGGGCGTGCATTTTGAAATGGAAGGTGTGCGTGTTTCTTGACACCTGAGTGTATGGTCAATTTGCATAACCAGCAGCAGCTTTTATGGGCTTAAATAGAGTATTTCAATTGAATGTGTGAATAGTCTCAAGATCAAGTGAGATAGAGTGAATGGCTTAGTGTTTTAAAAAAAAGATCAGTTTAAGGAGATAATGCACCGTTACAAGTGAAACAATATTTTGGCTCAGCCTGGTTAAGAAGAGGCTCTTTTCCACTCATGGAGGTGTAGCAGGTGAATTCAATAACCAAAGTTGTAGATCAAAGCTGGAGATCATAACAGGGTATGGTCTCAAAGCCCTTTTCTTTCCAAGCCCACCAGTAAATCTACAATGGGAGGTGTGAATTCCACAAATGATTTTGTTTTGGTATGTCCATTCAAGCGAGGCACCTCACCCGTGCTCATTCAGTTTGGAACTTTCCAGCATCTTGAGGCTATTTGAGGCTTTGCAGAAATTGCAAAAGTCACCTGACCCTCGGCCACCTTGCAGCCTTTTACTGTCCATTTTTTTAAAAGCAAAGACAGTTCCAGAAAATTCTACACAGAATACAGTCCATGTTTAAATTTATGAATATGATACTCTTGTTTGGCTGCTGGTGCAGCCTGAGAAAATGTTCAGATTTCAGATCCTCGGCCTGCAGAATCTGCCTTTTCATTTGAAATTAGGAACCACTTCTATACACAAGGGTGGGAGCAGCTTGGAACTCTCTTCTCAAATGGCAATTGATGCTGGATGAATTGTAAGTTTTGAAAATTAAACCAAGATCGATAATTTTTTTTGTTAACCAAGAGTATTAAAGGATTTGTTGTGATCTCATTGAATGGTGGAATAGGGTTGAGGGGCTAAATACCACACTTCTGTTCCTATAAATGTATATTTCTCATTGTATACAAAATCTTATTGTGTGTGCATATGGGAAGTTTTTGGGAATGGGAAAATCAAATGAGATTCTTGTCCCTTATTGCTATCCAGTGAGCTGTACGTGTGGCTTTTTTTGTGAGACCTGGATTGACGTACTGTGATATTTTAGTAAAATAGCCTGCCAAAAGAACTAGATGTGCACATGATGTGCTAGATAGATTACAGCAGTCATGGAATTGTATCACAGTGGGAGTCATTATTTTGAGATGTGGTGAGAAGAGAGGCAAATTAGCCAGCAGAAATTTGAGATATATTTTTGGATTTGAATTGATTATTTTTTTTACATAAATTCTCTACTAGCTAGTTTAATATTCATAAACATGAATGGATGTTTGAAAGGGTAAAAGACTCTGGGTAAAAACAGTATGCAGTCTGACCAAATTAGGCTCTCAGCTCCAAAGTATTCTAGTGTACAAAATTAATGTTGCACACGTTATTACCAATTTGTTGAACATCAGAAGGGATTCTTCTATCACAATTCTGAAAGTAGGGCATTTCGAAAATAAGCATTGGGAGGTGACATTTTGATTTTCAAATTCCAGGCTGTTTGTGTAGAAATGAATCCAGGAAATGAGTGCACAAGATCACTTGCTAAATGTTTAAAGTTTGTTTATCAAGGTAAATGCTGGTATCCATAGATATAAATTCTCTGGCAAGAGGCAAGTAATTTTTATAATTGTTTTGAATATAACGTACAAGTTATTGCTTTTACCCAATTTGCAGTTTCAAAAAGTAGGCAATATGATGCTCCGTGGTCTATTGTATATTTAAGATTATTAGCTGTAAGCTCCAGAAAATGGCATAATTGGGGTACCCCCTAAATGCAACACTGGGGAACCAGAAAGTTATGGGCCATTATATTTTTGTACATAGCTGTTCACTGGCCAATTGTTGGGCCTTCATTGGGGAAGAAACCACAAAATGTATTTCTTTTTTTAATTCAATTTAGTGTACCCAATTCTTTTTTCCCAATTAAGGGGCAATTTAGAGTGGCCAATTCACCTACCCCGCACATCTTGTGGGTTGTGGGGATGGGTTGTGAGGTGAGACCCACACAGACACTGGGAGAATGTGCAAACTCCAGCACAAAACCCATTTATTTTTCTTGTTAATTCCCTTCCTAGACAGCTCCTAACTATGACACATACTGTCAAATGAAATCTTACTACACTTCAAATAAAATACAAAAGTTTGTTGCCATTTTAACAAAAGACCCTGCTCCCATGCCCACGTGTCTGTTCTTGGCCTGCTGCAATGTTCCAGTGAAGCGCAACGCAAACTGGAGGAACAACATCTCATCTTCCGGTTAGGCACGCTACAGCCTTCCGGCCTGAACATCGAATTCAACAACTTCAGATGATCAGTCCCACCTCGACCATTTGTTTTCATTTCATTTTAACTGTCTTTTACCATTTCTTTCTTTCTTAATATACATTTCATTCCCCGCCTCTCCCCCCCCCCCCCCCCCCAAAATCTTATGCACCTTTCTCCTCTTTGCTTCCCCTTCCCCTCCCCCCACACCTACAGTTCATCCTCTGATGTTAGTTTCGCTGCTGTTTGACCTTTCACATCTTTTGTCCTTTCTGGGGACTGCCATTAACACTCTATCCCCTTGGTATCTGTGGCCATTAGCACCCAATTTCCCTGGGTTTCTGTAGCTAAGACTCATCTTTCATTCTCACTCCACAGTATAAATATTTCCCACTCTCTCTGTCTGTTAGCTTTGACAAAGAGTCATTGGACTCGAAACGTTAGCTCTTTTCTCTCCCTACAGATGCTGCCAGACTTGCTGAGATTTCCCAGCATTTTCCCTTCCATTTAGAAATGGTGGAGACTGCCAGTTATACAAGACCATTTGCAAGCAAGCACAAATAGTTCAAACTCTACTGTCATGTATTATCATTGAGGGCACATCAAGTCTTCACTTGAAATTTAACGACATGGTGAACTTTTAGTCCATGCCACTTGATCAGCCAAAAGCTAATGAGCACAAATGCAGAGCAGAGATCACCCGCCCTCATCTCTCCTACATCTCAATTCTGGAACAGTTTACCAAAGGCCTGATTACTGTCTTGATTGATGAATATCTCACCAGTAATAATAATCTTTATTGCTACAAGTAGGCTTACATTAACACAGCAAAGACGTTACTGCGAAAAGCCCCTAGTCGCCACATTCCAGCGCCTGTTCGGGTACACTGAGGGAGAATTCTGAATGTCCAAATTACCTAACAGCACGCCTTTCGGGACTTGGAGAGGAAACCGGGGCACCCAGAGGAAACCCACACAGACACAGAGAACGTGCAGACTCCTGATAGACAGTGACCCAACCCGGGGATCGAACCTGTGACCCTGGAGCTGTGAAGCAATAGTGCTAACCACTGTGCTACCGTGCTGCCCACCAATATACAATAGTGAGATTTTGCATAGCAAACTCCTATGGGATGAATCACCTTGATTAGCTATCTAACATCCCCCTACTGCAAATTATATAACATTTGTGGTTACAGACCCATATAGCTTCTCTTGCTTTTTCCATGGTCCTTCTCTCTTGTAGTATCTAATTATTTTTTATTAGTCACCTGGTCATGTAATTTTATTTCTCACGTCATGTATGTTTCTATCCCTTAATGTTATCCCAGTATATAAAATCATAAGAAGTAGAAGCAGGAGTAGGTCAAACGGTCCCTCATGCCTGCCCAAAACATTCAATGAAGTCATAGATCTTCAACCTCAACTTCATTTCCCACCCATTCCCATACCCTTGATTCCCAACTATCTTAATCTTGAATATACTCAATGACTGCACAACCAGAGCCTGTGGTTCAAACCCCAAAGATTGTAGACGTTGACTTAGAAATTTTTGATCTCTGTCCTAAATGACTGACCTTTTATCCTGAGACCATGTCCCCTTGTTCTAGATCCTCCAATCTAAGGAATCGTCTTCCCAGCATCTACCCTGCCAAGCCCTCTTGAGTCTTGTATGTTTCAATGAGATTGTCTTTATTCTTCTAAACTCCAGTAAGTATACACCCAGTTTATTCAATCTCTCCTCACAGGATAAACTCATCCCAACAATCAACCTATTGAACATTTGCTGCAGCCTGTTTCGGCGGATATATCTTTCCTTGGATACAGAGACCAAAATGATGCACAATACTCCTAGGTGTGACCTCACCAAATCCCTGTACAATTGCAGCAGGACTTCCTTATTCTTGTTCTTACAGTTGCAGGCCAACATACCGTTTGCCTGCCAAATTGTTCCTGCGCATTAACTTTGTGTGTTGTTCACAAGGACGCCCAAATCCTCCTGAATGCCAAAATGTAATAGTTCTCACCATTTTGGGAAAACATTTTTTAAAAATTTTCTTACCAAAGTTTAAATGCTCTCATTTCTCCACATAAGCTGCCATCTGCCACATTGTTTGCCACTCCACTTATCTTCATCCTTTTACAGAAACTTTCAGGAAGAATAGTTAAACTCCCACGGTGTCGCACGGGCAGATGAGACATCAAAAATGCTGGCATGTTGGGAGCACTGTAACTTCCACATTTACCTTGAACACATTTTTAGGCACATGTGAAACTCCCTTGGAGCACACAAATCTGCGAGGAACATATACTAAAAGCCAATTGGCTCATCGTTAATCATGGATTCTGGCTTTAAGTGCCGGTGCATGGGTTTCCCAAACTTCCAGGAACTTTCCTGAATTGACAGGCTGGAAGGCTTTTGATACAGGGAATTGACAGTTGCTTCTTGCCCTCAGTGAAAGGCCTTTGCTTACCAGATTTGTTCTGAGTCTGCTGTCACTGCTTTGGAGGTGATTTTTGAGACCTCGGTCGTCATTTCTGCAACTGTGGAGTATTTTGACTATGATCTGTTCCTCCCAGCTGTCAACCTTAAGATGAACATGGGAGCAACACCAGCAGTTCTACCTGGATCTCAGATGAAGGACAAGGGCAGCAGCATCCAGTTCAACCACCTGTGATTCCATGGGCAAGAGGGATGAACACGGGCGTGAGATAATACCTCCAGTACAGGATATAAAGGCAGAGGATTAGCTGTCTGGACTGAGCACCAATGTCTCAGTAGGCTTGGGGAATTGCACCAGGTCTCTGCTGACATTTGAAACCTCCAGCTGACCACCTACTTCCCAGTGGATCATGTCGGCACACATTGTCAGGAATGGTTAAGCTAATAACAACCCCAAATTTCTTTGCCTCCATTCTTTCCAGGAATCTGCTGGTGATATCTGTCAAACTTCTCGTGTGTTGTGCACCTGGATATCTCTCAGCTGATAGACGTCTTTTTGCCAGAACCACCATTTATGTGGATGAAGGTGCCCTCGGATCAACCAGCAGTTTTCATCACTGAAAAAGGATCCCATTTAATGTTTAGCTGGTATGTAAGCACCAGGCCAATCTGGGCAAGGTACTCAAGAAGCTGCCATGGTGTCTTCATTCTGCACTTGCCAAGCCTCCTACTTCCACACTCCCAGAGTCAGCAATTGGCTCCTCGAGGATGAGGGCTATCCTCTCCGGATGTGGCTGATGACACCTGTGAGGAAATCTACCACTGACAGAAAAGATATGACCAAGCACCACTGATGCCCAGGAAAGATACGACACAAGCTGCATTAACATATGAATGGTCATTGAGCGAAAGATGTGATTCCAGTACCTGAATGGATCTGGGGGTCTCCCTTCAGTATGTACAGCTAAGTTGTGCATAATGATAGTGGTCTGCTTTGCCTTGTGCAATATAGTGCACCAGAAAGGATATGCGCTAGAGGAGTGGGAAGAGATGGCCGCTCTGAAATCTTCAGAGAAAGGGGGGGGGGGTGGGGGGGGGGGGGGGGGGGGGGGTGGGGGGGGGGTGGGGGGGGGTGGGGGGGGGGGGGGGGGGGTGGGGGGGGGGGGGTGGGGGGGGGGGGGGGGTGGGGGGGGGGGGGGGTGGTATCTTCAATCAATTATTTAGCTGCCAGGGATGTGTAGATGAACTCATTCAGGCACAGTTCAGCTAATCTGAGGCAGTACAACCATTTAACACATCAATTCTGAACCCTCTGTGATTCGGCACAAAAGCATTCCCATGGTCAACAATCTATCTTTCTCACTGCTCCTGTCCTATTGTCATACCATCTTCCTCAAAGCTGATGGGCCCAGGGGACTTATCTATTTTCACACTTTCCAGAATTGCTAACACCTCCTCCTTATGAACCTCAAGCCCTTCTAGTCTAGTCTAGTCTAGTCACATTGTCTTTTTCTTGCGTGAATACTGATGAAAAGTATTCATTTAGCACCTCTCCTATCTCCTCGGACTCCATGCACAACTTCCCACTACTGTCATTGACTGGCCCTACCCTTACCCAAGTCATTCTTTTATTCCTGACATACTTATTGAAAGTTTTAGGGTTATCCTTGATCCTACCTGCCAAAGACATCTCATGTCCCTTCCTGGTTCTTCTTAGCTCTCTCTTTAGGTCCTTCCTAGCTAACTTGTAACTCTCGAGCGCCATAACTGAACCTTCACGTCTCATCTTTACATAAGCCTCCTTCCTCTTGACAAGTGATTCAACTACTTTAGTAAACCACGGTTCCCTCGCTCGACCACTTCCTCCCTGCCTGACAGGTACATACTTATCAAGGACCTCACGGTAGCATGGTGGTTAGCATCAATGCTTCACAGCTCCAGGGTCCCAGGTTCGATTCCCGGCTGGGTCACTGTCTGTGTGGAGTCTGCACGTCCTCCCCGTGTGTGCGTGGGTTTCCTCCGGGTGCTCCGGTTTCCTCCCACAGTCCAAAGATGTGCGGGTTAGGTGGATTGGCCATGCTAAATTGCCCGTAGTGTAAGGTTAATGGGGGGATTGTTGGGTTACAGGTATACGGGTTACGTGGGTTTAAGTAGGGTGATCATTGCTCGGCACAACATCGAGGGCTGAAGGGCCTGTTCTGTGCTGTACTGTTCTATGTTCTATGTTCTATGTAGCTGTTCCCTGAACGAGCTCCACATTTCAATTGTGCCCATCCCTGCAATTTCCTTCCCCATCCTATGCACTCTAAGTCTTGCCTCATCGCATCATAATTGCCTTTCCCCCAGCTATAACTTTTTTTTGATAAATTTAGAGTACCCAATTCATTTTTCCAATTAAGGGGCAATTTTAGCCTGGTCAATCCACCTAGCCTGCACATCTTTGGGTTGTGAGGCGAAACCCACGCAAACACGGGGAAAATGTGCAACTCCGCACGGACAGTGACCCAGGCTGGGATCAAACCTGGAACCTCGGCGTCATGAGGCAGCAGTGCCACTCACTGCGCCACTGTGCTGACCTCCCCCCCCCCCCCCCCCCCCCCCCCCCCACCGATAACTCTTGCCCTGCAGTATATACCTATCCCGTTCCATCGCTAAAGGTAAACGTGACTGAATTGTGGTCACTATCACCAAATTGCTCACCTACCTCCAAATCTAGCACCTGTCCTGGTTCATTACCCAGTACCAAATCCAATGTGGCCTCGCCTCTTGTTGGCCTATTTACATACTGTGTCAGGAAACCCTCCTGCACACATTGGACAAAAACGGACCCATCTAAAGTACTCTAACTATAGCGTTTCCAGTCAATATTTGGAAAGTTAAAGTCCCTCATAACAACTACCCTGTTACTTTTGCTCCTATCCAGAAACATCTTTGCAATCCTTTCCTCTACATCTCTGGAACTTTTCAGAGGCCTATAGAAAACTCCCAACCTCAGCCCATACTACCTCAGTAGACGAGTTCTCATCAAACGTCCTTTCTGCCACCATAATACTGTCCTTGACTAACAATACCACCCCTCCCCCTCTTTCACCACCTTCCCTGAGCTTACTGAAATATCTAAACCCTGGAACCTGCAACAACCATTCCTGTCCCTGCTCTAGCCATGTCTCCGAAATGGCCACAACAATGAAGTCCCAGGTACCAACCCGTGCTGCAAGTTCACCCACCTTATTCCGGATGCTCCTGATGTTGAAGTGGACACACTTTAAACCACCTTCCTGCTTGCCGGTACATTCCTGCAACATTGAAACCTTACTCATGACCTCACTACTCTCAACCTCCTGTATACTGGAGCTGCAATTCAGGTTCCCAACCCCCTGCTGAATTAGTTTAAACCCGCCCAAAGAGCATTAGCAAATTTCCCCCTCAGGATATTGGTACCCCTCTGGTCCAGGTGTAGACCATCCCATTTGTAGAGGTCCCACCTACCCCAGAATGAGCCCCAATTATCAAGATATCTGAAACCCTCCCTCCTGCACCATCCCTGTAGCCATGTGTTCAACTGAATGTGCAAACTCCACGCAGACAGTGACCTGGGGCTGGGATCAAACCGGGTCCTCTGGGCCATGAGGCAGCAGTGCTAACCACTGCACCATCGTGCCACCCGGGTTCCAATTAAGAAGGCTGTTCTGCCTAGTATTGGCTTCTTGGGTGTTGTTGGAGCTGCACTCATCTGGACAAGAGAATATTTTATCACATTCTGACTTGTGACATTTAAATGGAGGACTAGCTTTGGGGAATCAGATGATGAGTTACTCGCCACAGGATTCCTAGTCTTGACGTGCTCTTGTCGTCCCAATATTTATATAGTTAGTCCAGTTAGGTGTTTTATCAAAGATAACACATTATGATAGTTGGGGATTGTAATGCCATTGAACATCAAGGGGAGATATCAGATTCTCGCTTGTTGGACATGGACATTGCCTGTGTGTGGCACAAATTTTGCTTGCCACTTATCATCCTATGCCTGCATATTGTCCAGTCCTTGCTGCTTATTGGCATAGGCTACTTCATATCTGAGGTGTCGCAAATGGTGCAGAACATTGCACGATGATTAGTGAACATCCTCACTTTTGATCTTTATGATGTAGGAAAATAGCTGAAGATGATTGAGCCGAGGACACTTCGCTGAGGAACGTCTGCAGTGACGTCCTGAAGCTAAGATGACTGACGTCCAACAACCACAACCATCATCTTTTGTGCTATGTATGACTCTTAACCAGCAGAGAGTTTTACCTGTGATTCCCATTGCCTCCCATTTTGCTGAGGTCCTTTGATGCCACACTTGGTCAAATGCTGCCTTGGTGCCGAGGACTGTCACTCTTGTGTTACTTCTTGAGTTCAGCTCTTTTGAACCATGGCTGTAATGAGTCAGAAATTGGCAGAACCCAATCTGGGCAACAATGAGCACATTATTGTTAAGTAAGTGCCACTTAATAGCATTGTCTATGACATCTTCCCTTGTGCTGCTGATGATTAAGAGTTGACTGGATGGCTGGGTTGGATTTTTACTGCTATTTGTGGACATTTTTCCACATTGCCAGGTAGATGCCAGTGTTGTACCCGTACTGGAACAGTTGGGCTAGGGTGCGACCTAGTTCTGCAATGCTATTGCCGGAATATTGTTGGCACCCATAGCCCTTCGCAGTAGCTTGTGCCTTCAGCCATTTCTTGATACCATGAGGAGTGAATTGAATTGGTCGAAGACTGGCATCTGTGATGTTGGGGACGTTGAGAGGAGGCCAAGGTGGATCATCAACATTCACTTCTGGCTGAAGATGGCGGCAAATACTTCACTTAACTTTTGCACTGATATGCTGGGCCCCCTTATTCCTGAGGACGGGCATATTTGCAGAATTGTAACCTCCTGTTGTTTAATTGTCCGCCATCATCCATGACTGGATGTGGCAGGGCTGTAGAGCTTGGTTGGGGAATTGCTTAGCTCTGTTTATCACATAACTGCTTCTGCTGTTTGGCATGTTAGTAATCCTGTATTATAGCTTCACCAGGTTGAAACCTCATTTTTTAGGTCTGCCTGGTGCTGCAGTCTTCATTGAACCTGGGCTGATCCCCCGGCTTGATGCTAGCGGGGTTATGCCGGGCCTTGTGGTTATCAATTGTGGGTGTCTACAACTCTGCTGCTGCTGATGGCAAATAGTGCCTCTTTGATGCCCAGGTTTGAGTTGCTAGATGTGTTCAAAATCCATTCCATCTAAACAACAACATGATTGAGGGTATTGTCAATGTGAAGGCAGGACTTTCGCTACCTGCTGACATGAAGTCAGCATGGCCATGTGACTGTGATATCTCTGAACAGCTGGCTGGGAGCCCACCCCCCAATCTATTGCTCATGGCCATGCCCCCCTCCTCCGCATGTGAGTCACAATGGCTGAAAGACTCTCCCCGGGTCTCAGTCTCATCCTGGTGTTCTACACTTTTTTTCCACTACAAGGAAAGAAAGAAGAGAATTATGAATATGATCAATCGAATTTGAGGAGGATCACTGATGGATGTGACATGGTAAATGAAGGAGGGTGGTAGTGTCAGATGGGGATGAGGTGCTGAGGGAGAGGAATGAACACACCAGCAAGGTGTCTTGGACTGAGGCATGCTGAGGAAGTCCAGGTGAGGGGTTTGGCAGTTACTCATCTTACCTGCCCTGATGAGGTTCCTGATCCTCCTTGGGGCAACATATTTAAGAGCAAGGCCGACACATCACGTCCTCTATCACTTCCAGTCGTGCCTGCTTGGTTTCTGAGGCAGCTTTTTCTCCCTTCCACTGGGAAAAGAATGTCCTCTAAGGACCCTTAGAGCCTGCAGTGTGTTGTCCAGGTTGTACAATGGATCAATTCTGACCCTTGCAGTATCTCCTTAAGTAGTGACACTTCAACAGTCATATTGTCGGCTGCACAGTGGGTTAGCCCTGCAGCCTCACGGCGCCAAGGTCCCAGGTTCGATCCCGGCACTGGGTCACTGTCCGTGTGGAGTTTGCACATTCTCTCCGTGTTTGCTTGGATTTCGCCCCCACAACCCAAAGATGTGTGGATTGACACACTAAATTGCCCCTTAGTTGGAAAAATTAATTGGGTACAGCAATTTTTTTTTATAAAGTCATATTGTGGCTTATCATGCCCACTCGAATTCATCACCAAACCTGGCAGAGGGATGCTAATATGTGGCCCGCTTTTAAAAAAAAAAGACAAACCTACTTCTCAAACTTGTGGATTTCCGATCCACTGCTGTGTGCATAACCAAATGTTAGATTTCCATTTGTGTCCTCCTCAGTTTTCCAACCTAGCCTAGTATCATCAGCAAACCTGGATATATTTAATTCTGTCTCTTCATTTAAGTTTTTAATATAAATTGTAAATACCTGAAGTCCCAAGACTAAACTTTGCACTACTTTATTAAGTGTGCAATCTGAAAATGACCCTCTGTTTTCTGTCCTTTGAGCAATCATCTATCCTTCTTATCCCTACTCCCAAGAGCTCTTACCTTGTGCAACAACCTTTTGTGGCACCTTATCAGATTTTAGATTTGGATTTATTGTCACGTATACCAATGTACAATGAAAAGCATTCTGCGTACAGTCTAGGCAGATCGTTCCATACATGAAAAACATATGATAAATACACAATGTAAATACATAGACATTGGGTGAAGCATACGGAGTGTAGTGCTACACAGTAGAGAAGATGCGTGGAGAGATCAGTTCAGTCCATAAGAGGGTCAGACAGGAGTCTGGTAACAGCAGGGAAGAAGCTGTTTTTGGATCTGTTTGTGCGTGTTCTCAGACTTTTGTATCTTCTGTCCGATGGAAGAGGTTGAAAGAGAGAATAACCTGGGTGGGAGGGTCTTTGACTATGCTGTCCACTTTCCCAAGGCAGCAGGAGGTGTAGACTGAGTCAATGGAATGGGAGGTGGATTCACGTGATGGACTGAGCTGTGTTCATGTTTCTCTGTAGTTTCTTACGGTCTTGGGCCGAGCAGTTGCCATACCAAGCTGTGAGTCAATCAGATAAGGTGCTTTCTATGGTGCATCTGTAAACATTGGTAAGAGCCAATGTAGACATGTCGCATTTCCTTTTTTTTTTCAAATTTAGAGTATCCAATTATTCTTTTTCCAATTAAGGAGCAATTTAGCATGGCCAATCCACCTAACCTGCACATCCTTTGGATGGGTGAAACCCACGCAGACATGTGGAGAATATGCAAACTCCACATAGTAAGTGACCCAGGTCCGGGATTCGAACCCGGATCCTCAGTGCTGTAGTCCCAGTGCTAACCACTGCACCACCATGCTGCTCCGACATGTCGAATCTCCTGAGGAAGTATAGACACTGGTGTGCTCTCCTGGTCGTAGCGTCAACCTTGGTGGACCAGGACAGAAACCACTTTTGAAAATCTAAATATAATACATCTTCTGATTCCTCTTTATTCACCTGCTAGATACAACCTCAAAAAAAACACTCAATAGATTTGTCAAACACATGTTTCTCTTTCATAAAATAATGTTGACACTGTGTAATCATATTATGAGTTTCTCAGTGCCCATATTATGAGTTCATCCATGTCCACCTCCTTAATAATAAAGGCCAGTTCCCCTCCACAAAGATGAATGACAGGCCAAATAGTTCATAGTTCCTAGTTTTCTCTCTCGATCCTTTGTGTTCAGTGGCTCTGGATTTGCTGTCTTTCAATCCAGTGGACCATTCTAAAATTGAGGGAATTTTAGAAGATCACAATGAGTTCATCCACTATTTCTATAGCCATCGCTTTTAAAACCCTGGTCCATTGGTTTTTGGTCCCATTAATTTCTCTGGTACTTTTTCTTTATTGGCAATTACTTGAAGTTCCTCACTTTCATTAGTCTCCTGGTCCCCCACTATTCCTGGATTTTTTTTGTCTTCTGATGTGAAGAGTGTACCGAAAATGTTGTTTAACGTTTCTGCCATTTCCTTATTTCCTGTTTTAATTTCTCTTGTCGCAGCCTCTAGGGGTTCCATGTTTAATTTTGCTACTTTCTCCTGCTTTACATAATTGTAGAAACACTTGAAATGAAATGAAATGAAAATCGATTATTGTCACAAGTAGGCTTCAAATGAAGTTACTGTGAAAAGCCCTAGTCACCTCATTCCGGCACCTGTTCGCGAAGGCTGGTACGGGAATTGAACCTGCGCTGCTGGCCTTCGTCTGCTTCACAAGCCAGATATTTAGCCCACTGTGCTAAACCAGCTTGCATCTATTTTTGTTTCTTTTTAGTTTACCATCGTCCTATTTTCTCCCCTCTGAGCCTTTCTTTAAACAGTAACCCCAACTGCCTCTCTTGCCAACTTTTCCACTCACTGGATGCTACATCTGGCAAACATTTTCCCACCACTACAATGTGAACACTCCCAGCAGATCAACAATCATTGACCCTCCCCTCTACTCAGGCACAAACAAGGCCTTTCACACCTTATTATGAATGCTTGCATTGACATCCTGGCTTACATTAAATGGGTCTGTGGGTGGTGACACCTTGCCCTTTGTGAAAACCTCCTGCCAAGCTATAATTTCCACCACTAGTCTGCCCTTTCCCTTCACCAGACTGGCACAATGACATTGTGGCTCCTCTTGCCAAGGCACATCTTAAACTTTTCTTTTCTCCCTACTCCATTGGCACTAACAATTTCTTCCACTGTCTCTCACCATCCATTTCATTTGTCCTTTAAAATCCTCCACGTTATCTACTGATCCCCATCTACCACCCAAGTGTATCCCTCAAATATCCTGCTGCCTACATTTCTTCACCACTGAGTGCTGACTCATAGGTTTTTACATTTCAATCTCCATCTGTTTTCTCCTGCCCCCTCTCCTCTGAGTTCACCCTGCATAACCTCAAGTTCTATTATAAAAAAAAACATGCCTACCAGTACGAATAATGTACGTGTGGCTTCTCACTTACAAGGCCCATGTCCAACAGACCTGCTTATAACCCTTAACATCCGCACACCTGAAAGTACTAACCCTGCTTACCTCAGTACCCAATTCTAGAAAGAACTCTTCTCCCACATTATTTATAACAGAACTTCCACATTTTGAGCTGCTTGTCTTTGGTCCTCCATTTGCCATGATACTTCTCAGTTGATCCAGTCATCTACTCCACCTGTAATGTCCTTGTCGTCAGAAAAATGCTTGCTGCCCTTCATCTAGGTCATTCCTGCTAGTACTGCCAATCCACCTACCCTGCACATCTTTGGGTTGTGGGGGCGAAACTCACGCAGACACGGGGCGAATGTGCAAACTCCACACGGGCAGTTACCCAGAGCCGAGATCAAACCTGGGATCTTGGCGCGGTGAGGCAGCAGTGCTAACTATTTGCACCGCCGTGCTGCCTGCCCCTTTCCTCTTTTGAAAAACACCCATTTGGTCACACCATATCTCACCTGGTTCGTCATTCTCATTTTTGATTGCATATATTGTGATATTTTTATATAACTAATGCACAGTGATATTTTTATATATTTATATATATATATATATATATATATATATTAAAGGTACACATTAACAAGTTGTTTGCATTTGACCATCTGGATAGTGAAGTTGGGTTCTGGAATTAGAACTACATCATATAATGGTTACCTGCTTCATGCATTGTCATTTTCTTTTAAAGTTTAGAGTACCCAATTATTTTTTTCCAATTAAGGGGCAATTTCACATGGCCAATTTATCTACCCTGCTCATCTTTGGGTTACGGTGGTGAAACCCACGTAAACAAGGGAGAATGCGCAAACTCCACACTGACAGTGACCCCAGGATTCGAACTTCGGACCCCGGCCCCATGAGGCAGGAGAGCTAACCACAGTGTCACCGTGCTGCCCACTGTCACTATCAAATCCACTGACCACCACTAACTCCAAAATGGGATTATAAAGCAACTGGAAGCAAAAATACAGTTCCCTTCATTCTTTGATGCTGTAATTTCGTCGATATAAATAGTCAAATTTCAGGGTGGCACGATGGCACAGTGGTTAGTACTGCTGCCTCACAACGCTGAGGACCCGGGTTGGATTCCGGCCCCGGGTCACTATCCGTGTGGAGTTTGCACATTCTCCCCATGTCGGCATGGGTCTCATCCCCACAACCCAAAGATGTGCAGGATAGGTGGATTGGCCACGTTAATTTGCCCCTTAATTGGAAAAAAATAATTGGGTACTCTAAACTTATAAAACAAAAGTCCGATTTCCACTGCCCATGGTGAGGACAGGCTTAGTTGTCAGGGTGAACGTTCTATTACTGCATCTAGTTAGTCTCTCCTCCACATGCATTGTGTTTGTTCCCATGCATGAATAGAACTAACAACATTTCAAACCACTGTAAACTGAGTTTTAAAGAAGCAAAAGTTTGGATGTTGTCCTTGGTATCAAAAGGGAGCAGGTCTTCCTTCGGCTCCAGCTATCTAAATATTTTGGCCCACAGTTAACTCTTTCGCGCTTCTATTGCTGTAAGTCTGGTGCCATTGCATCAAGGCATGTTGATCCTTAGCAGTCCTCTCCGGTGCCTTCATATGGGGTCCAAGGAAGGTCGTACTCCGAAATCCACTGAAGACAAACTCCAGCGCAAAAGCGCCTCCAGCTGTACAGTAATCCAGCAACGCGAGTTCCTTGGTTGGACATGCACACACTCCCGGCAGTGTAAACTGCACGAAGCAACAAAATGTGACCTGCGTCATGCACCTCAGTCTAGTCCAGCTGATTTGAGTTTATATTCGTATTAAACAGTCTGTTTAGCACGGTTCACTTCCGCCCTTGTATCCCGGTCTTTTATTTTTAAATGGGGGAAGAAAGAGCAAAAAAAATCAATACAAAGTGAACGAGTGGGGTTTGTAGTAATGTTAACAAACTCTTTCCGCTGTCTCACTGACTGGAACAACTAACTCTTGAGTGACTATGTAGTATTTTTTTTTGCCTGCGTCCATTCCTCCAGAACAGCGTTTTGGTGAGCTGGAGCTGATGTGTGGTGGTGGTATATTGCCTGCTATCTGCAGTCTTCTCTCTCTCTGGAGCTTCTTGCCTGGGATCTGGGCTCAGCTGTCAATCAGCAGCGTTGTTTGTCGTAGCCAGTTTTTCAGTGCGAGCAAGTCCAGCGCAAGGGCTGACAGTACCGGAGGAGGAGGGGGGGAGGGTGAAGCGCAAGCTTGTGCCGGCCGCTCCCAAGCTCCATGCCGCCCGGAGCCCCCTCCAGCAGCGGCCACTCGCTGGCTCCGCTCACCGCCCCATGCAGGAGCTGAGAGTCTGCCTCGCGAAGGGGGATCTGCCGGAGGACCGCATTGGTGAAAATCCAGCACGATCGCTTACCTATTTATGTTTGGTGACGCCCCTGGACGGTTCCATTTTGAGCCTTGGAGGACCAGCGGGGAAAAAAAAACCCCGAGAGAAAGAGAGCTCTTAGATAATAGCAAAGCACTGAACATGTAGTGAGAGGTGGAGGAGGATGAAGTGGGCAAGATCTGCGATTAAAGTGATGTCAGTTTAAAAACCTAAATCAGGTATACGAGAATGCTTTTCAAGGCTTTTTGCACAGTGTTGCGCATATTTCGAATAGCAATATTTGGGCGTATGTTTGCATTGAAGGAAGGTTGCACCAAGCCAGCTTTTGCTCCGATTGCAATACGATTCCCCAGCCCTGGGCTGCCTTTTGTTTGTGCTCTTTTTTTTTACCGCGAGCTGCCGTCAGATCACAGCCCCCGCCTTGTTTTTTTTTGTTGGTGCTGTCTTACATATATTTTTTATTTCCTTATCTTCCCCCCTCCCCTTTTCCTTTTTCAGTGGTTGCTCGGGCTCCGCGGCGACTTTAGTGCGTCGGTTTATTTTTTTGTGTTGTATTTATCGGGATTATTGCATGGTCAATGCTGGGATTCGTTTGCATTTCTGTAGGATCATGTTGAGGCCTGAATTGTAACTGTAACATTTCTGGCTGCATTGGGAGGAATGCAAAGGCCCTGGGCCTGCTAGCTGCTTGATGTACAGTAATTACAGATGAGCAAGAGTGACGGATTTTAGTGACCCAACAAAAGCTTTAGCGCACTGTTTGCCCATTTATTTATTTATTTTTCCAGGGAGGGCGTCTTTCCTCATCCACCAGCGTGTGTAATTGTTGTAAAATGTTCGTTTTTCAAAAAAAAACTATGTGTAACTAAACCAGTCATTAAAAAAAATACAAAGCAACCTAAGATTTTAAGCTATGCGATGGGCTTTGCAATGAGACTCTTTCTGTGGCCTTCAGCTATTCACTGCTGCAGTTTGGATTCGGTGGGTTTCAGAAACTTTTCTCAGCACAGATGGAAAGCAGGATCCTCCTCTTCCATTTGCAGTTTTAGCCTGGATGTTGCTTATATTGTCTGCGTTGTCAACTCCAGATTGTATTTTTCAATCTGGCTCAAACCTGTAAAACTTCATTCTGCACTGAAATCATGTTATGTCTTGCCTACAGGCCTTGTTTTAAAAAAAATAAACAATTGGGTTCTATTTTTTAAAACTCTGCATGTTTTATTTTGTTATCTAACAGTTTAACAGGAACAATATTATGTATTACGCCCAATGGATTTAAAATTCAGGCAATTTATACTTTTACAGGCTGTTCATTCTGTCCAATATACAAAATTCACCAAAATCCTTCATATTCTACTTTTTAAAGAAAAATGTCCTCAATGTTCAGCCCCCTAATTTTTATCCAACTACCTCATTGTGCATTGTCCTGGTTTTTGTGTGGTGTGAACTGTTCTCTGAGGTAACCACAGAACTCCACTGTAGGTGTATCTCTTGTTCTAGATCTCTTCTGCGTTTTGAGAAAATGTGGTAAAAGAGACCATATTGGGCGAGAAATGCTGGGAGAAAGCACAGGGAAGTGTGTTGGTCTCTATGCTGCCTATTTTGCAGGGTCTTGTCGCTTTCTGTTACAAAAGAACTAAAAAAAAATGCTGCTCTGCTTAGAACTTTGAGTTTAATCTGTGGCAAAACCTTTGTTGAACCTGTACCTATTTCATTATTTATTTCTTGTGAACTATTAACCTTTAGGAGTAAGACTGGATTGGTTTTAAAATGATCATGAGTATTCATTTTAGATGGAGAATCCTGTTCTTCAAGTAATATAAGTTTAGTTTTACAACACTGAGAACACTGAAGCTTTGTGATGTGCAGTATAAACCATGGTCTGAAGCAACTAATCTTTGTGCTAACTTTTATCATGATGCAAGGGGTTGAAGATACATGGCATTGCATGATCATTTCTAATTGTCCTGTAAATTGCGTCAGCAATATTGGCAAGAGTAGCAATTTTTAAAAAAGCTTTTTAAAAAATTTTTTAAAAAATTAGATGATTGGGTAAATCCAGCAGTGAGTTATATAAACATGAGCTTCACTCGTTTGGTCGCAGCCTCACCACTGAATAGGAAGGTTCAAGGTCTCAGCCCCATTCTGTAAATTAAGCACAAAATGTTGGCTGATAGTTCAATGCAGATCTGAAGAAGTGCTGCACTGTCAAAGGTGTCATCTTTTTGATGGGATGTGAAATTGTGTGCCTGTTCCACTGATTCAACAGGACATACAAAATCCCACAACATTTGAAGAAGAATCTGGAGTTTTCTTCTTCAACGAGCACCAGCAAGACTGATAACTGGGTTGTTTGTTTAATTTGCTGTGTGCATGTTGGATGCTATTTGTCTATATAACAAACGACCGAAGCTCAAAAGAAGTACTTGTTGTGGCGTGTTTTGAGATGTCCCGAGAATAAGATGCAGTGTAAATATAGGTTTTCTGTCATTACACAATTTGAACATGAAGAAAAATCAAATCACTCCCTTGAAACTTGCCATATGCTAACTATTTTCTATACCTGGTGAACTCCATACATTTTTGTTGCAGCAAAGGTTTGTCCTCTGGCAAAACTTGCTGATAGGTTTCATAGTGACACTTAAAACTTTTCAGCAGAGTGCTCAATGGTCACTTAAAACTCCATATCCACTCGGATGCCTTTAAACACAATCTATGTGTCTGATCTATTGTTTGTACAATAAACAACAATTTATTTTACATGTATGATATATTCATGTAATCCATTTGCCACCTGCCAGTGTTTGTGAAATGTCTCTTTTCACCTTTGTTAAATAAAACTGCTGTCATCAGTGTAGCAAGCTTTATTTCCTTTATTGCAACAGTGTTTGGGTTAACAATTCAATCCCTCCCTCACATTGGGAAGTGTAGTTTCTAGACTCCCATCGTCTACTGTGAATTTGTAGGGAGTTGACTAAACAATTCAATATAGACAATGGAGTCAGGATTTTGTCATGTAAGCAGTTGTCAGCATTAAAAACCTTTTTCCATAAATTTGATCTGTTTAATCTTTGAATAACAGCAAAGGTGCTTTCTGATCTTCACTAGAAAACAGTATACATGGAATTTGTGGCACAAATCCACAGGAGAAATAAGATAATATAGCTGGGCTAACAAAGCTATGAACTTAAAATCTTACCTGTTCAAGCTGGTGTTTGTCTGAGACAGTTTATTGCAGGTGTGAACATTGTTCAAAGAGTACCTTCCTCCTGTTGGAACATGGTTCATCTCCTGTTTCTACTTGGTCTTGAGTTTAGTGCTTGCTGATCCACTGCTAAGTGCACCCTTTCTGCTTTCGGAGACCCCGTGCTGTTTTTGAGCTCTGTCAGTGCTCTTGACTACATAGAAAATGTGCCTGTTGGTATTAAATATTCCACTGGAAAATTCCAACTTTGCAAATTTTGGATTTTAGCATACATTTCCCAGTCAAAATTCAACTTTGGTTTTACGTCAACAGTATGTGACATGCTGTATAAGTAAATATTTATCTGCATGTTTTTGACTCTGCAATTCATAAAATTGAAACATGAAATCGCTTTAAAAACCACCAAAAACCATTTTTTTTCCAATTGAGCATTAGGGGTCGTATAGTTGGTTCACACATTTTGACCGATTAGATTTTTAAAAATTCATGTAATTAACCTATGATTTAATAATGCATTCTGAGGACTACACACTCAAACTGTAAATGTACTCCTTTTTCCTCTCCCAGGTGCATCCAAGTGGTTTATTTATTCATTTTGTATAGTAAGGATTGCTTTTGTGTTGGAGGCCTCGGCCAGTAATGTTTGAAATTGAAGAATGAAGTATTTTTCAGCTGAAAAGTAAACATAAGCCCTGAATCTCCTAGCTTCCCAGCGTCCGATGTTTTTTTTTTCGGCGGGGAGGGGGACCCCAAAACTGTGCTGGGAATTCCCTCTCTCAAAGTTCCCGGTAAGGGTTTGTACAGCAATTGTCCAGAAGGGCTAACTTCCTTTGGACGCTGCACTGGGAACCTGTCGGCAAAGCGAATTAAATTTGTAACTTTGGATGATTCTGTCAGTTTTACACTCCTAGTTCCACTGAAAGTTAGAAGAAATAAAAGCACTCCTAACTTCAGTGTAACTATTTTAAAGACCCAGACCAAACCCCCTCCCCCAACTAAATACCTTGCCCCCAAGGGATTTCCCAAGCCCAATCCTACACCAACCCAACCACTCTGACCCAAACAACGTTTTCCCCCCCATGTCTGATCCCACTGATGTCCGAACCCCATATCCAATTCACTTAGCTTCGATACTTACCATCTCCCTGACATATCATTTTCAATGGGTCCTTTAAACTCACCTGCTCCACAGCAACTAACGTCCTAAAAGTTGGTATGCCCTCCTTCTCTCCGCTCCTTTTACAGTTCACCACTGGGGTCGGGGATGCGCTTCACTGCTTTAGCCTCACCCAGCCAGAATCAGCAAGGTGAGGCGAGATAAGCGGAAGTGCAGGTAATTCGGTACAGAGTGGCAATCGGCCGCTGATTGCCACTTTTGAGAAAGTTAGGGCAGTTTTGTGCCAAAGTGACCTTTGGTGAAAGTAGGACCCCAGATCATTTTTGTACATAAATGTATACATTCGTCCATACATAACATTGCTTCTCACATCCTTAACAAAGCTCTGCCCAAAAGCACCAGTGGCTTTGTAAACAAGATTTTTGGCTGCCTGGTCTTGCTCTTTCACTTTTGAAGAGTTTTTGACTTTAATTTTCATATATATTTTTTACAATCCTTCTATTTCCTCGATTTAAAAAAAAAATGTTTTTTAAATTATTTGAGGTTTTCTTTTATTAAATCCTTTTATTCAAGTTTTCAAATGTTCACCACACTTGACATAAAATGGTCCAGCAGCTTCATGTCCATTTAAGAATAGAATACCAGTCAATCATTGAAGGGGAGTGTTTACGTCGAGAAAGTAAACAACCACCATTCGTTCCGATTACTTTTTAAATATATTTTTTCTTGCCTTCCCCTTCCAAAGGCTGAAGTGTCCCAGGTCCAATGTCTTTTATTTTTATAAATTTAGAGTACCCAATTCATTTTTTTTCAATTAAGGGGCAATTTAGCATGGCCAGTCCACCTACCCTACACATCTTTGAGTTGTGGGGGCGAGACCCACACAAACACGGGGCGAATGTGCAAACTCCACATGGCCAGTGACCCAGAGCCGGGATCGAACCTGGGACCTTGGTGTCGTGAGGCAGCAGTGCTAACCACTGCGCCACCGTGCTGCACTCCCAGGTCCGATGTCAATGTTTCCCTGCTCATGTTGCTTAGGGACACACAACCATTGCCACTGCTAAAGTGTGTATAGAAGTGTAAGAAAGAGGCCTAGTGCATAGTGTCACCTCGGAGATCGTATGAGAGTTGATCAGAGAATCCGCAGCTGGTTGGAGGAAGAGATTGAAATCTTCAAATTGTGTGTCTGAAACCTTTGCACATTTTAGAGCAATTATTGGGAGACCTGGGCGGTGAAGATTCTTGTGTGATGTTTTCATCTGGTACAATATATTTTGCATGCATAGTGTGTGCGGGCTGGATATTTGCCACCAAATGCTAATTTTATCAGAATAGCCTTTCTCACTTGGTTTTGCTTCATTTCTACTCATGGTGCAATATGTTTTTGCTAAAATTGCTGCTGGCAGACAAGCTTATAAATTTGGCTCAAAAATTGGGCCATAATTTGCTGTAGCGGGGCAGTTAACAGAGATTGCCATTGGTTAAACTCTCCCAAGCACGTTTAGTTTTAAATGTTTTTGTGTGGCCAGTTGCTGAATGTTGCAAGAAACACAGCATCTGTGAGCTGAGTAAAACAGGGCAAGCAAACTGTATGTCAAACAATGTGAAATGAACAGTGCAAGGAGTGAGGGAAGTGTCAATTTGAATGGGTGAAATCTATGTCAAATCAGGTGTAGAAAGAATTTGTGTTAAGAGAGAAAATTGGCATGTTACCCTCTATTGCAAGGGGATTAGAATACAAGAACAAAGACGTCTTGCTACAATTGTATCAGCAAGTAATTGGAAGGCAGATGACATGCTGGCCATTAGTGCAAGGGGACTGAAGTACACGAATAAGGAAGACTTGTTACAATTGTGTACGGTTTTGGTGAGACCATACCTGGAATACTGTGTAGTTTTGGATATATTTGCCTTGAGAGCTGTACAACAACATTTTGTTGTATTGGTACAAAAGTAAAATACTGCAGATGCTAGAAATCCCAAATCAAAAAGAAATCCCAAATCAAAACAGTGGAAATGCTTAGCAGGTTAGGCAGCATCTGTGGTGAGGAACATGAATGATGTTTCGAGTTGAGCTGCCTGACCTGCTGAATGTTTTCAGCATTTTCTATTTTCATTAATATTGGTTCCTGATGTGAGGAGAGTTCTCCTGTGATGGGAAGCTGCCTGTACTCTGGAGGTTAGAAGATTGAAAAGTGATCTAATTGAACCATACAAGATTCTGAAGGGGCTTGACAATTTGGACACTAACGTGGTCTTTTCCCTTTTGGAGAATAGTGAACACGGGGGCATGGTCCGGAATCCGGTTTAATTATTTATGACTGAGATGAGAAATTTCTTAATTCAGATGTTTGAATCTTTGGAACCCCCTATCTTAGAAAGTTATGGATGCTCCATTGGTAGATTTTCGAACTCTGATGGAATTAAGGGATACGAGGAGTGGAAGGAAAAGGTAGATGAGGACAAGATTAATCATGATTGGATTGAATGGCAAGGGACTATATGTTTTTTTCTTGCTCCCATTACAATAAATAATACTTATTGCATCATTTAAAAGAGGGCATAGATTAAAATGGACAAAAATATCTGTGGCAAATTTGGTTTGTATATACTGCACAAATTTAGTAACTTCATTCTGTTTAATACATTTAACTGGTGAGGCAGACAGTGAGCTGCCAATGTCAGTAGCACAGTGTGGACAACAGCTTTTGGATTTTCATATTTAACCATATATTTGCTTTTAGTTAGAAGTTCTGCAGTGTTTCAGCATAAATAATGGCAAGTGCCAGTAGCTTTGCTTTTACTTTGAACAACAAGTTGTAACCCATTCACCTTTTCTTTGATCTAAACATTCCACCCAAAAAGAATGTTAAAATTAGTTTTTACATGGAATGATAAAAGTCTTAACTTATTGCAGCACAGATACTGGGACATGGCCTTCTGAGTTTGAACATACTATCTGGTGTTTCAGCAGATGGAACGGACAGAAGTCTGACAGCAAATGTAGCCCACTGTGCTCCTGCATGACTTCTGGCAACTGATTTTAATGACCAGAGGTTTGGAAGCAAGTAGCCTATCTGCCATGCAGCTGGTAAAGCAGGGGACGTCAGAAAAGAAGAGGGGAGAAAATAATTTATAAAATAGGTACAAAACAATAGACTTTAGCCATCTTAGTTTAAAGTGCTGAAAGCTTTCTGAAGTTCTTTGAGCTGGTATGAATCCAGAAAGAATGGCATCTACAGGTTTGAGCAACTGAAGTGTTATTGAGAGACTTAATTGTACATTTCAGTGTACCATGAATTTATGTGTGCTCTCAATCAATTCTAATAAGTGCAAAGAGCTCATGGATTACTTATCACCAAGATCATCCTTATCTGCTGTCTTTGCAAGTATATTGCTGTCCTGTCTAAACTCCAATTCTTTCAGAAATTTTCTGTTAAATCCCTCACATCAAGTTTAAACAACAGTGGGGCAGTGGTAGCACAAGTAGATAGCATTGTGGCTTCACAGTGCCAGGGTCCGAGATTCAATTCCCTGCTGGGTCATTGTCTGTTCGGAGTTTGCACGTTCTCCCCGTGTCTGCGTGGGTTTCCTCTGGGTGCTCCAGTTTTCTCAAACAGTCCAAACACATGCAGGTTAGGTGGATTGGCCACACTAAATTGCCCTTAGTGACCAGAAAGGTTAGTAGGGGTTGTTGGGTTACGGGGATAGGGTGGAAGTGAGGGCTTATGTGGGTCGGTGCAGACTAGATGGGCCGAATGGCCTCCTGCATTGTATGTTCTAACACTAAAACAATCCTAATCAAAGTCATGAACTGTATGACGCATTATCCCTTTTACCCTTTACTTAATCTCTCTATAGTTTGTGAAATGATCAACCAAACTATTCCCCCCCCCCCCTCATTTCTTCTCTCTTATCCAAGGCAGTAGGACTGCACTCACTCAATAAATTGCCATTCCACCTACCTGCCATCAGTTCCAGATATTTGCAACCTCTGCATCTTATCATAAAAACTGCTTTTTTCCACCACAAATAGCATCACCAATTTCTGCCACTGCCATAGTCTTATCTGCTCCACAAATCATTATGTACACTTTTGTCAGTCCCGTTTCTGACTTTTCCAATGTTCTCCTGGACAGCATCCCACCTTCCATTAATCTCAATTTATCCAAGATTCTGCTGTCTGCATACTATTTTGTTCAACATTCGACCAGCCATTACCCCTGCATGTTGCTAACCTATATTGGCTCCTTCAAATTTAAAATTCTAATCCTAGCGTTTAAACCTTCCTTGGCCTTCCTATTTCTGTAAACAACTTCAAGACTGCAACTGCAACTTGTCAAACTCTCTTTACTCAGTCTGCCTTTAGGCACTTCCCTTTCTTCTACTTCCACTCCATCCCCTCTTCTCTCTCCCAACCCCCTTACATGCATGCTTTCAGCTATCTGGGCCCTAAACGCTAGAATTCCCTCCCAAAATCCCTGGAATCTCTCCATTGCTTGATCCTTTTTTAGAGACCATGGACTGTATTCTCCGTTATTGGGACTTTGTCCCCATGCCTTCGTAAAATCTGGCGTGAAACATCCACATATTCCTAGCCCTGTAGGGGGCTAACAGGGACCCAGTGTAAAACCAGCAGCTTTTGCTGCAGATACTGGCCCCCGCACCTCGGGGTCAATGCGCATGGCGGCAGCCTCCAGCGGCCGTGCCATGCTACATTGCGGACTCAGACCATGGAGCTGGACATTAAAAATAGATCCCCAATCGGCCTCATGCCCGACCCTGACCACCCGCACAAACATTGCCCGGGCGCGTATCAGGTCCTCCCTGCCATCCGATTGGCCCACCCCCGACCAGGGCATCCGTGGACTGAGTCCGCAGCAGCCATGCTAGTTTCCAGACCGGCAGGACCACATTAGATCCATGCTGTCGGGACTTTGGCCGGTCGGGGGGGGCAGAGAATGGCGGAGCGAGACTCCAGCAATGGCCCCAGGTAGGCACTATGCAGCGCTGAGTATGCCTTTTTTTCGGGGTCTGCAGAATCAGGAAACCAGCGCCAATCCCGATTCCATGCGGGGAAATGGATTCTCAGCCCCAACCATGATTTTGGCGGTGTGGTGCGGAGAATCCAGCCCCATCCCATGTCTTTGAGGTTTATGACCATCCATCCTAATACATTCTTCTTTAACATGCCGTCCACTTATTTCTATATGTTTCTGTGAAGCCCATTGAAGAAATATGTGGCGGGATTCTCTAATCCCGCAGCAGAGTGTCCACACCGTCGTAAATATTGTCACGTTTTTACGACGACATGAACAGGCCAACCCGACGACTAATTCTGGCCCGCAAAAAGGGCCAGCACGGCACTGGAGTGGTTCTCGCTTCTCCAACTCCTGATCCCTGCCCAAACTGGGCGCCGCGGGGTCTGCGCTTACGCAGTGGCGCCAGCGCCAATGCGCACATGCGCAGTGGCTTCCTTCAACAGGTGTGGACAGCGGTGGTGGGACTCGCCGTTTTTACAACGGTCGCTCGGCCAATGCCAGGCCGAGAATCGACAGGCCGGCCGAGCCAAGCAGCCCCCGACCGGCGCCGTGCCAGTTCTCCGTTCTGTGGAGAATCGCGTGGCGCGATTCGCGTCAGTCGCGGGGATTCTCCAGCCCGGCCCTGGGCTGAGAGAATCCCGCCCACTATCTACATTGACAGCTGGAAAGAAAGATGTTGTACTTGCATAGCCACTTCCTCCACAACCATGTACAAACATGCTCCAGCCAATTTGGTATTTCTTTTGGATGTGCAGTCAGTTTAGAAGGAAAATCAGCCAATTTGTGCATGTCGAGGACCTATATACCGGTACTGCGATAAATGGCAGGTATATGGGATAACCATTGGTTAGGACACCAGCAGAACCTCATTGCTGTTCTTTGAATTCTGCCATGGAATATTTGTGTCCAACTGAGAGCAGTGACATCTCATGGGAAGGACAAAACCTCTGACACTGCAGCACTCCTTCAGTATCAATCTGGAATAACTCAAATCTCTGGAGTTGGGCTTTCACCTCACTCGGTGCACTCAGAAAGATGGCTATACCAAGTCAAGGCTGAAATCTTGGTTATTTAAATGGTTATTGTTGTGGCTATGCGCATGCGCTCAGCAATTAACATAATTTGTGAACTCCCAATTAACATAAGGAGTATTGTAACATTTTAATTGATCAAAAGGTAAATTAACTTGACCTTATTATCAAGCCGTCAAAATTATTTTAATTATTTTGTAATTGGTGCTCTTATGAGTGGGCAAAGTATGACAAAAGGGCCATGGATTATGGCAGAATGGTAAATAATGGATACTCCGTACTTTTTTATTATCCATTTGACCAGCAAGTTTGTATTTCTCGTAGTAAAAGCTTGCTCTGGATTAAATTAACCTATTTAATCTATAGAATTCGTAATAAAAAAGGCATTTTTTTACTGATGGTAACATATTTGCAAATATATTCATTCCAGATATGGGTTTTGATATTTCATTCACATGAATTTAATCATCTAACTAGGCTTTGTTATTGTGTGAAAATATTGTTAAAATTATTAGAAATAGGCACATTTTTGCAAATCTTTAACCATGCAGCTTTTTGCTGCATTACTTTTGGAGTAATTGCAATTAATAAAGATTTAGAAGGCTCTAGATTTGAGGATGTTGCAGTGAAAGAAAATTGTATCTTTTCACAAAATAAAACATGAAAACTTCTGCTGTCCAGAGAAGTGGATGTACGTCTATTGTAATGGCTTGAATAAGTTGCATTTTGACGCCCATACGCGATAGCTATGGAGCAAGTGGTAAATGACGTATACCTTTCAGTTGATATCAAATATGTAGCTAATATTATAATTTTGCAGTATACTTCATGTGCACCCATCCATTCGCTCATTCCAATTTGTATGGCACTGCATTTTTTCAGTTCTTATTTACACGTTATGGTCCTCTTTGCTGTGTTTGTAATGCGTACCTGTACCTACTAGGGCCAGTGAAAATTATGTACAGTGTGGTGCATTGCAATAATGCTCTGAATTTATTTGAATGCACGTTCATTTACAACTGAATGCTGCTTGCTTTGTTTTGAAACAAGAACCCAGAATAATGTCCAGTTAATATTTGGTTCAGTTGATGCAATGGAATATATTTAGTTAACAGTTGGTAGAGTTAAAGGGATGGATTAGGTATTTTGGGTATTCTGAGGTGCAAGTATAAAAGAAGTTCTGCTCCAGTCCAGGTACAAATTTGTTAATTTCAGTTTGTGGAATATGTCTTTATTCTTGTATTAGTGCTGTGTACCGTTGATGTGAGGCCTTGCAATCAATTTAATGTAATTTTACACTTTTATAGCTCAAAAACCAATTACAAATCAAATCTGACTTAATATGAACGTGCCAATCAAATATTCTCCACTAAATGTTTACTTAACATCTGACATTTTCACTAATTTAATCAAAAGCTACAGATCCAAGAAATTGAATAAAATGGTTCCTGCTTTTGGATAAATCTCTTTATGGTTTTACAAATAAAAAACCCAACCTCCCCTGGGGCTGGGAATGAAAATTGCAGTTTTCTTTTCATTGTCCATAGCATTGCCTGTAATCCTGGCCAACTACTGCTTTTAACAAATCGTCTATTAATATTTTTGACTTTTAAACCTTTCTTGGGCAATATTGTAAATCATTTTCAAATGCATGGAGTGATGTATTAGCTACAGCAGCGTACTGTGAATTCAGAGACATCAGCTCGACCATTTCCCCTTAAGTCTCTACTTGACCTTCCTCCAAGGGAGTGAGTATGCAGAGGGAATGGGGGCAGAGACAGATGAGGAGTTCATGTTCTTACTTGGAGGTCTGGGGGTAGAAATTACTTTTTTGTTTTCGCCTCCTATTTGGTTGGTCAAAGAATAGCACTGATACTGACCACAGACTTGGAAATTTGATGTGACAGTTTATTTTTCATTTGTGGCATGAGGTGATGGATAGCCTTGAAAAATATATTGTTGTGGATGGTTAGATTCTGGCTCTGAGCTCTGATGGTTCAGTGAGCTTGTCCAGTGTGCTGATGGGTCATACACCAAGCAGGTCCCAGATTTGCTTCTCAGCCTGCCCAGAATCAGTTTACCTCAAATGGAAAGTTGATAGGGTGGCACTGTAGCACAGTGGTCAGCACTGTTGCTTCACAGTGTCACGGTCCAGGAATCGATTGCCAGTTTGGGTCACTGTGTTCTCCTCGTGTCTGTGAGGGTTTCCTTCTGGTGCTCTGGTTTCCTCCCACAAGTCCCAAAATACATGCTTGTTAGGTGAATAGGGCATTCTGAATTCTCCCTCCGTGTACCTGATCAGGTGCGATGATCAGTGTGGTGACGAGAGAATTTTCACAGTAAATTGATTGCAGTGTTAATCTAAGTCTACTTGTGACACTAATAAAGATTATTATTATAAGGGTGCCACAATTGGGACTGACTTAAGGTTTCCACTCCTGCTTGCAACTGGGAGTTCACAAATTATCAGGTGAAGACAGTTTGCCTTGCCCTTCAGTTGAATAACCTCCTGAAGGTAGCACGTGAAAAGTATCTGGGGGGACAGGTGGTGTCTCTGGTACTGTATCCCTTGATTTTTTTCGTGTTAGTCAATGGGAAAATTGACAAAAAAGTGAACATTGGAAGAAAATAGGGATTGGTGTCTCAAAAGGAGCATCATCTTCAGAGGAAAGGGGTTGTTGACAAATATTTTTCACTCGTTTATAAACATGCATTTAGAGAACGTAAAATGTTTTCGAAAAGCTATTTTCCTTTATTAAATATAAACAAAAAAGTTCATTTTCTGTCTGTAACCTAAAGCAGTTTTAGATTTTGCGAAAAAAACATGCTGCTTTTGTGTGAAAACTTAGCAAAACAAAATCAAACCGCTTGGGTCATTGGCATCCGTGAGGCAGTGTGCTGAATGGGCTGCTGAAAGGCACTGCAGGGATAGGTTTGAAGTAGAATCCAGCTGAATGCAAGTTCCCGTTCCCTCAGTCTGTGTCCGAGCTGCGGCTGCAGCATGTGTGTAACTCCCTCCTCTCCAAACACGAGGCTCCGCTCCGGGAACGCGCCGCGGGAGCGCGCCCGCCCCCGAATGTTGTGAATCAAACTTTTTTAAGGTTGCGCCGTTCGCAGCCAGGAGTTTAATCACAAATTTAGCGACAGGAAAAAGCGGAGCTAAGAAACAAACATCGGTTTCATACGATAATCCAAGAAGGTAAGAGGAGGGAAGGCGAGATATTGCTGCCCAGAGTTTGGGGGAGTCTGGGAGGGTAGTGAAGGGAGGGGTAAGTGGAGGGTGGTGAAGGGAGGGGTAAGTGGAGGGGGGTGAAGGGAGGGGTAAGTGGAGGGGGGTGAAGGGAGGGGTAAGTGGAGGGGGGTGAAGGGGAAGGGTAAGTGGAGGGGGGTGAAGGGAGGGTAAGTGGAGGGGGGTGAAGGGAGGGGTAAGTGGAGGGGGGTGAAGGGAGGGGTAAGTGGAGGGGGGTGAAGGGAGGGGTAAGTGGAGGGGGGTGAAGGGAGGGGTAAGTGGAGGGGGGTGAAGGGAGGGGTAAGTGGAGGGGGGTGAAGGGAGGGGTAAGTGGAGGGGGGTGAAGGGAGGGGTAAGTGGAGGGGGGTGAAGGGAGGGGTAAGTGGAGGGGGGTGAAGGGAGGGGTAAGTGGAGGGGGGTGAAGGGGTGGGTAAGTGGAGGGGGGTGAAGGGGTGGGGAGTCGTGAAGGGATGGGAGTCGTGGAGGGGTGGTAAGGGGTGGGAGTCGTGGAGGGGTGGTAAGGGGTGGGAGTCGTGGAGGGGGTAAGGGGTGGGAGTCGTGGAGGGGTGGGAGTCGTGGAGGGGGGTAAGGGGTGGGAGTCGTGGAGGGGGGTAAGGGGTGGGAGTCGTGGAGGGGGGGTAAGGGGTGGGAGTCGTGGAGGGGGGGGGTAAGGGGTGGGAGTCGTGGAGGGGGGGTAAGGGGTGGGAGTCGTGGAGGGGGGGGTAAGGGGTGGGAGTCGTGGAGGGGGGGTAAGGGGTGGGAGTCGTGGAGGGGGGGTAAGGGGTGGGAGTCGTGGAGGGGGGTAAGGGGTGGGAGTCGTGGAGGGGGGTAAGGGGTGGGAGTCGTGGAGGGGGGTAAGGGGTGGGAGTCGTGGAGGGGGGTAAGGGGTGGGAGTCGTGGAGGGGAGGGTAAGGGGTGGGGGTCGTGGAGGGGGGATTAGGGGTGGGAGTCGTGGAGGGGGGAAGGGGAGTGGATGAGGTCAATGGATGGAGAGGGTGGGTGTGAATGAGTACGGGGTGAAGGGATGTGGGGTGGAGTAATGGGAGGTGAAGGGATGCAGTGGGAGGGGTGTGGATGGAATGGGGGAGTTTGGAATGCAAGGGGGGTGAAGGGAGGGTGTCAGGAGATGGAGGGTAAGTGGGAGTGGAGGGGGAATGGAATTGGCATTGAGGGATGGAGGGGGTGAAGGACGGAGAGAGAATGAGGGAGGGTGAGGTAGGGACATCCTGAGGGAAGGGCTGGGCTCGGCGGGGTGATTCCAGTCACCTGGATACATTGTTCCAGCCGGAGTCACTCCCTGCTTAGTGAGACCAGGTAAAGAGCGCGGCCCCTTCAAACCCCCCCCCCCCCCCCGGAGGCTGGGCAACATTCACCTCTTCTCCTCCCCCCCCCCCCCCCCGGCGGCTGGGCAGCATTCACCTCCCGTGGGGTGGTTGGTGGGGGTAATCCTGTTGTGTTACTTTATTGTTTGATGTAGTTATTGATGTGCGGTGCTGGCTCTGAGCGCGGTTACATTGTAGCCGTTGTACATTTGAGGGGGTTTGTCTGTCACTGTCCCAAAAGGCAGCCGGGGAGGGGGGGTGGAATCGGGGTTAATAACCCCCTCTCCCAACACCCCCTCTCCCTGAAGCCGGGGCGGGAGGGCCTGTTTAACTGACCTCGGGCTCCCTTCCTCCCCTTTGCTCTCTTTGTTGTTATTTTGATCCCATTGTTCGGCTTCTGGATTCGGGGGCGGTTAATGGGTTGACATTAATGGAGCGGGTAGAATGGGTGGGGTTTATTACCCAGCCCCCCCCCCCCCCCCCCGTGCCGGGGGAGACAGTTGGGGGGGGGGGGGGGGGGGTCGTTGGTGCGGCGCCGTGTTGCCCGTGGGCGGCTCGGTTTGATTCGGATCCGCTCCTGTTCTTGCCGGAGATTCATTGTTGCTTTGTTTGGCTGCGAGCACGTGGTGGCCCTGGCGGCGCGGCCGCGAATCGCTGCTGCTGCTGCCGCTGCCAATGTCTCCTCGGCTTCGCCTCAGTCCCACCGGGCCACTCGGGCACCATTCCCACTCTGTGTCTTTGTTGCTGCTGCGTGGTGAGTGAGCAGAGAGCCCCCCCCCCCCCCCCCCCCCCCCATGCAGCAGCAGCAGCTGCTTTGAACGGTACAGTCGCGCGTTGGGCTCGGCAGACTTGAGCTGAGCCCACACGGTTGGTGTTCAATGGTGCAGGCTTCGCTACATTGTGTACTCCTCTCTCGACTGCTGGGTACCCAAACAAACCAGTCGCCGCCTCCACTGGGGAGCTGGCCCCGCAGTAAGTTTGCTAAATTTCACGTTGAATTGGGGTGTAAAATTTGAAAATGTAACCCCCCCCCCCCCCCCATGCCCGCACTAGGGGTTTTATTCTGGACATGAGGTCGCAGTGCATGGCCTTAACACACATCCGCATAGCCCTGCTCACCAATTTAAACATCTCTTTACATTTGTCCCAAGTTTGAAGTGGGTTTATCAGTTGATGTGTTTTAACTGGTGTGCCATTTTAAAAAAAAAAGTGCTATGTAAGTTTTTAGTTTGTTTTATGTATACCCCAGATGGTTTCACCAAATCCTGGACACTATTTCTGATTTGCATGCGACTGGGTCCTCTTTTATACAAGTCTGATTTCTCCAACTGAAGATTTTTACTTTGATATTTCTGCCCATATGAAAACAAAACTTTACTGATATTCACAACAAGCAGTCAACTGGTAGAACTCAGCTAGGAGCAGGATTTAGCTCTGAGAGATACCATAGACATACACAGCTCTTAAAGTACACAATATAATAATGATCCCAGCATCTGTGAAGAAAAGCTTTAGGCAAGTTAGAGATTCTAATTCGATGTATCGTTGTACATTATATGTGAAACTTGAGTACATTAACACCAATAATTTATTTGTTGCTGAAAGTGTTCAGGTTACTCTGCTTGCAAAATGTGCGTGTTAGGAGCAAAAATTTTACCTCCATCAAAAACTTTGTTTTCTAATAGCTAGAGCCATTCAAAGCCATCACTGGGATAGTACGGCAGTGTATTGGGTTGTGCTTGTGTTGCAGATTTGCTTAAAATGTACACACCATAGCAAGTAATCTGGAAAAAATAGGTTACAAGTGTTATATTGGTTTACTGGTACAGTGCGCACATGTATAAAGTAATGAGATGATGAGGACAAGACCAAGTTCAACAAGAATAATTCTCGGCTTTAAATGTGATCCCCAAACAACTGGTTGCAGAGGAACTTGCATGCAACCAAGGACAAAGAAAACTGACCAACCGTAGACATGGACTGGGTATTTGGGGTGGTGGGATCATCTTCTGCAACAACAGTTTTTTTTAGTGAATTAACTGAAGCTTGTGATAAATCATTTGACAAGGGAACATGTACACAGCTTGAATAGATTGTAATGGGTTGTGATGTTTTGATTTAACAACATGTGTATGTTTCATTGTTTCACACATGTGGAAGTTTAGAGTTCCTGACAAATGAGTGCGTGAGAGGGACAAAAAGGGGCGTAGGGGGTGGAGGCAGGGGCAGAATTGATTTTTATAACATTGGTCTGTGAAACTCTGTTAAACTGGTTTATATTTTGCAGTGATGGTTGGATATTGATGGACAACACAGTAGCTGATGCTGTAATATGGTCCATGAAGTGATAGGATGCAGTTTGTGTTCGAGATTCTCTACACCATGCCTCAGTGATACCACTCATGTTTGAGAGTCAGAAGATCATAGATTCAAGTCCCACTTCAGAGCCTTGAGCCCAGCATCTGAGCTGACTCTTCAGTGCAGTATTGAAATAGAGTCTTTGGATGAGATGTTAAATGCCTGCGCTCTCAGCTGAATGTAAGTGAGTCCATGGCATTATTTGACAAAGCGCAAGGAAGTTCCTCCGGTGTTCTGCCTAATATTTGTCATTCACCCACTATCTCACAAATATGATTTATCACTTTATCATTGTTGATTGTGGAACATTGCTGTGCACAAATGAATTGTTGTTTCATTTCAAATCTGCTTCATTGGCTGTAAAGCACTTTGTGGTACCTTGATGTCATGAAGGGCAATATATAACAGCAGTTCTTTCATTCACCATTAACTTCTAGACTTTGCTTCCATGTAATCAATTCTGCAAATGAATAATAATTGTTTGAGGACAGGGATGGGTTTTTCAAATTCTGATTAAGTATGTTGACGTTTCTTCGCAGTTCAGAAGGCTTGCAGTTGCATGTCCTTAAGCCTGTTGCAGTAAGAAAGTCCTTGTTTGGAAATGCAGTTAGTACATACTTGGATCATATGCCAGTGCTTCATACATGCCAGTGGCTTCATACATTGATAACCCAGCATTGCCTTTTGGCATAAATTAAATTAGACTACATTTATAGAAATTGTAGAGAGTGGGCCTTGGTGGTATTGAGCTTCTGCTTGTGCCTTTAAAACAAAGTATCAGAAATTATGCCACAGAGATCACGCGTTCCACCAGTGTTCCACAAAGTGGCACTAGGAGTTAATTGTATAAGTTTTGTTCTCTGTGTGGCTCGTAGTAGAATCATATCCTTCACAAAAATAATTTCATTTCTGTCTGCTTTATGTTTGACTTCAACAATTGCTCCAACACCAAGCTATGTTGTTCTTTGTTGGAATTAATCTTGGCTGCCTACAACTTGGATAAACAGACACTATTGCAGGTCTTTACTTTGATGAGATGAGACATTAAACTGAGGTCTGTGATTCAGGTGAACATTAAGTATCCTGTGATACTCCTTGAAGAAAAGCAAGGTGAATTCCTAGTGCCATAGACAATATTCCTCTCTGAAACAAGGTTGCTAAAGACAAACTAACCATATTACTGTGGTGGGATGTCACTGAGTTAATGTCAGTACTATTTATGCACATAAGAACAGTCATTGCAATTTATTTCTGAAGTAGTTTATTGTAGGTGTGAAGTGCTTTGGGACATTACCATGAGACATGAAACAGGCCTGTATATTCAAGTATTCTTGTGCTTTCTGCTAAAGTTTCAGTTTGGGGCATTTTACATTTGATTTTCAATGGCATGCTTGTTCATTGCTAGATTATTAATCATTTATTAAATAGGGAATGCCATCAAAATTGATCCTGACAGACAATAAAGCAACAACATGTATCAGGAGTTCGGATTCAGCCATTTTGCTAGTGGAGAGAGTACAGCATGTGATTGAACTAATGACGAGTGAAATCAGCTAGACTTATCTGGCAGTTATCCTTAATTTGTCTCTGTTCACATTTACATATGTGTCATTAAACAGTATTGATTTTTTTTGTAGGCTTAGTACAGGATATAAAACTATTTTGCATGGCTTCAGTTCCAAATGTAATGTGCTGAACAATATAATGGGTTACAATTTTCACCAACCTTTTATTGGCTATATAGAACATAGAACAGTACAGCACAGAACAGGCCCTTCGGCCCTCAATGTTGTGCCGAGCCATGATCACCCTACTCAAACCCACGTATCCACCCTATACCCGTAACCCAACAACCCCCCCGTAACCTTTTATTAGGACACTACGGGCAATTTAGCATGGCCAATCCACCTAACCTGCACATCTTTGGACTGTGGGAGGAAACCGGAGCACCCGGAGGAAACCCACGCACACAGGGGGAGGACGTGCAGACTCCACGCAGACAGTGACCCAGCTGGGAATCGAACCTGGGACCCTGGAGCTGTGAAGCATTTATGCTAACCACCATGCTACCCTGCTGCCCCTTTATGATTGGGTAACTTTGACAAATTATTACCCAATAATGAATGTTTCTTATTGAGCTTGGAGACTACAATACATAGGGGTTCTAATACTGTTCATTTACCTTTGAATCCACTCAACAAATGGAATAAAATATCTGTGAGATTTGTCATTAAAGTTTCTAGAGAAAGAGCCCGTCCACAATATAGACCTGCAATGCAGCACAAGTTGGCAGTGTCAATTAGAATGGCTATTAGGCGGCTGATGTGCAAAGTAAAAAAGCAACCCTGTATACTTGTAGATGAGGCTGGCCATTCAGTTTATATTTTTCCATCCAAAATGGCTTTTATTTTTACTTTCAACTGATTCCAGGTTTTTTTTCCTTTTGCCCGGAATTCCATTCTGATTTTCTCGATATGCCGACAAACATGATGTCAACCCTAAAATGATCTTTTATTGATTGGAAACTGTTTCACTATGTTCTGTTGCCAGTTTAATTTCGTATTCCAGATTACCTTTGCCATGCACTTCGCTATCTTATGTACCTCCATAAGATCACCTTTTCATGTCTTTCCTGGGTAAAAAGCACATTTCTCTTTCGTCTTTTTTCTTATTCCTTCCGTCCTAATATTCAGGACCAACTTGTGGATCCTCTTTGTATTGCCTCCTGCACTTGAATGTGTCTTGGTGACCAGAGCTGGACACTGTAATTAATGTGTAGTCTGGTCAAAGTAATGTATTGTTTGAGAGCGTTTTTCTGAATCTGGCATTTTTTGGTGTTAATTGGAGGTGTTAGGTCTTGACATTGGTTGATCAAAGCCAAAACAAACTGTCAGTTCCCTAGTCCTGATCCCGTTCATCTTTATCAACAAAGAAAAACAATTCCTTTCTTTCTGTCCCCCACATGTCAATGGATGTGGTTGTAACTCTTAAATCTAGATGAGGCTGGATCAGAAAATACTACTGTTGCAGCCTTTGCATACAGTTTTTGTTCAGAACAGCTTCATTTGTCTAGCTTGATCTTTTCTGTTTAACTAAAATCTCTGTAATTGTATTCAGATTAAAATGAATGTGCTAGTAAACGTTCTAAATTAAATATTGGAACTTAGTGGCAAAATACAAGAGTGATTAATTCCAGCTCTTCCATGTTTTAATCGAATTAACTAAAATTTGCATATCAAATTGTATCCAGTACTACATTTTCTTAGCAACTGCACTTCTTTCTACCGGCTCCACACACCATGCATACTGGCAACCATTAGTTTTCGATCCCCTGTCGAGCACTTAAATTCTGAACAAAGCAGAGACCTCTGATTGTTACAAACCAGTAGCAATCTTAAAAACAGTTGCCTGCTGCAGCTGGGAGTCAGAATAGCATTTACACATGAACTTGACAATGCTGTGGCCTATTTAGAACCATAGCCCATAATTTAAAGTGTACATACGTCCGATGTAGTTTACTTTGGAAAAGCCAAAACAGCACCTACTTTTAACGAGACATCAGCCCAGAATAGCGCATCAGTTTAATTACATGACTGAGTTAATGCCACAGATTGACTCATTTAGAATCTTTTACTTGATTCTCAATCCAGATCATCATCCCAAGTCCCTTGAACAGCTGTTCCTCCCACACCACAGTGAGCATGCGTTGTGCTCCCTTTCTTCCTTTGTATTCTGAGTACATGTACATCTCCACTTTATGTGGTTCACTGTATATTTAGATTGTTATATACAGTGGTTCTTTGGCTTGTGAAACTGGTCTTTACAGTATTACTTGTTTCTCAAGATGAAGTCAGCTGACTTGTGGAAATAAAACCATAGAAAGCCCAACATCATCTGTTGTCCTCTATCCTAATGAATTGGATCATGGAGACCCCAACGCACATTCACTTTTAAAAAATAAAAAGAGTATCCAATTTGTTTTTTTCAATTAAGGGGCAATTTAGCCTGGCCAATCCACCTACCCTGCACATTGTTTGGTTGTGGGGGTGAAACCCACGCAAACACTAGGAGAATGTGCAAACGCCACACGGACAGTGACCCAGAGCCAGGATTGAACCTGGGACCTCTGCCGTGAGACAGCAGTGCTAACCACTGTGCCACCGTGCTGCCCCCCCCCAACGCACATTTACATGAGTGACTGAGTCCAGGGTGGCATGTAGCGCAGTGGCTACTACTGGGACTGCAGAGTTAAGGACGTGGGTTCGCATTCCGGCCCTGGGTCACTGTCTGTGTGGAGTTTGCACATTCTCCCCATGTCTGCGTGGGTTTCACCCCCACGACCCAAAGGTGTGCAGGTTAGGTGGATTGGCGACGCTAAATTGCCCCTTAATTGGAAAAAAAATAATTGGGTACTCGAAAAAAAAATGAGTGACAGTCCTACTCCTGCAGGATATCCGATCTTAGCACACTGAATTTAGGAGTTACTCACTATTTGAATGCTTTTTGGTGTTTCATTCCTTTTTTGTTTGATTCAGAACAGATCTGCAAAAATTAAAATAGTATGCAAATATAGGATATTCATAAAAATAGGTTTAGAATCATAACAGATCTCTCTCTCTATTGATAAAACAGGAACTCCCTCTGGTTAGTGCAATGCATTATTGTTAATTGCATGGGCAGCCTATGCGTATTCTAAAATTCATGAGCATGTAAGGATGGAGTTCAAACTTGAATGAAAACCTGTTTGAAGAATAAGCTGGACTGTCTGGGTCAAGTCACGAGTGCCATTAAATAATTCTAATATTGAGGTTTGGATCCCTGTGATTTAGTTTCCATGCGTAAATTTTGAGAAACAAAAAGATAGTGCCAGCTGATGGGCAAGTTGTTCCTTCGGCAGATAGGCCTATCGACCAGCAAGAATGGATCAAACACCGAGTTTTGAAAGGTGGTTGCATTTTGTCTGAAGTAATTAATTACTCACTTTTCGAAAAGTATTTTTTATGATTCAAATTAGCCTGAAATATCAGTTTGTGCCGTATTTTGTCAGCAAATGCTGATGTGCCGATTCCCTCACGAAAACATGGACTGTCCGCATGAAACACTGAATGTTGGCATATGCGCTCCAGGCAGATGGCAAGTTTTCAGAGCAATAAACATAATTTTACTTAATGTCTTTATAAGTGCAGGGCCATAAGCATGCATTCAGGGAAATTCTCTGAATGTTGGTCCAAATTGTCCTCTTATGGTATATTTCACTGGTGTGACTGTAAGAATAGTTCAGATGCAAGAATTGTATATATTTAGGAATTAAATACAGCCCAAGAAAATTGCTAGAGTTATATGGCCGATGGAATATAACTTGCGTTTGGTGAATCGGTCACAGAGTCTGGGAATTTGGAACCCAGCTGAATCTTTGTTTTCTCTACTTTAATTAGGTTCAGTTTGGCTTTTTTCCCATCTACTGAAGAGATGGTCTGTTTGAAAATATTCTTTCATGAATTGGTGAGTTGAGATCAGATAATTAATTCTGGAAGGAAGGTTCATTTTTGACTTCATCCTTATTGAACAAGCAGACGCGATAACACAAAACCTCTATGCTGCATCTTCACCAAAGAATCTCCTTCAATTTTGTCCAGAGCCGAGGGAGTCGATTTACTCCACCAGTGTTCCGAGATGTACCCAGGCAAAAAGGAATGTTATTTCACAAAATTGTGACTGCGCAGAAGGAGGCATTTGGCCCATCGTGTTTGCACCAGCTCCCCAAATGAGCATCATGACTGAATGCATTCTTCCTACTTTTTCCCTGTACCCTGCACATTGTTTCTAAACATCTAATGCCCTCTTGAATGCCTTGATTGAACCTGCTTCCACCACACTTGCTGACAGTGCATTCTGGACCTGAACCGCTCGCTGTGAAGTTTTTTCTCACATCACGTTGGCCTTTTTTTTGCAAATCAGATTAAATCTATGCCCTCTTTTTGTTTTTTAATGTTTTTACGAGTGGGAACAATTTCTCCCTATCTACTCTGTCCAGCTCCTCTATTAAATCTCCTCTTAGCCTTTTGTCCAAGGGGAACAGTCCCAACCTCGCCAATCTATCGTTAAAACTGAAGTCTTTCATCCCTGGAACTATTCTTGTAAACCGCTTCTGCATTCTCTCCAATGCATTCACATCCTTGTTAGCTCAGCTGGCCGAACGGTTGGTTTGTGATGTGGAATGCCACCAACAGCGTGCATTCAATTCCCCTACTGGCTGAGGTTCATGAAGGCTCTGCCTTCTCAACTGAGGTGACCTTCAGGTTAAACCACCACCAGTCAGCTCACTCTCTCAAGGGACAGCAACCTATGGTCCTATGGTGACATTCATAGTGTGGCACCCAGAACTGAACACCATATTCCAACTGAGGCCTAACTGGTGTGTTGTATAAATTCAGCATAACCCCCTTGCTCATGTACTCTCTGACCCTGTTAATAAAGCCCAGAATACTGTATGCTTTATTAACTGTTCTTTCTCTCCTGCCACCTTCAACAATCTACACACGCATACACCCAGTTCTTACTGCTCCTGCACCACATTGAGAATTCTACCCCTTATTTTATAATGCCCCTCCATGTTCTTCCTACCAAAATGTATCACCTCACGCATCTCTGCATTGAACTTTATCTGCCCACTCCACCAATTTTTCTGTCCTTTTGAAGTTCTACACTACCTCTTCACCATTACAATACTTCAAAGTTTTGTATCATCCACAAACTTAGAAATTGTCCCCTGCACACCAAGATCTAGATCGCTAATATATATCAGGAAAAGCACTGGTCCCAATACCGAACCCTGGGGGACACCATGACACCATGGGCAGCACGGTAGCATGGTGGTTAGCATAAATGCTTCACAGCTCCAAGGTCCCAGGTTTGATTCCCGCTGGGTCACTGTCTGTGCGGAGTCTGCACATCCTCCCCGTGTGTGCGTGGGTTTCCTCCGGGTGCTCCGGTTTCCTCCCACAGTCCAAAGATGTGCGGGTTAGGTGGATCGGCCATGCTAAATTGCCTGTAGTGTCCTAAAAAAGTAATGTTAAGGGGGGGGTTGTTGGGTTACGGGTATAGGGTGGATACGTGGGTTTGCGTAGGGTGATCATTGCTCGGCACAACATCGAGGGCCGAAGGGCCTGTTCTGTGCTGTACTGTTCTAATTCTAAAAAAAAACCTTCCTCCAGCCTGAAAAATATCCATTGAGATTATTCTTCTTCCTATTATTCAACCAGTGTTGTACTTGGCAACCACAGATGCATGTTAGAGTCTCCCACGGTATTTGGATAGAGTATGGTTTATCAGATCTTAGCTGAATTTAAAAATGGGGCGTAACCTTGCTGTTTTCTAGTTTACACCTTACCCAGTGGTTGGTCATTCATGTGCTGTGAAGTTGGGTGCCATTTTGCAGCTACTGTCAGCTACAGTATATCTGTGTCAGATAAAATGTTTTTGGCTTAACCAAAATCTAGATTCTCTTTGCATAAGATGCAGCACCTGATTTGAGAAATAATTTTGCAAATAGGAAGTGTTTATAAATTATTTTACATTAAGAAACATAGTTTTTAACACTTTTCAGTTGAGGTATGCTGTACAGTTCTGATCACTGTCACCCTGACTTTTGAAGGATACAAAAAAGCAGCTCTGAGCTCGTGCTTGGGATTCGACACCTGAGTTATGAAAAGAGATTGTGGAAACTTGGAGTGTTTATAGTACAGAGCAGAAGGCATAGGGACCTTTTTATCAAAGCTTGCAAGACTTAACGGTCCGAGAAAAATTGCGCCCAAACAAACTATTTGGCTGAAGAAAGGCTTTGCGATCAGGTGAACATGCTCAAGCGCAGTAGAAGGAACGTGAATAGATTTAAGTAACTCGCACAGATATTGGTGAATGTGTGAAATAGACCCAGTGAAGGCAAAATGTGTCCGCAGTCTAAAAAGTGAACAGGATAGTTTTCTGGCAAATTGATAAGCGGATATTTGCAAGATTGCAGTGTCGTGCATATTGAACTTTGGGGCCAGCCAGAAGGACTGCAATGGTCTTTTCTGGTCCCGCGTGTATTTAGAATTTAGAACAGTACAGCACAGAACAGGCCCTTCAGCCCTCGATGTTGTGCCGAGCAATGATCACCCTACTCAAACTCACGTATCCACCCTATACCCGTAACCCAACAACTCCCCCTTAACCTTACTTTTTAGGACACTACGGGCAATTTAGCATGGCCAATCCACCTAACCCCGCACATCTTTGGACTGTGGGAGGAAACCGGAGCACCCGGAGGAAACCCACGCACACACGGGGAGGACGTGCAGACTCCGCGCAGACAGTGACCCAGCCGGGAACCGAACCTGGGACCCTGGACCTGTGAAGCATTGATGCTAACCACTATGCTACCGTGCTGCCCCAAAGTGTACCAGCCTCCCCGAACAGGCGCCGGAATGTGGCGACTAGGGGCTTTTCACAGTAACTTCATTGAAGCCTACTTGTGACAATAAGCGATTTTCATTTTCTTTTCATTTCATTAGGAATTGTAGAGGAGGGAAAGGAAATATCCTGGTTCCTATGTTGCTCCTTTTTTTTAAAATTGTAAAATATTAATTTTATCAAGGTGAGGGATGTTTGTTAATGCTAGGGATGGGTCACACATATTTTGGCATTAATGGACGTACCATACCCTCTGATCAAACCGATACATCAAGATCAGCTGCAGAGTAAAACTCTTGTTCTGCAACACTGTGTCTTAAACTCTTAAAAGTGAAAAGGGTGTTACGAATGAGCTTTTCTGTTTCCACAGAATTTGTGAAACTGATCTAACCGCTGAATTGTGGGCTTTTGCCCACCGGGAACTAAGTTAAGGATTATCCAATTCATGGAGGTACTAATTAAAAAAGGAATTTACATTCGTGGTCATTTTTATATCCTCAAAGATAGCACAGTAGTGCAGTGGTTAGCACTGCTACCTCACGCCGTCAATCACCCGGGTTCGATCCTGGCCCCGAGTCGCTATCTGTGGGAAGTTTGCACATTCTTCTCGTGTCTGCACAGGTCTCACCCCCACAACCCGAAAGATGTGCAGGGTAGGTGCATTGGCCATATTAAATTGCCCCTTAATTGGAAAAAAATTGTTTTAAAAAAACAAAAAATTCGCAACCAGCAAAATACTATTAAACATAAGGGAAAGCAGAAGATAATTTGTGCAAAGGGAGATAGTGCAAACAGGAATGAAATAAATGATCGTATAGGGCAGGACGGTGGCACAGTGGTTAGTATTGCTACCTCACGGCGCCAAGGTCCCAGGTCCCAGGTTCAATCCCGGCTCTGGGTCACTGTTGTGTGGAGTTTGCACGTTTTCCACGTGTTTGCCTGGGTTTCACCCTGACAACCCAAAAGATGTGCAGGCTAGGTGAATTGGCCACGCTAAATTGCCCAACTGGAAAAATTATTTGGGTACTGTTTATAAAAAAAAAATAATAAAATTTTAATGATCATATAAATACATTTAATACTTCTGGTTGGGGGATCACTGTTGATCACTTTATTGTGAAATTTCCTTTTTGAATAGTGCCACAAGACCTTTTACATCCAAGTAAGGACAGAAGGGAAATTCATTTAATCTTTGATTCAAAAGACAGCCTCTCCAGCGGTGCAGCATTTCTTCAGTACAACAATGAGGACCCTGCCTACATTTATATGATTAATCTTCAGGAGTGGAGCTTGAACCTTCTAACTAAGGCAAGGCTGAAGTAAAATCAAATACTTTGTGCTCTTACACTCCGGACTTGCATTGGCACCAGCTAATCAATGCTGCCACCTTGACAACCTCGGCTGAGTTTGTTGGATTTGATGTGTGAAGCTGCTAGACACTGCAGAACATCTGTACAATGCCAACAAGATGCTTGAGAGTGTATTTGTCAGACGAACAGGCTTGATATTTAAAATTCTCTTATCGGGAAGTACAGAATTTAATTGGGCAAATAAACTCTTTCATTGTGATCTTTTAGCTGTAGAATGGGGGAGCTCGATCAAATTATATTATATGCTGATAGTATTTTGTAAAGACCAATCTCTCGTTTTCCTTTCCTGAATGTAGACTGCAGTTTGGGTGTCAAATCATTGTCCCTATTATTTGATATGCTTAACTCCAGTTCAATGTGATACAAATGCTGTTAGCCCTCTTGGCGCACCAGTATCCACATTCTAGTGGAGCAGAAACTACTTTGTGGTGACATTGAAGTCTCTGTGCGATGATTATGTGCGTAACTTGCATCATGTTGAACAGGGGTTCTCAAACTGCAGTATAGGTGCACAAGCCATATTTTGGGGAAAGATGGGAGAAGTTGTCTCAGCAAAAAGAACAAAACCTTGCATTTATATGGCAGCTATCGTGGCCACGGAACATCTCGGTGCTTTAGTTTAGAAGAATGGGGGGGGGATCTCATAGAAACTTATAAAATTCTGACAGGATTAGACAAGGTAGATTCAGAAAGAGTGATCCTGATGTTGGGGGAGTCCAGAACTAGGGGTCATAGTTTGAGGACAAGGGGGTAAACCTTTTAGGACTGAGGTGAAGAATTCACTACCACAAACAGTGATTGAGGCGAAAGCATTGTATGATTTCAAGAAGGAATTAGATGTAGCTCTTCGAGCTAAAGGGATCTCGGCCGAGGGGAAGGGAAATCAGGGTATTGAACTCTATAATCAGCCATGATCATAATGAATGGCAGAGCAGGCTCGAAGGGCCAAATGGCCTCCTTCTGCTTCTATTTTCAATGTATGTTTACTTTTGCAAATGTACTTTTATGAAGTGCTTTTGAACTGTGGTCACTGTTGTAATTCAGCAACCAATTTGCACGGGAAGCTCCAGAACGCAGCCAACTAATAATGTGATGTTGATTGAGAGATAATAACCAGGACACTGGGGATAATGCTTTAAAAATAGTGCCGTGATAGCTTTTGCATCCGCCTGAGAGGGCAGATAGGACCTCTGTTTAATGATTTAGTGAATTATAGTTACATATTTGTTTATTGCATTTTGTAATGGGCTATTCGACCAAAGTTGTAAAACTTTGGAAGTTTATTGCCTAGTTAATTTACTTCAGGATGTAACAATAGGAACACAGATACACAGAGACAATGATGTACAAGCCCTCAGCTACAAGCATCATACACCACTTTGCTTTCAGTTGCCCGGCACCTGTTTGTTGAATCTAACTGAGCTCTGAACTAAGTCAGGCTTTCTATTTCAGTTGTGTACAATAGTTATATTTTCTAGAATGTTTTAGGTCCAAATGAGTGCAGTGTTTCCTGAGATGCCAGACAGGACTATCAGATTTCAAACCATTTTCTACAGCTTATCTGAGAAGATGGATTTTCATTAGCCACAAATGAAATCAATAGCCACAAATGAAATCAAACTCTCGTCAGTACCTTTTGTGTAGAAAATAACTTAAGACTCAAACTATCTCACTAGCTTTCCAAATATTATGCACCTATGCTCAAATGACCTAATCTGCCATATTAATGGCAAATATTACTATTAAACCATTGTGTAGATTCAACATGAGTACTATAATTTACATATCTACACAGCACCTGGACATTAAAGGGGTTAAAATTGTAAAACTGTTTGCTGTCTGGGGCAGCATGGTGGCACAGTGGTTAGCACAGCTGCTTCACAGTGCCGGGACCCGGGTTCAATTCTGACCTCTGGTGTCTATGACTGTGCAAACTCCACACACACATTCTCCCTGTGTCTGCTTGGGTTTTCTCCGGGTGCTCCGGTTTCCTCCCATCGTCCAAAGATGTGCAGGTTAGGCAGATTGGCCATGCTAAATTGCCCCTTAGGGTGGAGGTGCAGGAATCGGGTGGGGTTTGGGCCTGGGTAGGGTCGTCTTTCGAAGGGTTGATGCAAACATGATGGGCCGAGTGGCCTCCTTCTGCACTGTAGGAAGTCTATGATCTGTATGTGGGCTGTTGGAAGATCTGGAAGAGAGTACGCAGTAAGTAGAGTTTGAGAACCTCTGCTTTAGGCTATTAGAAGTGATACTTGTTCTGGACACTTGATAATTTTTGAGAAGTACTGGGCGGGATTCTCCAGTGTCCCAGCCGTATGTTTCTCAGCGCGTGCCATTCGCTGGCGGCGGGATTCTCTCTTCCCGCCACTTGTCAATCGGATTTTACATTGAAGCCACCCAACAGGCGGAGGTGCGCTGCCAGTGGGAAAAGAGAATCCTAATGGCCGGAGAATTCCAGCCACTATTACCTTAAGTTGGTGAAGTGTGAAAGCGGGAAATTTGAACTTGAACACATTAATGTTGTTCGTCGATTATGTTGAATTGTAATTTCAACTTGCTCTGTGTTTTGCCATAACTTTGCACCCTAGAGGGTGGCACGGTGGCGCATTGGTTTGATCCTGGCCCCAGGTCACTGTCCATGTGATGTATGCATGTTCTCCCTGTGTCTGAATGGGTCTCGCACCAGAACCCAAAGATGTGTAGGGTAGGGGGATTAGCCACTCTAAATCGCTCCTTAATTGGGAAAATAGAAAAAAAACCGTACACCCTGACAGGTAATATTTTTCTTTGCATTAAAGATATTCAGTGCTTCTGTAAGAATCAATGTGACTCTGTAATCATGCACCCACCAACCAGTGTGCTAGTAGTCTAAATCCTAGTGATTTGAAAATAAATCATTTACGAGATGTGGGCAGATTGCCCATCCCTAACTGCCCTCGAGAAGGTGATAGTGAACTGCCTTCTTGAATCGCTGCAGTCCAGTTGGGTGGGGTTACTGGGTTATGGGGTAGGGTGGAGGTGTTGACTTTGGGTAGGGTGCTCTTTCCAAGAGCCAGTGCAGACTCGATGGGCTGAATGGCCTCCTTCTGCACTGTAAATTCTATGATAATCTTTGTGGTATAGATACACCCACAGTTCTGTTGGGGAGAATGTACTAGAATTTTGACCCAGCAACAGTGAAGGATTGGCAGTAAGTCAGGATGGTGAGTGGCTTGAAGGGGTCTGTCAGGTGGTGGTGGTCCCATGCTTCTGCTGCCCATGTCCTTCTAGGTTGTGGTGATTGTGGGTTTGGAAGGTGTTGTCTTGGGTGCTTTGGTGAGTTCCTGCAGTATATCTTGTAGATGGTGCACACTGCTGCCACTGTGAGCCACTGGTGGAGGGAGTGAATGTAGATGGGGTGCCAATCATTTGGACTGCTTTGTCCTGGATAATGTCAAGCTTTGAGTATTGTTGGAGCTGCACTCATTCTATTACAATCCTGATTTGTGCCTTGTAGATGGTGGACAGGCTTTGGGGAGTCTGAAGTGAGGTAATCGCCACAGGACTGCCTCTGACCTGTCCTTGTATTGTATTGGAATTATAATAATAACAATAATAACCGTTGATTGTCACAAGTATGAAGTTATTGTGAAAAGCCCTGATCGCCAGATTCCGGCCCCTGTTTGGGTGAGCTGGTACACGGGCATTGAAACCCCACTGCTGGCCTTGTTCTGAATCACAAACCAGCTGTATTGCCCACTGAGCTAAACCAGCCCATTCGCTTCCTTGATGAGAAGGGGCATCCAGTTGTCAAAATGGAAAATGCTAGAATTTCTCACATGGACAATGTCATTTTTAGTTCAGTTTGTTTTTTGAGTCTTTTTTTATGTCCTAAAACATGCAAGTGTCGTGACAGCTTCTGAAAATTAAACAGCTGTTCACTTAATCACTTACCTTAAATGCCAATGCAAATAAAACCTGTTTAACCCCCAAAAAATCATTTTGGTTATGAATGGCTGATCTAGTAAAACAGAATATAGCTGAATACATGAACCCCCATTTATTTTCAAGTCCACTCCAGTTGAATCTTTTTACTGAGTCTAATTTATGTTCCTGATGTATACAATGTAATGCAATTCAAAGCCATGATTTGTCATGGCTGCTTGTTGAAGTCATCAAAGGAGATAGAAGATCACCTGTACTTTGTTGCAAAATTGAAAGAACATTGTTGCATCATAGAATGAAAGCATAACATTTCTCTGTGTGTCTCTCTCCCTCTGGCCTCGATTCTCCGCCGCCACTAGCAGGTTCACCGATGCGGCAGAGAATCAAAAAATCGGCATCGGTTGGCGCTGATCCAAACGCGATGCTCTGGCCACCTACTGGTGGCAGCATTGAGGTTCACGCCCGAGCGCCAGCAGGATACAAACAAATGCAAATTGGCCTTGTCCTATTTGCATCCATTTAGTGTTCTATTCTCGTTCTCCGTGATTCTCCGGTCCCCTGTGCAAGTAATCACAGGGGCGGGGATTACTACAGTCTCACTAGACGTGAGCCTGATGTGGTTGCCCTCGGGAGTTGTCCCCAAGTCCATCTGGGGCGTTCCCTGACAAAAGGGATCCTCCCTTCAGAAAATAAATCCCTGTCTGGAAGCTAGAGGGCAGTCCAGACAGTGGCAGTGAAAAAAATACAGCTGTAACGCTTACCTGGAAACTCCACTGTACCATTCCCAGAAGGAGAACAGCAGTGACCCGTGTTTAAAACCCTCCGATCTATTAGCTGCTGCTGGTCGTTTATTTCTAGTAGTGGGCTATGATTGATAGCTACCACAAAACAGTTGCTGCTTTGATTCATTCATCTCCCTGCATGGCTGAGTGCCTCCAAGTGCTGAAACTCCAATGTTTACAAACATCAACCATATCAAAGAGCAGTAATTGTATTGAAATCACATCCTTGAGTGATTGGAATACACTTATTCTCTTTGGGTTCAGGGTTCAAGTCCGACTCCAGAAACTGAATACATAAATATCAGCTGAACCTCCAGTTCGCCACTAGACAGTAAACCAAGGCATAATGAGTCGAAGGGCTTCTTTTATTTGTGTTGTAAAACTCTGCCTTGTGCTGAGACCTCGCCTACCCCCTCGGGTAGAGATAAAAGATCCCACGCACTATTTCAAACGGGAGCAGGAGAGTTATCCCTGGTGTCCTGGTCAATATATTTTTTTAAAGATATTTTTCTTAAAGCATTTATAATTTTTAACAACCATTTTCAAGAGGAAAAACAACAAAGTAAATAACACCCAACCAACCAACAACCAGACCTAGCCATCATGTTACATATACAGTGCCCCTTTCCCACTAACTATTTCCAGCTTCAACCAACGCCCCTGCCCCCCTTTGTATCTGCTGACAGCTTAATTTCCCCCCAAAAAGTCAATAAACGTCAGCCACCTCCGGGCAAACCCTAGCATCGATCCTCTTGATCTTCTCGAGCCTGGGAAACCTGGCCATGTCACTGACCGATACCCCTGATTTTTGGGGTTCCGAGTCCCTCCACACCAATGAGATCCGTCTCTGGGCTACCAAGGAGGCAAAGGCCAATACATCAGCCTCTCTCACCTTCTGGACTCCCGACACACCAAATATCGCCAACTCTGGAATCTGAACCACCCGTACCTTGTGTTTTTATAAATTTAGAGTACCCAATTATTTTATTTCCAATTAAGGGACAATTTATCATGGCCAATCCACCTAGCCTGCACACCTTTGGGTTGTGGGGGTGAAACCCACGCAGGCACAGGAGAATATGGAAACGTCACACGGACAGTGACCCAGGGATGGGATTTGAACCTGGACCCTCAGCGCCGTACTCCCATTGCTAACCACTGTGCCACAGTGCTGCCCGGGGAACACCCGTACCTTTAATACCGTGGACATGACATCGGAAAATCCTTGCTAGAATCCCCTATGCTTCGGACATGCCCAAAACATGTGGACATGATTCGGGAGTCCTCCTGCATGGTGTCCACACCTATCCTCTCGCTCGCGCTCTCTCTCTCGCTCTCTCTCTCTCTCTCGCGCTCTCGCTCTCGCTCTCGCTCTCTCTCTCTCTCTCTCTCTCCCCCCCCCTTCAAAGAACCTGCTCATATGGGCCACAGTCATATGCACCCTGTGGACCACCTTGAATTGTATCAGGCTAAGCCTGGCAAATGACGAGGTTGCGTTAACCCTACTCAAGGCATCCTCCACTGTCCCACCTCTAACTCCTTGCCCAACTCTTTCTCCCATTTTTGCTTTACCTCCCCTATCGGGGTTTCCTCCCATTCCATGAGCTCTTCATAAATTTCCGAGACCTTCCCTGCCCCGCCCCCCCACCCCCCTCCTGTTTTCGACACTACCTTGTCCTGTATCCCCTGAGGAGGTATAAGCGGAAAGGTCGAAACCTGCCTCCGTGCAAAGTTTCTCACTTGCAGGTAGCGGAACCCATTCCCACCAGGCAGCTCAAACTCCTCCAAGCACGGAAAGCTGCCGTCAATAAACAGGTCCCTTAACCGCTCAATCCCATCTTGCTGCCACCTCCGAAACACCCCATCTAGCCCCCCCTCCCCCGGCATAAACCAGTGATTGCCACTAATTGGTGCTCAAACAAATGCTCCCTCCACTCTCATATACTTTCACCACTGTCCCCACACCCTCAACGCTGCCACCACCGAGCTTGGGGAGTACTGTGCCAGCGAGAACAGCAGAGGTGCCGTTACTTGTGCCCCTAAACTTGTGCCCCTACGTGATACTGCCTCCACCTGCTCCCACACCGACCGCTCCCCCACCACCCACTTCCTCGTCATTGCTATGCTCGCAGCCCAATAGTAGTTCCTGAAATTCAGTCGGGCCAGCCAAGGCCCCCCGACCCCGCTCCAGGAGCACCTTCTTTACCCGTGGGGTTTTGCGCCCTCATACAAATCCAGAGATCACCATGTTCACCCTCCTAAAAAATGCCTTTGGGATAAAAATAGGCACTGAAATACAACAGAAACCTGGGAGAACAGTCATCTGCACCCTCCCCGCCAGTGACAACAGGAGCATATCCCATCTTCTAAAGTCCTCCTTCATCTGCCCCACCAACCAAGACTAATTCAGCTTCTGTAGCTACTCCCACACCACCTGGATACCCAAATACCGAAAACTCCCTCCCACCACCTTAAACAGCATCTTCCTCCCCCCACCCCAATCTCCTCTCTGGCGCCCTTGCCTGAATTGCAAAGACCTCGCTTTTGCCCATATTCAATTAGTACCCTGAAAACCGGCTGAATTCCCCTGGGATCCCCATAATCTCTCCTCAGCGGGTCAGAAATATACAAAGGTAGGCCGTCCGCATAAAACGAGACCCTGTGCTCCACCCCCCACCCCCGCACTATCCCCTGCCAGTCCTTCGACACTCTCAATGCCATCGCTGTGGCTCTGTAGCCTAGGCAAACAACAGTGGGGAGAGTGGACATCCCTGCCTCGTTCTTGGTGGACCAAAATAATCCAGGCTCACTCGGTTCGTCTGCGCGCTCTCCACCGGTGCCTGGTACATCAGCCGGACCGAGTCCACAAAAGAATACCCAAAGTGCACCAGGATTTCCCACCGATATTCTCACTCCACCCGATCAAAGGCCTTTTCCGCATCCACGGCGACCTCCACCTCCCTTCCCTCGGTCTGGGGGGGGGGGGGGGGGGAGTGACATCATAATCACATTTAGCTGCCTTCTGATGTTAGCTGTTAACTGCCTCCCCTATCACCCATGGCGCACAATCCTCTTTCCTCAAGGCCAAGATCTTTGTCATCAGCTTGGTGTCTACATTTCGAAGGGAGACTGACTTATACGACCCACATTGTTTCGGGTCCTTATCCCGCTTCAGGATGAGAGAGATCGAGGCTTGTGACACCGTTGGGGGGAGTATCCCTAGCTCTCCAGCCTCATTGAATGTTCTTACCAGCAAGGGCCCCAGCAGTCCTGAAAAGCTTTTATAAATCTCCACCAGGTAGCCGTCCGGTCCCAGGGCCTTGCCCGACTGCACAGCCTCCAGCCCCTCCACTACTTCAAACAGACCAATTGGGGCCACTAGGCCCTCCACCAGGTCTTCCTCCATCTCCAGAAACTCCAGTACCTCAAAACTGCCTCATCCCCTCCATCCCGGTTGGGTGTTCCGACTTGTATAACCTGCTGTAAAAGTCCCTAAACACCCAATTCACCCCCACCGGGTCCAAGATCGTATTCCCCACTCAATCCTTCACTTTCCCTATCTCCCTGCTGCCTCCTGTTTTCTTAGCTGATGTGCTAGCATCCTACTAGCCTTCTCCCCATATTCGTACACCGTGCCTCCAAGTACCTCCTGCCTACCTGGAGGATCTCCCTCAGTAATCCCGCTCCACCTTCTCCGTGTGCCCGTATCGAGATAAACTCCCCTCTCACCACTGCCTTCAGCGCCTCCCTTACCGTAGCTGCCGAGACCTCCCCCCGTATCGTTTATCTCCACATCTCCGAATGGCCTCCTTACCCCCGCACTTCTCGATATAATCCCACCCCTCCCCCGCTAAACACCCCCCACCTATCTCCATGCGCCCCCCCCCCCCCCCCCCCCCCCACTCCCCCCCCCCCCCCCCCCCTCCCCCCCCCCCCCCCCCCCCCCCCGGCTCACCCGTAAATCTACCCAGTGCGGGACGTGATCCGACACTGCTATCACCGAGTACTCAACATCCAGCATCCCGCCAACAACTTCCTGTCTCTAATGAAAAAGTCAATCCAGGAATACACTTTGTGTAGGTGCACTTTGTGTAGGTGTAGGAACTTCACCCCCTTCTTAAAGAGGGCCGACTTCACCTTGTTGAAGCTCGCCCTTTGGCCAGCTCCGCACCCAGGTTCTGGTAGACGGGCAGCTCGCTGCCTTCACATGTACAGCGCTTCGTCTACCTGGCCCACCTCAAAATCCGTTCCGTATCCAGGAACCGGTGCAATCGCACTACCATCGCCCTCGGCAGCTCATTTCGCTGCGGCTTCCTCATAAGTGCCCTGTTCACCCGGTCCGCCTCCAAGGGCCGAGCAAACACTCCTTCACCTAGCTTCTCGAACATCCGTGCCACACGTGCACTGACGTCCGCTCCCGCACTGCCCCCGGCAGACCCACGATAATCAAGTCCTGTCTGCGTGATCTATTCTCTAAATCCTCCGCCTTGTCCTGCAGCCTCTTCTGTTGATCTCTCATCAACCCCACCTCTGCAGCCATTGAAGCAAGCTGCTCCTCATGCTCCCCCACTGCCTCCTCCACCATCCGGATCCCCTGACCCTGGGTCTCCAACCTCATTTCCATGTGGTCGATCCCCGCCTTTATGGGATCCACCACCCTGGCCAGGTCATCCAAGTTCTCCTTCCTCTGCTGGGCAAACGTCTCGTGGAGGTAGCTCACTAGCCGATCCGTCAACCACTGGGCCGGCAAGCTTGGTCCCTGACCCTCCGCCACCTTCCCCTGCGACGCAGGCAACACACCAGCTTTCAACAATTGTTCCCTTCTTTTTCGACCACTTTTGGTCCACAAATCCATAAACCGGTGGGATACTCTCTTCCTCCATTGCTCCTGCACCTTCTACAATCATTCAGCTCTGCTGTGAGTCTGGGAAAAGGTCCAAAAAGTCCACCACGAGTGGGAGCCATCAAATGTGCGACCGCTAACTCCATGGTCGCCTCCGGAAGTCGTCCTGGCCAATATTTATGCCTCTATCAACATCACAAAAACAAATGATCTACAACATTGTTTATTGAAACTTGCAGAAGATTGAATCAGTATTTTGGATGCTTGGTGGAATAACCTGTTCCTATCTCTGGTCATTGTCGGCACTTTCAGTCTTTGACAATCACATCATTAAAAATGGAAGTAACAATAATAATTTACAACCTAACTGGATGGGCCACTTAAGACTGTCAGGAACAGTGTTTAATACACACAGCTTTATTGTGAAAGGCCACCACGAACTTTGTAGCCAAAGAACTTCTCCACTCTCTACAGAGTCATATGGTTCATATTTTGATTAGGTTTCTACATGTATTTTAATTATCTACCATTGAATTTGGTCATCGCTGTCAATCTTAGTCTTACTTATTGTCAGGATTATATTGATTTTTCACATTGTTATCCTCAGTAAATAGTTTCCCTATTGCTAATTTTTTCCCCTTTACCCATCTGCCAAAAGCACTGCTCCCTTATTGAGGTAAAGTATAATAGAGCTGCTTGTCTTCCAATACATCATCCTAGTGTCCACCTGGAGCTTTGATAGTGACGGGATTAGGGCGGGGGAGTAATATGAAAGCCCTATTCCGCCCTTAGCTAATTTAAGTTTATCAGTATGGTTGCCAACAGGAGAAAGCAATTAAAATCATTGAGCATTGTACATTGTTGTCTGCAACCTTTGTCTTTGTGCCAACAACCAATTGTCACAATAAATGCAGGTCACCAAATGGAGAATGATGTAGAATTAAGGAAACGCCAGGTACAGTTTCAGAACATGGAGAGAGATATATCTGCAGATGGCAATTCATTTGCTAGCATTATCTGATCCAGAGATTTATCAGTGAAATGATCCTCTGATAGTAATTCACACAAATGTGTGTTTGCCGAAACACTACTCCCTGCAGCAGCCCCGGATTCAACGGCACTGCAACCAGTGCCTTGTGGTTTGGTAGCCTAGTAGTTGTAATACTGTGCGAGCAAACCAGGGGCCATGAGTTCAAATCCTAGCATTTTCTTTTCTGGTGGTAACCCACAAATTATCTCTGGAAGTTTCGGAATGAACGTTAAAATGCCACTGGGTCACCAGTGAAGGGGAAAAACTCCAGCCCAGCACAACGTGTTTGACTTAATGCCACCTGAAGTAATTCGGCGAACCACCAAATTGTTGGCAATTACTATGGTTTTCAATATGAAGAAAAGTTTAGGCAAAATTATTGGTAAAGAACCAAACATCCCACAAGATAAGTAAGACCTATAAAACCTTAAGATGCCTCCTCCTCTTCAACAGCTGTTGTCTAATTATGCAGACTTGACTTTAAGATCTAGTCAAGTATTTGTCTTCCTACCTGAATCTTGTCCATTGGCCTACCTCCCAGACTCTTGCGTGGACCGGCAGAGTTACAGTGATATAGTCAGGTCAGGATGTTCCTGTCTTCTAACATTTACTGAAATGCATGGTTTCAGGTCTAACAATGTCAATAAAACCTCTTGCTAATCAGCAGCTCCTCCATGTTGAACATCATTTGGAGGAAACCCCAAAGGAAGCAAAGTACTCCGGGTGGGAGTCCTCAGTGCCCACCACCAAGAGTGGCTCTTACCACTGACTAAGCTGGCAGTCTAGGAGGATAAGGCTGCCAGTCTGGGTCTATATCAGGCAGTGAGTAAACTTGCAGGAACTAACATTGTACATTTCTCTCTTACAAACCTACTTGGTTGCACACATCTCTGTCCATGGTGGAATTGACAGAAGCATGGTACAATCCCTCTGAAGATAAAGTTATGTTTCTATCATTCCGACACTCCATCATAGTGTAGAGCAACTGCTGCTGAACAGACTAGGGACAGCTCCAGCAGTTCAAACCTGGGTATCCATGAAATACAATTGTCCATCAGCAAATTGTATACCACCACAGTCTAACATCATGGTCTGTTGCATCCCTTGTTCCATGATAGTCAGATCAGGAGATCAACCCTGGAGTGTGGAAGGGCATAACTACATCAAACCAGGTATACCTTACAAGGTGGTATATTCCTCATGATGCTAGTACAAAAGGTTACCTGTATGTTCAAATGAGAAGTATTTCCTCGACTCCATTGTGGATTATTGCATTGATATTCTGGCTTTGACTGAAACTTGCCTCTTATTGAAGCCTTTTTACCGAGCAGCACCTTAATCAAATTCCCTCCGTGCCACATCACCACAATAGTCCTCACTGATATCACAAACAATACCCTTTGGTGATGGTGCAATTTCCATTCTCAAACCCTTTCTAATTTTTCCATACCTCTTTTCTGTTATCCTGCTTTTGTTGATCCTCTTTTCCAAGGTTTTTCAAAAGAGTCTCAACCCGCAGGTGTTGGGGGAATTGCAGAGCAATCGGTCGCGGCATTCCCGATCACAGGAGAAACACCCAATGGCCGTTACCGGCTTTTCAGTATGTCGGTCGCAACCGACCTTTAAATGCAAACGTTGGAGTCTTCCCACCAGAAGCAGAGGCAGGGGGCAGGTCATGCGTCCCATCACGTATACTGACGGCACATGTGCTGGAGGTCTGAGCTCTGGACTCAAAATCACGAAGGAGCGATTCCGCACTTTTGTAGCTGCAAGCAAGCAACAGGACTGTGTGAATAACTGAAGATTGATTATTATAGAATATGGAAGAGAGAGTCAGAGTCACAAACAGGCCAGGATCTCTCAATCGAATCTGCTGGAGAGAGATTCACAGGAGAGTCTACAGCAGGCCAAAACAGTGCTGGTGTGAGCTATCTCCAGAGCTCCAGGGCCTCTGGTGCACAACCCATTAAGACAAAACTGAAATTGGGATCAAAGAAAGATTTCTTATGGTTTTGGATTGTTAGTTTTTTGCCAATGCAAATCAGGATGTAAAGGCCATGTGTGTTATATGCAGGGAAGCACTGGAAAATAAAAGGTTAAAACCCTCAAAACTTCAAAGGCATTTGAAAACTAAGCATGGCGAGTTCAAGGACAAACTTCTTGATTTAAATTTTTAATTTTAGAGTAACCAATTCTTTTTTTCCCATTAAGGGAATGTGCAAACTCCACATGGACAGTGACCCAGGGCTGGGATCGAACCCGGGTCCACTGCGGCACAGTGCTGCGCTTTGATTTTTTTCAAAGTATGCAATGAGAACTTAAACCATCAGCTAAAGTCCTTAGCAGAAATGTAACATTGAATGACAAAGCAAGTGAGGTCGAGAGAACCAAGCAGGCTGACCTGTCCCATTTAAAGGTAAGCAAAATAGGTGGGTTGCGAAGGTTAGCCAGTGTGGGTTGCATAGGTCGGCTGGCATGGGTCCCAAAGGTCAGCCAGTTACAGTAAAACATCCCGATTCCTATACTCAAATCCTGTCTATGAAGGCCAACATACCATTTGCCTTCTTTACTACCTGCTGTATCTACGCACTTACTTTCAGTGACTGATGCATGAGGACACCAAGGTCTTGCTAAGTATCCACCTCTCTCGATTTACACCCATTTAAATATTGATGTGCCTTCCTATTTCTGCTACCGAAGCGGATAACTTCACATTTATCCACATGGTACTGCACCTGCCCACTCACTCAGCCTGCCCAAATCCTGCTGAAGCATCTCTGCATCCTCCTCACAGCTCACCCAGCCAACTTTGTATCATCTGCAAGTTTGTAGAAAATGCATTTGCTTCCCTTGTCCAAATCATTAATATATAATGTGAACAGTTGGGGTCCTAGCACAGATCCCTGTGGTACCCCATTAGTCACTGCCTGCCAATCGGAAAACGACCCATTTTTCCAATTTTTTGCTTTGACTGCTGACCAGCTTTCGATCCATCTCAAGACACCATGCGCTTTAACTTTACATGGTAATCTGCTATGTGAGTTTTTGTCGAAAGCCTTCTGAAAGTTTAAATAAACCCCATCCGTTGGCTCTCCCTGGTCAGCTCTATTAGTTACATCTGCAAATAATTCTCGTTGATTTGTCAAACGTGATTTCCCTTTTGTAAAACTAAGCTGACTTTGTCTGATTACACCACTGTTTTCAAAATGCTGTGAGATGAAATCCTTGATAATGGACTCTCGCAACTTCCCTACTACCAACTTTAGGCTCACTGGTCTTGTTGTTTTCTCTTGCCTCCCTTTTTGAATAGCAGGGTTATATTAGCTACCCTCCAATCTGTAGGAACCATTCCTGAATCCAAAGAATTTCAGCAAATTATCATCAGTGGATCTACTATTTCTAGGCCACTTCCTTCAGTACGGGATGAAGATTATCAGGCCCTGGAGATTTATTCACCTTTAGTCCCATTAATTTCCCCAATACCATTTCTGTACTAATACTAATTTCATTCAGCTCCTCACTAAAACTTGTGTTACTCGGAACATTCCAGTATATTAGTCATGTCTTCCTTTGTGAAGACCGAAGCAAAGTATGAATTTTAGTTCCTCAGTCATTTCTTTGTTCCCCATTATGAATTCCCTCGTTTCTGATTGCAAAGGGCCTACATTCATTTTAATCAATCTTTTTCTCTTTACATAAGTACAGAGACTTTTAAAGTCAGTTTTTATGTTCCCCGCTAGCTTACTTTCATATTTCCCCTTGTTAATCCCTTGGTCCACCTTTGCTGAATTTCCAATCCTCGGGTCTATTGCTTTTTCTTGCTAATGTGCATGCCTCTTCTTTGAATCTAATACTATCTCTAATTTCCCTTAGCCATGGTTTAGCCACCGTTCCTTTTCTACTTTTGCGGCAAATAGGCATAAACAACTTTTCGCGTTCATCTATGCATTCCTGGTATTGCCTGTCCACTGTCCTTCCTTTCAGTAATGTTTTCGTGTCCATCATAGCCAACTCCTGTCTCATATCATCATAGTTACCTTTATTGAGATTCAGGGCCCTAATCTCAGAATCAACTACCTCACTATCCACCTTGATAAAAATTCTGTCATGGTCACTCATCGCCAAGGATTCTCCCATAATTAGATTGCCAACTAATCCTTTCTCCTTGCACAACACCCAGTCCAACACAGCCTTTCCCTTTTGGTTCCTCAACGTATTGGTCCAGAAAACCATCTCGTATACACTCCAAAAATTCCTCCTCTATTGCTCTGTGACTAATTTGACTCACCCAATCGATATGCAGATTAAAGTCACCCATATTCTCACATGTTCCTTTATCACATGCATCTCTGATTTCCTGCCTAATACTGTTCCCAAAATTACCAGTGCAGTTTGGTGGTTTGTCTACTTTCCCACAAATGTTTTTCTTAACTCGACCCTTACAAATTCCACGTTGTTTGTGCCAATAACTTTCCTCAGTATTGTATCAATATCTTCTTTAACAGCCTGTCAGCTGTTAAATTCGTCCACACCTTTTAACCTTCAGATGTCATTATTTCAATGATTTCCTAGCTGACCTCCTATCTTCCATAGACCCAAATCATTCAAAACTATGCTGCACATTTGTGCCTAGCTCACACCAGTTCTCCTTGGCAATAACCCCATTCCTTGTGGGCCTACATTGGTCTCTGGCTTCCCCAGTGCTTCAAATTTATAATTCTATCCCTTGTGTTTAAAATTCTTCACCCATTCCTATTTCAATGCATCTCCCCTGGCCAAACAATCACCCTTTTTTCTTCCTCCTCCACTCAGCCCCACCCCTATCCCCTGGAAACACTTATTCTGCCCTTTTATGCATTCTCCCCCCTCCCCATTGGCAGTTGTACCTCCAGCTGCCTGGCCTCCTGCTCTAGAATTCCATCAGCTCCTCCTCCATATTGTTGACTTTGCAAAAAGATTTAAATGAGGCAATTTGGAACGCGGCGGTTTCCAACAATAAAATTAGTTATGGCTCTTAACAGTGCTCGTTTCTTTTCACAAGCATATAATGAAGCTGCAGATGAGTTCAGTTTGAATTACTGGTCAGAAACATTCTCAAAGCACATATGGGTTGCTGTAGTTTATGGCATCCCTCTGAACAGACACTATATTAATGCTAGCTGTTGGTTGTTTTGTACAAACGCACCCATCAATAGTTTTGTCAATGCCACGGTTGCCCAATGTACAGGAAGGTCATGCCTACGTCATGGAATGTATATTACAAATGTGTGCAACCCAAGCCCTGTGGCATGTGATATCTTATCATCTGTGCACATAGATCTTTCTTCCCATCACAGCAGATTTACAGATGTACGCCTTTTATAGCTTTGAAAGTCTGAAATGTTTTGTTTGAAAAGAAAATCACACTGAACACTAAAATAAAAAAATCTCTGTCGTGGGATTTTTTTTTCTGTGGGTGAGATGTAGGAACTTGTGGACTGTTAACTGAATGGACAGACACAGACATCAGCAAGATGGGATGAGACTTGAAGTCACTGCTGCTCTATTAAAAGTCCAGTCATTGTGCTTATTGAAGCTTGATGAATCAAGACAGAGTACAGCAAATCCAAAATATTGGTTTCAGTAAGTAAGTAGAGCAGTCATTTTAATACTTGGGTGCAGTTTTATTCCCCCCCCCTCTTATTTCTGCTTTTCTCCCCTTTTCACTCATGCATTCTGCCTCTTGCACTGACCCTGCTTCCTCTCTCAACTTTCCCTCGCCCTCACAACTATTTCCCTAGCACGCCCACCCCCCCCACCCCACACACACACACACACACACACACACACACTGTTTCTTGATTCCTTTCCTCATTTACAGCAAAGTTTATACTTTATTCAGTATGTTTTAATCTGCTGATGTACTACATTTCCTGTGATTATTTACCACTTCAAATTACTATTACCACTGTTGACAAACCTTGCAGATACGAGCATGTCGCTGTAATTATTTACCTCAAAATGCTCTGTATCACAATTAGGTTGGATTTTGGAGAAATTGCATGGTTTTTACCTTTCAAATTGGATGCGTAGTATGAACATTTCCTGAATTCCTAGTTGCAATTCTGGCATGTGCAATTGTCCTTCTCTTCGGCCCTTGTAATTTCTACAAGAAGCAGTCCAGCAAAAGGAGACTTAATCTGCTGTGTGTAAAATTGCACTTAGCGCTTAGCTTGAACCATTTGTTTCCATGTGGTGCATCTCCTTCCGTCAACATTGCCCCCCAATAATGCGTTAGCACATTGCCAGTCAGATCTGGACCATCATAAAAATTATCACGCAAGTTCTTCTTCATCATTGGTGACAACAAAACATTGTAGGATGGTGTTGCACAAGAGACCATTCAGCCCACCATGTCTGTACCAACAGTTTCAAAAGAGCTGTCTAATTTGATGCACTCCTTTTGCTCTTTCCCCATATCCCAGCAGAATATTCCCCCTTCAAGTATTTATCTAATTCCTTTTTTGAAAGTTATTATTGAATCTGCTTCCAGCACCCTCTCGAGCAGCGCATTCCAGATCATTTAAAATAAAACTTGGTGTACATCTTTTTGTTGTCGTTTCCTTTGGTCCTTCAACCTTTATCCTTTGCTTAGTGTCCATTTAGCCACGTGAGGCAGTTTCTCCTTATTAACTCTTATCATAACTCTTCATGATTTTCATCACTGCTGTCAAATCTCCCTTCCGTTTTTATTGTTCTAAGGCGAGCCATGCAATCTTCCCTGTCTCGCTGCATACGTCTGCATTCTGGATGCCATTTCAGTAAATAATCTCCTCGCTCCCTCCAAAGGCTCTGGCATCTTTCCTGAAGTGTGGTGCCCAGAATTGGCCACAATCCTCAGCTGGGACCCAACTAATATATCTAATGGTTTAGCGTAAGTTGCTTGCTTTTGTACTCCTGTGTCTTTATTCAAACCAAGGATCTTGTATGCTTTTTTAACAGCCATCTCAATTTATCATGTCTCTTATCATTCAGTAAATTGTCAGCGATAGCTTCTCAGCTGCCACTGGGTTGGCATTTTGTTTCTGGTTCCTTTTCCATGTGAAGTACTGCATGTTTTGTAATGAAAGAGGAATTTCCCAAAGGAGAAATTTATTGTCGTAGATGCCGTGCAAAGACTGAAATTTCAGTACTGGGAATGAAGTTCGTTTTTATTCTGGGTATCTGGTGTCAATGTTGCGCATTTTCAGGTTGCGTATAGTGCATTACAGAGTACTCCTCTCTATCGGCACAGATACTGTGTTTTAGCCATAACCACAACTACAGAAGAGCATACCCGACTCACCAGTGGGAATCCTTTCACACCAGCCATCCTTTTTTTTTATAAATTTAGAATATCCAATTCATTTTTTCCAATTAAGGGGCAATTTAACGTGGCCAATCCACCTAGCCTGCACATCTTTGGGTTGTGGGGGTGAAACCCACGCAGACACGGGGAGAATGTGCAAACTCCTCACAGACAGTGACCCAGGGCCGGGATTCGAACCCAGGTCCTCAGCGCCGTAGGCAGCAATGCTAACCACTGTGCCACCGTGCCGCCCACACCAGCCATCCTTGAGTTGTGGCTGAAATTGTCAATGAGTTAACTTTGGTTGGCGTATGATTTCTCATACAGCTGCCTTTCTTGATGAGATGGCATCAAAGGCTGATAAACTAGTTGTGGATGTGACTACAGTTTCCTAATGCTGGGCAATAAAGTTGGCAATGGTCGGGCATGAGCCTGAAACCATCGCTGATACAGTGAAGCCAAGTATGATATATAAACTGCAGTTTCAGTAATTGTAATAGAAATTAGGGGCAGCACAGTGGCGCAGTGGTTAGCATTGCTGCCTCACGGCACCGAGATCCCGGGTTCGATCCCGGCTCTGAGTCACTATCCGTGTGGAGTTTGCACATTCTCCCTGTGTTTGCATGAGTTTCACCCCCACAACACAAAATATGTGCAGGGTGGGTGGATTGGCCATGCTAAATTGCCCCTTAATTGTAAACAATGAATTGGGCACTCTAAATTTAAAATAAATGAAAAAATTAATACGAATCCCTCCAGCATGATATCCACTAACTGTAGGTGTATACATTACAAGCTGCTCTGCTGCTTTAGTCACGGTTCAAGGACTGCTTCAATATGATCATGGTTATAGAGATCCATATTTAGGATATTTTGTGTCGCTGTGTTTTCATAGCGGCTGTGGGTGGTTTCACGGCGGCTGTGGGTGGTTTCACGGCGGCTGTGGGTGTTTTCACGGCGGCTGTGGGTGTTTTCACGGCGGCTGTGGGTGTTTTCACGGCGGCTGTGGGTGTTTTCACGGCGGCTGTGGGTGTTTTCACGGCGGCTGTGGGTGTTTTCACGGCGGCTGTGGGTGTTTTCACGGCGGCTGTGGGTGTTTTCACGGCGGCTGTGGGTGTTTTCACGGCGGCTGTGGGTGTTTTCACGGCGGCTGTGGGTGTTTTCACGGCGGCTGTGGGTGTTTTCACGGCGGCTGTGGGTGTTTTCACGGCGGCTGTGGGTGTTTTCACGGCGGCTGTGGGTGCTTTCACGGCGGCTGTGGGTGCTTTCACGGCGGCTGTGGGTGCTTTCACGGCGGCTGTGGGTGTTTTCACGGCGGCTGTGGGTGGTTTCACGGCGGCTCTGGGTGTTTTCACGGCGGCTGTGGGTGGTTTCACGGCGGCTGTGGGTGGTTTCACGGCGGCTGTGGGTGGTTTCACGGCGGCTGTGGGTGGTTTCACGGCGTCTGTGGGTGCTTTCACGGCGGCTGTGGGTGGTTTCACGGCGGCTGTGGGTGGTTTCACGGCGGCTGTGGGTGGTTTCACGGCGGCTGTGTGTGTGTGGGGATATATACTTTGGCACGATTGGACGTGACTTGAATGAAGTGGTACACACCAGAATATTGCCTTGCCTTATGTCAACGCTACAGAAACTATTGGAAGTAGATTCTTTTAGATGGTTAGACCGGTTAACGTGGCACTTTATATTCCTATAGCCAGGATTGGGTAAATCTGCCATGCTTTTTCTCCAAACTTGTAACTTTAGTGAAGATCATGGGGCCAGTGCAAGTATATTTGGAAGGACCATTGAATGGAATTCTGTTGCAGGCTATTTCCTCAGATTGTGTTCCAGTATCTGTATCTGATGTTGGTGCTGGAATCTTACTGACCAGCATGTCTATGAAATGTTTTTGCTGCAGTGACAAATAATACTGTTACAATTATAGCGCATCTGATGAGGTGCACATGAACAAAAAGAATATTATGAAAAATGCTGATTTTTCCAGGCGAGTGTATGCTTTTGTTCCACAGCAAAACTGTGCATTCCTACTTCAGAATTGAGATGTCACTGTAATTTAAAATCCTCTCTGTTCCCACGCAGCACCTGTTATGTGCTGGTCAACAACATTTGTGATTATACAATAGGAAGTAATAAAACAAGAATGCATTCAGTGTTTCATAGTCAAAAACTATTGAGTAAATTTATATTTTTGTACATGTTCAAATAAACCACAATCATAACATCTCATTAAAAACATAAACACAGTCAAAATGGGAAGTAATTGTGTCTCTGATATTGTAAGAAGCTATTTGTGTACTCTGCAAGATTAATATTACTCTTGATAGAAAGTAGTTGGATTCACTTTCTTTTCTATTAATAGCATGATATTCACCATTGTGCAACTTTTAGATGGTCGGGTGCTCTGTGCTGCTATGCTAACATCAAGGGATGTGAAGCTTTGTACTAAAACACGTTAAGTTGCACCTCAACTGTCCTAAAAGTTTCTCATAAAGATGCAGAGCTCTATAATTTTTTTCTTTTCCATGCTGTAGGCTGTTTGTGTGTAACTGTGAGGTGGTGGAATGGTAGGGCTGCTTCCCCAATCCTTTTTCTGAATCAGAAAAAAAATCACTTCCTTATGGCTCTTTGTGTTACTGATATGAACCAATTATTAGAAGGACAATGTTATGCCAACCCATGTTTCACACACAGGTGATGCTTTTTTTCTTTATATATTTTTTTCCCACCCAAATTAGTGAGAATAACTGGATCCAGAACTTAAAAGCAGTCAGTTTGTTCTGTATATTTTTGTAACAAATTACTGTACTACGCACATGCTAGAAGATTCCATTTTGAATAATTTACCAAAGATGTAGAAGCTATTAGTCACAAAAAGTTATTTTGTGATTTTTATTTTGGTGGGCAGGGTGAAGTTCGTGTACCTGGATCCGTGAAAGTATTTATTTAAACTGAAGTTGCAAACCAGAGAAATGTTTCATTGTATTGAGTTCATGTCATTGCACATAAGAACATAAGAACTAGGAGCAGGAGTAGGCCATCTGGCCCCTCGAGCCTGCTCCGCCATTCAATTAGATCATGGCTGATCTTTTGTGGACTCAGCTCCACTTTCCGGCCCGAACACCATAACCCTTAATCCCTTTATTCTTCAAAAAACTATCTATCTTTACCTTAAAAACATGTAATGAAGGAGCCTCAACTGCTTCACTGGGCAAGGAATTCCATAGATTCACAACCCTTTGGGTGAAGAAGTTCCTCCTAAACTCAGTCCTAAATCTACTTCCCCTTATTTTGAGGCTATGCACCCTAGTTCTGCTGTCACCCGCCAGTGGAAACAACCTGCCCGCATCTATCCTATCTATTCCCTTCATAATTTTAAATGTTTCTATAAGATCCCCCCTCATCCTTCTAAATTCCAATTCCAACATGTATCCTTGGGCAAGAGAAAAGATTAACCCAAGCTTCTTAGTGGCCCAACAGCATTTACATCCTGTTGGCAAAACAAAACTCTAGTAGAGAGTGAAGATTTTCCTACTGAATGATGCTTGCAGTTCAAAATACCATTTGTAGTGAAGTCTGTGTTCTCTGTGGACCAGCCATCCCATTAGAATGGAACTGACCTTGGGCAACATAGCTGCGTGTTGCCCAAGGTCATAACATCCTCCAGGCACCGAGGATGTGGGTTCGTTCCTGGCCCTGGGTCACTGTCTGTGTGGAGTTTGCACATTCTTCCCGTGTCTGCGTGTGTCACCCTCACAATCCCGTGTCTGCGTGTGCCTCACCCCCCACAATCCCAAAAGATGTGCCGGGTAGGTGGATTGGCCACGCTAAATTGTCCCTTAATTGGAAAAAAAATGAATTGGATACCCTTAGATTTATATTTGAAAAAAAAAAGAAGAATGGAACTGACAACAACATGCACAATTTTGTAAGAACCGAAGAAGCGCATGCTCTCATATCCTTGTATGAGTAGCGGTCAATGACCTGCATTTGACTGATGGCTGCAATTTAACTCTACTCTGCCCGACTCTGAGGTGCTCCTCCCCTACTGATGGAAGGGTGTTCTTACTCATGTGAGGCCCTTGAGAAGTTTGTAAGTGATAATCTGTGAGTGCTTAAAGTCTCTGAGGTCTCAGTTACAAACTGTAACACTTAGGCTGCCACTAGAACAGTCTGGCCCAGCTGGCTTTCTGGCATCAGGATTGGTATTGGTTAAGGGAATGAGTAGAAAGCAGATGCACTGACATTCTGCGAGAAGACAACAGATGCTGCTTCCATTGCGCCCTTGCCACTCCCATGAGGCTGTGGCTCTTCACTTCCATTGAAGCACAGTAGGGCAGACAGAAGATGAGTGACACTTTGGAAGACCCATCCCTGAAAAGCAAAATCTGCCTCAAGACAGAGCATTAGTACAAGCTCGAGGTCTGCATGGCAGCTGTTTAATGCCACACTCTCCAAGGTCGATTGCAGAGCGCTGATGCCATTCAAGATAAAAGCATGCAGACTAAAATCTTGATTCGTGCTTCCATTTATAGTGCTGAAACTCTTTGGGCCTTCCAGTACTTAACATAATTGATTTGCCCCTAAAGTCTTCACTGGCCGACATTCTCTCCTTTAGATTATCTGGACTATTAATATAATTGCCATTTGTGGGACTCAACAAATTGGCTGTGAAATTGACTAAATTTCAGAAGCCCTTCATTGGCTGTAAATTGCTTTGGCGGCATGGTGACAAGTGGTTAGCACTGCTGCCTTACTGCGCCAGAGATCCAGGTTCAATTTCAACCTCGGGTGATTGTGGCGTTTGCACATTCTCCCCGTGCCTGCATGGGTTTCCTCCGAGCGCTCCAGTTTTCTCCCACAGTCCAAAGATGGGCAAGTTAGGTGGATTGGCAATTCTAAATTCAGTTTTCAAAATGTTAGGTGGGATTATAGGGATATGGGGGAGAGTAGGCCTAAAATAAGGTGATCTTTGCTGTGGACTCGATGGGCCAAATGGCCACCTTCTGCACTGTAGGTATTCTATGGGCTATCTTAATATTGTGAAAGATACTGCATAAATGCTCCCCGTGGGGTCATATTGAGGAGTGGTACATTTTCTTTTGTCTTGATGTGGCACAATGGCCATATTAATTTCTGGCCTGAAATGAATAAAAGAAAGTGGAAGAGTCCTTGGGTGTGAAGGGAGAGCAGAAAGCGATACTACAGATTGTCAGGCAGTGTGTAAGGTGAAATAAAAGGAGGGCAGAGGAAGATGGGATGTGAAAAAACCCTGAAGAAAATTGTTTCCAGCATTACCACTTGCCACACTTTGGTACTCCCCACTACCTGTGATGGCTAGCATATCTTCTCCAGAGTAAATGGGTGTATAGTGATATCAGCATCCTCTACAACTTTTTTTCCAGGGACCCATTTTTTAACCAACCGCCCAACCTTTGCGACCCATGTCGGCTGTCATTCTCGACCCGCCATTTTCTTTTACCTTTAATGCGAGAGGTGAACCTGCTTGTTCCTCATTTACTTGTTTGCTGCTGATGAAATGGAGGATTCGCAATCGTGCCTAAAGTGCATGATGTCAGCTTTCGGGACGCGTGGCCTCTTTGCCCCTCTTCAGGCAGGAAGATTGCATTGAATTTTTAAAAAATCTTCTCCTGGGTTAGCGCACTGACGTCAGGAGGAGGCGGTGCTTCTCACTGGGCCCCGCACATGCGCACTGATGAGCGGGCATGCATGCGCAGTGTGCCCGCATTTCTTTTAGCTGGTTGCGGCCGTCATTTTTAAAGCTGCTTGTAACCGGCATTGTTAAAAGCCGGCTGTTGGCTCCGCGACCCTCCTGACAACTGCCCGCGACCCATCCGTGGGCCGCGACCTCCACTTTGAAAATGCCTGCCCTACAAGATCCTCTGCAGGAAAGAGAGGATTTTGTTAGTGACAACCTTGCGGTTACTTTGAAATTTGTCATGAGAGGCAGCACAGTGGTGCAGTGGTTAGCACTGCTGCCTCACGGCACCGAGGTCCCAGGTTTGATCCCGGCTCTGGGTCGCTGTCCGTGTGGAGTTTGCACATTTTCCCCGTCTTTGCGTGGGTTTTGCCCCTCAACCCAAAGATGTGCAGGTGTGGTGGATTGGCCACGCTAAATTGCCCCTTAATTCAAAAAAATGAATTGGACATTGATTTGTTATGGTTGAATAATGTAGTAATGTGGGTGAAATGTGGGCAAGTGAGGGCTGTAGTAACAATGTGAGGAGGTGGAGTCAAATGTTTGTGGTTGTGGGAGAATGACGGGAAGTGGCGGAATGAAACATAGGAAATACTAAATGAAAGATTGACCAAGCTCCATCTCGTTAGGGTTTTTATCATCCTAATAGTCATGTGATACAGAGATGATTGAGTTTTTTATCTGTGCAATTAATCTCTATCAATCAGTCTGCTACAGACCAAGACATGGCACAATGGAAACCCTTTGGGGAACCATAGATCCACAGTCATGTCAAATTACACACGTTCTCTTACCAAAATGTTATTTTCTGAAAAAGCAATCTAATTTGCATTTAACTAAAGCAATAAGAATTACATCAGTATCTCCAGACAAAGTCTGTCCCACTCGCTGAAATATTGTCTTCGCAAATTAGCTTTGAACTTCCCTCCCACCCCTTCTTCCCCACTGAGAGATGCTCAGTTTACAGAATTGTTCCTCATAGCCCAAACCCTCCATCACCTTTGCCATTCTGGTTTTCCTGTTATGTATTGTTTCAATAGCTGGAATATCCATTCTGCACTGTGACCACCAGAACTGCAGCCAGTATTATAAGCGCAATATAGTCACACCAATAATGTGCAAAGTGGCAGGACTAGGCAACCTCTGTTCAAAATTGACCTTTTAATGCATCCCAGCATCTGATTTACTTTGCTCACTACCACTGGGCATACAGTGATAGCTTCAATTTATTATCAATCGGGACCCTAAGATCTCTCAGCAATTTTCCATTAACATTAATTTCTTTCCATTCAAGTGAGCGTCTCTTGCTGAATATTTTGAATAGTGTGGCTGCAATGGTGGAGGGTAAGGTGGTGGTTCATTTTCTTACCTTGACAACTCTGCAGAAATCAATAACATTTACCCTGATGCATTGGGAGCTAAGCTCCTGGACTGAGCATGCTCTGAAACCTCTTCTCAGTGGCAACAGTTGTTTCTTGGGGTGTTTTTACCCATTACTCTCCCTGGGAGGGGAACATGATTTTGCTCCTGTTGACAGCCCATAAACATGTATGAGAGAATTTGAGACTTGAGACCTTTCACTGCATTTCTTTGCTGTCTTCATAGAAAGTGCACCCTGCCTTGACGTAGTGCTGGCTGCCATTTAGGTTGCATAATTGAAACCCAGTTTTCTTCCGCATACCTGAGTCTTCATGGCGATCTTTATTTTTTAATTATTTTTATTCAGATTTTTATCAAAACATAATTTTTGCATAACCATTAACAACATTTAACAAAACAAAGTGAACATTAACATTATATAAAGAAAAAAGAACAAGAATACGCAACATTTCCCCTCCCCCTCAGATTGCTGCTGCTGCTACTGACATTTTAGTGCTCTCCTAGAAAGTCGAGGAATGGCTGCCACCTCCGAGAGAACCCCGTCATGGACCATCTCAAGGCAAACTTTATTTTCTCGAGACTGAGAAACCCAGCCATGTCACTAGCCCAGGTCTCAACACGCGGGGATTTCGAGTCCCTCCACATTAAAGGATCCGTCTCCGGGCTACCAGGGAGGCAAAGGCCAAGACCTCGGCCTCTTTCGCTCCCTGAACTCCCGGATCGCCTGACACAACAAAGATTGCTATCTCTGGACTCGACACCACCCACGTGTCGAGGATCTTGGACATTGCCTTAATCCCTGCCAGAATCCTTTAAGAACCAGACATGCCCAGAACATATGGACATGGTTCGTTGGGCTTCCTGCACACCTCGCACATCTATCCTCAACCCCAAAGAACTTGCTCATTCTCGTTGCCATCATGTGTGCCCGGTGGACCACCTTAAACTGGATTAAGCTAGGCCTGGCACATGATGAAGAGGAATTAACCCTGTTTAGGGCATCCGCCCACAGGCCTGCATCCAGCTCCCCGCCTAGCTCCTCCTCCCACTTGCCCTTTATTTCCACCACTGGGGCTTCCTCCGCCTCCTGTAGTTCTTGGTAGATGCCCGATACCTTCCCCTCCTCTGCCCAGGTGCCGGAGACCACCCTATCTTGTATCCTACGTGGGGGTAGCAACGGAAATGTCACCATCTGTTTTTTAAGAAAGGCGAGTACCTGAAGGCATTTCCAGGGGGCAAATTAAATTTCTCCTCCAGTGCTTTCAAGCTGGGAAAAGTCTTCATAGTACTGATTTAACATGGTTTCAGCAACCCATCCCATGCCTGTGCATTTTGAGACATGATCAAATTTTGAAGCCAGTGTATCCTTTGACTTGCCGTCAGCAGAACCATAAGAGATTTGCATGTAAATGTGGATGAGTTCATTCTTTATATTGCTGATGATGTTGCATCAGTCAATGATTGCAGCTGTATTTCTGTAGATTTATTCTGCTGTTGAGTTCAACTGATACGAGATTTAACCCTTAGGATCATTTTAGTATTTCTTAATTTAATAGGATGGGGGTTTGAATTCTAGCCCAACTCTCTGATTTAATTCATTCTGATAAAATTCTAAAAAGCTAGTTAGGAGACGTATTTTCAATGGTTTCTTTCTGTTCAATTTGAATGTTGCATTGAAAGCTTGTGCAAACTTAAATGCTTGCTCCTTTGCAGTCCAAGCATCATTATTTGATCATGTATACTTTTGACTTTAAAACAGAAATGTGTATGTTACTGATCTTTCTATTTGCCAGTAAATTGTAATAATTTCATAGAAGATGTAGTTTTGGGCTGTTGGAAATTTATAGCCTCTCTTCTCTGCCTGTTAACCATAAGAATCTTGTGACATGTATCTGATCAAGTTCAACCCAATTCCTAGTGATCACAGGTCTGTGCCACAGAACTGATTCGCGTGGAGAGGCCATGGATGGACTAGTGGGGGAAACTTTAAAAAAATAGTCCTTGGCGCATCTAATATAAAAACATAAGAATTAGGAGCAGAAGTAGGCCATCTGGCCCTTCGAGCCTGCTCCGCCATTCAATGAGATCATGGCAGTTCTTTCGTGGGCTCAGCTCCACTTTCCCACCCGAACACCATAACCCTTTATTCTTCAAATAACTATCTCTCTTTACCTTGAAAACATTTAATGAAGGAGCCTCAACTGCTTCACTGGGCAGGGAATTCCTTAGATTCACAACCCTTTGGGTAAACAAGTTCCTCCTAAGCTCAGTCCTAAATCTACTTCTTATTTTAAGGCTATGCCCCCTAGTTCTGCTTTCACCCGCCAGTGGAAACAACCTGCCCGCATCTATTCCCATCTGTAACATTTTTCATGTTGGAGCTGAAGTACATTGTTGGGCAGCTTTACTTAAAAGGAAGCGTTTCATTTTGCAATGCTTACACACCTGACTTGAACCAGCTAAATATGTACATCCCCCCCCCCCCCCCCCAGCCTAAATTAAACAATCATATTAACTTGCAACTGTATGCAAGATAACTGCTTCAAGTAATGATTTTGCCACTGAAATGTGGTAGATTCCTGTGCTAGAGGATTTAAAGATAATATATACTGCCATAACTGGAAGCAGTCACAGAATTTAGGCTTGCCAGAAAGTGTAATTAAGCCTCAGCTTCTGGAAACCAGCAAGATTATTTTTTAAGAACCATAAATCCCAGTCCCTACCTCCTCTGCACTCCCTTGATGCTCTTTGCCAAGTGTCCTGGGAGTCTGAGGCGTTTACGTCCAATAATTACAAGCGGCCTACTGAAGTTCAGAAGGTAGGATAAACTGGCAAGTAGGTAAATGATGATGCCAAATTTAATTTTGAAAAAGATCTGCAGGAGGTGAGGAAGGTGAATGCATAGAGGCCAGCAGGGTTCACGTAATAATGAAAGTATGTAAATTCTTAAATAGGATCACAAAAGACCATCAGGGTGCAATCTGTATGATTTATTTTGTGATTCCAAATGTCACCATATTAAGTATGGTATTTACAGTATGGCAAAAGCTGTTATTTCCATAGCCAATGGTGAGAATGTATAGTATTAAATCAGAAAATTCCAGGAGTGGTGATATTAAGAATTAACTGTATAATCAGTAAATTAAATATAAGGCCAGGTTTACTACCACTGGTAGTCTCAGAAATTGTAGGTCGAAAATAAACACAGAATTGTTTTTTGTTTGAAATATAATTGAGTCAGTGACTAGCAGGGATTCCGAAGGTAATTTCAGCAGATTGATAAGTATATTTCTATTTCATTGAATTAGAAATACTTGTTCTGAAATTACCCGTTACCTTTAAAATAGGCACTATCAAATAGCATACATTTCAAAAGAAAATGAAAGCTCTGCTACCCACGTCACACTCCCACGTCACTCACCACACATCATTGTGCACTATTTGATGACCTTCAGTGACTTGGTGAAATCATCCTTTCACCGATTTGGTTGAAATATTTCTGTCCATTGAATAGAAAAGGTGGAGTTTCTTGAGTCTTGTTTTTTTTTTACATTTAAACAGTAGGAAATAACAGTAGGAATTGTATCTTAATTTCAGTTACCCAAATTGCCGAATCATTCATTACCAATAATTATCTTTTTATTGCTATAAGTGCGTTCTTAAGTGCAACCAGGCTACCTTCTCATTGCTAAGCTCTGGCCACCTTTCTATACTCCATTCCCATCCTCATTCCCAATGTGCTATTCCTGTTTCTTGCAGTGCTTGAGCGAGCTCCAGTTTCTCCGTCACTTATTGTCTGCTGCATCATTCACTCTGAGGTAGTAACCCAAAAATTGTTGTTATTTCTTACAAAACAAGGTTTCCTTATTCCTGCTCTTTTACTAAAAAGGTTTGCTCCAGTTGAAGTGTTTTTGGCATCTTGCTAGTCCTCGTTGAAAATCTAATTAATTCTAATTTGATCTTGAGACCAAATGATTAAACAGCACAGGAAGCTTTAGTTCAGTCTGAATGCGATTCCCTTTTAAGCAGCTCATTCAAATAACTGCACCTCCAACAGTATCGCACTTCCTCGGTGGTGTTAACATTGATTATTGCCATTAAGGTCTCTGGAGTGGGACTTGAACTCACAACCGTCTCACTCTTGAGGTGTGTGTGTGTGCTGCCGATTTCATTCCCCATCCTGTAGAATACGGATTTGTCCCAACCTCTTCTAGGTTTACTCATGTGCAAGTTACACAAAGAAAAGCACACCTTTCATTGACCTGTAATAGAATGTGTTGTGGCTCCAGGTAATCATAACATTTTAAAATTGCTTTTTGATGTTGGTGTCTGGTTTCTCTAATTCTGTAATTTCATGGTCATAATTCACCTACTACCAGTGAAATATTGTTATGAAACCCTCTCTTCGGTTCCTTTGGCATTGCATCTCTCTGCCCATGTCTACCGTACAAATGTCAGTAGTGCTTAGATTACATCTGTTCTTCTTGCGTTGCGCTTTGCAGAGCGACGACAGTCCCAGCCCAAAACGTCGGCGTGTCTCTCATTCTGTCCTTGAGATCCAGAGTGCATCTCCTCCTCAGACGCCACCAATGCGACCATGGGAAATAACAGTGAATAGGCGGCCTCCCTCAGCCCCTTTCAACCAGCGACGATTCTCAGGGGAACGGTGTAACACACCAGCACATCACAGGAGAAGGTAAGTTCCATATTGGAGGCAAACCTCGGGCTTCTTGAGGCATGTACAATTTGCTGCAGGGCTGTCTAGTGGTGGGAAGGGGAGTTAACAGCAGTGGTATTTTCTGTCCATGTCCAAACACAAGAGCACTGAATTTCACCAGATTTTTCAGAGGAGTTCCTGCGAAGTTGAGCTTATTTCCTTCTAAAGTTTGCTATCTTGGTTTGATAAATTATAGCATGTAGCTGAGGAGGAAAGTTCTGTGGTTGCTCTGTTCCATCTTAATTGGGTACAACATTTTAATGCATCACGGTTTCAAAATGGTGCATTCTTGATGTATGCCCTTAATTCATGGAATTAGAATTGGATAAAATCTAAAATTGGCCCATTGGTATTTATTCTCTCTCTTGAGATGTGGCATTACGTAGTAAGGCTTTATGTAAACGAAGACTATTCTATGCTTCCTAATTTCTCTAGTTTGCATATAATTTAGGGGCTTGTTTAGCACAGTGGGCTAAACAACTGGCTTGTCATGCAGAACAATGCCAGCAGCACGGTTCAATTCCCGTACTGGCCTCCCCCAACAGGCGCTGGAATGTGGCGACTAGGAGCTTTTCACAGTAACTTCATTGAAGCCTACTTGACAATAAGCGATTATTATTATTAATTTCTGTGTCTTATATTTCCTTCTCTAAAAATAATTAATTGGTTCCTTTTTAAAGCCTCTGGTTTTCTGTTCTTTCACCTCATTGTTAATCTTTCTACAAACCTGGTACTCTTGCTCTTTTTGATACCACTAACCTTCAAATCCTGTGCCAGAACCTGCCTGTTTTCCATACTTGTGGAATTCCCTTGTTCCTAAGATATCTTTACTCTAAACCTGGCCCACTTAAGTTCAGGAATCCACATTCATAGAACTCCTCAAAACACCTTCAATAATGTTTCATCGTTCCTGTAACATGGAAACCAAACCTGAACCTGGACTTAGAAATGCAGCCACATTGACTTCAATATTACCTCTTTCTTTTTTTTTAAATAAATTTAGATTACCCAATTATTTTTTCCAATTAAGGGGCAATTTAGCGTGGCCAATCCACCTACTCTGCACATTTTTGGGTTGTGGGGGCGAAACCCACGCAGACACGGGGAGAATGTGCAAACTCCACACGGACAGTGACCCAGAGCTGGGATCGAACCTGGGACCTCAGCGCCGTGAGGCGGTTGTGCTAACCACTAGGCCACCGTGCTGCCCTAATATTACCTCTTTCAACTTGTACGCCACACTTACAACATTTATTTGTTGTTTTTCACTATCATCTATATTAGATCACTGAATTGACATCTTTAATGACCCATCCATTTATTTTGCACATTAACTAAGCTATCCAGAACCACATTGATTAACATAAGTAGGTACTACACACATTTTGATGTAATCCATAGTTTTAGAACATAGAACATTACAGCGCAGTACAGGCCCTTCGGCCCACGATGTTGCACCATCCTGTGAAACCCTTCTAAAGTCCCTCTACACTATTCCCTTATCGTCCATATGCCTATCCAATGACCATTTGAATGCGTTTAGTGTTGGCGAGTCCACTACTGTTGCAGGCAGGGCATTCCACGCCCTTACTACTCTCTGAGTAAAGAACCTGCCTCTGACATCTGTCCTATATCTATCTCCCCTCAATTTAAAGCTATGTCTCCTCGTGCTGGACATCACCATCCAAGGAAAAAGGCTCTCGATGTCCACCCTATCTAATCCTCTGATCATCTTGTATGCCTCAATTAAGTCCCCTCTTAACCTTCTTTTCTCTAACGAAAACAAACTCAAGTCCTTCAGCCTTTCCTCATATGATCTTCCCTCCATACCAGGCAACATTCTTGTAAATCTCCTCTGTACCCTTTCCAATGCTTCCACATCCTTCCTATAATGTGGCGACCAGAACTGCACGCAATACTCCAAATGCGGCCGCACCAGAGTTTTATACAACTGCAACATGACCTCATGGCTTGAAACTCAATTCCTCTACCAATAAAAGCTAACACACCGTACGCCTTCTTAACAACTCTCTCAACCTGGGTGGCAACTTGCATCCTTTTAAGTCATTTATCAAAGATACAAATTGCTGTGATCCAAGCATCAATCTCCATGGGAACTAACTGGCAGTCGGTTGCCACCTATCTATCTTTCATGCATCAGTCTAGCCAAATACTTTGCAATCAACTCTATAGACACAGAGGGAGATTGGATCAATTTATTTTGTAGCTCAGCATTAAATTTCTTCTTGAAATGCAGGTGGATAATATCTTCCCTTCTTTCTGGGTCAATTGCAGTAAATGATGAACTGTAACAATTTATTTGCGGTTGGGGGAGGGGTCTCCAATTAGATCTACACCAACTCTGCTAAGACCCAGTACTGCTTAATGATCCTTCAGGAAATTGTCTATCAAATCTCACATTTAACCCCACAGTGCTGGTAATTTATGTGTTCATATCTTGCCCTTTCCTTAAAACAAAAATAGGGTTTTATTTGCCACTTTCGATTTCAGTTTGGAAAATACTTTGAGAATTTTCTTCTCCTGAGCCAACTCCCATCAGCATGGAGCTTTATTTACCAAGGGGTTCCTGCACCTGGGCGCTTCCTGTCTGTGCTTCCTTTGGGCTTCTCTCAATAAGGTGTCACCTTCACCCTGTGAGAAAAACACTTCCCTGTTCCAATATGTCACCTTTTCCTCCACCAGCACCCTGACACAGAACATATCACCTGGGCTTTCAAATCAATTCTTTACTAAGGAGGTGCCACCTTCCAGATGAGATGTGAAATCGAGGTTTTGTCTATGCAGGTAGTCATAAAATATTCTGTGACACTATTTAAGCAGCAGCGATTTCCTGGTGCCTAGTCCAACATTCACCTTTCAACCAAAAGACAAGTTTAGTTTAATGGTCATTATTCTCATTCATTTAAAAAAGAAATTCCAATTAAAGGGCAATTTAGCATGGCCAATCCACCAATCCTGCACATCTTTGGGTTGTGGGGGTGAGACCCACGCAAACACTAGGAGAATGTGCAAACTCCACATGACCAGTGACCTGGGGCCGGGATCGAACCTGGGACCTTGGCGCCGTGAGATAATTCTCATTTAGAGGTTGTGCAACCTGGCTGAACAGAAGTGGTTATCATGGTTACTTATATGACAACAACTACGTTTAATTTAACTTTTAGGCTATGCAGCACTTTTTAATGTCCTGAGGATGTGAAACATGCTGCATAAAATGCAACTTATTTAGCTTCTGATAGGAACATAGAAGCAGGCCATTCGGCCTGTTGAGCCTGCTAGCCATTCAAACAGATCATGGCTGATCTATCTCTATACCATTTTCCCCACTATCCCTATAATCCCTTGATGTCGTTAGTGTACAGAATTCTATCGCTATCTGTCTCGAATATGCTCTTTTTTAAAAATTCATTTATGGGATGTGGGCGTCGCTGGTGAAGCCAGCATTTATTGCCCATCCCTGGTTGCCCTTCAGAAGGTGGTGGTGAGTTGTCGTCTTGAATCGCTGCAGTCCTTGCAGTGTAGGTACACCCACTGTGCTGTTAGGGAGGGTGTTGCAGAATGTTTCCCCAGCGAAAGAACGGCAATATATTTCCAAGTCAGGGTGGTTAATGACTTGGAGGGGAACCTCTAGGTGGTGGGGTTCCCAGGTATCTGCTGAATGAGCTTCCACTGTCCTCTGGGAACTGGAGAATTCCAAAGATTCACTACCCTCTGAGTAAAAGCATTCCTCCTCATCTCAGTCCTAAATTATTCTGAGAATGTATCCTGGTTCTAAACTCACCAATTAGGGTAAGCATTCTATTCACATCTACTCTGTGAGAATGTTGTACGTTTTGATGAGATAACGTCTTATTCTTCATAATTCCTGTGAATACAGGCCCAGTTTCTTCAATCTCTCATCATAAGCCAATCCCACCATCCCAGGGATTAGTCTGGTGAACCTCCATTACACTCCCTCTATGGTACGTATATCCTTCCTCAGAAAAGGAGACTCCAGGTGCAGTCTCGCCAAGGCTCTGCAATTGCAGGAATGCATCTTTACTCCTGTACAATAATCCTCTTGCGATGAAGGTCGACATACTATTTGTCTTTCTAATTGCTTGCTTTTAGTGACTCATGAACAAAGACACCAGGTCCCTTTGGACATCATAACTACCCGGCCTATCTTAATTTAAGAAGTATTATAAGAACATAAGAACTAGGAGCAGGACTAGGCCATCTGGCCCCTCGAGCCTGCTCCGCCATTCAATGAGATCATGGCTGATCTTTTGTGGACTCAGCTCCACTTTCCGGCCCAAACACCATAATCCTTAATCCCTTTATTCTTCAAAAACTATCTATCTTTACCTTAAAAACATTTAATGAAGGAGCCTCAACTGCTTAACTGGGCAAGGAATTCCATAGATCCACAACCCTTTGGGTGAAGAAGTTCCTCCTAAACTCAGTAATCTGCCGTACTATTTTTTTCTACCTAGTGAATAACTTCACACTTATTCACGTTATATTCCATCTGCCTGTTCTTGTCCACTCATGTTGCCTGCCTAAATCCCCTTGAAGCATCCTTGCATCCTTCTCAGAACTTTTGTGTCATCAGCAAATTTGGAAATCTTACATTTGATCCTTAGGTGCTCCACTAGTCACAGCCTGCTATCCTGAGAATGATCTGTTTATTCCCACTGTCTGCTTTCTGTCTATTAAACAATTCTCAATCCATGCCAGTGTATTATCCTCAATCCCATGTGTTCTAATTTTGTTTACTAACCTGTGTGAAACATTATCAAAAGCCTTCTGAAAATCTAAATACGTCCCATCCACTGGTTCTCTGTTGCAAGTAATATCCTCAAAACACTTCAACATATTTACCAAACGTAATTTCCCTCTCATAAATCCACGTTGACTCAATCTTATTTTGCCATTATTTCCTAAATGTTCAGTCGTCCCATCCTTTATCATAGATTCTAACATTTTACCTCCTACTTTCATCAGACTAACAGGTCTGTAGTTTTCCATTTTCTCTCTCACTCCTTAAATAGTTGGGTTACATTTGCTACTTTATCGTCTGCAGGAACCTTTCCAGAATCTGTAGAATTTTGAAGGCTAACCAACAACGCATCCAGTATCTCTATAGCCACCACCTTCAAAATTCTATGGTGTAACTCATCTGGTGTAGGGGATTTATCAACCTTAAATCCAATTAGTTTTTCTAGCACTACCTCTTTATTAATAATTTTTTTCATTTCCTCATTTTCACAAATCCCTTGGTTTCCAAGTGTCTGGGAGATTTTCTATATCTCCCTCTGTGAAGGCAGACACCAAAAGTAATTGTTTTGATGCTTCAATATTTCCCTATTCTCCATTATGCCTTTTCCTGCCCCTGCTTGTAATGGACCCACATTGTTCTTGCTAATTTTCTCCTTTTCACATACATAAAGAAGCTTTTACAGTCCACTTTTAATGTTTTTCACTAGTTTACATTCATAGTCTCTTTTTCCTTTATCAGTTTCTTGGTCCTCATTTTCTGGATTTTAAATTGCTCCCAATCATTGTGTTTGCCACTCACTTTGATCTATAAACCGCTTCCTTGGATATAATGCAGTCTTGAACTTCATTTTCTAGCCATAGTTGATTCTCCTTTCCTGTTGGGCTTTTGTGTCTTGGGGGAATGTAAAGTTGTTGTAGATCACGTAATACCAATATAAATACTATCCATTGCCTGTTACTGTCAAATCTTTTCATTTATTTTCCAAGTCCACCATAGCCAACTTGCCTCCTATGCCTTAATTGTTTCCTTTGTTACAATTTTAAAGCACTAGTTTCAGAATGAATTATATCACTTTCAAACCTAATGTAAAATTCTGACATATTGTGGTCACTATTTCCTGAAGGCTCCTTCTGCAGCAAGGTTATTAATTAGCCCTTTCTTATTACGTAAAACTAAATCTAAAATAGATTTAATCTAATCTAAAACTGATCTCTAGTTGGTTCTTCAACATACTACTTCAGAAACCCATCTTGTACACATTCCAAGAATTCATCCTTCACAACATTAGTGCTAATTCGGTTTATCTAATTCATATGTATATTGAAGTTGTCCATTATTACTGCAATGTCCATGTTACATGCAGCTCTAATTTCTTAATTTTTTACCATGCCCAACATCACCATTACAGTTTGGTGTCCGTAACCAACTCCCACCAATGTTTGTTGCACCATGCTTTTTCTTAGCTCCACCCAAACTGATTCTACATCTTACTAATGCACTGATATTGTCCACTCTTAACAGCACTACCCCACCTCTTTTCACCTATCACTCCTAAATGACGAATACCGTTGAATATTCGATTCCCAGTCTTGGTCACCCTGTAGCCACATCTCTGTAATGGATAGATTTAAATGAATGTTTTGTAAAAAAAAACTTATATTTTTCACTCTATTGCTCTCATTTCCTGCTTGTGGATCGTCAGTTCTGTAGCCTTCCCATATACCACAGATATGTTGTTGGGAGCTTGTGTGTAAGTGCCATTCTATCAGCTGCAGAATATAATTCTTATTGGGCCAATGATGGACCAACCCTACCACCTTCTTCTGGCTTCTTACTTCATGAATGTATCTGCTAATGGTACTGTGACCATTGGTCTAGATTTTTTAAATATTCCTTTTACCTGTGACTTTCAGATGCCATGATGATTTCCTATCCTCTATGCATAAATTCTTTCAAGAGAAGGAGCTTCAGGCTATAAGTAGTTGCATTCCCTTTAACTGCAATTCAGAAGAGTTGTATGAATATGCTGTTCTGCACAATACTAATCAGCTGCTTGACTGGTCCCTTTCTGGAAAAAAATGTCCATTCCCAAATAACAAGTGCAAAGTAAAATCTAATTCTGAATGAGGGAAGCAATCCAATTCTCAGCTAGCCACAGCCATGCACATTTGTATGTTTCAATGCCTATTTCATTCCTTTCTCATGAATTCATTGCCCTCTTGTCGTCTCCTTCCATTTAACTTCTCCTGCGCGTGTTCCTCTCAACCGCACCATCTCCTGTGGCCTTGCAACTTCATGGGTTTGATTACCAAGAAGACAATCTCTGGCCACCTATATTTCTCTCTGATCATGTTGCCGAACGTTCTTCAACCTCACTCTCTCTGCTTGCACTGGAAAAGAACTTTCACTCTTGTACCTGATGGTGCCAAGCCTCTGGCTGTATGGGTGCGATAGTGCCTTAGTTTTCCTGATCCTGTTCCATCTTTGTTTGTTGAATCCACAAGGCACAAATTTGCATGCCTGGTGCACAACTGAATTAGCCATGTATTGCTGGATCTGACTTGACCAAGCTCTACCAAGCTTCACTCTCCTCTGCCAAAATGATTTATCACCATCGGATTATTCGAAAGGACTGCTTTCCTCCACTACCAGATTTCTCTATAAATCCCTCTCTTTCCTGCTGCTCCACCCTTACCTCTAACAACCCTCACCTCTCACAAATTCAAGAGAAACTTATTGACTTTTGCGTCCAAGACTGAGAGTGAGTCTGCAGTCAGCGGACCACGTCACCAAAACTTGCCCTTGTCACGAACACCCACATGTATACTCTCGTTCTTTCCCTCATTTCTCTCTCTTCTCTCTCCAAGCTCAGCACATTTACAAGACCTGTGCCCCAATTCATAGTCCTCATTTACAATAAACTGCTAGTCCCCATTTCGGCAATCTGTACCATCACCACACCATCAGTGCACTCTGCAAAAAAAAATCCCTTGACCTTTCTCCTCAATCACTACTGTCCTTTCATTTGTTTCTAAGGATACTGTATTAAATGTGTGCTAGGAGGTGAACCATCCTTCAGGATGTTCCCACTCAGCCGATGAAGGTGGATTGAGAATTAGGGAGACGGCTGGGTTTTCTCCTGTTCATAATAATCATTGCCCAGTACTGATGTGAGATGCATGGTATGCTATTGAGGGCTGGCTTTAAGTTGGAATTTGCTGCTTCATTATAAGTCGGGTTGCAAATGAAGCTGAGCACACTGTGGTATCATCAGTGAAAAGCTCCACTCAACAACAACTTGCATTTGTCCAGCATATTTAACGTAGTAAAACATCTCCAGGTCTTCAATGCGTGTAAAACCAGACCAAAATTACAGCTGAACCAAACGACAACACCAGAAAAAGTGATGAATTTGACAACGGCATGTAAAGTGATATTGGGAAATGCAGCCCAAAAAAAAGTAAAAAATAAAGGACTTGGAAATGAGAGACGGTGACCATGACCATATGATGAACGGGGCAACGCGGTGGCATAGTGGTTAGCACTGCTGCCTCACCACGCCAGGGACCCGGTTTCAATTCCAGTCTTGGGTAACTATCTGTGTAGAGTTTTTGCTTTTGCTCCGTGTCTGCGTGGGTTTCCTCCAGGTGCTCCGGTTTCCTCCCACAGTCCAAGATGTGCAGGTTAGGTGGATTGGCCATGCTAAATTACCCCTTTAATGTCCAGGAATGTGCAAGTTAGGTTATAGGGATAGGGCGGGGGGCCTATCTAGGGAGCTCTTTCAGAGGGTTGGTGCAGACTCGATAGGCCGAATGGCCCACTTCTGCACTGTAGCGATTCTAACACTCAATTTCTGCTTCTTTGGTGCTAAACCAGCAATGAATATCATGGTATTTGAATATACTTTCAGTTCCAGTTTACAACATAAATCTTGCTGAACGTTAATTGTTTCTGCCTGTGGATTTTGGTAGTTTTAAAAAATATTCATTTTAACATGCTGCAACCTTTTCAGTGTTGCTCGTCAGATTGTTCATCAGAACTAACAATGTATTTATTTTGGGGCTGCTTAGCTTGTAATCTGGGGTATTTTGATTCTGATACGTCTTTGCTGAAAGAATAATCAATTTGGCTCTTGGCAGACTCCTTGTTGAAGTGCGTCCAAGTGATTTGATCGGCTTCTCATGGCTGAAGAATTGAATCTGGGGTCGGCACCGTTGTCCACAGAACTGGCGTTTTGTTTTGGTACTTGGATGAACTGCTCCAACTGTGTTGTTGCCACGGGCCTTTCTCTGGGCAAATTGAATATTGCAAATGTGATGTGATGAAACAAACTGAACCAAATGTCAATGCTGGTCTTCATGTGGGCTTGTTGGCTGCAGTATACTCTCAAGAAGGTGTGGGGGCAGAAGAGGAATGGCTTCCATGCTGTTGAATCCATCATGATGAAAGACCTTGTTGTGATTTTATCCTGCTGTCGCATTTTCATGATGGACTTCCGGTGACTTATGTGGAAGTGTTTCAGAGTGTAGATGTAGCACCAACAGCAAACCCAGATTTCTGCACCATGCACAAAGGTGGTAAGGACAATGGCCCATTGAGTTTGATTTTAGTCTGTGGCTTCATGCCATGCTGCTTCTAGACTTGATCATGGAGTCAGCCTTAGGAAGGAGGTGCTTTCTGGATTTGTATATGGATATTTTCATCAACAGTGGCATCCCTAGAGAGCACACTGCCACGGTATGAGTTTTTCTACAAACGTGAGACTAGTGCCATATCTGGTGCTTCATTGCATTTGCCAGTGCTGGCTGAGATATAACCTTAGTCTTTGACACACCAATTTGGAGGCCAATGTCTTCAGCAGCACCCAAGAACTTGTTTGCCATTGTCCAGATGTCTTCTCTTCCTTATTGTGCGAAGCTACAGTCATCTGTATAGAGAACCGCTCTGCAGACTGCCTCTGTGACTTTGGTGAAGGCACACGGTCTGGAGAGATTGAAGAAAGTCCTTGAACAAAACCTGATATTGATGCCTGCAGGCATGTCTCTGATAGCTTACTTATATATCAAGGAAGATATTGAAGAATTGGGGATCCTTGCTTTACACTGCTCATTACCACAAAGGCATCAAGATATCTCCCCACCTGTACAAACACATCTAACCGTTCCATCATCCCGTAGGTGCAGAATTTTGACAAACTTGTTCAACATCCCAGCTTGAAAAGAAAATGCCATAGACCAGGTCAACACTCACTGTCAAAAATTTTAATTATATGATGCTCTGTACTTCTCTGGTCATTTTCTTGCTGCAAACACCATATCAGCTGTCCCATGGTTAGTTCTAGCACTGCTCTGTTATTCGGGGAGGATGTCTTCCACAAGGCTGCCTAGAAGATGGTTTAAAAGGGCGCTTGTTTGATCGTTGCGGCACTTCCTTTTCCTTGGTAGTTGCCAAGTACATTTTGAATCCTTTTCACTTCGAGAATTTAGCATTCTTGAGGTCCTGTGGAACCTTTTCCTAGTCCCAGATACTCTTGAAGACAGCTGAAAGTTTATTAGCAAGCTCTGTATTATTGCATTACCAGATCTCTGCTGCAATTGCCATCTGGCAAGTGGTTTTGTCTTGTTTGGTTGATTTGATTGTCTTTATCACCTCTTCAGTTGAATGAAGGAAAGGACAGGCTTTCTTTCTCTGGCAACTGTTCAATATGATGCAGAGGATCTGCTGACATGTGGGCACCGCTGTTGAGCTCAGTGAAGTGCTCATGCCACCTTTCCATTACTGTTGTCTTATCAGTGCTTGGTTCACCTCCTGGAGCTGTTAGGATGGAGCAGAGACTGTGGTAGATGGGCCATATACAGTCATCACATTGTACCTGTCTTTCAGCTAGACTTTGCAGCTTTTGTGTTCCACCAGCCACTTTGCAATTCTCGTATCTCACGCTTGAACCTGTGTTTTATAGGTTCGTGCTTGTGTTGTTGACTGCGGGGTTGCTAAAAGATTTGTGTTTGTGAGCTGTTTCAGATTGAGAGGAAGGCATAATTTTCATCAAACCAGTCTTGGTGCTTGTGTTCGCAGTATCCCAGGACATCCACTGAAGTCTTGAAGCCCTAGTGTAACAAGGTCGCGGGTCGTTGTAAGGTTATTGAGTTTGACATCTAGCTTTGGCCATACCCGCCTGACAAGCTGACTGACAATGTTTTCACTAGATCTTTAGACTGAGCTTGTGCAGATCAGGGTAGATTATCTAGTAGTCAGTCCCTCACATGGCACAAGTTATCTTGATATCAGTCTTTTCTTTCTGTCAAGCACATAGGCAAGGAGATGTTAGTCCTTAGATCATGGGCATTGCCAGGTTGTCTTGTATTCTCCTTTCAGGTGGAAACAGAGTATTGATTATGGCAAGGTGATGTTTGACACATAACTCAATGGAACCCCACTACCTGTGTGATGTGGTCACGTCTGACTCTGCTTTTGAAATCACCCATGAGGATAATTTTGTCATCTTTAAGGGCTGATTGTAGGAAATGATCCAGATGATCATAGAAACTTTCCTTTACATTGCACTGTTTGTCATGCACTCATCAGCATGGCACATCATCTTTGTTGTTGCAGGGGAGACTGTAAGCTCCTAAATTGTTGGTTAATGCCTTTGGGAAAGATTTTTAAGTCCCTTGTAATCTGAAACCTATAGAAGGTAGAATTCTCCAACAGAAAGTGTATCGTGCTCCTATTTCTTCAAGCTGGCCTTTTCCTGCTAGTCTTATTTCATTAAGACTATATCTATGCCATATTGTCTAAGTTCCCTGGCTACTCGAGCTCAGTGGTGTTCAGGACTGCAGCTGGTTTGGCGATTTAAGTAGGGCGTAGAGATTTAAGCATGCCTCTTGTTATAGTTGGTGACGTTGTGTTTGTCTTTGCTTTCGTCTGTAGTTTCTTGCCGCAGGATTAAGTTGCTCCCAGCCACAGTATGCTGGTTAGTAACAGAAGCAGGCTTTGTTTAGGATTTCTTTTATCAGCTCCTCTGGGGGAAACCAGCCAGCTGTGCATGCCTAAATAGAGCAGCTGGGTCCTCATGTAGTCTTGCTTCATGTAGATGCTGCTTCAGGGCACATTTGATACAAACCACCATTTAAAGCCACCTACGTACAGATTGAGGAATATGGCTTGGTGTGACTGCATCCCTGATTTTCCCCCTTCCCATTGCCATAGGACTTTTGTTGTATATCTGTAGGCCTCACTTTACAGCTAACTTATGCTAAAGAATTTGATTATATAGTGGAGGAAGGCTGCATATTGCCACCCCCATTCTCTCGGTTGCTTTTGCATGATCGCAAAGGTTTCTACGTCACTTGGCAGTTGCAGTGGTTGGCCACTACAAGGTGATCCTCTGCTTTTGCCCTTTGCTGCAATCCATACTTAGTTACCCTGGTGCCATATCAAGTATTGCAAGTGTCGCTTCCATGCTGCAGTGAATTTTGTTTCTCCCTTCAAACATCTGTTGCTGCACTATAGGGTGATAAATGGTATGGATAAAGTAGACGTGGAGCAAATGCTTCCTCTTGTGGGGCATTCTAGAACGCGAGGTCATAGTCTTGCGCTAAGAGGTAGCAAATATAAAACGAGAAACTACTTCTCTCAAAAGGGTTGTGAATCTGTGGAATTCACTACCCCAGAGTGCGGTGGATTCTGGGACAGTGAGTACATTTAAGGAGGAGTTAGACAGATTTTTAATTGGTAATGTGTTGAAGGGTTATGGAGAATGGGCAGGAAGGTAGAGTTGAGGCCTGGATGAGTTCAGCTATGATCGAATGGAGCAGACTCGATGGGCCAAATGGCCTATTTCTGCTCCTGTATCTTATGAAGTTATAAGGCAGAGGTTAATGGTTCACCAGGAGAAAGGGTGGCGAGGACTTGAAGTGAGACGCTGTAGATCCAGAGAGAACTGCTGGTCAGATATCCGCTTCCTTTTTTCTAATGAGGCATTAGATAGGTAGGACCCATCTGGAAATTAAGATGAGAGTTGCCGTACAACCATTGAAGTGTGTGTCTGTGATCAGCCTTGACCATAATGAATGGCCTCCTCCTGCTCCTATTTTGTATGATAAATTTTGTCGTCATACATTCAGAGGTAATAAAGTAAATAATTTTTGTTGCTTTGATGGAGGTGTCTGTGACACTGCAAAGCACTTGTACAGCTCTCAATTCCAAGGTGATACTTTGAAAACTGGCTTAAGATTCAATTTGTTTGTATGGTTGGAACTGTTTTGTCATGGGGAAAATTCAATGTTGAAATTACTCTTTAAGAGAAAGACCTTCTTGAAAGCACAGTTCTGGGTTGTTATTTTTCCAGTAATCTTTGCTGTTTTTAAGGTAGGAGAGAGGATAAAAATCACATTAAAAAGAAAGTGCCGACATGCAGAATGGATATATAGCTCAATAAAGAAGTGCAGGCTGAATGAACGATAACATGTATGCTATATATAAATAATCTATTCAGCAGTCTGACAGCCCCTTCATTCTGCTAGGGGATTACTTCCATTGTAGCCGTCATTGGAAAAATGGTCTTGCCTAAATAACTTAGTTCAGGATAAGATAAGTCAGGAGAATTTGGTATGGTTTGAAGTATGTTTTTATTTTAAATTTAGAGTACCCAATTATTTTTTTTCCAATTAAGGGGCAATTTAGCGTGGCCAATACACCTACTCTGCACATCTTTGGGTTGTGGGGCGAAACCAATGCAAACATGGGGTGAATGTGCAAACTCCACACTGACAGTGACCCAGAGCCGTGATCGAACCTGGGACCTCGGCGCCGTGAGGCACAGGGCTAACCCACTGCGCCACCGTGCTGCCCAGGTTTGAAGTATGTTGAGAGTGAAGGACAGGAAACGGGCTAAGAGACCTTAGAAATAATCTAATTCGAAGATGACAAAGGCAAGGGTGAGGGTTTCGGCAGCAGATGGCAAAGGCATGGTTGGAGGTGAGTGGTGCTATATGGAATTGGAAACCAAGTTTGATTTCAGATCAGATGCGGAGGTTGCATCCTGAGACAGTGGCCCAGGGAGGAGTTAGAATCCAGGGTCAATGATTTAGGGTTTGCGGTGCAGCCAACATGAATGGCTTCCACAAGGGCAGCAGGGTGGTGTAGTGATTAGCACTGCAGCCTCATGGTGCTGAGGTCCCAGGTTCGATCCCAGTTCTGGGTCACTGTCCATGTGGAGTTTGCACATTCTCCCTGTGTTTGCGTGTGTTTCGCCCCCACAACCCAAAAGATGTGCATGGTAGGTGGATTGGCCACGCTAAATTTTCCCTCAATTGGAAAAAATGAATTGAGTACTCTAAATTTAAAAAACAAAGAAGAAAAATGAATGGCTTCCACACGTGCAATGATTAGTTGGTGAAAATTGTGGGTTATCCAAATCTTGGGATGCTTAATGAGCAGTCTGGTAACACCAAGGCATTGGAGTAGTCAAGAGAGCTGCAAAGACATCACCTTATTACAAAGAGGATTTCTTTCAGAGGGGCTATTTAAAATAAAGCCAGTTGAGAAGCAGTGACTGGTTGCTCCCAGCATCAAGGGTTTCGGAATGGTGAAATACCTTGTGCTGATCGTGGCTGCTTTGTTGATGTGGAGCCAAATCACACACAAAGCTGGCTCAGGACCAATGTGTGGGCTAGGGTCTAATTGGACAGGTGAATGTAGAAGTGGCGCAATTTAGTTGGGAGAGATGTGCAGACAGAATTTATCAAACTAAGATAGCATTTAGTCCTTACCAACACCCACCCCAAGGATTCAAATACTAGTTTGCGTTTTGGCAACTCCCTTTCAATCTTTACTATTTCTTTCATGCAAAGTTTCCAAGTTCTCTCCTGAGATATTCTGTGCAGGGCAGTATCAGTTGCTTAGCCAAAAGAAGGGAGTTAAAATTACCAGGGATTGTGCGTGTAGTTGCATTTTCATAGCAACACTCGGAGAATGGAAATATCTAGTTACCTGCCCATCACAACCAACAACAAGGAGGAGAGAACAATGAGAAATGGGGAATCAATGCAGATAAATAAACAAACTTCAAAATAAGGATGCAAAAATTGTCTAGATTTGGTGTATATTGTTTTAAATCTTTTCTCTTTGCAGTTTCAATCTTTTTACATTCTTGCCGGTTTGTTGCAGTCCTCCTGCGCGACGCCAGTGGGGTAGGCGTGACAGGCCTTTGCATAATCCTATAAACCAGGATGAAAACTACCACCATCCTCCATATTCACAGCAACTGCCTATAGATGAAAATCGATCTTACAATCACACAAGCCTATCACCACGTATGCTTCACCCTGCTGCACACCCGCCGCAGCAAAGTCCCGTCATGGTGGATCTCCACGAACAGGTTAGAGTCACTTACCACCTTGTCAGAAAAGCCATGCTCTGCTCTTCAACCACTTTCTGATTTAAACGCGTGTGGTTGGTACGCTGCGAGTCAGTGAACTATAAATACATTATTTCAATATGTAAATGAATTGGATGCAGGGTGGAATGGCAATCGACTGTTGCATGTTACCACCCCACTCTGTAATGTGATCCTGTTCCCTTGAGAGCATATAAGATACAATGGGTAAGTCAGAAAGGAGACTAACAAATAGGAATGGAATTGAGGGCCGATGCCTAATGGTGCAAGGGGGCCAGGAGCAATTCAGGCCATCCTCCTCCTGGGCCCCTTGCCTTACATTACCACAAGACATCACTTTCCCCGGTAGGCTGTGGTGTTCTCCTCTTCCCAACTTTCAGACCCTATGATCCACTCTCTGCGTAGATTTTCCGGCCACATTCTCGGTCCTTCATGACTCCAGGACCATCACCAATATGCTTATTCCCTGAGAATTCTCTCTTCAATCCCACATTCCAGAATCAGTCCCAGTGTTCTCGGTCTGTGGAACTTCCAAAATAATGTTCCTGAGACCACCCCCTCCCCCATCCAGGTACAGTTAAACCCTTTTCCTTGTGCTCCCATATCCTAGTGCTACCCCTCCAGGTTCAAAAGTCAGTGTCCCTGGGAACACTGCCTTGCATAACATTCCTATTCTTGTAAAAGTCTCTGATTCACACCAATGGTCCAACATTAGATCCCCAATTACAGGAGCAGGGGGTGGCTGACTTTTTTTTTTGAAGCGGGGATTGGGAGCAATATTGGTTTGCAACTGACTATTTCGCCTTGCAGGAAAAATGATTCATGATATTGTGACCTATGAAAAGGGATAATAAATACCATAGGATGGCATTGCCTAGCTATTGCCGGCACCGTAATAAACTTGTGATAATTTGTGCTGAACTGAATTCTGCTAATGAATTCTTGTCCTGTAGCCCATTCAAGTCTCATACTATTGTATCAAAGCTTCTGAATAAACACATTTTTAAAAGTTGTACAGTTTGTAAATTGGGCAAATTATTGGGATTCTAGCCAGTTCAGGCTTGAAATCTATCTTAGTCCATACAATGGGAACTGATTGATAACTATTCTAATTTATAGACAAATGTGACTGTGCCTAGTGTTTGTGTACTTGAAGTACTGATTTCTTAAAAACTTTATTTGCAATTCTCTTTGAGTAATAATTCTTCTTTTTTACTCTAGATGCATCAAGGAACAGTTCCTGTGTCCTACACTGTAACCACAGTAACGGCACATGGATTCCCACTCCATGCAGGACAACATATCCCAGGGTGCAACACGCAACAGGTCCCAGCATGCTCAGTAATGTTTAGTGGCCAGCACTACCCGGTCTGCTGCGTTCCACCACCTGTGAGTTTCACAACTTAAGTGGCACATTAGGCCACTATTCTCTAGCTGTCAAAAAAAAGTTGTTCAGAATAAAATGATTAGGGTTGAGACCTTCCAAAATGTTTCTTGCCAATTCTAATATTTTATTCAGAGTTTGAACAACTTCTGTGAAGTCAAAGTTTCATAGCCACATTTTAAAATTATAATAAATGTGATTAATGAGTTTGAGGGGAGAACATTCATCTAAATCCTGCATCTGTCTTGCACCTGAGGAGCCCCTTAGAAGCTGAAACTCCAGCTTTAGCTTTCAACTTCCTGTTCTTCATGACATAGTAATTTTTTGATAACGCTTTTAAGAATGCATTGATATTTTCACATGATGTTCAAAAGTTAAGAAAATTTCTACTTGTCATGTGGTCGTTGAAATATGAATAGGATTTGTTTCATGATGTACAACAACTGTTAAATTCTAGAGAAATCTTTAATTACAGAGGTGATCAGAAATATAGACAGCCTTTCAAAGCTGAAATTTAAATTTAACTTTATTCATAATTTCTTAAATTCACCTCAACTTGCTGGAAGATTGTTCAACATATTTTCTCATCTCATAAAGAATAATCAAGAATGCTTGATTTGTGTTTTTAAACCTTGCATGGATTTTATAATGCTGTCAATAAATCAGTTGGTTATTTTGTAGATTTTATATTTTATCCATTAGGGGTGGCACAGTGGTTAGCACTGCTGCCTCACAGCTCCAGGGTCCCAGGTTCAATTCCAGCCTCTGGTAACTGTGTGGAGTTTGCACTTTCTCCATCTGTCTGTGTGGGTTTCCTTCGGGTGCTCCCGTTTCTTCCCAAAGTTCAACCAAGTCCAGGGTAGGTGGATTGGCCATGCCAAAACAAAAAGTTATGGGGATAGAGTGAAGGTGTGGGCTTAAGTAGGGTGCTCTTTCCGGGGCGGCACGTGATATAGTGGTTAGCACTGCTGCCTACGGCGCTGAGGACCGGGTTCGAATCCTGGCCCTGGATCACTGTCTGTGTGGAGTTTGCACTTTCTCCCTGTGTCTGCGTGGGTTTCACCCCCACAACCAAAGATGTGCAGGTTAGGTGGATTAACCACGCTAAATTGCCCCTTAATTGGAAAAAAAAAAATAATTGGGTACTCTAAATTTATTTTTAAAAAGGTAGGGTGCTCTTTCCAAGGGTCGGTGCAGATCCGATGGGCCAAATGGCACTGTAAATTCTATCAATATGATTGACGGTTGAGATACTTGAACCCACTTTACACACGTTAACTTTGTGGTGAACCCTCCACTCAATATTTGCTCTTAAGAATGTGTTTCAGTTTTGAACCAATGCATATGCCCAACCAAGGAGCAGAGGAGCAAAAATATATTCCAACAGCTGTTAATGTTCTCTGCATGTGGATCTCATGACAACTAGGAAGCCAGTTCAGTATGATCTGTACCCTACCTTGCTGCTTCATGGCATGATAATTGAAATATTTCCATTTGTGATTGTCATAGCCCTAGTATTAGAAACCTCTCCCGCAACGTGACATTGAAAGGCATTTACTTCGTTAACCATGCAGCTTTGGTTCGGATCATTTTCAACATAGTGTAAAATTATTTAACTATTGCTTCTTTAGGAGTAGGAGTACCGTAACTAAAGCCTTTGCATGAGAGGGGAGTAATTTTGCTTCACTTATTTCTCCCCTCCACCTCTCCCTTGTTTCTACTTGAGCAGAATAGGCTGTCTTTTGTTTTTTTGCAGTATTTCCTCTGGCTACAATTGTAAAATGTTTGTCACGAGGTTTGTGGAGGAGCTCTTCAATTTTTTTAATGATCTGTCAAATGCTGAACTTACCTGTGGTAGGGCAGGGAGCATGTCTAAAGGCTCATGTTCCCATTTAAGACTCATTTTTGAACACAATCTCACCTTTTGCAGTAGAAATTGATGTTGAGGTTTTAATTTTAATTTTGCTGCAAAACTAACAGAGATTTGACAGTGCCTATTATTTTTCAAGCATAAATGAGCTAATAACTCCTTCCACTCCCTTCCCCCACCAAAACAATCAGGAAGTTGCTGCCCGAGTTACCCTGCTGCAGAAGCTGTGATACAGTGGTATCTCCGAGCAATCTTCTGCATTTTCTGTTATTTTTCAGAGTTTCAGCATCCACAGTATTTAGGCCAAGTAGGCTCCCATTTAGTTCTGCCTGTGTCTGCATATCTGAGGAAAAGTTGTCGTTTGAAAGACTGAAAAGGTTTCCAAAGTGTTGCGTTTAGCCAGTGAGCAAGTGATCTACAGAGACCCAGGAAGGTCCATCCTTAGGTATGTTTGCCGCCATGGACAGGGCAGCGTTATGGGCACTGGCATTTCCTTTAGTTGGGCAAAGTATCTTGGGTTTTCCACTCCAGGCGGTCCGACAGCTTCTGCAAAGATTGTGCCCATCTCACAATCAAGAGGACAAGATTAGACTTGGCTGTGATGCTCCCTGCAGTTGAGTAGCACGATTACTCACTATCAAGTTTCACAGGGAAACAATATTCGCAAGGGTCCTAAGCTGCAGGGTAGCTGACGCTTGTTGGACTCCAAGCCAGTAAAGAGAGCAAGGGGGACAAAATATTTTAAGTACCATGTTTCTCAACGTGAATAACGATGAAAGCATTTTTACTAAACGGCAACATCAATCCATAAAAAAATGACTTCCTTTTTCCTGCTTGTTAATTGTTGCATGTAATCTGTTACATGCCACACGTGTTTCTCAAATGCGAAGGAACTGAGCTGTTCAGTATATATGGTGAACTGCATTGGAAATATCCTGACACTTGGTCTTTAGATAACCATATCCTGTAAATATTCATAATTCCTAGGAAGTTAACAGAATGAGTACATCAGTTACTGTTATCTATCGAATGCCGTTTGATCTTCCAATTTCATCTTGTAAATTTCTCTTTATCTTTGTTTTCCAGCTGATCCATGCGTGTACAATGCAGCATCTGCCAGTCTCTTACCAAGCCTTCCCTCCACTTATCTCAAGTGAACATTTTATACTGCACCCTCCCCATCTGCCACCCCACCAGCATCCCCACCTTCCTCCCTTGGGCCAGTTTGTCCCAATCCAACCACAGCATCCACGATTGGTAAGTAAAATATTGAAAGAGAAAGAAATGGCTGAAAGGTTTACGGTTTTATTATTCCATGCAGCCTCTTGCCTGTAATTTCTGTAATGATCTGAAAGGCAATGAGACTGGTTCACCTAATTTCACCACTCCTTCCCTCCCCTTTGAAATCTGCTATGTTTCTTTTTTTTAAATAAATTTAGAGTACCCAATTATTTTTGCCAATTGAGGGGCAATTTAACGTGGCCAATCCACCCACCCTGCACATCTTTTGTGTTGTGGAAGTGAGACCCACGCAGACATGGGGAGAATGTCCATGTGGAGTTTGCACAGAGACCCAGGGCCGGTATCGAACCCGGATCCTCGGCACCATGAGACAGCAGTGCTAACCACTGCACCATCGTGCCGCCCAGAAATCTGATGGGTTTCAACTGAGTTTACATCAGTTTACTCAATGGTGCAGGAATGCAAAACGGGTGGTAACACATCTGCAGTCAAACATCCACCAGCCAATATTCAGTGCCATTGGAGTCAGTGGAACAGAACTGAATTGGAAGGGCATATTCTGGCAGCAGATACATCATGGCCCCTTTTGCATCCCATCCAAGTCACCGTTGTGCCCTCATGTGTTTTGTATTACAGCAACAAAAAAAACGTTTACCTGCCGATGTTATTTCCAAAAGCCCCAACGGGCCATTTGGTAAAAGATTTATGGAACAGAATCGAGGGATATAGGGAAAGTGTGATGAAGTGAAGTTGAGGTTGAAGATGAGCAATGGCAGGCCAGACTCATAGGGCCGAATGAACCACACCGATGAGCAAGTCCTGGGTCTGATTGATGGTCTGTGTTAATTAGTGGATCTCAGCTGAATTTAGAGCAGGAATGGTCCAATTAACTTCACCCCATGGGCCAGAAAACCAAGCATTGAACAGAATTTCTGCTCCTAATCTGCCTGCTGGAAATTGAGCATGTGATGCTCTACTGGGCCAATCTGCCAGCAATTGCTAGCTGTGCTTACACAAGTGGAATGCATACTTGGGTGAGTTAGCAGGTTTATACTGCACAGAGGGCAGGGGGAGCAAACTGTTACAAAAATACTTTTTCAAAACAATTTGTGTTGCTTCCCAAAAGCCAAAACAATATTTTAGCAATTTTGTGACAATAAAGGTAGGTATTGTCTCTAAGCCATCAAGACAACTTCCAGAACAGTTAAACCAGGAATGGATTTGGCATATTCAGAACACAAAGCACGTCAAATAAATTTAAACCACTCAGTCGATAATAGGAGTTTGTAATTTCTAAAACAATTTTGGTTAGAATGAAACAGTTTCATATTTGCTAGTAAATATGTTTAAGTTGAGCCATGTAGCCAAGCCAGGCACAGCAGGGTGGACAGGGGGAATGGCTTAGATCCAATTACACACATGTACAACTAACTGGTTGCAGCAATGTGAAGAATGCCAAAAGTGGCCTCGGCAGAGAGGGAAATGTCAACCGGGGAGGGGAAGTTTTACGGTTGTTATCACCTGCCGTTCATCAGGTGAAAAGTGTTGATGTTGGAAGTTGATTCCATCGTAACGTCTAAAAGAGGAACATATATACACTTAGAAGAAATTTGCACGGCTGCAGGCGCTTGGCGAAGACTAATAAACGGAAGAATGGGCTGAAAGGTCTCCCCCTGTGCTGCCCAATTGTACAAAATACTTATTAGTCTATTTTGTGAGCAAGGCTATGGATTGGGGATTTCTATGGTGCTCCACTGTAACGTTACTGAACTCTGCCCTGCCTCGGCTCATCTGTTTGAAATGCTCACCCATACCTCTGTTACCTCTAGACTTGACTATTCCAGTGCACCCCTGGTGGTTTCCAGCTTGCACTTTCAGTTAGCTTGCGATCATTTAAAACTCTGATTCTGACTGCAACCTAACTCACAACAAGTCTTGCTACCCATCACCTTAAGCTCACCGATCTAATTTAGTTGCAGATTAAGCAACAACTCTATTTTTAACTTCCCGTCCTTGTCTTCAAACCTCTCTATGGTAGGGTCCCCCTCCCTCCTTAGGATGTCCTCCCTTAACCTTTCCAACTTTACCTCTCTCTCCTCCTTTAAGATGCTCCTGGAAACATAACTTTTTTGACCATGCTCTTGATCTCATTGTGTGGTTCGTTGTCAAACACCTGTTTGATAAACCTTCCCTGAAGCTCCTTGGGGCATTTTATTTTTAAAATCTTTAGGTGCAACATTAGTACCAGTAGTTGTTGTTTGTAAATGACAATGATGTATTATTTTTCTCCATTCTCGACATGCTCACTAAATCCGGTAATGTATAGCTAAGGGAATTACTCACATTTTTGCCATCATTGTCAGCTTGCATGGCAAGGAGCATGTGAGGCAATTCACTTCCTCCACTGCAATATATGCAGCAGACCATACTCCAGGTTGTCTCTTCCCCCAAAATATGTTAGACTGACTCTCAGTTCCTTATCAGGAGAACCAGCCATGCAGGAGGATGTAGTGGAGTCACTAATCTGCTCTCACTGAGCGTGAGTACTCTGCTGCTTAACAACCCAGTATTCTGAGATCAGAACTCTGTATTACACTTGCTGTGTGAGAAGTGTTGTGCTTCTAGTTAATTATTTCAAAAAACTTGGTTTAAATAAGAAATTCTGATTTGAATCTATTCTACCTCTTCTTTTTTTTCTCTTGATAGCCGCTGCAGAGGATAGAGAATGAAGTAGAAATGAGGGGGGACCAGCACCCAGTTGGTGGTTTTACATACCCACCTTCACATCATCCCCCTGCCATGCCGACTTCCGTCCCTCTGCAGTATCTTCCTCATGATCCCTTACACCAGGAGTTGCCCTTTGGAGTGGTAAGTATTCTCTCCATTTGTCTAAGTGTAATGGGGCAGTGTAAATCAAACCACTGAGAGGCTTTTTGATAGCGTGATAAAAGTGATGATGAGTCTGAAGATGCTAATGATCACATTGCCAAGAGAAGAGAAAGTTGTGATCTAGAAATAATTCCCTTTAATTTGTGCATCATCCTGTTACTGCTGTAATTATGAGCACCATCTTGTTCCCTTTCTGAATAAATGGTGGCATAATTTAATTTGATATAGCAAATAATTCCAGAATAATTGATTTCTAAGTAAACAAAGGATGATTTTTTTTAAAGCTGGCGTTGGTACTTTTGTCCGTATGTAGGCATGTTGTGTCACTGGAGCATCTTGTGCATCTCATCTGTACATGTGCAGCCCCCATTCTCCTTAAGTAATGAAACTGATGTTATTGTTCAGGAAATGGTTCAAACCAGACTTAAGAATCCATGATTACATAATTTGCATCTGCTCAATATAACAAAGATGCTATGGAAACCCAAGGTGGCTCAGTAAATGAACAAAAGTGCTGTGATCTCAGGAATATCTTAGAAAAAGCAGCAATAATTCAGCGAAAGTAGACTTGCTATGTAATGAAAAAAATTACAAAAAGGAATGCTGGAAGATAGTGAATTGTACTTGCTCCTTGTGTGTTTCCCTCACAGAATTGATGGAGATTGCCACTAAAAGAATTTTTACAAAATGCCAGGGGTATTTGAGGAGAAATTCCATTAATGCTCTCTGTGTATTTCTGTCCATGAAAATATTTTTTGTTGCAGATGGAAGCTAAAGCTGTTTTTACTTTGAGGGAAATAGATAATTGTGGACGGTTCTTTGTACATGTGTAAATTGGATTGATTAAACTACAGCTGTACATGTAACAACAGAGTGAAGGGTTTATGTTATTTTCCTCAAATGATTGTGGCAAGATTCTAATGTCAGGGTAATTGTAGACGCACATGCGACTTCACTGTTTCTTGTATTTTAGTTACTGCTGCGAAGTTGGGGTGGGAGCGGGGACATCATAGGTAGCGTGTGTATTTGACACAATGAGAAACATGGTGGTGAGCATTTGTTTGGCGCCCTATTTATTCTTTGAGATGTCTAAATCTCAGCTAAAAGTTAGCATAAATATGGACAGATTTAGTCTAAAATTTAATCTCATTTGCACTCACGCCTGCTTCTCTCACACGCAGACTCTCGATCACACATGTATTCTCCATCTTTCTCTCTTTCTTTACTATATACAGACACGGCAGCCCCACATTCATATGTGCAAAGACATGTTCCGTCAAGGCATCCGAAGGTGGCAGGCAATATGGGATGTGTAAACGCAGAAAATGCTAGAAAGTGGAATGCATCCATGGGGAATCAGGTTGCAAGTCCACATCCAATTTATGCTTGCAGGCGTCCATATTTATCCTAATTGATATGAACACGAGACCTGTCCCTGAGGTGGGTCTTGTTGGATGCTGATTCACAACTTGTTCTTGGGACATTTGTTGATAGCAATTGGAGTCAGATTTTAGGGTGAATCTGATCTACTTTTGCAACTGTAATGTGCTGTATAAAGGTGAAATTAAGTAGGGATGTGTTTTAGCACTTCGCATCACCTTGTGCTTGCTAACTTCCATGAAAAATACTCGGCATTTTGTTTACACTGTAGAAAATGAAGAGTTGTGGAAGTGATGTAGCTAACATCTGGGCCATACCAAAAGCCAGATCTGGGCCAGACCAAAAGCCAGATTCCTGGCACACTCTTTCAACCACAGACCTTAAACCCAGCATCTGCAATTATAGGTGTTAATTTTGAGATTAAATATTTTATTGCAAGAGTAGTTAACTATCATCTGACTCACGACTGCTGCATCTTACACAAGGTAGATTGAAATTAATCTTTTCTTGTATTATCTCGTAACAAGGAAGCCAATAATGTTATGCTTATGGTCTGGAATTAATATGTTACAGGAAGCAACTTTCAAATGTTTAATTGAAGTCCTTATTTTTCCTTTATTTGGACAGCCATACCCACATGTTATGCCACGGAGAATGACTGGACAACGATATCGCTTACAACAGCCTTTGCCACCACCTCCACCCTATTACCCCAGCTTCCTGCCATATTTCCTGTAAGTGATGCATTTTGTACTGCAGAGGCAAATGGGCTCTAACTTCTGTGCATTTTGTTACTAAATGAGCAGTGAAGTGAAACATTGTCAGGAAGAGTGGGTTGCATCCAGCAGGTCACCTTTTGGTCTTCAATTTCTTTGCTACGTTTCGTTCTTTTTTTAATTTTAGAGTACCCAATTCTTTTTTTCCAATTAAGGGACAATTTAACGTGGCCAATTCACCTACTCTGCACAACTTTTTAGTTTGTGGGTGTGAGACCCACGCAGTAACAGAGCTTTGCTACGTTTCTTAATTACAGCAACATCTCCAAATGTAGATACGTACCTAACCTAAGTAATGAAAAAGTGGTTGCTCAGATGGCATTTATGTTAATTTTAATGTAATCTAGTCTGCTGTGGCTGAACAGTGTTTAAGAAAGTCCAGAGTGATTCTCCTACCTCGAGGGGTCTAGCAGGGCCGGAGTAGTCCTCGCAGCTCCGGCTGCCGATATGGGGTCCTGCACTTCCGGTCGGGGTCCACGCATGCGCACGGCGGCGGCGGCCTACATCGGCTGCCCCGCAAGACATGGCGGACCCACATCAAAAAGATAGCCAATCACAATTCCGGCTCAGAGAATTCCGCCACCTATCTTTACCTCAATTCCTGCTTTCCTGCCTCCTCACATAATCCTTGGTACCCGAAAATCAGTCGTTCTCTGCCTTGAATAGACACATTAGCTAAGCATCCACAGCCCTCCAGTCAAGAAAATCCCTAAGTTTCAAAACACCCCCGAGGGAAGAAATTTCTGCTCATCTCTGTCATAAATGACTGGCCTTCCTATCCTGGCACTCTGACCCCTAGTTCCAGATTACCCCAGCCATGGGATGCAGCCTCTCCAAGTCCACACTGTCAAATTTCAAAATTGCTTATGTTTCAACATGATAATCTCTACTGCTAAAACTCCCTCATTGGACAGCGCTCTCATCCGAGGAGTCCGTCTGGTGAACCTTTGCACCCATTCTAAGGCAGTCGGAAAACAGTTAACGGCATGATGGTGATTTGATACGAAGAGCGAGAGATGACTCTGTAGCTGCCTGTTTCTAAACTGTAAAAAAGCTGTAGGATGAGTTGGCCATAGCAATGTGCCTCCAGCTGATCTTATTCAGAGCCTATTGAATTAAAAAAAAAAAAAAATTTAATGTACCCAATTCATTTTTTTTTTCCAATCAAGGGGCAATTTAGTGTGACCAATCCACCTAACCACATCTTTGGGTTGTGGGGGTGAAACCTATGCAGACACTGGGATAATGTGCAAACGCCACACAGACAGTGACCCTGGGCCAGGATCAAACCCGGGCCCTCAGTGCCGTAGGCAGCAGTGCTAACCACTGAGCCACCGAGCTGCCCTTAGCCAAGGTCCTAGATCACCCGATCTTAAAATGAAAGGTTGCTGCAACACTTAGCCCCAGGGTCATATACAACACGATTGCTGACAGAAAAAAGTAACAACAATTATAGCTGTAAGAAAGGCCATTAACCTTCTCTATAAAGTTAATTAGTTAACATGTTGAGACATCAGGTAGATTTTCAATTTGCTGCCCAGCGATGGAAATGAACATCGGGTGATTTCTAGAATGCTCCACTGATCTGCAACATCAGGTTTAGACCTGGAAATAAGTTGGAATACTGACCACAGAGGTCCGATTCAATAAACTTGTTTCGATTGAGTCCGGTTTGTCCACCTCACAGCAGTTACAAATTGTCAGTCCTCTGCAAGTACGAACATTGAACAAAGTTAAAATTGTGCCCGTGATGATGCTGCAGTAACCAGAAGTGGGTGAGCCACTTCTAATTTTCCAACTTGGAACTGAGTTCCAGCTGAGTCAGTAAAAATAATCTTTTATTATTCACTCTGTTGAAAGATATTTGTGTAAACAGCCTTAATTTGTAGGCTTGGTTTTACTAAATGTTTGATTTTGACATATTTATCCTGTTTTTTTTTGTTCACTCCATCTCCTTCATTTCTTCCTCTTGTTGATCCTTTCTAGAGTCTGGCCTATTGGGCCGGGCAATTCTCCAGTATCCTATCTGGGCGGCCATTGCTCAGCTCGTGTTGGGAAGCTATTCTGCTATAGGAGACATCACATCCCAGCATAATTCATACATGTGCACTTTCGAGCAGTGATTGCTGATACTGTAGTAATTAGAAGCATTTTCCTATCAACTCCCCTGTAGAACCCAATGGGATTGTTACACTCTAATTGCTTCCCTCGCTGAATCAGCGACTGAGTCTTGACCCTCAGACCTTTTAATGTGTACAGTGGAGCGCTAAACTAGGTGGTGCTTTTTACCCACAAAGCCATCAGAATGGTGTTTTTAGTTGTGAACTTGGGTCAGTCAATAATTAGTGATATCTTTACACATTTGGCATTCCACTCTGCTGCATGCTTCTTCAAAATATCTCTGGTGCAGTTTTGTTTTGCTTTTCCACTTGTTTCGCTTGTGTTTTGATCCTACAGGTGTAAAACCTTGCTCTTGTGCTTGATCTCTGTCTTTCCCCCCGTATGTAATTACTTATTAATCACGTTTCTCCTCTTTCCACTACCCCCTTCATCCTCAGTCATTGAATAATTTATTTTCTATCTTCATAAAGATGTAAAGTGTTGTTGGTAGCAGTTCAGGGAAAGTTTACTAGACTAATACCAGGTATGGGCAGGTTGTCTTATGAGGAAAGGTTGGGGAGGTTTGGTTTGTATCCACTAAAGTTTAGAAGTGTAGGAGGTGGCTTGATCAGAACCTTTAAGGGTATTGACAGAGTGGATGTGGAGAAAATGTTTCCTCTTATCGGAGAATCTACAACTAGTGGTCGCTGTCTTAAATGTATGAGTCTTACTTTTTAAACCTAGATGAGGAGAAATTTCTCGTCTGAGGGCTAGGAGTCTCTGGAACTCTTCTCCAAAGGGCAGTGGAGGCAAAGTCTTCAAGTTTTGTTATGTTCTTAATAAATATTTTTATCAAATTTTGCATCTGTACACTATACAGGAGATGATCGAAATGGTTATTTACAATTTACATGCTTTACCTTTTTTTGGCACTCCCTCCCCCACCCGCCACCCCTTTTCTGCTATTCAAACTCCGTTTTAGGCCCTTTCTTTCGCTCGTTCATCTTGCTTTTGTTCTTATGGCTTTGTGGACCTCCCTCTTCGATCTTTCCCTGGGTACCCTCCTGATGTTGTATGGTATCTTCTTCAGATGGAGAAATTCCAACAGGTCTGCCAGCCAGTCTGCAGCTGTGGGTGATGCTGCCGACCGGCCAAGCAGGATTCTCCGGCGGACAATTAAGGAAGTGGCATTGGCTCTCTTCCCCATATGAAGTTCCAGCTGGTCCAATACCCCGAAGACTGCCACTTTCAGGCAAGGCTCTACCCTCACCCCCGTAACCTTGGACATCGCCTCGAAAAAGGTTGTCCAGAACCTGACCAGTCCGGGGCAGGCCCAGAACGTGTGGGCGTGGTTGGCTGGGCCTCCCTGGCACCGTTCACACTTGTCCTCCACCTCCGGGAAGAACCTGCTCATTCGGGTTCTGGTCAGGTGTGCTGTGCACACCACTTTAAATTGCATGAGGCCTTGCACAGGAGGAAGTGGAGTTGGCTCTACTTATTGCTTCGCACCAGAGTTTACTACTATCCCTAATTCACTTTCCCATTTCTGTCTTGCTCCATCTAGTGGTGCTCTTGCCCTTTCTAAAAGTCGTTGCTAGACTTCCGGTGGCGGCTATGAGGGAGTAGGTCGCACATTTGGTGGCTCCCGTTTCACTTTTGGACCTTTTCCCCTGACTTTTTTGCGCTTTTGAGCAATAGTAAACTGGAAAGCAATAGTACTCAGGCACAGGACCCATACAGAATTGTATGGACTTAAGAAGAAGGAGGGCTGTAAACAGCAGAAGAAGTGGTCGAGTAAGGGCACAGTGGAGGGTGTGAGAGAGACCAGCATGGCTGGTGTTCAGAGCAAGGAGCCGACAGCCCAGCCCACAATGGAGCAGCTGCTGCAGGCTATGCAGGAGGGTTTTTTGGCTTTGAAGCATGACAACCTGGAGCCGCTTCAGAAGTCGATTGATCGGATGGGAAAAAGGCTGGATGATCAGGCTGAGAAGCTCCAGCAGTTGGAGAAGTCAGTGGAGGAGCAGGCTGACTTTCAAACGGTGGCGAATGTGGAGATTCGGAGGCTGAGGGACCAGCAAAAAGTGCTTCTGGAAAGGCTGGAGGACCTGGACAACAGATCACGTCGGCAGAACGTGAGAACCGTGGGCCTCCCGGAGGGGGCAGAGGGGCTAGACGTTGCTGCATATGTGGAGGATATGTTTCAGAAGTTGCTGGGGAACGAGGTGTTCCCGCGCCCGCTGGTGGTGAACGGGGCACAGAGTGCAGCTGAGGCAGCCACGACAAGGGGGTCCCCCACGAGCGATGGTGGTACGCTTTCACAGGTACCTGGACAAGGAACGGGTGCTGCAATGGGCAAAGAGCACACAAAGCTGTATTTGGGACAATACCATCCTGCGTGTGTACCAAGATTTGAGCACGGAGGTGGCCAGGAGGAGGGGAGGCTACAGGCAGGTGAAGCAGATACTGTATAAAAACAAGGTGAAATTCGGGCTGCTTTTTCTGGCGCGACTGTGGGTTACATACAAGGGCCAGCACCACTATTTTGAGGAACCCGAAGAGGCGATGGACTCCGTTAAAAAGCAAGGGCTGGCCCTGAGCTGAGGATGTTTGGACTCATGTCAGAGCTTTTAAGTATATGTGGTGTCTCTCTCGTTTCGGGATGTATCTTTTTTTTTGTTTGTTGTTTTTTTTGCGTGTTTTTTGTGTGGTTTACCTGAATGTTTCCTGTTTGGGCTCTTTGCTTAGTTGGAGTTTGGCTGGGGGCGAATTAATAAAGAAAACAGTTAAAAGGGTTGGGTTAAAATGGATGCTTCAGGGGAACTTTGTGCAATCTTTGTCTGTGTCTGTATGGGAAGGACTGAAGAGTGCCTATTATTACGTATCTCCTTTTTTCTTGTTTAACTTGAATTGTGCTATTGTGGGGGTTGTTTATGACTTGTATAGAGTGTTTGCTTAAGTAGGGCTGATCTGGGGAAGTGGTGTGGAGGGGTCGAGGGAGGGGTGACTGGGAACAATGGGTGGGAGACGGGCTGGGAGCCCCAGGCTAGCTGAGTGCAGCTAATTAACGGGAGCCAAGGTGGGGGGTGTCCATATAGTTAGATTAGAGCAAGGGTTAGGTGATAGGATGATGTTGCTGCGGGGGGAGGGGGAGTTCTGCTGACCGGGATGGAAACTGGGCATGGTAGCAGTGAGGAGGTCATGGGTGGAGCCGGCCAGGAGGTGGGCCAGAGGAAGCGTGACACATGGCTGGGGGGCTGGCCAAGGAAAGGGGATGGCTGATCGGCAATGGGGGGGGCGAAGTGCCCCCAAACCAGGCTGACCACCTAGAATGTTAGAGGATTAAATGGGCCAATGAAGAGGGCGCGTGCGTTTGCGCATCTGCGGGTTCTGAAGGTGGACATAATCTTGTTGCAGGAGACGCACCTGATAGTGGCAGACCAGGTTAGGTTAAGGAAGGGCTGGGTCAGTCAATTCGGGGCTTGATTCGAAGATGAGGGGTGTTGCGATCCTGATTAATAAAAGGGTACAGTTTGAGGCGCAGGGCACAGTCGTGGATGGGGGTGGCAGGTTCATTATGGTGAGGGGTAAGCTCGAAGGGGTGAGAGTCATCCTGGGCAGTTTGTATGCCCCTAATTGGGACAATGTGGATTTTATTAGGAGGATGCTAGGGAAGATCCCCGACTTGGACTCGTGGAAGTTGATCATGGGCGGGGACTTTAATACAGTCCTGGACCCGAGCCTGGACCGGTCATGCTCAAGAACAGGCAGGTTGCCAGCGATGGCAAAGGAACTGAGCGGGTTCATCGAGCAAATGAGGGTAGCATATCCGTGGAGATTCAGCCGGTCGACGGCGGGGGTGTTCTTGTACTACTCCCACGCCCACAAGGTGTATTCCTGAATTGATTACTTTGTTGTGAGTAGGGACCTGCTGGCCGGAATGGTGGGGGCAGAATATTCGGCAATTGCCATATCGGACCATGCTCCGCACTGGGTAGACCTGCAGTTTTGTAAGGATAGCTTTCAGCACCCACCATGGAGGCTGGAAGTTGGACGACTCGCGGACGAGGCGGTGTGTGAGAGATGCTGAGGAAATGCATGCAGAATTACCTGCAGGTGAACAATACTGGAGAAGTCTCGGCAGCGGTGCTCTGGGAGGCGCTGAAGGCAGTGTGAGAGGGGAGCTGATTTCAATCCGGGGGTACAGGGACAGGACGGATAGGGTAGAGACAGACCGACTGATTAAGGAAATTCTACGGATGGGCAGGAGTTACGCGGAATCCCCGAGGCCAGAGTTACTCAGGAAACGACAGAGGCTGCAGGCCGAATTTGGGGTGCTGACTACAGGCAAGGCTGTAGAGCAACTTAGAAAGGCAAAAGTGGCGATTTATGAGCATGGGGAGAAGGCCAGTAGAATGCTTGCGCAGCAACTGAGAAAGAGGGAAGCGGCTAGGGAAATAGGGAGGGTAGTGGATGGGGAAGATAATCTAGTGGATGATCCAGCAGGGCTGAACAAGGTCTTTAGGGACTTTTATAGGAAGCTGTACACTTCGGAACCGACCGGGGGGGGGGGATGAGGTGATTCCTGGATAGACTGACCTTCCCAAGAGTGGGGAGGGGGTTGGTGGACGGACTGGGGACCCTGGTCAGGATCGAAGAGGTATTGGGGGGCCTGAAGGTCATGCAGCCGGGTAAAGCCTCGGGGCCGGATGGGTATCCGGTGGAGTTTTACAAAACATTTGCCGGGATAGTGGGGCCGGTGCTGGTCAGTGTCTTTAACGAGGCAAGAGACAGAAGGAGTTTACCCCCAACGATGTCGCAGGCCACCATCTCACTCATTCTGAAACGAGATAAGGGCCCTGAGGCTTGTGGGTCATAAAGGCCGATCTCTTTGATCAACGTAGATGCCAAGTTACTGGCCAAGATTTTGGCGACCAGAATTGAGGGCTGTGTACCGGATGTAATTGTTGAGGACCAAACCGGGTTTGTAAAGGGGAAGCAGCTGGTGGCTAACATAAGGCTGCTCAACATGATTATGATGCCCCTGAGAGTGGGGAGGTAGAGATAGTGGTAGCCATGGATGCTGAAAAGGCTTTTGACCGGCTCGAGTGGGATTATCTGTGGGAGGTACTAGGATGGTTTGGGTTCGGGGCGGGGTTCATCGACTGGGTTAGGCTATTGTATCAGGCCCCGGAGGAGAGTGTAAGGACGAGCAGGACGACATCGGACTACTTTAGACTGCACCGTGGGACAAGACAGGTCTGCCCTTTCTCCCCACTGCTGTTTGCACTGGCCATAGAGCCGCTGACAATTGCACTGAGAGCTTCTAGGGGCTGGAAAGGGCTGGTCCGGGGAGGAGTGGAACATAGAGTCTTGTTATACGCGGATGATCTGCTGTTATATGTATCGGACCCAATGGTGGGGATGGACGATATTATGGCAACCCTGAGGGAATTTGGCCAGTTCTCCGGATACAAACTGAACATGGCTAAGAGCGAGTTGTTTGTAATTCAGGCGAGGGGGAAGAAGAGTACGCTGAAGGGGTTGTCGTTTAGGCTAGTGGGGGAGAGTTTCCGATATTTTGGGATTCAGGTGGCACGAGACTGGGGCAGGTTGCATAAGCTCAACCTATCCCGACTGGTGGAACGAGTGAGGGAGGAGGTCCGGAGGTGGGATGCGCTCCCGCTGTCATTGGCGGGGAGTGTGCAGACTGTTAAGATGATGATTCTCCCGTGGTTCTTGTTTGTTTTTCAGTGTCTCCCCATCTTTATCCTGCGGTCCTTTAAGAGGCTGAATAAAATTATTCTGGGATTTGTATGGGCAGGGAAGTACCCGCGGGTGAAGAGTGTGATGCTTGAAGGGAATAGAAGAGAAGGGGGGCTGGCGTTTCCAAACTTCAGCAACTATCACTGGGCGGCCAACATAGCGATGATAAAGAAATGGTTGGTGGGTGCGGGGTCGGTTTGGGAGCGGATGGAGGCTGTTTCATTCAGGGGCACTAGCTTGGCAGCCTTGGTCACGGCGCCTCTGCCACTATCACCGGCACGGTACTCCAGCCCGATAGTGGTGGCGGCTCTTCGGATCTGGGGCCAGTGGAGCAGGCATATAGGGAAGGTAAGAGCATCGGTGTGGACCCCAATCTGCGGCAGCCACCGATTTGCCATGGGGAACATGGACGGGGGTAGCGACTGCGGAGGAGGGCGGGGATTGTGAGGATGGGGGGGCTGTTTAGCTCACTGGGCTAAATCGCTGGCTTTGAAAGCAGAACAAGGCAAGCAAGCAGCACGGTTCGATTCCCATAACAGCCTCCCTGAACAGGCGCCGGAATGTGGTGACTAGGGGCTTTTCACAGTAACTTCATTCGAAGCCTACTCGTGACAATAAGCGATTTTCATTTCATTTCAAGGGAGCATTCCGAGCATGAGGGCGCTGGAGGAGAAGTTTGGGCTGGTGAGAGGGAATTACTTTAGATACTTGCAGGTGAGCGATTTTGTAAGCAGACTGGTGCCGTCCTTCCCACGTCTCCCGCCGAAGGGGAGGCAAGACAGGGTAGTTTCTAGGGGAGAGGTGGGAGAGGGTAGAGTTTCAGACGTCTACAAGGAGTCAATGAGAGCTGAGGGTATGCAGACCGAGGACCTGAAGCTTAAGTGGAAAGAGGAGCTCGGGAGGGAGATGGAGGACGTTATCTGGGCAGAAGCCCTGAGCAGAGTAAACACGACCGCAACATGTGCCAGGCTCAGCCTGATCCAGTTTAAGGTCGTGCACCGGGCCCACATGACTGTGGCCAGGATGAGCAGATTCTTCGGGCTGGAGGACAAGTGTGCTAGATGCGCCGGAGGGCCAGCTAACCATGTACATATGTTCTGGTCGTGCCCTAAACTCAGGGGATATTGGCAGGGATTCGCAGATGCCATGTCCCGGGTATTGAAAACTGGGGTGGTAATGAGCCCGGAGGTGGAGTTTCGGAGGACCTGGGAGTCCAGGAAGAGAGAGAGGCCGACGTTCTGGCCTTTGCTTCCCTGGTAGCCCAGCGACGAATACTGTTAGCATGGAGGGTCTCAAGGCCCCCGAGGGCTGAGGTATGGCTATTGGACATGGTGAGCTTTCTTGGCCGAGAGAAAGTCAAGTTCGCCTTGAGAGGTTCGCCACTAGGGTTTGCCCGAAGGTGGCAGCCATTTATTGACTTCTTTGCAGAGGACTAAGCGTTAGCAGGGGGAGGGGGGGTTGGCTAGGGTAGAGTAGAGGAGGGGGATATTGAGGCAGGTCCGTGCGTGAACAGAGCCATGGTTTGCACTGTGTTTAATTTGTAATTTGTGTCTTGACTTTTTGTTTTTGTACTGTACAATGTCACTTTTTCTATATACCTAAAATACCTCAATAAAATTGTTTGTTTAAAAAAAAAAGTCGTCGGTATATGTCTCCATAGTTCCCTTTCTCCATACTGTCCTCCATGCATAGCTCCTCCAACATTGAGTCTCTTGGGGCCCTAGGGTTCCTTGCAGAGGAAGTTTTTTGACTTGTAAACGTCAGAGTTCCTACCTGTTCGGTAGTTCTAGTCACTCCGTCAACTCTTCTGAGGTCGCAAGTCTGTCCCCCATGTAAAAGTACCTGATTGCTAGCATTTCTAAATATATATTTTTTAAAGCAGTGCTAACCACTGTGCCACCATGCCGTCTCTTGGAGGAGGACTATGTCGGCATTCCAACTTCTCAAATGGCAAAGACTCTGAATCTTTTCACTGGGCCATTAAGTGCCTTGATGTTCCAGGTAATAATCCTGGTGGGGGCTTTTGTTTCCTTCCCTTAACCCAGCCCCCCCCCCCCCCCCCCCCCCCCCCCCCCCCCCCAATCTTCCTGCTAGATCAACCATACTTACCTGGTGGGTACATCCCTGGACTCTGCGGTTTCCGTTTGTTAGGGGGCCACCCTAAATGGCTGCGTTCACCGTTCTCACCATGAGGACGCGCCCCTGTGCTCTGCGGCTTCCTTTGTCAAGGGAGCACCCAACATGGCCGCCACCTGTGTGTACGCTACGTACGCTACGTGGGTACGCCATGTGGGTGCTCCCCTGCACTCCTGTGTTTCCATTTGTTCATCGGCCCTCCAAAGTGGCTGCTCGCGGCACCATCTTGTTCCCTCAATCTGCCTGCTGAAGCCAATCTGAAACATGTCCCTCTCTTATACTTGTATTCCCCTTGTGGCCCCCTGTCTCCCACTGTCCTCCTTTCAACACTGACTCCCAACCCCCCCACTCACTATCTCCCCATCTCCCCCCTTCAATTCACCATCCCTGCCCCTGTGGTTTCTCCCTCCCGCCAGATACTCCCCCTCTGCCAGGAGGTGCGCCACGGCCTCCCTTGCTTTCGTGCTTCCTAGTGCTAGCTTTCCCTGCTAGTGTGGTGGCCTCCCAGCCAGGGGTGAACTTGCCCCTTGCCTGTGCCCGCTGGACAACTGTTATCTCTTTCTCCTCTTCACCCTCTCCTGCGCTCCGCTGCCCTCGCCCTTCCCTGTGATCTGGTGTTTTTGCTCAAAGCCAGGCAATACTGTCCCACACAAACATTGTACAAATCCATCACAGTTGTTTTTTCTTTTCCTACTTTGCTTCATCCTCAATGTTGCCTTGTCTGCCCCTTGTTCAAGCCCTTTGTCCGCACGAACTTGTCTGCCTCTGCTGGGGTGTTAAAATAATGTTCCTCGTTTTGGAATGTAACCCAGAGCCTGGCTGGGAATAGCACTCCCAAGTTTCACTCCACTTTTGTACAAGGCCGATTCCGCCTGATTAAACTCAGCCCTGCACTTTGCCAGGTCAGCCCAATGTCCTGGCAGGAATGTGGGGTTGAAGTTCCAATCAGATCAGCCATGATCTTATTGAATGGTGGAGCAGGTTTGAGGGGTGAGTGGCTTCCTCCAGTTCTTAAGTCGCATGTCCCTTGGTACATCTCTTGTATTATCCTTTGCTCCTTTCCATCCAGCCCTTTCTAAATTTTGATTTTGCTCTCCAAAAGTCATTTTTTCTGCCGAAGCTGGCTTCGAGGAGAGTGATGTTCAGGATCTGAAGCTGAATTGCTTTACAGTTGAGCTCTTCTTTCACGAACTCTCCCAATATGTGAAAGTGGAACTTTACTTCTTCTGTTATCCATCATTGTTTGATAGTTCCAGAATCCCTAATCGGTATGCTTTCAAAATAATCCAGTGAGTGGTGATTTTAAATCCAAAATTATAAGAAATCGTTGCTGGGAGCTACTTTCAGCTCTGCAAAATCATGGGATTTGTGCATTTAATTGTTCATTTTAATTTGTTTTTGTCAGTTCTGTTAACCGTGCTACCTATTTTCTAGGTACTTGGTTCTTGGAATATTTTATTGTTTCAAAACTAAAACGAATGGGGCAAAGGCCTGGTTCCTTTTTAATTAATGCAAGGCAGAATGTGTCACAGACACAAACAAACCTTGGCTTCGTTTTAGATCGGCCCAGGAAATTGGCACAGCTTTGTTTGGACTTTCTTCAGCTTACTTAGATACAAGAAACTTGATGCACGTGAATTGCTGACTACCAGCAGCATTGGTGAAAATTAATGGACTTTTTTTTTGGAGTGGCAGAACGTGCCCAGGGTGTGTCCCTAGGATCCGTGAGGTTTTTTTTTCTTGTTTTTCCATTTTTTATGTAAATAGTTCAGGCACAAAACAAATAATATTGAAATTTACAGAGATACCAAATTAGGGGGGGCATAACAAACTGGGGGAGATGCAGAAAAACAAAGACCGTGTGATCGGATATTTAGTAAAGTAAAGTTGTTCAATTACAGTTCAGGGAGAGGTGGTGGCATTGTGGTCACGTCACTGGCCTATTAATCTGGTAATGTTCTGGGGACATGGGTTCAGATCCTACCATGGCAACTTGAATTTGAATGTAATAATCTGGAATTGAAAAGCTGGTTTCAGTAAAAATCTTTATTATCATAAGTAGGCTTACATAACACTGCAATGAAGTTACTGTGAAAATCCCCTAGTTGCCACACTCCGGTGCCTGTTGAAATGAAATGAAAATCACTTATTGTCACGAGTAGGCTTCAATGAAGTTACTGTGAAAAGACCCTAGTCGCCACATTCCGGCGCCTGTTCGGGGAGGTTGGTACGGGAATTGAACCGTGCTGCTGGCCTGCCTTGGTCTGCTTTAAAAGCCAGAGATTTAACCCAGTGTTCGGGTACACTGAAGGAGAATTCAATTTCCAATTAACCTAACAAACGCGTCTTTTCGGTACTTGTGGGAGGAAACCGGAGCACCCGGAGGAAACCCACGCAGATATTGGGAGAACGTGCAGACTCCGCATGGGCAGTGACCCAAGCTGGGATTCGAAAGCGGGACCCTGGCGGTCTGAAACAACAGTGCTAACCCACTGTGCTAACATGTCCATCCAAAATGGTGATCAGGAAACCATTATCGTTTGCCGTAAACGCCTATTTGGTTCTAATGTCCTTTTCGGGAAGGGCATCTACCAACCTTACCTGGAATGGCCTACATGTGATTCCACGCCACCCAGCAATGTGGTTGACTCTCAACTACCCTCTGAACTTACTCACTGTTCCAACTTCTTCCATCGGGCCAAGAGATACAAAAGTCTGAGAACATGCACGAACAGACTCAAAGGCAGCTTCTTCCCCACTGTTACCAGACTCCTAAACGACCCTCTTATGGACTGACCTCGTTAACACTACACCCCTGTATACTTCACCCGATGCCGGAGTTATGTAGTGACACTGTATACCTTGTGTTGCCCTATTATGTATTTTCTTTTATTTCCTTTTCATGTACTTAACGATCTGTTGCTCGCAGAAAAATATTTTTCACTGTACCTCGGTACACGTGACAATAAACAAATCCAGTCCAACTGGCCACGTAAACCACTTGGTTCAATAGCAGTTAGGAATGTGCAATAAATGGCCGACATCCCATGATCATTTTGACAAACAAAAACATATGGCCGAATCAGTGAAATTCTTAACCGAGAAATTTAGGCATGGAAATACAATGATCATTAAAAGTAGCAGCCAAGTTTTTTTTTTAAAAAAGGCTAAATATAATTCTTCACTTTGCATTTAGGTACATTGAATACAAAAAGCAAATAAATTGTGCTGATCTGTGTACGGCATTGATTTCAATCAGTGGTGCTGTTTGCAGCTTCAAGTGCCTTATTATCGTAAATACATTAAGGACATGTCAAGGGAACAAAATGGTATGGGAATGGGAAGTTATAGCTGTGAAGAAAGACTTTAAACATTGGGGCATTTTTCACTGGAAAGAGAAAGTTGGGGAGGGCCAAATAGAGATTTTCAAAACCATATGTCAGTAATGTTTAATTTTAGGTAGAGATCTAAATTCTTCTGAGTCTGAAGGAGGAACATGTTCACTCTCGATTTTTGTTTAGAATTAGGCAGGCGACGTATTCAGTTTTGTGGAAGGAACCACCTGGCATATATTTTGGTACTAATAAATGAAATAAAGGATTTGTTTTAACGTCTGCTTCATATAAAATGTTAGATTACTTTTGTTTCTTGTAATGCAGATCGATGCTTCCAGTGCCTCCTGCAGTGGGACCAGCCATTAGTGTGGAACTAGAGGTAGAGGATGTGGAAGTGGAAAATTATGAGGTGTGTGCTTCTAATTTCTCATGCCTTGGAGCTTTCGTAAACTAATATCTGCAGCATTATAAACTTAACTTGGAGACCAGGTTGAACATTTTAAAATCCCAGTCGTAACTTGGCCAAGTTATTCTAGACCTCAAAATAATTTGTTATTGCAATACAACAAGCAAAATGTGGAGGTGTTGATTACTGAATGAGTTCACACTGGTACCCTGGGTAGTGCAAGACAGAAGCAGTGCAGTAATGTGCACTTGTAAAATGGTCTTGGGTTGGATTTAGTCATGATATTGCTACAATGCAGTTTGGGAACAGAGGCCTCCATTCCAAGCAATAAGTATGTCTACAGTTCCATAAGAATAGTAAACTCTGTATGAATAATGCTTCCTTCCAAGCGAGTTTCAAAGCCTCTCGCTTGTGTTTTTGAGATTACTGGAGGCTATCACCATTACTGACAGAGGTAAAGGGTTGGTTTGTGAAATTGACAGTATTTGAATTGTGGTCAATGGTATAAAACAACTTGGAGCTACACTCCACCAGCAATCAATTCCTTCAGAAGAGCAAGGGTGCAAATATGGCATGCAACATGAAGTAATTGACTGGCTGATGGATCAGGGTTGGCAAATAAAATATTTTTGGAGGGAAACAGGAAAAAAAAAAGAAGCAAGGAACACTAGCAGCATTAATTAGAGGCAGTCTTACTTCATTTATGCATCGGGTATATTGAGAAGTGATTCTGAAATAATTCCTTTGAATTGAATGAGGGAACAGCAAGGGATTTAGACTGCTAAATGGTACAAAAGAAACTAGGAGGTCAATGGACAAATAGGGAAATATTAACAACGGTACTACAATTATAGTCAATTTTAATCATTTTTAATAAATTTAGAGTATCAAATTTTTTCCAATTAAGGGGCAATTTAGCATGACCAATCCACCTACAGTGCACATCTTTGGGTTGTGGAGGTGAAACCCATGCAGACACGGGGAGATTGTGCAACTCCACACGGACAGTGACCCAGAGCCGGGATCGAACCTGGGACATCGGCGCCATTTAGACTATCCGAGCCCCAAACAAGAGATTTTATTATTTCTATCCAATCTTTTAATTATAGAGTCCTTACAGTGCAGAAGGAGGCCATTCAGCCTTTTTAGACTGCACCACACCTCTGAAAGAGCACTCTACCTAGGCAAACTCCCCTGCCCCATCCCTGTAATCCTGCGCATTGGTCATGGCCATCTCACCTAACCTGTACATGTTGAGCTTTGGGAGGAAACCCATGCAGACATGGAGAGAACGTGCAAATTCCACACAGTCACCCAAGCCGGAATCGAACCCGGGTCCCTAGCACTGAGAGGCAGGTAGCAGTACTAGTCACTGTGCCGTTCCTAAATTCCCCTGAATATTTTTGAAAGATTAACAGCCCTTAACCGTCTAAATTCCAGAGCAAACAACCCTAGTTTGTGTAATTTCTCCTTATAATTTAACCCATGGAGTCCAGATAAATCTACACTGCACTCCTTCAAGGCTTGTATTCCTTAAAAAAAATTCTTTTAGAGTACTCAATTATTTTTTCTAATTAAGGTCAATGTAGGGTGGCAAGTCCACCTATCCTGCACATCTTTCGGTTTGTGGGGGCGAAACCCACGCAGACACGGGGAGAATGTGCAAACTCCACACGGACAGTGACCCAGGGCCGGGATTCGAACCCTGGTCCTCAGCACCGTATGCAGCAATGCTAACCACTGTGCCACCGTACTGCCCAAGGCTTGTATTTCTTAAGGTGTGGCGCTGAGAACTGTTCACAGCACTCCAGCAATTTTTCATGTCCACAGGAGGTGCTTTAAATCTAATGCTTAACATTTGTTGTGTAGTCACCGTTGGTTTGTAGACAAACGTAGCCAGCAATTGTGCACAGTAAGCTCCCACAAATAACAATATGACAAACGAGCAGTTAGGCTGTTTATGATGGTGTTGATTCGGCGCTTAATATACTGGGAGAATTCTCCTGCTCTTTGGATCATAGGACCATTTGCACTCACCTGATAAGCCTTGGTCTAAATTCCCATGCAAAAGGTTTGCGAGTCCTCATTTGCCATTAACTCTGTTGTATATAGTTTTCGGAAATCCCATCATAGGAAGGATGGAAGAGCACAGATAAAATTGCACCAGTAGGGTGAGGGGTACAATCTTATAGCAAAAAACAACTTAAGTTGGAGTATTTTTCTCAAGAGTGGAAGATGCTGAGGGGGGTGACCTGATGGAGGTCCTCAAAATCATGTCCAATTATGGTGGGAAGGTGAAACTATTTTTAGACCTCAGCTAAGTCGCTTAACAAGAGGTCACAAATAATCAAGAACATGTTAGGAAATATTTCTTTTCACAGAAGGAGGTTAAAATGTGTTGTTCAAGCAGAATTCATAAAATTATTTTGAAAGGGAATTATTCTGAAAATAACTACTGCAGGCGAAGAGGTTTGAGGAACAAAGTTGTATTAATTACGAAGCCTGTATGGACAGGGGCTTAATGGGCCAATGACCTTTTGTGTTGTAACATTCTTTGTGATTCAATGCCTCATTTGTAGGCTTGAATAAGGTGCAGGCATTCCACACTAGTTTCAAAATAAAATTGCCATTGTCCCAGATGATCGTAGGCTGCTTTCCTCTCTTTTGGTTTGGGGGGAGATGGTAGAAGGAGAAAGAGCTGACTGGTGGTGACCAACCTGAGGGTCACCACATCTCAGGCGAGGGGCAAGATTGAGAAGGCAGGCCTTCATGAATAACTTCAGTCAGTACGGAAATTGAACCTGCGCTGGTGGCCTCTCTCTGCATCACAGACCAGTGTCCAGCCAACTGAGCTAAACTAGCCCAGTTTTAAAAGCATTGAATCGTCAGCTCACACAATATTTGATTTAGCGTGCACTGTGTTTTATTACCACGTTCAATACGAATCTGAGCTACCAGTAAGAAAGGAAAAACTGCTGCAAAACTGAAATTAAAACTGAATAATTTTGTGAATTGTCGCTGCTTTAAGGGCCCTGTAACATACAGTTCTGTTTTAATGCAGTTTTGTAAATGGAACATATTTTTCAAATTGTGGCTCAAAGAAAATACAAAGTTGCCTTGAACCAATCAGCTCATTTGCAAGCTTTTCCTGGTAAAAACTTTGAAATAGTATCGCTGAGGAAGATTGCTACCAAGAAGCAGTTTGTTTCACGTTTTTTCAGAGCCGCTTTTTAAAAATAGAGTACTCAATTCATTTTTTCCAATTAAGGGGCAATTTAGCGTTGCCAATCCACCTGCCCTGCACATCTTTGGGTTGTGGGGGCGAAACCCACGCAGACACGGGGAGAATGTGCAAACTCCAAACGGACAGTGACCCAGAGCCGGGATCGAACCTGGGACATCGGCGCTGTGAGACAGCAGTGCTAACCACTGCGCCACCGTGCTGCCCTTCAGAGCTGCTTTTAATTGAGGGAAGAAGCACAAACTCTGTGTTCATTTATATTTCTAGAATAAAATATTGCTGAAACCTTTTGATTCTTCCTTATTCTATCACTAGCCTCTTATATTTACAGGCACTGCTGAACTTGGCCGAACGACTGGGAGAAGCTAAGCCACGGGGACTCACCAAAGCAGACATAGAGCAGCTTCCGTCCTACAGGTTTAACCCTGAAAATCACCAGTCAGAACAAACCTTGTGAGTAGCATTTACATTGTTAGCTTGTCTTATTGTTCTGATCCACATCCTGACATTATCAACTATAACTGACCAAATAGAAACCAACGGATCTTTGCTGCCTGCAAATAAATTCTTTATCGTCGATATTGCAGAAAATGAAGCGGTAAGTTTGAATGGCTATTCAGTCTGCTGGCAGCACAACCGAAAATTGAAGACCTTTTTAAGGTTTAAAGAAATGGTTCACTGCAACCTACCATTAGCAAAGCAATTGGCCATTGTGACTCCCTAAATAAAGCGTGCAAAATGTACCACATGTAACTAGCTATTGTGGGAGTGTGTCCTGGCCGCCACCTTCCTTCTGTGACTGGCTTGCAGGAAATGTGGACGGTGTGCTTTGAATGAAATTGGTTGCCTTCTGGTAGTGTTAGTGTCTAAAGTTAAGGAATTATCCCATGTCAATTTGCAGCAGTTTGAGGGGGACATGCATCCAAATTCCCTGTCAGAAATTGGGAGCAGTTCCCCCTCAAGCTTGAAAATGATCAAACACCTGGCTCACCTCGGGATGATGCACAGCAAAAGGAGCCATCACAATTTTCAGACGCCAGTAAGTGCCGACCCAGCTCAAAGGAGACACACCTCTACATTTGCATTTGTGAACAAGAAATGTACACCCACCTCGTGCACACCAACAGTATATAAATAGAAACCCAGGGAGACAAACCCCAACTCCACTGCAGAAATGTATCAGCACATAAGTGCTCATGCTTCCAGTTTACAAGAGTAGCTGCTAAATTGCCAACTTTATTTGGAGAACTATAAGAATGGATAAATTCACACTGAGAATGATATTATGAACTGCGGGCTAATGTGTATTATTGAGGTAGAGTGGAGGGTCAAGATGTTTCATTTCGTAGTATAGCTGTACCAAATTATGAGTGTCAACATCAACCCAAAGAAAATTATTTTTAAGAGGCAGCTTTTGCAAAACCATCTTTGATTACATCTCTTCATATGCACTGTGATACTCGGGGGTTACGTTTAATAGAAGTCTGTTTAACAGAACATTCATTCCCTGTTCTGCCTAGGTGTGTGGTGTGCTTTAGCGATTTTGAGTCGAGGCAGCTACTTAGAGTCTTACCCTGCAACCATGAGTTCCACGCAAAATGTGTTGATAAATGGCTGAAGGTAAGAAATCTGAAGCTACAGTAGGATATTCGGCAGAACATATAGAGTAGTCCTAAAGTTTTTTGACATATTGACAGAAAAACCTTTGATCTTCTTTCAAACTATCTAAAAATTATGCTTTTAATTCACACCACCGTTAGAAATTATTTGTAAGGGCAGCATGGTGGCACAGTGGTTAGCCACTGCTGCCTCACACACTGAGGGACGAGTTCGATCCCAGCCCCAGGTTACTGCCCATGTGGACTTTGCACACTCTCCCTGTGCTTGCGTGGGGCTCACCCCACAACCCAAAAGTTGTGCAGTGTAGGTGGATTGGCCGTTCTAAATTGCCCCTTAATTGTGGGGGGAAAAAATTTAAAAATTCATTATTATAAAATTAAAATATTCTTTGCCTTAGTCTGTCAATCTAAAGGGGTTGACATTCTGCTGGACCCTATCTCCATGTGACATTGGTTACTCTTCCGTATCCCAATCAAATGGTGCGCTATTTGACTATTAGCCATGGACACGGGTTGACTTGGATCATGCTCGCTCAAGCTTATCCTCACCCAAAGTCTACATCCATAGGTCTGTGTCCAGCAGAGTTTTCTGGGCAGGAGTCAGGACCATGATTGTTTTGTTTTATTCTCCCTTGTGGCTCAGACTGGGTATCAACTTTAGGACCTTCTTCATCTGTATGTTGCAGCTACTAATTAATAGACAGAGCACCTATCTTGTTTTATGTTCCAGAGAATATCAAATAGATGCCAGTAAATTTCAAGCTGCAGTTTAATTTCACATATCGAACGATATTCTCGTGTGGTTTATCATGACATTAGAAACATTTAATTAAATCACAACCTTTTAACTCTGCAAGCTCATTGCATTCAGTGAGAGGGAGAGACAAGGTGATTACTGACCATCATAATTCTGTTCCTGCTGAATATTGGCAATTGCTGAACAAACAATCTGCTTCTCCGTCCCTTTGAGGGGAAAATACTAGCCTGGTGGTCACAAAATAAACGCATGCAGTACTGGAATTGCACAGGCAGGTACCTTGTGAACAGTCCCATGGAAGATGCGTGGTTCATGCTAATTGTCCTGTGACATTACTATGCTTTGAAGTCCCTGCCGGGACTTCGTAATGGTGAATAATTATTTCAGATGTATAAACCTGTTTTTCATATCCTAGGCAGCACGGTGGCACAGTGGTTAGCACTGTTGCTTCACAGCATCAGGGTCCCAGGTTCGATTCACGGCTTGGGTCACTGTCTGTGCAGAGTCTGCACGTTCTCCCCGTGTCTGCATGGGTTTCCTCCTGGTGCTCCGGTTTCCTCCCACAAGTCCCAAAAGACGTGCTGTTAGGTAACTTGGACATTCTGAATTCTCCCTCGGTGTACCCGAATGCGTGCCGGAATGTGGCAACGAGGGGATTTTCACAGTAACTTCATTGCAGTGTTAATGTAAACCTACTTGTGACAATAAAGATTTAAAAAATTATTTCAATTGTGGTTTTCTACTTCTAAATATTAGTTTAAAACCTTGATATAGTGAGGAATGTGCCTATGCCCTGAAGCAAGCACAGGGTTAAAGCAGGCCAGCAGCGCGGGTTCAATTCCCGTACCAGCCTCCCCGAATAGGCGCCGGAGTGTGGCGACTAGGGGCTTTTCACAGTAACTTCATTTGAAGCCCACTTGTGACAATAAGCGATTTTCATTTAATTTTTTCATTTTCAAGCACTGTCCAGTTTATAAGTACATAATTGTTTCAATAGTGCCAGCTTTCTTCTTCTTTTTTTTCTCTAATTTTAAAGATGCTACTTTTGATTTCTTATTATCTTGCATGCAATTCAACAACTCTTAATTGTAACCTAAAATCTTCACTTTCAAAGCTTTACCCTTCCACTCCTGAATTGATTCAATACGAGTTCAATTGGTGTTGAGGACAGCAGCCAGTAGGCCATTCAGCCCCTCGAGCCCCCCCTCCCTTGCGTGAAGAAGTGTTTCCTAACATCTCTCCTGAATGGTCTGGCCCTAATTTTTAGACTCTCCCCTAGTTTTAGAATCTTGAACCAGTGGAAATAGTTTATCTTTATCCACCCTGTCTTTTCTTTTTAATATCTTGAAGACTTCAATCAGACCACCCCTTAGCCGTCCAGATTCTAATGAAAACAGGCCCAATTTGTGTAATCTCTCCTCTTAATTTAACCACTGTAATCCAGGTATTATTTTTGTAAACCTATGTTGCACTCCCTCCCAAGGCCAATATATCCTTCCTGAGGTGTGGTTCCCAGAACTGCTCACCGAACTCTAAGTGGGGTCTAACCAGGAATTTGTATAGCTGCAGCATAACTTCTGTGTCTTTATACTCCAATCCTCTAAATATAAAGGCTAGCTTTCCGTCTTTTTGATTATTTTTGCACTTGTTCATGGCATTTTAAAGATTAATGCACATGAATCCCAATGACTCTTTGGACATCCCCTGAACTTAATCTCCTACCATTTAGAAAGTACCCTGCTCTACTCTTATTTTGTTTTGGTCCAAATGGATAACCTCACAATTGTTTACATTAAATTCCATCTGATACATTTTTGTCCATTCACCTAGTCTGTCAATATCTCCTTGCAATTTTATGCTATCATCTAGACTGCCTACAATGCCACATAACTTTGTATCATCAGCAAATTTGGATACATAGATTTCTATGCCATCATCTAAGTCATTCATGAATAATGTGAATAATTGAAGCCCCAACATAGATCACTTGGTGCACCACTAGTCACCTCCTGCAATTAGAGTATTTACCCATTATCCCTACTCTCTGTCGCCTGCCACTCAACCAGTTTCCAAACCATGTCAATAATTTGGCCTCAACTCCATGGGCTTCCATCTTCGTTATCAGTTTCTTGTGTGGGGCTTTATCAAATGCCTTCTGGAAATCCATATAAATAACATCCATAGACATTCCCCAGTCCACTACCTTAATCACCTCCTCAAAAAATTCAATGAGATTTGATAGGCACGACCTTCCCATCATGAATCCATGCTGGCTCTTCCTGATCAACCAAAATTATAGACTCCAGCAATTTCCCCACCACAGATGTCAGGCTAGTCCCCTGGTTTCCCCCTTTCACCCTTAAAATGTGGAGAGGGCAGCACGGTGGCGCAGTGGGTTAGCCCTGCTGCCTCACGGCGCCGAGGTCCCAGGTTCGATCCCGGCACTGGGTCACTGTCCGTGTGGAGTTTGCACATTCTCCCTGTGTTTGCGTGGGTTTCGCCCCCACAACCCAAAGATGTGTATACTAGGTGGATTGGCCACGTTAAATTGTCCCTTAATTGGAAAAAAATGAATTGAGTACTCTAAACTTATATTTTAAAAAATGTGGAGCAGCATGTACAATTTTCCAATCCAGAAGGACTACTACTGAATCTGGGGAACTTTGAAAGATTATAGTTGTGGCACCCAGTACTTCCTTTAGAACCCTTGGATGGAAATCATCAGGCCCTGGGATTGTTAATCTAGTTCCAATAATTTCCTAGTTACTGATGCTGTGATTAAGTTGATTGTATTAAGTCCCTGTCCTCGATCGACTATTAATTTTTTTGCGACGTCCGGCAAGTTATTCTCCTTTTCAGCTGTAAATACTGAAGCAAAGTAATTGTACAACCTATCTACCATTTCCCCATCATCAATCACAATATCTCTGTTTTCAGCAGTGAGTGGGCCTGCATTGCACTTGACCACCCACTTTCTCTTCATGTGACTGTAAAATTGCTTCCTAATGATTTTGATGTCTCTTGCAAGTTTCCTTTCATAATCCCTTTTAGTAGCTCTTATAAAATGCTTTCTGACTCTTTGCTGATCTATCCCATTTATCTGGATCTATGCTGTGTTTTGCATTTCTGTCAGCTCTTTAGTGTTATGCTGTCTTTTCCGTTGTCCGTGGCTGTTTTCGGGTTTTTTTGTGAAATTAAGCTTTTGGGGTATAAACGCGCTCTGAATGTCGTTAACTGTTTCTTAAAATATTCTCCGCTGTTCTTCAGTCGTTAGACCCATTAACAGATCTGCCCAGTTTATCGTGGACAGTCTCCGTCTCATCCTGTTAAAGTCAGATTTACCCAAGTCTAAAATTATAGCAGCTGATTTATGTTTTTCATTTTCAAATGCTACATCATGTTTTGATCATTAGTTGAGAAATGGTCATGCGCATTAATTTTGGCTCATTACATGTACCCAGACCAGACCCCAACAGTGGCTAGGATACTGGACCGAAACACCAATATCTTAGTTTATTTTAAGAATACTCCAGCAGTGATTGCATGGGGGAAAAAATAGGGCTTTGGTATTTCTAAAACAAAGCTTGGTGAATGCAAGATTAAACTTTTAACTTCACACCCAAAAAGAACAGCTTACAATTACTACTTAACACAGCTGTACAATTTCCCATTATAAAGCAAGAAAATTAACATAATCCATCTTAAAGTTAGTAGGGCTTGCTTGCTTTATAAAACAGATTTGGCCCCGGTTGGAACCCCTTCAGACTCTGGCTGAATGCCTTCAAACAGCTGCTTCAACGAGGTTGTTTCAATCTCTTCCTTGTCTTCAGACAAGACTGTTCTGCTTCAAAATAATATTTTTTTTTAACTGTCATACTTGGACAGAATTGTGGACTTGTCAGGCAGATCAGAACTCCGCTCCTCTCTCTCGTTCTCGAGGCTTCTCCAAACTCACTGCCTCTCTGCCTTTTAGAGCTCCACCCAGCAATGATCTCATCTCCCCAAGATGGAAAACATTATCTCTGCAGGCTGCAAAAACACATTAACTCCCCAGGACTTCTCCAGTCAATCCACTGTGCATTAACCCAGACTGATAAACGCATTCCTGTGTCAATTTCACAGGCTGGCTGTTAAAAGCACCCAGGCTCTGCAAACAGAATTATTTTTAAACAGACACATTCTAAGCGCAGGCTTTTAACCCTTGAATTGCCCATTGCAATTATAATCCAGTTTTCCTAATATCTTCCCATCGTCACACCTCCGTCTTCAGAAAAAAGGAACCAGCAATGCAAACAGGTGGCTTCATTTTTCTAAAACCCTTTTAATGTTAAACATTTCTGAAGATTATACACAACTTCTACTCTAGTGTTTTTCAAACCTTTTTGCCTGGGAACCATTTTTACCATCCAGCCATCCTTCGGGACCCACCCCGGCCAGCCAATGCTAACCACTGCGCCACCGTGCTGCCCTTCTTTTGAAGTTTTGAGGGTTTAATATTTTATTTGCAGTTCTTCCCTGCATATAACGTACATGGGTTTTGTAATTTAATCACTCCTTAAAGAAAAATAGATTTCCAAAGACCCGGGCGGTCTCTAAGATTGCATCCATATAGTTACACAACAAAAGCTTAATCAATATGTAGTTGCCTGGTCATGCAACCAAATTCCTCACTTGATAGATTGTTGATTGATGCTGTAGCAATATTTATCAAATGTTTTGTATTCTGCTTCCTTTGGGGTCTGTTGGATAGCCACAAATAATTGGTAACAGCCCGTAGAAGGTTAGGTAGGATTACAGGGATAGAGTGGAGGTGTGGGTATAGGGTGGAAGTATGGGCTTGGATAGGGTGCTCTTTCCAAGGGGCGATGCAGACCCGATGGACCTCCTTCTGCACTGTAGATTCTACAATTCTATACCTCCATCCTATCCACATAACCCCACCTAACCTTTGTGGACACTAAGGGCAATATAGCTTGGCCAACCCACCTAAACCTGCACATCTTTGGACTGTGGGAGGAAACTGCAGCACCCGGAGGAAACCCACGCAGACAATGGGAGAATATGCAGACTCCGCAGACAGTGACCCAAGCCGGGAATCGAACCTGGGACCCTGGAGCTGTAAAGCAACTGCTAACCACTGTCCTACCGTGCCCCCCGTCTGTTTGTCGTTCATATAAATCAGCCATCTCCATTTGCACCAGTGCTAACTTTAGTGGATTGAGCTTGTATGGATATTGTTTAATGGGAATAGCATTTCCTATATCTACATCACGCATAATTGCTTTTGTACTTCCCAATTTATTCCCACATACCGATCTTTGTGACTGTAATAACTCATTTTTAGATCATTTTGATTTTCTTCCAGAAGGTAACTCAATAATTTATCCCATATTTTTAATACTTCCTCATTATTCTTTGTTATTTGAGGATTGCCAAATTTGGAATAATCTGAATTTATCTCTTCCTAACATTTGCTCCTTCTTTTCTTCTCCTTTTCTATCAAAATACTTTTTGAACATACTAACATGACATTCTCTTGAGTTTCCCTTCTGTCTGATGTTCTTTTCAAATATTTCACCTCATTCAATTTCCTTTCAATTTGATAAGGCCCACGAAATCTTGCATTTAGTGGTTCACCTACCATTGGTAACAATACTAGTAATTCCCCCACCCCCATCTCGCTAACAAAATTACAATTTTTTGACGACTTATCTGCCTCTTTTTCTTTACCCGCTATAATAATTTTAAATGTTTCCTAGCCAACTCACCAGCCCTTGTTCATCTCTCCCTAACGTTTAACACATAGTCCAACAATGTCGTCTCTAATCGCTGACTCACCAATTTCTCTTTGATCAATTTAAATGGTCCTCTCACCTCATGCCCAAAAATCAATTCAAATGGACTGAATTTAGTTGATTCATTGGGTGCATCCCTAATTGCAAATAATACAAATGGGATGCCTTTGTCCCAATCCCCAGAATAATTCTGACTATAGGCCCTCAACATGGTCTTTCGAGTTTAATGCCATCTTTTTAATGCCCCTTGTGATTCCCGATGGTATGCCGTTTGAGTTAAATTGCTTTATTCCTAAGACATCCATAACTTAGACATAAAATTGGATCTCTGATCTAATTGAATTTATTTTAGTAGTCCATACCTGGTAAAAAATTTAGTTAATTCCTCTACAACCCTCTTAATGGAATTGCCACCGTACACCTAATAGACACATTCATTATGGTCAACAGATACTGATTCACACTTTGGTTTTAGGCAGGGGTCCCAGCAATTAATTAGGACTCCAGTAAAAAATTCTTCAAATGCTGTAATGTGTATTAAAGGTGCTGGTTTGATTACAGTCTGAGGTTCCCCTATTACCTGCTATGTGTGACATGTGCAGCATATTTAACTACGTCCTTATACAGTCCAAGCCAATAAAAATATTTTTGTGTTTTTGCTTGAGTTTTCCTGCATGGGTTTCCTCGGGGTGCTCCGGTTTCCTCCCACAGTCCAAAGATGTGAAGGTTAGGTGGATTGGCCATGATAAATTGCCCTTAAGTGTCCAAAAAGGTTACCAGCAGTTACGGGGATAGGGGGGAGGCGTGGGCGTAAGTAGGGTGCTCTTTCCAAGAGCTGGTGCAGACTCGATGGGCCGTATGGCCTCCTCCTCCACTGTAAATTCTATGATTCCTTACTCCTAAATGACCCCCTTCTGGAATCTCGTGTTCTAACCGTGAAACCTCTTTTCTACCACTTGCAATACCACTCGTCTTATCTCCTTGAATATGTAACCGTCTCCATTTTTGCATTATTTCTAATGTATAGTTAATAATAATAACACTCTGGTATATACTCATCCCATTTCCATTTATGTTTTCTGATATAACTGCTTTATCTCTGAATCTTTCTGTTGAAATTCAGCCAACTAAAGATATCCACTTCATCCACCACCTGCTTTTGTTCTTTCCTAACCATCTGATCAAACATGGTTTCTGAACCTCCGCCTCCCTATCGGGGCACTGTCTCATCCTGCGGCTTTGTAATCTGGTTACCACACAATCAGGAAACAGTCCCCGATATACTTCCTGCAATATCTCGGTTGCTTGACTTTCCACTGGCTTTTCAACCACAGTAGGCTGGACTTCGACCTGTGATCCAGCTATATCATTACAGGGTACCTAGGATAAATTGTATTGCTGAAAAGGGTAATTTTTCTATTACTCCGACTACAACTTCACAGTTCACTGGACTCTCTAACCTTACCTTACATAGTGGCACACTGCTCTCACCACTAATTCCACATATTATCTGGCGATACTCCTTCCAACTACATATCTCCTTATCTCTCACCATTAAAGATTGACTTGCTCCTATATCCCTTAAGGTCTTAATCGCCTTACCTACTCCACCTTGCACAAACAAGTCAACCGTACCTTTACAAAAAAAGTCCATAAAAAGTTCTGGTACCTGTTTATCCACCAACCTCTGAACAGGATGTACACTCTGCAGTACCCCTTCACAGCCACCAACTTTATACCCCACTTTTATCTCATGTACTTTGTAAGATAACCCTGTCTGCCAAAAAGGTATTCCTAACCATTTTGACATTTCCAGGACTTTGTATTACAATGTTTCTGAATAGGGCATTCCACGTGTTCACTGTCCTCTGTATGGGCAAGTTCTAATTCAAACTGTATTCATCTATTCTAAACAGAATCCACATAACCATGTCTCAAGACTTTGCTTGAATATTGGGCATCTCTCTGGGATTCAGTTAATCTATATTTCTCCTGAGATCAGGTGTTGATTTGGCTTGGTCTGTAACTGCTTATGCTGTGGAGTTAGATATTTGTTGTTTCAAGTCCTCCTACTGGATGTGAGCACCTAATATAGGTTGACACTTCGTTCTGAGTGAGTCCTGGATATTGGAGTTTCTCCCTTTCAGACTAGATATTAAATCAAGGCCCTCTGTCTATTGAAGTGGATGTAAATGAACTGCCAGTGGTACTTTAAGAAAGTAGGACTATTTCCTGACCAATATTTATCTGTCAATTGAAACCACTAAGAGAAGCAGTTTTTTTTCTCATTTAATGTATGTGGGATCTTGTGCACAAATCAGTTGCCATATTTGCATATAAAAATCAGTTACTACACTTCAGAAATATTTAATTGCCTGTGAAGCATCTTGGGATGCCCTGTTGCCGTAAGAGCTTGAGATCACCAATGTATAAATCTCTAGTATCCATAGCTATTCCTTATAGCACACAAATCCAAGTTGAATATACTGCCAGCAGTATGGGTCTTAAAACTCTTCAGAATGCTCTAGGTAAAAGTGGTCTACTTCTTTGTTCAAGCTGATTATCAAGTCTGGGACTGGTCAGAACTTAAAAAGTAGGAGTCAATCATTGGGTCCCTTGAACCTGCTCCACTATTCAGTAACATGGTTGATCTTGGAACTCAACTCAACTTCTACCAGTTTATTCCCAGGTCCCTTGAATCCCTTTGTGTCCAAATCCTATTGCTCTCAGTCTTGAATATACTCAATGAATGAGCATCCCAAGTCCTCGTAGGATATGCGACCTCCAAAGATTTAAGTCCTTGAGAGAAGAAATCCTCCCCCTTATCTTGAGATTCTGCTCCCTAGTTCTAGAGTCTGCAGCCAAGGGAAACAAGGTGTCAGTGTCTACCCAGACGATCTGCTCAGGATCTTTCAATCATATCGCTTCTCGTCCTTCAAAACACCAGGCCCAATATGTAGGCCCAACTTACTGAACATCTCATTATAAGACAACCCTTTAATCGAATAAATCAATCCAGTGAACCTTTGCTGCACCACCAGCAGAACATAAAATTAGGAGCTGGTGTAGACCATTCAGTACATCAAGCCCGCTTTGCTATTTAGTTAATGGCTGGTCTGATTGTGGCCTCTACTTTGCTGTCTACCCCTCTATCTTTTGACTCCCTTGTTAGTCCAGAATCTATTTAATTCAGCCTTAAAAATATTCAATGACCTGCCCTCCACTGCCCTCGAAAGGGAATTCCACTAACACCTGGCCCTCAAAAGAAATTAATTCTCCTCACCATCTTATTTTTAAGCTCTGTCCTCCAGTTCTAGTCTATCCTGTAAGGGAAAATATCCTTTCTGCATCCTCGGCTTAACTGGAGGTGAGAGTGACTATCCCTGATATCAAGGCTGCATTTGACCGAGTATGGAGTCATACCTAGCACAATGGAAGGTGGTGGTGATTGTTGGAAATCAATCAGCTCGGCCCTGGAAAATCATTGCAGTAGTTCCTCAGGATCGTATTCCAGCCCCGATTGCCTTGAGCTGTTTCATAATGTCCTGCTGTCCAACATAAGGTCAGAGGTGGGATGCTGACTTCCGGTTGCGGTGATGTGGAGCTAAGCCGCACGTTCGGTGGCTCCCGCTATTTTTGGTCTTTCGGGCTCTTTTAAGGGCCCGTAGCGGCGCTGGTTGAACTTTTCCCGGCGTGGGAACATATCTGCGTTTATCTGCCGGTGGATGGACTGGACCAGGAGCGGGGCGGTCAAAAAATCGGCTCTGGAGCAAAGAAAGGAGCGAGGCAGGAAGAACAAGATGGCGGCGGGCGGGGAAGTGGCAGCAGTGGGCGCAGGAGCAGCAGGAGCTGCTTCAGAGAGCTGAAAGCGGAACTGCTGGAACCGCTTAAGGCCTCACTGGATAAGCTCATGGCGACTCAGACGGCTCAGGGTGCAGAGATCCGCGAGTTACGGCAAAAGGCCCCGGAGAACGAGGATGAAATCCTAGGCCTGGCAGTGAAGGTGGAATCGCACGAGGCGCTCCACAAAAAATGGCAAGCGAGGATGGAGGAGATGGAGAACCATTCCCGCCGGAAGAACTTGCAGATCCTGGGCCTCCCGGAGGGGCTGGAAGGTTCGGAGTTGGGGGCCTATGTGGCCTTGATGCTGAACTCGCTAATGGGTGCGGGGTCCTTCCAAGGGCCCTTGGAGCTGGAGGGTGCCCATTGAGTGTTGCTGAGAAAGCCCAGGCCGAACGAGCCGCCAAGGGCGGTGCTGGTCTGTTTTCACCTCTTCGTCGACCATGAATGTGTGCTGAGATGGGCTAAAAAGGAGAGGAGCAGCAGGTGGGAGAACACAGAGATCCGGATTTATCAAGACTGGAGCGCGGAGGTGGCGAAGAGAAGGGCTGGTTGCTGATGGAAGGGCCGAAGGGGAATAGATGGTGATGGGGGAGTCGGGATGGGGATCTGCCACCGTGGGAACAGGCCGTGGGGGTACTGCGAACACGTGGTGGGCCGAGGGAGAGTTATGGCTGACCGGCGCAGAGGGAGGAGGAATAGCCCCCCGATTCGGCTGGTCACATGGAATGTAAGGGGGCTGAATAGGCCGGTGAAGCGGGCCCGGGCGATTGCGCATTTGAAGGGGCTGGGGCGGATGTAGCTATGCTACAGGAAACGCACCTTAGGGTGTCGGATCAGGTTAGGCTGAGAAGAGGGTGGGTTGGACAAGTTTTCCATTCTGGGTTAAATGCGAGGAACAGGGGTGTGGCGATTTTGGTGGGAAAGAGCTTGTCGTTTGTGGCGTCGAGCGTGGTGGCGGATAGCTGTGGCAGATACGTAATGGTGAGTGGTAGACTCCAAGGGGAGCGGGTGGTGCTGGTCAATGTGTACGCCCCAAATTGGGACTTGCAGGCTTCATGCGGCGCATGCTGAGCCGGATTCCAGATCTTGAGGCGGGGGGGGCTTGATAATGGGAGGAGATTTTAATACAGTGCTGGACCCAGCACTGGATCGTTCTAGGTCCAGGACCGGTAAGAGGCCAGCGGCGGCCACAGTGCTGAGGGGGTTCATGGACCAGGTGGGAGGGTTTGAGGTATATGAGGCCGGGAGATGGAGAGTTCTCATTTTTCTCCCACGTCCATAAGGCTTACTCCCGGATCGACTTTTTTGTCTTCAGCAGGGCGCTGATTCCGAGGGTGGTAGGGGCGGAGTATTCGGCGATAGCCATATCCGACCACGCTCCGCATTTGGTGGACCTGGAGCTGGGGGAGGGGAAGGATCAATGCCCGCTGTGGAGGTTAGAGGTGGGGCTGCTGTCGGATGAGGAGGTATGTGGGCGGGTCCGGAGGTGTATAGAGGGGTATTTGGAAACTAATGACAATGGGGAGGTGCAGGTGAGGGTGGTCTGGGAGGCATTGAAGGCGGTGGTTAGGGGGGCGCTGATTTCTATTAGGGTACACAGGGAGAGGGGGGAGAAAAAGGAGAGGGAGAGGTTGGTGGAAGAAATGGTAAGGGCGGACAGGAGATATGCGGAGGTCCTGGAAGAAGGGCTTTTGAGGAAACGTAGTCGGCAAGCGGAGTTTGACATAGTGACCACCCGGAAAGCGGAGGCGCAGTGGAGGAGGGCGCAGGGGGTGGTATATGAGTACGGGGAGAAGGCAAGTCAGATGCTTGCCCACCAGCTCCGGAAGCGGCGAGGGAGATAGGGGGAGTTAGAGATGTAGGAGGGAGTCTGGTGCGGAGTGCAAGGGGCATTAACGGCGTGTTTAGGACCTTTTATGAGTAGTTGTACCGCTCAGTGCCCCCTGGGGAGGAGGGTGGGATGGACCGCTTTTTGGACAAGCTGGAGTTCCCGAGAGTGGGGGAGGAGCGGGCGGAGGGTCTGGGGGCCCCAATCGAGTTGGAGTAGCTGATCAAGGCGATGGGGAGTATGCAGTCAGGGAAGGCACCGTGGCCTGAATTTTACAATAAGTTTTCAGACCTGTTGGGCCCGCTGTTAGTCAGGACCCTGAATGAGGCAAGGGAGGGGGGGGGGGGGGGGGCTTGCCCCGACGATGTCTAGAGCATTAATTTCTTTGATTTTGAAGCGGGATAAGGACCCCCTCCAGTGTGGTTCTTACAGGCCAATCTCGCTCCTCAATGTGGACGCGAAGCTGCTGGCCAGGAGGGTGGAGGATGTGGTCCCTCAGGTCATTCACGAGGACCAAACGGGTTTTGTGAAGGGGAGGCAGCTGAATGTCAATGTACGGCAGCTTCTTAACGTCATAATGATGTTGGTGGAGATAGTGGCATCGATGGATGCGGAGAAAGCTTTTGACAGGGTGGAGTGGAGCTACCTATGGGAGGTGTTGAGGAGATTTGGGTTTGGTGAGGGATTCATTAGGTGGGTGAGGCTGTTGTATAATGCTCTGGTGGCGAGCGTGGTGACGAATGGGAGGAGGTCGGAGGACTTCAGTTGTCCCGGGGGACGAGGCAGGGGTGCCCCTTGTCTCCTCTGCTCTTCGCGTTGGCGATCAAACCCCTGGCCATGGCACTGAGGGAATCGAGGAACTGGAGGGGGAGGGGGGGAGCACCGGCTGTCGCTGTACGCGAACGATTTACTTCTGTACATTGCAGATCCGGCGGGGGGAGGGGGATGCCAGAGGTGATGTGGATCCTGGGGGAGTTTGGAGACTTCTCTGGCTATAAGCTCAATGTGGGGAAGAGTGAGCTGTTTGTGGTGCATATGGGGGACCAGGAGAAAGAGATAGGGGAGCTCCCGCTAAAAAGGGCAGAGAGGAGCTTCAGATACCTGGGAGTCCAGATAGCCAGGAACTGGGGGGCCCTGCATAGGTTAAATTTCACGAGGCTGGTGGAGCAGATGGAGGAGGAGTTCAGGAGGTGGGATGTGTTGCCACTCTCCCTAGCGGGCAGGGTCCAGTCGGTTAAGATGACGGTGCTCCCGAGGTTTTTGTTTCTCTTCCAGTGTCTCCCCATCTTGATTCCGAAGGCTTTCTTTAGGAGGGTTAACAGGAGTATTATGGGGTTTGTGTGGGCGCAGAAGACCCTGAGGGTGAGGAGGGTATTCTTGAAGCGAGGCAGGGAGGTGGGTGGATTGGCGCTGCCCAACCTGTGTGGGTATTATTGGGCGGCGAACGTGGCAATGATTCGTAGGAGGGGGATGGAGCCGCATGGAAGAGGATGGAGGTGGCGTCCTGTGTGGGCACGAGTCTAGAGGCACTGGTGACGGCCCCGTTGCCGCTCCCCCGGCAAGGTACTCTTCGAGTCCAGTAGTGGTGGCTACCCTCAAAATCTGGGGGCAGTGGAGGCAGCATAGGGCGAAAGTGAAGGCCTCGGTTTGGTCCCCGATACGGGGGAACCGCCGGTTTGTACCAGAGAGGATAGATAGGGGGTTTTTCAGTTGGCACAGGGCAGGTATCAGGCGGATGGGGAACCTCTTCCTAGACGGGAAGTTTGCGACCTTAGAGGAGTTGGAGGGGAAGTGGGGTCTACCCCCAGGGAATTCCTTTAGGTACATGCAGATTAGGGCGTTTGTTAGGCGGCAGGTAGCAGAGTTTCCGCTATTGCCGCCAAGGGGGGTTCAGGATACGGTGCTCTCGGGGACGTGGGTCGGTGAGGGTAGGATCTCGGTAATTTATCAGGTGATGCAGGAGGGGGAGGGGGCCTTGGTGGAGGAGCTGAAAGCGAAGTGGGAAGAGGAGTTGGGGGAGGAGATTGACGAGGGGACGTGGACGGATGCCCTGGGGAGGTTGAATTCCTCCTCCTTCATGCACACGGCTTAGACTAATCCAGCTAAAGGTGCTGCATAGGGCGCATATGACTGGGACCAGGCTGAGCCAGTTCTTTGGGGGAGAGGACAGGTGTTCGGGGAGCCCAGCGAATCACACCCACATGTTTTGGGCGTGTCCGGCGTTGAAGGGTTTCTGGAAGGGGGTGGCGGGGACCTTGTCCAAGGTGGTTGGTTCCAGGGTGGAACCGGGCTGAGGGCTCGCAATTTTTGGGGTAGCATCGGAGCCGGGAGTGCATGAGGCGAGAGAGGCCGGTATTCTGGCCTTTGCGTCCCTAGTAGCCTGGCGCAGGATCCTTTTGCAGTGGAGGGACGCAAAGCCCCCGAGCCCGGAATCCTGGATCAACGACATGGCTGGGTTCATTAAACTGGAGAGGGTCAAGTTTGCCCTAAGGCTTGTCGGTGCAAGGGTTCTTCCGACAGTGGCAGCCTTTTCTTGATTTCCTGGCGAAGCATTAGAGGGTGGTCAACTTGAGCAGCAACCCGGTGGGGGGGACTATCGGTTCGTTATGGGGGTTTGTTCTTATGGTTCTTCTCTTATTACTCTTTCTTGTTGTTAATTTATTGTTTTTGTATTGGGGGGGAGGGGTTATTGTTTTTCTCTTCTCTTTGTTGAGATCAAATTTGTTGTTGGAAAATTTGAATAAAAATTATTTTTTAAAAAAAGAAGTAGGATGCTCACGGATGATTGCACGATGGTCAGCATCATTCGCAACTTCTCACAGTAAAGCATTCCATGTCCATATGCAGCTAGACCTGGACAATATTTGGGTTTGAGCTGATAAGTGGCAAATCCATTCGTGCAACATAAGTGCCAGGCAATGACCAGCTCCAACAAGAGAAAATCTAACTATCTCCCCTTGACATTCATTGGCATTACCTTGGCTGAATATCCCACTATCAACATCCTGGGGGTTACCATTGACCAAAAACTGAATTGGCCCAGCCATATAAATACTGTGGTTATTAGAGACGATCAGAGGCTGGGAATTCTGTGGCTACTACATCAACTCCTGACTCCCCAAAGTTTGTCCACACTCTGCAAGGCACAAATCTGATGGAATATCTGTCCTTGCCTGTAGCTACAACACTCTTAGATTGACACCATCCCAGGCAAAGTAGCCTGCTTGATTGACATCCCATCCACCAACTTCAGCATTCTGTCCATCACTGATGCACAGTGGCAGCAGCAGGTGCCGTTTACACGATGCACTGCAGCAACTCACCAAGATTCCTTTCAAACCCATGGCCTCGACCACCGAGAAGGACATGGGCAGTGTGGATACATCACTAACTTCAATTTCCCCTCCAGGCCACACAGCAGCCTGACTGTCATTCTTTCGCTGTCACTGGGTCAAAATCCTGGACTTCCCTCCGAACAGCACTGTGGTTGTTCCTGCAACACATGGACTGCAGCAGTTCATGAAGGTGGCACACTGCCACCTTCTCGAGGGCAATTAGTGATGTGCAATAAATGCTGATCTAACCAATGATGCCCACACTCCATGAACAAATAAGGAAAAGAAACCTGGGACGTCTTCTCAGTAACTTAAATGGTTCAATAAGATCACCTCTCACTCTTCTGAACTCCAACAGATACAGGTCCAACCTTTTCTCATGAGACAAACCCTTCATCCCAGGAATCAGTTGAGTGAACCTTCTCTGCAATTCTAATGCAATTATATGCTTTCTGAATAAGGTGACCAAAACTGTATACATTACTCCAGATGTGATCGCACGAACTGTAAAAAACATCCCAACTTTTATATTCTATTCCTCTTGAAATAAACAATAACCACCCATTGCATTCCTAATCACTTGCCGTACTTGCATATTAAGATCTTGTGTTTCAAGACAAGACACCTAGATCCCTTTTGTACTACAGGGTTATGGAATCACTCTCCATTTAAATCAATATGATGTGGAGATGCCAGCGTTGGACTGGGGTGGGCACAGTAAGAGGTCTTGCAGCACCAGGTTGATGTCCGGCAGGTTTATTTCGAATCAGTGGCTTTCGGGATGCAGCCCCTTCATCAGGTGGGTGGGGGGTGGATCCACGGCCACGTGTGGACGGGGTCAGTGGTGCAGGGTGGTGCTTTGGTGTGAGTCTTTGAGGGGGTTGAGTCTTTGCAGGTCCGGGCGGAGCGACTGGAGAGAGGGATGGTCACAGGTTGGGGAGGCGCGAGTTGTCTCGGGACGGTTGGTGCGACTTTACGGGCCCAGGCCAGATGTAGGGGGGGGTGAGTGGTGGGGCATGGGTTGAGGCTGTGCACATGCGTGCGGAACTTGGCTGTCAGTTTCTGCTTGGCGACTCAGACTCGCGCTCAGGCTCACCATGGACTACTCTCCAGAATAAGTTGCATTTTTGGACACGTGCATCTCCATCAAGGAGATCATTCACCTTAGCACTTCACTTTACCGCAAGCCCAGGGATAATCTCACGATGCTCCACTTCTCGAGCTTCCATTCTAAACACATATGGACAAGCCCTCTGTATACACAGGATCTACTCGGAGGCGGAATGTAACAGACATCTACAGGCGCTGAAAGATGCCCTCGTAAGAACGGGATATGGCGCTCGACTCATCGATCGACGGTTCCAGCGCTCCACAGAAAAAAACGCACCAACCTCCTCAGAAGACAAACACACAGGACACAACCGACAGAGTACCTATCGTCATCCAGTACTTCCCAGGAGCGGAGAAACTACAACATCATCTTCGCAGCCTTCAACACATCATCGATGAAGACAAACATCTTGCCAAGACCATCCCCACATCCCAGTACTTGCCTTCAAACAACCGTGCAACCTCAAACAGACCATTGTTTGCAGCAAACTACACATCCTTCAGGAGAACAGTGACCACGACGCGCCACAACCCTGCCATGGCAACCTCTGTACGACGTGCCAGATCATCAACATGGACACCACCATTACACATGAGAACACCACCCACCAGGCACGTAGTACATACTCGTGTGACTCGGCCAACGTTGTCTGCCTCGTATGCTGCAGGAAAGGATTTCCCGAGGCATGATACATTGGTGAGACCATGCAGACACTGCGACAACGGATGAACTGACATCGCGCAACAATCGCCAGGCAGGAATGTTCTCTTCCAGTCAGGGAACACTTTAGCAGTCAAGGACATTCAGCCTCTGATCTTCGGGTACACGTTCTCCAAGGCGACCTTCAAGACATTTGACAATGCAGAGTCGCCGAGCAGAGGCTGGTGGCCAGGTTCCGTGCGCATGGGTGCGGCCTTGGCTGGGACCTTGGATTCGGGTCTCATTGCATTTATCCCCCCACCGTCTGGCCTGGGCTTGCAGGGTCCTGCCAGCTGTCCTGGCTTGGGGCGGTTGACAACTCTTTGGCCTGTGGTTGTCCCTCTCTCTGGTTGCTCCATCTGGATCTGTGGAGAATTGATTGCCTGCGGATACTCGCGTTCAGGGTGTTGTCTTGCATCATTGACTTTGTGTGCATGGTTGTGGAGCCCACCTCTTCACTCGCCAGGTCGGGGAGCTGCGCTCCGAGGGCTGGTGGTTCGAGACAGACCGGTTGGACTTTGACCTGGTGTTGTAAGACTTCAAATAAATACACTGCTTTTCAATTTTTCCTGCCAAAGTAGGCAAGCTCACATTTCACACATTATATTCCATCTGAGAATTTTTTTACCTATTCACTTTACCTGTCGATGTCCCTTTGTAGACTCATTACTCGCACAGTGGAATGACACAGCACAGTGGTTAGCACTGTTGCTTCACAGCACCAGGGACCCATGTTCGATTCCCAGCTTCGGTCACTGTCTCCACGTTCTCCGTGTCTGCGTGGGTTTCCTCCGGGTGCTCTTGTTTCCTCCCACAAGTCCCGAAAGACGTGCTTGTTAGGTGAATTGGACATTCTGAATTCTCCCTCTGTGTACCCAAACGAGCGCTGTAGTGTGGTGACATGGGGATTTTCACAGTAACTTCATTGTAATGTTAATGTAAGCCTACTTGTGAAACTAATAAAGATTATGATTATTATTAGCTGCATTTGCAACTTGCTTTCCGACCTATCTTAGCCATCAGCAAATCTAGCTATCGTACATTAGTTCCTTTCATTCAGGTCATTAATATAGGTTATAAATAGTTGCGGCCCCAGCACTAATCCCTGTGACATTTTACAGGTTGCAACTTGCCAATCTGAAAATGTCCCCTTTTTCCAACTCCATTTCCTGTTAGCCATAGACATAGAACATACAATGCAGCAGGAGGCCATTCGGCCCATAAAGTCTGTACCAACCCACTTAAGCCCTCACTTGCACCCTATCCTCCTAACCCAATAACCCCTCCTAACCTTTTGTGGACACTAAGGGCAATTTTGCAAGGCCAATCCACCTAACCTGCACGTTTTTGGACTGTGGGAGGAAACCGGAGCACCCGGAGGAAACCCACGCAGACACGGGGAGAACGTGCAGACTCCGCACAGACAGTGACCCAGCAGGGAATCAAACCTGGGACCCTGGCGCTGTGACAATGCTAACTTCTATGCTACCGTGCTGCCCACTTTTTCCAAAGCAATTTTCTGTTATCCAACCAATCCGTTAGCAGTGCTAATAACGTTACTTCCTACACCATGAACTCCTGTTTTGTGTAGTAACTTTTGATGTGGCATTTTGTCTTTTTGAAATCCAGGAGGAGCACCATATGTTCCCCTTTATCCACATTGCTTGTTAGTTACTCAAAGAACTCTCAGTCAAACATGATTTCCATTTCACTAAACCAAGGCCTGATTGCATTAACATTTTCTATGTGCCCTGCTATAACATCCTTTATTATAGATTCCGTTAATTTCCACATGACAGGATGTCAGGCTATAACTGGCTTTTAGTTTCCTGCTGTCTCCTTCATTTCTTTCTTGAATAGAAGAGTTACATTTGCTATTTACTAATCTAATGGGACCTTAGCAGAATTTAGGGAATTTTGGAAAATTAAAACCAATGCATCCACTATCTAAGCAGCCATTTCTTTTAAGACCCGAGGATGAAGACAGCTGGACCTGGGTCCTTATCAGTCTTCAGGTCGAATGATTTTCTTTGTACACTTTCCCTACTGACTGTAATTGTTTTAGGTTCCTCTCTCCATTTCACTTCTTGATTTACAATTATTTCTGGGATGTAATTTGATCCACAGTGACCATTTCCTCATTTCCCATTATTAAATCCGCAGCACTCTGGAAGACCAGCACTAGCTTAATTGCGCTTTTCCTTTTTAAACGCCTGTAGAAACTCTTTACTGTCTGTTTTTATATTCCTAGTTTGTTTTCTCCCCATAATTTTAATCAGGGACAGCACAGTGGCACAGTGATTAACACTGCTGCCTCACGGAGCCGAGGACCCAGGTTCGATCCCAGCCCTGGGTCACTGTCTGTGTGGAGTTTGCATATTCTCCTCGTGTCTCGCCCCCAAAACCCAAAGATATGCAGGGTGGATTGGCCACTTAATTGAAAAAAAAATGGGTACTCTAAATTTATTTATTTTTTTGTTAATTTTAAATCATTCTTTGCTGTTTTTATATTCCATCTAATCTCAACCTGGTACTAATTTTGTGGAACTTTTCTTTCAATTTTATACTGTCTCTAACTTCCTTGGTTAGTCATGAATGCATCGATTTCCTCGAGTCTTTTTTTCTTACTGAAGGTATCTTGATTGAATCTTATGAAATATCTCCTTGATTATCTTCCACTATATCTCCGCTTTAGCCAACTCTGTACTCATACCCTTGTAATTGCTTTTATTTAAGTTTAGTCTTAGACTCCCTCTTCTCTACTTCAAACTGAATGCGAGTAATCATATGATCATTGCTTCCGAGCGGCTCTTTTACTATGAGTTCATTTATTAATCCTGTCTCGTTGCTCATTACCATGCCTAGACTAGCCTGCTCTTTGGTTGGGTCTATAATGTTCTGAAAGCACTGCACAAACTATCTTCCAGTCTACTTTTACCAATATGATTCTTTTTATTTCTGTCGTCTTACTACTTTTGCAACATCTAGTCTTATCTTCTGGCGCACTCTTAAGTTTGTACCCTCTGTCCCTTCCTGCCACACTCATTATCATTCCCTTATTGCTATCTTGCTCTCTTGCTTTGGCCCCTCCTTTTAAGTTATCACATCTTCTGTCACTTCATCCCTAAACCCCCCCCCCCCCCCCCCCCCCCACCTGTACAGCTTCCCATTTCCGCAGTACTGGTGCCAGTGAATTGAAAAGTAAGTATGTCTGCCCTTTGATAAGGACACAAAAGGTGTGCAGAATAGCCCAGGTATGGACTCTCCAAAACCCTGTTGAATTGAAGCACCGAGTCCTCACTCCTGTACTGCTTGATTGCTTGCTGTATCTGCATGCTAACTTTGTGAGATGTCTGAGAACAACAAAATATCAGAATATCAACATTAAACATTTCCCACCCATTTGTGTTCTTCCATTCAAGCTGCACATCCTAAGATCCTGTTTTTGTTTTTCACCACAGCTCCTGGCTTATCACTGTAACCCCACCTAAACCCTTTCTCATATACTGTTACCATTTATTACATCTCTCCAGCTTCATAGCTTTGCATTTACTGAATGATAGCTTCCCTTTTTCACCAAGTATTTGTCTATCCAATCGCGCAAGATAATTGATCCCATGCCATGCCACACCTCACTTCATTACCAGTGGCCTACTTGGAGAGGTTTATTGCCACCTATTACTCCAAATCCCAAAATCCATCAAAGAAAGAATAACAAAACTTTGATTTATGGAGTGCTTTTCATGCCCTCAAGATACTCAAAGCACCACAACCAGCAATAATAATCTTAATTAGTGTCACAAGTGGGCTTACATTAAACTGCAATGAAGTTACTGTGAAAATCCCCTAGTCGTCACATTCCGGTGCCCGTTCTGGTACATTGAGAATTCAGAATGTCCAATTCACAGCACATCTTTCGGAATTTGTGGGAGGAAACCAGAGCACCCGGAGGAAACCCACACAGACACTGGGAGAACATGCAGACTCCACACAGACAGTGACCCAAGCCGGGAATCAAACCTGGGTCCCTGGAGCTGTGAAGCAACAGTGCTAGCCACTGTGCTACAAAGTACTTTTAAAATCGAGGCACTGTTGCAAGAAAATGCAAGAACCAATATGTGCACAGCCGCATCCCTCAAAAAAACAATGTCCTGAATAAATGAACGGATCGGTTTTTGGTAAAGTTACAGACTGATTAATGTTTGGCTAGATTATTTCATGGGACATGGGCTTCACTCGCAAGGCCAGCATTTATTGCCCTTGCAAAGGTGATGGTGGGCTGCCTTCTTGAACCGCTGCAGTCCATATGGCGTAGGTACACGCCTAATGCTGTTAAGCAAATTCCATGAATTTGATCTCGGGACAGTGAAGGAATAGCGATATATTTCCAAGTCAGGATGGTGTGTGGCTAGGAGGGGAACTTGCACGTTCCCATGCCCTTGTCCTCCTAGATGGTAGAGGCTGCGATTTTGAAAAGTGTTGTCGAAGGAGCTTGGTGAGCTGCTGCAGTGTATCTTGTAGGATGGTACACACTGCTGCCACTGTGCTTCGGTAGTCTTGGCAGTGAATGTTGAAAGTGGTAGATGGAGTGGACTTGAATCTCTAACCATCTGATTCAGAAGTGTGTGTGCTACCACTGAGCCAATTCTACAAACCGAAAGCACCAATCCTATTAAACTACTCCCTGTAATATCCCATTGGTGTCTCCCTTAATCCTTTGCAATCTCTGACTCGGCCTATATGGTATCCACTCAAAAAGCTTCCCTTCGCTTTCCATACTTTCTACCTTGTAAGTAATTAATGCATGTGAAACGTGTGGCCGAAGTTTAAAGAAACTAAATTTATCTTGGAGACATGGGGCAGCGTTCACCCTCCCACCAGTATTACTCGAGCCTTCCCCTTGAACAATAGCAATTGATGATCTTATCTGGAGATGTGTTCCCCTGTTTGTACTTCGATTTGATAACTTCACAAAATACTTAATTTCTAGGCAGAAATACTATTACTTGGTTCATTCTATTATGTTTTTTTAACCAGTATTGATAAGCTTGTACATCTAGAGATACCAGTATACTTTTTCTCTGAATTTGTGAATTGTCTCATTCGCTGCTCTCAATTTTTGACACAGTTCCTGCATCGATTGATCCTCTTAGTGTCTATTGATATCCGACCAATTTCATTTTTCACCTTCTTTGATTCATTTTATGAAGTTTCTAAGAGCCTTGTATCTTGGGTAATATCTATATCTTTGCGTACAGTATAGCACCAAGCAGTGTATTCATCCAAAAAGTCATCAGTATGTTATCGATATCTTCTACAGTGAAGCTATAGTGCTCATGGGATAATTGTTATGTAATTTGCAATAGCAAAACTAACTTATTGTTTCTTCTTTACCCAGACCAATCGTACATGTCCTATCTGTCGAGCTGATGCTTCTGAAGTTCACCGAGATTTAGAGTAAAGCCATTTCCGCAGCACAATATTGAAGACGTTACCTAGATGATGTGGGAGAGCACACTGTTCACCCACTCATCTGTGTTACCTTGAGCCTTCCCCTTGAACAACAGCAATCTAGGATCTTATCTGGAGTCCTGTTACCTCTGTTTGCACCGTGCGATTTGATGACTTCAGCAAACACCTAGTATCTTCGCTTAGAAACAGTTATGGAGTTGTGTTGTACTAACATTGTGTTCCAAACTCCAAAGATTTTAACCTGCGTGTATTTTGATGTGTATTAACATTTTATAGTTTGTATGATCATTCCAAGTATTGACACGAAATTTGAGGGGTTGTGATTTCATCATTTGCTCGAAAAGAAACAGTAGGTGGAAGACGATGGGGTACTCTGCCCAATAAACCCTCCAGCATACTGTACTGATGGAGCGAAGCAGGATGTTTGAGAAGTGTGAGTGTGCGTGCGCGTGTCTGTATGTTATCTGTGTAATGTCTGAATGTACCTATCCATGTTTTCTTGTATTTGTACCATACACTGGTCTAGTTCTCTTGTGTGCCTTTGCACACACTATCCTAACCACTTCCAAAATATTTCCTGTATCGTTTGCATGAATAACAGTGCGTGAATGTGTTTGAGTGAAAGATTAGAGGAGGGAAAATATTTAATGTGCACATATGCATGCGTGTCCAGCCAGCTTGGACTGGTGATGACTAGCTCTATCCAGCTGTGGGTGGGGGTGGGAATCTGTGCTCAGCTATTACTGCCATGCACTGTACTGCACACATACCTAAGCTCACAGCCTTTGTGGTGCAAAAATTATTCCAAGCAGCTGAATTATTTAGGATTTGTGGTTGTTGATTGCTCTGTAGATGCCACCAATTGTTTACCAATGATTTATGTGGTGGGATAGTGGATTGTTTACTGTTTTAATTAGTCCTGACCTGAGGGACGGTGGACTCTGTAGGAGACCCATTGGCCAGGGGCCAGGGCCCTGTGTTCTGTGTTAGGAAGATTTTTGCTTTGGTACTTGCACAGTTACAGTTACCTCATTTTGCCATGTATGTATTTGAAATTTGCTAATATATATATAGGAAATGGTTCTGATGCTAAACATTTTGTGTTTTCATCCCATTTGAATCATATTGTTGTAGCATTTAACATAACTAGTTATAATGTATTATACATCTGTAAACCAAATTGTTTCAGAGACGAAATTTTTAACAGATTTGTACTTTTTTTATGAAAGTTGCTAGTTATGCTTTACCAGGTAGTGCAATCATTTTTTATTGTTGTGGCTGATTTGAGAGGGTTGTTCACTAATAAATGTATGATGTATACCAACGTAACCATGTTCTGTGGCTGAATTTCATTTTCCATCTTCAGAAAACGTAATCCTGACACTTAGCCTTAAGGGAAGTAGATGAATTCATGCTGTTTGCTGTCACGCCCCGGGCACAGGTGTGTGGAAAATAACTAATGCTAAGACATCAGTGTTCTGTGTATAAGATGAAAGCACAGCTATTATTTTCTCTTCCCAGACCCAAATAAGAATGTATGTGCAGATTAACTTTCCACTTAACAGGTTTGGGTGGAGGGATAGTAAATTGGATTGGGGTTTGCTCCAGTTTTTCATGAGTAACCTGAAGGAAAGTCAGTGGTGTAGTCACTGGATTAGTTATCCAGGTGACAGGATGTGCTGAGAAGTCACACATCAGGTGGCTCTCCTCCCGCAAGCCTGAAAAATAGGCACTTTTTGCCCCTAAAATGCCACAAACGATATAAAGCAACCTCACATCACTAACAAAACAAAGAAAAAAGTCATGATGCCAAACAGCAGCCAGTCCAGAGGATGAGTGGAGAACAGGAGTGGAAAAAACCTGGATAAACAGCAAGCAACCAAACCGAGCAGCGCACGAGGCGATGAAACTCTGACTTTGCCAGATCGACAGGAACTGATCCACCGCACGGGAAGACCCCCACACCAGGGGATGGGTGGAGGATGTTCCCCTTGAGACTTAAACGGACACAGAGGAAACAAAATCAGATATACAAGCTTTGGTGAAGGGTGCCGTGGTCGAAGCTCTGGCTAACATGCCCTGGACAAAGCCAAAAAGCGAGTGGAGGTCCAGGAGGCAACAATTAAAGTTCTGGAGAGGGTTGCAACTGACCAGAGCAACTGGATTGTCGCCTTGGAAAAGGAGGTGGCAAAGCTGGTCGCCTCACAAGGCAACCTGAGAGGAAAGGTCAAGGACCAGAATACTGAAGGAGGCAAGAGAGGAAATTGCTGAGGCCTTGAAAGAAATCTTTGGATCCTCACTGTCTTCAGGTGGTGTCCCAGAGGACTGAAGAATAGTCAATGTTGTTCCTTTGTTTAAGAAGGGTAGCAAGGATAATCCAGGGAACTACAGGCCAGTGAGCCTTACGTCAGTGGTAGAGAATATACTGGAGAGAATTCTTCGAGACAGGATCTACTCCCATTTGGAAGCAAGTGGATGTATTGGTGAGAAGCAGCGCAGTTTTGAGAAGGGGAGGTCATGTCTCACTAACTTGATAGAGTTTTTCGAGGAGCTCACAAAGATGATTAATGCAGGTAGGGCAGTGGATGTTGTCTATATGGACTTCAGTAAGGCCCTTGACAATGTCCCTCATGGCAGACTGGTACAAAAGGTGAAGTCACAAGGGATCAGAGGTGAGCTGGCAAGGTGGATACAGAACTGGCTGGGTCATAGAAGGCAGAGAGTAGCAATGGAAGAGTGCTTTTCTGATTGGAGGGTTGTGATTTGTGGTGTTCAGCAGGGATCAGTGCTGGGACCTTTGCTGTTCGTAGTATATATAAATGATTTGGAGGAAAATATAACTGGTCTGATTAGTACGTTTGCGGATGACACAAAGATCGGTGAAATTGTGGATAGCAATGAGGACTGTCAGAGGATACAGCAGGATTTAGATCATTTGGAGACTTGGGCGGAGAGATGGCAGATGGAGTTTAATTCGGACAAATGTGATGTAATGCATTTTGGTAGGTCTAATACAGGGAGGGAATATACAGTGAATGGTAGAACCCTCAAACATATTGACAGTCGGAGAGATCTAGGTGTACAGGTCCACAGGTCACAAAGGGGCAACACAAGTGGAGAAGGTAGTCAAGAAGGCATACGGCATGCTTGCCTTCATTGGCCGGGGCATTGAGTATAAAAATTGGCAAGTCATGTTGCAGCTGTATAGAACCTTATTTAGGCCACACTTGGGAGTTCAATTCTGGTCGCTACACTACCAGAGGGTGCAGAAGAGATTTACCAGGATGTTGCCTGGTATGGAGGGCATTAGCTATGATGGGAGGTTGAATAAACTCCGTCTGTTCTCACTGGAACGACGAAGGTTGAGGAACGACCTGATAGAGGTTTACAAAATTGAGGGGCTTAGACAGTGGATAGTCGAAGACTTTTCCCCATGGGTAGAGGGGTCAATTACTAGGGGGCATAGGTTTACGGTGCAAGGTGCAAAGTTTAGAGTAGATGTATGAGGTAAGTTTTTTTTTTTAGGTAGTAGGTGCCTGGAACCCGCTGCCGGAGGAGGTGGTGGAAGCAGGGACGATAATGACGTTTAAGGGGCATCTTGACAAATACATGAATAGGATGGGAATAGTGGGATACGGACCCCGGAAGGGTAGAAGATTTTAGTTTAGATGGGCAGCATGGTCGGCGCAGGCTTGGAGAGCCGAAGGGCCTATTCCTGTGCTGTACTTTTCTTTGTTCTTTGACCAAGAGAACTGGTTGAGGCAGCAGAATCTACGAACCTGGAGGGGATCAAAGGTAAGAACCCCACAGTTTGTGGCCCAAATTCTGGGTAACCTGGTGGAAAGGGACAGCTTCCCCATCCCATCAGAAATCGACAAAGAGTGCACCGGTCACTCCAACCAAAACTGGGGAACAGCCGAAGGCGATAATTGCAACGATGTACCAGGACCGGGAAAGAATCCTGCGTTGGGCCAGACAATTCAAAAGCTGCAACTGGGAAGGTTACAAGATCCGCATCTACCAGGACACTGGGGCTGACCTGGCCAAGCACCGGGCTGAATTTAACAAAGCAAAGGCCGTGCTGTACAGAAACGGCATGATATTCGGAATGCTGTACCCAGCCATGCTCTGGGTCACCTTTCAAGGCAGGGAGAACTTTTTCACAATCCCTGCGGTCGCTGACAAGTTTGTCGCAGAGAATTGACTGGAGAAGCATCAGCAATGAACAGCCCACAGAATGAGACTCTTAGAACGCAATGTTTTAACATAAAGGTTTTCTCCCTTTTGCAGCCAACAGTAGACCATCGCCACAGAGACTACTTTACATGAGAGAACACTGCCTCGTTTGGGGACGAGAGTGGGAAGGATGAGCGTGTACAGCTAAGCACAGGGGAAGGTGAGGGAGCCCAGAGATTGGGTAACGTGAGGATGTGCAACAAGCATTGGGAGGGATGCCACCACACCAGCAAGGGAGCTAGCACTGGGATTCATGAAGACGAGAGTGGCTTCAGGGCCTTCCTTGCAAGGAAGGCACCTGGGTGGGTGGGGGACTAGACAATGGGCACAAAGGGATAACTAGGGGAAGAAGCAAGCGGAAGGGGGGGGTTAGCTACGGATGGAGGGGGTGGGAGAAATGACGGGAGGAAGAGAAGATATAAGGGAGAGATATGTGAAGAAAGATAGAGGGCGTTAGACTGGCTAAAACAGGCCACACTTGGAACAAGATGGCGCTGCAAACAACCACTTTGCAGGGTCCCTGAACAATGGGAAATCTCAGAGCGCAAAGGCTCACCCAAATGGTAAACACACAGTTGGTGGCCATGTTGGGTGCCCAATGGATAAAGGGAAACCCTGGAGCGCAGGGGCCCGGCCACATGGGGAGAACATTGACCGTGGCCTACTTGGATGGCCCCATGACAAAGGGTCACCTTGGATTGCAGGGGTCGCCTAACAGTTAAGTGCAGCTGATCCTGCAGGAATGGGGGGGGGGGGGGGGGGGGTCGAGGGGAGACAAAAATCCCCCATCGGATTAGTCACCTGGAACGTCAGGGGATTTAATGGCTCAGTAAAAAGATCCAGAATCTTTGGCCACCTGAGAAGCATGGAAGCCTATATTATCTTCCTCCAAAAGACACCTGAGGTAGAAAGACCAACTGTGGGTAAGGGACAAGGGGGTAGCCATTTTGCTAAATAAGAGGATGACGTTCACAGCAACAAAGACGGTCACTGACCTGGAGGACAGTACGTCATGGTCAGTGGTGTCCTAGACCGGGAGCTGATAGTCCTCGTTACGTTAACGTGTACATTCCCAACTGGGACAACACAAATGTGTACGCTCCCAACGGGGACAACACAGGAGTTTATAAAGAAGACCATGGGGGAAATCCCAGACATAGATCCTGACTGATCATGGGGGTGGGGGGGAGAGAGAGAGACGTTAACTGTGTGCAGGACTCGCAGATGGACAGGTTGAACCCCAAAACAGGAAGGAAATCCAATATGGAAAAGGAACTCGGCCTATTGATGGACCGGGGGGGGGGGGGGGCCATGGCATTTACCCACGGCGTTTACCCACGCAGGCTAGGAGTTCTCCTTCTCCCAAGGACATAACGACTATTCTCGGATCGACTTATTTGTCGTGGGGAAATTGGTGCTTCCAGGGCTAGTCAGGGCGGTTACTCCACGATCGTAATCTCCGACCGTGCTCCACATTACATGGGTGTGAGGTTGGACACGGCCCTACTGGCTGATCAGGCTTTTTGCAAGAAAATATCACAGACGAGTATATTACTAATAACCAGAATAGGGAGGTGTCACCCTCCATATTCTGGGAGTCACTGAAGGCTGTGATCAGGGGGGAAATGATCGCTTATAAAGCAAGGAGAGACACGGAACAGAGGGCAACTAGGCAACACGTACCCGTACCAGCCTCCCCGAACAGGTGCCGGAATGTGGCGACTAGGGGCTTTTCACAGTAACTTCATTTGAAGCCTGCTTGTGACAATAAGCGATTTTCATTTCATTTTTTTCAACAGCTAGTCTACTCCATGCTGGAAGTAGACCGGTGATACAGTACTCTTGAGGCCCCGACCGTAGAAATCCTGGCTGAGAGGAAAAAGCTACAATGGACTTTGACCTGCTCTCCACGATTAAATCAGTGCACCAACTCTGCCAGGCACAAAGGACTCTGTACTGGTACTGTGGCGAGGCTAGCTGCCTGTTGCGCACCTGCGAAAGCAGGCAGCATGTGGGAAATAGCACAGAGCAGGGCAACAAAGGCAAATCCGTAGCAGAGCCAGGCAAAGTTAGCGAGGCCATTGAGACCTTCTACCAGGGGCTGTACACCTCGGAGCCCCCAGCAGGGGACTTGGGGATGAAGAAGTTCCTTGATGGACTGGACATGCCAGTCGTGGGGGAGGACAGGAAATGGAGCCTGGAAGCACCGCTAGAACCTGGAGAGGTCATGGAGTGTATTAGCTCCATGCAGGCGTGGAAGGTGCCTTTGGAAACCAGACGGTTTCTAAAGTTGTGCAGGCAAGGTGGATTGGCCACACTAAATTGCCTCTTAATTGAAGAAAAGAAAGAATTGGGTACTCTAAATTTATATAAAAGGAGGAGGCATATGACATGCATAGGCATCTGGCATCAAGTGGATCCCTTGAAGAATATAGAGGTTGTCAGAGTAGAGTTAAGAGGGAAATCAGGGCGGCAAAAAGGAGACATGAGATTGCTTTGGTAGATAAGGCAAAGGAGAATCCAAAGCACTTCTACAAATACGTAAAAGGCAAAAGAGTAACGAGGGACAGAGTAGGGCCTCTTGAGGATCTACAAAGTCATCTATATGAGGATTCACAACAGATGGATGAGATCCTAAATGAATTTCTCGTTCGTTGGTACTTACTGTTGAGAAAGGCATGGATGTTAGGGGACATGGGGAAATAAATAGTGATGTCTTGAGTGTGCGTATTACAGAGAAGGAGGTGCTGGAAGAACTAAAACGCATCAAAGTAGATAAATCCCTGGGACCTGAGGAAATGTATCCCAGGATGTTGTGGGAGCTTTGGGAGGAAATTGCGGGTCGACTAGCAGAGATATTTGCATCGTTGACAGCCACAGGTGAGATGCCTGAAGATTGTAGGGTAGCAAATGCTGTGTCTTTGTTTAAGAAGGGCCGCAGGAAAAAGTCTGGGAACTACAGACTGGTGAGCCTAAGGTCTGTGGTGGGTAAGTTGTTAGAAGGTATTTTAAGAGACCAGATCTACAGGCATGTAGAGAGGCAAGGATGATTAGGGGCAGTGAGCATGGCTTTGTGAATGGAAAATGTTGTCTCACGAATTGGATTGATTTTGTTTGAAGGGGTAACCAAGAAGGTAGATGAAGGCAATGCAGTTGACGTTGTCTACATGGACTTTGGCAAGGCTTTTGACAAAGTACCGCCTGGTAGGTTATGCATAAGGTTAAATCTCTCCGGATCCAGGATGAGGTAGCCAATTGGAGACAAAATTGTCTTGACGACAGAAGACAAAGGGTGGTTGTAGAGGGTTGTTTTTCAAACTGGAGGCCTGTGACCAGTGGTGTGCCTCAGGGATCAGGGTTGCGTCCACTGTTATTTGTTATTTATATTAATGATTTGGATAAGGCATGTTTAGTACATTTGCAGATGACACCAAGATTGGTGGCATAGTGGACAGTGAAGAAGGTTATCCATGATTGGACCAGTGTGCCGATGAATGACAGATGGAGTTTAATTTAAATAAATGTGAGGTGATGCATTTTGGTAGATTGAATTGGGACAGGACCTAATCAGTTAATGGTAGGGTGTTGGGGAGAGTTATAGAACAAAGAGATCTAGGAGTACCGGTTCATAACTGCTTGAAAGTGGAGACACAGATGGACAGGGTGGTGAAGAAGGTATTCAGCATGCTTGATTCCATTGGTCAGAACATTGAATACACAATGCAATCGGGTAAGGCCCCGGTACCGGATGGGTATCCGGTCTTTATCAGACTTTATTTAACTTTATAAGAAGTGCTCGGGGTTTTAGGACTGCTGTTGGTAAGAGCCTTCTATGAAGCAAAGGAGTTGGGTGTGCTCCCCTCAACGTTGTCAAAGGCGTCGACCTCCCTCATTTTAAAGTGGGATAAGGACCCGGAAAGTTATGTCGTACAGGCCTGTTCAATGTGGATGCCAAACTATTGGCAAAGATACTGGACACAAGGATCGAAGACTGCGTCCCAGGGTAATAGGGGGTGACCAGACGGGGTTCGTTACAGGGCATTTGGTGACTAACATTAGGAGGTTGCTTAATGTAATTATGATGCCTCCAGAGGGGCGTGAGGTGGCGGTGGCCATGGGCGTAGAGAAGGCCTTTGATCAGGTGGAGTGGGAATACTTATGGGAGGTCCTGGGGCGATTTGGGTTAGGGCAGGGATTTGTGGATTGGTCTGGTTGCTATACCAGGCACCGGTTGCGGGTGTTTGGACGAATCGGGTGAGATCAAATTATTTGAGGTTGCACCGAGGGACGAGGCAGGGCTGGCCACTTTCCCCACTGTTGTTTGCCTTGGCTATAGAGCCATTGGCATTGAGAGCGTCGAGGGTCTGGCAGGCTATAGTACCCGGGGGGGGGATGTCGAACACAGGGTCACACTCTACGCGGACGATCTGCTTCTGTACCTATCGGACCCGCTGGGGGAGTTGGAGGGACTATGGGGATATTAGAGGAATTCGGCCGGTTTTTGGGCTACAAATTGAATATGGGTAAGAGTGAGGTCTTTGTGGTACAGGCTAGGGGGCAGAACAAGAGACTGGGTGAGATGTCATTCTTGGTGGTGGTGGGGGAGCTTTCGGTATTTGGCTATCCAGGTGGCGCGGGAGTGGGAGCAGCTACAGAAGCTGAATTTGGGTCGGCTGGTAGAACAGATGAGGGGGACTTTCGGAAGTGGGATGCGCTCCTGTTGTCATTGGCGGGTCAGGTACAGACATTTTAAATGACGGTCTTCCTGAGGTTTTTGTTTGTTTTCCAGAGCCTCCCAATCTTTATCCCAAAGGCATTCTTCAAAAAAGTGAATGCAGAGATCTTGGGATTTGTTTGGATGGGTAAAACCCCGCGGGTGAAAAAGGTGCTGCTGGGATGGGGGGGTGGCTGGCCCTCCCATTAATTACTACTGGGCAGCGAATATTGTGATGGTCAGGAAGTGGGTAGTGGGGGAGTGGTCGGTGTGGGAGCAGGTGGAGGCGGCATTATGTAAGGACACGAGTTTGGGGGCATTGGTAATGGCATCTCGCTGACTCGGTACTCCACAAGCCTGGTTGGAGTGGCAGCACTGAGGGTGTGTGGACAGTGGAGGCAGCACATGGGGTTAGAGGAGGGGTTGGTGTGGGCACAGATATGTGATAACCACCGGTTCGCTCCGGATGGGGGTTTTCTGAGATGGCAGCAGTGATCGAGAGATTTGGGGATCTCTTTATTGATGAGGGTTTCCCGAGTCTGGAGGAGGAGTTTGAGTTGCCAGAGGGGGAAATGGGTTCCGGTATCTGCAGGTGAGGGATTTTGTGCAGAGGCAGGTTTCGACCTTGCCACACCTGCCGCCCCAGGGGCTACAAGATAAGGTGGTGTCGAGAATGGTAGGAGAGGGAAATGTCTGAGAGATCTAGAAGGAGCTGATGGATTGGGAGGGAGCCCCGATAAGGGAGGTGAAGAGAAAGTGGGAAGAAGAGCTGGGTGGGGAGTTGGAGGCTGGGTTATGGGAGGAGGCCCTTAGGAGAATTAATGCATCCTCATCGTGCACTAGGCTCAGCGTGATGCAGTTTAAGGTGGTCCACAGGGCACACAGGACTGTGGCCCAGATGAGCAGGTTCTTTGAGGGGGTGGAGGATAGTTGTGGGTGCTGTGCGGGGGGGGGGGGTCCTGCGAACCATGTTGATATGTTTTGGGCATGTCCAAGGCTGCGGGGTTTATAGTAGGGATTTGCTGACATGTCAGAGGTTTTACAAGTGAGGGTGGTGCTGAGTCCAGAGGTGGTGATTTTTGGTGTGTCGGAAGACCCGGGAGCCCAGGGGGTGAGAGAGGCCGATATCCTGGCCTTTGCCTCCCTGGTGGCCCAGAGACGGATCTTACTAGGATGGAGGGACTCGGAACCCCCGAAGTCGGGGGTATGGGTTAGTGACAATGCGTGGTTTCTCAGACTTGAGAAAATAAAATTTGCCTTGAGGGGTTCATTGCAGAGGTTTGGTCGGAGGTTGCAGCCGTTCATCGACTTTGAGAAAAATTAATCTGTCAGCAGGGACGGGGGGGATGGGAAAGGAGAGGCATGGGAGAGACAAGTAAGGACAGGAGAACCAACGGAGGGGTGGTTGGGGTTTGTGCTCGGTGGGTTTGTTGGTTGTATTGTTGTGTTTTCGTTTTTTGTTGACATTTGATGTTGAAAATTGTTAAAATTATAAATGCCTCAATTTTTCCTAAAAAATAGAATATTGAATACAGGAGTTGGGATGTCTTGCTGAAGTTGTACAAGATATTAGTAAGGCCACAGTTGGCATACTGTGTACAGTTTTGGTCTCCCTATTATAGAAAGGATATTATTAACCTAGAAAGAGTACAGAAAGGATTTACTAGGATGCTCCCCGGGCTTGATGGTTTGAGTTATAAGGAGTGGCTGGATAGACAAACTTTTTTCCCTGGAGCTTAGGGATGAACTTAGAGGTCTATAAAATAATGAATGGCATAGATAAGGTAGATAGACAACATCTTTTCCTAAAGGTAGGGGAGTCTAAAACTAGAGGGCATAGGTTTAAGGTAAGGTAAGGGTGGCACGGTAGTACAGTGGTTAGCACTATTGCTCCACAGCGCCAGGGACCTGGGTTCGATTTCCGGCTTGAGTCACTGTCTGTGCGGAGTCTACACATTCTTCCCGTGTCTGCGTGGGTTTCCTCCGGGTGCTCCAGTCTCCACCCACAAATCCCAAAAGACATGCTTTTAGGTAATTTGGACATTCTGAATTCTCCCTCAGTGTTCCCGAACAGGTGCTGGAATGTGGCGTCTAGGGGATTTTCACAGTAACTCTTTTTTTTAATATTTATTTATTCTCCTTTTTCGCATTTTCTCCCCAATTTAAACCCACCAACAATAAACAATAATCAGTAACAAATATGTCAATCCCCATATCAATAACAAGATTTTCACAGCAACTTGATTGCAGTGTTAATATAAGCCTACTTGTGGCAATAAAAGATTATTATTATAGCATAACAGAAAAAAGTCATGGAATCTGAAATGGCCATTCTTTCCAACAATTTTTATTTGAATTTTAGGTTCTCGTTGCAGTGAATGTTGCCACTGCAAAACACCACCCTTCATGATCAACTGATGAGTAAAGTTTTCTTTGCAATAATGGTTTTCAAACATTTAAGAGTGCAAACAGTGACATGCTCCTGCAGAACCTCTACTAAATATTGACAATTCTGCGAGACTGACTGTGCTAACTTCCAAATGATGATGTTACTAGCCAAAGGAAAAATATTACAATTGCAGTAACATTTTATTAATTCAAATAGTGCTACAAATGAAAATCAAATGGGCAAATATGATGACTTCTTGGTGCTCCCAGTTTCTCCTTCAGGACCAGCATTTCCTCCTGTATTGTTTATTTATTTTGTTATTTTAAAAATAAATTTAGAGTGCCCAATTATTTTCCCCCTAATTAATGGGCAATTTAGCGTGGTAAATGTCATAATATACATCCATGTACATAATGGAGGTGCAGACAGGCAGTGATTGACACACAGGATGACCAGTGAGCACACACAACACAGCCAATCACCAGACGGGACACAACCACTATAAAGCCAGAGGGCACCAGTTTTCCCGCTCTCTCGGGATCCAGCCTCTGAGACAGTCAGAGCGCGTGAGCAGCAGCCAGCGCAAACACCATGTGGTAGTCAGTTAGTCTGGTCAGGCTAACCTCAGGTCTCCAGTCAAGTCAGCATAGTGTCAACCCACAGTTAAGCATGTAATATAGTTAGATGTTCAATAAAATTGTGTTGCATCTCAAAGTGTTGGAAGCCTGTCTCTCTCTCTCTGCCCTGCATCAAACGCAGTCCACATAGACCCAGCCTACCAACACATCATGGTACCAGGTCTGGATGCTGAGAATTGACGGACTCACCTGGAGGTAATCAGCGTTGACCAGCAATCAGCCATCCGGTAACATGGACAACATCCACCCTCCTCCGCATCGCCGGCAACCTCGGTGCAAACTGGAAGATTTTCAAACAGAAGTTCCAACTCTATCTCGAAGCCACCGACCCGCATGGCATGCCAGGAGGATCGCACTATTCCTCTCCACAGCCGGGGACCATGCTATCCACATCTACAACTCCCTTACATTCGCTGAAGGCGAAGACAAGACCAAATTTAAAGCAGTCCTGCTGAAGTTCGACAGCCACCGCGACATTGAGGTGAATGAGAGCTTTGAACGGTACATTTTCCAGCAGAGGCTTCAGGGTAAGGATGAACCTTTTCAGTCCTTTTTGACCCATCTCCCCATCCTCGCGCAGTCATGTAAGTATGACTCGACAACTGATTCCATGATCCGGGATCAGATCGTTTTCGGGGTCCACTCCGATTCCCTTCGCCAGCAGCTTCTGAAAGTCAAGCTGCTCACCCTCACTATCGCCATCAAAACGTGCGTTCTCCACGAGCATGCTAACAACCGGTACTCCCACATCAGGGCAGCAGAAACGGCAAAGCTAAACCCCACGAGGCAGAACGGGTGCAGGCCATCATACAAATGCAGAGCCTGAGTCTTGATGAGAGTGGCCATTTTGCGCGCCTTTCCCGGGCTCCCAGCGCATGCGTGCCACGACCGAGGGGACGGCGAGACCGACGACCAGCCTGCGCAGGTGCGTACGTCATTCGACCGCACTGCGCATGAGTGTTGGCGCCATGACGTGTCCGAATTGTGGATCCGCCCATTTAAAGCGGCAATGTCTGGCAAACTTACAACGCTGTCTACAGTGTGGCAAGCTTGGCCACTACACAGCCCTTTGCAGATCTGCTCCATTGCCCAGCGATCCTAGCCACGGCGCAGGAGCGTCCGTTCGATACAGCAGGCCGTGCCAGACTCCGACCCCGACAGCCCACCAGATCCTGATGCCGAATGCCTCAAATCCCCATTCCGGGTGGGCATCATTACTAAGCATGCGCTGCCTTTCTCAAAGATGGTGAAACACCTCCCAATCCGGGTGTGCTATCCCTACAGTTAACAAAGCTTGCATCAGTTTCAAGCTGGACACCGGCGCTTCAGCGAACCTCATTTCGAAATCCAATCTCGACACCATCCGTGTCAGACCAAGCATTCTTCCACCGGCCTGCCAGCTCCTTGACTACAATGGCAATGCCATTGCTGCCAGTGGCTCATGCCAACTTGGAGTATCCAATAGGTCACTTAAAGCAACGCTGCGATTTGAGATCGTAGGACCTGACAGAGCTTCCCTGCTCTGTGCTCGGGCCTGCAAACACCTAAACCTGGTTCAACGAGTCCACACCATGTCATCCTCACAGGCGATGGCCTCACCTGAGCCTTCCAGGCTCAAATTGATGACATCATAGCGCAATACCATAGCGTATTCGAATGTATGGGCACACTCCCATGCTGATACAAAATCCTGCTGAAGCCCTGTGGTTCACGCACCGCGTCTGGTGCCGGCACCCCTCAAGGACCTCAAGCAGCAGTTGCAAGACCTCCAGGACCAGGGCGTCATATCAAAGGTCACGGAATCCACGGACTGGGTTAGCTCCATGGTTTGCATCAAGAAGCCGTCATGGGAGCTTCGAATCTGTATCGACCCCAAAGATTTAAACCTCAACATCATGAAGGAATATTACCCAATACCAAAACGAGAAGAGTTGACCAGCGAGATGGCTCATGCCAAATTCTTTACGAAGCTGGATGCCTCCAAGGGGTTCTGGCAAATACAGCTGAACGCATCCAGTCGTAAGCTGTGCACATTCAATACCCCGTTCAGTCGCTACCGCTACAACCGAATGCCATTATGGCATCATCTCTGCCTCAGAGGTATTTCACCGCATAAAGGAACAGATGATGGAGGGCATCAAGGGGGTGCGAGTGTACGTTGACGATGTTATAATCTGGTCCACAACTCCTCAAGAACACATCGATCGCCTCAAGCGGGTATTCCACAGGATCTACGAGCATAGCCTCCGACTCAGCCAAATGCTCATTCGGTCAATCAGAAATCAAATTCCTTGGTGACCACATCTCGCAGCAAGGCGTGCAGCCAGATGCGGTGATCAAGGCATGCAAGGAAACTTTTGCCAGACATTGGATACTACTCACGGTGATGAGTGACAACGGCCCCTGTTTTTACAGCCAGGAGTGGTCTGATTTTGCTCGGCTATACAACTTTTGGCACGTCACATCCAGCCCCCACGACCCACAGTCAAATGGGAAGGCCAAGAAAGGGGTCCACATCGTCAAAAGATTATTATTTCAGGCTGCAGACTCGGGCTCCGATTTCAACCTGGTGCTGTTGGCACACAGAGTGACCCCTCTGTCCACTGGGCTGTCTCCAGCGCAGCTTCTCATGAACTGCACACTGCAAACAACGGTTCCAGCCATCCACCTTCCAGACCTTGACAACGTCCCGGTCATACAGAAGATGCAGCAGTCTCGGGGCCCAACATAAATCAGCATACAACGCTCATGCCATGGATCTCCCCGAGCTGGTCCCAGCTGATCGAGTTAGCGTACAGCTGCCTGACGGCGGCTGGACCGCCACAGCTGAGGTGGTCAAGCAAGTGGCCTGAGATCGTTCCTCATTCGCATGGCTGATGGCTCTTTCCTACGACGGACACCACGCAGACTTCCATCCCTGCCACCCGACCGTGATGTCCCGCCTCCCACAATGCCTCCTCCAGACGCGCCCTGCCACGAGGCCACCGATCTACCAGCAATCCTGCTGACCTCTGTGACCACCGCATTGGCGGCAGTCCCACCCATCCAAGTACAGACGGCCCCTGATCCACCCTTGAGGCGGTCAACCAGAATTCGTTGCCCGCCACAGAGACTAAACTTATAGACTGAATGTTGCATAACTTTGTTAACTCATCATTTTGACATCTGTAAGTATTGTTTTTTTTTTACTGCTCCATCTGCACTAGCGACACCTTCCTATGTATACAAGTCCATTTTAGCATATTCTGTATATAGTCATGTACATATACACATCTTCACTTACACGCACCTCAATATTTATTACCTGAACACAAACTTTACAAAAGAAATGGGGGGGGAAAGATGTCATAATTATACATCCATGTATATAATGGAGTGCAGACAGGCAGTGCTTGACACACAGGATGACCAGTAAACACACAGAACACAGCAGCCAATTACCAGACAGGACGCAACCACTATAAAGCCAGAGGGCACCAGTTTTCCCGCTCTCTCGGAATCCAGCCTCTGAGACAGTCAGAGCTCGTGAGCATTAGCGACTGCAAACACCAAGTGGTAATCAGTTAGTCTGGTCAGGCTAGCCTCGGGTCTCCAGTCAAGTCAACATAGTGTCAACCCACAGTTGAACATGTAAAATAGTTAGATGTTAAATAAAATCGTGTTGCATCTCATTAAGTGTTGAAAGTCGGTCTCTCTCTACACTGCATCAAATGCAGTCCATATAGCCCAACCTACCCAACACATCAGCAAATTCACCTACCCTGCACATATTTTTGAGTTGTGGGGGGTGAGACCCACGCAGACACGGAGAATATGCAAACTCCACACAGTGACCCGGGGACGGGATTGAACCCTGGTCCTCAGCGCTGAGAGACAGCAGTGCTAACCACTGCACCACTGAGCTGCCCATTTCCTGCTGGAGCATGTATGGAACTACGGTAGCGCAGTGGTTAGCACTGTTGCTTCACAGCTCCAGGGTTCCAAGTTTGATTCCCAGTTTGGGTCACTGTCTGTGTGGAGTCTGCACGTCCTCCCCATGTCTGTGGGGGTTTCCTCTGGGTGTTCCGGTTTCCTCCCACAGTCCAAAGATGAGCAGGTTAGGTGGATTGGTATGCTAAATAGCCCTTAGAGTCCAAAAGGTTTAGGTGGGGTTATTGGGTTATGAGGATAGGATGGTGGTGTGGGCTTAATTAGGCTGCTCTTTCCAAGGGCCGGTGCAGACTCGATGGGCTGAGAGGCCACCTTCTGCACTGTAAATTCTATGATTCTTCTGTCCCATTGTTATCTGTTAACATAGCCAATTAAGGGCAGAACAGTGGCGCAGTGGTAGCACTGCAGTCTCACGGCGCCAAGGTCCCAGGTTTGATCCCAGCTCTGGGTCACTGTCCATGTGGAGTTTGCACCTTCTCCCCATGTTTACGTGGGTTTCGCCCCCGCAACCCAAAGATGTGCAGGGTAGGTGGATTGGCCACGCTAAATTGCACCTTAATTGGAAAAAATGAATTGGGTACTCTAAATTTACATTTAAAAAAATATATCCAATTAAGATAGCCGAATGCCAAATTGATTATTGACCTCATTCAGTTAATTATAATTTGACACAAATCTCTTCATCTTGGGCCTCTTGTTTGTGGTGTACATAAACGATTTTGAGGAATATGTCGCCGGTCTGATTAGTAAGTTTGTGGGTGACACCAAGGTTGGTGGAGTGGCAGATAGTGTTGAGGATTGTCAAAAGATACATCAGGACATAGATAGATGAGAGACTTGGGCAAAAAAATGGCAAACAGCGTGAGGACTGGAGAGTGGTGAACGTTGTTCCTTTGTTCAAGAAAGGGAATAGGAATGACCCTGGTAATTATAGGCCGGTTAGTCTTTCTTCGGTGGTTGGTAAGTTAATGGAAAAGGTCCTGAAGGATAGGATTTATGACCATTTGGAAAGATGCAGCTTAATCCGGGATGGTCAACACGGATTCGTGAAGGGTAAGTCTTGTCTCACAAATTTGATTGAATTCTTTGAGGAGGTAACTAAGTGTGTAGATGAAGGTAGAGCAGTTGATGTCGTATACATGGATTTTAGTAAGGTGTTTGATAAGGTTCCCCATGAAGAAAGTAAGGAGGTGTGGGATAGAGGGAAATTTGGCCAATTGGATAAGTAACTGGCTGTCACATAGAAGACAGAGGGTGGTGGTGGATGGAAAATTTTCAGACTGGAGACCAGTTACCAGCGGTGTACCACAGGGATCAGTGCTGGGTCCTCTGCTATTTGTGATTTTTATCAATGACTTGGAGGAGGGGGCTGAAGGGTGGGTCAGTAAATTTGCTGATGACACCAAGATTGGTGGAGTAGTGGATGAGGTGGAGGACTGTTGTAGGCTGCAATAAGACATTGATAGGATGCAGAGCTGGGCCAACAAATGGCAGATGGAGTTTAACCCTGACAAGTGTGAGGTGATTCATTTTGGTAGAAAAAATTTGAATGCGGATTACAGGGTCAATGGCAGGGTTCTGAGGAATGTGGAGGAACAGAGAGATCTTGGGGTTCATGTCCACAGATCTTTGAAGGTTGCCACTCAAGTGGATAGAGCCGTAAGAAGGCCTATAGTGTGTTTGCGTTTATTAACAGGGGGCTTGAGTTTAAAAGCCGCGGGGTTATGCTGCAACTGTACATGACCCTGGTGAGACCACATTTGGAGTATTGTGAGCAGTTCTGGTCACCTCACTATAGGAAGGATGTGGAAGCATTTGAAAGGGTGCAAAGGAGATTTACCAGGATGTTGCCTGGTTTGCAGGATAGGTCTTATGGAGGAAAGGTTGAGGGAGCTAGGACTTTTCTCTTTGGAGCGGAGGAGGATGAGAGGCGACTTAATAAAGGTTTATAAGATGATGAGGGGGATAGATAGAGTGGACGTTCAGAGACTATGTCCTCAGGTGGATGTAGCTGTTACAAGGGGGCATAACTATAAGGTTCAGGGTGGGAGATATAGGAGGGATGTCCAAGGTAGGTTCTTTATTCAGAGTGGTTAGGGTGTGGAATGGACTGCCTGCTGTGAGTGTGGAGTCGGACACTTTAGGAACTTTAAAACTGTTATTGGATGGGCACATGGAGCACACCAGAATGACAGGGAGTGGGATAGCTTGATCTTGGTTTAGGATAATGCTCGGCACATCATCGAGGGCTGAAGGGCCTGTTCTGTGCTGTACTGTTCTATGTTCTATAAATGTGAGGTAATGCATTTTGGTAGGTCTAACATAGAGGGGAAATATACCATAAGTATACCGATGAGTCTAGGTCCGGAATCTCCCCCAGCACCTGCCTCATAAATTCCATAGATATTGACCAACACTTAGCATAACATACCTTTTCCCCCCCAGAGTTCCCCACTATACTTCGCACCTCAAACACCACCTGCTTATTGACCAAAATCAGCACTTCCCTTGTTTTAAAATCCAACACTGAATGAAACACTTGTCCCACCCTTCCTTTCCTCAGCCTAATCTGGTCCCCTACCTTCAGGTGCGTCTCTTGTAGCATAGCCACATCCTCCTTTAATCGCTTTAAGTGTGCAAACACACGGGCCCCCTTGACCGGCTCATTCAATCCGGGCACGTTCAACGTGACCAGCCTGGTCGGGGGCACCCTGCCCATCAACCATAGCCCCTCTTGGGGCAGGTTGCAGCCTGTGCCCACCACCATTGATTCTCCTCCCCTTACATTTTACAAGCCCTATCCCTGTGAGCAGTACCTCCCACCCCCTCCCAGCAACAACCCCAACGATCCTTCTATTCTGCCTGGGTGACCGGTTCTCTAGGTCTTCGACCTTCTCCTGGAGCCGGTTCTGCTGATCGTGCATCAGCCCCATCTCCCCTGCCAATGAGGCCCACAGCTTCTCATGTTCCCCACCACCTCCCCCATCGTCTGGATCGCCAGACCCTGGGCCGCCAGCCTCGCCTCAATACGGTTGACCATCGCTTAATCAAATCCACCGCCCGGGCCAGGCCCTCCAGACTCTCCTTCCGTTGCTGGGTGAACTGCTCGTTCAAGCTCACCAGCTGCTCCGTCAACCACTGAGCCGGCAGGGTGGCTCCCTGCCCTTCCGCAGGCGCTGCACCAACTCCAAATGACTGATTCCATCTCTTTCGACCAATTACACCAGAGGGTAAATCTTTTCCTCTCACTCTCCTGCACCATTATTCTGCCTCACATCCACTTGTTAGCTGGGGAAAAGGTCTGAAAAAACAGCCACGAGCAGGAGCCACTGAATGTGCGACCACTCACTCCATATTCGCCACCGGAAATCTCCAAATCATCTTTCTTCTAAACTCTGAGTATAGACACAACTTGCTCTGAAGGCAACATCAGCCCAGAGATTTTTTTCTGAACTGACTCCAATCCAAGAATAAAAGGAAACTAAAACTATAGTGCTCAAGGTGTTCCACAAATTCCCTGTACAGTTGGAGCAAGGTTTCCCTACTTTTATTTTCCATCCAAGGTGGTTTAAGTTGTTGAATGTACATAGGTGTTCAATTCTGTTAGTTGAAACAGAACTCGATTCATTTAAGCAGCAGCAAAGATGCATCATTTACCCAAAGCTCTGCAAAACAAATTATTCCGGGTCAACTTGCAGAAGTTTTTTTTTTAAAAACATAGTTGATTAGTACGGTGTCCTTTTTGCAAGCTGCAAATATCAATCTGACACCAAGAGCAAAATATTTCAATAGCATTTTTCATAACATCTGGACACCCAAAGCACTTCACAACCCATGAAGTAATTTAATTGTAGACCCTATTTAAATGCTCTTTTTAAAATTCATTCATGGGATGTGGGCATCGCTGGATGGGCCAGCATTGTGCCTGTACCTGTGAACAGAGTCAGAGAGTCGCATGGTATGCAATTTCAGAGAGAATTTTAAACGTCAGTCAAGTGCATTACTGTGCATCTGGAGTCATAGGGAGGCCAGACCGGGTAAGGATGGCAGATTGTCTTCTTCAAAAGGATATTAGTGAGCCATGTGGGGTTTAAATTTTTTTAAATTCTCCTCCTTTTTCACATTTTCTCCCAAATTTACACAAGAATAAACAATTAGTTATAAATGTAATGTCAATCCCCATATCAATAACAACAATCCCATCCTCCCACCAAACCCCAGACATTAACCCGCATGTTAACATAAATGACAAAAAGGAATCAGGAATTATCCATAGTCACCATTAACACCTCCCAGCTCCCAATCTCCCCTAATGTTCAATGTGATCCAATTCTCAAAAGTGCATAATGCATAACGCCCATGAATTGTAGAACCACTCCACCCTTCCCCTCAGTTCAAATTTGACCTTGTCAAGTGTTACGAATTCCAGCAGGTCCCCCCGCCACGCCAGGGCACAGGGTGGAGAGGTTGATCTCCACCCTAACAGGATCCACCTTCAGGCGATCAACGAGGCGAAGGCTATAACATCTCCCTCTGCGCCCTTTTCCAAACCCGGCTGGTCCGACACCCCGAATATGGCCTCCCAAGGGCCCGGGTCCAGTTTCACGTGTGCCACTTTAGAGATCACCCTAAACGCCTCCTTACAGTAATCCTCCGGTTTTGGACAGGACCAAAACATATGAACATGGTTTGTGGGGCCTCTCCTGCAACGTTCACACATATCTTCTACCCCCTCAAAGAGGCTGCTCATCCTCACCCTTGTAAGGTGCGCACCTTCAGCTGTATCAGCCCCAACCTCTCACACGAGATGGAGAGTTCACCCTCTGGAGCACCTCACACCAGAACCACTCCTCCATACCCTCTCCTAACTCTTCCTCCCACTTTGCCTTTATCCCTTCTCGTGGCACCTTCTCCTCCTCCAAAATAGCCCCATAAACCACCAATACTATCCCCTTCTCCAGTCCCCCTATCATCAGCACCTCCTTCAGCAGAAGCCGGCTCTACTGGGAAGCTCTGTATCTCCTTTCTGGCAAAGTCTCGAACCTGCATGTATCTAAATATTTCCCCCTGCACTAGCCCATACTTCGCTCCCAGCTCCTTCAATCCCGCAAAACTGTAGCCACCTGGGTTGGCCACTTCCTCACACAAAATGGAAGAACGCAAAGGTTACAGGGAAGAATGGACATTGGCAAAGAAACAAGCAGTTTGCAGAATCCCCTGTATTCTAGCTGCTAAAGAAACCAGACAGAATTACAACTAACAAGCTGCGCATATTAAGTGAGCGATTCACGGTGATTCCCAGGCACAATGGACACAACAGTTAACTGCAATCGCTACATTCTATTGAAGGTCAGACATCCCGGTGCCAGTGGAGTCTGAAACAAAGGGCACAAATAAGGTGGAAGGAACCGCCCAGTGACCGAGGAACAGCCCCATTATTGGGGAAATTCAAATCAATCGATTGGGAAGAGACCCAATCGATCACAGGTTTATAGAGGGTCCGCCCAGAAGGACGCAAAGCCCCAGGGACCTATAAAAGTCAGGTTCCAGGACTGATTCTTTCTTCTTGACCAGCCGGCCCTCCCAGCAGAACACCTTTGCAGCAGAAGACCTTGAGAAGGAGAGACCTGGTCAGCAGCCGCCATCAAGTAAGTGTCATACAACACACACTACAAGAGTAGACACTCCTGACCCCTTTAGCCCACACCAACTGGAAGCCTGCGGATCCAGGACAAAGCAAGAGACCATTGTTCCCTGATCCGGCAGTTCCCTTATTCCAGATAAGTATTGGCCTGTTAGTGGTAGGAATAACCTAGTCTTTTAGTTTTATATGCACAAGTAGTAGATAACTGTATTATAATAAACGTGTCTTATTTGAACTTACTAACTGGTGTATTGAGTTATTGGTCTGAACTTGAACCTTGTGGCGGTATCATAACGATACCTGGCGACTCCAGAGCTAAGGAATAAAACAGAGCCAAATTGAGTGTAAAGCACACTCACCCAGAACGAGCAACAAAACGACCAAGAAATAAATCTTTCAGTGTTCTAATTCCTTTCTCCTCCCATCTCCCACTTCCCTGGCTCAAATCTATGGTTCCCCCGAATCGATATTTTCCTTGACCCTGCCCCCAACCCGTACTGCTGTTGAAACTTCCTCCAAATTCTCAACAAAGCTATTACTTCCGGACTCCCCGAGTATCTCCCGGGGGCCGTTGGGAGCAGCGCTGTCGCTAGCACCTTCAATACCGACCCCCTACACCAACTCTCCTCCATTCTGACCCATTGGGAGTCAACCCCTCTGACCCAGCTCCGTACCTTCTCCACATTCGCCCCCCAGTAATAATACATCAGGTTCAGAAGACCCAAACCCCCTGCCTGCCTTCCTCTCTGTATAGCACCGTTGTAATTCTGGCCACCTTCCCTCCCCATATGAACGAGGTAATCATCCCCTCAATCTCTCTAAAAAATGCCGTTGGCAGGAAAATCGGCAGGCATCAAAAAAATAAACAGCAATCGCAGCAGCACATTTTAACAGCCTATACCCGACTTTTTAACCGCCTGTACCCGACCCACCAATGACAGAGGGAGACCATCCCACTTTGCCAGATCAGCTTTCACTCTCCCCACCAAACTAGAAATGTTGTACCTACGGAGCCCCCCCCCCCCCACCCCTGCCGAGACACCACAAAATATTCACTCGTCAAGATTTAATTTGTACCCTGAGGAAGACCCAAACACCCGAGGCAGCTCCAACATTCCCCCTATTGACACACTTGGTTCCGACATGCATAAGTCATCAGCATACAAGGACATCCTATGCTCTATTCCCCCAGCACAATTCCTTTCCATACCCCCAAACGTCTTGCGATGGCCAATGGCTCAATCACCAGTGCAAACAGCAGGGGTGACATAGGACACCCCTACCTAGTCCCACAGTGGAAGTATTCTGAGCTGATATTATTTGTGCGGACGCTGGCCCTCTGCTCCTTAAAAAATAGATTTGCCCAGCCCACAAATCTGGGAGCCATTTGGGTTTTTAAAAAGTGATTTTATTAATTTCAGAATTTTATTGAACTCAAATTTCACTAGGCAGCACGGTGTTGGTGGTTAGCACTGCTGCTTCACGGCGCTGAGGACCCAGGTTCGATCCCAGCCCCAGGTTTGATCCCGGCTCCAGGTCACTGTCCGTGTGGCGTTTGTACATTCTGTCCAGTGTTTGCATGGGTCTCACCCCCACAACCCAAAGATGTGCAGTCTAGGTGAATTGACCACGCTAAATTGCCGCTTAATTGATAAACAAAAATTGGGTACATAAATTTATTTTTAAAAAAGAATTCAAATTTCACCATCTGCCATGGAGGGATTTAACCCAGAGCATTACTCTGGATTAAGAGTCCAGTGACAATACCATCATAGCATCGCTTCGCCAAGCTTTGACAAACGGCAACGCCCAGATAATCTACATCACTGAAAACAGGTTGAGGGACAAATATTGGCCAAGGGACAACTTCCTGCTCTACATCAAAACAATGTCACCTGATCGGTTATATCCATTTGGGACCTACACCCCTGACAGTGCAAGAGGTCTCCTCTCTCTCTCTCTCCCCCCCACACCCCCCACCCCCATGGCACCTGGAGTGTTCACCTTGATTGTTGTGCTCATTAGGAACTTTCAAGCGGTTATTGGATAGGCACATGGAGCACACCAGAATGACGGAGTGGGATAGCTTGATCTTAGTTTTGGACAATGCTCGGCACAACATCGAGGGCCAAAGGGCCTGTTCTGTGCTGTACTGTTCTATGTTAAGGCTCTGTAATGGGATTTGAACCCACAACATTCTCACTCAGATGGCAATGCCATATACTTTTGCAGTTTGTAGACTGTAATTTTACTGCTTTTCTATGAAATACTGATCAAATTATAAAACATTGCATTAGTCAAATGTTTAAAGGCACATGAGAACATGCCTGATATACTGCCCATTATATCAAGCCTTCTACAGCTAAAATCAGCCTCCTTCTCTAGTCAGCTGGGATTCACTCAACTCACCTTTTGGCAGATTATGGCCAGCCAACAAGTTGTTTCACATTTCCTTTTTTGAAATACTGGTAATTCAAGAAGTATTTTCTCCTCAGTTTAAAATAATATGTACATTAAGGATGCACAAATCAATCAGAAATATAACAAACTTTGCGTAAGCGTGTGCTCAATGTTCTGGTTTGCGTACAAATTTGTAACTGTAGACGCTGCACCAAAATCACTAATGGGCTGGTTTAGCTCAGTGGGCTAGACTGCTGGTTTGTGATGCAGAACCAGGCCAGCAGCACAGGTTCAATTCCCGTACCAGCTCACCCAAACAGGCACCGGAATGTGGCGACTAGAGGCTTTTCACATTAACTTCATACTTGTGACAATAAAAGGTTATAAATAATTAGATGATAGCAGAATTCTGCTTTGGAGTGAACCTGACAATGTTAATACCTCTTCCATCCCCAACACCATCACATTCCACTATGAAACTCACAGTACCCCGTTCTCAGTACATCACAATTCGTTGTCTCATTTGTAGAAGCAGGTGAATCACAGTTTCCCCATTAGTCTGATGAAAATTGTACAATCTCTATCACCCCAGCTACAACCTGTCATTTCCGTAAATTAAACAGCACCAAACATAAATCAGATTCATGTTACATAGTGACTTATTGCATTGTAATTTAATTTTGATTGGTGAAGCTGGAAAATGAGTTTCTGGATGCTTTGAGGTTATACATTCAGCCACAGTACTATTAAACTTGCAACAGTGAATGCTTTCAGCAAGGGCAAACAGACTTAAATTTATAACATTAACTGAAATATCGTTTTTTTTTGTTTTTTTAAAAAAGGGCACTTAAAATAAACAAACATGGCAGCCAATTTGTGCACAGCAAGATTCAAAACCAATGTGATAAGACAATATATTTTAACTACGTTGGATAAGGGAAAAATATTAGCCAGAACATGAATAGAACTCCCCTGCTCTTATCTAAAGAGTACCACAGAATCTTTTACATCCACCTGAAGGGGCCAACTAGATTCCATTTAATGTCACAAGACAGCATTTCTACCTGCACAGATCCCCCTCCATAACATCCATATCTATCTAGGCCATCTGCTCATGTCTTTGAAGTGATAAACCCGTAAACGTCCAACTCAAAAGGCTGGTATGTATTCTATTATTTCTGTACGAAAATGACGAGATAAAGGGGATGCTGGAAACTGGTTCTTGCATTATTGGCTTCTTTTGTTGAAACATACATCTTTTAGAGAATATGGATGTTGCTGTGTATGAAATTCTAAGAACACAAGGATAAAAGAAGTGGATAGGTTCAACATTTGGATACCATGAAACGATTTGACAGTTTGTAAACGCAAGACAAAAATATTAAAAATTACTCACACATTCAAGTAAATATTTGTATTCCATTCAACTTCAGTAAGTTACAAGACATGGGATGAGTATTGAATTTACAGCATCATACATAGCACTTTCTTCAATTTCAGATTTTGAACATGGAAAATTATATTCAGAATTCAGTTTCAGATGCAGTATCACTCAATGCCCTATTCTTGTTAATCTTTTGAATGGTCTCAAGTTTGGGGGGGGGGGGGGGGGGGGGGAGATTTTGCTTGAAAATGGTCATTTCTAGGTGGTCAGAAAAAAGAGCAGCAGATTTTGGCTTAAGGTTGTATTTCAAGCTCATTTAACCCTTTCAGTTCACATCACAAATATTAGAATTGTCAGCACTGTCTGAACAGCAACAAGCGGTTCACAATTTGTTCCATACCAGGAATGTAAAAAAGTGGTAGAAACAAGTGAATTCAAACACTCCAAAAAAAAAAAAGCCACGAAGTACAGAAAGATTCTCTGGCAATTTAGCAAGAAAAATTAGTAAAAAAAATATTTTTTCTACAAGTTTTACAAAAAGCATTTTGAATTTTGAGTACGAGTTTGTTCCTTTTAAAATGATGATCTGAGAAACATTATTAAACAAAAAAGGAACAAAAAAATGTGGTCCTTTAAAGAGAATTTCCCTGATTTTTCACAAGTTTTAATATCAGGAATACACATTAAAAAAGACAATTATAGCAGTAGCTAACAACCTGTTAGTTAAAATGTCTGACGCTTATTTGGGTACTGTTAAGATTATTGGGAATACTTCTACTACAGGACAAAATATTAATTTTTCAGTCCCAAAACAGACAATACTTGTTTCATTGTAATTTGCACCATTCTCAAATCTAGAACTTATATTAACTGCAATAAATGAAGTCAACATCCCAAAATGCACTAGAAAGAACATGACTTAACTCAAGCAGGGCAACAAAACACGTGTTGAAGCTGCATAATTTGTGGGAAAACATCCAGGATGGGCAATGGGTTGTTCAGGTCATTAGAAATTTACTCCCCACATATCTACATTCCTAATCTCAACAGGCTATCCAATAAATAGTTGTGATACACAAACATTAAGTGGGATCGCTTCTCTTGGCAGTTATCTGTAGATTCCAGCCTTAATTTCTGGAATTTCTGTAGATTCCAGCCTCTATAGTCATGTACATAGCAATTTATTTAGATTGTAAAGATTTATTGTTTTTGCATATTACAGCCTGATATGAAAACCCAAAACTATACGCTCTATACTTATGGAATGTAATGGCAATTATATGAATAATTAAGTAATTGATAATAGCGAGCATAAGACAGATGAAAGAAACCATGGCCACTGACGTCACAACCGAATTTCTAAAAATAAATACAAAAATCAAGCCTGTAGTTTTTCCAAGTCAAGAGCAGTTGAGGAGTTTATCAAAATCAATACTGACTGCTATTCTGTCTTATCGAAGATCAACTCATAAATATAGCAACTGGAAGCACTGGCGACCTTGGATGTCAGTCATGGGAAACATAAATGGCACTGATTGACATTACAGATTGGCATTACAGATTTATGAAAAAAATCAACTTTATATGCAAGGCAAACTACCCTGTAAACAGAAATGCCAAAATGAATATCCAATTCTGAACACTATCAATTTCATAATTCTGACAACTCAATTGAAAACATTAACCTCTATGGTCTAATGAAAACTTAGATATCTAATCTTGGAGCATAATACAAACGCCGGAAATATATAATTTTTTATTTATTTTTTTTAAAGCTTGCAAAAGTAGTAAGTTATATTGGTGTAAAAAAAAAATGCTACAAAAGCCTATCTGGAGATCAGAAAAATAAAAAGAGGAAAGCAACGCCAATGTTATCATTTCAAAATAATTAAATGAACTAGGAGGATAATATTAAGGCCAATATTGTTTTGGTGGCAAAGTATTTTCATTATTAATTACCACCCAAAATCTAGTCAAGATTGAGACACAAGTCATAATGCATCTTGGTAGAACAGGAAAACAATGGACAATATGCAAATGGTTAAAATGCCATTGAGAGTGCGCAATAATCCTAAACAATATTCCTGACCGAACAGTATTGAAAAAACAGCACATATACTTGATGCCTTGCAGCAAACTATGAGGCCATCAGGCACATAGTTTAAAAAGGGGGCTGTTCTCCACAGAAATATTAATTATGTTGGTCTTGTTCTCACAGGTATAAATAGGTATTTGTTTCAATAAAGATTTGGAGCACTTTAGAAATAGGTGCAGAAAAAAAAACTAGCAAAAAGTTAATTTGAAGTATCAACAAATATCTGTACACATCAGTACAATAGTGACTAAAAAAAAACTAAACATTGTTGATGATAGGAAGCTCAAAAAGAACAAATGAGTGGAGACAATATAGCCTGTTAATGCTATACATCAACTCAACTATCTGGTGTACCAAACAGCTACCATCAGTTGTAATGAAGTTACAGACAATGGTTCAAAAAGAAATTTATGCATAGAAAAATGATTCAACACAATAAAATTCTAAAACGGTTTTAATTTATACTGTTGGAATAAATTACACCTAGAGTACAATAAGCCTGCTCAGGTATTAAACATGGAGCAAGCTCTTAGTTACCACAGGCACTATAGGCTGACAAACTACATACCGAGGCTTCACCATAGCAAAGGCCATGGCAATTAAGAACTTAAACCAGTCCAGGTTCAAACAATTCAATAACAGCCAACCCTCCTTTGGTCTCTTTTTTTCCATCTTTTAATCGAAATACAACATAAATATAGATAAATGGGGGAACAAAATTAGCAGATAAAAAGGGTATGGGCTCTCGACGGTGTAATCTAGGGTCTATGCAGGTGGAGAAATGGATTAATTTACTTTTATATCTTCTGATCAAATACTGCTCAACATTGCAGGGATGTGTTTTTTTTAAAAATAGCATAGTGATGGACAGCGCAGTTCATCCCAGGAAATGACGAGCAACTTAGCTGCATAGACGTTTGCCAACCAATGCAGAAGAAACTTGGCTCATTTGTGAGAAAGTCTCTGTGATCCGTTATACTGTGCAGCTATTAAAAATTGATCCCATAGTTAGCTTCTGGTTCAATCATCGGTAAGATCTTGAACGAACAAGACTTCACAGCGACTCAATCCTGCCTGCTGCAGGGTGGGTGGATTTGGCTCTCTCTCTGTGGGCAAGCAGGGCAGTACTCTGCGTGGAAAGTTAGCAACTATTTGAAATTTCTCAGGCGTTTCTTTCAAGGAGAACAAAAAGTCATAAATCACCTGCAATGAAAGAAACAATGTTAATTTCTATAATAAATATAACTTTGAATCATTCGCTTTTTAAAAATGCAACCGTCTTTTTTCTCATTTTCCTCATTGCTCAAGCACACCTCTACAAGTGCTGGTTGTCCATCAGTACTTCTTTCACGCACCCATTGAACATTACAAGCCTCAATGGAGATTTCCAGCAGAAGCTCAACCACTTGAGATGACAACATCAATTCTGTCCTCCACTATGTCTCTGTGTAAGGCAATCTTCATGAAGACATTACTGAATAGTAATGAACTGTGGGAATTCTGCCCAATTTTCACCTCTTATTCTGCATGATGAAGCCACTGATTCTGCTGTAGACTGAAATGAGCTTAATTTGCAGAGACCAAGGGTAGATGGTTGATGTAGTAGGTAAACCCATGCAACTGCAGGGGTACTGGAATAGCAATTTTTAGGTGTAATGTTGGACAAAGAAATTGCCTATAATGGCAGCATGGTGGCATAGTGGTTAACATTGCTGCCTCACGGCACCGAGGTCCCAGGTTCGATCCCGGCCCTGGGTCACTGTCCATATGGAGTTTGCACATTCTCCCTGTGTTTGCGCGGGCTTCACTCCCACAACCCAAAGATGTGCAGGGTAGATGGATTGGCCCCGCTAAATTGTCCCTTAATTTGAAAAAAATGAATTGGGTACTCTAAATTTAAAAAAAAAAAGAAATTGCCTGTACATGCTTACATTCCTTTGCATTAAACCTTTGCTAACAAATGAAATTATAGATATTTCAGTATTGTTCTGTGCCATAGTATTTGAGGCTAATCTCAAAATAGTTCAGACTATCAGAAAATAAAAGGTTTTAAACTTTAAAGATTGGTTACCAACTGCCCAACTAATACACGGTTGGGGTTAGAGTGGAGGTGAAAGAATGCAGGTGTTGAGAGAAGTGTTGTGGAGTAACTATGTTGTCAGATGAATAATTAAAAGGTCACTATTGGTCAAGGTAAGTCACTCATGCATGGACAAGTCATTGTACTGCACAATTTCAATATACAGAGTTTCACAAACATGTTGGCTATGATTAAGAAAACAAAACAAATTGCATTTCTACAACTATAAAGACAGTTTATTGCAGCCAATAAAAATAACTACTGTATTTTGTAGAAGTACCAGTAACTGAAATGGTGTTAAATGCAGTTTTATAAACTCATTATTCCCAAGGATTTAAGGAATACAACATGTCAAGCGTTTTTCATCATCTAAATAGGAAGCATGGAAGATTCTTACTGTTAATGACTGGGTAAATAGAAATCGCCGCTCCACTCGAGTATCATTTGGCAATTTAAAGATAATTTTAACATTGTCTGGATTGTCTGGAAAAGGCTCAGGGGGAAGACGTTCCGACTTGCGTTCTTTCTCTTCTTGCAAACTCTGCAGCCACAAAAGGAATCATGTTTTTTCCTCACGTGCAAAGATACATGGTAACATTTAACATAGAAGAGTCATTTGAATTAGCACTGCTGCCTCACAGCACCAGGGACCTGAGTTCAATTCCAGCCTTGGATGACTGTGTGGAGATTGGACATTCTCTCTATGTTTGCATGGGTTTCCTCCCAAGGTCCAAAGATATGCGGATTAGGTGGATTGGCCATGCTAAATTGCCCTCAATGTACAGGTATGTGCACTTTAGGGAGGTACGGACAGGGGCCTGCAAATGGGTAAGAGTGCTCATTCGAAGGATTGGTGCAGACATGATGGGCTGAATGGCCGCCTTCTGCACTGTAGGGATTCTATGAAACGTTAACTCAATTTCTCTCTCCACAGATGCTGCAAGGCTTGCGGAGTTTATCCAGCATTTTGTTTTTATTCCAGATTTCCAGCATCTGCAGTATTTTGTTTTATTATAAACATTTAATATAGGATTATGAATGTGTTTGGGATTTCATTTGAATTATTAGTGAGAATTAATTATATAATGGGGCACAAGCACTGTTCATCATGACCATTTTCAGTTATTGCCATCTAATCCGGTCCGGTTTTCAACCAATGCCAACAAGTGTACGTCTAGTAGGTGTTGCTGGATAGAAATCGGGAAGAATCAGACTAAATCTTCTTAATACGTCGGCACTAAGGCCAATTTTTAATCTCCTAACATGGTTGAGATAATTTATTAAGTTTCATAAGCTTTTTATTTCCAAAACTTTAATAAATACAACATATCAAGTGTTTTTTGTTATATAAATAGGAAGATGCTTACTATTAATGGCTGGCCACTAAACTAGAGTATCATTTGGCAAATTAAAGACAAGCCTGGATTATATGAAAAAGGGCTCAGACATTCGGACTTGCAGGGATTGACCCAGAGACCATCTGGTCTGTATGATTCAGGTATTCACTGCATCAACCAGCTCAGGTCACAGCAGTATGGTCATCTAGTTAAACCTCGTGTTGTGGATGAAGAAGGTCATAACAGCCTCCCTACACTGAAAGCAGATTCCATCAAAATGGTTTCATACAGTTCCTTAAACAGAAAATCTCCTTACTCGTTGTCTTCTTTCTTCTGCAAGTATTTGTTGCCTGACATCCTCCTCCTCCCTTCTCCTCTTTTCCTGTGCCTCCTTTCTCTTCCTTTCTTTTTCCTGGTCTGCACGAAGTGAAGCCAAATAAGCTTCATCTTGTTGTTGTCTTAACACTTGTGTTTGATTCCTTTCCTCTCTGGAGTTTGAACAGACAAGAATGTGAAATATTTGCATAACCAGCTTCACATTATAATATTCACATTACAACAGTTCACCAATAGGTTCAACTGCATGCTATTTAAAGATACAGCAAATCCTGATGCAACCAACCTTTGCGAGAGAACAAAGTCAATATTGGTTAAAAAGTGGATTTTCTTAGGATAACTTCAGGAAAAAAAAGGAATGTAGTCCAAAATTAGAATTACTCTCTCTCTCTATCCCTTTTCCCACTTGACTATTGGCACTCTGCTGCAAAAACCCTTGCTTTTGAAGACATATCAAATGCATTCCTGGTGTGGTTACTTGAAAATGTGCAGAAGCAATGAGCATCATTGAAATATGCACTGCAGCTTCTATTTTCCTCAAGCACTCATCTTCTGCTCAGTGACCTAGTTAAGGCTGTCATGCCACCATCAGGGGAAACTAATTCAACATATCAATAGAGGCTGAACTCAAGCCTGAACCTCTTCAATATACAGAAAGTAAAAGAACTTCAAAGTTATGTCATGGATTGTAGAAAGAAGCAAAGTTGTCATTTTAAATGGATTCCCAAAACAGATCAATTTTTTTAATCTGGTCAATTCTCCCTTGTTCCTTTCCCAAAGACGTGGTTTATTTTAAATTTTCTGCTCGATAAACAACAAATCAAATGGGCTATTCTTCCCAGAATTAACAATCACTACCCTCCACAACCAAAAGGTTTGCTCTTAATAGAAGTTAGTACTGACCTTTTATTGCTGAGCCATGAGCTCAAAGTCAGCCCTGGCTGATCAAACTAATGCAACTAGGGACTATTTTTCCAAGGTTGGGACTGAGAGCAAGGTGGATTTGCTCAGTACTTGGGAATGCCAGATACTGAAAATTGAAATTTCAGTACATTTCATTTCCAGTACTAACCTTGTTGAATATTAAAAATTTAAATGATTGAATTACTTGAAACACGTGTGTGGAGTTCACCCATTCTCCCAGTGTCTGCGATGATTTTGCCCCCACAACCCAGGTTAGGTGGATTGGCCACACTAAAAATTGCCCCTTAATTGGAAAAAAAAATAATTGGGTACTCTAAATTTATTTTTAAAATGACTTATAACAGCTCTTACTCTCAGAATTATGCGGTAATGCACGCTTGATCCATTATTTTATGGACTTCAGATGCATTATTCAGATAACCAGTCACAATGCAATATTCCATACTAAACTACAGCAATCGAGGGCTCCCATTAACATCTATAACAGTAAATTATTCAATAGCATACCTATCAAGTCGTTCTGATACCAAATATGTAGCATTAGCATCCATAATAAATGTCAGCTGATTGACAAAGTCTTCAGCCCGAAGAAGGCCTTCTAAACGGCCAACTACTGTCATTCTTTGTTCTTTCAGCATGATCATTGCCAAAAATGGATAGGTGTTCTCTCGTAAAGCCTGAGACACTGAAATATATAGGCATTCACGTTAGTTTGTTTGAAAAAAAAATGTTATTAATATAATTATTTTCCCATCTTTTGCCTTACTACCACTAAACTACGATTTATATTGTGGCTCCTGCGTACACAATCAATCATGGTCAGTGCAAGTCACACTGTTGGTAGCAAAAATTAGCACTTCCGTAGTTGCTTATTGAAGGATCATAAAACAACGAGCTAATTCGGCCTCAAGTCTGCATGGTTCTTCTGAAAAGCAATCCAGCTAGTAGCACTCTCAACTCCTTCCCCATGTTCCTGTGACAATTTTCTCCACAAAATGAATGCCCAGCCACCTAATGCTTTTTGCCCAGTTCATAGCAGCACAACAAACTTGCCAGGTCCAACCCATTATATACTTTATACAATTATGGCCCAGCCAAAAACCTCAATGGAACTTGATCTGGTTTTGAAAAAACATCCAACGACTTGCTTTCGGTTAATGGACCTTGATGCCATTTTCACCCGGCAGTTAAGCTTTTTGAGGTTATTAAAAGTGGTTTTCAAATCTAAAATAGTGCAAGTTGAATGAGGCCTTTCTGGACATGGCTCAAGCAGTCACATTATTAGATGTATATCTGTGCTCTTGCAGGGCTCCTCTAATTTTCACATGTCACCGTGAAGGCATTTCAAGCACATTGTGCTCATGTGGCATTTGCAAAATCAGCTTCAAAAATAAAATCTCAGTGGACAAGCTCAAAACAAGAAAGAGTCACTTATACTTAATGTGTAACATGGTAATTCAATTACAGTCTCTCCCAGTATCAGTACAAACATTGTTTTGAAACTCAATGATATTGCCAACAGTCCCTAGCGAGGTGAAATAAAAATAAGACATCTCTGGTATAGCAAAGCAATCCATGTTGCTGGAAGAATTATTCTTAATCCATTAAAAACACATGAAAAAGACACTAAATGCCTGGGTCATTAGTTATTTAATTTTACCAAATATTCCCCAAACTTTTAAATTTTACAAATCCACCGATAACATACAAAGCTCACAACGTTTGGGACAGGACCAGAACGTTTAGGTGATTAGCCAGGCCCCCAGAACACCGCTCACACTCATCATCCACACATGGGGAAAAAGAAAACACTATAATCTTGCCTTAGGCAGGTGTGTCATAAACACTACTTTGGAGCTGGATCAACCCAGACTGCATACAAGGACGTGGCGTTCACCCTGCCTCACTCTACACCTCTGCTTGTTACATCCTCAAAAGAACTCTAATGTGTAATTCCCCTTGGCTCTACTGGATTGTATTTTGTGTTACAACTTCCTTCATACTGGAATCCAACATTTTACCAAATGTAAATGTTGGGCTAACTGGCTTTCTAGTTTCCTACTTTCCGTCTCCTCCTTTCTTGAATGGAGGTGTGTTGGAACCTTGCCATTGCAACTGTATTCGCTCCCATTAAAACGTTCCTATTCCTTGCATCAGAACTTGACACTGAGTAACGGCTGGCTATTTTATCTTTAAATTGGTAACTACCGACAGTGCCATACCACAGATTGGCATGGTTCGACAGTCGTTTTCTCCGCACTGGGTTGGTTAGAAAGTTTTATTTTATTGCTGCCCCCATTCTGGTTCACAGAATCCCAACCGTGAAGAAGGAGGCTATTCGGCCCATTGGGTCTGCACCGACCTTCTGAAAGAGCACCCTACCTAGGCCAACTCCCTCGTCCTACCCCCTGGATGCTAAGGAGCAATTTATGATGGCCAATCAACCTAACTTGCACATCTTTGGACTATGGGAGGAAACCCACGTAGACACAGGGGGAAAACGTTCAAACTTCATACAGACAGAACCCATGATCGGAATCGAACCTAGGTCCCTGGCACGGATGCAGCAGTGCTAACCACTGTGCTACCATTCCACACATGCCCTTAAGCCTACTCTCCAAACCATTTGTGCCTACTGCCTCCCTTGGCCATGGCCCTTGAGCCCACTTTCTGACATTCATGACTCCAACATCAAAACTGTTACTTCCACATCAAACGCCCCAACTACTTGGTCTTTTGCATTAACAGCTTGCCTCTTGACTCTGCTTAGTAGTGTAAATGGCTTTTGATATGCCAGTACTATCAGTGCTACACAAGAATTAACTGTGGCATTTCAAGAGTTAAATGCAGCAAAGCTGTTAAAATTACCAAAAGGGATCAAGAGATTGTTGGTTAGATAATGAAGAGCAGCAGGTGGCTATTAATAGGAATAGGGTTGATAGGCTGTAGGTTCAAACAGTTCACAAAGGGATCATGCAGGGAGCTATTGGAGGAGACACAGGCATTAAAACACAATGTTCCCAAGTACTTCCAGTATTGGAGTTAAAAAGAGAAACAAAATCAGTCCACAAAAAAAAAGTGAAATTCAAAAAAATGCAGAAAACTACAAAGTGACTGAGAACTTAATGCAAATAAAGACAGGCAGAAACACCAACAGAATGCACAAATAGTAAGGCATACACATAAATTACAATATAACAATGCACAAAAATAAGTCACTAAATTTTGCCACAGGAGATCCATATTTTACAGCATAGTTACTGAGCATAAGCTACCAACCACAATCATTCACGAAAACTACACCAGGAACGTTATCAGAGACAGAAGAAGTGCAGCATGATCAATTGTTTCATGCAGAATTTTAGTTTCCATGCAATCATCTCAGCAAATTGAAAACTGAACTTTTTCAATCAGTGCTTCAACAGACTTTTACTTTTCTGTAAAGATAAAAATCACTTACCCCTGTAGCCTTCTGGTTTACTGGTGGAACAGGCCCAAAAAAGCATCCTAGTGTTGATGAAGTTTACAACCTCTGGGTTGGATATTGTATTACTGAAGCGGAAAGAAACTGCCATTTAGTCATCCATCACTGATAAGACACAATACCTGAGCCCCACCCCTATTCAGGGGTATAATTCAATGCATCTCAGTAAGCCAGAAATACATCTTTAAGTGACCTTTCCTCATGTGAGCATCGGTAGGTTGGCGTGACCCCCTCTTCGGACAAATAGTGCTCTTTTTCTCTACCTAGGCACACGTGATGAATGGACATTTGCTGGAGGCACACTGATTCCTCTGGAACCATACTATATTATTTTGGGGGAGGGAAGGGGGCCAAATTGAAAGACAAAAATGTCCTTGATAATACACTAATTAGGGTAATACAAATGCAGCATAAATAACGAAGACTGAGACCATTGCAAATAAACTATTTACAGTAAACAAAATTTCAAGTATTTCTAAGTGCCAACCTCACTTTACAGCAGCTCAGAGCTCGTGCACTATTCCCTGAAAGGCAATGAACCCTGCCAGAACTTTTTATATCGTCACAATTTTACTCCCTTTCATGCTCTATTCTAAATGACAAATACTGGACAAGATCACAGGGACATGATCACTTGCTGTTGATACCTGCTGCAATATTAAACTCAAAGCGAAGAGAGTTTAGCTCTTCCCTTGTCCTTTATCCACATGCACACATAATTACAGTATGGCAAACATCAACAGCTCAGCAGACCAGAGTCAATAAGTTCTGATGAAAAGGTGTGAGATCCCAAATGTCAACTCCATTTCTCTCTCCACAGATGCTGCCAGACCTGCTGCGCATTTCCAGCATTTTGTGTTTTTATTTTAGAATCAAACTTAGGCTCTTCCTAGTTTGTAACATTTAGTAAGGCACGTTTTGTTGCATTTACACACCAGAAACTCTCCACAAGGCATTTTATTTTTTACTTGATTGAAACAAGTAAATTTATTTCCATTTTCCATCCCCAGTAAACCAGTGAGCTGATTGGCCACCAGTAGTCACAGAAGTAACTCAATTTTCAATTCCGATGGGTGGGCTAATCACACTGGTTTACTAACCAAGCAATAACTATAGAAATTACTCAAAGTCTGTTACACAAGAGTTGACTGCAGGTCAGTGCAGTATTGTTACACAGAATTACATACAACTTACAGCACAGAAACAGGCCATTTGGCCCAACTGGTCCATGCCACTTTTTTTTTTATAAATGCTCCGCATGAGTCTCCACCCACTATACCATAATGTCAGCATGTGTTGCAACTAAAGTATATATAGCATTCAAACAATTTTCATGCAAGTAGCAGAAATTTGAAATTTTTTTTGGAAGCTCAAAGTACATTTCACAAGAAAAGGCAATGTGCAAGTGCTGGTTTTGAATAAATTACAAAGCAATTCAGAAATACAAAACACTACTTTCTTACCAACAGAACTCATCTGTATCCTGATGGTCGTCTCCATGAAGGTAAACTAGTAAATAGCGAAGCTCTCGTTTGGCATCATTCAGTGCCTGGATTCAATATTGAAAACAAATATTAAATAAAGAGATTAAAATTTTGAAGCATGTTCAATAACTTTACTCTTTGAAAGAGAAAATTAATAAAAAATAACCTGACATTGGATCAATGTTGACACGGCAAAATTGGTGATTTAATTTGTATTGATGTAGTTTAAGTAAACTAAAAAAAAAAAATCATGCATGTCTATTAACAAGATTTTAGCACCAACAGCAACCTCTCTGCTGGAATTCAGTTAAAAACTGAAGAAATTGAGTAATGTTTCTTGTACAGGCAGCAGCAATTCTTGATCTCCTCGGCCATGGCAGCGGATGCATAACAAATGGCTCCATTGTTATTGAAGTAGGGAATCTGTTAATTACTGTCCAGTGACCTCTGCCCAAATGTCCCCATCAGCCATAAACATGGCCCAGCTAAAGTGCGATCAGCTCTGCTCAAATGTAAAGAGTGCTTACTTTGTCCAGACAGTGGAACTTTATTTATTTGATAGAAACCCTAGAGGCCAAGGAGTTTCAATTCAATAGTGTATCTTTTTCTATTAATTTGTAGCTAGGTAAGTAGCACAAGGAATTATTTAGAATAATAATCGTTATTCGTGTCACAAGTAGGCTTACATTAACACCGCAATGAAGTTACTGTGAAAATCCCCTAGACGCCACCTACAGCACCTGTTCGGGTACACGAGGGAGAATTCAGAATGTCTAATTCACCCAAGAAGCACGTCTTTCGAGACTTGTGGGAGGAAATCGGAGCACCAGGAGGAAACCCACGCAAACACGGGGAGAGCGTGCAGACTCCGCAGAGACAGTGACCCAAATCAGCAGTCAACCCCGGATCCCTGGCACTATGAAGCAACAGTGCTAACCACTATGCTACCATGTGCACCTAATCAGGCTTTTGTTCACAATATGACCAATTGACAGCAAGTAGAGAGAAATAAACAGGTCGTGCCTAAAATGGAAGTACGCACTAGAAAGGGAGAGGACAAGACTAATTATGTTTCTCTGCTGATTTATTCTCGCTACTCCATTATTTATTACATGTCAATTGATTTGCAGCTGTTAGCCTGAGCTATAATGATTGCTTTATGTTTACTGAGATACCCAAAGTACAGTTAGCAGGCAAGTCATAGCCAATGCATGTTCGAACAGTACAAGGATCCATAACATACAGTAGATAGATAAACAAATAGTCTCATACTCAATCGTATTGGCTAATTTTCAATCCAGGTGAACTGCAGGCTTGGTCATGGAAACTAGCTTCTTGCTAAGAGCACAAATAAAGCTTACTGAACAGCTGGAATTGTATGATTGGTGTCTTGTGAAACTACACCTCAATCTGATGACCAACTTCAGGGGAGAAGAGGAGACAATTTGCACGAGTTGGGGGTAGGGAGGGAAGAAAAACTTCAAAACATTAGAACAGTAAAATACTGTAAATTTAAAGTAACTAAAATTGAACATGGTACAAACCTGGCTGTAGGTTCCTTGATAGAAGACTGGATGGATCCTCCCATATTGTTCCTCAAAACTTTGAATAAACGCAACTACATCCCCAACAGGATCAGTAACTCGGCTCCTTGGATCTGGTCGTATAAAGCGTATAGCAAATCTATACAAAACAGAGAGTTTAGATGCAGGATCTTTTTTAATTTTAATGCTGGCTTTTGAAAATTTTCAGTATCTCACCTAAAGATGTCCAGTAGCGTATAATAGGTGAATCGGAATGGAAGCATTATCAAGTAATAACTCCATCCTAAGAGACCCTGCAAAATTCAACAGGTGTCAAACATTTTTTTGTTTTTTCATTAAAGCAACAAATTAAAATGTAGTAACATATAGCATTCAAGGTGATCAGAGTAGAATTTACTTGCGGATTGACCACACTACCCAAGCTACATTAGATATATTAAGAACAGCAGGCATTGAGCACAAAGGGGCAGCACAGTGGCACAGCGGTTAGCACTGCTGCCTCAGTGCCAGGGGCGCGGGTTCAATTCCAGCTTTGGGTGACTGTCTGTGTGGAGTTTACACTCCGTGTCTGTGTGGGTTTCCTCCGGGTGCTCTGGTTTCCTCCTACAGTCCAAAGATGTGTAGGTTAGGTGGATTGGCCACTATAAAAATTGCCCAGGTTAGGTGGGGCTACGGGGATTTGGCGGGGCAGTAGGCCTAGCTGGGGTGCTCTTTCAGAGGGTCGGTGCAGATTTGATGGGCCGAATAGCCTCCTTCTGCACGGTAGGGATTCTGAGAATAAGTATTTAGATGTAGCACCCTTTAAATATAAACAAATTTCCTCAACGGAGGTCTCTTGCAAACCTAAATAGGTATCATTAACCTACCTCAAACTACAATTGATTTCATGATTTTTTTCCTGCCCTACCAAGAATATATTTTAAACAAGAAATAAAATAAGCTATGCAGGTAATGCAAGATGGCATTGCGCTGTAATGTATATCCAACTTTAATAAAGGAATTCCTCGCCATTCCACTAATACTGAGCTACAAAATGAGCACATTAAGACAAACAAAATCAAATGTAGTTACAAATAACTTAAAATACAGAGCTTTCATAAAATTGATTTTAAAAATGAAATGAGTAAAGTAACTATAACATGCTCTCACCCTAGGCTGTGGCCTCGAAACTACATAGCTATAGACTCTGTGATCTGCTGTGTGGACTTGAAGTGGACGAGAGGAAGGTGGGTTGAAGACACTGGGAACTCCTTCTTGTTCATTTAGCCTATCCTGAACAGCTGCCTGGAAGATAAAAGTGGGAGTGGAGGAGAATTAATAGAATTAAGAATAATCCAAGTAATCAGAAGAACAAATCTTTAAAAAAAGGTAAAATATTTTCAACTGAAGGCAGCACGATGGTGCAGTGGTTAGCTCTGCTGCCTCACAGCGCCAAGGCCCAGGGTTCGATCCCAGCCCCAGGTGACTGTCCATGTGGAATTTACACATTCTCCCCATGTCTGCATGGGTCTCACCCCCACCACCCAAATGGTGTGCAGGGTAGGTGGATAGGCCACGCTAAATTACCCCTTAATTAGGAAAACTAAAAAAAAAAATACTTTTAACTGACATTAAAAGTCACATTGTATATATTTAAGATACCAATCACTTGCTGTTGATACCTGCTGCAATATTAGCATTATATGGCAAAATAACGGCAACTGTCAAATTATGAGATTAACATCAGGAACTTATAGGAAATAGCACATTTAAAGTGATTTTCAAATCAACGTCATTGCCCATTAGAATATTTTATACTAGTTTGCTTCCTTTTTACCTCAATGTTCCAATGATGCTGCTCAAGTGTATGGCGGCATTGGTCCATTGACTCTATACCAGTCAGGTCCTATGATGATAAATGTAACAAGAAAATATAGTTCAATGAAAACTGTACAGATAAGTTTGCATTCAATTATCAACTTTAAATGTAAAAAATTATGGTGTCTGATACATCAAGCAACTGCCTGACATTTTATTTTGTTTTCAGGTGCATTCCGTATTTACCTTTTGTACTTCTACCCCAAATTCTGTTTGTTGTAACACCAAGAGCCGAGCATCTGGTGCACTATTGTTCAGGGATTTAAGGATACAAAGGATGCTCAAAATTAAGTACTGGTTACATGTTAATTTCATCATCTCTAATCTATCACACTTGATTGTCAACTAAGAGCACTGAACACGAGAAGTTTCCACCAACTAAACATTGGGATGACACAAGTTACTGCCTTTGGTCCTCGTCATAACCTCCTTACCCGATGACTACTCCTACTCCCAGGGTCTAGCAAATGTCCGAAACTGAGAAAATCTGAGAACAACCTCAGTACTGTGTCTGATCCCAAGTGAGTTTCCTAACATAGATCCATTCCATAATATTCCACCTCCATATCATTCAACTTTGCCGCTGAAACCCTCACATGCACACCTTTGTTATCTCTAGACTGGGCTATTCCAATGTTCTTATCAGTCTGCCATGTTCCACCCTACATAATTTTGTGCTCATCCTAAAGTCTGAAGTCTGTATCTCAACCTGTGCTTGCTGATCTATACAGACTCCTGATCCAACAATGTTTCAATTGTAAAAACCTCATGCTTGCTTTCAAATCCCAACATGATCTTGCCCCTCCCCAACTCATAGCTCCTCGATTCTTAGATCCCTCAAGGTTGCCCCATTCCTTACAAATCAGAGTATCTGCAATATCAATTGATCCACAATTGCAATCATTTTCCCTCCCCAATGGCTCAGTCCAGAACAAACAAGTTGAGGGAACTACCTGACAGCTGCTGGGTGCATTCAATTTGACAGTCCAAGAATCCCACATTTTGAAACAAGAGAAATCTGACTTTTTATATGCCACCAGATCTAAACATCCTATACAGTATACAGGTGTAAAACAATAGGGTTAAATGCCTCCTTCAAGAATCTCAAATAATTCTGAAAATCTTTTAAAACATTTGCTCACAAGTTCTGCTTTTAAAACTTCCAACTAATTGCTGTAAAAAACCTCCTAAATCGCTCCTCTGTTTAATGTCATTGTTTCATTCCCAAGGAATAGAAATTCGTTGATTATCTCAATGTACTTACAAATTATAGCAAGTTTTAAAAACATGGTCTCAGAATATTTCTCAAAACTTTAAGACTGTCATATTTTAATGACTGATTTCAAAAATGTCACTAAGTGAAATACAAATATTTGTTTCCAAACTATTGTTAATATTAAAGTTATCTTGAATAAGTTTCAGATAGTTTACTACACACTAATTTTAGAACTTAATGTTAACGCTTTACACTAAATTTAGCATGCATCCAACCTGCAACAAACCTTTACATTTATTTCATAAGTAGAAATGATCACTATTTGTTCTGTTCTGGGAGAGGGGGGAAAGTTAAATCAGTTACAATAAAGATCACCGAGTAACGTTTTCTTAACACCACAAAATATAGATTCAATTAACTCTATTTTAAACTATTAGCGTTCTTACTCTTTCGAATACTGTAATTAAAACTGCATTTGACAGGGGCAGAAAAAATAAGTGTATCCTTATGGTGGGGGGGTTATCAGAAAATGCGAGTGCAGAAAAATGCCACAGGTGTAGAGGCTTCAGCACGACTAAATGAATCAAATAAATGAATTAAAAAGTACCCCATAACGACAACTTGTGTCACCCTCTGTGGAATTCTGTTGAGTTTGACGAATTTACCTGAAACTGCAACAGTTTCTCTGTCTGTTCTTGCGTTAGTTCCTCCTCTTCATTGCCAGGCGCCGCCATCTTGGATCTTGCGTTCCAGGCCTGTGCGGAAGTAGATGATTTTTGGGTAAAGTCAACAATCATGAAACGCGGGGAAAAAAACCTGCAGCCCGGAAACATACGATTTCTGGGGTTGCACCGACATTCAGAAACGAGGCGGGGTATTTCTGCGCACCGGCGTTCGGGTTGCGGTGCATTCGTTCAGTGTGCCGGAGAGGGGGGGCGGAAACAGCCGAGGCCTCTTCGGTAACTCTCGGGATCGCCCTGCGGCCGACCTCAGCTGTCTGGTTGCCGAGGGGCGGGGCGGAGGGTAGACGCCGCGGCGCTTGGCTGGAGCGGCTTCCGAGTGAGTGCAGCGCGTGTGCTGGGATGTGGCCCGGGGTTTCAGAACCTTGGCCCGGATTTCTGGAATTCCACCAGGTCAGCGCCCGGAGGCAGCCTTTTATTCCCCCCCCCCCTCCCCCTCCCCCTCCCTACTGCTGGGCGCAGCACGTGTCTACGTTGCCTGGGATGTTTTCCTTCACTGCCGTTTGTCATCCGCAGCACGCGCGTCCGGACCGAATAAAGGGGTCCTGCCTCGGCAAGAGGAAATGCTGCAAGAACGTGGCTGACCACACCGCACAGACACGCACAAGATAGCGTGGCCAACGAACAGCAGTGCAGACAATAAACGGACAACAAATGCATTAGTGAAAATAAGCATACAGTAGTCGATCGAGCGAAAACGGAAAATACTTTCGGGGCGGATCTCCTGTGAAACTAATGAAGGTTAAGCTTCAGGGCCCCTAATCCCGGAGGGGCCCCAGAAGCAACTTTAGTCCGCATTGCCTAAAGATTTTGGGTCTACTGTATGAGAAGGGTTTTTTTAAAAATAAGAATATAGTGTAATTCAATACAAAATAACAGTTAAAATAACAATTAAACGGTTATTAAAGTATCATGTAGGCTAGCCGTAAATTTAAAAAAACGTTCAAATTAAGGATGTTTCATTCTAAATATATTTAATATTAAATAATTTAAAACTATTAACATTTATGACAAATACAAACCGTAGATGACGTGTCGTAACAAAAAAGGAGAGCCGTTCAAAAGGCAATCACCAGTGCTAACGTGAATTTTCAACCTGATAGCACTGGTGATACCGATCTAGACAAGATTTTTTTTCAATAATGTTCATAAGGATACAATATTTTAATTACCCCTACTCAAAAATAAATGTTATATTTAGAAAAGTAAGGTAAGTAATAACGGTGAAATAGTTTAGCCTAAGCCTAATTACCTTAGCCCAGGGGTGGGCAAACTTTTCCGTGCAACGGCCACATTCAGAAATTCGCAATTTTAAAGGGCCGCATAGTATTAATAGTCCCGGTTGTAACCAATTAGCGTGCGGCACATACCTCAGCGCTTCCCCCAGCAGCATCCTGCCTTTAGCCCTCTTTATCTCTACTTTTCGAAAATGGCGCTTCACCCGGTTATGATTCTGGGCGCCTCATATAGAACATAGAACAGTACAGCACAGAACAGGCCCTTCGGCCCTCTATGTTGTGCCGAGCAATGATCACCCTACTCAAGTCAACGTATCCACCCTATACCAGTAACCCAACAGCCCCCCCGCATTAACCTTATAAAAAAAAATTTTTTTTTAAATTTTTTTTTATGACTTGGTCTTGGTGGGCCGCATAAAGACCCTTGGCGGCCCGCGGGCCGAAGTTTGCCCACCCCTGCCTTAGCCTATGAGTTTTGGTGGCCGAGTCTTGCCTAGCGTAGGCTAGCTTGAACATAGCCGAGTTTAGCCTATTTAGCTTATTTATTATAATCTTTAAAAATGGCGCTTTACTTTCTGAGAAGGTTTTTAAAAAAAACCTTTCTCAGAAAGTAGACCTGAATTTTTTTTCCTTTCAAAGCATGCGACAATAGTCACACGACTCAAATTGATTATTTTTTGTTGTATATATTTCAACAATCCCAAAGTTTTAGGGCGCGATTCTCCCAGACAGGGAGAAATCGTAAGGCTGGCGTCAAATCCGGGCGGGTTTGACGCCAGCCTCCCCCTCCCCGACCGGGAACTGATTCTGGTCCCCGGTCGGGGCTAATATGCCGCGGCCGTAAACTCCGGCATCGCGGGCTTAACGAATTTCGTTAAGCCCGCTTGCCAGAGTTTGCGCCGGCTGACGCGTCACATGACGTCAGCCGCGCATGCGCAGATTGGAAGACTCCAACCCGCGTATGCACGGATGACATCATCGCGCATTTGCGCGAAACCCGCGTGGGCCGGGATGCCCCTCAGCCGCCCCGCGAAGTGATACAGCGGGGCGGCGGAAGGACAAAGAGTGCGCGGGAATCGGACCCGCTGCCCGCGATCGGTGCCCACCGATCGCGGACCCTTGGCACGGCCGTGGTACTGCCGTGTCAATCGGTGCCATGGTTTTCAAAATCGGGACTTTACGGCCGTTTTTACGAACGGCCAGACCAGGTGTGTTTGCCGTTCGTAAAAACAGCCGTAAAGGGCTTGGACTTTGGCCCATCGGCCAGCTGAGAATCACTGCTGGCCGTAAAAAAAACGGCGGCAGCGATTCGTGTGGGGAGGGGGGAGAATAGCGGGAGGGTGTCAGACTAGCGTGGCCGTAAAAATTTACGAACCCCGCTATTCTCCGCACCGTCGTGAGTGCGGAGAATTGCGCCCTTAGAGTCAGTAGCACAGATGTTGTAAAGGTGGAGTGTCGCAAAGTTATTTTCACCTTAGGAAATACCAGAACACAGAAGAAAACACGCCATCTAAAATGCAATGCGCAGAAGTTCTTCAGCTTATTTGTGAGCAACACCTAATTGAAGTGTTCCCCAATATTACTACTGCGCTTAAGCTGTACTTGACAATGCCTATCACGAGCTGTGAAGCAGAAAGGAATTTTTCAAAACTATCCTTTTATAAAGAACAAATTTCGGTCTACCATGACTGAAGAGCGCTTAAACTCGATGCATATTGTCTCTAGAAAATGATATTGCAAGGAAGCTCTCATATGACAAAATTGTACGTGAATATGTTGCTAGAAAAACAGAAAAAAAGTATTTTGTAAAGTGCATCATGTAGTATGTATTCTCATAGGTGTCTAAAATAAAAGATTATATTGACTGTGATCTTTTCTATGTTTTATTTCATAATTCTATGATGCATCATGCATGTATATAACATTTCCCTAATTTTCATCCCCCCCATAACTCGAAAACTATAAGGCATAGGAAATCTTTATTCACACCAGTGACTTTGACATGTGAGATAATCCAGTACAGCAATTTTATTCAAAGTATGAGATGTAGTGGTTAAATTTTTTAAACATTTGTGGTGATCTGTCGTGGAACAACCCCATTGAAGAAGATAACTGCTTACCCAGACCTCGTTGCTGGTTGCTTCAGGGCCCCAAAAATGTAGGTCCGCCACTGGGGGCGGGAAATAAACTCAGCAGCATCCTTAGCAGTACTCAGAGAAAGCCACTACTGAGTACGTCTCAGGTTGTGGCCTTTCATCAGACATGAACCATCAATTCTGACAAATGCAGAAAATACTGGACAATCACAGCATGTCTGACAGTATCTGTGCAGGGAGAAATGAGCTAACATCTCGAGTCTTTGTCAAAGCTGACAATCTTTCCAGTTTCTCTCCACGAATGCCCTGCTGCATTTCCCCATCCCAGCATTTTCTGGTTTTCCTTCAGATTTGTAGCATCCATAGTATTCTCTGCTTCTCCATTATGATGATGGGCATGTCCACTAATTTTTCAACTTGCAGCTGAAAGAAAGTTGCATTTTTTTTGGATTGAACATTGACTTTTTGAATTGTATTTTGAAATTCTCTACTGGGGTTAAATTTGTTGCGTTGCCCTAAAGAGACAATCTCATGTGATGTCATCAATGGGGAATGATACCCACAAACCACTGCCCCACTGATTATGTCACATTTGACCATAAAACATAGGAGCAGAAGTAGGCCATTCGGCCCATCGAGTCCGCCAATCAATCTTGGCTGACATGTTACTCATCCCCACGCTCCTGCCTTCTCCCATAACCCCTGATCCCCTTATTAATCAAGAACCTATCTATCTCTGTCTTATAGACACTCAGCGATTTGGCCTCCAAAGTCTTCTGCAGCAAAGAGTTCCGTAGATTCACCACCCGCTGGCTGAAGAAGTTCCTCCTCATCTCAGTTTTAAAGGATTGTCCCTTCAATCTGAGGCTGTACCCTCGAGTTCTAGTTTTTCCTACCAGTGGAAACATCCTCTCCACGTCCACGCTATCTAGGTCTTTCAGTATCCTGCAAATTTCTTTTCTTAATGTTTTTATTAAGGCATTTATATATATACATCAAACGCAACCAAAAAGAGAACAAACAAAATCTCGTGACAAATAACCAACACCCCTGTTCCCCACCCTCCCTGCTGTTACCTTCCACCCACTCTGTCTTCTTTTTTATCCCGAAAGTCCCCCTTCTTCCCCCCCCCCCCCCCCCCCCGTCATCCCACTGCTGATTTAACTATCCTGGAAGAAATCGAGAAACAGTTTCCATCTCCGAGCAAACCCCTCCACAAACCCTCTCAAGTCAAACTTGATTTTTTCCAATTCCGCAAGGTCGCTCATCCACACTCCCGGGTTCGTCGTCCCAAGTTCCTCCATCCCAACAACCATCTCCAGGATATCAAAGAAGCAAAGGCCAAAACGTCAGCCTCTCTCACCCCTTGGCCTGCCAGGTCTTCCAACACTCCAAAAATGACCACTTCTGGACTTGGGACCACCTTCACCCTCAGCACCTCAGACATTACGTCAAAGATACCCCGCCAGAATCACTCCAGCTTCGGACAGGCCCAAAACATGTGGACATGATTCGCGCCCCCTGCCGCGCAACGCCCAAACCTATCCTCCACCCCCTCAAAAAACCTGCTCATTCTGGCCACCATCATATGCATCCTGTGAACTACTCAGCTAAGCCTAGTGCACAAAGAGGATGCATTCAACCTTCTCAGAGTTCCCTCCCATAACCCAGCCTCCAGCACCCTCCCCAGCTCTTCCTCGCACTTCCACTTAACTTATATCCGGGCGCCCTCCCAGTCCATTAATTCTTTGTAAATCTCCAACACCCTGCCCTCACCAACCCCTGCTTTTGACACCACTTTGTCCTGCAACCCGGGGGCGGCAGGTCAGGAAAGATTGGCAGCTGTTTCCTCACATTGTCCCGAACCTGTAAGTACTAGAGCTCATTCCCGCTGGACAGTTCATACTCCTCTGCCAACTCCTCTAAGCTTGAAAAGCTGCCCTCCACAAACAGGTCTCCAAACCGCTCAATCCCTGCCTACCACCACCCCTGGAACCCCGCATCCAGCCCCTCCTGTAAATTTCAATAAGATCCCCCTTCATTCTCCTAAACTCCAACGAGTCCTCAACCGCTCCTCATATGACAACCTCTTCATTCCAAGGTTCATTCTTGTGAACGTCCTCTGGATCCTTTCCAAGGACAGCACATCCTTCCTTAGATATGGGGCCAAAACTGCTCATATTACTCCAAATGGGCTGTGACCAGAGCTTCATACAGCCTCAGAAGCACATCCCTATTCTTGTATTCTAGCCCTCTCGACATGAATGCTAACATTGCATTTGCTTCCTAACTGCCGACTGAATCTGCACGTTAACCTTAAGAGAATCTTGAACTAGGACTCCTAAGTCCCTATGTGCTTCTAATTTCCTAAGCTGTTTCCCATTTAGAAAATAGTCTGTGCCTCCATTCTTCCTACCAAAGTGCATAACATCACACTTTTCCATATTGTATCCCACCTGCCACTTCTTTGCCGATTCTCCTAGCCTGTCCAAATCCTGCAGCCCGCCTGCTTCCTCAATACTACCTGTCCCTCTGCATATCTTTGTATCATCTGCAAACTTTACAACAGTGCCCTCAGTTACTTCTTCCAGATTATTACTGTATGTTGTGAAAAATTGTGGTCCCAACACCGACCTCACTAGTCCCCACAGCACTAGTCACCGGCTGCCTTTATCCCCACTCTCTATCTTCTGCCTGTCAGCTAATCCTCTATCCATGCTAATATCTTATCCTTAACAATATGAGCTCTTAATGGAAAAAAAAAATTTAATTTGTTTTTATTCAAAATTTTTCAATAATTTTTACAAACCACTCCAAAAAGAAAAACAACGAAAAGAAAACATAGCAAAAAACAGAAAACAACTTAACCATTTAACAATTTAACAAAATAAGGTTGGGTATCTGCACCTTACAAATGAAAACCACCCCCCCCCCCCTCTCCATGCCCCCCCCCCCCCCCCCCTGAACCAGCCCCCTTCAGTTTCTGGACTCTGTCAACACCATGAGCAGCGGCTCAATTGCCAGGGCAAACAGCAGGGGGGACAGGGGGCACCCCTGCCTCGTCCCTCGATGTAATCTAAAGTACCCCGACCGCAGCCGGTTCGTCGACACACTCTCGACTGATACAACAATTTGACCCACCCCATAAATCCCTCTCCAAACCCAAATCTGCCTCACACTTCCCACAGGAACTCCCACTCCACCCGATCGAAGGCCTTCTCCGCGTCCATTGCCGCTACCACTTCTACATCCCCTCCTTCTGAGGGCATCATGGTCACATTCAGGAGCCTCCGCACATTCGTATTCAACTGCCTGCCCTTCACAAACCCCGTCTGATCCTCACTGATCACTCCTGGGACACAGTCCTCAATCCTAGTGGCCAAAATCTTGGCCAACAGCTTGGCATCCACATTAAGGAGCGAAATCGGCCTATTGGAACCACATTGCAACGGGTCCTTATCTCGCTTGAGGATAAGCGAGATCAGAGCCTGCGACATCGTCGGGGGAAGGTTTCCCTTTTCCTTAGCCTCATTGAAAGTCCTCAACAACAGCGGACCCAAGGGCAGCACGGTGGCCTAGTGGTTAGCACAACCGTCTCACGGCGCTGAGGTCCCAGGTTCGATCCCGGCTCTGGGTCACTGTCCGTGTGGAGTTTGCACATTCTCCCCGTGTCTGCGTGGGTTTCGCCCCCACAACCCAAAAATGTGCAGAGTAGGTGGATTGGCCACGCTAAATTGCCCCTTAATTGGAAAAAGTAATTGGGTAATCTAAATTTTTTTTAAAAACAACAGCGGACCCAGCAGCTCTGAGAATTTCCTATAAAACTCTGCAGGATACCCATCCGGTCGCGGGGCCTTGCCCGCCTGCATACCCTCTAACCCCTTAACCAGCTCCTCCATCTCGATTGGGGCCCCCAATCTCTCTACTCGCCCCTCCTCCACCTGTGGAAACCTCAGTTGGTCCAGGAGCTGCCTCATCCCCTCCCCCCCTCCGGGGGTTCTGACTCGTACAGTTTGCCATAAAAGTCCTTGAAGACCTCGTTAACCCTTGCCGAGCTCAGCACCTTGTTACCCCCCATCTCTAATTCCCCCAATCTCCTTGGCCGCCTCCCTCTTCCGCAGTTAATGCGCCAGCATCCTACTTGCCTTCTTCCCATACTCGTACACTGCTCCCTGTACCTTCCTCAACTGAGCCTCAGCCTTCCCGTGGTAAGCAAGTCAAACTTCGCCTGCAGGCTCCGGCGCTCCTTCAACAACCCCTCCTCGGGGGATTCCGCATACCTCCTGTCCACCCTGAGTATCTCCCCCACCAATCTCTCCATCTCCATCTTGTCCCTCTTCTTTCTGTGGGCCCTGACTGAGATTAGTTCCCCTCTGACAACTGCCTTCAGCGCCTCCCAGACCACACTCACCGAAACCTCCCCATTATCATTGGTCTCCACATAGCTTTCGATACACCTCCGAACCCGCCCACAGATCTCCTCGTCCGCCAGTAGTCCCACGTCCATTCTCCACAGAGGGCGTTGGCCTCTCTCCTCCCTTAGCCCCAACTTCACCCAGTGCGGGGCATGGTCCGAGATCGCAATGGCCGAATACTCCACCCCCTCCACTCTCGGGATTAGCGCCCTACTTACCACAAAAAAATCAATCCGCGTGTACACCTTGTGGACATGTGAGAAGAAGGAAAACTCCTTCGCCCTTGGCCTGGCAAATCTCCACGGATCCACTCCCCCCATCTGGTCCATGAACCCCCTCAGGACCTTGGCCACTGCCGGCCTCTTACCTGATCTCGACCTAGACCGATCCAGTGCCAGGTCCAGGACCGTATTAAAGTACCCCCCCCCCCCCCACCCCACCCCCCCCCCCCCCCCCCCCCCCCCCCACCCCCGCCATTACCAAACTGCATGACTACAGATCCGGAATCCTACTCAACATCGATGAACCCTGCATCGTCCCAGTTCGGAGCATACACATTCACTAGAACCACCCAGGCCCCCTGCAACCTGCCACTCACCATAACATATTGACCCCCTTTATCCGCCACAATACTCGCCGCCTCAAATGCCACCCACTTGCTCACCAAAATTGCGACCCCCCTGTTCTTCGCATGCAGCCCTAAGTGGAAAACCTGCCTCCCTGGTTTCCTCAGCCTGGTTTGATCCGCGATCTTCAGGTGCGTTTCTTGTAGCATGGCTACGTCGGCCTTTAGCCCCTTTAGGCGCGAAAACACACGGGCCCTCTTGACCGGCCCATTCGGGCCTCTCACGTTCCACGTGATCCACCAACACCCCCCCCCCCCCCCCCCCCCCCCCCTCCACTGCCGACTAGCCATCTCCTTTTTCAGGCCAGCCACGTGCCCGCACCTCCCGCACTCTCCAGCCCCCCAGGCGAAGGCTTCCCATCACAACTCTCCCCTTTAACATCAATCCCCCCTCAGTCAGCACAGCAGCATCCCAGCCTCCCCTTAACCCCCCTCCCCCCTCAGTTAAGCATCCACTTAATCCCCCTACCCCCCGCATTGCACTCCTGTAAGTCAGCTGACTCATGCTGACCCCTGCCGCTTCCGCCTACACCTCCAATCCCCCTGTGGGTTCCCCTTACAAGTCTCCAACCCCCCCCCCCCCCCCACCTAAGTGGGGTTGAGAGCGTCCCCCCCTACACCCAGTGTGAACAGAGAGAGAAAAACAAAACAAAGTACCGTACACTCAAACCCCCAGCTTTAGGTGCCACCCCCACCATTTCGCAGGTAAACCGCACTCCCTAACTGGGCCAACCCCACCTCCTGTGACGCAGCTCTTCCCAACTGTGACCTCGACCAGAGCCTCGAGGGCCCAGGGCAAAGGGGCCACAAAAACACAAGAAAACACGGGGAAAACCCCTACATAACATCGCCCCCTTCCCCACCCCCCTCCAGCAACCCCACCACATACTGCAGTCCATTAACCCGAGTCCAGCTTCTCATTCTTGATGAAAGTCCACGTTTGTCCAGCGTGTCGAAATAGTGGTGCCGGTCCTGATATGTAACCCACAGCCTCGCCAGTTGTAACAGCCCGAACTTCACCCCCTTTCCGTGGAGGACCGCTTTGGCCTTGTCCCGCACGCTTCTTGGCCAGCTCTGCACTCCAGTCCTGATAAATACGGATCTTGGTGTTCTCCCACATGCTGCTCCGCTCCTCCTTTGCCCATCACAGGACACACTCCTTGTCGGTGAAGCGGTGGAACCTTACCACCATAGTTCTTGGCAGCTCATTTGCCCTCGGCCTCCTTGCCAGGACTATGTGCGCCCCACCCAGCTCCAGGGGGCGCGGGAAAGCCTCCGCGCCCATCAGCGTACCCAGCATCATGGTCACATACGCCAGCATCCGACCCTTCCACGCAATCAGGGAGACCCAGAATCCGCAGGTTCTGCCTCCTTGACCTATTGTCCAGGTCCTCCAGCTTCTCCTGCCATTTCTTGTGCAGCGCCTCATGTGCCTCCACTCTAACCGCCAGGCCCAGGATTTCGTCCTCATTTTCAGAGGCCTTCTGCTGCACCTCCTTGATCGCCGTCCCCTGCATCTTCTGGGTCTCCACCAGCCTTTCAATCGACGCCTTCATAGGGGCCAGCATCTCCGCCTTTAAATCCGCAAAGCAGGTTCTTAAAAACTCCTGCTACTCCCGTTGCCACTGGGCCCACGCTGCCTGATCTCCACCCGCCGCCATCTTGCTTTTTCGCGCCCAAACTCATCTTTTCTCCAAAGCCACTTTTTTGACCTCCCCACTCCTGGTCCACTCCATACAGCGCTGGGGGACCCTCACTGTTTACTTCCCACACCAGGAATCGTCGTCAAAGTACCACTGGAGCTCCTTGAAAGGGCCCAAAAGTCCGTTATCGGCGGGAGCTGCCGACCGTGCGACCTACCTAGGCATAGCCACAACCGGACGTCCTGCCTTCTGGAAATAAATAGATCACGTCCACTGGTTTCCCTTTGTCTAACTTCCTTGTTATTTCCTCAAATAACTCAGATTTGACAAAGCCGTGCTGACCCAGTCCTATTTTATCCTTCACTTTCAAGTACTCCACAATCTCATCTTTAATAATGGACTCTAAGATCTTACCTATGACCGAAGTCAGACTAACCGACCTATTATTTCCCATGTTCTGCCTCCCTCCCTTCTTTTTTTAAAAATAATTTTTATTGGAATTTGTACAGAAAATATAAAACATAACGATAAACAATGAAATGCAACAAAATAACCCATAATAACTGTAACACCCCCCAGACCGTATCGACGCATGTATCACATACCCCCACCCCCCAACCCCAATGAACAACAAAAGAACTTAAAAATAAATTAAAATTAAATAAAAAAACATAGTCATCGTCTCCCCCCCCCCTTCCCTCCCCCTTTCCCCCCCCTTCCCTCTCCCTTTCCCCCCCCCTCCCCCCCCCCCCCCCCCCCCCCCCGGGTTGCTGCTGCTACTGTCCCCGTACCCTATCGTTGAGCCAGAAAGTCGAGGAAAGGTTGTCACCGCCTAAAGAACCCTTGTGTCGATCCTCTCAGGGTGAATTTGACCTTCTCTAGCTTAATGAAACCCGCCATGTCATTGATCCAGGTCTCCACGCTTGGGGGGCCTCGCATCCTTCCATTGTAGCAAGATCCTTCGCTGGGCTACTAGGGACGCAAAGGCCAGCACACCGGCCTCTTTCGCCTCCTGCATTCCCGGCTCCACCCCAACCCCAAAAATCGCGAGTCCCCATCCTGGCTTGACCCTGGATCCCACCACCCTCGACACTGTCCTCGCCACCCCCTTCCAGAACTCCTCCAGTGCCGGGCATGCCCAGAACATATGGGCATGGTTCGCTGGACTCCCCGAGCACCTTCACCCCCAAAGAACCTACTCATCCTCGTCCCAGTCATGTGGGCCCGGTGCAGCACCTTGAATTGGATGAGGCTAAGCCGCGCACACGAGGAGGAAGAATTAACCCTCTCCAGGGTATCAGCCCATGTCCCGTCTTCGATCTGTTCCCCCAGTTCCCCCTCCCACTTAGCTTTCAGCTCCTCTACTGATGCCTCCTCCGCCTCCTGCATAACCTTGTAGATATCAGATATCTTCCCCTCTCCGACCCAGACCCCCGAAAGCACCCTGTCACTCACCCCCCTCGCAGGAAGCGAAGGGAATCCCTCCACCTGCCGTCTAGCAAATGCCTTTACCTACAGATACCTGAACATGTTTCCCGGGGGGAGCCCAAATTTCTCCTCCAACTCCCCCAGGCTCGCAAACCTCCCATCAATAAACAGGTCCCTCAGCTGTCTGATGCCTGCTCTGTGCCAACCCTGAAACCCCCCATCAATGTTCCCTGGGACGAACCTATGGTTTCCCCCTTAATGGAGCCTCCATCGAGCCCCGCACTTCTCCCCTATGTCGCCTCCACTGCCCCCAAATCTTGAGGGTAGCCGCCACCACCGGACTCGTGGTACACCTCGTAGGAGGGAGCGGCCACGGCGCCGTTACCAGGGCCCCCAGGCTTGTATCTCCACAGGACGCCCTCTCCATCCGTTTCCATGCTGCCCCCTCCCCCTGCATTACCCACTTGCGCGCCATCGACACATTGGCCGCCCAATAATACCCCGAGAGATTGGGTAACGCCAGCCCCCCCCCCATCTCTACCCCGCTCCAAGAAGACCCTCTTCACCCTCGGGGTCCCATGCGCCCAAACAAAGCTCATGATGCTGCTAGTCACCCTTAGTGTAGTGACCCTACGGCCGTAGTGTGTCCCCAGGCCCTAGTTCGAGTCCAGCTTCTCCTCCTGTACAAAGGCCCACGCCTCCTCCGGGGACTCAAAGTAGTGGTGCCGGTCCTTATATGTCACCCACAGACGCACAGGCTGCAGCATTCCAAATCTGACCTGCTTGGCATGCAGCACCGCCTTCGTCCGGTTGAACCCGGCCTGCCACTTTGCCACCTCCGCACTCCAGTCCTGGTAGATTCGCACCACCGAATTCTCCCACTTGCTGCTCCTCTCTTTCTTGGCCCAGCGCAGCACACACTCCCGGTCACTAAATCGATGGAACCGCACCAGCACCGCCCTCGGGGGCTCATTTGCCTTAGGCCTCCTGGCCAGCACTTTGTGAGCTCCCTCAAGCTCCAGGGGCAAATGGAAGGACCCCGCTCCCATCAACGAGCTCAACATCGTGGCCACGTACGACGGGAGATCCGACCCCTCCAGCCCCTCCGCCAGGCCCAGGATCCTCAAATTCCTTCGCCTCGTGCGAACGTCCAACTCCTCCAAGCGGTCTTGCCACTTTTTGTGAAGTGCCTCGTGCAACTCCACTTTCCCCACGAGGACCACGGCCTCCTCCTCCCGCTCAGTGGCCTGCTGCTGCATCTCCCAAATGGACACCTCCTGGGCCGCCTGAGCCCCAAGCAGCTTGTTGGTAGTCGCATTCAGGGAGTCCAGCAACTCAGCCTTCAGCTCCGCAAAACAGCGCAGAAGAGAGGCTTGCTGCTCCTGCGTCCACTTCCACCAGTCCTCGGGTGTTCCGCCGGCTGTCATTTTGTCCTTCTTCCCCCGCTTTTCTTGGGGAGCTGCTGCAGCTTTTTCCTTTGCCCCAATCCGGGTGAGCACCATAAATTATGGGGAATGCTCCTCTAGACACCTTCCCCCACCGGGATGCGTCGAGACAGCGCCGTTTGGGGCCCTCAAATCGGCCCAAAAGTCCTTAAGTAGCGGGAGCTGCGGTGCAGCTTAGCTCCGCATAGCCGCAACCGGAAGTTTCCAAAGCCGATTTTCTGACCGCTCCACTCCTAGTCCAGGCCATCCACCGGTTGAGAATCTGAGAAGGAGTGTTCCCACACGGGGAAAAGTCCAAACAGCACCACTACGAGCCCTTAAAAGAGCGCCAAAATCCGAAAATAGCGGGAGCCACTGAACGTGCGGCTTAGCTCCGCATCACCGCTACCGGAAGTCCGTCCCCGCTTCTTCAATGGCCTTAGTGAGATATTTTCACAGTTCTTCCCTCTGCTGCTAGAATTCAGCTTTCATAAAGGCCCTCTAGTCAGCTTGAGGCCTCTAAGCTGGCCCTTCCCCCGCCTGCATGCTTGCAGAGGCTTTTGTCTGCTGCTGCTTCAGCCCAATCTTGCACTGTTTCTGAGGGTCTGATAACCAAGAAACATACTATTCCTGGGGGAAAGTACTCCTCGAACATTCACCTACGCCTTTTCATCGAAATTCCAACCCGTGCCGCCCAAAAAAGAGCTCTTTTCTGTAACCTTGGGCAGGAGCTGCCTCTGTATGATCACTCACTCCATGGTGCACACCGGAAGTTCCCCTCCCTCCCTTCTTAAATAGAGGTGATACATTAGACATTTTCTAGTTCTCTGGGACCCTCCCTTCTTCCAATGATTTCTGAAATCACCACAAGTGCCTCCCCAGTCACCTCCCCTTTCTCTTTTATAAGCCTGGGATGTAGTTCATACGGCTCAGGTAATTTATCCACCTTCAGACCTTTCAGTTTCCCCAGAACCTTCTCCTTAGTGATGGCCACTATACTCATCTCCCTGCTGATTCTCCTGAAGTTCTGGTATCCCACTGGTGTCTTCCAGCATGAAGACTGATGCAAAGTAACTATTCAGTTCCTCTGCCATTTCTTTGTTTTCTGTTACTACTTCTCCAGCCTCATTTTCCAGTGGTCAATTATCCATTCTTGCCTTTCTCATACCTTTATATATTGAAAATAAATCTCGCTATCTTCTTTTATATTACTGTGGTAGTCGGTATTAGGTGTATTACGATACCCAGGTTGATGCTATAAGACCATTGGTGTGGGAGGTACCTGAGACGGCAAGTTTATTGGTGAAGCCTGCCTGCTGGTTCCGCCTAGTAAGGCGGAGTACAAGAGCCTGTGTCTCCCTAGCAGCTGCATTCTGTACCTGCGCTGCTGGGCGAAACATCTAGTCCAATAAAGCCTTCAATTGTCGTCCAATCTCGCTTCTGGAGTCATTGATCGAGCATCAATTTATTGGACTAGATATTAAAGAATGGAGCTCCGAATCAAGCCGGAGTGTCTGCAACTCAGCCCCCACGCGGCAGCAGCAACCTTCAAACACTGCCTAGCGTGCTTCAACGGGTACCTCAGGACAGCCACAACTACACCCATGGAGGACCAGAAGATGCAAGTTCTCCACTCGAGGGTGAGCCCAGTGATCTACACCCTCATCAAGGATGCGGACAATTTCAAGGCCCTGTTGAAAGGACACTATACACGCACGGGTGAGCCATCGCATTTCTACTCAACTCGATAGTACCGACTCGTACACCAAAGCCCTCGCTATACTCGACCGCCTATACGTGTGGCCTGTAAATGAGGTTTACGCGCGGCATATTTTCACTACCCGCCGCCAGTGCCTCACAGAGTCGCTAGAGGACTACCTGTGCGAACTAAAAGCTCTTTCTCTCACAGGAATGTAACTTTCAGGCTGTAACTGACTCCCAGCACATGGAACTCACCGTCCGTGATGTGTATGTTGCAGGGATCTGATCCAACTACGTGCGCCAGCGTCTCCTCGAAAAAGGGGCCCAGAACCTGGAAGACACTGTAACGCTAGCAACCTCGCTGGAGGTCGTGTTCCAAAGTTTGAACTTGTTCCCAGCCGATCACGCGGCCCCATCGTGGACCCCCAACCAGAGACTGCCCCAGGCCTGCGCCGCATGGCCACCCGCCCACCACGGAGCGCCATCGTGCCATTTCTGCGGTCAGCCCCAACACCCACGGCAGCACTGTCCGGCCCGCAACGCGACCTGCAGCAGCTGCGGTCGAAAAGGACATTTTGCTAAGATATGCCTGTCTAAAACTAAACCCTCAAACTCTACCGCTATCCAGAGCAATCGCCCCTCCAATTCGCAGGCCTGCAGACCCCGCAATGTTGCAGCGTGTCTGCCGACTCCGCCTCCGCATGACATGTGCGACTCATGGCGGCCGCTATCTTGGCAATCCTCCCCCACGCGGCCGGCCTTGTGCGAGTAATGGGTGCCGCCATCTTGGGCACCATCTTCCTCGCTGCCCGCCACGTGCGATCCACGGGGGCGGCCATCTTGGACACCATCTTCCTCATCGCCCACCACGTGCGATCAACGGGGGCCACCATCTTGGCCATCACCCGATGTGCATATCGACGACTACGACCTCCGCGGACAGTCATCACGGGGCTGCTCCAGCACCGCTGATCAAGCCACCGACTACCCGCAACTCAACGCAGTCACTTTGGACAAGTCGCGGCCAAAGCACCTCAAGAGCTCAATGATGTCCGTTCAGGTCAACGGATACAAGACACCGACACCGACACCGACTCTTCGACTCCGGGAGCACCGAGAGCTTCGTTCATCCAGACCTGGTAAGACGCTGTTCGCTCCCTATCTTTCCAGCACGGCAAACTATATCCCTTGCCTCGGGGTCGCACTCGGTCCAAATACAAGGGTGAACCGTTGCAACATTAACGATACAGGGCGCCAACTACTCCAACTTCCAGTTGTATGTACTCCCAGTCTTCTGTGCCCCTCTCCTACTCGGGCTCGATTTTCAATGCGATCTTAGAAGCCTGACACTCAGCTTCGGCGGACCCCTGTCCCCCCCCCCCCCTCACTATATGCAGCTTAGCGACTCTAAAAATCGACCCCCCTCCACTCTTCGCTAATCTCACCGCTAACTGCAAACGCGTAGCCATTCGCAGCAGGCGGTAGCCTGCAGGACAGGGTATTTATTAGAGCCGAAGACCAGCGGCTCCTACGGGAGGGAGTCATAGAGGCCAGTAATAGCCCCTGGAGAGCTCAGGTGGTGGTCGTTAAGACCAGGGAAAAGTTACGGATGGTGGTTGATTGCACCTCAATGTGTACCCCCTCCCCCGGTTTGCAGACATGGTCAACCAGATCGCCCAGTACCGCATCTTCTCCATGGTGGATCTGAAGTCTGCATACTACCAGCTCCCAATCCACCCAGAGGACCGCCACTACACGGCGTTCGAGGCAGATGGCCGCCTCTTCCATTTCCTCCGGGTCCCCTTTGGCGTCACGAATGGGGTCTCGGTGTTCCAACGAGCAATGGACCGAATGGCGGACCAGTACGGGCTGCGGGCCACGTTTCCGTACTTGGATAACGTCACCATCTGCGGCCATGACCAGCAGGCCCACGACGCCAACCTCTACCGATTTCTCCAAACCGCCCAGAAACTCAACCTCACATACAACAAGGAGAAATGCGTTTTCCGCACAACCAGGCTAGCCATCCTCGGCTACGTCGTGGAAAACGGGGTCCTGGGGCCTGACCCGGACCGTATGCGTCCCCTCTTACAGCTCACTCTCCCTCACCGTTCCAGGGCCCTCAAGAGGTGCCTTGGATTCTTCTCCTATTACACCCAGTGGGTCCCCCAGTATGCAGACAAAGCCTGCCCACTATTTAAGACCACACTCTTCCCACTGTCAGCCGAGGCCTGCCAGGCCTTCAACTGCTTCAAGGAGGACATCGCCAAAGCCGCCATGCGGGCGGTGGATGAATCCGTCCCCTTTCAGGTGGAGAGCGATGCCTCAGAAGTCGCTCTCGCCGCCACTCTGAACCAGGCAGTGAGGCCAGTAGCTTTCTTCTCCCGAACCCTCTCCGCTTCAGAACTTCGACACTCCTTAGTCGAAAAAGAAGCTCAAGCCATTGTGGAAGCCGTACGGTACTGGAGGCACTACCTCTCAGGTAGGAGGTGGTTTACCCTCATCACTGACCAGAGATCGGTTGCCTTCATGTTCGACAACTCGCAACAGGGCAAAATAAAAAACGATAAAATCTTGAGGTGGAGGATCGAACTCTCCACCTATAATTATGATATCATATATCGGCCGGGGAAGCTCAACGAGCCCCCAGATGCCCTGTCCCGCGGCACATGCGCCAGCGCGCAAGACGACCGATTACAGGCTATGCACAATGACCTCTGCCACCCGGGGGTCACCCGGCTCGCCCACTACATCAAGGCCCGCAATCTGCCTTTCTCCACCAAGGAGGTAAAAGCCATCACCCGGAATTGCCCGATCTGTGCGGAATGCAAACCACACTTCTATAGACCAGACAAGGCCCACCTGATAAAGGCATCCTGGCCCTTTGAAAGACTAAGCATCGATTTCAAAGGGCCCCTCCCCTCGACCAACCGTTATGTGTACTTCCTCAACATCATAGATGAATTCTCCCGCTTCCCGTTTGTTATCCCGTGCCCCGATATGACCTCCCATACAGTCATCAGATCTCTGCACAGTGTCTTCACTCTATTCGGTTTCCCTAACTTTGTCCACAGCGACAGGGGTTCGTCATTCATGAGCGACGAACTGCGTCAGTACCTGCTCGACAAGGGCATCTCCTCGAGCAGAACTACAAGCTATAACCCCAGGCGGAACAAGCAGGTGGAGAGGGAGAACGCGACGGTCTGGAAGACCGTCCTACTGACCCTACAGTCCAGGAATCTCCCGACCTCCCACTGGCAGATTCAGTTATTTGTTTTCCCTCGGGGCACTACCACGGGGGCCTCGCTTCCATCTTGATTGAGGACACCGGGCCCAGTTCTCCTCCGCAAGCACGTCCGGGGACATAAAACGGTCCCGCTGGTAGAGAGGGTACCACTACTACATTCAAACCCCCCACTACGCCCTTATCGAACACTCCGACAGCCGGCAGGACACCATTTCCCTCCGGGACCTGGCGCCTGCAGGTTCCACCACCACCACCTCCGAGGTACCCCTCACACTATACACCATCCGACCCCCCACGCCCTGCACCCCCGCACCTACAGGTTTCCTGCGCCCCCTTTCGTCCATCGCACCAGTCAGGAACTGTGGTGAATCACAATCCTAGTAATTCACACTGTATTATATTGTATGTGTTGTGCCTTTGTAAGCTTGGTATACGAGCAGTTGCGCGGCTCTGCCCATAGGGGGAGATGAGGAGTTTGTACTGGGCTCCACCCTTGGCTCCGCCCATGGTTCCGCCCATGGCTCCTCCCACTAACTGGAAGTATAAAGATCTGCAGTTGTGAGCCTGCTGCCAGTTCATCTCGTCGCAGGCAGGCTCAGTTGGAAGACTATTAAAACCACTGTTCACTTCCAACCACGTGTCTTGTGAATTGATGGTCACATCAGGAATGAAGCTCTGAACGAACCACCCCCGGAGTGCACCCTCAGATCCACATCAGACATCAGCACACAGCAACCCAAAGCGGCTGCAACCCCGGTGCTCCACATATCCCAGCGGATGACTCGGGCACCGGACCGACTCAATCTGTAGACCCGTCACCCCCGCCGGACTTGATTTTTTTACAGGGGGTGAATGTGGTGAATATATAATGTGTATAATTCACACTGTGTATCACTGTGTCCCTGTGGGCTCCATCTGTGAGCCTTTGCGCGGCTCTGCCCACAGGGGGAGATGAGGAACTTGTACAGGGCTCCACCTTTGGCTCCGCCCATGGCTCCGCCCATGGCTCCGCCCATGGCTCCTCCCACTACCGGAAGTATAAAGTGCTGCGGTCTTGTGAGTCTGCCCTCAGTTCTTCTGGTCGCAGGCTCAGTTGTAAGTCGATTAAAGCCACAGTTTACTTCAACTCGTGTCTTGAGTGAATTGATGGTCGCATCAGTATGCCAGGCCCGGGCGGTTGGCGCGGTCCCCAGGTGTGAACCGGGTCTGCCATCACAACTCTCTCCATAAGCCACATGTGGCCAGTGGGCGCCGCCATCTTCCTTTTCCCGAGCCAAGTGTGGGCCCCGGGCACCTCCATCTTGTTCCCCAGGGACCACGTGCGACGGATGGGCGCCACCATCTTGCACACCCCCAGCCATGTGCGACCAGTGGGCGCCGCCATCTTGGCTGGAGTCTCAGGACCCCGATTCGGATGACCACACACCGCCCGAGGAAAATCTCCAACTTTTACCACGACTCGCCTCGGTGACCCTGGACCAGTCTCGGCCCCGAACGCTCTCGACCGCGATGACGACCATGCTCATCAACGGGCGCGAAACATCCTATCTGATCGACTCCGGGAGCACAGAGAGCTCCATACACCCCAACATAGTAAGGCGCTGTTCTCTTACCATCCACCCAGTTAACCAAAGAATCTCCCTGGCCTCCGGGTCTCACTCTGTAGAGATCAAAGGGTTCTGCGTAGCGAATCTCACGGTCCAGGAAAGGGAATTAAAAAATTTCCGGCTCTACGTCCCCCCTCACCTCTGCGCTGCCACGCTCCTAGGGTTAGACTTTCAATGTAACCTCCAGAGTTTAACTTTTAAATTCGGCGGCCCTATCCCCCCCCCCCCCCCCCCCCCTCACTGTCTGCAGCCTCGTGACCCTTAAGGTCGATCCGCCTTCCCTGTTTGCAAACTTCACCCCGGATTGCAAACCTGTCGCCACCAGGAGCAGACGGTACAGTGCCCAGGACCTGACCTTCATTAGGTCGGAAGTCCAGCGGTTACTGAAAGAAGGTATTATTGAGGCTAGCAACAGCCCCTGGAGAGCTCAAGTAGGGGTTGTAAAGACCGGGGAGAAGCATAGGATGGTCATCGATTATAGTCAGACCATCAACAGGTATACGCAGCTCGACGCATACCCTCTCCACCGCATATCTGATTTGGTCAATCAGATTGCACAATACAAGGTCTTTTCCACGGTGGATCTCAAGTCCGCCTATCACCAGCTCCCCAGCCGACCTAGCGACCGCAAATACACTGCATTTGAAGCAGATGGGCGGCTCTACCACTTCCTAAGGGTGTCACAAATGGAGTCTCGGTCTTCCAACGGGAGATGGACCGAATGGTTGACCGGTATGGTTTGCGGGCCACGTTTCCGTACCTCGATAACGTCACCATCTGCGGCCACGACCAGCAGGACCACGACACCAACCTCCGAAAATTCCTCCATACCGCAAAAATCCTTAATCTAACCTACAACAAGGACAAATGCGTGTTCAGCACCGACCGTCTAGCCATCCTCGGCTACGTAGTGCATGATGGAGTGATAGGCCCAGATCCCGAACGCATGCGCCCCCTCATGGAGTTTCCCCTCCCTCGCTGCTCCAAGGCCCTGAAATACTGCCTGGGATTTTTTTCATATTATGCCCAGTGGGTCCCGAACTATGTGGACAAGGCCCGCCCACTAATTCAATCCATGGTTTTTCTCCTGTCGGCAGAGGCTCGTCAGGCCTTCAGCCGTATCAAAGTGAACATTGCAAAGGCCACGACGCACGCAATCGATGAATCCCTTCCCTTCCAAATCGAGAGCGACGCGTCCGATGTAGCTCTGGCGGCCACCCTCAACCAAGCGGGCAGACCCGTGGCCTTCTTCTCACACATCCTCTACGCTTCAGAAATCTGCCATTCCTCCATTGAAAAGGAGGCCCAGGCCATAGTAGAAGCTGTGCGGCACTGGAGGCATTACCTGGCCGGCAGGAGATTCACTCTCCTCACTGACCAACGGTCGGTTGCTTTCATGTTCGATAATGCACAGCGGGGCAAGATAAAGAACGATAAGATCTTACGGTGGAGGATCAAACTCTCCACCTACAACTATGAGATCTAGTACCGTCCCGGGAAGCTAACCGAGCCTCCCGATGCCCTATCCCGCAGCACATCTGCCAACGCACAAGTGGACCGACTTCGCACCCTCCACGAGGACCACTCTCACCCAGGGGTCACTCGATTCTTCCATTTCATCAAGACCCGCAACCTGCCCTACTCCATCGAGGAGGTCAGGACCGCCACCAGGAACTGCCAAATCTGCGCGGAGTGCAAGCCGCACTTCTACAGGCCAGAGAAAGCGCACCTGATAAAGTCTCTTTGAACGCCTCAGTATGGACTTCAATTTGTCCTCATTTCGCTGCCCTCTTATCTTCCCTTCGTATCTTTTTCCATGTAAACCCTAACCCACAGTCACAGCCATCCCCTTGACCTTACAAAATATTATGTGGCCTTGCTACTTCCATATCAATGACAGATGAACTCTGCTGTGGTCACCTCTTTGTATGGCTGACCTTCTACATCCCACTTCCCCCTCCCAACTGTACCTCCTTCCATATCTGTCCCTGGGACAATGTCCCAATTCATCTAGAATTGCACTTTCACTATATCACTGTCTAGCCTTCTATTCACCTCAACAAATCTGCTCGACTGCATCTTCGCCTCCATCTTTGATGCCCGAGACTCCATTAAAACTACATATCTCAAACTTCACTCATCTCTTCTCCCTTAAGTCCAAGGGGATACAGAAATTTGAATAGATATGGGGGACAACTGGTTTAGCCATTCATTGTGAGATCTGGCTGAATCGCTTAAGCTATGGACTGTCGGTCCTGTACTTCTCAACCCAAACTGCTAATTTAAGCAGGATCATCCTGAGATTAACCCTCAGTTTCTCCTGCCTGCTGCAAACCATTTTAAACTCCTCTTTCCTTTACTCCACCAACCGCACCTCCAACAACATGTGCAAAGAGCTCAGAGACTTGTATGTTACTTCTAAGGGAAGTGGCACAAGCAGTATATCAACTGCCTGGTCACTTCCCTTGGAATACTCTTCTTTCTCTAGTTTCTCTTTGACAAAAATAGACTTACATATCATCTTTCACAATCTCAGGTTGTCCCAATGTCCTTCACAGCCAATTAAATACTTCAGTGATGTAACTGTTGTTGGAATGTATGACACATGGCTGCCTATTTGCACACAGCTAGTTCCCACAAACAGCAGTGTGATAACAACCAAATAAATCTGTTCTTGTGATGTTGATTGTGGGTTACATATTTAGCCAGGACACCAACCTCCCTTCATGTTTCTCATGTTAGCTGTATCGTTAATGATTCTCGCTTCTCAGGTACTGTCCCCTTCTCCTAAATTGTTGACCCTGCCTCCATCCATGCAAACTACCGTGCCCATCTTTAAACTCTTTTTCCTCTCCAAAGTCCTTGAACATTCTGTCATCACCCCAATCTGTACCCATCTTCCCTGGAATCCCATATTCAAATCCTTCCCAATTATTTTTCCGTACTTGCCTTACGGAAATAGCTCTCCACAAAGACACATCATCCTATTTGTGAGGAAATGGGAATCTGCGAGGAAGTTCAGACTCAAGGGAAGTAAAACTGGTAAGAGGAAGTAGAAATGTGGAAAGTCAGACAAAGAAGACAGGCAAAGCACAGGCAAGCATCAAATAGGATCAGAAGAGAGAATAATGTTAAAAAAGAGCAGAATTAAATGCAATCTATCTGATTGCATGTAGCATTTGCAAAATGTTGATAAATTTGAATGCATAAATTGAGGTAAATAGTATGTTTATAGCGATAATGGAGGTATGGCTACAGGGTGACCAAGATTGCGAACTTAATATTCAAGGATATATGATATTTAGGAGGGATAAGCAAAAGCAAAAAGGAGGTGAGGTAGCACTCTTAGTAGGAAATGTGATCAGTATATTAATAAGAGAGGATCTTAGATCGAAGGATCAAGATGTTGAATCAGTTTGGATGGAGTTAAACAGCAACAGGCAGCAAACATTGGTGGGAGTTGTTTACAGGCCACCAAATTGTAGTACTAATGTTGGGCATGATATAAATCAGGAAATTAGAGATGCATACGTAGATAAAATGGTAATAATGTGTGACTTCTATTTCCCCATTGACTGGATTAACCAAATCAGCACTAATGCACTGGAGGAGGAATTCCTGGAGTGTGTACAAGATGAGTTTCTGGAGCAGTACATTGAGGAACCAAATAGGGATTGGGTTATTTTAGATTTAGTGTTGTGTAATAAGAAAGGGCTAATTAATAACCTTGATGTAAAGGAGCCTTTGGGAATTAGTGACCATAATATGATAGAATTTTACTTTACGTTTGGATATGATGTTGTTCATTGTGGAACTAGGGTCTTAAACCTGAAGAAAGGAAATTATGAAGGCAGATTGAGAAAATACACTAAAAGATGTGATTGTAGACAGTCATTAAAGAATACTACATGTTCTCTAACAGATATATAAGGCATAAACACCCAAATGAAAAGATAAATCAATCATAGTTAACAAAAGAAGTTAAAAATTGGATTAGATGAATGGAAGTGGTTTATAAGGATGCCAGAAAAAATGGTAAATCCAAGGATTGTGAGTAATTTAGAACCCAGCAAAGGAGAACCAAGAAATTGATTAAGAAAGGGAAAAGATGATATGAATCCAAACTAGCGAGGAACATAAAGGTAGACCATTAAAGTTTCTTTCAGTATGTGAAAAGGAAAAGATTAACTAGAACAAATGTGGGCCCATTATAAGTGGGACCCGGAGAATTTATAGTGGAGAGCAGTGAAATGGCAGAGAGACTAAACAGTTGCATTGCGTCTGTCTTCATGAACGAAGATACAAAAAATCTCCCAGGTATACGAGGTGACAAGAGACTTATGAAACTGAGGGACTAAAAGAAACTAGTGTTAGTAAAGTGGTAGTTCTTGAAAAATTAACTGAATTGAAGGCCAATAAATCCCTTGGACCAGCTTCATCCCTGAGTATTGAAGGAGGTGGCTAGAGAGATAATGGATGCATTGGTGGCTAGCTTTCAAAATTCAATAGATTCTGGAAAGTAGAAAATATAACCCCACTCTTTAAGAATGGAGGGAGAGAATGGAAACTACATACCTATTAAGTTGACATCAGTGATAAGGAAACTGTTAGAATCTGTTATAAAGATGTGATAACTGGATATTTTTTTTAAAAATGGCAAATTTGGGCAGAGTCAACATGGATTTATGAGAGGGAAATCAGGTTTGGCCAACATGTTGGAGTTTGTTGAAGATTAAGCTGTTTAGCACAGGGCTAAATTGCTGGCTTTGAAAGCAGACCAAGCAGGCCAGCAGCATGGTTCGATTCCCGTAACAGCCTCCCTGAACAGGCGCCGGAATGTGGCGACTAGGCGCTTTTCACAGTAACTTCATTTGAAGCCTACTCGTGACAATAAGCAATTTTCATATGACTGGTAGCATTGATAAAGGAAAACAAGTGAATATTGTGTATTTGAATTTTCAGAAGGTTTTTGATATGACACATGAGGTTAATAAATAAAATTAGAGCACATAGGATTGGGGGAAATATACTAGTATGGATTGAGAACTGGTTAACAGACAGGAAGGAAAGAGTCAGAATGAACAATTATTCTCAGGATGGCAGGCTGATACTAGTGGGATACCGTAAGGAACAACAGTTATTCACAATCTATATAAATGATTTGGATGTGTGGACCAATTGTAATATTTACAAATTTGCGGATGACACCAAACTAGCTGGGAATGTAAGTCGTAAGGAGGTTGAAAGGAGGTTCAAGGGGACTTGGACAGGTTAAGTGAATTGTATAGAATCATATAGAACTAGATGGAATATAGTGTGAATCAGTGTGAAATGAATCACTTTTAGTAGGACAAACAGAAAGGCAGAATAGTTCTCAAATGGCAAGACATTGGGAAGTGCAGGTGTCCAAAGGGACCTGGCGTACTTGCCCATGAGCAACTAAAAGTTAGCATGCAAGTGCAGCTAGCAATTAGGAAGGCAAGTGGTGTGTTGGCCTTCATTGCAAGGGGATTTGAGTACAGGAGTAAAGATATTTTGCTACAGTTTCATAAAGCCTTAGTGAGACTGCACCTGGAGTATTGTGTACAATTTGTTCCTACGTATTATCTAAGGGTGGATATACTTGCTATAGAGGGAATGCAATGGAGGTTCACTAGATTCATCCCTAGGATGGCAGGATTGACTTATGAGGAGAGAGAGATTGGGGATAGTGGATCTGTATTCCCTCGAGTTTCAAAGAATGAGAGGTGACTTAATTGAAACTTTCAAAGTTCTTACAGAGCATGACAGGGTAGATGTAGATCAGATGTTTCCCTGGCTGGTGAGTCTAAAACACAGTTTCGGAATAAGTGGTAGACCATTTAAGAATGATATAAAGAGGAATTTCTTCACTCAGAGGGTGGTGAATCTTTGGAATTCATTATCCCAGAGGCCTGTGGAATGTCAATCATTGAACATGTTCAAAATTAATAGATTTCTGGAGACGAATAACATCCAGGGATAATGACAAAGCGCGAGATAGTGGCGTTAAGGTTGAGGATCTAATGGTGCGGCAGAGCAGGTTTGATCGGCTGAATGGCCCATTCATGTTCTGATGTTCCTATGTTTAGGACAGCTTGTATATATTAAATGTATTACATTCTAGTTCTTCTATAATGGAACTTTTTTGATTCATCATAATGGAAGCCAAATAATTAAAATTGGTCGATAAGCAATTCCCCAACTTCTGGAGATGTGTGGCACAGCAATACCATGGGTATAATAATTAAAATAATGAGTATATTTCCATCAGCAAAGAGGAGAATACCCTGGGGCATAGATTTAAAGTAATTGCTGGAAAGATTAGAGGGGCATTGAGTATTTTTATTATCCAGAGGGTGGTGGGGGTCTAGAACTCATTGCTTGGAAGGATGGTGGAGGTAAGAATTCTCATTACATTTGAAAAAAACACATGGCTATGTACACAAGGTGTATAGGGCTCCAGTGAGCTGGAAGGTGGATGAGTCAACATACCTCTTTTTTGGCAGGCACAGACACCTGAACAGGTTCCTTCTGTGCTTTAAATATTTAAATTTCTTTTGTAATTTAACAATATTTTCTTCAGGCTGTACTGCGAAATTGCTTTACATCAATACTTAAGAGTAGTTACAGGCAGAGGGATCTGGGTGTAGAGGTCCACAGGTCACTGAAAGTGGCAACGCAGGTGGAGAAGGTAGTCAAGGTATACGGCATGCTTGCCTTCAGCGGATGGGGCATTGAGTATAAAAATTGGCAAGTTATGTTGCAGCTATATATAACCTTAGTTTGGAATATAGGCCGGGATTCTCCCCTACCCGGTGGGGCGGGGGGTCCCGGCGGGATGGAGTGGCGTGAACCACTCCGGTGTCGAGCCGCCCCAAAGGTGCGGATTTCTCTGCACCTTTAGGGGCTAAGCCCTAACCTTGAGGGACTAGGCCCGCGCCGGAGTCGTTGGCGCCCCGCCGGCTGGCATCGAAGGCCTTTGGTGCCACGCCAGCCGGGGCCGAAGGGACTTCGCCGAACGGCGGAAGTCCGCGCATGCGCCAGTGCGTCAGCGGCTCCTGACGTCATCCTCGCGCATGCACAGGGGAGGGGGTCACTTCCGCGTCCACCATAGTGAAGTCTATGGCCAACGCGGAAGGAAAAGGGTGCCCCCACGGCACAGGACCGCCCGTCGATTGGTGGGCCCCGATCGCGGGCTAGGAAAGACTACAGAATGCATGACAACCAAATAACTATGCTTCAGGGAAAAATACATATCAAGCTTAATGGCTCCAGGTTCCTCAAGAACAATGTGAAAGATAGTTTCTTAAATTTATATGGAGCATTGTTGTAACTTATGCAAGAGACCAAAGAGAGAGGAAATCCTCATTCATAACTATCTGCTTGAGTTTTTTGATAAGGGAACAGAGAGGGTTCGTGAGGGTAATACAGTACTGATGATGTGGTATACATGAACTTCCAAAAGGCATTTGATACAGGGCCACATAACAGCCTTCTGAGCAAAGATAAAGATTATTAAATGGAAGAGATGTAGCAACATGGACAATAAATTTGCTGAATAACCGAAAACAGAGTAATGGTCACTGGATGCTTTTTGTGCTGGAGGAAGGTTTGTAGTGGAGTTCCCCATGGGTCAATGTTGGGACCCTTACTCTTCCTGATATAAATCAATGACCTACACCTTGATGTGCATGACACAATTTCAAAATTTGTGATTGATACAAAACTTGGAACTATTGTGAACTGTGAGGAGGATAGGGTAGGACTTTAAAAGGGCAAATTGGTGGAATGAGTGGACAAGGTGAAATTCAAGGAAGTGAAGTACAAAGTGATTCCTTTTTGGCAGGAATAGCGCAAAGAAGCAATATACAATATGGATTCACTTTTTAAGGGGTGCAGGAGCAGAGGGACCTGGCCATATGTATGTACAAGTCATTGAATCATAGAATCTACAATGCAGAAGGAGACCATTTGGCCCATTGAGTCTGCACTGGCCCTGAGGAAAGAGCACCCCACTTAATTCCACTCTATTCCTGTAACCCAGCAGCCCCATCCAACCTTTTTGACACTGAAGGCAATTTATCATGCCAATCCACCTAACCTGCACATCTTTGGACATGGGAGGAAACCGGAACACCTGGAGGAAACCCATGCACACTTGGGGAGAACGTGCAGACTCTGCACACAGTGACCCAAGCCGGGAATCGAACCTGGGACCCTGGAGCTGCGAAGCAATTCACTAACCACTGTGCTACCCCATCAGGGCAGATTGTGAGTGTAGTTAATAAAACAGAGCGCCCTAGGCTTTATAAACAGGTTAAAGTCCAACAGGTTTGTTTCAAACACTAGCTTTCGGAGCACTGCTCCTTCCTCAGGTGAATGAAGAGGTATGTTCCAGAAACATATATATAGACAAATTCAAAGATGCCAGACAATGCTTAGAATGCGAGCATTTGCAGGTAATCAAGTCTTTACAGATCCAGAGATAGGGGTAACCCTAGGTTAAAGAGGTGTGAATTGTTTCAAGCCAGGACAGTTGGTAGGATTTTGCAAGCCCAGGCGAGATGGTGGGGGGTGAATGTAATGCGACATGAATCCCAGGTCCCGGTTGAGGCTGCACTCATGTGTGCACAACTTGGCTATAAGTTTCTGCTCGGCAATTCTGCGTTGTTGCGCGTCCTGAATGCTCGCATTCTGACATCTTGTCTGGCATCTTTGAATTTGTCTATATATATGTTTCTGGAACATACCTCTTCATTCACCTGAGGAAGGAGCAGTGCTCCGAAAGCTAGTGTTTGAAACAAACCTGTTGGACTTTACCCTGGTGTAATACTTCTTACTGTGCTCACCCCAGTCCAATGCCGGCATCTCCACATAATAAACAGGGGCATAGATCAAGGAGGTTATGTTAAACTTGTATGAAACTTTGGTTTGGTGTCAACTGGAGTATTGTGCTGAGTTCTAGGTGTCACATTTTAAGAAAAATGTGAAGGCATTAGAATGCAGAAAAGATTTTTTTTTTTTTAAATATAATTTTTATTGGAATTTTTTATAGAAAATATAAAACATAACGACAAACAATGAAATGCAACAAAATAACCCATAATAACTGTACCACCCCCAGACCGTATCGACGCATGTATCACATCCCCCACCCCCAATGAACAAAAGAACTTGAAAATAAATTTAAATTAAATAAACAAACATAGCCATCGTCCGCCCCCCCCCCCCCCTTTTCCCTCCCCCTTCCCCCCCTCCCGGGTTGCTGCTGCTACTGTCCCAGTACCCTATCGTTGAGCCAGAAAGTCGAGAAAAGGTTGCCACCGCCTAAAGAACCCTTGTACCGACCCTCTCAGGGCGAATTTGACCTTCTCTAGCTTAATGAAACCCGCCATGTCATTGATCCAGGTCTCCACGCTTGGGGGCCTCGCATCCTTCCATTGTAGCAAGATCCTTCGCCGGGCTACTAGGGACGCAAAGGCCAGCACACCGGCCTCTTTCGCCTCCTGCACTCCCGGCTCCACCCCAACCCCAAAAATCGCGAGTCCCCAGACTGGCTTGACCCTGGATCCTACCACCCTCGACACTGTCCTCGCCACCCCCTTCCAGAACTCCTCCAGCGCCGGGCATGCCCAGAACATATGGGCATGGTTCGCTGGACTCCCCGAGCACCTGACACACCTGTCTTCACCCCCAAAGAACCTACTCATCCTTGTCCCAGTCATGTGGGCCCGGTGCAGCACCTTGAATTGGATGAGGCTAAGCCGCGCACACGAGGAGGAAGAATTAACCCTCTCCAGGGCATCAGCCCATGTCCCGTCTTCGATCTGTTCCCCCAGTTCCCCCTCCCACTTAGCTTTCAGCTCCTCTACTGACGCCTCCTCCGCCTCCTGCATAACCTTGTAGATATCAGATATCTTCCCCTCTCCGACCCAGACCCCCGAAAGCACCCTGTCGCTCACCCCCCTCGCGGGAAGCGAAGGGAATCCCTCCACCTGCCGTCTAGCAAATGCCTTTACCTGCAGATACCTGAACATGTTCCCCGGGGGGAGCCCAAATTTCTCCTCCAACTCCCCCAGGCTCACAAACCTCCCATCAATAAACAGGTCCCTCAGCTGTCTGATGCCCGCTCTGTACCAACCCTGAAATCCCCCATCAATGTTCCCGGGGACGAACCTATGGTTCCCCCTTAACGGAGCCTCCATCGAGCCCCCCACTTCTCCCCTATGTCGCCTCCACTGTCCCCAAAGCTTGAGGGTAGCCGCCACCACAGGACACGTGGTATACCTCGTAGGAGGGAGCGGCCACGGCGCCGTTACCAGGGCCCCCAGGCTTGTATCTCCACAGGACGCCCTCTCCATCCGTTTCCATGCTGCCCCCTCCCCCTCCATTACCCACTTGCGCACCATCGACACATTGGCCGCCCAATAATACCCCGAGAGATTGGGTAACGCCAGCCCCCCCCCCATCTCTACCCCGCTCCAAGAAGACCCTCTTCACCCTCGGGGTCCAATGCGCCGAAACAAAGCTCATGATGCTGCTCATAACCCTTCTAAAAAAGGCCCTAGGGATAAAGATGGGCAAACACTGAAAAAGGAACAAGAACCTCGGAAGAACCGAATGCAGAAAAGATTCATCAGCATGGTTCCAGGGATAAGAAACTTTAGTCATGCAGATAGATTGGAAAATTTGGAAGTGCTTTCTGTGGAGAAGAAGATTTAATAGAGGCATTCAAAACCTTTAGATAGAGGAGGTAGGGAGAAACTGGTGGAAGGATCGGAAACGAGTGGACACAGGTTTAACATAATTAGCAAAAGAAGCAATGGAGATGTGAGGTGAGGAGAAACTTTCTTACGAAGCGGGGTGGTTACGATCTGTAATGCACTGCATGAGATTGTGGTGGAGGCAGATTCAATCCAGGCATTCGGAAGGTAATTAGAGTATTACGTATTTGAATGTGCAAGGTTACAGGGCGAAGGCGTGGGAATGGCACTTGGTGAATTGCTCATTCAGAGTGCCAGTGCAGACACAACAGGCTTCCTTCCACGTGTAACAATTCTGTGGTCCTGAGAATTTATTTTCCTAAGCTAGGTTTGGGAATGTAAATGAACAGTAACATGATGAGAACACTATGGGGCACTTTCGATTGGATTGGATTTGTTTATTGTCACGTGTACCAAGGAACGTTGAAAAGTATTTTTCTGCGATCAGCTCAACAGATCATTAAGTACATGGGAAGAAAAGGGAATAAAAGAAAATACATAACAGGGCATCGCAAGGTATACAATGTAACTACATAACCACCGGCATCGGATGAAGCATACAGGGTGTAGTGTTAATAAGGTCAGTCCATAAGAGGGTCATTTAGGAGTCTGGTAACAGCAGGGAAGAAGCTGTTTTTGACTCTGTTTGTGCGTGATCTCAGACTTCTGTATCTCCTGCCCAATGTAAGAAGTTGGAAGAGTGAGTAAGCTGGATGGGAGGGGTCTTTGATTATGCTGCCCGCTTTCCCCGGGCAGTGGGAGGTGTAAATGAAGTCAATAGATGGGAGGTAATTTTGTGTGATGGACTGGCCGGTGTTCACGACTCTCTGAAGTTTCTTGCGGTCCTGGGACGACCAGTTGCCATACCAGGCTGTCATGCAGCCAGATAGGATGCTTTCTATGGTGCATCTGTAAAAGTTGGTAAGGGTTAATGTGGACATGCCGAATTTCCTTAGTTTCCTAAGGAAGTATAGGCGCTGTTGTGCTTTCTTGGTGATAGCGTCGACCTGGGTGGACCAGGACAGATTTTTAGAGATGTGCACCCCTAGGAATTTGAAACTGCTAACCATCTCCACCTCGGCCCCTTTGATGCTGACAGGGGTGTGTACAGTACTTTGCTTCCTGAAGTCAATAACCAGCTCTTTAGTTTTGCTGGCATTGAGGGAGAGATTGTTGTCGCTGCACCACTCCACTAGGTTCCCTACCTCCCTCCTGTATTCTGACTCGTCGTTATTCGAGATCCGGCCCACTATGGTTGTATTGTCAGCAAATCTGTAGATGGAGTTGGAGCCAAATTTTGCCACGTAGTCGTGTGTGTACAGGGAGTAGAGTAGGAGGCTAAGTACACAGCCTTGCGGGGCCCCGGTATTGAGGACTATTGTGGAGGAGGTGTTGTTGTTCCTTCTTACTGATTGTGGTCTGTTGGTCAGAAAGTCCAGGATCCAGTTGCAGAGTGGGGAGCTCTAGGGATCAGTTTTGGGCCAGGGAAATGGCGTCTGCTGTGGACCGGTTGCGACGGTATGCAAATTGCAGTGGATCAAGGTGTTCTGGGAGTATGGAGGTGATGCGCTTCATGATCAACCTCTCGAAGCACTTCATTACGACTCAAGTCAGGGCCACCGGACGGCAGTCATTGAGGCACGTTGCCTGGTTCCTCTTTGGTACCGGTACAATGGTGGTCTTTTTGAAGCAGGTGGGGACCTCGGAGTGGAGTAGGGACAAGTTAACAATGTCCGCAAATACCTCTGCCTGCTGGTCCGCGCAGGCTCGGAGTGCACGACCAGGGATCCCGTCCAGGCCCGTCGCCTTCACTTTCAGGAAGGCCGATCAGACTTTGGAAGCTGTGATGGTGTGTATGGGTGAGTTATGGGCTGCTGGGGCACTCAACAGCAGATTGTTGGTTACCTGCTCGATCCGAGCATAGAATGCATTGAGTTCATCAGGGAGGGGTGCGCTGCTGCCGGAGATACTGCTCGGCTTCACTTTGTAGCCTGTTATGATGTTTAGTCCTTGCCACAATCGCTGAGAGTCTGTCTGTGACTCTAGCTTGGTTTGATATTCTCTCTTGGCATCTCGGATGGCTTTGCGGAGGTCGTACCTGAATTTCTTGTATAGGTCAGGGTCGTCTAACTTGAATGCCTCAGATATGTCCTTCAGTAGGGAGTCAATCTCGTGATTGAGCATGGTTTCCAGTTGGGGAACGTACGTACTGCTTTCTTTGGCACGCAATCGTCCACACATTTGCTGATGAAGTCTGTGATGGTGGTGGCATACTCATTTAAGTTGGTCACTAAGTTCTTAGTAAGAAGTCTTACAACACCAGGTTAAAGTCCAACAGGTTTGTTTCAAACACGAGCTTTCGGAGCACGGCTCCTTCTTCAGGTGAATGAAGAATTCACATTCACCTGAAGAAGGAGCCGTGCTCCGAAAGCTCGTGTTTGAAACAAACCTGTTGGACTTTAACCTGGTGTTGTAAGACTTCTTACTGTGCTCACCCCAGTCCAACGCCGGCATCTCCACATCATGACTAAGTTCTTAAATATGGACTAGTCCACTGTCTCTCAGCAGTCACTTTCTTAAGTACTTGCAAAGCAAAACTCCGGTGAATAGATAACTTTCGGACAGGTTTGTTTCCTGGAGCACACAGTGTCCATGGGTACGCTTGCGGTCTCGATCTGATGTTTCCTTCGAATGCTTGTTTAGTTGAGGAGTGGTGCCCCTTTAAGAAGGTGGGGGCGGGGCTGATGACCAGGGGCTGATGTGAGTCAGGCTGTGCGCAGACGCGACGATCACGCGGCCGCAGGGCGGTTGAATAAAGGTGACGTCAGGCGGCCGATGATATTTCCGGTTTCGCACCCCAGCTGACTTCCGGTATCGCTCAAGCGGCTGGAACCCGGTCTGAAGATGGCGGAAGATTTCGGCTTCTGTTCCTCCGACAACGGCACCACGGGCAGCGCAGAGGAGGACCCAGCCGCCGCCTTTCTGGCGCAGCAGGAGAGCGAGATTGCCGGCATCGAGAACGATGAGGGATTCAGCATCCTGGACGGCGGCGAGGTGCCGCAGGCCTTACAGCCTCACTCAAACGATGCCGGAGGTGAGGAGAGAGGGAAGGGAGGAGGAAGCGCCGGGGCCTTGGGTTTTTGCCTGCTCCGGTCCTGGGTGTCTGTCGTTACTTCTGTTGTTTCTTGGGCCTTTCCCCGCTGCTACGGTTCTTGCCTCCTTTTCTGGGGGTTTTGTGTCATTGGCACTTCGGCCCCTGGGACAGGAGAAATCTCCCGGGTCCCGGTCTCTGATCCCCTCCGCAAGCCCAACAAATATCGCAGCGTCATCCCGGCGGCTATCTGCAGAGGAGTTTGTGGCTGTGTTCCTGTTCACCCTACTTCACTTTCCGCTTTGGCGCTGCTCGTGGTCTCGATCCTTTAATTGAGCATCTGTCAATGAGTTGGTGGGGGGGAGGAAGTAACTTATCAGTGGTCGCAGTTTTCTAATGCTTCCCGCGTAACGTATGTGTCCCGCGATAAATCTGCTTGTTTTGTATTAAACTGTGAACGAAGCACTTTTTTTTTCTGTTGGACTGTTTGTGTACGGTTCTGATTCTACCTTTTAACGAGTTACATGAAAGTTGCACTGATATCGTTTTTAGCAGATTTGGGACCTTTAGTGCTCATCGCAGCTGCACCCTTAGGTGCAGCGCCTTGTCTAACCACTCTGCTAGTTGAAAAAGCTAAGCTTTTCCGTTTGACTTTTTCAAATTTTTGACCATCATTTGGCGTCTAGTGATTCTACTGAATTCCGAAACTGTTTTTGCGATTAAAGACGGAGTGAAAAAGATAATTGATTTAAATTTCCTGGCTGTAAAGATCGGCTTTACGCAATAAAAATTTGAGTCAAAGGAAGCTTCCGTAGGTGTTGCCAGTTGGAGAAATATTTTGAATGTATACTGCAGTGACTCAATTAAATTTTTTAAGCTTTGTCCTGGGGTGAAGTTCTATGGTAGCAGCTACTGGACCACACATGCAGTTAAATTACCTGATTTGACTTATTTGTAATCTCTATAGTCTTTTCATGTTTAGAGTAACTCCAATTCTGTCTTTATTTCTGTCATTGTGATATGCTTCTGGTAAGTTTCCCTATTCCTTAGATATGCTTCTGATAAGTTTCACTGTTCCTTTTAGATTAGGTCAATCAGTAATGACCATTGTTCAGTATATTCAAAGCTGAGGTCCATAAATTTATCAAAACTGTTAGGCTGGTGTAGGAGTTCAGCCATGATCTTACTGAATGAAATCAAAATTGCTTATTGTCACATGTCGGCTTCAAATGAAGTTGTCACATTCTGGAGCCTGTTTGGCGAGGCTGGTTCCAGTACTAATATGTTAATTAATTTCCTCAACTATTTAGAAGGCCTATCATTCTTTTAATTGCAATTTAGTGGCCAATCCACCTACCCTGCACATCCTAGAGTTGTGGAGGTGAGACCCCCACAGCCATGGAAATTGTGCAAACTTCACAAAGACAGTGACCTGGGGCTGGGGTCGAACCTGGATTCTTGGTGCTGTGAGGCAGCAGTGTTAACCACTGCTGCCCTGAAGATCTATTATTCTTGACCACTGACTATGCAGTGTGGAATAAAGTCTTTTCAAAAGAGACTCTATTTGCAGACTCTCCTCACCAGTAGAATAAACTCAGTATCCTGCCCTTTTGCATTGTAAAATCTATGCCAAGATGTAATCATTAACTCTGGTTATACAGAGCTCTCCTTCCCCATGGAACAACTTTTTTGTTGAAGGACAACTTGACACACAATGATATGCTACATCTAATTATGAAACATGAACAGTACATCTGTGGGACCTGAATTGCTGTAGTGAGAACTTTCAATTAAGCAGAATAGAGACCCTGTGCTGTCTGACAAGACAAGGGTGTATCAGCAACAGACTTTAAATAATTGAAGTCTGGTTTTATTTACTCTAACATTTTAATAATTTTGTGTGCAGATGTATTTTAGTTAAATGTGCAAAACATTTTAAAATGTGCAGTTCAGCCTGTCTGAAATGGTTATATCCAATATTTAAAGTTCACTGACCAAGGACTTGAACTCTGATCTGGATCTGTTTATTTAATGATTAGGCTTTGTGGTTGGGGGTTAAAATTAACAGAATACAATTTGCCTTGAATGGCACATTTTGTCTTTTTGAAGGACATCCACTGGTCCTAACCATGAAGCTTGCATCTGCACACCCTGTCAAATATTTCATAAATTTCCATTTAATATTGGAAATCATTGACTGCATGCTGTTTAATTACCTTCCACTCTTTAAGCTTGTTTCACCTGAAGATGGCACCTGAGCTTGACTACCAGTCCAATAATGTAGGCTGTCTCCAATTTTTTTAAAAAATTGGTATGTTAAGATGTGGTGAAGTAAGTCAATTTGACAGTATGTTTATCTCTGAAATTGTTGTTATAAAATGCATGAAGTAACTAAATGAACTTCGATTACTAATCTATACATTAACTGCTTTCTTTCCTGCCTCCATCGCTACATTTCCTCATCGGTTCAGTATTTCATTACTGCAGTTTCCAGCCCTCAAGGCCTTGAGGACGAATAATCTGTCATTGACAACATTCCTGTAGGTAGGCAATATGATCGATAATGAAAGCAGCTATCATTGCTAAACACTTGAGCTGCACTAAATGTTTTCTACATGCCCTTCACTAAAATCATGTGACAAATTTTTGCCCTTGCCCTAGTTTATAGCTTGATGCCAGTGACCTATCTCTTATTATAAGTGTATGAATGCCAGTAGTTATATGATGAATAAAGTATATCTAATACTTGAGTTTATCCTCATCTGGCATTGGCACTGATTTTGCATCCAAAGGCAGCTGAACTGATGTCTTTTTTTTCCCCCGCGCCCTCATACCAGTGGTATGTAGTCAGCTCTAGTCCTGCTTTTTGGCTGAAATCAGTTGATGTAGCACAGAACCTGAATAATTTTCATTATGGCTCCATCATGCTACTTGCCCACTTGGCTATTGTAGGCATGTGTTCTTTTTGCTGCTTTTAAAGAGTGGGGTGGAGGGGGAGATGCCTAGTGGCACAGTGATTAGCACTACTGATTCAGTGTCAGGGACCCTGGTTTGATTCCAGCCTTTGGCTGTCTGTGAGCCTGTGTCTGCATGGGTTTCTTGGTGTTCTGGTTTCCTCCCACAATCCAAAAATGTACAGATTAGGTGGGGTTACAGGGATGGGGTGTGGGCCTATGTGGGGTGATCTTTTGGAGGGTCAGGGCCGACTTGGTGGGCTGAATAGCCTCTTACTGCACTGTGGATTCTAATTCCATAATTTTACTGTTTTCCCAACATCCTGCTGTTCAGCTATCTGCAAGTTGAACCAATTTCCTGTAAGAATTTTTTGCGTGTTACCTATCCCTGACTCAAATTCTTATCATGTTAATATCTGAATGTCTGATATTTGACCTGATATGCTTGCTGGGCCTGTAGCTATAGATATGCTTTGCAAATATAGTATTTGTGGGCAAACGGTCAGACTAGATGTGCAAAGGGACCTTGGGTGCATGTTCACAAATCATAGCCAGATGGGTAGATAAGGTGGTTAAGGCATATGGATACTCTGCTTTATTGCTGAGGGATAGTATGCAAGTAGAGCTTATGCTAGAACTGTTTATATTTAAAAAAAAAAAGTTGATGCAGCTTGTACCGTGTACCATTTTGGTCACTGCATTACAGAAAGGATGTGATAGGGTACAGATGAGATTTGGGGATATTCCCAGAAATGTACAACTTTAGCTAGGAGAATAGATTTAATAGACTCTGATTTTCATTGGAACAGAAGGGGTAATGTGAAATTAAGGGGCCTAAATTGTTGAGGAAAGACCCATTTCCAATATAAATAGGAGTAAAGGTTTAAATGTAACTGGTAGTGTTTTTTTTCATCATCAAACCGTGAGATTAGGCTAGACTGTCTTTTCAGTTCACACAATGGGCTAAATGGCTTCCTTTGGTGCTACAAGCACTGTTTCTATTCCACTTGTTTTGTACTTTATTTTTAATGTTCTGGCATGCTAATGACATGGGGCAAATTCAGCATATATTAGCAAGATTGGTGCAGAACCTAGCATGAGATGAAGCCCATTTCACCCCAAAATTGCTAAAATGGGACTAACAGAATCCAATTTGAAATGCTATCTGACACCTGAGTATATTGTGGTCCATTTGACCTTGCGGAATGAAATACAATTATCTTAAATAATTTAGGCATCTTGTTGGAGCTGGCTACATATTAGAGTACTTCATTAAGCAGATCAGATTTTATTCTGGGCACATGACCTCTCTAGCTATTGGATATCTGGTTGTATCTTGCACTGACAGCAATAAACGCACTGAGCATTAAATGCTGTCTTAATTTCAAGTTAATCAAAATTGGATTTGCATGTCTGTATACTATTTCCCCTCCAACAATAGATTTTTCCAGATGCTGAATGATTTTTTTCTAAAGTGCGGTGAAAGCTCACTTGTGCTGGGTTAAAAATTCATTCAAGATGTGGTTGTCACTGGTTAGGTCAGCATTTATTGCCCATCCCTAATTGTCCTTCAGAAGGTGGTGAGTTGTTGCCTTGAACTGTTGCAGTCTGGGGCGTAGGCCCACCCACAGTGCTGTTAGGGAAGGAGTTCCAGGATTTTGACCCAGCTACAGTGAAGGAACCGAATCTGGGTGGTGAGTGACTTGGAGGGGACGTCAGGTTGTGGGGTTGCCAGGTATCTGCTACACTTGTCCTTCTGGGTGGTGTTGCCCTTTGAGATGGTTGTGGGTTTGGAAGGTGTTGCCTAGGAATATTGAGTTACTGCATGTACCCCGTAGGTGGTACACCACTGCCACTGTTTGGTGGAGGGATTGAATATTTGGGGGTAACAATACGTGGGCTGCTTTGTCCTGTGTGAAGTTGGAGCTGCACTCATCCAGGCAACTGGAGAGTATTCCATTATACTCCCAACTTGTGCCTTGTAGATGGATAGGCTTTGGGGGGTCAGGATGCGAGTTACTCACCATTGGATTCCTCATCTTTGATCTGCCCTGATAGCCGCAGTATTATTATGGCTAGTTCAAAGGAACCCCCCTCCCCTGGATGTTTTGTGGTAATGCCATTGAAAGTCATGGGGTAGTGGTTAGATCCTGTTGTGCCAGACAAGACATCTCCTACTTGTGGCAGAAATGTTACTTGCTACCTGTCAGCCAAGCCTGTATATTGTCCAGGTCTTGCTGCATTTGGCCCTGAACTGCTTCTTTGAGGAGTCATGAATGGTGCTGAACATTCTGACTTTATGTTTTTACTTAAATTAATTTAGAGTACTCAATTCATTTTTTCCAAATAAGGGGCAATTTAGCATGGCCAATCCACTTATTGTGCACATCTTTGGTTTGTGGGGGCGAGGCCCACAAAACACAAGGAATGTGTGAAAACTCCACACAGCCAGGATAGAACCTGGGACCTTGGTGCTGTGAGACTCCAGTGCTACCACTGCCATTGTGCTGCCCAACATTCCGACTTTGTGATGGAAGGGAGGTCATTGATGAAGCAGCTGAAGATGGTTGGGCCTTTGCTAGGGCTCCTTGATTCCAAACTCTGTCAAACGCTGCCTTGATGTCCAGGGCAATCGGTCTCTCCTCACCGTTGCCATTCGGCTCTTTGTCCAGGTTTGAACCAAGGCTGGAATTAAGTCAATGCTGATGGGAGCTATTATGTACAAAATGCACCACTTTTGCATAGCAAGCTCCTGCAAACAGCAATGGGATTATGATGATGATTGCAGGATAATATTGGTCTGGTCACACCACTGATGTGTGGCACAAGTAACACATTGGACAGATCATTTCTACGATAAAGTTCTGGACATGATAACTCATTCTTGGGTCAATCCTCTGTCTGTTGAGGAAGCTGTGAGGGATGAAAGTGTTTATTCTTGTGAGAATGAACTAGGGTTTTGTCTTGGTACCAATATGGCATGGTGACATTTTCTTGTTTATGGTTAGTGCGATATGTAGAATGTTACATAGTTGATTTACAAATGTTTGTCACTAACCGTTTTTAATGAACAGTATTCTTATCCTTAAATGTTTTTTTTTGCATCCACCTGAGGGATGAAGGGACTTCACTGCAACACCTCCAGCAGTGCCCCCTCCATGCTGCACTGGAGAGTATCAATCTTGCTGTTTTTAAAGCTGGAGTCCTGGTGTGAGGCTTGATCTACTTGGGGGTGGGAGTGCTACTAACAGCAGTGGATGACATTTGGATACCCCAAAATTCTAGTTTGCTGTCTCAATTATCTTCCATCTTTTGCTTTCTGGACCTGATTTAACATGCTTTCATTGACATTTGCTAGTTTGGACCCCTTACTGCTCATCAACAATTCTGCAGTCTAGTTTGTACACAGCTGCTTTCCCTGTTTGCAGGTCCTGGATGCTTCATAGAAGCCACTATGCTTTAGGGTCCTGCACCAGTGTAAAACCCCATGCTTGCTGCTCATTGCAAAATGTAGTCCAATGTGTTCATTCTGCAAGCAAGCTCTGCAGTGAGTAACACCAGATGTGATGTGATCAAAGTGTATTTTTGGGCCACACGTGTGGGTGATTTTAATTTATCTCTATGATTTATGCATTTTTATAGCCCCTTCCAAATAGTCTTGGTAACAACAATGATGAAATTTTACATTGCAGCCTTGATATCTGATGAACCATGATAAAATGCTGCTTCAGAGTCCATTCTTGTGCTCATTTGGCAACCGAGCTGCCTATAGACTAGCTTTTTTAGTGCTATTGCTTTTAAACAGGGCAATGTTGCCCTACAGTGTTAATGTATGTCACTAAACATTGCTACATCTTCATTGTCGACATTGTTTTTCCTTTCAGGTGGTTTTGAAGAGGAATTGGCTGCTGTTAATGGAGAAGTATACCAGGTTGGTATGGGTATGTTTTCCAAAATGAAGTAAGAGACATTTGGCATAACATTCTGTAATTTCACTGATTTAACATTCTTGTAATTTATCCAGCATCAAATTTGTCTTGTATGTGGGTACATGAGAAATGGTGAGATTGGTTGTTTGGTTAATGGATACAATTTGTAATACATAGTTTGGCTGTATTTCCAGAATTATGTAGATTTATTACAAAACATTCACCGGTTCCAAAAAAGGGCATTAAACTTGCGTGTAGTGTTGTCTTTGTAACGTTATATTGGCTTGATAGTTGACCTTTACTTTGGTTGAGTGATTCAGAATGAAATATGCTAGAATTTCACAGCCTTGGATTTTTTTCATAAAATTGGAGAAGTCACCAGAGAATGAAGGTGGTTTGGAGCTTATGACTTTTTCTGAAGTGTTGAAGAAATCCTCATTGCAATTAAACACATGAATGTGCCACAATCAAGAGGACTGTATGAATAGTTGAAATGTGATTATATGGATGGCTTTTTCAGCCAGCTAAGACTATTTCTATTTCAACATAGTACAAATGACTGGCACGAGTCACAAATTCTGAGGTGCAGATCTTCAGGTTTATTGGATCATTAAGCATATTTACAATTTGATTAATATGGATGGGCAAGATTTTGATGGTGGTATTTACCAGTGCACTTCCAGAGGATTGATGGTCCTGAAAGTTGACACATCTGGTGCATCACCTAGCAAGCACCTGGTTGGTATGAAAGGATATGAAAAGGCTTGATGGACAAGGGATGTGAATGTTATGGTTTGCTATTACTGGTCACTTGGATATTGATGTCATAAATCACAAGTGGTTGATGTCATAAAGCTTCGTCCCAATTCAGCATACAGTGGACTACGGTTTAAGGGAGAAGCCTTCAACATCAAAATGAAGAAAATAAAAACACTGATTGGCCCCATCAAAATGTTCTGGGTACTATTATACATATTGTAACATTCTGTAAAAGACTTAACAGAATTGTGCATATTGCTGTGAACTTGAGCAACAATTAATAATTGCAGACCCATAAATAGAAATTGAGTCGTACTTTGTGTAATCATCTGTTAATACAGGAATCAAATTGTCCAAATGATAGTTATGCAGCAATAGCTCGTGCAGATCGCTTGAGCCAGGAACCGGAGAGCATTCGCAAATGGAGAGAGGAGCAGATAACTCGCCTAGAAGATCTTGGTAAGAGAACTTTATGTATAACATGCATTCAAACAGAGAACAGTACTGGCTCTTCAGCCCATGATGCTGTGCCAACCATTTATCCTAATCTAAGATTAATCTAACTTGCACAATTTGCTGCTGTCCATTTACTGCTGTCCAAGTGCCTGTTTAGTCACTTAAATGTCCCTTATGATTGCTTAAATGTCACTAATGACTGACTCCACCACCTTTGCAGGCAGTGCATTCCACGCACCCATCACTGTAAAGAACCTACCTCTGACATCTCCCCATTACCTTCCTCCAATCAGCTTGAAATTATGTCCCCTTGTGACAGCCATTTCCACTCATAACACAAAGAAATAACACCCGCCACATCCCACAAACCCATGTACACAGTTCTCCCTCCCACCAAACTAGAACCCTCCTCTCTTGCTTCCCCCCCCCCGGGTTGCTGCTGCTGGCGGCCTATTTCCCTACTGCTCCGCCAGGAAGTCCAGGAAAGGCTGCCACCGCCTAAGGAACCCTTGTACTGAACCCCTCGGGGCAAATTTCACCTTCTCCAATTTAATGAACCCTGCCATATCATTGATCCAGGCCTCCATGCTTGGGGGGCCTCTCATCCTTCCATTGTAGCAAGATCCTCCGCCGGGCTACTAGGGACACAAAGGCCAGAACACCGGCCTCTTTCGCCTCCTGCACACCCGGCTCCACTGCAACCCCAAAAATTGCGTCCCCAGCCTGGCTTGACCCTGGATCCCACCGTCCTTGCTACCCCCTTCCAAAACTCCCCAGTGCTGGGCATGCCCATATGGGCGTGGTTCACTGGGCTCCCTGAGCACCTAGCACGCCTGTCTTCGCCCCCGAAAAACCACCTTGTCCCAGTCATGTGGGCCCTATGCAGCACCTTGAACTGTATGAGGCTAAGCCTCGCACAGGAAAAGGAGGAATTCACTCTCTCAGGGCGTTTGCCCACTTCCGTCCCGTTCTCCTCCTCCCACAATCTCCTCACCCAGCTCCTCTTCCCATTTACCCTTCAGCTCCTCCACCGAGGCCTCGTCTACCTCCTGCATCACCCGGTATATGTCAGAAATCCTCCCTCCAACCCACACCCCCAAGAGCACCCTGTCCCGCACCCCACGTGGGGGCAGCAAGGGGAACCCCTCCACCTGCTGCCTAGCAAACTCCCTCACCTGCATGTACCTAAACATGTTCCCTGGGGGAGCCCAAACTTCCCCTCTAATGCCCCCAAGCTCGCGAACCTCCCCTCTTCAAACAGGTCCCTCAACCTCCTAACCCCTGTGCCAGCCCAGAAATCCGCCATCAATACTCCCTGGGACAAACCGATGGTTCCCCTGTATCGGGGCCTCCATTGAGCTCCCCTATGCCGTCTCCATTGCCCCCAAATTTAAGGTAGCCGCCACCACCAGACCCGTGGTACACCTCATTAGAGGGAGCGGCAACGGCGCTGTTACCAGCGCCTCCAAGCTCTTGCCCACGCATAACGCCGCCTCCATCCTCTTCCATGCTGCGCCTTCCTCGTCCATTACCCACCTACGCACCATTGCTGCGTTGGCAGCCCAATAGTACCCACAGAGGTTGGGCAACACCAGCCCCCCCCATCCCTGCCCCATCCAGGAACACTCTTCTCATCCTCTTGAGTCCCATGCGCCCACACAAATCCCATGATACTCCTGTTGACCCTCCTAAAAAAGGCCTTTGGGATAAGGATGGGGAGGCACTGGAACAGGAACAAAAACCTGCCAGTGACAACGGTAACATATCCCACCTCTTAAACTCCTCCTCCATCTGCTCCACCAACCTTGTGAGGTTGAGCTTGTGCAGGGCCCCCCCAACTCCCAGCCACCTGGACACCTAGGTACCTGAAGCTCTTCCCTGCCTGCTTCAGTGGGAGCATACCAATCCCCTCCTCCTGATCCCCTGGATGCACCACAAACAACTCGCTCTTGCCCAGGTTCAACTTATACCCTGAGAAACCCCCACATTCACTAAGAATCCTCATCTCCTCCGGCATCCCTCCCACCGGGTCCGCCACATACAGCAACAGATCGTCCGCATAAAGCGACACGCTGCCCCTCCCCATGCTGCACCAGGCCCCTCCAGTTCCCTGACTCCCTCAACACCATGGCCAGGGGCTCAATCGCCAACGCGAAGAGCAAGGGGGCCAGGGAGCACCCCTGTCTCGTCCCCGGTACAGCCAAAAGTACTCCGATCTCCTCCTCTTTGTGGCTGCACTCGCCATCGGGGCCTTGTAGAGCAGCCTCGCCCACTGGATAAACCCCTCCCCAAACCTCTCCAACACCTCCCACTCAACCCTATCGAAGGCCTTCTCCGCATCCAAAGCCACCACTATCTCCGCCTCCCCTTCCACAGCTGGCATCATAATTACATTAAGGAGCCTTCGCACATTCGTATTCAACTGCCTTCCCGTCACAAACCCCGTCTGGTCCTCATGAATGACCCTGGGCACGCAATCCTCTATTCTAGTGGTCAGGATCTTTGCCAGCAGCTTAGCGTCAGCGTTTAGCAGTGAAATCGGCCTATATGACCCGCACTGCAGAGGGTCCGTGTCCCGCTTCAGGATCAAGGAAATCAGCGCCCGTGACATAGTTGGGGGCAAAGCCCCCCCCCTCCCTTGCCTCGTTAAAGGTCCGGACCAACAGGTCCACATACCTTTTTATAAAATTCTGCCGGAAACCTGTCCGGCCCCGGCGCCTTCCCCGACTGCATGCTCCCTATCCCTTTGATCACCTCCTCCAGCTCGATCGGCGCCTCCAGTCCCTCCACCTGCTCCTCCTCCACCTTCGGGAATCGCAGCTTGTCCAAGAAGCGCCCCATTCCACCCCCCTCCACCGGGGATTCCGACTGGTACAGTTCCCCATAGAAGTCCCTGAAGACCCCATTAACATCAACCCCCCCCTCTGCACCACCTTCCCAGCTTTATCCATCACTCCCCCAATCTCCCTGGCCGCGTCCTGCTTTCGGAGCTGGTGTGCCAGCATCCTGCTCGCCTTCTCCCCATACTCATACACCGCCCCCTGTGCTTTCCTCCACTGAGCTTCTGCCTTTCTGGTAGTCAAAGGTCGAATCTGGCCTGAAGGCTACGCCTCTCTCCCAGCAATCCCTCCTCTGGAGCCTCTGCATACCTCCTATCCACCCTCACCATCTCCCCTATCAGTCTATCCCTCTCCCTCTGCTCACCCCTCTCCCTATGGGTTCGGATGGAGATCAGTTCCCCTCTAGTCACCGCCTTCAATGCCTCCCAGACTGTCCCCACTCGGACCTCCCTGTTGTCATTGACCTCAGGTACCTCTCGATACACCCCCGAACCCTCTCTGCCACCTCCTCGTCTGCCAGCAGCCCCACCTCCAAGTGCCAGAATGGACATTGGTCCCTCCCTTCCCCCAGCCCAAGGTCCACCCAGTGCGGGGCATGATCTGAAATGGCAATGGCGGAGTATTCCACATCCTCTACCCTCGAAACCAACCCCCTGCTCAGGACAAAGAAATCAGTCCTCAAGTAGGCCTTGTGTACATGGGAGAAAAACAAGTACTCCCTGGCCCTTGGCCTCGCAAACCTCCAGGGATCCCCCCCCCCAAAAAATCTGGTCCATAAATCCCTCAACACCTTAGCTGCCACCGGCCTCCTACCCGTCCGGGACTTGGATCAATCCAAAGGGGAATCCAGCACTGTGTTGAAGTCCCCTCCCATGATCAGGCCCCCCACCTCCAGGTCTGGAATGTGGCCCAACAATGCTGCCTAAACCCCATATCATCCCAATTTGGGGCGTAAATATTCACCAACACCACGCGCTCCCTCAGCAGCTTACCACTCACCATCACATATCTCCTGCCACTGTCAGCCACCACATTTAATGCCTCAAACGACACCACCTTCCCCACCAGGATCACCACCCCCCCCCTAACTCTTCTCATCCAGCCCTGAGTGAAATACTTGGCCCACCCATCCCTTCCTCAGCTGAACCTGGTCCACCACTCTGGTGTGTTTCCTGGAGCATGGCCAAATCCGCCTTCAGGTGTGCAAACATCCGGGCCCATTTGACCGGCCCATTCAGCCCCCTCACATTCCAGGTTATCAGCCGGATCAGAGGGCTCCCTGCCCCCTTCCCTGCCGATTAGCTGTACCCCTTCCCTTGCCCACCACTGGCCAGCGTCCCCTGCTCTGCCAGTTCCCCACGGTGGCAAACCCCCCCCGGCTAGGACTCCTCCTAGCCGTGCCCCTCCCTCCATAGAACTCCCGTGAGCCAGCTAACTTCTGCTGACCCTGGCGACTCCTGCCCTACCTCCGACTCCTCCCCACGTGGGACTACCCCTCCTCCATCGTGCCTGTCAATGGGTCCTCCTCTCTTTCCCCCCCCCCCCCCCCGCTCTTGTATGGGAAAAGAAAGCAGCCAGCAATGACCCGTGCTTCTCGGCCCCGACTCCGCCCCCACCATCTCTCAGCGCGGGGAAACCCGCAGAAAGCCTGTGCTTTTGCCCTGCCTGGCCCCGCCTCCTCTAGGACAACTCCCATTGTCAGTCCCCCCACCAGCTCCCCGAACTCTCCGTTTACCTCCTGCCTGAACCCATCCACCACGTGTCGCGTCACTTCGTCCGACGTCACTTCGTCCGACGACACTTCGTCCACTTCTTTTGGTCCAACGTCTTTTTGTCCGCCTGTCTTTTGGTCCAACGTCACTTGATGGGGTTTATCAAATTGGAGAGGGTGAAATTTGCCCTGAGGGGGTCAGTACAGGGGTTTTTCAGGCGGTGGCAGCCTTTCCTAGATTTCCTGGCAGAACGGTAGGGGAAAAGGCCAGCAGCGGCAGCCGGTGGGGGGGGGGGGGATCGTTTCTGTGGGTTGGTTTGAAGGCATGTGTTCTTTGTTTATGGCGGGTGTTAATCTATTTCTTTTTTGTATTTAGTTGGGGGGGTTTGCTCTTGTTTTTCTTATTTGTTAATATTTTTTGTTAATATTTTCGGTTGATATTTTGTGAAAATCTGAATTTTTTTCGCTTTTTTTATAAATTTAGAATGCCCAATTCATTTTCTCCAGTTAAGGGGCAATTTAGCGTGGCCAATCCACCTACCCTGCACATCTTTGGGTTGTGGGGGCGAAACCCACGCAGACACGGGGAGAATGTGCAAACTCCACAGAGCCGGGATCGAACCTGGGACCTCGGCGCCATGAGGCAGCAGGGCTAACCCACTGTGCCACTGTGCTGCCATATAATTTTTTTCTTTAAAAATAATGAATGCCAACAACCGTATGCTGCCTTAACAACCCTATCAACCTGGGTAGCAAATTTGAGCAATCTATGTATGTGGACCCCAAGATCCCTCTGTTCCTCACACTTTCAAGAATCCTGCCTTTAACCCTGTGTTCAGAGTTCAAATTTGACCTTCCAAACTGAATCACTTCACATTTATCTAGGCTTAACTCCATCTGTCACTTCTCAGCCCAGCTCTGAATCCTGTCTGTCCTATTGTAACCTGCAACAGCCCTCAACAGTATCTACAACTCACAACTTTTGTGTCATTGGCAAACTTACTAACCTACCATTTTGCTTCCTCCTCCCAAGGGATTCGTAAAAACCACAGAGCAGAGGTCCCACAACAGATCATTGCAGGACACCACTGGTCACTGACCTCCAGACAATACTTTCCATCCACTGCCACTTGCTGTCGTCTTTCAGCCAGTCAATTCTGTATCCAGACAGCTAAATTTCCCTGTACCTATGTCCCCAAACTTTCTGAATGAGCCTACCATGGGGAACCTAATCAAATGCCTTGCTGAAATCCATATACACCTCATCCATCCACTGCCTGACCTTCATCAACATGTCTTGTCATGTCCTCTGAGACTTGAGGCATGACCTGCCCCTCACAAAGCCATGCAACTATCTTTAATCAAACAGGATTTATGATTTAGAAAAACATCTCTCCGAATCCTTTCTGGAGTTTCGCTCACCACCGAGTTAAGACTGAGTGGTCTGTAATTCCCAGGGATTTCCGTACTCCCTTTCTTGAACAGGGGAACAACATTCACCTCCCTCCAATCATCCCTTACTACAGCAGTGGAGCGGGAGGACTCATTGCCAACAGTGCAGCAATCCCGTCCCTTGCTTCCTGTATAACCTTTGGTATATCCTGTCTGGCTGAGGGGATTTATCTATTCTGATGCTTTTCAAAATTTCCAGCTCATCCTCAAAATCAACCTGTTTGAGCCTAGCCTATTAACCTGGTTCACGCTGTTCTCACAAGCAACAAGGCCTCTAGAATACTGAAGCAAAATATTCATTTGGGGCCTCCTACCGCCTCTCACTCTATGCACAAGTTCCCTTCACTATTCCTGATTGGCCCTACTCTCACTCTTATCATCCTCTTATTTCTTAAGTGTAGAACACCTTGGGGTTTTCCCTAATCCTTCCTGCCAGGGCTTTTTCATGCCACCTTCTTGTGTTCCTAAGTCCACTTGGTTCTTTCCTGGCTACCTTGTAACCCTCGAACTGTGCCAGATCCTTGTTTCCTCAATCTTGTGTAAACTTCCTTCTTCCTCTTGAGTAGAAGCTCCACTCTTGTCATCCAAGGCTCCTTCACCTTGCCATTCCTTCCTTGTCTAGTGGGACAAAACTATCCAGCACTCGCAGCAAGCATTAAAACAGTTTTGTCTCAACAGAGCATATCCACATTTTTCTAAACTGAAATTCTATTAATATTCCAGATGTCCACCTTTAACTTCTAATTTTATAAGCAAAAGAAGCTTGAATTGTACATGTTAATGTAGTAACTTCTGACGCCATGGGAAAGAGTTGTATGCTGAAGAATTTGCCTAATAGACATAGAATTTAGTGACTAAATAGTCGGGTATAATTGCGTAAAATTGAAGTATTTAGAGAATTAGGTGGTCAGTCTGCGGTTGTGACTGACTACCTAATTCTCTAAATACTTAAATTTTTTCAATTATACCTGACTATTTAGTCACTAAATTAGCTGCATCTGTTTGTATGTGGCAACCTTTTATTCCCAAAACCAAAATGTTCAGCTTGGTTTTCTCCAACTTGGTTCTCTCCAGAAAGCCTGTCATGTGGAAAATCTTAACTGAATTAGGAGACTGTTTTTTTTTTTCCCGGTTAGGACCTAGCCTATTATGAAAAAGAAAGTGTTCATCTGAAATTGGAACGGATCAAAAATATTATTTCCTTATTGGGGTTGGAGGGGATTCTTAAAACAGATTTTCAAGTTGCAGCTATTGGGTTAAATCACCACCAGTCAGCTCTCCCTCGGAGAGGAAAGCAGCCGTGGTCATCTGGGACTATGGCAACTTAATTGGCTATTAAACTTCCTTAAAATCAACATTTAAACAATGTTTTTCTTTTACTGCTTTACAATGAAGATGCTGCTTCTCGAAAAGCAGAATTGGAATGGAAAGAAAAGGCAAAAAAGGAACTAGAAGAATGGTATGTTCGGCAGAATGAGCAGTTGGAGAAAATAAAAATGAATAATAGGTATGGTTAAAAATACTCGCTTTGCATTTTTTTTATACATGAAAAGTTAGTCATTGTTGTAAATGAGAATTGGTTCTCAATTGACTCACCTGGCTAAATCGAGGTTAAATTAAATGTGTAATCTTAAATTGTAACGGCTTGCTGATTCGTTAAATATACAATAGTTTGAATCCAAAGAACAGACAGAATTGAGAGTATTACACAATTCTATGTTTGCAGTTAAGGGACTGTAGTAAATATATTCATAAATTTGTAACTACTGGCTTCAGTGCCTGGATTCAATTCCCAGTTTGGGTCACTGTCTGCCTGAGTTTTCTCCCAGTGCACAAGTCCTGGAAGACTTGCTGTTGGATGAATTGGACATTCTGAATTCTCCCTCGATGCACCTGAACAGGTGTCAGGAGTATGGCAACTAGGGGATTTTCACTAACTTCACTGCAGTGTTAAATAAGCCTACTTGTGACACTAAAGATTTATTATTACACAACTAAAGGATGATCTTTATTATTGTCACAAGTACACTTGCATGAAAAGTTGCTGTGAAAATCCCTGAGTCGCCAGTTGCCACACTCTAGCATCTGTTCAGGTACACTGAGGGAGATATCAACTGGGGTATGTTGCCATGAGCAATATTGTGTAATCCTGTTTTATGAAGGGATTAATTTGCCTGCAAAATGAAAGTTGCTGAGGAATATCCTAACTGGGGGGGTAGGGGAGGAAGAGAGCAATAAACTGTTGGATATTTATATTTTGCCAACTGAAACATAAAATTTAGTGTTTTCATTTTTTAACCTACAAATATTTCTCCAGTGCACCTTTACAGTTGTCAAACACTGCTGAGGGAGCATATCCCAAAAACATAGTCAACAGTTGCTGCGGAACAGCTACAGTCATGCAGCTTCTAAAATCTCTGGTTGTTGCAGAACTTTCCCTCTATTTGAGATGTTAACTAAGTTCTGTCCGTTAACTTATGAACTGAATAAGACCAGTTTTAATAAGCAATGCAAGTATGAAACATTGGTTACAGAAGACTAATCAAATGCAATGAAAGCAATTAGATCTCAGTTTGCAGACAGTGGACTTGCAGAATGCAGATATTAAGCCAATTCTAACCATGAAGGACTTCATTTCTCCTTGAGTATTTGTAGGATCAGGTATGCATCTCTGAAGGTGACACGATAAATTTATATTGTCTTTTGCTTTTATGCAAGTACAAAAGCACAGAAGTAACTCCTTTTGACTTTGTGGTTGGGCCTTGGCCAAAATGTTGTCCAATTTAAGTTGGCAAAGCCTTTGGGTGCAGAGGACATAGACTAATGCCAGGTATATGGGCTTTCAGCCGTGGAGGGGTTAGAGGTGTCCAAAAATGGACGGGTTTTGAGAGGAAGTCTAGGAAACTTTGCTGATAGTTGGTAACCAGAGGGAACAAATTTGAAAATTCACAAAATTCAATACCAGTGAGGAAACTGCCATTGCCTGAATAAGATGGTCAAAGCAGATTCAATACACACTTTGAAAAAGGAAATACAATAAGAATAGGAGTATGATAATTGGATACACCACCAGTATGTTTCTCTAATTTGCAAAATGTCTGATTTGAAATTGAGCGATATTGAAGCAGGCTAACGGTTGGGAATTTTTTTATTTAGGATAGTTTGACAAATTGCTTATGAATTATGCTTACAGATTTAATGTTTCGATAAGTAACTACATAAACATGCAGGGATTCATTCTGGAACTATGCAGACACCGATTCCATGAAAATGGGGCCAAAAATGCAAACTTTAGTAACATTATAAAATCTGCTTTGCTTAAGTGTTTAGTGGTCTAATATACTCTTTTCAACTACAGATTTCCAAAACAGATGTCTTTCAACTTTTTAACACTTTTTTTTTTTTTTTCCTAGTTTCATTTCAGGCAAAGGTGAAATACTTCTGCAAACACTAAACTCTTGGTTAAAAATATTAACACTGTCCTTTTTTTCTTTTATCCTTTCTCTACCCACCTGTTGCAACTTCTGTGCTCCTTTCCTGTTGGTCTGCGGGTTCACTCTTTCTGGACTAACATGCATGTGCACTAGGATCGCTGATGAAGCTTTCTACAAACAGTCCTTCGCTGATGTGATAGGCTACGTGTATGTTTGCTACTTTCTTTTTCGTGTTAGTTCTATAACATTTAATTTAGAATGCCATTGCTGTTTCAAATCTTAATGGAAACACTTTGAGACTTAAGTGTTTTATTATGTCTGCACTTTATTGAACCGTCTGGACAAATCAAATGCCTGCAGAACCAGTTTTATAGTTTTTTAATACCACAACTTTCCATCCCTCCAGGTATAAACTTAGAAAGATAATTACATGTTATTGACATGGTCTTTAACTGGTCTTAAGTGATGGCTAATCTGGTGAGATTAGATGATGGAGTTAATTTGACTTGCTGTTGAATAACAGCATCAATAGATGTGCAGTACCTTTCAGAAGTTAGTGAATGGCCAGTTCTCTGCACCTGAGGCTAATTAAAATATCTGATCTGGTTAAAATCAGCTAGCGTCGTATGAACTGGGGATTGAATGAAAGACTTCTTTTCTAATTTTAGTATTCAAACTTCATAGTGAACTTTTTTCACTTTATGTACACATTAATTGAAAAGTTGTGCATGAATTTCAATACAAGTGGTAAATGCTTAAAAGCCCTGGGACATGATCCTAAAAGAATTTTCATTAACTTAATGCTGCTTGTCTAGTTGGGTTTTTGCTAATTCTCAGCGGAGCCTGTACTCTAAGTATTTTACAAATTGGAAAATGTGACTGCAGTCATTCACAATTAAGCAGATATTCCATGATGGGAAGAAAAGCTTATGTCCAAGGCTATTGGATGAATTCAATAGCTCTTCCCTTGCAGAAATAAATGATGTATTCTGAGTTAATAGCATACTTTTGGTTGGTTGTCTGTGTGCTTTTAGTCTTATAATTCAACTACCATTTCAAATTCACTGCATTTTATCCTTGTTTAATCAAACAGTGCTTCAACAGCATTACATAAAAATCTTCACTTGGAGAAATAACATTCTTCACTTACACTCCAGTTTGCAGCATTCTTTACCTGGTTTCATCAAATTGTCATGGCTTTTTTTTTTCGTATAGAGGGCTCGGCACAAATTCCTGGTGTCCAAACAATCTAAAATATCTTATTTTTTCCCTCCATCCTCCTTTTATATCCATGCTTATGATGATTCCTTACTTTTACAGCAAGTCTCCATTTAACACCTTGTAAGACCATCATTTGAACATGCAGTTTTGGGCTCAAACTGCTAAAGGAAGGATGTTGAGGTAATGGAGAAATTGATGCATACCTGAGGAAGTATAGGTCTGAAGAAACTAGTTTAAAGAGGTTGGGTATTCACAACAAAAGTTTGTGTGTTTTAACAAGTAATAAGACAAGATAGAAATTGGTTCAAATGTTTGAAATATTTAGAGCAAGGAGACGTGGCTGTAACCCACCTGTAAGGTTATATTAAGACAAGATTTTTTATACTTTGGGCTGTTTTTAAAAATAAATAAATATTACAGTTGGTGATTGAAGCAGAAACCAGGTCAGCTCAGCTTTTAAAAATTGAGAACCAAGGATGTTGGGAAAACTCAGCAATCTGCTAGCATTTATCAGGAGAGAAACTTGAATAGCTGGAAGGAAAAGGAATATAATTGGTTGCATGAGATTGACAATGCAAGTTTAAAGACTCCACTGCTTGGCTGCAGTTATAATTCTGATTTCCAGCTGTCTACTTCAAAGATTGAAGCCACCAGTCATAGATTAAGGCTAATTTTGTGCATTTCCCCATCTAGTAGTGAGGGTAAAAGGGCCAGATTATTTGCACCAGACTTATTGGCCTTTGAACATGCTACTTGCTACTCTTTGCATGAAAACTTAAGGATGGAATGTGCCATTGGCAGCATTAGAGTCTGAAGCAAAATGAGGAATGCAAACCTGAGAATATTTAGCAACACTAAATGCTAACAGCAAGCCAAGGTTGACCTAATGACTGAAAAGATGTTGCTTGGAACTGGCCCTTGTACACAGGAATTTCCAAGCAGAGCTGATGGCAACATGACTTGAGAGCATCCAATGAGTCACATGAGAAATGTCCAAATAAGCTTTGGCTTCAAGTTACTGATAATCACCAGGTCAAATTGGAAGTACTGACTCTGATCCTGCTGTTTTACCCTTAGCTTTTTTTTTTGCAGTGAAGCTACTACATAATTTTCTACTTCGGATGCAATGACTTGCCTCCATTTCATCAATTTCTGCATGATTCAATGACCACAGCTTAAGTCAATGCACTTGACCCATGTGCCTGAAAAGATTCTGATCAAACTCCATCCATTCATTTCCATTTCATTTCTATTCTTCTGTAATCCTGAAAAGATTCTGATCAAACTCCTATTCATTTCAGTTCTATTCATGTTGTAAGCCTGAAGTGTCTAACCTCTTAATCTGCTTTCAGGCACGTCTATCCAAGCTGATCTTCACCCTCCTGGTAATGAATGCAAAGGATATTTGGCTTTTTGGTTTCTGAAATAACAATAATCCCATTCAAACTCTGGGTTTATACTCTTATAGTGTTTTCAAACCAGAGAAATGAATACTAATGTTCATAATTGTAATTTTATTCAATCAGGATTGAAAAACTTTGACCAGTCCATGTCCAAATTAGTATGTATTATGACTAATTTTCATAAATTTGAGTATATGCAACTTGCCAAATCTTGCACCCTTATGTAAATGAAAAGGGGCTGAAAATGGAATATTTCTGGTCTTGTGATGAGTTGGCAAATTGGTACATCTTTGATTCTGGACTAAACTCTAAATCAGGACATCACATCTCAGTGATGAACTGTGAAAGTGAATTTAATAAATGCTGTGAAAAGCCATAAATGGCATCTGCTGCAGCTGAATTATTCAACTTGCACATAAATCAGTCCAAGGAACAAACATTTTAATGCATAGCTTGCTGCTTGTTTATGTTGGCAGGCTGTGAAAAGCAACCATGTCATTTCAGTTTCCCATCAAATTATGCATTTATTTAATAATCCATCATGTGAATTTACACAATTAAAATGCAGTTTCAGAGGAAAAATTAGTTTTATAATGAATGGAATGCTTGCTCTGTATTGATGTGTTCAGAAACATGCAAGGCAATCCTGAAGGTAAACTATTTAGCCTGTGAAGATTTGAATTCTGCCTGCAGCAGTGACCTTTATTAATTTGGAAAATCAATAAGCCTTGCATTTGAGGAAGAGCAAGTGGAGTTTTTAATCTTGGGAGTCTATGCTGAATGCCTGTGGCTAAATGTCACATGTTTGACACTAAGGCATACAGATATGAAGGTTTGCGATTCAATCCCTGGTCTCTTACTAATCTTGCTGAAGTAGTAATAAGAATAATACAAGTTGTCACTGTCTCAGATAAGGGCCGGAATAACCAAGTTTGTGCCCTTGATTGCTGGAACACCCTATAAGTGTCTGGTGGCAGGACAGGGAAAGGAGTGAATGGTAGGGTCTGCCATAATGCTCCTGAATTGATCTGTCAACTTGCCTGTTGAATAGCATCTTGTATTGCAGAGCATTGTTGCTGCTGTTTGCAACTATGCCGAAGAAGGATGCATTTTTTTTAATAGAAGGTAGGATGAATGTCTTCAAAATTTGCCAGCAGTAAGAAGTAAGCGCATCCATAGTGTAATCATCTGACATGTGCTTTTATAATCTTCCCTCACTTGTGGCTTGTCATTTCAGAGCTGCTCAAGATGCCTTTGTCCAGATTTCTAATGATGATAGACCTGGAACAGAATGGGATCGAGTCGCAAGCCTTTGTGATTTCAATCCCAAAACCAACAAGCAGTCGAAGGATTTATCTCGTATGCGTTCTGTACTGATGTCACTTAAGCAGTCACCATTAGTCCGCTAGACAGACATTACATAACACTATTGAGTGGGCTTTCTTACTAGCTCTAGTTGGATCCCAAAAAAATTGACGGCCATTAGAATAGAAGGATGCGTGTTAGTCATTCCTTGTTTGGACCAAACCATTGTAAATTACAAGATCTGTAAGTGATTTCTTTTCTTCTTCAACTGTTGTGTGGTTTATTGCCAATTATTGGGCAATCCAGTAAAATCCAGTGTCCTCATACACTCCTGAATCTTTTTAATGTTTAACTTTCTCAATTATTGATATCCCCACACTGTCCTTGTGCTTCATCACATGACTATTTATGCATGAATTATGAGTGCAATCTATTGGCCCTTGTTTAAAAATCATGTTGACTACACTGTTACGCATTAAAAGTTAAATATTAAAATACTTGCTTTCTTTGGTCTCTTTAAAGCACAATACATTAAACTCAAGTTGATTCTGATGAATGTCCAAAACTGTACATATAGCAGACATAGTTACGATCACCCCACCTTCAGGATAATTAAGCACAGCATATCCTTCCTAGTTTGGTGATTGTCACCTGTGGCTTCTTTCTTCTTAGTGGCTGGTTATCCAATTACAGTACTGATATATTGTCATAGATTCCCTACAGTGTAGAAGGAGACCATTCAGGCCATCCAGTCTGCACTGAACCTTGGCACCGGGGTCAGACCCCCATCCTAACCCAGAAACCCTACATAGCCTTTTTAGACAGTGAGGTAATTTGGCATGGTAAATCCACTTAACAGGCACATCATTGGACTGAGGAAACCCTTAAGACCATGGGGAGAAAGTTATAATTCCAGTCACTTGAGGCTGGAATTGAACCCAGGTCCCTGGGTCTGAGTGAGTGGTGCCATGGCCCATGTCTCAATCTGGTTTCTACATTGTTTTTCAAACCTTTTCTAAAGGCATATCTGATGCAGTTGGGGGAAATATCTATTGCCCTCATAAATTTAGTAGATTCTGTTTATGCAAGCTTTCTTGCTGTTCTATTTATCTCTATTTGGATGTAGTTACATCTTCAATATGCTTGAAGAGATTTTAAGGATTACCTAATGTGACATGATCTGTTTGGAGGGTTGCAGGGACCCAGTTCAATCCTAATGCAGCTTGCTGATTCAATCAAGTTGGAAGATGACAAATTTGACCGTGGAAGCTTCAGCATTATTTCTCCAACACCAGTGACTTCCACTTACCAAACCTAGTTATATTACTTGTGTTCATTGAAGCCAGGATGCCCACCCTTTGTCTAGTAACCCCACTGTGCCAAATAGTATAACACCCAAGCTACTTAGTAATTTTCATCCCATAACACTACCTGAAACACTGAAAACTCAAACCATGTTGATAAAGGCAGATCTTGTGTTGCTGTTTTCAATAGACTTGTTTTCAACTAGATGCAATTCTTATTTCTCTGCCCTGTTTTCATGTCTAGATCTCCAACTGGCAAAATAGCTAGTCAGTGACTCCTTTTCAAGATAGCCAAGTTCAAGAGATTGCATGTTAAAATACAATTCACCCTGGCTACTGGTGAGTGCAAACCAGAGTCACCAAATAATAGTGTGGAAGAGGCCCTTTGGCCCATCAAGTTTGCACCAACTCGTGAAAGACACCTGACCTGCCTACCTGATCCCATTTACCAGTGTTTGGCCCCATAGACTTGAATGTTATGAGGTGCCAAGTAATCATCCAGGTACTTTCTCTTGAAAGAATACAGAAATCATCCCTTAAGTGATGAACCTCTGCAACTAGTCTTGACTTGACCATTTATAATTCTGCTGGCTGCTCTTGAGGTTAGTTGTTTCAATCCTTCTGCTTCCTTTAAATATCCATTGCTGCTTCTAAACGATGCAGATTGCTGGAGACTTCCAGTAGCGGCCCTGGAGTGAGCAGTCGCACATTTGGTGGCTCCTGCTCGAGGTGGACTTTTCAGTTTCTACAAGGGCAAAGCATTAGTGCAGGAATGCCTGGAGAAGGTTTTACTCTGGTGTGGATGGATATCTAGACATAGAACATAGTGCAGAAGGAAGCCATTTGGCCCATCGAGCCTGCACTGACCCACTTAACCCCTCACTTCCACCCTAACCCAATAACCCCTCCCCATTGAGACTTTAGGGCAATTTAGCATAGCCAATCCACCTAATCTGCATGTCTTTGGACTGTGGGAGGAAACCGGAGCAGACTCCGCACAGACAGTGACACAGCAGGGAACCTGGAGAACAGGCTCTCCAATGTTGAACATAAGAGGGTGAGTGCACCTTTTTACTCTTTAAGGGAGTATTGGGAGATGGAGGAGAGGATTAAGGGAGTATGGGGGGCGGGGAGAGGATTTACCTCCATTTGGACATGGGGTGGGGGAGGGGGGACGAAGCAGAGTGGGAAGGAGAGGGCCGAAGCAGAGTTGGTGGGGGACACACGAAGCAGAGGGGGGGGGGGGGGGGGACACGCAGCAGAGGGGGGGGGCGGGGACGAGGGCGATGCAGCAGAGTGGGGGGGGGGGGGGGGAGAGCAAGGCTGGAGGCAGGTCTGTTGATGGAATTTGGATTGGTGTCTCGGGGAAGGCGATCGGGAAGTTACGGAGGGCCAGAGGAGGGAGGTGGTATGAGTACAGGGTGAAGACGAGCAGGATGTTCCTACTAGTTGAGGCAGAGTAAGGGGTTATTCAGGTGGTGTTTGACATTAGAACATTACGACATTAGACATTAGAACAGAACGTTATCGATGGGAGGTTCAGGAGCTTTGGTGAACTGGAGGAGAAGTTTGAGCTCCCCCCGGGGAATATGTTCAGGTACCTTCAGGTCAAGGCGTTTGCTAGGCGACAGGTGGAGGGGTTCCCTTTGTTGCCCCCGCAAGGGATAGGGTGCTTTTGGGGGTGTGGGTCGGGGATGGGAAGGTGTCTGACATCTACCAGGTAATGCAGGAGGTGGGGGAAGCGTGGGTAGAGGAGCGAAAGGCTAAGTGGGAGGTGGAACTGGGGGAGCAGATTGAGGAGGGGACATGGGCGGACGCCCTGGAGAGGGGCAGCACGGTAGCATGGTGGTTAGCATAAATGCTTCACAGCTCCAGGGTCCCAGGTTCGGTTCCTGCCTGGGTCACTGTCTGTGCGGAGTCTGCACATCCCGTGTGTGCGTGGGTTTCCTCCGGGTGCTCCGGTTTCCTCCCACAGTCCAAAGATGTGCGGGTTAGGTGGATTGGCCATGCTAAATTGCCCGTAGTGTAAGGTTAATGGGGGGATTGTTGGGTTACGGGTATACGGGTTACGTGGGTTTAAGTAGGGTGATCATTGCTCGGCACAACATCGAGGGCCGAAGGGCCTGTTCTGTGCTGTACTGTTCTATGTTCTATGTTCTATTACAGTGCAGTACAGGCCCTTCAGCCCTCGATGTTGTGCCGACCTGTGAAACCAGTCTAAAGCCCATCTACACTATTCCATTATTAGCCATATGTTTATCCAATGACCATTTAAGTGCCTTTAATGTTGGCGAGTCCACTACTGTTGCAGGCAGGGCATTCCACGCCCTTACTACTCTGAGTAAGGAACCTACCTCTGACTTCTGTCCTATATCTATCTCCCCTCAATTTAAAGCTATGTCCCCGCGTGCTAGCCATCACCATCCGAGGAAAAAGGCTCTCACTGTCCACCTGATCTAATCCTCTGATCATCTTGTATGCCTCTATTAAGTCACCTCTTAACCTCTCTAACGAAAACAGCCTCAAGTCCCTCAGCCTTTCCTCATAAGATCTTCCCTCCATACCAGGCAACATCCTGGTAAATCTCCTCTGCACCCTTTCCAATGCTTCCACATCCATCCTATAATGAGGCATTCTATAGAGGCTATGAGACTGAACCCCTGTAGCTGGAATATCCTGTAAAATGTTCACCCCCCCCCCCCCCCCCCCGGTTATGTAGCGAGACCCTGTGCTCCACCTCTGGCACTATCCCTTCCCAACTCATTGAATGCTCAAAGCGCCATTTCCAGTGGCTCATCAAAGTAGAAGGCAACAGGGAGCGTGGGCATCCCTGCCTTGTCCCACATAGTCCAAAATACGCCAAACTCGCCCGATTTTATCCTTGCACTTGCTACCAGTGCCATATACAACAACTGGACCCAATCCACAAACCCCTGCCCGAACAGTCCCAGGACGTCCCACAGCTACTCTATTTTACCCGATCAATGGCCTTCTCCGCGTCCATAGCGACCACCACCTCCATATTTTGTCATTCTGAAGACATCATTTTCACATTCAATAACCACCTAACGTTCACTGATGGATGCCTCCCCTTTACTGACCCCTGGTACAGACCGTCCTCAATCCGCGAGGCCAAGACATTTGGCATCCACATTTAGCAGCAATATCGGGCGGTAGGATCCACAGGAACCCTGGACACCCAAACTTTTATAAAATTCTACTGGGAACCCATCTGGGCTTGGAGGCCTTTCCTGCCTGCCAGCATTGTCCCCATGTCCTCCATCACCTCCACCAGTCCAATGAAAAATGAAAATGAAAATCTCTTATTGTCACGAGTAGGCTTCAATGAAGTTACTGTGAAAAGCCCTTAGTCGCCACATTCCGGCGCCTGTTCGGGAAGGCTGTTACGGGAATTGAACCGTGCTGCTGGCCTACCTTGGTCTGATTTCAAAGCCAGTGATTTAGCCCAGTGTGCTAAACAGCCCCATTACACCAGCCCCTCTACCAGGTCATCGTCTACCTTGGAGAGCTCCTTCACCTTTTCAATCTCCCTTGCCACTTCCCGAGTTGGTGAGCCAGCATCCTGCTCTCCTTTTCCCCATATTCATACACTGCCCTCCATAATTGCCCCACTATGTTCTGTAGACACTAACCCAAACTCCATCTGGATCTTCTACAGAAATCACTGCATTCTCTCTTCCCCTGGCCAGGGGCCCTTCACCCCTCACCAGGTCCAAGACCGCCCTTCACCCCTCACCAGGTCCAAGACCGCCCCCTTCCCCTCCCCTCCCATCCTTCACCTTTCCAATCTCCCTTGCCACTTCCCGAGTTGATAAGCCAGCACCCTCCTACTCTCCTTTTCCCCATATTCATACACTGGCCCTCCATAATTGCCCCACTGCCTTCCGTAGACGCCAACCTGAATTCCATCTGGATCTGCTGCCGCTCCTTCAACAGCCCAGCCTCCGATTACCTCCTATCCACATGCAGAATCTCATCCACAGCCTAGTCATCTCTGTTCGCTCAGTCCTATCCCTATGTGCCCTGATCGATATAAAGTCTTCCCAGACTACCTGAAGCACCTCCCATGAAGTGGCGGATAAAACCTCACCTGTGTCATACAGCTCCACATACATTCGAATAGTGGCCCTCACCTGCCCACACACCCCATCCGCTAGCAAACCCACGTTTAATCTCCATTGTGGGCGCTCTCTTTCTCCCCCCCCCCCCCCCCCTGCCAATCCAATTGCAAGTCCATCCAATGTGGCGTGTGGTCCAAGACCACAATCGCAGAGTACCCAGAATTGACCACCCCGCCAGCAGAATCCACCAGAAAGTAATTGATCCACAAGTCACCCTGTCCAAATTGGGAGAAGTATGAACTTTCCTTTGCCCTCTGCCTCCCAAACCACCACAGGCCCACCTCTTCCATCCCCCCCACATCATGCACTCATGAACCCCTTCATTTCCTTCGCCACAGCTGACACCCTCTACACCTGTGGATTCAACCAATCCAATCTCTGCTCAATAATCGTATTAAAGTCCCCCCGCCATAATCAGCTAGTGAGAGTCCAGGTCCGGGATCTTACCCAACACCTGCCTCATGAATTCAACATCACCCAATTTGGGGCATAAATGTTCACCAAGACCATGGGCATCCCCTCCAATTTCCTTTCACCATCATAAACCACCACCCCCACCCCCACCAAATCTGTCACCATATTCCCCACCTCGAACACTAGCTGCTTATTTATCAACACTGCCACCTCCGGTGCCTTCAGATCTAATCCTGCATGGAAGACTTGCCCTACCCACCCTTTCCTTGGTCTAATCTGGCCCACGATCTTCAAAACTAATGCTCCCCCTCCCCAATGGCTTGCACACTTCTATAGTGCAAACAACAATAAGAAGTAAGGTCACACCCTCCATGTCCACACCCCCCCCCCCCCCCCCCCCCCCCAAACATCTCACCAAATAACCCCACAAGAAATAAAAACAATCTCTTGAGAGAAGAGGTTCTCCCCTAACCATCACCCAAAAAGCCACTAGGGAAAAAGGGTACAGAACACTAGCATTTCCTCACACCTCCTCCAAAGTTCAATGTCCTCCCTCTCCTGCTAGTTCATTGCCTCAAATTCCATTGCTTCCTCCGGTGTTCCAAAATAATGTTTGTGGCCATTGTAGGTCACCCAGAGGTGAGCCAGGTACAGCATCCCAAACTCCACCCATTTCTTGAAGGGGGCAACCTTGATTCAGTTGAATTCAGTCCTCTTGGCCAGTTCCGCACCCAGGTCCTGATATACCTGGGTTGCCCTCCCAGGTACACCACCTCGTCTGCCAGGCCCACCGCTGGATCTTTGTCCAAGAACCAATGAAGTCTCTCCACCATTGCCCTCGATGGCTTATTTTCTTGCGGCTTCCTCATCAACACCCGATCGACTTTCAGGAGCCGGTCAAAGGCCCCCTCCCCTTTTAGCTGCTCCAGCATTTTGGTTATACAAGCCAGCATCTGTTCCCTCAATGCCTTCTGGCACCTTGTCAAAAGTTTTGCCTTTTGGAGTGTTTCTCCAAATCCTCCACTTTCTCCTTGAGCTACTTCTGGATCTCCCTCAACATCCCAATTTTGGCTGTCGACAAGGTAAGCTGCTCCCCCACTGCCACCTCCACCTTCTGGATCACCTGGCTCTGGGTTTCCAGCCTCTGCTCCACCTGATTGATCCCCACATTCAGTGGGTCTACCACCTTTGCCAGGTCCTCTTGAACCTCCCTCTGCTGACTGAAGTTTTCATTCAGAAAGTCCACCAACTGCTCATCGACCACTGGGCTGAAAGGCCATCTTTCCTTGTGATGCAAAAAGAGTTTCTTGCTCTTGCAGCTCCTTTCTTCTAAACCCACGTCTGGTCCACAAATCCATCCACCACCTTGCCTGTAGAGTATAAACTTTCCTCCACCAACTCTGCACCCTTTTCCTCAAACATCAGCCTGACAAGCGGGGGAAAGGGACCGAGAAAAACTACCATGAGCGGGAGCTGCCAAATGTGTGACCACTCCCACTATGGCTGCCACTGGAAGTCCTGGGTCTTGTAAGGCGAGATGTGCTATCCTTTCCTGGGCTGCTGCCCCTGGAGTTGCAAGACAAGGCGTTGTTGAGGGACAAGATGGGGGAGAGGAAGACGGGGCCCTAAGTGGAAGGAGGAGCTGGGAGGGCAAATGGGGGCCAAAACACGGAGGGTGAATGCGTCCTCGTCGTGTGCGAGGCTGAGCCTCATTCAGTTTAAGGTAATAAATAAGGTTCATATGATGGTAGCAAGGATGCGTAGGTTCTTTGAGAGGGGGCGGAGGATAGGTGTAGGCGGTGTGCGGGAAGGCCCGCGAATCACATCCACATGTTCTGAGTGTGTCCAAGGCTGAAGGGGTTCTGGCAGGGGTTTGCGGATGCAATGTCGGAGGTGCTGGGGGTGGAGCTGGCCCCGAGTCCAGAGCTGGCCCCATTTGGAGATCTGGAAGTTCAGGGGGTGGGGCTAATGTTTTGGCCTTTGCCTCCCTGATAGCCCAGAGACGGATCTTGCGGTGGTGGCGGGACTCGGAGCCGCCAAAAAACGGGTGTGGATGAGTGATCTGGCTGAATTCCTGAGGCTGGAGAAGGCCAAGTTCGTCCTGAGAAGGTCGGTGGATGGGTTCACTCGGAGGTGCAAGCCGTTTATTGATTTCTTTAAGGAGGTTTGAGGGGTCAGTGGAGTGAGAATAGGGGGAAGGGTAAGGGGGTTAAAATGCAGGATGGTGGGGAATAGGGGAGGGGTAAGGGGGTTAAAATGCAGGATGGTGGGGAATAGGGGAGGGGTAAGGGGGTTAAAATGCAGGATGGTGGGGAATAGGGAGGGGGGTAAGGGGTTTAAAATGCAGGATGGTGGGGAATAGGGGAGGGGTAAGGGGGTTAAAATGCAGGATGGTGGGGAATAGGGAGGGGGGGTAAGGGGTTTAAAATGCAGGATGGTGGGGAATAGGGGAGGGGTAAGGGGGTTAAAATGCAGAATGGTGGAAAAGGGGGTGGGGTAAGGGTGAAAATGCAGAATGGTGGGAATAGGGGGAGGGGTAAGGGTGTTAAAATGCAGAATGGTGGGAATAGGGGAAGGGGTAAGGGGGTTAAAATGCAGAAGGCAGGATGGTGGGAAATAGGGGGAGGGGTAAGGGGGTTAAAATGCAGAATGGTGGGGAATAGGGGGAGGGGTAAGGGGGTTAAAATGCAGAAGACAGGATGGTGGGGAATAGGGGGAGGGGTAAGGGGGTTAAAATGCAGAAGGCAGGATGGTGGGAAATAGGGGGAGGGGTAAGGGGGTTAAAATGCAGAATGGTGGGGAATAGGGGGAGGGGTAAGGGGGTTAAAATGCAGAAGACAGGATGGTGGGGAATAGGGGGAGGGGGTTAAAATGCAGAAGGTAGGATGGTGTGGGATAGGGGGAGGGGTAAGGGGATTAAAATGCAGAAGGCAGGATGGGAGAAGTGGGCAGTATTATGGGAGTAGGCAGGCTTGAAAGAGTTTCCCAGGTTGCCGAGGTACACCCTGTTGGAGCGATTGCTGCTTCCAGATGTGGAAGGGGTGGACTGGATCGGAAACATTTGAGGTGGCTGGGAAAGCAGGGAGGTGAGCAGATGAAGATCAAAGAGAAGGGGGGGGGTGTAGATAGATAAACTGGGGTGTATGGAGTGAGGTGCTACGAAGGGTAAATGTGACCTCCTGCGCAAGGATGAGCCTGATGCAGTTCAAGGTGGTACACAGGATACACATGACTTGGGCAAGAATGAGTGGGTTCATCCAGGGGTGGCAGATGAGAGTGGGCGAGGACCAGCAAATCATGTTTATGTTCTGGGGCTGCGAAAAGCTGGGGAGATTTTGGGTGGGAGTGTTCACGGCGCTAACAATAGTGGGGATGGAGGTTGAGCTGGACACATTGGTGGCGATATTTGGGCTATCGAAGAAGCCGGAGAGGAGGAGGGCTGATGTTGCAGCCATTGCATCTCTGATTGCCCAACGAAGAATTCTGCTGGAGTGGCGGTCAGCAATACCACCAGGAGTGTCAGCTTCGCTGGGGATGTTTGGATGGAAAAGATTAAGTACGAATTAAGGGGTTCAGTGGAGGGCTTCGAGGCAAGGTGGGGGGGGGGATGTTTGTGGCTGTTTGAGGAGCTGTTGAAAAAGGGGAAAATTTGTACAAACTAAGTTGTGTTGGGGAGTTTGTTCTCCGAATTGTTTGTTTTGTAACCTTGTTTGGAATAAAATTCAATTTTTAAAAAATGTTGTGAATTCATCAACTCAAGCTGCACAAATCATTTATTTAAACTTCCATCATGGGCTTCGAGAACTTTTTTTCACTCAATACCAGATTGATCTGCTGTAAATTGAATTCTCGCCATCTGCTTTGGCCCCTCTTCTACCCTTTATTCTGGGAACATGAAATGCTGACTTTAATTTCAGCATTGTCTGAGAATTTCATTGTTTGAGAAGGGCATCACCAGGTTCATGGAAGAAAGCTTTAAGCTTTTTTTGACAATGAGATGGTGGAGGTTGAGGTTCGTCCTACTTTCTCTTCCCCCCCCCCCCCCCCCCCCCCCCCCCTCAGGCAATGGCAGGCCCAATCTTTTGATCTCTAGGCATATTTTAATTTTTCCAATTTCCATCAGTTTCCTCTTGTACCCAGGTGTTTACCATTATTCCAGTTACCTGACAGATTATTCCAGTTATCTGCTTGATATTTCATCTCATCATCTTTCACCAGGTTTAAGGTAATTGAATCTATTCATTCAATTCCTGCAATTTCCCCCATTATCATTCTGTTGGAATCTGCCTATGTGATTCCACCCATTGTCCTAATGCTGACCAATTTTGCTGTAAAATGGCAAACGACTTGTTGAAATAAATGTACAATCCAGGTAGAATATATAATTTCCCATACAGAGTTGTTCATGTTTGGAAAAAACACCCAACTGTTTATGGGCAATAGGGCTTTTGTACAACTTCAGCAGTTGAAATTTGATTCTCAAGATGACTAACTGGTGCATAGGGAAATGCATGTGACATAGGCAGGGAGGGTTCAGTAGACAAATTCTTCCCCAACCAGTTGGGAATCATTATGCTCCAGGATAGTATTTAATATTTACCAATACTTGGCGCAGGAATTTGGTGTAGCAACTTGTTTCCCCTAACTGGACCACACCTTGAATATCTATTTTGCCCAGTCCTGCATTTGAGTGATCCACCCTGATTATCCATTGAGCCTCCAGTAAAATTGGCAAGTTTGATTAGCTGCAGTAAATTGTTTGATATGATCAAGACAGTGACTGTGATGCAATAAGCAGAGGTAACACTTCCTTCTCCAGTTTGCCAGTCCTCTTTTTATTTTGTTGTTGTTTCGGGGGTGATGTTTTATTCATTAACTTTTGGAGTTTTGTTATTTAAAATAGTGTTTTTCAAACTTTTTTGCCCAGGACTCATTTTTACCAACCAGCTGACTTTTGGGACCTTTTCACTTGCCTTTAATTTACAGGTGAGCCTACTTGGTCCACATGATCTCGCTCGCTTTATTATTTAACGTAGTATTTCTGATAATGGCTTCAGCTGATCAAGATCTCACTATCCATTCAACAAAATAAAGAGGTTTGTCTTTGAACTCGCCATGCTTAGTCTTCAAATGTCTTGAAGTTTTGAGTGTTTAAAATTATCTGCCAATGCTTCCCTGCATATAATACACTTGAACCTTGAATCCTGATTTGCAGTGGCACAATTAATAACTCATGCCGCATAATAATCTTTATGCTGCTTTGTTCCCGTTTTCAGCTTCTTCATGGGTTGTCACTAGAGGCCCTGGAGTTCACATCAGCACTGCTGTCAGTTGCAACATGGAGGAATATCTCGTGCCAGAATATGTGAAGTCAATGTTCAGGGCACGTGACCTCTTCTGCTGACGGTGCAAGCAGAAAGACTCCAGTGCATTTTTTAAAAAATCTGTCACTGGGTCAGCGTGCCGGGGTCGGGAGAGTCGTTCTACCCCACTGAGCTCCGGGCCTGCGCATTGCTGAGGGGACACATACGCGCGGAATGGTTGACATTCTGAAAGCTGGTCGCAGCTGGCATTTTTAAAAGCCTCTTGCGTCATTGGACGTTTCTTCCCACGATCGGAAGCACTGCAATGCATGGCCCAATGACCTTCCCGCCCACTGTATTCAATGGCATTGATGTTTTCAGTGGGGAAGTAGTTGGGCGAAGATGAAGTATCCAGTTGTGTACAACAGTAGAGGCTGGAACCCACCTGTCGACACTTTTTAAAAAAAATGTCCTAATTAATCTTTGTTTGATATAAACTGGCAGATGATCAATTTTCGTACGGCCAAGTACTCTACTACTGTGCATAAATGGTAAGGCACTGCAGTAAATAGATTAAGGATACTTTAAAAAAAACGTTAGATTAGTATCATTTGAGGGCAGCACGGTGGCCTAGTGGTTAGCACAACCGCCTCACGAGCTGAGGTCCCAGGTTCGATCCCGGCTCTGGGTCACTGTCCGTGTGGAGTTTGCACATTCTCCCCGTGTCTGCGTGGGTTTCGCCCCCACAACCCAAAAATGTGCAGAGTAGGTGGATTGGACACGCTAAATTGCCCCTTAATTGGAAAAAATAATTGGGTAATCTAAATTTTTAAAAAAAAAAGAAAAAAAAAAAAATTAGTATCATTTGTATTGTAAATGATCAACCTTTCAATTTATTTTCGAAATATTTCAATTGACGTTGTTCTTTTACATAAAGTTTACACAAAACCAACAATAACCCTCCCCCACCCCACAACAGCTATCCGTGACCAACTCTTTAAAGTACATATAATTGGCTATCAGCTACAGTAAAACCCATCCACCGACCCTCTCACAATGAACTTGATCTCTCGGTGCAAAAACTCAATCACGTCAGAGGTGCTAGGCTGCGAAGGGCAGCACAGTGGCGCAAGTGGTTAGCATAGTTGCCTCACGGCGCCGAGGTCCCAGGTTCGATCCTGGCTCTGGGTCACTGTCCGTGTGGAGTTTGCACATTCTCCCTGTGTTTGTGTGGGTTTCGGTCCCACAACCTAGAAGATGTGCAGGATAGGTGGATTGGCCACGCTAAATTGCCCTTTTAATTGGAAAAAATGAATTGAATAAATTTATTTAAAGAGATGCTAGGCCTTGTAGTCAACCTCCAGCCTAAGAGGATCTGCCTCCTTGCCACAAGCGAGGCAAAGGCCAGAATGTCTGTTCACCATAGAAAGCATCCTACCTGGCTGCATCACAGCTCGGCCCAAGACCGCAAGAATCTTCAGAGAGTCGTGAACACACTCCGGTCCATCACATGAACCTGCCTCCCATCCACTGACTCCAGCTACACCTCCCGCTGCCTGGGGAAAGTGGGCAACATAATTCAAGACCCCTCCACCTGGCTTATTCACGCTTCCAACTTCTTCCATCAGGCAGGATACAAAAGTCTGAGAACACGCAGAGATTCCCGCTGTTACCAGACTCCTAAACGACCCTCTTATGGACTGACTTGATTAGTACTACACCTTCTTTTATTACATTCTGTATCATCTTTTATTACACTTAAAGTGTTTTGATATACTACAGAGTGTAATATGTGTTACTCAAACCTTGGTTACTGATGAGGTCTTCTGAATCTCAATGAAGACGACTCGAACTCGTTCAGTAGTAACAAAAGGTTTTATTGAGTATAACAATAATTGCATGAGTTCTTTACTTTAACATTTATACTAGTGATAAGGTTAACAAGATCTAACTACAGCAACTATACGTAACTACACTAACCATCTGAGCTAATCTGATACTCCTGTCCTGGTCACAGTCCATCCAAGAGAGCGAGAGAGAGACACAATGTGGTTGATTTTATACCTCTGTTGGTCTGGCCCTCTAGTGATCATCTGGTGCTACTGATTACACATTAACGCCTTGTGTACATGCACATACAGAGATCACTATACACCCCTATATGCTTCATCCGATGCCGATGTCTATGTATATTCGTTGTGTACCTTATGGTGCCCTATTATGTATTTTAAAAAAAAATTAATTTTCATGTACTTAATGATCAGTTTTTTTTTTTAAATAATTTTTATTGAAAGAGTTTTTCCATACAGACATTTACCCCTACTAATTTTTAAATTATTTACAACACAATCCCTCTAGGCAAATGTCCCTCCCTCGCCCGCCCTCTCGCGCGCACCAGTCCTCCCACCCCCCCCCCCCAGGCAACCTTAACAACCAAGGCAGCCTACAGTTTCAGACATGAGCAGCGAGCAGGCTTGCCCGCGTTACAGTCGTGCGTGTCCCCCCACGACCCTTGCTGCCCCCCCCCTCCCCTCCCCCCCCCCCCTCCCTCCCCACCCCCTCCCCCCCCCCGGGTTGCTGCTGCCACGACCCCGAACGTCTATCTCTGATCTAAAAAGTCAAGGAAAGGTTGCCACCGCCTGGCGAATCCCTGTACCGACCCCCTCAGGGCAAATTTGATCCTTTCTAGCTGAATATAGCTAGCCATATCGTTAATCCAAGTTTCAACGCTTGGAGGCCTCGCGTCCTTCCATTGAATTAATATCCTTCGTCGAGCCACTAGGGACGCAAAGGCCAGTATTCCGGCCTCCCTAGCCTCCTGTACCCCCGGTTCTACCCCGACCCCAAAGATCGCAAGCCCCCATCCTGGTTTGACCCTGGACCCCACCACCTTCGACACCGTCCTTGCCACCCCCTTCCAGAACCCTTCCAGCACCGGACATGCCCAGAACATATGCACATGGTTCGCTGGGCTTCCCAGACATCTGACACACCTGTCCTCACCCCCAAAGAACCGGCTCATCCTTGTCCCCGTCATGTGAGCTCTATGCAGCACCTTAAATTGAATGAGGCTCAGTCTCGCACACGAGGAGGAAGAGTTGACCTTCTCCAGTGCATCCGCCCACGTCCCGTCTTCTATCTGCTCTCCCAGCTCCCCTTCCCACTTGGCTTTCAGCTCCTCCCCCGATGCTGCTTCCGCCTCCTGCATTATCTTGTAGATGTCTGATATCTTCCCCCCTCCGACCCAGACCCCCGAGAGCACCCTATCACTCGCCCCCTTACTGGGGAGCAGGGGAAACCCCTCCACCTGCCGCCTAGCAAATGCCTTCACTTGTAAATATCTGAACATGTTTCCCGGGGGGAGCTCAAACTTCTCCTCCAGCCCTCCCAGGCTCGCAAACCTCCCCTCTATAAACAGGTCCTTCAGCTGCCGTATGCCCACCCTGTACCAGCTCTGAAATCCCCCGTCGATGTTCCCCGGGATGAATCTATGGTTCCCTCTTATTGGCGCCGCCAACAGACCTCCCATTTCACCCCTATGTCGCCTCCACTGCCCCCATATCTTGAGGGTGGCCGCCACCACCGGGCTCGTGGTGTACCTCGTGGGGGGGAGCGGCCATGGTGCCGTTACTAGGGCCCCCAGGCTTGTGTTGCCACAGGACGCCCTCTCCATTCGTTTCCAAGCTGCCCCCTCCCCTTCCATCATCCACTTGCGCACCATTGACACATTTGCCGCCCAGTAGTACCCCGAGAGATTGGGCAGTGCCAGCCCTCCACTGTCCCTACTCCGCTCCAAAAAGACCCTCCTCACCCTTGGGGTGCCATGCGCCCACACGTAGCTCATGATGCTACTCGTCACCTTTTTGAAGAAGGCCCTAGGGAGGAAGATGGGCAAGCACTGAAATAAAAACAAGAACCTTGGGAGGACCGTCATTTTGATTGACTGCACCCTCCCCGCCAGCGACAACGGTACCATGTCCCACCTCTTAAACTCCTCCTCCATCTGTTCCACCAGCCTGGAAAAGTTCAACTTGTGGAGGGTCCCCCAGTTCCTTGCCACCTGCACCCCTAAGTACCTAAAGCTCTTTCCTGCTCGCTTGAAGGGGAGTCTCCCAATACCCTCTCCCTGGTCCCCCGGGTGTATCACAAAAACCTCGCTTTTGCCCAAATTTAATTTGTACCCCGAAAAGTCCCCAAACTCTGCTAATAGTTCCATTATCTCCGGCATTCCCCCTTCTGGGTCTGCCACGTACAGCAGTAGATCATCCGCATACAGCGATACTCGATGTTCCTCCCCTCCCCTAGTCAGTCCTCTCCACCCCCCTGAACCACTCAGTGCCATCGCCAACGGTTCAATCGCCAGTGCGAAAAGTAGGGGGGATAGGGGACATCCCTGCCTGGTCCCTCGGTGGAGCCCGAAATACTCCGACCTCCTCCCGTTTGTCACTACACTCGCCGTCGGGGCCGAGTAGAGCAACTTCACCCACTTAATAAACCCTTCCCCAAACCCAAACCGTTTCAACGTCTCCCACAGGTACTCCCACTCCACCCTATCGAATGCCTTCTCCGCGTCCAGCGCTACCACTATCTCAGCCTCCCCCTCCACTGCCGGCATCATAATTACATTCAGCAATCTCCGCACGTTCGTGTTGAGCTGCCGCCCCTTCACGAACCCCGTCTGGTCCTCATGGATTACCCCTGGCACACAATCCTCTATTCTAGCTGCCAGGATCTTTGCCAGCAACTTGGCATCCACGTTCAGAAGCGAGATAGGCCTGTAGGACCCGCACTGCACGGGGTCTTTATCCCGCTTCAATATCAGGGAGATCAGAGCCTGCGACATTGTCGGGGGCAGAACCCCCCCCTCTCGCGCCTCATTAAAGGCTCGTACCAGTACCGGTCCCACCAAGTCCACATTTTTCTTATAGAATTCCACCGGGAACCCATCTGGCCCCGGCGCCTTCCCCGCTTGCATCTGACCTATTCCCTTGACTAGCTCCTCTAGCCCTATTGGCGCCCCCAGCCCTTCTACCAGCCCCTCCTGGACCCTTGGGAACCTCAATTTGTTTAGGAAGTCCTCCATTCCCCCTCTCCTTGTCGGCGGCTCAGACCGATACAACTCCTTGTAAAAATCCCTGAAGACCCCGTTCACTTCTTGCCCCTTCTGCACTACCTTCCCGCCCCTCTCCTTCACTCCCCCAATCTCCCTAGCCGCATCTCGTTTGCGAAGCTGGTGTGCCAGCATCCTGCTCGCCTTTTCCCCATACTCATAGACCGCGCCCTGTGCCCTTCTCCACTGCGTCTCTGCCTTCCTGGTGGTCAGCAGGTCGAACTTGACCTGCAGGCTGCGCCGTTCTTCCAGCAGCCCCTCCTCTGGTGCCTCCGCATATCTCCTATCCACTTCCAATAGCTCCCCCACCAGCCTCTCCCTCTCCTGCCTCTCCTTTCTTTCTCTATGCGCCCTTATGGAGATCAGCTCTCCCCTGATCACTGCCTTCAGGGCCTCCCAGACCATCCCCACCTGCACCTCACCCGTGTCATTCAAGTCCAGATAGCTCTCAATGCTCTTCCGGACCCTTTTACACACCTCGTCGTCCGCTAACAGCCCCACATCCAGCCGCCACAGCGGGCGCTGGTCCCGCGCCTCCCCCATTTCCACATCCACCCAATGCGGTGCATGATCAGAGATCGCAATGGCCGAGTACTCAGCTTCCCGTACCCTCGGGATCAGCCCCCTGCTCAACACGAAGAAATCGATTCTGGAGTACACTCTATGGACGTGGGAGAAAAAGGAATACTCCCTCGCCCTCGGCCTACCAAACCTCCATGGGTCTACTCCTCCCATCTGCTCCATGTACCCCCTCAGCACTTCTGCCGCTGCCGGCCTCCTATTGGTCCTTGCGCTCGATCTGTCTAGCCTGGGGTCCAGCACTGTGTTAAAGTCCCCCCCCATGATCAAGCCCCCTGCCTCCAGTCCCGGAATGAGGCCCAATAGGCGCCTCATAAAACCCGCGTCATCCCAGTTCGGGGCATATACGTTGACCATCACCACTTTCTCCCCCTGCAGCTTACCCTTCACCATCACATACCTACCCTCCTTATCCGCCACCACCTCCTCCGCCACGAACGACACCCTCTTTCCCACCAGAATCGCCACCCCCCGGTTCTTTGCGTCCAATCCAGAGTGGAACACCTGTCCCACCCACCCCCTTCTCAGGTGAACCTGGTCCACTACCTTCAAATGGGTCTCCTGTAACATTGCTACATCAGCCTTCAGTCCCTTCAGGTGTGAGAATACCCTTGATCTCTTGACCGGCCCATTCAACCCCCTCACGTTCCAAGTGATCAGCCGGGTCGCGGGACGACCCGCCCCCTTCCCCTGCCGATTAGCCATGTCCTGTTCCCTGCTCGCCCCGGGTCGACCCTCCCCTTCTGACCCGCTCCCCATGGCGATGTCCCCCTCCCCCCACCTCTCCAGTCCTCCACTTCCCGTTTCTGGTCTTTTCAGCAGCAACCCGGTGTCCCTCCCTAACCCCCCTCCCCCCCCCCCCAGGCTAGGACCCCTCCTAGCCGCGATGTACCCTCCATCGTACTCCCGTAAGTCAGCTGGTTCACGCTGACCCGGCTGCTCCTGCCCCACTCCGACTCCCCCCGGCTCGGGGGGGGGCCTCCCCCCCCCCCCTTGCCACTCCTCCCTGGCCCCGCTCCAGCGCGGGAAAGGTCGCCATTGCTAGCCACGCCCCGCACTCCTCCCCTCCCCCCTCCTCTGCCCCGCGCGCGGGAAAACAGAGGAAAGCCCGCGCTTTCGCCCTGCCACACCCCACCCCGCCATCTTCAGTTCCACCCCCGTCCCCGTCCATGCCTGTAAAAGAACCCCCCCTAGGAGCCCATATCCCCGATCTGCTCTCCCCCCCGTCCCACCTCCCCAACTTAACATTATAAATAACAGATAAATAACAAATAACAATGTACTTAACAGTCGCCCTCTACCAAACAGCATAAATAACCATAAATAACCATGAATAACCACAATAACAATAACTAAGGGAAGTTGGCAAAGGGGGAAAAAACATCAGAAGAAAAACCACAGCAAGAGTTCAAAATCCAAACAAAGAATTCAGCTGAAAGTACCCGAGCGGCTACGGCCGCCAAGTATCCCCTGGGTCTAATTCGAGTCCAGTTTCTCTTCCTGTACAAAGGCCCACGCCTCCTCTGGGGACTCAAAATAGTGGTGTTGGTTCCTGTAGGTGACCCACAAGCGCGCTGGCTGCAGCATTCCGAACCTGATCCGTTTTGCATGTAGCACCGCCTTCGTCCGGTTGTACCGGGCCCGCCGCTTTGCCACCTCCGCACTCCAGTCCTGGTAGACCCTCACCGTCGAATTCTCCCACTTGCTGCTCCTTTCCCTCTTGGCCCACTCCAGCACTCTCTCACGGTCGCTGAGTCGCTGGAACCGCACCAGCACCGCCCTCGGGGGCTCATTTGCTCTTGGCCTCCTAGCCATGACCCTGTAGGCCTCTTCCAGCTCCAGGGGCGAAGGGACGGCCCCTGCCCCCATCAGGGAGCTCAGCATTTCTGCTACATATCCCGGGAGGTCTGACCCCTCCAGGCCTTCTGCCAGGCCCAAGATCCTCAGGTTCTTCCGCCTCATTCGGGTATCCAGCTCCTCAAAACGGCTCTGCCATTTCAGGTGGAGTGCCTCGTGCACCTCTACCTTTCCCACGAGGACCGTGGCCTCCTCCTCCCTCACAGTCATCTCCTGTTGCAGCTCCCGAATCGACGCCTCTTGGGTCGCCTGGGCTCCCATCAGCCTGGTGGTCGTCGCATTCATTGACTCCAAGAGCTCCATTTTCAGCTCCGTAAAGAAGCGCAGGAGAGCGGCCTGCTGCTCCTCCGCCCATTTCCTCCATTCCTCGGGTGCTCCACCGGCCGCCATTTTGGTCTTCTTCCCCCGCTTTTTTTTGGGAGCTGCTGTTGCTTTCTTTACCACCCCACTCCGGGTACCGACCATAAAGTTGGTCTGGTTCTCTTCAGGGAGCCTTCCCCCACCGGGATTTGTCCTTACAGCGCCGTTGGGGCCCTCCAATCGGCCCGAAAACACCTTTGTAGCAGGAGCAGCCAAACGTGCGACTTAGCTGGTCATAGCCGCAACCGGAAGCCCTTAATGATCAGTTTGAGCTGCTCGCAGAAAAATACTTCTCACTGTACCTCTGTACATGTGACAATGAACAAATCCAAGTCTTGGCCCTGGTTGTACACACTGCTAACATGTTGAAGGCCCGCTCTGGTCTCGACCAGGGCCTGCATACTCGCAGCCATAGAACACGGGGAATGGACCATCTCCATCTGGGACTGCGTCACATCATGCTGCGGATGTGCCACCATCTTCTCGATCTGTCATACATCAGCCAGTGACTGTGCCAGCTCCTTCTGGGACTGGGCCACCTCCCTGTGTCTGTGCCACGTCAGCTAGCATCTGGGCAATGCCGCTGACGTTCTCAGCCATGGCCCACTGTGACTGGGACACGCTCCGAAGTGCTGCTGCAATGTCCAGGTTGCTCTGGCCTCGGGTAACTGTGTGGAGTTTTCACTTTCTCCCTGTGTCTGCGTGGGTTTCCTCCGGGTGCTCAGGTTTCCTCCCACAGTCCAAAGATGTGCGGGTTAGGTTCATTGGTCATGCTAAATTGCTCCTTAGTGTTCAAAAATGTTAAGTGGGGTTACTGGGAGAGAGTGGAGGAATGGGCTTTAAGTAGAGTGCTCTTTCCAAGGGCCGGCACTGATGGGCTGAATTGCCTCCTTCTGCACTGTAAATTCTATCACATGGCTGCCTGTGAGATGGCAGTTAGCCCTGGGCCTCGGCCAGCACCTGCACAGAATGCCCCAGGTCATGGAAAGACCGGTCCATAGCCAAAACCCTCATCCCCAATGCTTCCACCGCGGATGCCACCCGTGCAGTGTTGGCCTGGGTGGCACAAATGGTCAGCACCATCTCCTGCTCCTGCAACTCCTCCAACTGCCTCTGTAGGTGTTGGATGCTTGCCAGCAACCCCTCATGTAATCCCTGGCTCTGCAACTGCATCTCCACAATCAATGGTACTGTCCATTCCAGAAGCCCAAAACCTATCTGGGTGGCAGCTAGTCCCTGGGGTTGGCCCACCCTCCAACCATCCATCCCCTTGGGTGTACCTGCCTCCACCTGCTGTACTGGAGCAGCTGTGTGGTGCACACCAGTGTCTTAGACAAGCTTGTTATGCAGTATTTTATCAAACACCTTTTGTTTGAAGCCTCTTATTAAAGTGCCCAACCGAGGTGTCTCTGGGATGGTGGTGGGCGTTGGAGACAACTGACAGGAAATCAGTTTAATTCCTGGATTCAAGCCCCTGGGTTTCGGGTTGAGGGCTCCCATCCGTGCTGCTGTCCTCGTCGATGGTCAGCAGACTGGGTGGGGGTGGAGAAGCTAAGGCTGTGGCACTGGCTGGGGACAGGGTACGCCAGATGGACCTGCCCCGTCACCAGCAGGTCCTGTAAGACAAGAGACGTTTTTAAAAATAGAATTTACAGTGCAGGAGACCATTCAGCCCATGGAGTCTGTACCGGCCCTTGGAAAGAGCACCCTACTTAAGCCAACCCCTCCATCCTATTCCAGTGACCCAGTAACCCCAGCTAACGTTTTCGACACTTAAGGAGCAATTTAGTATGGCCACTCCACCTAACTGGCATATCTTTGGGGTGTAGGAGGAAACCCAAGCCGACACGGGGAGAAAGTGCAAACTCCAGTCACCCAAGGTTGGAATTGAACCCAGGACCCTGGAGCTGTGATGCAGCAGTGCTAACCACTGTGCCACCGTGCTGGTGGCCAGGGCACCCGGCCATCGCGACCGGTATTGGTGCGGGATATGGTGCAGGGTGTGGGTTCAGCTGGTCTCCTGGTGGGGGTGGGGTTGGTGCTTGGGGCACAGTGCTGCCTACTCACCCTGAGGAGGTTCTGCAGTTTCTTCCTGCACTGCAGGCTGGTCCGGACGATGTTGCTTGTGGCGCAGGGTAGTTAGTCAAGTCTAATCATTGGATGGATGGGTGTTCAGTATGAGTGATTAGGTAGTTCTACAATTGGCTGTCCAGTAACAATTATACATTTAACAGCAAAATTGTACCACTACAATCGAATTGTGGGTTATTACACTTTAAATTCAAAATCAAATAATTAAACAGATTGAAACAATTTAAGGTCATGTGGTTGCTGTGGACTTCCAATAGGTGTTTGATAAAATACTGCATAACAAGCTTGTCAGCAAAGTGAAGCCTATGAAATACAGGTGTCAGTGGCAGCATGTACGTGAAGTTGGCTAAATAACTAAACAGATTAGCAGTGAATGATGTTTTCTGGACTTGAGGAAGGTATATAGGTCGAGTTTCCCAAGAGTGGAGGAGGCCGAATATTCGGCCATTGCAATCTCCGACCACGCTCCGCATTGGATGGAGTTGGAGATGGGGGAGGTGCGGGACCAGCGCCCTTTGTGGCGGTTGGATGTAGGGTTGTTGGCGGAGGAGGAGGTGTGTAGGAGGGTCCGGGCAAGTATTGAGGGGTACCTCGAGGTGAATGATACGGGGGAGGTCCGGGTGGGGATGGTCTGGGAAGCCCTGAAGGCAGTGATTCGTGGGGAGCTGATATCCATCCGGGCACACAGGGAGAGGAGTGAGAGGGATAGACTGGTGGGGAAGATCCTGGAGGTAGATAGGAGGTACACGGAGGCACCAGAGGAGGGATTGTTGGGGGAGAGGCGCAGCCTACAGGCTAAATTTGATTTGTTGACCACTAGAAAGGCGGAGGCACAGTGGAGGAAGGCACTAGGGGCAGTGTATGAACATGGTGAAAAGGCGAGTAGGATGCTGGCTCATCAGCTCCGCAAGCGGGATGCGGCTAGGGAAATTGCTGGAGTGAGAGATAAGAGTGGGAATGTGGCGCGGAAAGGGGTAGAGGTGAATGAGGTCTTCAAGGACTTTTACAGGGAACTGTACCAGTCGGGAGCCAACGGTGGAGAGGAGGAGAATGGAGAGTTTTCTCGACGGGCTATCTTTCCTGAAGGTGCAGGTGGAGGGGTTGGGGGCGCCAATTGAGCTGGTTAAGGGGATCGGGCAGATGCAGTCAAGGAAGGCGCCGGGGCCGGATGGGTTCCCGGTGGAGTTTTATAAAAAGTTTGTGGACCTAGTGGGCCCCTTGCTGGTGCGGACACTTAATGAGGCGTGGGAAGGGGGGACTTTGCCCCCGACGATGTCGCGGGCGCGGATTTCTTTAATCTTAAAGAGGGACAAGGACCCCCAGCAGTGTGGTTCATACAGGCCCATATCTCTCCTCAATGTGGATGCCAAGGTGCTGGCAAAATTCCTGGCCACCAAGATAGAGGACTGTGTGCCAGGGGTTGTACACGAGGACCATACAGGGTTTGTGAAGGGAAGGCAGCTGAACACGAATGTGCGGAGGTTGTTGAATGTCATCATGATGCCGGCGATTGAGGGGGAGGCTTAGATAGTGGTGGCGCTGAATGTGGAGAAGGCCTTCGATAGAGTGGAGTGGGGGTACTTATGGGAGGTGTTGGGGAGGTTTGTATTTGGTGAAGGGTTTATTAGATGGGTGAGGCTGCTATATGAGGCCCCGATGGCGTGTGTGGCCACGAATGGGAGGAGGTCGGAGTACTTCCAGCTTTACGGAGGGACCAGGCAGGGTTGCCCCCTGTCCCCCTTGTTGTTTGCATTGGCAATCGAACCGTTGGCGATGGCGTTGAGGGATTCAGGGAGGTGGAGGGGTTTGGTGCGGGGTGGGGAGGAACATAGGGTGTCGTTGTATGCCGATGACCTGCTACTGTATGTGGCGGACCCGGTGGGAGGGATGCCGGGGGTGATGGAGCTGCTAGCTGAGTTTGGGACCTTTTCAGGTTATAAACTAAATTTAGGCAAGAGTGAGGTGTTTGTGGTGCACCCTGGGGACCAGGAGGAGGGAATTGGTAGGCTCCCGCTTAGGAGGGCAGGGGAGAGTTTTAGGTACCTGTGGGTGCAGGTGGCCAGGGACTGGGGGACTCTTCACAAGCATAATTTCACCAGGCTTGTGGATCAGCTGGAGGAGGAGTTCATGAGGTGAGACATGCTGCCATTGTTGTTGGCGGGGAGGGTGCAGTCTGTCAAAATGACGGTGCTTCCGAGGTTCTTGTTCCTCTTTCAGTGCCTGCCCATCTTCATCCCCAGGGCCTTCTTTAAGAGGGTGACGAGCAGTATTTTGAGCTTTGTGTGGGCACATGGGACTCCGAGAATGAAGAGGGTTTTCCTGGAGCGAGGGAGGGATAGAGGCCGGCTGGCGCAGCCCAACCTTTTGGGCGGCCAATATGTCAATGGTGCGTAAATGGGTGATGGAGGTGGGGGGCGGCGTGGAAAAGAATGGAGATGACGTCTTGTAGAGGTACGAGCCTGGGTGCCCTGGTAACAGCGCCGTTGCCGCTCTCCCCTAAGAGGTTTACCACAAGCCCGGTGGTGGCGGCGACCCTAAGAATCTGGGGACAGTGGAGACGGCATAGGGGGGAAACAGGGGGCTCGATGGAGGCTCCATTAGGTGGAAATCATCGGTTCATCCCGGGGAACACTGATGGGGGATTTAGGGGGTGGCATAGGGTGGGGATCAGTAAATTGAGGGACCCGTTTATTGGCGGGAGGTTTGCGGGCCTGGGGGAACTGGAAGATAAATTTGGGCTCCCCCAAGGGAACATGTTCAGATACTTGCAGGTAAAGGCGTTTGCTAGGCGACAGGTGGAGGAATTTCCTTTGCTGCCCTCGCGGGGGGCGATGGACAGAGTGCTTTCGGGGGTGTGGGTCGGAGAGGGGAAGGTGTCTGACATTTATACGGTAATGCAGGAGGTGGAGGAGTCGTCAGTGGAGGAGCTGAAGGCTAAATGGGAGGGGGAACTAGGGGAGCAGATAGAGGATGGGACTTGGGCGGATGCCTTGGAGAGAGCCAACTCTTCCTCTTCACGTGCGAGGCTTAGTCTCATCCAATTTAAGGTGCTGCATCGGGGCCCATATGTCTGTGACTCGGATGAGTAGGTTCTTTGGGGGCGAGGACAGGTGCACCAGGTGTTCGGGGAGTCCAGCGAACCATGCCAATATGTTCTGGGCATGCCCGGCACTGGAAGAATTCTGGAAGGGGGTGGCAGGGACGGTGTCGAGGGTGGTTGGATCCAGGGTCAAACCAGGTTGGGGACCCGCGATTTTTGGAGTTGCGGCGGAGCCGGGAGTGCAGGAAGCGAAAGAGGCCGGTGTTCTGGCCTTTGCGTCCCTAGTAGCCCGGCGGAGGATCTTGATGCAGTGGAAAGATGCGAGGCCCCCCAAGTGTGGAGACCTGGATTAGTGACATGGCAGGATTTATAAAATTGGAGAGGGTCAAATTTGCCCTGAGAGGATCAGTACAAGGGTTCTATAAACGGTGGCAGCCTTTTCTGGACTTTCTGGCTCAAAGATAGGTATCTTGGTCAATAGCAGCAGCAACCTGGGGGGGTGGGGGGGGGGGGGGGGGGAAATGGAGGGTGTTCTTTATTGTTTCTATTTTCTTTTTTCTATGTTTATTTAACTTAATATTGTGTTAATTTAAGTTGTTGTTGTTAATGTTTTGTTGTTCATTAAGGATGGGCGAATGTTTATGACTGTTATCATTATTGTTGGTATTTTATTGCGGTTCGTTGTTGTTATATAAATACAAAATTTTTCAATAAAAATTTTTTTTTTTTAAAAATGAACCATCTAGAGTGAGTGCACAGGGCATAATTTCAATATTTGCAGATCACCGGGAGAGAAATTAGTTTGTTTAAGGCTTGTACGGATAGTGGAAGGAGGGAGGAATATGACCATTTAGTGAGTGAGATAGTGGAGGTGGATAGGGAGTATTCAAGGCTACCCATCGCAGAGAGTTTGGTGAGGAAAAAAAAATTTGCTGGGGCAATTTGACAACGGGTAGGGTGGTAGGGCAACTGTGCAGGGCAAGAGGGGTGCAATATGAATATGGGGAGAAGGTGAGCCGCATGCTGGTGCACCAGCTGCGGAGGCAGGCTGCGTCCAGGGAAATATTGAAGATATGGACTGGGGCTGGGGATGTACTGTCGGAGCAAGGGAAGATAAACGGGACAATTAGGGAGTACTACCAGGGACTGTACGAGGTGGACCCCGGGGAAAGAGATGGGGGCATGGGGCGATTTCTGGATTAACTGGAATTTCGCAGGTGGAGGAAGCATAGAGGCAGGGGTTGGAGGAGCCCCTGGGGCTGAGGGGGGTGCTGGATAGTATCAGGGGTATGAAGTCAGGGAAGGCCCCCGGGCCAGACGGGTACCCGGCTGAATTTTATAAGGAATTTGCGACGGACCTGACACCACACCTGTTGGGGGCCTTTAATGAAGTTCCGGAGAAGGGGTAGTTTCCAAAGACAGGATTCACAGTAATCCCGAAAAAGATGAAGGACCCAGTGGGTCGTGAAGGCCCATATCATTATTGAACATGGATGTGAAAGTATTGGCTATGTTGTTGGCTGGATGGAGTCCCGGTTGCAGAAGGTCAAACAGACTTTGTGAAGGGCAGGTACCTCGAGAGTAATTTCAGATGGCTGTTGAATACAGTTTGGAGGGTTCTCGGGGTACAAACTGAATGTAGGGAAAAGTGAGGTTTTCCCGGTGAATGAGCAGGGACAGCGAGCTAATTTAGGGGTGGGGGATACCATTTACAGTAGCGAGGGATAGGTTTTGGTATTTGGGGATTCAGGTAGCGAGGGAATGGAGGGAGCTCCATAAGTGGAACTTAAAGCTGGTGGAAGAAGCTGGGGGGGGGGGGGGGGGGGGGGGGGGGGGGGGGGGAGAGAAGAGAGAATCTCGGGAGGTGGGATACACTGTAGGTGACGTTGGCGGGGACGGTCCAAGTGGTGAAAATGAATATTTTGCCGAGGTTCCTGTTTATTTCTCAGGCTCTCCCGATCTTTATACTAAAGGCCTTTTTCGGAAATTGGACACAATCATTTTGGACTTTATATGGACGGGGAAGGTGCCAAGGGTCGGGAAGACCCTGCTGCAGAGGCAGTATTAGGGGTTGGCCTTGCCGAACCTACTTCATTATTATTGGGCGGCAAATGTGGATAAGGCGCGGTTTTGTTATATGTTTGTAATAAAATGCATTTTAAAAATATGTATATACTTCACAGAAGCATTTAGTTGAGCACTTGAAAAACCATAGCACACAACACTACAGACCAAATGCAGACATGATAGGCCGAAGGGGTATGTGCTGTATGATTCTATGACTGTATGTTGTTCATAAAATTAAAAAAAAACTAATCTAGCCATTTCTCCCTAATGAATTTCTAGTATCTAATTAGTCCTGCTCACAAAGAACCTCCAAAAAATTTACTGTCATCTGTATTCAATGTCCGAAAACAATTGGGATTCCTGAATGAGCAGATATAACAAATTTGACAAAGCAGTATGGAAGAAAGCACTGCATTGTATTCTACATGATAAACTTTAATCATTAGACATTTTATTTCCATTGCAATATCTCAAACATGTATTTCAAAACCATTTTCAAAGCACAATTCAGTATGGTGAAGATTGAACTACAAAATAAATTTTATATCATCTAATATAATATACATTATGGTGTCTTAAGGTACACAGACATTTAGGATAGGTTCAAGCTGTTACCAGACGTGTTAGATTAAAAGGAGTTTGCTACTCAACAGATTTTTTAAAAAAATGTACAAAGGCTATAATAAAACCAAAGTGCAGCATGTGGGCAGCAGGAAGCCTATACTTCATGACAAGAAAAAAAAATTCTCAATTGTGCAAAGGTGAAGAATGGGAGCCTGGCATTTCTCCACAGGATGAATTAGAAACATCAATTCATCTCAGACAAATATTACTAAAGGCTAAAGTTTACCTGCTCAACATCAAGATCTGTGAATTGTGCATGACAAAATCAAGTACAATGGAAGCGGGAGAGAATGTGAACAAGATTCAGAATCTTGGCCTTGACACAAATCCACTACATTTGTTAAGAGGATTCTTTTGCAACCAAAAGATCCAGTTATGGTGTAACCAACATTATTCACATTGAAATATGTTTGGTACTGGAAACTCCTTAAATTCAAATTGTCACCAGAAAGTTAAATGCTGAAATTGTATTTCTGGAGTGAATTTCAATCACTTTCCTGTTTCAGTTATTAGAAAGGACGCACCAAGTAACTTCCTCTGCTTACTATTTTGTATTTGCCAGTTTCAGATGCTCCTGTACAAACGCCAACAATGCAGAAGATTCACTTATTCCTTGCGTTTTAGTGCAGCAGCAAACACACCCACCAAGATAGCAGCAACAGTGAACCCTTGGGCAAAGATACGCGCTCGCATGAACAGCTGAGATTGTCGTGTCTTGCCACGTTTAAAACTGATCAATCCATAGGTAAGAGCACCAGCAGTGCCTAACATTCCTATAAAAGAAAAAAAAATCATTAATCATCTTGAAACATTTAAAACTAAACTCCAAGGGATGTCAAACTTTAGTTTTCATGCACATGAAACTTTTGGAATTACACAAAATTAAAACTGTGATCCTATTAATTTACAGAAATCTGAAGTTGTTGACATCAATAGATTTGGATTTTTTAGGATGGGTGCAAGCTGTTACCAGAAGCGTTAGATTAAAAGGAGTTTGCTACTCAACAGATTTTTTTTTTTTAAATTGCACAAAGGCTATAATAAATCCAAAGTGCAGCATGTTGGCAACAGGAAGCTTATACTTCTTGACAAGAAAGACATTTCCCAATTGTGCAAAGGTGAAGAATGGGAGTTTTTTTTTTTTTTTGTCACAAGTAGGCTTACATTAACACTGCAATGAAGTTACTGTGAAAAGCCCCGAGTCACCACATTCCAGCGCCCGTTCTGGAGGGGGAATTTAGAATGTTCAAGTTACCTAACAGCATGTCTTTCGGGACTTGTGGGAAGAAACCGGAGGAAACCCAAGCAGACACAGGGAGAACGCGCACACTCCGCACAGAAAGTGACCCAAGCCGGGAATCGAACTGGGGACCATGGCACTGTGCTACCGTGCTGCCCATTTTAAGCTTCAACCCTAATGAGACAAAAGTGCTAAAATATGTCCTTCGTTAATCTCCATGGTCATCAAACACAAAGGTAAATAACCAGCAAATCACAACTAGAGCATAATTATCTGGCCTTTTTTCGGACTGTAGGTGGCTCTCAGTTTTGACACCTTGGCACTGGTTTACATAATTTCAAAAACAAATTTTTCACCATTTAAACATAATCCTAAATTCAAAGGTGGACGTGTAGCCTGACAATTCAACTGTTTTCTTAGAATAAGGCAAATCACTTGGACAAATGTGGAATAATTAAGGGAGACCAGTATGGATTTTTCAGGGACAAATTGTGTTTGACTGACCTAATTGAGGTTTTTATTTGAGATGGGGCTGATGAGAATAATGCAGTCGATGTGGTATACATGGACTTCTAATAAGCATTTTGCAAAGTGCCACATACCAGGCTTGTCAGCAAAGTCGAAGCCCGTAAAATAAAAGGAACAATGGTAGCATGGATATGAAGTTGGCTGAGTTCCAAAAGAGAGATTTAGCCCTGGTTTAGCACGGGGATAAATCACTGGCTTTTAAAGCAGACCAAGGCAGGCCAGCAGCACGGTTCAATTCCCGTACCAACTTCCACGAACAGGCGCTGAAATGTGGCGACTAGGGGCTTTTCACAGTAACTTCATTTGAAGCCTCCTTGTGACAATAAGCGATTTTGATTTCATTTTCATAGTAGTGAATCATTGTTTTCTGCCCTGTAGGAAGCTATTTAGTGGGGTTCCTCAAGGTTTGGTATGAGGACTGCTGTTTTTAAAAAATCTATATTAACGATCTAAACTAAAGGAACAGAGTATAAAAGTAGGGAAGTCTTGTCGCAACTGTACAAGGCATTGGTGAGACTGCACCTGGACTACTGTGTACAATTCTGGTCCCCTTGTTTGAGGAATAATGTAGTTGCATTAAAAGCAGTTCAGAGGAGGTTCACTAAATAGATATCAGAGGCTTTTAAAAAATAAATTTAGGGTACTCAATTATTTTTTTCCAATCAAGGGGCAATTCGTGTGGCCAATCCACCTACCCTGCACATCTTTGGATTGTAGGGATGAAACACACGCAGTTAGGAGGAGAATGTGCAAACTCCACACAGACAGGGACCCAGGGTCGGGATCGAACACAGGACTTCAGCGCCGCAGGCAGCAGTGCTAACCACTGAGCCAGCATGTCACCCTATATTCATAGAAGTTACAGTGCAGGAGGCCATTCGGCCCATCGAGTCTGAACCGGCTCTTGAAAAGAGCACCCTACCCAAGCCCACACCTCCACCCTATCCCTATAACCCAGTAACCCCACCCAACACTAAGGGCAATTCTGGACACTAAGGCCAATTTAGCATGGCCAATCCACCTAACCTGCACAGCTTTGGACTGTGGGAGGAAACCAGAGCACCCAGAGGAAACCCACGCACACGGGGAGAACGTGCAGACTCCGCACAGACAGTGACCCAAGCTGGGAATTGAACCTGGGACCCTGGAGCTGTGAAGCGTTTGTGCTAACCACAATGCTACCGTGCCGCCCATATTGATTCCAGAGATGAAGGGTTTCCATTGTGAAGAGAGATTGAGCAGCTTAGACCTATTATCTCTTGAGTTTAGAAAATGAGACGAGATCAAATTGAGATATAAAAGATGATAAAAGGTATTGACAAAGTAGACATAAAGCGGATGCTTCCTCTTTGTGGGGCATTCTAGAACAAGAGGACACCGTTTTAGGATAAGCAGCAGCAGATTTAAAACACAATTGAGGAGAAATTACTTCATTACCCCAGAGTGCAGTGGATGCCAGGACATGGAGTAAATTTAAGGAGGATACAGACAGATTTTTAATTAGTAATGGGTCGAAGGGTTATGGAGAATGGGCAGGAAAGTGGAGTTGAGGCTGAGGTGAGATCAGCCATGATCGTACTGAATGGCAGAGCGGCCCGAGGGGCTGAATTGCCTAATCCGGCTGTTAGTTCTTATGTATTTCCTCATGACTGCTCTGCCATTTAATGAGATCATGACTGGTCTGTATTTTAACTTCATCTACTCCCCTTTGTTTCATAATGCTTAAAATACATACTAAGCAAAATCTATCAGTTTCAGTTTGGAAATTTCCTGTTAACCTCCAGCTTTAATAGTTGCTTGTGGGAGGGAGTTCAATATTTCCACTATCCCACTAGAATGGCACAGGGTTGGGAACCTCGGCAGAGTGACAAGGCTAGGAGAAACAAGGACAGTAATAAAGATCAGCAAAATGCAAAAAAATGATAGGGAGAGGCAAGTAGGTCCACAGTACAAATGAAAGTTGGGATGCTTAAAAATGGCAAAAGCATTCAAAATAAGGCAAGTCCAAAAGTATAGCCGGCGTGGGCCCCAAAGGTCCACAAGATGGCAAAAGTTGGTCCCGGGAAAAGAAGTTCGAAAACCACTGATTTAGAGCAATACTGAATCAAACACCATTCTTCACCATAGTTAAATTGACCAACAGGATTAAATCAGGTCATTTTTTTTCCAGTCAGATCCTGTAGGATAATTTTGTTTCTCAGAGTAGCACCGAAGTTAGATTGACCTGTATGAATTTGTATTTGAACAGACGAAAGAAATTTAGAGTGGTTTTCATTTATATACAGTGCAAAAGATCAAAAAGAGATTTTTTTTGTCAGTACATTTAACAAATTGTGTAAGTACTCTTCTTTATTAGGGATTCAATGAAAGGTTAATAAACCCAATACCTAATGATCAGTATTCATTTGGTTCTTGGACAACGGCTCCACATGTCAATTGAACAGCAGTTGATAAGTACAGAACCGATACTGACCATCTGAATTTTAACTCTTTTCATTACAGGAGGCTGGAGTTCCTCCTCCCCATTGCTCGAAAATGAATGATGGTCCCTTTCCCCAAAGTCGTGACTCGATAACTTTGACTTAACCCCTGGGGCCCCACTCACCGATTGGCACGAACGGATTTTCCTTCGTTTTCCTGATAAACTTGTCCTGAAACCCTTCCTCCTTGGGTCTGGGCACCGGGACAAAATCCTCGATGTTCGGGGGCTTGGTCAAATCGAGCACCGAAGCTGCAGAAAACGGCCTCCCCGCCATCTTCGTCCGCCGAGCTGGGACACGTGACCAGAACCGCGAACAGGCAGGGCCTCGGGCTGTGATTGACAGCTTATACGTCACCCATCATTCTGAAAGGCGGGGCCTCGGGCTGTGACTGACCACTAACCACATTACCCATCATTCTGAAAGGCGAGGCCTCGGACTGTGGCTGACAGCTAACCACTTCGCCTATCATTCTGAAAGGCGGGGCCTCGGGCTGTGACTGACAGTTAACCACATCGCCCATCATTCTGAAAGGCGGAGCCTCGGGCTGTGACTGACAGCTAACCACTTTTCCCCCCATCATTCCGAAAGGCGGGGCCTCGGTCTGTGATTGACAACTAACCACTCATCCCCCATCATACAGAGGCGGGGACTCGGTCTGTGATTGACAGCGAACCACATCTCCCATCATTCCGAAAGGCGGGGCCTCGGTCTGTGATTGATAGCTAACCACATCTCCCATCTTACAGAGGCGGGGACTCGGTCTGTAATTGACAGCTAACCACATCTCCCATCATACAGAGGCGGGGCCACTGTGTGATTGACAGCTAACCACAACTCCCATCATACAGAGGCGGGGACTCGGTCTGTGATTGACAGCTAACCACATCTCCCATCCTACAGAGGCGGGGCCACTGTGTGATTGACAGCTAACCACATCTCCCATCATTCCGAAAGGCGGGGCCTCGGTCTGTGATTGACAGCTAACCACTGATCACCGATCATTGTTTACGCCATCGTATTATCTTATAGCTGAATGATTTAATTAAAAGTTTACTGGGAAGATTACTGACCAGGTTAGTGGCAGAAAGGTGATTTTTTTTATTGTTAATAAAACAGAATTCTAACGGGGAGGGTCAGAGGTCAACGTTGAGGCCGCGCGGGGGTCAGACACGCGGCTGAGTTCGAGCGGACGTTTGGTGAAAAATGCCGAAAGCAAAAGGGAAAAGCAGGAGGAAGAAGTTTGATTACAAATCCGATCGAAAGAAGCTCAAACGGAAGATGTTGAAGAAATCGGTGCCGCGGATCGAGTGGTGAGTGTAAAGGTAGCCTGTGTTCTCCGCACCAAGAGTCCCTTTTTAAAAGTGCTGGAAACTTCCAGCAGTCACCGGATTGTCAGGCCGCAGAGGGCAACCATTGGGCCCTTGGTGCCTGTACCGGCTCTCCAAATGAGCATCAAGACTCATTGCCATTCCCCTCATCCTGCACATTGCTTCTCTTTTTTGTTTATTTTTGTTTATTTGTTTATTGTCACGTGTACCGAGGTACAGTGAAAAGTATTTTTCTGCAAGCAGCTCAACAGATCATTCAGTACATGGAATGTACTGGGCCCATTTCCCTGTCCTATTCCGATAACCCCATCTAATTTGCACATCTTTGGACACAAAGGGACAATTTAGCTCGGCTAATCCACCTAATCTGCACACCTTTGGACTGTGGAAGGAAACTGGAGCATCGGGGGAAACCCACAGACACAGGGAGAAAGTCTTCCATTAATCATCTAACGCCCTCTTGAATGCTTCAATAAACTGCAACCATTCGCTGTGTGAAACGTCCCCCCCCCCCCCCCCCCCCCCCCCAATATTTGCCTCTTTTACAAATCACTTTAGATCTGTGCCCTCTTGTCCTGGATCCTTTTACAAGCGGTCAGTATTCAGCCTGAAAATGACCATGGCCTCTCTAATATTTTATTTAATCTCCAAGTCACGCTTTCACTTTTTGAACTTTTCCTCCTCCCTTGGGGTTTTTCTTCGTAGTGGGCTGCCTGTAATCCAACTCTCAAGTGTTTCTCTCTCTCTCTCTCTCTCTCCGGCGTCACAGCGTCAGGGACACAGCTTCAATTCCGGCCTTGGGTGACTGTGGGGAGTTACACTTTCTCCCTGTGTCTGTGTGGGTTTCCCCCGATGCTCCAGTTTCCTTCCACTGTCCAAAGGTGTGCAGATTAGGTGGATTAGCCGAGCTAAATTGTCCCTTCGTATCCAAAGATGTGCAGGTTAGATGGGGTTATCGGAATAGGACAGGGAAATGGGCCCAGATAGGGTGTTCTTTCAAAGGATCGGGCCGCATGGCCTCCTTCTGCACTGGGAATTCGAAGGTTCTGTCACTGTTAATATTGGTTCAGTCGGCAATACCTTTGTTTTGAGTCAGAACAGTGATTTCCCTAAATGTGGTATTGAGGGATTGCTGTACTGAATCAGCTGGAAAAGAAAAGCAAGACTTTCTCCAGTGCCTTATGCAGCATTCAGGTTTCAATGCAGACCAGCAAATATTTATCACAAGCAGGGAAATGAATAAAAGGATAGGTTGATGGGTGAGTTGAAGTAAACAGTGGAAGGCGGTTCATGTGGAGCATACATGAATATGCTGTATATTCAATCTAGAATGCATTACCTGGTCACTAGTCTGCCTGGTATTTTTGGGTAGAGTGCTGACTGACACCGCCATCAGCCAATGGATTGAAGGTGAGACAGTACTTGTGACTTGACCCGCAACAAACAGTCCATTTTACAGAAAGTAACTCCCCAAAAAGAGTCCAATTGTAAAGCCTCTACATCGAACAAAATTTAGGACCAAAGTAGGGTGGTTACGGTTAGGTCTCCCAATAAAAAGTGTTATTTTCTAATAATAACGTAGTTAGCGTATAAAATCAATTCCAATCGCTGACGGTATGATCGAATCATTAGCAGTCAGTTGCATTGCGTACAAAACAACAGTGACTACATTTTAACAGTAAGAAGTCTTACAACACCAGGTTAAAGTCCAACAGGTTTGTTTCAAACACGAGCTTTCGGAGCACGGCTCCTTCTTCAGGTGAAGAAGGAGCCGTGCTCCGAAAGCTCGTGTTTGAAACAAACCTGTTGGACTTTAACCTGGTGTTGTAAGACTTCTTACTGTGCTCACCCCAGTCCAACGCCGGCATCTCCACATCATGGCTACATTTTAACAAGTATTTGGTTGTGGAACAAAAACAGAAAACACTGGACAATCTAAGCAGGTCTGACAGCATCCGTGGAGAGAGAAGGGAGCTAATGTTTTGAGTCTGAATGACTCTGTCACAGCTAGAAAGAACTGGAAATGGGGTCAGATTTATACTGGAGTGGGGGGGGCTGGATAGGGGTCCAGTGTTGGGTGGAAATTGACAAAGATGTCATGGAGAGAAAGACAAAAGCAATGTAAATGGGGGTGATGAAGGCTGAGAAGGGTTTCAATAAAGAGTTTCACGTAAAGAGATTACAATGTGTGAATGGCAGAAGAAAGGTGAGCAGTGTGTCAATAGGCAATGAGGAACAGGGAACAGATGGCCCAAGTGGTGTGGGGGGACAAAGGGAAATGGAAATTAAAATGAGATGAAAGTGGAGGAGAGAGTTCACTGTCTGAAGTTATTGAACTCAGTGTTAAGTCAGGAAGACTGTAACGTGCCTAATCAGAAGATTACGTAGGGCTTCACTGGACCATTGCAGCAGGCCAAGGACATGTAGACATGAGAGCACGACGGTGAGTTGATTGTGGAGTAGTTTGGGGTAGGCATGAAAGGTTGTGTTAGTCCATAGGTGGGATGGCATGAAATTATGGACAAACTTTCTGTGGTTTTGAAAATTGGTGAAATCAGAGGAAGAAAGGAACAGTTGGAAAAGATACTTTTTGACATGTGTTACAGGTCAGGGTTTAGAGAACCCCAAAGTTTATCATGGAGTTCACCTGACCCACAACTTTTAATAGATTGTGGTATGGGGAGCACACGGCCAACTCTACAGTTGTGGTACAGCAGAAATGGAAAAGTTTTTTAAAGCAAAACAATGTTTATTCTATGAACTCAAGTTAACCTTTTTAAAGCAAATAGTGAATATCTTAGCACCATTAATTCAAATATAACCCCCAAAGAATACAACACAAGTAATCCTTTAAGCTGTCCTTTTAACATCCAAAATACTTAACAAACCTTTAAACAGGAGCACATTAGGTTCACATTCACTATTGAGAACATTTATAATTCTGAATTCACTAAATGATCCAGAGATAATCTTTGGATGGCAGAGATCAACAGGACAGCTCTTTGTTTAACTTCAGCTGCAGCTCACTGGAAAACCCAGTCACACCCAAGCTTTTTCTCAAAGTGAAACTAAAAAGCAGAACCAGAGCTCAGCTCCACCCACACTCTGACATCACTGCAGTAACATGAGCAGCTAACCATTTCTTAAAGTGACATTCTCATGACACATGGCAGACTGGTGTACCGCATAGATAATTTCTCCGGTCATAGTCATTGAGCCATTATGGCACACAATGATTTTAAAAGCTGTGGACAAAAACATAGCTGACTTAGAAAGGTGGAGATGGCTGTAAGGGTGAATTAATAGATTTAGTAAAAGGGGGGAATAGATCTAACACCCAAATTAGATTAAAATCACAGTCGAATGCTATTTCTCAAGGTCGTAACATCAATAGAACTTGCCAGCAAGGTTGCTTACTTGTTTGAAGAACAGACAGTTTTCTAGCTAGAAGATTACAAGCAAGCTTTTGGGTATCAGCAGAGACTGGACCTCCAGAGGTTCCTCTAGGATAGTTTCCACCATGCTTAAATATTGTAACCTGGGTTAAAATTGTCTTCTGTGGTTAGTTGGAAAAAGTCCACCACAACATGGCAAATTAACTGCACAAGGGCAAGATAATTAAACTAGGATCAGGAAATAAATCATGGTTTTTTAAAAAAAATTCTTTTAAAAAAAATAAATGTAGAGTACCCAATTTTTTTTTCCCAATTTTGGGGCAATTTAGTGTGGCCAATCCCCACCTAGCCTGCACATCTTTGAGTTTTGGGGGTGAGACCCACGCAAACACAGGGAGGTTGTGTAAACTCCACATGAACAGTGACCCGGGGCTGGGATCGAACCTGGCTCCTCAGAGCCATGAAGCAGCAGTGCTAACCACTGTGCCACCCTTATGGTTAAATAAATTAATCAGAAGAGGGAAGGTACACAGACATTTAGATTTAACTCCCTGATATAGAAGGTGGTGAATGTCTGGAATTGACTAGAAAGGAAGGTAGTAGAAGCAAAACTACTTTTTGAGTACTCAGCCTGAAGGTGGGTCCTTGGAGATTATTTTCTGAACTGATAGGTAGGGCGAAGAAACAGGCCCTAAATTTACTTCAACCAAAACGGTGATCAAACCTCATGTTGTCAGTATTAATCTGATCCACACACGAACTGTCCAGCCAACTAACCAGGCCCCTTCTAGACGGAAATATTAATGGAAAAAATTGATATAGATATTTGAAGGAGCAGTCAGTTTGTTTGTAGAACTGAGCTGATTCATCGCGCCAAGGTCCCGGGTTCAATTCCCGCTTGGGTCACTGTCTGTGCGGAGTCTGCACATTCTCCCCGTGTCTGCCTGGGTTTCCTCCGGGTGCTCCAGTTTCCTCCCACAAGTCCCGAAAGACGTGCTTGTTAGGTGAATTAGATATTCAGAATTCTCCCTCTGTGTACCCGAACAGGCGCCGGAGTGTGGCGACTCGGGGATTTTCATAGTAATTCTGTTGCGGTGTTAATGTAAGCCTACTTGTGACAATAAAGATTATTATTATAAAGTTAAGATTCCTTTCTGGCTCTGTCCTTAACGAGTAGGGTTGGTGAAATATTTTATTTTAGAGTTTTTAAAAAATTGGTTCACACTTAGTTATCCTGTTTTAATGTTTATTTGCAGTAGTCTCTAAATTATTTTGCTGGAATATTCTCGGTAATATTTCTTGCCACAAATTGTACAAATGATGACTTGATGCTTTATAACTGAGCGGCAAGTTTAACTGAAGATTTGACTTATTTTTTAAAGTGCACAGATAAGAAAAGCATGGAACATCAAGAAATCAGTTGCTCAGAATTTAGCTGAAATGGGTTTGGCATCTGACCCAAATCGCGCAATTCCCATTAAGAAGAACAAGGTATGTACAACTGTGATTCTGTATAATGCTCAAATCTTGCCTATTTACTGACAAACTCCTGAAATCTTTGTAATGAATGTGACTAAGAATCATAGAATGAGGACTATATCCCACAATTAATAAATAATCTGACTGCATGACCTATGTAATGATTATTACTTGTTCCGAAAATGAAGATAATTTTCTCATCTACATTTCTGCCTTGAGTTAATTTATGGGTCCTGAGGCTGAGGCAGTATGAAGATGGGAATAAAATTGGGATGCTTGCAACAGTGCAGTCGATGAAGAGAGACCCATTTTAAAGGACCAGATAGATGCTGAAGATCAGACTAGCTGTTCCACTGAAGGCCTCAGCCAAGCCTTCAGCAGCTGAGTGTTGAAGGTTTAATGCAGGTACATCAAGGCAGTTGCTGCTGTTTTCAATGGCTTCTGCTAGTTTTAGTCCTGCAAATTGGCTGTAATACATGGTCATTCTGCTGCAACCTTTTGTATGGAACAAGAAACTTTGTGTTGTCAATGAAATACAGATCGGGCTTTAAGCAGTGATAGGCCTGACTGTCAGATATTTTCTCTCTTCCTTTACTTATTCTGCCCACGTTACTGAAGAAAATCTTGTTTCTATAGAAAGATATGGGAGTGGATTCTCCATCAGCGTGCTCCTCTGTTTCGCCGGCAACACACTCGCGCCTGCGGTTACCCGATTGTGTGGGGGTGCCCGCATGGGAAACCTCATTGGCTGCCTGTCAGGACGGAGAATCCCATTGCCGACAGGGACGCACCGCACCAGAAAACAGGTGTGGCGGATAGAGAATCCCAACCAGGTCATTGAAAGTGTTGTAAAACAAGAATACTTGTTTTTAACTTGCTGCTGTTTTCCCTTTTCATGGAGGTAAACTTATACCAGTTATGCTGAAAAGTAATGGAATAATCCCACATTCCACTGGCTTCGGTGATTGTTGATTGGTTTGCGGGTTAAATTAAAGTTTTAAAAATCGGTGAGGCACGGTGGTGCAGTGGTTAGTACTAGTGTCTCATGGCGCCAAGGACTCTGGTTCGATCCCGTCCCCGGGTCACTGTCCAAATAGAGTTTGCACGTTCTCCCCTTGCCTGTGTGTGTCTCACACCCACAACTCAAAGATGTGCAAGGCAGGTGGATTGGCCACGCTAAAATTGCCCCTTAACAAAAATGTCTGCCTCCAATGCAATTCTCTTCAATGTGGAATGACAGATGAGTGGATAATCAAGGTTTTATAACTTTGTCAAACAAAATCATATAGGTGCATATGGAAGAGATGCACTCTGTCAGTCCCTTTGTTTATGACCCATCATTAAACTGGTATGGGATATTGGTTGACTGAAGTTGGACTCGTGCCTTGATTCAGAAGCGTGCACATTAGATCAGGGCTTTAAATTCTAGATTTATTAATGCATCTTTGTGAAAAGCCGTGTCTTTAATGTATTTCTATTTAATTCTGAGTGCAGCTGATCTGAATTTTTTCTTTATTTTTGAGCTCGGAACCACTTGCCTTGGTTCAATTGGTAACACTTCAGCCTCTGAATGAAAGGAATTGTAATAAATCTCTTGTCACCTTTTGTCCTGCTATTCCAGGAGTGCTGCTCTGCAGAAGTGCTACCCTTTGGGTGGGACCTCAAATCACATGTGTCTGTTCAGGTGGATGTTCAAAGTCTCATGGCAATATTCAAAGAACCTCTGAGAATTCTTTTGACCGTGTCCATAGGAACACCACCAACTGCAAGTTCCCCTCCAATCCACACACCATCCTGACTTGGAACTATATTACCATTCCTTCACTATTGCGGGGTCAAAATTCTGAAGCTCCCTTCCTAACAGCACTGTAGGTGTAGGTACACCACAGACTGCTGCGGTTGAAGTGATTCACCACCACCATATTAAGGCCAATTAGGGTTGGGCAATAAATGCTGACCTAGCCAGCGACTCCTACATCCTGTGAAAGAATAAAAATCAATTTGTTTGCACTGTTTTTGTGCACAAAATGGGGAAGTAGTTTTAGAATAAATTAATCTAGTATTTCTGCATTTAGAATCATAGAATTTACAGTGCAGAAGGAGGTCATTTGGCCCATCGAGTCTGCACCGGCCCTTGGAAAGAGCACCCCACTTAAGCCCACACCTCCACCCTATCATCGTAACCCAGTAACCCCTTCAACCTTTTTGGACACTTAAGGGCAATTTATCATGGCCAATCCACCTAACCGGCACATCTGTGGACTGTGGAAGGAAACTGGAGCACCCGGAGGAAACCCAAGCTCACACGGGGAGAACGTGCAGACAGTGACCCAAGCTGGGAATCGAACCTGTGACCCTGGAGCTGTGAAGCAACTGCGCTACCATGTTGCATTTTTTTTGCAAAGTCGGTGTTTTGTAAAAATTATGGTTTGCTTATAAATCGTATTGTTGATAAATAATGGTGAATTGTGTAAATTATTCTTCACAATTCCTGTGTTAATTTGTTATACAGAAAATTAAATTGGGAACACCAACAAAAGGAAAACAAGTCATTATCAAACCCTATGTAATTAAAGGTTTGTACCAGTTGTCATTTCTTTTAGATACCCGTAACGTCAGCATTATCAGATTTTTGTTTCCTGTCTTTTTTTAACTTTTGCAGCTGTTATCAATTTCACTAGGGAAGCTGTGACCTATATTTGTGTGGGGATTAGAACGGATGAGACTAATAAATGCATGGGCGGCACGGTAGCACAGTGGTTAACACTGTTGCTTCACAACGCCAGGGTCCCAGGTTCGATTCCCGGCTTGGGTCACTGTCTATTACGTTCTCCCTTGTCTGCGTGGGTTTCCTCCAGGTGCTCCGGTTTCCTCCCACAAGTTCCGAAAGACGTGCTGTTAGGTAAATTGGACATTCTGAATTCTCCCTCAGTGTACCTGAACAGGCGCCGGAATGTGGCGACTAGGGGCTTTTCCCAGTAACTTCATTGCAGTGTTAATGTAAGCCTACTTGTGACACTAATAACGATTATTATTTTAAGAAATTTTGTTTTACATTTTATTGTTGGAATGCTTAAATCTTATTCATTCTCTTGATACAAATAATACTGAATAAATATCAGGTAATAAAAGTGGTGTTTAAAACTGACACTTGGGGGAACCTATATATGAGCAAATGGCCTTGCTTAATTTTATGATTGTGAAGTGAAATATAAACTACTCCCAAATTTCCCCCATTTCAGAGCTAGAGGCAGAGGCTAGCCTCCCAGAAGTAAAAAAGACTACCCTCTCCAGAGAATTTATTGACTATGTGCGACATATGATTGAGAACTACAAGGACAATTACAAGGTACGAAATATTTAAAAATAAGTTTCATGCAGCATTACTCAGCTTTCAGAAGTTAGAGTTGGCAGGACACAAAACTGACCAACAAAATATTAAATAATTGCTCCTTGACAGAAGCAAGGGTCCATTGTCTTAGTGGTGAGATCTAGGGCAAGATTTAACCACCGCGTTGAGCCCAGCGTGGATCTGGGCGCGCTGGTCAAATAGCAGGAAAGGCTGAAATCTAGATTCGCGCCGGTCGTGAATCACTTTTATCTAATCAAGCCAATCCTAATGGTGCGTTCCCGATCACGCCCAAATATGGTGAGTATATCATTAACCCTCAATTGCATTAATTTCCATCTCATTAGCGAGATTGCAGTCGAATGCAACAGCCTCCCAGGAATTAACCGGGTGGCCCGGCCCGCATCAGATGGAGGTCCTGCGAGAGAATGGACATGTGATCAGCGAGAGGGATTTATCATTTTGTCTGACATGAACAATTCACTTGAGACAGGTCAACTGGGTGAAGGGGCAGTGGATCCTCACCTCTGTGGGCGCAGGCCAACCTTACTGTCAGTGACAGCTCTCTCAACAGTCAACCCCATTATTTCCAGGGTCCGTTCCTCATAGGGCCTGAGGACTCGAATCTCTGGTATTCCGCCCCTCGATCTTGGCCCTAGTACACTTGTATGGGCTTCTTCTCATTCAGGGACAAAGAGAGGGCATTGTGAGCTGCACAATGTGTTGGAGAGGTCGGGTCCTAGAGCACATGGCATGTGTGGGCACAGCACCTGGACATGAAGGGGCTGTGCTGCTGGGTGCCAGTGGGTTCTGAGGAGCAAGCACAAAGAATGGATTTGGGGAGGGTGCGTTGTGTAAGCCAGTGATTTATGGAGGAAGGGTTGGGAATTTAAGGGATGGCAGGCGGAACTGATGCCAGGAGGGAGGTGGTAACTTGCCCTTGCAGCTCGGTAGAGGGCGTTGATCTTTTTCCGACATTGTACAGCTGTCCTCCTAAGGTGGTCCCCCTCATGCTGCCCGCACTGACAGCTGCTGTCATTGCCTCCCAAGCGGTATTCGTGACTCTGCCATTGGTCTCCCAATCGCCTCTGAGGAACAGGATGTCCCATCTTGCATAGACAGTGCTGAGAGGCCTGGCTAAGTCAGCATCCCCAAAGCGCATGGCGCTGCCATGCTTGTGCATTGACTGGGAGTGAGTGGTGAGGGAGCATTTAAAAGCAGTTCCCCCTGGTTAGCGGCGATATGCTGATGCACGAGTCCAGAGAATCCGATGACGAGAGAGCCAGTAATGGGGAGAAGCTCTTGGGGACTCACTTTCAGCACTATGTGCTGTTAAATACGGGCCACGATCTCACCAAAGCAGCCATCGAGAAACACCCCGCCAATCGTCCCCAAACTGGTACTTAGAAATTTTTCTGTTAAATGACGTCCCTCGTGTTTAATATGTGGAGGTGATTAATTGCTATATTGAAACAACTAGGTTTAGGGCAGCACGATGGCGCAGTGGTTAGCATTGCTGCTTCACGGCACCGAGGTCCCAGGTTCAATCCCGGCTCTGGGTCAATGTCCATGTGGAGTTGCCCCTTGTTTGCGTAGGTTTCTCCTCCACAACCCAAAGATGTGCAGGCTAGGTGGATTGGCAACGCTAAATTGTCCCTTTAATTGGAAAAGCTGAATCGGGTACTCTATATTTAATTAAAAAACAGCTAGGTTATAATTGGAACGAAGTTTGTAAATGAAATAGATGAGACTAAACCTAAAATCAATTCTAGGACTAGAAGATTAAGCAGTTGTCTCTCTACAACTGTTGAAACATCTAGGGCGTGATCTTCCCAAGAGGGAACAAAGTTCCCGAGCAAGCAAGTTTAGCCGTGTGTTTCCCCGCAGTTGCAGTGCCGAGACGCATGTGGCTATTCAACACGATTTGCTTTGAATAAAAGGCCTACACGAACGCGTGGCCAAGGCCGCACATAGCCCCATTTTTTACAACGGGGAGCTCGTGCTCGCCAGAACGTCCCGTTGTAGCGAGTGGTCAGGAAGCCATTTTTAAATGGAGTTCCGATCTCAGGGGCACACAAAATCCCTGACGTCTCTCTCCCCCACCCCATGGCAGGCAAAAAAAATGCCAGCTTGGTATGCTGGCACTGCCTGGGTGGCAGCAGTGCCAGGGTACTAACCTGCCCAAAGGGCATGCAGCTGGAGGCCTCCGATCCCCTTGGAGACCACCCCCCCCGCCAGTGCCATTCCATCTGTTCCCCGTTTGTGGACACCTCACCAAATGGCGCTCGCCCAAGGTCCCTGAGACGAAGGGATTGAATCCGAAAGCCTCAGGTACCTTGGGAATCTGCACGTTAGAGTAAAGCCTACTGCCTCGCTCTAATATGCAGATTTGCCAGAAATTCCCCATGCAACGTCTCGCGAGATTGCGTTTAATCTCGTGAGGCGTTAGGAGCTGGGTAGATCCTGGCAGCAGGGTCTCCCGGCTTTCACCAACCAACCACTCTGCACCGCAGTGTGCTGCTTTTCTGGCGCCACGTGGCCGGAAGATTGCGCCCACATTGTCATGAATGCATCAGTTTTTCTTTTTTGCCATATGAGAAATAAAACCACAATTGACATTTCAAAAACACATTGAGAAAGATGGCTGAACAAGTTAGAAAGTGAAGCAGCAGTGTTTTACAGTTTTTGTTTTAATTTGAGATCTTGGCAATATTCAGCAATCTAATATTGTAAAACTGAATAGCCAAATAACTATCAGGAATTCAGTAAAACATCACTGTGTGTATGGGCAATCTGGGGAAGGTAATTGAGATGGGTGATAATAACTGATCCACTGGTGGATTTCACACAGGGTCGGCCTTGAATGGGGTGTTTGGACTGTTGAGAGATTAGTAAAATAATTAGAAGGTCGAAGAGAGAGTAGGATGGACAATTGGATGTTTGTGTTCCCATGGCAGTGGTTAAGAAGGTCTTGTTGCCTCGCCTGGCATCCTCCAAAGGGTCGAATCAAGGAAACCAGGCTTATCTAAGAGGGAGCCAAGCCTACTATTGCAGCAAGAGTTGGAAGGTCACTGAATGTTTGGGATTTGTTAGGGCATGCTACTATACTATTTATGCACTGATTTACAATCACAATGTTGTTTTTAAATCATAGCCATTGAACTCGTGTTTCTCTTTTCATTTTAGGCAATGGCAAGAGATGAGATAAATTATTATCAGGACACACCGAATCAGATCAAGCAAAAAATTGAATCTTACAAACGTTTTTATCCAAGTGAACACAGTGCTTTGGTTGCTTCTTTACAGGAGAAGATGGATGTAGCATGAGGCTGGATTTTTAAAAAACCGACTGCACTACTCAAGAACTACATTATCAGCCTTGCCAACTATTTTTTTTTCTGTAATTCAACTCCTGCATACCATTCCATTTTGCAACGGGATTATATGTATGTTTCCCTAATGGACTATTGTAATGTTGAGATGAGAGCTATTTGTGAATTTTTATTCCTAGAAGTGAGTGGCGTGGCCTGCTCGTTGTCATTAAAATTGTGGATCTGAAGGTTGCTTTTGATGAAGATTGAATTTTGTGTTTAAAAGTAACGAGCACTGAATATAATTTTGTGTAGTTCTATGTTGAGATAATTTAGGTCAAACATACACGTTTTATAGCAATACTTGGGTAGTTGTTGCATTGGATTACCAGAAAGCTTCATGTGTGGCCTGTGCTACAGCTGTGTTGGTAGTTGATATTGATTTTAATTACAAAAATGGACACGGTCAGAGGAAAGGGCTATTGAAAATTGTTTCTATTTCCTGACTCATCTATTTATTAACTCTTAAATTGTAAACTTCAAACTAGATTTCATGTCTCTAAGAGATGATCTGCAGCTGATTTTGGAAAATAAAGTAACAAATCTGCTTTAATCATAAATCCCACAGTAACATTGACTAGGATAATTTACATATTAAAGGGGTTGATATTTCCAATTAGAAGTAAAGGCCATAAATATATAAGTTAGTTACTAAAATCCGATAGGGAATGCAGGAGAATCATCTTCACCCTGAAAAATGGAACTCTACCACAAAGAATAATGGAGGCAATTAACATAATTGCATTTTAGGGAGGGCTTGATAAGCAAATGTGAGACAGGGGAAGCAAATGTGAGGCAGGAATACAGGATATGTTGAGATTAGGGCAGTATGGTGATGCAGTGGTTAGCACTGCTGCCTCACAGATCAAGGACCTGGGTTTGATCCAAGCCCTAGGCCACTGACCCCGGGCATTGTCAAACTCAGGGGCGCCACCGCGGGCGGTTATCGGGAGGGTCACAGAGTCGTCCATCGTGGCGCTCCCGGTCGTGCAAATCCGCGTGCAACAGCCGCAGTAGCCGGCTTTTAATAATGCCGGCTGCAAGCGGCCTTCAAAATGGGGTGGAACATTAAAAAACAGAATCACAATTGTTATGGCGCAAAAGAAGGCAATTCAGCCCATTGTGTTTGCACCAACTCTCCAAATGAGCATTATTACTTTGCACCATTCCCTAGTACTCCATTGGACATTTTGCGCATGCGCACTGATGATCGGGCACGCATGCGCAGTGCGGCCGCATTTTTAAAATTTAGTTGCATCCTTTTTTTCCAAGTTCGGGGGGCCGAAGACCATGGGGCCAAAGGGACCAAAAACCATTTCCTCCATTTTTGTCAGCAACAAACAAGGTAAGAGAAAATGGTGGGTTGCGCAGGTTGGCTGGCGTGGGTTGTGAAGTTCGGCCGGTGTGGGCCACGAAGGTTGGCCGGGCTGGGTCCCGAAGGCTGGCTGGTTGGTTATAAATGGGTCCCCGACAAAAAAGTTTGAAAAACACTGGTTTACACATTCTCCCTATGTCTGCATGGGTCTCACCCCCACAACCCAATAAGATGTGTAGGGTAGGTGAATTGGCCATGCTAAATTGCCCCTTAATTGGGGAAAAAAAAGAATTAGGTACTCTAAATTTATATAAAAACAAGATGGGTTAGGATTAGATAAAGAGGATGAGAAGAAATTTGTGGACCATAAACGCTACTATGCATCTAGACATTCTAGCCTGTTTCTGTGCTGTAAATACGATACTGTAAAAAGAATAGACACAATTTAAACAAAGCCTGATGTGCAGTGTTTTTGGAAGTACATTGAAGTTGTTGATGTCCACTCATTTATTTTCATCCAGCTATACGTTAATATCTCAAATATACTGTTAGTAGTAGGAAATCCAACTTCTATTAAGTCAGTTATTACAAATAATTATTTTAAAGCAAATACTTCTGTTGAATTTGTGGCACACACAGTTGAATTATTTCATTTACATAATTTGAAAAAAATCTTCCTTCAGAATTAGTTCCACTATAATGGCAAACAATTTGTCAACTTCTGATGTCCTTTTTTTATAATGATTTACATCAATTTGATTTTTCCGTTAATAGAAAAGGTTGAAATCAATGGGAGGACTAAGACATGGAGTAAGACTGACTTAGCAGTTGGAAATTGCAGGTATTTAACTAGAAAACAAACCCCTGGCTTTCATGGCTTTCCAGTTGTCACAAAACACTTGACAGCCAATGGATTTTGTTTTGAAGTGCTATCAAGCAAGCACGGTAGTCAATCTGCCAGGTCTAATTGAAAACACCAAAGGAAGTTGAAAAAGTAATAATTATTTTCACTTGAGTGCTTTGGGTCTGGAATGCACTGCCTGGATGTAAGGTGGAGGCAGGCTCAAACAAGATGACAGATTATTGAAGAGAAACAAACAATGTCCAGGAGTACAAGGGAATGGTACAAAGTAATAATGCTCATTTGGAGAGCTGGTGCAGACACAATGGGCTGAATTGCCTTTTGCGCCATAACAATTGTGATTCTGTCAGGAGGATAAATTTCACTACCACAAAAATGACATACTTAAAAAACTGTAAGTCAGTGTACCTATGGAAGGTTGTTCTTGCACTCCAGAACTACTATGTAAAAAAAAAACCTAGTACTCCATTTCTTGCAAAGGTAAATCCATTCCTTGCATGCTTTCTCTAAACCCCCCCCCCCCCACCCTTTCCCAACCTGATCTGGCTGAATAAATTATGAAATGACAGCTGAATTACATTAAATATTACAATATTATCCAGTAAATACATTTCTAACAATCCTCCAGAACTCAGCTTTTCTGCAAAATGAACTGAATGAAAAGTTCCTTAATGCCATAGATACTTTGAGATTTCTGTTCCATTCTCGGTGACATTAGTAGCCATGAGGAAAAGTTTTTTTTTCAGCAGTCACATCCAAGGAGCAGTGCTCCAAAAGCTAGTGATTCAAATCAAAGCTGTTGGACTGTAACCTGGTGTAAGGCTTCTTACTGTGCTCACCCCAGTCCAATGCCGGCATCTCCACATTTTTATTAGCTGAGGCATAGTTTAAGAGCAGGGAGGTTATGCTGGAACTGTATAAAACGTTGGTTAGGCCAATCTAGAGTATTGTGTGCAGTTCTGGAATCTACATTATAGGAGAGATGTGATAGCACTGGAAAGGATGCAGAGGAGATTTACCAGGATGTTGCCTGGGCTGAAAAGTTTTCGTTTTGAAGAGGTATTAGATAGACTTGGGTATTTTGCAGAAGAAACTGAGGGCGACATGATTGAGATGTATGCAATCATGAGGGGCAAATAGAGTAGACAGGAAGAAATGTTTCCGCTTGGTGGGATCAATGTCCAGGTGGCATAGAATTAAGATAAGGTAGATGGTTTGGAGAAGTTGTGAGGGAAAACGTTTTTGCCCAGAGGGTGGTGGAGTTTGGAATTCACTACCTGATAGGATGGTAGAGGCAGAGACTCTCATAACATTCAAGAAGTATTTAGATGTGCACTTGTGATCGCAAGGCATACAAGGCTGGGGCCAAGTGCTGGAAAATGGGATTAAAATAATTAGGCGATTGTTTTTGACCGACGCAGAACATATTATTTTAGTTATGGGTCCAACAAGTGCCATTTGACCTAAAATTTCAAAATTATCAAATTTGCTTAAAGATGGGTTTTTAAATTAGAGAAACAACTGACCTTTCAGAAATGTGTACAAATTTTGGTATCAGAAAGCATTCTGCCATTAATTGCATCACTTATAATGTGATGCAATTAATCTTTACACTTAAAATAAAACACCCTGCCTTATTTAATTATTCATTTTATTAGCTTTAAATAAATTATATGGTTAAGGTACAGTATAATAAATATAAAACATTTGTATGATTAAAAAAGATTAACCAAAGCACAAATTATGGTTGTAAGCTTTAAAAAAAATATTATAAACAGAGTTTACAACGTAAAGACTGGACACAAAAAAAATGGTTTCCCCATCCTACTTAAAACGCACACTGTGCCTGTGTAGCACGAGTGCAAAAGCTTCCTGGTTAATTTAAACAGTTTTAACATTTAAAAATAACACTAATCTACAAAAATAGTAAAGAATCTCTCAAGAAATCTTTAACTTACCTGTGATTCATTGATGATTTCCAAACCGCAGCGTAAGTAAACGGAAGAACAAGGTCAAACGCGGGACACAATGCGGTCTCATTCACAAATTTTAAAACTAGTAGTTCACGTGTTCTTACCTTGCGCACGTGGTAGGTCCATCCGGGTGCTGTGGAATCGGGTGATTTTTCCCTTTGTTAATTTCGCCGGTAGTGTCTTTGCCATGATCAAACATGGCAGACGTAAAGTTTTCTGGGACATCATTTAACATCATCAAAAAGGTAATTGCAATTTTTTTTGTTAAAAATGTGGGCTATATTTAATGTTTTATGTTGTAATGTGTGCTGCTAATGTATGTTTATTTTATACTGACAAGACTGACTTGCCAACGGAGTTTTAAAAAAATTTACATACCTTTTAAATTCGAGATCCAACGTAAATAACTGGGCAATAAAATTTACGAAATTTGCATTTTATTCCAGCACAAAAATGATAGACAACATTTAAAATAAGGAAATTTAATACTTTCCAGAATTAACCATTATTGATAAAATTGTGATAAACAGCAAAATCACTCAAATTCATTAATGAGAATGAATTATACAGCCTTAAGAACAAAGAGAGTTTCCATGTCTCTAAAAAAAATGTGAAAATGTGGGGGACACGAATGATTAAGTTATAAATTTGAATAAAATCATCTTCTGTTTTTCTTTGACCCGAGTACATTTGAATACCCAAGTATAATCCTCATAATAAAATTAATTTGGGTGGTGTGTGTGTACATGAATTTAGCATAAAATATGTATGAAATGTGAATACCCTTTAAAACCACTCTTGGCCTCCAAAAAAAAATAACTAGCCAGCTATGCGATGGAATGAAGCGGCTTTTCAGTGCTGTAGGACTCTATGACTCTAAATTCTTGTTATAGTATAGCAGCACAGATTTCAAAAGGGAAGGTCATGCTTGAGTAACCTTGAATTCTTGAAGTAACAACACTGATAAGAGTAACACCGTAGACAAGGCATTTGGATTTCCAAAAGACCTGACCTCTGACCATAGCCAGAACACATGCAATCAGGAAGCAAATAGCACAACAAAGAATAAATTGGCTACAAAGCAAAAAAGAGAGAAGGGATAAAACTTAGTTTTTAAAAATAAATTTAGAGTATCCAATTTTGTTTCCCTAATTAAGTGGCAATTTAGCGTGGCCAGTCCACCCACCCACCCTGCACATCTTTTGGGTTGTGGGAGTGAAACCCACGCGAACACGGGGAGAATGTGCAAACCACACGGACTATGACCCAGGGCCGGGATCAAACCCGGGGCCTCGGCGCCGTGAGGCAGCAGTTCCAACCACTGCGCCAGCATGCCACCCACGGGGATAAAACGTAGTTACTAGGACTGACATAATAGGAAGTGGTGTTCCATTTGAACTTCCTTCTGAGGAAATGAACAGAAAGGCATGATGGGTAGTTAGGCCTTCCATCGAACACCATCAGCACATTCTTGTCAAAGATTGATGGTTTACAATTTACATAAATAATTTGCACTCATTAATTGGAATAATTTGCACTCATGAATTGGAAGTACCATTTTAAATTTGTCAATGATACAAATTTAGGATTTCTTCAAGAAGAAGAGAACTGCATCAAAATATAGGACAGAGTAAAATTTTTAGAATTTGGCCCCAGTATTTATATGACAACTCCAGTTCAGTTTGTGATCAATGATAACCCCCAGGATGTTGATACTGGGTGATTTAGTGATAGTAACACAATTCAATATCAAGGGGTGATGGTTAGATTCTATCTTGTTGGAGATAGGTATTGCCTGGCATTTGTGTGGTGTAAATGTTAACATGCCAATTCTCACCCCAAGCCAATGTTGGCCAGTTCGTGCGGCATTGGCACAGATTGCTTCAGTATCTGAGGAGTTACGAATGGTGTTGAACACCAGCGAAGGTAATTGACGAAGCAGCTGAAGATGGTTGGACCCAGGACACTCACCTGAAGAACTTAAACAATGTCTTGGGAGTGAGATAATTAGCCTCCAACTACCACAATTAGTACCAAACTGGAGTTTCCCCCTCAGATTCTCATTTGACTTCAGTTTTCAAATGCTGCCTGGATGCCACAAATCTTTGTAAATTCAAAAGATTCTCAGCTGAAATGCCACAGAAATCATCCATGGAATAAAAATGAGAGCCAGATGAAAATGAAAATCGCTTATTGTCACGAGTAGACTTCAATGAAGATTCTATGAAAAGCCCCTAGTCGCCACATTACGGCGCCTGTCCGGGGAGGCTGGTACGGGAATCGAACCGTGCTGCTGGCCTGCTTAGTCTGCTTTAAAATCCAGCGATTTAGCTGAGTGAGCTAAACCAGCCCCCAGGATCAAGGGATCATACTCCCTTGAGATGAGTTACTTTAAGGGAATGAGACAAAGAAGCTTGCTGCTCAGCTACCCATTCTCATTTCTGCTATCCTGCTGCCTACACAACAGAGGACTTATATCAAATACACATTATCTGTTTATTTGCTAATAACACTACTGGTACCAATGGATCTTGTTTCAGCAAACGATGCAGTTCCTGTCCAGCAAGAGGCAAACATTCCTGGTCTGCAGAATCCACCACATAAATCAACATTTGGGCTTTGTTCAGGTAGAGACTCCAGTATGACCGCAAGTTGCAGCTACCTCCAACTGTAAAATAAAATGCATCTTCAAGAACTAAATAGGATATTTTATGTGTTTTTTTTTGGATTAAAGGAATGTACTATTCAGACTGCAACTTGCATTTTCTGGCATTCCTAAAATGTTGTAAAGTGTCTCAAAACACTAACTGAATGCTGAACTGGAGGTAAAAGGGTAAGAATCTGAAGTCCGTTGTGAAAAAAAGGGTTTTGAATAAGTAGAGAGGATGGTGGTAACATAGAAAATAACTGGATAGACATTTCCTGAGGACATAAAACATGACGAGGTCAACATAGTAATGGAGGAGTTTGGAAACCTCAAGAACTTGGAGTGGTTGGGGTGGGGAGAAGTGATAATAAACAAAGGAAACCCTTGCGTAAGGTATAGCCATGTTCTCAATGAATTGTAATTTGTGGAGAGTAGAAGCAGCATGGGTCAAATTAGTTCATTGGAAAAGGTGTGCATCGATGTTGGGATGCCTTTGCTTGAACTGTGCTGGGACCAGTGTCCTGGTGAATGTACAGATATGCATTTTATAGAATGGTCATTTACATTAAACATACAAACTTTAAATTGATGTATTGTAAAACTTGTTTTATACAAGTGTTAGAAAAACAAGGTAGTTTTAAGGGATTTATATTTGTATTTCTGAATATAAGCAAAAACGTCAATTGAGAAAATACTTCAAAATATTCACTTCTTACTGAATAAGCTGATAGATTGGTTCAGTTATTCGTAATGGTAAATCTGTCAAGGAGAATGGTTATTTGCCCCAAGTTCCAGCTGGCTGAAACCGACTTTTAATGAAAACTGATTCTGTCGATCCACGTTAATTGGAAAATATAATTCCGAGATTCCTATTTTGTCACAAAGCTAACTGCACTTTAATTGCAAGTCATCTTTCCACTCCTTCAACATCCCCCACAACCTGCAGGCATGTTGCAGCTGTCTGTAGATTTATCTTTATTCACTGTTTAATGTATAATTTACTCTAAAGAACAAAGTGAGGCTCAATTCTTGATTGAATGCCAATGATAAACTGTCACACCAACAAAATTCCCCATATTTTCTGTATTCATTCACGGGATGTGGGTTTCACTGGCAAGACCAGCATCGATTGCCCATTCCTAATTGCCCTCAAGAAGGTGGTGGTGAGCGGCCTTCTCAAACCGCTGCAGTCCATGCGATGTAGGTACACTCACAGTGCCATTAAGGAAGGAGTTGTAGAATTTTGACCGAGCCACAGTGAAGGAATACCGATATAGTTCCAAGTCGTTTCGTGAGTGACTTGGATGGGAGCTTCCTGATGGTGGTGTTCCTATGTATCTGTTGCCCTTGTCCTTCCAGGTTATAGTGGTCATGAGTTCGGAAGGTGCTGTTAAGGAGTCTTGGTGAGTTCCTGCAGTGCTTCCTGTAAATGGTACACATTGCTGCTACTATGCGTTGCTGGTGGAGGGAATGAATGTTTGTGGAATGGATGTGACTGAATCAGGATCCTTAGTCCTGGATGATGTCAATGTTCTGGAGTGTTCTGGAGTGTTGTTGGAGCCACACATCCAGGCAAGGGGTGAGTATTCTATCACATTCCTAGCTTGTGCCTTGTAGATTGTAAACAGGCTTTGTGGAGTCAGGAGGCGAGTTACTCCCTGCAGAATTCCTAGCCTTTGATCAGCATAGCCTGACTACTGCATGAATAGATCTGCCTAGATAGTTATAACTATGAATTTCTATACTGCTTATCACAACAAGCCCTGTACCATCTGTAAACCTCCAGTGATCGGTTTCACCCATTGTATTTATTTTTTAAAATAAATTTAGATTACCCAATTATTTTTCCCAATTAAGGTGCAATTTAGTGTAGCTTTTGGGTTGTGGGTGCGAAACCCACGCATACTCGGGGAGAATGTGCAAACTCCACACGGACAGTGACCCAGAGCCGGGATCGAATCTGGGACCTCAGCGCCGTGAGGCAGCTATGCTAACCACTAGGCAACCGTGCTGCCCTACCCATTGTATTTTTGTATGCTACAGTAAAATTGCAAGGCTGTATGTCATAGAGGTGAAACACGTACAATTTAGTAAAAAGGCTGTACTCTTTACACTTTAAGTACAAAGTTCTATTGTTGTAAATAATCTTTCGCCATTGTTCCAACCTGTTGAACAGCAGGGTTTCCATCAATCTTTATTTCTGCCAGATCTGTTGGATTCTTCTTGACTACTGCTCGGCATTTAATGATCATTTGTAGTTAATTTTAACTTAAAATTATCCATCATCTTGAAAGTTCTACGCCAAAGATTACCAGCATGCTTGTTTGCTGTTCATTTTGTGGCCAAAGTTACACACTTCACACAAATATTGTTGATTGAAAATTAAATTCCTCCCACATGCACTGTAGCAAATGTTTTTTTTATTTTTATCTTGTTTTTATTAACTTAGTGGTTCTCAATGTTTTGTTTCCTTTTTCATCATTAATGGCTTCCCAAATTCATAATCTAATCCGACCCACTCTAAAGAATTCAATTTTCCCTTCAACAGCTTCCTACATTGGACATAACCTTAGTGCATATACAATTTTGAATTTCTTTAACAATGTGACAGCTGAATTGCTGTGTCTTGTTCTCTATTCAGCTTGGTTTGTCTATATTAGGAAACTTTCAATTCCTCAGAAATATAACTTCTTCTATCGCTCGCTGATCTAACTAGTATCTGTACTTTAGAAGGCCCACCTTTATCTCATTTGTGGAAATGTTGACCTTGCTATCCGCTCTGACTTCAGTCAGCACTTCACATCTATCTCTTTTGTGCCAAATACTTTTTTTTATCCAAGACAAGAATATTGCTTCTATATCTGTCAAGGTTATTTCAGGATTCTTATTCTTATGGAATGAGTTAGCCGTTTCCTTCTGTTCCTCCTAAACTGAAAGTAATCCATTCTATAGATTTTCTCTTTTCTTTACCTCCAATGTCAAAATTAACTAATATTTTGTTTCCCAGGATAACAAAGCTGTGCACTCTTTAATTTGCTCTGACCTGCAGACTTTTTGACTTTACCTAATCACCAATATTTTGTCTCCGCTTATTCTTCAACTGTGTTGTGCCTTTGCATTTTGCCTTGGTTTCTCAGTTACATCTTGCATCTCATTAACTATCTCAAGTAGCAGGATTGTTTTTCCTGTGGGTAACAACAACTTGTATCCAAATAGCGCCTTTAAAGTAATAAAACATTCCAAGACAAGAAACACGGGAGTATTATAAAACAAAATATGACATTCATCATATAAGGTGATGTTAGGACCGATGAGCAAAAGTTTGGTCAAAGAGAGATTTTAAATAACTTTTTTCCCCACAACTCTTCTGGATCCTGCAGCCTGCATGCTGTTTGCAGAATACTGTACTCACTTTAAATGAAATCCAATTTGTAGCCTCCTGTGTATATGCAGACGGCATTAAAACCTTGAGTAGGTGATGTGCTGCACTTCACTGTGTGGTTGGCCAAACAGTTGAGAATGCTGGTTTTTCCAGCACCGTCTAAACCAAGAACCAGAATCTGCTTTTCTGCAGATTGGGTCTATTTGAAAAATCATCTGATTAATAAAGAGACAAGCTATGCAATGAAATATACATCAAGCAAATTAATGAAATTACAGTATGGGGTGGCACAGTGGTTAGCACTGCTACCTCACAGCGCCAGGGACCCAAGTTCAATTCTGACCTCGGGTGACTATCTGCATGGGTTTCCTCTGGGTGCTCAGGTTTCCTCCCACAGTCCAAAGATGTGCAGATTAGATGGATTGGCCACGCTAAATTGCCCCTAGGTGGGGTTTCAGGGAATGGTGGGTGTTTGGATTGGGCCGGGCTAGGGTGCTCCTTCATAAGATTGGTGCAGATGCGATGGGCTGAATGGTCTCCTTCTGCACTATAGTGATTCTATGATTCTATGAATACATAAGAGCATAAAAGGGAGCAGGCATAACATGTAACAAGACAACACAACCCATCTAATATGCTGGACACCACTTCTGGTGACGGCGGGCGGGAGGCATCTGCGCGTTGGAGGGCTCCCGTTCGGGAACAGTATTGTCGGGGATTGATGCCTTGTCCTAGGGGCAGCGAAAGCCAGGAGAAAGCACAGGGAAAAGATATGTCGAGGTCCAGTAAAAAAAAGGCTGTGAAAACAGCTGAATGTTCGTCGGGGAGTAGAAAGGTCACCGCGGGGTCACCAAGGAAAATGGAAGCTGGAGCACCAGGGGAGGCTGCATTGCTTACGGCTGAAGAAATAACTAAGGTGATGGCTGCAGAATTTGAAAGGCTGTTTACAAAATACATGGAGACAATGAGGAAGGATATGAGGGAGGTTTTGAGTGTGCTGGTGGAGGAGGCGATTTCCCCGGTGACGACAGCGGTGGCGAGCGCAGTGGCGGAGGTGCGGAAGCAAGGGGAGGCGCTGAAGGAAGTGGAGGAGACATTATTGCAGCACGGTGATCAACTTACCTTGATGGGGAAGGAGATGAAGAAGGTGATGGAGATTAACAAGGATCTGCGAGGAAAAATGGAAGACCTGGAAAACAGATCCAGGTGACAGAATTTGAGGATTGTGGGGCTGTCCAAAGGAGTTGAAGGGCCGAGGCCGACTGAGTATTTTGCTGCGATGCTGGTGAACCTATTGGGAGAGGGGGAGGATCCCTCCCGATATGAACTGGATCGGGCTCATCGGTCGTGGAGGCCTGTACCAAAGGCGAGTGACTCTGTGCTTCCGTAGGTACAGTGTGAAGGAGAAGGTCCTGTGCTATGCCAAACAGAAGCGGGTGGTGCAGTGGGCTGGAGCTGGTATACGTGTATACCAGGACTTTACGGTGGAGCTGGCAAGGAGGCGGGCTGCTTTCAACCGGGAGAAGAGGGCATTGTACATTAGCAAGGTGCAATGCGGCATTGTATATCCAGCGAAGCTGAGGGTGACTTACAAGCTCAAGGACTTTTATTTTGGAACGGCGGAAGCAGCGGAGGAGTTTGCGAAGGCAGAAAGACTGTGGCAGAACTGAGAAATTGAGAAATGGCCATATGCCGATGTAACCTCATGACTGTATTTTCTTCTTCTTTTTGTTTGTACGGGTGTATGGGCTAAAGGAGCCGATGTAGGGGCTGTTTAGCACAGGGCTAATTCACTGGCTTTGAAAGCAGACCAAGGCAGGCCAGCAGCACGTAACAGCCTCCCCGAACAGGCGCCGGAATGTGGCGACTAGGGGCTTTTCACAGTAACTTCATTGAAGCCTACTCGTGACAATAAGTGATTTTCATTTCATTTCATTGTATATATTTGGACAAGGGAAGTGATGGGACTTTCACTCAAAGTGAGGGCTCTTTAGGGTGTAGGTGGATATGCGGGGTTTGTGTGCTAAAAGGGGATTTCTGGGCTTTCCTAGGGTCGGGCAAGGGGGAAAGGGAGCCGGGCGGGGGCCTCCACGCTGGCCGGTTTAAGCCAGCCAGTGAACGGGAGTGAGGTGGGGGTGGTGCCGAGATTCCTCTTCCTGTTTAGATCCATACTGATCTTCATCCCCAAAGCCTTTTTACAAGACGTAGAGAGTTTAGTCATGGCATTTGTGTGTGGAGGGGGGCGTAAGTACCCGAGAGTTCCCAAACCGACACTGCAAAGGAGGAAAATCAAAGGTGGCTTGGCATTACCAAACCTGCATTAGTACCACTGGGCAGCAACGGCGGAAAGAGTGAAGGGATGGGTACACAAACCCAACTCAAGAGTGGGTACAGATGGAGGAGGCCCCCTGCATTGGGATGACCCTCCAGGCCTTGGCTACAGCAGCACTCCCATCCCCCTTGGCAAAATACACATCAAGCGCAGTGGTAGAGGCCAGACTGAAAACGTGGGCCCAATTAAGGCAGCACTTCAGGCTGACTAGGATGGCCCCCATGACTCCCATCTGCGGCAATCACAGATTCCCCCAAGCCATGTTGGACGCCACCTTCAGGAAATGGAGACGGTACAGTCTCTTATGGGGAATCCTATTGGAAAAAAGTATTTGTGGGATGTGAACATGACTGGCAAAGTCATTTTTCCCATCCCAATAGTGCTGAGCTTCTTCAGTGTTGTTGTAGCTTCATTTATCTAGGCAAGTCTAGAGTATTCCATATCACACTCCTGACTTGTGCTTATACACAGTGGACAGTGTTTGGAGTCAAGATAAATTATTTACAAATTCCCAGCCTATGTACAGTACTGCTCTTGCAGCCACAGCATTTATCTGGCTTGCCCAGTTAAGTTTCTGGTCGTGGGAGGAGTTACGACCCCCTACAGGGACAAAATGTGTATAGCATCCGATTCCCCTCCTACTCCTCAGGAGTATGAGCTACTTAGGTGACTATGGGTGGAGTTTCCTCCACCGGAGCACCCCACAGGGTATAAACCCCTACCTGGAAGCAGTTTGGGGAGGAGACCCTGAGGGGAGGAGAGAGGAGCGGTTAAAGCAGGGGTGGGCAAACTACGGCCCGCGGGCCGCATGCGGCCCGCCAAAGGTCTTTATGCAACCCACCAAGTCATTTAAAAAAAACAAAAAACTTTTTTAAAAAAAAATTTTTAAAATATTTTTTAATTTTTAATTTTTTTTTAAGGTTAATGGGGGGGGCTGTTGGGTTACTTACTGGTATAGGGTGGATACGTTGACTTGAGTAGGGTGATCATTGCTCGGCACAACGTCGAGGGCCGAAGGGCCTGTTCTGTGCTGTACTGTTCTATGTCCTATATGAGGCGCCCAGAATCATAACCGGGTGAAGTAATTATTTTACTTAATATACTATGCGGCCCTTTAAAATTGTGAATTTCTGAATGTGGCCCTTGCACGGAAAAGTTTGCCCACCCCTGGGTTTAAGTCAGTTGCACCCTGTCAACCTGGCCTCTCGTGGAGTCTTTGCCTCCGTCTACAACAGGAGGACCACGGGATGCGAGCGTGGGAGTAGCTGCTTTCCCCGCAGGCTCTGGCGCCACTCGCTTATACTCTGTCATTTATCCTGATTGCGAGACTTCCAGTGACGTGGATGTGCTGAGTAGTCGCACATCTGGTGGCTCCACCTACAAACCTGAAAGTGGGCTCCTTTACAAAAAATAGCCCTTTAAAACAGGGAAAAAAGTATCCCTTCACTCTATCTAACAATAATGCCAGAGAGGATGCCAAACGACAGTAACTCCAGAGGCTACAGGGAGACAAGAAACTGAAGAAACCGGGAAAACAAAGGTGGCAGATGCACGAGGCGACAAAGCGCAGGCCACACCAGAACGTAAAGGACCTGTAAACCACAAACGGGCTTCCCCTCACCAGAGGGCAGATGGAGGAAATTACTCTCCAGGGAACTAAGAGACATAGGAACGAGATAAAGACTGATAACCAAACTGCGGTTGAGGTGGTGGTCGCGGGGGTCCTGGTAAGCATGCTGGTGGCCCTGGACAAGGCAGGGAGTTGACTGGAGGCCCAGGAGAACCATTAAAGAATTAGAAAAAGCCTCAACAGATCAGAGCTGGAAAGACAGCGATGCGAAGATCACCTGAAGGGACATTAATCAACCCGAGACACACATTGCACGGTACCTCACTTTGAATACGGGAACTAAAGCATAGGAAGGAAGGGGCGAGGGCAGCGGAGTACAGGAGAGGGCGAGGCGGATGGAGGCGGGGGAAACCAGATAGCGAGAAAAAGATGGACACACAGCCGACCCCAGGAGGGGGGCTACCACACTAGCGGGAAAGGTAGCTCCAGAAGGTACGTTCTTGCTGCATGGGTCTCACCCCAACAACCCAAAGATGTGCAGGGTAGGTGGATTGGCCACGCTAAATTGCCCCCAATTGAGAAAAAAAGAATTGGGTACTCAAAATTATTATTTTTTTATTCCAACGTGGGAAACAAAGACATATCTACAGCCGGCATAACCCATGGCTGCCACAACAATCACTATTAGAAGACCTACTGGATGCAGTAATTCTAGGAAGGGGACCTATATGGGGGACAAATGGGAAAAGCACACTCTCCACTGGACGTGACAAGAGAAAAATGGGAGGAAGACTTAGGGTTTGAAATGGGGTGGGGACTCTGGAGCGAAGCACTGCACAGGGTCAACTCCACCTCTACTTGTGCGAGACTAAGCCTAATGCAGCTGAAAATGGCACACAGCGCTCACTTAAACAGAACCTGAATAAGCAGGTTCTTCCCAGAGGTGGAGGACAATGTCTACGGTGCCAGGGAGGCCCGGCCAACCACGTCCACATGTCTGGTCATGCCCCAGACTTGTTGGGTTCTGGACAGCCTTCTACGAGGCGATGTCCAAGGTTGCGAGGATGAGGGTGGAGCCATGCCTGAGAGTGACGGTCTTTGGGGTATCAGAATAGCCAGAACTCTTTATGGGGAGGACGGCTGACGCTCTAGTCTTTGCCTCCCTCTCCCTAATCTCCCACCAGAGATTCCCGTTCGGCAGGTGATCGGCAGCACCACCCCTGACCTATCGGAATTTCTCCAAATGGAGAAAATCAAATTCACCATCCGGAGGTCGGAAGAGGGCTTTCACAAAACGTGGGAGCCATTCACCAATCTATTCCAAGACATGTAGCCAGCAGCCAATAAACCAGGGGGAGGGGGGAACCCACAGACACAAACAAAAAGGGGTAGGGGGGAAAACAAAGAGGCACAGAATCCAATCATACCCAACACGAAACCGCATACGTAGCACCACCCTACCCCAACAGGTCCAGTTTGGAAGACACGCCAGATAGCAAGAAGGGGAGGAGAAATCGGGAAGAGGGGAGTTGGGATCAGGAAGCCAAGTCAAAGCTAGGCACTTAGAGAAATATGAACTGTAACTGATGCATATAGTTTCTGTGTATGTTCACTTTCATTTTTGCTTTGTATAAAAAGAACCCCAATAAAAACATTTTATTTTAATAAAGTTTATTCTGATTGCCCATCATTTATTTATCTAATCCTGGAGTGAATATTTGCTGTTGTGCCCCTGGAGGACGAGTATTGGTAAGAATATTCTGAGAAACATCAAGAAATCCATCCATAAAAGGATGAAGCCAGATTCAGCACCCTTTCAATGTGGCGGTCTGATCCTCGGGAAGTCTCTCGACCCTGCACTCTCCGGGGAAGTGGTGAAAATGATGACTGACGACATCGTCAGAATGATTGAACAAAGGTTTGATGTGTTCACTCAAAATCTGTGTGCTCAGGAGGCCGAGTTGCAAAACATCATTAAGAGGGTTGATGAACGGGCAATACTATGGCACAGTGGGTTAGCCCTGCTGCCTCACGGTGCTGAGGTCCCAGGTTGGACCTCGGCTCTGGGTCACTGTCCGTGTGGAGTTTGGACATTCTCCCCGTGTTTGCATGGTTTCCCCCCAAACGATGTGCAGGTTAGGTGGATTGGCCATGCTAAATTGCCCCTTAATTGGAAAAAATGAATTGGGTACTCTAAATTTATTTTAAAAAGAGGGCTGATGAAACAGAAGAGACAATCTTGCATGTCATACATGATACTTCCTCTGCAGAAGCAGGAATTCAATCCTTGGGAGACCAGATGAGTGGCATGGAAGAGGTCCTGGAGGACTTAGGAAACCAAGGTCAGATAAAGAATATCCAAATCGGTGCTCTTCGGAATGGCTGCCATGTTTTGTCAAGCTGGTTGTGAATGTTGGGTGTTTCAAATTAGAAAGGGCACATCGAATCCCATCTTGGAGGTCAAGGAATGGTTTTCATTCCAGTCCCTTAATCATTTGCTTCCACAACCTTAAAGATCACTAGAAGATCCTGGAGATGGCAAGGTTTGGTTTGGCCTGGCTCCATGAGAGAGTGAGAAGTTCCTTCTTCCAGGCCAAGCAGAGCTTCGATGATGATCAAAGGCAACACGGGGCTCTTGGAGTGAATTATGCTGTGCTTTATCCTGTGACCCTGAAAATTGTATCAGGTGATAGTGGATGGGGTCTTCACGGGTGGGTCTAAAATGCAGCAGAAGCATTTTATTCCCATTCTCTTGTTAGCCTCCCTTTTCTTCTCCTTGTTCTGGAGAAGGTATCCAGATGGCAATGATAGAATGGCCATGGGTTTAATCCTGGGAGCCCTCAGTCTTAATGAGGAATGTCCCCTCACATCTATTGTGGTTGTGATTCTTTTGTGTTATTCCAGAAGGGTTTCTGTGCTGTTGACTCCATCCTACTGGTACAGAACGGTTCAGAGATATTCTGGTGTAAAGTGGGTTCGAGGAGGGGGTAATGGTATAAGCCTGATTGTGGCATGAAAATCCGATCTCATTTTTCTCTGTGGCCTAATTAATGGCGGCAGTTACTCTTTAAATTTGCTCGTGAATGTATGGGAAATTAATCACCCTATCAAAAGGAAATAGATTCTCCTTTCTTAAGGATGAGAGGGTTGACATTGCCACACTACTCATTTGGATAATAGGGAGCTTTTAAAATTGACGTGAGAGTGGGTGGAGCCAGTTTTCTTCACATCTTTTTCATCAAGCAGCTGGGGGGGGGGGAGGGGGGGGGGAGGGGGGGGAGTCCTTAACAATAAGAATGTCCCTTTGAAGGTTGCACTAAAGGCAAGGGCGGTAGATATGTGATCATTAGAGGTGTGATTCACGGAGACTTTGTTTCATTAATGAATGTTTACACCTCCCGAATTATTCCCTGGAGTTCATTGCTCAGGCTTTTATGGATTTTGCCAAGTTGGGCTCGGCTAACTGGTTTATGTTGTGGCTGGTGACTTTAACTGCCATCTGACCCCTCTGGTAGATAAGCTCCCGGTCACCAAGAACTCCACCCCACGCTGCAGACTAGGGCATTGGCCTTGGATTGTGAGGAGTTGGGTGATGTGGACTTTCCACCTGGTCTAATCGACCATGGATTTGATAACTGGAGAGATAAGAGGCATCTGTAGGCTGAGAGGCATGTTCAGAGATGCCTCCTCTCATCCTTTGAGCAGCTATGTCTGCAATTTGACATCCCGAGAAAATCCTTAAATATTTAGTTTATACATTTTATCCATAACAAGAGGGTCTGAATTTCTCCTTTAACCTTAACAAAACCTCCCTGATTTCCCCGATTGAAAGAATCCTGAATTCAGTGGAGCCTAAACCATTAATTAGCAAGTTCTTTTTTTCTTCTTTTTGTTTATAAATTTAGCGCACCCAATTCATTTTTTCCAATTAACGGGAAATTTAGCGTGGCCAATCCACCTAGCCTGCACATCTTTGGGTTGTGGGGGAGAAACCCACGCAAACACGGGGAGAATGTGCAAACTCCACACGGATAGTGACCCAGAACCGGGATCGAACCTGGGACCTTTGCGCTTGAGGCTGCAGTGCTAACCCACTGCGCCACCGTGCTTCCCCTGATTAGCAAGTTCTGTGAGGTTTTGAATTTCTGAGCCTGCATCACCACGCTGTGTGTCCTGCAGGCAAGGGAAAAAGCTTGGCTATCAAGATTGATGAGGAAACATGGAATAACATATGGATTACGCTAGTAAATTTTGGTTTGCAATAAGATGAGAGGTGCCAGTTCAGGATGCAACACTGTACTCATTATGCCTGGTCTTGAGACACACATTTGATCCTGATTTATCTCAGATGTGCCTAAAGTGTCAGCTAGTCAAGGTCCTATGGGCCTTTCAATCCTATCAATCAGGTATGGTCAGAAAACTGGAGAGGAGTTTGATAGAGCCTTAGAGTCTAAACCTGTATTTTTGACTCTGGGTCTCTTGGATGGGAGAATTATGGATTCTAATGGAAAAAGGCTATATAATATTCTGACCTTTGCGGCTTGTAAGAATATCCTATGCTCTGGGTTAGTGACCAATATTGCTCCATCCAAAACTGGTATAGGCTGATTATGGATTGCATCCACATGGAATTTTTGACATCTGTTCTAAATCTGATGAGTTCCGTAAAGTATGAGACCTCTCATCTTAAATTTATAGGCTCCACTTTGGCTGACATGCCTCTGTTGGGCTTTCCAAGGGTGAATTACATCAGTGGTAGGGAAATTACTGGAGAGAATTCTTCGAGATAGGATCTACTCCCATTTGGAAGCAAGTGGACGTATTAGCAAGAGGCAGCACGGTTTTGTGAAGTGGAGGTCGTGTTTCACTAACTTGATAGAGTTTTTCGAGGATGTCACAATGATAATTGATGCAGGTAGGGCAGTGGATGTTGTCTATATGGACTTCAGTCAGGCCTTTGACAAGGTCCCTCATGGTAGACTGGTACAAAAGGGGAAGTCTCACGGGATCAGAGGTGAGCTGGCAAGATGGATACAAGACTGGCTAGGTCATCGAAGGCATAGAATAGCAATGGAAGAGTGCTTTTTGATTGGAGGGCTGTGACTAGTTGTGAGGATACAGCAGGATTTAGATCGTTTGGAGACTTGGGCGGAAAGATGGCAGATGGAGTTTAATCCAGACAAATGTGAGGTAATGCATTTTGGAAGGTCTAATACAGGTAGGGAATATACAGTGAATGGTAGAATCCACGTGACAGTCAGAGAGATCTAGGTGTGCAGGTCCACAGGTCACTAAAAGGAGCAACAGATGGAGAAGGTAGTCAAGAAGGCATACAACTAGCTTGCCTTCATTGGCCGGGGCATTGAGTATAAAAATTGGCAAGTTATGTTGCAGCTGTATAGAACCTTAGTTAGGCCACACTTGGAGTCTAGTGTTCAATTCTGGTCGCCACGCTACCAGAAGGATGTGGAGGCTTTAGAGAGGGTGCAGAAGGGATTTACCAGGATGTTGCCTGGTATGGAGGGCATTGGCTATGAGGAGAGGTTGAATAAACTTGCTTTGTTCTCACTGGAACGAAGGAGGTTGAGGGGCGACCTGTTAGAGGTCTACAAAATTATGAGGAGCAAACACAGAGTGGATTGTCAGAGACTTTTCCCCAGGGTAGAGGGGTCAATTACTAGAGGCATAGGTTTAAGGTGCGAGGGGCAAGGTTTAGAGGAGATGTACGAGGCAAGTTTTTTTATACAGAGGGTAGTAGATGACTGGAACTCTCTGCTGGAGGAGGTGGTGGAAGCAGGGACGATAGTGACGTTTAAGGGGCACCTTGACAAATACATGAATAGGATGGGAATAGAGGGATACCGACCCCAGAAGTGTAGAAGATTTTAGTTTGAATGTGCAGCATGGTCGGCGCAGGCTTGGAGGGCCGGGAGGGCCTGTTCCTGTGCTGTACTTTTCTTTGTTCTTTGTTCTTAATTCATCTTATTTCAATTCAATTAATCTCATGTTGTTAAACTGAATTGCTGTACGTTGGGATGTGCAACCTGTGGCGTTATCCTTCTGTAATAATATGATCTTGTCCTCTTTTTTTTTCCCCCACTCACTGTGGTAACTCACTGTTGAATTGATCCAGCATTTAAGCTCGGGGCACTGGTTCCTCAACTGACTTGTTCAGAATCGATTTTGTATTGTTTTGTTTGTATTTATGCTGGCAATAACTCTGTTCTGTCTATACGCATTTTGCACCAATTCTGTTATTTGTTACATTTGTTAAAAAATTGGAAAAATCTAATAAAAATTAGATTTTTTAAGAGGTTTATGGTCACCGGTAACATTCAGGCTGCTGACAGTGGGGGATTCAGTGATGGTAATGGCGTTTTGTTTTATTTTAGAGTATCCAATTATTTTCCAATTAAGGGACAATTTAGCGTGGCCAATCCACCTACCCTGCACTTCTTTGGGTTGGTGGGGTGAGACACACACAGGCATGGGGAGATTGTGAAAATTCCACACAGATAGTGACCCAAGGCTGGGACCGAACCCTGGTCCTCAGCGCCGTAGGCAGCAGTGCTAACCACCGAGCCACTGTGCTGTCCGATGATAATGGTCTTGAATGACAAGGGGGATTGATCTCTCTTGTTGAAGATGTTCTTTACCTGGCACTTGTGGTGCAAATTTTACTTGCCACTTATCATCTCAAGCCTATAGGTTTTCTGGGTCTTGCTGCATATAGGCGTAGACCTCTGCAGTATCTGAGGAGTTGTGAATGATACTGAACATCAAGTGAATATTTCTGATGATGGAGGTAAGGTTATTATGAAGCTGAAGATGGCTGGGTTTTGGATACTTTTGTCCTGGGACTGAAGTAATTAGCCTCCAACAACCACAACTACCTTCCTTCTTGGCCGCCACCTGCCACGCATCCTGCCATATGCGGCTCATTGGGGCCACCATCTTCATCGCCACCCGACACGTGCGACCGACGGGGGCGCCATCTTGGCCGCCATCTTCAATGCCGCCCGACACGTGCAACCAATGTGGGCCGCCATCTTGGGACCACACCGCCACCTCTGACCACGCTGGCTACCCACAACTCGGCGCAGTCACCCTCGACCAGTCACATCCAAAGCACCTCCAGAACTCCATGATGACCGTCCGGGTCAATGGGCACGAAACGCCTTGCCTGTTTGACTCCGGGAGCACGGAGAGCTTCGTTCACCCAGATACGGTAAGTCGCTGTTCTCTCCAAATCTCCCCTGCACTTTACCCCCGCTGGACTTCAATTTTTTAACAGGGGGTGAATGTGGTAAATGTATTATGGCAGCCATTCACCACTGTATTGCATTGTACTATGTTGTTGCCCTTATGGGCTCCACCTATGGACCATTGTATTACACCACTCTGTATCATGTTGGTGCCCTTGTGGGCTTCCCCCCTGGCTCCACCCCCTTGAGGGGAGGTATATAGGGCTGCTGCCCTGCAGACCATTCTCAATGCACAGCAGTCGCAGGCAGGCATAGTTCTAGCTGATTAAAGCCACAGTTCACTTCAACTCTCCTTCTGGTCATCAATCATTTAATAGCAGATTTTCAAATATTAGTTTATCGCAATTTCCACGAAGAATTTCAAGTTCAGCAAAAATTATTTTTGAATACTAGCAAATGAAAACATGATAATTTCCTAATGGTTTCATTGTTCAGTAGAATACAGCATGACATTCTTTAGTTCAGTTTATGTCTGAGTCTTCTGATGATATCGATGTTTATGGTTTAGGAGGTCATTCGGCAAATCATGGATCTGTGCCAATTCATTATGAGGACAATCCTATACAACGGCGCCCATCTCTGCACAGCCCTCAACCGGTTTCAATTGTTTAACCACCTTTTTCCTCAAAAAAAGGACACAACGATCCCTACCTCAGCTTTGTGATAAAACATTTATTGTTTCAATCTTCTGTATAAAGAAATACCAAACCACATAATCGTAATAGGATTGGATATCGACCCGCTACCAGCTCCCCTTTCCTCCTGTGCACACACAGAGAGAAAAGGCACCGACTGAACAAGTTTGCCGCCTTCTACCTCTTTGAGGCTATCGTACTCTTCCTCGGAATTTGCTGTTAAAGTACTTCCACGGGATGAACACAACGCTGCCCACGATTGCAATTACACCTCCTATTGCAGCTCCGATTCGGCGCAGGTAAGCCATTGTTCGCACGTTGTAGAAACCAGGACAAGTATTCTGCTACCACTTGGCTGCCTAACGTCACGCCGCACACTCACACCCAATAATTTAAGGTGTCTCATTTTGATTCATGTCCCATGAGGACCAGAGAAAGTCAGAGGCGCGTTTAGGATTTCTTGTGCGTTGCGAGATTACATTTACGGTTTGATTGGTCCCAAATAGTTAAATAATTTCTAGATCATAGGCAAATAGGCAAGGGAAGAAGATACCTCAAAACTTTACAGCAGAGACGCGAAGACGCGCAGGTACGTGCTCATTTATTTTTCATTGAATTTCCAACTGGACTCTCGTCAGCGATGAGCACCATTGTAATTCTGACTGCTTTCGTCTCAATGTCTGCTAAGGAAAACAGCATATTATGTCAAATATCATCAAGTGGGACGTTCTATCTCATAAAAAAACGATTTGACTTGTTCAAAACAAAACAAATCTTTTATTTCCATTTCTAAGGATCTATTTAGGTGGGGGAGGGGAGCTTGGAAACAAAATGAAGTATTTCCCACTATCAAAAATATTGTAAGCAAAATATCCTGGGCGGGATTCTCCGTCAGCCGACGCCGAAATTGGGAAATGCAATTCAGCGGAGAATAGCCGAAAAAAAGAAATTTTTGTTTCTTGCTGTTTCCCTCACCTCACAAACATATCGACCCAGTCTGACAGATATGTGTGTGTCATTGACAAAGCCAGCATTTGATACCCATCTCTAATTGCTCTTGAACAGAGTGTTCTGCTTGCTGTTTCAGAGGGCAGTTAAAACACATTGTTCGGAGTCCGGAGTCTCACACAGACTAGACAAGGACAGCAAATTTTGTTCCCTGAAAATTGGGAAATGCAATTCGGCGGAGAATAGCTTCCAACGCCAAAATCGGGGCAGGCCCCAATTTGACGTCAAATCCTGATTCTCTGTTACCTTGAAAATGGAGTCAATGCGTTTCAGTCTGCACGTAGAGTAGGCACCATTCGCACATTATTAGCGGGCCCAACACTATACTCTCCAGGGCCTCCATGATTCTCCGCCTTCGATGGGCCGAGTTTCCAACGGCGTGGTTCACTTGTGCATTTAAAATTCGTGAAACCGGCGTGGCGGCTGCTGAGGGAATGAGCAGGGGTAGGGAAAGTGCCCAACATGGCCATAGTGTGCTGACCGATGTGCTGCTGGCCGGGGAGTTTCTGCCAGGGCTGGGGGGAGTAGTGGGGGGTCGCCAGGGGGTGGGCTGTGGAGTCAAGGTGGACGAACACGAAGCATCATTGCCGCAGGCGGCAAGGCAGCCATGCAGCTGCGCACACCGCTAACAGCCTACTTTGAACCTGGTGCCACGAGTCATATAGTTATTCCCCCATGTGCCCTCTGGCCCCAGCCAACCCATCCCGGTCCCAGGTCACTGTCCGTGTGGAGTTTGCACATTCTCCCTGTGTCTGTGTGGGTCTCACCCCCACAACCCAAAGATGTGCAGAGTAGGTGGATTGGCCACGCTAAATTGCCCCTTAATTGAAAAAAAAATGAATTGGGTACTCTAAATTTATTATTTTTTTTAAAAGGGGAAAAAAAGAAATTAGCACGGAGTATGAGTGTGGGTCTTTTTGGCTGGGATAAGTGTGTATGTGCGGCTGCAGCTTGTCAGCCTCCTGAGTATGAACCATGGACCCAGCATATCCCGCAGCATTTCCCAGTGGATTCGAGAGTGTTCCATGTGGCCCCAGTGCTAGCACCTCAATAGTAGCTGATTCGGTCCGGGTGTGGCGCCGTTCCTTTTGTCGTAAAAGTCCAGGATTCTCCGTTGCCGCCAGAAACAGAGTCCACTCCCTATGTTTCTCCATATTAGTAAGTGGATGATATATGTAAATAATAAATTATAAGCTAGCCCCAATTAATATATTGTATTCCTAGATAGAAATTAGAGTCATGTGGCACAAGGGTTAGCACTGCTCCCTCACGGTGCTGAGGACCCAGGTACGATCCCGGTCCCAGGTCACTGTCCGTGTGGAGTTTGCACATTCTCCCTGTGTCTGTGTGGGTCTCACCCCCACAACCCAAAGATGTGCAGAGTAGGTGGATTGGCCACGCTAAATTGTCCCTTAATTGAAAAAAAAATGAATTGGGTACTCTAAATTTATTATTTTTTTTAAAAGGGGAAAAAAAGAAATTAGCACGGAAACAAGGCCCTTCAGCCCATTGTGTCTGTGCCAGCCTTCAAACACCTATCTATTCTAATCCCATTTTCCAGCACTTGGTCTGTAGCCTTCTATGCTATGGCGTTTCAAGTGCTCATCTAAATGTTTCTTGAATGTTGTCCTGATTCCTGTCTCTACCATCCTTTAGGTCGCCACACTACCAGAAGGATGTGGAGGCTTTGGAGAGGGTGCAGAGGAGGTTTACCAGGATGTTGCCTGGTCAGGGAGGGTGTTAGCTGTGCGGAGAGGCTGAATAGATAAAATGGAAGGGCATTCTTTCCCAGGGTGGAGAGGTCAGTCACCAGGGAGCATAGGTTTAAGGTCCTTGGGACAAAGTTTAGAGGAGATGCGCGAGGCAGGTTTTTTACACAGAGGTTGGTGAGTGCCTGGAGTGTGCTGCTGGGGAAGGTTGTGGTAGCAGATACATCAACGGCATTCAAAAGGCATCTTGACAAATAAGTGGATAGAATGGGTATAGAGGGATACGGCACTAGGAAGTGTTGAGTGTTTTGGCCATGGGTGGTATTATGACCGGAACAGGCGTGGAGGGCCGACAGGCCAGTTCCTCTGCTGTATTGTTCTTTGTTCACTGGAGACTTGATACTGTCTGTAATTCAAATGCCAAATGTCAGATGATTTTTACAGCAGCCATCTTAACAGATATTTTGTGTCTAATATTTAAAAGTACTGACTGAAAGTTCATAATATGACATACCTGTACTGTGCATGACAGTCTTGTTCGCAAAATTAAAGTTGATGGGATTAAAGGGACAGTAGTGGGACATGAAACTCAGAAACGTAGCAAAACATCAAGAAGGATAGGAATAGATGCCTGGTGGACATGTACTAACTGGTGAAATGGGAAAGTCCTTTGCAGCTGAAATTTAATGCAGGGAGGTGTTAAGTGATACATTCTGGTAGAAAGAATGAGGAGAGGCAACATGAACCAAATAGTACAACTTTAAATAGGGTGCAGGATAATAGAGAAATGTAGTACAAAGACGTTATGTTAAAACTGTACTAAAACATTGGTTAGCCTTAAGTGTTTAGTTATGTGTATCATATTTTCGGAAGGATGTCAAAGCCTTTGAAAATATGTAGGTGGGATCTACTTGAATGGGACAATGAAGGAAGGACTTTGCTTCATAACATTCAAAAGAAAATTGAATGAATACTTGAAGGGAAAATATTTTCAGCAGGATATTATGATTAATTGGATGGGTCTGTCACATGTACTCTATTATTCTGTTCTTTTTTAATCCAATTCAGCATTACTTTTAATTCTGCTGTATATTTTTAAAAAGATTCACATTTGATCATTTGATTTTTATCAAGATATATCTTTTTCCAAAGTGGGTGTAGAAATTTTGAATTTTCTTCATTCCTTTCCCAGGTTAATTTCAAATTCTATTTTCCAAAAACTATTAGCAATTTCTCTCGGCTATTTTATAAATGCATGCTAAATCAATCTGAAATCTCACCTGAAACTACGTTTGTAAAATATTTGTGGGAAATACTGTTTTAAAAATGACGTAAATAGTTTGTATTACTTTAAAGTTACTTAAGGAGTTCTCTTTTTTTTCTCCCACGTTCATAAGGTTTGTTCCCGCATAGACGTCTTTGTCTTGAGCAGGGCGCTAATCCCAAAGGTGGCGGGGACAGAATACTCAGCAACCACAGTCTCGGACCATGCCCTGCACTGGGTGGACCTGCGGCTTAGTGAGGAGAGAGGGCAGCGGCCACTCTGGAGACTGGATGTGGGACTACTGGCGAACGAAGAGGTTTGTGGGCGGATTAGTAGGAACATCCATGATTACCTGGAAACAAACGATATGGGTGAGGTAGCAGCGGCAACGGTCTGGGAGGCTCTGAAGGCAGTTGTCAGAGGGGAACTCATCTCAATTCGATCCCACAGGGAAAAGAGAGAAAGAGCCGAGAGGGAGAGACTGGTGGAGGAGATACTCCGAGTGGACAGGAGATATGCGGAGGCCCCCGAGGCGGGGCTACTGAGGGAGCGACGGAGTCTGCAGGCGGAGTTTGAACTGCTGACCACAAGGAAAGCGGTAGCACAGCTGAGGAAGGCAAGGGGGTCAGTCGATGAGTATGGGGAGAAAGCGAGTAGAATGCTGGCACACCATCTGCGAAAGAGGGAGGCGGCCAGGGAAATCGGGGGAGTAAAGAATAAGGAGGGTAACACGGTCTTGGATCTGGGGGGGGGGTGAACTTTAAGGAGTCTTTAAGAAATTCAATAATAAACTATACGAGTCGGAGCCCCCGACGGGAACGGAAGGGATGAGGCAATTTTTGGACCAGTTGAGGTTTCCAAAGGTGGAAGAGGGGCTGGGGGCCCCGATTGAATTGGAGGAGATTGTCAAGGGTATAGAGGGTGTTGCTCGTTATGCCCTCTCCTTAATTTGCTCTGTTCTAATTACATTTGCTCAAGAGTTCCTAGGTATCCTTTCGATACCGCCACAAGGTTCAAAACCGAATACTGATCAAAGACTCGATATAATAGTTAGTAAGTTTGAAATCAATGCACATTTATTTACACACACCGTCAATTATACTCATGCCACAAACTCTACTCACTAAACTACAACTACTACTAAAAGCCTATACTTAGCTTTGGGTGCCCACTCAGTCAGAGGAACAAAGGCCATTGTCCGGTTCTGAGGCTGCTGGCATCGAACTGGTATAGAATAGTAGCTAGGAGTGCCTATCTCGTAGTGTGCGTTGACTTTAGACTTACTTGGCTGGTGCTTGGTGGGTCTATCGTCGCTGAGAGCCAAGGCCAAGATGAAGGTGAAGAAGGAGAGAGCGATCTGTCTTGGGGGCTCCTTTTTATACCCCAAAGGGGCTCTGCGCCCTTTTGGGCGGGCCTTGAACTTGGCCCCAATTAATTGGACCATGTCCTAATCATTTGTATTGATTTTCTCCAATAAAGGGGTCGTTGCTTGATCGCTGGGTGGGTCCTAGGTGACCGTTGACGTGCCTTTGTTTTAGTCTCCACTGGCGCTGGGGAGTCTGCCCTGGTACCGATTGCTTAGATGTTTCTCTTTTGTCCCCGGAGATAGCTCATTACTATGCTAATAGCTTGTAGTATTGGTTTTGTCTGGGAGCTGCAAACTCCAATCCACAGGCAAACCTTGCACCTGCTTGTTTTCTTAGCACTGTCCAATTTTCCCTTTACTCTTTGCAAGTGTCCATTTTGAAATCGGGATGTGGCCACCCCAGGTGGCCCCCAGGGCATGCAATCGGGTAAAGCCCCGGGACCGGACGGTTACTGTTATGTTACTGGAAAGAATTATATAAGTCGTCCAGTAGTTGAAGGAAGGTTTATTGTGCTACACAACTTAAATGATTGCGTGAGCTCTTACTTACAGAACTGCACTTGTCAAGGTTACACTTCTCTATGCTCTGCAACTAGGCCTGACCACACTAGCAGCCCTGAGCTCAACTTCCGTCCCTGTTCTCCTCACCATCTGTTCAGCCAAGTGAGGGGGAGGGCCTTCGGCGTCACTCTTATACGTCCCTGTGCTGCCCCCTGGTGGTATTTCCATTTCCCATCAGCCCCTTCTGTACACACTCAAGCGAGGATCACTACATCTCCCTTTTTCACTTTTTTTCCATAGTTGCAGAGCTGTAACTAAACACAAATTCAAACACAAGTTAGTTTTATATACAGAGCAGAGCAATGATCGTGTCAGTCCATGTTCACAAGTTCAGACGGCTGGGTGCACGTCTGACCCGGGTAGACCTCCTGAGTGGGCATGGAGATCCAGAGTCTTTTACGTCCATTTGGACACCTGCTGCTGGAGTTCCAGGATGTTGCATGACAGGGTCCTGCAGATCCAATGTTGGAAATGCAGGTTGACGAGGAATAACCTTTAGCAGGTCTCGGCGATTGCGTCAAAACAGTGTTCCATCGTCAGACTTTACAACGTAAGATCGTGGCGATATTTGGCGGAGAACCGTCGCCATGTTAGACCAACCCCCAGCCGGGTTTCGCAACCTCACCGTGTCGTTGATTGCTAAAGGATGCAGTACTTTTGCCTGCTGGTCATAGTGCTGCTTTTGTGCCTGACGTTGGTGACGTATCTTCTCCAGGACTGGCAAGTGATCGGGATTGGTGAAGTGTAATGCCGGTAGCGTTGTCCGCACATCTCTGTTGAAGAGCATTTGAGCCGGTGATAGCCCAGAGCTTAAAGGTGACGAACAGTATGACAAGAGGGTCAAGTGTATGTCGGACTTTGAGTCAGCAGCCTTGCTGATTAGTTGTTTAATAATGTGGACACCTTTCTCCACCCTGCCATTCGATTGCGGAAAGTGTGGACTCGACGTCACATGCTTGAAGTTGTAGTGTTTGGCGAATTCCAACCACTCCCAGCTGGCAAAGCAAGGACCATTGTCGGACATGACCGTCTGTGGGATGCCATGCCTGGAGAAGGTTTCTTTGCAGGCCTTGATCACTGACGCCGCTGTGAGATCTGGGACTTTCAGTACTTCCGGAAAGTTGGAGTAGTAATCGATGAGCAGAACATAGTTTCGGCCCATGGAGTGAAACAAGTCTTTGCCAACTTTGTCCCACGGTGACGTAGCCATCTCATGCTGCTGCAGTGGCTCCTTGCATTGTGCCGGTCGATGTCTTTGACACGTGTCACATGTGAGCACCATGTTCGTTATGTCCTCGTTTATCCCAGGCCAATAAACGGTTTGTCGTGCTCTCCTTTTGCACTTTTCGGCACCAAGGTGCCCCTCGTGAATCCTGCGGAGCATGTCTGCCCGGAGCGCCAGCGGGATGACGATTCTGTCATTCCGCAGTATGATGCCATCCACCATGGACAGTTCAGTTTAGACGTTTTTGAACTGTGGGCACCGCCCTTTTGGCCAGCCATGCTGAAGGTTATGCATGACTTGAAGGAGGGTGGCATCTTCCCGTGTCGCCTGACGAATTTGCTGCAGCCTCGCGTCCGTTGCTGGGAGTGTCTCCCTGCACCATTGTGCATGAGCTTCCACATCATTAATGGAAGCTGGATGCGGATTGTCAGCGTCAATGGCTCGGGATAGGGTGTCAGCTATTATTAGGTCCTTACCAGGGGTGTAGACCAGCGTGAAGTCGTACCTCCGCAACTTCATCATCATGCATTGTAGGTGCGGCGTCATGTCATTGAGATCTTTGTTGATGATGTTTACCAGTGGCCTATGATCAGTTTCCACGAGAAATGTGGGGAGACCGTACACATAGTGGTGGAATTTGGTCACGCCTGTGATCAGCCCTAGGCACTCCTTCTCTATCTGTGCGTACCTGCACTCTGTGGCGGTCATCGCTCGCGAAGCGTAAGCCACTGGGACCCAGTCCGACTGGTCATTCTGTTGCAGTAGCACCACACCAATTCCATGTTGACTGGCATCGGTGGAGATCTTTGTAGGTTTTGCCGGGTCAAAAAATGCCAGCGTTGGAGCTGCCATCAATTGGTGTCTCAGATCATCCCATTCATCTTGGTGATGTTGGGTCCAAGCAAACTCCGTGTCCTTCCTGATCACTTTCCTTAACGCCGTCGTCCGTGCTGCTAGGTTCGGTATGAATTTGCCGAGGAAGTTGATGAACCGAGGAACCTGAGCACAGCTTTCTTGTCATGTGGCCGCTGCATGCTCTGAATTTCTGCGATCTTCTCAGCGTCCGGCTTCACCCCGTGCTCTGATATTGTGTCACCCAGGAAGGTCAGAGAGGACCGTGCGAAGGTGTACTTGGCCTGGTTGAGCTTCAGCCCAAAGTGGTGGATTCTTTGGAAGACTTGCTTCAACCTCGCAATGTGGTCTTCCTCTGTCGTTGACCATATTATGATGTCATCAACATAGACACGGATGCCTTCAATGCCTTCTGTCACCTGCTCCATTATTCGGTGAAATATTTCGGATGCAGATATAATCCCGAAGGGCATCCGATTATAACAGTACCTTCCAAATGGCATGTTGAAGGTACACAGCAATCGGCTGGAATCATCGAGCTGCATTTGCCAGAAGCCCTGTGAGGCATCTAGTTTGGTAAATATGCAAGCTTGTGCCATTTCGCTCGTTATCTCCTCTCGCTTGGGGATAGGGTAGCTTTCCCTGCGAATGTTCTTGTTCAAATCCTTGGGATCTAAACAGATTCTGAGTTCATCCGGCAGCTTCTTGACACACACCAATGAGCTGACCCAGTCAGTCGGCTGTGTGACTTGTGATATAATGCCTTGAGATTGGAGGCGTTGAAGTTCAGCTTTTAGCTTGTCCCGCAATGGAGCTCGTACCCTCCTTGTCGCATGAATGACCGGTATGGCATCCTCTTTGAGCAGGATTTTGTATTTGTAGGGTAACGTACCCATGCCAGAGAAGACGTCGGGATACTCAGAAGCAGCTGTATGTCATCGGCCAGTCGTGATGAGTCAGCCGCGTGCATGAAGATCCTTTGAATTAGCCGCAAATCCTTGCAGGCTTAAGCACCAAGCAGTGAAGTTCTTTTGTCATCCACAATCTCAAATTGTAGTCCTGTTACATAGAACATAGAACATAGAACAGAACAGGCCCTTCGGCCCTCGATGTTGTGCCGAGCCATGATCACCCTACTCAAACCCACGTATCCACCCTATACCCCCAACAACCCCCCCTTAACCTTACTTTTTAGGACACTACGGGCAATTTAGCATGGCCAATCCACCTACCCCGCACATCTTTGGACTGTGGGAGGAAACCGGAGCACCCGGAGGAAACCCACGCACACACAGGGAGGACGTGCAGACTGCGCACAGACAGTGACCCAGCCGGGAATCGAACCTGGGACCCTGGAGCTGTGAAGCATTTATGCTAACCACCATGCTACCGTGCTGCCCCTAACTGTTGTGACTGTCTTGTTGACTACTTGTAGGTGGCAGGATCATTACGGGCTTTGTGTGGTCGAATAAGGCCCCGCGAGTAAGGAGATCGCTGTTGGAGCGCAGTCAGGGGGGGGGGGGTTGGCGCTGCCGAAAGTTCGCAACTACTACTGGGCGACCAATATAGCTATGATTAGGAAGTGGATGATGGGGGCAGGGGCGGCGTGGGAGCAGCTGGAGGCGGCGTCATGTAAAGGTACCAGTCTGGGAGCTTTGATAACGGCTCCTTTGCCGTTCTTGCCGACCCGTTACTCCACAAGTCTGGTGGTGATGGCGACACTGTGGATCTGGGGACGGTGGAGGAGGTACAAGAGGGTGGAGGGAGTATCGGTCTGGACCCCGATATGCAACAATCACAGGTTTGTCCCGGGTAGGATGGATGGTGGGTTCCAGAGCTGGCAGATGGCAGGCATCAGATGAAAGCGCTAGAGGACAAATTTAATCTGCCGCCAGGAAACGCCTTTAAATATCTGCAAGTACGAGTCTTCCTGAAAAAAACAGGTAGTGGCCTTTCCGACGCTGCCGCTACTGAGGATACAGGACAGGGTGGTCTCCGGCACCTGAGTGGGGGGGTGGAAGGTGTCGGATATCTACCAGGAACTACAGGAGGCGGAGGAAACCCTGGTGGAGGAGCTCAAGGGCAAGTGGGAGGAGGAGCTAGGTGAGGAGTTGGAAGCGGGTCTGTAGGCAGAGGTCCTGGGCAGGGTTAATTCCTCCTCATCATGTGCCAGGCTCAGTCTAATTCAATTTAAGGTGGTCCACTGGGCACACATGATGGCAGCGAGAATGAGCACGTTTTTTGGAGTAGAAGACAGTTGTATGAGGTGCAAGGCAGCCCTGCAAACCATGTCCACATGGTTTGGGCAGGCTCGGAGCTTAAGAGTGTTCTGGCAAGGGTTCACAAGGGCAATGTCCAAGGTGCTTAACACACGGGTGATGCCGAATCCAGAGATAGCGATCTTTGGAGTGTCAGAAGACCCGGGAGTTCAGGGGGCGAAAGAGGCCTATGTCTTGGCCTTTGCCTCCCTAGTAGCCCGGTGATGGATTTTATTAATGTGGAGGGACTCAAAGCCCCCGAGTGTAGAGACTTGGGTTACCGACATGGCTGGGTTTCTCAGCCTTGAGAAAATAAAGTTTGCCTTAAGAGGGTCTACGCTAGGGTTCTCTCGGAGGTGGCAGGCGTTCGTCGACTTTCTCGGGGAAAATTTAAATGTCAGCAGCAGCAGCAATCCGTGGGGGGGTGGGGGGGAAGGGGTGGGTGGATGAGTGCTTCATTGGGATGGTGTGGGAAGACTGGGTCACGTTGGGTAATATCTAATTAATTGTTATTGTATATTCTCTTTTTGCACTATGTTAATGTTCACTCTAGTTTGTTTTGTTATTATGGTTACTACTGTTTTATTATGAAAAATTCTGCAAAACCTTAATAAAAATACTTTTTTAAAAAAAAAGTTACTTTCCCATTTAGGTTCTCCAGCTTTGTAAATTAGTTCCCCAGCTGAGCTCTCTGATGCCCCAGCAATATGTTTCTTCTCTTCAAGCAATTAGAGTTTTCTTGAGCCACTCAAAACACAGAATTAATCTGAAACTGAAAGACTATTGCCTATGAAATCGTGTGTAAAACAAAATGTGTTAAAGAGTAAATTTTGCACGTAAAAATGCCTTTTGGATGCATTTTTAACATCTTTTGACTTTGACTAGTGCCATTTCTGCATTATTGCATGCACAACGGTATTTATTTTCTGTTGTCTCATGCTAATATTTTTACAATGCAGGATTCAAAGAATGAACAAAGGACAGGAACAGGCCCTTTGGTCCTCCAAGTCTACGTGATCATGATGCCTGTCTAAACTAAATCCTTCTGCACTTCCAGGGTCCGTATCCCTCTATTCCCATCCTATGCATGAATTTGTCAAGATGCCTCTTAAATGTCACTATCGTACCTGCTTCCACCACCTCCCCCAGCAGCGAGTTCCAGGCACCCACCACCCTCTGTGTAAAAATACCTGCCTTGCACATCTCCTCTTAACCTTGCCCTTCGCACCTTTAACCATGTCCCTTAGTAATTAACGGCGTGGGTTTCCTCCGGGCGCTCAGGTTTCCTACCACAAGTCCCGAAAGACATGCTTGTTGGGTGAATTGGACATTCTGAACTCCCCCTCTGTGTACCCGAACAGGTGCCGTAGTGAGGCGACTAGGAGATTTTCACAGTAACTTCATTACAGTGTTAATGTAAGTCTACTTGTGACACTAAAAGATTATTATACTTTTCCATCCTAGGAAAAAGCTTCTGACCAATCTTCAGCGTATCAGAGCAGCCAGAACTACATATGGGGAAGAGGGCCGCGCCCTAGCTTACGCTTCACTAATCGCAAGCCGAAGAATTCTGCTCGGCTGGCAATCGGCAGCACCACCTACAGCTGCGGACTGGTTTGCTGACCTTTCGCAATTTCTCCACTTGGAGAAGATTAAGTATGCCATTCGGGCAGCACGATGCGCGTTGGTTAGCACTGCTGTCTCACGGCGCTGACGTCCCAGGTTCGATCCCGGCTCTGGGTCACTGTCCGTGTGGAGTTTGCACATTCTCCCCATTTTTGCATGCAACCCAAAGATGTGCACGGTAGGTGGATTGGCCGTGCTAAATTGCCCCTTAATTGGACAAATTAATTGGGTACTCTAAAAAATTTTTTTTAAAGTATGTCATCTAAGGGTCGAAGGAAGGCTTCCTAAACGCAGCTTGTTGGCCTGTTCCAGAACATGTTCAAGGCCAGCAACAATGAATAGATGGGGAAATGGGAAAGTTAGAAAGAACAGGGAAGGAAAAAGAAAAATAAAGACAGGGGGGGAACCATAGGAACATGCAACCCAGGGGGAGGGGGGAAGACGAGAAAAGGCTGGAGAGACACAAAAGGGACAATGTGGGAGGGAAGGGGTAATTTCCCCCCTCAATCACAGGGGAAACACAGCATACATTAACTGGGGGAGAAAAGAAAGGAGGGCAACCCTCCCCCTCCAAAACCAACCAGGGGATGCACAAGAGGGTGGAGGGGGGCAGGGAAGGGCAGGCTGGGGGGGGGGGGGGGGGGGGGGGGGGGAGAGGACCACACACTGAGCTAGATGGTGGCAGAATGTAAATAGGAGAACTTGTGGGAAGGAAAAGACAAACCTTTCTGTATTGTACAGTGAATAAGCACAGCCAATAATGTACATAATTGTTTAAAATTTTTTTAAATGCCAATAAAAAGATTTCAAAAATAAAAGCTTCTGACTGTCCACTCTGTCCATGCCACTCATAATTTTGTAAACTTCTATGAGGTCGCCCCACAAACTCCATCATTCTAATGAAAATAATCCGAGTTTATCCAGCCTATCCTCATGACGAATACCCTCCAGACCAGGCAACATCCTGGTAAATCTCTTCTGTACGTTCTCCAAAGCCTCCACATCCTTCTAGTAGTGTGGCGACCAGAATTGCACGCACTATTCCAAGTGTGGCCTTACCAAGGTTCTGTACAGCTGTTATAAGCCTAGTCAAAAAGAAAAAGTAAGCATTCATAAGGGCTAGAAGGCTGGGAACAGACAAAGATCCTTGAGGAATATAAAAAAAGTAGGAAGGAAATTAAGCAAGGAGTCAGGAGGGCTAAAAGGGGTCATGAAAAGTCATTGGCAGACAGGATTAAGGAGAATCCCAAGGTTTTGTACACATGTATAAAGAGCAAGAGGATAGCCAGCGAAAGGGTTGTCCACTCAAGGACCGAAGAGGGATTCCTCTTTTTAAAAAAAAATTTTTTATTGAAAAATTTTGAATTTGTACAACATAATAAAATACCAACAACAACAATAATGATAGCAATCATAAACATTCGCCCGTCCTCAATGCACAACACAACATATTAACAACTTAAATTAACACAATGTTAAGTTATATAACCGTAGAAAAAAAAATAGAAACTATAATAAGGAACACCGCCCCCCCCTCCCCCCTCTCTTCCACCCCCGGGTTGCTGCTGCTATTGACCAAGATACCTATCTTTGAGCCAGGAAGTCCAGAAAAGGCTGCCATCGTTTATAGAACCCTTGTATTGATCCTCTCACGGCAAATTTGACCCTCTCCAATTTTATAAATCCCGCCATGTCACTGATCCAGGTTTCCACACTTGGGGGGGGGGGCCTCACATCCTTCCACTGCAGCAAGATCCTCCGCCGGGCTACTAGGGACGCAAAGGCCAGGACACTGGCCTCTTTCGCCTCCTGCACTCCCGGCTCCACCGCAACTCCAAAAATCGCGAGTCCCCACCCTGGTTTGACCTTGGATCCAACCACCCTCGACACCGTCCCCGCCACCCCCTTCCAGAATTCTTCCAGTGCCGGGCATGCCAGAACATATGGGCATGATTCGCTGGACTCCCCGAACATCTGGTGCACCTGTCCTCATCCCCAAAGAACCTACTCATCCTAGTCCCGGACATGTGTGCCCGGTGCAGCACCTTAAATTGGATGAGGCTAAGCCTCGCACATGAGGAGGAAGAGTTGACTCTCTCCAAGGCATCCGCCCAAGTCCCGTCCTCTATCTGCTCCCCAAGTTCCTCCTCCCATTTAGCCTTCAGCTCCTCCACTGACGACTCCTCCACCTCCTGCATTACCTTATAAATGTCAGACACCTTCCCCTCTCCGACCCACACCCCCGAAAGCACTCTGTCCATCGCCCCCCGCGAGGGCAGCAAAGGGAACTCCTCTACCTGTCACCTAGCAAACGCCTTTACCTGCACGTATCTGAACCTGTTCCCTTGGGGGAGCCCAAATTTATCTTCCAGTTCCCCCAGGCCTGCAAACCTCCCGCCAATAAACAGGTCCCTCAATTTACTGATGCCCACCCTTTGCCACCCCCTAAATCCCCCATCATTGTTCCCCGGGATGAACTGATGATTTCCACCCAATGGAGCCTCCATCGAGCCCCCTGTTTCCCCCCTATGCCGTCTCCACTGTCCCCAGATTCTTAGGGTCGCCACCACCACCGGGCTCGTGATATACCTCTTAGGAGAAAGCGGCAACGGTGCCGTTACCAAGGCACCCAGGCTCGTACCTCTGCAAGACGCCATCTCCATTATTTTCCACGCCGCCCCCCCCCCCCATCACCAAGTTACGCACCATTGACACATTGTCCGACCAATAGTACCCCAAAAGGTTGGGCAGCGCCAGCCCGCCTCTATCCCTCCCTCGCTCCAGGAAAACCCTCTTCACTCTCGGAGTCCCATGTGCCCACACAAAGCTCAAAATACTGCTAGTCACTCTCCTAAAGAAGGCCCTGGGGATGAAGATGGGCAGGCACTGAAAGGGGAACAAGAACCTCGGAAGCACCGTCATTTTGACGGACGGCACCTTCCCCGCCAACGGCAATGGCAGCATGTCCCACCTCATGAACTCCTCCTCCATATGATCAACAAGCCTGGTGAAATTATTATTATTTTTTTTTTTTATAAATTTAGTGTACCCAATCATTTTTCCAATTAAGGGGCAATTTAGCGTGGCCAATCCAACTAGCTTGCACGTTTTTTTTTTGGGTTGTGGGGGCGAAACCCACACAGACACGGGGAGAATGTGCAAACTCCACACGGACAGTGACCCAGAGCCGGGATCGAACCTGGGACCTCAGCGCGTGAGGCGGTTGTGCTAACCACTAGGCCACCGTGCTGCCCAGCCTGGTGAAATTATGCTTGTGAAGAGTCCCCCAGTCCCTGGCCACCTGCACCCCCAGGTACCTAAAACTCTCCCCTGCCCTCCTAAGCGGGAGCCTGCCAATTCCTTCCTCCTGGTCTCCAGGGTGCACCACAAACACCTCACTCTTGCCTAAATTTAGTTTATAGCCTGAAAAGGTCCCAAACACAGCTAGCAGCTCCAACACCCCCGGCATCCCTCCCACCGGGTCCGCCACATACAGTAACAGGTCATCGGCATACAACGACACCCTATGTTCCTCCCCACCTCGCACCAAACCTCTCCACCTCCCTGAATCCCTCAACGCCATCGCCAACGGCTCGATTGTCAATGCAAACATCAAGGGGGACAGGGGGCAACCCTGCCTGGTCCCTCGGTAAAGCCGGAAGTACTCTGACCTCCTCCCATTCGTGGCCACACACGCCATCGGGGCCTCATATAGCAGCCTCACCCATCTAATAAACCCTTCACCAAATCCAAACCTCCTCAACACCTCCCATAAGTACCCCCACTCCACTCTATCGAAGGCCTTCTCTGCATCCAGCGCCACCACTATCTCAGCCTCCCCCTCAATCGCTGGCATCATGTTGACATTCTACAATCTCCGCACATTCGTGTTCAGCTGCCTACCCTTCACAAACCCTGTCTGGTCCTCGTGTACAACCCATGGCACACAGTCCTCTATCCTGGTGGCCAGGAATTTTGCCAGCACCTTGGCATCCACATTGAGGAGAGATATGGGCCTGTATGAACCACACTGCCGGGGGTCCTTGTCCCTCTTTAAGATTAACGAAATCAGCGCCCGCGACATTGTCGGGGGCAAAGTCCCCCCTTCCCACGCTTCATTAAGTGTCCGCACTAGCAAGGGGCCCACAAGGTCCACAAACTTCTTATAAAATTCCACCGGGAACCCATCCGGCCCTGGCGCCTTCCCTGACTGCATCTGCCCGATCCCCTTAACTAGCTCCTCCAGCTCAATCGGCGCCCCCAACCCCTCCACCTGCTCCTCCTGCACCTTCGGGAAAGAAAGCCCATCGAGGAACCTCTCCATTCCCCTCCTCTCCACCGTTGGCTCCGACCGGTACAGTTCCCCGTAAAAGTCCTTGAAGACCTCATTCACCTCTACCCCCTTCCGCACCATATTCCCACTCTTGTCTCTCACTCCAGCAATTTTCTTAGCCGCATCCCGCTTGCGGAGCTGATGAGCCAGCATCCTACTCGCCTTTTCACCATGTTCGTACACTGCCCCTTGTGCCTTCCTCCACTGGGCCTCCGCCTTTCTAGTGGTCAGCAAATCAAATTTAGCTTGTAGGCTGCGCCTCTCCCCTAACAGTCCCTCCTCTGGTGCCTCTGCGTACCTCTTGTCTACCTCCAGCATCTTTCCCACCAGTCGATCCCTCTCGCTCCTCTCCCTGTGTGCCCGGATGGATATCAGCTCCCCACGAATCACTGCCTTCAGGGCTTCCCAGACCACCCCCACCTGAACCTCCCCCGTATCATTCACCTCGAGGTACCCCATAATACTTTCCCGGACCCTCCTACACACCTCCTCCTCCGCCAACAACCCCACATCCAACCGTCACAACGGGCGCTGGCCCCGCACCTCCCCCATCTCCACCTCTATCCAATGCGGAGCGTGGTCGGAGATTGCAATTGCCGAATATTCGGCCTCCTCCACTCTCGGAATCAGTCCCCTACTCACCACAAAGAAGTCTATCTGAGAATAGACCCTATGGACATGGGAGAAGAAAGAGTACTTCCGTGTCCTCGGCCTCACAAACCTCCATGGATCCACCCCTCCCATCTGGTCCATAAACCCTCTCAGTACCTTGGCCGCCGCCAGCCTCCTACCCGTCCTAGAGCTGTACCGATCCAGTGAAGGATCCAACACCGTATTGAAGTCCCCCCCCCCCATAATCAGACCTCCCGCCTCTAGATCCGGGACACATCCCAGCATACGCCTCATAAAGCCCGCATCATCTCAATTTGGGTCATACACACTAGCAAGTACCACCTTCTCTCCTTGTAGCCTGCCCCTAACCATAACATACCTACCCCCCCTTATCCGCCACCACCTCAGATGCCTCAAACGACACATTTTTCCCCACCAGAATCGCCACTCCCCATCCACATCCAACCCAGAGTGGAAAACCTGCCCCACCCACCCCTTCCTCAGACGGACCTGGTCCGCCACCTTCAGGTGGGTCTCCTGAAGCATTGCCACATCTGCCTTTAGCCCCCTCAGATGAGCAAGTACCCTCGACCGCTTCACCGGCCCATTCAATCCTCTCGCATTCCAGGTGACCAACCGGATCAGAGGGCGTCCCGCCCCCCTCCCCCGTCGACTAGCCATAGCCCGTCGACTGCCCGCCCCAGGCCAGCACCCCCCCACCCGACCCAGTCCCCACAGCGACAACACCTCACCTCTGTCCCCCCGGCCCCCACCAGCTCCTTCCTGACCCTGCCAGCAGCAACCCGGTATTCCCCTCCCCCCCCCCCCCCTCCCCCCCCCCGGCTAGGAACCCTCCTAGCCGCGAACCGTCCTCCATTGTACTTCCGTGGGTCAGCTAACTTCTGCTGACCCCGGAAACCCCCGCCAAAAACCCGTGCTAAGGGTGGCATGGGCCCGCGATCGGTGCCCACCAATCGCGGGCAGCGGGTACTTACCCCGCGCACTCGTTGTTACTCCGCCGCCCCGCTGGATCAGTCCGCGGGGCGGCTGAGGGGCATTACCGACCGCGCATGTGTGGTTCTAACGCATATGCGCGGATGACATCATCCGCGCATGCACGGGTTGGAGTCGTCCAATCCGCGCATGCGCGGCTGACGTCATCAATGCGTCAGCCGTCGTTAACTTTGGCGCGCGGGCTTAACGAAATTCGTTAAGCCCGCGATGCCGTAGTTCACGGGGCCGCGATGCTAGCCCCGACCGGGGAGCAGAATCAGGTCCCGGGCGGGGGCTCGGAGGCTGCTGTGAAACACGGCCGTTTTCGTGGCAGCCTTCACGACCCGCCGCCTTTGGGGAGAATCGCGCCCCAAAACTCTGGAATTGTCTCCTTAAACCTCTTTATCTCTCTCTCTCTTCCTTTAACTCTGCCTCCAAACTACTTTCAGCAAGCATTTGGTCATATGTCTTTACATCTTAGGCTTGATGTCAATTACTGTTTGATAATGCTTTTGCGATTTGGGATATTTTACTACATTAATGGAGATTACTAACTACAAGTTGTTTTTATTGTTAACTCCTGACTTTTACTCGTTTTTCACATTCCCTTGCCACTTAATTCAATTGATTAAACATTTTAATTTCCACTTCCTAACTCTAACAAAAGATTTAGATGTAGAGCGTCAGGAAACAGAAGTAGTTTTAAGTGATCTATGTCTGCATTGTTAAATATTAGAAATCAAGCATGGGCTTAACTCTGTTTAATTTATTGTTTTTTGTGTAGGAATAGGTACAACTATAGCTAGATTCATGTTAAACAAAAATGTTTGCATTTATTGGGGCTTTTAGTTTCAGTTTAAACTTTTTTGATTATGCTGAGAGTTTTTATTATGCTGAGAGTTTATGACGTGAAAAGTAAACATGAGCTTGGGGAAAGAATGAGATGTTGCTCAGCAACCATGGGCCACTTTTAGGGAGAAGACCTTTTGTGTTTAACTGGATCCAGACAGTTGGAACTTGGAAGGTAAAGAGTGAACAGCTTTCAGCTCTGTTAGAAGCAGGAAATCCATTCAATGGAGTAGCGCACACAAAAGCAAGCTCCAGAGAAGCTAAAGAACAACTAGTTGTGGAAACTAGAGAATGAAAAGAAACACTCCAGGAAGTTTGAAGTCAAAGGAATGGACAGAAACTGGAACTGGTACTGTTCATTCAAGTCACAGACAAAGCTGAGAAGCTGCTGGCCAGTGAGTAGCCAAAGAGATCTGAAATGATTCCAAGGTTTGTGATATCTTTTTAAAAAAATATATATATTTTAATTTAGAGCACCCAATTCATTTTGGTGAAACCCATGCAAACACGGGGCGAATGTGCAAACTCCACACGGACAGTGACCCAGAGCCGGGATCGAACCTGGGACCGTGGCGTTGTGTGGGAGGGGTCTGTGTCCCTTCCGGTGAATGGCTTTCCTCTCCGTCTCCCGTCTGCTGACGCGAGTTCCCTTTCATCCTGGCAGTACTCCCTGCACTCCCTTTCCTTCTATCTATTATTCCACCCCCCCCCCCCCCCCCCCCCCAGTTAGTTGGTGGTTGAGAACAGGTCCTCAGCAGAGGTGGCAATCTTTGGAGTGTTGGAAGAGCCTGGAGTCCAGGGGGCAAAAGAGGCCAACATCTTGGCCTTTGCCTCCCTGGTAGCCCGGAGATGGATCTTATTAATGTGGAGGGATTCGAAGCCCCGAGTGTAGAGATCTGGGTTAGACATGGCTGGGTTTCTCAGTCTCGGAAAGATAAAGTTCCCCTTAAGAGGGCCAATGTTAGGGTTCACCTGGAGGTGGCAGCCGTTCATCGACTTTCTCAGGGAAAATTAAACTGTCACCAGAGGCAGAATTCCAAAGAGGGAAGGGAGGGGAAGGGCATGACTTGTTGTTTTATGGTTGGGGTGTGTGAAGATTGTGATGGGGTAGAAACGTTTATTGTACCATGTTTATGTTGCTGTTATTATTACTATAAAAATTGCAAATACCCTCATAAAAATATTTTAAAAAAAGAACAGGTCTTCAGAGGTTTGTGAACTTCTTCCACGTGTCGTGAAATCTCTCCTCGGACCCACTGATTGAGAATTTTATCTTCTCTAGTTTCAGGAACTCAGCCAGGTCTGAGAGCCACTTCGAGGCCTTGGGTGGTGCTGTCTGGCGATCATTGAGGTGAAAGCCAGGGCGTCCGCCCCTCCCTGTAGACCACCACAGATAGGCAAGGTTCCATCTCGACCCTGACAACCCTGGACATGCATTACAAAAGGCTGTCCAGAACTCCCGGATTCTGGGGCAGGACCAGAACATGTGGGTGTGGTTGGCCGGGCCCCCGTGACACCGCTTGCACTTACCTTCCACCTCCAGGAAAAACTCACTTGTGCGTGTCTTAGTAAGGTACTCTCTGTGCACCGCTCTGAGCTGGGCTTAGCCCAGTGCAAGAAGAGGTGGAAGTTGATTCTGTGCAGTGCCTCGATCCAGAGTCCACCGACTATCTCCACGCCCAATTTCTGTCTGGTCTCATCCAATAGGGTTCTGACTTTTTCTATGAGTCGTCTGTAAATGTTGCCACATGGGTAGCACAGTAGCACAGTCGTTAGCACCGTTACTTCACAGCTCCAGGGTCCTAGGTTCGATTCTCGGCTGGGTTACTGTCTGTGCGGAGTCTGCACGATCTCCCCATGTCTGCGAGGGTTTCCTCCGGGTGCTCTTGTTTCCTCCCACAGTCCAAAGATGTATGGGTTAGGTGGATTGGCCATGCTAAATTGCCTTTAGTGTCCAAAAAATGTTGTGGAGGTTACTAGGCTACGGGGATAGGGTAGATACATGGGCTTCAGTAGGGTTCTCTTTTTGTAAGGGACGGTGCAGACTCACTGGGCTGAATGGCCTCCTTCTGGTGCTGTAAATACTATGATTCTATTTCTCGTCCCCTAAGCAGTGAGACTCTACCATTATGTCCAAAAATGTGTCCTTCTGCACTATAAATTCTAAAAAAAAACCTTTCCAATGCAACTGAGGATAAATCTTGCAACCTTGGCATCCCACGTGACTACCCCTGCTCTCGCCCGCCATGGACTTCCCACCCACTTCCAAGAACTTTACAGCCAAAGGAGTACATTTTGGAAGTGTAGTCACTGTTGTAATGTTGGAGATGTGGTCGGGAAGGTGGTGTACTAGAGTTCCCATTGAACGGGCGGCAGGGTGGCTCAGTGGTCAGTACTGCCTCACAGCGCTGAGGTCCCAGGTTCGATCCCGGCCTTGGGTTACTGACCGTGTGGAGTTGGCATGTTCTCCCCATGTCCGCCTGGGTCTCACCCCCACAACCCAAAGAGATGTGCAGACTAGGTGAATCGGCTATGCTGAATTGCCCCTTAATTGGGAATAAAAAAATTGGATACTCTTAATAAATTTAGAGTACCCATTGAACAATTCAGCAGGTCAGCCCAGGCGGACAGAGGGTGTGTTGGCAGGAGCCAATCCCCTTGCCGAGTTGTTGATCCCAGCGCACCGCCCTTTGTAAACAGCAGCGGGGCGCATGCGCGCGCTCATAGCTCCCGATGCCGTCACAGGCCCGGGGCTCTCAGCCAACAGGTCTCCCGGCCCCCTGTCTTTTCCGTCACTTTGATCAGCACCGTCTATTTAGCTTCAAGAGAAAGGATGAGGCACGCGCCGCCTCGTTCTGTTACAAACGCGGCTTGTTTTTTTTAAAGTAACGGTTAATAGAAGCACCGAGCTAATTAAACTCCGAAACATTCTAAGTGAGCAGGCGCGTATTCCCAATGATGTCATTTCCACGGCAGTGGGGGAGGGGGGCGGGATCTAAAGCCCGTATCTGATTGGATGGTCGGGCGCTCGAGCCTTGCGCGTTTATTGCGTCATGGCCGGATGGTGGGCGGGGCGGTGTCAGACTATAAAAGGTCGGAACAACAACAGCATCACTACTGCGTTCTGGACCTGCTGTACCTGGAGTTTATACTGGCTGTCCCGGGGGAGAGGCTGCCTGGCACCGGTAACGCGTTCCTTGCTTCCCGGCTCGTGATTGAGTTATTTCCGCAGTCTCCTCTCCAGCTCCGAGCCTACAGCCGCAACATGTTTACACGTCATGGACCGAAGGCCCGGGGCGGTCCGCACCCAGCGCTGCTACTGCGGTAGGACTGCGGCTGCAGTCACTCAGCCCCCGCACCGGGCTGTACACGGCATCTTGGTGAGTCCGCGCCGGCCCCTGCTGTTTTAAGTGGACGCAGGGCAGAGGAAGGCAATGCTGCTGCCTCATGTAATTTCTATTGTACTGGTCCTGCTTTAAATAGAGAAAATATCCTTTGTTCCTTTTTGCAAAGGGGGTATTTACTTTATGTCCTTTTTTTTGACAGGTGGGCAGATCGAAAAACTTCACTGTTTTTTTTTCCTCCGGAGAAACTAGCAGTCAGATCCCTCTCATGGCTTCAAATCAACATAGCGTTCCTGGTAATTTAGGCTCGTTTCTCCCTGCTTTGTTTCCACCACTTTTTATAGTGTCTCTTAAAGGCAAAGTAAACCGTTCAGATTTTCATCCAGTTGCTATTGCAGGTTGTGATATGCTCAAGCTGTGTAATTTCTCAAATAAAAGTGCAATAAAAATCTTTGTTAGTAGGCTTACACTAACACTGCAATGAAGTTCTGTGAAAATCCCCTAGTCACACTCTGGCGCATGTTCGTGTACACTGAGGGAGAATTCAGAATGTCCAATTCGCATAAGAAGCACGTCTTTCCAGACTTGTGGGAGGAAACCGGAACAGCCGGAAGAAACCCACCCACTGGGAAATGTGCAGACTTTGCAGAGACAGTGACCCAAGCCAGGAATCGAACCTGTTTCCCTGGTGCAGTGAAGCAACCATACTAACTATTGTGCTACTGTGTCAACCTGCTGTGGATGCTGGAATTTGAAATAAAATCATAAAAGTGCCTGAAAAAAAATCAGATCTGGAGTTAATGTTTTGTGTCCACTAACGTTCCTATAAAGTTTAATAACTTCTCATTTGATTCAAGTGTAATTGAGCATAGTTTTATTTATTGATGATTTGACTGAATGTTGCTGCAAAGTTACTGGAAGGGATTCTCTGTCCTGCTGCATCTGTTTTCTGGTGTGGGGTGCCCCTGCTGGCATCGGGATCCTCTGTCCTGCCAGCTGGTCAGTGGGGTTTCCCATTATGGGCACCTAATGTCAGGAAATCCTTGGGAATGGATGCGCTGCTGGTGCAACTGAGAATCCAGCCTCCTGTCATAAAATATGTGATCCAATAGACCACTGTTATTAATGCTTAAGCATAAGTAAAATTAAATGTACTCTCCTTTTGCAGCCATCGAACATTCTTCAAGCTTACTGGAAAAGATGTCCTTACCAATAGGGATTCACCGTAGGGCATTCAGTTATGATGATGCCTTGGAAGATTTAACGCCAATGACTCCTCCACCTTCTGATATGGGAAGCAGTATATTGTGGAAACAACCCGTTATCCCAGAGCGGAAATACCAACGATTGTCTATGGTAAATTTGTATTAATAATCAATGTGAACATTGCAGAAATATTCATATGAATCCATTTCTGTAAAATGTGGTGAGTACTGTGTTTTGAGTGCTGGGCATATTTGTTTTCTTTCAAGGATTTCAGCTTTCTTTGTGTTATGCTGAAGGCACCCATTTCAGATTGCTGATTGTGGACAGCAGATAGGCACTCAGAAATTATTTTTCCACCAGACCGTTGGGTCAGTTTTGTAGATTTTTGATTTCCCCCTCCGGCTCCCTAGCTCTGTAATCTCTTCCTTGACATTTTCAGATATCTGTGCCGTTCTTCCAATGTTGACCTCTTGAGAATCTCTGCTTTTAATCATTCAGCCATTGTCAGTTGTGAAGTGTTGGGCACTGTGGACTTGTGAAGCAGATATATGCCACCAACACTGAAGAAGGTTCAACACTATTTTATTAACTCTTATGAAATAATAGACATACTATAACTGGGTTTACACTATGCTAGTTAAACTAGAGACCTGTGTCTGTCTGAACTAGTTGAATCTCTCCGCACGCAGTGGGAGTCTGTACTGTACTTGATGAGCTCTTGTGCTTCTGAGAGGCAGCATCCAGAATGAGTGGGAAAAGTGATGCCCTCTGCTTTTTATAGTGTGTGTGTTCTAACTGGTGATTGGCTGCAGTGTTTGTGTATGTCCATCAGTATGTGTCTGCACCATGATATACTGGTGTATATTATGACAAGTTGTGCCTTCAGTTTCCAGGGCCATGAGCTTTAGGATTGCTGCTCTTTCTCTTTTTGGTTATCTGCCTTCATGTGGCTTGGTGATGTTTTGTTTTGTGTTCCTCTGAAGCATTTTGGGGAATTTTTACCATGTTTAAAGCACTATAAACATACCTATGTTGCTATCTGAAAAATGGCTTCACATAGGCCTTTGATTGCAGTGCTGTGAGGCAGTATCATGTGTGCTGTCTAGTGACATTTCCTCATCAACATACTCTGAAGTCTTTACAGTGAAATTTCTATTTTTGTAAATTTAGAGTTCCCAATTATGATTTTTGTTTCCCAATTAAGGGGCAATTTAGCCTGGCCAATCCACCTAACCTGCACATCTTTGGGTTGTGGAGGTGAAACCTATGCAGACACAGAATGTGCAAACTCCACATGGACAGTGGGCCAGGGTTTGAACCCGGGTCCTCAGCGCCATAGTCCCAGTGCTAACCACTGCACCACGTGCCGTCCACAATCAAATTTCTTGATCTTTTGCATGCATCTTTTGAAAGTAGGGACTTTCAGTTTTTCCTTTCTTGTGTGCACAAATTCCCTGGTACCTATAGTTAATGGCATGTGGTCTGGTGCACTTTTATAGTGGCTGTAGCAAATCCTGCTCCGTTGTTTACCTGAGGTTGCGCTGTTTACCTGAGATTGACATTTTGGGATTGTGACAGGATTAAATATTTGCACTTGTATTCTTTTGGGTGGAACAATTTTACAAATAGCTTAGCTTTTCACAGGATTGTTAATTACAGTGATGCTCTGAGCAAATGATCAATTGGGTTATAATAGCTGAGGCCTAGCTGATTTGAGAGGCATATAATTCTACTTCAGATGCTAATTGGTGGATCGGTAGACATTGTTCTATTGGTTGGTTATTGTACCAACCTTTTAGATATATTTGAATTATGCAGTATCATTTTCTTTATCAAATTAGGTATTTTAATTAACCATATGTGAAGGAGGACTGATATAATTCTTAATTGTTTAACCTGTTTGTAACAGCTTAAATATAACAATTATGCTACATAAGCGTGTATAGAAGTTAATTCTGCTAGATTTGGCACCTGAACAGAACATTTGGGGGTAATTACGTTTTAATCAGTGGCCTGATACTTAAACATAGATTTGTACTGTAAATGTGAATAGTAATTTGGGGAAATAATACTAATGCTGCCATTTTATAACAAATGCAAATTTGTGTTGTCAAAATCGTACATGGTTTCTGACATGCAAAGCAAAAGAAATTGCATTATGTTTATGTATTCAAAAAAAATTTTTTCACTGTCTCTAGGTGGAAGATGGAGAAAATGGTTTTACACCTTCAATTATGACTCCAGCAATTGAAAGCCTGAGCAAAGGCCATGTGGTGAAAGCCAAAGCAACTTCTGTCATCATGAGCTCCCTTATGACAAGTAAGCAGCTCAGGTCCATTGGTGTTTTATTGATCCTGAGCTATATCCAAATGTAGGCCCTTGCCAAGACTTCAGTATACCACTCTCTACTTTTCTGCAATGCAAATATAGTTGATGTTTCCTGTTCGAAAAACTGGATTCTGGAAATCTGAAATAAAAGCGGAAATATTCTGCACATCAACCAGAGAGAAACACTGATAATGTTTCAGTTCTGATGGAAGATCATTAACAGACCTCTCTTGTTCTCTAGAATAAAAGCAAAATACTGTGGGTACTGGAAATCTGAAATAAAAAAGAATGTTGGTAGAACCCAGATCTGACAGTACCATGGAGAGACAAAGAGCTGTGTTTAGAATCTGTATGTTGTCTCTTCAGAGCTAAAGAGAAAAATGTGATGGAGTTTATGCTGTTAGTAGGGGGTGGGGGAAGTGGCACAAAGTAGAAGATCCGTGATCGGTAGGAGCTAGGCGAGATTGCACAAAAATGTTTAGGGCACCTGACAAAGGTGATGGCAATGTAGGACTGTAGAAGGTCCTGATGTAGGACTGTAGAAGGCGCTGATGGTGGCATAAAGGTAAGAGAGCAAAGGTCAGTGCTCAGTGAAAGCAACATTTAAGGACAAGTGACCGTTGGCCCAGTGGGGATGGACACTCGTGGGAACAACATTTTGAATTAAAAAAAAAAAGGGCAAGCTGGAAGAGTTACCTAAATTGTTAAACTCCCATGTTGAATCCAGAAGGCTGTAACGTGCCTAAATGGAAGATGTTCCTCGGGAACATTGCAGCAGGCCAGGAACAAACATGGGTACTGACCTTCTACTTTGCTCCATCCCCTCTTGTACAGTATAAAATCCATCACATTTCTCCCTCCAAGCTCTGAAGAAGAGTCATATGGACTGTTCTCACCACAGATGCTGCCAGTCCTGCATTTTTATAACATTTTCTGTTTATTGTCCCCTGCTCTCTATTTCCAGTCTACAATTCATTCAAAATTCTATCTACAGTATCCGCTCCAGTTTTTCATTTCCGCAGCTGATTGCACTCCTATTCATCAATTTCAAGATTTATATCCTTAACTTCAAATATGTCTCATTTTCTTACCTCTCCATGGCTTCTTTCAACCCCAAAATGACTGTTTGAACTTTGCCTCTCTGAAGCAGACTAACTTTTTCTTTCTCCTGCCCATCATAATCTTCACTTGTATACCTTTCAGTGACCGTCCTGTTCCCTCTCTCAAACATCTTCTGTTCTGCTTTCAAGTGCTGCCTGAAGTCACTTGAGTCTCCCCAAGTTCATTCTACATGTTTATTCTCCTGGTATACTTTTATTTAACTTTCTGTAAAAGTGGACCTCATTCAAGTGCTTTTATTAATAAATATTATTGCTAGTCTTCTGGTTAATTAGTTTGGGCATATTGAAATTTGTATTAAGTATCAGCTGTTCGATAATATGCAGTTTCCTTATTTGTTTTTGTTTTTACATTTTAATTAACCAGAGCAGACACAGGAAAGCATACAACGATTTGAGAAGCAGGCTGGCCTGACGGATGCTGGTTACCAACCACACAAGGGCCTTGTTGCAGAAGAGGCTAGTTATCACCGTGTGGGAGAAGCTTTACAGGTGAGAATGGAGCACCTTTTCATGTTTTAAATGTCATGTGTGCCACTTACTTTCATATGGATATATCCGGTGAAGCAAATCCCTCGTGTTGGGAGTTATATCAATTATTCTAATAGATGCATTTCCGATTCCTGCTGTAGTACCTTTTTCTCTGAAGAGCTATACTGATGCCACTAAGGCAAAAAGAGAACTTGAATGAGCATATTTGGAAATCGTGGACACACCCGCAGTGGTGTATTGCTGAAAGCCTGCCATTCTTTTGAGTCTAGATAATTGGGGATATTCCACTTTGAGGGAATCATGGCCTTGCCTATTGTTCAATTATACGCTTTGCAAGAGGAGATTGGCGCTTTGGCTTAGATTGATAAAGCGCCTGTCTTATAAACAGGAGATCGTGAGTTTGAATCTCAATGGAGCCTTCATATCTTTCGGTCAAAGCAACTAGATTGAGGAAAGAATGCTCCCATTTTCATGAATGCAGATAATGGTAAAATCTCTGCAAGAATAATTTCATTTTAATTAAAATTTAACCTTCAAAAATATCAACGCTAGCTATTTTTATCCTCTTGCTCGAGCAGATAATATAAAATAAAAATGGAAAATGCTGAAAGCTGGTCAGGCAACACCTATGGAAAGAGAAACGGTTAATATTTCAGTGGTTAGCACTGCTGCCTCACCGCACCAGGGACCCGGGTTCAATTCCAATCTTCCAGTGGCTGCGTGGGTCCTTCCACAGTCCAAATACGTGCAGGTTAGGTGAATTGGCTATGATAAATTGCCCCTTAGGGTGGGGTTACAGGGCAGACCTTGGTAGGGGTGGACTTTCGAAGTGTCGGTGCATATGCGATGGGCCAAATGGCCTCTGCACTGTCGGGGTTCTATGATTGATGAGCTCCCTTGCTAAACTTGGTTTAACTTGGGAATGGACCACAAAACCCTTGTTGCACCACTCGCTTTGCTGACTTGAGCTTTGAGCTAAATACCGCAATGACTATTTGTATTGTGCATGATCATCCCATTGTATTTTACAACAGCTTTCTAAAGTAAAAAGGTTGCCTTTAAGATTGTATCTGGTCATTGGCTCCCACTTCAGTATTTATGTTTGCAATTTATTTATTTTTTTGTTTTGCTTTTTAAAATAGAAATTGAAAGCACAGAGTGTGGATTTAAGTAAAGAAGATAAGCAGATATCCTCATCAGCTCAATCAACTCCCTGTGGGACTCCACAAGGTTCACCAATGCCAAATCGCAGGTATAGTAATAATTGTAGAAACTGGTCAAATATCTATTCTAAATTGTAAAGTAGTAAGTTCATTTCTAATCTAATTGGGATCATTCTAATGTTTAGATCTTTGAATAACTAAAGGTGTACAAGATATTAACCATAGCACACTCACCCCCTTCAGCAGTAACTAACTTGTGGTTTTACCTAGACTATACTGACACCAAATGACAAAGAAATCTGAACATTGGCATGAAGATGCACATGGATAAGCTTCACCAAATGAGGGCAACAATCTAAAATAGTTGGAGGGTGTTTTTCCTTTCCCAGCATCCTTAAGATGCTGGGGCTCTTGTAGCAATAAAAAATTGAAAAAGGAAACAACATGGTAGAAGATAACAGATAACATTAATCTAATTAATGTAGCTGCTATTCCCAAATGAAAGCCCTGTCTTGTTGGCTCTGGGAGCAAACGGGCTGGTTTAGCACAAGGCTAAATCTCTGGCTTTGAAAGCAGACCAAGGCAGACCTGCAGCACTGTTCAATGCCCAAAACATATGGACATGGTCTGTCAGACTCCCTGCACATCTCGCGCACCTGTCCTCCACCCCAAATAACTTGCTTGTTCGCCCCGTCGTCATGTGAGCCCGGTGCACCACCTTAAACTGAGCCTGGCACATGATGCGGACGAATTTACCCTGCCCAGGGCATCAGCCCACAGGCCCTCATCTAGCACCTCACCTAGCTCCTCCTCCCACTTGCCCATCAACTTGCTTCTTCCGCCTCCTGCAGCTCCTGGTATGTGTCTGACACCTTCCCCTCTCCTACCCAGATGCCAGGCACTACCCTGTCCTGTATCCTTTGAGGGGCGTAGCCGTGGAAATGTCCCCACCTATTTTTTGAGACAGTCCCGGACCTGGAGGTATCTGAAAGTATTTCCTGGGAGCAGGCTGAACTTCTCCTCCAGCGCCTTCAAGCTAGGGAAAGACCCATCTATAAACAGGTCTCCCATCCTTCTAATGCCTGCCCTATACCAGCCTTGGAACCCCCTGTCTATCTTGCCCGGAGCAAATCTATGGTTCCATATCGGGGTCCAAACTTGAGGCCCCATCCTCGTTCCTGTGCCTTCTCCACTGACCCCAGACCCTCGGTGCAGCTGTCACCACTGGGCTTGTGGTGTATTGTGCCGGCAAGAATGGCAGCAGTACCGTTACTAGTGCCCCATGGCTGGTGGCTTTGCATGATTGCACCTCTAGCCGACCCCCCCCTCTATTACCCATTTCCTAATCATGGCCACATTAGCTACCCAATAGTAGCTACAGAAGTTCAGCAGTGCCAACCACCCCCCTGCCGCTATGCTCCAAGAACAGTCTTTTGACCCACAGGATCTTGTTTGCCCACACAAATCCCGTGATAATCCTGTTCACCCGCTTGAAGAAGGATTTGGGATGAAGATGGGAAGGCACTGGAAAACAAACAGGAATCTGGAAAGAACCGTTATCTTCACAGTCTGCACTCTTCCTGCCAGTGAAAGCGGGAGCATGTCCCACCTTTTAGAAGTCCTCCCTCCACCTGCTCTACAATAGCCACTTGTATACCTAAATAACGAAAGCTCCTCTCCACCATCTTGAGCGGGAGCTCCCCCAGTCTCTCCTCCTGACCCCCTAGTGTGGATTACAAACAGCTCACTTTTCCTCACGTTCAACTTGTACCTCAAGAAGCTCCCAAAGTCCCCCAGAATCCACATGACCTCCACCATCCCCTCTAGCGGGTCTGAAATATACAATAGCAGGTCATCGTGCGTATAGGTAAACCCGGTGCACGCACCCCCCCCCCCCCCCCCCCCCCCCTGACCAGCCCCTTCCAGTTCCTCGAAGTCCTCAGCACTATGGCAACGGCTCAATTGCCAGGGCAAATGGGGATAGGGGGCACCCCTGCCTTGTCCCTTGGTACAGCCTGAAATACTCCAACCTCAGCCGGTTCGTGGACACATTTGCTACGGGGGCTTGATACAGTAGCTTGACCCATCCTATGAATCCCTCCCCGAATCCAAACCTACCTAACACTTCCCACAGGTACTCCCACTCCACCCTGTCAAAGGCCTTCTCTGCATCCATTGCAGCCACTACTTCTGCATCCCCTCCCTCCGAGGGCATCATAATATTCGAGCCTCCTCACATATGTGTTCAGTTGCCTGCCCTTTAACGAAACCTGTCTGGTCCTCATCTATCACTCCCGATATGCAGTTCTCTATTCTGGGAGCCAGAAATTTTGCCAACAATTTGGCATCTACATTCAGGAGTGATATCGGCCTGTAGGACCCACAATGAAGCGGATCCTTCTCCCTCTTCAAAATGAGCGAGATCAATGCCTGCGACATTGTTGGGGGAAGGGTTCCCCCCTCCTTTGCCTCATTAAAGGTTCTTAGCAGGAGCGGGCTCAGTAGCTCTGAGAACGTCTTATAAAATTCTACAGGAAAGCCGCCTGGAGCCGGGACCTTGCCCGACTGCATACTTGCCAGTCCCTTAACTATCTCCTACTTGCTTTCTCCCCATACTCTTAGACTGCCCCTTTCACTTTCCTCAACTCTGCCTTCCCCGTGGTCAGCAAATCGAACTTCGCCTGTAATCTCCGGTGCTCCTTTAGCAGCCCCCCCTTGGGGGCTTCTGCGTACTTCCTTAGGGTAAGGAATTCCTAAGCATCTCTCCTGCAGCATAGCCACATCAGCCTTCATCCCCATTAAATGCGGCACCTCTTGACCAGCCTATTCAGGCCCTTCTCATTCCACGTGATCAGCCTGGGGGGGGTTTGAACCACCCCCCCCCCCTCCCCCGGTCGACCCTTTTTTGGCTAGCCACGTGCCTGCGCCCCCCCCCCCCCCCCCCCCCCCCCCCCCCCCGCTCGCTCCAGCCGGAGGCCCCCCTCCCCAACCCGACACTCCATCTGTCCCCCACAGTTGGCTCTCCTTTAGTCAGCAAAGCAGCCCCCCCCCCCCCATCCCAAACACCCGCATAGATTTCCCCCCCCCCCATTGCGCTTCCGTAAGTCAGCTGCTCCCGCCTCTATCTCCAACCTTCCTATTGTCTCCTCCTTCGCGTCGTTTCTCCCCCCCACAGGGCAAGAGGACAAGTGCCATCCTGATCCTTCCTGTGCACCGGACAAAACAACCCGGGTGTTACCTCACCCCCTGAAACAAAAAACAGGAAAAGAAAAGCAAACAAAGTTAAATTCTACTAACAAACTTACACCAGGCCAACAACCGTTTACACATCTCCGCCAGCATGTTTCACCATGTGCAGCTGCCCCTTAGTTCAAGTCCAGCTTTTTCATGCTTAATGAATGTCCACGCCTCATCCGGCATATCAAAATAATGGTGCCTGTTCTTGTACGTTACCCCAAGTCTTGCCGGAGGCAGGAGCCCAAACTTCACCCCTTTGCTGTGGAAGACTGCCTTAGCCCTGTTGAAACCCGCACGCCTCCTCGCCAGTTCAGCTCCCAAGTCCTGGTATATGCAATCTCGCCGTTCTCCCACTTGCTGCTCCGCTCCTTCTTTGCCCAACGCAGGACCTGCTTCCTGTCTGTAAAGCGGTGGAGCCTTATCACCGTCGCCTTTCTTTGTTCGCCCTTGGTTTCCTTGCGACGACTCTATGTGCCCCGTCCAGTTCCAAGAGCCGTGGGAAGGCCCCCATGCCCATCAGCGTCCCCAGCATTGTAGTCACGTACGTGCTCGCGTCCGCTCCCTCCACACCTTCAGGGAGGCCCAGGATCCACAGGTTGACACTCTTGAGACCTATATTCGAGGTCATCCAGTCTCCCTGCCATCTCTTGTGTAGGGCCTCGTGCGCCTCCACCCTGATCGCCAGGCCCAGGATCTCTTCCTCATTCTCAGATGCCTTCCCCTCCACCTCTTTGATCGCCTTCTCCTGTATCTTCTGAGCCTCCACCATCTTTTCTATGGAGGCCTTCATAGGGGCCAGCATCTCCATCTTCAGCTTTGCGAAGCGGCTTCTCAAAGTCTTGCTGCTCTCTCAACCACTGGGCCCACGCTTCATGGTCCTTGCCGGCTGCCATTTTGTCCTCCGTGGACCTGCTCCGCGCTCTTCCCCTCAATCGCTCGTTTAACGGCCCCGCTCCTGGTTCCCTCCATACAGCAGTGAAGGGAACCTCTCCAGCATCCTTTCCCACGCTGGTATTCACCTTCCAAGTACCAATGCCGCCCCGTTTAAAGGCCCAAAACCCCAATTCCAGCGGGAGCTGCCGTGTATGCGACCTAGTCGGACTTTGCCGCTACCGGAAGTGGCGGGACTGACTCATGATAGGTGCGGCAAAGGTTTACCAAGCTGATTCCTGGGATGGCAAGACCATCATGGCGACTAAATCGGTTAGGATTATATTCATTGGAATTCGGAAGAGAGGGGATCTCCTAGAAACTTGAACATTTGAGGATTAGACAGGGTAGATTTAAGGAAAAATGTTCCGATGGTTGTTTTGGGGGGGGGGGGGGTCATGGGGGAATTAGGGGTCATAGTTTTGAGGATTAAGGGGTAAACCTTTAAGGACTGAGGTGAGGAGAAATTTTTTCACCTAGACAGTGGTGAATGTGTGCAATATAATTTGAGGCGAAAAGGTTGTGATTTCAAGAAGGAATTAGATATAGATCTGGGTGGGTGTGGATCTGGGAACTGAACTTGCTTAGCCATGATGGCGGAGCAGGCTCGAAGAGGCAAATGGCCTCCTCCTGCTTCTATTTGTGTTTCTACGAGCTGAGCTTATTTTCTGGTTCATTAAGTTCTTCCACAAGACGGTGTAAATTTTTTAATGGAATGTTATCTCTTGATTGAGGGGAAGTAATATTTTTATTGTTTTTCTGGTAATGGTTTCAGATCTTTCTTCGGCCAGGGAGCAACTTCTGATTTGAGCAGTAAAAGTCTGGACAGTGATTCCACTACATTTGTCAGTGAAGCAACTGCAGCTGAAAAATGGAAGCCTTTCATGCGTTCGCAGAATTACAGAGGAACTGAACCAGGTGGGGGAAAAACAACAAATGTATTTGAATTTGTTCAGCACCAGCTGAATCCTAATCTTCCCCACCCACACTTTTTTTTTTTAAAAAAGCAATTTAAAAGTCCTTTTAAGTTTTAATTACCTGGTATTTAAAATTGACCCTACATCTCTTCAATTTAATCTTTCAATAAATTAATTTCTGGCATTCGATGCTAACAAATGAATTATTTTTCTGCAGGTGCCTTTGCTATTCAAAATTACAAAGGTATGCAAAAACCCTCTCCTATGGATATCATGCGTACTCAGGGCACTGCTGTTCAGATGGCAGACGTTCATGCAAACTTGAAACCACCCAAAATGGAGCTAACTTTGCTAGAAGAGCAAAAAAAGCGCCCTATTCGTACTCACCATGTAAATTCCAGAGATCTAAATGTTTTTGCTCCTACAGGATTTTAATGTATTGCCATGTTTAAAAAGTGTCAACTGTGTCCTCAGCTCGAGCAAACTGATGCATTAACTCCCTTGCTAACCGTGATCTTTTATTTGTGTCTGACCACATTTCATTCTTGTAGAGATTTTATTTTTTAAAACAGGTATGAAATTAGAGAAGAATATGAGCAGTTTGAATTCTGCTATAGAATCACAACTAATTTGAAGAACTTAAATTTCACAATGCTTATTTGCACCAAAAAGGATATTGAAACACTTCTGTAGTCTTTATTTTTTTTTTTTACTGCCCACAGCCAAAAAATGCTTGCAGCAAAGTTGGAATATTAGTCTCTGTGTTGACGTACTGTGCATGCTGAGGTTATATTCCAAATTGACCAGCAAGTTGGTTTCAAATATCCTTGTAAAATGTTACTGGTATTGAGGTGTTAAAAGAATAATGTACTTCAGTTCACATGAAGTCAAGATAAGAGAATAGTACTAGTGAGCCACCTGTACTCATTTAAAATGTGATATTGTCTAATATGTTAAATAAACTTGTGCACATAATTCTGTGACTATATTTCATGCTACTCTTTATTTGGTGTATATTCTTTTGGATAGCTTATTTATAAAGGGTGACTAAATTAAGTTGTTGACCAAAGATGTGCTATGGTCAAACTTTGTGCTTTTTAAAAAAAACTTTATAAATTTTGTCATTCTTGTTTATAAATATAGTGCAGGTACAGTTAATTGTGAATAATAGTTTTTTTAAAATGTGCAAATCTGTGATACAAACTGATAGGATTTTCTAGTGTCCAGATGTGTTGAGGGTTTTTTTTTGTAACATTATGCAACCCAACTTTGTTTCATGAGATCCGTGATGTTTGAACTCTTTACACTACGGCCCAGTACCAAGAACACTTGTAACTGTGTAATTGAAACTTCTAAAACTACCCTAGATGAAAACATTTTTTTAAAAAACTTAATCTATGGCTGTCTTGCTCTGAACTACAGTGATATTTTATTTTTGAACCGTGAAACTGGGTGCTTAAAATTTTGTAGCCTAGATTTTCTAATCCCTTGAAATAAATTGGACTACTGTCGGTATTAAAATACCAGTTGATGAAATTGTGCCTATTTTATCATGTTTGTTTCTTTATTGATGCACTGCTGGTCAAGAGGAGATTGCAGTGTGTTCGGAATGCATCTTCTCCTCCCCCAGCAATGACCATTACATCTGACACATTGAAGTCTGCTCATACAGTACCAATTATCTTCATTCCTGTGTTCACAATGGTAAGCATAGAGAGGCATGACCATTTGCTTGATCTATTTAATCCTTCCATAGTAATTGTATGATTTCTCCCTTTACTGCCACCAACAAAAGCATCAATTTCTTCTTTCACCTCCTCTGCTTCCACTGTTCAGGTCTCTCATCAAGGTGGCATTTAGCTGGAATCAATGAGGATCTGGAGGGGAAATATGTCTGCTGGTTGGAGTAATACCTGGCACAAAAGAAAATGGGTGTAGTTGTTGGAGGCAAATTATCTGGAGTTCCAGGATATCACTGCAGGGGTCCTACAGTGTGGTGCCATAGCCTCTTTTTTCTTTTTTTCTCGCTCGTGCTCTCTCTCTTTTTTTTAATATAATTTTTATTGGAATTTTTTACAGAAAATATAAAACATAACGACAAACAATGAAATGCAACACAATAACCCATAATAACTGTGACACCCCCAGACCGTATCGGCGCATGTATCACATCCCCCCCCCCACCCCCCAACCCTAATGAACAACAAAAGAACTTAAAAAATATTAAAATTAAATAAACAAACATAGTCATTGTCGGCCCCCCCCCTTTTCCCTCCTCGGGTTGCTGCTGCTGCTGTCCCCGTACCCTATCGTTGAGCCAGAAAGTCGAGAAAAGGCTGCCACCGCCTAAAGAACCCTTGTACCGACCCCCTCAGGGCGAATTTGACCTTCTCTAGCTTAATGAAACCCGCCATGTCATTGATCCAGGTCTCCACGCTTGGGGGCCTCGCATCCTTCCATTGTAGCAAGATCCTTCGCCGGGCTACTAGGGACGCAAAGGCCAGCACACCGGTCTCTTTCGCCTCCTGCACTCCCGGCTCCACCCCAACCCCAAAAACCGCGAGTCCCCATCCTGGCTTGACCCTGGATCCCACCACCCTCGACACCGTCCTCGCCACCCCCTTCCAGAACTCCTCCAGTGCCGGGCATGCCCAGAACATATGGGCATGGTTCGCTGGACTCCCCGAGCACCTGACACACCTGTCCTCACCCCCAAAGAACCTACTCATCCTCGTCCCAGTCATGTGGGCAACTCGCGCTCTCGCGTGCTCTCTTGCGCGCTCTCTCGTTGCCCAGCCCTTCTTCCCATTTCTCCCTTGTCTTGTCCAGGGATGAGCTGCCGTCCAGTAGTCGTCCGTACAGTTCTCATCTCTACTTCCCCTGTGGTCACTCCCAGTAGAGAGTATCCTGGTATCTGGGGGATTGATGTCTCCTTGCGGAGGAAGTATATTTGCTTGTATCTTAACTTGTTCCCTTTTCAGGAGCTGGAGCTTGTCTGTGTCCCTTATCTCTACCTTTTTGAAGCAGGTGTCCAATGTTGCAGTTGGTTAATTTTGGGCTAAAAGTGCCTAATTTGACAAGTTACCATTCCTTTGACTGCTTGGAATATCCCTGCCACTGGAAGTCCAGCTGCTTCATCCATGACCTTTTGTCGATCATAATGTCAAAGTGGGAATGTTTACTGATGATTACCATGTTCAACACCATTTATAACTCATCAGCTACTGCAGCATTCCATGGCCAAATGCAGGAGGACCTGGAAAATATCCAGGCTTGTAGAGACATTTGTGCCAGGCAATGACCATCTCCAACATGAATGAATATAACCAATGCCCCATGACATTTATTGACATTATCACTGCTGAAACCCCCACTCAACATCCTGGGAGTTGCCAGAAATTGAACCGGACTCCCCATGCAAATATTGTGGCTTCACAAGCAGGTCAAGAGGCTAGGAATTCTGCGATGAGTAACTCACTTGACTCCACAATGCCTGTCCACCATCTCCAAGTCACAATCTAGGAGTGTAATAGAATGAGTGCAGCTTCAGCAACAAAAGAAACTCAATGTGATCCAGGCCAAAGCCGCCTGCTTGAATTAGGCTTGAAACGATGCAATCTAGGGTTCAGAACACAATTCAGATCCCTGCCTGCAGGCAGTTGTTAAAATTCATATCATCCCAGTTTGCGGTGTAAATGTTAAACATAACAACTGGCATGCTCAACAGGGAATCACAAACAATAACATCTCGACCATAGGGGTCAGCTATAACCTTGAGAGAACTGACTCTTGTTAATTAAAATCACTGTACCTGTGGCTCTGCCATCAAAACCTGCATCGCTCAGCCTGGTCTGGTCCCTATCCTGCAAATGGCTCTCTTGCAAAAAAAAAACACATTGGATTTTAAGCTCTTGAGGTGGGTAAATATATGCCCTCTTAACTGGGCCATTCAAACCCCTAATGTTCCATTAGGAGGTCTCCCACTACCCCTTAATTCAGAGTCAGCCATTTCCACCACGTAAGATTAACCAAAGGACACTGAAAAGGTAAAATAATGCTTTGGCCACCAAGCTACTCAAAAGAAAAACCAACAGACACCGTCAGTAAACTACCCAAACAAAGAGCCTCCCTACAACTAAAACCTCCATTTAACAAAACCCAAACAAAATAACAACTGTTAGCTCAAAAACAACCACTGCAATGAGCTTCAGTGAAACCCTCTTAACTTCCCAGTTAGCAAGAAGACATCTGCAGGAGAAAAATAAAAGATGATCAAACCCCATTTACCATGCGTGCCAGGAGTGAATAAATGTCCTGCCAAATAAACGGCTTTTCTTTTTTCTCTTTTTTAAAAAAAAAGCAAAGGAAAGCATATATTTATAGAAAGAACAAAACCCCAACAAGAATAAGTAACTAAAAACCCGAGAACAATAATACAAACAATACGACATGCTCATCAACAAAGACATAAACCACATTACACAGCACCCAACTTATGCCTGTTAACAAAAGCATCCGCAAACCCAGCCATATTGAAAAATAGTTTATTTCCTCAAATGTTACTCTGGTGGGCTGGATGCACCATCCCAAACCTGACTCCACTTTTATACAAGATGGCCTTCACTCCATTGAACGTGGCTCTTTTTCGCCAACTCTGCTTCCCATGTCCTGATAAAGCCTACTGGTGTGGCCTTCACATTTGAAACCATGGTGCTCCCTTGCCCAATGCAGGACCCTCTTTTTTTTGTGCAATCTCACAATCGCCTCGTATGGTGGATCTTCAGATCAAGCTGAGTGATCGGCCCGGTCCAATTCAGGTGGGGATACAAATCCACCTGTACCCATCATCTTAAAGAACATGTCCGAGAAGTATTCTGTGGGAATATGGCCCTCAGCCCCCTCTGGCAACCCCACAATCTATTTTTTTTTGTAATAAATTTAGAGTATCCAATTCATTTTTTCCAATTAAGAGACAATTTAGTGTGGCCAATCCACCTAGCATGCACATCTTTGGGTTGTGGGGGCGAAACCCACGCAAACGCAGTGACCCAGAGCCGGGATCGAACCTGGGACCTTGGCACCATGAGGCAGCAGGCTAACCCACTACACCACCGTGCTGCCCTAACCCCACAATCTAGACGTTCTGCCTTCTGGATCTGTTTTCCAGGTCATTCAACTTGGCTCTTAACGATTTGTTCGTATCAGCTATCGAAGTCAGATCAGACTCCAGTGTGGCAATTTGATTACAATGGGCTAATAAAGCCACCTCCCTCTCCTTGATCCTGGCTCCCTGGACTTTGATGGTTTTGTTAGTTTTTCCCAGAGTTGAATGAGTGCCCAATTTGTTTTGTTTCCAATTAAGGGGCAATTTAGCGTGGCCAATCCACGTACTCTGCACCTAGAACATACAGTGCAGAAGGAAGCCATTCGCCCCATAGAGTCTGCACCAACCCTCTTAAGCCCTCACTTCCACCCTATCCCCATAACCCAATAACCCCATCTAACCTTTTTTTTTTGGACACTTAAGGGCAATTTAGCATGGCCAATCCACCTAACCTGCATGTCTTTGGACTGTGGGAGGAAACCAGAGCACCCGAAGGAAACCCACGCAGACACGGGGAGAATGTGCAGACTCCACACCCGCACAGACTGACCCAGCAGGGAATCGAACCTGGGACCCTGGTGCTGTGAAGCCACAGTACTAGCCACGTCCGTTACCGTGCTGCCCAATCTTTGGGTTGTGGGGGTGAGACCCATGCAGAAACGAGGAGAATGTGCAAACTCCACAGACAGTGACCCAGGACCGAGATCCAACCAGGGTCCTCAACACCATGAGGCAGCAGTGCTAACCACAGCGCCACCGTATCATCCTATCGATTAATCTTCTCAGCTCCTCTGACATGATTTGTCAGTTCTCAAACTGTCTCACCAAGAGGACCTCGGCCATTAGTGGAGTGGTCGGAGAGAGAGAATCCGCCATCTTACTTGCCGTTGAGGTCCGAGAGGCTTCAGACGGCATCAACAAATTTCTCTTCAAAGCTTTCTCATCATTGTTGTTTCTGGGCATTTCTGTAAAGAGGGAACTCTACCCCAATAACTACAAAAATGTCCAAGGCATAAACAATCTGTTGTGCCAAGAAAAATGGCAAAAAGTTCAGTTCTCCAGCAGGAGCCACCTCGTGCATGTCATCCCCTTACATTACAACACCGGATGTCCAGAGCTAAAATCAATCTTAGAACATCAACACATAATGTCTGATGACAATCCAGAGCCGTACCGTGGAAAGCACCATACACCATAGTTGTTGACGTAAACCCATCCTGTTAGCCCCATTTTTCCCAATCGCACCATCTCATAAATCATTAATGGTTTGTTTAATGTAGGTCGGCGATCTTTACAAAATCTAGATTATGAGATTGTATCTGAAAATACTTAAATCAAATTTTAAAGTTTAATGTAATCACCATGTGGTGAACATCTCCATTTGAGGTGTTGTGCATTTAGCAATTTCCAGTCGCCGTTGGAAACGTTCACAGCAGATAAAATTTTGCTGGACAATTGAGATCAAAAAGCTTTTTCATGTTGCTAGTTCCACACTAGCCTACTTAAAAGGGAAAATCAAAAGTGCAGCAATCAGTTTTCAAAGGGCTGTCTACTGCTTTTCTTGTGTCCCCGTTTTGTTCAGATCCAAAGCTTGCCCCCACTACTGATCCAGTTTTGTTGTCCTGGTTGGAAATCAGGTATGTTCAGAATCTGAAATAAAAAGAAAATGCTGGAAAAACTCAGCAGGTCTGACAACATCTGTGGAGAGAAAAACAGGTGATGTTTTGAGTCCGCATGACTGACCTTCGGAGCTGGTTACTTCAGATTTTCAACATCTGCGGTATTTTGCTTTTATTTAAGTTCAGAATCTACTTGCGTCGGGTTTCCACATTGTTATTTGATGGAAAACTACATTTGTAATGTTTGAACTGGGAAACGGCAGCTTTATGAGTTTTGTGATGATCTGCAAATATAATCTGTAATCCATTTCTGCAATGGCTCGGCAAAAAAAAATTTGGCATCTGTAACCTATTGGCCTGAAGTTTGCTGAACTGGTGAAAAAGCCTGTTATCTACTGATTATTGCATTTTTGAATTCACATACTTGTAAATTTCGAGGTACGTTTTGAGGTTGTTTACTCCTACATTCCTAATACTGATGTCCTCAGAACAAAAATGTGTCCAGTTGAAAGTCTGCTTTTTTTTCACTTGAGTTTCATTGTTGCTAACTTATCAGACTGCTTATCTGACATCCAGTACTGGCTGAGGAGAAAATTCCTTCAATTAAATATTGTGAAAACTAAAGCCATTGTTTTCGCTCCCCATTTCAAACTCGGCTTCCTACTGCCCGATTCCAATCCCTCTCCTTGGCAACTGTCTGAGATTAAGCCAACCTGTTCACAACCATAGTGTTACATAAGATCCTGAGATGAACGTCTGACCTTCTATTCATGCCATCTCCATAATATCGCTCGACCTATCCCCTGACTCAGCTCATCTGCTGTTGAAACGCACGTCGTGCATGTCTTCCTGGCCTTTAGACTTGACTATTCCATTACGCTCCTGGCTACTTTCCAAGATTCTACCACTTGCTGCTCATGCCTTAATTCACAGCAAGTACTATCAGCCCCTGTACTTGCTGACCTTTAGTGGCTCCCGGTTAAGCAACATGTTATTTTTTTAAATTCCCATTTTTGTTCTTAAATCCTTCCATGGCATGCCCCATCCCTACCTCTGTATCCTGCAACTCCACAACTCGCTGAGATATCTACGTTTGAATTGTGGCCTCTTGCGCATTCCCAATTATATTGCTCCAACATTAAAAAAATATATTTTAATTGAACCCAGTTTCATCATACAAAAGACAAACAAGAACAACCCCAACAATATAAAAAAATCTATCCCACCCAAATCCAGAAAACCTCAACCCTCCCCCGATCTCCCCCTCAACGGTAACCAACTCCCGAAAGTGCATGATGAACAAACGCACGCGGTTGAGGCGTTCACCCTTTACAGCACCTCACACCACAGCCCCTCTTCCATCGCCGCCCCCAGCTATTCCTCCCACCGTAACCCCCTCCATGGACACCATATCCTCCTCCAGGATCCTTCCATTAATCGCCGATACAACCCCCCTGCTGACGATACCGCCTTCAACAGCGAGGAGGCTGCCGTTACCGGCAAGGTCGGGAAAACCTTCCTTGCAAAATCTCGAACCTGCAGATACCTAAACCCTTCCCCCTGGCAAACCCGTACTTCTCGCTCAGCTCCTCCAAGCTCGCAAATCATCCCCCAAGAAACAGATCCTTCATTTCCTCAATCCCCTTCTCGCCCTACCTCCGAAACCTCGCATCCATCCTCCCTGGCTCGGACCCATGATTCCCCCTAATCGGCATCCCCCCCTGACCCGGCCCCCAGCTTAAAGTGCTGTTGAAACTTCCTCCAGAGCTTCAAAGTGGCCGCCACCACCGGACTCATTGAATACTTACCCGGTGTCTTGTTATGCTCTAGGTGTAGCATAAGCGGCTTCCTTGTGGTGCACGACAAAAGGAAGCTTCAGACGTGGAGATAACTTCAACACGTTTATTAAACTATATACACTTCTATTACTCGGGTTCGACACTACTGCTAATCCTACTATACCTACCCAGACTGACTAACCAGTCTGCTACAATCCACGTGGTGGGAATGATATTGAATCAACCCTGTGTTTATACTCACTGACTATCTCCACTGGAAAGAGGCAGATCATGTGTGTGGTGTCCTTTATATATGGGTTGATGTAATGCCCTCCTGTGGTCGTGTCACCTCTGTGTGTATCGTGAATGCCCATTGGGCGTGTCCTATCTAATTGTTCTATTGGATGAGTGTCTGTGTGTCATCTCTCTGGTGCTCCCTCTAGTGTCTAGCTAGTCTCCATGTACTTACATTAACCCCTTGTGTATTTACAGTGATGCACATCACCACATCCCCCCCTTTGTTATATGTTACATATTTTCTGTACACTAAGAAAATTGAACACAAAACAGGTAAATAAGTTAAGGTATATACAAGTCATGGAAACGGTGATGAAACAATAAGTCCAAATCATTCGTGCGAGTCCAAAAACCATCAATCATCATGGTCAAATGTCTCTCTTGGTTATGAACGCCATCAATGTCCCGGTGCCACAGGAACCAAGAAGTGGTCAAATCACTTTGCTATCTGATTTGGAGTCCCTTTTTTTCGATGTTTGTGATGGTGATGTTGGATGGCATCGTGTAGCTGATAAGGTGTTGGCGTTGAAGAGGTGCCATCAACAGTATCATTCGATGTCATGTATGTGCCATATGTTGAAGTTGGAAAATACTGTACATGCTGGCTTTGGCCAAATGGTGTGCAGGAAGGGTGAGCCTGATGTGAAGTGTTGAAGCTCGTTAACTTGGAAACAGAATTGCTGCTCGCATAAATACCTGGTGATGGCGTGAAACTAGAACCTTGCATCTGATAGGAATACGCCGTCTGGCCAGGCTGGGGTGCAGCAAATCCTGGGCTGTAACTAAGGCATCCAGTCTGTAGTACAGATGGCGCGGTAGTCCTCCTTCGGTCTCGATTCCATTCGTGGGCAATCCGTAGTGCTGGCCTGTTTGAGAAGATGCTGCATAGACTGCTGGCTGCTACATGCCTGAATACTGGGTTTGTCCAGCATAAGCTGTCATCGGCCGCACTGCTGGTGTGGAAAAAATGTGTGGATATAGCTGTGGTGAATATTTGTGCATTCCTCTTGGAGTGTAGCCACTGCTTGTTATTACTGACCCAGTGTAATTGTCAAGTGATCCATCTCCTGTCGTTGTGGCATCTGCTGTCACCCTGAGAGTGTCGTCACTGAGGTTGCGGCACTCCCTGTCTGGAGTAAAGTCCGGCTTACATGAATCAGAGTTTGGTTGCTCCCCATCTGGAGTCCAGTCTGTTTTAACTGAGTTGGTTCGTTGATGCTCCCCGTCTGGAGTCTGGTTTGTGTCACCCGAGTCAGTTGTGGTTTGTCGGTGCTCCTCGTCCGGAGTCTTAGTAGGTTCACTGGAGTCAGCTGAGATTTCTTGAGGATGCACGTCTGGAGTCAGAACATGCAGGAATGCATTGACTTGTGGAGAGGTTCGAGCGAATGAGGTTGGAAGTATCGTGGTGTCACCAGAGTCACCAGTGGTCTCACAGTGATCGTCAAGTGCCTCTGTGCACACTAGCTGAGGTCTGTCACTTTGCACATCTGGCGTGGGATGCTGTCGTCACTCGTCTCACATACCGTGGGTAGAGCCTCAGTAGCTTCTTGTTGTGTACTTGGGTTGTGTAAATTGTCAGAGTCTTCATCCGGTGGCGCAAACAATGTGGGTGGACCGTCATTGTCTTGCTGTTGTTCTTCATTTGGGCTTGGAATGTCATCGTCGCTTTGTTCTTCACTGGAGCATGATAGACCATCATGTCCATCCTGCTGTGCGCTGGGGCGTGGTAGACTGTCATAGTCTTCTTGCTGTTTACTTGAGCATGGCAGACTTGCATCGTCTGCTGCTAGTTGGTCAGAGGAGATTGCTAGACCCTCATGGTCTTGTTCCAGCAAGGACTGCGTGTTGGAGTCTTGTGTTGCTTCTATCGTGGAGGCTTTCCACGAGCTCGCCGCGGAGGCTTGTGACATTGGAGTCACTTCTTGTGTGTGCAAGAACTGCGCTTTGGAGTCTTGCGTTTCTTCAATTGTGGAGTCTGTCCACGAGCTCGCAGTGGAGGCTTGTGACACTGGAGTCACTTCTTGTTCATGCAAGGACTGCGGTGTGGAGTCTTGTGTGTCTTCTATCGTGGAGTCGGGAACCCTTAGCAATGCGTGGACCCCGCTCTGTGTGGCAGCAGGCCACTCCCTGTGGGCTTGTACCGCTCTCTGTCTCTTGGTTTCAGGACACAGCATAGTCCTGCACTTACGAGTCGGGATGTCGTAGACACTGGGCTGAAGATCCTCAAATGCGAAGAATGAATCCGTGTCTACGTCGGATTCAGTACGGGAGTCGCATTTTTAATGAAAAAACCTTTGCCCGAGTCGTAGTCCTCTAGGACCATATCTTCACTGTTTGCGTTGGAGCTGGCATTGGGCTCGCGAGGTCCAGAGAAAATATAAAGGTCGGTATCGAAGTATTCAAGGTTGGAATCATCAGTTTTGGAGTAGGTAATGGCTTGTTGCAGGGTTCTTTGGAGGTAAATTTCATTTTCTGGTTCAATTTGAGGCATCGTGCTGTCATTCCAGGTGAAAGAGGGTTGCTTTACGGCTTTAAGAGATTTTTTTCTTTGATTTGGGACGTTTCCCCTTTAAATGGTCATGGTCCGGGGCCTCTGATGTCATGACGCATGTGACGTCAGACGTAGGATGCGTTTGTGCATGCGCAAATCGCTGTTCCTGTACCGGGGGCCGTTTTCGCGATTGCGCATACGCGGCTTCTCGCGCATGCGTAAACAGAACTCTCCGTTTGCGCGCTTCTTGCGCAACTGCGCATGTGCAGTTCCTGTAGAAAGATGGCCGCCGATCAAAATTGTTCACTGCTCTGGGATCTCGGCCTCGTGGTAAGTACTGACGCTTCTCTTACCTTTTCTTGTTGGTTGGAGTGTGGTTTCCTCACAGTATTTGCCGAATTTGTCCAGGACTGCCTGGAAGTTGTTCCTGTTCAGCTTTGGCACCGGTGATGGTGAGCAGAAGGTCTGTCTTTTCAGCATCGGCCACGACTTATAGGTCGGCTGCTACCAGGAAGATTTCAAACCTTTGCCGGAATGCCCGCCAGTTTTCGCGGAGATCGCCTTGGCACTGGAGCTGCTGCGGAACCGGGATCTCGAACATCTTGCCTGGGTATCGTTGCTGGTTGTCACTGAACGCTGAGTTTTGGCTATATGGATTTAAAACAGTTCACTCATGGCACAATGTCTTGTTATGCTCTAGGTGTAGCATAAGCGGCTTCCTTGTGGTGCACTTGACAACGGAAGGTTCAGACGTGGAGATAACTTCAACACGTTAATTAAACTATATACACTTCTATTACTCGGGTTCGACACTACTGCTAATCCTACTATAGCTACCCAGATTGACTAACCAGTCTGCTACAATCCACGTGGTGGGAGTGATATTGAATCAACCCTGTGTCTGTACTCACTGACTGTCTCCACTGGAAAGAGGCAGATCATGTGTGTGGTGTCCTTTATATATGGGTTGGTGGAATGCCCTCCTGTGGTCGTGTCACCTCTGTGTGTATCGTGAATGCCCATTGGTCGTGTCCTATCTAACTGTTCTATTGGATGAGTGTCTGTGTGTCATCTCTCTGGTGCTCCCTCTAGTGTCTAGCTAGTCTCCATGTATTTACATTAACCCCTTGTGTATTTATAGTGATGCACATCACCACACCCGGTACCATCGGGGACATTGCCAGCGCCCACAACCGCGACCCCCACATGAGCCCGCCTCCATCTCTTTTTTTAATGTATTTATTGATTTTTTTTGGTATACGTAACAAAATATAAATACAAACAGAACAATGAGAATTCTGAAAGGGAGCACCTAGGCAATATGCCTTAAATTATTTATATCGAGATCGGTTTAGCTATTTACATGGGTTTTTCATCATTTCTTCTTTTCGTTCTTTTGTCTTTTCCTTCACCACTTGTGCTGTGGCCATTGTGGTTCCCTGTGTCTCCCTCTCCACCTGCTTTTCCCTCTGTTTTTTCCCTCCTGGCTCCCATTGTCATTGCTCCTGCACCACCACCCCCCTCACATTCCTGTGGCCCCTGGCTCTCCTTTATGGTTTAATTTCCCCGGACCCCCCTTCTGTGTCGTGGCTACTCTCCCTTTGTCCTTGGCTACTTAGATGTTGGCACAGATATGTCCTGGAACAGCCGAGTGAATGTCTCTCATGTTCTGTGTAAGCCATCATCCGACCCACGGATGGCTAATTTGATTACCTCCATTTGGAGAAATATCGACAGGTCGGACAGCCAGTATGCAGCTTTCGGCGACCACTACTGACCGCCGGTTGTGCAGGATTCTTCGGCGGGCGATCAGGGAGGCAAAGGCAAGAACACCAGCCGTCCACCCCATGAAGAGATCTGGCTGTTATGATACCCCAAAGACTGCCACTCTCGGGCATGGTTCCATCCTCATCCCCACCACTTTGGACATTGCCTCGAAGAAGGCTGTCCAGTACCCAGCAAGTCTGGTGCAAGACTCGAACATGTGGCCGTGGTTGGCTGGGCCTCCTTGGCACCGTTCACATCTGTCCTCCACTTCCGGGAAGAACCTGCTCATTTGGGTTCTGGCCAAGTGGGCTCTATGTACCACTTTCAGATGCCTTAGGCTAAGCCTTGCATACATGTGGAGGCGGAGCTGACCCTGTGCAGTCCCCACCCTATTTCGAACCCCAGGTCCTCCTCCCACTTCTCCCTCATCGCGTCCAATTGTGTGTCGGCCCTCCCTGTCAGTCGTCCGTACATGTGACCACAGTTCCCTTTGCCTAAAATGGCTTTGTGCAGCAATTCCTCTAGTAGTGACTGTCGTGGCGGTTGTGGGTACGTCCTTGTTCCTTTTCGTAGAAGGTTTTTAAGTCCTCCTCCATCTTAACCCATTGGGACTCCCCCCCCCCCCCCCCCCCCACTTAATCCAGCCCTGCACCTTCTCCGCATTTGCCGCCCAGTAATATAACAGTAAGTTTGGGAGACCTAGCCCCCCCGCCTGGCGCCGTCTCTGGAAGCCCACCTTCCTAACCCTGGCCAACCCAAAATAAACAAGGTGACCAATTTGTCCACCTCCTTGAAGAAAGATTTTGGTAACTGGCAGGCACTGAAATAGGAACAGAAATCCCAGTAACACATTCATTTTAACGTCTGCACCTTGCTCGCCAACAACAGAGGGAGGTTACCCCACCTTGTCATGTCAGCCTTCACCTTCCCCACCAAACTAGTAAAATTATACTTTCGGAGCCCACCCCAATCCCGCCCACCAGCACCCCAAGTACCTAAAGAGGGTTGACGCCAAACAAAATGGCAGCCCCCCCCACTCCTAGCACAACGGCACCATAAAATAATCGCTCTTGCTTAAGTTCAATTTATACCCTGAGAACGACCCAAATCTTTGGAGCAGCCCCATAATATTCCACACTGACATGCTCGGCTCTGAGATGTACAGTAGCAGATCATCAGCAAATAAGGGTACTCTATGCTCCACCCCCCCCCCCCCCACTATCCCCTCCCATGATGGCCAAAGGCTCCATAGCCAATGCAATCATCGGGGGGGGGGGGGGGGGGGGGGACATAGGACACCCCTGCTTCGTATCCTGGTGCAGAGCAAAGTACCCCAAATTCATATTTATTAGTGCAACTACTTTGCCATTGGCTCCCTATACAGCAGCCGTACCCATGCCTCGAACCTCGGCCCAATTCTAAATCTTTCTAATACCGCCATCAAATAACCCCATTCTACCGAATCAAACGCCTGCCCTGCATCCAGTGCCACCACCACCTTCGTCTCCTTTCCCTCTGCCGCCGACGTGGTCACATTTAACAACCGTCTCACATTCAAAAAATGTTGCCTTCCCTTCTCGGACCCAGTCTTATATTCTCCTATAACCTTCGGGGGACATCCCTCCAACCTTGCCACCAGCATCTTTGCCAATACCTTGGCATCTACATTCAGTAGGGATATGGGCCTATACAACCCACACTCCACCAGGTCCATATCTTTCTGTAACAGAAGGGAAATCGAAGCCTGCCCCAACATCTGTGGCAAGACCCCGAAACCTACTGCATCCTCAAACCATCCCACCATCAACGGCACCAACTTGTCCTTAAACAGCTTATAATATTGCACTAAGAACCTATCTGGTCCTGCCGTCTTCCCTGACTGCATCCTCCCAATTGCCTCCTGCTCCCCCTGTAGCCCCTCCAGCCCTGCCATCCTCTTCCCCCAACCTCAGGTACTCGAACATATCCAGGAACTCCTTCATCTCTCGCTCCTCTCCCGGTGGCTCGGACCTATACAACTTCTCATAGAGCTTTTCAAAAACCTTACTGATCTGCTCTGGGGCCACCACTAGCTTCCCCATCTTATCCCGCACATGGACTATCTCCTTCGCTGCCGCCTCCCTCCGAAGGTAGCCAGCCAACATGGCCTTCTCCCCATGATCATACACTAGCCCCATGCCTTTCTCAACTGGCACACCACTTTCCCTGTAGACAAACGGCCAAACATTGCCTGAAGCTCCTTCCTCCTGGCCAAAAAGGCCAGACCTGGGTCCCGCATGCACCTCCTATCCATCTCCAGCATCTGTTCTATCAATTTTGATGCCCCTCCCTCTCTCCCCCTTTTCCACGTTAGCCTTAAACAAGATCACCTTCCCCCTTACTACTACTTCCAGAGCCTCCCACAGCACCGACTGCGAAACATCCCCTGTGCAATTAAACACCACATATTTCTCGATCACCTTCCCAATCTTATCGCAAAACCCATAACAGCCCCACATCCCGCCTCTGAGGCACCCCCATCTCCAGAACCACATCCACCCAATGTGGCGCATGGTCCAAAATCAATATCGCTGAATACTCTGACCCCTAGGAATGGTTGCCATCTCCTGAAAAATCCCTGCACTGACCCCCTTAGGGCAAATTTCACCCTCTCCAATTTAATAAACCCCGCCATATCGTTGACCCAGGCCTCCACACTTGGGGGCCTCGCATCCTTCCACTGAAGAAGAATCCTCCGCCGGGCTACTAGGGACGCAAAGGCCAAAACACCGGCCTCTTTCGCCTCCTGCACTGCCGGCTCCACTGCAACCCCAAATATTGCGAGTCCCCAGCCTGGATTGACCCTGGATCCTACCACCCTCGATACCGTCCTTGCTACACCCTTCCAAAATTCCCCCAGAGCTGGGCATGCCCAGAACATGTGGACATGGTTTGCTGGGCTCCCTGAGCACCTAATACACCTGTCCTCGGTCCTAAAAAAACGGCTCATCCGTGTCCCGGTCATATGAGCCCTATGCAGTACATTAAACTGTATGAGGCTAAGCCTCGCACATGAAGAGGACACCCTTTCTAGGGCATCCGCCCACGTCCCGTCCTCAATCTCCTCACCCAGCTCCTCCTCCCATTTATCTTTCAGCTCCTCCACCGAGGCCTCGTCTACCTCCTGCATCACCTGGTACACTTCCGAGATCCTCCCCTCTCCAACCCATACCCCCGAGAGCACCCTGACCTGGACCCCACGTGGCGGCAGCAGGGGGAACCCCGCCACCTGACAAACACCCTTACTTGCATGTACCTAAAGGTGTTCACCGGGGGGGAGCCTGAATTCATTTTCCACATTTTCAAATACACAACAAAAGAAAACCAACAATAACAAATAAAGTATCAATCCTCCAACCAGCATCCCCTTCAACAAACATACCCAAACATCACCCATACATTCCAAATACAACAAAATAAAAAGACCAAAAGAGAATGAACGGTCATCCCATACACAATAAACAATGTGCTCAACACCGCCCCCCCCCCCCCCCCCCCCCCCACCCTCCCCCCATCCCCACCACCTCAATAGCCTCTCCCTCCCTAATGTTCAATGGCACCCAATCCTTTTTTAAAGAAATTTAGAGTACCCAATTTTTTGTTTCCAATTAAGGGGCAATTTAGCGTGGCCAATCCACCTAGTCTGCACATCTTTGGGTTGTGGGGGTGAAACCCACGTAGACATGGGGAGAATGTTCAAACTCCTCACGAACAGTGACCCAGGGCTGGGATTGAACCCGGGTTCACACCGCCGTATACAGTAGTTCTAAGCACTGTGCCACATACCGCCCTGTGCATTCAATTTTTGAAAGTGCAAGCTAAACAATGCCCATGAATTTTAGAACCTTTCCATCCTCCCCCTCAGCTCAAACTTCACCTCAAGCTTCAGAAATTCCAGGCGGCCCTCCCACCAAGCTGAGGCACAGGGCGGAGAAGCTGACCTCCACCCCAGTAGGACCCGCCTCCGGGCAATCAGCAGGACGAAGGCTAAAACATCTGTTGCCACACCCGCCTGCAGCCCGGGCTGGTCCGACACCCTGAAAATGGCTTCTAGGGGCCCTGGTTCCAAACTCACATGCACCACCGCCGAGATGACCTTAAAAAACCTCCCTCTTGTACCCCTCCAGCTTCTTGCAGGACCAAAGCATATCTACATGGTTTGTGGGGTTCCTCCCACTGCACTCACACACATCCTCCACCCACTCAAAGAGTCGGCTCATCCTCACCCTCGTGAGGTGCACACAATACATGACCATCAACTATCAGCCCCAACCGTGCGCACGGGATTGAGGTATTTACTCTCCGGAGCACCTCACACCACAGACCGTCTTCCATAACTTCCTCCAACTCTTCCTCCCACTTAGCTTTAATCCCCTCCAAGAGTACTTTGTCCTCCCCAAAATACTCCCATAAATCGCCAACACCACTCCCTCTCCAATCCCCTGTCATCAATACCTCTTCCAACATCGTAAGGCTAGCGCTATCGGGAAGCTCTGAACCTCCTTTCTGGCAAAGTCTCGGAGCTGCAGGTATCTAAATACTTCCCCTTGCCCCAGTCCATATTTCTCCAACTCCTCAAGCCTCGCAAAATGACCTCCCAGGAACAGGTCCTTTAATACCTTGACTATCCTCTTCTCCCATCTCTGAAACCTCCCAACTTCCCTGGCTATGGTTTCCCCTGAATCGGTATCTCTCTTGACCCCGCCCACAACTTACAGTGCTGCCTCAATTGCCTCCAAATCTTCAGCGTTGCCACCACCACTGGACTCCCAGAATATTTACCGGGGGCCATCGGGAGCGGCGCTGTTGCCAACGCCCTCAGCGCCGACCCCCTGCACACTCGTTCCTCCATTCCTACCCAATGGGACACCCTCCCCCTCCAACCCAGCTCCTCATTTTTTCAGCATTTGCCACCCAGCAACAGTACAATACATTCGGGAGGCCCAACCCCCCTGCCTGCTGTCCTCTCTGCAGAAGTACCTTCCAAACCTTGGCTAAGTTCCCCCCACCGCCTCCCCTCCAAATAAACAAGGTGATCAACTTATCCACTCCTTAAAAAATGCCTTTGGTAAAAAGATCGACAGGCACCGAAATATAAACAAAAACGCTGCAGCACATTCATTTTAACTGCCTGCACCCTACCTGCCAGCTACAGAGGGAGACCATTCCACCGTGCCAAATCCACCTTTCCCTCCCCACCAAGCTAGTAAGATTATACCTATGGAGCTCTCCCCAGTCTTGCGCTACCTGCACCCCCAGATATCAAAAGTGGGTTACCGTCCTACCCCCCCCCCCCCCCCCCCCCACCCCCCCCCCCCCCACCCCCCACCCCCCACCCGGGACACCACAATGTATTCACCTTTTTCTAGGTTTAATTTATACCCTGAAAAGGACCCAAACATTCGGAGAAGCTGCAGCATACTCCCCATCAACTCTCTTGGCTCTGACACGTACAATAATAAATCATCCACGTACAGATACACCCTTTATTCCAACTCCCCTGCATTATTCCGGTCCACACCCCCAAATTCCGCAGCACTCTGGCCAAAGTCTCAATCGCTATCGTAAATAACAGAGGGGACATAGAACATCCTGCCTGGTCCCTGGTGCAGAGCAAAATGCCCAAAACTCATAGTTTGTGTGGACATTTTCCCTTGGTTCCCTATACAATAACCGTACCCACTCCACAAATCTTGCCCTGATCCCAAACCGCTCTAACACCGCAATCAAATACCCCCACTCTACCCGATCAAATACCCTTTCTGCGTCCAGCGCAACCATCATCTGTCTTCTTTCCCTCCGCCGGCGTCATAATCACATTTAACACCCTCCTAATATTCAAAAATAGCTGCCTACCTTTCATGAACCTCGTCTGGTTCTCCCCTATCACCTTTGGGAGGCATCCCTCCAAATTAGCCTCCAGCACCTTCACCAATATCTTCGCACCCACATTCAGTAGCGATTTAGGATTGTACGACCCACACTCTGTTGGATCCTTATCCTTCTCAGCAGCATGGAGATCGAAGCCTGTCCCAAAGTCTGTGGCAGCACCCCCTTCCCTATCGCCTCCTCAAACATCCCCACCATCAGCAGCGCCAATTTTTCCCTAAATGTCTTACAATACTCCACTGGCAACCCTTCCGGTCCTGCCACCTTCCCCAAAGTGCACCCTCCCAATTGCGTCCTTTATCTCCTGTTCCCCTAGTGACCCCTCCAATATTGATCTATCTTCCTCCCCCAACCTCAGGTACTCCAGAGAGGCCACGAATTTCCGTATCTCCCGGTCCTCCCCTGGTGGCTCTCAAACACCCTACTGATCTGGTCTAGGGCTACCACCATTTTCCCTGTCCTATCCCGTACTTGGACAATTTACCTCCGAAGTTGGCCTGCCCTCCTTCTTCCCATAATCATAAACTGCTCCCTCGTCTGCCTCAATTGGCGCAATATCTTCTTTGTAGTCAACTGATTAAAACTAGCCAGTAGCTCCCTTTTCTATCCAAAAGCGCTGGATCTGCATCCCCTGTGTAGCTCCTGTCCACCTCCAACATCTCATCTATCTTTTGTTCTCTCTGGGGACTGCCATTAGCACTCTTTCCCCTTGGTTTCTGTGGCCACAACCTCATCGCTGGCTCTCCCACTCCCCATTAAGTACATTTTTAAACAAATATTGTCTATTGTCTCTTCAGCAGTTCATACCACCCATATATTTAGAGATGCCCAGGAATTCCTTTGTGAGGATAGTGTGCTTTTCCAGATTAATGCTATGACAATGTTAAATAGTCCAGAGAGCTTCAAACGCTCAAGGTCCCAAATAAGAAAATCCTATTTTTCTCCCACTCCCACACTGTATACTGCAGAGACCTAGACATTTGGATTCCTATGGGATTTTATTAAGGTGTTAACTTTATACTGTTCAAATAAATAACTGTAATAATTGTTTATATGTTCCTCCAGGGAAACTTAAAAAATCACAAACCGTATGGCAATCTTTAGTTACCACTTAATTGTTACTATAGCTTTTTGTTCTTGTCTTCATTGTGTGCAGCACTACTACAGATATTCAGACTGAACACTGGCTGTTGAAGAGAAAATTCCATACCCCAGTAACCCCCACCTAATCTTTTGGACACAAAGGGGCAATTTAGTTTGGCCAATCCACCTAACCTGCACATCTTTGGACTGTGGAAGGAACCCAGTCACCCAAGGCTGGAATTGAAACCGGGTTCCTGGCACTGTGAGGCAGCAGTGCTAACCACTGTGGCACCTTGCCACCCATATATTTATACATGCGACAGACTTGTCCATCGTTAACGTGCATATCTTCCACAGTGCACATTAGAACATTTCGCCAAACTTTGGGGGCAATGGTGACGGCATAGGGGGGAGGTGGGGGGCTCGATGGAGTCCCCGATACGAGGGAACCACCGGTCTGTTCCAGGGAGCATCGATGGCGGGTTTCTGGGCTGGCACAGGGTAGGTATTAGGAGGTTGAGCCACCTGTTTGTAGATGGGAGGTTCGCGAGCCTGGGTGAGTTAGAGGGGAGGTTTGGGCTCCCCCCGGGGAACATGTTTAGGTACATGCAGGTTAGGGCGTTTGCCAGGCGGCAGGTGGAGGGGTTCCCTCTGTTGCCCCCACGTGGGGTACGGGACAGGGTGCTCTCGGGGTGTGGGTTGGAGGAGGGAGGATTTTGGACGTATACCACGTAATGCAGGAGGGAGACGAGGCCTCGGTGGAGGAGCTGAAGGGTAAATGGGAAGAGGAGCTGGGTGAGGAGATTGAGGCGGAGACATGGGCGGATGCCCTGGAAAGGGTGAATTCCTCCTCTTCTTGTGCGAGGCTTAGCCTCAGACAGTTCAAGGTGCTACATAGGGCTCATATGACCGGGGCGAGAATGAGCAGGTTCTTCGGGGGGCAAAGACAGGTGTGCTAGGTGCTCGGGGAACCCAGCGAACCATGCCCATATGTTCTGGGCATGCCCAGCGTTGGGGGACTTTTGGAAGGGGGTAGCAAGCATGGTGTTGAGAGTGGTAGGATCCAGGGTTGAGCCAGGCTGGGGACTCGCAATATTTGGGGTAGCAGCGGAGCCGGGAGTGCAGGAGGCGAAAGAGGCCGGTGTTCTGGCCTTTGCGTCCCTAGTAGCCCAGCATAGGATTTTGCTTCAGTGGAAGGATGCGAGGCCCCCAAGCGTGGAGGCCTGGATCAATGACATGGCGGGGTTCATCAAGTTGGAGAGGGTGAAATTCGCCCTGAGAGGGTCGGTGCAAGGGTTCTTTAGGCGGTGGCAGCCTTTCCTAGACTTCCTGACGGAACGGGAAATAGGCCGGCAGCAGCAGCAACCCGGGGGGGGGGGTTGGTTCGGTGGGAGGGAGAAATGTGTACATGGCTTTATTGGATGTGGCGGGTGTTATCTCTTTCCTTTTTGTTGCTTGCTTTTTTTGTTTATGTAATTGCTGGAGGGGGGGGGGGGGGGGTTGGTTGTTGTTCTTTGGTTTTTACTATGGTTGTTTTGTTAATATTGTTTTGTTGTTTATATTTTGTGAAAATCTTAATAAAAATTATTTTTAAAAAATAAAAAAATTAGAACATTTCACCAACAAAACATAGCAGGAAATCTTTGTTTTAAAATACCAAGTGTTTTTAACCAGTTTTATTTTGCTCTCTTTTAGAACCTTTGCATTCCCACCAATTCAAACAACAGTGCATTGGAGGTACAGAATGACACATCATTTTGTGTCACTGTTTTTTTAAATACTGGTGAGGTACTGCTGCAATGATTCATTTATACTGTTATTTCTATACAGAAATAGGCGAACTTTGATTGAATTAATTAACTACCTTGTTAAAGACCTAGTATCAGCAAAGATGTTCAGCACACCCCTTTCAACTTGGAGCCTTTGGTGTAACTAGACAGATAAGATAAAAATCTCCACCAAAATCTGCAAGGTCCCACGTGAATCACTCAGAATCCATACAGCACAGGCCATTGGGTCCGTTGTCTCCTTGAAAGAGGGCCCGCTCCCATTTCCTTTCCCCACAGCACTGCAAAACTAACAGGAAGGCACTTTAGTGGCTCTAGTTTCTCACAGGATTGTCTCTCCATGTCCCTGTATGGCTGCCACACATTTTCTTTACTGGTGTACTCAACTTTTTTGTTTTATCTTTTTTAAGCTTAGAGTAAGCAGATGATAGCAGCCAATGAGCAGCAAATCCTGGTGCAACAGTTCAGCCAAACTTGTTTACTGCTCCTTGGTCTCCCAGCACCATCTGCCTTCCCCAATCCTTGGTGCTCCATATGGTACTATAAGTGTTGTCTGCTCATCAGCATGTGTTCTCTAACATTGCCAAATAAGGCACAGTGGAAATGACAAGTGAGCACCTGTGAAAAACAGGCCCAAGGTCCAAACCCCAATCCATGCATACACTCCATCATATGAGTTACTAAGCTTTCAAGCTCACCTTATATCAAACTAATGGACTATGAACAACAGCATTTTCAATGGCTTGTGAAACTGTCTAAGGTCACTGCATGTTACCAAAAATGAATTATCTTCTGACAGATACGACATTGAATTATTATTACATAAATACATCACATTAAATAAACAGGCATGAAAAATACAAAATTTAGGATTTTGGTAACTATTTCCTTGAATTAGTTTAAATTATATGAATTAAAAATTGTAATAGTGCAATATTATGTTACAGTAGAACCCTCATTGTCCGCCATAGTGGGGGAATCGCCCCTCTCTCCAGAGTACAATGGTATTTGGTAGACAAATAACCAAGTTATTTCGGTCTTACTACAATATATTGGTACAAGTAATGAAAGAAACATTGTGGAATTTCATTCTGTATGAAAAGGTGAAATAACAGAAGTAGTATAGCAGTGAGGTGATATCTCACGGAAGGTCTTGTCTTGCAGAAAATAAAGGAGCACAGACAATGAAAGTTTCACTATCGTATATGTGTATGCAACAACCCTGCAGAGATAAAACCTTATTAAAGTCAATTTTAAAATGTGACACATTTGAGGACTAATAATAAAATTGTATTTAAATTCATAAGGTTAAAAGAACATTCTGACAACATGAATGGGTGGCATAAAATTCTGGGTTAACCAGTCCCATTAATGTGAAATTTGGTTATATTAAATTTTAAATAAAATATTTATAGAGAAACTGCTGTGACATACAGCAAGTGATTAAAATTACAAACAAAAATCATCCGATTCCAAAGCAACAGAAGCTACACGTGATGTGAATAGCCACGGTATAAACTCCGGTCAACCTTGAATTTGTGTGGAATGTCTGAATGAATCATGTGAAGATAAGAGACCCTCCCAATTCTATTCCAAGGAATATGGTCTTATCCTTTATGAGAACTCTTCCTTTTCCCACCTCACACGTACAGAGTTTCATTTCAAAACATTTTGCTGAAGTCCGAAGATGACTGAAGTCTGCATTTCAGTATCCAGCTGAAAAGCACCAAAGCAAAAAGAAATACATTCAGTGGTGATTATGCCCTTGTGTGTTGCGGTGAGAAATATAGTTCAGTGTAAAAGTAATGAAATCAGATGGAGGTTTCTCTGTTCACCATTAGGTTTGCACGGCTGCCTCATAATGGCATAAATCCTAATGCGTGCGTTGCATATATGTCGAAGAACTGAGAACCTGAATTGCTTTTCAAATTCCAGATGGTGCATTGCTTTGTGCAAGAGATGTGGGTTTGTTGGAAGTAAATCTTGGGTCATATCTATAAAATTATCTGTTTACAATAAATTAAAACAGCTATGTTCCAGTTGCTGCACATAGAAGCAGAGCTTTCAGTAGATTGATCTGTTCTTCTAGTTGTGGATTCAATGGTGGTCCTAAATCACTGAGTACTCGATTGTAGAATACCTCCATATCCGACTGAACTTCTTCAGCAGTGATCTCATCATGAGTAGTGAGCACTGGAGGAGTGTCTGCCAGAACATATTTTACCCGTTCTGAGATTGAAAGCCTCAGGTGACCTAAAGAACATGTTCAAAAAAGATAAAAGAAATAGTGAGAAATGGTCTCAGTTCAAAAGTCAGGACGTAGAATCAGTACTTGCAACAAAAGTGAGAATGCGGATGCAGACCCCTTTGCGGTAAAGGTAGTGCTTGACAAAATATAAAGCAGGAAACTAGAGGTGCACGAAACAAGAGTAATGCAATAATGCTGGGGGTCTTTAATCTTCACATGGTCTGGCCACATTAGATTGACAAAAGGGAGGATGAATTCATGGACTGCATGCAAGAGTTTTCTAGAACAAAATGTTGAGGAACCAACTGGAAACAGAAGAGTCAGACAGAGTCTGTTTCTTTCCCCAAAGATGCTGCAAGAGCTTCTGGGTTCTTCCAGAATTTTCTGTTTCTATTTCACATTTCCAGCATTTTTGTGAATTATCTTTATTCACCTAAAAATCCATGAAGTAATTGAAATAACACAGACATTATAAAATTACTGCTTCGATTGGTGTAACATTACACAACATCTAAAATAATTATTTACTGTTTGAAAATGGTAAATTTACTGCAAGACTGTTAATTCTCATTGTTACAGTATTTAGGCAGAGCTGCTGCTTCGGGTGCAGTCAGAAAATGTTGTCTAACCGGTTAGGTTCGGCTGCAAATTTTCACAAAAATAATTCGCATGTACAGAATCACAAGATCTGCCATGAACCTCAATGTGCCTCAATGACTACTGTCCGGTGGCCCTGACTTTAGTCGTAATGAAGTGCTTCGAGAGATTGATCATGAAGCGCATCACCTCCATACTCCCAGAACGCCTTGATCCACTGCAATTCGCACACCGTTGCAACCGGTCCACATCAGATGCAATTTCCCTGGCACTACACTCATCCCTAGAGCATCTCGAAAACAAGGACTCCTACATCAGACTCCTATTTATTGACTACAGCTCCGCCTTCAACACCATAATCCCAGCCAAGCTCATATCAAAGCTCCAAAACCTAGGACTCTGCAACTGGATCCTCGATTTTCTGACCAACAGGCCACAATCAGTAAGAATGAACAACAACACCTGCTCCACAATAGTCCTCAATACCGGGGCCCCGCAAGGCTGCGTAAGTAGCCCCCTACTCTACCCCCTGTACACACACGACTGTGTGGCAAAATCTGGTTCCAACTCCATCTACAAGTTTGCTGACGATACGACCATAGTGGGCCGGATCTCGAATAACGACGAGTCAGAATACAGGAGGGAGATAGAGAACCTAGTGGAGTGGTGCAGCGACAACAATCTCTCCCTCAATTCCAGCAAAACTAAAGAGCTGGTCATTGACGTCAGGAAGAAAAGTACTGTACACACCCCTGTCAGCATCAACGGGGCCGAGGAGGAGATGGTTAGCAGTTTCAAATTCCTAGGTGTGCACATCTCCAAAAATCTGTCCTGGTCCACCCACATCGACACTACCACCAAGAAAGCACAACAGCGCCTATACTTCATCAGGAAACTAAGGAAATTCAGCACGTCCACATTAACCCTTACCAACTTTTACAGATGCACCATAGAAAGCATCCTATCGGGCTGCATCACAGCCTGGTATGGCAACTGGTCGTCCCAGGACCGCAAGAAACTTCAGAGAGTCGTGAACACTGCCCAGTCCATCACACAAACCTGCCTCCCATCCACTGACTCCATCTACACCTCCCGCTGCCTGAGGAAAGCGGGCAGCATAAGTAAAGATCCCTCCCACCCGGCTTACTCACTCTTCCAACTTCTTCCATCAAGTCTGAGAATACGTACAAACAGACTCAAAAACAGCTTCTTCCCCCCTGTCACCAGACTCCTAAATGACCCTCTTATGGACTGACCTCATTAACACTACACCCTGTATGCTTCATCCGAAAGCGGTGCTTATGTAGTTACATTGTATATCTTGTGTTGCTCTATTATGTATTTTCTTTTATTCCCTTTTCTACCCATGCACTTAATGATCTGTTGAGCTGCTCGCAGAAAAATACTTTTCACTGTACCTCGGTACACGTGACAATAAACAAATCCAATCCAATCCAGTACAATCAGGCAGCATAATAGATGGTAATCATTTATTTTCCTTTCAATTGAGAAGAATTCCGTTATATATAAATATTAATAATCTGATGCCGTTTTATTAATACAACTGAAACTGGTTCCATGCAAGCCTCACGTCATTTTTCTTCATCTAACTCCATCAATATAACCTTCTATTCATTTTTTCAGTTGTGTGGTAGCATGTTCCACATTCTAACCATTCTGTAGATAAAGACCCTTCTCCTGAATCTCGTATTGGCAAATATTATTAAAATATTATTGGGGCTATTTTATATTGATGACACGTGTTCTAGCCTTCTCTACAAAAGGAAATATTTTCTTTACATTTATCCTCTCATGCTGTTTCACAATCTTAAAGACCTCTCCCAGATCACCCCCTCAGTTCTCATTTTACAATGGTCCAGCTGATTGCACCCACGTTGGACCATTAGAACCTGAGCATTAACAAATAGAAACTTTGTTTATGTTTTTCATATCTAACATGAACCATTTCACATTTCAAAATGAGCACAAAACCAGATGTAAGATAAGAGAGCCATGGGAAAGTCTTTATTCAAGTGCACAAAATTATGTTAATCTCCCATTATATAAAATACTACAAAAACGTGCCTTTATGTATGAGAGCTGACTTCCACTGACAAATCCAAATATTATTGGCATGATCATTTCCAGGTTTACATTTGTGTGGTCATCAGATGTCTCGTTCCCTTGAGCTACGTATAAATTAGTCATTTACAGTATTAATAATGTTGGATGTGACCTCTGGTGTCTTGAGGGCATTATTTAGTAACATCAACATTATTAAGAGATACCAAAGTGCACTCTCAGAAACAAAAGTATTTTCTTGGCTTACGTTTAGTCACCTCTTGGTAGCTCAGAAGCAGTAAACAGAGAAGGTTGACAAGTTCCTCCCAATATTGCCATTTGCTTGAACAATGCTCCTGAGAAAATAATAATGTTGAATATATAACACAGGCAATCGCACACCCTCAACAGGTTCTTCCAAGCAATAGGTACATTAAGAATAGAAGTAGTCCATTCTGGCCTGCTCTGCCATTCTATCAGATCATGTCTGAGCTGCACCTCAACTCCATTTACCTGCCTTTGATCCAAGCATCCTCAACCAACAAATATCTATTGACCCTAGACTGAAGGGTCCAACTGTCCCAGTATCCTCCTCTTTTGGAGGAAAGAGGGTTCCAAATTTCTATTAACCTTTGTGTGGAAAAAGTGTTTGCTGATCTCACTTTTGAATGGTCTAGCTTTCATTTTCAGATTATGTTTCCCTGAATTTTGATTTTACCACCAGGAAATGATTTCTCAATACCTACTTATCAAATCTTTCACTTTTTTTCACTTTTAGCAGATCATCCCTCAATCTCTGATACTCAAGGGAATACAAACTAGGTTCATACAATCTGCCTTCATAATTAAGCCTTTAAGTCTTGTATCATTCCAGTTATTTTGCACTGCATCTCCTTCAAGACCTTGGTGTAGTGTCCAAAACTGATGCAGAGATCCAGAAGAGTTCTGAGCAAGGTTCCACAACTGAAGTAATACTTCTTCCTCTTTGTATCCCAATCACCTTAAGATAAAGACTAATATCCGATTAGATTATTTTTTTCTTTTTTGTTATGAATTTAGAGTACTCAATTAATTTTTTTCCAATTAAGGGGTAATTCTGCATGGCCAATCCACCTAACCTGCACATCTTTGGGTTGCGGGGGTGAAACCCACGCAGACAAGGGGGAATGTGAAAACTCCACAGGGACAGAACCCGGGTCCTCAGTGCCGGATGCAGCAGTGCTAACAACTGTGCCACACGTACCGCCCCTATCCAATTAGATTTTTGGATTGCTTTTTATACCTTCCTCTTAATTTACTTATTTGGACTACCAAATGCCGTTACACCTCTCAGTTCCTCATTTACCATTTGGAAAATATTACAATTTATTTTTCAAGGCTTTAAGTGGATGACTATTTGCCGGTATTGGATTCCATTTGCCATAGTGGTGTCTCATTTTCTGGTTGGAATTAAATGTTTGAATTAATTTAATGTGGGGCTCTCACCAGCTCCTTAGCTGGTGGGTGATACTCTTGTCACCTCGTTTTGGGAAGGCATGCTAAATTAAATTCTAATCAGACACTTAACTGGACAACATTCAGCATTTGCTGGGAGCAGGGGCAGAAGTCCCATCTGCCAAAAGCTGCTGGCAGCTCTTCATGGAATGGCTGTGGCCCTGAATGCATTCAGAAGTCCAAGAACATTGAGGGGCCCAGGACAGGGATAAGTGTTGGCAGGATAGGGGCCGTGGGGTGAGGGTTCAGCAGAAAGGGCAGTGGGCCCCCTCTTCCTGATGTCAGTCCCTTGATCACCTTTGAACAAAGGAACCCCCATCATGAAAGTCCCCAAGCGACAGGGTTTATTTTTTGGGCATTAATTGCCCTTTTAGGGACCACAATTGGCGGTGGAAAGAGAAGGCTTTCTCCAATCCTTCATCCACATACTTAATAGAGAAAGGGATGGTGGGATCCCCACCATTCTGATTACATGTCCCTGCCACCTAACTCGCTTTGGGGGAGGGCATTAAATTCTGCCCAATTTGTCTGTGTGATTTTGTACTTTTCAACTCCGAATTGCACTACTTACTGTCCCTCCTAATTTAGTAGAGTTTGGCTTTAACAACAAGATTAATCCCAGACCAAGGCTTTGTTTATTCTTGAAGGGAAATAGGGAACCAAATATTCTGCGCAAAATTTTATGGGTGTGTGCCGTACTAGGCAGTAGAACCACTAAATGCGGGAATTGATCGGGTGGAACAGAGGCTGGAGTTCCAGGGCCAGGCCATTCGGAAAGTGGAGGAGGTGGGGGGAGCAGCTTTCCTTGTTGGCAGCTGAGATTGGAATGTTGTGGGAAATCTAGATGCGGCAAAAGGAGAAGGTGGAGGATCTGGAGAATCGCTCCCAGAGACAAAACCTAAAAATTCTGGGCATGCCTGACGGCATCAAGGGAGTGGACGCTGGCTCTTAAGTAGCCACGGTGCTGATGGGGGAGGCCCCCGGTGGTCACACGGGCGCACAGGGCACTGATGAGGAAGCCGCAGGCGAACGGGCCGCCAAGGGCGATGGTGGTGTGGCTCTACCGATTCCTCAATAAGAATAGATTGAGGTGGGCAAGGCAGACAAGGAGGTGCACCTGAGAAGGCAATGAGCTCTGGGTGCACCAGGACCTAGGCGCGGACCTGGCGAAGAGGAGAGCCAGGTTCAATCGGATGAAGGCTGTCCTTAAGAAGGGGATGAAGTTCGGGAGCTGTACCCAGCCTGTCTCTGGGTAGCTTATAACGACTAAGAACATTATTTTGGGACACCAGAGGAATTGATGGAGTTTTTAAAGAGACAATGGACTGGCAAAAGAAGGTAGACATTGAACTGTGGAGGAGGGGTGTGAAGAGGTTTGTCTTTCCTGCCTTTTTATTGCCTTTTGTTTGTTGGTTGATGGAGAACTTCTCTCCTTTGAGATATTTTGTTGGGTTTCCTGGCGCGATACTAAGGATGAGCGTCTTTTTCATATTCCATTGTTGTTTGTTCTATGGACGTATGAGAGCGGGGGGGGGGGGGGGGGGGGGAGGCTCAGGTGCCTTGGGTGGGGGCTGCCAGGCTATCTGGGCGGGCTAGTTAACGAGAGGTCAGTGGAGCGTGGCCAGATGGTTAACGTAGGAGAGGGGGATGGGAGTATTGTTTGGTTCAGGGGAGGGGGGGCTGCTGACAAAGATGTGATTGCTGTGACGCAACAAGAAAGGGAGTGATGATGGTGGGCACCCCAGGGTGGGCCTGGAGAGTCGCGTGACACGGGACGAGGGCTAGCCAAGAAAGGATATGGTTGATTGGCAGGGGAGGGGGTGGGGTGCCCCCTGACCAGGTTGGTCACATGGAAAGTGAGAGAGCTGAATGGGTCAGTCAAAGGGTCAGGTGTGTTCACGCACTTGAGGAGCTTGAAGGTGGACGTGGCCTTTTTGCAAGAAACACACTTGAGGATCGGAGATCAGACTAGGCTAAGGAGAGGGTGGGTAGGACAAGTCTTTCATTCGGGACTAGATACGAAGATGCAGGAGGTGCCTGTGCTGATAAACAAAAGGGTGGCATTTGAGGTGGGGAATATTGTGGCTGATTCGGGAGTGAGGATCGCGACGGTGAGTGGGAAGCTGGAGGGGATACCGGTGGTTTCGGTAAATGCCTAAACCCTAAACTGGAATTATCTGGAGTTCATGGGGAGAGTGCTGGAGAAGATCCCAGACCTGGACTAGCACCGGTTGATCATGGGAGGGGACTTTAACAAGGTAATTGAACCAGGTTTGGAACTGTTGAGCCCGAGGTCAGGGAGGGTGTCAGAGGTGGTGAAGGAGCCGAGGGAGTTCATGGAGGTGGGTGGATCCCTGGAGGTTTGGGAGGCCAACGGCGAAGGAGTTCTCATACTTCTCCCATGTGCACAGGGTTTACTCTCAGATTGATTTTTTTTACGTTGGACAAGACTGCTGGTGGGGGTTGTTGACTCGGGTATTCAGTGATCATGGTTTCAGACCATGCGCTGCACTGGGTGGACATGCAAATGGACCGGGTTGGGGGGCCCAGCGGCTGCAGTGGAGGCTGGACATAGAGTTGTTAGTGGATGAGGAGGTGTACGAGCGGGTGAGGGTCGCCATTCGGAGGTATGCGTAACTGAACGATACGGGTGAGGTCACGGCTGCTACGCTGTGGGAGGCGCTCAAGGCAGTGGTTAGGGGGAAACTCAAATATGATCCGGGCACATAGGGAAAGGGTGAAATTAGCAGAGATGACAAGGTTGGTGTACGAGATTCTGCGGGTGGATATGAGGTATTCGGAGGCTCTGGATCGGGATTATTGAAGGAGAGGCAGAATCTCCAGATGAAGTTCGGGTTGGTGTCCATGGGGCAGTTGCGGAGGGCCAGAGGGGCAGTGTATGAATGCAGGGAGAAGGCGAGTAAGATGCTGGCCCATCAATTCAGGAAGCAGGAGGCGGCGAGGGAGATCGGAAAGGTGAAGGACAGGAGGGGAAGAGTGGTACTGGACCCGGTGGGAGAGGGAAGTGTGCAGCAGGACCTGGATGTCCTTGTGCACCGGTCGCTGAAGGTAAGCATGCAGGTGCAGCAGGCGGTAAAGAAGGCTTATGGTATGTTGGCCTTCATTTGGAGAGGTTTTGAGTACAGAAGCAGGGATGTGTTGCTGCAATTATCCAGGGCCTTAGTGAGGCCGCAGCGAAAATATTGTGCGCAGTTTTGGTCTCCTTTTCTGAGGAAGGATGTTCTTGCTCTCGAGGGAATGCAGCGAAAGTTTACCAGACTGATTCCAGGGATGCCGGGGCTGTTATATGAGGAGAGATTGACTAGGTTGGGATTGTTCTCGCTGGAATTCAGAAGAATGAGGGGGGATCTCATAGAGACATAAAATTCTAACAGGACTAGACAGGGTAGATGCAGGGAAGATGTTCCCAATGATGGGTGTGACCAGAACCAGGGGTCACAGTCTGAGGATTCAGGGTAAACCATTTTGGACAGAGATGAGGAGACATTTCTTCACCTAAAGAGTGGTGAGCCTATGGAATTCATTACCACAGGAAGTAGTTGATGCTAAACATTGAATATATTCAAGAGGCGGCTAGATATAACACTTGGGGAGAATGGGATCAAAGGCTATGGGGAGAAAGCAGGATTAGGCTATTGAGTTGGATGTTCAGCCATGGTCTTGATAAATAGCGGAGCAGGCTCAAAGGGCTAAAAGGCCTCCTACTGCTCCTAACGTGGGGGCGGCCTCTTGCAGGGGTACGAGTTAAGGGGCATTTGTAATAGAGCCTCTGCCATTCTCGCTGGCCAAGTACTCCACGAGCCCTGTGGTGGTGGCGGCCCTCAGGGTGTGGGGACAGTGACGGCAGGATCGGAGGTTGGAAGATGCGTCGGTGTTGGTACTGATTTATGGCAATCACAGATTTGCACGTGAGGTTTCAGGGGTGGCAACAGGCAGGGGTTGAGCGGTTTGGCGACCTCTTTGTGGGGGGCAACTTTGCGGGTTTAGATGACTTGGAGGAGGAATATGAGCTATGCAGTGGGAACGGGTTTAGATACTTAAAGGTATCTGAACTTTGTGAGGAAGCAAGTGCCTTTCTTTCCAGATTTGCCCTCTGGACTACAGGGCAAAGTGTTATTGAGGGAAGAAATGGGGTGGGCAAGGTGTCCGAGATCTACAAGCAGGTAATGGACTGGGAGGGAGCCCCGTTAAGGGATGTCAAGCGGAAATGAAGGCTGGGTTGTGAGCCGGGTGAATGCATCCTCACCGTACGCGAGGCTCAGCCTTAAACAGTTTAAAGTAGTTCATAGGGCACACATGATGGTGGCCATTATAAGCAGATTCTTTGAGTGGGTTGCAGACATGTGTGGGCGGTGCGCGAGGAGGCCCACGTACCATGTTCACATGTTTTGGACATGTCTGAAACGTAAGGGGTTCTGGCAGGGGCTCGCGAACGTGATGTCCAAGGTGCTAAGGGTGAACGTGGTCCCCAGTCCAGAAGTGGCCATATTTGACGGAAGACCCTGGAGTCCAGGAGGCGAGAGAGGCCGACGTTCTGGCCTTTGTCTCTCTGGTAGCCCGGAGACGGATTTTTCTGGAGTGAAGGGACTCGGAGCCACCAAACCCGGGGTGAGTGACCTGGTGGAGTTCCTAAGATTGGAGAAAATCAAGTTCATCTTAAGAGGGTCGTTTGATGGGTTTTCCCGGAGATGGAAGCCGTTCATCAACTTCAAGGAGAATTGAGGCGTCAGCAGGGGGGAGGGGGGGATAAAGGGGCTAAAATGGGGAAGGCAGGAGAGGAGCAGGAGAATGGAATGAGGCGTTGGTTAGTTTTTTATTTATTATGAGGTTCCTGTTTGTTCTTGCTCTTGTGTTGGTTTGTATTGAATGTTCATACAAAAGCCTTAATAAAAATACTTTAAAAAAATAATAAAATTCTAACATATTTACGTATAAAGGTATAACATGTTGAGCCTAAAGCAGATTAAGCTATCACATGGCTGTTAGATGAAGAAAGAAAATGTACTTACATCAGTTTCTGAGGGAAATTTAGCATATTTAAGGAAATGTAGCACTTTTCCCAGTGACATGGGCAGAGTATTTTGTTTCTTGGTGCAATGGTGGAAGAGAAATTCTAGTAGCTTGCAGCGCAGGAGTTGGCTCTCCATACTTCTCAACACTGTTAATCTTCAAAGTTGTCGGGAAAAACAGAAATGCAAGTGAGCAACCGACAGGTTCAGTCTACAGAGCACAACAGTATGCTTCATTTCAAAGAATGAATGAATAATAAAGTTTTGCATCTTACCTCTGCGACCTTTCTGAAATGTACAGAAAATGTTGAAATATTGCTTCTGCAATTTTATTTGAACTGCATGTTGGAGAACGATCCACTTCTACAGCCAAGGTCAGCATCTTCTGAAGGAGACAAACAACTCTGGAGAACAAAGCAATGTAAGTGACAAGTATTCATTAGTTTTGTAGAATAAATAGGGAGACAGTGGCGCAGTGGTATTGTCACTGGACTAGTAATCCACAGGCACAGATTAAGATCTGGCTGTTGGTGAAATGTGAATTCAATAAAAATCTGATGATGACCATGAAATCATTGTTGATTGTCATTAAACGCTATCTGGTTCGCTAATGTTCTTTAGGGGAGCTTGCTACAGTCGAGAGTTCAAGGGTCAAATCCACTTCACCAATAGCCATCTCCACTTCACCTAGAACAGTACTGAGAGCATCAGTCAGTGTACAGATATCTCCCTGACAGAGAGAGACTGCGAGATACAGAGTGGATAGTCAGAAGCTTTACCCAGGGTGCAAGAGTCAATTACTAGGGGACATAGGTTTAAAGTGCAAGGGGTAAAGTTTAGAGGTGTGGGAGGGAAGTGTTTTTTACACAGAGGGTAATGGGTGCCTGGAACTCGCTGCCAGAGGTCGTGGAAGCAGGTACGATAGTGATGTTTAAGGGGCGCCTTGACAAATACATGAATAGGATCGGAATAGAGGGATATGGTCTCTGGAAGTGTAGAAGGTTTTAGGTTAGATGTGCAGCATGGTCGGTGCTTGTTTGGAGGGCCAAAGGGCCTGTTTCTGTACTGTACTTTTCTTTGTTCTTTGAAATCTGACGTCCTTACCTGGTCTGGCCTACATGTGACTCAATGTGGTTGACTCTCAAATGCCCTCTAGACGATGAACCAGTGACCCTCACGTCCCGTAAAATTAATTTTAAAAACTGAGGTGCTTTCCGCAACACATCTCAATAGCATCGGGAGTACTAAAATAACACTAGTAACCTCTTTCAATGCACCACTATAGAAGACAAGATGTCCATTAAAGAGGTTTAGAATGCATGATTGATTCTTCTTAGCCTTTTCACTCCTTGATGGAGCATAGGTCACGGACAAATTCTCTCCAACTAATCCTGTCTTGGAACTCTCCAGATGTCGTCTTGTATAGCCTTCGGCTCTCATCTCTTTTTCTGTATCCGACCTCCATGTGTTTCTGGTTTACCTTGCTTTTTCTTTCCTTGTGGGTTCCATGCAAGAGCTGGCCATGTAATATTGTTTCTTGATTTCCTCAAAGTATGGTCTATGCAATTTCACTTTTGCCTTTTTAATTGGAAGACCATTGGGTCTTGTTTCGTCTCCTCCCATAACCTAATATTATTGATGGTATTTGGCCAGTGTATCCCAAGGATCACTGTGTGGCATCTGTGGATGAAGGATTGGATTTTCGTCAACATTGTTTGGGTGGTCCTCCATATTTCAGAGCCACAAATTGATTCATATTGATATTTATTTTAAATTTCAAGAAGGTCACTATATCAAATTAATCCAACACACACATATAAAAAGTACAACATCTTCTTAGACAGTCCCTCTCAGTGACTGAGGAGTCCAATGTGTAATGTCATAGGTGGGGCAGAGAGTGGGTGAGTGGGTGCCTGAGTTGCCGTGCGCTCCATTCGCTATCAACGCGTAGCTTCAGCTTGCTCTCTCCAACGAAACGCAAGGTGTTCAGCACCTTCCCAGATGCTTTTCGTGGTCTTCAGGGAGTCTTGGGTCAGGGATTCCCAGGTATTGGTGGGGATGTTGCACTTTTTCAATGAGGCTTTGAGGGTGTCCTTGAAGCATTTCCTCTGACCTTCTGGGGCTCAATTGCCATGTTGAATCACTAAATAGAGCGCTTGCATTGGGAGTTTAAAAAAAATCATTTATGGGATGTGGGTGTTGCTAGTTAGGCCAGCATGTATTGCCTATCCCTAGTTGCCCTTCAGAAGGTGGTGGTGAGTTCCCCTCTTGAACCGCTGCAGTCCTTGAGGTGTAGGTACACCCACTGTGCTGTTAGGGAGGGAGTTTCAGGATGATGCCCCAATGACAGTGAAAGAGCGGCATTACATTTCCAAGTCAGGGTGGTGAATGTCAGGCATGTTGATGATGTGGCCTGCCCAGCGGAGCCGGTCAATGCTTCAATGCTGGGGATGTTGGCCTGAGCAAAAATACTGACATTAGTGCAGTGCGCCTATCCTGCCAATAGATTTAAGGGTCGTGCAGAGGTATCGCTGGTGGTACATCTTCAGGGTTTTGAGATGTCTGCAGTACATCTCTGATCCATATAGGAGGATGGGTATCATTACTGCTCTGTAGATCTGGTACTGGGTCGGTGGTCCTAGTCTTCAAACATTCTCTTCCTTAGGTGACTGAAGGCTGCACTGGCACACTGAAGGCGCTGTTGAACCGCATTGTCAATGTCTCCACTTGTTGACAGTAGGTCCACTACGGAAAAACTGAGACATCTCAAGGACGCGGTGTGTTTGTGATTTCATAGAGCATTTCATAGATCATAGAATTTACAGTGCAGAAGGAGGTCATTTGGCTCATCGAGTCTGCACTGGCCCCCGGAAAGAGCACCCTACTTAAGCCCACACCCTATCCCCATAACCCAGCAACCCCACCCAAGCTTTTTGGACACCAAGGGCAATTTAGCATGGCCAACCCACCTAACCTGCACATCTTTGGACTGTGGGAAGAAACCAGAGCACCTGGAGGAAACCCAGGCAGACACGGGGACAATGTGCAGACTCAGCACAGACAGTGACCCAAGCCGGGAATCGAACCTGGGACCCTGGAGCTGTGAAGCAACTGTGCTAACCACTGTACTACCGTGCCACTGTGCTACCGTAGTATTGTTCAATAACATGACCAGACAAAGCTCGTGAATAAAATGGTACATTACACACACACATATATGCCCAGCAGCATGAATACCGCAAATATATGCTATATATCTGCTGCCACAAAAAAGGTACGATTTCTTTTTGGTAATTTACCTTGGATACCTAGAGTCCAGTACCTGAGGACTATCAGGTGAGGATGACAGGGGACTATTTTTCTGCTGTATTTCTTCAGAGTCCTTGGAGATTGTATCAATAAGCCACTTGATGACACTTCTGTAACAGAAATTAATTACATAAAATATAGGAGTAAAATTAGACCATTTGCACCCTCAAGCCTGTTTTGTCATTCAGGAGGATTATGGTTGTACTTTTACACCAATTCTACTTTACCGTCCCTTTCCCTAAACCATTAGATTTCCTAATGCCAAAATATCTATCAATCTCAGGCAGTGAGCATTTACAACCCACTGAGGTAGCAAATTTCAGACCCACAACCCTCAGTGAAAATGTTCCTCATCTCAGTTCTATGTGGCAGCCCCTAAATCCTAAGATCTCTTCTTCTAGATTCTTCAACCAGTTTCTCAGGTTCTACCCAGTTAAGCCCTCTAATAACATCATCTCTCATTGTGGGAGCACAGAGTGAGTTGAGGACAGTGTTTCGAGGTACAAGTGCTGACGTAGAAATTTGGTGTAGGTGGGAATTTGTTGCAAAGGGAAAGGGGAAGCTGCATTTTATACCTTTTTTTCAGCCTCCTGGTGCTGGCAAGTGTTCAAAGGCATTAAATAGGTGAGTGGGTAGGAATTGGTTGCTGAGATTTAAAATGTTATTCCTCTAAACAAAGACAGTAGTTTAACAGATACCGAGGAGATATGGGGCGGAATCTTCCCATATTTTTTCACAGTGTGAGGCTCTGACTGAAAACTGGCGTATAGCTCGCCAGCTACACAGCCGAGCATTTTGTCCAGATTTTCAGGCACTCTGGGGGAATAAAAAGGCTGGGCATGGTTTATGCCTGTAGTCTGACACAGTGGGGCCTGATAGAGCCAGCAAAGCCCACGCAACAGAAATCGGGATGCCATCCTCCCATGCCAACCTGAGGAATGTCCCTTTCCCACTGGGGGCTAAACATACCTTGTTTGTTTTACGAGTGGGAACAGCTTCTCCAAATCTACGTTATCCAGCCCCCTCATGAATTTGAATATCTCTTTCAAATCTCCTCTTAGCCGCCTTCTCTCCAAGGAGAACAGACCCAACCTCTCTAATCTATCCTCATAACTGAAGTTTCTCATCCCTGGAACCATTCTTGTAAACCTCTTCTGCACTCTCTCCAATGCATTCACATTCTTCCTACAGTGTAGCTGCTCAGAACTGTACACAATACTTGGGTTGAGGTCTAACTAGTGTCTTTTATAAGTTCAGCATAATCTCCTTGCTCTTGTACTCTCTGTCCGTATTGAAGCCCAGGCTACTATTTGCTTTATTAACTGCTCTCTCCACCTGTCCTGCCACCTTCAATATCTATGCTCATATACATCCAGATCCCTTTGCTCCTGAATCCCCTTAAGAATTTTACTACAAATTTTATTTTGTCTCTCTATCTTCTTCCTACAAAAATGCATCACTTCGCACTTCTCCGCATTAAGTTCACTTGCCACCTGTCTGCCCTCTCCACCAATTTGTCTATGTCTTTTTAAAGTTCTCCACTATTCTCTTCACAATTTACAACACTGCCAAGTTTTGTATCATTGGCAAAATTTGAAATTGTTACCTGCACACCTAGATCTTGACCATTAATTGAGATCAGGAAAAGCAAGGGTCCCAATACCAACGCTGGGAACACCACTACAGCAGCTAAGGACTAAATTAAAAAGCATAACTACAAAGGTAATAATCTCTGGATTACTGCCTAAACCCAAGCAAATGGGCATTGGGTAAATAAAATCAGAGAATGGAATGCATGGTTCAAAGATTGGTGTGGGAGAAATGGGTTTGTCTTCACATCTACACATAAGAGACCTCTAATTTCTTCCATAGATCTTTACTCATCCAGGTTTCAGAGATATACAGAAAGTGGATAGAATGTCGCATCTTATGAGAGTTTTTCCTTGTTACAATCTTGAGTTTTCTTGTTATTAACCTTCATCTTCACAAAATTATTTCTATCCTTCTTGGGTTGTGGGGGTGAAACCCACGCAGACACGGGGAGAATATGCAAACTCCACATAGACAGTGACCAAGGGCTGGGATTCGAACCCAGGTCCTCAGCACCATAGGCTGCAGTGCTAACCACTGTGCCACAGTTCTTATTTCTTATGATTTTTCTCAGCGCCAGGGAATTTAGGCCCACTCTATACAATTACTCTTTCTCCTCTTCAAAAATGCATTGGGATCTTTTACATTATATTGACTTCACAAACAGGTCCTCTTTGTAATATTCCATCCAAAGTCAGCAGCTCCCAACAGTGTAGCATACTGCCCCAATTGTAATGCAGTGTCAACTCTCACACTAGAGCTTGAAGTCACAACCTTCAGACTCAAAGGCAAGACCATTATCATTCAATATAGATCCTGTCACTAATTTAATGTACTGACAACACTCATTCTACAAATGAGAAAATTCTCTCCCACTTACTGAAATAGAACATTTAATAAGCTTTAGGTCTCTATACCTTACATTCGAAAACTTGTCATCACATGATAGAACTGCCTTGGCTATGGTTTGCTGGGGCACATCATGTTTCAGCTGAAAATCATCTTCAAGCGTTTGAACAACATACTGCAGGAACAACAGTCGATCACTCTTGGTCAGAGAATGCTTCCGGTGAGGATCCTTGAAGTGCACACGTATATAAATCATGTACAATTAGATTAGTAGTGAAGAAAAAGATACATCCATTTCAGTTCATTAGCTGTAAAATGGCAGAGTACAAAGCTTTCCACTGCTGTTTAAGAATTGAAAGGGTGAGCTCATATTTGCGAAGTAACTATCATCAGAAACTATAAGAACATAAGAACATGAGAACTAGGAGCAGGAGTAGGCCATCTGGCCCTTCGAGCCTGCTCTGCCATTCAATGAGATCATGGCTGATCTTTCGTGGACGCAGCTCCATTTTCCCTCCCGAACACCATAACCCTTTATTCCTTTATTCTTCAAACAACGATCTATCTTTATCTTGAAAACATTTAATGAAGGAGCCTCAACTGCTTCACTGGGCAGGGAATTCCATAGATTGACACCCTTTGGGTGAAGAAGTTCCTCCTAAACTCAATCCTAAATCTACTTCCCCTTATTTTGAGGCTATGACCCCTAGTTCTGCTTTCACCCGGCAGTGGAAACAACCTCCCCGCATCCATCCTATCTATTCCCTTAATAATTTTATATATTTCTATAAGATCCCCCCCCCTTCTAAATTCCAACAAGTACAGTCCCAGGGCGCGATTCTCCAAAATGGAGACTAAGTGTTCCCGCCATTGCGTTTCATGACGGCGCGAAACGAGTGCGGGGCAACCGATTGTGGCCCCCACAGGGGGCTAGCACAGCGCTGGAGCAGTTCACGCCGCTCCAGCCTCCATTCCCGGCACCAGATGGGCGCCGTGCCAACCCGCGCATGCATGCGGGATTTCTTCAGTGCGCCGGCCGCTACGCAACATGGCATGGGCGTTCAGGGGCCGTATGCGCAACAAAGTAGGCCGGGGGGGGGGAAGAGATTGGCGGGCCCCGATGGCGGGCCAGACCCCATCTGAGGCCTCCCCCCCCCCCCCCCGGGACGGAGCCCCCCTCCCCACAGGCCGCCCCCGACTCTTCGAATAGAGTTCCCACCGGCAGCGACCAGGGGTGAATGGCGCCGGCACGACTCTGCGGTTTCGGTGCGGCGGCTCGGCCCACCCGAGCTGGAGAATCGGCAGCCCGCGACCAGCCAAACACACCCGCGCAAATGGCGCCGATTCTCCGCACCTCGGAGAATCGCACGTCGGGGCGCGGTTGTGGCGATTCTCCTGCTTGGCGCGGGGCTCGGAGAATCGTACCCACAGTCTACTCAACCTCTCCTCAGAATCCAACCCCCTCAACTCTGGGATTAACCTAGTGAATCTCCTCTGCACACCCTCCAGCGCCAGTACGGCCTTTCTCAGGTAAGGAGACCAAATCTGAACACAATACTCCAGGTGTGGCCTCACGAACACCTTATACAAATGCAGCATAACCTCCCTAGTCTTAAATTCCATCCCTTTAGCAATGAAGGACAAAATTCCATTTGCCTTCTTAATCAATTGTTGCACCTGTAAACCAACTTTTTGCGACTCATGCACTAGGACACCAAGTTCTTTCTGCACAGCAGCAGGTTTTAATATTTTATCATTTAAATAATAATCCCTTTTGCTGTTATTCCCACCAAAATGGATTACCTCACATTTGTCAACATTGTATTCCATCTACCAACTCCAAATCATCTATGTAAATTGTGAACAATTGTTGGCCCAACACTGATCCCTGAGGGACACCACTAGCTACTGACTGCCAACCAGAGAAACACCCATTAATCCCCACTTTTGGCTTTCTATTAATTAACCAATCCTCTGTCCATGCGACTACTTTACCCTTAATGCCATGCATCTTTATCTTATGCAGCAACCTTTTGTGTGGCACCTTGTCAAAGGCTTTCTGGAAATCCAGATATACCACATCCATTGGCTCCCCATTGTCTACCGCACTGGTAATGCCCTCAAAAAATGCTACTAAATTAGTAAGGCATGACCTGCCCTTTATGAACCCATGCAGTGCCTGTCCAATGGGATAATTTCCACCCAGATGCCTCACTATTTCTTCCGTGATGATAGATTCCAGCATCTTCCCTACCACCGAAGTTAAGTTAACTGGCCTACAATTACCCGCTTTCTGCCTATCTCCTTTTTTAAACAGTAGTGTCACGTTTGCTAATTTCCAGTCTGCCAGGACCACCCCAGTGTCTAGTGAATTTTGGTAAATTATCACGAATGCATTTGCAATTTCCCTAGCCATCTCTTTTAGTACCTGGGATGCATTCCATCAGGACCAGGAGACTTGTCTATCTTTCGCCCCATTAGCTTGCCCATCACTACCTCCTTAGTGATAACAATCGTCTCAAGGTCCTCACTTGTCATAGCCTCATTTCCACCAGTCACTGCCATGCCATTTGTGTCTTCCACTGTGAAGACTGACCCAAAAATCCTGATCAGTTCCTCAGCCATTTCCTCATCTCCCATTATTAAATCTCCCTTCTCATCTTCCAAAGATGTGGAGATGCCGGCGTTGGTCTGGGGTGAGCACAGTAAGAAGTCTTACAACACCAGGTTAAAGTCCAACAGGTTTGTTTCAAACACGAGCTTTTGGAGCACTGCTCCTTCCCTCAGGTGAATGGTGAGGTATGTTCCAGACAGCTTCTGTTGCAACACGACGGACTTCCTACAGAAACTCAGCACCCATGGACCAGTTGAACCAGGAACATTCCTCGTCACAATGGATGTCTCGGCACTCTACACCAACATCACCCATGACGACGGCATTGCTGCAACAGCCTCAGTCCTCAACACCGACAACTGTCAATCTCGAGACGCAATTCTGCAATTTATCCGCTTCATTCTAGATCACTACGTCTTCACCTTCGACAACAAATTCTTCATCCAGATGCACGGAACAGCCATGGGGACCAAATTCGCACCTCAATATGCCAACATCTTCATGCACAAGTTTGAACAAGACTTCCTCACCGCACAGGACCTTCAACCGACGTTATACACCAGATACATCAATGACATTTTTTTCCTTTGGACCCACAGCGAAGAATCACTGAAACGACTACACAATGAGATCAATAAGTTCCATCCCACCATCAGACTCACCATGGACTATTCTCCAAATTCAGTTGCATTCTTGGACACACTCATCTCCATCAAGGACGGTCACCTCAGCACTTCGCTTTACCACAAGCCCACAGATAACCTCACGATGCTCCACTTCTCCAGCTTTCACCCGAAACACGTTAAAGAAGCCATACCCTATGGACACGCCCTCCGTATACACAGGATCTGCTCAGATGAGGAGGAGCGTAACAGACACCTACAGATGCGGAAAGTTGCCTTCGTACGAACGGGATATGGCGCTCGATTCATCGATCGACAGTTCCAACGGCCACAGCAAAAAACCGCACCGACCTCAGAAGACAAACGTGGGACACAACTGACAGAGTACCCTTCGTCGTCCAGTACTTTCCTGGGGCGGAGAAACTACGACATCTTCTTCGCAGCCTTCAACACATCATCAATGAAGATGAACATCTTGCCAAGGTCATCCCCACACCCCCACTACTTGCCTTCAAACTACCGCGCAACCTCAAACAAACCATTGTTTGCAGCAAATTACCCAGCCTTCAGAACAGCGACCACGACACCACACAATCCTGCCAGGGCAATCTCTGTAAGACATGCCAGATCGACATGGATACCACCATTACTCGTGGAAACACCACTCACCAGGTACGCGGCACATACTCGTGCGACTCAACCAATGTAGTCTACCTCATACACTGCAGGAAAGGATGTCTCGAAGCGTGGTACATTGGCGAGACCATGCAGACACTGCGACAATGAATGAACGGGCATTGTGCGACAATCACCAGGCAGGAATGTTCCCTTCCAGTCGGGGAACACTTCAGCAGTCAAGGGCATTCAGCCTCTGATCTCCGGGTAAGCGTTCTCCAAGGCGGTCTTCAGGACACGCGACAACGCAGAATTGCCGAGCAAAAACTTATAGCTAAGTTCCGCACGCATGAGTGCGGCCTCAACCGGGATCTTGGATTCATGTCGCATTACATTCACCCCCCACCATCTGGCTTGGACTTGCAAAATCCTACCAACTGTCCTGGCTTGAGACAATTCACACCTCTTTAACCTGGGATCACCCCCTATCTCTGGATCTGTAATGATTTGATTACCCGCAAATGCTCGCATTCCAAGCATTGTCTGGCATCTTTGACTTTGTCTGTATAAATGTTTCTGGAACATACCTCTCCATTCACCTGCGGAAGGAGCAGTGCTCCGAAAGCTCGTGTTTGAAGCAAACCTGTTGGACTTTAACCTGGTGTTGTAAGACTTCTTACCATCTTCTAAAGAACCAATATTTACCTCAGCGACTCTTTTTATATTCTGAGCAAGTTTACTCAAATAATCTAGCTAGACTTCTTTATAGCTTTTTAAGTTGCTTTCTGTTGCCCCTTAAAGATTTTCCAATCCTCTAATCTCTTACTAACCTTTGCCACTTGGTATGCTTTTTCCTTCAATTTGATACTCTTCCTTATTTCCTTAGATATCCACGGTCGATTTTCTCTCTTTCTACCGTCCTTCCTTTTTGTTGGTATAAACCTTTGCTGAGCACTGTGAAAAATTGCTTGGAAGGTTCTCCGCTGTTCCTCAACTGTTTCATCATAAAGTCTTTGCTCCCAGTCTACATTAACCAGCTCTTCTCTCATCCCATTGTAATCTCATTTGTTTAAGCACAAAAACAAAAAGGTGTTTGATTTTACCTTCTCACCCTTCATCTGTATTTTAAATTCCATCATATTGTGATCGCTCCTTCCGAGAGGCTCCCTAACTACAAGATCATTAATCAATCCTATCTCATTACACAGGACCAAATCTAGGATCGCTTGTTCCCCCGTAGGTTCCATTACATACTGTTCGAGGAAACTATCGCGGATACATTCTACAAACTCCTTCTCAAGGCTGCCTTGACCGACCTGATTAAACCAATTGACATGTAGATTAAAATCCCCCATGATAACTACTGTACCATTTCTACATGCATCAGTAATTTTTTTGTTTATTGCCCGCTCTACTGTAATGTTACTATTTGGTGGCCTATAAGACTACTCCAATCAGTTACTTTTTCACCTTACTATTATGATTTCCACCCAAATGGATTCAACCTCATCCTTCATAATACCGATGTCATCCCTCATTACTGCCCATATGTCACTGATGTCATCCCTCACTACTGCCCGGATATCATCCTTAAATAACAGAGCTACACCACCTCCCTTACCATCCACTCTGTCCTTCCGAATAGTTTGATCCCCTTGGATATTTAACTCCCAGTCGTGACCATCCTTTAACCATGTTTTAGTAACGGCCACTAAGTCTTAGTCATTCACGATGATTTGCGCCATCAACTCATTTACCTTATTCCGGAAACTATGAGCATTCAGGTAAAGTACCCTTATGTTGGCTTTTATACCTCTGTTTTGAATATCAACGCCTCTATCAGTAACCTCTCCTAAGTTATTTTTCCTTTTAACTTTTCTCCTAATTTTCCTTATCTTTGAACCCATATTTTCATGTAATTACCTGCTGCTTCACTTTCCATTCATGTTTTTATTTCCCTTTTTATTCCTTTTAGTATTACTGGACCTATCCACTGAGCTCTCCTCAGTCACTGTACCCAGTGCTGTGGTCCTTTTTGATTTTTGATTATGGCTTGTCTGCCTTACACTTTCTCCCTTACTGCCTTTTGTGTCTGCCCCCATTTTACTTCCCTCCGACTTCCTGCAATGGTTCCCATCCCCCTGCCACATTATCATCAATTTCTGTTCACTTTAGTCCTGAACTGATCAGTCCTGAACTGATCTGGCCTACATGTGACTGCAGACCCACAGTGGTTGACTTTTAACTACCTTCTGAAATTGCTAAGCAATCCACTCAGTTCAAGGAACATTAAGGATGGGCAACAAATGCTGGCCTTGCCAGTGGTGCCCATATCCCATGAAAGAATAAAAAAAAAATCAGATCTATCACCATTCAATCCCAATCACTGGGAGCAAATTCTTCAATTCTCTGAGCACCAGCTCAATAATCAGAGTAATAAATACATTGAATAAGTTACTGATAACTCCACCTACAACTTGATGCATTTTCAGAGCATTCTAATTGACAAATCAAGATTCTTACGTTAGGGGCAAAATAAATCTGCACAAAGCATCTGTGGCCCATTGTTCGTGGGGGCTGTGTTATCTTCAGTGGTACGACTACTCATGACTTCTGGGAGTGAAGATAACTTTTTTTTATAAAATGTTTTTTTATTGAGTTTTCATATTTTATATCCAACAAATTACAAATTATTAGAGAGAGAAAGAAAGAAAGAAAAAAAAAACACGCAAAAATTAACATATTACAGGTAAGCATCTTCGTAATAACAACTGTGGCTGCCCCCTTTAGCCAGCATACATATTTTATATTCCCCAATATGGCCGAGGCACATGTTTATAGGCATTTATTTATAGTTTGGTTTTGGGCCTTAGCTAGCCATCAAACCCCCATAACGAACCCGTAGCCCTCTTCCCCCCCCCCCCCCCGGCTACCTTCCCCCGATTCCCGTCCATTTTCCCCTGATTCTTGGCCACCCGACTATTCTTCCTCTTGTACGTTGGCCACAAACAGGTCCCGGAACAATTGCATGAATGGCTCCCACGTTCTGTGGAAGCCATCGTCTGACCCTCAGATGGCGAATTTGATTTTCTCCATTTGGAGAGATTCCGAGAGGTCGGACAGCCAGTCTGCAGCTCTGGGTGGTGCTGCTGACCGCCAGCCAAACAGGATTCTACGACGGGCGATCAGGGAGGCAAAGGCAAGGGCGTCCGCCCTCCTCCCCAGGAATAGATCTGGCTGGTCTGAAACCCCGAAGACCGCCACTATCGGGCATGGCTCCACCCTCACCCCCACCACTTTGGACATAGCCTCGAAGAAGGCTGTCCAGTACTCCACAAGTCTGGGGCAAGACCAGAACATGTGGGCGTGGTTGGCCGGGCCTCTTTGGCACCGTTCACATCTGTCCTCCACCTCCGGGAAGAACCTACTCATACGGTTTCTTGTTAAGTGGGCTCTATGTACCACTTTTAGTTGCGTCAGGCTGAGCCTTGCGCACGTGGAGGTGGAGTTGACCCTATGCAGTGCTTCGCTACAGAGTCCCCACCCTATCTCCATCCCCAGGTCCTCCTCCCATTTCATTCTTGTTGCGTCCAGTACGGTGTCGTCCCTTTCTACCAATCGGTCATACATGTCGCTACAGTACCCTTTCTCTAGGATACTTGCGTCCAGTAGGTCTTCCAGTAGTGTCTGTCGTGGCGGTTGTGGGTATGTCCTTGTCTCCTTTCGTAGGAAGTTTTTGAGCTGCAGGTACTGTAGCTCGTTCCCCCCAGCTAGCCGAAATGTCTCTAGTTCGTCCAGTGTTGCGATCCTGTCATCCGTGTATAGGTCCCTGACTGTCAGTGTCCCCCCCGTCCTGCCTCCACCTTTTGAAGGTGGCGTCAGTCAGTGTTGATGTGAACCTATGGTTGTTGCAGATGGGAGCCTTGTCCGACATTTTGGTCAGGCCAAATTGCTGCTGCAGTTGGTTCCAGAATTGGAGGGTGGCTGTCACCACTGGGTTGCTGGAGTGGTTTTTGGGTGGGGATGGGAGTGCTGCCGTGGCGAGGGCCCGGAGGGAGGTCCCCATGCAGGAGGCCTCCTCCGCACGCACCCACTCGGCTTCTGGCTCCTGGATCCATCCCCTTACTCGCTCGGCTGTTGCCGCCCAGTGGTAGAATTGTAGATTCGGGAGGGCTAGCCCCGCCCTGGATTTTGTTTTTTGTAGGACCTTCTTTGGGATCCTAGCATTTTTACCCCCCCATACGAACGCCATGATAAGTTTGTCCAGCACTTTGAAAAAGGGGAGTGAAGATAACTAATGCCATTGTGTAATTCAGAGGGATTTGTCACAGTCATCTATTAACTGACTACTATGATCCAGTTATATGTAGGAATGAATGTATAGTAATATATAATAATCTTTATTGTCACAAGTAGGCTTACATTAACACTGCAATAGAGTTATTGTGAAAAGCCCATAGTTGCCACATTCCGGCGCCTGTTTGGGTACACAGAGGGAGGATTCAGAATATCCAATTCACCCAACAGCACGTCTTTCTGGACTTGTGGGAGAAAACTGGAGCACCCGGAGGAAACCCACGCAGACACAGGGAGAACATGCCGACTCCGCACAGACAGTGACCCAAGCCGGGAATCAAACCCGGGACCCTGGAGCTGTGAAGCAACAATGCTACCCACTGTGCTACTGTGCCACCCTATGTTATAGCTGATCATCTGGACTGTTGCACTGACTGATTTTGGAGAACAATGCAGAATAGTTCTCCAGAAGTATAAAATAATGAGGCCATGATTGCAGGATTTCCAGCTGAAATATGCTGAAAACAGTGTTCAGAATTCCCATTTTCTATGTCAATTTCAAAAAAGCACAAATGAATTCCACCACACTTTGAGAACATGAAATCATATTTATAAAGCTTTGATAAGGATGGCTACATTAAGAAATAGTGGCTAATTTGTGAGCAAGTCCTAATGATTTGTGAGGAAGTCCTAATGACCTAATGTGGATTTTATATTTCTACTTCAAAACTGTATTTTTTGTTTGTATGTTCGCTCACTCCCCTCTAGATCTGAAAAGTGACTCCTTTCTTGCATCAGTGGTACTAAGCTTTGATACTTCAGAGATTTGCTGCCATAGGGCTAATTTGACCTGACAAAAACACCACCAATAACAATCATTATGATTATCATTAGACTTTTCTTCACTAGGCTCCTATTGAGACAGTGTGTGGATGTTAAGTTTGAACTTGTCTGTGATGGCTCCACATAGCCTCAGGGTGTTATTGTTATGTAAGTACTTTGCAACTCCTGCCAGCACACAAGAACATTTCCTCAACCTTAACAGGAATATTGCAACCAATGATACTGTAGTTTAGGGCAGAAAGAGTACGTGAAGAAAACAGAGGAATGTATGAAAAACACATATAAAGGAATATTGTCATCTATGGAAGTGTGCAACTAACATAAAACTGATTATGTGTACCAATTCTAAAAATAAGCGCTGAGCTCTCAATTTTTCGAGCATCTTTAAAAGAAACTTATGGGGACTGTGGGCGAGATCTTCCGGATGTTCACGCCGGCAGGATTTTCCAGTCCTGCCGACGTGTATCCCTGCTGTGGGTTTCCCAGCACCATGGGGTGAAACCAATGGGAAATTCCCATTGACAGCGGCAGGACTGGAAGATCCTGTGCTGGCCAATGGCAGGCCGCCTCACACCGCCGAGAAACATGCCGTAGGATGGCCAGAGAATCTCGCTCAGTATTTTTAAAAGCTCCACATCTATATTACCTTGTTCTCCACATGATAAGCTAACAGGTCCCAGTCCCACTGCACCGTGGAAATATTTGCAGGATGTAGTCTATTTAAAATACAATGAAATATTTATTAGATTATTTTAAAAATCAATCCGCAGGTCAACAGTTAAAAGCAATAATTCACACATGATGTAACATAACAGTTAGCTCATACAATAGATCACAGAATTCAAAATTGATTTTAACACATTTCTTCGAATGGTTCATTGGTTAAATATTTTGCTGCTTTAGCACTAAACTAGAGCCTGAGAGCTTCTCTACGCTCTTCTGTTTTTTTTTAAGGCCTTCCCTATCTCTGTAATCTCCTCCAGTTCCACAAACTTCCGAAGTAACCACTCTCGTCTACATCTGCTCTCTCTCTCTCTTGAATCTCCAATTTTAGTTGCTCCACCAGTGGGAGCCATGTTTCACCTGCCTAGGTCTTAAACTCTGGAGTTCCCTCCCTAAACCTATATGCCTTTCTACCATTATTTTTCCTTTCACATGCTCCTTAAAATTGACCTCTTTCACCAAATGTTTGATTATCCAACCTTAAGTGGGCCAGTGTCAAATTGTACCTGGTTAGGTTCCTCTGATGTGCCTTCGGACTATTTATTACTTTAAAGGTGCTATATAAATGCAAGTTGTTGTTGTTAAAGCTTGCATCATTGATCAAGCTTTAAGTCACCTGTCCTAAAATTTCCCAATGTGGCTCTCTTTCAGATTTTGTCTGATAATGCACCTGTGAAGCACCTTCAGGAATTTGATCACATTAAAGGCACTATATAAATATAAAATGTGGTTGTTGAATCATACAGAACAGATCCATTCTTATCTGAATCCCTGGTCAGTGTTTATTGAGCTGATTACAGCCAGGGTTCCTTTTGCTGATTTGCAACTGTTAACTCTGCCAAAATGTATGCATTTGTGGACTTTAAGTGAGAACGGGATTGGGATCAATTGTGACATCCCAGACATATAGCCTGCAGATACACTCTATCAACGAAGAGACACCTGGGTGACCAGAAGGTTCTCGGTAATTTAGGAAGCATTTCCAACATGAGTTGGTGCCTTCAGAATAGCAGAGGAGAAAATTGAAAGATGAAAAAAGTGACCTTTCTTTCAATTTTGCTTTACAATATTCAGCCCTGGGTGATGCTGAAGGGATTTTAAAAATCTATTGTAAATAACTTGCATGTATTTAAGATTCTAACTGAAATGTAAAAAAAAGTACTCAAATAATTAAGTTATTGTGATGATGTTCTGGATCTATGGATATAAAATATAACTTTTTAATAATAATCTTTACACTAAGGGTGACTTCAGAATGTCCAAATTACCTAACAGCACGTCTTTTGGGACTTGTGGGAGGAAACTGGAGCGCCCAGAGGAGACCCACGCAGACACGGGGAGAACATGCAGACTCTGCACAGTGACCCAATCCAGGAATCGAACCTGGCTAAGACCAAGAACTGGAAAGTGGGATTAGGCTGAATGGCCACTTGACGACAGCAAGAACACAATGGGTTGAATGTACTCCTTCTGTGCTGTAAATTTCCATGACTCTGTGATTTAGTCAGAGAAAAGTTTGCATCAACACTGAGGTTCAGGGCTTGTCTCGCTGATGCAATATTTGAATTAACTATAATTTGTGCGAGAACCCAAACTTCTCAAATACATTTCAATGAGCCAGAGCTAAAGTATATCAAAATTCTTATTTTTCAGCCATACAAATTAAACTACCTTTTATGTTTTCTTTTACATCTCTTTGATGCTTTTGCCTCACTGACACTTTCTGCAATATGTTATTAAACAAACAGCGTTACACACTTTCAACTGCAGCTCAAAAAGAAACTACATACCAACTGAAAACCGTCATCAAAGGCACAAATAGTTGGACTTCCATGGCGGTATGTAGGGGGAGGACATACACGAGGTGGCTCCCACTAGGTACTATTAGCCCTTTACGCCCAGTTTCTCGGAGTATTTGTGTTTAACAACCTGCTTGATTGAAGGGATATCCCCAGAAGGACCAGGGCAAAGAAACCTGAAAGCACATATTTAACGATGGAATTGGACGCTTTTTGGGGCTCTTCGATGGAGAAATCGGCAGAGGCAGCTTCAGGGACTCCGCCAACTTCACTAACAGCCAAAATGTTTACTGGCATCTTGGCATCAGAATTCGAGAAGCAACGGGGTTATGTCAGAGGAACTTCATAGGTCGATGGAGGCGGCCCTGGCTCCCATTCAATTGGAATTGGAGAAGACCAATGAGGCGGTATAAACACATGGCGGTGGGATCCAGGGCACGAAGGGGACTCTCTCTCTCTCGGCATAGCGACCAGATTTTCTCTCTGAAAGCTGAGGTGTATCTGAAGGCTGGGATGACTAAAGCACTGAAGGTCAAAGTGGACAATTTGGAGAACCGTTCCAAGAGACAAAATATTTGTTGTGGGCTGCCAGAGGGGTTGGAAGACCCAACTGCTACAGAATACGTTTTGAATATGTTTAGGAAGGTGGAGGGGGAGGGTGGATTCATATCCCCTCCCGAGCTGGATCGAGCCACTGGACGCTCCAACAGAAGCCCCACCCCAATGAACCACCACGAGCAGTTATTGTGAAGTTTCACAGCTTCCAGGAAAAGCTGAGATGGGCTATGGAGCATAGAAACATAGAAGATAGGAGCAGGAGGAGGCAATTCGGCTCTCCAAGCTGCTCCACCATTTGTCATGATCATGGCTGATCGTCCAACTCAATAGCCTAATCCTGTTTTCTCCCCATAACGCTTGATCCCATTTGCCTCAAGTGCCATATCTAGCCACCTCTTGAATGTATTCAATGTCTTAGCCTCAACTACTTCCTGTGGTAATGAATTCCACAGGCTCATCACTCTTTGGGTGAAGAAATATCTCCTCATCTCTGTCTTAAATGGTCTACCCCGAATCCTCAGACTGTGACCCTTGGTTCTGGACACACCCACCATTCAAAGAGTTAGTCACCATAAGTTGTTAATTGGGGGCTATTGTTTTAATGTTGGGGGTTTAGTTTAGTTGTGTTCTTGTTTGTTGATTGTGTTCTTTTTGCATTGTAACTTGTAGCAACTGTTTTATATTATTCTGTCTATAATGAAAAGTTTTCAATATAAATATATTTTTTAAAAGTTACAAGTGGTTAACGGTGCAAACTGGCATATAATCTACAGCTGAAGTAGCATTATTTAATAAGGTATATAATACCATCAAACTTCGCAGGATGTTATAAAGCATTTTTTAAACAACTAGTTATTTGAGGGGATGGCTCATCATGTTTAACCAGATGAGCTGTGAGGAAAAATCTATTTTTGTGAAGCTACGGTCACACTGGGAGTTAGTTGGAATGCAGATTCAGTCTTTCCACATTTTGAATGGCAACCCTCTACAGAGAACCAAATAAAAACTTCCACATTTTAATTGAAAGGTAGTATAAAATTCCAGCAATGATAATCCTGCTCACTAAACTGATATTTGGCTGCCTTAGAAGTCAGAAATGCTATTCGATTTCTGAAACCTTTTTTGAGTACTGAACTCAGAACCTTGTAATGGCTGTGTTAATTTGTTTAACACATTTCAGTTTTGAGAGCCAAGTTGTAATGTAGAGATGTGGAGCATGTGGTCTCCTCGACATTGCAAGAACATATTGTCAAGCAAAACAGCCTGGACATTTGTGTGTGTATTCAATTCATGGGAAGGGAGAATTAGAGAGCATCACATTCAGGGAACACAGCCATGCTGACAGATCTCCATGATTCAGTGCAGTTTTTCCTTCACAATAGCACTCTTACATAAGACTCCATAACAGCCTTACCCTTACAGGTTCCTTCATACATTAGATTATTTATAAGTGATAAACTGGGTGAAAATAAGCCACGTTTGATTCATTCCTCACTTGCATGGATCAACACACTTAACTTGCAACCCATTAATCAATGAAAAGGCACTCAACCAGCAAAACACTTTCAGTAACAACTTTCAAAGCATTTCCTGGTGCTAACTACAACTGCAGAAACACAGTTTTTATGTGGTCCCTTCAATGGACTATCGTTGCAGACAAATTGCTGCAACAGTGGCATCTATTCTGATAGCTGAATGAAAATGTACAATACTACCATGAAATAATTCTGACCCGATACTTAAATTAGGCTGTTCACTTGCCCAAAGAGTGGAACAGTATAAGATTCTGGAAGAAATCAACAGGCATATTAATATGAAACAGATCTGTCATACGATACACCTCCTGCATTAACTTGTACATACTGTTGGATCTTCATCAGGGTCATGTAAGCAGACAAAATGGTGCTGGAGGATTCATTGCCCAGCAGTATCTTCTTGATTATATACTCCACAATTTTATGAGGCGGGTAATGTTGAGGAGATACAAAATCCATCAGAAACTGAAGGGTCCCTTGAGGAAAGTTTTCATCGATAGTGTTGTTGATCATACTGCACTGTCTTTGGGAGATCAGCTCTGGTTCCTTCAACTTACATTGGCGAGTTGTTGATGAACGAGAATGTCGATTTGCCAGCTGGATAGGAAAACGTAAACAAATGAACCATTGCAAATGAAATAAAAACTAAACAAATGCTGAAAATACTTAGGTCAGGCAGCATTTGTTGTAGTGAGAAACAGAGTTAACATTTTAGGTTGATGACCTTGCAATAGAATTGAAGGAAGATAGAAACGTAAACGTTATTAAGGTAGTAGAAGGGGTAAGGGAGCAGGGTGAATCAAAAGGATGGTCTATGATCGGGTGGAGCGCAGGAGAGATTAACTAATAAAAGATTTCATGATGAAAAAGCCAAAGAGGGTGATAATGGGCATAGTAAAGAGACAAAGCTTGTGTCCAGATGAAGTATGAATGATTATATAGCAGACATTTCAATACAACATGAAGAGATAAAGAAAGAAACTAACCAGCACAAAAAAAACATAGAAACAGATGAAGGAAGTGGTTAAGATCTAATGGAGGTGAACTCAATATGGAGTCCAGAAGGCTGTAGAGTTTTATTACAAAAGATGAGGTGCTGTTCCACAAGCTTATATTGAGCTTGTTGGGAATGGGAATAACGTAGCATGCCACAGACTGACAGGTCAGAGTGGGAGGAATGCAGAGAATTAAAATGATGAGCGACAGGAACCTCAAACTTACAGACTAATGGAAGTGTTCCTCAAAGTGGTCACCCAGTCTATGTTTGGTCTCCCCAATGTATAGCAGATCACATCATGAACAGCGAATACAATCAATTAAATTGAAAGAGTTATGAGTAAATCACAGTTTCGCTTGGATGGTGAGAAGGGAATTTATCTCCTGCACTTGGCAGAAGGTGGCATAGGTAAAGGAAGAGTTGTTAGGGGTGATTGAAGAATGGACGAGGATGTTGCGGAGTGAACAGTCCCCTTCAGAATGCAGAAAGGGAGGGGTGAGAAAGGTGTATTTTGTGATGGTGTCACGTTGGAGCTGGCGAAAATGGCAGAGGATGACCCCTTGAATAGATGCCGGTGGAGTGCAAGGTGAGAGCAAGGGCAAAGAATATTTTAGGGCTACTTTGATTCCACTTCCTTACATCCTGCTTCCTGGAAGGACTCAATTCTATTTTCCCAGTTTTCATCACATATGGTCAGAAGATGCAACTTTCCATACCAGCACTTCTGATAGGTCTTTCTTTTTTCTCAACCAAGGATTCCCACCCAGCGTAGTTACCAGGGCCCGCTGCCCCATGTCTGATCTATTTTCTGCATTTCTGCTTCCATGCCCACTCCATGCAGGAATCTTAGGAAGAGACTTTGCACAACATTTAGATATTGAAATTGGACATTAAATAATTGCCGTTTATGGTGAGATGGCCTGATGTACAGATCTATATTAGAACATATGCTTGTTTCCGACTATAAAGGGACGAAAGAGACAACACTACAGATAACAACAACTGCTCATCCCGAAGCATTATGTATGGGATTTTCCGGCCCAGTTGCGGCAGGCTTACCCACGGCAGATGGAGCTCGAAAATTCTGACCTATAAAATTGCCGGAACCTCTACCTCTTTGAGACCAGATTTGTCGGAAGGACTTACCTTGTGCCATTTTTCATTTCTAGGACGCTTAATGAACAGATGTTGAACGGGTGCTCCAATAAGGTATTGAAAACTTTCCAACGGCTCCTTATCCACTGAACAATTTGGGCTTGTTTCCTTAGCTTCATTAGCACGTACAGGGTCTTCCGTCTCTGATGACAGAACTTGATTTCCAGACTGATCTAATGGCAGTATAGGCTCCTGTGCTTGGTTTTCAGTTGGAAAACACTTTATTTCATTTTCAAGTCTCTCATTGTGACTCTGCAGGTGTTCCCAACCTTCCAGCAATGGCGTGCTTATGCCAGGCAGCGAGTTCTGAATAGGATGATCCAGTTCAAACTGTTTGCAGTTCTGAGGTATCAACAATGGTATACCTTCAACATCTGTACTTAAACCAGCTTTAGGTTCATCAACTGTGTCATTATTTGATTCCTCAAAGTTGCTTTGAAGGTAATCTCCCAAAAGATCTCCAGCACTACTTGGTGAGGAATACGGAATGGGTGCATCTGGTGAAAATGTTTCCAGAGATTCCACATCACTATTTATACAAGTGTCACTAGTTGAATCTACACTGCAAGCAGAATTGTGACTTACTTGATTTGATGCAACAAGCAAATCTGCTTTTGTTTCACTGACGTGAAAATCTTGACTTTCGTTAAGACCAATGAAGTCCAGTTCTGGCAATGGGTCTTCATTGGAAACGGGCTCAAGCAGATTTTCCTCAGTTGTGACTTCGACTGTCAAAACAGGTGGAGATTCGAGATCAGGTTCATCCTTACTCATTGTCCAATCAGACTGTAAGCCAGGAAAACTGCACACCCCATTACTATCGGACAGATCTTCATCAGAATCGAGTAAAATGTGGCTCAAGTTACTGGAAACAGTAGCCTGTGTGCTTTTCTCTCCTTGTTTCCCGTTTCTTGAATTGACCTGCATACTTCCCACCCCTTCTTCAGCACTATTCACTTGACTGTGCACTTCACTTTCTTCTGCTGTCAAATCAATATTGTCCTGAAACAAGAAGAGAAACATCAAGTGCCTTACTTTTAGAGTGAAGAAACATTTTTGAAGGAATAGAAAAGGCTGCAAATACTCATCAGGTCATGCAGCGTTTGTGGCGAGAAACAGAGCTAACATTTCCGGTCGCTAATGGCTTTTCATCAATTTTGGGTTGTCATCAACCTGCAACGTTAACTCCGTTTCTCTCCACAGATGCTGTCTAACCCGTTGAATATTTTCAGAATTCCTGTTTTTATTTCAGATTTCCAGCATCTGCAGTATTTTGTATTTGTCTTAACTTTTTGGGGCGTTATGGTCAATCGATACCCCCATGCAGACTGAATGTTCTTGGTATTGCCAGTCTTCAGTCAATTTGATTCACTCCACATGTCAAGAAAGGGCTGAAAGGCACTGGATACTGTAAAACCTATGGGCTCTGACAACATACCAGCAATGGTACTGAATATTATTAAAATGGAGAAAGACTAGACAAACCTGCAGCACCGTGGGATTTGGGGGTCATTGTGCATAAATCACAAAAAGCTAGCATGCAGGTTCAAATGGAACGTTGGACTTTAGTTCAATGGGAATGGAGTAGAATTAGGGAAGTCTTGCTTAAACCATACAAGGCACTAGTTAGACCACACCTTGAGTACTGTGAAGTTTTAGTTCCCTGATCTGAGGAAAGATATACTGGCATTGGAGGAAGTCCAAAGTTGATGGATTTCCTTATGGGGAGAGGTTAAGTGGGTTGGGCCTCTACTCAAAGAACAAAGAACAGTACAGCACAGGAACAGGCCCTTCAGCCCTCCAAGCCTGTGCCGATCATGATGACTGTCTAAACTAAAACCATCTGCACTTCCTGGGGCCGTATCCTTTTATTTCCATCCTATGCATGTATTTATCAAGATGCCACTCAAAAGTTGCTATCGTACCTGCTTCCACCATCTCCTCTGGCAGCAAGTTCCAGGCACTCACTGGAGTTTCGAGGAATGAGCGCAATCTCAGGGGGCTTGACAGGGTAGATGCTGAGAAGTTGCTTAGCCTTCTGGGAGAGGGACGGCACAGTGGTTAGCATGGTTCCAGGGACCTGGGTTGGATTTTGAACTTGAGTGAATGTCTGTGTGGAGTTTGCGTGTTTCCCCAGTGTTGGCGTGGGTTTCCTCTGGGTGCTCTAGTTTCTTCCCACAGTCCAACGATGTGCAGGTTAGGTGGATGGCCATGCTAAATTGCCCCTTAGTGTCCATGGGATTACAGGGATAGGGCAGAGGAGAGGGGCAAGGTAGGGTGCTCTTTTGGAGGGTGATGCAGACTTGATGGGCCAAATGGCCTCTTCTGCTCTGTGATGATTTTATCAGAGTCTAGGGCCTGAAAGTATAATCTCAGAATAAAAGGGTGGCCATTTAAGACAGAGATGAGGGAGATTTTCTTCTCTCGAAGGGAGTGAATTTGTGGAATTCTTTACTGCAAAGGGCTGTAGACGCCTTCTACATGTTAAGTATGTTCAAGGCTGGGATAGACAGATTTTTAATCAGTAAAGGAACTGAGGGTTATGGGAATAAGGCAGGAAAGCGGAGTTGAGGATTATCATATCAGATTAGTCAAGATCTCATTGAAAGGCCTACTTTTGCTCCTATGTCTTATGAACTTATGTTCCAGAACTAGCAGCACCTTTTGCCAAGCTGTTCCAGTACAGCTACAACACTGGCATCTACCGGGTAATAATGCTCTGTCTGTCTGCAAAAAACAGGGCCACGTGTGTGAATATATACATATAGTTTATAGCATGCATAAATTAGCTACACTGAGAGTCCGACTGACGATCATAAATTGGTTTTCAGTGTAATTCTTAGCACAATTAGGATTGTTTAACAAGTGTTGTTCAATTACATCAAATGTCCAAATCACATCAAATGTCAGACACTGGGAGGGATTCTTCGACCCCCCCCAACCCCACCTGGTCGACGAATCGGTGGGGGGGGCGGCGTGAATCCCGCCTTCTCCGGCGCCAGGGTTTTGGCGGGGGCGAGAATCGCGCGCGCCTGTTGCCGGCCGCTGGCAGCGCCCACCCACCCCCGGCGATTCTCTGGCCTGCGATGGGCCGAGTGGCCACCCGTTTTCAGCGGGTCCCGCCGGCATAAATCACAACAGGTTTGACCCCTGGGAGTGGCCCCGGACCCTGGGGGTGGCCCCACAGTGGCCTGGCCCACGATTGGGGGCCCACTGATCCGCGGGCGGGCCTGTGCCGTGGGAGCACTCTTTCCCTCCGCACCGGCCACTGTCAACCTCCGCCATGGCCGGTGCGGAGAAGAACGCCGCCCCTCCCCCACATGCACTGGGATGACGCCAGCACAAGCTGGAGATCCCGCGCATGCGGCAACCGACGGAGGCCCTTTGGCGCCGGTTGGCATGGCGCCAAGCCCTTCCCCGCCGGCTAACGCAGCGCCAAACACTCCGGCACCGGCCTAGCCCCTGAAGGTGCAGAGGATTCCACAGCTTCGGGGTGGCCCGACGCCTGAGTGGTTCACGCCACTCCTCGGTGCCGGAGTGGCCTGCTGATTCGCGGAGAATTCCGCCCACTATGTTTTGACTTTTGCAAGCATGGGCTGGTTGGGTACAGTCTGTACTTTGCCTGCAATGAGCAGCCAAAGGTGTTTGCAGGCAGAAGGAGCATGTCCATGCATTGCGGCTTTTTCAACTAAATAAAATCTTGGGAGATAGCCATTCCCTAGTTCTTACTCCATGGCAATACTGTGACCAACCAGAGTTGATCTGCCTGGTTTGAATTTGAACGTCGGGTTTGGCAGATCGCTGTGTCCTGATTCATTCCCATGGCAATGCCTTTACCAATCAGAACCCACTTGCCAAATAATCAGCACCCTCTTCTCAAGCAACATAAATTGTCCTTTCCATTACTGTTGGTATTTGCTTTCCCCTGATTAGTACAAGATACAAAGTTTCAATAGCATGTCTCTTTTTTCAGCAATACTCAAACTCTACAACTGAACAACTATTTGAATGTCTGAAAGAAGGAGAGGTGGAGAGATTCAGGGCAAGTATTCCAACGCTTAGGGCCTTGTGCACCAATGTTGAGATGAAGGGAATAGATGATGTACTAAAGTCGAGGGTTTGGAAGAATACAGAGTTCTTGGAAGCCTGTAGACGTTCCACAGATAGGGACAGATGAGGCCCATTTCCTTTATTGCATCATTGGCAGCCATACCTTCTGCTCCTAGGTCTTAAAATTCGAGAATTTCTGCACAAACCAATTCACCTCTTTGTTGAGACTTTAGTTTTATCTCTTTGCCGAACCTTTGATTTTCTGGCCAAGTGACAATTTATTTGGCTCACTATAAATTTTAGTCTGATTATGCTCCTTTACAGCACCTTTAAAACATGTTTTAGAAATGGGAATTATTTTTGTAAAACAAGGAAATGGTTGTATATTGTGGGATATGCAGAGGAATTGGGCCAACATGTTAGCATAGTGGTTGGCACCGTTGCTTCACAGCTCCAGGGTCCTATGTTCGATTCCCAGCTTGGATCACTGTCTGTGCGGAGTCTGCACATTCTCCCCGTGTCTGCGTTGGTTTCCTCCCAAAGATGTGCAGGTTAGATGGATTGGCTATGCTAAATTGCCCTTATGTGTCCAAAAAGGTTAAGTGGGGTTACTGGGTTACAGGGATAGGGTGGAGGTGTGGGCTTGGGTGGGGTGCTCTTTCTAAGGGCTGATGCAGACTCCAAGGCCCGAATGGTCTCCTTCAGCACTATAAATTCTATGATATAATTTTAAGGAAGTTATATTTGTATTTTTATTTTAGCAACAGGATATAGCTTTAAGTTTAATTTATACATTTGTGTGTTAATAAAATATGAAACCGGGGTTTGGTTTAGTTTAGAATTGTGCGAGATGTAGCCTGAAAGCCTGATGCACTGTTTGCATACATGCATTTTTAATGAGGTTTTATGACCCCTGACGTGAAGAGATGGGTTACCAAGGGTTTAGTAGTTTAGGGAAGTTAAGACAAATGCAAAATGTAGAAAAAAACTGTGCTAATGCTAAGCAACAGGGAATCAGAAAAAGGGCCCACACAGAGACGGGGAGACAAGGAAAGCAGTTTAATTCCAGTTGTTATGGATACACTATAGAGCGAAGACAGTAAAGCTTAAGAGTCTCTCTAGCTGAAGATGATGCCAGACTGCCAAAGAAATGAGTTTAAAGAATTTGTACGTATTATTTTAATGTTAAGCTAATAGTGAATGTAGAATTAGTTTTCTGGATCTGAAGGGAACAGTGAAAGGACTTTTAGTAAATATTCAGATGCCTGGAAAAGAAACCTCTCTGCCACTGAACCAGTTCTACCCTTGGTATGGAAATAGTTGTACCTCTTCACTGGAGTGCTGGGTCTGTAAGAATATTGCTGGGATAAAGGGATAAATTGAGTTTGAATCATATTTTTTGCTTGATGTTTGTGTTGAAATTTTCCAATCTTTGTTGTTGAGTATAATCTAGTTAATGTTTCTTGTTTAATAAATGTTTTATCTTTTTGTTAAAAAGTCAACAGCAGGCTCCTGTGAATCTGTTCAGTAAATACCCTCCATGGTTTAACAAAACTAAAATTTATCAAGCCAGGTTCCATTCTGAGGTCTGACCTGTCCTGTAATAACATCAGCTGGGATCATAACAATATACTGGCAACACTCTTCCCAGCCAGAATACAGATGATTGGTCAATTTCCCACTTGGGAAGCACACTGCTGTAATTCACGAGGATTGATTTTTTTTTAACATACAATTTGGTTGTCATTATTCTCTACTCACTACATTTGCTGGGGAACCCAGCTTGGTTTATTGGGAGATGTTGCTGTAGTTTCAGTCATGATTTCTGTTCAATTGATCTGCAACTCGTTAACTTCTATACATTTTGTAGTTTACCTTGCATATTAAGAAGTAGCTGTATCGGCAGATTACTGCCGCTATTGAGAAGATTTAAGGATCCAAGTCTTCTCTCCTCACACAGTTAAATGTTTTAAATAGGTCAGTAAATAGATTTTATTAGCTTCACAACATTCTGTATGCTGCAAGTCCAATTGCAATTCTTGCCCATTTCCAACTTATTAGCTGACATAGTGGAGTCAATACACATTCTGATCACTGGCCGACTCTGAAGTCAACAGACATTATGTTCATTGGCAGCAACAGTAGAATCAACAGACACTCTGTACTCACGGGTTGACACAGTGTAGCTAATATTTTCTTTCTGCGCCTGACACGAGGCAGACAAAGCACATCTGCTTATCTCTGTTCCTGTAGCTGGCTTTTCCTGGAACAGATCGCCAGCCTGTCACTGGAGACTAGTGTAAGGGGTGCTATTCTGCTATTCCACGTCAGGCATGACTAACCAGGAGACTCTCCCACAGTTACCACCTACCACAGGCATATTGGAAGTTGTACAGGATGATGATCAACCTTTTTGACAACATTATAAATGCACTTTGGGCGGCCATCAATTCTTGGGAGTGGGAATCAAACCTGGAGCTTCCAGCTCAGAAGTAGAAAGGCTACACACTGCACCACAAGACCTCCTTGTGAATTTGATAGAGAATCTGTATTTCTTCCAGAGCCAGAAATTGAAATCAGTTAAGAACTGTTGCAAGAACTTCCCCTTTTTCTGTACTCGCATCAGAAATTCCTTAAAAAGCGACACATTATTCAGTCTCTGCATTTTTGATGGTCATCTGCATGACAATTCCTTAACAATGAATGGATCTAGCCCCGGAAAAAAAACATTTTTAATTTGTGGAGTGTTGTTAAACATCACCATAAGATTACTTGTTAGATTGTCAAAACAAAGTTGTTTCACATAATTTTAAAAGCTTTTTCCATGATAGTTCAGCTTCTGCTTCACCCCATGTGGATGACCCAATCTTTGTTGTGGCCCAAGTAAATTTGAAAAAATGGTATGATTATGGTGCTTTAGTTATGTGGAAAGGTAAGCTGTGTGAAGGACACAGAGGCTGCACAGTGATATGGACAGGTTAAGTGAGTGGACAACACAATGGCAGATGGAGTATAATATGGGAAAATGTGAATGTGTTCACTTTGGGTGTAACGTAGGACTCGGGTGAGAAGAAATTACTTCACGCAAAGGCTAACAAATCTTTGGAATTCTTTGCCCCACAGGATTGTGCATGCTCCATTGTTGAATACAAGAATGGGATAGACAGATTTTTGATCAGTGAATCAAGGGACATAGGGAATGGGTGGGAAAGTGGACCTGAAGCCCAATATTAGCCATGTTTGAACTGAATGGTGGAACAGGCTTGAAAGGCCAGATGGTCTACTCCCTGCTATTTCATATCATTGCGTTCTAGTTCAACGTACATTTTCCATCTGCATGGTGAATGATCCCTTCACCTTCCGAAGACTATCTGCGACCAATATATTGATAGTAACCCCGTGACTGTTTGCTAATTCAACATTGTGAGTTTATTTACAAAAGATGCCATTGACATCTGTGCAGCATCTTTATATCATGACAATATAGATGAACTGCCTATTTCTGAATCTGTATTCACTGAACTTAATAACTCAGTAGAGTTCAGCCTTAATGGATACAATTGAAGTCCAGCACTCACTCACATTTTCATTGATTTCCACGTGAAATACGTTTTTAATGGAAGGAGCCCTACCCTGTCCATATTTCCAATATCTATGGATGATAATTTGGTAATCTTTGAACATACAGCTATGCGTAAGGATTTCCTTAATACTCTCCACCCTGCATTCAAATTCACTTTTGCAATGGAGCAGTTTGTTCAATGTGCCAGTTGAGAAATCCGCTAATGTGTTCTCCACTATTGTCTAGTAGTGCAACCCTCCTTTCAGATTCATATAGCTCCATATGCTATAAGACTGGCTTCAACAATCATGTAAATGGGACCTTAGCCATTTTCTCATCTTGAATGCTTGAAACATCATCTCAGACTACCCTGTGGAACAATGTTCATCCTGATCGGGTCATTGTTCCTTATGTATCAAGCAAACTCACAAATGGGCCAAAGGTCATCATTTTTGAACCTGAAAAGAGCCCATTCTACCATAAATTACCTTGGAAAGGGAGAACATTGCATTTGAGCAGGTAAAACAAGCTGTTTCATGCTATTACTATGCAATCACTACGTGAGTGGTATTTTCCACTGCTGTCATTCCAAAACAAAATTCTGCCTCGCACACAAATGAGCAATGTCATGGCTGATTTCAGTGCTGGGTACCCAGGTACGATTGGCTAATCAAATCAAACAGCATGTTGCTTCGGTTTTCATAATAGCAAAGTACTGTGCATACTCGCTTACTGTCAAGTGGCATTTACTCAGCAGTGACCCACTTGCCAATGCGCAGTTTGGGTTGCACCAAGGCCACTCTGCCACAGACCTTATTACAGACTTACCACAAACATAAACAAAAGAGTTAAAGAGGGAAGAGTGAATGCTCTTGACATCATGACAGCATTTGACTTGACTAGTATTAAGACACCCAGGAAAAATTGAAGTCCACGGTTATCAGGAGGAAAATCTCCACTGGTTGAAGTCATACAGAGCACAAAGGAAGGTGGTTGAGGTAATATAAAGGGACGGATTCTCCGTTACGGCATCTAAGTTACGGCATCTATTATGGGCAGCACGGTAGCATTGTGGATAGCACAAATGCTTCACAGCTCCAGGGTCCCAGGTTCGATTCCCGGCTGGGTCACTGTCTGTGAGGAGTCTGCACATCCTCCCCGTGTGTGTGTGGGTTTCCTCCGGGTGCTCCGGTTTCCTCCCACAGTCCAAAGATGTGCAGGTTAGGTGGATTGGCCAAGCTAAATTGCCCTTAGTGTCCTAAAAAAAATGGGGGTTGTTGGGTTACTGGTATAGGTGTACGTGGGCTTGAGTAGGGTGATCATTGCTCGGCACAACATCGAGGGCCGAAGGGCCTGTTCTGTGCTGTACTGTTCTAATTCTAAAAAATTCTAATTCTAAGTGCTCCCACCAGCGGAAAATCGGGACTGGTCTCCGCTGGTACGAGGAGTGGCGCGCAGGTGTGAGCCTCACCCGTAACTATGCAAATGTATGCACGGTGGAGAGCACATCGGAATTTTGATTCAGGCCACCATTTTAAGTGGGCAGCTCAATCACAATGAACGCCAGCAAGCCCCCCTCCCCCTACAATGCAAATCCACCCCCCAACCCTCCGCTGACAAAGAGACATCCTCTCCTGCACCATGAAAATGACAGGTTACACAACTCCACACCATGTTCTCATGGAGGTGACCCGACCCATCCCGGCCAGCCTCCCCCAACACTCCCAGCCCCCCATCAGCCACCCCCATCAGAACCCCCCCCCCCCCCCCCTTCAGCCATGCCCATTCAATCCCCGCCTCCGTCATTGACAATGGTGCACTGCTCCCTGGCACCATGGCACCTATACCCTGGCAGTAAAACCCACACCTGGCATAATGATAATAATAATTTTTATTAGTGTCACAAGTATGTTTACATTATTACTGTAATGAAGTTACGGTGAAAATCCCCTGTGAAAATACTGTGAAAATAATGGGCCCCAAGGTTGGTCAAGGGGTCAGGCCATAGCTCATGCCAGGCAGCGTGGGGGGAATTCCAGCTGTGGGTGAGGGGTTGACCCTGGGACCACCCCTCCCCAGGATGGAAGGTCCATGTCTGTTCTGCCCCTTCCAGCCCTGGCAACCTGAAGCTCATCCTAGTCCTCCCATGTCCAGCCTGAGAATCCCATGTCAGTTCAGCCTGATCCAATGGAGCCAACCACTCCATGAAGCTTGGACTGTGCCTTCGCACAATAATCAGTGGATGCTCAGCTGGCTGTTGCCTGTAAGTCACTGGGGTCATTGTAGTGCCCATAGTTTGTAACGGTTATACCATATAGTGGTTTGCCTGGCCGTTATGTCTTCTAAACCCAAGGATTGAATAAAGGTCTGGAGGTGATGTGTCTGCTCTCCAATGACAGAGACCGCAGCTCCCGTGTCCACCTTCATTTTCAATGCATGATCAATTACAAGCAGTTCCACCATTATTGTGTAGACCTTGTCATGCTTTTCTCTCTCTCTCTATCTCTCCTCTCCTCTCCTCCCCCCGGTTTTTAAAATGTCCATGCTATTTTCAACGGTGTTCTACAAATTGATCTTTGATTCCTGGAGAGTTGGCAACTTTATTTTCATCTAAAGGCCACGTCTGCCAGAATCAAACATGGCGACCGCTCTCCGCCCATCACAACGGTCACACACACACACAGCTACTTCCTGTTTATATTCAAATTCTCCCTTTGAATTATAAATGCTGCCCGCACTCACCCGGTGGGAGTACAGCAGCTTCTTGATCCGCTGATAACGAGCCCAAGCTAAGCAGGGGTGCTGGTGGCGGCAGACCCGGAGAGCCTCGGGGTTGGAGCTCCGGGCCGCCACCGTCGCCCCGATTATCTCAACGTCCGAGTCAGAGTCATCATCGTCCGAGGTGATCTCGATCACGTCAGCCATGGCCCCACTTCAGGGATGTCGCGCCCGAGGCTCGTTTCGGGCTCTGGCCGCCCGGTTCTTCCGCGATCTTAAAGGAGGCTGACTACAGGGAAAAAAGCGGCAGCTCGGCAGCAGGCAACACACAACCCGGCCGCCATCTTTGACACTGGCAAAAACAGCGCCGGCCGAATGGCCGGCAACTGCTCTGTGTTGTCCCCTGCTGCAGCAGAGGTTGCATTGCAATCCAGCACACAGAGCGGGGAGAGTGATCCACTCCTTGCTGCTCACTCATTCCTCATTACAGAGTGAAAGATAAGTTATTTCTGATCTTATTGTGGGACTTTGCCCAAAGGTAGAATTACCTTCACTGAGTTTGTGTTTCAGCCCCAGAATACCTATTAACCAATTTGACTATTGTGGTGAATGTGATTCACACGGGATTATAATCTGTATATATATGTGTCTATATTGTAAGTGCAGTTGCACTACCTGACCACCAGGGTAGGTAGCTCTGGGAATACTCGAGAGTTGTACTGGGCTTCTCCCTTGGCTCCGCCCAGGACTCCTCCCCCGGGAGCTGCTGTATAAAGATCAGTGCCACAGGGTCAGCTGGCCAGTTCACCGAAAGTTCAACGGCCAACAGGCTGGCTCTGTTGTAAGTATATTAAAACCGCGATTCTAATCCTACAAGCACGTGTCCGTAGAATTGTTGGTTCCAACAATTTAATATACTTAGGAAACAGTCGAAGAAAATCATGGAAGCAGCCCTCAAGCCCGGACGCCTAGAACTCGACCCACAGGATGCCGAGGCTAAGGAAATTTTTTCCCACTGGCTGAGATGTTCTAAAGCCTACCTGGCAGAAGCCAGCACCGCCGGAACAACGGGGGAACAAAAACTCAGCCTACTGCACGCGAGGGTAAGCCACAGAATCTCCACACAGCTAAATCCGGCCGGTTCTTACACCGCAGCGCTGGCGATGTTGGACAAAATGTACGTTAGGCCCATTAACAAGGTTTATGCACGCCACGTGTTTACGACTCGCCGTCAGCGGCCTACAGAAACGCTTGCTGAGTTTGTACGGGAACTGAACAATCTTTCCAATGACTGTAATTATCAAGCCATTACCGCGGCTGAACATAGGGAGCTTGCTGTGTGGGATGTTTTCGTAGCGGGCCTTAGATCTAACTATGTGCGCCAAAGACTGCTAGAAAAGGGGGCCCAGGACTTAGACACTACTGTGGAGGCTGCTACCACTATGGAAGTCTCCTTCCGCAGCCTCACCTCGTTTCCCGCGGACCCCGTGACTTCATCGTGGGCCCCCGAGCAACAATCCCCCCCCCGAAGCCTGTGCTGCACGGCCTCCCAGCTACCACGCTGCCAAAGCCAGTTACTCTGCTGCCCCAGCCAACTACTCAGCTGCTCCAGACAGCTACTCAGCTGCCCCAGCCTGCCATTTCTGTGGCCAAAGCCAGCACCCACGGCAGCACTGCCCAGCCCGATCCGCGACCTGCAGCAGCTGCGGGAAGAAAGGCCACTATGCCAGAGTGTGCCTCGCGAAAAGGGCCCCAGTTTTTAACTCCCCTGCAGAGAGAACAAATCGCTCCCAACACCAGCGGGCCCGCGGGGCCCGAAACGCTGCGGCGTACGCCCGACTCAGCCCCCTCCCGCCACATGCGATCCATGGGGGCCGCCATCTTGGCAAACCCCCACCATGCGGCCGGCCATGTGCGACTCATGGGGGCCGCCATCTTCCTCGCCGCTCACCACGTGCGATCCACGGGCCCCATCTGCATCGGCATGCTCAGAAAGATCATCTGAAGAATACGACTTCCCCGGGCAGTCACCACGCGGCCCGCAACTCAACGCGGTCACCCTAGATCAATCCCGCCCCAAGCACCTACGAAGTTCGATGGCGGAGATCCAGATCAACGGGTACAGTACGCCATGCTTTTTTGACTCCGGGAGCACCGAGAGCTTTATACATCCAGAGCTGGCAAGACGCTGTTCACTTTCTATTTTTCCTGTGAGCCAAAATATCGCCCTCGCTTCGGGTTCCCACTCAGTCCAAATCCAAGGACGCACCGTCGCTACGCTCACAATTCGAGGCGCTAGTTAAATGCAATTCTAAACTTTATGTCCTGCCTGATCTCTGCTCGCCACTCTTATTAGGCCTGGATTTACAGTGCAACCCCAAGAGCCTCACCCTCAGTTTCGGCGGGCCCCTGCCCCCACTCACTATCTGCAGCCTAGCCACGCTGCGCATCTCTCCCCCCCCCCCCCCCCCCCCCTCCTCTCTTCACCAATCTCACTCCAGATTGCAAGCCTGTAGCTACTCGCAGCAGGCGATACAGCCTACAGGATAGGGTCTTTATCCGATCGGAGGTCCGACGGCTGCTCAGTGAGGGGATCATAGAGGCCAGTAATAGTCCCTGGAGAGCTCAGCTGGTGGTCGTCAAAACCGGGGAAAAATTTTGCATGGTTGTCGACTATAGTCAGACCGTAAATCGCTTTACGCTCCTAGACGCGTATCTCCTCCCCAGAATTGCAGACATGGTTAATCAGATCGCCCAATATCGGCTATTTTCCACGGTGGATCTGAAGTCTGCATACCACCAGCTCCCAATCCGCCCGGAGGACCACCACTACACGGCATTCGAAGGCCGCTGGCCGCCTCTTCCATTTCCTCCGGGTTCCTTTCGGCGTCACTAACGGGGTTTCGGTGTTCCAACGAGCAATGGACCGAATGGCAGACCAGTACGGGCTGCGGGCCACGTTTCCGTATCTGGACAATGTTACAATCTGCGGCTATGACCAGCAGGACCACGACGCCAACCTCCACCGTTTTCTCCAAACGGCACAGAAATTAAATCTCACTTATAACAAGGAGAAATGCGTTTTCCGCACAAACAGACTGGCCATCCTCGACTACGTCGTGGAGAACGGAGTCCTGGGCCCAGACCCGGACCGCATGCGCCCCCTCTTAGAACTCCCCCTCCCTCATTGCCCCAAGGCCCTCAAACGGTGCTTGGGGTTCTTTTCATACTACACCCAGTGGGTCCCTCAATATGCGGACAAAGCCCGCCCACTCTTTAAGGCCACACGATTTCCCCTGTCTGCTGAGGCGCGCCAGGCCTTCAGCTGCATCAAGGAGGACATCGCCAAAGCAGCCATGCGGGTGGTGGATGAATCCACTCCCTTTCAGGTTGAGAGCGACGCCTCAGAGGTAGCTCTAGCAGCCACTTTAAATCAGGCAGGGAGGCCCGTTCCATTTTTCTCCTGTACCCTATCTGCTTCAGAACTCCAACACTCCTCAGTCGAGAAGGAAGCACAAGCCATTGTGGAGGCTGTTCGTCACTGGAGGCACTACCTCGCAGGTAGGAGGTTCACCCTCATCACCGACCAACGATCGGTTGCCTTTATATTTGACAACTCGCAAAGGGGCAAAATAAAAAATGATAAAATCCTTCGGTGGAGGATCGAACTCTCCACCTATAGTAACTATATTAAATATCGACCGGGGAAGCTCAACGAGCCCTCGGATGCCCTATCCTGCGGGACATGCGCCAGCGCGCAGATCAGCCGTCTGAAAGCCATCCACGTTGACCTCTGCCATCCAGGGGTCACCCGGCTCGCCCAATACATCAGAGCCCGAAACCTGCCTTTCTCCAACGAGGAGGTAAAAGCGGTCACCAGGGACTGCCCGATCTGTGCAGAGTGCAAACCGCACTTCTATAGACCAGACAGGGCCCACCTGGTCAAGGCTTCTAGGCCCTTTGAACGCCTTGCGATCGATTTCAAAGGGCCACTCCCCTCCACTAACAAGAACATTTATTTCCTCAACATCATCGACGAGTTCTCCCGATTCCCTTTTGCCATTCCATGCCCTGATATGACCTCCCACACAGTCATTAGGGCCCTGCATAGTGTCCTCACCCTGTTCGGTTCCCCCAGCTACGTGCACAGCGACCGGGGTTCGTGCTTTATGAGCGACGAGCAGCGTCAGTACCTGCTCGACAAGGGCATCGCCTCGAGCAGAACTACCAGCTACAACCCCAGGGGGAACGGGCAGGTGGAGAGGGAGAACGCGAAGGTCTGGAAGACCGTCCTATTGACCCTCCGGTCTAGAAAACACCAAGTCTCCCAATGGCAAGAAGTCCTCCCAGACGCGCTCCACGCAATTAGATCCCTCTGTACAGCGATAAATCAAACCCCTCACGAGCGACTCTTCATTTTTTCGAGGGGCACTACCACGGGAGTCTCACTTCCGGCGTGGCTGAGGACACCAGGCCCGGTCCTCCTGAGGAAGCACGTCAGGGCACAAAACTGACCCCCTTGTTGAAAAGGTGCACCTCCTCCATTCCAACCCCCAGTACGCATTCGTGGATTTCCCGGACGGTCGCCAGGACACAGTATCCCTTCAGGACCTGGTACCCGCTGGATCCAGCCCCCCCCTACCTTCACTGAGGAACCCCTTACCCCGTTCCCTGTGCCGCCGCCCCCTTGCACCCCTGATTCCGCAAGCTCACCCCACCGGTTCCACGCACCAGAACCAGCCTGTCCCCAGCGCCCCCAGTCTCCGGTCGAGCCAGAGGTGTATAAAGTTCGGACGAGACCCGCCCCGGAGTCTGCCATCGTACCCCAGCTCTCAACACCCACCCAGCCACCGCAAGAGGCTGCAAGCCCGGTGCTCCACAGATCAAAAAGAACAATTCGTCCACCGGACAGACTAACTCTGTGAGCCACCGGCCCCGCTGGACTCGATTTTTTTCACAGGGGGTGAATGTGGTTCACACGGGATTATAATCTGTATATATATATATGTGTCTATATTGTAAGTGCAGTTGCACTACCTGACCACCAGGGGGAGTAGCTCTGGGAATACTCGAGAGTTGTACTGGGCTTCTCCCTTGGCTCCTCCCAGGACTCCTCCCCCGGAGCTGCTGTATAAAGATCAGTGCCACAGGGTCAGCCGGCCAGTTCACCGAAAGTTCAACGGCTAACAGGCTGGCTCTGTTGTATGTATATTAAAACCGCTATTCTAATCCTACAAGCACGTGTCCGTAGAATTGTTGGTTCTAACAACTATACTTGACTGTCAGCCAAACAGCTCCCCCCTCCATTTTTCTATCTAGTAGTGAGAAATGTTCACAGAAAATGAAAATATATATGTATTATTTTTAATGTCCCGATGATTTTCTCCAGGGTTTTCCATCATTTTCCAGCGCGTCATGGAAAACATGACCTTCTCCAATGATGTCCTAATTACAGGCACCTTGAAAAGGAACACCTGGAGAATCTTGCAAAAATCCCTGCGAGGTTTGAACAGGCCAGCGTCCGCCTCCGAAGCGAGAAATGTGTTTTTCATGAACCTGTGGTCATTTACTTGGGTTACCGGGTGGACATCTGGGGCCTCCACCCAGTGGAGGACAAGGTGCGGGTAATCCGACAGGCCTCCGTCCCTTGTGACCTTTTGGAGCTCCACTCCTTTCTTGGAGTGGTCAACTACTACGGAAAAGTTATACCCAGAATGGCCACGTTGCTCAAACCGTGCCACCAGCTCTTAAAGACAGGGCAGTGATGGGAATGGGGCCCCTCACGCCACAAGCTCTACCAGGAGGCTAAGTAACACTCATCATCAAATAAATTACTGACACACTTTTTGACCTGTTGAAGCCGGTGCTCCTCACGTGCAACGCCTGACCATACGGTGTCGGAGTGGTCCTGCTGCACTGGATGTCCAACTGCTCAGAGTGGCCCATAGCCTTCGCTTCCCACATGCTAGTAGATGCCAAGCAAAATTATGCGCAGGTTGAGTATTTACTGTACAGAAGTTCCATCAGTATGTTTATGGTGGGGGGTTACGATCCTCTCAGGAGCCAAAACCTATATTGCATACGGTTCTCCTCCTACACCTTGGATTACAAACTCCCAGGTGATTGGGGGGGCGGAGCCTCTCCCCTAAATGGGAGGAATATCACAGGATATAAACCCTGACCGGGGAGCAAGCCGAGAAGGGTGATCCTGCGGGGTGAGGAGTAGTGTAATTGTAGTATTTTTAAATAGAGTAAATAAATCCTGCCTACCTGTGTGTAGACTGTGTCACTGCTTCATGTGAAGTCCTTATCATTGGCTATCACATAGAGTTAACATTTCAAGTCCGCAAGATTCGTCTTGGCAAGTGAAGAGGTAGAAATGTGATCGGTTTAATCCTGTTGAGGAAGTCGTCAACTGGAACGAAAGGGAAGGTCTAGGCTAGGTTAGTGGGCGGGGGGAGATTAAATACCAAATATGTAATTGAACGAAAGGCAAAGGGAGTGGTAATGGTAGCAGTAAAGAAACAAAGCATTATAATCTGAGGTGTAATCTCCCCATTCCCAAAGGCAGTTTAAATATGACACCAAATTGAGGGATGTTTTCTCAGGCAATGGAAAAACCCAGTCACATTTTAAATTTATAATGATTAGATTGGGATAGAAGCTAAAATGAGTGATAATCAAAGTTAAAAGTAAAAATTATGGATTTTTAAAAATGATAATGGAGAAATTTGACATTACTAGAAATGTTAATTTAACTTCTCAGTATGAGTGATGAGGGTGCTTTGTGATAATTATGAACTTAGTATACCATTAGTTACATCTTGTAGTATAGTGGTTTGGTACACACAGTGTTCGTGTGGAACTGAGTACAGTACTGCCCACACAGTGGCGTAAGAGAACATATGATCCACACCCAGTCTAGTGTTGGACAGAGCTCTGTGTACCAACAGGAATGGAGACAGTTCCTAGCTGGTATCCTTTACTGTATATTTGTAATAATCTTTATTATTGTCACAAGTAGGCTTACATTAACACTGCAATCAAGTTATTGTGAAAATCCCCTAGTCGCCACACTCCGGCGCCTGTTCAGGTACACTGAGGGAGAATTCAGAATGTCCAATTCACCTAACAAGCGTGTCTTTCGGGACTTATGGGAGGAAACCCATGCCATCACAGGGAGTATGTGCAGACTCCACACAGACAAGTGACCCAAGTCAGAAATCAAACCTGGGACCTTGGCACTGTGAAGCAATAGTGCTAACAACTCTGCGAATGAGCCGCCCTAAATAATTCTAAATGTGAATAAAGACTTACAATTAACTGATGTATGACCACGAAGATTTCTTCAGGCATGTTTCCAATGCTCTACAACATACATCATTCAACCGAGTGTAACATTCAAGGATTTTTACAGTGAAACTAATAGGATTGGAGTGACGTTCTTGCCAATTCAATGTATCTTCCATGTTATCCACGGGGCCTAAACAGTGTACCCTCTGGAGAAGCATGAAATCCCTAACAGCAATCTCTGGTTTTTCACATTATTTTCTGCCTACATGTAGCCCCAAGGTCTTTGTGGAGAGAGGCCATCAAACGCTGACAATATTGCCATTATTAACACCACAAAGTTGGGATGTTAAATTGAGGAAATATAAACAGGAATGCTGGAAATACGAAACAAACCAGATGGCATCTTTGGAAAGAAACCACGTTAATATTTTGGATCATCAGATGGAGGGTCATCGTTGACCTGGAACATTAGCTCTGTTTCTCTCCACAGATACTTCGAGATCTGCAATTTTAAGCATTTTTCTATTTTTACTCTAGACTTCCAGTGTCTACAGTATTTTGCTTTTGTGTTAAATTGAGGCCCTATCTGTCTTCACATGTGGATGCAAAATATTCCATGGCACTGTTCAAAGAAACGCAGGAGTGTTTCTTTGGCACCTTGGACAACATTATCACTTATCAGCTGTTCATTTACTTCTGCTATCTGTGGGATTTTCTTGTGTGTTTAATTGCTGGCTGCATTTTCCTGCATTTAAAAAAAAATTAAATTTCAGAGTACCCAATCAATTTTTTCCAATTATAGGGCAATTTAGCATGGCCAATCCACCTACCCTGCACATCTTTGGGTTGTGGGGGCGAAATCTAAGCCAACATGGGGAGAATGTGCAAACTCCACACGGTCAGTGACCCAGAGCCGGGATCAAACCTGGGACCTTGGCGCCGTGAGACTGCAGTTCTAACCACTGTGTCACCGTGCTGCCCATGCCCTTGCCTGCATTACAACAGTGACTATTGATAGAATTTTTCCAGAGTAAGTAGTCTCCCCGCTGGGACTGAAAGCAGAACCTGACTCTATGCAAGTGCAAGTAGGCAATGGGATCCTGGGTGGTATTTTACTGGTGGTGGCCATTTAAGTGGCTGCTAGAGGGCCTGCTTCTCAATAAAGGATGGGGGTCTGCCCACCAGAGCTACTTGTCCTTTCACAGAGTGGGTAGCGTGACTGATAGAGGTGGCCGCTACTCAGGCTGCAGCAAGTCGATGTTAAGGCCCTTCCTCTTCTTGACAAATATTAATGACCTAGACTTTAGAGTACTGGCCACAGTATCAAAATTTGAAGATAACACGAAACTTGGAAGTATTGTGAACTGTGAGGAGGGTAGTGTTAAACCTCAAAAATACACAGGCAGGTTGGTGGAATGGGGAGGCAAGTGGCAAATAAATTTAATGCCGAGTAGTGGCCTCAACTCCTCAGTCTGACTACCCCGATGACCTTTGCGAATGAGAGGTGATTTTTAATGTTCTTCCAGCTTTTAAAAAGGAATTGGATAAGCAGCTGAGAGAACAAATATATGCAGGCTTACGGGAAAGGCTGGCTGAGTCAACATTTTGTCCATCCCCAAATTGTCCTTGAAGGTGGCGCTGAGCCACTTTCTTGAACCGCTGCAGTTCATTTATTGTAGATACACCCACAATGCTGTTAGGAAGTGGGTTCCAGGGTTTTGACCCAGCGACAGTGAAGGAATGGTGGTGTTGTTCCATGTTTGGTTGGTGTGTAGCTTCGAGGGAAATTTGCAGCTGGTGTTCCCATGCTTCTGCTACCCTTGTCCATCGGTAATAGAATTTGTGGGTTTGGAAGATGCTGTTCAAAGAGCCTTTTAGATGGTACATACTACTGCCACTGTGCATTGATGCATAATTGATTGATGCACACATTGATTTAATTGGCTCAAAATCCAACAACTGTGTCACTGAGGTCCCACTATTTGTAATATCCTGTGATGGCAGGAAGGTGTCAGGCTCCCCTCCCAACACTATGTTCCATCGTTTTACCAGGCCTCCTCCTGCCTTCAGGCCCATCTCCAGAGCACTGGTAAAATCCAGCCCATTTTTCAAATTGGCTGCAAAATGCATTGAGGATGCATTCACTGAAGATGTGAAAAGCATTCTATATGGAAACAAAGTGCTTCACATGATCTGTGTTTGGTTGAAGAAGGAATGTTGGCCAAGTCACCAGAAGAACTCCCTGTTCTTTTTTTTTCATATCATGGGAGTTTCATGTCTATCCAACCAAGCAAAAATGTTGACAAGATCTTAATTTAATGTCTCATCCAGAAATCCAGAACTGGAATGTAGCATAGATTATTAACGCTAATTTATAATTTCAATGAAGATATGTTGAATAGAGTAAATAGAATGCCTTAGAATGGGGACCAGAAATGAAATAGAATTTGGCGAATGTCACAAGGTTGATCCTCAAAAAGAACAAATTACTACTGGCTACTATTTATTTTGGGGTATTTAATGATGGAAAATGGGTACTTGGATACACAGATATCATTCTTTGTCTTTCTATTCCTACCAACACCAAGTTTTGAAATATGGCATGCATAAAACATTCTTGGTGTTTTCAGTGAACTTTATTTCAGGCAAATACAAAATGCCTAGCTCTATAATGATAAGCGGTTATAACCGAAACCACCCACTGTTACCATCATTTGCTGCGCCCTGTTCCTCTGCAAGACCTGACAATCATTTGCTGTGACCTGTTCCTCTGCCAGACCTGACAAGCCTATATATTTGTTAACACGCATTTTAGTTTCCAACTAAAACACAAGACAAAATGAATGTATCCACTGAATAGTTGAGCTGCAGATGGAGAAATGATCCAGCGTTGATTGCAACTTTGTGCTGAGGTCAGGTGAATTTACAGAATGGGCTATTCACAGTCACAGTATTGTTATGGTGCAGGAGACAATTTGGCTCATCGGGTCTGCACCGGCTCTCCTAATGGGCATCACGGCTTAGTGCCATTCCTCTGTATCTCTGCACATTACTGTTTCTATTCTAGTAATTATCCAATACCCTCTTTAATACATGGATTCAAAATGCCTCCCCCAAAACTCCAAACAGTGCCTTCCAGAACCGAACCACTCGTCATGTGAAGAGGTTGTGTGAAGAAGATGTCTGTGCATTGTCTCATGTCAGGAAGCTGTGTGGTTGCTTGCTACTGCCTCTTTTACTGTAGAACTTGCACCCTGACCAAGGGATGGGTGGAGTTGGTGACCAGATGCCAGTACTACAGGAGAGGAAAGATGGTGGCTCGCTTCACTGAACAACTTGAAGATCGTGAAGAAGTGAAGGTTGTTGATGGGTTTTATTATGCTGGTTGGAGACTGTGAAAATTGCTGGTGCTCTTTCGTACTGTTGCTTGTTTCTGTTTAATGTTTGGATGCTGTATGCTTGCTATTGTACTCTTGCTGTTTACTGTTTAAAGTATGGAGGCTGTGGGCTTGTTTGCTGCAGCCTCTTTTGCTTCTGTGGCCTGGAGCAATTTGTTGAAAGTATTGAAGAACTGCTTTTGCAGATTGCTGGTGACTTTACTATACTGTTGACTGTTCAATATTCCATGTACAGAAGCCGTGTGTTTGTTTGCTGCAGCCTTTGCATCTGTGGCCTGAAGCAAGGAAAGGGAGGTAGTAAGATGACCAACTGCCAGTGCTGGAGAATGGGAAAGGATGGCAGACCAATTCAACTGAGCAACTTGATGAAGGTGTTGAAGCAATGCTTTTGCAGATTGCTGGTGACTTTATTGCACTGATAGTTGTTTAATGTTCAATGTGTATTTAGTTTTCTTTGTATAAATGCACTGTTGTGGCTTTGTGTTTGTACTGATATTCTGAAGCAGAAAGGTCCTTGTCTATGTATGGCATGGTGCCTTTCCTTGCCTGTTGATTGTTAATGTACAGTTGTTTAAATCTATTTGTATCAAGGTATTGTTGACTGTTTAATAAACAAAATGTTCTCAAGTGGATTCCTGTAGGTACACGTGCCATGCGCAGCTGAGTGTTACTACCTAGTATCCCAATCTGACTGTGAGGCTTGCACATTTTGCTTGAACACTGGAGGCACCAACAACACAGAGGCAGCAGCCAACAAGCATACACCAAAGAGCTGGGCTTCAGCACTGGGGATATCCCCATGACCAGAGGGTGAGTGTATGGATTGGGGCAGGAGGGGGGAGATGGTATCCGAGCACGGTCCAAGTAATGTTCCCGTGTGGGGTCAGGGGTTTGGTGCACAGGGGCCCGGCTGTGGCCGGGGGTGCATGTGCAGGGTGGGATCCCCCAGCACCACCGGCTATTTGTATTGCACCCTGAGAGGAGGCAGGTAGTGTACGGGTGGGGGAGCTTGGGGACTCTGGCGTACCGGGGTGGAAGCCATAACTGATTATTGGTCTTTCACCCTTTCCAATTCCTGTATAGATATCACATTATACATGGTATAATGGACCCCACAGCAGCTGTCTCCATGGTTCTGGTGGCAGTACAGCAGGCCAGACACCGGAGAAGATGGCAGCAGGCCCGAAATGGCAGCCCATGTGCAGGGGCCCGCCCCACACCCTGAGGACATGGCTGCCTATCAGGCCAGGGAAGGACCCAGAATGGGAGGCTGGCAACGGCCCAAAGTGTACAGGCATCACTGGTTATTGGAGGACATGTGCTGCAGGAGGCTCCGCCTCAACAAGGAGATGGTGCAGCACCTGCGCCATGTCCTTGTAGACTTGGCACCCCGTGGAGGAGGATACCCGCTCCCAGTGGCCTTTCAGGTCACCGCGGCCCTGAACCTCTACACTTTTTGGGTTCATTCCAAGGCTCGAGAGGTAACTTGTGCGGCACATCCCAACCTACAGCCCAGAAGTGCATTCATGAGGTCACGGATGCCCACTTTGCCCAGGCTGTTGACTATATAAACTATGACCTGGACCAAGTTCGACAAGAGTAGGATTCTCCGCCATCTCCAGAATGCCCCAGGTCCAGGGATTAGATCGTGCCTGTTATCTAAAAGATTTACAATAAGGAGACCAAGGCCAAGGGCAGGTTTATAAGACACAGAACAATAATTTTATTAAAAGGGACTAGTCATCAATTTGCGAGAACAAATGTAAATAAACCACCTGGTGTAATAGAGAGCCATATGACCAGAGGGGCACTCACTTGATCCTTGGTCTACGTGAACTGATCTAATTTCATTATCTGGCAATAGTATATTTGGCTTCAATATTCAGAAGGTAGAAAGCATAGCAATGATAAAAGATTCCTATTCAGTATAATACAAGTGTGTGCATGAGACTAGGATTGGGCCCAGAGTCAAGTCATTTGATACTGGTATGAGACAGTTGACGGTGCCTATAAACCTATATTATAGATAGGTTCTTGATTAATAAAGGGATCAGGATTTATGGGGAGAAGGCAGGAGAATGGGGATGAGAAAATATCAGCCATGATTGAATGGCAGAGCAGACTCGATGGGCCAAGTGGTCTAATTCTGCTCCTATGTCTTATGGCCTTAAACCTGCCTCAGCACCAGTAACAGTCTTCAGAATAGTTGGTTAAGGGGATTGTTAAGAGGTAGCTTGCATTTATTTTGCACTTTTAGCTGAAAATATTTCAAGTACTTTAAAAAAAAAATAAACACAAAGGAATGAGGCAGAATGCAAACCTATTCAGACAAAAGAGGTGCAAATTTTTTTTAACAGCGTTTTTGATTGAAATAGTTAATGTTATAACCAAAGCAAAGGAGTCACGAGTGTGATGGCTGGCAGGCTCGTCATTTATGTAATAATTACGAGAGCAGTACTTGCAGTTTAGCTAAAGAGCCTGGGGGCAAATCAGGTGACGAAGCCACCTAACTTTGAAAAAATTGGAACAAAGGTTTTCAGAAAGAGATACATAACTTTCAGATAAACAAATAAAACCGGTTAAAAACAAAACATGGTGAATCAGAAATTTCAGGGCCTGGTGGTTGAGGTTAGGGTCACAGTGGCAACAGAAAGAAGTTGGGCAGGTTGGAGTTTGGCATGGAGTCTATTTTGATGTGTCTCTGCCCAGTTTTTATTTGATTAATTCAATATTGTGGATGGAAACTGATCCCCTGATTATTATTACCTGAAGCCTTGCTCCTCCCACAATATACAACTCTCCCCATTGTAAAGCTGACTTGTTGCCGTGACTACCAATTTCTACTGATAGTTCTCTTCCAATGCAGGACTTAACACTGGCACCACTGTGGTGATATAGTGTGGTGATTGTCCCTTTTAAGAGAAACACGTATAAAGAAACCTGGCGAGTGCAGAGTGTTGGAGATTTATAAGGAGTCAATGGACTGGGAAGGAGCCCCGATAGGAGAGGTCAAGAGGAAGTGGGATGAAGAGCTGGGGAGAGAGATGGAGGCTGTGTTATTGCTTTGTGTGCTTAGCCTAATTCAATTCAAAGTAGCCCATAGGGCACATAAGACGGTGGCTAGGATGAGCAGGTTCTTTGAGGGGGTGGAGGACAGGTGTGGATGGTGCATGGGGTGAACCAGGTTCAAATGTTTTGGGCTGTTCAAAGCGGAAGGGGTTTTGGCAAGGGTTCGCAGACGTAATGTCCGAGGTGCTGAGGGTGAAGGTGGCCCTGATTCCAGGAGTGGCAATATTCAGAGTGTCGGGAGTCCAGGGGGCCAGAGAGACTGATGTTTTGACCTTTGCCTCCCTGGTAGCCCGGAGACGGATTTTGTTGGAGTGGAGGACTCTGGCTCGCTGAAGCTGGAGCTGTGGGTGAGTGACCATGCGGAATTTCTTAGGCCGGAAAAAATCAAGTTAGTCTTGAGAGGGTCAGTGGATGGGTTTGCCCGGAGGTGGAAACAGTTTATCGACTTCTTCAATTTTAAAAAATGGATGGGAATCAGAAAGCTTTCAGATCAAACTTGGAGTCAGGCAAGGCTGCTCCCTCTCCTCTGTCCTGTTTGTGTGTTGCATAGAGCCTTTTGCCGAATCCATCAGGAAGGATCCGGGCATAAGAGGAGTGACGATCCCAGGCAGTGGAGGTATTCAAGTCAAAGCCTCCTTTGTACATGGACGACTTTGCCGTCTTCTGCTCAGATCCCATTGGAACGTAGGCTCTTGAGAACTACGACCAGTTCGAACTTGCCTCGGGAGCCAAGGCATACCAGGGCAAGAGCAAGGCCATGTTCTTTGGCACCCGTCCTTTGTTCCCTTCACCATCAGGTCAGATTACCTGAGAGACTGGGGCGTGTGCCAAAATCTAGAAGGAGCGCATCGCCAAAGTAAGACACAAAACTGGGCAAGTGGGAGCAACGCTCCCTCGCTATTGCTGGCAAAACCTGGTCACCAGGTGTGAGGTACTCTCTGTGTTGCTGTACATGGTACAGGTCTGATCCATACCCTGGTCCTGCGCCGCAGTAGTCGCCCGAGCCATCTTCAAGTTCATCTGGAGATCAAAAACGGATTGTGTCTGAAGGGACACCATGCACAAATCTCTGGATAAGGGAGGGAGAAATGTACCCAATGTCAGTCTAATCCTGATGGCCATCTTTGTGTGTGGCTGCATCAAGCTGTGCGTGAACCCTGGTATGCAAACACCAAGTGTCACTATGTACTGAGGTTCCACCTGTCCCTTGTGTTGCAAAGGATGGGACTGGCCTCATTGCCACGGAATGCTCCAATTAGTTGGACTGTGCCGTATCATCACTGTCTCATGGAAATTTTGTCCTCGACCAAGTGTTGCAGACTGGCATATTCCAAGGCCCAGGGTTATGTGCTGAGGGACGCACTTAAGCTTGGGGTAGCTACCACCAAAGCACATTGGGGAAAGGCCACTGAGTAATGCCTAACAGCAAATGTACACTGAGGAGGGCTGATAACCGTGTAAAGCCCCTCAGTCTGGGTGATTAACACTAAATGTACATAACTCTATTGAAGCACTACAGGGTGCAACATGACCGATGTAAATATTTTGAAAAGAAATGCTTTTTCATCAGCATGACTGTTTGCAGTCCAGCACTAACCATGCTGCTGACTTGCAGCACGCTCAGTAGGAGGCCCAGTGTGTGCATGGCTGGCATGATTTACAACATGCCTACATTTTTAAAAGGCGGCATGCACTCCAAAGCGGGAAGGTACATTCAGGTTGTAGCAGCTGGTGTAACTGCATCAAAATGTATTTCAGAGAAGGAATAATAGTACCAATGAAAAATCAGGCCAGAAAGGAGACTCCCAGTATCTCTGATGTGATACTCTGGTCTTAGTCCAGGAGGTGGAAAGGAAGAGGAAGGTCATGTTTCTACATAAGGTTAGGAGGCACCCAAGGCACATACTGCAAAGGGAATGAGGACAGATAGCAATGGATAGTAATTCAAGCAGCGTGGCTTCACAGAACTGGCTACGTGCTGACAAAAAATTCATTGATTTCACATGAGTGAAGGTCAGTCTTCAAATGTCATTGCCTACCCATTGCACCACTGATCTTAAAGTGACTTCAAAGTGCAACTCACACATCACACACAAGAAAAAAGATTAGAGGATGCATTGAGCCTCACACCTACATCTCACAGTTTAAATATACTTCCAACCATTCAGTTATGATAGATGCTTTGCAACACGTTCACTGACAAACTTCCTGCTCTCTTAAAGAACTAGCTTGCAGATAAGAGACAGTAGCAGAGAATCAGTGGGTGAGAGCCACGCTCGCACCGCCCGATCCCCGTGAAAGACACAATGCTGCCAATTGGCCAGCAATGACTGAGGCTGTTGGAACTAGGATCCCACAAAATATCCATAATGGTGGTGTGATCCTGTCTTTCGAGCTTCTCAAATCCCACTTCACCCTCCTGCTACCTGGTATGAAGTGAAAGTTTGAAATGGAATTATAATAATGATCTTCATTGTCACAAGTAGGCTTACATTAACACTGCAATGAAGTTACTGTGAAAATCCCCTAAGCGCCACATTCCAGCGCCTGTTTGGGGACACAGAGGGAGAATTCAGAATATCCAATTCACCTTGGGACTTATGGGAGGAAACGGAGCACCCAGAGGAAACCCAGGCAAACACGGGGAGAGCGTGCAGACTCTGAAGAGACAGTGGCTCAAATCAGGAATCGAACTCGGATCCCTGGCGCTTGAAGCAACAATGCTAACCAATCCTCTCCTTCTGCACTTATTCTTTCAGATATCCAAGAACTGTCACTTTATCAGTCAGTGCAGCCTCATGATGAAGGGGGCGAGCAACACCACGTGTCTGAGGAAGAACCACTGTTATTTGATCTGACACCTGTGGCCACCAACTCAAATATTGGCATGATGCATTTCTTAAAGGGTTGTATTGAGGTGGGATCAGAACTTGGTGAGCCATTGATCATGTGTGGATTGCAATCAGATCGAAGGGAAAGAACAGCACATGTGTCAGTTGCCTCGAGGGCAAGGTCACAGAGAGGTTCTGCTGCAGAAGACTCAGGGCACAGAAACACTTGGTGCATTGGTAGGCCTGGCATAGAACCTGTAGTTTTTGGTAAGAAATGTGGAGGTATCCAGTTCCAACTTGGCACAGAATGTGGTGGCTAACTATGACAGCATTTGGACCGTGATACAGTACCTTGTGGCTGAAGCCTCAGCTCCTACAGCTTCTACTGCAACACAGGCACAACCCACCCAATGGGCGCAATTCTCCCAAAACTGGAGTGCTCGCAGTGCTGAGAAACATGTATCTATTCAACGTGACTTGCATTGTATAAGGGGCCTGAATGTGGAACACTCAGCTGAGGCTGCACATAACCCCATTTTGTACCGTGGGGAGCTCTGCTTGCCAGAATGGCGTCTCGATCTCCAAGGCCCCCAAAATGATCCCTGACCTCTCCGCCTCCCCAGTCCAAATGCACTATGAGAGGGTTTGCCCCCACAATGGGTGCCCCCACCCAATCTGGGACACGCAAAAGATGCCATCTTGGACCGCAGCAGTGCCAAACTGGCACCCTGGCAGTGCCGACGCCAGCTGACAGTACCACTTGGCAGTGCCAGGCTGGCACCAGGTGGAACTGCCAAGATGCCAGCTTTCATTTCCAGAGTACCCAGGTAGCATCAGCAATGCCAGGGCACCACCCTGCCCAAAGGGCATGCAGCTGGTGGCCTCCGATCCCTTGGGAGACCCCCAAAAATGCCATTCCAGCTGGTCCCCATTTGTGGGGGACCAGTGCTGAACAGCACTCACCCCGAAGTCTCCGAGGCAAATGGGATGAATCCCAAAGGCTCAGGTACCTCAGTAATCTGCACATTAGAGTGAGACTAGCTGAGCTGTCTCGCTCTCGTATGCAGATTTGTCAAGAAGTGATTCTGCCCACAATGGGTGGGATTTACATTGCAACGCGCGAGATTGCGTTGGATCTTGCGACGCATGGAGAGCCGGGTAAATCCTGGGAGCATGGTCTCCCAGCTTTCATTGGCCAAGCTGCACCGCAGCAAGCTGCTTTTCCGGTGCAGTGTGACCACTGGATCGTGCCCAATATCTCAATGGTGCAGTGGGAACTCACACTGAGTTCATCAGATCTATGCTTGTTGAATGCAAACCCAACTTGATAAAGGCTCAGATCGCTACGATGGTTGCAGATATTAGTGCTCAAAGAGGCATGTTGGCTCCTGCAGGAGTTCCAAATGTCTGTGTTCCTCAGATTAGTAAGATGCTAAGATGCTGTCAGGGAAGTGGCACAGGTTTTGTCGCACGCAAATCTGCTGTTCTCTTTCAGGAGGACAGTTTCATACTCCCACATTTGCCATTCTGCCAGTGTCCTTGCTGTTCCCTGTAAGCCTGTCCGCCATACAGTCCAGACAGCTGCTACCATCACTGAGATGGTGCAGTCCTCAGCTGGACCCTCAAGGCTCAGGATTCCTTGAGGTCATTCAACAAGTCTCTTCCACTGAAAGTCACCAACCCTACACCATCCAAGCTGCAGCCATTGAGGTAGCACTGTGTAGGAATGCTAGGTTAGACAAAGGCATCTGCAAGACATTAGCAGAGGGTGAAGAGTTCCATGTAATATTAGAAATATTTTTGCTGGAGTTGTTTTGGACATTTTTTTTTGTTTGGTGCCTTTTATTTTACAATTTTGGTCAAGTTATAGTACATAAAAAGATGGGGAATTGTGGAACAGTAGTGATGTGCAGATGATTTTACAGGAACTGGAATCTGATTAGCCACTCACAGACAGCCTATCCGGAGCAGTCAGTTTCCAGATGTCTCTGTCCTTTCTCTTCTCGAGGTGCTTGCTAAGGCTTGGTGGTAAGGGCTGCCACCTCAGAAGAGCCAGGATATGTGGAATGCAGAGACCAGCATGAAATTGGAGTCATGTTCTTGTGAACAAGTTCTTGTATTGTAGCCCTCACACCTTGGGGAACGGTTGTTTCAACATGCCAATGGTTTTCTCCATAACATTCCTTGTGAAAATATGCTGTCTAGGTGTGGTTGTGTGATGGAAAGGTGTCATGCATCTGCAGCAGGTAGTCCTTGCGACCAAGCAGCCATCTTTGGTTTGTCATGGTTACTCAAATGCGGTGGGAATGGCTGACAGGATAAAACATTATACTGCTTCCAGCAGAGTGGGCATTCATCAAAATTATGCTCTTTGTGCGGTCGCATGCCAAGAGAGGGGTAGTAAGTGAGAGAAAGTGATCAGTACAATCCCTGGCTTCCTGTGTCATTGAGAATCCTACTACCCCTGGAAAGACACATGCTCACTCAACCTGTTTCTCTCTAGTTAGAAATATTCCCTTCTCTTGTAAACAGAGCCGCTGGTACCAAATAGGGATGCAGAAATGCTTCGCAGACATTTCCATCCACCCAAAATAATCTCATCTAACTTGATCAGACATTCATTTACCTACATTCAGTCAAATATTTCAGACATTCAAATGGTGAATGTTTCAATGCAGCACTACATTATTACATGAATTGACAAAAAGAGAAATAAGCTTTCAGGGATAAGGACTGTTGTGTACTAGAAAGAATGACAGCCCACACAGTTATTGGACTGTTCTTACTGCTAACTGCAGGGTATCTGAGCAAGCTCACGATTACTGTGTCTCGCAGAATGTGGATGTAATGAGTAATTCTATGTTGAGTAAACACACAGGTTAACAATTGATACCATGTTGCAAACTATTATTTCAATGAACAACAAAGCATGGCCAATATATTTGAAATATTTAACAGAAAATTGCTTCATACTTTTGCTTTTTTAAAAAAAAAGAAATGCGCATGCTGTGGTCATAGCAAAATACACTCACCATTTGATGTTTAAAGGCTGTAATTCTGAAGTACATACTTCTTCTTCACTGCTCTAGATACAAAAGGAAGTGGTATAAATCAGCTAACATGTCATTAAAGTTTCAATGCACTGGACGGTTAGTTTATTTTTATCACAAATTCTAAAGGAAAGGTTTTTCCCTTGTAAGGTGAAACACTTATTGTTGTTTTTGAAATAGAGTAGTAAAACAGATTACCAACCTCAAAGAGGCTTACAGCAACAGCCAATATGGTGATGAGGTCTGAAGATTAATTTTATCCACCTTAGACCTCTTGGTGTGCGTGCATACAACTCGTGCTGTGCTGAATCTGGGCTCAAAACTGTGCACAGACCAAAATCTACCTCACAAACTCCACTTGCCTGCTTTATTTATCTTTTAATGCACAATTAAACAAGCCCTGACAATTTATAGTGCCAGCCAGCAAGTCCTGACATTGGGGGAGATTCTCCGTCATGTTCTGCTGGGCACACATCTCGCTATGTTGGGAGAATGGCGGGTGTGACCTGACGTGTTATCTGTGTTGGTCTAACATTGACTGCAACTGGATTCAGTAAAACGAGAAACAGGCTTCCAATACAGGAGATGTTCCAACACTGTTTTATTGAACCTGTTGATTGCTGTACATAATCTGCTGTGGGTTGACACTCTATTAACCTAACTGATAACCTCCTACTGGCTTGACCAGACTAGCTTTCTATCACATGGTGATGATGTTCATTGGCTTGTGAACTGCGACTATCTCCCTAGCCGTGTCCTGTGAGAGAGGGAGAGCCTTAATGCCCTGTGGGCTTTATAGTGGTGGTGTCCTGTCTGGTGATTAATTGTTCTGTGTCGTGTGTGTTCATTGGTTATCCTGTGTGTCAATCATTGCCTGTCTGCATCTCATGATATACATGAGTGGATATTATGACATCTCCCCCTTTTAAAATACATTTTGGAATGTGGCTGTATATGCATGCATAACTATGGACAAGTAGGGAATGAATGAACTAATGTACATGGGAGGATGTCTATCTTGCAGATACAGAGCAAACTGAACAAAATTTACAAGAGTTAAGTCTATAGATTCAGTCTTGCGGTGGGCGACGAATTCTCATCGATCGCCGCAGAGGTGGGGGGGGGGGGGGGGGGATGCCGGCACCTGGACAGGCGGGATGGCTGCCATCTCGGTGGCCTTGTGGACAGGTGGGATCGCTGCCAGATCGGTGGCCTCGTGGTGCAAGACATCCGGAGGAGGCATGCTCACATGCAGAGAAGTGCGGTCGGGTGATGGGCAGGGAACTTTACGCAGTGCACTCCTGTTGCACTGTAAAATGGAGCCATCAGCCATTTGGACAATGAAAGACCTGGGAGCAGCCTGTCTGACGACAACAGCTGGGGCTGACCAACCTCCCTCAGGCAGCTGGATGCGAACAACATGGTCTGGAGCCAGCGCAGGCAGATCCGTGGCATGAGCATCATACGTGATCTTTTGCTGGTCTCTGGATCACTGCACTTTCTGCAGCACCGTGAGGTGGTCAAGGTCAGGAACATGGATGGCTGGAACAGTCGTCCTCAGGTTGCGGTTCATGAGCTACTGTGCCGGTGACAAACCAGTCGACAGAGGGGTTGCCCTGTATGCCAATAGCGCCAGGTTGAAATCTGAGGCTGAGTCTGCAGCCTTGCACAGCAACCGCTTGACAATATGGACCCCTTTCTCGGCCTTTCCGTTTGATTGCGGGTAATGGGGACTGGATGTGATGTGACTAAAGTGGTAGGATTGTGCAAAGTTAGACCACTCTTGGCTGTAGAAACATGGACCATTGTCACTCATTACCGTGAGTGGTATCCCATGCCTGGCAAACATCTCTTGCAGGCTTTGATGACGGACTTGGACGTGAGGTCCGACAGTTTCACCACTTCCGGGTAGCTGGAGAAGTAGTCGACCAGGAGCATGTAATCACGGCCATTTGCGTGAAAGAGGTCTATCCCCACCTTGGACCATGGAGAGGTCACAATCTCGTGCTGTTGCAGCGTTTCTTTGGGCTGAGCTGGATGAAACATCTGGCATGTTGTGCAGTTGAGGACTGTGTTGGCAATGTCCTGGCTGATGCCAGGCCAGTAAACTGCCTGACGAGCTCTGCGTCGACATTTCTTGACCCCCAGGTGACTCTCCTGGATCTGTCTGAGCACCATGTTTTGCATGCTTTGGGGAATGACGATTCTATCTAGTTTAAGAAGGATCCCCTCAACAACCGTCAACTCGTCCTTAATGTTGAAGAACTGGGGGCACTCCCCTTTTGCCAGCCATGGGTGATGTGCTTCATCACGTGCTGCAGTAGGGGATCTTTGGCAGTTTCTGCATGTTTTTGTATAACTCGTTCATCAGTGGCTGGGAGGTTGCTGGCACGCAGCTGTACATGTGCTTCAATGTGGCGAATGAAGTCACCCTGTTCACATGGCTTGGTGACGGATCGGGATAGGGCATCCGCGACAAACAGCTCCTTACCCGGTGTGTAGATGAGTTCGAAGTCATATCGGCGGAGATGAAGAAGAATTCGCTGCAGCCGAGGTGTCATGTCATTTAAATCCTTTTGGATTATGTGAACTAAAGGCCTGTGGTCTGTTTCCACCGTGAACATTGGCATGAAACTTGACTATTCCTGTCAGGAGACCCAAGCACTTCTTTTCGATCCGGGCATACCATTGTTCGGTCGGATTCATGGCCGTGGAGGCGTATGCCACTGGAGCCCAGGACGAGGAGTCGTCTTGCTGGAGGAGCACCGCCCCAATGCCGTCCTGGCTTGCATCTGTGGATATCTTGGTATCCTTGGTTGGGTCAAAGAATGCCAGCTTCACCTTCAGCTCAAGTCACTCCGCTTGATGTGCGGGAAGCCACTGGAACACTGTCGACTTTTTTAAGCGATACCGGAGGCCTGTGGTGTGGGGTGCCATGTTGGGAATGGATTTGCCGAGAAAATTCACCATCCCGAGGAAACGGCGGACCGCCTTTTTGTCCTCTGGGGTCTTCATGGCATTGAATGCCAGCACCTTGTCAGCGTCAGGTCGCACACCCTGCTGTGAAATGTGGTCACCCAGAAACTTGATAGCGGACCTACCAAATGAGCATTTGGCCCTGTTGAGCTGGAGGCCGTTTTCATGTATCCTCTGGAAAACTTGTTTGAGGCGAGCGATGTGATCCTCGGGCGCCGTGGACCAGATGATCACGTCGACCACATAAACTCGCACCCCCTCGATGCCCTCCATCATTTGCTCCATTATGCGATGAAATACTTCAGAAGCTGATATGATACCAAAAGGCATGCGGTTGTAGCAATGCCTGCCAAACGGAGTGTTAAATGTGCACAGCTTCCGACTGGACTCGTCCAATGGTATCTGCGAGAACCCACGGTAGGCATCCAGCTTGGTAAAGAATTTGGCATGAGCCATCTCACAGGTTAACTCTTCACACTTTGGGATCGGGTAGTGCTCGCGCATGATGATGCGATTCAGGTCTTTGGGATCAATGCAAATGCGGAGTTCACCAGAGGGCTTCTTTTTTAAAAATAAATTTAGAGTACCCAATTCATTTTTTCCAATTAAGGGGCAATTTAGAGTGGCCAATCTACCTAGCTTGCACATTTTTGGGTTGGGGTGAAACCCACGCAAACACGGGGAGAACGTGCAAACTCCACACGGATAGTGACCCAGAGCCGGTATCGAACCTGGGACCTCAGGTGCGTGAGGCCGCAGTGCTAACCCACTGCGCCACTGTGCTGTCTCCAGAGGGCTTCTTGTTGCAGACCATGGAGCTGACCCAGTCTGTTGGTTCCATGACCTTTGAGATGATACCCTGGTCTTGGAGCTCTCGTAGCTGCGATTTCAGGTGATCCTTGAGAGGGGCCGGCACCCGGCGCGGTGCATGGATGACTGGGATGGTATTCGGTTTGAGCAATATCTTGTAACGATATGGGAGCGTGCCCATTCCATCAAACACGTTGTGGTATTGCGTGAGAATGTCGTCTATCTCAGCCTGGAGATTTACATTGGGCGAGGCAGTCGCCGGTGTCGAGGACATGGCATGGACGCGCTGGACCAGCTTTAGGAGTTTGTATGCGCGAGCACCGAGCAGGGATGCCTTGTCAGGTTGGACGATCTCAAATCGTAACGTCACTTTGATTGCCTTGTGAGATACACCTAGCTGACACGATCCACTGGCAACTATGCCATTGCCATTGTAGGAGCTGGCAGGCTGGTGGAAGAATGCAAGGTTGGTCTCGGATGCTGTCGGGGTCCGATTGTGATATGAGGTTTGCAGATGCGCCTGTGTCCAATTTAAATCGGATGCGAGACTGGTTAACCGTGACAACAGCACACCACTCGCTGTCAGGATCCACAGTGAGGATTGAAAGGCAGTTTGCAGGCACGGTGGAGGCCAGCTCGCGTGTGGTGCTTATGCCCACCCAGTATGGAGACTCGAGGCAGTCAGCATCGGGGTCCGTTGGGTTGTCAGGATCCGAATCCTGCATGCCTTGTCGTATGCAGCGGCCATGTTTGCGCTGCAGCTGGGATCGCTGGCTGTTGGTCGGTGGAGCGGACCTGCATAAGGCCGCGTAATGCCCAGGCTTTCCACACTGCAGACATCACCTTCCTTTGGCTGGACATTGCCGCTTTAAATGGGCGGAGCCACAATTTGGACACGTCATGACGCTGACGTCAGCGCGTTCCGTGCGCCATCGCGCATTCGCAGTGCGGTCGGCCGACGTTTGCACATGCGCATCGGGGTCTTCAGCTTCGTCGTCCACCCGGTCATGGCGCGCATGTGTAGGGACCCAGGAAAAGCGCGTGAAATGGCCACTCTCCTCGATGCTCAGGCCTTGCATTTCTGCGATGGCCTGCACCTTTTCTGCCTCATGGGAGACTAATTTTGCATTTTCTGCCGCCCTGATGCGGGAGTAACGATTCCTGGCATGCTCATGGACAACACACATTTCGATGGCGATGGAAAGGGTCAACTGTTTGATTTTGAGGAGCTGCTCCCACAGGGACCCCGAAAACGATCTGATCCCGGATCATGGAATCAGCCGTCGAGTCATAATTACATGACTGCGCTAGGATGCTGAGATGGGTCAAGAAGGACTGAAAAGGGTCATCCTTACCCTGAAGCCTCTGTTGGAAGATGTACTGTTCAAAGCTCTCATTCACCTCAATGTCGCAGTGGTTATCGAATTTCAGCAGAACCGTCTTGAACTTCGTCTTGTCTTCGCCATCGGCAAATGTGAGCGAGTTATAGATGTGGATAGCGTGGTGCCCCGCAGTCGACAGGAACAGCGTGATCCTTCAGGCATCCGATGCTGCCTCGAGGTTGGAGGCCTCGATATACAGGAGGAACTTCTGTTTGAAGACTTTCCAGTTGGCGCTGAGGTTGCCGGAGATCCGGAGTTGCGGAGGAGGTTGGATCTTTTCCATGCCGCTGGATGGCTGCGTGCTGGTCGTTGCAGATTCACTCGAGGTAGGTTCGTTAGAGTTAATAGCTCTCTGGTACCATGATGTGTTATCTGTGTTGGTCTAACATCGACTGCAACTGGATGCAGTAAAACGAGAAACAGGCTTCCAATACAGGAGATGTTCCAACACTGTTTTATTGAACCTGTTGATTGCTGTACATAATCTGCTGTGGGTTGACACTCTATTAACCTAACTGATAACCTCCTACTGGCTTGACCAGACTAGCTCTCTATCACATGGTGATGATGATCATTGGCTTGTGAACTGCGACTATCTCCCTAGCCGTGTCCTGAGAGAGAGGGAGAGCCTTAATGCCCTGTGGGCTTTATAGTGGTGGTGTCTTGTCTGGTGATTGATTGTTCTGTGTCGTGTGTGTTTATTGGTTATCCTGTGTGTCAATCACTGCCTGTCTGCATCTCATGATATACATGAGTGGATATTATGACAAGACCTGGGATTTCCCAGTCTCCCGGCCTGCTCCAGCTCGTGTGATCAGGATCTTGCCCAAAAGGGGAGAACCTGACCAAAATTCATTTGCATTCATTTCAATCTGATTAGCGAGATTAAAGTTGAATGCAATGGCCTCACGGTATTCACTCAAACCCCCCAGTGGGAGGTCACTCCGGTGTAAATCACGGCTGGTCCTTAAAAGCGGGGATCAAGTACCAGGGATACCAAGGGAAGCAAGGATGTGAGTACCCTCTCTACATTTATCTCCAGGGTGCTGAGGGGAGGGGGCCTTCAGTAGAGCTGGGAGTTGGAGGTGTGTCGCTTGGGCTGGAGAGGCTCATATTAGGAGTGTTTCCCGGGATGAGGGTTGTGTGACAAGTCTTCCCTCTGTAGCTTTGAAAATTTTTAAACTCTCTTTCAGTATGTAAATATCAATGATCAACTGGGTGATGCTAAAATTCTTGCCTCTGTAGCCTTTAGACTGTTGATATCTCTTCCAGCTTGTCTTCAGATGAAGGTAAAGTCTTTCCTCTGTAGCTTTCAAACCGTTGATGTCTCTCTCCTCCATTGTCAATATCAATGATCTGTTGGATAAAGCTAAACGTTTTTCCTTTGATGTGTTGGAAACCTTTGAAGTACTTTCTTCACATACAATTTCATTCCCCTTTACCTTTTCAAGCCTCAGGGTGCTTGCTGAGAAGCTTAAAAGCTTTGAACTGCATTGTTTACATTCAATTTCACAGTCCATTACCTTTTACAAGCCTATTAATTGACAGGTCCAGGCTATTTCAAAGGAGGGAATAGCTTCATTTATAGCTCTTTATGGTCCATTAACTAGAAAGAGCAGGTGTTATTTCTAACAGTAGTTTTTTTTTTAATGTAGCTCTTTCTTTATTCTGAAGTGCTTCCTAGAGAAAGAGCAGGTGTTCTGTCTGACCGCTTTTCTTTCTGCTGGAGGTTTCCTGTATTCTGAAGTCCTTCGTAGAAAGACCAGGTGCTCGGTCAGAGTGCTGCTCCTTGGCACTTTGGCAGTGCCAATCTGGCACTGCCCCCGGTACCTTGGCCATGTCAGGTTGCCACTGCCGGGGGCAATTTCAGGTTGGCACTGCCAAGGAGTGGGGCATGAAGGGGTCCCTGAAAGGGGGGGGGGGTTTGGCGAACCTGTAGCGGGGCATTGCTCAGTTCGGCGACGGGTCTGATTGCCAGCAAGTTGTTGGGGAGGGCGCTATACTGTTATTCTGAGATTAGGGCACCCTTTAAAAATGGCACCCTGATCATGGCGCGAATTACCTCTGGCTCCACATAAATTTCTAGATTGCGATCTGCATCGTGTCAATCCACCCGGTAGGAATTGCACCTCATTTCCCAATGGAGACCACACTTAGAAATGTTTTTGGAGCATTCCAGCCATTGTCTCTTCCTTGCCTGAAAACTCAGAAAATCAGCTCATTTAACTTTTATCTGCAGCAGCCTGCACCCATGAAATATGCCAAACTGTTTATTTATTAACCATTTGCGAACATTGATTCAATATTTGAGCTTGATTTTTTTTTTACAAAAAAAGTGAACCCACGAATTTAACTCACCAGTAAACTAAATGTTGTCAAGGCGATAATTATAGCAACATTTCTTATAAATGAATTATTTTTCCCTTCTTGGGTGTCTCTGTTTTATTTCATACCTCCAACTATTTAAGTGTACCCAGTATTACTCAAAGAGGCGTTATATAGTTACTGGTCATACAATCCTTCCAGTTAAAATAGAACATCTTGCTGATTCCAAAAGATTACAATATAATTAATGAGTGCCTTGATTAATTTTAAAGCTTTTTACAATGCAGCACACAGCTACATCACAATTGGCAAAGCTTTTAGATGGAATAGCAAATAATATTTTTGCATATTCATCTGAGATTTTTGGTTAATATTGTATTATGATAATATTCTCAAATCTATCTTGGAAACTAAACAGAAAATTAAACAAAAACTGGAATACTATAACGAAGAATTTAAAATATTACCTCAAATACAACTCCTTAGTAGCATGCTGAGAGACAAATACCTTGGAAAAGTGAATAACTATTTCCAATCTGCAGTAGGCCTTTGTGTCTTTAACAGTGCTGCTCACTCCTCCCATGTTGGTTGAGCATTACTGACCCAGACCTAGAAAGAGGGTAATAGATACACAAGCAGGTCAAAGAAGGGACCTAGTTCCTAATCTTGCCATGGATCTGCCAAAAGCAAGTAATAATAATCTTTTATTAGTGTCAATAGTTGGCTGACATTAACACCTCAATGAAGCTACTGTAAAAGTCCCCTAGTCGCCACACTACGGCACCTGTTTCGGTACACTGAGGGAGAATTCAGAATGTCTAATTCACTGAACAAGCACGTCTTTTAGGACTTGTGGGAGGAAACTGGAGCACCCGGAGGAATCCCACGCAGACATGGAGAGAACGTGCAGACTCCGCACAGACTAAGCAAATTGAACCCGGGTACCTGGTGCTGTGAAGCAACAGTGCTAACCACTGTGCTAAGTCATTATCTGCATCTAATGCAGTTTCAGAATTTTATTTGACCAACAGTGGTATTACTACCTTATATAGATTGGTCTGAGGTAGGAAAATGAGGAAGTTCCTATGGGATCCAAAACTCCAAAATATCAGAAATGGAAGCCATAGAATCCATGCAGAGTGAATACACATGGAACGGTAGGTCAGAATCAACAATACACGTTTATTCTCTACACATAATAACTCTCCATTCCCTGAAGAGTCTCCCTCCTCGACCTGCACACAGGCCAGGGTTTTATACTATGAGGGCTCCCCTTGTTAAAGGGGAAGTCCCACCCCATTACCAAAAAAGTTTGTATTCTCTGGAGGTCACGGGGAACCGGATGATCCACAACCTGTGACCTCTGTTGGGTTTCTAATACCCCCATCCCCGCACTCGCCATATCCGGAGTGGCCGTCCATGTCTGCGGATTGGTGCGAGGGACTCCTCTTACACATCACATGGCGACGGCACTCGGCCGTTGTCTGTGCAGGGTATGGAGGCGTAGGGAGCTTTGGGGTGGGATCGGCGTGGCCAGCGTGATGTCAGGAATCGGTGCGGAAGTGTCCACTGGCAGCTGAATGTCCATGTAGGAGTCAGCTTCAGAGTTGAATGGGTCCACATCTGGCATCTCCGCGTGCTGGATCTCGATGGCTGCAGGAGCTGGAGGTGCCGGCAGTAGCAGCAGCAGTGGTATCAGTGGGGCTGGCGGAACTCGTGGGGCATCCGGAATTGGGTCTAGCTCTGCGGGAAAGCGGCTATGGAGGTGGTGCAATTGTCATTTGGATTCCTGGATTTGTGCCAGCACTTTGTAGGAGACTTGACTGGGTTGCGACAACACCGCGCCTGGCACCCATGCAGCACCGTAGCCAAAATTTCAGACATATACTGAATGTCCTGGGGCGAAACCGCGCAAAGTCATGAGAAGTCCTGTGTCCGCCTTGGTCCTGTCCTATCCATGGTGGGCCTTCCCAGCAATGTCCAGGATCATCAGGTGCGGAGGTAGCACCCCATCAATAATTCGGCCAGTGCAACCCCCGTTGTGGCGTGGTGGACCCATGGTATACCCCACTCTCCTTCTCTGTTGTGTTTGGTCCTTTGTACTTCACAAAGGAACTCACCAAACACTTCGACTTGTCCAAGCCATAGTCTTTTATTGATTCTTGTGTGGTAAGCTAGCAATCTGATACAGAGCACGTTATCATGGTGTCTCACAACAACTCCTCTGGAACTTGCACCTAGCACTGACCATTCACATGTACGTCTTATTACCCTCTCAATCTTCACCATCATCTTATAATCACCGCACAGGCACATCAAGCTTCATTACGGATACAACTGGGGCTGCCAGTTGGAGGACTGAACGACGTGTATAATGCCCAAACATTCCAATTGATCCAGTTCAGCATCCACCTTAGGCCTCAGAGCATATGGGACTGGTCGGGTATGGAAATAACATGGCTGCGCCAATGGGTCCACACTAATCCTGGCCAATGCCCCCTGTATGGTGCCCAGGCCCTCCTGGAAAATAGTGGGAAATCTCACTAAGATTTTTTCCGGTCTTTGCGGGTACATGCGGCAGACCCGCTCTCAATTCAGATGGAAGTGGTTTCCTCTCACAAATCCCGAAAGACAGCTGCTGTTAGATAATTTGGACATTCTGAATTCTCCCTCTGTGTTCCTGAACAGGTGAAGTAATGTGGCGATTAGGGGCTTCTCACAGTAACTTCATTGCAGTGTTAATGTAAGCCTACTTGTGACAATAAAGATTATTATAAGGTGCTACAGCCCGTCATGGCCCAGTAAACCCAGCCTGCTGCCATACACCAACACCAGCGGTAGACTTGCTGGCTGCTGCCCATTTGTAACTGGGACCACTGATATCCCCGCAATTGGCAATCGCTCCCTGGTATAAGTGGCAAGCTGTCGCAGGTGTGCTGCAGGGACAATGTCTGGAGGCTCGACCGGATTTTATCGCACTTGCAGCGCCTGACCACGGAGACCATCATTCCGGTGTCGAACTCCATCTGGATGGAGTTCCAATTCACCTCCAGGTTCACTTGGATCAGAGTAACCTGTGGTGCAGTTATGCAGTGTAGCTGCTGGAAGGATGCATCTCCGTCATCTACATAGTAAACCCGGTCACATGGGGGTGGACCCTCACAGGTCCATCTGAAGCATTGATGTTGGCAGCGACTGTTGCCAACTCATACCTGAAATTGGGGTCCTCCTTGGTGGGGGGAGGCTGCTCATTGGTTCTCTGGGCCTCCGTCGTGGCAGTCTGTATCTCTGCAGCAATTGCCCCATCATCGCCAGCCCGTTTCTTTGGGTTGGAGAAAGTAGATCAGCGGTTGGTCGGGCAGCCTAGATTCAGGACCGCCATGCCCTGGAGTTCCTTCTCAGCGTTCTCATGGAAGATGGATATCTTGACCATCTGCTGCAGATGCAGGTGAGTTTCTGCTAAAGTTTTTGTTGTGTTGCTGTCGCAGACTTCACAGACCAAACAGTCCTCAGGGATTCATTCAACTCGCAGGTTTCAAACAGTTTGCACAATAGGGCCAAATAATCGTCAATCGATTCACCCTGGTTCGGGGTGGTGGTATGAAACCAGAACCGGCGAACGATTAGCAGGGGTTTGGGATTAAAGTGGTCCCCGACAAGGGCTACCAAGGCGGCAAAAGACCATATATCTAGCACATCTGGGTGGGTCAAAATTTTTATGATATAGTAGGTTGGTGCACCACAAGTTGTTAGTAGGATTATTATTTGTCGTTCGTCCCCAATAATTGCATTTGTCCGAAAAAAATGCTACATGCTGTCAATGTACTGCCCCCAATCATCAGTATCTACATCATATGGCTCCAATTTTCCAATGTGAGGCATCTCTGCCAATGGGATGGAGGCCTCCTGAGGCCTAAACAAAGTGATCCGGGGACACAGCACTTGGCACCGACGGCAATTCCATTCAATCCTCGTCGCCAGTGTAGAATCCACATGGGTGCGATTCTCCCAGCCCCGCGCCGGGCCAGAGAATCGCTGCAACTGAGCCACGCTGCCCCAACGCTGGCGCGCGATTCTCCGAGGTGCGGAGAATTGACGCCATTTGTGCTGGCGCATTTGGCTTGGCGCCGGTCGCAGGCCGCTGTTCGCGGCTGGGTCGCCGATTCTCCTGCCTGGATGGGCCGAGCGGCTGTGCGGAAATGGCAGAGTCCCGCCGGCGCTGTCCACACCTAGTTGCTGCCGGCGGGAACTCTGTGCAAAGGGTCGGGGGGCGGCCTGTGGGGCAGGGAAAAGTGCTCCTTCGGGGGGGGGGGGGGGGGGTCTCCAATGGGGTCTGGCCCCCGATCAGGGCTCACCGATTAGTGGGCCGGCCTCTCCCCACCCAGGGCCTACTTTGTTGCGCTTCCGGCCCCAGAAGCCTCGTGCCATGCTGCGTCGGGGCCAAAGCGTTCCGCGAGTGTCCGCACATGCGCCGGTTGGCGCTTCGCCACTGCGCATGCACGGGTTGGCGCCGCCCCCAGTCCGTGCCAGGATGTAAGGCTGGAGCGGCATGAACCGCTTCAGTGCCGTGCCGTTTTCCTTCTGCCTGTTTCGCGCTGTGGTGAAACGCGACAGCGTTCACGATGGCGCGAACACTTAGTCTCCATTTCGGAGAATCGCGCCGATGGAACGGTAGGCTAGATGCAACAGTACTAGTTAATTCTCCATACACAATAACGCTCCACTCTCTGAAGGGTTGCCCTCCCTGACGTTCACTCAGGCCGGGCCTTTTATACTATGAGGCTCCCCTCGTTAAAGGGCAAGCCCCGCCCCGTTACCGGGGAAGTTCATATTCCATGGAAGTCACAGGGAACTGGATGGTCCACACCCCGTGACATCTGTGAAGATTGTAATAGAAGCCTAACAATCAGACTGCAAGTTTTTTAGTTTATGATTTTGCCATATCACCAGAGAATGATAAAAAGTTCCCTTCTCCAGTTTATAATGCAAAGGTCTAGGCTCACTCTTATTCTCTATGACAACTTTGTCAATTTAGTCCTCTGTTTGCAAGAAACTCTACATTAGATCCACCTCAATATTTCAAGCTCTTTAAAGTTCTTTGTTCAAATTATTGGGCAGCACGGTAGCATGGTGGTTAGCACAAATGCTTCACAGCTCCAGGGTCCCAGGTTCGATTCCCGGCTGAGTCACTGTCTGTGCGGAGTCTGCACATCCTCCCCGTGTGTGCGTGGGTTTCCTCCGGGTGCTCCGGTTTCCTCCCACAGTCCAAAGATGTGCGGGTTAGGTGGATTGGCCATGCTAAATTGCCCATAGTGTCCTAAAAAGTAAGGTTAAGGGTGGGGTTGTTGGGTTACGGGTATAGGGTGGATACGTGGGTTTGAGTAGGGTGATCATGGCTCGGCACAACATCGAGGGCCGAAGGGCCTGTTCTGTGCTGTACTGTTCTATGTTCTATATTATATTACGAACTTCCTCAAATTCCAATGTGAATATGTCTTAAAGGCTGTCTGTTAAAGAGTCTTTACAATTCCAGTGTTAATATCTGGCACTGCACAATTTAACCATCTAAAACGCTACTAATCAATGAAACTGAAAAATTAAAATTTTATGATTTAAAAATGTAAAAAAAAAAATAGAGTACCCAATTGATTTTTTTTCCAATTAAGGGGCAATTTTAGCACAGCCAATCCACCTACCCTACACATCATTGGGTTGTGGGGACGAAACCCATGCAAACATGGGGAGAATGTGCAACCTCTACATGGACAGTGACCCAGAGCCGGGAATGAACCTAGGACCTCGGCGCTGTGAGGCAGCAGTGCTAACCAGCGGGCTACCATGCTGACCTACAATTTAAAAACTTAAATATTGATTTTATTGAAAGGTTTTGTCAAATACAATTTAATTATTGTTAACAATCAACTTTGTAGACACAATCCATTCAACCAGAGAACATCGATCATTGAATCCTGACAGTGCAGAAGGCCATTCGGCCCATTGAGTCTGCACCGGCCCTCTGAAAGAGCAACGTACTTACGGCTATGCCCCCACCCTATCCCTGTAACCCAGTAACCCACCTAACCTTTAGGATACTAAGGGTCAATTTAGCCCGTTTAGCATGGACAATCCACTGAACCATTGTGCCACTGTGCTACCCTAAATGTGTATTTTAATCAATTTAATTAGCCTTTTTATCTCCTATTCACAAAGCAGCGACATTTACTGCACCTTTCATCATGAGAGCACTTAAATGTGATGAAAGGTCATTAAGATTACTTATTTAATTGGTACTAATGAATTGAGAGTTCCACAGTTTTAAATGGGCTCTTAATGATTTGTTGCACTTTCCAGGTACGTTATTTAAATTGATTATTGAATAAGGTAAATCATTTCCTCCATCTGTCCATTGGCAGACTTGAAAATCAAGTCCAGACTCCAATATGATGGCTAAATTAAATTAGGTTCAACTCATTTTACTATTTGTAACTCCAAAAATATTCAGAGAATCTAATTTTTTGTAATCTTATACATTTTCTGATTGTTGGACTTTTGTGTACTATAGATAATAATAGTGAGGCTAATAGTGCTCACTGTTACTTTGGATTATAAATCAGACAGCAACTTTCAAAGTATCCACATATACAGTTAAAAACAAAGATCTGGAAGGTTTCTGTCAAAGATTTTGTTCCTTCACATACTGTGCTCTAGCAGTCCTTACTTATAGACTCAACACTGAAACGAATGCAACTGTGTGATGTTCACTGGTTCCCCATTAAAGACTCCAGGAAAGATTTTTCTCCCCTTCCAACCCTATTTCCACTCAAAACCTGGACAGTTTTCACCCAGTTTTCACTGATTTTATATTTCAACAGACTTTCTGGGGAATATAAACCTTGATATCTTGGCATCTAGTGTGAATTAGACAGGAGCTTTATCACTAAATTGAAATGAGGTTTAAGAGTCATCATCACAATGCAATAGCATTCTCCAACTTTTTTTACATGAGAAATGCTATGTCATCTTCCTTTCCATGGTGTTACAATCCTGAGGCTACTATTTCACACACTATTTAAAATGATCCCATGCAGACAAGATTGAATAAGGCTTGTGGAAATATTTCCCTTGCAGTTGTTGGTGGATTTCTTAGAAGCACTATCGCCACCAGAACTGCAATGGTTTAAGGAGAAGGGCAAACCCACCTTCTCAGGACAATTAAGGATGGGTAATACATACAGATTTGCCCATGATTCCTACATGCATTTAAAATTGCATGTCCAGGGTAAACAAATAGATATAGATATAAGTTTAAGGATTCAGGACTGAGAGTCTGAGGGCCAGATTTCCTGTCCCGGTGTCGGCTGGAACAGAGTTCCGACCCTCTGAAAGAGCACCCTATTTAAGCCCACGCCTCCACCCTATGCCCGTAACCCAGTAAACCCACCTAACCTTTGGACACTAAAGGGCAATTTAGCATAGCCAATCCACCTAGCTTGCACATCTTTGGATTGTGGGAGGAAGCCGGAGCACCCGGTAGAAACCACGTAGACAATCACCGGAGGCCGGAAGTGAACCCAGACTCTGGGGCTGTGTGGCAGCAGTGCTAACCATTGTGCCACCATTCTGCCCAAGCTCATCAAGGGGTAGAGGAAGAGAAAAAAGTTGGTCTCTTTCCTCCCTCTTGCCATTGATTGGGTATTGGGTCGGTCATACAGCCAGGCTACTTGAACCTCATCTGATCAACAGGAGAGTGTGGCTAGAAATGGGTAATACATTATCAGAAACAGAGACCATCAAAGCATGCATAATAAAATACCAGGCATCAGGACAGTACAGGGTGGACAACTGTGCTTGCATTCTATGCATCTTATCATAACAGTGGGATGGACTACTGCTGGAGATGTCATTGTCACTGGTAAGCATCTAATATCTTGTTCACACACTGTCACTACCATTCAGCACAGTTAAGAGAATTACGCATCTCGTGTTAGCACCAAATAAGTTTATTAACAAAGTGAGCTTAACTAACAGATTACATAAACATCACACCTCAGTGATCCACTTAATACTCAGATTGATGCGGCACCCTCCGCATTTGGAATCTCCTGTGTAATGCTCCCTTGTCTTGTTGAGGGTGCGGAGGCAGTCTGCTCTTGTCTCTGGTTTTGTGTCTGCGATGTGGCAGTCATCCTCATCTTGGAGGTATCTGTTGGGTCTCTCTGGGATTGGGCTGCCTGCATCTCAGGACAGCTGTCATCACCAGGGCCCGCACTGTAGATGCTCCCTCAGTCAGAGGGGCGGGGGAAGCTGAGGTTGCAGAGGGCGGTGTGAGGATTTTGGTACCCCCATCCTCTTTAGGCACATCCTCAGCCCTTGGTTGGCACTCCTGCTGGCTTGAGGGAGGTTACTGTTGGGATGCAACTGGCACACCCTTCAGCCAGCTTTGGACGACGAGTGATTGAACTGTCCAGGCTGTAAAGAACTACATGTATTCCATGGACATCAGTGAACAAGTTCAGAATTGACTGTTCCAGGCTGCATAGCATCAATAATTCTGTGCAGGACACTATGCTGCTCTTGCATGCACACCATGTGGTGCAACATATGACTCTCATTAAGATTTGCCACCTTCTCATTGGAGGAAGTCATGCACTTGGAGCCGGATACATGGTCAAACTCATCTGCTGCATGGGTTACTCCATTCATAATCCATGAGCCCGCACAGTTTCAGGCAACTTCAATAGATGGGAACACATCTGCTCCTGTTTCTCCAAGAACTGACCCCTAATTTGTAATTCCTGAGGTTCTTCATCAAGGGGGGCCTCTGATCTCCTGGGAGACCCCTCCAAGTGCCACTCCGCTTGGTCCCCGTTTGTGGAGACCAGTGCTAAATGGTGCCCGGCTGGGATATTAACAGCGAGGCTAAAAAGCAAGATGGCGCCGGAGCCTGGCGATTCTCTGCGAGCTCTCCCAAACAGATCCTCTTTTTACATCTCTTATAACTGTACTAATCTTTTAAAATTTAATTGCAAAACTAACATTATCACTGACCTTTCTCTTTTATCTTCCCATGCAGGTTTAAAGCTATGTATTTACGTTGTGGACCTTGCATTGCCCTATTATGTACTTTCTTTTTTATTTTATTTTCATGTACTAAATGATCTGTTTGAGCTGCTCGCAAAAAATACTTTTCACTGTACATCAGTACACGTGACAATAAACAAATCCAAATCCAAGATTCCGGGGGCCGGTTAGATTTGACGTCGGCAGAATTAAGTGAGCTTTTAAGCTCACTTAACTCTACAGGACTGTGTCCTGCCCATTGTGGGCAGGATCCAGATTACAATATCTCATGAGATCTTGTTCGATCTCATGAGATGTAGCAATTGTTGGGAAATCTGAAAGAGGCCTCTTGCAGCTCTATTGGCTGCATCCCGTCCCAATTCCAGTGGGACATGGCTGGTAAACCGCACCCATTATCAATATTTTTATATATACAAACATAATTCTCTCCACATATATATTTACACAATGGCAATTTTCCACCCTCAATTTACTCCAGCTGGGGGACCCTGACTACCTCCATGGCCACCTCCTTGACTGACCTGATGATCAAGATCGGTGTTAGAAAAATGAAGGTAGTTTTAAAGGATTTATATTTGTATTGGTAAATATTAGAAATAAGATATTGTTTAAAGCGGGTTTAATTTAACATTTCTGTGTAAGGAAGAGTTAAACATATAGTTAGATTCATGCTGGACAAAGTTGTTTGCATGTGTGGGGGTTAGTTCAATTCAAACTGTGCTTATATTATTGAACAAACTAACCTCTCAATAGCCTAGAGTGATATGTATAGAGAAATCCCTTAAATTGGCAGGTGTCCTCAATTGCAAAATTGTGCTGAAACCTACAGCATGCATGGGGGAGAATGGAGAGAAAGGTAAGGGTGAGGAGATCTGAGTCAGCAAAGTGAAGGCATAGAGCTTTGTCCTACAGCTACCTCGTACTAAATATGCGAGGCCAGTTTGCAGAAGCGTTACAAAGGGAGTCTAGTTTGCAGAGGGTGTTTCCAAGAGAGGACAGCATTGAGAGGCTCCTAAAGTTTTTTTGAGCTTCCTTAGAGTGCCAGTTATCAGCACTGTGACAGAACATTGATATGGTGAACAACAATGGTGGCAGAGGTAGGCCTTCAAAACAGAGTTTTGAACGAAGGTTGTAAGTCTGGAATGCACAACTGAAGTTAATGATTAATGCAGTGGCCTGCAGCAATGTCCAGCATATGGAAATTGTCCAGCATATGGAAAAGTATGTTCCAGGTGGGGTCGTATAAATCATTTTGTGAAACAATGTTTTTTGTGTCGTACAGTGGACCAAACGGGGTCAATCAATGCAATCGAGGAGATGCCCCTTGAAGAATTATTTTTTGTTGATCTAATCTTGATCAAGGATACGTTGCATCCGAATACAAAAGAGGAAGACGTCCTAATGACTAGTTGGAACATCAGTAATGATCCAGTTGATGCTGTTGAAAACAGATGGACCATTCCAGTGATGCTAAACGACATACTGATAAAATGCAAGCTTAACACGGGAGTGGAGAGCCAAATCTCCCCCTCTGTCTGATTTGCACTGGCTGCGAGTTCCACTGGATGTCGCAAATCAACCAAGACTGCTGATAGACTACACTGGGAATGAGTTTGAGATGCTGGGGGTATGTGAACTCAAAACATGGGTGCACAACAGAAGTCACATCGTACATTTTCTATTGTGGACACGAAACATGAGTTTCATAGGGGTGGATGTATGTGTGGCCCTGAACCTAGTGGAGTGGCTGTATGTCCCAGTCAACGAGGCAACAGAAGATTACTGCAACTCGTAACTCGATACTATGTCGCAATTATCCGATGAGATACGAGCGATCGTGAAAGTGGAGATCACCCAGAGACAGCGATAGAGGATCCGAAGGACACTTCAGAGTTCTGGTTAGCAGTCTTCGAAAATGAGGATACACTCAGTCACATGATACAGGAGCACGATGAGCCCATCCTGGAGCATCTACGAATGTTACCATAAACATCTCAGATTATGGACAGCCAATGAGTTTCACTCTCGAGTTCAAGATGAATCGAATGAGCACTTCACAAATGAGGTACTCGTAAAAACCTACCAGATGGAGTCGCGACCTGATGGTGCAAGCTTCTTTCTATTTATAATCACGGGATGCACAGTCTGCCACATCGACTGGAAGTGTCACAATGAAAGCCATTAGAATGAAGCAGATGCATAAGGGTCGGCCTACTCGTAAAGCAGTCACAAAAACTGTACTAAATGACTCTTTTTTTCAACTTCTTTGCTCCTCCTGAGCTTCCAAAGCATGAAGTGTTAGATGGAAACTCTGCAGAAAGACTCACTGCTGATTGGAAAGAGGTCACATCATGCATGAACACATAATTCTGCGAGCAGTGTTATACTTCACGGAAGACGATGGTGATGAGTACGATGATATTGACTCCGATGAGGAGAACTAGAAGGACATTTACAAAGACCATGAAACGAGGAAGAAAGTGAAGCCAGATGAGGACGATGATGAAAAGCTAGTAAGATTGTTTCACGGGAGTGATGAGGTGACCAGAGTCTGCACAGGGCACTGAGACTTGCGAAAGCTGTAAGATGGCGTATGCAGAGATGGAAAGTCAAATTGCAGTAGCAGGCACTTTGGATGAAAATGAATCAGCTCTGAACAAACCAATAACAAGACACAAAACCCATTTTAGAGAAACTGGCTTCAGAGGCATACGGTGAGTCATCTCAGGCCTATGAAATGGTTCCGGCATTGGACTTCCCATTGCTTGAGGCAACTCCATTGAAAGATGAGTTAGAGGAGCAGAAGGCTGTATCAATCGGCAGTTCTATGATGACGGATGATATGTATATTGTAGTACAAGACAAGGTTGAGCCACCACTTGGTTCTTCAGGAACAGATGATTTATGCATAGCAATTTCAAGTGAAGAGGAGCCACCGCATGGGGCTCAAACAGAGGATGCAGGGACAGCATCCAATGTTGGGGATGTGGATCCAACCCAAACACCAGAGTGCGAAGCTCTGCAGCAAGCCATTGAAACTGCAGATTTGATCACGACCGCACAGTCCCTCAGCAGCAAGCCAACACGAGACGTCTCCACAAACTACTGCTCCCCGGGTGCAGGCCTCCAGCAAGGTGGGTGCTACCAAAGCCAAGCAAAAAGAGGATCAGTCACAAAATCACTCTTAAAACAAAAAAGAGGAAGAGAATGTGATGATATGCCCATGGAGCTATACCATAGTTGGATGGCGTACGACCTCCAATCAGCAGGTGGCGGTATAGACACCCCATGTGGTCTCTAAACCAAGGTCATGTGACCTGTGTCTCAGATATAAAGGGAGACACATCCAACCATCAGGAGAAGAAAATTTAGAGGGTAATAAGACATACATGTGAATGGTCAGTGCGAGGTGCAAGTTCCAGAGGAGTAGTTAGCAGACTCCATGATAACGTACTCTGTGTCAGATTTCTATCTTACCACATGAGACTCAATAAAAGATTCTAGTTTGGACAAATCTAAGTGTTTGGTGAGTTCTTTCGTGAATTACAAAGGACCAAACACAACAGAGGAGAGTGGGGGATACGATGGGTCCCACTGATGATACCAGAGAAGAAGACATCGGCAATGTGACTGACAGGCCAGAAAATACACAATGATACAGCAGTAAAAAGCATTGCGTAAAGACACAAAAAAAGCTGGTGACGTCCGAGAGACATCCGAGAATTCACAATGACACAACAGTAAAAAGTATCACGTAAAGATACGAAAGAAGCCGGTGATGCAGAAGCTGGTGACGTAAGCATGGCCAGAAAGGACACCGGTCTTCAGGACCCATCGCGTCAAAAGGCTACGGCACACAAGATCGGCACGGAAACCCATCTTCCAGAAAGCTGACAAGAGCCCAGATGATCAGTCGTGTGATCCTGTCGGAGGTGTAATCACAAAGAGCTGTGCACAAGGGACACAGTTAGCATGCATTTGTTAATTGACGTACAGTTAAACCATATGCCACATGTGTTAAATTATAATACCAATCATGTATATAAATGTTAACATCTCCAAAGAAAGGGGGATGTGGTGATATGCCTGTGAAGAATATTGTATATAGTTAGAAGTGCGACCTCAACCAACTGGTGGTGTCAGACATCGGTCATATGACATCGGATTCTTGGCGGTGGGTAGTAAGGCGTGCAACAGGGCAGTGACACAGAGGGTAGTTCCAGGAGCGTTCACAAAACCCAAATAGTAACTTAGTTTGTATAGTATTCTGTTTGTTATCTTTCCACGTGTTAATCAACAAATCATCAATCTAGTTAAGTCATCAACAGTTGTGTGTGCGCATCATTGCAATGGCAAGATCACAGAACACAACATAGTCCTTGATAAAACACTTCAAAAGCCGCATTAACCTGAGAAGGTGCAGAAACTGGGCTTCCACTTCAGTTGCATACCTGTATGATTTCCCAGGAAGCTCGCTGCCACCTAAACTGGTGAGCCAAAAGGCCTTCTCCCCATATTCATAAAACATGCCCTCGAGTGTCGTAGCTGGTTCACAGCTCTGTCGATAATAGCTTGAATTGTGTTTGCAGCTTTTTCTTACATGCCACACTCCGGGGTAGGGGCAAGTGAGTACTGGTGGTCCACCTCAAAATGGAGACCACCAGCCTCTGGTGCTCTGCCCTTGCTGCTGATGTGTTCCATTATATTGGTATATATTATGACAGCTGCCTTCACCGTATGCTTTTTATAGGAGATAATCTGCTCCCTGAGGTCCACTTTAAGGCTTCCCACAGCATTGTAGGTGAGATTGACTCATTTTCATTATATTCTATATAGCCCCCAATGGCAGTGGACATGTGTTCACAAAATTTCTTGTCCACTATTAATGTTATGTCCAAACTCCATGGCGGACGCTGGGAGGGACTTCACTCTCGTGCTAAATCAACAAAGTGTGGCGCATGGTGCAAAAGCACAATCGCTGAATACTCAGCCACCACCACAGAAGGAAGGGGAGACCTGTCTGCCATAAAACAATTGATCTGCAAGTATACCTGATGAACAAGCAAGAAAAACTAAAACTCTTTGTTATTTGGGTGCAAAAGCACTAAGGATCTACCCCCACCATCTACCCTATGAAAACAACAAAGCTCTGGCCACCCCTACTGGAGTCAGAGATTTGGGTTTGGACCGATCCAGATTAGGATTCAGAACACAGTTTAGGTCCCCACCGAAAATAAGCAGCTGCAAATCTAAACCAGGGTGGGAGGCCAGCAAATTGTTAGTAAAATTTTTATTGTCCCAGTTTGGGGCATAGACTTTGACCAGAACCACTGGAGTGTCCACCAGAGAGCCAAAGACAATAACTGGTCTGCTGTTGGGGCTGGCCAAGATATTAGAAAACGGGACCCTGGACCTACCATCTATCCCGAATGAAAGACTTTTTGACCCACCCATTCCACAGCCTTGTCTGGTCCCTGAATGAATCTCTTACAAAAATACCACATCGGAGTTTAAATTCTTAAAGTGAGCGAATACTCTCAGCATTTTCACTGGGCCATTCAACTCCCTAATGTTCTAGATGATCAAGCAAATTTGCGGTCTCCCAGCTTCCCACCATCGGACTCAGCCATTTCCACCAAGAGAAATGACCCGAATGATACGTAAAAGGTACAATAACCAGGTCCAGCTAAGAAGGCCCCCAAACCAAATCACAAGACTGAACAAAGAAAAATCTGCAGGCACCGTCAGCAAACGTTGCCTCCCCAACCCCCACATCGTCGCCCTTGAACACTACCACACCCAGATACACACAATATGGCAAGACAAACGCAATGAACTAAAATATACCTTTAACATACCTAAACCTAAACAAAACAAAGTGCGTGATCTACCTGAATTGCACGTAACGCAATTAGCCAGTGTTTCCCACTGCTCAGAGCGCTGAGAAACACCAAGCTATCAAACAGCCATTCAGGTAGATTGGGGGCTTCAGCGGGGAACGTGCGGCTAAGGCCCGTTTCCTACTACTGAGGAACTCTGTTCGCTGGAACTCCACAGTGCAGAATGCGATCATGCCCCATTTTTAAAGTGGCATCCCAATCTCTTGACCCCCCCCCCTCCCCGATGTGACCCCCAAACCTCACCCAAGTCCAATTCATCCATTAGGGGGTCCTTGGGGCCACCCAACACCTCCCCACACCCACTCAGGGAATCCCCAGGCCCAATCCTCACTGTGGGAAAAATGTAAGCTTGGTACTTCAGCACTGTCAGCTAGGCATCCTGGCAGTGCCCCTGCCAGTGCCACTTGGGCATTCTGGCAGTACCAGGCTTGCAGTGCCCAGGTGGTACCAGAAGTGTCAGGGTGCCACCCTGCCCAGAAGACATGCACTTGGTAGCCTCCAAATCCCTAGAAGATTCCCACAAGCCGTTTGTGACGTCCAGCACTGAACGGCGCTCGCCCAGAGACTAACTGTCTCAATCTAATATGCAGATTTGCTAAAAAGTGATCCCACCCACAATGGGATCACGACATTGTGTTAATCTTGTGAGGTGTAGCAAACTGGGTAGGTCCCTGAAGAGGGATCTCCCGGCATCTACTGGTCGCGTTGTGCTGCCTTTCGGGCCTAATGCAACAGGTAGATCTCACCCAAGAACTCTAAGCTCATTATCTAAAAAAAACACTATAATGATCCTTGAAACTGCTGTTAGATAACTGTTCAGTTAGCTGGGGAGCTCCGAAATAGACTTATGAATAATGGTTACAAACAACAAAATACTAAACCCATAAATTACTGCGCTCCAAAGGGGAGCCATATATTTTCATAACAAAAGAACAACCCCACATAGAACTAAACCACAAACCTAAGTCCAAACTGTAAAACTTCAACCCCAACAGGAACAGGAAAATGCAAGAATAAACAAGGAACCCCAGCAATGCAACAATCAACACGCCCAAAAAACTCAATCACACTGATTCCATCCTGTGTTTCTTAACGCATCACATACATAGTCCTTTCCATCCTTTTACTCTAAGCCGCACCAGACTCCACCTTATTACAGGGTGGCCTTGGCTTTATTGAATGCAGCCCACTTCTTCGGCAATTCCACTCCCACCTTTTGGTAGAACCAGATGGTATGGCCCTCTCATTTGAGATCTTCTTGCTCCTTCACCCATCTCAGAACCAGATGTCTCTTTAAAGCTATGAAACTTCACTATTATTGCACACGGTGGATCCTCAGGACAAGGCCTCATCCAGAGTGTACGGTGAGTTCAGTCCAACTCAGGAGGGGACATGAATCCACCCTCCCTCATCATCTTACCGAACATCTTTGCAAAGTACCCCATGGGCGTTGTGCCTTCCATCTTCTCTGGCAGCCCCACAATTTGAATGTTTTGCCTCCTGGACCGATTCTCTAGATCATTCACCTTGGCCTTCAATGTCTTATTTGCTTCGGCCACCACAGGCATCTATGCTTCTGGTGAGACAATCTGTTTCTCGAAAGGGCTACTTCCATATCTTTTATCATGGCTCTATAGGCTTTCATGGTTTCATTGGTCTTCTCCTGAGCTGCTCGGATGAGGGCCAAAGCCTCTTCTATTGATTTCTGGAGGTTCTCCGACACAATCTGCCAGTGTTTATCCAATTTCTTCGCCAAGGTACTCAAAAGCAGCTCCGCCAGTAGTGGTGTGGCCAGAGTCTCAGGAGGTTGCCTCCGCCATTTTATCTGCCGATGAACTCTGAGAGGCCTCCGATTCCGTTGACGAAATTCTGCCGTCCATCTTCTTTCCCCTGATTTTTCTGGGCATTTTAAACTTAAAGGATCCTTATCTCATTAATTATGTGGGTTTTCAAAAGAAAATACCCCTTGATACTAAGAGAAAAGGGCAGAAATTGCAGTACTCTAGCGGGAGCCACCTGATGCGTGTCTTCCCCCCTACATAACGCACTGGAAATGCAATATTGTTTAAACATACCAATGTCTCAGCAATCATTCCTCAGCCAGATCAACCAAATCACAATAGTCTACAGCTTGCATGGAGGATGAACATTGACCTGGTCGATTGGCTTGTTTTCATGTAATAATCTGTTATTCAATACCTTCCCTGTAGATACTCAGGATCAGAAGGCTGGCAGCATGAGTTTCCATAGGTTTCAGGGGTAGTATTCCTCTTCCAGGATTAGGAAATGGATATTGAAATGCTTCCAGGTCCTCACTCTGTCCAGGATGTGTGGCGGGGTTGGGGGGGGGGGGGGGATGTTGAGGAGAAGCCACACTCCTGATTTTCACTGGTCAGATCATTAATTGGCTGAGTGGCGGCTTGAATGGTTAATTAGCAAACACAGGAGTGGAAATGGAAGCAGAATAAAATAAATGTGGGGTTGATTTTAACAGACCACGGTAGTCATTACTATGGGTGCTGTTTAACTTCAAGAATGCAAGCATTCCAGAGGAGAGGAAGACGGGCAGGCATCTGGGGCAGGGCTGCCCTCCATTTTGCTGTCTGGGATTTCCTTCTTGAGGATATGGGGGAGATCCTCTCTCTGGAAGGTTGTAGGAAAAGGCCGCAATCCAAAACCAACCAGGGCTGGTTTGAGGTGATGTAGACAGTAAGCAAATGGCTTGTGTTCAGGAGGAATTGAGCGCAGTGCAAGAAAAGGATCACTGCTGCTGAGTAAATTGGGTCTATATGCTCTGGAGTTTAGAAGAATGAAAGGTAATCTCATTGAAATTCAAGATTATGAGAAGGCTCAACAGGGCAGATATTGAGATGTTGGCCTGGGTTTTGTCTCATGAGGTGGCTGCGCAGAGTTAAGATCCTTCTCGACTTGCCGCATCTGCCTTGGGAAGTGTCCTGAATAATGCTAACTTTGTTCAAGGTACCTGCTGGAATCGGGACCGCCATCTCCAGGTACAGTTTGGAGGCAACCACAGGGTTTGCCATGTATCGAGGTTGGATGGTTAAAAGGCCCATCTCAGTGCTCTGGCTCTTAAAGAAATGTCTACAAAAGTCTCTTTCGTTGTTTTGATCATTATCTTAGATTTAGTTACAATCCACCAACCACTCTTAGTATTATGATTGAAGCTTCCAAAGAGGAAACAGATGTATAATAATATCAAGTAAACAGCTGCATGATGTTGAGGTTGAACTCAAATTCAAATGCAATCTAGTTTACATGGCAGTTACTAATGTCGGATAGTTTCCATGTAAAGCTCTGGATGAAAGTTGGAAGAGAAGACAACATAAATCAATCTTGTCATCAGTTTAACCCCGAGGGAGTCGCCCTGGATATTTACAGGACATTCAGCAAAACAGGTTCATCCCGGTGTTTATGTTCCTCAAAAGCTTACTCCCATTGTTTTTCATCTAACTGCATCCTTCTATTCCTTTATGCCTCCTGATTTTTTTCTAACTTCCCCTTAAATACATCTAAGCTGTTTGCTTCAACTACTTCTTGTGGTAGCAAGTTCCAAATTCTAATCACTCACAGGGTAAAGATTCTGCTCTTGAATTTTTTGCTGGACATATTAGTGACTGTCTTACATTTATGATCCTTTGTTCTGGTCTTCACTGCAAGTGGAAATATCTCCTTTATGTTCAGAATCTTAAAGGCCTCTGAGGTTACTCCCTAGTCTTCTCTATTTGAGAGGAAAGAGCCACAGCCTGTTTAATCTTTCATGAGAGAAATTCTCATTTATGGAATCTTGTAAATGCATTTTGCACCTTTTCCATATTTACTTAATCGTTTTCTTTATAATACTAGAACTATTCATAGTACTTCAAATGTGGTATATCCAAGATTTTATTAACGTATAATATAATTTCACTGCTTTATAATTTGCAATACAATTTTCAATTCAGGCAAAATAATAATAATCTTATGAGTGTCACAAATAGGCTTACATTAACACTGCAGTGAAGATACTGGAAAATCGCCTAGTTCCCACACTCCTGCGCCTGTTCGGGTACACTGTGGGAGAATTCAGAATGTCCAATTCACCTAACAAGCATGTCTTTCAGGACTTGTGGGAGGAAACCGGAGCACCCGGAGGAAACCCGCGCAAACACAGGGAAAATGTGCAGACTCCGCACAGACAGTGACCCAAGCCTGGAATCGAACCTGGGTCCCTGGTGTTGTGAAGCAACAGTGCTAACCACTGTGCTACCAAGCCGCCCAGACCTTGGTGGTACTCTGGATTGTTTTTGCGTCAGACAATGTTGCTGCATCTTTATCGGGAAGGAAGGGGACTAGGTGACCTGTCCACATAAAAGCTTCCACAGATATGGGAGTAGCAGTAGCAGTAGCAGTGGCATTGAGTCTGCAGCATAACAGAGAGATGGCTGGAGAGGGGGAGCTCTGAATGACGTTTTGTGCCAACTTGGAGCTGGACTCTTCCATGCTCCTTGCCAGTGAGGCTGTTTGGCAGGTCAGTCAACGTACCTAGCAACTTGGTATGCACATGCATCAAAACGCCCTTGTATGCCACCCATTAATGTCTTCATCTGAGTCCTCTGCAGTATAACGTGTCTGTGGCCTCTGGTGAGCTGGCAAATAAACCCTTTTACCCCCAGCCTGGCTGCAGCCCATTTGTGCCCAGTGACTCACTGTGTGTTGATTCCAACTCGGTAATAGCCTCTAAGTTCCATGCAGTGCCAGTAATTGAGCTGGTGACTTCAAGTGCCAGATCAAGTGTTGGGCTTTCTCATCGGTGTTTGTGCTGTTGCTCCCTTTTTGCCTCCAGGGTGTTCTCTGACTGGGCAGTTTTTGAATGTTTGAAAATAAACTACAGAAGGGGAGGATTGATGTGAGGGAAGAGTGGGGTGGGAATCATATTGTTCATGGTCACATCATCTACAGCTTACTCATCATGCCAAATTTCAGGATGAAGGTGAGTTGGAATTTGAGAAGGCAAGAAAGTATCATCATGCTCTATCTTCTCAACAACACTGGTTAAAACAGGCTTTGACAGAACTTTTTCTTTTGAAAATCTTTTTATTGGCTTTTCTCATATTTATAAACAGTTGTTACTGATATACATTACATTTTTCTTGCCTGTGCTAATTTGCTTTATTTTACAGAGAGGTTTGTTTTGTCCTTCATTTGACTAACTGTATGTACATTTTGCTGCCCTCTGGATCGATCTATGATATCCCCCCATCGTCCTCCAACCCCCCCCCCCCCCCATTGGTTTCAGCATCCTTCCTCTTCTCTTGTGGTTTCCCCATTTTTCTCCCCCCCCCCCCCCCCCCCCCCACGGGTTACGCAGTCCTTTGGTTCTTCACCTTTTTTTTCCTCTAGCTTACTCCTTGTTGCTGGCCTCGAACAGGTTTTGGAACAGGCTGACGAACTGCCCCCAAGCAAGCTTTTCTCTGTCCCTCAGATGGTGTACTTAATCTTCTCCAGGTGGAGAAATTTGGAGAGGTCAGTGAGCCAGTCTGCAGCTTTGTGTGGTGCTGCCGATCGCCAGCTGAGCAGGATTCTCCGGCGTGCGATTAGGGAAGTGAAAGCAAGGGCGTTGGCCCCCTTCTCCATGTGTAGCTCTGGCTGCTCCGATACCCCAAAGATTGCCACTATTGGGCATGGCTTCACCCTCACAACCTTGGACATTGCCTCGGAGAAGGCTGTCCAGAACCCAGCAAGCTTGGGGCAAGCCCAAAACATGTGGGTGTAGTTGGCCGGGCACCTCTGGCACCATTCACATTTGTCCTCCACCTTCGGGAAGAACCTGCTCATTCGGGTTCTGGTCAGGTGCACTCTCAGTGCACCTGACTGAACCCTGCTCAGTGCTTCGCTCCAGCGTTCCCATCCCACCTCTGTCCCCAGTTCGTCTTCCCACTTTTGTCTGGTGGCTTTGACAGAACTAGCTCCATGATGTTGAGAACTATTTCCTCTTTAGGATTCAGGAAGTGCATACATCCTTGTTCCCTGTCGCTTCTGCTCCCTTCTATTATATGCCACTTATCCTGTAAGTGAGAGGGAGGAATGTCAGTGAGTGTATAGCAATGCGTTTGATGTGCTTGCCATAGCTGAATGACTGCATGTATGTAGAGGCAGGGAGAGGTGGATGTGAGGCTGACAGATATGTGAAAGTGAGCGGGAATATTTGGAGGTTAGGCATTAGTTCTGAGTGCCAGGGAGTGATGCTGGGCGATTGATGGGATATGGTGAGGGAGCAGCTTGAGAGTTTGGTGTGGGTTTTTAAAAATAAATTTAGTGTTCCCAATTATTTTTTTCCAATTAAGGGGCAATTTAGCATGGGCAATCCACCTACCCTGCACATCTTTGGGTTGAGGGGGCGAAACCCAAGCAAACACAGGGAGAATGTGCAAACTCCACACGGACAGTGACCCAGAGCCGGAGTTTTAAAAAAAAATTTTTTTTTTCTATAAATTTAGAGTACCCAATTATTTTTTTCCAATTAAGGGGCAATTTAGCATGGCCAATCCACCTATCCTGCACATCTTTTGGGTTGTGGGGGTGAAACCCACGCAGACACGGGGAGAATGTGCAAACTCCTCACAGACAGTGACCCAGAGCCGGGATTCGAACCCGGGTCCTCAGCGCCGTAGGCAGCAATGCTAACCACTGTGCCACCGTGCTGCCCCCCAGAGCCGGAGTTGGTGTGTTGTGTATTGTATGTTGGATAGGGTGCATTCACTTGCCTTGACTGCCAACCAGAGGTCATTAGACTTCTTGTACCACCTCTGCCACGTTCTCGGGTCCCGATCTCAGAAATTGATCTCCCTGGTCTGCTGTTCTAACTCCCTTCTGAGTGCAGTCCTTGAAGGTCTCCTGGTCCTCTGAAGACTATGGCAGACTGATAACTCATGCCCACCTCCACCACGAATGCCTTGGGTCCTGCGTCCATCATCCTGGAATCCTTTCTCTGTCTGTTGGTTCCATTTTCCATGTTTTACTTTACACCAGTGAAGCTTCCCCTCAGAAGAGCAGGCTGACTGCACCTGCTGCTCGCAGCACCCTGTTGCTCAGCCTCTTACAAGGCACAAAGGCAGCAGGAGCACGGCAGATGGCTCAGCCCTATGCTGTAATCATGGCAATGAGGAGATAACACAAAATTGAGTGCTCCCTACTGCAAATGAAACTGCTGTGAGTCAGGATCCTGCAGCCAATTCTTAACCCATTATGTCTGCAGCATTACCTTTATCTATCCTTTCTGGTGTTTCACACAATTCAGTAATCTTCACAAGTGTAACCTTACCTTTTGAAATCCATGCTGACTACTCATTATTATACTTCCAGTTTCCAGAATTTTCCAATCAAACCTTTGAGTAAGGAGCATTTTCCTTCCCACCACAGACATTAAGCTAATTGGGCTAACTTGTTCTGCCTTATTTTTTAAATATAAGAACCACAAAATAATAATAATCTTTATTAGTGTCAAAGTAGGCTTACATTAACACTGCAATGAAGTTACTGTGAAAATCCCCGAGTTGCCACATTCCAGCACCTGTTTGAGTATACTGAGGGAGAATGCAGAATGTCCAATTCACCTAAGAAGCACGTCTTCTGGGACGTGTGTGAGGAAACTGGAGCACCCAGAAGAAACACACGCAGATACGGGGACAATGTGCAGACTCCACACAGAAAGTGACCCAAGCTGGGAATCGAATCTGGGACCCTGGCTCTGTGAAGCAACAGCGCTAATGACTGTGCTACCATGCTGCCCTATAATTAGCTGTCTGCAGTCTTCTGGCATTATTCTCTTCCCTGAGAAATGTTTATGTATATGTAATACTGCTGCTGCTATTTCTTCCTTAACTTTGATGCAATCCTACATGACTTGGAGGTTTATCCTCCCTTAGTCTTAAATTATCTCCCACCTTTCAATTATCTTCTCCTTTTCTATCACTTTTAATCTCTTCTTCTCAAGTCATGTCAACTATGTTAGTCTCCTTTGTAAATACTAAAGCAATATGATAATTTTGAAATCTGCCATTCTGCTGTAATTACTTGTGAGTTGATTATGAATATATTTTATATATAGTTGTTATTTGTGTGTCTTTGGAATACTTTACTGGTTTTTATTATGTTCCTTGGTAGTAAAGTTTCTTTTTGTAATTTGTTTTTGTCCTAACATTTTGTGTTTCATTTTGACAGTCTCTCCTTTGCTGTATACAAGTATTTGTTCTTCATTTAGAATTTTACCCTTTTTTCTTTATTCATCCATGTTGTGTCAGTTCTAGTTAGTTTGTTGTTGCTTTGGTTGTTTCTCTATTTCTCTGGTTATTCTATTGATCACCATTTTAAATGCTTCCTACTGCTGTGCTATTACTTTGTCAGTAAATCTTTCCAGTTTACTATCCCCAGTTCCATTCTCATCCCCTTAAAATCAGCCTCCTGCTGCCTCTAATCATTACTTTGACATTTGTCTTCCTTACATCCTTCTCAGTTTTCATCTTAAACCGTATAATGATACTTTATTAACGAGATAGTTCCAATATGGTTACTCCTTTTATCTGTTTTGGTTCATTTCCCTTTACTAGATTTAATAGTCTTCCCTCTCTTTTGGGCTTATCACATCTGAGTAAAGAAAACATCTTTACTCGGTGGGTAGTACTGTTGTTTACAGCTCCAGGGTCCCAAGTTCAATTCCCGGCTTGGGTCACTGTCTGTGTGGAGTCTGCACATTCTCCCTGTGTCTCCGTGGGTTGCTCCGGTTTCCTCCCACAAGACCCGAAAGATGTGCCGTTAGGTAATTTGGACATTCTGAATTCTCCTTCTGTGTACCCGAACAGGCGCTGGAATGTGGCGACTAGGGGCTTTTGACAGTAACTTCATTGCACTGTTAATATAAGTCTAATTGTGACAATAAAAGATTTGAAAAAACACCATTGCTGTATTCCTTTTGTACTTGAGGATAGTTAATATCCCCCATGATTCTTATACTCATTTAATTTATTTCTTTACATATCCACCTCTTTTGCACTATATGGTGGATGTGTAGACTATCCCCCAGTAGCGCGATTGATCTCTTCTCTTTATTTAAATTCATATATATTTTGTTTCTAACGTGCTGTTAGTTGAGCCACATTTTTCTTGTGCCATTCAAATAATTAGCATAACTACCTCACCTCCACCTTCCTTCCCTATTCTTTTTTACAATGTTATAACCTGCTATATTTAGTTGGCAGTCCTGACCTTTATTTCATCATATTTCAGTTGACCCTTAGTTCCTCACAACAGATTATTGCCTGCCTTTCCCCTTTTTATTCTGGAAATTTCTGCACAGGCCCTTTAGTAGTTGTTCCTCAAATTTCACTTTTAACAGTCACTTTATACTTTTGTTTGATTGCTGTACTTGTTCCCTAGCCTCTTATATTATCTTTGATCCGTACCTAGGTCTGACTTTTACTATCATCTTTCATATTTATTTTATCTTCAAGTTATGTTATTTTCCCCAGATATATCCCACTCCCCACTCTCTACACTTCACATATTACCATTTTAAAGCCCAAGTGACAGCCCTGTTTATCTTTTCCCTTGTTCCCACTATAGTTCAAGTGAAGCCCATCTCAGTGGTTCTGCACTTTCCTGCATAAGTATTGGTGCTTCTGTCTCATTCTGGGAGCTAAAACCAGCTGGGAGATAAATTCAGCAAAGGCAGACAAAGAGTGTGTAATATTCTCTGAAGCTGTCTCCTTCAACTTAGAAAGCCTGTGGGATTCTAACCTACAGATGAATAAATGCTCCAATTACAACAGTATATCAAGTCCATGCATGCATTACTTGCCACACAGAATTCAATAATGCAGTCATGCTTGTTCTACCGGTATCTCAATGTGATGTAAGTTAATAGGACAGTATTTCCTTAATAAGTCTCATAAAGCTTATAAACATAATGTTAAAATATTACCTTGATGCTGGAAAATGGGAAGCAGCACCATATGATTTGGATCTAACCTCTTAGTTCAGGCATGGTGCAGATCTGCAGCAATGTAAAACAGTACAGCTTCACCATCCCCACCATAACCACTTCCTGTGACAAACATGTTAATTATTTCTTTCCCCATACATCACACATGAAAACAAATGCGTGTTTCGTCACATAACTGACAAAATGTGTAAGGTTGTTTTGTCAGGATGTAGCGAACCACGGCACGATGAGATGGGTTTTACTGTTTCAGATCATAGATAACAATTTAGCCCGAAATACAAAACAAGGTAAACAGCATTCCTTTGTTTCAGTTGAAGGAAAAGTAGATTCAAGTAAATCTAGCACAGCTAAAGTTCATCCCATTAAATAGACTCTAGAGTTGTTTCAGTATTGGTACGCCCTGAGTGTGGATTCTCCCATGATCTGCCGGCAGGTTCAATGGCAGGTGAGGAGGGGATAAAATTTAGCAGGAGGCCTAAAAATTAGTTTCACGCAGGTGTGCATTTACAGTGGGATCTTCCAATGCCCAACATGGTGGATTGGGAATCCCACTGGAGGCCGGCGTGAAAACAATTTGCATTCTGCTGATGGGATACAAATGAAAACCAGACCGGAATCTTTTTCCCGCTATGTCCAATTTTCCGTTGAGCCAATGGGAAAACATGCAGGTCCAGAACACATAGCATGCAAAAGCCCGGACTCACCTGAAGACGGCCAGGGCTGCCTTCGGAAATTGGGATGGAGGCTGACAGTGACTGTGGACACTGGAACACCACAACAGTGGGTGGGGGGGAGCATTATCTGATCAGTCTTCCAGATTCAGTATCTTCGAGGAGGTCCATCTTCCAGCCTCAGAAGTCCATCTTCTTTTTTTAGGAGGTCCATCTTCTTTCTTCAGCAGTGGGCCAGTGATGTTGGGCGTCTTTTCAATATGGTTTCCGGGGATGACAGCAGGATGCATTTCATCAAGCCTGCCCTGTCACAGAAGGTGGCGCAAAACCCACGATACATGATAAATTACACCAGGGACAGAAGATATGTGACCTGCGCAGCGGGAAACAATCCCCGTCCCCACCATGGGACTTTATTCCGGAGGGGAGAATTCCACCCCTGTCATCACAATGCCAGTGCATTTAGAAGCATGTTCCAATCATTTGGATAATTAGGCCAGAGCACACTATCCACAAGGCACCAATTTAACAAGGGATATTAAAAAATGGTCTTACGCAATGTTTAACAGCCTTATTAACAGCTATAAATTGACAACTTTAAGCAAATTAAATCCGCCTCCCAAGTGCCAAACATTTTTTTCCACCTGCTCGCTATTTCAAATTACCACTGGTGCTCATAAAGAATGAGTGTTGCTTGGATTTGTTGAGCGGGCTATTGGAAATTTTCTTCTGAAAGATATTTGTAACTATTTACTGTTCCAACTGAAGCTGTGTGGATTTTGTTATTTCGTTTTCTGTTATCAATTCCTGCATTGATCTTCTGTATAATCTTTTGTTGGTGTTTTATTTTCTAATCGTAATACAAGACCAATTTTCCTCATCTTTCCCCCACAATTGTGACTTTATGTTAAAAGCAGACACCAAGTTAATCAGCTTCACAATTCTTTTGGCTGTTTCTTTATCAATTGGGAGAGGAACAGGAGTTTCTACAGAGGGAAGAAAGAAAGGTGGGATTGTATAGGGGACAGTTAGTGCTTATTTGATCTTATTGCAGGAAGCTAAACATACCTATTGGTGGCTATCTGACACCTGCTTTCTGTTTAATCACAGGTTTCCGACTCTCATGCAGTAGGAATTTCAGAGTTGTACTTCTGCAGGACACCAAGCAAAATGCTTTTGATCATTCTCAGAAAATTATATTAAACTCTTCTGTTTATTAACACACTCCCCATAATAGACAAATCCTACACTTAAGGAAATTTTGGCCACTGCAGTAGAAAATGTTCAGCCTGAACCTAAGCTTACATTAACACTGCAATGAAGTTACTGTGAAAAGACCCTGGTCGCTACTTTCCAGTGCCTGCGGGACATGGGCATCGCTGGCACCGTCAGCATTTATTGCCCATGCCTAGTTGCCCTGCAGAAGTGGTGGTGAGTTGCCTTCTTGAACCGCTGCAGTTCCTGAGTTGTAGGTACACCCACAGTTCTGTTAGGGAGGGAGTTCCAGGATTTTGCCCCAGTGACAGTGAAGGAATGGTGATATATTTCCAAGTCAAGATGATGAGTGAGTTGGAGGGGAACCTCCAGGTGGTGGAGTTCCCTGGTATCTGCTGCTCTTGTCCTTCTAGATGCTAGCGGGTGTGGGTTTGGAAGGTGCTGTCTAAGGAACCTTGGTGAGTTACTGCAGAGTATCTTGTAGGTGGTATACAAGCTGCCACTGTTCGTCAGTGGTGGACGGTTTGAATGTGTGGAAGGTGGAGCAATCAAGCGGGCTGCTTTATCCTGGAAGGTGTCGAGCTTCTTGAGTGTTGCTGGAACTGCACTCATCCAGGCAAGTGGAGAGTATTCCATTACACTCCTGACTTGTGCCTTGTAGATGGTGGACAGGCTTTTGGGGGGGGGGGGGGGGGGGGGGGGTTAGGAGGTGAGTTACTCGCTGTAGGATTCCTAGCCTTTGACCTGCCCTGAAAGCCACAGTATTAATATGAACTGGCTAGCTCAGTTCAGTTTCTGATAAATGGTAACTACCCAGGATGTTGATTGTGGAAGATTCAGTGATGGCAATGCCATTGAATGTCAAGGGACGATGGTTAGATCCTCTCATTTTAGGAGATGGTCATTGCCTGGCACTTGTGCGGCATGAATGTAATTGTCACTTGCCTGCTTATGCCTGGAGATTTGCCAGGTCTTGCTGCATTTGGACATGGACTGCTTCATTATTTGAGGATATGTGAAAGGTGCTGAACATTGTGCAGTCGTCTGCGAACATCCCTACTTATGAACTTATGATGGAATGAGGTCATTGATGAAGCAGCTGAAGATGGTTGGGTCTTGGACACTACCCTTTTTTAATGGTGTATTTTATTCCAAATGTGTAAAAAACAGTAACATATAGAACGCACTCCACAACCTCACACAGTTTGTACAATTTTTCTCTTTTAGCCCCTACCCTTCACCCTCCTCCCCACCTCCCATGACGAACAGTTCCTCAAACATTGTTATGAACAACCCCCACCATGATTTGAAGCCTTCCGCTGACCCCCTCAACTCAAATTTGATCTTTTCCAACCGAAGAAAGTCATAAAGGTCCCCCAGCCTCCCTTGGCCTCCAAATTAGCAAAATTCTTTGCCAGGCAATTAGAGAGGCGAAGGCCGTAACATTTCCCCCCTTCCCTTCCAGCAGCTCCAGAGTTTCCAATACCCCAAAGATCGGCACCAATGGGTCCGGCCAGACCTCCACCTCCGCAGTTTTAGATAACGTCCCAAACACCGCTTCTCAGTACCTCTGCACCTTCTCGCAACCTCAGAACATGAGCACATGATTCGCTGGCCCTCGCCCACACTTACCACACTCATCGGCTACCCCTTGAAAGAACCCACTCATCCTCGCCCAGGTGCACCACCTTGAACTGAAGTGAGCTCACCCTCGCACAGGAGGTTGAATTCACCCTACGCATCGGCTCACAACATAGTCCCCAGCCTATTTCTCCCTCTAACTCCTCCTGCCATTTGTTCTTGATCCTCACCACTTAGTAATAATAATAATAACAATCTTTATTAGTGTCACAAGTGAAAATCCCCCAGTCGCCACATTCCGGCGCCTGTCACACAGAGGGAGAATTCAGAATGCCCAATTCACCTCAGAAGCACGTATTTCGGGACTTGTGGGAGCACCTGCAGGAAACCCACACCAACACGTGGAGAACATGCAGACTGTGCACAAGTGACCCAAGCTGGAAACGAACCTGGGACCCTGGCGCTGTGAAGCACCAGTGCTAACCACTGTGCTCCGGTGCTGCCCACCACCCACCCCCCCCCACCCCGGCCCGCTCCCCCAACCACCCATATATGTCCCCAATCCTACCCCCCCACCTCAAACAGGAGCAGCAGTTGTCCCAATAAGATGTACCCCGGCAACCTGGGAAACGTCCTCCACTCCTTTCGTGCAAAGTCCCTCACTGCACGTGTCTAAATTCACTTACCCTCGACAGCTCAAACCTCTCTCGCATTTCATCCAGACCTGCAAACTTTCTTTCCAAGTACAAGTCCCTCAGCCTCACCAGCCTCGCCTCCCTCCACTTCCCATACATTCCAGCCATCTCTCCCGGCGTAAACATGTGATGCCCGCAGTGGTGGCAACACCGACATCCTCTCCAACTTAAATGTCCCGGCAGCTGATGCCACACCCTAACCGTCGACTGTACCACCGGGCTCCCCAAAACTTACCCATAGCTAGTGGCAGTGGAGCTGTCACCAGAACCCTCAGACAGAATCCCCGATAGGACTCCTTCTCCATTTTGACCTAATCCAAAACCCCCCCCCCCCATTATTGCCTCAACTTCTCCACATTCGCTGCCCAATAGTGGTGCAGCAGGTCTGGGAGTGAAACCCCCCTTTCTGTCTCTGCCTCTGTAGAAGGGCCCTCTTTACCCTCAGCACATTCCCCACCCATATAAACCCTGAAATCAGTGCCTCCAATATCCGGAAGAATGCCTTCGGGAGAAAGAGCTGGAAAACGAACAGGAACCTTGGCAGCACATTCATTTTTACAACCTGCAACCTCCCTGCCAATGTCAGTTGTAATGTATCCCATCTCTTTAAACCCTCCGAATCACCTCCACCAATGTTATCAAATTCTACCTGTGCATCGTAGCCCATTCCCTCGTCACCTGAATCCCCAAGTATCTGAACCTTTCCCTAGCTACCTTGAATGGCAACATCCCGAAGTTGGCCCCCGCCCCAACGCATTCACTGGAAACACCTTGCTCTTCTCGACATTTAACTTCTACCCGAAGAATGTCCCAAACTTCTCCCATGATCCTACCCATACACTTCAACGGGTCCGATATGAACAACAGGTCGTCCACGTGCAGCAACACCCGGTGCTCCCTGCTCCCCTCAAAACCACTGCCATCCCACTCCAACAGATCCTTTCCCTTCTTTGGGATTAGCGTTTAACTTAACTTAATTTAAGTTAAGAGAAGTTGGGCTGGATTCTCCGCTGCCTGGTGTCAGCAGTGAGATTCGCGATCAGGTGGAGAATGTGCAAATGTGTGGGCCAAGAAGCGGAATTGGCATCGAGCGTCGCATCTGTTGCGATGCTCCGGTCCCTCACTGGTGGCAGCATCGAGGTTCATGCCCCGCAGGCCCCATGTAAATCTGTGATTCAAATCGATTTTCCTACGATTAATGGGCTGGACATTGGATGCTCTACTCGCTGCGATGCTCCACCCGTCTCAGGTGGGAATCACATGTGTTATGGGCCAGAGTTTAGAGAACCCCAAAGTGTATCATGGAGTTCACCTGACCCACAACTTTTAATAGATTGTGGTATGGGGAGCGCACGGCCCACTCTACAGGTGTGGTACAGCTGAAATGGAAATGTATTTTTTAAAGCAATATAATGCTTATTCTATGAACTCAAGTTAACCTTTTTAAAAACATACAGTGAACCTCTTGGCAACCATTAATTCAAATACAACCCCCAAAGAATACAACAGTAAGTAATCCTTAATAACTTCCCAAACAACATCCAGAAGACAAAATAAACACCTTTTAACAGAAACACATCAGGTTCACATTCACTACTGAAAACATTTAGAATTCTGAATTCACCAAATGATCAAGAGATAGTCTTTTCATGGCAGAGAGATCAACAGTACACCTGCTTTGCCTGGCTTCAGCTCCAACACTGAAAACAAAACCAAAAAGACACAGACACACCCAAGCTTTTCTCAAAGTGAAACCAAAAAGCAGAGCCAGAGCTCAGCTCCACCCACACTCTGACATCACTGCAGTGCCAAACATTTCTTAAAGTGACATTCTCATGACACATGGGCGTGAATTGGTGCAAGTATTTCCGAGCAGGGCCGGGCTCCATGGCTGTTGAGGGGGAATAAGAAGGTAAAAAAACTCTCAAAATCTTTTGGGGTTGCTGGCCGTTGTTGGCCTGGATGTCATGGAGCAGATGGGAATGACTTGGCTGCAAGTGTGTGGACTGGGGTGCTGCCCTCAGGATTGCCGTGGCCTAGTTCCGACACCCATTGCTGCATTATTTCATTTAAACCTACCCCTTAGTTGCAACTTACAGACTCCTAGCTGTTCACTGTGTCCTGTATATGCTCAGAGGGCTTCTGGTCATATGGGGACCCACGCCGTCTGCCCCTCTGAAACCTCATACTCCAGCAGTATCATCTAGGGGATGGGTGTGACCATGTTCCATTTCTGGACCACTAGGTGTTGGCATTCCTCAGTGAATTTCTTAGAAGTACAGCCCCACAGCAGAGGATTAGCAGAGCTCATTGCAAACAAAGGATACATGCACTATGGCCGTTAGCACCCTCCCTGGCATACTGCCCCTCTCAGAGTAGAAGCCTCACCAGTCAGAGTATCAGCTAGCCCACCCCTGAGGATCACGAGCTATCTCCAAGGCCTGCCTGTCCACTGCACTCCAATACCATCCATCCTATCCCCAGCCAGGAAACCTGACCAGCTCTCTGTCACAACCTGTTGTGTTAAACCCAGATTCCACGTAACACTGAGCTAAGGTGCCAGCAAACGCATACATCCGTCACTCATCCCCAGATGTAGGACCTGCCGGACACCAGCTTTTTAGCATGCAGACGACAGGCAGCACAAGTTGACCGTCCCCAACACACAACCAGTTGCCACCCTGCTGGCGGGAGAATACAATCCCACCCAGTGAGGAAGCCCACAGTAAACTGCACTGGGGGAAACAGAACAGGGGCACGCTATCACTGGTTGGAGTAGCCACCAGTACCCCTGTTGGCAGGTGTGTGTGGTGAAGATAGAGGCTCCCCACATCACAGGTCAGGTGCAAGTCATTGATCGGGACAGGGTTGTCGAGCGGACACTATCATCTCTAAGGGCCCGGAGGAGAAGGAGCGGGGGCAGATTGAGGGTGGCGCAGCAATACAATTCAGGGTGACCACGTAACCTGGTGGCACTAGATGGTCAAAGAAATCCTCATGTTTCTAACATTTTCTGTCTCTCCGTCCTCCACCTGCAGGTACATGGTTACCAGACTACAGAGGCACCGGCATGGGCCCCCTCACTTCCTCCTCCCTTGGGTGCAGGCTATTCCATGGGACGGAGGTGAGGCCAGAGTGAACTCTGGAGTGAGCTCCGGAGGCGCCAATGTCACCCTGGAGGCTGGCCCTTATCTGAGCCATGGTTTCGATACCCTCAGCCATAGTGCACTGAAACTCAGTCACGTCCCTCAGCGAGAGAGGAAAGATATCATAGAATTTACAGTGCAGAAGGAGGCCATTCGGCCCATCGAGTCTGCACCGGCTCTTGGAAAGAGCACCCTACCCAACGTCAACACCTCCACCTTATCCCCATAACCCAGTAACCCCACCCAACACTAAGGGCAATTTTGGACACTAAGGGCAATTTATCATGGCCAATCCACCTAACCTGCACATCTTTGGACTGTGGGACGAAACCGGAGCACCCGGAGGAAACCCACGCACACACGGGGAGGATGTGCAGACTCGACACAGACAGTGACCCAAGCCGCAATCGAACCTGGCACCCTGGAGCTATGAAACAATTGTGCTATCCACAATGCTACCTGCCTTCCTGCAGATTGGAAGGTATCATATGTCATTGCACTAATTAAGAAGGGAGGGAGAGAGAAAATGGGAACGACACATCTGTTAGGCTTACATCAGCAGTAGGAAAATGCTGGAATCTGTTATAAAGGATGTGATAAATGGACAGTTCGATGATTATAATCTGATTGGGCATAGTCAACATGGAATTATGAATGGGTAATCATGTTTGACAAACCTGTTGGAGTCTTTTAAGTATGTTATCAACAGAATCAATAAACGGGGAGTTGGTGGATGTAGTGTACTTGGATTTTCAGAAGGCTTTTGATAAAGTCCCCCACGGGAGGTTGTTTAGCAAAATAAAATCCCATGGGATAGGAGGTAATATACCGGCATGGATCAAGGATTTGTTAATCCCTGATCCACGCAGGTATAGAAAACAGAGTAAGAATAAATGTGAGTCATTCTCACATTGGTGTACCGTAAGGTTCAGTATTGGCCCTAATTGTTCACAGTATATATAAATGATTTGGAAGTGGGGACCAAATGCAATATTTCCAAGTTCACCGGTGACACAAAATTAGGAATTTGTGTTCTGAGGAAGGGGCAAAGTTGCTTCAAGAGGATTTGAACAGACTTAGTGGGTGGGCAAGAATATGGCACATGGGTCAGTTATTAGATGGTCAGTTTTTGTTCAATGTGTGCAGGAGGGTTTCCTGACACAGTATGTAGATAGGCCAACAGGAGGGGAGGCCAGATTGGATTTGGTACTGGGTAATGAACAAGGCCAAATGTTAGATATGGAGGTAGCACTTTGGTGATAGTGACCACAATTCGCTTACGTTTACTTTAGCGATGGAAAGGGATAGGTATATACCGCAGGGCAAGAGTTATACTGGGGGAAAGGCAATTATGATGCGATTAGGCAAGACTTAGGATGCATAGGATGGGGAAGGAAACTGCAGGGGATGGGCACAATTGAAATGTGGAGCTTGTTCAAGGAACAGCTATTGCGTTTCCTTGATAAGTATGTACCTGTCAGGCAGGGAGGAAGTAGTCGATCGAGGGAACCGTGGTTCACTAAAGTAGTTGAATCACTTGTCAAGAGGAAGATGTAAAGATGAGACGTGAAGGTTCAGTTAGGGCGCTTGAGAGTTACAAGTTACAAGTTAGCCAGGAAGGACCTAAAGAGAGAGCTAAGAAGAACCAGGAGGGGACATGAGGAGTCCTTGGCAGGTAGGAGAAAGGAAAACCCTAAAGCTTTCTATAGGTATGTCAGGAATAAAAGAATGACTCGGGTAAGAGTAGGGCCAGTCAAGGACAGTAGTGGAAAGTTGTGCGTGGAGTCCGTGGAGATAGGAGAGGCGCTAAATGCATATTTTCCTCAGTATTCACACAGGAAAAAGACAATGTTGTCGAGGAGAATACTGAGATACAGGCTACTGGGCTAAACGGGATTGAGGGCCATAAGGAGGAGGTGTTAGCAATTCTGGAAAGTGTGAAAATAGATAAATCCCCTGGGCCAGATGGGATTTATCCTAGGATTCTCTGGGAAGCTAGGGAGGAGATTGCAGAGCCTTTGGCTTTGATCTTTATGTCATCATTGTCGACAGGAATAGTGCCAGAAGACTGGAGGATAGCAAATGTTGTTCCCTTGTTCAAGAAGGGGAGTAGAGACAACCCCAGTAACTATAGACCAGTAAGCCTTACTTCTGTTGTGGGCAAAGTCTTGGAAAGGATTATAAGAGATAGGATTTATAATCACCTAGAAAGGAATAATTTGATTAGGGAGTCAGCACAGTTTTGTGAAGGGTAGGTCGTGCCTCACAAACCTTGTTGAGTTCTTTGAGAAGATGACCAACCAGGTGGACGAGAGTAAAGCAGTTAATGTGGTGTATATGGATTTCAGTAAAGCATTTGATAAGGTTCCCACGGTAGGCTATTGCAGAAAATACGGAGGCATGGGATTCAGGGTGATTTAGTGGTTTGGATCAGAAATTGGCTAGCTGTAAGAAGACAGATGGTGGTAGTTGATGGGAAATGTTCAGCCTGGAGTTCAGTTACTAGTGGTGTACCACAAGGATCTGTTTTGGGGCAACTGCTGTTTGTTATTTTTATAAATGACCTGGGGGAGGGCGTAGAAGGATGGGTGAGTAAATTTGCAGATGACACTAAAGTCGGTGGAGTTGTGGACAGTGCGGAAGGATGTTTCAGGTTACAGAGGGACATAAATAAGCTGAAGAGCTGGGCTGACAGGTGGCAAATGGAGTTTAATGCAGAAAAGTGTGAGGTGATTCATTTTGGAAGGAGTAACAGGAAGACAGAGTACTGGGCTAATGGTAAGATTCTTGGTAGTGTGGATGAGCAGAGAGATCTCGGTGTCCAGGTACATAGATCCCTGAAAGTTGTCACCCAGGTTGATAGGGATGTTAAAAAGGCGTACGGTGTGTTAGCTTTTATTGGTAGAGGGATTGAGTTTCGGAGGCATAGGTCACGTTGCAGCTGTACAAAACTCTGGTGCGGCCACATTTGGTGTATTGCGTGCAGTTCTGGTCGCCGCATTATAGACGGATGTGGAAGCATTGGAAAGGGTGCAGAGGAGACTTACCAGGATGTTGCCTGGTATGGAGGAAAGGCTGAGGGACTTGAGGCTGTTTTCGTGAGAGAGAAGAAGGTTAAGAGGTGACTTAATTGAGGCATACAAGATGATCAGAGGATTGGATAGGGTGGACAGTGAGAGACTTTTTCCTCGGATGGTGATGGCTAGCACGAGGGTACATAGCTTTAAATTGAGGGGCGATAGATAGGACAGATGGCAGAGGTAGGTTCTTTACTCAAAGAGTAGTAGGGGCGTGGAATGCCCTGCCTGCAACAGTAGTGGACTCACCAACATTAAGGACATTTAAATAGTCATTGGATAAACATATGGATGATAATGGAATAGTGTAGATGGGTTTGAGATTGGTTTCACAGGTCGGCGCAACATCGAGGGCCAAAGGGCCTGTACTGCGCTGTAATGTTCTGGTGTTCTATTGGAATATAATGTGGAAAAATGTGAGGTTATCTACTTTGGTAAAAGGAACCGACATGCAGAATATTCTTAAATGGTGAGAGATTAGAAAGTGTAAATATACAAAGGGATCTGGATGTTGTTGTCAATAAGTCACTTCAATTGTGTAGACCACACCTGGAGTACTTTGTACATTTTTGATCCATTTACCATTGGAAAGATATTGCCATCGTGGGAGTGCAACAAAGTTTGGCCATGTGAAATGGCCGCCCGCAAAGGATATTGTCAAGTTTCTCGACCTCCTCTGGAGTGTTTTTGAAGTTGGTTTCTTTTTTTTTAACAAACAATTTTTAATGAGGTACTTTTGGCATAACAAACAATCACAGTACAAAAAACAATAGAGTAAAAAGAACAGTAATCAAAAAACAGCCCCCGACATCCGTCCCTCCAAGGCCCGCCTATTTAACCCCCCTACTCGATACTAACCTAGCCCCCCCCCCCGCTGACGATTAATTCCCCACGAAGAAGTCAATGAATGGTTGCCACCTCCGGGCGAACCCTCACACCGACCCTCTCAAGGCGAACTTGATCTTTTCCAGGCCGAGAGAGCTCACCATGACAGTTAACCAGGCCTCTGACTTCGGAGGCCTAGACTCCCTCCAAGCCAGTAATATCCGTCACTGGGCTACCAAGGAGGAAAAGGCCAAAACATCTGCCTCTCTCTCCTCCTGAACACCCGGATCCTCCAACACCCCAAAGATCGCTACCCCTGGACTCATTTCCGCCCTCATCTTCAATACTCTGGACATGACATCCACGAACCTCTGCCAATATCCCCTAAATTTTGGGCATGCCCAGAACATATTGATGAGACCATCAATTCATATTAGAAGTGAACAGTGGTTTTAATCGTCTTACAACAGAGCCTGCCTGTGACAAGATGAACTCTTGATGAACTGGCAGGCAGGCTCACAACAGCAACCTTTATACTTTTGGTTAGGGGAGGAGCCATGGGCAGAGCCAAGGGTGGAGCCCAGTACAAGCTCCTCATCTCCCCCTATGGGTATAGCCACACAACTACACATGATCTGATACAAGGTACAGGCTCAACACATGTTGTACAATACAGTGTGAATTATTAGTGTTTATAATTCACCACACATATGGACATGGTTCACTAGTCCCCCGCATATCTGATACACTTTTCTTCCACCCCAAAAAATCTACTCATCCGGGTCGCTGTCATGTGCGCCCGGTGCACCACCTTAAACTGGAGCAAGCTGAGCCTTGCGCATGTAGCGGTTGCGTTGACCCTGCTCAGCGCCACCGCCCATAGGCCGTCCTCCATCTCGCCCCCAGTTCCTCCTCCCATTTACACTTCAGCTCCTCTGTATGTGTCTTCTCCGCCCCCATTAATTCTTTGTAGATGTCAGAGATGCTCCCCTCCCCCACCCATGCCCTAGACACTACCCTATCTTGAATCCCTCTTTGTGGCAGGAGTGGGAAGGATGGTGCCTGCCTGCGCAGAAAGTCCCGCACCTAAAGATATCTGAAATAATTCCCTGCTGTCAGCACAAACTTCTCCAGCACCCTTAAGCTAGGAAAGCTCCTTCCAGAAACAGGTCCAAAATCTTCTCAATCCCCGCCCTTTCCCATTCCCGAAATCCCCCAGCTAAGCTCCCCGGAGTGAACCGATGATTGTTGCATATTGGGGACCAAACCGACACCCTCACTGCACCAACAAATCTCCTCCATTGACCCCAGATCCTCAGGGCCACCACCACCACGGGTCTGGTCGAATATCTCGCCGGTTGGAACGCCAATGGTGCCGTTATCTGCATCCATGGCCATAACTACCTCAACTTCCCTACCCTCCAGGGGCATCATAATCAAATGTGGTGATCCACTACTGTTTAATTGTGTGTGTGCCTGTATTAGGGGATGTACAGCAGTACCTGTATTACAGGTTTGCCGGTAGCCCCTGCCGGCTAGCTCCGCCCATAGGGTGCCGTATAAATATGTATGAGATCTCCTGAGCTGCCATTCTATCAGCTGCAGCCTAACGATAAACATCTCATGGTAATAAAGCCTCTCTTGTACCGATTCGAGTCTTTAAGTGCAATTGATAGCGCATCAATTTATTACCGTGAGATTTTCGACATCATGGACATCAGGATAAAACCCGATCGCTTGCAGCTGGATCCACAATCGGCAAATGCCAGAAGAGACTTTAATCACTGGCTGGCTTGCTTCGAGGCGTACATCACCTCAGCGGATCCCGCACCGTCAGAAGCTCAGAAAATTCAACTCCTCTACTCAAGGTTGAGCTCCAGCGTGTTCCCGCTGATACAGGACATGCCGAATTACGCACGCGCCATGGAACTCCTTAAAGAAAATTACGTCCAGAAGACGAACACTCTGTTTGCGAGGCATGTACTCGCCACTCCTGTACAACTACCTGGTGAGTCGATTGAAGACTTCTGGCGGGCCCTTATCCCTCTAGTACGGGAATGTGACTGTCAGGCCGTCACGGCCACGGAACATTCCAATCTCCTCATGCGTGATGCATTTGTTTTTTTTTTTAAATTTAGAGTACCCAATTAATTTTTTCCAATTAAGGGGCAATTTAGCGTGGCCAATCCACCTACCCTGCACATCTTTGGGTTGTGGGGGCGAAACCCACGCAAACACGGGGAGAATGTGCAAACTCCACACAGACAGTGACCCAGAGCCGGGATCGAACCTGGGACCTCGGCGCCGTGAGGCAACAGGGCTAACCCACTGCGCCACCGTGCTGCCCTCTGCGTGATGCATTTGTGACGGGGATTGCATCGGACCCCATCCGGCAACGACTGCTGGAAGGGGCCGCGCCCGAACTAAAGGCGACAAAGACTTCAGCGCTCTCCATGATGGTCGCTTCTCGTAATGTACAGTCCTACCCCGCTCGCCGTAAGGCCCACCCATCCTACCCCTTGTGGACCCCGCAAATGACCCCCCCAATATGCCTGCGCTGCTCACCACACCGCACACTCTGGGGGTACTCGCTGCTACTTCTGCGGCCAACAGAAGCACCCCCTCCAGCACTGCCTGGCCCGCGCCGCGACGTGTAAATCCTGTGGCAAGAAAGGCCATTTTGCAGTGGTGTGTTAGGCCCGTGCTATCGCGCCCGACCTCTCTCCCTTCCCTCAGCCGATCACGCAATGGGCGCCGCCATCCTCTGCTCCCGGGGCCACGTGCGACCAGTGGGCACCGCCATCTTCTCCCCCCAGGTCCACATGCGGCCCATAGGCGCCATCTTGCGTGCCCCCACAACATGCGCGCCATGGGCACCGCCATCTTCCCCCCCCCAGGTCCACGTGCGGCCAGTGGGCGCTGCCATCTTGTCCCGCCCCCACAACGTGCGCACCATGGGCGCCGCCATCTTCTCCCCCACAGGTACTTCGGACGCCGCCATTTTGTCCTCCTCTCGGGACTGGACCGCGGGACCCGGGTCGCTGTCACTCCTCGTCGGACTCCCCGGATGATCGCCCGCTGCAGCACCCCTCTATCCCTCGGCTCGTTAAAAACCTTAACCAGCAACGGCCCTAATATCCCCAAAATTTCTTGTAAAATTCTACCGGGAACCTGTCTGGCCCCGGAGCTTTGCCCGACTGCATTGCCTTCAAGCCTTCAGAAATTTCTTCAGCCCTAATCGGAGCCCCCAACTACTCCGTGCCCATCCTTGGGAAAGTCAGCCCGTCCAGAAAGCATTTATCCCCTCGGGCCCCAAAAGGTGGGGGGGGGGGGGGTTCTGAGCGGTAAAGCCCGCTATAAAAATCCCTGAACACCCTATGTAGCCCAGCCGAATCCCCTACCAGGTTCCCATCCCCGTCGACCACCTTATTTATTCCCCTGGCCGCCTCCCTCTTCCTCAACTGCTGTGCCAGCATTCTGCTGGCCTTCTCCCCATATTCATATAGCGTCCCCCTTGCCATTCTAAGCTGCTCCACTGCCTTGCCCGTGGACAGTACCCCAAACTCTGCCTGCAGCCTCCGACGCACCATTAACGTTCCACCCTTGGGGTCACTGCATACCTCCTATCTATCCGTAGGATCTCCTTGATCAGTCGTTCCGTCTCTGCCCTATCCGTCCTGTCCCTATGAGCTCGGATTGAAATCAACTCCCCTCTCACCACTGCCTTCAGCGCCTCCCAGACCACCGCTGCTGAGACTTCCCCTGTGCCATTGACCTGCAGGTAGTCCAGCACACACTTCCTTACTCTCTCACACACCGCCTCATCCACCACAGGCCCACGTCCAATCGCCACTGCGGGCACTGGAAGCTCTCCTCACTGACCTGCAGTTCCACCCAATGTGGGGCATGGTCCGAGATAGTGATGGCCGTTGAAGTTGGTTTCTAAGAACTGATGTTTATGGTCAGGAAAGACAGAGGAATTGCTGACCCAGATCGGAGAGCTGTGGTGAAAGTGCCTTTTGGTTCACAACATGACCAGGAAATGAAGCGACCAGGAAATGCAGAAAGGGGAACTTTTCAAAGGGGGAGGAACAGGAGGAGGCAGGGAGGAAGCATCTTGGACGCCTTGTAACTGGATGTGCTAGCAGGTAATTGGGCTGAATTTTCTGTTATGCAACTTCCCTTGACAACAAGGAACTGTAGTTCCCCACTGCTACATGCGTAGGAGAGGTACTACCTTGGCAGCCATCCAACAATAAAAACCACCAACAGAAACCTTTAATTTACATCTTTCTCCAACAATTCATCGAAATATACAAAGATAAAAATGAGCTACTCTCCTTAGTGTAATCTCGTGGTTCTTGTTTTGCATGTGCCTTTATCCCAGCATGTTTGATGGCTGCTATGTACACTGGGGAAGCACATCCTCATGCAGTTCTAAGCCTGTGGGCCCAGCTTCTAAAGACCGTACGTCGGCAGGGGCGGCAGTGTCCGGGCTGGCTGGTGGACAGGCAACATCAAGAGCACTGGCTGAGTGGCAGTGATGGGAGACCGAATACACTCTTCCTGAGAGAGGACTGCAGGCTCATCATGCTCCCTGATGCCACTGCTACTCCCATAGGGTGGCACTTTTGCAAGCCTCGTGATGTATTTCTGGATAAATTGAACTGAGAGCTTATATGACCCTTTTGAGCATTGAGGTCTGCAGCACAAATGGCAGCAAACTGAGCCTGCATGGCAACAAGCTTGGACCTAATTACATAGCTTACTGTAGCACTGAGATGATGTGTGAATTCTGCCCAAACAATGGTGGGAGCTGAGACAGCGACTACCTCCAAAATGGTTGTGTCTACTATTGCTGTCATGGAGTGGACTCCCAAGTTCTGAGTAATGCCTTCAGTTAAATTGGAGCCAAACTCCTCCACACTATTAAATAAGCAAAACATTGAATATACTTGAATCTGAAACCAGAACAGAGAATGCTGGAAAAACTCATCTTAAACCCTTAAAAGAAAAATCTCAAACATTTATGATATCAATAGCCCTCTCTTCCCTCTCTTCCCCCCAACCCCCATATGCACACATGAACCAGGTCACTATCTTTTGTTCTTCAGGATGTTACATCATTTAGCAATCTCTCCCAGCTATAGTTTCATATCCAACACATTTTTCCCTCTCTTTACTTCTGATGAAGAGTCAGATGGACTCTAAATATCAACTCTGTTTACTCTTCTTGCAGATGCTGTGAGAGCTGCTCAGTTTTTCCAGCATACTCGGTTCTTCTTCCATACTCTTGCTTGTCTGACAAGCCTGTCAATGCACCAGGCATCGTATTATGGTGCTCATCAAGCGTCTCCTGTTGACTGTCCTGCTAGAGCTTCGTGATGGGGAAATCATGCCTGACAAATTTATCAGTATTCATTGAGGTGGTAATGAGCAAACTGCATAAAGTAGAACCAGTAGATATATACTTGAGTTTCCAAAAAGTGTTCGATAAGGTACCACACAAAAAGGCTACCTAATAAGATAACAGCCCATGGTGTTGGGGGTAGTATATTAGCATGGATAGAAGACAGAGAGTTGGGGGAAGAGGGACATTTTCAGGTTGGCAACCTGCAACTAGTGGAGTGCCACAGGGATCTGTGCTGAGGCCACAATTATTTACAATATATATTAATGGCTTGGACGAGGGAAGTGAGTGTACTATTGGCAAGTTTGCAGATGACACAAAAATAAGTGGGAAGGAAAAGTAAGGATGATACAAAGAGTCTTCAGAGGGATATCGACAGGTTATGTGAAAAAAACAGGTTGTTCATTTAAAACAGAGAAGAGGAGGAATTTCTTCTTTCACAGGGTAGTGAATCTATGGAATTCTTTACCGTCGATAGCTCGAGAGGCTAGGTTGTTAAGGATGTTTAATGCTGAGATAGATCATTTTTAATCAGTAAGGGAATTAAGGGTTATGAGGATAAGTGGAGTTGAGGATTATTTCAGGTCAGTCATGATCTCATTAAATGGGGGAGCAAATGCGATGGGCTGGCCACATTCTGCTCCTCGTCTTATGGTCCTCATCTGAGACCACTGCAGCAGAACCTCTTTGCAACCTTGCTCTCCCACTCATCCACTGTGACTCTCCACGTGAAGATCCTAAGACTATAAGACATAGGAGCAGAATTAGGCTACTCGGCCCATTGAGTCTGCTCCGCCATTCAATCATGGCTGATACATTTCTCATCCCCATTCTCCTGCCTTCTCCCCATTCCCCCTGATCTCCTTATTAATCAAGAACCTATCTATCTATGTCTTAGACACACTCAGTGATTTGCCCTCCACAGCCTTCTGTGGCAAAAAATTACAGATTCACCACCCTCTGGCTGAAGAAATCCCCCCTCATCTCAGTTTTAAAGGATCATCCCTTTAGGCTAAGAGGTGTCCTCTGGTTCTAGTTTTCCTACAAGTGGAAACATCTTCTCCACGTGCACTCTCCCCAGGCCTCACAGTATCCTGTAAGTTTCAATAAGATCCCACCTCATCCTTCTAAACTCCAATTAGTACAGATCCAGAGTCCTCAACCATTTCTCATACAACAAGCTCTTCATTTCAGGGATCATTCCTGTGAACCTCCTCTGGACCCTTTCCAAGGCCAGCACATCCATCCTTAGATATGGGGCTCAAAAGTGCTCACAATATTCCAAATGGGGTCTGACTAAAGCCTTATACAACCTCAGAAGTGCATCCCTGCTCTTGTATTCTGGCCCTCTTGACATGAATGCTAACATTGCATTTGCCTTCCTAACTGCCGACTGATTCTGCATGTTAACCTTAAGAGAATCTTGAACAAGGACTCCCAAGTCCCTTTGTGCTTCTGATTTCCTAAGCATTTTCCCATTTAGAAAATAGTCTATGCCTCCATTCCTCCTTCCAAAGTGCATAACCTCACACCTTTCCATGTTGTATTCCATCTGCCACTTCTTTGCCCACTCTCCTAGCCTGTCCAAGTCCTTCTACAGCCCCCCTGCTTCCTCAATATACCTGCCCCTCTACATATCTTTGTATCATCTGAAAACTTAGCAACAGTGTCTTTGGTTCTTTCTTCCAGATCGTTAATCTGTATTGTGAAAAGTTGTGGTCTAAGCACCAACCCATGAGGCACACCACTAGTCACGGACTGCCATCCTGAAAAAGACCCCTTTATCCCCACTCTCTGTCTTCTGCCAGTCAGCCAATCCTCTATCCATTCCAGGATCTTACCCTTAACACCATGGGCTCTTAAACTTATTTAACAGTCTCCTATGCGGCACCTTATCAAAGACCTTCTGGAAATCTAAATAAATCACGTCCACTGGTTCTCCTTTGTCTCACCTCCTTGTTACCTCCTCAAATAACTCTAACAGATTTGTCAGACATGACCTCCCATTGACGAAGCTGTGCTGAAGTCTTATTTTATCATGCACTTCCAAGTACTTTTGCAATCTCATTTTTAGTAATGGACTCTAAAATCTTAACAATGACTGAAGTCAGGCTAACCGGCCTATAATTTCCCATCTTCTGCCTCCCTCCCTTCTTAAACAGCGGTGTTACATTAGCCACTTTCCAGTCCTCTGGGACCCTCCTGCCTCCACAATCTCCTCAACTATCTCGTTTTGAACCTTGGGGTGAAGTCCATCCGGTCCAAGTGATTTATCCACCTTCAGACCTTTCAGTTTCCCTAGTTGCTCCTTAGCAATGTCCACTGCACTCAACTCTGCCCCCTGCTTCTCCTGGAGCTCTGGCATCCCACTGGTGTCTTCCACCATGAAGGCTGATGGAAAGTAACTATTTAGTTCCTCAGCCATTTCTTTGTTTCGTATTATTACATCTCCAGCCTCATTTTCCAGTGGTCCATTGTCTATTTTTGCCTCTCTCTTAAGTTTTTTATATTGAAAAAAATTCTTCCCATCTTCTTTCATATTACTAGCTAGCCGACACTCATATTTCATCTTCACCCCCCTTATTGCTTTTTTAGTTGCCCACTGTTTGCTTTTAAAGGCTTCCCTATCCTCTGGCTTCTCACTAATCCTCACCACTTTGAATGTTTTTTCTTTTGATTTTATGCTGTCCTTGACTTCCCTCATCTGCCATGGATGCCTCGTCCTCCCCTGAGCATGTTTCCTCCTCCATGGGATGAATTTGTTGTGCCCCCGTATATCCCACCAAAACCCCTGCCATTGCTGTTTAACTGTCTTCACTGGTTGGCTTCCTTTCCAATTACCTCTGCCCAGCTCCTCCCTCTTGTCTTTGTAGTTACCCTTATTTAATTGTAATACCGTTACATCTGATTCCAGCTTCTCCCTCTCAAACTGCAGGGTAAATTCTATCATATTGTGGTTACTGCTCCCTAAGAGTTCCCTCACCTTAAGTTCCCTAATCAAGTCTGCCTCATTACATATCAGCAAATCCAGAATTGCCTGTTCCCTATTAGGCTCTGTCACAAGCTGCTTCAAAAAAACCATCTCTTAGACATTCCACAAATTCCTTTCTTTGGGATCAACTACCAACCTAATGTCCCCTTCCTCCCATATGTTACGGCTGACCAGGCGGCACTTGTTAAAAGTAAAAATTATTTTCCTGCAGGCTTGCGGAACGTGTACTCCTGCCAATCATGGCAGATCAGAAGCCAGCATGAAAGCATCCACATCCCACTAATGGGATGCAGGTGAAGGCCTCACTGGAATTGTCCCGCCCTCATCTGATTTTCCGTGCCGCCAGTGGGCTATCATGCCAGACTGGAACAAGTCCTGACCAACATGGTGTGCACACGTCAGACTTACCTGCAAGAAGGCCTGGGGTAATTGGCGGAGATCAGAAGGATGATAGAGACCTCGAGTTACATTGGACCCTGGAACACGGGTGGTGCATCTACCATACAGATTTTCTATTTTCAGGAGCTTTCATGAGGTGGACTTTCTCCTATAATGGTGAGTACATTGGTGTTCAGGTGCCTTTTATTTTTTTACGACCCCAGACCAGACCCCAACAGTGGCTAGGATTCTGGACTGAAACTTCAATATTTTAGTTTATGTTAAGACTGTACAGAAAGAATAATTCACTCCAGAGTGAATGTATGAAAAAAAATAGGGCTTTGATATTTCTGAAACAAAACCTTTATTAGAAACACAATATTAAACTTTTAACTTCACACCTGAAAAAGAACAGCTTACAAAAACCCCTAAACACAACTATACAATATCCCATTAAACAACAGGAAAAACAAATACGGCTCTTAATCCACCTTAAAATTAGCAGGGCATAGAGTAATACTTGTGGTACAGAACAGATTCCTGCTCTTGTCAAAACCCCTTCAGAGTGGCTGAATATCTTCAAATCGCTGCTTCAACTTAGTTGTTTCGGCCTCTTCCTTGACTTCAGACAAGAATGTTTTGCTTTTAAAATATCATTACTCTTTCTTTCCCTATCCTACTGGGAAAGAAAACTGCCTTTTATCTATCGTCTAAAAACACAAGGTTTGCCAGATCAGACTTCACTTCCAAAAGCCTTTTCTCCACAGCTACTCAAAATATCTCTCTGCACGCCACCCAGCAATGACCTCATCTCCCCAAGTTTAAAAAAAACTCTGCAGGCTGCAGAGCCCTTTAAGTCCGCAGGGACTTTCCCAGACAAACCACTAGGCATTAGCCCAGACTGAAAACATATTTCTTGGTCAATTTCACCTGCTTTTCCGAAAGCAAAACAAAATACTTTTAAAATCCTGACCACGTCAAACAAACACATTCTAACCCAGACTTTTAACCCATAAATTGTTACAATATTTAGAAGCCAATATTCCTAAAATGTTCCAATTGTCACAAAATACATTGCCATCCACCCTTCCATGCTGCGCAAAATGTCGGGAAAGCTCTGACTGCTTAATTAATTTGGTCAGCATCTGCGATATGGCAGGAATTTCCATTTACCTCCGCAGCAGGATACACCATAATCTGAAATGGAATGGAAAATTACACCCGACATATTTCAAAAATTATAGCTGTAATCTTTTGTGAGTCAACAACATTCCTCCAAAGACTTCTTGCAAAGTGTTAAGTTTCAAAGAAGTTGCTTTGTAAGGTTTAAAAACATGTGTGTCAAAGAACAACAATAACATCTTACATTTATATTTCTAACATTTATATTCACAACATCAACACAACAATAATAGAGTTGGGTTTGTGGTTGCCGTTAGTAAATGTGACATAATGTTTGCTACTTATTAAAGATTACAGTAAAATATAAATACATATGAGCTTAAGCATGTTGCAGTCAGCAGTAAAAAATAGTTGCGATGTGACCAATCTGTTTTGGGTACTTTTATATGCTAAGCATCAGGGGGGAAAAATAACAGCTCGGAGAAAAATTGACCTCCAATACAAAAACAGAATATTGCGCTTGTAGGAACTCTGATAAGAAAAATTGATCTGGTGGTTATTGAACATAAGGATTCTGAAATGCTATACTTATGTATTGGTTCCATAGCTCAATTAATGATGTGATTGCCTTTCTTATGGTCTCAGCAAGCAATGATTAACCCATCAAATAAGAGAGAAATTTTCAAGGGGTTCCCACAGGTAAGAATAGTTGCATGCAAAGCTTTTGTAGTGATCTCTATATGTGTATGTACACAAGGGTTAATGTGTAATTAGTAGCACCACATGATCACTAGAGGGCCGGACCAACAGGGGTATAAAAGGCAACCACATTGGGCCTCTGGCTCTCTCGGGGGTGCACTGTGACCAGGGCAATAGCAGAGTAGTTCCGATGGATAGTGGAGTTATGTATAGTTACTGTAGTTAGATCTTGTTAACATTATCACTAGTATCAAAGTTAAAGTAAAGAACTCATGCAATTATTGTTATAGTTACTCAATAAACCTTTTGTTACTACTGGATGAGTTTGAGTCTTCTTCATCGAGATTCAGAAGACCTCCACACAGGTAACAAAACATGGTACCAGGCTTGTTGGTTTTAACAGAACAAGTTAGATTAGGTTAGACAAAAAGAGAAGAAAATTCAGACCAGATATTTGACTGTGGAAGACTTTGCAGCAAATGGATCCTCGACGACTAACTATGGAACTCATTGGACCTCTAGGGCAGCTGGAAACAACCGGTAATTTAAGTTATAACCGGAAAAGATTTGACCAGATATTCCAAATATTTATCGCAGCTAATGATTTAAGCACGGTCTCTGACGCAACGAAAATAGCACTACTACTCTCAATAGGAGGGCATGAAGCTAGAGAAATCTATAATTGCTTTAATTTCTTAGAAGATGAAGACAACACCAAAATAGAAGTACTACTCAAAAAAATTGATGAACACTGTCAAAGTCAGTCTGGAGAGATGCTGGAAAGATTCAACTCTTGTCATAAATGCCAGAGAAATGGCCGGCCCATCACTGATTTTATCACAAATCTCAAGTTAATACCACAAGTCTGTGATTATGCTGATTTCAGAGACACTATGCTAATGGGTCAATTAATTTCTGGACTGACGAAAATTTGAAGGAAGAACTTTCACACGATAAATATCTAACTCTAGAAACTGCTATACAAAAATGCCTTGCTTATGAACGAAAACAAAATAAATTTAGAGTATCCAATTCATTTTTTCCAATTAAGGGTCAATTTAGCGTGTTCAATCCACCAACCTTGCACATCTTTGGATTGTGGTGCCGAAACCCACGCAAACACAGGGAGAATGTGCAAATGCCACACGGACAGTGACCCAGAGCTGGGATCAAATCTGGGGCCTCGGCGCCGTGAGACTGCAGTGCTACCACTGCGCCACCGTGCAGCCCAACAAAATCAATACTGTGAGTCCTTACAAACACAGAATCAGTATCTAGAAAGTAAAATCAGTCAAAATGATGCAAACACTCACCACGAGTCAGAGGCGGGATCTTACTCCATGCAACAGCGTTTTTTGATTAGCAGCCATCTTGAGTGAGAGCGTTCCGGCCGGTACGCACATGCGCACTTCTCCAAAAGAAGGAAAGCGGCAAAATACACTCGAGAAGCCGTGCATGCGTAGTTGCGAAAAGAGCACACAGTAAAGGAAACTAGAATTGCGCATTCACAATCGATTCCTATGCATGACGTCAGAAGACCTGGACCACGCCCACTTATAAGGGAAATGCACGAAAATGAACAAAAAGACATTTAAAGCTGCAAAACCAAATTTTCTTACAACAAAAGACAGAACAATTCCCAAACTTACACCAGCAGTTAAAATAACCTCCGCTGCACCCTGGCACAAGCACTTTGCACCACCCAAATAAGAGAGCACAGTAATTTCTTCATTGAAGAATACTACTGAGAAGACAATTTCTCCATTGGACATAGAAAGAACAATGACAAATCCGAAACAAACAGAGATGATTTGTTCATTGAACAATACTACTCAGAAGATAATTTCTTCATTGGACATAGAAAGAACAATGACAAATCTGAAACAAAAAGAGATGATTTGTTCATTGAAGACTACTGCTCAGACATGGATGAGTTGTTGGGAATTGACGATCATTGCATCAGCAACACGGTTGAAACGCTCAACATGACTCTTCTCATGATAGATGAATCCAATACCATGATGCCATGGCAGATCGTTGATACATTGGATGACAGCGATACCCAAGAAGACAACGTCACACAGAGAGCACAGATCGACTCTGCAGCGAGAACACTGCACGACTCCACAGAGAGCGATGAAAGACTCCACAGAGAGAGCGATGAAAGACTCCACTGAGAGAGCGACACAAGACTCCACTGAGAGAGTGACGCAAGCCTCTACAGACAGCTCGGTGACACTCAAAAATGGAAGCAAGCAAACACTCCATAGCGAATGCCATGCATGAACAAGACTATGAAGGTCTATCCACCTTATCTGCACAACCAGCAGCAGACTATGAAAGTCTACCAAGCTCACGTGAACAACAAAAAGACTGTGACAGTCTTACCCAGCTTATTTGAGCCACCAGAACCCAGCTCATTTCACCAACAAGAAGACAGTCTACCCAGCTTATTTGAGCGATCAGAAGAAGACTATGAAAGTATACCCAGCTCATTTAACCAACAAGAGGACACTGAATGTCTACCCACTGTATGTGAGACAAGTGACAAAGAAATCACAATTCCCATACAGGATGTGCAGGATCACAGCAACATGGACAGATCTCAGCTCGTCTGCACAGAAGCACTCAACAATCAGAGGAGGGCTACTCATGAGTCCAGAGAGACCAAGTCAATTGAAATCTTGAATATTTTGACTCCAGAAGAGGAGCACCATGACCCACAACAAAATGAAATTGTGAAGATTTTGACTGCAGAAGAGGAGCACCAAGAAACCAAAGGTGATTCAAATGAACCAGAAATAACTCCAGAAGAGGAGCACCAAGCAATCAATGATGATTCAAGTGAACCAGAAATGACTCTAGAAGAGGAATACCAAGGAAGCAAAGAAGAGAAATAAAATCCACCACAAATGACTGATGTCACCAACATCAGTGCAACATCAGATCATTCTCAAGAAGAAACGCTCAATGTAACAGATACGACAAAGGACACTGACACCAATAACTGTGACAATGACTCAAATCATCCACACGGAACACTCATTGAGCGCAACAAGAACAACAAACACCACAAGACGCACAGCAGAAACAAGAACAACAGCAACAACAAAAACAACAAAGACAACAAGAGGCATAACAGAAACAACAAGCATGACAAGAAAAACATCAAGAACGACAACTAAAACAACAAACACAGAAACTACAGAAACACCAATGAAACAACGACCTGTACAACATGGTACAACTCTGCACATGAAGGACAACTAGACTACAAACATGTCGAGGCATGGCAAAGAATCTCACAAATTCACATCTGCTCCAGAACAAACAAGTACATCAGCTTTCAAGGCAGATGACACACTAGATCAATACCGCAAGCACAGGAAAAAGTCCAAGTCAGACGACAAAGGTGACATACAGAATCAATACCGCATGCACAAAAAAGAGTCCAGGTCAAACAATGGTGTAACACAGAATCACTACCACAAGTATAGAGGGAAAAAAAAGAAGTCTAAATCAGACAACAAAGTGATTCAACCATTCAAACACCTCATGATGACTTGATGGTCACTTAAACACAAGAACACTGATGACGTTCACAAAGAAATAACGACAGAACAGAAATACTTCAACAACAGAAGACAAAAACAACTTAACAAATTCATAACTTATGGACTCACAAATTTTTTAAAATTAAGATTGGACTCATAAATATTAGAACAAAGAACAAAGAAAATTACAGCACAGGCTTAATTGGCTTTGTATAATAATCAAGATCATCACAACTTGTACATAACATCATTTGTCTACCTATTTCGCGCAAGCGAAAAAATCTTCGAGGCTAAATGTATTCACATTTGATGGACTAACTCATTGATTTTATGTAATGCATTTGCAAACTGTATCCATTATGTCTGTTCAATTTTCTTTACAACATACAGAAAATATGTAACACAAAAAAGGAGGATGTAGTGATCGCTGTATGTACATAAGGGATTAATGTGTAATCAGATGCACCACATGATCACAAGAGGGCCAGATCAACAGGGGTATAAAAGGCAACCACATTGGGTCTCTGGCTGTCTTGGCGGTGCACTGTGACCAGGGCAATAGCAGAGTAGTTCAGATGGCTAGTAGTTACATCTTGTTAACCTTATCAGTAGTATCAAAGTTAAAGTAAAGAACTCATGCAATTATTGTTATAGTTACTCAATAAACCGTTTGTTACTACTGGATGAGTTTGAGTCTTCTTCATCGAGATTTAGAAGACCTCTTCATTAGCCAAGGATTGAGTAGCACATGTTACTTACCACACAGGTAATAAAACAGCTTTGTTCCTGGCATACCACAAAACCTACTTGCATAGATAGAGGACACACAGCTAAATCACGTTTTAATATTCACTGTTACTAACATTTATTAAAAAAACATTCAAGATTATATTTTATTCCGTGATCAATGAAAATATAGAATCATGATCAAATACTCTGCAGCATTCCCTCATGTGGTAAGGCCACTTGTGTACTCTGATTTTAAACACTCCACCATGGGTAGCTATGCCATCAGCTGCCAGATTCAAAGCTCTGGAATTCACTCCCTAAACCTCTCCACCTCACTCTTCCCCCATTAAAACCTACCTTTTCACGCAAGCTTTTGATCATCTATCCTAATATCTCCTTAGAAGGCTCGGTGTCTGATATGACCATCAATTCACACGACACGTGGTTGGAAGTGAACAGTGGTTTTAATAGTCTTACAATAGAGCCTGCCTGCGACGAGATGAACTGGCAGGCAGGCTCACGACTGCCAAGCATTATGCTTCCGTTAGTGGGAGGAGCCATGGGTGGAGCCATGGGCGGAGCCATGGGTGGAGCCCAGTACAAACTCCTCATCTCCCCCTATGGGCAGAGCCGCGCAACTTCTCATATACCGAGCTTACATAGACACAGTACATCATATATAATAACAGTGTGAATTACACGGACTGTGATTCACCACATTCACCCCATGTAAAAACATTGAGTCCAGCGGGGGTGATGTGTCTACAAAATCCAAATTACGAGTTACAAGTTACAATTTACAGGTTATAAATCACAAATTAAGTCGATCTGGCGGCCGAGTCGTCCTATGGGATCGACGAAGCACCGGGGTTGCAGCCTCTTCTGGTGGCTGGGCGGTGGCGGTCGGCGAGAGGACCATGGCGGACTCCGGGGGTGATTCGGTCAGAGCTTCGTACACGACTGGTTCGACTGGTGACGGGGAGCGCCGGAAACCCAAGGGCGCGGGGGTGCGGAGCACGGGCAGCGAAACGTGAGGCGTGGGGGGTGCCGGGAGTTGGGAGGGGTATAGTGCGAGGGGTATCTCAGCGGAGGTAGTGTCGGAGTTGGATCCTGCAGGCGCCAGGTCCCGGAGGGAAACAGTGTCCTGACGGCCGTCAGGGTACTCTATAAATGCCCACCTGCCCATTCCCCCTGGAGTTGTAGCTGGTAGTCCTGCTCGAGGCAATGCCCTTTTCGAGCAGGTACTGACGCAGCTAGTCGCTCATAAAGGACGAACCCCTGTCGCTGTGTACATAGCTGGGTAAACCAAACAGGGTGATGATGCTGTGCAGGGCCCTAATGACTGTGTGGGAGGTCATATTGGGGCACGGGATAGCAAAGTGAAAGCGAGAAAACTCGTTGATGACGTTCAGGAAGTACACATTCCTATTGGTCGAGGGGAGTGGCCCTTTGAAATCGATAGCGAGGCGTTCAAAGGGCCGGGAAGCCTTGACCAGGTGGGCCCTGTCTGGTCCATAGAAGTGCGGTTTGCACTCCGCACAGATCGGGCAGTCCATGGGGATGGCTTTTACCTCCTCAGTGGAGAAAGGCAGATTTAGGGCTTTGATGTAGTGGGCGAGCCGGGTGACCGAGGTTATTGTGGATAGCTTTCAGGCAGTCGTCTTGGGCGCTGGCGCACGTACCATGGGACAGGGCAATTGGGGGCTCGTTGAGCTTCCCCGGTCGGTACATAATGTCGTACTTGTAGGTGGAGAGTTCGATCCTCCACCGTAGGATCTTATCATTTTTGATTTTGCCCCTTTGTGAGTTGTCGAACATAAACCGATCTTTGGTCGATGATGAGGGTGAACCTTCTACCTGCGAGGTAGTGCCTCCAGTGGCGTATAGCTTCCACGATGGCTTGTGCTTCCTTTTTGACCGAGGAGTGTGGAAGTTCCGAAGCAGAGATGGTTCGGGAGAAGAAGGCGACTGATCTCCCTGCCTCGTTAAGTGTGGCTGCGAGGGCGACCTCTGAGGCATCGCTCTGTACCTGAAAGGGGACGGATTCATCCACGGCCCGTATGGCCGCTTTGGTGATGTCCTCCTTGACATGAGTGAAGGCCTGACGAGCCTCATCCGATAGAGGGAAGAGTGTGGCCTTAAATAGTGGGCGGGTTTGTCCGCATACTGAGGGACTCACTGGGCATAATAAGAGAAAAATCCCATGCACCTTTTGAGGGCCCTGGGACAATGAGGGAGAGGGAGTTCTAAGAGGGGGCGCATACGTCCGGGATGGGGCCCAGGACTCCGTTCTCCACAACATAGCCGAGGATGGCTAGTCTGGTCGTGCCGAAAACGCATTTCTCCGTCTTATACGTGAGGTTGAGCTTCAGGGCCATCTGGAGAAATCGATCGAGGTTAGCGTCGTGGTCCTGCTGGTCGTGGCCGCAGATGGTGACGTTATCCAGATACGGAAACGTGGCCTGCAGCCTGTACTGGTCCACCACTCGGTCTATTGCTCGTTGGAACACCGAGACCCCATTAGTGACGCCAAAGGGAACCCAGAGGAAGTGGAAGAGGCGGCCATCTGCCTCAAATGCCGTGAAGTGGTGGTCTTCCAGGCGGATTGGGAGCTGGTGGTATGCAGACTTTAGATCCACCGTGGACAAGACTTTATAATGGCCGATCTGATTCACCATGTCTGCAATTCTGGGGAGGGGATATGCGTCAAGGAGCGTGAACCGATTAATGGTCTGGCTATAGTCCACTACCATTCTGAATTTTTCCCCGGTCTTGCCGACCACCATCTGAGCTCTCCAGGGACTGTTACTGGCCTCTATGATCCCCTCACGTAGAAGCCTATGGACCTCGGTTCTGATAAACACCCTGTCCTGCAGGCTGTATCGCCTGCTGCGAGTGGCCACGGGTTTGCAGTCCGACGTGAGATTGGCAAAGAGTGGAGGGTGGTCGATTTTTAGTGTGGCGAGGCTGCAAATAGTGAGTGAGGGCAAGGGCCCACCGAAGCTGAGTGTGAGGCTTTTCAGGTTGCACTGGAAATCGAGTGGATATCCAGTAGGAGTGGGGCGCAGAGTTCAAGGAGCACGTACAGCTGGATGTTTGAGTAGCTGGTGCCCTGGATCGTTAGGTCGCAACGGTGCGCCCTTGGAGGTGAACAGAGTGGGAGCTCGAAGCGAGGGAGATAGTTTGCTGTGCAAGAAAAATAGGGAGCGAACAGCGTCTTACCAGTTCTGGGTGTACGAAGCTCTCGGTGCTCCCGGAGCCGAAGAGGCACGGTGTCCTCTATCTGTTGATTTGAACGGTCATCATTGAATTTTGGGGGTGTTTTGGTCCAGTGTCACTGCGCTGAGTTGCGGGTAGTCGTTGGCTCAATCAGCTGTGCTGGAGTGGCCCCGTAATGACTGCCCTCTGAGTTCGTATTCTTCTAGACGAATTTCTGAGTTGGAAGAAGATGGCCGCCCCCGTGGATCGCACGTGGCAGGTGGCAAGGAAGATGGCGCCCAAGATGGCAGCCCTCATGAGTCGCACGTGGCCGGCCACGTGGAGGGGGGTTGCCAAGATGGCGGCCCCCATGAGTCGCACGTGCCTTTTGGGGGCGGAGTCGGAGTACAGGCCACAGCATTTCGGGGTCTGTGGGCCTGTGGATTCTGGAAACGAGTGCTCAGGGCTGCGTGGGAGTTAGGAGAGGAGGCCTGCTTTGCCAGGCAGACCCGGGCATAGTGTCCTATGCGACTGCAGCTGCTGCAGGTCGTGTTACGGGCCAGGCAGTGCTGCCGTGGGTGCTGGGGCTGTCTGCAAAAATGGCACACTGGGGCTGCGTGATGGCTGGGTGGCCGCACGGCGCAGGCCTGGGGCAGTCGCTGGTCAGGGGCCCAGGATAGGGTCGCTTGGTCCGCGGAGAACGAGGTGAGGCTGCGGAATGAGACCTCCATAGTGGTAGCTAGTTCAACTGTGTCCTCTAAGTTCTAGGCCCCTTTTTCTAGCAACCGCTGGCGCACATAATTCGATCTGAGGCCTGCCACGTACACATCTCTAATGGCAAGTTCCATGTGCTGTTCAGCTGATACAGCCTGGTAATTACAGTCCCGAGCTAAAATCTTTAACTCCGGCAGGAATTCTTCCAACGACTCCGCGGGGCGCTGGGTCGTAAAAATATGGCGCGCGTAGACCTCAGTGATGGGTCTCATGTACATTCGATCTAGCATGGCTAGGGCCCCTGTATTCGAGTTGGTACTATTGAGTTGAGAAGATATCCGGTGGCTCACCCTTGCGTGCAGTAGACTGAGTTTCTGCTCCTCTGTAGTTTCAGCAGTACTTGATTCAGCCAGGTAGGCCTTGAAACATCTTAGCCAGTGCTGAAAGATTTCTCTTGCCTCTGCAGCCTGCAGGTCGAGTTCTAGTCGGTCAGGTTTGAGGGCTGATTCCATAGTTGTTTCTTCGATTTCTTGTATCCTAAGACTATTAAATTGATGTGACCATCAATTCACACGACACGTGGTTGGAAGCGAACAATGGTTTTAATAGTCTTACAACAGAGCCTGCCTGCGATTAGATGAACTGGCAGGCAGGCTCACGACTGCCAAGCTTTATACTTCCGGTTAGTGGGAGGAGCCATGGGCGGAGCCAAGGCTGGAGCCCAGTACAAACTCCTCATCTCCCCCTATGGGCAGAGCCGCACAACTGCTCGTATACCGAGCTTACATAGACACAATACATCATATATAAGTGTGAATTACACAGACTTTGATTCACAACAGTGTCAAGTGTTGTCTTATTGAGCTTCTGTGATGTGACCATGAGAATCATTTATTATGTTAAAGGAGCTATATAAATGCAGGTTGTTGTTGTTTTTGGCACCCTTTCCCAGTATTTGAAAAATAGATTCAATAACAGAGGAAAACGTAGAAACATTGTGAAATAGTCTTAAGTGCTCAACTGCCCCCTCCCCACCTAGTAAAAGAACTGCACGTGCGCAGGTTTGTGACGAATAGGAGGGATGCTATCCCTTTAAGGCAACAGCAAGCATGTGAAGGCATCTGACTATACCATTTCTCCATCCGGGATGCAATTAGTACGTCAACATTTCCAAAAATAGCACAGCAACGATTGTGTTCAGAAAAATCCTCAGAATTGAACGTATATTAAAAACAAGTGAAGCTATTCGTGGTGATTACTGGAGGCGGCCGGCTCTCTGTGATGTCCGTTAGCGGTAACCCTCCCCCTTCCTCCCCCCGAGCTGTGAAAGACGTGGTTCGGAGCGGCAAGATGGCGGCGGCCGGTTACCTGCTGGAATCTCAGGAACATTTCAAAAATAACGGCCGCACGAAGGAGTTCTCGGCCCACACGGCCAAGGTGCACTCGGTGGCCTGGAGCTGTGATGGCCGCAGACTCGCGTCCGGCTCATTCGACAAAACAGCCAGCGTGTTCGTGCTGGAGAAAGACCGGCTGGTGAGTGGCGGGAGAGGAAAACAAGACAAAGACATCTCCCTACACCCCCATCTCTCTCTCATCCCCCCCCCCCCCACTCCTCTCCGCATTCCCCCCCACTCCTCTCCGCATTCCCCCCCACTCCTCTCCGCATTCCCCCCCCCTCCTCTCCGCATTCCCCCCCTCCTCTCCGCATTCCCCCCCCCTCCTCTCCGCATTCCCCCCTCCTCTCCGCATTCCCCCCCTCCTCTCCGCATTCCCCCCACTCCTCTCCGCATTCCCCCCACTCCTCGCCGCATTCCCCCCACTCCTCTCCGCATTCCCCCCACTCCTCTCCGCATTCCCCCCACTCCTCTCCGCATTCCCCCCCTCCTCTCCGCATTCCCCCCCTCCTCTCCGCATTCCCCCCCTCCTCTCCGCATTCCCCCCCCTCCTCTCCGCATTCCCCCCCCTCCTCTCCGCATTCCCCCCCTCCTCTCCGCTTTCCCCCCCCTCCTCTCCGCATTTCCCCCCCCTCCTCTCCGCATTTCCCCCCCTCCTCTCCGCATTCCCCCCCCCTCTCCGCATTCCCCCCTCCTCTCCGCATTCCCCCCACTCCTCTCCGCATTCCCCCCCCTCCTCTCCGCATTCCCCCCCCTCCTCTCCGCATTCCCCCCTCCTCTCCGCATTCCCCCCCTCCTCTCCGCATTCCCCCCTCCTCTCCGCATTCCCCCCCTCCTCTCCGCATTCCCCCCTCCTCTCCGCATTCCCCCCTCCTCTCCGCATTCCCCCCCCTCCTCTCCGCCTTCCCCCCCTCCTCTCCGCATTCCCCCCCCTCCTCTCCGCATTCCCCCCCCTCCTCTCCGCATTTCCCCCCCTCCTCTCCGCATTTCCCCCCCCTCCTCTCCGCATTTCCCCCCCCCCTCTCCGCATTTCCCCCCCCTCTCTCCGCTTCCCCCCCTCCTCTCCGCGTTCCCCCCTCCTCTCCGCGTTCCCCCCTCCTCTCCGCGTTCCCCCCCTCCTCTCCGCGTTCCCCCCCCTCCTCTCCGCGTTCCCCCCTCCTCTCCGCGTTC